>NC_087474.1:95385271-98282771 GCF_036417665.1 Passer domesticus
TTGTACCTTTTGGTCCCTTGCACTGCCCCACGTTTCCTCCCACACCATTTTCTTGTAGTCACTAAATGGCCAAATTTTCTGGGTTTTGGGATTTTTTTCCGGCGCATTTCATTTGATCATCTCTCCTTTCCAGAGCGTTTGGAAGCCTTTCTTTGCAGGGTGGCAAGATTTCGTTTCCCTTCCCGAAAGGAAATTTCATTTCCTTTCGGGAAGGGAAACGAAATCTTGCCTTTTCAATGGGAATCAATTGGGCTATCTTTGGACCAAGTCCCAGCACTCAACAGCGTCTCATGCCTTTTGATGGGTTTGTCTTTTGCGATGATTTTTCTGTTATTTTTTTCAGCAACAATGCCATGGCTCTCATATCTTCCCCTGCAAGTTGTGTCTTCTTCCTCGACTTTTTTCCTGCCTTTGCAGCAGCTGTGAGCTTAGCTTTGGCATCTTTTGGTCCTTTGCACTGCACCTCATGTAATCCTGGTCCATTTTCTTGCGCTCACTAAATTTGCAAATTTTTTTTTTTTTTTCTTCAGCAACCATGCCATGGCTCTCATATCTTTCCCTGCAAGTTGTGTCTTCCTCCTCCACTATTTGCCCTGCCTTCCCAGCATCTGTGAGCTTAGTTTTTGTACCTTTTGGTCCCTTGCACTGCCCCACGTTTCCTCCCACACCATTTTCTTGTAGTCACTAAATGGCCAAATTTTCTGGGTTTTGGGATTTTTTTCCGGCGCATTTCATTTGATCATCTCTCCTTTCCAGAGCGTTTGGAAGCCTTTCTTTGCAGGGTGGCAAGATTTCGTTTCCCTTCCCGAAAGGAAATGAAATTTCCTTTCGGGAAGGGAAACGAAATCTTGCCTTTTCAATGGGAATCAATTGGGCTATCTTTGGACCAAGTCCCAGCACTCAACAGCGTCTCATGCCTTTTGATGGGTTTGTCTTTTGCGATGATTTTTCTGTTATTTTTTTCAGCAACAATGCCATGGCTCTCATATCTTCCCCTGCAAGTTGTGTCTTCTTCCTCGACTTTTTTCCTGCCTTTGCAGCAGCTGTGAGCTTAGCTTTGGCATCTTTTGGTCCTTTGCACTGCACCTCATGTAATCCTGCTCCATTTTCTTGCGCTCACTAAATTTGCAAATTTTTTTTTTTTTTTTCTTCAGCAACCATGCCATGGCTCTCATATCTTTCCCTGCAAGTTGTGTCTTCCTCCTCCACTATTTGCCCTGCCTTCCCAGCATCTGTGAGCTTAGTTTTTGTACCTTTTGGTCCCTTGCACTGCCCCACGTTTCCTCCCACACCATTTTCTTGTAGTCACTAAATGGCCAAATTTTCTGGGTTTTGGGATTTTTTTCCGGCGCATTTCATTTGATCATCTCTCCTTTCCAGAGCGTTTGGAAGCCTTTCTTTGCAGGGTGGCAAGATTTCGTTTCCCTTCCCGAAAGGAAATTTCATTTCCTTTCGGGAAGGGAAACGAAATCTTGCCTTTTCAATGGGAATCAATTGGGCTATCTTTGGACCAAGTCCCAGCACTCAACAGCGTCTCATGCCTTTTGATGGGTTTGTCTTTTGCGATGATTTTTCTGTTATTTTTTTCAGCAACAATGCCATGGCTCTCATATCTTCCCCTGCAAGTTGTGTCTTCTTCCTCGACTTTTTTCCTGCCTTTGCAGCAGCTGTGAGCTTAGCTTTGGCATCTTTTGGTCCTTTGCACTGCACCTCATGTAATCCTGCTCCGTTTTCTTGCGCTCACTAAATTTGCAAATTTTTTTTTTTTTTTTTCTTCAGCAACCATGCCATGGCTCTCATATCTTTCCCTGCAAGTTGTGTCTTCCTCCTCCACTATTTGCCCTGCCTTCCCAGCATCTGTGAGCTTAGTTTTTGTACCTTTTGGTCCCTTGCACTGCCCCACGTTTCCTCCCACACCATTTTCTTGTAGTCACTAAATGGCCAAATTTTCTGGGTTTTGGGATTTTTTTCCGGCGCATTTCATTTGATCATCTCTCCTTTCCAGAGCGTTTGGAAGCCTTTCTTTGCAGGGTGGCAAGATTTCGTTTCCCTTCCCGAAAGGAAATTTCATTTCCTTTCGGGAAGGGAAACGAAATCTTGCCTTTTCAATGGGAATCAATTGGGCTATCTTTGGACCAAGTCCCAGCACTCAACAGCGTCTCATGCCTTTTGATGGGTTTGTCTTTTGCGATGATTTTTCTGTTATTTTTTTCAGCAACAATGCCATGGCTCTCATGTCTTCCCCTGCAAGTTGTGTCTTCTTCCTCGACTTTTTTCCTGCCTTTGCAGCAGCTGTGAGCTTAGCTTTGGCATCTTTTGGTCCTTTGCACTGCACCTCATGTAATCCTGGTCCATTTTCTTGCGCTCACTAAATTTGCAAATTTTTTTTTTTTTTTTCTTCAGCAACCATGCCATGGCTCTCATATCTTTCCCTGCAAGTTGTGTCTTCCTCCTCCACTATTTGCCCTGCCTTCCCAGCATCTGTGAGCTTAGTTTTTGTACCTTTTGGTCCCTTGCACTGCCCCACGTTTCCTCCCACACCATTTTCTTGTAGTCACTAAATGGCCAAATTTTCTGGGTTTTGGGATTTTTTTCCGGCGCATTTCATTTGATCATCTCTCCTTTCCAGAGCGTTTGGAAGCCTTTCTTTGCAGGGTGGCAAGATTTCGTTTCCCTTCCCGAAAGGAAATTTCATTTCCTTTCGGGAAGGGAAACGAAATCTTGCCTTTTCAATGGGAATCAATTGGGCTATCTTTGGACCAAGTCCCAGCACTCAACAGCGTCTCATGCCTTTTGATGGGTTTGTCTTTTGCGATGATTTTTCTGTTATTTTTTTCAGCAACAATGCCATGGCTCTCATATCTTCCCCTGCAAGTTGTGTCTTCTTCCTCGACTTTTTTCCTGCCTTTGCAGCAGCTGTGAGCTTAGCTTTGGCATCTTTTGGTCCTTTGCACTGCACCTCATGTAATCCTGGTCCGTTTTCTTGCGCTCACTAAATTTGCAAATTTTTTTTTTTTTTTTCTTCAGCAACCATGCCATGGCTCTCATATCTTTCCCTGCAAGTTGTGTCTTCCTCCTCCACTATTTGCCCTGCCTTCCCAGCATCTGTGAGCTTAGTTTTTGTACCTTTTGGTCCCTTGCACTGCCCCACGTTTCCTCCCACACCATTTTCTTGTAGTCCCTAAATGGCCAAATTTTCTGGGTTTTGGGATTTTTTTCCGGCGCATTTCATTTGATCATCTCTCCTTTCCAGAGCGTTTGGAAGCCTTTCTTTGCAGGGTGGCAAGATTTCGTTTCCCTTCCCGAAAGGAAATTTCATTTCCTTTCGGGAAGGGAAACGAAATCTTGCCTTTTCAATGGGAATCAATTGGGCTATCTTTGGACCAAGTCCCAGCACTCAACAGCGTCTCATGCCTTTTGATGGGTTTGTCTTTTGCGATGATTTTTCTGTTATTTTTTTCAGCAACAATGCCATGGCTCTCATATCTTCCCCTGCAAGTTGTGTCTTCTTCCTCGACTTTTTTCCTGCCTTTGCAGCAGCTGTGAGATTAGCTTTGGCATCTTTTGGTCCTTTGCACTGCACCTCATGTAATCCTGGTCCATTTTCTTGCGCTCACTAAATTTGCAAATTTTTTTTTTTTTTTTCTTCAGCAACCATGCCATGGCTCTCATATCTTTCCCTGCAAGTTGTGTCTTCCTCCTCCACTATTTGCCCTGCCTTCCCAGCATCTGTGAGCTTAGTTTTTGTACCTTTTGGTCCCTTGCACTGCCCCACGTTTCCTCCCACACCATTTTCTTGTAGTCACTAAATGGCCAAATTTTCTGGGTTTTGGGATTTTTTTCCGGCGCATTTCATTTGATCATCTCTCCTTTCCAGAGCGTTTGGAAGCCTTTCTTTGCAGGGTGGCAAGATTTCGTTTCCCTTCCCGAAAGGAAATTTCATTTCCTTTCGGGAAGGGAAACGAAATCTTGCCTTTTCAATGGGAATCAATTGGGCTATCTTTGGACCAAGTCCCAGCACTCAACAGCGTCTCATGCCTTTTGATGGGTTTGTCTTTTGCGATGATTTTTCTGTTATTTTTTTCAGCAACAATGCCATGGCTCTCATATCTTCCCCTGCAAGTTGTGTCTTCTTCCTCGACTTTTTTCCTGCCTTTGCAGCAGCTGTGAGCTTAGCTTTGGCATCTTTTGGTCCTTTGCACTGCACCTCATGTAATCCTGGTCCATTTTCTTGCACTCACTAAATTTGCAAATTTTTTTTTTTTTTTCTTCAGCAACCATGCCATGGCTCTCATATCTTTCCCTGCAAGTTGTGTCTTCCTCCTCCACTATTTGCCCTGCCTTCCCAGCATCTGTGAGCTTAGTTTTTGTACCTTTTGGTCCCTTGCACTGCCCCACGTTTCCTCCCACACCATTTTCTTGTAGTCACTAAATGGCCAAATTTTCTGGGTTTTGGGATTTTTTTCCGGCGCATTTCATTTGATCATCTCTCCTTTCCAGAGCGTTTGGAAGCCTTTCTTTGCAGGGTGGCAAGATTTCGTTTCCCTTCCCGAAAGGAAATTTCATTTCCTTTCGGGAAGGGAAACGAAATCTTGCCTTTTCAATGGGAATCAATTGGGCTATCTTTGGACCAAGTCCCAGCACTCAACAGCGTCTCATGCCTTTTGATGGGTTTGTCTTTTGCGATGATTTTTCTGTTATTTTTTTCAGCAACAATGCCATGGCTCTCATGTCTTCCCCTGCAAGTTGTGTCTTCTTCCTCGACTTTTTTCCTGCCTTTGCAGCAGCTGTGAGCTTAGCTTTGGCATCTTTTGGTCCTTTGCACTGCACCTCATGTAATCCTGGTCCATTTTCTTGCGCTCACTAAATTTGCAAATTTTTTTTTTTTTTTCTTCAGCAACCATGCCATGGCTCTCATATCTTTCCCTGCAAGTTGTGTCTTCCTCCTCCACTATTTGCCCTGCCTTCCCAGCATCTGTGAGCTTAGTTTTTGTACCTTTTGGTCCCTTGCACTGCCCCACGTTTCCTCCCACACCATTTTCTTGTAGTCACTAAATGGCCAAATTTTCTGGGTTTTGGGATTTTTTTCCGGCGCATTTCATTTGATCATCTCTCCTTTCCAGAGCGTTTGGAAGCCTTTCTTTGCAGGGTGGCAAGATTTCGTTTCCCTTCCCGAAAGGAAATTTCATTTCCTTTCGGGAAGGGAAACGAAATCTTGCCTTTTCAATGGGAATCAATTGGGCTATCTTTGGACCAAGTCCCAGCACTCAACAGCGTCTCATGCCTTTTGATGGGTTTGTCTTTTGCGATGATTTTTCTGTTATTTTTTTCAGCAACAATGCCATGGCTCTCATATCTTCCCCTGCAAGTTGTGTCTTCTTCCTCGACTTTTTTCCTGCCTTTGCAGCAGCTGTGAGCTTAGCTTTGGCATCTTTTGGTCCTTTGCACTGCACCTCATGTAATCCTGGTCCATTTTCTTGCGCTCACTAAATTTGCAAATTTTTTTTTTTTTTTTCTTCAGCAACCATGCCATGGCTCTCATATCTTTCCCTGCAAGTTGTGTCTTCCTCCTCCACTATTTGCCCTGCCTTCCCAGCATCTGTGAGCTTAGTTTTTGTACCTTTTGGTCCCTTGCACTGCCCCACGTTTCCTCCCACACCATTTTCTTGTAGTCACTAAATGGCCAAATTTTCTGGGTTTTGGGATTTTTTTCCGGCGCATTTCATTTGATCATCTCTCCTTTCCAGAGCGTTTGGAAGCCTTTCTTTGCAGGGTGGCAAGATTTCGTTTCCCTTCCCGAAAGGAAATTTCATTTCCTTTCGGGAAGGGAAACGAAATCTTGCCTTTTCAATGGGAATCAATTGGGCTATCTTTGGACCAAGTCCCAGCACTCAACAGCGTCTCATGCCTTTTGATGGGTTTGTCTTTTGCGATGATTTTTCTGTTATTTTTTTCAGCAACAATGCCATGGCTCTCATATCTTCCCCTGCAAGTTGTGTCTTCTTCCTCGACTTTTTTCCTGCCTTTGCAGCAGCTGTGAGCTTAGCTTTGGCATCTTTTGGTCCTTTGCACTGCACCTCATGTAATCCTGCTCCATTTTCTTGCGCTCACTAAATTTGCAAATTTTTTTTTTTTTTTTCTTCAGCAACCATGCCATGGCTCTCATATCTTTCCCTGCAAGTTGTGTCTTCCTCCTCCACTATTTGCCCTGCCTTCCCAGCATCTGTGAGCTTAGTTTTTGTACCTTTTGGTCCCTTGCACTGCCCCACGTTTCCTCCCACACCATTTTCTTGTAGTCACTAAATGGCCAAATTTTCTGGGTTTTGGGATTTTTTTCCGGCGCATTTCATTTGATCATCTCTCCTTTCCAGAGCGTTTGGAAGCCTTTCTTTGCAGGGTGGCAAGATTTCGTTTCCCTTCCCGAAAGGAAATTTCATTTCCTTTCGGGAAGGGAAACGAAATCTTGCCTTTTCAATGGGAATCAATTGGGCTATCTTTGGACCAAGTCCCAGCACTCAACAGCGTCTCATGCCTTTTGATGGGTTTGTCTTTTGTGATGATTTTTCTGTTATTTTTTTCAGCAACAATGCCATGGCTCTCATATCTTCCCCTGCAAGTTGTGTCTTCTTCCTCGACTTTTTTCCTGCCTTTGCAGCAGCTGTGAGCTTAGCTTTGGCATCTTTTGGTCCTTTGCACTGCACCTCATGTAATCCTGGTCCATTTTCTTGCGCTCACTAAATTTGCAAATTTTTTTTTTTTTTTTCTTCAGCAACCATGCCATGGCTCTCATATCTTTCCCTGCAAGTTGTGTCTTCCTCCTCCACTATTTGCCCTGCCTTCCCAGCATCTGTGAGCTTAGTTTTTGTACTTTTTGGTCCCTTGCACTGCCCCACGTTTCCTCCCACACCATTTTCTTGTAGTCACTAAATGGCCAAATTTTCTGGGTTTTGGGATTTTTTTCCGGCGCATTTCATTTGATCATCTCTCCTTTCCAGAGCGTTTGGAAGCCTTTCTTTGCAGGGTGGCAAGATTTCGTTTCCCTTCCCGAAAGGAAATTTCATTTCCTTTCGGGAAGGGAAACGAAATCTTGCCTTTTCAATGGGAATCAATTGGGCTATCTTTGGACCAAGTCCCAGCACTCAACAGCGTCTCATGCCTTTTGATGGGTTTGTCTTTTGCGATGATTTTTCTGTTATTTTTTTCAGCAACAATGCCATGGCTCTCATATCTTCCCCTGCAAGTTGTGTCTTCTTCCTCGACTTTTTTCCTGCCTTTGCAGCAGCTGTGAGCTTAGCTTTGGCATCTTTTGGTCCTTTGCACTGCACCTCATGTAATCCTGCTCCATTTTCTTGCGCTCACTAAATTTGCAAATTTTTTTTTTTTTTTTCTTCAGCAACCATGCCATGGCTCTCATATCTTTCCCTGCAAGTTGTGTCTTCCTCCTCCACTATTTGCCCTGCCTTCCCAGCATCTGTCAGCTTAGTTTTTGTACCTTTTGGTCCCTTGCACTGCCCCACGTTTCCTCCCACACCATTTTCTTGTAGTCACTAAATGGCCAAATTTTCTGGGTTTTGGGATTTTTTTCCGGCGCATTTCATTTGATCATCTCTCCTTTCCAGAGCGTTTGGAAGCCTTTCTTTGCAGGGTGGCAAGATTTCGTTTCCCTTCCCGAAAGGAAATGAAATTTCCTTTCGGGAAGGGAAACGAAATCTTGCCTTTTCAATGGGAATCAATTGGGCTATCTTTGGACCAAGTCCCAGCACTCAACAGCGTCTCATGCCTTTTGATGGGTTTGTCTTTTGCGATGATTTTTCTGTTATTTTTTTCAGCAACAATGCCATGGCTCTCATATCTTCCCCTGCAAGTTGTGTCTTCTTCCTCGACTTTTTTCCTGCCTTTGCAGCAGCTGTGAGCTTAGCTTTGGCATCTTTTGGTCCTTTGCACTGCACCTCATGTAATCCTGCTCCATTTTCTTGCGCTCACTAAATTTGCAAATTTTTTTTTTTTTTTTCTTCAGCAACCATGCCATGGCTCTCATATCTTTCCCTGCAAGTTGTGTCTTCCTCCTCCACTATTTGCCCTGCCTTCCCAGCATCTGTGAGCTTAGTTTTTGTACCTTTTGGTCCCTTGCACTGCCCCACGTTTCCTCCCACACCATTTTCTTGTAGTCACTAAATGGCCAAATTTTCTGGGTTTTGGGATTTTTTTCCGGCGCATTTCATTTGATCATCTCTCCTTTCCAGAGCGTTTGGAAGCCTTTCTTTGCAGGGTGGCAAGATTTCGTTTCCCTTCCCGAAAGGAAATTTCATTTCCTTTCGGGAAGGGAAACGAAATCTTGCCTTTTCAATGGGAATCAATTGGGCTATCTTTGGACCAAGTCCCAGCACTCAACAGCGTCTCATGCCTTTTGATGGGTTTGTCTTTTGCGATGATTTTTCTGTTATTTTTTTCAGCAACAATGCCATGGCTCTCATATCTTCCCCTGCAAGTTGTGTCTTCTTCCTCGACTTTTTTCCTGCCTTTGCAGCAGCTGTGAGCTTAGCTTTGGCATCTTTTGGTCCTTTGCACTGCACCTCATGTAATCCTGGTCCGTTTTCTTGCGCTCACTAAATTTGCAAATTTTTTTTTTTTTTTTCTTCAGCAACCATGCCATGGCTCTCATATCTTTCCCTGCAAGTTGTGTCTTCCTCCTCCACTATTTGCCCTGCCTTCCCAGCATCTGTGAGCTTAGTTTTTGTACCTTTTGGTCCCTTGCACTGCCCCACGTTTCCTCCCACACCATTTTCTTGTAGTCACTAAATGGCCAAATTTTCTGGGTTTTGGGATTTTTTTCCGGCGCATTTCATTTGATCATCTCTCCTTTCCAGAGCGTTTGGAAGCCTTTCTTTGCAGGGTGGCAAGATTTCGTTTCCCTTCCCGAAAGGAAATTTCATTTCCTTTCGGGAAGGGAAACGAAATCTTGCCTTTTCAATGGGAATCAATTGGGCTATCTTTGGACCAAGTCCCAGCACTCAACAGCGTCTCATGCCTTTTGATGGGTTTGTCTTTTGCGATGATTTTTCTGTTATTTTTTTCAGCAACAATGCCATGGCTCTCATATCTTCCCCTGCAAGTTGTGTCTTCTTCCTCGACTTTTTTCCTGCCTTTGCAGCAGCTGTGAGCTTAGCTTTGGCATCTTTTGGTCCTTTGCACTGCACCTCATGTAATCCTGGTCCGTTTTCTTGCGCTCACTAAATTTGCAAATTTTTTTTTTTTTTTCTTCAGCAACCATGCCATGGCTCTCATATCTTTCCCTGCAAGTTGTGTCTTCCTCCTCCACTATTTGCCCTGCCTTCCCAGCATCTGTGAGCTTAGTTTTTGTACCTTTTGGTCCCTTGCACTGCCCCACGTTTCCTCCCACACCATTTTCTTGTAGTCACTAAATGGCCAAATTTTCTGGGTTTTGGGATTTTTTTCCGGCGCATTTCATTTGATCATCTCTCCTTTCCAGAGCGTTTGGAAGCCTTTCTTTGCAGGGTGGCAAGATTTCGTTTCCCTTCCCGAAAGGAAATTTCATTTCCTTTCGGGAAGGGAAACGAAATCTTGCCTTTTCAATGGGAATCAATTGGGCTATCTTTGGACCAAGTCCCAGCACTCAACAGCGTCTCATGCCTTTTGATGGGTTTGTCTTTTGCGATGATTTTTCTGTTATTTTTTTCAGCAACAATGCCATGGCTCTCATATCTTCCCCTGCAAGTTGTGTCTTCTTCCTCGACTTTTTTCCTGCCTTTGCAGCAGCTGTGAGCTTAGCTTTGGCATCTTTTGGTCCTTTGCACTGCACCTCATGTAATCCTGGTCCGTTTTCTTGCGCTCACTAAATTTGCAAATTTTTTTTTTTTTTTCCTTCAGCAACCATGCCATGGCTCTCATATCTTTCCCTGCAAGTTGTGTCTTCCTCCTCCACTATTTGCCCTGCCTTCCCAGCATCTGTGAGCTTAGTTTTTGTACCTTTTGGTCCCTTGCACTGCCCCACGTTTCCTCCCACACCATTTTCTTGTAGTCACTAAATGGCCAAATTTTCTGGGTTTTGGGATTTTTTTCCGGCGCATTTCATTTGATCATCTCTCCTTTCCAGAGCGTTTGGAAGCCTTTCTTTGCAGGGTGGCAAGATTTCGTTTCCCTTCCCGAAAGGAAATTTCATTTCCTTTCGGGAAGGGAAACGAAATCTTGCCTTTTCAATGGGAATCAATTGGGCTATCTTTGGACCAAGTCCCAGCACTCAACAGCGTCTCATGCCTTTTGATGGGTTTGTCTTTTGCGATGATTTTTCTGTTATTTTTTTCAGCAACAATGCCATGGCTCTCATATCTTCCCCTGCAAGTTGTGTCTTCTTCCTCGACTTTTTTCCTGCCTTTGCAGCAGCTGTGAGCTTAGCTTTGGCATCTTTTGGTCCTTTGCACTGCACCTCATGTAATCCTGGTCCGTTTTCTTGCGCTCACTAAATTTGCAAATTTTTTTTTTTTTTCTTCAGCAACCATGCCATGGCTCTCATATCTTTCCCTGCAAGTTGTGTCTTCCTCCTCCACTATTTGCCCTGCCTTCCCAGCATCTGTCAGCTTAGTTTTTGTACCTTTTGGTCCCTTGCACTGCCCCACGTTTCCTCCCACACCATTTTCTTGTAGTCACTAAATGGCCAAATTTTCTGGGTTTTGGGATTTTTTTCCGGCGCATTTCATTTGATCATCTCTCCTTTCCAGAGCGTTTGGAAGCCTTTCTTTGCAGGGTGGCAAGATTTCGTTTCCCTTCCCGAAAGGAAATTTCATTTCCTTTCGGGAAGGGAAACGAAATCTTGCCTTTTCAATGGGAATCAATTGGGCTATCTTTGGACCAAGTCCCAGCACTCAACAGCGTCTCATGCCTTTTGATGGGTTTGTCTTTTGCGATGATTTTTCTGTTATTTTTTTCAGCAACAATGCCATGGCTCTCATATCTTCCCCTGCAAGTTGTGTCTTCTTCCTCGACTTTTTTCCTGCCTTTGCAGCAGCTGTGAGCTTAGCTTTGGCATCTTTTGGTCCTTTGCACTGCACCTCATGTAATCCTGGTCCATTTTCTTGCGCTCACTAAATTTGCAAATTTTTTTTTTTTTTTTCTTCAGCAACCATGCCATGGCTCTCATATCTTTCCCTGCAAGTTGTGTCTTCCTCCTCCACTATTTGCCCTGCCTTCCCAGCATCTGTGAGCTTAGTTTTTGTACCTTTTGGTCCCTTGCACTGCCCCACGTTTCCTCCCACACCATTTTCTTGTAGTCACTAAATGGCCAAATTTTCTGGGTTTTGGGATTTTTTTCCGGCGCATTTCATTTGATCATCTCTCCTTTCCAGAGCGTTTGGAAGCCTTTCTTTGCAGGGTGGCAAGATTTCGTTTCCCTTCCCGAAAGGAAATTTCATTTCCTTTCGGGAAGGGAAACGAAATCTTGCCTTTTCAATGGGAATCAATTGGGCTATCTTTGGACCAAGTCCCAGCACTCAACAGCGTCTCATGCCTTTTGATGGGTTTGTCTTTTGCGATGATTTTTCTGTTATTTTTTTCAGCAACAATGCCATGGCTCTCATGTCTTCCCCTGCAAGTTGTGTCTTCTTCCTCGACTTTTTTCCTGCCTTTGCAGCAGCTGTGAGCTTAGCTTTGGCATCTTTTGGTCCTTTGCACTGCACCTCATGTAATCCTGCTCCATTTTCTTGCGCTCACTAAATTTGCAAATTTTTTTTTTTTTTTTCTTCAGCAACCATGCCATGGCTCTCATATCTTTCCCTGCAAGTTGTGTCTTCCTCCTCCACTATTTGCCCTGCCTTCCCAGCATCTGTGAGCTTAGTTTTTGTACCTTTTGGTCCCTTGCACTGCCCCACGTTTCCTCCCACACCATTTTCTTGTAGTCACTAAATGGCCAAATTTTCTGGGTTTTGGGATTTTTTTCCGGCGCATTTCATTTGATCATCTCTCCTTTCCAGAGCGTTTGGAAGCCTTTCTTTGCAGGGTGGCAAGATTTCGTTTCCCTTCCCGAAAGGAAATTTCATTTCCTTTCGGGAAGGGAAACGAAATCTTGCCTTTTCAATGGGAATCAATTGGGCTATCTTTGGACCAAGTCCCAGCACTCAACAGCGTCTCATGCCTTTTGATGGGTTTGTCTTTTGCGATGATTTTTCTGTTATTTTTTTCAGCAACAATGCCATGGCTCTCATATCTTCCCCTGCAAGTTGTGTCTTCTTCCTCGACTTTTTTCCTGCCTTTGCAGCAGCTGTGAGCTTAGCTTTGGCATCTTTTGGTCCTTTGCACTGCACCTCATGTAATCCTGGTCCGTTTTCTTGCGCTCACTAAATTTGCAAATTTTTTTTTTTTTTTCTTCAGCAACCATGCCATGGCTCTCATATCTTTCCCTGCAAGTTGTGTCTTCCTCCTCCACTATTTGCCCTGCCTTCCCAGCATCTGTCAGCTTAGTTTTTGTACCTTTTGGTCCCTTGCACTGCCCCACGTTTCCTCCCACACCATTTTCTTGTAGTCACTAAATGGCCAAATTTTCTGGGTTTTGGGATTTTTTTCCGGCGCATTTCATTTGATCATCTCTCCTTTCCAGAGCGTTTGGAAGCCTTTCTTTGCAGGGTGGCAAGATTTCGTTTCCCTTCCCGAAAGGAAATTTCATTTCCTTTCGGGAAGGGAAACGAAATCTTGCCTTTTCAATGGGAATCAATTGGGCTATCTTTGGACCAAGTCCCAGCACTCAACAGCGTCTCATGCCTTTTGATGGGTTTGTCTTTTGCGATGATTTTTCTGTTATTTTTTTCAGCAACAATGCCATGGCTCTCATATCTTCCCCTGCAAGTTGTGTCTTCTTCCTCGACTTTTTTCCTGCCTTTGCAGCAGCTGTGAGCTTAGCTTTGGCATCTTTTGGTCCTTTGCACTGCACCTCATGTAATCCTGGTCCATTTTCTTGCGCTCACTAAATTTGCAAATTTTTTTTTTTTTTTTCTTCAGCAACCATGCCATGGCTCTCATATCTTTCCCTGCAAGTTGTGTCTTCCTCCTCCACTATTTGCCCTGCCTTCCCAGCATCTGTGAGCTTAGTTTTTGTACCTTTTGGTCCCTTGCACTGCCCCACGTTTCCTCCCACACCATTTTCTTGTAGTCACTAAATGGCCAAATTTTCTGGGTTTTGGGATTTTTTTCCGGCGCATTTCATTTGATCATCTCTCCTTTCCAGAGCGTTTGGAAGCCTTTCTTTGCAGGGTGGCAAGATTTCGTTTCCCTTCCCGAAAGGAAATTTCATTTCCTTTCGGGAAGGGAAACGAAATCTTGCCTTTTCAATGGGAATCAATTGGGCTATCTTTGGACCAAGTCCCAGCACTCAACAGCGTCTCATGCCTTTTGATGGGTTTGTCTTTTGCGATGATTTTTCTGTTATTTTTTTCAGCAACAATGCCATGGCTCTCATGTCTTCCCCTGCAAGTTGTGTCTTCTTCCTCGACTTTTTTCCTGCCTTTGCAGCAGCTGTGAGCTTAGCTTTGGCATCTTTTGGTCCTTTGCACTGCACCTCATGTAATCCTGGTCCATTTTCTTGCGCTCACTAAATTTGCAAATTTTTTTTTTTTTTTTCTTCAGCAACCATGCCATGGCTCTCATATCTTTCCCTGCAAGTTGTGTCTTCCTCCTCCACTATTTGCCCTGCCTTCCCAGCATCTGTGAGCTTAGTTTTTGTACCTTTTGGTCCCTTGCACTGCCCCACGTTTCCTCCCACACCATTTTCTTGTAGTCACTAAATGGCCAAATTTTCTGGGTTTTGGGATTTTTTTCCGGCGCATTTCATTTGATCATCTCTCCTTTCCAGAGCGTTTGGAAGCCTTTCTTTGCAGGGTGGCAAGATTTCGTTTCCCTTCCCGAAAGGAAATTTCATTTCCTTTCGGGAAGGGAAACGAAATCTTGCCTTTTCAATGGGAATCAATTGGGCTATCTTTGGACCAAGTCCCAGCACTCAACAGCGTCTCATGCCTTTTGATGGGTTTGTCTTTTGCGATGATTTTTCTGTTATTTTTTTCAGCAACAATGCCATGGCTCTCATGTCTTCCCCTGCAAGTTGTGTCTTCTTCCTCGACTTTTTTCCTGCCTTTGCAGCAGCTGTGAGCTTAGCTTTGGCATCTTTTGGTCCTTTGCACTGCACCTCATGTAATCCTGGTCCGTTTTCTTGCGCTCACTAAATTTGCAAATTTTTTTTTTTTTTTTCTTCAGCAACCATGCCATGGCTCTCATATCTTTCCCTGCAAGTTGTGTCTTCCTCCTCCACTATTTGCCCTGCCTTCCCAGCATCTGTGAGCTTAGTTTTTGTACCTTTTGGTCCCTTGCACTGCCCCACGTTTCCTCCCACACCATTTTCTTGTAGTCACTAAATGGCCAAATTTTCTGGGTTTTGGGATTTTTTTCCGGCGCATTTCATTTGATCATCTCTCCTTTCCAGAGCGTTTGGAAGCCTTTCTTTGCAGGGTGGCAAGATTTCGTTTCCCTTCCCGAAAGGAAATTTCATTTCCTTTCGGGAAGGGAAACGAAATCTTGCCTTTTCAATGGGAATCAATTGGGCTATCTTTGGACCAAGTCCCAGCACTCAACAGCGTCTCATGCCTTTTGATGGGTTTGTCTTTTGCGATGATTTTTCTGTTATTTTTTTCAGCAACAATGCCATGGCTCTCATATCTTCCCCTGCAAGTTGTGTCTTCTTCCTCGACTTTTTTCCTGCCTTTGCAGCAGCTGTGAGCTTAGCTTTGGCATCTTTTGGTCCTTTGCACTGCACCTCATGTAATCCTGGTCCATTTTCTTGCGCTCACTAAATTTGCAAATTTTTTTTTTTTTTTTCTTCAGCAACCATGCCATGGCTCTCATATCTTTCCCTGCAAGTTGTGTCTTCCTCCTCCACTATTTGCCCTGCCTTCCCAGCATCTGTCAGCTTAGTTTTTGTACCTTTTGGTCCCTTGCACTGCCCCACGTTTCCTCCCACACCATTTTCTTGTAGTCACTAAATGGCCAAATTTTCTGGGTTTTGGGATTTTTTTCCGGCGCATTTCATTTGATCATCTCTCCTTTCCAGAGCGTTTGGAAGCCTTTCTTTGCAGGGTGGCAAGATTTCGTTTCCCTTCCCGAAAGGAAATTTCATTTCCTTTCGGGAAGGGAAACGAAATCTTGCCTTTTCAATGGGAATCAATTGGGCTATCTTTGGACCAAGTCCCAGCACTCAACAGCGTCTCATGCCTTTTGATGGGTTTGTCTTTTGCGATGATTTTTCTGTTATTTTTTTCAGCAACAATGCCATGGCTCTCATATCTTCCCCTGCAAGTTGTGTCTTCTTCCTCGACTTTTTTCCTGCCTTTGCAGCAGCTGTGAGCTTAGCTTTGGCATCTTTTGGTCCTTTGCACTGCACCTCATGTAATCCTGGTCCGTTTTCTTGCGCTCACTAAATTTGCAAATTTTTTTTTTTTTTTCTTCAGCAACCATGCCATGGCTCTCATATCTTTCCCTGCAAGTTGTGTCTTCCTCCTCCACTATTTGCCCTGCCTTCCCAGCATCTGTCAGCTTAGTTTTTGTACCTTTTGGTCCCTTGCACTGCCCCACGTTTCCTCCCACACCATTTTCTTGTAGTCCCTAAATGGCCAAATTTTCTGGGTTTTGGGATTTTTTTCCGGCGCATTTCATTTGATCATCTCTCCTTTCCAGAGCGTTTGGAAGCCTTTCTTTGCAGGGTGGCAAGATTTCGTTTCCCTTCCCGAAAGGAAATTTCATTTCCTTTCGGGAAGGGAAACGAAATCTTGCCTTTTCAATGGGAATCAATTGGGCTATCTTTGGACCAAGTCCCAGCACTCAACAGCGTCTCATGCCTTTTGATGGGTTTGTCTTTTGCGATGATTTTTCTGTTATTTTTTTCAGCAACAATGCCATGGCTCTCATATCTTCCCCTGCAAGTTGTGTCTTCTTCCTCGACTTTTTTCCTGCCTTTGCAGCAGCTGTGAGCTTAGCTTTGGCATCTTTTGGTCCTTTGCACTGCACCTCATGTAATCCTGCTCCATTTTCTTGCGCTCACTAAATTTGCAAATTTTTTTTTTTTTTTTCTTCAGCAACCATGCCATGGCTCTCATATCTTTCCCTGCAAGTTGTGTCTTCCTCCTCCACTATTTGCCCTGCCTTCCCAGCATCTGTGAGCTTAGTTTTTGTACCTTTTGGTCCCTTGCACTGCCCCACGTTTCCTCCCACACCATTTTCTTGTAGTCACTAAATGGCCAAATTTTCTGGGTTTTGGGATTTTTTTCCGGCGCATTTCATTTGATCATCTCTCCTTTCCAGAGCGTTTGGAAGCCTTTCTTTGCAGGGTGGCAAGATTTCGTTTCCCTTCCCGAAAGGAAATTTCATTTCCTTTCGGGAAGGGAAACGAAATCTTGCCTTTTCAATGGGAATCAATTGGGCTATCTTTGGACCAAGTCCCAGCACTCAACAGCGTCTCATGCCTTTTGATGGGTTTGTCTTTTGCGATGATTTTTCTGTTATTTTTTTCAGCAACAATGCCATGGCTCTCATGTCTTCCCCTGCAAGTTGTGTCTTCTTCCTCGACTTTTTTCCTGCCTTTGCAGCAGCTGTGAGCTTAGCTTTGGCATCTTTTGGTCCTTTGCACTGCACCTCATGTAATCCTGCTCCATTTTCTTGCGCTCACTAAATTTGCAAATTTTTTTTTTTTTTTTCTTCAGCAACCATGCCATGGCTCTCATATCTTTCCCTGCAAGTTGTGTCTTCCTCCTCCACTATTTGCCCTGCCTTCCCAGCATCTGTGAGCTTAGTTTTTGTACCTTTTGGTCCCTTGCACTGCCCCACGTTTCCTCCCACACCATTTTCTTGTAGTCACTAAATGGCCAAATTTTCTGGGTTTTGGGATTTTTTTCCGGCGCATTTCATTTGATCATCTCTCCTTTCCAGAGCGTTTGGAAGCCTTTCTTTGCAGGGTGGCAAGATTTCGTTTCCCTTCCCGAAAGGAAATTTCATTTCCTTTCGGGAAGGGAAACGAAATCTTGCCTTTTCAATGGGAATCAATTGGGCTATCTTTGGACCAAGTCCCAGCACTCAACTGCGTCTCATGCCTTTTGATGGGTTTGTCTTTTGCGATGATTTTTCTGTTATTTTTTTCAGCAACAATGCCATGGCTCTCATGTCTTCCCCTGCAAGTTGTGTCTTCTTCCTCGACTTTTTTCCTGCCTTTGCAGCAGCTGTGAGCTTAGCTTTGGCATCTTTTGGTCCTTTGCACTGCACCTCATGTAATCCTGCTCCATTTTCTTGCGCTCACTAAATTTGCAAATTTTTTTTTTTTTTTTCTTCAGCAACCATGCCATGGCTCTCATATCTTTCCCTGCAAGTTGTGTCTTCCTCCTCCACTATTTGCCCTGCCTTCCCAGCATCTGTCAGCTTAGTTTTTGTACCTTTTGGTCCCTTGCACTGCCCCACGTTTCCTCCCACACTATTTTCTTGTAGTCACTAAATGGCCAAATTTTCTGGGTTTTGGGATTTTTTTCCGGCGCATTTCATTTGATCATCTCTCCTTTCCAGAGCGTTTGGAAGCCTTTCTTTGCAGGGTGGCAAGATTTCGTTTCCCTTCCCGAAAGGAAATTTCATTTCCTTTCGGGAAGGGAAACGAAATCTTGCCTTTTCAATGGGAATCAATTGGGCTATCTTTGGACCAAGTCCCAGCACTCAACAGCGTCTCATGCCTTTTGATGGGTTTGTCTTTTGCGATGATTTTTCTGTTATTTTTTTCAGCAACAATGCCATGGCTCTCATATCTTCCCCTGCAAGTTGTGTCTTCTTCCTCGACTTTTTTCCTGCCTTTGCAGCAGCTGTGAGCTTAGCTTTGGCATCTTTTGGTCCTTTGCACTGCACCTCATGTAATCCTGCTCCATTTTCTTGCGCTCACTAAATTTGCAAATTTTTTTTTTTTTTTTCTTCAGCAACCATGCCATGGCTCTCATA
Organism: Passer domesticus; assembly: GCF_036417665.1. Classification (NCBI taxonomy): domain Eukaryota; kingdom Metazoa; phylum Chordata; class Aves; order Passeriformes; family Passeridae; genus Passer; species Passer domesticus. The sequence continues at coordinate 95,403,290 of NC_087474.1, forward strand.
TCTTTCCCTGCAAGTTGTGTCTTCCTCCTCCACTATTTGCCCTGCCTTCCCAGCATCTGTGAGCTTAGTTTTTGTACCTTTTGGTCCCTTGCACTGCCCCACGTTTCCTCCCACACCATTTTCTTGTAGTCACTAAATGGCCAAATTTTCTGGGTTTTGGGATTTTTTTCCGGCACATTTCATTTGATCATCTCTCCTTTCCAGAGCGTTTGGAAGCCTTTCTTTGCAGGGTGGCAAGATTTCGTTTCCCTTCCCGAAAGGAAATTTCATTTCCTTTCGGGAAGGGAAACGAAATCTTGCCTTTTCAATGGGAATCAATTGGGCTATCTTTGGACCAAGTCCCAGCACTCAACAGCGTCTCATGCCTTTTGATGGGTTTGTCTTTTGCGATGATTTTTCTGTTATTTTTTTCAGCAACAATGCCATGGCTCTCATATCTTCCCCTGCAAGTTGTGTCTTCTTCCTCGACTTTTTTCCTGCCTTTGCAGCAGCTGTGAGCTTAGCTTTGGCATCTTTTGGTCCTTTGCACTGCACCTCATGTAATCCTGCTCCATTTTCTTGCGCTCACTAAATTTGCAAATTTTTTTTTTTTTTTTTCTTCAGCAACCATGCCATGGCTCTCATATCTTTCCCTGCAAGTTGTGTCTTCCTCCTCCACTATTTGCCCTGCCTTCCCAGCATCTGTGAGCTTAGTTTTTGTACCTTTTGGTCCCTTGCACTGCCCCACGTTTCCTCCCACACCATTTTCTTGTAGTCACTAAATGGCCAAATTTTCTGGGTTTTGGGATTTTTTTCCGGCGCATTTCATTTGATCATCTCTCCTTTCCAGAGCGTTTGGAAGCCTTTCTTTGCAGGGTGGCAAGATTTCGTTTCCCTTCCCGAAAGGAAATTTCATTTCCTTTCGGGAAGGGAAACGAAATCTTGCCTTTTCAATGGGAATCAATTGGGCTATCTTTGGACCAAGTCCCAGCACTCAACAGCGTCTCATGCCTTTTGATGGGTTTGTCTTTTGCGATGATTTTTCTGTTATTTTTTTCAGCAACAATGCCATGGCTCTCATATCTTCCCCTGCAAGTTGTGTCTTCTTCCTCGACTTTTTTCCTGCCTTTGCAGCAGCTGTGAGCTTAGCTTTGGCATCTTTTGGTCCTTTGCACTGCACCTCATGTAATCCTGGTCCATTTTCTTGCGCTCACTAAATTTGCAAATTTTTTTTTTTTTTTTCTTCAGCAACCATGCCATGGCTCTCATATCTTTCCCTGCAAGTTGTGTCTTCCTCCTCCACTATTTGCCCTGCCTTCCCAGCATCTGTGAGCTTAGTTTTTGTACCTTTTGGTCCCTTGCACTGCCCCACGTTTCCTCCCACACCATTTTCTTGTAGTCACTAAATGGCCAAATTTTCTGGGTTTTGGGATTTTTTTCCGGCACATTTCATTTGATCATCTCTCCTTTCCAGAGCGTTTGGAAGCCTTTCTTTGCAGGGTGGCAAGATTTCGTTTCCCTTCCCGAAAGGAAATTTCATTTCCTTTCGGGAAGGGAAACGAAATCTTGCCTTTTCAATGGGAATCAATTGGGCTATCTTTGGACCAAGTCCCAGCACTCAACAGCGTCTCATGCCTTTTGATGGGTTTGTCTTTTGCGATGATTTTTCTGTTATTTTTTTCAGCAACAATGCCATGGCTCTCATATCTTCCCCTGCAAGTTGTGTCTTCTTCCTCGACTTTTTTCCTGCCTTTGCAGCAGCTGTGAGCTTAGCTTTGGCATCTTTTGGTCCTTTGCACTGCACCTCATGTAATCCTGGTCCATTTTCTTGCGCTCACTAAATTTGCAAATTTTTTTTTTTTTTTTCTTCAGCAACCATGCCATGGCTCTCATATCTTTCCCTGCAAGTTGTGTCTTCCTCCTCCACTATTTGCCCTGCCTTCCCAGCATCTGTCAGCTTAGTTTTTGTACCTTTTGGTCCCTTGCACTGCCCCACGTTTCCTCCCACACCATTTTCTTGTAGTCACTAAATGGCCAAATTTTCTGGGTTTTGGGATTTTTTTCCGGCGCATTTCATTTGATCATCTCTCCTTTCCAGAGCGTTTGGAAGCCTTTCTTTGCAGGGTGGCAAGATTTCGTTTCCCTTCCCGAAAGGAAATTTCATTTCCTTTCGGGAAGGGAAACGAAATCTTGCCTTTTCAATGGGAATCAATTGGGCTATCTTTGGACCAAGTCCCAGCACTCAACAGCGTCTCATGCCTTTTGATGGGTTTGTCTTTTGCGATGATTTTTCTGTTATTTTTTTCAGCAACAATGCCATGGCTCTCATATCTTCCCCTGCAAGTTGTGTCTTCTTCCTCGACTTTTTTCCTGCCTTTGCAGCAGCTGTGAGCTTAGCTTTGGCATCTTTTGGTCCTTTGCACTGCACCTCATGTAATCCTGGTCCATTTTCTTGCGCTCACTAAATTTGCAAATTTTTTTTTTTTTTTTTCTTCAGCAACCATGCCATGGCTCTCATATCTTTCCCTGCAAGTTGTGTCTTCCTCCTCCACTATTTGCCCTGCCTTCCCAGCATCTGTCAGCTTAGTTTTTGTACCTTTTGGTCCCTTGCACTGCCCCACGTTTCCTCCCACACCATTTTCTTGTAGTCACTAAATGGCCAAATTTTCTGGGTTTTGGGATTTTTTTCCGGCGCATTTCATTTGATCATCTCTCCTTTCCAGAGCGTTTGGAAGCCTTTCTTTGCAGGGTGGCAAGATTTCGTTTCCCTTCCCGAAAGGAAATTTCATTTCCTTTCGGGAAGGGAAACGAAATCTTGCCTTTTCAATGGGAATCAATTGGGCTATCTTTGGACCAAGTCCCAGCACTCAACAGCGTCTCATGCCTTTTGATGGGTTTGTCTTTTGCGATGATTTTTCTGTTATTTTTTTCAGCAACAATGCCATGGCTCTCATATCTTCCCCTGCAAGTTGTGTCTTCTTCCTCGACTTTTTTCCTGCCTTTGCAGCAGCTGTGAGCTTAGCTTTGGCATCTTTTGGTCCTTTGCACTGCACCTCATGTAATCCTGCTCCATTTTCTTGCGCTCACTAAATTTGCAAATTTTTTTTTTTTTTTTCTTCAGCAACCATGCCATGGCTCTCATATCTTTCCCTGCAAGTTGTGTCTTCCTCCTCCACTATTTGCCCTGCCTTCCCAGCATCTGTGAGCTTAGTTTTTGTACCTTTTGGTCCCTTGCACTGCCCCACGTTTCCTCCCACACCATTTTCTTGTAGTCACTAAATGGCCAAATTTTCTGGGTTTTGGGATTTTTTTCCGGCACATTTCATTTGATCATCTCTCCTTTCCAGAGCGTTTGGAAGCCTTTCTTTGCAGGGTGGCAAGATTTCGTTTCCCTTCCCGAAAGGAAATTTCATTTCCTTTCGGGAAGGGAAACGAAATCTTGCCTTTTCAATGGGAATCAATTGGGCTATCTTTGGACCAAGTCCCAGCACTCAACAGCGTCTCATGCCTTTTGATGGGTTTGTCTTTTGCGATGATTTTTCTGTTATTTTTTTCAGCAACAATGCCATGGCTCTCATATCTTCCCCTGCAAGTTGTGTCTTCTTCCTCGACTTTTTTCCTGCCTTTGCAGCAGCTGTGAGCTTAGCTTTGGCATCTTTTGGTCCTTTGCACTGCACCTCATGTAATCCTGGTCCATTTTCTTGCGCTCACTAAATTTGCAAATTTTTTTTTTTTTTTTTCTTCAGCAACCATGCCATGGCTCTCATATCTTTCCCTGCAAGTTGTGTCTTCCTCCTCCACTATTTGCCCTGCCTTCCCAGCATCTGTGAGCTTAGTTTTTGTACCTTTTGGTCCCTTGCACTGCCCCACGTTTCCTCCCACACCATTTTCTTGTAGTCACTAAATGGCCAAATTTTCTGGGTTTTGGGATTTTTTTCCGGCGCATTTCATTTGATCATCTCTCCTTTCCAGAGCGTTTGGAAGCCTTTCTTTGCAGGGTGGCAAGATTTCGTTTCCCTTCCCGAAAGGAAATTTCATTTCCTTTCGGGAAGGGAAACGAAATCTTGCCTTTTCAATGGGAATCAATTGGGCTATCTTTGGACCAAGTCCCAGCACTCAACAGCGTCTCATGCCTTTTGATGGGTTTGTCTTTTGCGATGATTTTTCTGTTATTTTTTTCAGCAACAATGCCATGGCTCTCATATCTTCCCCTGCAAGTTGTGTCTTCTTCCTCGACTTTTTTCCTGCCTTTGCAGCAGCTGTGAGCTTAGCTTTGGCATCTTTTGGTCCTTTGCACTGCACCTCATGTAATCCTGCTCCATTTTCTTGCGCTCACTAAATTTGCAAATTTTTTTTTTTTTTTTCTTCAGCAACCATGCCATGGCTCTCATATCTTTCCCTGCAAGTTGTGTCTTCCTCCTCCACTATTTGCCCTGCCTTCCCAGCATCTGTGAGCTTAGTTTTTGTACCTTTTGGTCCCTTGCACTGCCCCACGTTTCCTCCCACACCATTTTCTTGTAGTCACTAAATGGCCAAATTTTCTGGGTTTTGGGATTTTTTTCCGGCACATTTCATTTGATCATCTCTCCTTTCCAGAGCGTTTGGAAGCCTTTCTTTGCAGGGTGGCAAGATTTCGTTTCCCTTCCCGAAAGGAAATTTCATTTCCTTTCGGGAAGGGAAACGAAATCTTGCCTTTTCAATGGGAATCAATTGGGCTATCTTTGGACCAAGTCCCAGCACTCAACAGCGTCTCATGCCTTTTGATGGGTTTGTCTTTTGCGATGATTTTTCTGTTATTTTTTTCAGCAACAATGCCATGGCTCTCATATCTTCCCCTGCAAGTTGTGTCTTCTTCCTCGACTTTTTTCCTGCCTTTGCAGCAGCTGTGAGCTTAGCTTTGGCATCTTTTGGTCCTTTGCACTGCACCTCATGTAATCCTGGTCCATTTTCTTGCGCTCACTAAATTTGCAAATTTTTTTTTTTTTTTTCTTCAGCAACCATGCCATGGCTCTCATATCTTTCCCTGCAAGTTGTGTCTTCCTCCTCCACTATTTGCCCTGCCTTCCCAGCATCTGTGAGCTTAGTTTTTGTACCTTTTGGTCCCTTGCACTGCCCCACGTTTCCTCCCACACCATTTTCTTGTAGTCACTAAATGGCCAAATTTTCTGGGTTTTGGGATTTTTTTCCGGCGCATTTCATTTGATCATCTCTCCTTTCCAGAGCGTTTGGAAGCCTTTCTTTGCAGGGTGGCAAGATTTCGTTTCCCTTCCCGAAAGGAAATTTCATTTCCTTTCGGGAGGGGAAACGAAATCTTGCCTTTTCAATGGGAATCAATTGGGCTATCTTTGGACCAAGTCCCAGCACTCAACAGCGTCTCATGCCTTTTGATGGGTTTGTCTTTTGCGATGATTTTTCTGTTATTTTTTTCAGCAACAATGCCATGGCTCTCATATCTTCCCCTGCAAGTTGTGTCTTCTTCCTCGACTTTTTTCCTGCCTTTGCAGCAGCTGTGAGCTTAGCTTTGGCATCTTTTGGTCCTTTGCACTGCACCTCATGTAATCCTGGTCCATTTTCTTGCGCTCACTAAATTTGCAAATTTTTTTTTTTTTTTTCTTCAGCAACCATGCCATGGCTCTCATATCTTTCCCTGCAAGTTGTGTCTTCCTCCTCCACTATTTGCCCTGCCTTCCCAGCATCTGTGAGCTTAGTTTTTGTACCTTTTGGTCCCTTGCACTGCCCCACGTTTCCTCCCACACCATTTTCTTGTAGTCACTAAATGGCCAAATTTTCTGGGTTTTGGGATTTTTTTCCGGCACATTTCATTTGATCATCTCTCCTTTCCAGAGCGTTTGGAAGCCTTTCTTTGCAGGGTGGCAAGATTTCGTTTCCCTTCCCGAAAGGAAATTTCATTTCCTTTCGGGAAGGGAAACGAAATCTTGCCTTTTCAATGGGAATCAATTGGGCTATCTTTGGACCAAGTCCCAGCACTCAACAGCGTCTCATGCCTTTTGATGGGTTTGTCTTTTGCGATGATTTTTCTGTTATTTTTTTCAGCAACAATGCCATGGCTCTCATATCTTCCCCTGCAAGTTGTGTCTTCTTCCTCGACTTTTTTCCTGCCTTTGCAGCAGCTGTGAGCTTAGCTTTGGCATCTTTTGGTCCTTTGCACTGCACCTCATGTAATCCTGGTCCATTTTCTTGCGCTCACTAAATTTGCAAATTTTTTTTTTTTTTTTCTTCAGCAACCATGCCATGGCTCTCATATCTTTCCCTGCAAGTTGTGTCTTCCTCCTCCACTATTTGCCCTGCCTTCCCAGCATCTGTGAGCTTAGTTTTTGTACCTTTTGGTCCCTTGCACTGCCCCACGTTTCCTCCCACACCATTTTCTTGTAGTCACTAAATGGCCAAATTTTCTGGGTTTTGGGATTTTTTTCCGGCACATTTCATTTGATCATCTCTCCTTTCCAGAGCGTTTGGAAGCCTTTCTTTGCAGGGTGGCAAGATTTCGTTTCCCTTCCCGAAAGGAAATTTCATTTCCTTTCGGGAAGGGAAACGAAATCTTGCCTTTTCAATGGGAATCAATTGGGCTATCTTTGGACCAAGTCCCAGCACTCAACAGCGTCTCATGCCTTTTGATGGGTTTGTCTTTTGCGATGATTTTTCTGTTATTTTTTTCAGCAACAATGCCATGGCTCTCATATCTTCCCCTGCAAGTTGTGTCTTCTTCCTCGACTTTTTTCCTGCCTTTGCAGCAGCTGTGAGCTTAGCTTTGGCATCTTTTGGTCCTTTGCACTGCACCTCATGTAATCCTGGTCCATTTTCTTGCGCTCACTAAATTTGCAAATTTTTTTTTTTTTTTTCTTCAGCAACCATGCCATGGCTCTCATATCTTTCCCTGCAAGTTGTGTCTTCCTCCTCCACTATTTGCCCTGCCTTCCCAGCATCTGTGAGCTTAGTTTTTGTACCTTTTGGTCCCTTGCACTGCCCCACGTTTCCTCCCACACCATTTTCTTGTAGTCACTAAATGGCCAAATTTTCTGGGTTTTGGGATTTTTTTCCGGCGCATTTCATTTGATCATCTCTCCTTTCCAGAGCGTTTGGAAGCCTTTCTTTGCAGGGTGGCAAGATTTCGTTTCCCTTCCCGAAAGGAAATTTCATTTCCTTTCGGGAAGGGAAACGAAATCTTGCCTTTTCAATGGGAATCAATTGGGCTATCTTTGGACCAAGTCCCAGCACTCAACAGCGTCTCATGCCTTTTGATGGGTTTGTCTTTTGCGATGATTTTTCTGTTATTTTTTTCAGCAACAATGCCATGGCTCTCATATCTTCCCCTGCAAGTTGTGTCTTCTTCCTCGACTTTTTTCCTGCCTTTGCAGCAGCTGTGAGCTTAGCTTTGGCATCTTTTGGTCCTTTGCACTGCACCTCATGTAATCCTGGTCCATTTTCTTGCGCTCACTAAATTTGCAAATTTTTTTTTTTTTTTTCTTCAGCAACCATGCCATGGCTCTCATATCTTTCCCTGCAAGTTGTGTCTTCCTCCTCCACTATTTGCCCTGCCTTCCCAGCATCTGTGAGCTTAGTTTTTGTACCTTTTGGTCCCTTGCACTGCCCCACGTTTCCTCCCACACCATTTTCTTGTAGTCACTAAATGGCCAAATTTTCTGGGTTTTGGGATTTTTTTCCGGCGCATTTCATTTGATCATCTCTCCTTTCCAGAGCGTTTGGAAGCCTTTCTTTGCAGGGTGGCAAGATTTCGTTTCCCTTCCCGAAAGGAAATTTCATTTCCTTTCGGGAAGGGAAACGAAATCTTGCCTTTTCAATGGGAATCAATTGGGCTATCTTTGGACCAAGTCCCCGCACTCAACAGCGTCTCATGCCTTTTGATGGGTTTGTCTTTTGCGATGATTTTTCTGTTATTTTTTTCAGCAACAATGCCATGGCTCTCATATCTTCCCCTGCAAGTTGTGTCTTCTTCCTCGACTTTTTTCCTGCCTTTGCAGCAGCTGTGAGCTTAGCTTTGGCATCTTTTGGTCCTTTGCACTGCACCTCATGTAATCCTGCTCCATTTTCTTGCGCTCACTAAATTTGCAAATTTTTTTTTTTTTTTTCTTCAGCAACCATGCCATGGCTCTCATATCTTTCCCTGCAAGTTGTGTCTTCCTCCTCCACTATTTGCCCTGCCTTCCCAGCATCTGTGAGCTTAGTTTTTGTACCTTTTGGTCCCTTGCACTGCCCCACGTTTCCTCCCACACCATTTTCTTGTAGTCACTAAATGGCCAAATTTTCTGGGTTTTGGGATTTTTTTCCGGCGCATTTCATTTGATCATCTCTCCTTTCCAGAGCGTTTGGAAGCCTTTCTTTGCAGGGTGGCAAGATTTCGTTTCCCTTCCCGAAAGGAAATTTCATTTCCTTTCGGGAAGGGAAACGAAATCTTGCCTTTTCAATGGGAATCAATTGGGCTATCTTTGGACCAAGTCCCAGCACTCAACAGCGTCTCATGCCTTTTGATGGGTTTGTCTTTTGCGATGATTTTTCTGTTATTTTTTTCAGCAACAATGCCATGGCTCTCATGTCTTCCCCTGCAAGTTGTGTCTTCTTCCTCGACTTTTTTCCTGCCTTTGCAGCAGCTGTGAGCTTAGCTTTGGCATCTTTTGGTCCTTTGCACTGCACCTCATGTAATCCTGGTCCGTTTTCTTGCGCTCACTAAATTTGCAAATTTTTTTTTTTTTTTTCTTCAGCAACCATGCCATGGCTCTCATATCTTTCCCTGCAAGTTGTGTCTTCCTCCTCCACTATTTGCCCTGCCTTCCCAGCATCTGTGAGCTTAGTTTTTGTACCTTTTGGTCCCTTGCACTGCCCCACGTTTCCTCCCACACCATTTTCTTGTAGTCCCTAAATGGCCAAATTTTCTGGGTTTTGGGATTTTTTTCCGGCGCATTTCATTTGATCATCTCTCCTTTCCAGAGCGTTTGGAAGCCTTTCTTTGCAGGGTGGCAAGATTTCGTTTCCCTTCCCGAAAGGAAATTTCATTTCCTTTCGGGAAGGGAAACGAAATCTTGCCTTTTCAATGGGAATCAATTGGGCTATCTTTGGACCAAGTCCCAGCACTCAACAGCGTCTCATGCCTTTTGATGGGTTTGTCTTTTGCGATGATTTTTCTGTTATTTTTTTCAGCAACAATGCCATGGCTCTCATGTCTTCCCCTGCAAGTTGTGTCTTCTTCCTCGACTTTTTTCCTGCCTTTGCAGCAGCTGTGAGCTTAGCTTTGGCATCTTTTGGTCCTTTGCACTGCACCTCATGTAATCCTGGTCCGTTTTCTTGCGCTCACTAAATTTGCAAATTTTTTTTTTTTTTTTCTTCAGCAACCATGCCATGGCTCTCATATCTTTCCCTGCAAGTTGTGTCTTCCTCCTCCACTATTTGCCCTGCCTTCCCAGCATCTGTGAGCTTAGTTTTTGTACCTTTTGGTCCCTTGCACTGCCCCACGTTTCCTCCCACACCATTTTCTTGTAGTCACTAAATGGCCAAATTTTCTGGGTTTTGGGATTTTTTTCCGGCGCATTTCATTTGATCATCTCTCCTTTCCAGAGCGTTTGGAAGCCTTTCTTTGCAGGGTGGCAAGATTTCGTTTCCCTTCCCGAAAGGAAATTTCATTTCCTTTCGGGAAGGGAAACGAAATCTTGCCTTTTCAATGGGAATCAATTGGGCTATCTTTGGACCAAGTCCCAGCACTCAACAGCGTCTCATGCCTTTTGATGGGTTTGTCTTTTGCGATGATTTTTCTGTTATTTTTTTCAGCAACAATGCCATGGCTCTCATGTCTTCCCCTGCAAGTTGTGTCTTCTTCCTCGACTTTTTTCCTGCCTTTGCAGCAGCTGTGAGCTTAGCTTTGGCATCTTTTGGTCCTTTGCACTGCACCTCATGTAATCCTGCTCCATTTTCTTGCGCTCACTAAATTTGCAAATTTTTTTTTTTTTTTTCTTCAGCAACCATGCCATGGCTCTCATATCTTTCCCTGCAAGTTGTGTCTTCCTCCTCCACTATTTGCCCTGCCTTCCCAGCATCTGTCAGCTTAGTTTTTGTACCTTTTGGTCCCTTGCACTGCCCCACGTTTCCTCCCACACCATTTTCTTGTAGTCACTAAATGGCCAAATTTTCTGGGTTTTGGGATTTTTTTCCGGCGCATTTCATTTGATCATCTCTCCTTTCCAGAGCGTTTGGAAGCCTTTCTTTGCAGGGTGGCAAGATTTCGTTTCCCTTCCCGAAAGGAAATTTCATTTCCTTTCGGGAAGGGAAACGAAATCTTGCCTTTTCAATGGGAATCAATTGGGCTATCTTTGGACCAAGTCCCAGCACTCAACAGCGTCTCATGCCTTTTGATGGGTTTGTCTTTTGCGATGATTTTTCTGTTATTTTTTTCAGCAACAATGCCATGGCTCTCATATCTTCCCCTGCAAGTTGTGTCTTCTTCCTCGACTTTTTTCCTGCCTTTGCAGCAGCTGTGAGCTTAGCTTTGGCATCTTTTGGTCCTTTGCACTGCACCTCATGTAATCCTGGTCCATTTTCTTGCGCTCACTAAATTTGCAAATTTTTTTTTTTTTTTTCTTCAGCAACCATGCCATGGCTCTCATATCTTTCCCTGCAAGTTGTGTCTTCCTCCTCCACTATTTGCCCTGCCTTCCCAGCATCTGTGAGCTTAGTTTTTGTACCTTTTGGTCCCTTGCACTGCCCCACGTTTCCTCCCACACCATTTTCTTGTAGTCACTAAATGGCCAAATTTTCTGGGTTTTGGGATTTTTTTCCGGCACATTTCATTTGATCATCTCTCCTTTCCAGAGCGTTTGGAAGCCTTTCTTTGCAGGGTGGCAAGATTTCGTTTCCCTTCCCGAAAGGAAATTTCATTTCCTTTCGGGAAGGGAAACGAAATCTTGCCTTTTCAATGGGAATCAATTGGGCTATCTTTGGACCAAGTCCCAGCACTCAACAGCGTCTCATGCCTTTTGATGGGTTTGTCTTTTGCGATGATTTTTCTGTTATTTTTTTCAGCAACAATGCCATGGCTCTCATATCTTCCCCTGCAAGTTGTGTCTTCTTCCTCGACTTTTTTCCTGCCTTTGCAGCAGCTGTGAGCTTAGCTTTGGCATCTTTTGGTCCTTTGCACTGCACCTCATGTAATCCTGCTCCATTTTCTTGCGCTCACTAAATTTGCAAATTTTTTTTTTTTTTTTCTTCAGCAACCATGCCATGGCTCTCATATCTTTCCCTGCAAGTTGTGTCTTCCTCCTCCACTATTTGCCCTGCCTTCCCAGCATCTGTGAGTTTTTGTACCTTTTGGTCCCTTGCACTGCCCCACGTTTCCTCCCACACCATTTTCTTGTAGTCACTAAATGGCCAAATTTTCTGGGTTTTGGGATTTTTTTCCGGCACATTTCATTTGATCATCTCGCCTTTCCAGAGCGTTTGGAAGCCTTTCTTTGCAGGGTGGCAAGATTTCGTTTCCCTTCCCGAAAGGAAATTTCATTTCCTTTCGGGAAGGGAAACGAAATCTTGCCTTTTCAATGGGAATCAATTGGGCTATCTTTGGACCAAGTCCCAGCACTCAACAGCGTCTCATGCCTTTTGATGGGTTTGTCTTTTGCGATGATTTTTCTGTTATTTTTTTCAGCAACAATGCCATGGCTCTCATATCTTCCCCTGCAAGTTGTGTCTTCTTCCTCGACTTTTTTCCTGCCTTTGCAGCAGCTGTGAGCTTAGCTTTGGCATCTTTTGGTCCTTTGCACTGCACCTCATGTAATCCTGGTCCATTTTCTTGCGCTCACTAAATTTGCAAATTTTTTTTTTTTTTTTCTTCAGCAACCATGCCATGGCTCTCATATCTTTCCCTGCAAGTTGTGTCTTCCTCCTCCACTATTTGCCCTGCCTTCCCAGCATCTGTGAGCTTAGTTTTTGTACCTTTTGGTCCCTTGCACTGCCCCACGTTTCCTCCCACACCATTTTCTTGTAGTCACTAAATGGCCAAATTTTCTGGGTTTTGGGATTTTTTTCCGGCGCATTTCATTTGATCATCTCTCCTTTCCAGAGCGTTTGGAAGCCTTTCTTTGCAGGGTGGCAAGATTTCGTTTCCCTTCCCGAAAGGAAATTTCATTTCCTTTCGGGAAGGGAAACGAAATCTTGCCTTTTCAATGGGAATCAATTGGGCTATCTTTGGACCAAGTCCCAGCACTCAACAGCGTCTCATGCCTTTTGATGGGTTTGTCTTTTGCGATGATTTTTCTGTTATTTTTTTCAGCAACAATGCCATGGCTCTCATATCTTCCCCTGCAAGTTGTGTCTTCTTCCTCGACTTTTTTCCTGCCTTTGCAGCAGCTGTGAGCTTAGCTTTGGCATCTTTTGGTCCTTTGCACTGCACCTCATGTAATCCTGCTCCATTTTCTTGCGCTCACTAAATTTGCAAATTTTTTTTTTTTTTTCTTCAGCAACCATGCCATGGCTCTCATATCTTTCCCTGCAAGTTGTGTCTTCCTCCTCCACTATTTGCCCTGCCTTCCCAGCATCTGTCAGCTTAGTTTTTGTACCTTTTGGTCCCTTGCACTGCCCCACGTTTCCTCCCACACCATTTTCTTGTAGTCACTAAATGGCCAAATTTTCTGGGTTTTGGGATTTTTTTCCGGCGCATTTCATTTGATCATCTCTCCTTTCCAGAGCGTTTGGAAGCCTTTCTTTGCAGGGTGGCAAGATTTCGTTTCCCTTCCCGAAAGGAAATTTCATTTCCTTTCGGGAAGGGAAACGAAATCTTGCCTTTTCAATGGGAATCAATTGGGCTATCTTTGGACCAAGTCCCCGCACTCAACAGCGTCTCATGCCTTTTGATGGGTTTGTCTTTTGCGATGATTTTTCTGTTATTTTTTTCAGCAACAATGCCATGGCTCTCATATCTTCCCCTGCAAGTTGTGTCTTCTTCCTCGACTTTTTTCCTGCCTTTGCAGCAGCTGTGAGCTTAGCTTTGGCATCTTTTGGTCCTTTGCACTGCACCTCATGTAATCCTGCTCCATTTTCTTGCGCTCACTAAATTTGCAAATTTTTTTTTTTTTTTTCTTCAGCAACCATGCCATGGCTCTCATATCTTTCCCTGCAAGTTGTGTCTTCCTCCTCCACTATTTGCCCTGCCTTCCCAGCATCTGTGAGCTTAGTTTTTGTACCTTTTGGTCCCTTGCACTGCCCCACGTTTCCTCCCACACCATTTTCTTGTAGTCACTAAATGGCCAAATTTTCTGGGTTTTGGGATTTTTTTCCGGCGCATTTCATTTGATCATCTCTCCTTTCCAGAGCGTTTGGAAGCCTTTCTTTGCAGGGTGGCAAGATTTCGTTTCCCTTCCCGAAAGGAAATTTCATTTCCTTTCGGGAAGGGAAACGAAATCTTGCCTTTTCAATGGGAATCAATTGGGCTATCTTTGGACCAAGTCCCAGCACTCAACAGCGTCTCATGCCTTTTGATGGGTTTGTCTTTTGCGATGATTTTTCTGTTATTTTTTTCAGCAACAATGCCATGGCTCTCATGTCTTCCCCTGCAAGTTGTGTCTTCTTCCTCGACTTTTTTCCTGCCTTTGCAGCAGCTGTGAGCTTAGCTTTGGCATCTTTTGGTCCTTTGCACTGCACCTCATGTAATCCTGGTCCGTTTTCTTGCGCTCACTAAATTTGCAAATTTTTTTTTTTTTTTTCTTCAGCAACCATGCCATGGCTCTCATATCTTTCCCTGCAAGTTGTGTCTTCCTCCTCCACTATTTGCCCTGCCTTCCCAGCATCTGTGAGCTTAGTTTTTGTACCTTTTGGTCCCTTGCACTGCCCCACGTTTCCTCCCACACCATTTTCTTGTAGTCCCTAAATGGCCAAATTTTCTGGGTTTTGGGATTTTTTTCCGGCGCATTTCATTTGATCATCTCTCCTTTCCAGAGCGTTTGGAAGCCTTTCTTTGCAGGGTGGCAAGATTTCGTTTCCCTTCCCGAAAGGAAATTTCATTTCCTTTCGGGAAGGGAAACGAAATCTTGCCTTTTCAATGGGAATCAATTGGGCTATCTTTGGACCAAGTCCCAGCACTCAACAGCGTCTCATGCCTTTTGATGGGTTTGTCTTTTGCGATGATTTTTCTGTTATTTTTTTCAGCAACAATGCCATGGCTCTCATGTCTTCCCCTGCAAGTTGTGTCTTCTTCCTCGACTTTTTTCCTGCCTTTGCAGCAGCTGTGAGCTTAGCTTTGGCATCTTTTGGTCCTTTGCACTGCACCTCATGTAATCCTGGTCCGTTTTCTTGCGCTCACTAAATTTGCAAATTTTTTTTTTTTTTTTCTTCAGCAACCATGCCATGGCTCTCATATCTTTCCCTGCAAGTTGTGTCTTCCTCCTCCACTATTTGCCCTGCCTTCCCAGCATCTGTGAGCTTAGTTTTTGTACCTTTTGGTCCCTTGCACTGCCCCACGTTTCCTCCCACACCATTTTCTTGTAGTCACTAAATGGCCAAATTTTCTGGGTTTTGGGATTTTTTTCCGGCGCATTTCATTTGATCATCTCTCCTTTCCAGAGCGTTTGGAAGCCTTTCTTTGCAGGGTGGCAAGATTTCGTTTCCCTTCCCGAAAGGAAATTTCATTTCCTTTCGGGAAGGGAAACGAAATCTTGCCTTTTCAATGGGAATCAATTGGGCTATCTTTGGACCAAGTCCCAGCACTCAACAGCGTCTCATGCCTTTTGATGGGTTTGTCTTTTGCGATGATTTTTCTGTTATTTTTTTCAGCAACAATGCCATGGCTCTCATGTCTTCCCCTGCAAGTTGTGTCTTCTTCCTCGACTTTTTTCCTGCCTTTGCAGCAGCTGTGAGCTTAGCTTTGGCATCTTTTGGTCCTTTGCACTGCACCTCATGTAATCCTGCTCCATTTTCTTGCGCTCACTAAATTTGCAAATTTTTTTTTTTTTTTTCTTCAGCAACCATGCCATGGCTCTCATATCTTTCCCTGCAAGTTGTGTCTTCCTCCTCCACTATTTGCCCTGCCTTCCCAGCATCTGTCAGCTTAGTTTTTGTACCTTTTGGTCCCTTGCACTGCCCCACGTTTCCTCCCACACCATTTTCTTGTAGTCACTAAATGGCCAAATTTTCTGGGTTTTGGGATTTTTTTCCGGCGCATTTCATTTGATCATCTCTCCTTTCCAGAGCGTTTGGAAGCCTTTCTTTGCAGGGTGGCAAGATTTCGTTTCCCTTCCCGAAAGGAAATTTCATTTCCTTTCGGGAAGGGAAACGAAATCTTGCCTTTTCAATGGGAATCAATTGGGCTATCTTTGGACCAAGTCCCAGCACTCAACAGCGTCTCATGCCTTTTGATGGGTTTGTCTTTTGCGATGATTTTTCTGTTATTTTTTTCAGCAACAATGCCATGGCTCTCATGTCTTCCCCTGCAAGTTGTGTCTTCTTCCTCGACTTTTTTCCTGCCTTTGCAGCAGCTGTGAGCTTAGCTTTGGCATCTTTTGGTCCTTTGCACTGCACCTCATGTAATCCTGCTCCATTTTCTTGCGCTCACTAAATTTGCAAATTTTTTTTTTTTTTTTCTTCAGCAACCATGCCATGGCTCTCATATCTTTCCCTGCAAGTTGTGTCTTCCTCCTCCACTATTTGCCCTGCCTTCCCAGCATCTGTGAGCTTAGTTTTTGTACCTTTTGGTCCCTTGCACTGCCCCACGTTTCCTCCCACACCATTTTCTTGTAGTCACTAAATGGCCAAATTTTCTGGGTTTTGGGATTTTTTTCCGGCGCATTTCATTTGATCATCTCTCCTTTCCAGAGCGTTTGGAAGCCTTTCTTTGCAGGGTGGCAAGATTTCGTTTCCCTTCCCGAAAGGAAATTTCATTTCCTTTCGGGAAGGGAAACGAAATCTTGCCTTTTCAATGGGAATCAATTGGGCTATCTTTGGACCAAGTCCCAGCACTCAACAGCGTCTCATGCCTTTTGATGGGTTTGTCTTTTGCGATGATTTTTCTGTTATTTTTTTCAGCAACAATGCCATGGCTCTCATGTCTTCCCCTGCAAGTTGTGTCTTCTTCCTCGACTTTTTTCCTGCCTTTGCAGCAGCTGTGAGCTTAGCTT
This sequence comes from Passer domesticus, assembly GCF_036417665.1. Classification (NCBI taxonomy): domain Eukaryota; kingdom Metazoa; phylum Chordata; class Aves; order Passeriformes; family Passeridae; genus Passer; species Passer domesticus. Next base: position 95,419,393 of record NC_087474.1, read on the forward strand.
TGGCATCTTTTGGTCCTTTGCACTGCACCTCATGTAATCCTGGTCCGTTTTCTTGCGCTCACTAAATTTGCAAATTTTTTTTTTTTTTTTCTTCAGCAACCATGCCATGGCTCTCATATCTTTCCCTGCAAGTTGTGTCTTCCTCCTCCACTATTTGCCCTGCCTTCCCAGCATCTGTGAGCTTAGTTTTTGTACCTTTTGGTCCCTTGCACTGCCCCACGTTTCCTCCCACACCATTTTCTTGTAGTCCCTAAATGGCCAAATTTTCTGGGTTTTGGGATTTTTTTCCGGCGCATTTCATTTGATCATCTCTCCTTTCCAGAGCGTTTGGAAGCCTTTCTTTGCAGGGTGGCAAGATTTCGTTTCCCTTCCCGAAAGGAAATTTCATTTCCTTTCGGGAAGGGAAACGAAATCTTGCCTTTTCAATGGGAATCAATTGGGCTATCTTTGGACCAAGTCCCAGCACTCAACAGCGTCTCATGCCTTTTGATGGGTTTGTCTTTTGCGATGATTTTTCTGTTATTTTTTTCAGCAACAATGCCATGGCTCTCATGTCTTCCCCTGCAAGTTGTGTCTTCTTCCTCGACTTTTTTCCTGCCTTTGCAGCAGCTGTGAGCTTAGCTTTGGCATCTTTTGGTCCTTTGCACTGCACCTCATGTAATCCTGGTCCGTTTTCTTGCGCTCACTAAATTTGCAAATTTTTTTTTTTTTTTTCTTCAGCAACCATGCCATGGCTCTCATATCTTTCCCTGCAAGTTGTGTCTTCCTCCTCCACTATTTGCCCTGCCTTCCCAGCATCTGTGAGCTTAGTTTTTGTACCTTTTGGTCCCTTGCACTGCCCCACGTTTCCTCCCACACCATTTTCTTGTAGTCACTAAATGGCCAAATTTTCTGGGTTTTGGGATTTTTTTCCGGCGCATTTCATTTGATCATCTCTCCTTTCCAGAGCGTTTGGAAGCCTTTCTTTGCAGGGTGGCAAGATTTCGTTTCCCTTCCCGAAAGGAAATTTCATTTCCTTTCGGGAAGGGAAACGAAATCTTGCCTTTTCAATGGGAATCAATTGGGCTATCTTTGGACCAAGTCCCAGCACTCAACAGCGTCTCATGCCTTTTGATGGGTTTGTCTTTTGCGATGATTTTTCTGTTATTTTTTTCAGCAACAATGCCATGGCTCTCATGTCTTCCCCTGCAAGTTGTGTCTTCTTCCTCGACTTTTTTCCTGCCTTTGCAGCAGCTGTGAGCTTAGCTTTGGCATCTTTTGGTCCTTTGCACTGCACCTCATGTAATCCTGCTCCATTTTCTTGCGCTCACTAAATTTGCAAATTTTTTTTTTTTTTTTCTTCAGCAACCATGCCATGGCTCTCATATCTTTCCCTGCAAGTTGTGTCTTCCTCCTCCACTATTTGCCCTGCCTTCCCAGCATCTGTCAGCTTAGTTTTTGTACCTTTTGGTCCCTTGCACTGCCCCACGTTTCCTCCCACACCATTTTCTTGTAGTCACTAAATGGCCAAATTTTCTGGGTTTTGGGATTTTTTTCCGGCGCATTTCATTTGATCATCTCTCCTTTCCAGAGCGTTTGGAAGCCTTTCTTTGCAGGGTGGCAAGATTTCGTTTCCCTTCCCGAAAGGAAATTTCATTTCCTTTCGGGAAGGGAAACGAAATCTTGCCTTTTCAATGGGAATCAATTGGGCTATCTTTGGACCAAGTCCCAGCACTCAACAGCGTCTCATGCCTTTTGATGGGTTTGTCTTTTGCGATGATTTTTCTGTTATTTTTTTCAGCAACAATGCCATGGCTCTCATGTCTTCCCCTGCAAGTTGTGTCTTCTTCCTCGACTTTTTTCCTGCCTTTGCAGCAGCTGTGAGCTTAGCTTTGGCATCTTTTGGTCCTTTGCACTGCACCTCATGTAATCCTGCTCCATTTTCTTGCGCTCACTAAATTTGCAAATTTTTTTTTTTTTTTTCTTCAGCAACCATGCCATGGCTCTCATATCTTTCCCTGCAAGTTGTGTCTTCCTCCTCCACTATTTGCCCTGCCTTCCCAGCATCTGTGAGCTTAGTTTTTGTACCTTTTGGTCCCTTGCACTGCCCCACGTTTCCTCCCACACCATTTTCTTGTAGTCACTAAATGGCCAAATTTTCTGGGTTTTGGGATTTTTTTCCGGCGCATTTCATTTGATCATCTCTCCTTTCCAGAGCGTTTGGAAGCCTTTCTTTGCAGGGTGGCAAGATTTCGTTTCCCTTCCCGAAAGGAAATTTCATTTCCTTTCGGGAAGGGAAACGAAATCTTGCCTTTTCAATGGGAATCAATTGGGCTATCTTTGGACCAAGTCCCAGCACTCAACAGCGTCTCATGCCTTTTGATGGGTTTGTCTTTTGCGATGATTTTTCTGTTATTTTTTTCAGCAACAATGCCATGGCTCTCATGTCTTCCCCTGCAAGTTGTGTCTTCTTCCTCGACTTTTTTCCTGCCTTTGCAGCAGCTGTGAGCTTAGCTTTGGCATCTTTTGGTCCTTTGCACTGCACCTCATGTAATCCTGCTCCATTTTCTTGCGCTCACTAAATTTGCAAATTTTTTTTTTTTTTTTCTTCAGCAACCATGCCATGGCTCTCATATCTTTCCCTGCAAGTTGTGTCTTCCTCCTCCACTATTTGCCCTGCCTTCCCAGCATCTGTGAGCTTAGTTTTTGTACCTTTTGGTCCCTTGCACTGCCCCACGTTTCCTCCCACACCATTTTCTTGTAGTCACTAAATGGCCAAATTTTCTGGGTTTTGGGATTTTTTTCCGGCGCATTTCATTTGATCATCTCTCCTTTCCAGAGCGTTTGGAAGCCTTTCTTTGCAGGGTGGCAAGATTTCGTTTCCCTTCCCGAAAGGAAATTTCATTTCCTTTCGGGAAGGGAAACGAAATCTTGCCTTTTCAATGGGAATCAATTGGGCTATCTTTGGACCAAGTCCCCGCACTCAACAGCGTCTCATGCCTTTTGATGGGTTTGTCTTTTGCGATGATTTTTCTGTTATTTTTTTCAGCAACAATGCCATGGCTCTCATGTCTTCCCCTGCAAGTTGTGTCTTCTTCCTCGACTTTTTTCCTGCCTTTGCAGCAGCTGTGAGCTTAGCTTTGGCATCTTTTGGTCCTTTGCACTGCACCTCATGTAATCCTGGTCCGTTTTCTTGCGCTCACTAAATTTGCAAATTTTTTTTTTTTTTTTCTTCAGCAACCATGCCATGGCTCTCATATCTTTCCCTGCAAGTTGTGTCTTCCTCCTCCACTATTTGCCCTGCCTTCCCAGCATCTGTCAGCTTAGTTTTTGTACCTTTTGGTCCCTTGCACTGCCCCACGTTTCCTCCCACACCATTTTCTTGTAGTCACTAAATGGCCAAATTTTCTGGGTTTTGGGATTTTTTTCCGGCGCATTTCATTTGATCATCTCTCCTTTCCAGAGCGTTTGGAAGCCTTTCTTTGCAGGGTGGCAAGATTTCGTTTCCCTTCCCGAAAGGAAATTTCATTTCCTTTCGGGAAGGGAAACGAAATCTTGCCTTTTCAATGGGAATCAATTGGGCTATCTTTGGACCAAGTCCCCGCACTCAACAGCGTCTCATGCCTTTTGATGGGTTTGTCTTTTGCGATGATTTTTCTGTTATTTTTTTCAGCAACAATGCCATGGCTCTCATGTCTTCCCCTGCAAGTTGTGTCTTCTTCCTCGACTTTTTTCCTGCCTTTGCAGCAGCTGTGAGCTTAGCTTTGGCATCTTTTGGTCCTTTGCACTGCACCTCATGTAATCCTGGTCCGTTTTCTTGCGCTCACTAAATTTGCAAATTTTTTTTTTTTTTTTCTTCAGCAACCATGCCATGGCTCTCATATCTTTCCCTGCAAGTTGTGTCTTCCTCCTCCACTATTTGCCCTGCCTTCCCAGCATCTGTCAGCTTAGTTTTTGTACCTTTTGGTCCCTTGCACTGCCCCACGTTTCCTCCCACACCATTTTCTTGTAGTCACTAAATGGCCAAATTTTCTGGGTTTTGGGATTTTTTTCCGGCGCATTTCATTTGATCATCTCTCCTTTCCAGAGCGTTTGGAAGCCTTTCTTTGCAGGGTGGCAAGATTTCGTTTCCCTTCCCGAAAGGAAATTTCATTTCCTTTCGGGAAGGGAAACGAAATCTTGCCTTTTCAATGGGAATCAATTGGGCTATCTTTGGACCAAGTCCCAGCACTCAACAGCGTCTCATGCCTTTTGATGGGTTTGTCTTTTGCGATGATTTTTCTGTTATTTTTTTCAGCAACAATGCCATGGCTCTCATATCTTCCCCTGCAAGTTGTGTCTTCTTCCTCGACTTTTTTCCTGCCTTTGCAGCAGCTGTGAGCTTAGCTTTGGCATCTTTTGGTCCTTTGCACTGCACCTCATGTAATCCTGCTCCATTTTCTTGCGCTCACTAAATTTGCAAATTTTTTTTTTTTTTTTCTTCAGCAACCATGCCATGGCTCTCATATCTTTCCCTGCAAGTTGTGTCTTCCTCCTCCACTATTTGCCCTGCCTTCCCAGCATCTGTCAGCTTAGTTTTTGTACCTTTTGGTCCCTTGCACTGCCCCACGTTTCCTCCCACACCATTTTCTTGTAGTCACTAAATGGCCAAATTTTCTGGGTTTTGGGATTTTTTTCCGGCGCATTTCATTTGATCATCTCTCCTTTCCAGAGCGTTTGGAAGCCTTTCTTTGCAGGGTGGCAAGATTTCGTTTCCCTTCCCGAAAGGAAATTTCATTTCCTTTCGGGAAGGGAAACGAAATCTTGCCTTTTCAATGGGAATCAATTGGGCTATCTTTGGACCAAGTCCCAGCACTCAACAGCGTCTCATGCCTTTTGATGGGTTTGTCTTTTGCGATGATTTTTCTGTTATTTTTTTCAGCAACAATGCCATGGCTCTCATATCTTCCCCTGCAAGTTGTGTCTTCTTCCTCGACTTTTTTCCTGCCTTTGCAGCAGCTGTGAGCTTAGCTTTGGCATCTTTTGGTCCTTTGCACTGCACCTCATGTAATCCTGGTCCATTTTCTTGCGCTCACTAAATTTGCAAATTTTTTTTTTTTTTTTCTTCAGCAACCATGCCATGGCTCTCATATCTTTCCCTGCAAGTTGTGTCTTCCTCCTCCACTATTTGCCCTGCCTTCCCAGCATCTGTCAGCTTAGTTTTTGTACCTTTTGGTCCCTTGCACTGCCCCACGTTTCCTCCCACACCATTTTCTTGTAGTCACTAAATGGCCAAATTTTCTGGGTTTTGGGATTTTTTTCCGGCGCATTTCATTTGATCATCTCTCCTTTCCAGAGCGTTTGGAAGCCTTTCTTTGCAGGGTGGCAAGATTTCGTTTCCCTTCCCGAAAGGAAATTTCATTTCCTTTCGGGAAGGGAAACGAAATCTTGCCTTTTCAATGGGAATCAATTGGGCTATCTTTGGACCAAGTCCCAGCACTCAACAGCGTCTCATGCCTTTTGATGGGTTTGTCTTTTGCGATGATTTTTCTGTTATTTTTTTCAGCAACAATGCCATGGCTCTCATATCTTCCCCTGCAAGTTGTGTCTTCTTCCTCGACTTTTTTCCTGCCTTTGCAGCAGCTGTGAGCTTAGCTTTGGCATCTTTTGGTCCTTTGCACTGCACCTCATGTAATCCTGGTCCATTTTCTTGCGCTCACTAAATTTGCAAATTTTTTTTTTTTTTTTCTTCAGCAACCATGCCATGGCTCTCATATCTTTCCCTGCAAGTTGTGTCTTCCTCCTCCACTATTTGCCCTGCCTTCCCAGCATCTGTGAGCTTAGTTTTTGTACCTTTTGGTCCCTTGCACTGCCCCACGTTTCCTCCCACACCATTTTCTTGTAGTCACTAAATGGCCAAATTTTCTGGGTTTTGGGATTTTTTTCCGGCGCATTTCATTTGATCATCTCTCCTTTCCAGAGCGTTTGGAAGCCTTTCTTTGCAGGGTGGCAAGATTTCGTTTCCCTTCCCGAAAGGAAATTTCATTTCCTTTCGGGAAGGGAAACGAAATCTTGCCTTTTCAATGGGAATCAATTGGGCTATCTTTGGACCAAGTCCCAGCACTCAACAGCGTCTCATGCCTTTTGATGGGTTTGTCTTTTGCGATGATTTTTCTGTTATTTTTTTCAGCAACAATGCCATGGCTCTCATATCTTCCCCTGCAAGTTGTGTCTTCTTCCTCGACTTTTTTCCTGCCTTTGCAGCAGCTGTGAGCTTAGCTTTGGCATCTTTTGGTCCTTTGCACTGCACCTCATGTAATCCTGGTCCATTTTCTTGCGCTCACTAAATTTGCAAATTTTTTTTTTTTTTTTTTCTTCAGCAACCATGCCATGGCTCTCATATCTTTCCCTGCAAGTTGTGTCTTCCTCCTCCACTATTTGCCCTGCCTTCCCAGCATCTGTGAGCTTACTTTTTGTACCTTGTTCTCCCTTGCATAGCAGCTGAGGTCATTTGATGTCTGCTGCCTGGACGAGACTGAAAGGAGGAGACCTCAGTACAGTTTTCTGCTGCCTTGTAGGGGGAATCAAAGGGCCAGACACTGATATCTCCTCTGGTGACCAGTGGCAGAACCCGAGGGAATGGCCTGAAGCTGTTTCAGGGGTCATTTGTAATGATTATGAGGTAAAGGTTCTTCACACAGAGAATGGACAGGCTCTGGAACAGGCTCCTCAGGGAAGCGTTTGCATCCTCAACCTGATAGAGTTCCAGGAGTATTTGGAAAATGCTCTCAGGAACATGGTGTGATTCTTGGGGATGGTGCCATGCAGGTCCAAGAATTAGACTCTGTGATCCTGATGGGTCCCTTCCCACACAGTGCATTCTGTGATTCTGTGACTATTGACCTGGTGTGAAAGCCCATTTCCACACTTGCACAATACTCCCATTACTTCTGGCAGCTGGGATGTCTCCAGGCAGCTTCTCTGATCACCCTGCTAAGAGTAAAGTGCGGATCAGCCTGCACCTGTATCAGCAGCTACAACAGCCCATCTTGGTGTGTTACATTACACAGCTACTTTTCATCTTGAAGGCCTGCCATAAGTATCTGAGTTCAAGGGCTATTTCTCAAGCATGACACAAACCCCAGCAGGTGAAACCTGTGAGATCATGGTGCAAACAACCACCTAGAGACATCACCCAACAGAGCTGGAAACCACCTTTGGTGCCTTCAGGCTGAGTTTAGCAGAGTGGAAGCAGCTTACCTGGGGCTGTTCCCAGGTGGCCATGTGGCTCATGGCAAGTGCTGTATTCCTTTAGGTCATGCACACATCCCCTTCCAGCAGCCATCAGAGATGTGAGAAATTAAGCGCTTCGTAATTATGTGTGGGAAACCAATACAGTGCACTTTTTTCACAAGTCATAAAATACAACTGATGTAATTCATAACTGCTAAAACCAGATTGAACTCTAGAAAATTATTATCATTATTATTATTACTACTGCTACTTGTAGTAGAAGTAATGCAATATTAAATATTGAACACAAATTCAGGAAATAAACCATTATTTTTCATTAAAGTCAGACTTCAAGCACTTGATTCCAGTATGACAGAAAATCAAACAATCAGATTTTTAAAGAATATATTTTAAGAAACCAAACAGAATTAAGAGTTGTCAGAGTGAGAAAGAAAACACTTATTTTCCCTGGTCCTTAGGACTGGTATTTTAAAAAAATTAAAATTGTAAGAAAAATATGCAAAGTGAAGTGCTTGGGGATTTTAATTTCTCAGCTGCCCTGGATTAAGAAAAAAAGGTTCTGTTAAAATTTTTAGATAATGTCTTTAAAATCACATGAGAATAGAATTATATATCACCAGTATTTCTGTAGGTGAGAGACTGCAGACTAAAAGATAAGAAGCAATATTTCATTAAAGTCAATGAGAGTCAAACAAAGAAACATCATTAGGAAAGAGATGCTAGGATTCTGCTGCTTCCCCAGAGTCTCAAGAACATTTCTAATTTTGCTCTTCCTTTAACCTGTGTTTTACAGACACACAAGCATTGCTTAGGGTCATTTGTTGAGTTGTATGCAAGATGAGAACCCAGAGTGATCGGTAGACTGAATTTGGTTTTTAGAGGCTGGTAAATAAAGATCTGTCAAAAAACTGACTCTCACAAACAATGAGAATCTAACTGTGCCTGGCACATCACAGCAAAGTGAACCTGACACAAAGGAGGCTAAAGCAGAAAATCTGTGTCCCTCATGCAGCTGAATGTAAATTGCTGTCTTCCAGGAATACATTAGAAGATGCATTAATCAAAAACTTAGGAGTAAATACAAATCTTTCCAGTGAATCCACTCCCAATGTGATTGAACAAGCAAAAAAACTACTCCACTAACCAGAAGCCATGACCAGAAAGCAGTGTTTCCTGGACTTGCAACAACCCACAGTCCTGAATTTCAGCTTAATTCAAGGGTGAAAGTGGAATCTCAGTGTAATGGGAAACAGAAAATTTCAGCTTCTTCTGGGATAAGCAAAACATGGTTTTGAGTAAGGCGAGTCTTAAGAGTCTCTAATTCAAGGTCTCTTTGTTGTAGCAGAAGCAATCACATTTGAAATTTATAAACCTGTTTGTCTATGAGCTAGACAATACCAAAAATGACAATACTCACATGACAAGCAGGAAACTCCAAGATGTTTTTCTGCCTTGCAGGAACACAACCTGTCCTGCCCAGCCCTCAGCTGTTGCTGCAGGTGTGGAGGAGCACAGTGAAAGGTGCACTTTGTGAAAGGCTATGGAGTGCAAATCTTTACACAATCATCTCTTGCCTACCAATAGGCAAGTCCTTGGGACATTTTTATTGGGTAGCACTGATTTACCAAAAGGTTCTCAGTTCTTTCCAAACTGAACAATTCATATCCTCATCTAGTACTGCTCCTGTCCACTGAACAGATATTTCAGTTGAATGCTAAGTAAACAAACCAAGTAAATAAAGATCCCTGGAGTTCTGAGAGGCTCCTCCTCACCTCACCTTCCTGCATCAGGACCAAGAAGCACTGACAGTATGAGAAGGGCATTAAGACAGCAGGTCTTCATTTTCTTTTTATGGCTGGGGTGAAAAGGGTCAAACCTAGCTTTTAATTTTTGTTCTCACTACAGGAGTTTGTGACAGGAGCCAGGATGCCCTGGAGCCTCTCTTTGCTAGCAGAAGTTTTCAAACCAAAATACAGATACCTCTTTCATTGGCATACATTTGTTATATGTGGAACATAGAGGCCAGACAGACAGGGCGCAAAGATCTTAGTGACAACTCATTTGGAACACCACAAGTAATTCTTTCTGGCTTCATCCACTCACAGGCACTCTGCTGTCACAGAAATGCAAGCTGATAAAATCTTCATGCTGTAAAGCCTTATTTCCCTGTGGGTGTATTGCACACAGGTCTAGAGTAGGGTTACAGCCCTGGTGTATTTCTTGAACCAACCTAATTCTCTCCCATGGATTTCCATCTTCCTCTTTTTTCACTAAGGCAAAATTAATGATTCTTAAGCTTGCCAATCCACACTCATTTGGAATAAGCTTTATTTATCCTGGCTTTGCTTTTATAGTTGTCTTTTCATAGATCCGTGGTACTCCCAAAGAGAGGAGGTTTACAGTGCATTTTAATGGAGATTTTAGAGGTTTTGCAGATTCAGAAAGGAGACTCATATCCACATACAAAAGGCAAACTGAGAGCTGTGTTAGAAGGGAAATCCCTTTTGTGTGCTTGCCAGAGAATGCAACTGAGACAAAAAACCCCCAAAATTCCCAAAGATTTATCAAAGCAATCTGTCTTAACCAGCTGAAATCTTCTGGTCACTTTTCAAGCAAGTGAAATTAAAACCAAAAAATCCTGTTTGTATTCATTGATTGATTATACATTAACATGTATACAAGTTCCCCTGGTAAATTCCCTTTGGTTTAAGAAACTTATATCAGAAATGTATTTGTATAACTCTCACCCATTCCCAGTAAAATGTTAACCCCTCAAAAATTTCTTTGTTTGATTTGTTGCATCTATTTCCTTTGTGATTAGTACAAGAATTAATTTGAATATCTGTTGAAGGCCAGGAACAAAAGCCTACCAAGAAGATGAAAGGATAATGTAACCTTGATAACACACTGGATTCCTAGGGTAGAGAGAAGAAAAAGATAAATTACAATCAAGTGAAGGAAATATGCAGGAGACTAAGCAGCCAATCTGATGAAAGTCCTTAAAGATTTCCCACAAATAGGAACATGGAGAATAACCCGGAGAACATAATATAGACAATCAGAGTTCTGAGTGGGATACATAGGATAAATAGTTGGATAGGAGTTTGAATATAGCAGGAAATCAAAAAGAGAAAGGTGGTATATTTTATCTAAGAAACAAAGAGGCAAAGTAGGAAAGAAGTAAAACACCACAGAAAGAAACTTGCTTAAAAGGTTGCAAAGAGTTTCAAGGCTGATTTTCTGAATGAGCTTAAACAGGTAGATGACCAAATACAATGCTCTGAGGTGGATCTCCTATTCAGGACAATAAGCCAGGGAGGCTAAGTATCTGACAGAAGCCTCCCAAACCCAAAATCTGAAGAATATGGTGAGCATTACTTCCCCATATACCTTCCAGATAGTCAGTATCCTAGGGCTTATCATGCTAATGAAGTTTCTGGGAAATGTTAGGTCATTTTATACTTATTCCAGAAGGCAAAAGAACCTACTGTGAAGCAGCTAGTCCCAATCTCCTAACTTCATCTAAGACTTTGAAGTAACTACATGAAATTATCCAGAAACAGTGGAGGAGTAGAGGTCCTTTTTTTTTTCCCTTCTTTTTTTACTCTAAGAAAAGAAGAAAACCAAGAATGAGACTTAATTTCAGCTTCCTGTGCAGAAGTTGTTGCTTAAGTCAATATTGATAAACAGCCTTGAAATTTTTATTAATTGGACATTTCTTTCTCTTCTTATTTAGTTGCTTTTTGAAACTGGAATGGGAATCAAGTTTCCAGACACAGACTTCCTTCTATTGTACCTGCACTCTGGCCAGAAGACAGAAATTATCATCCATGTAAAAATCTAACAGAACTGCAATATTCACTCCAAAAGTGGTATCTAACAGTTGCATGGTAGGCCACAACTCACATATGCTGTTAACAGATCCCAGTGCTAGTTTTTGAGTTGCAAATGTGATTTTCATCATGCTCTCTAATTATCTGTGCTACCCTCTATCCAGGCTCCCTGCTCACCCTGACCTCGAGTTCCCTTCTCAAACAACTCCTACTGCTGCCACTCATTATCTGTTGATTCTGTCTTTGGTAGGCTCAAGTAGTTTTTTTACCTTTTCAAAAACTTTTAGCCATCTATCATCAGAGGTGTTGCGGGATTCATTGCAAGTTTAGGTGTTATGAGGACTCAGTTCCTCAACTGATAGTTTTATACCAACAAAGAAGTTAAGTGTCTATGAGAATCTGCAAACTAGAACCCATTCCAACAAATTCTTCCCACGAATCAGAAAATTTGTTGTTTAAAGACAATTAAGAAAAGGGTGTAATTCTGCCATCCCCAAATTGGAAAGTAGTAAACCTAGGTGTGCCAGGACTGCCTCCATTTTTTTTGCAGGAGAAAGAGAGGATTTAGCTCAATGCTTTGGACACTAACTTCCATAAAACACTGGTTGCCACTGGGAAATAGAGTGTAAGAGTTCCTAAAGCTATCCAGAGCCCAGGGGACACAAAGTAGAGAGTAATAAAAACGGAACGAATAAAAAGGGAGAACAAACACTAAAATCAGGCAAGAAAACACAATCTCAGTCCACCAGCTTGTCCAGTTTTTGTTTTCTGTTTCATGGAAACCTTCTATAGAAAAGAAAACCTACCAAAAATACCATCACTACATCTTCCCTAAACCTTCAAATTCCAGACCAAAAATGTATGTCCAAAGAAGCATATATACTCTTACCAAAAGCTCTGAGAAGACATAACAAACTGCTTCTGTTTAAGCTTAAAAATATCGCTATCACCAAAAACAGACAAACCCAAACCAACCAGCAACAACAACAAACCAAAAAAAAACCAAAACAAAACAAAAACTTGCCTTTGTTCTGCACAAAAGAGATAAATTAATTTTTTTTTTTTTTTTTTTTTTTTTTTTTTTTTTAATTCCAGAAGTGTTCTAGTGTCTTTCCGGCAAGTGTGGTCACTTCTCAGTCTGGGGGTCCTTCTACAGATCAAGATAATTCTTATCAGAAACAACATAAACATAATGAAAGAAAAGCAGTAAGCCTTTTTTTTTTCTGCAGCAGTAAAACTGTTCTCTTCCACCCTGCAGTGCACTCTGTTTTTTCCAGGAACTTCGGGTCAGACATGGCCCCAGATGAAAATTCTTCACACAGTTAGACTAGAAACAGTAATTTACAACCACTTCCATTATATATAAGTCTCAAAATGAAAAGGAAGGTTGAGCTGACAGTTAATCTTCAAGCAATTTGGCAGTCATATGGAAGGTATTATGAACTTGAAATCACTCTTATTTGTTCTTGATGTCTTTGTTTCATTCTTTGCAAATTTTAACATTAAAATCTATTATAGCTTTGGAGCAAGAAGAAGCCATCACACCTAATTTAAGGCCCATGAGTTCCCACAAATAGCAGGTATTATGACTAGGCAAATAGAAATTAATCCTACCACACAAGTGAAAAATAGCTGATATGTGGTTTTCTCCCCCTCTCATGCATTGCCAAGTTTGTAAAAGAACAATTCAAGCAGAAACAGATGCAGAAGCTAAAAAAAGCAGCTGTATTGGAAATCACTTTTATGTGAACAAAGAAACATCACCCCAAACTTTCACCAAATATTTTCTGGGCACTCCTTTGTTTGCTTCTGTTTGTCATTTAACTATTTAATTAAAACAAACAAACAAACAAACAAACACCAAAGAAAATTAATAGCTCAAATTGAGAGGGAGACTGGCAGAAAGGAAGGTGGCCAGTGAGAAAGACTGAGGAGGAGGAAAGTGGCTTCCAATAAGTAGGCTTATGGGCTCTAAGAACTTGACATCAGTATCTGTCAGTGTACTGAACTAAAAATTATCATTTCAGTACACTAAGTGAAAGCAGCTCAAAAACTGATGAGGCCAAGATTGAAAGCAGTTGCAGGGAATGCACATTTAGCCTGGCTGAAGATAGGAAGGATCCCTGCCCTGGTGCCAAAACCACATGAATCTAATGACATACTCAGTTTATACGAGGACATACAACTCCAAAATGCCTCCTAGCAAGAAACTTCTGCCAAGACGTTCTGTGTTCACACCGGTGACAGGATTTGCTACTAGTTTCAAAACTGCATTTGCAAAAATTTTTTACACTTATCTTTATTTAAGCACACAGTTTACTGTAGGCGAATAAAGGAACTAGTTACTCACAATAGTTATGGAATTTATTCACTATATATGGACATGTAAAAACAAGTAAAATATTCTTAAAAGCTAAGTATGCCAGGAAACTTAAGGGGTTTTTTCAGTGGGCCCATAATAAGGATTGACACTGACATCAGTCACATAGGGAATTTGCAAAGCTGAAAACTAAGTAACAAATTATCCACCACTACACATCTCCTTCAGCCAGTGAAAATAAAGTGACAGACTGTAACAGGATGAACTGGCAAGATGACCAACATTTTTCCTCAATGTGCCTCTGCTCAAGTATATTATTTATCTGTGTAATGGGACAAATTTCATTTTGAAATAGCAATTTAACAATGGTAAAAAGAACTTACAGCCTCAGCCCCAGTAAAACCAGCTGTCAGTAACACAGAGAGAAATGTTCACTGTGTAAGCAATTTCTCACTCATTACCATGAACTTGCTTAGGCTGATACAACTGGAGCTGGCAATGACTTTTATTTAGCTAGGACAAAGCAGCAGCTCCCTTGTCTGCAGGAAATCTGCCAAAGGCTTCTATGGGATAAGGGCAAAACAGGTCCCAGAAATCAGTGTCCAAGGCTTACACTGAGATCTGAGTGTGCTGTCGCAAGTTTGCAGTGTCTGCACACAGCTGTCAAAGACTTTCTGAAGATACAGTAAGTTACCCCTGTAATTCACATCTGAAATAGGCCTCATTGCTCAAAAACTTTTCAGGAGTGGTATACCACTGGATATCCTCTCCATCATCAGGGAGAACTGACTGCCACAGAATCCAGGGAAAGTAGTGTAGATAGGCACTACTGCAACTAAGCTCAAGATTGCCAGAATCACCTGCTGGGGGCTGCAACTACCTTGAAAAACAAGTGGTGGAAGAAAATATATCTCCACACTCACAAAAGAGACTGAAATGAACAAAAGGGAAGTTGGAATCACAATTGTGTGGCTGCAAGAGATCTTGTCCTCTTCCTATTTCACCTCTCTTTTAGTTTTCTATTTTCCATTAAGGAACACCAGAAGTCCAAGCTACTTGTTGTCACTAAGCAGCAATTTACAGCTGGGCTTATTTAGGTAACTTTCCTTGGGCTTCATTTCATTTTCAAAGAACCCTGAAATACAGAGGATCAGGGATTATACACAGCTGTAGAAACCATCCTGTGCAAGAGGTAACTTCTCCAGCACAGTAAAGGCAGCTGAAGGCAGCAAGTACAACAGTTATCTCAGGTTATGGCACTCAAACCTCTCACTCGGGCCCTGGGATGGCATCCCTGTGGTACAGTAACTTCAAACCTGTCTCTCACTGACTGTGACCGATGTGATCTAGAATGAGACAAGCTGAACTCAGCCCAACAGACAGCAACAGGATAGCAAAGTGCCTGCTCAGTAAAAATAATTCTTCAGCAGTGAGCCAGCTGTATGGATAGCGTGGCCTAGGCAGAGTTTTCCCAGAGGGCTGAGCTTAGCAGTTGAGAGTGAGGCGAAGAAGGCATGCAGTAATTCCTTCTTCTCTCTGTCTTCTGCCACCAGGACATCCATCTGATTCAACAGTGACGCCACATTTTCCCTAAACTTCCTTTCATTGCTGATGCACTTGTAGAAGCCTTTCTTGGTGTCTTAGATATCCCCTGCCAGACTCGATTCCAAGTGGGTTTTGGGCTTCCTCATCACATCCCTGCATGTACTGACAATATTCCTGTAATCCTCCCATATGACTTCACTCACCAACACTACTCTTGGAACCAGCTCTGGTGAGAAGCAGTACAGCACCTTCCTCATGTCAGGGGTGGAGAGTGAGCTGTGCTGGATTCGCCCTAGCTCCACACTGAGCTAGCCCAGCTATGTCTGCACTGGATTACAATCAGCAGCAACTTGCAATGACTCAATTGCTTCAAACTGAGCCAGACAGTAAAAGGAGTTACTGGAAAGCGGAAACAGTAGAGAACAGGAGCAGAGCTCTGCCAACTCTTGGTTAATACAAGGTCCCTCCAAGGCGAAATTAGCTTCCTTTGTATATTATGCTTCACAATGTGTCCTGCAGCATCCTTCCCATGCAGGTCCCAGGAACATCATCTGGCAAGGGTGGCATTTTCTCGCAGTGCAAAAATTAAGTCCAACGGAGGGACATATTCACTCTGAAAGCAGCTAAGCTTTGGGGTGCACCTTGAAGGCCTGCTTTGACAAACTGCTGGTAAGGACAGAGGCTGTGTGTGCTGTGGCTACCCTCTCCTGCTTTCTTTTTCTTCAAAAATAGATACAGGCATGCAAGGAGGTGATGGGTACCTAGATCTCATTCTGTGGTATGAGCAGAGGATGGCCACAACTACAGGGCCACGATGAAGAGCCCTCACACTGCAAGAGAGACAGAGAAAGCTGCAGTCTTGAAGGTGAGAGGGTTGTAGGGCTCTGGGCAAGCAAAACACAGAGGCATACAGAGCAACATACAGAGGCACCCAGCAACATCTCCGCAAGCACCTGGGGAAAAGGAAGGGATTCCAGCACACGGGTATTTCAGAGTGCAGCATGCACAGAGGGCATGCTGTGAGCGGTGGACAGAACACTTTCCTGCTGGAATGCAGCACTTGTTGCCTAAGTAACCAGAGACAAAAGGCTGCACAAATGGCAAATGGAACAGCAGGAAGCTGCAGTTACATGGAGGGGTCTGCTGTGGAATTACACAGCCTGACCCAGCACAGGAGTCATCCCCAGGCCCATCAGTGAGGATGTCCAGCTGGCCCTACCTGGTTATTTCCACTAGTTCTCTTCCCCTGAGGATATAACAAAGGAGCCATGCAGACACAGTTCTCTTCCCCTGAAGGTATAACAAAGGAGCTCAGCAAAGTGTGGTTTGAAAGACACTCTCATTCTGTTAAGTAACAGGTGACATCACACACCTGATACAATGCTGCTGGGGTCACTGTGTAAAAAACAGCTTTACCATCAAACTTCTGATGCTCTACTACGATGGCAAAATAAACCCTTATGATAAGAAAGTAAGCTTGCCAGGAACCTACTGCAAGGTAAGACCATACATTTCTCTTCCTAGCACCTCTACAGACCATAATAACTATAACTAGTTTCATCTGGAAAGATATACACTGTCACAAGATGGGTAGAAGATTGACAAGTAAAGAGCAAGTTTTGTGCAATGACTCTGAGCACTCTAGCACAAATCTGGTCATGGGTTAATTATGGATCCTTTTTTCCCCCCACAGGTTCTAATAAGGACCTACAGAGAGTGTTCATGGAATCAGCCCCAGAGAAAAGCCTCTCACTTTAGAGAAAAGAGAATGCTAATTAAAATTTTAACATACAACACAATACAATGAGTAAAATCATGCAAATAAAAAAAAAAAAAGCCAAGAGAATTATGTATTACAGAAACATTGAATGCACAAATTTGTGATTCGTGAAGGGAAAAAAGTGTCACAGAAAATGGATTTCTATTTTTAAACAAATACATTTATTTGAAGACTACTAGCAGGTAGCTAAGGGAAAAGTCTTCCTAAATTTAGATCTCAAGTTCTTTGTTTGAGACTGTTACTTTAAGCTTCTAGTTTAAAACTGAAGAAAGGTTATGGGCATCTACAGGTGGGAACAACTGTAAAAATACAAGTGAACTATCAAAGAAACAAGATATTTAAAAAATAATTTTAAATTATCCCTAATAGAAAGTTGTCTCAGTCACAGACCATATGCTATCTAAAATTATCATTCACATTTTCTAAGCTGCCACCCATGTAGCTCTCTCTTAAAACTACATTTAATATTCTGTTATCTTGCCAAAGATAACATATATCAGCTTCCTAAAAAGTTATTCAGGAATGTCATACTGAATATACTCTTGGTATACTCCTGAATTCTCTGGCCACTGCACCAGCACAAGGCAGAGCAGTCTGGAAATTAAACCAAACAGTACAAGCTGCCCTCACTGGAGTATTTATCAAGTAAAAACACTTCTCATTGCATAACAACAATTGTGCCTGTAAATACAGTACTCCCTCCACTTCTGCTCTCTCAGAGGAGTCTTCAGACACAGCTACAGTTCCCAAAATGGTTTGCAAGGCCTCTCCTGAATGTGGTTGTTTGCACTTCACTACTTACATAAACCAGTCTGATCACATCATTCCTTCAGGGAAAGCAAAGCTTTCATAAACCACTCCATAAACAAAATGTCCATCCTGTAATAGTCTTAAATGAAAATAAAAAACAAATTGTCACCGAAGAATGTGAAGAGGCAAATACAAAAAAAAAACCCTCAGAACGAGAAACGATTCTCTGAAAGATCACTAGGATAGTAATTTCCTTTTGTAAATACAGAAGGTGGTGGGGTTTTTTCCCAAAGAAAAATCCATCTGTCTGAACTCGGGATAATTCTGAGTCCCACTGCTGCCATCACAGCTGTATCAGTCCTATGCTACATCTGAGATTTAGAGAAAGCAGCACTGAAACAGTCAAAGAAATTATTTTAGTCAAAAGCACCTGGGATCCTCTGCTGGATTTGGCTGGGATACAGTTAATTTTCTTCACAGTGGCCAGTATGGTGTTGTTTTGGATTTGTGCTGGACACAGGGTTGATAATACAGAGATGCTTTTGTTATTGTTGAGCTGGGCTCCCACAGAGCCAAAGCCTTTGCTGTGTTTTGTGCTGCCACACTGATGAGAGGGCTGGGGATGCAGGGGAGGAGACACAGCAGGACAGGTGACCCCAGCTGACCAAGGAAATATTCCAGACCATATGACATCATGCTCAGGGTACAAAGTGAGAGAAGGAGGAGGAAGGAGGGGACATTTGGAGTGATGGTGCTGGTCTTCCCACAAGCTGTTATGCATGATAGGGCCCTGCTTTCCTGAAGGTAGCTGAACACCTGCCTGCCCATGGAAAAAAGTGAATTAATTCCTTGTTTTTCTTTGCTTTCATATGCAGCTTTTTCTTTCCTTATTAAAATGTCATTATCTCAATTCACAAGATTTTTAGCTTTTATCCTTCCAATTCTCTCCACTATCCTGCTGTTGAGGGAGTGACTGAGTGGCTGCATAGGGCTTGGTGCCTGGTGGGGGTTAAGCCATGACAAATCCAAAGGAACATTTAACCATTAAAGAGTTCATATACATATTTTTCAATGTTTCCAGTGAAAAGCCCACAAAATTTCTGGTACACCCTCCGGCTTTTTATTTCTTTCTCTCTGAAGTCTGTTAGACATTGCAGTTAATTTCCTCTTTCCATGTACAGCAATAAAAGTACTTCAGTACATCAACTTCTTATCAAACTTTTGTAGTAAAATAGATAACAGATCACAGCTTCAGGAGTCACTGTGTCTAGGAACAGTTAATATATCCAGCATTCTCTGCTGTCTTTGGCTAGCTTCTTATCTTTTCCTGCCCATTAGATCTCTGCACTTCCTTTGTATTGCTGACCAGGTGAACTGAGATACCCAGATCTGTTTTCCAGTTCATGCTGTTGAACGATTGTGGACCAGGAGTTCACTTAAGTAATAAATGCAGAGGAAAGCCTGAAAACCAGATTTTCTGAACAGATCCTCCATGCTAGGGACCAGGAAAAAAATCTCTGGTCAGCACAAGATGTTCACCTCCCAAAAGCTGTGGGCAACTCTTACAGAGGACAGAAATGAAACAGGACCAGAAACAGGATTTCATAATTTACATGTCAATAAGAAGAAACTGTATTGAGCTATATCAGCAATTGCTACAGTAACTACAGAAGTACAAAGTGCCTGACACATCTACCATTGCCCCTCTCAGTCTCAAGCACTCCAGAGGTCAAGCAGGACCCACCTTGGTCACCATACAAATGAAAAGAGGGGCTCTACTTGCTTTCTTATTCTATGCCTCTCCAGAGGCAGGTAGCATGCCCAAAAATTATTTGTTTGAACACTTAGATACCTGTACCTTTTTGCAACCAAAATCACAGGTGAAGTTAGAGAAAACAGAGAGAAGTCTCACCCTCTTCCTTTTTATTTCCAGACAGAATATTCAAAAAAATTTGCCAGCTACCTTGAACTAGCCTTGCTGCTTTGAAATTCACGTAGAAAACTAGAGAAAAAAGTCTCTCTTCCATTCCTGTCCTTATTCTTCACTCCCACTTATCCACACTCCATAAGATATGACATGAAAAAGAAATTTCACTACATTTTGAGAGAATATGGTGGTGGAAAATCTCAGGTTTAAACTAGACCACAAGGACAAGAGACCCTCATGAATGCAAGGTAAACTAGAGGGCTGTTTTCTTACATAGTGGTGCTATTGTTAAATTTGTGGCGGTGAAAAACCAGATCAAATCCAAAGTATTGGAAAAAAAAAGAAAAAAATTTTCCAGAAGAAAATATGATGGCCCAGTGGGACTGACTAAAGGTATGGGAAATTTAAGAGGTACACATCGAAGATAAAATATGGCAAGGAACCATAAAAGTCCTTATAATTTAGCTTTAACTATTTTAAAATTCTTTGTGGGCTAGACAAGACTGTGACTGAACTGTTTCACCAGTGTCTTAATTTACATAATAGCATCCAACAATGTCAAACAAATGGCTTTTTAGAGCTAAGACCATGAATAATTGCAGAATTCTAGCAAGGGAAAGGCCATATGTCACAAGCCTAGAAAGAAAAGAGGGGAGAGCAACTTTCAGACATGTGATGGTTCCAGGCTGCCAACATTTGGGGCACCTACCTTAATCACACAAGTAAACCAGGCAAGTAAACTGTCTGCTCCAATGGATGTGGGGAAAGCACTGTATATTTCCAGCAACATCCACATCCACATGCACCATCTTTAGGGCAGTGCATACAGTGAGATGACAGCTGGGAAAATGCTCAGAACCATGGCAAGTTCCTTGCAAGTGAAAAGCAGAATACAACTTGAAGACCTGAACTTTCCATAGCCCCAGTTATGGTGAAAGTTCAATTTCCTTTTCCTTCAGTTCTCTCATTCCTCTTCTTTTAGATATCTGCCTGGAATCAGCTGAGATGATGCCAAAATAAGCTGGAATGCACATGGGAGGACAACTATCTGTCTTGCTTCCTACAGTATAAACACACTGTTTTCAGAGAAAGACTGAATAATTCCAGCAAGTTCTCTAAGAGCTTAACTTTTCAATGTTATCAGTGGAATTAACAACTAAAAAGTCAGGTGCTGATCATACTTAATGACAATTACTTTTTTTCTGCATAGCATTGCAAGAATTCTTAGGTGGTTGCTCTCTAATGCAATGTTGACAATATTGAGGCTATAAATTTTAAAAAGTAATTAAAAACTTGGAGAAACTAATAATTTAAGTAGTTGTCTAAGTGACTTAAATAAGTTGTCTGCCAGTTAATACATTCAGCTCTTTCCTTTTAGCATAGAAGGTGGCACCTGTGTCTGTTGGGCTGACACATCAGAATGCGCACAGCTTAGCATCAGACAGGTTGGTCAGATAATACCCTTTACAAGCATCATGTGATAGCCCAGGTAACAGCACCAGGGCCACTTGCAAACAGAATAAGGTACCCTAAATACACCATGCAGATAAATGACCAGGCCATTTTTAAAACATATACATAAAGTAGATTATTTATGAGCTGAAGAAAAAAAGAGGAAGAGGTAGGATAGAACTTTTTGACATTTTCCCCTTCTCCTTTCTGCTCCAATCCCCCAACCCACGATCATCTGTACTTGTTATTCACTGACTCCTGAGGAGTCAGGAAGATGAAAGTGTGATAAAATAGTGGACCTGCTATCACTGTTTGCTTTGTGTTAGCATGGTTACTTCTCTGAATTTGACAAGTCAATTTGTGTCTCATCTTGTTTCTGCTGAGCAGAGACATTATGTGCCCATTTTTATGTGACTTTTCAGAGGGTGGAACTAATCACTTCTAACTTTATCTGCTTGGCAACCGCCCCAGTACACGCTGCATTATTACACGACAATGCAATAGATTGTAAGCTATATTTACTCTAAATAGGCCTATATGTGTGATGACTCTCTTGTATAGCATGACAGCAGGAATTCATAGTTCAGAGACACAGAATGGGTAAAGGGTCCTCCCTCACTCTTTGTTTCCACAGCTATGGACTTTGCCTCAAATGCTGTACAAGTTCTAGTTTAGACTGGGATTTGAATAGCATGCTGATCTATTGTTTAAAATATACACAGCTCAAAAGTTGTACTGAAAAAGACAATTAAACTGCAAATTCCTGTTTCCCATCTCCTGTTCCCTTGCAATGAGGGATCCTAAAAAATTGTTTCTTCTCCCTCTGTGGGAGACCCATTGTGCCTTTCCCAGTTCATTCTCATACAGTTCATTTAATGAAAGGATCAGATTCCCAGAGAGAGGGAAGAAGCTCCAGGTACATTTTTCTCAGCATTACTCCATTTCAACATATACAGTAGCAAACATCAGACTGGCACTGCTGTTGCTTCCCTTACAAGGCTGACTTCCTGAATATAGCATTCGAGGTTTAGTGATATACATTTAGTGATGCATGTATCAATAGTCACATGTAGTTCTCAGCAAAACAGAAGTTTCTTTCTTTCTGAGTGCTCAGTGAAAGTATGTAAAAAAATGAAAAAAAAAAAAAAATAGACTGTTTACTGGAAATCCACCTTCATGACCTTTATACAGTAGGTTTCTAACATACCAGAAATGGTCAAGAGACACAGAATACCTTGCCTGCTCTAAAAAGACAAAAATGTTCCCCAAAAAGACCCATCATTTGTCTGCTAGGACACCAGCATCTGTCAGTAACATTCCTTCCTAAATTTTCTCCTTTTCACAGTACAGTTTCTTGGTAAATAAATACAGACCACCTCTGAACCATCTGCCTGTCTCCTGGATCTAGTCTCAAAGAAAATGCAAGTGGTCTGGAGTTCTACATTCTATAGCATGAAATACTTCAGTCTGACTAAAGCTGTGCTACTTTTCTTAGACCATATGACTTTTATAGTCATAACCCTTCCAGTGTTGCAGAGATGAGGACTGCACAATTTTCATCTTGTTAGGAGACAATGGTTGTTCCATAAAAATAAAAGTGCCAACACTGTGATGGATCTGCAGCTAAGAGCACACCCTGTGTTCCATTTCAGCTTGGTTCTCTGTGCATATCTTCAAAAAGATTCAATATCCCACTCACCTTTTCCCCTTCCTCTCTCACTTTCTGGAGTTTTTGATTAAACATGCATTCTACACTTGCAATCTGATGTCTAAATCCCATCCCTCTGTGCAGCTACACTACTGTTCTGTTCTGTCTCCTGGCTACACATGGCTCCCTCTTCTATCAGAAAGATGTCATGGCTGCATTAAAATCTCTCCCTACAAAGCTACAACTCTTCTTAGGGCCAGCAGTAGCTGGCCCTATCATTTAGCCAGGGAACTATCAGCCCCACAACACTATTAGTAAGTAGCATCTGGTTATAGCCAGGCTCTTCAAAGGGCACTGTAAAGATTAACAATCAGTCAGAACCATCCTGAAAAATCCTGCCATTATACTCCTACTTTCTTTACAGGAAAACAGAGACCAAAGATGCACACTGTCAGATTCTGAATCATCACCATAGCCTTGGTACTGTCAGAGTCTCCACAGAAGAAAACCAAGAAAGGAAAGGTAAATAACCTCCACAAGGTCACTAACATCCAGAAAAGTGTGAATCCAGAGGTAATAATCTAAGATCTTTAATGGCTGGACTCAGTGATCTTAGAGGTTTTTTCCTATCTTAATGATTCTATGATCTTTAAAAGAGGTCTCCCCGTTGGGGGCAGAGAAAGAAAAAGTAATTGATTTATGTGACGTCACCCAAATGAGGCATCAGCTCCAAGTCCTTGTAGCTAAATGGAAGCATAAACTTTCACCAAATACATCTGGACCACCACATAACAAAAAAAGGAAATTGAGTTTCTTCTGATATACACGATGCATTTAACAGTTTCCCTCTGCAGCTGTTAATATCACTTTTCTGGTAGAAGCATTAACAACACCTCTTACATCCCAGCCATATTCATTATTTTTCCATTATTATTCTGCTGTGCCTATTTCAGTTCTTGAAAACTTATTAACCTTTTTCTTGGAACTAATGGCATTTTTTTATTGCTATCCAGCAATAAGGGTACAATATTTATCATGACTTTTTGCCTACACCTCTGACATAAGCCCTGAGCTTATGAAAGTAGTGCATATGCCACTCAGGCTCATACTGATGACCCTTTTTGTTTTCACTACACAACACATCCTCTGCTTCATCTGCAAAAACTTCAATTTTTTTTTTCACAGTATCTCATAACACAGGTGCTAATTTGTCTCAGAAAAGGGAAGCTTTTGACATTTATTTTCCAGTATAGTTTCCACACCTTTAGTCATACAAGTAAACCAACTAGTCTGTAGAAATATTTTTCTCCCTGCTGCTCTTCAGCACCTTTATTAATGAAACACAATTGGGTACAGATTTATAAGAATTTAGTAATTAAAAATCTATTCCACATAGTTAAATCTACAAGAAATCTCAGTTAACTAACTTTGCCATGTAGCACACAAAACCACTTATGCACAGCTGTAACTCCTTAGGGGTGAGATTACCTTCATCACTATCTCTATTCTCCTACATTCCATCCATCCACAATGGTCCAGTGGTCTCTTCTCCCATGTTCCCATTTTGCTGCTCTGCAAGAGAAAGAGAAGCAGGCGTGCCCAGAACTCCATCTGGATGTACAGAAGCAACTGCAGTGCCTATCAACGAGTTACCCACACACACAACACTCCCACAGCAGTGCAGCTCCAGAATCAACCATCAGTGAAGAACGAGGGACCTCAGAATTGGGTCTTGCAACTGCCTCCTGTTACTCCAATCTTTTACCGCCTCCTCTCTACTCTCCCTGTTAGCAGGAGGCATCAGTTTCCTTTTCCTTTGGAGCAGGGAATTTTCAATCAGTACTTCATCTCTTCCAGGAGGCTGTGCAGCTACAATGTGGGAGGCCAGCGATTGTGTGAGTGCCCTGTTCAAATATGCCCCAACCTCCACATTCCAGTCAGGGCCTGCAGGGACTCCATGGCCATAGGAAACCTGGATGGAGAGCCCCACCCAGCCCTTGCCACGGGCCCAGCAGCTGCAGCTCAGGTCAGGGTGTGTGCCCAGCCCTGCCCTATGGCAGACTCTCAGTGAGCAGCCAGTTTCCAGCCTGCCTTGGGGCCTTTCACCTCAACAAACCCTGGACTCAGTGCGGAAGGGTTCAACTCCAGGCCTGTCTTCTGCTGCTTCCAGCTGGATGGTGGCCATGTCAGAATTGTCACTGAAGCCTGTCACCTGCCTGTCACCCCATCTGTAAGGGCATGGTCTGCGATGGGGTCACCCTGTCTCTCAGCTCAGCCAGCCCATAGAGCAGCCCTGCTGGCACGATAGGAAGGGTGTGAGTGAAACAGCAGATATTAGAAAGATGAAGAAAAATTGGCAAAAGAGTATCTCAGCCTCCAGTGTGTTCTCCCTCCCAGGACTAGCACACTTGACAGCACCTTTGAGCCGAGAATCTGTTAGTTCCTGCCTAGTCCAAGCAAACTGGCAAACCCAAATCCTGCCATAACTCAGAGGCTAATGAATCCTCTAGCATTTGCTGCTGCCAGAACTCAGGACTGCCTGCCCTCTGCAGTGTTATTTTTTCCTCTAGTGCTAGATCACCCTAGAATGGATTGTTCTGGTTAGATTAACCACAGGATTGCTCATGCTGTAAATTAAAGATCCGTTTCTGTAACTTTGCATTTTCTGGTCTTTGTGCCACAAATCTCTCTAGCTGTGTTGTTGATGTACCTGGCACTTGGCAAATCATTTTCCTGGAAACATATTTCTATAGCTACAGCTGTGTCCATAACTAACTTGCTGTCACAGCTTGTGTCTGTACAGCTTGTGTCTGTAATCTTTCTATGCTCTTTTGAAGCTAGCACAGTGCTGTCAAATGGCTACCTCTCTCTTCTGATGAGCTCTACAAGCAAACAGGAAGGCATTTTAAAAAACTTCTGTCCTCAAACTCTGTAATTCCACTGTCTGGTTATAAGGCGTGGTGTCTAGCACAACAATCCTAGATACCTACCCATCTGCATAAGATATATTGAACATATCAGACCCACAGTCTGGGGGTCCCACAGCGGCTGTCCCTTTCTCTTCTCATTTTTGCAAGCAGGGACATGACAATTCATTGTCTCTGCAGCAGTAAAATGACTTTCCTGTAATAGGTAACAAAATCGAGGGTTGATTACTTTCTCTCACACTGAAGATTTCTCCCTTCTGGTGCTGGATCTTTTTCATTCTTTTTACTTTGTATTTGGACTGCAGTCAGGACTTCTAATAGCACAAAAATATGAATTAAATCAGTCATAAAAGCCCTGCTAGCCAGAGCAGAAACACCATACTTGACCTTTATTTCAATAAGAAAGCAGTGAAATAAATATTTTTTCTCCCCCAGAACTCTGCAACACAACTCCAAGCAAAACTAAATAACTTGTTTTTTCTATAATTTTAACCATTCTGTTAAACAAAAAGTAGTTTAACAGAATGGTTAAATGAATGATTATGGTCTCTGTAACTGCTCACTCTGAAAATACCAGACACAAACCACACAGCACCTCTTAGCTTTGTACAGAACATCCTCCTGTCAGTGGGAGAATCACATTTAAGATATGTAACAAGTGTGCTGACAGCCCCACCACACGCTTTTGAGTTAATCCCTCCAAAGACTCACAGTTGGAGCAAGGTATGTACTCACAAACATAATCATAGGAGAATATTTTCACAGAAAGACAACGTGCCTGTCAAACCATGCCAAGGAAATTTTCTAGAGACAATCTGCCCTCTGACCCTTGCTAGCTGAACTTAGCTTGTGTTTTATTTCTGATTGCATGGTATCACAACAAGAGGTACAGTATTAATATGGAAAATATTTTCTGAAATTTCCATCATCCAGAATTCTTTTCATGACATGAAAATGACAGGGCTTGTCAGCACCTCCTCCCAACCTGCACCACCTCTCTCTCTGTCACCTAAAAGCTAGTCAGACTGTAACCCAAAGAAATGACAACCAGCCCTCTAAGGATGCGGTCCGCAGAGCAGCCGTGATAAAAAAGCACAAGGCAAGGGGAGGAAAGAAACTCTTAAATAGCTGAGAGATGACACATTTCCTCATTAGTCCAGCAGACAGCTCATCAACGGGTATTACCTTACGTTTCAGCATGATTCGAGAGAGCAAGGAGTGGAGCTGCACAGGATAAAGGGGTGCCAGGGGATCTGCCATCACCATGGTAATGCAGGCATACCACTCACACCTCAGCAGCCTTGGTCTCCCTTGTCTCAACAGAAGCCAGCAAGACCATTTTTTTTTCAATAGCAGATTGTGATTCAGTCACCACAGAAGCAAGATAAACTCCTCTTTTTACTCTTCAGCTGATGTTATGCCCTGAATGGCTTTTATTTTGCATGAAGTACATAGGAATTAGCCACCAGGGCAGAGGCATGCAGACACCTGCATCCCTTCACCTTAAGCATTGCCCTAGAGAACCTCTGACAAAGATCAACTCTGTCTAAAGTACTTGCCTAGAGAAGAAATGTAGACAGACCATAAGCAGCCTGTCACATACTAAGAGGTAATCTGCAACCAGACAGCAAGGGAAAATTCATAGCTAGACCTTGTAAAGAAAACTCAAGTATGTGTGGAAGTAACAAGCCCTGAAAGAGTGGATGGCTTTCCACTGGCAAGGCTTGGCACCTGAAGTCTGTGGAAAGGGCCAGTGGAAATGGGTACACCTGCCACAGGGATGACTTGGCACTACACCAGTGCACCCTGGTTCCTTCTCTGAGGTCACATCAGTGGCATCACAGGAGTGACTGCCTGGCTCCTTACCAGCAGCTCAGCCTCATCACCTGCATTAGCTGGCAGAAGGCAAACTGTGGACTTCTTGCTGGTTCACCTGCAATATCTTCCAACAACAAACAGTTCTTTTTTTGACTGTCAGGGGTCATGTGGCCCCTTCTTTCCTACCCCTTGTTGTGAAGAGGTTCCATCTCTTCAGCATGGAGGCATGAAGGATTGGGGTGAAGAGGCCCCACCTTCTGTCAAACTGATGCCTTGCCTGTGTGGCAAGGAACATTCCCATCAGCTGTGCTGCCTTTCCCAGATGGGAAGGGACACCCATAGCCATGCAGCAAGTGACTTGTCCAACTATGACCCAAGTGTGACTTCAAACTATCATCAGCAACAGCCCCATCACTGATCTGAGTCATACCAGTAACAGCAGCATCGCCAGGGTTGGAATTTGTCTTACTGAGCTCACAGCAGAGCTCCTACAGCCATCCCCTTCTCCTGCCCATGCTCACCTAGCTGGTTACTGGAGGCTGTCACGAGCCTTGCTGAAGTCAGAGCAAGTGGCAGTCACTGCTGTCCCCTGGTCCCACTAGGACAGTCACCTTCTCAAAGCAAGGCTCCTGCTTTTCCCAGCACAACTAGTCCTTAGTGAAATTGTACTGCTTGGTCACTGTCACCGTGTCCTTCGCATGCTTCCAAGCCATCTTCTGGCACATGTTGTCCCTATTCTTCTCAGAGAATGAAGGAGGGGTGATCAGCTGGTTGCTTCTGGGATTCTCTTATTTGGCCCGAATGCCTGCCTTTTCAAGTGCTCATGAACTTCCCTTCACTATCATGACCTGTAAGGTGACAGCCAGCAGTCCTCACAGTGACTTCCACCAACTCTGTCAGCTGAACTCAGCTCCCTTTCATCACCTAGGTTTGTGGATGCCCATTTGGCTCAGCCACTGCCTGAGTGTACCTTCTGTGAGCAGTGCTTCATATCACACTGCTAGTAGGCTTGGCAACTGGGAGGCTTGAGGACATCCCTTACTCCTGGGAACTGAGGGATTCTGCAGCTTATTGATCTGGTTTCTCCTTCCTGATGACTCTCACCACCTTATATATGCTGCTGGAATTTTGCCTCTCTTCTGACTTGGTCAAATACATTTCCTTTCAAAGGAGGAGAGAGCATTTAATCTCCTGGGCAATAGCACATAACTCTTTGCTTCCCTTTAACTCCTTTGAAACTCAGGTGATATCTGAACAGTTACATCTTGCTTTCTCCCACTCCCACTCCCAGGATAGTTGCAGAATTTTTTTTATCAGCAGTACCCCTAGTCACTCCCACAGCAGTCCTACCTTTTTGTCAAAAAATCTGATGTCTCTTTCATTACAAAAATATGTTTTCTGAAAAGCACAATATAGAAATTTAATTCAAACTCCTTCATTACTTCTGATCAGACTGCAAACAGATAAAGAAATATCCTACAGAACTGCTATCTTAAATACTATTTTTACATTGTATTTCTAGATAGTGAAACTGGTTTTTTTCAGCCAGTACTGTGTAGAAAATAATCCTTTTTAACTCCCACATGCACTTCACTGTTACTACTTACTTTTGGTGTTCAAAACAAGAAATGTGTTGTGTCAAGAACAAATAGAGCTTGATTTCCCTCTACTTTGCATTCCTAATCTCTTTGGTGTGATAGAAACCATTCTCAACTCTACTATCTCCTTGCTGAATATTAATAATCAGGAAAATTTCAAAGCTGGACTGCTTTTTTAGCTGTACTCCCTTTACTTTGAAACAAGATAGGTATCATGAGCACAACATTTTTCAGCTTCATATTTATGTACATGTAAATAACAGAATATGGGCAGATCAAGATGGAATTAACAACAGGAAAATATACTTTGGGGTTCAGATGAATCAGACTTTTAGTAAGATACTAGAAGGTTCTTACAACTAGAAAAGTTTCAAGCTCCATATTTTTTAGGAAAAATAAATTAATTCCTCATCAGTTGCGTTGCCTCCCTTTTTGTCTTTCCATGCTGAAAGACAGGCGTGGTAAAATTATTTATTCCCTAGACACAAACACTGCAACAGCAGCCCTTCTGGAATTGTTCAACAGTAGAGCCTCAGTATTTTGAGGGGCACTGCTCTCCTAAAGTTGCTTAAATAACTACCTTAGTTTTGGGAAAAGGATTCAAAGATTCCCTCTTAATAACACATGTTCC
Organism: Passer domesticus; assembly: GCF_036417665.1. NCBI lineage: Eukaryota > Metazoa > Chordata > Aves > Passeriformes > Passeridae > Passer > Passer domesticus. The sequence continues at coordinate 95,448,834 of NC_087474.1, forward strand.
TACAAAATAAGAAGAAAAGAGTGTTTAAAAATATCAACAAAAACAAAACTCCAAAGCCTAAATTTATTAATCTTTATGTGTCTAAAACAAGCAGGCACACAAAGATTATTTTGGGCTTTTGGTACAAGTTGGATATCTTACAGTTTGCTTTCTAGAAGCTTCTACTCTGATTTAAAATGCACAGAGAAGGTTCTGTGCCCAAACATACACTTTCCAACACTGACCAAGCCATTTACATACCTCAGAACTTCAAGAAAACATTCTCACCTTTGAGGAGATAAATAAAAAACCAACAATTTAGAAACCATTATTGAAAAGCCCTATATATCCTCAGATTAGATCCACGATCTGATTTTATCTTCGAATTTTCAATGGCCAATAAAAGAAAGAAAAAAGAGGAACACACTATAATGCTAAAATAAGCTGTTTCATCCTTCATATTTAATTCAATAACCTAGCTTATGGAGGTTTTGCACTAAGTTAACAATAGTGTTGCTTTAGAGGAGTTATCTTAAAAAAATGCAGTTAAGGAATATGTATGGCCCAAAACCAGATTTTTTTTTTCTGTGCTTGGAAAAAAATTTTAAGAAAACAATATAAAATTGGATTGGCAAGGGATTTTTACCTGCTTATGTGAATGATGACTTACACATACATAGTGTTGTAGGGAAGACTCTTATGTGAAAGGAAGGGCACAGAAACTTACTGCTGCCTGTTCTTCTTAGAGACCTCAGGCAGTAAAGAAAGATTCCAAAATCCCTTGCTCAGCTGACACTCAGGACTATAGATATGTAAGAATTCTGCAAGTCTTGACAATATTTAGATGCATGAGAGTTATTTCTGCACATCCAAGGAAGTATCCAAAAAATTTCAAATAGACTATCTTGGCCTATTGTTCATGTGTCGACACAAATGAGAAATGACACTTTCTTTTGCCTTAATCCTTGAGAGCTCGCTCTTGTCATAAACTTCAGAGCTCATTGGGTATTTCTGAACAACACCCATGTCCCACAAGATTACAGCTTTTTTTGAGAGGGAGTTCACAGGAGAGGTAAAGGCATGAAACACTGCTATCAAAAAAGAGCTCTGCCTTTGGAAATAGGATTCAGAAGTTCAGCTCCTTCCTCCTTTTCTTCTTCTCCACAAACAACTATTTCTCAAGCAAAGCCTAAAAATAATTTTTCATAATACAACAGATTTTAAAATGGTAACTTGATCTCTCTGAAATTTAAGTGTGGGAGGAATACTATTTAGCAGTTCAAATAGAAAGATATTACAAAACAATATAATCCAATTCAAGTTTTTGGAGTATGTAAAAGTAGAGCTTTTGTTATAGTATCAATCTAACTCAGTACAACACCCATGAATATATATATATTTGCTGTTCAAACTTCTAATGAAAACTTGAAACTCCCTACTCCCTACAATCTAAACTAGTAAAGAAGACATAATATCCTTTCTTCACTATAGCAGCACAACTGTAAGCTCTCCTAAATATGGGGTATAATTTAATTACTAGTCCTTTTGAAGTGTTTATATCCTCTTTCCTCCAAAAACCAGATGAATTTTGACCATAATGAATTAAACTCATTTAATCTATATACTAGATATTTATATGAGGCTTTTTCAGTAATTTCCAGGTGGCAGTCTTAATCATTAAAACACTAAGATTCCCTCCCTCCCTGTAGTGTCAATCACTGTACAAAAAGCAAAAATAAAAGGCAATTCGTTTTAAGATACTTTAATTTCACTTTGAAGCTTGCAAAAACGTTAGTTGGAAGGTACACTAACAGCAAAGGTGGCAGTTTCTATTCCTAGCCTTCCACGTACCACATAAACTAACTCATATCCGACTTACTTCTAGGACTTTGGCCCAAGCAAAGTGCATATGTCTTTTTTGCTTCTTACAGCTCTTCCATATGTCACATACACAAACCTCTATAAAGGAAACAGCCTGATACAGCTTAAGTAAAAACTTTCAAGTTTCTCTCATTTCAGTCACCCTTCTACTTGGAATCCAAAGCTTTTTTGTTCAGACTGACAATAAATACAATCCAGAGCTACAAACATCACTTACCTCCAAATGTGGGTGTTTCCCACATTTAAGGAGAAGGTTTTTCTTATTAATCATGGATCACAGTAATTTCAACAAATGGGGTTGGTTGTGGATATTCATTCACTCTTTCTGTGGCATTGATTGCAATGGAGAAAGACCGGAACAATTTACCACAAGTTCTCAAATGAAAGCACGTCAATTCATAGTTAGGTACAACCCATACAAAAAGTTTTACCTTATTTAACATCAGCATTTGCTGTTGCTTCAGTTTCTTGTCTCCCAGGTTTTCCTATAATTATCACTGATGTGGAATAAAAAAACCTGATTAATGGTCTGGAGGAAAAGTCATCTGAGAAGTGGTGGAGGGAGCTGGGGGTGTTTCTCCTGGAGAAAAGGAGGTTCAGGGGGGACTTTATAATACTCTCTACAACTGCCTGATGGGAGGCTGTAGCCTGGTGGGACTCAGTCTCTTCTCCAGAGCAACAAGGGACAGGATGAGAAGAAACAACCTCAAGTTGCACCAGGGAAGGTTTAGGTTGGATTTTATAAATTTCTTCATTGATAGGGTTGTTAAGCACTGGAACAGACTTCCCAGTAAAGTGGTTGAGTTACTATCCCTGGAAATATTTAAAATAGGTGTAGGTGTGGCACTGAGGGATATGGTTTAGTGTTGGACTTGGTAGCACTGAGTTAATGGTTGAATTTGTTGAATAAAGGGGTCTTTTCCAACCTGAATGATTCTTTGCCTCTTTCTTTCTCTCTCAACAATCCTAACAGGCTCCTTTTTCTGTGTTTGGAAAAAAAATCACTAGAGCAGCACCAGCAGAAAAGGGAGTTGAAAAGCAGGGGGAGGAGAATTAAAAAGGGGGTGAACTCAGTTTCCCTAAATTCCCAAGCAATCCTGCATTACAAAACAACTGCAATAGCTGCCCAATAGAAGAAGATAAAATGGTATCTCCTTTTTGGACAGGCATTTACCCGAGAACTAGCTTTAAAGAACCAAGTACCAATTCTTTCCTCCTGGAAAGGCATTTATATTTCTGTACCAAAACAGAATAAAGAGACTTTCAAAATGTTCACACAAAACATTCCTTCCATTCTGAAGGTGAAAACATAAAAAAGAACAAATAAATCCCACTATTAAAGCTTTAGTCTCATCCTTAAAAAGGGCCACAGCTGAACTAAATTGAGTCATATAGTAAGCCTGTGTCCAAGTATCTCTTGCCTTCTCTGAGCAGCGTCTGTATCAATCAAGCATTTGGAAAGTCTTCACTGATTTTTAGATGTCCTACATGAAGTTTTGTAATTTCCCCTTTTTTTTTAAACTCCCTTAAATTTGCTCTCTTATTCAATTTTCTCCATAGATACAGTAGAATTTCCTATTCTAAAACTTTCCCTAGCATACACCAGAGTAAAAGCAGCAAAAATCAGATTCACCTGTATAATAACAGATTAAAAGAGTTTGTTGAAAGGTGGGAAAATGCCTCCTGTCTTCTTCTCTCAGCAAAAACCCTGCAAATTCTGAAACACCACATTATTTATCTAACATCATCTGTCTCAGATCTTGAGAAGTTTGTTTTAAATCCCATCTTCTAGAGAGCACAATCATGTGGAAAGGGTACTTATCATTCAGAAATAAACCAATGCTTTTTTATATCTTAATTTTGTGGAAAGTTTGGCCATAATTAGTAGAGGAGGAGGGAAATTCCAAACTCCCCAATATTTCTTGATTACAGACCAAAACTACTTGAATATTTGTTGTTCAAAAGATTGTAGATGGCAGCATGAAACAAACAATATTAACATATTATTGACTAGCATCATTCTAGATTCACAACCAGTCAGCAGTAGCATAGGGGGCAGTCAAGCTGTCTGCCTAAGGTGTGTATCCACTGAAAATCCAGTTTTTTCCTACAGTTTTTACTAAGCTTCTGCGAAGCCTTAGAGCAGATCTGCCTGCCAACTCTTGCTAAAGACAAAACAATCTCAGTCAAAAAAAAAATTCAGTTGTACTCTTCAATGCCTTTAGGAAACATTGCTGATCAGTCTTGATGCTGCATACAGAAATTAAGTCTTGCCTCCATAAAGATATTCTCCATGGCAGAAATTACACTGAAAGAAGGAAAACCAGAGTGACTTCTCAAGCAAACAGAAGAGATAAGTACTAAGGACATTAGCAGGGCCATGGAATTCTTATCTTTCCATTTCGTCTTTCCTGGCCCCTCTAATTCCAGGGGCAGCTGTGACATTAGCATCTACTCATGAAGTAGGTGGGCTGTTCAGCAATAGACACAGGCTGAGGTTCTTTCCTGTTTCCTTGTCATGAAAAGACTATCTGAATTTGTTTTCACATCTCTCACTAGAAAGTACAGGAAATATAAATGCTAGAGTAAAAGTGAGCAAGGACCCAGTAGATAGAAGCCAACATAATAAAATATACCAACTGAGTTGGAAGTAGTCATTCATTCATACATTTCCAGTGTAAGATGAAAAATTGTGCCAACTACAAACTCCACAAAGCAAATGGCACTCTATCAATGCCACAGGGAGTAAAAGGTTTGGCTGAAAAATCGATGAAGACCAATATAATTATTATAACAGCACAAATAAATGGCTCTATGAATAGGCACCCATTTAGTGCTTAATATTGCAATATTACATTTTTGTTGCGCTTCCATAGAAAAGCTATGCAATGCTAAAAAAGGAATTTTTTTTCCTGTGTGAGTGACCAAGCACTGGAACAGGTTGCCCAGAGAGGTTGTGAAGTCTCTCTCCCTGGAAATACTTGAGAATTGTCAGGATACAGTTCTGTGCAATATGTTTCTATATAGCCCTGCTTGAGCAGGGAGGTTGGAGCAAATGATCCACTGTGGTCCTTTCCAAATTGACTCATTCTTTGATTTTCATTCTTTCACCATAAAATTTTAAAAACCTTCCTTAAGTTAAAAGCCTGTACCACTATTGAAAACAGAGTGAGCTCTGATGACTAAGAACATATTCTATCCATCCTTTTCAGCTGCCCACTGTTCTCTACAACAGATTCCTACCATGACTGTTTAGCCAAGGGAAGGCCTCACGAGACTGATTTGTCCTCATCTATAAGTAAAACCAGCCAGCTTGATGTTGACTGTGCTCAAGCGTATGCCTTGTGTTGCAGCTCAGATTGTAACACCAGCAAACCCAGATGGTACCCAGATGTTGCTCACCAGCCAGCCCAGCCTCCTTTCTCTTCCTCCCTGGTAAACTTTATTTCCTCCTCAAGCAGGCAGAACCTAGTTCTCACAGCCTTGCAGAGGGCTGTTCAGGCAGAATGGTCTGAGTTACCCAACAAGAGGCCAAGCTCACATGTGCAGAAGCCCCTGTCTGCCCAGCCTGTGAATGAATGCCTGACCTCAGCCTTGAACAGTTTCATCCCGTGAACAGGTCCTTGGAATCAGAGTAGGTTTCATGGGATGGCTGACAGGAGCTGAAGGCTTGCTAGAATGGAAAGGACCAGTCCCATTCCCAGTCGTATCTCCCCACCAGCCTTGTCCTACATGGAACAAGGTCTTTCTGCCAACTGGCAGGCAGGCATGCAGCCAAGAACTGGGAAGAGCAGGTCTATCTCTTTTAGTGACTCAGTGCTAGCTGGCCAGCCCAGCCCCTTTTAGCATGGTATGCTATGTCTTGAGGTGAAGTGTTCTGCATAAAATACAATGTATTGTCATAGCAATAAGAACAACAGAGCATGAGAAGATTTGAATACGCAGAAGAGCTGTTTTTATCTGTATTACCCAGATGTTCAAGCAGGCTCAGCCTTCCTCATGCTGTCTGCCTTCTCTGGAGCCACTGGAAACTCCTCTCTCAGAGGGTCTGCCCCTCTACATAACATTTTCTGCAGAGTGCTAGGTCTTTGAATCTCTCCAAGATGTCTTAGCTTCCCTCAGTTACAGACGGGACAGCCAAGCTATCCGGGGGAATATTTGCCATTCTCAGTCCATTGATGACTGAATGACAAATATTCAGTATTCACTGCTGTTTGTCAAAAGATGTCAATGTCAGGATGAATAAATACTATCTTGAATGTATTTTCCGGCAAAATTATTAGCTAATTAATATTATGTGCAGCAAACAAAAACTTGTTCAGCACATGGTATTTATAAATTACTCTCTGCAACTACAGATCTGTCACACTAACAAATCCGTTAATTAAGTCATTTAGTGATCAGAGCCAGGAACTCAGATCAGAGGCTGCTGAATACTGATGTAATCAGCAATTCAGTTGCTGCACAATAGTTCAAAACATACAATTTTTCACCTTGGCAAAACTCAACGTACTCATCTATGAAAAGGATGCCTTGTTTGCTTTGCAAACATCCAGCACGTTTAAGTTAGCCTTGTGAATAAAAGCACTTAAATATCAGGAGCTTCTCCTAGACACAGTTCAGCAGATTTTATCTTTTAAACACTAGAAAGAGACATTTTTCAAGAGTAGATTTTACAGTTCTGAACTGGTAAAATGCCATCTATTTTCCATATACTAATTATTCTTTTTTTAAGGCCATTTGATGGAAACAAACCTGTTTTTCAAGTAAATGGATAACAGTCCTACACATGTGAAAAGTAATAGTACAAATTTTAGGCTATATAATCTGGATTTGCTGTCAGGATCATGCTGAAATTTCTCAGTAGTAAAATAAATCTACCCCCGCATAAAACTTGGAAGTTGATCTCCTGATGGCACAGTAAGGTAGGTAACACTGCAGAAGTAAACTGACCTAACTGCCAGAAATTGTAAGCAGCCCAAAATGAATGTGTTCCTGTTGCTTGTCAGTACCATGCAACATCTCTGAGAGCAAGAGAAAGGGAAGTGATACCAATGGCCTTGCAGCAATCAGAGGTGGTGATAGGGTGGTGATGAATAATAATCATTAGAATGACAGAACAGATGTTGCAGGCTTGTGGTTTCACTTCTATATCTACCCTTTGCAGGCAAGAAATGACATGCATGCAAGGCCATGAAAGAGCGGAGATGCATGGGAGATTCGGCTGTTTCCTGTCTTCCCCTTGCATGCACACCCTGGCCTGGGTCATTCCCAAATTTCGTTAAGAGAAATACATGCCCCAAGGGCTGTGATGTGGCCCACTGTTAGCTTTCTGTGCCTGCCTACCAGAGACACTGACATTCCCAGAGCTGAGGAACACTGGATTTCACAGCCAGGACACAGCCTGAAGATGATTTGCACTAACAAGGTCACAGGGAACAGCTTTGTCGGATTTGTGTAATGCTCACCTCCCATGTGGAAGTGTTCAGCCAAAGTTCTCCAAATGGGGAAAATGGAGGGGGTGGAGTGGTAAGACAACTAATATAACTTCTTACAAGTGATGCTATTTACACCTTGATACACTTACTGCTGTCTACAGGGGAAAATCATGCTGCTTATGTTCACACATCTAACTTAGGTGGTTCAGTGATAAATCTAGACTTTCTGGCCAAGGAAACCAGTTTCAGAATAGGCCTGGTTGTTCTGGCATGTAATCACAACTGACAAACCAATAAGAAAAGAAACTGGGTGAAGAATTTTTCAGCAGTGCAAAGCTTTAAATCCTTGGAGAAATAACATTCCAACTCCTACTTTATTCCACATTACACCTCTGACTTCCTGTCCCAGTTACACCACCTTCCTTCAGAGGCAGTTTCCTTCTGCCTCTGCTTTTACCACCCCAGTCAGCTGGTCCATTTCCAGTTCTTCTTCAGCTCCCCATGCATTTTGGGCTTAACTTGTTGGATGCTCCAGTGACATCTAGGACCTAAAAGGATTTTTGTGAGGAATAAAGAGGAACACCCAGAAGGTGGAGAATGTGCCTTATAGCAGAGGCAGTGCTGTCAATGAAGGGGGCTTCACTGAACTACACAGACCTCCCCAGGTTCACTTGTGGGATGGCCAAAACTCCTACTTGAGGCATCTAAGAATGACTCAGTTTAGAAAGTGTTGCTAAGACCTGCCAGCATATCTCCCTGTCAGAGCAGGCTGTCTCATCTAATTTAATTTATTAATGTTTCTCAAATTTTATTAAATAACCTAAGAAAATATCTCTTGGAGAGCATCCCACTGAAGTACATATCACAGCTGGAGATTCTCTGCATCACACACAGTGATTGATACATTCCCAGCCTTTCTGTGACAAAAACCTGAGATTCTAGTCTCGTTCTCTAGAAACAGTCTTCCTTCCTCCCCATACCTATACTCTTTCACTTAAAGACAGAACTTTTATCTTTTACCCTCTCATTCTTCTATGGATACTGCTTTGTCATCCATTTGTGCAGGACCATGCTGTAACTCTAGATATATGATTAGTTATCCACATTACAGGAGATCAAGCAATTGTGTATAACTGGACAGAGAATTCACTGTTCCTATGACTGAGGAGTATTGAATCTTAGAAATTCATTATTCTTGTTGCTGCTCTGAAGTGGGGAGACACTGCCCCTTCTTGCAGAGGCACAGACAGCTACTGCGGCCATACCTAAATGACTGGGGTCTTGCCAAGTGTCCCACAGTTTTGATCCCCTTGATGTCCATATCAAAAGCCCTAAAAAAAAAAAAGTATGAGGCACATCAGAAAATGTTGTGTGCACAGTCTCAGCGGTCATGAATGTTCAGGACTAGCAGCTACACTCAAGAAGTGATCCTGGTTAAAACATACCAAGTGTGACCAGTGTCCTCTCTGAAACAGACATCAAGCAATTCCTGAGTTCTTAGGGTGTGCGTACTGCTTTTGAGTTTAGGTCACATCACTGGGTAGCTGACAGATATTACATGAAATATTCTCTATCCCACACACTTCAGAATTAATTTTGTAAAAGTCTTTGCAGTTGCTATGGCAGATGGCATATCCACCCCTGCTCTGCTCACCCTCGGGTGGTCTCCCACTTCACTCCACAGAGGATTCCACCTCCACTTACTGCTATTAATTATTCATCCCCAGTGGAAAGTGAGGGGACTTCACTCCCACCTGAGACAGAAAGAAACAGGCCAAGCAACATTCAGCATGATTAAGAATTGTGGTCCCTTTTTTCCAACCCAGAATTCATACACTTGAAGATGACCAGAGTACAGCTGTGCTGTTCTACATTCATCTAATCCAGGTTTATGGAGGAAAATAGGCACAGAAAGAAAGATTTCCCTAGAGAAGGAGAAAGGAAGGATGAGAAGGAATCACATATAGAGCACTATAGTCCTGTGCAATGTTTATCTTCCCTTTTTTGTACTATGCCTGGAATGTTTATATGCTAAACTCATCTAACAGTACAGCCTACTGACTGTTCTCTCCATCAGACAACTTATATTCTTGGGATCACATTGAGAACTGGGAAGTAAAAAGCAATTTGACACAGTTTTCAGAAATTTTCATCTGTGGTTTGAAGTTCAGGCTGTGACTCCCTTTGTATTTAGCCACGTGAAGATTTGGCTCTTCCTAAGGCTGTAGCTGAAATAAAAACCAACTCTGCTATCCAAGGCAAAAATTCTAAACCATTTAATTTGTACTTACTGCTGCAAGTGAGCTGCCCACCACCAGACAGGGAAGCAGAGTAAGCAATTAGCCAAATTCTCAGCCTCTTTCTGATACATGCACCAATGCTCAAATTCTTTGAGGGTGTATATAAAATTTCCATAAGCATATAGTAAAGAGCATGCCACTTTGCACTTCATAGAGCCTTGAAGCCCAGAATGCAGGCAACATGAAGACAAAGCTGATTATTTAGAAGGAAGTATAGCAGGAATTTTCTTCTCCACAGCTTCAAATGGTCACACAGGGGCTTCAGGCAGTCTAGACCTATGCAACCAAATTCTCAATACAGCCCGCTTTGTACACTTCAAATGACACCCTGAAACCCCTAATTCTGTTTCAAACTACATTGGTGTAGCTGGAATTCTCTTCACTCTTTCGGTTTATTTGGAGTCAGTAGCTATTTATTCTGAAATACTCTAACACTGGACAAGTAAACAAACAGGAATTCATTATGGCGACCCTGTAAAAAATCCACCCTAGCTGTTTTCCTCAGAAGTTAGATTTGTGGTTAAATTTTCAGTACCCATAAATATTGATAACAGACTTTCAATATTTTTTCCAACCACATTTCTTAGTTTTTTATGCTGCTTGTATTTTCAAGGTGATTTCTCACTTGCAGAAGCAGGTCAGAAAAATTCCTTGCATCCAAAGAATCACTTGGCAGTTAGAAAACTCTATCAGTGACCACAACAGAAGATTGCTAAATTACTGATTGATTTTAGGAAAAAATGTGGTAATAACTTTAAATTATTCCAAATTAAATAGGAAGTGAATTTAACTTGATCCGATTAAGCAACTCATTGTTTGAAAAATAAAAAATTTAAAAAAAAAAACCCTTAAAGAAAGGCCACAATATAATAAAAGGGATAAACAGGGAAGCTACAGGAAGATAATCAGTCACGGAAGCCTCATTTTGCTCCTTCCTAATTTTCCTCTGTGAGTTATAAATGTTAATGAAGCTACTAGAGGGATCGCTGCCACCCTTAGATTCATTACTGCTAGAGGGAGAAAAGGAAGTGGAATTGAATAAAAGTCAACACTATTTGAGTGGCATAGTCATGACAGTAACACAACACAACACAACAGGTTTTCCCTGCAAACTACTGCTGCTATAAGACAATAAATCCTGGAGTTACCCTAATTAGAACCAGATGAATAGGAGCTGAAAATGACAGTATACTTGCCCTCTGCATTCAGCTCAATCAGCAGTCACACTGGAATGACAGAATAGAACCTCAGACAAAATGCTGTGCTCACAGCCTGTTAGATACAGGGCAATCTCTCTGGTTTTTTCTCTGCTCCAAGTCTCAGTCCATGGCACACCTCTGCTGGAAATCAGACTGTTAAGGAATGCTCTACTTGGAACAGCAGCACCATACTTCAACTGTACAAGTAAACAGGTTGCTCCACAATAGGCCACAAAATATTTTAAACCATCAATATTTTATTTTATTAGTTAATTAGTTCTCAAGGAACAAAGGATAGCAAGTCAGAATTGCACATGTTTGCCAGTAAGTTAAGACCTGTCCGTGTACTTCTGCAATAACAGTTTTTCCCATCTGAAAACATAATTCCTGTTACAGTAACACTTTTACTACACTTCCATGTTTCTTTTTTTCATTTAATTTTTCTCCTCAATTTTGAATACACAATTTTAGTGACATTAACTGTTTCTATCCAGAATCATTGCAATGTTTTCCTTGAGAAACCTAAAAATACGTTTTTTCATTCAAATTGTCTTGCAGGGAAAACTTCTGTCTTTGAAATTAGCTCTGTACTTAGCTGAGGGTAAAATATTGATTAAATTTTCAACACAATGAACATCTCCATTTCATGCAGCTATGTTAGATTACAACAACTCCTTCTGAGAAGCACAAATATTGGTCTTATATTCAGACATTTACATTACCATAAAGTCAATCATTGCCATCAACAGGCTTTAGAGGAAAACTTCAAATTTTCTACATAAAAGCTGTGGCATATCTTCCTATTTTTCTCGTAGATAAGAGTGAGAACCCACTGATAAGAAAAATCTAAGACTGTACAGAAATGTGATCCATGCTAACATTTATCAAAGTATTCTCATTTATCTTGGAAGGAGGACATTTCTTTATACTTGCTTAAATTAAGACAGTACTTCTTGAAGATGAAAAATTCACAAATATTACGTTGAAGTAATTATATAAGGTGCTACATCTTTCACAGGGTTGTACATGCCTCTGTTCATTCAACCTACTTCCTGACCAACCTCTGAAATCCTCACAGTTCTTCTTATGACCAGATTTAGACTCAAAATGAAAAGATGCAAATTCTCTTTGTACAGATGTCTTTCCTCAAAATCATCTGTGCAATGTAAATCTTAGGGGAAAAAATCCATAATGTAGGAAACATTTGCACATCTTGAAATTTAAGGTCCATTTGGTCGGAGCAACACTTAATTTATGGGTTGCTTTTATTTTTTTCCCTTTCCAGCTTCATGTGAGTTTGTCATGGGCTCTAGTCATGTCTGCTGGTGTCAGCACACAGCTCCAGATCAAGCCTTATCATCTAACTTAATCATCTTAAAACTTCTCTGTTACACTCTATTATCTCTCAGGCTTGATGAAGTTCTGCTATCATTACCCACCTCATTTTATGACAAATGGAAATTATTTTAGCAATCATTTCTGCAGATCTTGTATTCACTCTCTCCAAAGCTTTTCATTTCTTAAATTTGGAGATTGTAATCTGATAATTTAGTATTGGGTGGGGGTTTTTTTCTCAACTAGGTTTTCAAAACGTGGCAGGGCTCAAAAGGAAAAATAGCAAGTAATATTTCACCCTTTTGGACCAGGTTAGAGTGAAAAGCTTACAACAAGCTGGTTCACAGGCAGCAAACCAACCACAGAAGTTACTGCATACTCCTTTTTCTGAGTAATATCCCATTCATCAGAGCTAGAAACCCTGACTCTATTTCCTGCTAAGGTTGTTTCAAGTACATGGCAAGTTTTTTTTCCCATTAAGGTCAATGCTGAAATATATAATGAAATTACAAAATAATTTAGGTTGGAGGGGAGCTAAGGAGGTCATTCAGTTCAACCTGCTGCTCAAAGTAGGGCCAGCTATGAGATCAGGCAAGGCTGCTTAGATCTCTCTCTGCTTAGGTCTTGACAAATTCACAGGATAGAGACTAGACAGGCTCACTGGGAATTCTGGTCCACTGTTAATCGTCATCATGATGAAAGAATGATTCCTTCCATCCAGTTTACTCTCTCAAATTTCAATTTATTTCTCTCACCTCTCAATTTCTGAGCATGCATGGCTCTCATGAGACAGGATCCATCTTCTCAATGATCTCCTCAAAGGTATTGAGGAAGGCTACTATTAGATTTCTTCAAAGCCCTCTTCTTCAGGCTAAACTCCCCTGTTCATTGAGCCTTTCCTCAAGGGCATATCTTCCAGCCCCTGACTATCTGATGATCCTCTGCTAAGCTTACTCCACTTTGTGCTTTGCTTTTGCATGTGCTAAATGGCCCAAAACTGAATCCTGGTAGTGTAGGTGTGGACCAACAAGAGCTCAGTAAAGAGGGAACAAACCATTCCTTCAGTTTTCTGGCCGTGCTCCTCTGTGGTGGGGCATCTTCCCTAATTCCTTCCCCTCCCACTCCAGGCTGCTCTATGATCTGACAAATGCTTGTTAGACCTCAGCCTTGATGAATTGCAATTGGGCTGGGCTCTTGAGCCTCTCAGAAACACTGACTGTTCCCAGGGAAGTAGTGCTGTCTAACAAGCTGCTGTTTGTTCAAAAACAGCTTTGATAACTTATTTTGCTTGCCTGAATAACAGCCCAAGTGGAACATTTTTGTTACAGGGCTTGCAAAGCAAGTTATGGACCCAAATTGCAGCCTGGATGGAAAATTACTATGACTAAAGCACACTCTTTTGCAACCTTATGAGCAGTGGTCCAAAATGAGACCCTTTGAAATCCCCTGGACCTCCATGGGCTGCAACCAGCAACCTCTGTCTGAGCTGGACACCTCTTGAACCAGCGCACTCTCAAGTTTGCTATACTTGGAAGATTGCCAAATGATGATGGTGCATCCTTGTCTGATACTCCTCACTCCTTGATACTCAGTCCTTCACACACTGAGAAGATGCAAAGGCATCCAAAATTACTATTTCTCTGAATTTAAGGGGAGTTTTTCACAGGTAAAATCGCATATAGATTCTTCATGTCTTTGTGTAGGCAAGTGTGCCTGTGCCATAGCACATGTACTACAAGTGTTGCTCTCCCAGATTCTGAAGTACTTTAGATTTGTAAGTTACTGTTGTGGTATAGTAAATTCTATGAAGCCTTTGCTAACTTGCTTGACTTGTTATGGATTAAGTTTAAGCTAAATGCTGTTTGGTGTAAACTCTTGATCAAGTCTGCGCTCAGTTTAGTAGACGGGAATCTACTCTAAACCTTGTGACTCAACAGGAGGTTATCCATATTCCTTTTTATCTTTATGCTTTCCTATCCTCTTCTCTTCCTCCAACCTGCACACAGATAGCTTGGGATTTATTTCAGTTTGGATTGATTGATTTTAGATTTTTGTTTGCTTTTTCTTGGTGTGCTTTAACCATGTAGTGAGTAATAGAGTCAACTTTGCCAATGAACTTTCTCTTATTTTTATATTAAACCAGGTTTTGCCCATACCTTTGCAAGTGATTCTTTAAGTGACCTTAAAACACTAATCCTCAGCACCCTCTTAGTATAGCTCCAGATTTGCTGGCCTTCTGGCTGCCAGGGCACTCCACTGGCTTATATTGAGTTTGCTGCCTACCTACAACTCCAGATCCTTCACACCAGAACTTCCAGCCCATGCTGTTGCACAAGATTCTTCCTTTCCATGAGCAGGACTTTGAATTTGTTTTCATTCAATTTTTAAGGACCACACCAAGTACCAAACTTTGAATTTGCTTTTGTTGAATTTTTAAGGACCACACACTCCAACATGCCTAGGTTCTTCTGAATGGCAGACCTATGATCAATCATCCCAGCTCTTGTTAAATTTGGTGTCAATGCTAAATTCATGAGAGAGCATTGTTGCCTCTTTTAGGTCAGTTACTGGGAATGATTTAGTTACTAATCTTAAGAATGTTAAGATTTTCTCTACTCAAAGACAGTAGCTTCCTGCTCTTGGAGGAATCTTAAATGCAGGAAAATGTGTTAAATTTTTGGAAGGCGGCAATTTCTAGATAAGGCAAAAAATAAATTGCAAAATCATTTACTGAAATAACATCCAGACCTCTTAATTCTTGTTCATTTTGGTAAATATGTTATGTTTGGTAAAGAAGATTTGATGCTTGCAGACTCAGCAGTTACTGCTGGCACAAGTACACAACATAAGGCCCAAAGAATATTTGTTTCTGCTAGAGAAATGCTACTCACCTTTCCAGTCTAAAGCCAAACAAAATGTTGCTGGAACATACCACTCCTTCCTTTTGCCAATAACAGAGGGCTGATAGCAAAAAATACATCCAATTTTGTTTTCCTTTAGGAGTAGCTGTACAGCTGAAGTAATAAAACGCAGACCCATATTGAGGACAGAAAAATCTCCTTGAACCAGAATACACAGAGGCTATCTCTTCTGCCAAAAGAAGCAATTAGGGAAATGATATAGTGAAAGATAAGCATGAAGTAACCTCAGGAGATTCCACCTAATTTTAACACCTTTCCTTTGCTTTTTCATTGTGCTACAGAAGCATTATATTTAACTGATGGCACCTCACATGTCTATCACTTTTCTGTTTTCCCTGTGTAATGTCACAAAGTGTTTTAAAAGGCAATATACAAAACAGACATCACCTTTCAATGCACAGAACCCCCACTTGTAACAGCACATCCATCTAAGGCTAATCCACAAAGGGCATTGCCAACAATGCTCTTTCTGAACTCAAGCCATCTTATCTTTTCCATAGCAGAACAAGAGCTGCAATTGCCAAGCAAGCTGTGATTGTGTCTCACACAGATTTATTTTTTTCTTTATTTTCCCTAGGCATTTTTCTGCAACTGAAGGAACATTTCACAGACAGGTTAATAATTTAGATGGAATTTAGATGGCCTCTCTCTTCCAGATACTCTGGGACATTCTGATCACATAATACATTTTGTGTCTCTTTCTTCTCTCGTTCTTTGCCTATTTGGGCTGAATATGTTGTGTGACAGTCTCATATATGTGCAGGCCACATACAAACAAGAAGGCTTTTTATTGGCAGCTGTTTTGCAAACCAAATGACCCATGAAATACTATTCCTCCCAAGACCTGAGATCCTCCACCACTTCTGACACAAAAATGCATTAGACCTCCTGAAATTACAGTACTCATGAAAGAAAAGGAAAAAAACAAACTACCTTTTGGTTAGTCATTCCAGGCTACAGATTAGGGAAGTGGCAAAAAGTATGGGGTGCATCAGTCACATTATTGTCAATAAAGCATTGTTAGGATCCCATTCTCTCATAAGACATGAGGAAACAGCAGCAATGGTATCTGCCAAGTACAGGCAGAAGAGGACACCTCCAATTTCTTCTCCTCTTGCCCCAGGAATAAAAAAACCCAGCAGCTCAGACAGTGCAATTCTTCAGTCTTCCAGAGAAGATGTATTCAGTCACCTGCTCGGTATAGTAATAACCTGAAACTTCCTCTTCGCAGAGTGTCTATCCAAAATGACCTAAAATACTAAGCAGCATACTCATATCCAATCCCTTTCAGTGATGTCCATCACACTCCCTCTGCAAAAGAAAAGAAAAAAAAAAAAAACCTAACAAAAGACAAAGTTGAAAGTCTTTAGGGCCTTTTCTTGCTGCCAGCACAAGAAAACACAAATATTAACTTCTTATCTGAATGCAATTAATAATAAAACAGGCCTTTAAAAAAGTGCTCTGAGGTTACCTCTAGTGTGTTAAGGCTGTAATTTTTGCTGGAATAGCATTTTTCCTATATGGACCAAAGATTAGGAAATACTAATGTAGAGAGACTGTCAAGGTGACTCTCATCTTAGCATCACAAGCAAATTTGTGCATTTTGATTCCATGGTTAATGTGTGATCCCTGTCCACACTGGAATAGAACTGCAACTCCATCCACTTTTCTCATTTGCATGCCAAACAAAAAAAAATTCCTTCAAGTGTATGTTGCATTTATATACTAAAAGTCCTATCACAGTGCTCAGATGCTAGCAACATGAAGTTACTGCTATTCTCAGAACTGGTGCATGGTAAAACATTAGAGGAAGAGGCTGGGTCAGAAAATGTATCTGCATTGAACATTTAGGTCTCTTTGAGAAATGTTGCTGAAAAGATACACAAATCTCTGAGATCATCAGTATTGTCTACAAGTCAAAATGTTTGTTGTGGCAGTATTTCAATCACCAGAAAAGGCCCAGACCTTGAAAAAAAAAATGGCTCCCTGCCTTCCATCAGCTCCAGTCCAGCAGCTTGTGATAAATGATATTTTCAGTAGCCAACCCTGTCAGACACCACAGTGAGTCAGCAAGATGCAAAGATGAAAACCTACTGAAACAGTATGATATTAGATGGGTTTGCTAGAAAATTTCTCTAATGAGTACTGTGCTGAAATGATAGAACAGAACTGAAGGATGTGGTGAATATGAAAAAGGGCCCAAATGCTCAGAGACAGAAGAGTTGCAGCAGTGTGAAGACAGCTACGAGACTGGGTGGTAGTCACAGGTGAAGATAATGAATACAAAGAAGGCTTTGTTCCCACAGTAAACACCAGACACCAGAGATATGAACCAGATCTGCACATCTTAACTTTACCTTAGCAGCTGGCATCTGTGCCAGGAGAAATGCCTCTAATACATATGAATCTACACATGTTGGAGAAGTGGCCAAAATGTTGAAAACAGTGAAGAGACAAGCAGGTGACAGTGTTTGGTTCAGTCCTTCATGAGCTACTAATCAGAGAATGAAAAGAAGTGCAACTAGTGGAGTGTGATTAACATTGGTGGGATAACATGACTGACATCCCAGCTGCCCCATGACCACGTCTGAGTGACACCAACCTGTCCTTCTCCTGGTATCACAGTGAACTACAGAAAGACAAAGAATGAGGTTACTGGAGACTAAGAGAGACAAGGAGACAGAAGCATACAGACACTCCTAGAACCCAGTGGCCAGTATCATCAAGGACTGAAGCTGGCCACTGCTAGAAGCAAAGAGATCTAGGGGAAAGGGATGCTACTGAAATCTCAAAATCCTCAAGACAGTTTTGAGATTTCCCACTTTCCCACTGAGAAGCAGTGAGGAAAGGCTAGAACAGGGCAATTTTAGTGCTCGCAATTACGTTGGAAGGTGGCAATGCCTGCCACCTAGTGACTCTAAGTCAAAGACACCACAGACCTTTGAAGTTTTGTAGGAATGAGGTTTATAGGAGCTGCTTTTAGGGTTCTTCATGGCAGGCAGCTACCGACATAACTATATAACCTCTCTTTGCAGTCAGTGGAGAGAAGCAGGCACTTCTCTCCACAGATTTTTAAAAGGCAGCCCCAGTGACCAATTAGAAGTTATAGTAAGCAAGAACAAAAAAACCAAAAATAAAACAAAAAACAAGCAAAAAAAAAAGTGTTAAAATTTGCATATATTTGGATGACTTTGAAAAAAGAGGGCTACCATTCCCACTCCATAACATAGAATCATACAATAACCTGTGTTGGAAGTCATCCACAAGGACCATCAAAGTCCAACTCCTGGCCTTGCTAAGGACAACACCATGTGCCTGAGAACATTGTCCAAAGGCTTCTGGAACTCAGGCATGCTTGATTCTGTGACCACTCCCCTGGGGAACCTGTTCCAGTGCCAGCCACCCTCTGAGTGAAAAACCTTTTTCTAATATACAACCTAAACTTCCTCCGGCACAGCTTCAGGCCATTCCCTTGGTCTTGCCACTGGTCACCACAGAGATCAGTGTCTGCCCCTCCTCTTCCCCTCACAAAGTAGACTGCAATGAGGTCTCCCCTCAGTCTCCTCAAGGCTAAACAGACCAAGAGATTTCAGCCACTCCTCATACACTCTTCCCCTCCAGAACTTTCACCATCCTTGTTGCCCTCCTTTAGACACTCTCTAATTGTTTAATGTCTTTCTTATACTGTGGCATCCAAAACTGTCCCCAGCACTCTGGTGGTGAGGGTGCCCCAGTGCAGAGCAGAGCAGGACAAAACAATCCTCTCCATTGCCCGGCTGTGATGCTGTGCCTGATGCTCCCCCAGGACAGGGTTGGCCCTCCTGGCTGCCAGGGCACTACTGACTCATGGTCAGCTTGTCATTTCAGAGCTCCCTGGTCTTTTTTTCAGTGTTGCTGCCCAGCATCTTGTCCCCCAGTCTACCACGCTGTAGATCCGGGTGAGAAATCAGGAATCTGTTTGTAGGATGCAAAGGTTTGTTACAGCTTGCATGTAGGTCAGAGATTAAGTTGCTAGGGAGCCATGAAGAGCCATCATGATACTCACACAAAATTGAGACTCTCATTGTAGACAGTGTGTCTTGCAGACTGCCTGCAATTGCACCCTTCTGTATTCTGGCAGGAAAAATTAAGTATTTACTAAGAAAACAAAAAAAAAAATTTTCTCTGAGGTAAAAAGTCTTCAGAAGTCTCAGGTACTGGTTGTATATTAAAGTCAAAGGAACTGTACATTGATTAATTGATGTGCAGATACAGACTTAGGATGAGTTTTATTAAAACCTATGTGAGTGTATCTTTACCTCTCAAGGATTTATTTTGCAAGTCTTCACAGAAGTGTCTTTTATATGTCTGCAAAAAACCTGTACTTTAAAAGCAGAAGCAGAGTAGTCACCTAGTGCTCATTTATCACGTGGCAATGGGGGCATTCCTCATGGTATTAAAATAAACCCTCAACATAAAGGATGTTGGGACATCTAAGTTTTAAATAGCTAAAGAGTTAGCTAAATAGTTTTCTGTATTAATAATTAATATCTGCACTTAACACAGCTGCACAGTAATTAATCTTCCTACCAATATCCTGATGGGCAGCATTCCTACTAAAGGGTTTTCCCAAACACTACAAGAAAGAAAATTTTTGAAAGCTCAGTTGATATAGTAGAAGCCCTAGCAGCAACATATGCTTAATTTGGTAGAACACTGTCATTTTTTAATCAACCTGCTAGAATTTAATTTTTTCAATTTAAGCTGCAGTGACTGGCATGATCTCAGGTTCAAGAAAAATATTTTGGCTTAAATATTCTATGTACTACACTACACAGTACTGTCTCCATGAATGATAACTTGCCAGGACCACTTAGGAATGCTATTAGAGCTCCTCATTTGGAAGTCAGGAAAAGAGATAGGGAATGTAACTATTATGAGCTTATTTCATTGATTCAGGCACAAGATATTAACCAAATATTTTCAGTGATGTTTGAATTTGCTTTATCTAATCATATTCTTATCACAATTAGAGATTTAGAAACAAGATATTCAAAACAATTAGAGAACATTATTTGGTAAATATACTTTGCTAAAAACTTTTAAATTTAATTTTAAAATTATCAAATGTCTAATGCCTTAAACTGGGGTTTGGAAAGAGATTTTATAGATGAAGAGAAGAGCCCCAAATAGTAACTGAATCTTCAGTCAAACAATTAATTATTTTTCAAGTCAAATAACTGATTAGACACTGCTACTGGTAACTAAAACCTCTAATCCTGTGACAAGGAATTACTGAAGCAATTATGTGATGTTATTAAATCCCATTCTTTGACTTCCGTAACCAAGCACCCAAATGACCACCAATAGCTTGCCACATCTCTAAGAGTTTTGTTTATCAAAATGTTGCTAGTTATAGTCTTCTTCACATCTGCTCTGCTACAAACACCTTTACTGACGTGGCAATTATAAACTGCACAAAAAAATAATAGAATTACAAATTGACCATTTTTTCTTTGTCTCCAATTAATTCCATCAAATGGGGACACAGGACTTAAACTCTGCAGAAAGGTTTATATTCCCCCCATGTTCTACTACTGAAATTACTGCTGCCAAGATAATTCAACATGTTAGGTCACACCACCAAGGCAATCATAATGCCAGATTGTCTGCATTTTACCACCCTGTACAGTACAATTTCTTTAAATTCTATGTTCACAAATTCACTTCTATCTTTTTTTCCTCATGGTACTTCTCATTAGCACCAGCCACAGCAGAAGCTCTCTGGGGACACACAAATGAAAAGTGAGCAGTGAAAGTAAACTATGCTGTGAACAAGAACAGTAGGATTGATGGAGACTGCTTATTTTGGTACTAACATGATATATAGGATGAGCAGCTTCAGAAGAAAATATAATTTTATACCATGGAACTCTACCCAAGGTGTTTGCACACTGAAACACATCTAACAAGTTCTAAAAAGATTTGCTAACTGCTGATTAATTCCAGTTACACTGTAAACCTCTTTATGAAGTCGTTCATTCTGTGCTTGGAATGTTCTCACTGCAATTTTTATTAGCCTTTAGAGCATGCTTTCCACTTCTCCTCTTTAAGGGGACCATAGGGTGACTCAGAAAGTTTTTTGCAATCCTATTGCCTATAAGTCCACTCTGATCTAATCAATTTAGCTGTAACTACAAGGTTGTTTCACTGTACAACCCCTGAATGTATCTAGCACACCAGCTTTTAAATAGATACTGCATCTAAAATTGAGCGACTGAAGCATTATGGAAACATCAAAAATAGTTTCAAATAAAATAACTGCAATGAAGGTATAGATAATTGCTGCAGGGCTGGAAGGTAACACTTGCAGTCTTTTTATCAACCCTCCTCCTAAATCCCTCCTGATCTTTAAGAACAGTGGGAAAACTAGCAATTTTTGACAGAAAAATAAACGTAAATCAGCTTCTTTATCTTCTTACCTCCCAGACCCCTAATATTTGTGGGGGAAGCGAACTGTCATTTGAAAATGTGCATATTTTTGAGCTTTAAAAACACTTGAGCCAGCAGTACACCTCTGACCAGGGCTTCGCTATAATCCCTGTTTCTTACTGTGAATTTAGACTAAGGATTAATTGTCTCTTCTTCCTGAAATACACTTATTCTGTATTCCCAAATTTCAATTAAATATGGTTTCCCAGAGGCATACTCACTGCCTCAGATTAGGGCTCTACATCCTATTAAATTATTTGATGCTGACAAACATCTATTATAAAGGGTATGCTATCAAAAGTATAGGGCATGGCCACATCCAGGTAAAACCTGGTCTTGATGTCAGCCTAAACATGATCTGGTGGCAAGAAAGGTTTTAATTTTTTTTACAAAAAAAATTCCTATTTTAGGAAGACAGTTTACAAAGCTCACTTCTACTACAGTTTGGAAGTGGCATCAATAGCACCTATATAACTCTCTGAGACTGACTGCAGCTGAATGAATCAATGCTTGTCACTTTTTTGGCTGGAAGGTGCAGTCTGTCCCTTTTTCCAAATTTTTTTTGATGTATTTTTCTAAGGATTCAAGGAAAATTATGCTGCCCTTTAACAGAGCATGAATCATACACAAGAAGAAGAATCTGCAGTATGTTTGTTCTATTTGTTTACTTTCTATTTTATTCTTATTTTTCAATTTGTTATTTATTTTGTTCTAATTTTGCTAGGCAAGAAAGGAAAGAACGTTATATGTAAAAAATACAAGTATATGCAATCAAACAGTTAGAAAACAGATTATATTGCACAAGAGAAAGAGCATTGCACTTGACATACAAAAAATTGGTCAGACTATAGAAATCAGAGCCAAATTCCATCAAACAACCCTCATATTCTGCAAACAGCATGAAATCCTCTCTAAATTCCCCAATGGATTCATTGTATTGTACCAACTGCCTAATCCACATGCAGATTTCTATATTCACAATACATTATGCTCAGCAATAAGGCAAGCTTTGACTTTTTCATTTTACTTAAGAGACATGAGACTTTTCACATCTTGTAAGCCTCGAAATTGCCACTGTTAAGGAAAGAGTTCCACTGCATTCAACATTCCCCCTCTAGAGACACAGTTTGTTAACACTACCCAAAAAGCTCTCAGATCCCTACAGGTCTAAGGCACATTGCAGTCCCTAATCCTAGCCTTCAGCAAAACCATGGATATTTATGACTTTAATGTGAATTAAGTCAAGCGCTGTATCTCATAACAGCTATGTCATGATATGATATATCCAATGCCAGTTTATATTATCAGTTTCATAGCCCAGGCTTCTACAGCACTTTACTGATCACTGAGCTGCTTTAGAAATTGGTAGATTTTATAAATCATAAGGAATAGATGTAGAGCACTAAGCTATAAGTGGAAAATAAATGAATACTCAAAAATTTGGTCTGAATTTGGTTTTGCCTCATTAGCTGACCACTCCAACAGCATTCCTAGTTGAAAACATTTCCTGTTATACAACTGAAACATAGTGAAAGTCACCCAGCTTTCATGAATAAAAGCATCTGAACTAACAGAAACATGTAGCTTCCCTCTCAGGTTTATTTGTAGGTCTTTGGCTCTGTGTATCAAAGGTGAAGTTGATAAATTGTCCTGAAAACCAAAGCTTTATATGTACAGTGACCTCCTACTGACAGATTCTCTAAATGTGAATATGATCAACTATATTTTTCATAACATTCTTGACTTCAAAGACCTAAAAAACCATAATCTCTCTGGCCAGTTGCAATAACCAACCAAAACAAAACCAATTGCAATCACATCCCAAATTCACATGCTGTTACAGAAAGGAGGGCTTTATTGAGAGCTGTTCATAACAAAATACCGCATTACAGGCTGCACTTGCACAAAAGGAACAAAAAAATTTATTGTTTTATTAAATGGCTGTCACAAGCCTCCTAGGACTTCTGAGCTAATTGGACAGTTTGGAATTTATGACCAAAGTATGATGAGAAGTGCAAGCTGTGGAAAACTCAAATATGTCTCTTCTATGAACAACCACCATCTTTATTGGTTTGTGCTCTGGACACTCCGTGTGCCCTTTTGTGACTTGCCATTTGTTCAGTCCACAACATATTCTTCCCAACTGTCTGAACCTAACTAACATCTGAAAATGAAAATATCTTCTATCAGATATCAAGCACTGAATTAACACTCTCTCAATATCTTCCCATTTTCATCAAACACTTTAAAAAATAGGAACAAAGTTGGTGCGTTAAGATGCCCAAACTGTGCCTAAGAGCAATGAGGAAAGACCCCGTGTAAGGGTCTTGTACAGGGTGACACCCATGCAGGTGACAGGCAGCAAATTCATTCTCAGAGTCCCCATTCTAACAGGAAAAGCAGAAAAGACATGAAGATATCCATTTAGGATGTTTTTTGACAAATAAACATGCCATTGCCTTTGTCTCATCAGAGACAAAGCCCATGATTCCCACAGAGAGGAGCAAAGGAGGAGACCCTCATCCAACCTGTCACACTTCAGGGCTCAGGGTGAAAGCAGGACTCTAATTAAGTTCTGTAACATGCATAGCATTACAATTAATACCTATATAAAGCATCTGTTTCATGCTAATTACACCAGAAAGTTATTGTCATGAAAAGATTCATATCCCTAAGAAATATAAGAGAGGCACCTTTTCTTTTTCTTCCTAAATCTGGTCATGTTCTTCTCTTTGTTCTTTAAGAAATTTAGGTTCAGAACATCAGACTACTACCAGGAATCTAGCAGAAGACAAAAACCTTTTCTATGTCCAAATAAAATGCTTCAGTAGAGCAAGATCTGTATTTTGTAGAAAGTCCATTTCTATATTCAAGATCAATTGATGATTTCATTTAATAACTGAGTTAAAAATGATTGTTCATGCATGCAGCTACACATTCAGAATCAAATGACTCCCAAATGACCTCAGAATGTCTAATGTTAGAAAGCCTGTTTTTTTCTTCCTCTAGAGTAAGTGTAGGGTTCACAAGATGCAACTTAATAAAATATACTCAAATTGTGTATTAATAAAATTTAAAAAGGAATAATACAAGGGACAAGAAAGTAACAAAACCCAATTATTTAAGAAAAACTATCCACAAACTCACATATTTCAAAGGCTAATGAAATATATGTTTGTCTTTATTAAATGAAATCAAAGTAATTCCGTTGTGAGCAACTTGAAAGGTTGAATGCTACAAAGCACAAGAGGAATATGATCATCAAGGTTACAGTATTTTCTGCTGTGAAATAAAGCTGTAAAGTATATTGACATGAAACTCCATCCCTCCATCAGAGTGTCAGTAATCACAGAATAATTATATGAAGAAGCATTAATGTCAATCCTCATTTCTTTAGCCACTTGAAATAAAATTGGTAACAACTGGAGAAGAAGAAAACCACTTATGCATAAAAAATAAAAGAGGTTACATGAATATTTTTTATTTTGATGATATTGGCAACAGGTATAAAATATTTCCGAACTCTATGTTAATCACCTATTCACAGACAGAAGAAAAAGGAGAAGACTTAATACTGAAGCCTCAAAAACTAAAAAATGTTCACACATGTTTGCAAATCAGGCCTGTCAATGAGACGATCCAGAGAAGTCACCTGATGCAACAACCTGACCATAAACACAGCCCTTAAAAATCAGAGGGCAAAAAACTTCCATGGTGTCTTGGCAACACAAATGAACATTTTTGTGAAAATACCTTCCAATAAGAAACCAATCACTTATCCAAACCCAGGCAAAATCCCTCACTGTGCACTTTCTTCTCCTGAAATTAATGAGATGCAAGAGAGTTTGAATCTCCCATGACAGCTGAGATGCATTCTTTTAATGGACAACTACAAGGTACTCAAATTATTGGGGAAAAGGCTGCAAAAGAACTTATGTAAAAATGCATTTAAAACCTCTTTTACAGAGACTTCTAAATGATAAATAGCAGAGCAAGTCTTTCACAGAGTGGAAAAAAAAAAGAATCCATCACCTGGGCTGAAATAAATTATTCTCTACCAGAACACTGTACTTCTGGCGTATTACCCAAATGCTGAAAGATGCCTGCCAGGTGCTTATTAGAGTTTTTCATATTAATGGAATTGCACATAAGAATGATCACTAAATGCATCTTTTATCTGATTAATCTCTACAACACCTGTTACCATGGCTATTTATTAGAGACAGTAGTGTAAATCTCTAAACGGCCATGCTCAGGGAGAAAAACCCACACAATTAAAAACAAAGCAAAGCACCTGAAGTAGATGGCCAGCAGATAAGAAGAGGCTTCCAGTGTGTCTTCAAGATCTCTGTTGCCCAAGCACTGATGTGCTGCCCAGGTAATGCAATTTTCTAAGTAGGAAGCCTTGAAAAGAAGATATCCTGCAGTAAGACACATAAAGATTTCACATTTGCATGGGATCTAGAGCAACTCTCTCTGTGGAGCATTCCACGTAGAATTCTTCACCTTCTCAGTGTATTGATGGGCCATTCCAAGATTATGGTACTCTAAAGGAATTCTTCAGCCTCAGCCACAAGCTTGTGAGCTGTGTCCCCACAACTTCCTTCAAACAGGAAACATCATAGTTCCCATGGAAGAGCTTCCTGCTACATCATCTTCCTCTGAACACTTTCCTGGGACTCAACAAGTGCTTGAAAGCCAAATGCTAATTTGATGTGCAGGTCAGCATGTTGGCTTTTCCTTGCCTTTTCTGTTTTTGAAAGACAAAAGTAACAGATTCACTGCATAAATCACAATTGAAACAGTTCTCTCATGAAAAGTAATTGGAAAGCCAGAATTTCATCTTTGACATATTTGTTTCATATACACATGTGAGGTGCCTTTTACAAATGCTTCTAGACAGGGCCTAATATATAATGCAGTCATACAAATTTCTAGCATAATTCTGCCTGAAGATTTGGGTAGGACTAGGTGTTAAATTCATATTTCAATCCTATCACCTTGTTTGGTTCAACTGAATGATCTTGACAGCTTTCTGCAGATTTAATTTCTTGAGCTCCCAGTTCTTGAGAACAGAATAAAAATCATAAGGGATTCATTCTTCACCTTTGCTCACACCTTACCACCAGTGTAAGTGCATGATATGGTTACCTTTCAAGTGTAGGAGTAAGCCTGCCTTATGTTTTAAGCTAGCAAGAAACCTGTGGGATGCAGTGGGGTGCAAGCTGTGAAGGCTGCTCAGTCCTGTCAAGCACCCAAAAGCACTCAATCCTGTCAAGCACCGGACATTTGACTCAGACATAGATCTCTGCATTCTGCTGCTGCTGACTGACATAGGAAGCATCCTTTATTACTCAAACAAAGACTAAATCTTCAAGGTAGAAAATTTTTTACAATTAATTTCTGCATGTGAACCACTCCATCTCATCAGACAAAAGGAAAAAACAGCCTCTAAGATATATTCATAAAGCAACTGCCAACTCTGTGTGTCCATGAAACACTGTTTTTCATGTTTACTTACATTGTTGAAGTAGCCATTGGTTTCTCATGGAATACAGTAATTACATTCTACCCAAAAGTTTTAATGCTGCACATCTTAATTATTTACAACATAATATGTTTAATGGTGCACTGCATTACTTACTTTGGGTAATATATCTCAAACATTATGATACATCAAGCCAGGCAATAAAATTATTATGCAGACAGAGACAGCTTTACACTTATCCTTCATTGCTGATGTCCCTGCTTGTCTTCTAAGCCTGTGAGTAATTCCCCTCTTTAATTTAGTCAGCTGCCTGGAGGGTTTTCTAGAAAAGTTTCTGATGATCTCAAACTTAACTGAATATGAAATGGAAAGTACATGCCATTCAATTTAAGTTTAACAGTTTATTACAGAGATGCTGGTCCTTTGATGGACCATCTTGCATTAGCAAACACCTAAAAAATTTAAGCCTTCTGGCTAAAAAAGAAATAAAAATTATAGATTCCACTAACATGATGGCCTAGCAATTTCTTTTCTCCTTCAGTAATTTAAATTAGTCTTTCCCCTTTGGTAATCTAAATTTGTAGGTGGCATTATAACAAAAAAAAAAAAAAAAAAAAAAAAAAAAAAAAAATTAACTAGAAATAAATCTGACACATCTCTATATCATGTATGCCCACAACAACAAGGTGTTATTGTACAGAAAGACCCCACAAAATTTTAGAATACTCAAACGAAATCATATTTAAGATTCGAGTTTGGGCACCAAACTGAACAGTCAGAGATACAATGCCGGGGTCGGCTGTTACTTGTCTCTGCCCCAGCACGGGAAAAAGTGGTTCTGGGTAGGCCGCGCTCTCGAAGAAGGAGTCTGGACTCTTGATTTTAGGTCTTCAGTCGAGTTTATTATTTCTTCTCTACAAAGATTTTCTGTCTGTCCAGCCAAGGTCTGATCAGCAAGACAGCCAAAGGCACTCTCTCCCGCTCACGAGGCGGTTGTCTCTTTTATAATGAAAACTACGTATTAGAAATTTACCTTTAATTCCCAATACTTTCTGCCCTTGTTGGCAAGTGTACTCTTTCTATGAACCAATCCACACATGCCAACATCATCCTGAACATGGATGCCAAGGAGAAGAAAGAAGAAGGACAGGGCACGCCCAAATTCCTCCATCTTGGGACTCCTGATCCATGCACAGAATTCTAGACCCCCCTGTACAACACATAAAACCCCCCTGTACAGTGCATTCTAACTTAAGTTCTAACAAGTGAATAACATCCCCTCACCATTCAGACCTGAAATTCTCTCATCTCCTCACCTTCAGGTGTCATTTCTTTAAAAGGATCAAAGTCAAGCCACCAGGTACTTTTGGCAACATTCCAGGGCCTCCGAGCCCCCCAAGGGTTGTCTCGGTAGCTCTGGACATCTGGAGTGATGTACTGAGTTCCCACAATACAATGTCTTCTAGAAGTGCAGCTTTTAAAACTACCAAAATGCCAAGGACTTAAAATTGGCCTAATAGAATGCCTTAATCCACAAATTTCATGTTCTGAAGAAAGAAATAGTGAGCTGAGGCCACTCTCAGCCTAGGAAATCTTTTCCTTCCTCACTAAATCTGTACTGCTCTGCACTCTGCCTCATGCTACTCCAGTATTTCTGAGGTAAGTAGCACTCCCCAAAACGAGAGGTGTGTGTGCATCCACGGTGGTGACAGCATGCCCAAAACATGAACTATGTGCATGCATGTGTTTGAATATGAAGGAAGCAATAATCCAGTTGCCCAAAGGTGCCAGTCCTTACTGGAAGACACTTCCTTACTGGAAGACATGGAAGCCACAGTGACAGTCCATAGTGCCTACAGGAGCCTGGAGGAAATAGGATCATGACAAAACAGGAAAGAAAATAAGGGGTAATTTTAAGTAAACTTTATATAATTTATAGTTGTAGATTAAATATATTTTATGTATAACAGTTCCTAACAGTGGAAAAGAAAGAAAGAAAAATTTCTTATCTGAAATAAAATGTTCCCCTGATCATACTCACAGGTTATGCAATTCATATACTTCAACTTCCCATGGGCTGTATTAATACAATCATGATTTTAGTTCTAAAGATCAAAGGAAGGAGAACTCTTCAAAGAGGGGAAAAATTCCTGATATATCATCAGCTCTCTGGAAGCCCTGACTGGCTTTCTTGAGCGTTTTAAGTTTAGCCATACTTATTAGCCACTTTCCAAAATCCGAACATGTATTTTCTGAAGGGTGTCACTGTTTCTGGAGAAGTGAAGGTATTAGATTATCACAGCAGGAAAGCAGATCAGATAAGAAACATATAGAAAAAAACTTGTTCTGTAATAGGCGTTAAATGGAAGAAACAGCAGATATATTCCTTACTGTGTTTAAATCAACACCAAAAAATACTCCTGCATTCACTTAAAAGTACAACTCTAAAATGGAGAGCAGTATAAAACATTGACAGAGTTTCTCTGAGGTTTACTACAAACTGGTGGTATTAATTCTATTCTCTCTCTGCTTTGAAAAGAAGTAGAAGCTGCAATGTTATGCAAGCACAAAACATGCTGAAATACTATCCAGAGGATGGATGTAAATGGTGACCTGGAGTGACAGCATGGCTGTTCTTCAATCCAAAGTAAAAACAGTACAGGGTACTTGTGTGAGCGACAGTGATGAAGTATCTAAGTTGTGTTACTGGAGATCACATTTTTCCAAGGCTTCAGTGGGCTCCAGGCTGGGTTTGGGACAGAAAAATTATGGCAGGACAGACAATGATTGTCTGCCTACACTTCTACATGTGTATGTGTGAAAAGGAGAGACATGGGTGTGTGCAAACTCTCACACTTTGTAAATCTCACAGGAGCTCCCAAGTCACTCAGACAATTGGTGACCCCAACTTGTTCAACCACACCTTTGCCTCCAACTTTAGCCTTACCCTTCCTCTTCCTCCCTGATGAAAAGGGAAGGAAATGAGGTCATGCCATTCCTCACCTTCTACTTTGTCATGACATCCAAGCACCCAGTGGTGCTGGGGAGCAAGGGTAGAGGGGCGCACAGAGCAGGGTTCAATGAACAGACAGCGGGAACAGCACTATCTGCTGCAGGAATGAGAGAACTGCCTTGGGTTTAGCGCTTGAAGTGCTGAGGGAAAGTGCTTGGAAAAAGTATTCTGTTGCTAGACAAAACTGAATATTGGCTATTTGGCTGGAAACACTTAAAGCACTCCTGCCTTAAACTGATACCAAGAGAGGAAAAATAAAAGAAAGTAGGTATGTTTTTGGGGGAAGCAACATCAGGTAGGGGTATTGCCTTTTCAAGACAAGTAACAAATTCTGAGAGAAAAATGAAAAAACTTGCAAGGAATAGATAAAATACAAGACCTCTGAATCAAAGGAAGAACCACAAAGCCAGTAGACTGCCAGGGCAAGAATTCAATTATTCCTTGCCTTTCTTATAGTTTCTTGTTGCTAAGGTTCTGTGTTGAAGTAAAGCATGAAGCACTCTGATCTCAGATGTAGAGATTCGTACTCTGATAAATAAAACACCTCTGAAGAGAAAAGAGAAGAAAATTTCAAGAAAAGTTTAAAGGGAAATAATTACTGCAAGGTACGCTATATAGGGCCTCTAAAATCAGCCCCTGATTGACATGGTCAGATCTGCCCCTGTCCAAAGAGGCATGTGGCATTTGAGGTATAAAGACATAAATGACACTGAGTGGAGGTGGAAACTTCCTAAGGTAGAAAAGGAAAATTCCCTGCAATGTGCAGCACAGTGTGAAGGTTGTTAAACTCCCTGTAAATCTGCCCTGTACTCAATGTCCCAGATCAGACAGAGCAATGACTCTACTGGGCATTCACTGCCCTGACTCCTTCCCCATTCACCTCTCCACACATTAAAGTCTGTCTTCACTTAACAGGCTGAGACCTCAAACGCCACAACACTGCCATAAAAACAGATACAAAGCTTGGCTAAGAGCAGTATTTTACCAGAGGCAGTTGTAAACACCAGTACAGGTCAGATTTGAGGCAGGCTTGTTTCTTCCTAGCTGCAAGGTTGCAATTCCATGCCAATAAAGAAAGACTAATCACTTTCTTATTTTTTCATTAAGTATGCATTTTAGTTACTTAGGAGAACACGAAACCTACCCTGAGCAGTAACACTGCTAAGCCAGCACAGCTATCTTTCTTCTGTCCCTCACAGAAGGAAAGCTGACAACAGCTTCCAAAAACTTCTGTGAGGAAAACTCATTCCCTGCTCTCCTGGGGCTTAAAAAATTTGTTGAAAATGCTTTTTTTTTTGTCCTAGGAATGCGTCTTTAGTAATGAGCTTCGGTGCTGGACTGGTTACCAGTTAAAATCCAACTTGTTAATGACTGCAAATACTTGTTGTCTGCAGGTATTTCTAGTTTTTAATTTTTTGGTTTTTTTGTGTGTCAGAGATAGAATGCTTGCTCTCACTGGCTGAATTCTTCAATCTTTCCCCATCTACATCCATCTACCCAATAGAACTCCTGAAATTCTCCTTGGGGTGCAGAAGAGGTTGCATTTGCTTTGTGCCTTTGTGGGGCAGACAAGAATTTAAAAGGTTTAAGCAAAGTTACAAGGGAAAATGTAATGGTTTTTGGAACTTTTAAAACAATTTACCTTTCATGCTTCATTCTAAGCTTAGCTCAGAGACTACCCTTTCACAGTCAATCTGTCCCAGCCATCTCTCAATACACTGCAAACAAGATTAAGCTTTTGTTAGTGTCTCAAAGTCAATCAGGGTCATCTGCAGCTGGCACGGATTGAAGGTGTTTTTTAACTTGCTCCTCATCCTTTCATGATAAGGTTCATTCCTTTTCAACTACATTCCAAATTGGGGAAAATATTTTTCTCTCAAATTTTGGAGACTTCTGCCTTGCCTTTAGAGCCATTGACTTGGAAAAATATTTTGTCTGTGGAACCTCACTTTGAAATATTTTCAGTCTTTTAGCTGCAGCAATGTATACATCTCATTTATAGCTATTTTACTACACACATCTATTCAGCTCTCAGCTTTCAGGGGATTGCTTCCATTTCTTGATATTTTATTAATTTCAGTCATATTGCTGTTCTTTGTTGTTTTTTTCCCCTTAGGTTAGTTGGGGTGTTTATTTTAAAGGATTGTGGTTTGTCTTGAAGATCTATAACGTATCCACTGTGTTTGGCACACTCCTTGAGAAGAATTGTTATAGAGACAGGCTCATAAAGGACATAACTGAAGCCTGCAAAGATAATGGTTTGTATTTCAAAGGGATGTTCAACTGAAAAAAAAATTATTTCCCTTCTCTGAACAAATGTTCCAGGGATGAGTCTTCATTGCACAAGCACTTCACCATCTGTCAAGTCTTGAGAAGTTAGACAAAATGCTGATCAGTTGTGTGCACCTGTGAGCACTAGCTAAAGATTCACTTCTCTCATCACACCCACTTGTGCCATAGTGGCTTTTGTTCCCTGCTCAGTATCTCCGCTTATTTGCAGTTCTGTCAACACTTGGTCCAGGGCCAGTGAGATGCTACCATACCAAACTGAAGAAGAAACATATCTCCTAGCACAGCATCAGGTTCAAAGAGGGCCAGCTAAAACACTCATTTCCAAGCTGCAAGTTAGCCTAAAATTTCCTCCCTTTCTCACCCTTCATGCATGGGCATTAGTAAAGTGATCATCCCACACTAAAGAGTAGGGACTGCCACATTGGCATCAGGACAGAAAGGTTCAGTAAAAGAAACAAGGTTTTCATCTAGAAACATCCATGAGAGAAATCAAACTTAGGTGAGTAAATATCTAGTAAAAGATCTGGTGTGCTTTCTGACCCTGCTAGGAGCTGCTCACTTGACATTCTGACTTATTCTATTAGCTTTGATTGGCCATAAAGTGCAAAAAAGCTTTCAGTGTATGAAGTTAAATATTTTTACTCTGATATTGCAACCTTAAGCTGAGGGCTCAGCTGCTAGATGTAAAGAGCAAGAAAGAACCAAAGAGGCATGACAGCAGAAAGACATTCTGTCTGCAAGAAAAAAAGGATGTTAAGGTTTATATCTTGGAAAAGAGTGAATTTTTTGTTTTGCTTTTCTGCTCATACACTGAAATTCTCATTCTTAGAAGCTGAAAGCCTTACAAATAAACTCTTGCATAGTTTGTGAGAGCACTTATTCATTTGGAGCCAAAAAAAACCAAACCTAAACATAAAATATATTGACCTTAAACATACTCCATTCTCCCTTCAGATGCAGTCTCAACACAATATAATTAACATAACTCACCACAGGCACTCAGAACTTGTGAGGTGCAATCCACTTATAAAGAGGACCATAGCTGCATTCATGAAATTCTATGCCTGCCCAAATGGTTCTGAATGCCAGCAACAGAAGTTTAGATGTATAACCATGCTTTATCCCACAACAAGCTACCAAGCCAGATTTGACTCTTGCATTTGACATCTTTCTTAGGGCTAACTTCTGTCTTCAAGTTGATTTTAACAGGACTGTGGGGTATAGCTGAGCAAAAATGCATGAACCCTATGTGTTTCAGACAGATTTATAGATCACTGCTAACAAAGAGACAGGCATTGGTCTGCTAGGCCTGATCAGGTGCTGAGTAGTGACAGAATGCTCTTTGTACCTTCCCGTGTCTCATAAGAGCTTCCTGGAGCTTTTGTATCTGTTATCTTCTTCCTCTTGATGCTTCCGTTTCCTCTGCCATTTTCAGCCATAAATGTCGCAACATCACATGTCAAGCTGCAGTAAGTGAAGCCACATTTATAGATAAAATATATGTATGCATGCCCACACACAAGCATGCATAAACACAAGACATATATAAAGCTGTACAGGATAAACTGTGTTTAAAATGAGCAGGTTATAAAGATTATATATGGCATTCTCACCGTGTCATGCTCTTCACTCCATCTCCTGGAGATTTCTTCATTCTGATTCTTTTCTGAGTGTATGCATACATATTCATGTATATATATGAATATATATAGAATTAAACAGCAAGGTATTTGCAGCTGATAGAAAAACTGGTGTCTGTGTAGGAGCACAAACTACCTGCTTGCAGTTCTGCCTTGATGCAAAGCAAAGGCTGTGCATCTCGTGCACTGCTGCCAGACAGGATCTTCCAAAGACTAATTCTGAATGCTGGCAGTAAGATTTGTCAGGTTTTGTAATGCAGGAAACTGCTGACAGAACTGGCTGAATTACTGCACTGCTGCTTCAGATCTCTGTTACTCCCTCCAAGGTCAGGTGTCCACTTTGAAAGAATGAAAAGATCCAAACAAATTTAGAGCCAGGCAGAGGTTTGAGCTAGCTCTCCTCACTCATGCCAGTGGCACA
The DNA here is from genome assembly GCF_036417665.1 of Passer domesticus. Taxonomy (NCBI): domain Eukaryota; kingdom Metazoa; phylum Chordata; class Aves; order Passeriformes; family Passeridae; genus Passer; species Passer domesticus. Next base: position 95,483,212 of record NC_087474.1, read on the forward strand.
CCAGGACTTGCATATATTGCATATATAAGGAGGAATACAAGGTGGAAATACAGAAGATCTGAGAGGACATTTCAGAACAAAGATGTTCTGAAACAAAGAAGATAACTAGTAAGAATTTTAGTTTGTGGTTACCTTCAGCTTGCATTTCTTCCAGATGCAGCAAGAAATTGTACCACAAGAATTGGTCTACAAACCAACTCTGCGAAAGCAGAAGCCATTTGCAAAGATCCTGATGAAGCTGGAAGCACACTGATTCCCATTAAGAGAATGGACTTCAGAAGCCCACTTCTTTGGGCATCTATTACGATCACCAAGTTTTATATCATCTAGAACAAGGGGATCCATGGCTATGATCCTCTTTCACCTGGAATCTGAAACAATTAAAATGACAGCCTCAAATATTGACAGAGAGTGTTGCCAAAAAGAAATTTGATTAACTGCTCAGAGACATCCATCTTTACTCATTACTTGCTGAAATTGCCCTGTCAGTCAGAGCAGCACAAGCTTTTCGTGTGGAAGATTCAGAAAAATCAGACTGAGCTGCAATCAAGGGACCTTCTCTGCTCAATTTACACTTGATATTATTTGCAAATCGCTTCCTTCAAGTAACAGAACTATTGTCAGAGAAGAGGACTATGACAGGTTGCCAAATCTTTTTACTTCTCTTAATCACTTCAGTGGGAAATACGAATCTTGAAGCCATTTCGCAACTAAAAAATGCTGCTAACCAACAATAAAACAAAACTCCTAACCAACCAAAAAAACCAAACCAAACCAAAAAGCATGTAAAAACAAAACTCTCCTCATCTGTGACCTCTCATAGAAATAGTTATACCAAACAATAATACCGCCAAGTGGTTATCTTGCTTCAGCATTACCTACCTGTCATAACACAAAGAATTAAAACATTCTGGAATTAAATCCTTGCACCAAGTTAGGTTATTCTATTATTTTCTGCATAGAATATAATTAATATTATAAAATCATTCCTATAATGTAATAAAGCAGCCTTCACAATTACAATGTTTTTCAAATGAGGGGGAAAAAAAGAAAAAGAAATACAGAGATAAGATCTTTTTATTATCTCCTCTTTTTCACAGTTTCTTGGGCACATGACTGGATTTAGCCCCCGCCTTTGCTAATTTTTTGTGCTATGTCTATTGTCTGCAGAGCTTATGGACACAGCCCAGCCCCCCCATATGAGAATACTACTGATGCACTTCTTCACACGGTTCCCAGAGGACAGGAAATGTTGCACACTATATGTAGTGTGACAAGCGCTGATTTGCTGGTTTTTTTCCAAAAATCAAAGTTTTGAAGCATCAGTTCATGGAAAGTAATCAATTTCGATTGACTCAGAGCAGAAAAACCCCACAAGTTCTGAAATGTCAAATCCTATGTCTTTAACAACATGAGGAAGCCTTTTATTTGAGCTGCAGAAAGTTGGCAGGGGTGGTTGGATTAAGGTTTTGGAGGGAGTTTCAGCAGTTGTTCTGTTTTAATCTCTGGAAGTTCCCGTTTAAATTCTCTGTGTCTGGCTACAGACACCTGCAAGAACAGTGCTGTGAGGGAGAACTGAGTCTCACAGCTGTACTCACAGGCACAGCTGGGGACGACTTTCCAAAAGGCACTTCTGTAAAAGCTAGCTATGATCATGGACCCATGAGAGGCCAAAAATTTGTCTAAGTGGTTCTCTGCTCTATGCCTCGTTGCATAATGCAGATGCAGTCTGACTGTGGTTCCAAACACTACTAGACAGCGCAGTTTAAGACAGCACAGCCTAAACTTGTTTAGGCTGGTTGGTTACTAATGAAACCAGTAGCACAGTTTTTGTGATGTCATATAATATTATTTTAGGAGGTTTCCTAAAACATTTATAAAAAGTCAAGGTGAGGCCTTAAATATGCTTTGGATATACTAATACTCAATGCAGCTTGCATAAGAGCATTCAAGGACATTTTTTACAGATAAACTTTAAAAAAACTTAATCTTGATAATTCTTCACTTGACTTTCTTTGGATAGGTGTAAGTGCTTAAAACATCAAATGAGGCTAATTCTTAATGATGATTTTACAGGGAACAATCAAACACTGTCTGACATTTAGGATTCTGTTCTCTCAAAATGAATCCTAAATGAACATTTTAAAATACTTAAAGGCTTACTTTTTCCCTTGACGTTGCCTCTTTGCACAAAGACATGAGACAAATAAATACTGAAGGACAAATAAGGCTTTGAAACATGGCAAACCTCACCTTACTGCTACATTCCTCAATATTCACAAAATGTCAAAAGGATCTTCTTGCCTCTCCATGTTATACTGCTGCCTTTGAAGAAAAAAATGCTAGTTCAAGGATGCTGTTTGAAAGAGAAACCAGTTTGTTATTTTTGGTTTCTCCATTAGTAAAATAGTTACTTGCTATGAAAGACTACATGACAGATATTAACAAAACATAAAGACGTACCTTTCTTATCAAAGCTCTAAGTTCATAATAGTTTGGGATGCTCCAACATCCACCCCATTCCCTTGCTCCTACAAAGTGAATCAGAACATGCACTATTGTAATTAAAGGCAGCATCCCTTAGGTTTTATATTCTTGTGATAAGGGTTCAACCTTTGCCTGTCCTGGAAAAAAGACTGTATCTAAAGATGCAGTGCAGGCCTTGTTCTCAAACACAATGGCTAGGTAGAAGTCTGCAAAAAGAATAGTGGAGTGGCTTTTTCAGAGAAATCTACTGCAGTTCACCAGCAGAAATAGCTGACACAGTCAGACATACAGTACCTTCCCTTACAGAAATCCCTCAAGCCTCCCTATTCTGATTAATTGACCAGATATATTCATTGGAATCCAATTTAGCTGACTGGGACCCATCCATATTACATTTAATAGGTGGCAAGACACTCTTCACCTATTGTCATGAGTCACCCTCACCTGGGAAAATTGTCTAAAAACCCGGGAAAAACACCCTCAGCCTATGCCTAGTCCATAGGCTCCTTTACCTTGCATTTGAGGTCAAGAGAATCTTAATCACCTGTAAAACAATGATCCTTGCATGAGCAAATACAGATTATTTGAAATCACAATATTTATGTAAATAAAACCTAAGCAAGGTATTTTTGAGTATTGTTGTATTTGATACCAAACAGCAAATCTATTCCAAAGTAGAAAAATAAGTTCTCCCACTTCTGCACAAAATTTTGGATTTGGATGTGTAAAGGGTACATTTACAGCTGGCTGTAGGTTGTGGCAGACTCTGACAAACATAATGCCGGGAGACAGCAGCCTGAACGTGGGAAGGTAGCAGAAGAGTACCAGAGAGGAGTGGGAGCAAAGACATTGATCTTTGTCATCCTCCTTCCCACAGCCTACCTTCTCTGGTGGGCAGCTTGGCTTTAACGTGCAATGCATTTTGAGGTAATTATAACACTACCAAAAGACATCCTGAGGGAGGGTACCCACTGTTTCTGCTTCTCCTAAAAGCTCCACAGGCTTAATGCCCAAAGACTCCTTACTTAAGTGTTAGGATCTTCTCCATACATCTTTCTACTGCTGTACTGCAGTTCACAGCTAGAAGTCAAGATAAAGCAAGACTGAGATCTCTGAGGGCAGTATAGATTAGAGCTGCATAATGAGGAAAGAGTCATTACTTTATTTTTCAAAAAACTGTGTGTATCTCTAACAACTTGTTAAGTGAATATGGATGGAAGAAGCGACCTTTAATCTGAGCTAGCTAACATTTAAACAAGAAAAAAATACTCATATTGGTTCTTACTCTCAGCTTATTTGCTTAACAAACATTAAGTTAGTATCTCTCCATTTGAATGAGCAAGATCTGGGCTTTTCACTACAAATATTTCACATGAAGGTCAACAACAACAACAACAACAACAACAACAACAAAACAAACAAAAACCCAAACAAACAAACAAACAAACAAACAAAAAAAAAACAAAACAAAAAAAAAAAAAAAACCCCAAAAAACCCCACAAAAACCCAGCTAATTCCTCTCTTCTCTAATACCAAGCCTCTCATTTACGAAACCAGCTTGTGGAGGTCACAAGTGACAGCAAACGTTTATTAAAGCACCAACACACTTGGCTGCCACTGGACTAATGTGGCAGGGAGGGGAATCAGAGTCCTGCATGGAGTGTGCAGGGCAGCAGGGCCCATAGCATGATTCACTGACATATTCAGCAATGGCACTAGAAGAATGGAGTAGAACCTTCAAGTGACTTTGTCAGCTATGGGGACAGCTTGAAACTCACCTTGGTCTACATGAGGAATTTGACAAGATCTAGAGAAAACTGTAAAGTTCCTGCCTCCCAAGAGCTCTGTCTCTCTGCAAGGCACCTGCGCAGAGCAAAAATTCTTGACTGAACAGTGCATCTTGAATCTGGACAGTGAAATTAAAATTTCTGTCATGTTTTGAGTGATGGCAAGTTTCCCACAGGAGAAAAAGAAAACACAATTGACAAAGTTGGACTTTTTTCATCAAAACATAATTTTAGTCATAAGGACAAGTCAAAGAAAAATTCAATGGATGATAAGAGGCCCTGAAGACAAACCAGCATTCCAAAATACTTTTGATTGCATTGACAATGTAATAAAAACATTTTTCTTTGTTCAGGTTATTTCTGGGAGTTCAAAAAACTTTGTAGATCTAGTAAAGTTTCAGTATGTTCACTATCCAGTCCAGTTTTCACCTCTGTCAGTCCTGACACCAAAGTCAGAATCAAGAAATCCCCAAGGTCATGGCACAAACCAGTCAGTCCTCTTGCCTCCTGCACAGTTCAGAAATCCTGCAATGGCCACAGAGTTCTTGGGTCATTTTTCTCACAAAGAACTGATAAAGGGAGCAGCTTCTTGCCTTACATGCTGGCAACTGGCTTCTCAGGTAGACCAATACTATCAGACAAGCGCTGATTTGCTGGTTTTTTTCCAAAAATCAGAGTTTTGAAGCATCAGTTCATGGAAAGTAATCAATTTGGATTGACTCAGAGCAAAAAAACCCCACAAGTTCTGAAATGTCAAAATCCTATGTCTTTAACAACATGAGGAAGCCTTGAAAATTGGCAGGAACAAGCTAGTTCATCATATCTCTACTTGATGGTGTCTCAAAAGAAACATCAAATTTACTGAGAGGGGTATTTTTCTTGAATTTTTGGCTGATCTCTCATTTTTGGACGCAGCTGGACATTTGCATATAAGCTTGTGACCATTTCCTTTGCACACTGTTGAGACAAGTTATTTACACGATACATAACTTTCATTGCTTGTTAATGCCATCTCTAGGAATTAAAAAAATCTTCTTCCATTTTGTAATTTCACCAGCAGGTCCCATTAGGACATTCTCCATGATCAGATCAGATTCTCTTTCCCAAGAAGGTGTAGTAAAAAGGCAAAATCATGAACATAAAAAAGCAACCAGTAATCTACTCACAGAAAACCTCAGAGGTTGTCAGGCAATCAAGAAAAGCATGGTGGATGTCTTAACACAATGATATTTTTAGTCTTGTATAATCATACAGAGTTGATAAAGGCAGTCTTGGGACTTTTTCACAACAGGGAGATTGTAAAGCAAACTTTAATTTAATTTACTGCTGGAGGAGTTTTATATATCAGGGAAAATTCACCCTAGAGAGATTTTTAGAAGTTAAAAAAAAAGAAATCTGTATATGTGTAAACCTGAATTTTCAGGCAGGAGCAACAGAATTTAGATCCATGACAGTCAGATACAGCAAGGCAACGCATAAAACTCACTTCTATAGCTTCTGCCACCACAGGCAGGTGCACAGGATAAGGATTTGGTGCAAAACATGCAGGAAAGGGTTGTCTTACAACATGCACATCCTAAATAAAGGTCTGTTCAGAGTGGACACTAGCTTGGCTTCCTGTAAACTTGAGCAGAACCAAAGCAGTTAAAAGTCTTAGTCAGTGATGCTATATTGCTCTCTTTCTCCCTCCTGATCTTTGGTTCTGACGTTTCCTGGCTCACATTTAACGTGTCCTCAACTAATCAAAACTTCATTAAGATGTCAAGGAGACAGGTAGAGTCAGAAATTTCAAGGGAGCAGGTTTTTGCCTGTAAATTATTTAAAATCCACTCATTATGAAGAAGTAAGCACAGGGCTGTCACAATGAATCCATCTCTCTTAACACAGGAAGATTACCTATTATATTTGGAAACAACTCAGTAGCACTGAAGAGGAGATCCAAGGGGACTGAGATTGGTGCATGACTTAATGTTTTTTAATTGCTGAGGCAACAAAGGCTAAATAACTTTGCATTCCTATCAGGAAAAAACAGTAAGTCAGCCACAGAAAAAAAAGTAAAGCAAAGAATAAATACAGAGAAATTAGAAAATCACAGGTACTTTTTTGTTACCAAAAATGGAGAAAACAAAACTTATTAAACTGTTAAAAAAAAAAAAGGTATTTTGCAAAGGCAACACGTTACAGTAATTTAAGAAATAAACTGGGATACCAGAAACTAGGATTGTCATTAATCATTACTTCATTTTCCTGTAAATTTCCAAAGCTTAAGAACTAAGTTTTCATAAGCAAATATCCATCTGAACAATGTGCAAAGTGGAATCTGTGACTCTAGACTCACAAGTGCCCTGTCCTGTGTATGTGTGCATAAAATTCTGAGCACAAATGGTGTGAGGGTGTGCACATGCACGTACAGACAGAGTCATGTACCACACAGCACCATTGGTGTGTCTGCTTTGAGATGAGGGTCTGTAGACACTGGTGAAGAAGACAGTTTTGAAGACCAGGTGTCTGCTGGAGGTGACAAAACGAAAAGCAATAAAGTAGGTTTGACTGCCTATTTTTGACTTTGGAAGTTGCATGCAGTCAGGGCTACTCAAAAGTGGCCAATGTAGTTTTCTTTAAATCAATTACTGCATAAAAATAATATTTAGAAATAAACACTAGACAGTCCTCTGTCAAGTCTTAGGGCCGCACAAGTTTACCTGAGTTCCTTCAAGAGAGAACCACTTTCTTCATCCTTTTTTTCTTTTCGAATCACATAGTAATGAGATCAGAGTCCCTTCCAATCAGAAAACTTGTCAAATAAAAATATATGGCTTACAAATACATTTGATCACAATACTATTTCAGAGGTAAACAGACTCAGACTAAGCTTGACATGGCTCCTGAAGGTAACAACTTCCACATGCTGGTTTTGGCTGGGATAGAGTTAATTTTTGTCAGAGTAGGTGGTATGGGGCTGCGTTTTGGATTTGTGCAGGGCTGATAACACAGAGATTATTTTGTTATTGCTGAGCAGGGCTCACACAGAGCCAAGGCCTTTGCTGCATTTCATACTGCCATGCCAGTGAGGGGGCTGGGGGTGCTGGGAGGAGACAGGACAGGTGACCCCAACTGATCAAGGGGACATTCCAAACCATACGAAATCATGTTCAATACATAGAGTAAAAGAAGGGGGGAGAAGGGACACTTGGAGTGATGGAGTTTGTTTCCCCAATTCACTGTTACACGTGAGGGGACCTGCTCTCCTGGAGCTGGCTGAACACCTGCCTGCCCAAGGGCAGCACTGAATCAATTCCTTGTTTTGCTTGGCTTGTAATGCTCAGCTTTTTCTCTCTCTGTTAAAATGTCATTATCTCAACCCAGGAGTTCCTTTGTTTTAATCCTTCCAATTCTCTCCACAATCCTGCTGCTTGGGCAGTGAATGAGCAGCTGTGTGGGGCTTGGCTGCTGCACGGGGTGAAACCATGACAATCCCTCATTTCAAAGAAGGGAAACACTGAGGTCTGAAGCAGTCTGACACCCCACTGTGCAGCACTGACACAAAGTAAAGGTTGGGAAGGTGCTTCCACTCTAACCCCTGATTTTTCATCCCTTTTGCACTGCACAAACAGTCTCCTGTGAAACAAATAATTTGAAAAGAAAACATGATGACTGAAGCTGGCTTCATCTCACTGGTTAATTTTGAGAGAATAAGCATGAGCTGCCATGCCCAGACACACTGGTTTCCCTACATTGGTTTTTTTTTCCTTAAACTTTAATTTATTCTCTTACTCACTGCCAGAGCTTTACTAAAGAGAGTGGGATATGCATGTATGCCAGCAAATCCTAGACTTGTCCTTAAAGGACAGAATAACTAGCAAAGAAAGAGGGAAGGGAGAAGTGAGATTTCACCTCTTTTGTTGCCATGGGCAAAGAGCTCCCCATACACCAACTGAACCACTGCAGTAATGCCAATTCCTTCCTCATAAGGAATTTCAAAGCCATGGAATACAACACAGATGAACGAGTGAAAAGACCAGAGCCCGGCCAGTCCTGAAGGTCTGCAGCTGGCATTATTTTGAACTGGTCAGAGAACTCATGCTCAGAGGCAGCCAGCCCAGCTGGTCTCAGGGAGCCACTGAAGCTCCCAGCTTTAACTGTCAAGCCCATTTACAAAAACATTTTAGTACTCACTGCCTTCTTAAAGTAATACAAGATGTCCCATAAAGTTCTCTCAAAGAAAAGGTCAGCATTCACTGTAGCTTTATGTTAAATTCTGCTTATTCTCCACCTTATGTTAATTTAACCATGATGTAGATACACTGATGTCTGTGTAGGTACTTGTGATAAAACCCAAAGCTAACAAATTCAAAACCAGACCAAAATTATTTTTATAACTCATAGGGCATGTGTAACATAACTCTTAAAAAAATACATATCTTTTCAATTACAATGTGCCATGATGAATGTGCTAAGTCACCTCAGTTTGTATGCAAAATGCAAGCCAAACCCAACACAAAACAAGAGTAAACCTCTTCAGAAGCAAGAAAAACACCACTTAGGAGTTTTTTCACACTGCCTTTTTTAAAACAACTAAAAAGTGATGGAAGAATAATCTACTCCATCTGCAAGGTCTAACCCCATAGTTACACATACCAAACCTACTAGGAATTTACTTCTTCACTATGCCCCCCATAGTCAACAACACTTAAGAATTTAAACATTTTTGGCTGAACTTTGTGAAGACTAAGTTGCCATGAAAAATATGACCTGCTATTAGAATTTTGAAGGGTTTTATTTAAAAAAAAAAAAAAAAAAGAAAAAGAAAAACAAACAACAACAACAAAAAAAAAAAAAAAACCAACAAAACCAACCAAACAACAACAACAACAAAAAAAAAACCACAAAAAAACTTCCTCCTTACCTTCCTAACGTCTCCCAGGTTTAAGGGGCCAGAAGTGCTCCAGGGGATTTTGAGGCAGCAAAAAGGAGAGAAATTATTCCCATGGGTTCCCCCAGGGCAGCCATTCTAGCTAACAGAAGGAAGAAAAGAGCACAAGTCAGACTCCAGGGAACAGCCAGGAATGCTTCCCAGGTCCAGAGTGGTGAAAGAGCTGAAGAGCATGACATGAAGGGTGAGCCTAAGGGTGCTGAGAAAAGGCAGAGAGCAAAACTGGAGAAGAGGAAGAGCAATGCTTATATTCAGTGAGTGACACAAAATGTGCACAATTTTCAAATATACTCTTCCAATTTCCGTTGCATTCCTTAATAATATACTTGTCCCAAGTGGTTCCAATTTCAGCCTTAGTCAGCAAACCCTCGATAACAAAATACATGGTTGTTTTGGACTAGTATCAGAAACATATGATGGCAACATACTAATCCAACAGCTTGCTATTAAAATCAGTACTTCAATACTACTATATTACTGACTTTTTCTACTCCCTCAGTAATTAATTTTACATTGTTCATTAAGTCTCTGTGGCCATTCTTACAAAGTCATTCTGTTTATCAAAAAAACTACAGATTCTAGAAAAAATGAAGGTTACTTCTGGTCCAATTTTCTCCCTTGGTCTTCCCTCCACAGTCATGACTGCTCCCTGTATTACTGCCACCAGTTTTTAGTCTGAATCTAGCTCTAGCATGCATTCAGAGACAATATTTCTACCACTTCTTTTATTCATTCAGTAGATCTCACTGCTAGCAACGCCACGCACTTTTGACTGCAGTCCTGTGAACTGTGCATAAATCTCACATTAGTACCTGCATATCTTGAACTGCAAGAGGAGGCTATCCCATTCTGCTCTGTTCCTCCCTTAATGAAATGAAGTCTTCCTTGCATAGAAAAATGCCCAGCTCAGGTTATTAATCTCTGTCACACCTGCATTTCGGATTACATGCAGAATATAACGAATTTAATCTAACACAGACATTGGAGGGCACATTTCTTCAGCCAGCTGCCCTTTCTGCTCTGTAACAGCTCACCTGGAGGAGGTACATGAAATATACCCCTTATTCTATCAAGACTTTAACTTCTGCTAATGGCATGAAGCTATTTGCATATTGCAGTCATGAGCTGTGTCTGAACTATCTGAAAGACTGCTCGAGCCTTTCTCAGAAACTTCAGCCTTTGAAAGCAGTTACCAAAATATCTTCCTAGTTAGTGCTGTTAATTACTCTTAGTATTGGTTTGATTTGTTGTGCCTACTTCTCTTTCTACAACTTCTGCTTGAAATACAATTGGTCATATTTATAATGTGTTTTCATTGTTTGAGCATGAAGTGCTTCTTCCACTTCTAACTGTGGTTGTTCCATTTGCATAAAATTCCAAATTACGAGTTCAGCTCTCCTGGGGTTTTATTTCTGTAAGATTTAATATTGAGATAAAAGACATAATAAGCATAGAGGATTTTAATTTTTCTTAACTATTAACAATAAGACTATATATTTTTTAACAGATATAATTTTATAGCTCTAAGGAATACCTTCATGTGACAATTACATGCAATTAAAATAATCCATTTATTTCTGTCCCAAGATTAGTCAAATGCAAATGACAATTTTTTTTAATATTAACTTCATCAGAATAGTAATACCTGGTAGTCTAAGCAACTTTAATTATTATGATGGAAACATTTTAGTTATGGAAAGACACTGTGTGTATAAATACACCCCTTTTTTTCCATAATTAGTGTGGGTGAAAGACAGTTTGGGGAATCTATCTGTGTACAATACATGAATTCCAATTTGATTTTATAAACAGTCCCTTTTCTTAAATCTTTCACTGTATTCTGTGTGCTACTCAACATATTTTGGAGAAGGAAGGAAGTGTGTAGGATGATCTGTATCAAAAAAGGCTGATTATTAAAGATTATCACTACCTGAACCAATGCTGCCTGGGGAGAACGAAGAGGCGCAATATCCTTGATAAAGCTGTTTTTCTCTAACTTATCTGGAGGAAGCTGAAAGAATCATATTTCCACAGAAGCAGAACAAAGGCTCAGGTGTCAGGCTTGGAGACCACAGAGCTTAAAAGAGTTGGGGTTGGAGGGAGGGGGCAGTGGGAGGAGGCCAATACTTGAACAAACGGTGGAAAGTTGAGCACCATGGGAAAAAGTTGAGAGGTGACTGTTTGCCTGCACCACCAGGTACGAAAAAAGCTGTCAGCAGACATTCAAACATGCAATTCAGACAAGAACCCACAAAAGGGAATCTGAATCCTGTAAAATTTTTACCTAGTGTCAGTTACTGTTCCCCAGCAAAAGGGAGGCTGGGACACCATTTCTTATTGTTTTATGTCCAATGGCACAGTTCTTGCAGTAGCTTGGGAAAGCAATGTGATTTGGAATTTTCATAGAACTTTTAATCTCCTATTCCATGTTGTATTGACTTGTGGAGCTGTGGGATACACTGCTGTCTGCACTGGGCTGGGGAGGCACCAAGGCAGCTGTATCATGAACTGAATGGCACATACAGACAGTGAACAGAGGGCATTGTGCTTAAACAGCAAGCCAGGAAACCTGGGAAAAGAGAATGGTAGGGTTTCTGCAGGCTTGAAGCACCAAACATCCTCATCTGGTGTGCTGATGCCCACCAGGACTTGCCTGGCCCCTGCACCCCTGGGAATGTTCAGTTGGAATATGTTCCTCTGGTAAATGGCTGAACAGCAAAGCTATTCAACAGAGATTAGGATATAACCCCAGCAAATGTATTTAATAGTAAACTAAAAAATTCACCTCTAGCAGTTCAATTTCTGAACTTTTAATTTTCTCAAAATGTCATTAATCTACTTGGTTCTAAAGGCAGTGTTTTAAGAGGCAAAAGTGAAGGAATAGAAAGCAGTTCAAAGATTACATTTTGTTTCACAAATATCTATCAAGTAATTATCAGTGAAATCCAGGTGCTTAAACCCAGGCACAAATCTCAGGAATCAGTGGGGAGAACACCTCAGCAAGAGCTGAACTCCAGCCCTCTACCTGCAGCACAAATTGTTCAGGGCTATTCTTCCAGGACTCCTAGTGAACCCACAACGCTGAAACATGAGGAGCACCAGGGTGAGCATCCCCACCTGCAGGCTACAAACTCCCTGACTTTGTGCCACACCATGCAGCTGTGGCACAAAGAACCTTCCTTGAGGATTTCACGCTTACAGCTCTGACAGGCAGTAGAAACCCTCAATTACAGTGACTTTTCCAATAAGCATCTGGGCAATGTGGAGCATAGAGTGCATCTCATGCGGGGAAGCAGTACATGTTTCTCACTATCACATGTGAAACACTTAGAGGCAACCCATAATCTAAAACACAGTGTAAGCACAGCCATAGAGAAGCAATGGTAATGAGGACCAAGCCAATTGGTCTCTTCATTCCCAACAATCAGGATGAGGTGTTCAGAGCTCTGACATTTAAGGTCCCCAAATAGTTATTTTAATTAGCTTAAATTTTCCCATTTCATCATAATTCCAAAACACAGAGTATCCTACAGCTTGCTGTTGCCTCTTGTGAAGCTTCTAGAGAATTGCAGGGGTCAAAAAATATGTCTACATGACACAGCCCTAAAACTCCCCAACTGGGCAGGTGTCAGGTGGAATATCAACTTCTTAGGCACTGTCCCACAACCTCTTGCTGTTGATTTCACTGCCAGTTACTCAGGTCAGCCTGCACAAGGTTTCACAGCAAAAGAACATCATACCCTGTTCCAACCATAAAAATATTTAATTACTACTATAGAGAGGTAAGTGACAGCAGGAAGACCAATCTCATCAAAACAGAAAAACCTAAAAAAAAGTCCTCTACTTTTACACTGTGTCAAAACTCAGAGTCCTCCAAACCTACAAGACAGTGTACTTAAATAAGCCCTTCAAAGAAAAATTAGCAATCAGAGTTAGTGCCCAATTAAGACAGATAACTCCCAGGGAGACAAAATCTCTACTTTTTCACAACTCAAGTAAAAAACATGGTGTCAGTTCATGGGGTGCAAATTACAACCAGAAGGCTGATTGCTCTCAGTTAGCTGAAGTTTTTCCAGAATAACACAACATAATCCCAACAATTCTGGTGCCTTTCACAGCTGGATCAAATGAAGTGGAATGACCTTTGGCGTGAACAGGACAGGCCACTTAGCCCTCCCTTTCCAAAGACTTTTTATACCATGAAAAACAAAGAATTTGTTGGAAGGACCTGTAACCCACCTCCATAATAGCCTGTGGGTGTAGCAATTTTGGTTGAAGAAAACTGTGTAGCTCTTCCAGGACATGAGTTGCAGCAGGTTTTGTATGAGAATAGGTGTCTGAACAGCTAAGGAAAAGAAAACCAAGCAACTTTAAAGTCCTTCCCAAATTTCATTATGGCCATGAAGATATATTCCAAAGCAGAACTAATTTTCTGGATTGTAGCGCATTTAAAGAAAATATAGACCAGCTTTTTTAACTACAACAGATTTCTTTTCTTCACACTTTCATTAACTTGGCATTTTACTTCACTGAAATGCTATAGGTCCTCCTCTTAAAAATGTGTCTCACAAAATGCAATTCCCAGCTTAAAAGCCTTCTAAGTCCTGCTTGCCTTTGAGTTTGTCCCTGTGGGGACATTGAAGAAGGTGCATTAAGGAGGGATTCATGTTGAAAAAATTCTCTCAGGTAATTCAGTAATCACAGATCTTTTGGTATGCAGTTTCAAAGCTTCCTGTAGCTTGGCTGTCTGTCAGGATTTATTAAATCTGGGCAACACATTAGAGTAAACATTTGTCTCCACTTTTCATAACATGTTCATCTATATCATAACTGGCATACAACTACTTAAAAATCCCAGGTTGCTGTCCATGAACAGAAACAGTGCTAATCTCTCTCCAGTCTGCTCTTCTGTTCCTCTGTAAGAATAGCAGGATGCTCATCCTCTGCAAAAACAAATTGGCCAAGGAACAACAGGTCTTCAGGATCTCTCTAGAAAAATCTTGCTCCTTTATAGCAGTCCTTACACTCATTGCTTTACCCTTCAGTGAACTTATGCCAATATTTGGATTTTAAATTAAAAGTTGCTGGTGAAGTCACATCTCTAGGATACACGCAACTGGCTTGGGGACAGCTGGGATAATTCTGCAACTATTATAAAAACATTGTCAGAGAAGCATCTCTAAATGGTACCTGTTGGTACTTTGTGTGCCACAGAACAATACAAAATGATGAATAACCCATAATTTGGGTTGTCTCCAAAGACTTTGCTACAATGTTTGTCAAGGAAAAGCTTGACTGCTGCTCTGCAATAGAGAAATACTTCAAGAAGAAACCTTATGCAAACAAGACCAATGCCACCACACACAGGCAGAACTGCAAATAAACTGCTGATGGATTGGCTTAGAAGAGGACAGGCAGCAAGACTGAGCTCCAAGTGTGTCTGCTGAAGTCACTGAAAATCATTCCAGGCAACAGATCCCCTTCTGTATCTTGCAGACCAAAAATGCACTTCCCCATTTGGAATCACCATGTTCTGCTCTCCTGGTTTGCTCCAGCATTTATCAAGGCACAGCAGAGCCATAGAGGAAGCAAGGGGCCAATGTTCCTGTGTTCCTTCAAAAGGAGTAGCTATAATAGTTTCTCTGACTTTTGTCATGTTTTGTTGAAGATAAGTTAATTACTCCCCTTCTCACAGTTTCTCTAAAAGCCATTTCTCATTTCCTAAAATTTCCTCTAAGCATTAAGAAAGCATGCCATGGAAAAGACTGGAGAGCAGCTGCTACTGAGTTGCAGCAAGGCATCCACCATAGAACTTCACCATGCAGAAACAAATATCATATTCTAACTTATAAGCTTCTTCAAAAAGAAAGTTCTAAAAGAAAAATTTGTGTGGGATCTATTTGATCCTCAGTACCATAAGACACTGATATTTAAAATACTTATTCCCAAATTCCTTGGTATGCTGAACTTACAAAGATTAATAATTTTTTAAAAATCTTTTAGTCAAGTTCTGTCAGCAGTGTGAGGGGACAATTTCAGATATCTAGGGGTTCCTCTTATTATTTGAGCAATCATGGTTTGAGTCCCATGCAGACATCTGGATAGAGTTAACTAAGAGTCTTTACTTGCAATAGTCCCTCCATTACAAGATAATAAAGCAAAAATGTATTTTGGGTGGAGGAGAAAAGACTCAGTGGGAAACAAAACAAACTTGGGAAAGTGATAAATCAACTACATATTCTAGGTAAGGGATTCCCATGCCAGAATTTCTCAGCAATGCATCTAAGTTCAGCCTTTTTCTCACCGCTGTGAGCAATTGTTGAACCAATGTTTCGGAGCTGGCACGAGCCTTCCTTCTCTGCTGTCACAATTGCAGTTTGCTGTTCAGGTTCAGCTCTGGGCATGAAGAGATGAATGGCTCTGAAGGCACTACTTAAAGCTCTCTCAGCTGCAGTGCACATGCTTTTATTTGCTGATAAGTAGAAAAGGAGTCCCTCACTGGAGGCCACCTCTTAATTCAATCACAGCTTTCCAGAGCTTCAGCTCAAGCAATGGATGTATTGCCTGCCAAACTCCTCAAAGCCACAGAGGCTCAGTACTGAATCTCCAAGGTGTAAAAAAAACAGGTGCATGAACATTTAAACAGCCCTTTCAAACACTTATACAGACCCAGTGGTGGTGAGGGAAAAGCAATATCTGCTATTTTTTCCTTCACTTAATCTGTTTTGCTGTGGAAATGCGGCTGAGGTGATATTTGCCTATGTTTATCTTTTCTTCTAAGCTTCTTGCTCCTTTTCTTTTTTTTTTCTACCACCATTAACTTTAGAACCAAAGCAATGATTTCAGCACTGTTGAGGTCTCTGAGGTTCCTTCATAAAAAAATCACCCTAATAGTGGAGAGATATCTTGTGACCCCCACAAGTAAAGGAATCAGTTCAATGAAAACTTGTACTGTTTAAGACACCAGAAAACCCACAGAGGAAGGAGCTCTTATCTGTGCTGGCTAGAGTTTATAGCCACAGAACTGAAAACCAAAAGCTCTTGGTTCTGGTGTTATGAGTGTGTTGTGTTCTGGTTTTCAGTGCCTTACTCAGTGCACCCACAGGACAGCACTGCTTCCTCAACAAGGAGGGACAGACACCTACATCCTTGACAGGGTGACCATGTCTGAACCAGGTGCATCAGTCTGACATACAGTTTCTGTCCCTTGCCCACATTCAGAGCAGCCAGGGTGTATTAACTTTCCTGCACCTCTTTTGTCTCACTGGAGCCACAAAGCTGCTCTGGGTCCTTGCCCTCCCTGCTCAGCAACAAATGTAAGCAGCAAGCTCCCACCTGTTGAACTTCACGCCACAAATCACATTCTGAAGCAAAATACATGAAAGAAAGTACCAAAAGAAAAAAAAATAAAAAATAAAGAAAAAAAAGAAAAAAAAAAAGAAGTTTCTTCTTTTTAATTAGCTACTTCCCTGAACAAACAAGTCCAAGGCACAGAGGCTCCAAAGCAGAAAGGAATGTGCAAATTGAGGAAGTACAAACTTATAAACAGAGGTGCTCACACTAAGGGGAGAACCAGACACAGACAAGGAAACTGCTGGTTCAGCTCAGGAAACAGCAGTGACTGATATTCATAAACTATAATGATGCAGGTGATTGCCAGGTTCTCCATTGACTTGGTGAGCCAAAATACACCACTCCTCCCCTTGTTCTGTATAGGATAAGGATGTCACAGGCAGACAGAATTAGTCACTGTGAGAGTATGAACAATACAGGTTGATAGTGCTGGTCATGAATTTTAAGAGCCAGACTGTGAACAGACATCTCAGCAGAACAGCAGAGGACAACCCATTAAGAAGAAATATGACATCTTCAGGTGATAGGTCACCACAGAATTTCTATTTTGGGTGCCACAGTCAGCTGTGTGATAGATCATGATCACCACCTGACTGGCAACAACATCTTGTGTGGGGGAATGTGGTTTGGCTAAACCTCAGGAAAGGGACATTGTGAGATGCAGTGCTGAACAGAGGTCTGAATCAGGTCTATGCTTCATCAAGGGCCTGCAGACATAAAACAAGTCTATCTGTTATGATTTGGATTGGGTATATTTTTTCCCTGGAACAGAGCCATTTGATATACTTTTGCAGCACACCATAAGTCAGAAGAACTCCATCCGATTTCTTGTGGTGAAAGCTTACTAAAAACATGCCAAAAAAAAAAATCCCAACTAAAAGACCCAAGCTGAAGACTGACCGCATTCTCAGACCTTGTTAAAAAAAAAAAAAAAAAAAAAGAAAAAAAAAAAAAGAAAAAAAGAGAGTCTCTCTCAACATTTGCTTTGGCATTCTTACAGTGTAGCATGCCAGACCAGTACCTCCTAGTAATCTGTTAAAATATTTATGTGCTTGCAATATTTTAGATGCATTGGTATTCTGGATGTTTTGGAAAGGCTGGAGGGACCGAGAGGAATAAAGGAACATGTTTCAGCCTGAAGCATGACAACATGATGAGGAGCTCTGGGCTGGCACCCGACATCATGGTTTGCCAGAATCCTTGCAGTCAGAACAGCTGGACTTGCTCAGGCTACTTTGAGACAAATGGGAACTGTATGTCCTGGAAGTTAGCACTGAGGTGTTGTCTCCATTGTTTTGCTGCGGGCTCCACTGTGGTTTTACACACCACATCCTACTGCAATTTTCAATCCTTCTCCACAAGCACCAAACTCAAACAATAAATCACCAGAACTCACTCTGGGCAGGGTCACCACAAGCAGCAGTTGCCCCAAGCAAAAGTGTTTTGCCATCCTCATTATGAACTAAAAGGAAACTTTTCTGATTATCTGTGCCAGGGCAGCACAGACTTGCCAGAATAGTAGAGATAAACTTCACACCCACTGAGCTTTCCTTCAAACACTAATGCTGAAATCCTAGTAAGAGGTGCCAATGTCTGTTTCCTATCTCTCCTGTGCAGGGAAAGGGGGTCTCTGGCTGGCTGACAGTTGAAAAGATCCTGATGCTTACTTTCCAGCCAGATGACAGATGTATAAGAAAGGCTGTCAACTCATTTCTCATAAAGCAATTTTAAAAAGTCTGGCATCTTGCAGCTCACGCTGAATATGAGCAACACACTGAACCCCAAAAACTTTTCTGAAAACACTGTATACTGATTTCACCAGTATGAACCTGCCAGATCTAGACTAATGTAGACTATCCAGCTATTTTGTGTGAGGTCAAATGTATGGACTGTTCTCTTTAGTGAAATATCTCACCCAAATATTTCACTGCATCAGTCAATTAAATCTTACGCCTCTGCATTTAGGAATGACAGCTATCTACAGGAGGTAACTATCACTGTACCTTAACCCCATTAAATGCTGCACAGAGTTGAGAACATTTCACTTGATAAAAAGCAAACAGGAACAAGCAAACAAAAAAAGAGTTTTAAGTTGCCCTACAAGAGAAAATAATACATTTGTACTTCCCTTGGTCAAAGCATAAGCTCACCATTTAATTGCAACTTGTTTGATAGCAATCTGTTAATACTTGTATAGAGATCCTTGAGGAATTTTCCCTTGAA
The DNA here is from genome assembly GCF_036417665.1 of Passer domesticus. Classification (NCBI taxonomy): domain Eukaryota; kingdom Metazoa; phylum Chordata; class Aves; order Passeriformes; family Passeridae; genus Passer; species Passer domesticus. The sequence goes on from NC_087474.1 coordinate 95,501,995, forward strand.
AGGGAAAAGAGCACAGAGAAAAGACAACATAAAGCAAACTTCAGGACATCTGATGAATACCCAAGCAGTGGAAGAAGTGAAAATGATTAATGGTATAGTATCAGCACAGAACAGCACAGTGGAAATAAGATAGCTGAGGTTTAGAAAGCAGGGCCATTAACACACAAGGTGAAATGACCATGCAAACACTGGTGGCTGAAGGACAAGGTAGCAGGAAACAAAACCAAGCTACTGATGCCTGTAAACCAGGTACTAAAAAGCCAGGACAGCAGGCCAGCATACTGATGAGAGAGCAAAGCACGGTAATTATTCCTCCCTTCTCACAAAAAAAGCAGCAGAGTTAATTTTATCCTGGAACAAAAACCATATGCCATTGAATGAGCATTACAGGATCAGCTCAATATTCTAGCCTAGCTGTCTAATAAGAACTTTTTCTTTTCCTCTAAGCACTTGGCAGTGGAGAAAAACATCACACGGTATCTTGCAAATTATTGCTCTTTCTCAAAACAACTTTACAAATTTTCCTTACAAAAGGAAAAAGGTTTTAAAATATGACCTTACAGAATTTTTTTGTTACTTTTAAAAATTCTAGAACCTAGATGAATTACCAGACTTAGAGAAAGTCTGAACTCAGGCTCATGTTCTGAGTAAAATTCTGATCAACAATATGAAATGTGAGTTCTGCCTTTGTTGTATCTTTTAAAGAGCACATGTTGTGAGTTTTCCATGAACTTCAAAGAGGTACTCTTCTTTTGCATAGCTGGACAACAAAATTTGATACAATTAAAATTATATAGCACCCTTCTAGCTCTCATTTAAAAGAAAATCTTCTAGATGCAAAACAAGTGAAAGGGATGTAGCTACATATTGCTATGGTGGCAGTCAGACCCAATATGATTCACAATGAACTTCAACTTCTTTTAGGTAGTTGAGACAGCTAATTGAGATTCAAAGCATAAAGGAAATAGCACTTCTTATCAGTGAAAAGAGTAGAGAAACTGCCCTTTTACACATTAGCTTTATCTCTATTCCAGTACAATCCTCCATTTAATGTTTTATCTGATGATGCCATACATTTTCTAGACTGCTGCTGAGCTCCTGTGGGATGTTACAGATACCATGGTCACTGCACTCAAGGTAAGCTCCCTACAGAATATGCAGGACTTTTAGAGAAGTGACATCAAACCAAGCTAAACTATTTCTTCCGGCACTATTTAAATCATACCTTTCTTGTTACAGGTGAACATACAGCAATCTACCATAAGGTCCATTTTCAGAAAAAAGCTCTGTCTCCCATTATTTTCTATGCCACCTTAAAAAAAAAAAAAGTAATACAGACTCTTTAAAAATGTAGGTTTTTGGCCATCGACAGCACCCAAACAATATTGGAACTGTCATAGTGCTTTGATATAATAAAACGTTTTTAAATACTCTTATGATAGAGGCATTATAGAATGAGTTGCTATTAAAGTGGATCCCAGTAGCTTTTATTTTCATTTCATGTTATTCTGTTTGGCCAGAAGGCTCAGTAGACCTCTCTGTCATTGCAGCCAGTGCAGCGCACACCAGCATTCCAGCTCGGTGGCTGGAACAGCCAGTGACTGATTACATTGTCTGCCCTTATGCTGTCCTACGAGCTTGTTAGATCCCTTAATGGTGAAGGACTTGACTCTCCTTACAGCCTCTTCCTCACTTTCATTCAGCCATTGCAAACTGAGACCACAGTATGCAAGATCCACCATTAAAGGAAAACGTCTTTAAAGTTTTTTGCTGAGAACTACACTGAAGGTACTTCCTGTTGAGACATCTGTCTGAAACTATTCAAAATATATTTCCCTCTACTTCATGTTCATTTTACATTGATTCCTAAACTAAAGCCAAGTTGCAATTGTATGTCCCTCATTTCTGCACTAGATCTATTTTATTGCCAATAAAGTATGCAAAAGCATTATTGAAGCCTTTAAACCATAGGTTAACTAGCCACAGACACTCTTGCCTTAAAAACATAAACTCTTCATAAAAATAATGTGTTTTGCAGCTCCTCATGAATCAGATCCCGAGTTCTCAGCCTATCACATGAAAGACAGGGAAGATGAAAGGCAAGGTCCAGAGCAGTTAATTTGGTAAGCATCTCATTTTACTTTGCTCTTCCTCCATGTGGTCCAAATGCTAAGTATCCATCTCAAAGTAAAGATGGTCCATTTTAGAGAAAGCTGATAGTCACTGCTATTTTTAAAAGGCATTTTTTTAGCCTGGGCAAGAGCTCTCTACACAGCACTTTTCCAGAGAAGAGCATGATCTGTATCCAAGCAGGTAAGGACTCCTGTGGATTGTGAGGCTGTGCAGAGATCAAGCATGTTGTGGGTGAGAGCTGACCAGCAGAGCCCTCCAGCAGGATACCCAAGGACAGGCACCCTGCATTTTGATAACCTGCCCCCAGGCATCACACAGCCTGCCCTCAGGCCTGCTGTGGAGCAAAGGGGCTAAAATACCCCTCTATCTGCAGATTTTCTGGCAAGTGTCTTGTTGATCCAATGATATCACTTACCATTAACAGACTGAGTCTCTCACAGAGGGAATGCCTACACTAATTTTGTTCTGTTTATATAACCACTCAATCAGAAAAGTTTTTTTCTGTTTATATTTTATATGCTTTAATAATAAATAGATGTTTCTTCAAAGCTGGCAGTTTCTTGCAGTCAGAGGCTGTTCAGAAATTGGAGATTACTGTGACTACTCCTTGTCAAGGGGGATATTTTTCACTTGGGCCTAATTTAACAATAATCCTACCTTAACCTTCTGTGGCTTCATAATTTTTATAGGTGTAACTTGTCTAGATTAGATATCTTGAATCAAAAAATTATGATCATAGTGAAGTTAACTGTATTTATGTTGATAACAGAAATGATATACAATTTCCTTGCTTGTTTATTTTCCTAAACACTTGAGTTTTGAAGGAGAGTTTTCAAAAGGCACAAAAACCCAGAAATCGCCCCTGCATAAGGAGTTATTTGAAATCTGGCACTGCAGATTAAGCCAGTAGCCACACTCTGCCAGCCTTTGAATGAACTTGGGCTTGTGATCAATGGGCTTGCTTTTCAAAGTCTGTCCATTACCATTTTTGGAAATTACTTGCCTGACAGCTAAGGAAAATAGTTCAATGGGGAGCATTTGCTTATTAATCCAACAAGTGGGAGTCAGCTCTTCCTTCCTCCTCCCTGTCTTTAGCCTGTTGCTGTGAGGGTGACATTTTTGAAACAGTGCTGTTAGGGGTGTGAGTTGCCATGGAGGCTCCCCAGTTACCTTGATGAGCATGCAAACATGGATACAATTATACTGGAGCTGATGGTTTTAGTACAGCTTATATCCACTCCAGAATGAAGATTGACTTTAAGTCTGTTGATACAAAATTATGTTAACACAGTTATATTAAAAAAAAAATGGGGAAGAAAAAATCGGGTATAGAGGAGTCCTTACCCTCACATTATTTCAGTTCCCATCTGCAAAATAATGCTTTCTTTCCCCATAATAAGAATTGCAATATTCCATTACAAAGCTTCTCCCAAAAATCCTTTCTTCAGGTATTGTCAGAATCACTCCTCCAATCTACCTCTCTAGATAAGATAGCTGTGTTTGGATGACATTTGTGTCATTTTGTTGTGAGCTGATCTGGCTTCAAAACATCTCTGTACTTCTGACAGATTACTTTTGAGAGTGATTAGTTTCCAGAGCAGGCTCACAGCATGACCATACTCTAAACATAAAGTATTTAAAACAGAAGAGTAAGATTATTTGCCTTGAGGGAAGGCAATATTTATGCCAGTCTGCCATCCAAAACAACACATTGTGCAATCCCAAGTGCTCCAGGAATGAGGGCTATACCAAATAATCTGTTGAGATACATTATATTGAGAAAACTGAACTGCTTAACACTATACCTTTATTCTAATTGCAATCTAAGACATGCTGTTGGCTTCTAAAATGGGATACTTGAGAAAGAATATCCTCGATTTCCTCTCCCATACTGCTTTCCTACCCAGTGTTATATCTATTACACCATTTCAAATTCACCTCTGGGCAGATGTTGCTGACAATCTGCAAATGCCCTGTCCTCTCATGCAAAACTAGTTACAAATTCTGTGTAAGTTTCCAGTTGCAAGCTCCCTCCCATCCCACTTGCCTCATGGAGGTCATCCACTGTCCTGCAGCAGTCTGTTCCATGGACACATCACAGCAGCAGTAGCACAAGGACCACACTCTGTTCTGGAACTTCCTGATATGGCCACATTATGTTGTTTTGGTTTAAACACCCCCTTCTCAAGCAAACTCTGTTCTGGCTATCCCTAAGTATTAGATCCTCAAATATGTGGACAGGCTGCAAAGAGTCCTGAAGAGGACCAGAGAGCTGATCAGAGGGGTGGGAAGATGGGCATAGAGGAAATCTTAGGGAATTTGGCTTGTTCAGGCTTGAGAAAAGAAGGTTTATGGGACACTTCCTCAAAGACTGTCATCAAAGAAGATGAAGACTCCCTTTTTACAAAGAATTATATGGGGAAAATGAGGGGTAATGGATACAAGTTACTCATGAGATTCTGATTGGATGCAAGAGGAAAATTTTTAACAACAAGAAAAATTTCCATTGGAATAATCTCCCCAGGGAAGTGGTGAATTCCCCAGCATTAGACACTTTTAAGATTCAGATGGACACAGCGAAGGGACAGCTTTTCTAGACCATGCTTTTGCCAAGAAAGTTTGTCTTAAACACTGTTTGAGTTCCCTACTAGCATGGTATGCTACAATTTTATGATTATGATGATTACTTTTTAATGAAGCTAAACCTCATGTTCAGATAAGCATTTAATATGTCTCTTTGTTAGTTCCCAACAGGCATTCCAGAATAGCAGCTGAATCCCAGGTCTGTTACTCAGATATTAGGAGCCTTTAGAGTTAAAACCAGAGCAATCTCGACATAATCACCATGAAGTGATGAACACTTAGAGTTGTACATGTTTACAGTATGTACAAGTTTTTCCATTTGTATGAAAATCTTTTCCATGCAGGAAAGCTTTTTATTGTTTCCCTTTTAACCATTGCACACTCCCACCACCAAGATAATTTGAGATTTAGACAGGTACCAACACTTAGTTGGTCTCTTCTGCATGAACCAATTTACTAACATACAGACTTTGTTTGTTTGTTGTTGTTTTGTTTTTTTTGTTGTTTTTTTTTTAATGGACAAAGCCCTGCATGAGGGAAGGAAATGCTTGCTATGAATAAAAACATAAAATCATCATTCTTCACTTTGCATCATGTAAGAGAACTATATAAAATAATCTGTTCTGGCACCCATTCCAGCTGTGTTCTTTCTGCAGTCTAGGAAAAAACCGCTACAGTGTGGTAACCTCTGTCTCTGCCTTATTTACCCTAAAGAAAGTTTAAAAACCACATAAATTTTTCATTTCTCAAACCTGTCATGATGAAAAGATATTTTTGCTAGGTTTTTCAAAGATAATGTTATTTCCTGAATAGAAACACAATTTTTGAGGTAAAACTGCTACTTATGAATAGAGTTTGCCGAATAGAGTTTGCCAAACAGAGTAATCAAACTAAAATTTTAGATGGGTGGCAATTAGAAGGCTAAATAGCCTTCTAATGAAAAGAAATGGCAAAAAATGAAAACAAAAATACATTGATTCTCCAAGTGCTTTCACAGCTGTACTCAAGATTGTTCAGACAACACTGGTCTTCATTAAAAGCATTAAATCACTGAAAAATCAATTAAGGATGAAAACAGTGAATTCACTAGTGTGAATATCTTACATGACAAAACAAACTGAAACTGCAACACAAACCCCTGCAGAAGCATCCTTTCCACTGAATGTCAGAATGAAAGAGAAAAAATCAGAAATCATCTCTTCAGACTTACATCAGATCTTTACCCTAAGGAACCATTTGTCTCTTTCAACAGGTCAGAGCATTGCTGCTTACACTCTGCTTAAATCCTTTCACATACAGGGACACTATACTTCCCTGCTTAATGCTTCAGGGAATAGTCATCTGTTATACAAAATTTGAGTTGTCCTATCAACAGTCAAATGCTGCACCTGTGAAAAAAGATTCCACAATTCCACCTACATTATCCTCTTGTAGCTGTCTGCACTGACTCACCTTCACTAGAAGATATTCCAAATTACTTCCTACCTCAAAAAATTCCCTCCCTAAGGTTAGTCTTCCTACCTGCCAGCCTTGTCTTTTGTGTAAAGCTTTTTCAAAAAACAGCTGCTCCAATCTTTTGTCTTCCTGTTTTGATGCTTTCCTACTGTACTCATTTTTGCCTCACCAAAGGAGAGTTTCAAGTCCACTCTCTGGTAGTTAGACTCTACAATGAACAGGAGTCAACAGATACAGAGAGTAGAAATAAAAACTTTATCCCAGCTTTCCTTGAAAGTTCAGCTTTCAAATGACATGCAAGTGTCCCAGGTTTCTGTACCGCTCATTTTAAATCCAGTCATCTTTTCAAAACTATTTATAAAAATAATATCTCTGAGCAGATTCTCCCTATGATAAATGACAGTGATTCTGCTTGCTTTGCAAGAGCTGTCTGATGAGTGAAGGTCCTGTCTGTGAAAAAAACATTACGATGATCCATAGATACAAGAAGTACATGCCCAGAAAATCTGATTTCCACTGCCAGCAATGCTATGCTGCTTCAGAAACTGACCTCTACATCACTGTGTCTAGGAACATGTACCACCTTAGATGTAGAAAAGATTAACTAGTCCTGCAGAAAGCAGGTTTGTATAAAAAACCCATAAAGCATTTCAGGAGGGGCTTTACTGTGCCAGAAAATCTGGAAGACACGTGCTTCTCACAACTTCCAACATGAAGTTACTGCAATTTCACTCCAGTTAAGAGATCTCCTTTCCCTGGGCTGGTGTCAGGGTAAGCCTGTGCTTGACCTAGGCTCACCTCTGTAAGGGACAAAAGTCTACTGCACTGCCTAAACAAGAAGAGACTGTAGCAGGACTTGTTTCTTCTTTCTTGGATAAGAAAATAACTCCAGTGCTTCCTAACCACTGACACTGACAAGTGTGAAAATATAGCTGTACTAAATGAAGCCATTTTTAGAAATACAGAACTAAATCAAATAATAATAATCCAAAATCCATATATTAATAAAGTGCACTCAAAAAAAAAAAATCTCAATTTCTAAACAAGAGCACAATCTGATTTGCCTTGCAATAGGAGACAGAAGTGTGACATGTCTCCCTCAAGTGACAGGAAATCACCTCACAGAAGAAAAAACACATCCACAAAACCCCAAATTAAATAGACTACTGCTCACTGAACAACTATATTCAAATTCATAACCTTGAGGCTGGTGATGCTATGTTTTTTGCTAGGTACAATCTGGAGCAATTTAGGCATAGCTCTTTGTGACTGGTGGGAATTTTCCTAACTGTCTAGAAAATTTTTGATATGAAGCAGCAGAGAAAGGGATAAAAGTACCAGTATATACACATCCTTGTGTAATAGGGCATTGCTAATTAAGCATACAAGCACAGTTAAGACAGAGCAAAAAACTGCCTCCGTCAAGAAAAATACCTCTGTAGACCTGGGAAAACAGCATGAAGTGGTGTCAGGGGAGGTTTAGTCTGGATACTAGAAAAAGGTTGTTCAGCCAGAGAGGGTGGCTGGGCACTGGAACAGGCTCCCAGGAAGCAGTCACAGCACCAGCCTGAGAGAGTTCAGGTGTTAAAACATTGCTCTTGAGCACATGGTGTGACTCTTGGGAATGGTGCTGTGTAGGGCTGAGTTGGAATCAATGATCCTTCCCACCCAGCTTAGTCTGTGATTCTGTGATATGGAAACAGGCATGTTCAAACCCAAGAGGAACAGTGAGAGCAGCTTACCAAGAAAATCTTGCTATTAATTCAAATCCTTTACACAATTTCTAATGTACATTAATTTGAGATGCTTACTTGAATTTGATTGTATTCAGCAATGTTTTCTCAGGAGTGCACAAAATTCCCCAGGCCCAAGATACACAGAGGGACTTAGGTAAAAGTTCCTTCCAGTCAAACTGTAAGTCTCCTCTAGAGTCCTAAAATTTTCTAGGCTTCTTTGTCCTAACAGTGTGCTGCCATGGTTATGTTTTATGTTTGTCCTTCCTTCCTTCCATAAAAACAATTTTTATGTTAGTGATACATAATCCACCATTACCTGTTATTTCATAGGCAAAGCCAGAATCCCTGGCATACTTTTAGTCCCTTTATGGACTAAAAGGACTAAAAGTATGCCCACTAAGAACCTTTTCTTTCTAGCTACCTCACTACTTCATGTATCTGCACAGACATTGTTTAATGACTACATTTTAAATGTAACGTCTCATTATTTCTGCTCAAAAACTGTATGAACTATAGTCATACTTAAAGTTTAACCTTTGCTCTAATTGAATTTCTCTGCTCATTGATTTATTTTTTTAAATCATAATATTGCTGATGCCCTTAGTATTGTATCTGCTGCAACACAGATGACTGTCAATATATATGGCCCCACAATTTGCCCTTCACTTTCTCAGCGTGTCCTCTAGGCCCACATTCCTGCATATATGCTTTCAGGTCATGTTAGTGAAATACTTATTTGCATATTTCATCGATTTTTCATACCCAAGGAAAATGTGCCATGGTCACTCATTGATTTTCCCTTTGGCTATAGTTATGAGAAAACTGATCTTATTATAATCTTTGAACACCTAGACAACTTCAATGATCCAGCAAAAATTTGTCCATACTCATCTATCTTCAGGATAAAATGGAGCCATAAGTAACAGTTACAGTGAACCCAAATATCACTATTATAATGAAAAACAACCTTTAATTACTATTTCAAAAGAAAGTCAAATACACTATTCAAAAAGAAAGTTGATATTAGAGAAAGCCTTGACAATACACAAATTCTGGACAAGATAAAAATGCTCTAATTAGATTCTGCACAACTTATTTTTACCGTTTACCTTAACCCATCTTCCAGCAAAGACTGCAAAGAAATATTATCAGTAAATCATATGTCTTTTCATTACAAAAATGCATTTTCTAGATGTTTTCACTGACAAGCACAGTCTCAAGTTTCTTCTGGTCTAGAAAGCTGGCAACCTAGACATGCAGCCAGGGTAGGACTTACCAGCAATATTTATCTACCTACCTACAGAGAATCCAACAGATGAATGTAAACAAAGCAGAACTTCAATAGGAAGCTTATGAGGAAGAAGACAGCAAGAAATGGGACAACACAAAACAATATTTCAACTGAAGCAGACAAGTCAACATCTCTAAATTCTTTGTCCACAGCCACAAATTCAGTACACTTCTCAGAGCTCTCAAGGCAAACAGGAAGTCTCCCCTGTGCTTCAATATTGTTCAGACTGGAAGACAGGCAATATTATAGAGAGGTCTGTGCTCTTGCCACTGAAGAATACACCATTTCTTGCAAATTTATAGTTTGGGGACATTAGCTCACCTCTGAAGCTGGATGTGGACATTCTCCATCTGTAACCCCTGGCTCTTTCCAGGGAAGTAAAACTTCAGGTTTCAAGAACCCCTTGTATATTAGCTTGATCCCACTTATCAGTTGGATGCTGCCCAATCTCTTCACAGCCTCTCAAGTGCTGCAGCTCTCCAAAACAGTCAGTGGCACAAGGGACTTTACTGTGGGCTTCTACAGAGTGCTGGAACCTCTTCCAGTTTCTTTACTTCTGCCTAGGCCAGAGCTCCTTAACGTGCTTTGTTCCAGCGACAAACAGAACACATTCCTCTCCACTCCTCATTACCAATTAGGAACTGAACTATGGTTCTTTTCTGGGAAAGTTCAAGGAATGAGATCACACATAACAGCAAAGAGACTAAAGAGAAAGGCTTCTATTAGAATTTAATGGGTAAATGAGGATGACAAGGAGGACAAAAAGACTAGAAAAGTCACTAGCCATTTTTAGCTTTATGACCATAACAGCCCTCTTATTGTTTATGATGAACAGCCTCCCTTGTGACTGAATCTTCTTCATTAAGCACCTTAGGATTCCAACAGCTACCCAGCCAAAGATACAATTAAGCCCAGCTATCAGAGAAAAACAAAATTTCAAATATTCAAGTCTTCTGATATTGCCTAGCTTTTTTAGCTGAAAGATATTTTCTTTCAACAGCTTCTTATATTTGCCACAGACCTACCACTATTTTTGCACATTCCAATAAGACAAAAAAAACCCCCCATAATGATATCATATGACTTTGTCCACTCCTTCTTTCTACATCCGCTAAGTTACATTTGAACTCTAAGCACAATGTGGGCATTTTTATGGTCAATATCATATCTTTCACACTGCCATTTGTTTCATAAAATCACTTCCATTGTCATCAACTTGAGATTTACAGCTGAAGCTGGCAGAACCATTTCTGAGCACAATATATCAAGGGGAGAAAAGGGAAAAATAGTTCATAAAGAGAAGCTGACTACTACCTTAATTATTGAGAGACTGCTACATCATAAAAGCAGTGGGGAGATTTCAGAAATTTATAAAGTCACAAAACTCATAATTTCAGAAGTACCATCTATTTTAAAATTCACCAAAAGTTGCACTTGACAGTGGGAATTGAAGGTCTTTATAAGCACTGACACTTTTACTGTGCATTTCTCAGTCAGGCCAATCATTCCAGCATTCTCCTTTGTTGCTCACCTCCAGATGAAGTCAGCCCACCAGCCAGTTGTCTTCATTTCTTTAGCTTTTGATGCTCAGGATGCCATTGTTTATGCCTTACCTGCCTTTTCCTGTAGATGAAAAAAGGATATATTTTTGAGCAGTTTGTGGAGGGTTTTTTTTTGCTGTGTTACCTAGTTCATTATCCAATCAGGTTACAAATCAAAGTACACTTCAAAATCATGACTAAATAATCCACATACCCTATACGCTACTACCATTAGTCATGAATTTCACACACTTATCACTAAATTTATTCATTGACAACAACAGTCTGTGCTATCAGTCAGTCTGTTTATATGGTGAGAATAACATTCAAAGATTTTTATTTTCTGATACACACAAGGGATTGACATAACCCCATTGATATCACTCACCCAGCTAAACAAAGGTTTGAAAGCACACAAACACACTGCTTATTTATATGCTCAATATAAAAATGGTTTCTGTATCTCATTGGTATCACAAAATATTTCTCTACATAGCTTTAATGTATTTCATGGGAGGGTTCATTATTGCAATAAATTACAAAGTATAGAATTTAAAAGTATCAAACAAATAAATCAAACTTCAGGTGTGAATGTGTTGTTGCCAAAGAGCTACAACACAGCAATATGCTCAGTGCTGCACACACACACAGAACCAAGTCTGGATTTGTGATTACTGAGCCTCAGCATCAACAAACCTGTCATCATTCTGCCATGATTCTGCCATGATGACTTGCAATCGTGGTGTGGTGTTTAATAGGACAAACGAAGCCAGCTGAATGTGAAAGGCAGCACCTAAGTAATTACAGCTCTACTTTTCACCAGAAGGCAAACGAGAAGATGACAACCTGACTGGTGGGGTCAGATTTCTAGGTCACAGGGCAGGTGACAATAAACCTCAGTTCAGCTGTTTCAGCTATTAGTACTGCTATTTCAATACCTGCTGGCAAGAGCAGAGTAAGATCTGGTTCTGCATGGAAAGCTATGTACTATTCCTTAAGAAATCAAACATTTGCACAGAGCCAGCCATATACACACCTTTTCCAGGTGGGCTTTACCTACTATCTTTATAAAGAGCAACCTCTACGTTGTGCCTCTACTGCTAAATAGAGCAAATATTGCAAGACCGATATTTTTTATAAAACCCTATTCTTTGCATAGTTAAAAGTATTATTAGATGGAGTAAATATACTTCTATTTGCCAGATACAGCAGCTCTCCTTTGAATGTTATGTTCTATTATACAATAAATCTCTCCCGCTCACCCATTTGCTTAAGTTTCAAAATGAGGAACACTTTTTTAATAGCTAAATGCAAATAAGGTGATGAAAGGATTGTTGGGGGAAATTCACTTTCGCATGAGTTCATCCTCACTGCTAACCCTAACCTTGGAACATTTGAAAGCTTCCCAACAAACTACAATCAGCCTCATCTTGTTTTCTGAAATAATATTGAAGTCAGGTGCACCAAAATAAAAATTCATTAAGATTCTCTTACATCTTGAAGAGGACCAGAAGCTAGTTAAAAGTTAGAAAATTATTACAAAATGGTAATTTACAAAGATAAAAAAATAACATGGATTCTCAAGAAAAAAGCTAAGAATTTCAAAGACTGTGCTGTTCTCAAGGGGTTTATATTTCTACAATAAATTGACAAAACTTGATGCAGTAAGATTATTTGGACACTGACATCTAAGTTCAGCCACTGAGAAGGACTTTTCATGCTCTGGTGGTGAGTGCTATAAAGACAGATTCTACTTCAAAATGGCAAGAAAATGAACAAGGAGTTCAAGAGAACTAGTTGAAGCTATGCCAAGGATCCTTATGGAGAGTTCAAAAGCACGAATAGATCCCTGGAAAAAACAAACTCAAAAAACCTAACACAGGTTAGGTTAATATGAATTTTTCATATTCTGGCAAGTGCTGCAATAGTCAGTCAGTTAGCACACCCTTGCTACCCGTTTTGAATGTTTATTATTGTCGACACAAACTTCCTTAGGCTAATCAAGGTCAATGAAGGGTGTAAAGGGAATTCACTGTAATAAGAACCTCTTAAAACAGGCTGCACTTTGTGGAAGTTCAGCATACCCAGAGTGGTGCAGAGCCCTCAGTTACCTTCGGTGGTGTTCATTACATGTAGACAAACAATTTGCTGTTCTGCACACTGAGCAGTGCACTGCTGCAGTTAGTCTGCCAGCAGCAACAGTAAGAGCCACTTCAAAGCCAACCTTCTGTTTTGCTGGGCATGAAGCAGTTTTCAAAATACCACTGCATGCTAAATACCAAGGAAAAGGGCGGGATCTTCCTTGGTGGCACATAGGGATGCCCAGTATCTCTCAGGAAGTTTGAAGGGTCTTTGACCTTCCAATAAAACATGGTCTGCTTAATTTGAAAACTTCATGGCCTTGCTACATTTTTCTTTCATAAACATGAAATCATCCACTCTTGCTGTTACAACTTTTTGGTAAGTTTGTTCACAGGACATGTGTACTGATGCTTTGTAATTCTGATGGTGGTGGCTGCCCTGTTGCAGGACAAAGCCTTCTCTCCTAAGACAGGGCAAAGCTAAGTCCAAGTGAATAATGCAGAAAAACAAATGGTTGGTAGGAATTTTAAGGGTTTCCATCATCTTACCAGAAAAATGGGTCTCCAGACAAAAATCTTTATGTATTCCTTACATCAATCTACAGGCAATTTAGAGCATTGAGCTCTAAAGCAATCACTTATTTTAAGCAGGCAAAAACATTGCTATGCATTTACTGTAAATAAAGCTGACTTAAAACTCTGGCAGAACCCGCATTCTGCCAGCTGCCTACCAAGCTGGAAACCAGGTTCCTATAACCTTGAACACCCTGATGGCTTAGGAAGCCAGCTGCCTAGAGAATGGCTTTAAACAAAAGAATATTTCTTTTTGTTGACTGGTTCACCAGGTTTCTCCTCACAAATATTTGAACTACATTAAAATTATTATTTTTTTAAGTATTTGATCCAATTTGGTACAAAAAATTTTCCTTGTTCCAAACTTTCCCACTCCACAAGCTAGGAAGAATATTTTCCTCCCTATGAAAATTGCATAGGAGAGAAATTCCTTTTTCTAGCCAGCACCATCTGGATGTAAAGCTTAAAATGTCAAGAGGGCATGAAGGGAACTGCAGCAGGCCAGCTTCCTACACAGGAACGGCTAATGTTAATTTACATACCATTAAAATTCAGCATGCTTCAAAAAGATAGAAGGAATTTGAAGGAGATAATATATAAATGCAGTAAAAAAGTAACAAAAAGCAGAGATAGCCTAAAAGTAGGCGAGAGAGAAAAACCTACTGCAGACATTGAACAATCAAAGAAAGGAGACCGGTAAAAACTCAGAATCTCATATGAAACTTAAGAGACAAAAATCACTTCATAGGAAAAAACAGTAAATATACCTAGACCAGAAGATCTCAAGCTTGTTTGAGCTGGGGCTTCATCTAACATCAGAACCTATTTCCAGAGCCCAACCCCCTGTCAATTACTTAGAAGAAGAAAGATGCTGAATTTGCAAGACTCTCAGTGGACCATCACTGCTCCCAGTGCTCTAGAAGATCTTTCCCAGTTTGACTTTATATGTGGAGACAATAAAGCATGACAAGTGCAGGAGAAGCATTTTCAGAGGAAAGGTGCCCTGAAGCTACTTTAACTGGTCCAAGCAAGATTTCTTCAGTTCAGAGGATAGCAGTGGCAGTCACAGCCATTTTCATTATTACCACAGAGAGATAAAAGGCCCAGGCTGTCCGGGCCCTCACACAAACATACAAGCCCTGTAACATGACAGTCCCAGGTTCACAAAGGCAATTTATGTAGGTGTCTCAACATCCTTCTCTGATGTTTGCAGAGTCCCTTCATGGGACTCCAGAAACAGGGGAAACAGTTTTATGGTTGTTCTCCATACCACTGTATTGCTCTGTGTTACAGAAAGAAAAGGGATCACTGACATGCATCATAGGATGTCAGAACCATAATAAAGCCTCTGGAGCTCATCAGCATCATTTTTATCCTTCTTACTCTCCTCATGGGAATCAGTTCAGAACATGAAATTTATATTGTACAAAAATTGTACAATATCCAACAAGAAAGTGTAAATTAATTTAATCTCTTAAATTTTATGTAAACTTTGCACAGCCAGCTAAATGATGACCAGAACTCTGAAGAAGAATACATAAAGTAGTTGGAAGGACTCTAATGATATATGCATTCCACCATCAGTGTCCAAAAGCCAAGCACACCCAAGTATAGAAGTCATTTTTTACAGATATAGAAATCCTAATTGCAGAGGGATAAAGAAAAAAAAATAGCAGAATGTGATAATATCAATATTTTACACAGTGTAACATAGGATACAGAATCAATATTTCACCTGTTCTTCTCACCAATATCAACAACATATTCATTCTAAGTAAGGAAAATATCTTCAAGATGCAGTAGAAACTAAAATGCAGGATGGTGTAATTGAGAGTGGTTTCCCAGCGTCACAATAGGTAGCTTGTTCAATGCTATCTTACAATCCAAGATACTTCTATTGGACACTCAATGGTATTGTAAACTCAATTTTTTCTACTTTGAAAGTATCATACATAGCAAACCCTCCGGAAACACATTCTGATGACAAAGTAAAGTTAAAAGAAACTACTGAACATGTGGTAGGATTATTCTCAGGTAGACATTTTGGAAAAGCAGCTGGCACAAGAATAAGGTTGACTGGATCTTTAGTAACCATTCTCTCATCAAGATATGCATAATCAGCTCCATGAATTGTGAGACACACATCATCTCCACCATGAATTGTGGCCTCATAGCATTCTCAAAAGCAGCCATAATGACACAGCTGCTCTGATGGTTATTCTCAGGAAAGGATCATGTCCTACAACAAACCTGAAAATATGAGTGTGAAGAAATGTGGAATTATGCTTGAGAACAGTTGAAGCTTCAGACCTTCTCTTGCCATTGTCTTTCTCAAATCTTCTTTCTTGCCCTGCTCCCCTTCTTACCTTGCCTAACTTCCCTTTGCTAGATGCAAATTTAGTATTTAATATTTCTGTTACTAGCTTTAAATTAATATTTTATTCTCATAGTCAATATTAATGCTTTTCAACATAAGAAAATTACCATTGATCTATGTACCACACAGCTTGTGAAAATAGCAAGCTCAGAATCCCTAAGGTTTTGTTCTGTGCTGTGACCTTTGCTATGAAGATGAAAAAAAACCAAAATAAAAAAAAAATCATGAAATTACTTCTCCTGGCAAAGATTTGTCACACAGTGGTTTTCATTCACTGCTCTGACCCAGCACCTTGCAAAACCATGGGATCGATGTGTTCCAAGCAGATAGAAAAGCACAAATACACGGTCACTGACGGTACAGCCTGAACCAGCACAAGGAGGTACCTGCATTTCACAGCAAGATGCCTGGTTCCAGCTGGGAACACTGGGCCAGCAAAAGTGACAGCTGCTGCGGAGATTACAGATGTCACCACTTTTCATCTTTACACATTAGAGAATTTTCAAGGTAAAATAGATTCCAAATTCAACCCTCAGGTCAGCAAAACAAATCCTTTAAAGCAAAGATTCTTCCTGAGGATCATCAAAGAAGTTTAAGAACAGCAGATTCATTTGCTCATTACAGTTTTCAGAGTAGCTTTTCAGAGTAAAGTGAATACCATCTTTATTCAACAAAGAGCTTAAGCAGAAAGGGCTACAACTTAAAGCACCAGCCTTTAAGGATGAAGCCACAGTGAGAACTTAAAACATGTCAGCTCTCAACTCTGTCTCCAGATACCAAATCAGCAAGATTCAGACCAAGTCTATACAAGCCACTACTTAATTTAGCACCTTGTATAACTTCAGTCTCATATTCCTAAGAAAGTAATATCCTCATGTCCTCATTCTGTCACTCTAGATTTCAATAGTACACAGAGTTTTGTCAGCTGGATTCCTGACACACACTCAAAACAGGCAAACGGTTTAAAAAAGGCAAAAAATACATGTCTGTCTCTTCTGCTCCCCCTTCTATTATTAAACAAGAGCTCAACAAGCAAACTCCTGGGGATTTTATTTTTTCATCTTGCTAGGAGTCATGATCTCTTCAGAATCAATTACAATAGCAGAAAGAAGATGCTCAGTTTCACAGAAACACGCACTTAAAGACCATGAAGTTGCATTGATTCAATTCTTATCTGGGAAGATGTTGCAGCAATTAAGATCAGCAACACAAACAACTCCAGAGTCCTTCACTCCCAAACACTACAGTCAGTAGTTTTACTGTGTGGGGTGACCTGTGATCCAGCAGATATATGACAAAGTCTGTAGTGCCTTAGGTGTAGACACAACACTGCCCTCTTAGCACCCTAAGCCAGCTGTAGAACGGACTCACTGGACTTCCAGAACATAATTCAATGGTCTCAAAAAGCAGGTAGATTGAACCTGGTGCTGTTCAAAAAACCAAACTGAAAGCAGTTTCCATTTATTTTTCTATGGCAACAAAAAGATTTTAGCCAACCAGTGTATTATTATAATCTAAAGTTCTTTCACAAGCAACGCTTAATAAAACAACATTCAATGATTTTTCAAAAGTGTGTTTTAAAAGGCTTAATCCTTGAATCAAGGAAAGCAAGTGAATTCCAGAATATTCAACACTCGACCTACAAAACAAATTGATTTATTTTTTCAGTAGTTGAAGTGCAAGAGTGTATGCATAGAAATCAGTTTCAGAATGACCCAAAAAAAGTGTTTTTCACTTTCAACTGATCTAAAAAATTTTGTTTGAAATATGACATTTTATTTCCTTTGAGATTGTTTTTTCCATTCTTTTAATTATGTTTACTAGGGCTTCCTATAACAAAATATCACTTAGAAAAATCACAGAATCACAGAGTGGTTTGTGTTGGAAGGACATAGCTCAAGAAATGCTGGGATAATACTTTCAAGCACATGGTGTAACACTTGGGGATAGTCCTGTCAAAGGGAAGGAGTTGGGCTCAGTAATGCTTGCGAGTCCCTTTCAGCTCAGGATATTCTGTGATTCTGTGGTTCTGTGAACCTCTAGAGATCATTTTGGACAACCCCCCTTGAAAATCTCCAGAGACAGAGACTTCACCACCTCCTTTCCTCACTCACTGTTCTTGTCATCTTTACTGAAGATAAGACTGTTTCCAAGTCTCACCAAAGTATACCGATGGTTTTGCTGACTTGCAACTGCATCTTTTGGCAACAAAGCTCCATATCAATTTGTTTGTTTGACTTTGCTGGTCAGCTTGTGCTACCAAGTCATAAATGCCCAGTGACAACCTGCCAACCAAACTCAGTGCAAGCAACACACACACAGGTAACATCAGCAGTGTGCTAGTTTACATCAGCTATGGACTTAATCTGATGAGATATAGGCAGTACAAGGAAGGCAGCAGGATTTTTTTTCTCCCCCTCAGACTGAATTCAAATTGCTTAGTAAAACAAGGAGGAAAGAAAACAGTAGTAAGGGGAGTTCCCCAATATTTTTTTAGCCAGACATGATGTAAATCTGAATTCAATGCTATATTCTGGCAGGGAGACAAGGATGAGAAGGAGAATGCATATGGCACAGTCTCAAGACTGTCTGTGCAGTTCAGAAATAGCTAGAGCATGTTATTCACTGCCTTGCACTTCCTCTGAAAAGACTTCATTTCCCTTCTTATTAAACAATAAATAGTAAATAAAAAGAATATGAATCCCAAAAATCTTCTGCCCCTAGAAAACAAATAATGCCAGGACTACGATTTCATATTACAGAGAGCAAACCTTCTTTCCTTTTCTTGTCATGGTTTTGTAGTTCAAGTGGGAATGGTTAGATAAGTAACTTTTCTAACAAGGGTGAAAAGCCCTGATATACGAAGGAAATTAAAAAAACATCTGGAAGCAGTAGGACAGATGATGGTAATTTACCTGCAGTGTAAAATACTGGTGAGACAAGTAAGTAACTGTGAGAAGAAGCAGGAGGCAGAAAATAGACAACAGAAGAACTCTTCAAGGAGGAGAAAGAAATTGAAAAGAAAGAAATTGAAAAGAAGGAGCAATTGCATGGGTAAAGATCCTGAGTGCTAAAGAGCCTACTGAGCATAAAATAATTTGGTGGGGCAGGATTGTTCTGTGGTGTGTGAAATCCTTGATCTAAGATCAGAGCCAGTGTCCTTTGGGACACAAATGCAGCTGAGTCTCTAACAGAAACATCCACACCTTTCAAAATCCTGCACAGTCCCTTCTGAATTTTTGCCAAAATATCACAAGATAGGGAGGGTATGTCTCAGAGGCCTCTGTGAAAACAAGGTGACCCAGCTGTGAGCTGATGATTCCATACAGGGAATTGTGTCCTACCGAACTTCCTCCAGGTCTGGATGCTGAGGCAGCTGTCATTCACAATGAAGTACAAATTATATTTGTCTTACCTGAGCTTAAAAACTCCACATGTTTTACAGTACCAGTCCTTTAATATTGTTTCCTTGGCAAATTTTCACTTTTCATCCTTTCAACCACCTGCTTTTGAACCCTTTGTAACAGTTGATACAAATATAACTGGTGACAGTTTCCATGATTTCTTCTAGAATTCACTGTGGCTCAAAGCCCTTTCTCAATTCTCAGAGTTACTTCTGTACAGTTAAGATGGTGTGCATGGATAAAGCTGAAATCTGTTTGTCTCTTTCTCTAGAATATTCATTGCTCCCAGGACTTAACCCATACAACCCATTTATAAGATGAAACACCTTCTCTCATTTTTTAAAATAAACACAATGAAAATAGATTGCTGGGATTCATATAGAGATATTTGACAGGATTTTGGGGTCTATCAAAGATAAATTGAATATGTGGTTATTCTACATAGAGAGAATATATCTGAATAAATAACATATTAGGAGATTTTCACTTCCTATCCATGTCTGATTCATTCTCGGATAAGCATATATACATTGCAATGGTGTCAGTAAGATCACAGAGCACATAAACAGAAGCAAATGTGTCCTTAGTTTCTTTAATATTCAGGGTAGAAAACTGACCAATAACACTGATATAGGAAAACAAAAAAAAAAACAAAACACCTCTTCTGGTATAGGAAAGGGAGTAATTTATTTTCTTTTTTTCAGTTTTCATTATGTGTGGTTTTAGTTTTACCTTGTAAAGTTTTAACACAGGAAACACATAAAACCAACTATAAAGCTTTTATCAATTGAATCTCACGCAGCACTGCAAAGCACTTTCCAATAGATCTTAATTATGCCAGCTCTGGAGGCACCAGGTTCAGAAGAGCAATTGGCTTGCCAGTAGTTTTGACATACATTTGTCCACCAGGCCACCTGTCTGCACACAGGGACACTCATAACACTCACAAACCTGTTCAGACAGCTGGTGGGTGCACAGAATCAGGCTTGACTTATGCTTGTCTCCATAAGATGAAACAAGAGAGGTGGTTATCTGTACAACTCTGAAGGAGAACTTCATGATTCTCTGTGAACTTTCTCACTTGCTGGCACATGGAAATACAACCTTTTGTTACTGGTTTCATAGGGGAGTTGACAGATTCAGCTATAGAGGGAGTGTCCTTTATATTTGGGAGGGTCCTTTATATTGCTCAGTCTCACAAGGAAGACATCCTGTCCATCACACTGGATCTCCTGTAAAGTCAATGACATCTGACTGTTCATAGTTTGAGAGGGGGAAAAAAAGTTGCAGTTGAGAAGACTGTTCCTGTTCCAAAAGAAAAGGGAGCAAAAGCAACTTAATTGTAGCACAGATGAAAATGGTGGAAGATGCTTTGCTTCTTCAAAAAACATCTCAAACCTCTGAAAAGTACGCATGGTTTCCCATATACATTTAGGGATACAGTCAGCTTACACTGGAATCTTCTTGTCTACTTCATCTAAGTTATGCAATTAATGTAGTAACTCACTTTTTTCAGTGAAATGCATCTCTCTTGAGCTTTTTTAATTTTTCAATTGCAAAAGACAGAAGATATTTTTGCCTTAGATCTGTATGAAAGACAAGTGTGGAATTGAGAGTGGTTGTAAAGACAATCACTTACTATTCAGAAGCAAAAGGCATATTTTTTTTTGCTGGATAACATAGTAATACTTTTTACAATTATCAATGATTGCGTCAAAGAGCAAAGAAATCTTCTGTTCCTGATATCCACTTGGTTAGATCATAGCATGAATAACTGGATTAAATAGCAAATTCAGATTTGACAAAGTTTTGAATGAGTAAAGATAGAAAAGCACTAGACAGATCTTTATAATGTGAGACTACCTACAGGTTTCCTGGACAGAAATGCATCTGTTTTCACAGAATATGCTGAGTTGGAAGAGACCCACAAAGGCTGATGAGTCCATCCTGGCCCTTCAAGGGACTGACCCCAAGAATCACACCATGTGCCTGAGAGCAGTGTCCAAACACTTCTTGAATTCTGTCAGCCTGGCTGTGTGGTGCTGTGATCACTTCCCTGGGGAGCCTGTTCCAGAGCCCAACCACCCTCTGGGTGAAGAACATTTTACTAATATCCAACCTACATTTTCCCTGACACAACTTCAGGCCATTTCCTCAGGTCCTGTCACCGATCACCGCAGAGAGTACAGCAAAAGAGATTAGGCAACCACAGCATGAAAGCATGCAGGTGTTCTGGCCAGGCTTCGTCTGCATTGATGAAATATCTACAGTCCGCAACACCTGTGCAAAATATGTTGGCAAAAAAATTGAGAGGTAGCTGGAAAAACTTGAACACAGACTAGCCCAAATCTCAGAGTTTCAAAAGCCAGGTGGGCTTTGAGCAAGTAACTCACTCCTCTATCTCGTTCTTATAGTCCACTGAGAAAACTGAGACAAAGACAAACAGAACTGAAAAGGAAATTAGATCTCCAACTCCAGATCTGCTCATCCAGCATCAAGACAAAGCCCAGATATCTGCCTGCACCTTCCATACAACAATCATGAGCACTTGCAACTGCAAAAAAGTTAGAAGCTAGACCTCCAAAATTTATTTGATTTTCAATTGCACACAAAACTTATCCAGGTGTTCACTGATTGACTTTCTATACCTTTTGCAGTTGGAAAGATGAAGTGTATTCCAGCTGCCTGCTGCAACACCGGCACACAAAACCAATGGCAATCAAATACAGGCCACTACAGGTGACAGTCCCTGGTGGTTTATTCTGATGGAATAAACTTCAATCCTTACTGCACGTGCCAAAGATATCACAGATTTGTTGCAGGTACCTTATACTGAGCATGCAACAACAGAAAAATCATTCAGATGTCAAATGGCTGTTTTTTTCATATTCTGTAATTTCTTGTATTGTAAAAGGTTTTCTTATGTCTCAAAAAGTAGGACTGTCCTGGATTCAAGTGACAGAGAAAAACAGCAGCATCTTTGAAAGGCTCTTTGCCAAGAAATAGCCTAAATATGCCCCCAAAAATGAAAACAAACAAAACTAGAAACAAACCAAACAATAAAACAAACCCCCATACACTCCAAAATATCCAACAAAAACCCCAAGAGACTTGGGTTCTCTACCTGCAAGATTTGAGAAAATCTTTGAGGTTCAGCTTTCTCTTCTCATATCTGTGAAATAAGAGGAATTATCTGACTATATTAAAGGCATGACCATGAGATTTAGCCATAGACTGAAAAACACACTAGACGTGTTGTTGACCATATTCAGAAAGCTAGAATGATAAAACAAGAAAGCATTTAGTATCACAATAATGTTTCTTCAGATAAAAAAAAATTATAAAAATCACACTGTGGAATACTCTTTCAAAACAATTCCCATCACAAGTTCACTTTCGAATTTCAAAGCAAGATCTCAACCTTTCCTACATTCAATACAGGTTCAGAGAAAGCCATACAGAAGAGAAAAGGAAATACTGATTCTTTCTCCTGTGGGAGCTCAAGTTACAGGATTTTAAAATACAGCCAGAGGAGCCACTAGATGATTTCTGGTGCTAGTTTCCCAGAATAGTACTTGAAACAAGACCTTGGGCAACACCTCTTTTTTCAAGGGAAACAATAGAATTGCTCAGATGCCAACACACATGCTCCACCACTGTAAGAAAAACTCTGCTTTTGTTCAGAAATATCTTTTAGTTTTTATATTTAGAAAAAAAGTAAAACAGTAGCAATGGGAGAATACAAGAAAGTGCTGCCATCTTCAGTAAAATTTCCCTGCAGCAGCCAGGGCACACCTGCTTTGGGCACAAAAGTTTAGAAGCTCAGCCAGCACAATAGGGTGGACTCACAGTCTGAGAAACCCATCCACCCCACCTACCCACTTCTAGTCAGCACAAACCTGCAGCTAAATAGCAGCCAGCATGAGAGTGGACCAGATAGAGCTTTTGAGCTAGAAACTCACATGATGTGATGGTTTGCCAATGAGAAAACTTGGAGCAAACTCTTCCATTACTCCTTCATTTCTATCAGAAGAGGGACACCAATATTTTTATAACAAAGGAGTCACTGATAGGAGCCTGGGGATAAATTTCACTGGGCCAGCACTGATTGGAATTGCTCCTTCACACACAATTACAAGATTTTAGTATAAACTATCCTGAGAAAATTGTCAGAACTTGCAGGTCTGTTAAGAAATTTCAGTCTTGCTTAGGGTGTTTTGTCCATACAGAGCAATTATCATTATCTCTATTTACTGATCATGGGGAAGTACAGTGCCTGAAGAGCAGCTGTCTCTCAATTTGCCGTTTTCATGCTCTCTGTGAAGGATCCTGTTGTTCAAACACATTTACATTTGAAAACACACAGCATATGGTAAGAATGACATTTAACAGAGCTCTTGCTTTCCTTGTGGCCATGCAAGCCAGGCTGGCTGTCATCATTCTGCACACCAGGCTACCTTCAGCCCAATAAACCAGAGGCCAGTTTTGGGACAACATGAAAGGAAATTGAACCTGTGACAGTGAGGAGACAAGAGACCTGGAGCACTAAGGCTGTAAGCCTGTCCCTTGCTGACAGAGCTAGAGTCTTTCAGAGTGGCAGAGTGTGAGCAAAAGAGATGGAAACAGCAAATGGCTGGGTGCCACAGGAGCCTGAGCTGGGATTGGGAATGCACTTCCTGACCCCAGAAGGGAGGGCACCTGCACTCATTGCAGGAGGGGCCCAAAAGAGACCTCCAGAAACATCTCAGCATCATCAGGTGAGACACCCAACCCAGTCAGGACTGCAAACCTCCTATCTGGACCCCCTATGCTGACGAGCTGGAGTTATTTCCTGGACTGATTCTCCCTCCCACAGGGCACAAAACTCATGTCCATCATGTCTCTCACTGACATCAGTTACAGAATAACTGGTTCCAAGAAAATGGAATGAGCCTGCCTGTGATATAAATGACACCCCCACTACAGCTGAATCTGTCAACAGCAGATCTTAGCTCTCCAGACTGATCTAGACTGAACAGCTTTTTCAACCTCTGAACAGCTATCTAAACTGAATTTCCATGTTGCTTTTTTTCTTCCAAGATAAAACAGGAAAATATGATTCTTGCAAAAGTAAATTAGACCAGCCACTGGGGAAGCAAAACTTGTACACTGAGTGATTGCTTTGGCTCCAAGCAAATTTAATCTTTTTCCATCTCTTCCTTTCCTCTTTTTTTCTGGCATTAGGCAGAAGCTTCATATCTGACCACGATATTTCAATGGGCTTTGATCTAAGTTATGCTTTGGCAAAATAGGATTAAAATACCTGTTATGTAAAGGAGTATGGTCCATGCATATTTATGCCTGAAAACTAGCTAGAGAATTCATTCAATTAAATACACACCAGTTTTGACATAAGAACAAGTACTACCATTAAATCTCTATCAAGAAAGGATAAATCAATACAAAACTCTGTAAGAGAATCTAAATAACCAAGATTTACTCTTCCACTAAGGTAATGCTTTGTTTTCCCTCTTCAAATGACAGATGCCAGGCAATTCAGGTTTTTCTTTGAGACCAAGAACCCTAATTTACTTTTATATTTAAATGGTCATTAACTCCAGATTTTTCCATTCACATGAGAGAAGTTATCACAGTAAAAGGGACTCTGAAAAAACTGAGACAGAAACCATAGGTATACACACACATTTTTAAAGATGATTAGTGCTGCTGTTTTCCTGCTGATTTTTTCTAAAAGTCTTTCTTTGCTCTGTTTCCCTTCCTGCACAAGTCATTGATTTTTATCTGGTTTTACATTACCACATCCTCAAAGGAATGTTGTGAAATTCTGTGAAACCTCTGAATGCCTGGCTCTTCCTAAGGCCATTCAGATCTTCAAGCAACACAGAGAGGATACTCAGAGAAGGATATATTACCAGCAATACGTGTTACTTAAAAACTGTTGGCAACTTGGTGATATCTTCTTACTCATTATCACTTAACAGGAAAAGTGTGAAGACATACATTAAACCTTCATGCTTGTTGATTTTTAAGTATTCAGCCATGAGCCTCTACTCCATTGCAGCTAGTACATGCTGCAACTCCTAAATAAAAACACTGTGAACCTCCATCTCCTTCTGGAAACACACTCTTCAGAGCTTACTGCTTTTCTCCTGCTGAGAGAATGGTAAACTCTTCCCACGGTCAGCATCCAAGGTTTCCAGTTTGGCAGATCACACTGCTCTGCTCTCACCACAAAATCCACAATATACACACTGTTAGTCTGTACCTGTGCAGTAGAACAGACTTTCTCCTGAAGGGCCTTTTATGAGCTGAAAATTACACCTTTGGTAAAACTGTGCCTTTGGAAACACTGGTAGCCAGGAATAAACCATGAGGATAGTCCTGACAGAGGATGAATAGCCCAAGAGCAATAGGCTGACCCTAACTACTCTAAGACCATTCTTTGCCAAGTGACATCTGTTATTTTGTAGGTGCCTAACTATTGGCTAGTGCTTTCTTCTTGCACTTCACTACCATCATCATAATTTTTAAATATGGCTGCTTCTGTATTTTAAGGCTGAGGGAACTAGTAGTGCTAAGAGACTTGGCCACGACACTACTGCTTGGAAGGAAAACACTACATGCCTCAGAGACAAAGACAATCTGATAGCTGTCCATAATTAAACACTTCTAACCCCGAGTTGTGACAGGTAATAGATAACACATATGATACCTATGCTCAGCTCATTTCCTTTAGACTTGTTTTCACCAAATGCAAGAAACCTGACTGCAGGATTTGCAGTAATGGTGATTGTATTTGTCCCTGGTGGGGAAAGGGGGCAAGGTGTGGGAAAATTAACACCCATTTTTCAAAGATCTTTCTAGGGACTTTCAACCCCAATACACTATTCAACAAGTACAAGAAAATCATCTCTTCATTCCAAGAAGTGCAGATAGGGGAATCTTGGGGGATTACTGCAGATAGGGGAATCTGTCAGGCAAAAAGCAAGTATTAAAAAATGGTGTTTGAGTAACAAACATAGAAGAAGTTTATGATGTATTTTGTCATAAAAAGAAAATCAAGATTGTATTTTCATTCCATACATTCCCCACCTGCTGTAAATACAGGATAACTAATGGGATTTGGGAGGCAATTTTATTCTATTGTATCAGAATAAGATGTTTTAAGCCCAGTACCCACTCCTTTATCTGCCCCAATGCACATCCTGCAATCTGATTCTATCTGTGCTCTTTCAATTGAATCATAAGTAGTATTTCCACATCCTCAACAATGCTTTTGTTTCTAAAGCAGACAGTTCCAAGCACTTGATAAAAAAAGAAATCAAACCCTTGCTACTTTTTCATTCACACACACCGACGTCTATAAAATGATTTCTGGAAACCACCGCACCGACACGCAGACTAGCCTGGGTCCTTCAGTCAGTCAGCATTGCTGCAGTGCCGACAGCCACCCTCACATCTGCTTGCAGGGCAAACAAACACACTGTCATTGGGCATTTCCAGGTCTGCCCCCTCCCCTCAAACCATCTATCCAGGGTATTGGAGCAGAGGATTTGCAGGAAAAGACTCGTCTTGAGGAGCGACACATTTGCAGTGAAGGGTTCCACCTTTTTGTGAAGCAGCTTTGTCACTGTTTCCAAGCTCTTCAGAAACAGCCAGGAGCCATGCAGTGCTTAACAGTCATGTATCAACAGTCCTGAGGATTTTCCCCATCCACTATTTTGGGAGAAACATGCCTTCCTCATGCTGTAAGAGCCAAACATAAGGATCTAAAATGTTACGTACCAAACAGACATACCACCTTACTGCAGGACAGACACATTCAAACAAGCAAAGAGAATTGCAAGCATTGGCTTACCATAATTTTTCCTTCATTTGGCTAGAATACAGTCATTCTGCTAATTGATACTCCTACCACAGTGTCAAACAAACAAATGGGATAAAACACAGTTTGCCAGTACTTTGTCACATTCTGGGTTTCCTGGCAATAGTTACTGTCTGTATATCCTGGGGCACCAACAGATGTAAGGGCTGATAAAAAGCTGCTTCTCTAGATTCATGTCCAAGAAAAATGCAGGCTTTCTTCTGAAATGTATGCATACATGGCAGATTTAAAAAAAAAATACCACAATTAACCCTCTGACCCTGGCCCACATTGGATTTCAAATTCTGAACAGGTTTTTAAGCTTTTCCAACACACTCCCTATCTTTCACAGGCTACATGAACCTAGAAGGGGGGCTGGAAGTATAATTTTTTTTCTGGAAAGGAGGCAGAAGAATCCATCCATTCACTAGCTCCTCAAGAAAGTAACCTGGGAAAAAATTACCATATGGTTGGTGCCTAATCAATCAGTACTCAAAGTTGCTGTTGTTGAGCAACACTTTTACTCCAAAGTAAGCCACATTTGGCACACACAGACACTTCAAACATTAAAGAATATCTGAATGGGCTACAACAAATATCACCAGACACGGTTTCTCTAAAAACTGTTCATTGAAACTGAGGAGGTATATGAAATTCTACCAAACAGCAACAGTAGCCTACAAAACTTGGACAAGTTTTCTGGTCACCACACAAAGTCAGAACCAATCCCAGACCCAAACTACTCTTTAGTTTGATGCTTGATTTCTTCAAGAACACCTGGAGATGGTGAGCATTCAAGATAAGCTGCTGGAAAACAGTGTTTGTTTGTCCTAACAAGGTCAGGTCCTGATATATCTTGTGAAGGAAGGAGTCAGTCTACTTGCACCAACTTAGTCACTTTCTCCAGAAAGACTGATCTATTTTGCCTCTGGAGTCAAAACATGTTTTCACTCTCAACATTTCTGTTTAAAATAACATTCTCTTGCATACATCCACTGAATGGTAGATGTGTAAGTTTTTCAGCAACACGGCACAGAGAAAAACCTCAATTGGAAAGTAAAACAACTGAAGGCTAACTTGATACCTCCATTCAGTGGACAGCTAGTTCTGCTTGAAAACCAGCTTTGATTCTATCACAGCTCTCTTCTCACACTCATCTCTATCCAAGTCATTTACATTTCTTTTTACCAGTGAATATCAGGGATTTCAACTTGGCTTCATGCATTCTCAATTGTGACACTAGGGAAGTCAGGGTTCATCACTGCAGATAAAATCTAGAAGGCCCCATCAAAAATCAGTATTTGGACACTTAAAGATTCTTTATACATGCTGACCCTAAGTTTTATTACAGAGCCATTACTGTTGACCTGTTGAAGCACAAAAGACTCCAGTTTTACTAGGTGGTGTTTTTTAGCCCACTTGGGCCTATGAAACTGAAGTGGCTGAGAGACAAGTGCGATGTATTAACTTGATGTCCAGGATTTACAGAAAATTACTTAACTACTGAAATACTTTCCAATCCTCTGTTCTCAGATTTTTCTCTGCTTCCCAACTCCCAGGGATTCATCTCTTATGGTATTCTGTGAACATAACTGCAGTGAGCCATTTCATTATGACAAGCTCATTTTGTAACCAGTCACAACAGTAACAGCTGTTCATTCCAGAGCCAGCACAGACGTGCTGCACCCAAGTGGCACACTGAGCACTGGCACTTTAGCTACTCAAATCAAAGGCAATAATAACAGAAGTATGTGTTGGAGAGGTGCCAAAACGGGTCTCACCTGATTCTGATTGGTCCAGGATTTCAACAAACCTTATTGTCTATGACTGTAACAATAAACAAGATATTTTTTCAGGGCATAATTTCAAATGAAGGTACAATGTAAAAAAATACGAAGTCTATCCAAACTAGAACAGAAGAGTTCATTAAATACCACAGAAAACAGAGGGACTGAGAGAATTTGGGGAGTGCCTTCCATACACTCAATACTAGCCACTACAATATATCTTAGCTACCCTAGAAGTCCAGCAAGGAAGCTGAAAGGACTTCTTGATGACCGTATTACAGAACAGGCACTCAGGAAGGATGAAGCCACATCCAAGAAGCTCTGTGCACTCTTTTGGCCAGTTGCTGCTATAGAAGCTGTTGCAGCAGATAGCTCAGAGAAGCTGTATCAGTCTAAAGCAAGGACACAGGCACTGTTAGACCAAACAGACAAATTGGAGGTCATTGCATCACCAGGAGTGGATGGCATTCACTTGACAGCTCTGGGGAAACTCAAGTGTGGAACTGTGGAACTTCTGGCTAAAGCTTGTAGATGATAAACACAAAAAGCTGCTTTGCTACAGGACTGTCAAAGGAGTCTAAAAAGGGCTCTAAGGAGCATCATGGGGACAACTGAAGTGTAATTTCCAGAAAGAATATGAGTGGATAATAAAGGTTCCTTAATAAAATATTCCCATAAGCCTTTGAGCCTGACAATCACTTTTCAGGATGAAGAGTAAGCAGCAGAGTCTTTGGGAATCAGAATTGAGACCTTTTCTACTCCATATATTCACCTGTGACCTGGAGATGGGAATGAACAGCTAAATCTCAGTTTGGGAATGCTACTAAACACTTGCAAGCAGTTGAATGCTGTGCTAAATGAAAGGAACTTCAAAAGGAGTTCAGGAAGCCAACTGAGCAGACAAAAAACTGACAGGAGAGAAAACTGCAGTGAAAAAAAGGCATATGATATTCTTCCATGGTGTAACATTCCTGTATGCTCACTTCTTGTGTACTGCATACAATTCTCATCTCAAGGATGCAGCTGAGTCAGAAGCAGAATGACAGAAGTAGGATCAGAAGGAACCTCTATGTCATCAAGTACAACTCCACTGCTCAAGCAGGCTCAGCTAGAGAAGGTTGTCCAGGACCATGTCTGGCTGGGCTTTAAACGTCTCCACAAATGGAGACACCACAAATTCTCTGGGCAATCTGTTCCAATTTTTACCACCCTCTGGGCAAAATTTTTTTTTTCTTGCATCAGATGGAATCTCATTTGTATTAATTTATACCTTTTGCCTCTCAGTAATTAAATGATCGATGAGGGCATCCAGAGGATAAGTGCTTTACATGGAGTCACTACAGGCTGAGAAGGTAGAAGGTGAATGGGGAGTAGCTTCCCTGAGGTTTAATGTCGTGAACATGATGAATGACCTTAAAAAAACCTGCTGTTGTAATCTCTGGCTGGCCAAAAGACCAAACCACCATCTAAGGATATGCTTCTATAGCTCTAGTGTCAATTCTCATGTCACCTATGAACCATGGAACAATGATGACTCAAGGTGACAGCAAATTTTGTTGTTTCTCACTTGTCAAAGTGGGAAAGATATTACTTCGACAGCCTGCTCTCTCCACTAGTTCCACACTGAAAAAAAAGTAAGTAAAATATTTTGTGTCTTTGACAGTAACCCACTGAAGCAACTTCTGGTATGCCAGGGGCAGATTTTCAGGTGATTGACACCACAACCCATCCTATCGACACACAAAAAGTTTATCCATAGAAGAAGGGATAGGCTACCTAAACTAGTTTCTGGTCTGAACTATCATTTTCACAAAAAAACAATGAAGAGCTAAGTTAACAGAAACTCATTAAAAAAATAGAAAAGCAAGTCTTCAACCAACAAGGGAAAGAAAAACTATAGTTACATTATACAGCAATGAATTTTATTTAAATAAAAACTTGTTAGCACTAGCATTGTGAATCTGGTAAATTTTCCACTCCTTCATTTTCAGTGCTGAAGAAAGATACTGAACTATGTTTGTCAAATTCTCTGGATTAACACAAACTTTTCTACTTAATCAGTTGCATAACTCAAGGTGTAAATACCTCTAGAACTGTGACACTTCAGTAATTCCTGTACATCTTACTACTTCTTATTTAGGCCAGCCTGATATTGATAGCACTTCATTATAAAAGCTATACAAGCCTACAAGGTAATACACCCCAGCTGGGTCACTCCCAAATCAGTAGTGTTATCAGCCTTTGCAGGCTGTAACAAAATTCTGCACATGCTGCCTCCTTGCTTTCAGCCACACCAGTATTGTACCATTTTGGCAGCAAGGGGCTGACAGATGGTAATTCAGCAAAGCTTTTCCATGGAGGTCATTAATAACATCAAGTTCATTTGATACTTCAGTCACATCTCTCCCTTCTGAAGGGCTGCAGTAATCTATGCTTTTCCCACATGCAAGAAAAATTGAAGCAACTACAAGCCAGTTCTGTGCTCTTTTAACCCTTGGTTCTTTTGAAACTGAGAAGCTTTCTGATAAGTGAATTCTTGCACTTGCCTCCACTTATTATCACTTAATAAAAGACCCCAAGAACTATCATCAGAGCAAGAACAAAATGGCAGAATACTTAGACTGGAGCCATATCGTCTTTCTAATTGCAGTCTTTTCTAGTGAAATGTAAGAGTTAGAGATTAAAATGAGACACATCAGAGCTTCTACAATTCAAATTTTGTAGGAGTTTGTACTTAGTCACCAACTTCAGCCTCTCTTTTCCGCTCCTGGAATTTCTCACAAATAGCTAACTGTAGCTACAAATCAGCACTAGTTTGCATTTCATATCAGGAAAACAAGAAGAGATTTAGGCCTGTATATTTCCTTTAAGTGTTCATGAACTTGTCTCCTAAGTACTTTGCATATGACACCCAGGGTCAATCACCCAGTTTTAAAGCACTGAATAGCACAGATCTATTGCTCTTAAACAATTAACCAAAAATAAAACTGCTCAGATTTCATCGATAGTTCTGAACAAGAAAGCACTTGTGATCTGTCCAAGGCCACTCAGAAAGTAAGTTGCAAAATTGGAAATATAAACCATCTTTCAGATTTCTGTTCCAATATTATAATTGAAGAATTTTTTTCTTTCTGAAAAGCCTTTCCTCTTTCACAGAAATCTTTTCTTTTTTTTCCCCTATGTTTTTGACAAGATATTTCCCTTAGGAATGAAGAAACTTTCCTGAAAAAGCTCCTTTGCAAAAACCTCTTAACTGCTGACAGTAAGCTTAAATGAGCTTGCATTTTCCAAACCAATCTGCTTCCAGCATAAAACAGCTCAACTGTCAAATATGCTCTGCTGCCAGTTTATGACAATACTTATCAAATTACCATTTATCTGAAAAAATTCAAAGAAGTTCAGCCCAGTCAAGTAAATAGACATCTTGAACACAGAAAATGTAGAATTACTTGACTAAGCTTGAAAACATAAAATTAGCTTAGAGAACTTGTATTTTACTCTCTTCATTTTGACAGGCACATAGTTTTTCATTAAGGCTTTTGCCCAACAGCCTCGACCTTGCAGGACAAGTGCTGCCTCTCCAATCTAGCACTTGTTATTCTCTGACTATTATCTAGGTATACTGCACAGCAGTTCAAGCCTCGATTAGGTTTTAAGTATTTACTCAAGCTGACTCTACTCATTAGTTCCATAACTAAGGCTGCTTTTTAGTTA
Source organism: Passer domesticus (assembly GCF_036417665.1). NCBI lineage: Eukaryota > Metazoa > Chordata > Aves > Passeriformes > Passeridae > Passer > Passer domesticus. The sequence goes on from NC_087474.1 coordinate 95,534,534, forward strand.
ACATGAGAAATACAGGTCAAGAAGAAGGAAAATACACTTCTTGTGTACTCTCTTCTCTCATTTTTTGGGCCACTTATCACTTTGGTCTTGTGTCAATTCCGTTCTGATGGCAGCCCAGGATTCTCTGAGCAGATTATAATTTTTCTCTGGAAGACTTCCCACCTCACTTGTGTTCAGACCCACCAGGTCAGAGGGTAAAGTGAAGCTGCCATGCTGCTGTCAGCTTGCTTGTCTCTTCCTGTTGGCCTGCCCTGGACTTTCCAGTCAAGGTCAACCGTTTTATTCTCTCTCACTCTCCGCTATTTTTGTATGCTTATCACCTCTAATCCTTTGGTCTCCTTGGGAAAGGTACATTTCCTCCTACATTTCTCTCACTAAAAACAGAGGGCAAAATGGAATTGCCCCTGTTCTGTTCCCTGATTTTTCTCAAGGATAGCTGCAAAAGTTCAGTGCTTCCCACTGTCTCTGGTTTGGTGCCTCTGTGTGAACGAACTCATCAGCATAACAGAATTATTTCAGAAGAACAGCTTCACACATATCTACCCCATTTTAAGTTGTGCACATCCAGGGTCCCCAGCGTGTAACAATATTTTCTGACAACACTCCTGGACTTTTACCCACACTCATGCATAAACCCTGACTTTGCACAAGAGCTCAGTCAAGCAGTGCCTTGGAGAGCCAACATTCAGTATCAGGTGACAGTACAAAACTACTCTTCTCTTTCATCTTGATCCAAAAAACAGCTACAAAATAACAATCGCATACTCAGACCTAAAATATTTCAGCACCCTTAAAAAACTATTTCACAGCATGAGGTTAGTTCCATTAAAGCCCAATCATGGGCTCAAAACTCAAGCAGTAGCAACAGCCTAGGGCCCACACTGGCTGCTACATAAATGTCTGTGTCCAACAAAGTTCTCTCATACAAAGAGAGAGAACTCTCACTTACCTTTAATCCAGTTCAGCAGAATTATTGCGTTAAATGTCTCCAAGATCAGTTTTATTGCAACAAGTAAATAACAATAATTTTCATTTGGTTCTCTGTTCACAGTGACTAAGAACTGAACATGAAGAGAAAAAAAGGGGCCATTTTTCTTCTTTGAGAAGACCTCTGTAGACCAGGGCTGCACAGAAGTGCAGCAGTAAGGGTGAGAAAGATCAATCAGTCTGTAACTATGTGAAGGTACTAAAATACTATGATGAGAAGAATGAGGAGGAAGAGGATGAAAGCCATATTATTGCCCTTAGTGCAGAGTAGCTAAGCAGCAGCACAGTGGATGTTGGCAGCCGCTGGGCTTCCCAGACAAGAGAACAAACTGTCCAAGCACTGCCAGTCCTGACAGCAAAAGTGTCCCCATCCTCTTTACAGGTTAAAAAAAATCAACAGCAGCTTGCAAGATACTGAGGTCACAGAAGATCCTGAGAAATGACTTTACAGTGGCTGGGACATTTCATCTGAGCCAGAAACAGCGATTGTTGCAGCTGCTTCCTGCAACACAGCACTTCCCCTTCCCTCTGGTCCCAGATTGCTTTGGGCTTGTTTTCTTTTTCTAGCCAATTCACCCAAAGGCCAAGAATCCACTGACATGTTTGTAAGAGTTTAAGATCTACCTCTTGTGTCAGGTCTTTTCTGTGAGAGAAGAAACAAGGCAAAGCAGATGAGTTTCAGCTTACTCTCATCAACTGTTAATCAGTGCTTACATAAATGTTAGAGGGAAAACATTTTAGGAACTAATTTCTCAATGCACTTTCAAGCATCTTCAAAATATATTCCTCTTACTGGTAGCTACTAAAATAAAAGCATTTCATTTTATTCCCATTTAAGCAGATCTTAAGGGCATGAATACACCTAATTAAGCTTTCTGGTATTCATAGAGTTTGCTTTGCCAACACAAAGGCAAAAATTAATTAGAAAAAATTCAAAATATTCCTCCTCCAGACTGCCTCATACTGGGGGGATATGAGGTATTGCTCCCTGCAACTGGGAATATCATCTGGAAAAATACAATGCTTTTCAGAGCTGAAAATCCCTGTAGCTCTCAGAAGCTTCAACAGAAGCTATCAGGAAGCAGACTATCATTTCTGCTTGACTGCTGTAGAGAAGCAAGGAAAACAGAATGCAGTTTACAACCTATTCAAATTGCATCCATTTATTTCAAAATGGAATTTAACCCCAGGGAACCCGGGGAAGCCAGAAGTGCCTCAGAAAGAAGGATAATGGGTCAACCTATAAGACAGTTTCACCTGGCTCCCAGACACATTCATGGGGTATGACTGATTCCAAGCTGCTCTTTCCAGAAACACACGTGACATAAAGAGAACACAAAGAAGGGAATAGTATCAAATGCTTAAATATCCTTTCAAAATGTTAGAGCATTCTAGGGTTTTTTGCGGGTTTGGATTTTTTTGTTTAGATTTTTGTTGTTGTTGGCTTTGTAATTGTTTTTTTGGGGTTTTTTGTCACATGCATCAAATTCTTCCAAAGAACTCTTGGCTAAAAAGGCCATTTAATTCTAAAATCTACAGCCCTCCCAGGTTAGTCTGTTTCTTCTTTCCTTCCCAGCATATGAGAGAGACCACTCTTGTCATCATAACAGAGCTGCACATTGTTTAAACACATATTTATGGCAATAAGCAGGTTCTCTTTTGGCTGGCACAGTGAACTATGAAATAATTACTGGGAAGTGATAAACTGTTATCGAAATAACAGTCTATTGGCACTACTACTGTATTTGATATTTCAGAGTATCTGAACCACCCCAGCAGGTTTCAAAGACAGTAAGAGACGAGGCCTTCCAGTGGTGGGTGCAGGATAAAGTGCACTCTACATAGCTGCTCAATAAAAAATGGTTTAGTAGCTGGAAAAGACAACCTGTACTTTTGTTTCTTCAGCATTGATGTCAATTTTTTGCTCCCAAGAGCACAAAAAGTCAAACAGACACAGGGAAAATTAAGGGACTCTTGTGATTTGTATCCCATAGTGCCTTATCAAATGTGGCCTATGATGCAAGCACCAGAAACTGAGACCACAACCTCAACTGCACTTTCTGGAGCTACAAGCAACACAACCCAAAGGCATTAACAGTACAGGACTCTCAATAGCTGAAAATAAAGAATTCTAAAACTGTGGTGCTGCTCATGGTCTGACCCCCAGTGTCCTCAGCTCCACAATCAAACATTCTTTACTATACTCCAAAATATACCCGGAGTCTAAAAACCTTTGATGTTTTTGGGGGTGCTGATAATTTTTAAAATGACAGAGCAGGTCAAATATCCAGACAGGAGTCAACATAACGTTTCAGTCTATCAGTGATCTTACAGCCACAGAAGGGCTCCTGAACAGCTGGCACACCTGTGGCCCTGGGCATAACATCAGAGCAAGCCCTGAGAACAGGCTTCACAGGCAGTGGAGGTGACTAATTATGCTTTCTGGCTTTAGGTCAGCTTTTCTATGCCAGGTTAGCAATACCTAGCAATATATCCATGCTAATTTATGTTACGTTAGCAATTACCAACCACACAGGGAACAAAAGGGACGCCTACAGAACTGGAAGTATTTTTAGTCCTCTTTCCAAAAGCTGTTACAAATGCTTTCTACATTCTCTGAAACACACTTCTCACAAGAATAAGAAAACTATCATAAAACCATAGGATAAAATACCTTAGCCTTATGGGCTGAATGACATTTTGTGCAGGTTGGTTTTTGATTATTTTTTTTTTTAGAAAGAAACACAACATTGAGTAAAACCAAAGTTGTACTGCAGTGTCTGTAATGAGATTTCTTTTGCTATCAGAAGCAAAGGTCATCATGTTGATATTCCACGAAAGTCTGTAACTTTCAAGGCATTTTGAATAATGTAAGAATGTGTCTGCATTTGCAGAAGTCTCCTCAAAATACCTAATGACACTGTCAGCACGAGGAGGTTAGTCAACAGTTCTAACATCTACACAAAGGTCAAAGCAAATAAAATAACTTAGAGTGCTGAGCCCAAGGGCACTCTCTAAAATACAGTTTGAACACAATCCATCAATATGTACTTTTTCTTTTCTATTATCCACATAATCACCAGCCCTGTTTCACTATAAATCTGTTATTCAGAAGTGTTCCAAAATGTCATGGTATTGGTCATCTATATCAATTGCCCAAGAGTTATTTATTAAAGTGTTTGGCTAAACAGGTCACCATCCCGATGGCACATAATAAATCAGAAAGCACTTGACAATAGGTGTGACTGGCAGTGCTGCCAACTATTAAAACTTCCATGGCATTTCCATGAGAACTCCCTGCTTTCACTTACTTGCAGCTTTGACCAGCTGTTTAATCTGAAGTTTTCCATGATAGAGTTCAACATTTTTATTTTGTTTAATGGAAATTTTAGCCAAAACAGGTCATTTCTTGTGAAGGCAGGCCAGGGTACAGTATGTTTTATTTCTGTTAAGAAAAAAACCGAGAACATAGTTTGCTAGAAGATCCAGCACTCTGATGCTCTCAAGAAGCCATCTTGAGATTCAGTAGGGATGGTCTGCATTTGTGGCTGTCATCCCAGCTACCCAAACATCACCTTAGATAAGGTTAAGTTGACAGGTGGAGAAAAAATGTTTCCATTCCAGTTTTTTAGGAGTTACAAGCACCATAATAGTACCATCTGCATCCCACGTGTGCCTGCTGATCGAACAGTTCTGTTGCATTACAGCTGTAGCTCCCAGCTGCTTTGGGCCAGCCTGAGCCAAGGGACTGCTTAAAGACTGAGCCTAGAAGGGGAAAGCTTCTTCTGTCAGATTTTAAAGAAATAGAGCTATAAAAGAGAGCAAGCAAGAAGATCTGAAATGTTGCCAGCAGAAACACCCATCAGAGGGATCTGTAGGCTAGAAAGGCACTGACCCAGGACTGTTGCAGGTGACCTTGCAAGGAAGCTCAAAAGCCATTGAGGACTTTAAGGAACCATTTTTTGCTGGCACTTCTGAATTAAGCTCATCAGGATTGCAGATGCATGATTTAGAGATTAAATTTTTGTTATTAATTCAAACAGAAATTTGATTTGCTGGCCCCTCTGCACAGGGATCAACATCATTTCCCCCCTGTACCTCACACCCAGAATGGCAAATGATTCACAAGCAGCACCTAATGGAATATGTGGTTATTGATTAAAATAAAATCATATGAATCCTTCAGAAAGCAGATGTATCAAATCAGAAACTGAGAATGAAAATGTCTACTTAATAATCAAAAATTAAAACAAAAAGTGCATTTAAACTGACTACATCAGCAATCCTAGACGTAACAATCCCAAAGCACCTGGACAAAGTAACAATCACCAGCTACAGTCCAAGAAAGACAATGCACTCATTCACTAGTTCAGCCCTCAGAAAACAACCTCTGAAAAATAACATCTATACTCAACCAGCTCTACTATTGCAGAGGAAGAAACATCTCCCAAAGCTTGGAAGTTTGCTCATGAAGTGCCTCAGTCTCTGTTTGCAGAAGCAGTAAAAGCCCATTAGTGACACTGCTCAAACACACAGGCAGCTCCAAACTGCACTGACATGACAGCTGCCTTCCCACAACCAACCACCCAGCTATGAGGCACGATGAAGCCCCCAGACATTTTTTTAAAAACCCTAAGAAGTACCAACTGCATTCTCCAGAAAAAGCTGTTAGCTTTATGTTTAAAAAGTATTTATTAGAACCGTCTTAACCTAAATGCTGAATAGCCTTGAGGAATGCATATGGACTCCTTACAAGGATCCAGGGATCTGTGGCAGATCTGAATGAATCATGCCTGAGGATGGACCTCTCCAATACTACAGTACAACTGCAGCACTGGAATTCTCTAATGCTTCTAGAGCTAGTTGCAAAAGCCTTCATTGCCCAAAAGCAAAACATTTCACAATTGCGGAAACACACACTTCAATTAGGTAGGAAGAAAATGTTCTGATACACTTAAGGGATATACAGAACAAACTAGCAACAAATACAGCTATGAAAACAGAAAGTTTATTCAACCTGTTAAATATTAAGAGGCTGAGGAGGTGCTAAAATTTAGAAAATAATTTTGGAAGTACGTTCAGCATCAACAGAAATGCACAGCTTCCAAAAATCAGAGTAAAGGAAAAAAAATCTTCAGAGTACCTCTGATGATACCAGCTCTTAAACTTTAAATTAGGATTTTCAACAAAAACCCTCCCTCTTCACATCCTGTTACAGGAAAGAGTAAACCCATGTTTTGTGCATTCTAGGCACTGGTATGCAATTTCATGGAACAGGAATTTAATCTGCACTGAAAATGAGAAGACTTACTTGTGTTCTACTTGCAGTGGTGTATTTCTAAGCATCAGATGACAAGCTATTGATTGTCAGGTATCAAATAAAAAGAGATTCACAGTTAAACAAACAAACATCTCAAGTCTCAGGTACTTACTAAAACCAAATTTCAACACTCCAAAAACGTGCTGACTTGCCTTCATTATTCTCTTCTAAGTGTAACCAAATCTAGTATTGACTTTTCCCTTCAATCACGAAATCAAGCCAAAACTTCAGTCACTAATTTTTTGGTAACCTATCCAACCCTGATAACATGCCCTTCTGTGGACTCCAATCAGTCAATTTATTCAACACAGGACACATTATCAGACTTCTCTGAATCAAACTACTAAGGCACTTCAGTTCTCTTATTTGGTTAGGTTATACTTACCTAAGACTACAAACTACCAAAATTAATTTCATGCTTGCTACACTCTATTCGAAATAGCCTCTCTCTGCATACACGTCCAGGAATCTGTCATTAAAACATCCTGGTTGTTAGGAGTCAGACACAACATGTTAATGAAAAGCTGTGTGAAAAGATAACACTGTGAACAAGCCCCACTTCACACTACACTAGAAGGGGCATATTAATCAAGATCCAGACGGGATTTAAACTGAAAAAGTAATTGCAGCACTTATCAGCATTGCTCACACCCTTCCTCCTCCTCTCCTCTTGTGTTAGATTAGAAGTTGCAGAGAACACATCGTGGCAGAGCATAGAAAACAGGACAAGAACTTCAGCCTCATTGTAATTGCAACCTTTTGGTCACCACCACTGGTCCAAACAGAATGCATCCAGAGGTGGCCAAACACCTCTTGTTCACTGAAAGAGGAAGTCAAAGAACTCCCATTCTCAGCCTTTTCTATGTACACTGGCCATTAGAAGGAACATTGCTACCTGCCAGAGCCTTCCTTTCTAGCATGGGTTGCCTGCACAACTGAAAAAAAAAAAGTCACATGGATCAAAAGGGGTCTGTTTAAGGGACAATAAAACCTCCCTTTTGGGAGCTTCTCTGACATCCTCAAGGGAGTAACTCTCTTCTGAAAAATAACTGATACACTAAAGCAGATATTGAATTACATTATCTGATATCACACATTTACATGCACAAAGCACTAACAATATTAAAGGAAAGAGCATGAAACACTTTTAAAGTCTTTCATTTAAGCAGAGTGATCCTGCTGCAATGATCTGTACATGAAAACTGATGAGTTCTCCCTTTCTTTTTTTTAGGCTATCTGAGGCTGCCATCTTGACAGGGTCCTATCAACATAACAAGCTGTGCTTCTGAAATGCTACACCTCCCTTTTCCATAGTGTACACACTGCCCCTTGCTCTTGTTTTTGGATAAGTGTGGGCTATTTCCTTCTCTGGAAGACTTATTCAGTATCCTTTACACACATTGCAAACCATTCTTTCTTGTTTCACACACAGGTAACCAATAACCACCTTTCTGAAGACATCCATGGCCATTCACAGAAAAATATACCTACATTTTTCTCAGGTAGCCACAGAAGTAGGTTTATATCCTACTGAATGGCAAAAATAATTCAATTCCAGAAGACAGGCGAGTTCTTGCTAAAGATCCTGTTTGTATTTCCTTCCTTGCGTCTGTCAGGATCTTACTACACAGTATACTGTACAGACCTACAAAAACACTTTACTTTGCTTTTCTTAAAATTCATGTCAAGTCATGCACTAGTATACAAGTGAAAAATACCCTCATTTGTGTTACTGATGCAAAGGATTTCTCAGGGATTTGAAGACAGGAAAACTGCATTAGTACCTAACATGTTTTGTTTAGAGCCACCTAAGCTTTATTATCATCATCAGTAAGTTAAAATAGCAATTAGAAATTATTAGTGCTTTTATTTTCTTATGGACACATTCAAGCAGATGAGTTTGGTAAATGTTATTTAGCCTTAATACTGCTATCAGGGCTGCTTAATAGTCAAAGAGACCCCACTTGATTTTAAACATTCTTGCTGATGTCCAGATTAAAAGCTGTTTAGAAAATGATGCTTCAATTACCTCAATAAAAAACTCACAAATGTTTAAGGTCATATTTCATATTTTAATAGCTACCTGGAGGCATCAACCTATTTGCCAGTGGCTCAATACCCAGAAACTGAGTTAGTGTTCAGCAAATCGCCCTTTACAGTTTCATGTGTATATGAATAATGCAATAATAAAGGATTATCTGGTTTTGCCTTTTTTTTTTTCCATCAAGCCTCTACCTTTATTTGAATTTCAGAGAATAAGAAGGCAGTGTATAGTGTGGTGGATTCTATGTGTTGTGTAGCTGACCCATTTTCACACACACGTACAGAGAAAAGACCACCTTACAGCAGAGTCCAAACTCATGTTAGTAAGAGACCAGCATCATCTCAAGTATCACACAAGCATCAATACTGACATTTTTCTATGTGGATTACCTCTTATTACTGAGTGTTTAGGAAAAGATGGCTGCACACTGCCTTTGCTGTGCCAAGCTGCCCAAGAAATTTCTCTGCAGGATCCACTCTCTCAATTACACGGCTTGTGTATATGATGCATCTCATCACAAGCTGCCTTGCACAAGCCAGTACTTGTTCCCATCAGCTTTTAATTCCAAAAATACTTATTCTTAGATGGCATGGATGATGATGAGACAGACAGTAACTTTTTTTTCCTCCTTCCCATCCACCATTTCCAGTGCTGTATTTCAATTTGTTTCACTGAGGAGTCCATGGAAAGTGATGATTCTCCGTCCTAACACATTTCCTGCAGCCTCCAAATAAACTGTATTTTTATTTGCACTTCTTCTAATTGCCAAAAGAATTACTCTTGTTCTTCCCTGTCACCCACTTTGAGGAAGTTGTGGGTCTACAAGACTGCCACCAAATAATTGCTCCAGTGATCTGCAATTCAGTGACTTGGACCTCACAACTCCCAGTTTTAGGAAAGCAACAGAGAACAGCTATCTGAAAACTACCATCCCTGTTTCACAGTTTTTCAATTATATAATGTCAGGCTCCCTCCCCAGTCTGCCAGAAACATGCTGCTAGGTTAGCTGCAGACTACACATGAATTATTTCCAAGTGGAGAGATAAACAAGGAGTGATAGTGCTCAGCAGGACCTTTCTCCCCTGCGCAGTTACAGTGTTTGGAGACTATTCAAATGTCTGCGAGGATACTGGACTGTTTCAGATGGTGATAGACAGACTTATCTGTATTTCCAGCCAAGCATTATTTAGGGACCTTTTAAAAAGTTTTTTAAGACCTGAAGATATGAATATTAATTAGCCCTAAGAAACCACCAGCCTCATGTATCAGAGGGAAACAGTGTAATATGGTTTTCTCAAGCATCTGGAGAGATCAGATTCTTTTCCCTTTTTACTGTGTTTCTTATGGTCAAGTTTTTTTGACCTGCTATAGAACATACAAACACTTCTACAAAATGCCTCATGCAACAGGGTATGGGCCAAAATCAACTCTTTTTGTACGTCTCTGTTATGAAACAATAAAGTATGTGATGCTCCTGAAGAAAAAAAGTACAAGACAGCATCTCCCCTTAATTATCATCTCCTGCCCTGGGGTATCTTTTACCATAACTACTTTTTCCAAATTCATCCAGTAAAAGGAAAACTCTGCCCTGCTAGGATGACAAAAGTCTCACAACAAAAACATCTTTATTAAACTCCAGGGCAGAAGTAGAGCACCTTCCTGTAAAAATGAAATACTGATTAAGCAAACTGTCAACAACCTGATTACATAACTGAACAGATTACCCACAAAAGAGTAGAAAATCTTGCATATAACCTGTACTTTTGCTCAGGCTTTCCCACATAGCTGTCTGCACAACTCATTCATTACAAACCTACCGAAAACCAGCAAATAATGAATTGAACATGAAGCCAGCACTGCAAAATTCAAAAGGTGCAAATCCAATGCTGAAAAGTTAACCATGCTTCTCTGGATGTGCACATCACAGAGCAGAATGACCATATGAGAGTGTATTAAAATGCAATCAGAGCAGTAAGCCAGTCACACATCTCCTTTCTTGGTTCTACAGAATCATTCAACACTCCCACTCAGATCTATAGTCCAATTCATCCTATGAGCACTCATCAGTAAGGAACCACATGTGTCCATCAATTCCTATCATTCTGCCATGCCTCAGTAACAATGGACAAAGGAGTTAATCTCTTCTCGCTTTCTAGCTTCTCACACAGGTGTACAGACAATGACAGTCATTTTCTTTTAGATTCTAGTCTGACACACTCATTTTACCTTTGTGCTCTGATATTTTAACTCCAGGTTCTCCATCTGTTCCTCCTCTTCCTTACTAGGATAAAAAGCATCTCTATTTTATTAACATATCTGTCTGACCTGAATTCTCCCCAACATCTGTCTGCCCTTCTCAGCTCCAAATCTAAAGAACTCCCAATTACTCTTTTCTCTGAAAAGTTGCACCCTGGATAAATGAGAAGTCACCCAAATTTGACAGGCAAGAGAAAGAAGCAAAATCTTACAGATCTGTCATTTAAAACAAATGCAATTCTACTTTTTCAAAATCAGAAGTATGTTTGATGAACACATTTTTATTTCTTCCTCCTCAACCTCAAACCTTTATGTTCACCTCCTCAACCCCAAACAGCATTTACAAATATTTACTTTAAAAAAAAAATGTAGAGGTCAGCAGAAAATAGGCAGGATGACTTTACATATGAGTTCATAACACGAAGAATAATTGCCATTTAAAGCTAAATAGTTTAAATAAGCCTTAAAAAATATATATTTTGACATCACCAATTTAGATAAAAGGTAATGTCTATGTTGGCATTAGGTCACCAGCTTTCTACCCTTGGAAATATCATGTGAGTGACCCTACCCCTTCAGTTCCTTCATCTGCAGATGCTGTACTCTTTTTTCCTCCCTCCCTATTTGGTAGCAGTGCAGACTAGAACTTCAAGCTGTCAGAGGCTTGGTTACAGACAGTTACCCTAAGTAACACAGCTGTGACCAGCTTGTTTTCTGAAACAAAGAAAACATAGTCACAAGTCTTCTTTGATGGAGAATCAGCTAACACAAAGAAGAGAATTTCCAGCCAGACATACTGCATAAAATAGCAGCACAAAGAGCCTGATTCTGTAAGCACAAAACACTTCCCAACACACCACTAAATATAACATCAAAGCAATAAAAAATTGCATTGAAGTGCTAAGCACTGAGGCAGCAAATACCTCCCTCATGATCAGTACTCTAGCTCTGTATCATCATTTGACAAAGTCTCAAAACTCAGCACATGTTAATGGGTCATAAATACCCAGCTGCTCAGGGACAGCTACTTTGCCTCGTGTGCAAGCTGTTTCTACAAATGCTTACAAAAATGTATGAAGGCCTACAAAAATGCCTGGGACACAACAGTGCACAAAGCTATCTCCACAGAGGACAGGAGGAGGTCAAATTCAAGCCATCACCAGAGAGAAGCAGTGGAGAAGTGCCTGGCAGTACTTTGAGGGAGAAGGGAAAAGCTCAGCCTAGTCCTGCAAAGATAAACAAGCAGCAAGGAAAAAATGCAGAGGTGAGGTTAAAGATCCTGCTGATCTGCTAAGTGTCTAGCAGCAAGGTGGGGAGGAAAGAAAATGAAAACTTACCTGGGACTCTTCAGGTTCTCTCCACGATTAGGATCACAGCTCTGCACACACAGCTCCAGATCTGTGCTCTCTCCTCACAATGTGTGCTTCAGTGGTATGCTGGGGACTTAAATGCTTTTATTTGAAATATATCACCCAGAGATATAGAAAGAAATGACAACTTCAATATTCTTAAAGTGTTCAGAACACAGCAATAGGACAGAACTGACATTGAAATCTAATTTTTAGTCATTCTATCTGTATGCAGTCTTCCAGTTTGGTTTAAGAATATTTGAAAGTCAGTATCAGAGGTGCTAACTCATAGGTTTCTGTCCTATAATTGATAGCAAATTGCTTTAAATAAATATCATAATGAACTGGAATCTAAGACTTCCTACTATCCTTGCTTTTATAAAACAATCTTGACTAACAGAGGCTGCTGCAAGTCATACCTGGAATAGGAAAGACAAATACTAATACATACATAAGACTTTTAAAAAAACCCACTGGTTCCTCAAGCGTTAGAGGGGGAAAAAAATCCATGAAGATTCATGAACATTTCATTCTTGTGAAGCTACAAATGTCAGAGTAAAAAAATTAATTTTGCCCTACCATCCAAGTCAAAATCATTTGAATATCATAACAAATAGTGAATATAACTCTTCCACTGTTAATATCTTTCTGCATCCTCTATAATGGATCATGAGGACATATCAGCTTTAAAAAATTCAAGAAACATATTTATATTTTTCTCCATTAGACAATGCAAGTCTACTTATTAAAACCTTGTACTTAAACTCCATTCAGTAAGTAGCCAGGAGAGAAGAAACTGAGTTAACAAGTGCCTTAGGTTTAAGAATTAAATACTTGTAATTAAAAGTAGAAAAATAAGCCACATAAATTCCTGAAAACTCAGTTTTTTTAAAAAAAAAACCTCTGAGCTTTACTGCTTGAGCACCTTCCTCTCAGACTGATGTTCCTAGCATACAAACACCTCATTCCAAAACATCAGGTTATGTCTCTCATACCAATGCATTCTGCAACTTTAGCACTACCATACCTCAGGTTACAGTAAGATGGGATGCAACCAAGACCAACCTCTAACAAGAACAATTGTGCTTGATCAGTCTAAAATAACTCTAAGTTCATCAATAAAACAGTGAATAAAGGAGAATTAGATGGTGTTTGGTGATGCAAGATGAATTGAGTTTATCCTTGGCCATTGCAACTGGCAAAACAAAATGAAAATAGAAACAGTAGGCTATTTGGAGATGGAATAACATGAATATGGTTATCCTCACCACAGTTTGATTGTTATGCCTGAGGTATGATAGTCAATTTAGATAGCTGAAGGACTTAAAATGCTACCCATTGACAAAGATTGGAACTTTACTCTTTGCTGAATGAAAGAATTGTGAAATTTACTTGACAACTCATTTGTGTGACTGATGAATGTATTGGAAAACGGGACTCTCTTCACTCATCCCATGTGAAAAAAGGGACAAATAAAATCAAAAGATGCCTTCGTCATTCTTAACATTATGAAGAAGCCACAAAAATGACAAACACTGAAGGCAGCAAGTCAGACATTTCATACAGATGGTTACAATGACTGGAAACACGTCCTCAGAGAGCAACACAAGATACATAAGGAACTGACAGCAGAGCACCCTACACAACCTGCAGTAGGTACAGGAGCCTTTAAGTTCTCCTAAGTGTAAATTACAAACTAGGTACCAGATCTTTACTGGTACTAGGTACCAGTAAAGATCTTTAGGTGTCAGAGTAGAAAAGACAGTGCAAAGTGAGACAGTAACAAATATTCCTAGTGCATCCATCTAAAAAGGCCTGGCAAAACAAAAACATTGTCATTTTCCTGTTGTTGCAGGACAGCAAGAAGTAGTATATGGCCAAATTTGCTTCTAAGTGCAAATAAATTAACCTTTTTATGGTGCACCCTAGCACCAAAGGTACATTACCTTCAGTTACTAAACAAATCAGCAATTCTGGAATAATTTTGTCCTCCAAAGTGCTCCTCCACATTTAAACATATCTAGAGATACAGATAAATATCCTTTAGCCTGTAAAGCACCTCTGTTTATTCAATAGGTTCAGCCTGATATTTCTCATCCTGAATTTTGGAGCAAAAATCCAGGGCTTATTCAAGAATGCTGGTGGGCACAAAAAAAATACACCTCCTTGACATAAGAGCCAAGATTTTCATTTCATTTCAGTCTAGTGAGAACTGACAAATGCTAAATACTGCGGCCCTCATAGATGTTATTCCTGTATTAACTGTACTACAGTGGAAGTAGAGATACTGGCATTAAGAGGGACTAGGCTTGCTCAGGCACCAGACACCATGGAATCTTATCAGTTCACTGCTTTATCTAAGGCAATTAGCTTTGTTGAGAGGCAAAGTTTATTAGCTCAAAGTAATGCTGTGCTTACAACACCAAATTGCTTTTAAGACTTCACATGTTACATCTGCAGAGAACTGATGAGCTGCATGAATATAAATCTACTCAGGAAGCACAATGCTACAAGATTTAGGCTGACCTCAGAGGATACTCACAATTATAACTGTCTTCAAAGTAACCATACACCAAGAATGCAAAGAGGCTGACAACAAGACAAAAAATGGAGTTGGCTTCAGACTAACGAGATGGCAAGGAGCCACCTGCAGACAGTATACACAGAAAAAAAATATTTTTTCAGTTTTATTTTTCTGGCAGCAAAGTCATTATATGGATATACAGACATACAACCCAATAGGCACAGATTAAGATTGCTAAATATTCAAACCTGATATATAGCTAATGTTTGCACATTTTAAAAAGTTTGAAGGTTTTTCTGTCCTCTAAAAATTAAGAGAAATGTGTGACTTTTTTCTTCTCTAATCCATGATTTCTACCAATCAGCGGCATTCAAAGGTGACTGAGGAGACTTGATGTATTTCTTGTAACTGTGGATGCTAGACTGTATTAATGAGAAGGCCTTTCATTGATTTACTGTAGCTTACTAAATAACACAGAATTAATGTATTGCATATGAGGCTTTGCACACAACAGCAGCAAACAAGATTCAAAGTGTCTAAAACAGCAGATGTTAAGAGAGAAAAAATGAAAAGGAGTCAAGAGTTCTCACTCCCTTCCCTTGTCAGCTAGTTGCCAATCCTTACTTCAAATAAATATATTTTACATACACACAAAGGAAAAACACATTATATACTTTAATTTATCTTTTTTTTTTTTTAAGTATTATTGAATAAGAATTGTAACTAAAGAACATTTCCTTGATGCTTCATACTGCATTCTACAGACTGGAGGGTGAGGTGGCACTACCTGTGAGGTCAGCAGAGAAGAGCTACAAGCACTTCTAGAGCTTTACTGAGCCATACAGGATTTAATGCCATGTGTTGCTCACAAAAATTTTTAATTTCATACAGATGAAATTTCATACAGTTTTTTAATTACTGCAGTGAGTACCTTTTTATAACCCAGATTTAGATGAAAGGAGTGTTAGGCAGCTCAGAGGGTTAAATAAATAAATGAATCTTGTTTACTGCTCCAATATATATGTGACCATCTTGTCACACCACTCTTCTTGTTTCTTTTCCTCAACCTTCAGCTGCTCTGTGACTTTTTTTGGGCTTCAGATATCCTCCTACTTCTGAAAGTGGAACATGTAACCTTGGAAATAAAGCCTAAGGACAAAGGGGCCCTACAGCTTGGTGTATTTCTGCAGCTTTCTTTAAAATATATGTAAAGCAGGAAGGAAAAGCAGACACCTTTGTGTTTTGAAAAGCATCACACCTGACCCAAAGCATCAAGCAGGAATCGTTTTCCCTCTGACTAGTCAGGACCTTAAAGTCAAGAAAATAGAAATGGAACACTTCTTCCATGCAAGAACCCTGAAAGCATTTTTGCTACTACTCTGATTATTCTCCGATTTTAAAAAATGCTGCTATTGGCCACAGCATATTTAAATTGTAATTCACAGCCTCCTGCCTTCTAAAATTTTTATCACACATCTATACTAGTTCAAAAATATCAGATCTGGAAACAAAGCATGCAATACATGATTTGTGCTACTGCAGACACAGGGCAGCTGCCACAATTCCAGTCTGTTGTACAGGGCTTTGCCTGCATTTATATTGCATTATTACCGTCTGTCATGAGAATCTGGTTGAATATCTTATCCAAGCTCTAACATATCTTCAGTTTCTCCCCAAAGAACAACCTTAACAACCCATTCCACAACATCTGTCAGCCTCATAGACTGGAATGACCATGTTTTCATCAGCATTGCTATTACATCTGCTGGAAACAGCTGTCTGGACTGAAAGCCATTGCTTGTTTTTGAAGAGCACCTTCGGATTTTTTCAAATCTTCTCAAGAGAGCAGAAGACTACTGATGATGATGAACATCCATCCTCCTGGCCATTAAAAAATTTTCCTCCCTTTGCCAGTATCCTAGTGTACAAACTAGTGAGAGATTTCCTAAACAGTCTGTCAGCATAACCTCTGCAGATTAAACACACACAGGAGCACGTAACAAACAAAAAGAGTTTGCATATACAAAAATCTTGAATGCAAAATCCCATTCCTGCAATACCAGACAAAAAAACTTATCCTTCTCCTACCCAGGGAACACCTGTGCAAGTAAAGAAATTTCCTGTGATAGGTTTTTGGCGCTCTTTGCATGCAAGTTGTACTACATAAAGACTTGAGGAGTAGACACAGCGGATATTCCCACATCCACCCATGAGATGAGTTGAGCTAATAAGGAAAACACAAAAGCAAGCTGCAGGACTGGTACACCATGGGATGTATCAGCCCCATCAGGAAGCCAAGTCAATGGCTAATACAAGCATAAGAAAACCTGGCTAATAAGAAAGCACCATGATATCAATTCCAGAAGAAAAAAAAAAAATCTTTTGGCCTAGCTTTCATTTTCACTTTGTTCTCTTCAAAAGACAAGACTGTTTTAGATATTTTTGCAGAGTAAAAAACAGTCCAAAGTTTACTGAAAAACTCCAGGAAAAATTTCAAGAGTGCTACTATTTTTCACTAACCACCCACTGTTAGCAGTAGATACATGAATTACCAATTTACTGAACCTCACATTCTGGCTAGGATGTTCCAAATTCCAAAGCACTAGCATAAAAGTGGATATTAATGTTACCTTAACAATTTGTTCTAAAAAACCAATGTTGTACATGTGTCAATGGCTCATCTGTCAAGGGATAAGGTAGAAGAAGTAAAATCTGCAATTCACTCTATAAAGCAAACATTCTTCAATTTGGTAGAGTAAGAATAGGGGGTTTTCTGAACATTCAATAAAACTAACAACCGGGTGAATTTTCCTGACAATATTCAGAGAACACCAAAATCCCAAAGTGAGGAACTTGGTTTCAGCAGGAAACCATAAATATATTGACAAAAGTTATCTCCTTTTGGTGGGGGGAAGGAGTAAATATACTTCTGATTTTTTTTAGAACTATTTATTTTAACCCTTTTGAGAACTGATCACACAATGAAGGGCTCACATGATCTGAGACCTAAGCCAACGACATGTTCTCTAACATCCAACAGAACATAAGATCTGCTAAGAACAATAGACAAAGTAAACCAGCCTCCTGATGCCAATAGCAGAAGGCTTCAACACAAATCATTCCCTTGGAAAATCAATAAAGATACAAAATATAACAGTTATTCCAGGAAATGGCATGACAGCTATGGATGGTATACCCTCCTCCAAGCTTTGAGAAACATCTCGCGCCCTGGCAAGCAGTCAAGGGTACGGCAAGATACACAGCTACTAAAATGAGGTTATAGATACTGAGACAACCAGCACAATGAGGGTATAACTCAGCATGATGAGGGTATAACTGCTGAGTCCACTGGCATGGAGCACTCCACACCCAGCCTCACCCACTGGAGCTGCATTTCTGTTGCTATAGGATGAACTTCACAATATGTCTGTTTCTGCTCAGCTCCAAGAACCAAGGGGTAAGGCAAATCCCTCACCAGAGAAGTTAAAATTCTCTGGTGCTGGCACTACCCACATTCCTAGGAGAGCAACTTCTCAACTTTCTGAGCCTCACACTCACTCCACACAAGCTTAGGAAAGCTTGAAATAATTCATAATGCTGCCTTAGAGACTTGAGAGAGCAGACAGCTAGACAAGGAGGACAGAAACGTGTATGCTCCCATCTACAAAAGCTTTAAGCCTTTCTTTAATAAAGAAACATTTTAATAAAGAAACATGTAATAGCAGTTCTTGATCTTAATTAGGTCTAGCCATCACACAGAAAGGGGAAAAGACAGACCCATATTGCCCTTGGGAATTTGCAGGAACATTAAGTTGGAAACATTATCTGCATATGCAACAGCACTCAGCCCACACCTCTCAAGCATCTTGCAATGCATGTGCATGACACCAACCAGCAACGTCTCAGAGACACTAGGTTCAATTTGCTCAAAATTACAGTATCAAGATTCACACATTAACAATAAGCTTTTATTTCCTTCTGTTTGAAATAATTATATAAACAGCACCAAACTTTATACTGATTAATAAATGTTCAAAGCCACAATGGAGATACATTTCATAATTCAAAAGAGGGAACAAAAAGGCAAATAAGAACCTGACATTTTTAAAGTCTTGTAATTTCAGCCCAGTCTGTTGAGCTCAAGGCTTTCAAACACTTATAGCCACCAACACTATGTTGACAGAAATTTCCATCATAATTGTCATCTAGTTCTTATTGTTTTCAAAGACAAAACTTTACAACAAACTTCTGATATTCAAAGATCCCCAGAAATGGCTAAAACCTATCTTCTCATAATCTCCAGAGTAGTAAAACCCATTTCTACCTCAAAAAAAGACAGCTTGCACCACAGATGCATTTTTTTTAGCTACACTGACAATCATATCATGCCAGTAGTATTGCATGGCTTATCTGAGAAAGCTTGAGATGAGCCATGGGACTAAAGCTCAAAACAATCCTCCAAGACCATCTCAGAAGCGAGGGAGGGACTAGCGTCGCACACCTACACTGCAGTTCATGCACAACATATTCAGCTATTAAAGTACTCCAGTTAGCTACCTCAGGGTCATCCATCTTGCACAGCTTCCCCAGAATTAGCCACATCCCAGGAAAGTCCAGAGCCTTAGTCATATTAGGGGACCAAGGACTGCTCACATTAGGCAAAAACTCCTGATGAATTATATCTTCATACAGCCATTTATTTAGGAGAACACTACAATCCCATCTATATTGTGTTACTCTGCTCTCATGTACAAGCTCATTGTAGCAAAGCCCCACTTCACAGAATTAGGAGTATTTCCTCCCTTACCACAGATTTGCTCCTAGTGCACTCAGAGTTTCTTAAACACACCTTAATCCACATTCACACACAACAAGACACCTTCACCTGTTAAACTTTGCCTTTCTGCACACTTTTTCTTTCAGATGGGCTCAATATCAAGCAGAATAGAGCAGTGGAAAAAGCTCTATTCTGAAATTATGAAATTTTGCAAAATCTGAAAAACTCCAGTTTATGGAGGAACTCAACAGAAGCTCATCTGAGTAAAATAAATTACAGAAGCTTTCACTAGCAAAATCACTGGAATTAGTTGGTTGTTTATTTGGTTGGAGATTTTTTAATCTTTCAATAGATTCCTGAGAGGAAAACATACCAGCTGGGGACACGAGACACAGAGTTGGTAAATATTGTAACAATTAACTTTGCATTTATTTGATTACTTGTGGTCTCTTTTATCCTGTGGGTACAGAGAAAACAGCAAAGGGTAAAGCATGGCTCATTTGCTTCTTCTCACTGCCCTTCATATCCTCTTCTCTCTCTGTTGAAGTCTGCTGAGCTACTGCCCCAGATGCAACAGTGGTGTGATGTGGTTCAATATGTCACATCAACAATGGGGTGTGCAGGCAGTGTTCTGCAGCAGCAACATCAGAGCTCCCTGCTCCCATCTCTCCCCACAGGCTAACAATGCATCAGTCCTCTAACCTACATTGCTTTTTCTGGGCTGGCAGATTGTCTGCTGCCTCGCTTCGTCTAGGCATTAGAGCAACACAGGACTTCTTGACTATTCGGAGACGCACAAAAAAAAAAAAAAAAAAAAGGTCTGGGAGTTTACCCAAGCCTAATCCATTGCCTCAGGGAAGACCATTAGACACAAACCATTCATGACAGTTTTGCCTCACCTCCTCTTATCAGCCTCCAAGGAGGCAGTCACACCTTTCCTAGGCAACCTAATTCATCACTGAGCTCTTTGTGGTTACTTTTCTCACCTAAATTTCTAAATTTACAAAAATCTCTTGTGCTACAATGTGATCCCATTATTTCTTGAAATGCCCAGCACAAACAGAGAACAAACAGTTCTTTCTTCTTATTGTCATTTTCATATGCCAGTCTCCTGATTAAACATGGTTTTAAGAGCAAAATCTCTCAGGTCTCATTTGCTGATTATGCTCTGGATTCTCCATGTTTTTCTTTGGGCTCAGAGTCCCAAACATGATATCACACTAAACAGAAAATATAAGCAATCCTAACTGTTAGGTTTATTCATGCCTTACATATATCCTTTCTATCTCTGATTCTGCTTGCCAGTAAGAACATCATGGTTTGGCAGCAGTCATGAAAATACACACTTTTTTAAAAAAAGCCTGATCTTGCCTCTGGGAAATCTGAGGGAAGAAAAAGTAGGTTAGAGAATAAGTCCTATATTACACCATCAACGTTCAGAGACTGAAAAAGCAGAGCTTTAACACACAGGAAGTTATTACCACTATCTTCTTGTTCTTCAACAGCTGCAAACAGAATCAGCCAACTGAGCCTCTTAACCTGACATTTCAGCCTGCTCCCTTGCTATACAAACCAAGACCAGTGCCCATGCTTCTCTTGCTACTTCTAAAAACAAAGCAGCCTAGCTGTGAAAACCCAGTGCCAAGTCCTAAAGCAGGACCATATCTTCTTGAGCATAGTCAAAATCAGTGACGTTCCTTGATAGGAACAGTTCGCAGTTTCTTAGCTTGTCCCAGCAATTGCCAGCAGCAGCGAACTAACAAGTGGAACAGGCACCTTAAGTTCTGGCTTTACAGAAGTGTAACACCTCCACTTGCAGTGACTTCCCTGAGCCAGGTAGAAGGGCTTCCACCAAGCCTTTCCTTTCAGTTATGGTTTTAGCCTTCATAAAGTAGAATCATAAAATATTCTGAGTTGGAAGGGACCCGTCAGGATCATCAGTCCAAGAAGTATCCTGTCTCTACCCCAAGCAGGCTAGGTCACCAATCTCATCTCATCTTTTCTCAGGTCTGCTAACTACAAGCACCTGCATCTTCCAGCTGAGCCCCTGATGGCTCCAGAGACAAGTGATGAGCCTCAGGCCAGGCACTGCCCAGCCCTCTCAGCTACGATTTGAGAGTTAAGGTCCTCAAACACTAACTTACTGAGCACTCTCCTCCAGGTTTCTGCAAATCCTGAAAATTAGTAGAAGACCTAGTGGATCTAGGGCTGGTTTGGGAATGTTTGTCTACACTCAAGAAGAGTCTGTATGAAGACTTAGATTAATTTGTATGCCATATATTGCACTCTAGAGCTCATGTTTATTCCTATATATGTGAGCCCCAAACCACCTTTCTTGTCCATCTCAAAGAATAGAAGAACAAATACTTAAGTGTAGAAATACTGCACTTCCACAGATGCATTAAGCAAAAGTGAAAGTATATTAATAATTTAATAAGGGACTCAAAGAAAAAAACTACATTTGAAGTGCTTTTCTGTAACCTTAAATACTGCAGAAACAGAAGAGTTTGCTGCCATGTCCCCAGACATGGGAGTTCAACTAGTTGGCCTGTCCAGACTCCAGCATAATTAGCAACTAACTACTTCTTCACAGATATCTTCCCAATATTTTCAAGTATCTTTTACCTTCTTTTTAATTTCCTGTCCTTAACTGTTGTTGTTCACTGTAAAATAGCAGTTATGGTTTACTCTGGAAGCAACTGACTATTCCAGTGGAATATCTTTATATGTTACATATTACTGTGCATTACTGTTTCCTCCAAAGGAATATCTGTTAACCAAGACATGAAAAAATGCTGCTGGGTTTCGGGGTGCCTATGTGTGCCCTATATAGAGACACATGCGTATTTGCATGTGTGTGTTTCTACATAGGCAGATAAACTTACACAATGTATATGTCACAAAAATGTAAATGGGAATAAGTTAGAAAAATTTATCAAGGAAAAGTATCAACTCTATGAAACACAGAGCTGATACTGCTATAAACAAAAAGAATACTGGGCCTTAACTATCTCTGGTAACAAGGGATTTAACAGTCTCTGTTAACAGGCCACAAAATATGTGTGAACTCTTGTCATGCCATTTAGTCCATGACTCCTACATCATATCCCAAGCAAAGGGCACCACATCAGCTTTAACATAGCTTCCTGATTTCTGTGTGTTTTCAGTGAAATGACTGCAGAGAAAAATCCCTACAGGGTGGAGCCTGGGGGACTCAGCAGGAAGCCTGGCTTGCAGTCTGTTTTTCCCTCTAGTCAACAAGTTTAAAGCACTTGCACAGAAGCAATTCTTAGTTGTTCCTGCAGCTGCTGCTCCCTAAAATGTTACAGACCTAGAATAAGGTGCCATTTACTGTTCAGGGAGTGAAATTATGAAAAAGCATACTCAGACATTGAGAGAAACCCACTATGATGAAGAAAGCATTTTGTTCAAGCAGAACAGGACAACATAAACCTTACTGGCTCTCCAAGTACAGTTCTGATTTTTGGATATAAGGTTTGAAAACTTATTTTCTACTTTTCAGGTATTCGTAGTTCACTTGTATGGCAACAGCATGCGCTGGCCTTTATTTTGCCATGGGAGAAGACAAGTTGACATTGTTTAAAATAACATTTACCTACACTGTAGGCACTTAAAAGCATCAAAATACACAGCCAGACTGAGCTTTAATGAAGCTAAAGTGGATATGCAATTAAATTTTAAATAATGTTTTAAGTTGAACCCTGTTCCATAAATTCCTCACTGCAGGGAAACTTTTTACATGAGAAACCTTTCAAGATAAGAGGTTTTCAGGACTTGTGCAAGAAAAAATGATACCTAGAACACAGTTTAGTGGGAATCCAAACAATAAAAAAGATTACAAGCATCAAGAGGAGATTATGTTTAATTTGAATTGCTGTACGATGAATAAGCTTTCAAGATTTTTAACCACTCAAAGGCTAATTTGATGTCATTTTGTCTGATAAAAAAAGGAAAATATGTAGTAAAACACTTAAAAATTCTAAATTGCATAAGCGGGACTTCCTGCAGATTTCACAGAAAAGAGGTTCATTATGTGTGTTTTCTACCTCTAAACCAACATGCCACTCTGGGTGTTTTAGACAAGTGAAGTAAGGAAACAAAACATGGAAAAAAGAAATGGTAAATACTAAAACACAAATTTCGCCTCTTGAATTCTCACCACTTCCCTTACGGAAGTGATAAACATTTTAACACTTCTGTATAAATCAAGAGAAATCATGAGCAAAAAAAATATTGGTATTGTTATAACATGGGTCAGGTTTCAGTGATCTTTTCAATTAAGTTTTAGCAAATGTTTCTTAGTAACTGAAAGATTGTTGGCTCTAAGGTCAGTTGTAATGGAGTTTTTAAAGTCAGTTCTCCTCCTTTAGAATTAATCCTCATTTTCACCCACTGAAAAATTATCAGGAAGAAAGCCATTTCCAAACACTTAAGTATATTTATTACTCTCATTTCCACCCTGATTATGCAGCTAACTGACTAGAATAAACCAATTCACTGCATATTCTAACAAGGGTGCTGTTATTGGCAATCTACTTCAACAGAATGACCTACACTGGCAACCTGCCTGCAAACAGCAGTGAAATTCCGTAAAAGCCAAAGGATTGCTGTGGCCACCTTTTTAGCACAAGGACACAGCCTGTGGAAGATACCAGCCTCAGAATGAGCAGCCTAACATCCAAATCTGTGTGCAACATTTGATCCAGGCATGGCTTGCCAAACACACGTGCGTTCATTTCTTTTGGTTTGTCAAACACTTACTGTGCTGACAATGAGCACAGAATCATAGAATTGTCGAGGCTGGAAAAGGTTTTTAGGACCCTTGAGTCCAGCTGTTAATCCAGCACTGGCAAGTTCACTTCTAAACCATGTCACCAAGTACCCCATCTCTAGTTCCCTGGACAACCTGTGCCAGAGCTTTGTAACCCTTTCCATGAAGAAATTGTTCCTTGTATCCTAGCTAAACGCCTTCTTGGCACGACCTGAGGCTATGTTCTCGTGTCCCATCACTTTTTATTTTTGAGAAGAGAGCAACCCTCACCTGGCTACAGCTTCCTTTCAGGGAGTCGTAGGGAGCGATAAGGGCCCCCTGAGCCTCCTTCTCTCCAGGGTAAACCACCCCAGCTCCATCAGCTGCTCCTCAGCAGACTTTGTGCTCCACACCCTTCACTGAAGTACCTCAATGTCTTTTTGGTATTGAGGGACCCAAAACTGAACACAGGATTCCAGATGCAGCCTTGTCACTGCTAAGTACAGGCCCATGACAAGGGCCCTGGTCCTGACTCTCGGACACAGGCCAGGATGCCACTGACCTTCTTGGCCACCTGGGTACATGCTTTGGATTATGAGGGCTCCATTCTGCTCCCTGTTCCTGTCTTTCATCTCAAGAGGGCTGGGTACCCAGAGAACAGTTGGTCTTATTATTAAAGGCTTATTATTAATGTAAAGAAGGCATTAAATTCCCCAGCTTTTGTCACTATGTTTCCCACCACATCCATTAAAGGATGGAGATTCTCTTTAGACCTCATTTTGTTGTTGATGTGTTTACAGAAATATTTTTATTGTCTTTTACAGCAGTAGCCAGATTCCTGTTCTAGTAGGGCTTTAACCCTTTTAATTTTCTCCCTGCATTACTTCACAACATCCTTGTATTCCTCCCTGGGTTGTCTGCCCCTTCTTTGAAGAATTATAAACTCTCCTTTTTCCCCCTGAGTTCCAGTCAGAAAGAGCACTCAGTTCTTGTCTACTGCAAGAAGTGGGCCTTTCTGTCTGGTTGGTTGGCTTGATCTCAGAACCTTCACTGTCACAAGCAGAGAGGAATTAGTTTGCCTTGCAAGAAAAAAGTAATTAGCCAGGTCAGTTCAGAAAACAAAATTATCAAATCCTATTTCAGTAGGATTTGCTTCTTGAGGTAATTATTCCTTTATGGTCTGAACTGGTATGTGCCCTAATGCATTCAAATGAACACACCAGAGAACCAAGAATGAAAACTTCACATCTCTTTACTAGAATGATTCAAAAATACTTGAGGTCAGTGACATCTGAAAATGAAATCAAACAAAATTGCATACATACCTTGCACCTCTAAAATCTTCTATCTTACAATCCAAAGGCTTTTGCTAATTATGCCCTAAGCATAATATCTTTATAAGTCAGCAGAGTAAACAGCTAAATAATTTGTGTTAGCCTAAGGCAAGTCCCCCCAGTCACTGGCAATGTTACACAACTGAAAGGAGGCAGGAGGGACACTTCTGGAAAACATATTGTGATTCTGGGATTCAACCTCAAACAAAACAGGAAAATGGAAAGCCACTTCAAAATTAATCTCACAAGTGTTTCTGGCAAAAATTGTTTCTATTGTATGTCATGGCAATAGAACTGGGGGAAAAGTAAATGAAAATGTACAAATTGTTTGTTCCTTATGAGGTATGAGAGAATAAAATATTGCACATTTAATACACATTATCTATGAAGAATGATTGTTAGAGAAAGCATTAATCTGATCTCTTTCCAAGTCACATCCTGGCTGTGAGGTGTTTTATGCACAATTATCATATATTTAAAAGCCAGGCAATTCGATAAGACTTTCAAAATTTTAAATTTGCTGTACTTCATGTTGCATAATTACAAACTAGTATGTGAGTGCTACAATCAGAAATGTTGTATTCATGATCAGCAGCATTATAAGGTAACTGAAACACAAAAAACAGATAGATTCAGAGATTTCGAAGTTGGAAAGGGACTACAAAAACATCTAATCTTAATTGTGCACCACTACATGACAAAATCAAGGTATTTTAGGGCATTAAACTACCTCAGTTTGACAACATGATTGAAAGGCAATACACATTCTACTCTAAATAAAGCAGCAGATACTTGCAGAACTTACTAAATTATAAATAAAAGCTACAATAAACTGAAAGTAAAATAAGAGATGGTGTCTGAGTCACCAAGAAAGTCACCTCCTTAAACTAATGGATTTTCTTAGAGGTCAGCAAAATGAGTGAAGCAGAAAGCAACGCAAAAGTTGATAAAAATAAATAAGGAATGCAGAGTAAAGAGTGACAGGTATTGTCACTCTTTACTCTGCATTCCTTATTTATTTTTACTCTGCAATACAATCGTCATTGTTTTTGTGTGTGAAACAATTCACTCACAAAAACAAAAATTGAAAAAAAAATTTGAAACTATTGGTAGACTCTTTTATGCCTTAATCAGAACAGTGTTTTGGAGCCAGAGATGCAAAAGGATGGAAAAAAATTTTGGGAGTACAATTGCAGGAGCAAAATCTACGTTGGCCCCCATTTACCCATAAACACTACATGCAGCCCATGTGTTGTTCTGATGATTTGCTGCCATCTAGAAACAGAGCTTCATCTATGCAATCACTACTTGGCTGGTCAAAGACTTTGATTTCCAAGCAAATTAATCCATCTCCTTTTATTAGTCCTAATGACTTTAGTCAATAAAATTGAAATGTTCAATGTATCTTTAAAAAAATCTCAGCCAAATAAATTTAGGTATAAGTTAAATTCATCTAGAATAACATGTTGTAATAATTCCCAAGATTTCCACAATGTTCATAACTGACTCACTTGCTTAAGTGTGTCTCGCCACCACTGTATGATTTTGTTGCAGCTCCTCATATTTCAGAGGATCTTGTACACCGCTGCTCAGGCTCACAGCTTCCTTGGATGCTAACTGCTGAACTATTACCCAACTCACAGGTGCAATTTCAAAGTGAAATAGAACTTATTTCTTAGGTAACCATCACACACAGGAAACATAGAAAGGAATGTCTGTATAGAAAGTAGCTCCAAAGCCCCACAAAGGCAAGTAAATAACCCAATGGATTAGCACAGTCTTACGGTTTTTTTTTTTTCCTTGAAAGAAAATCTCAGATTGTACATTAGCAGTAGGGGTTTCAGCACAACACAAAAAAAAAATAGCACAGTGCTTTGAGGACTGTGTTGTATCGGCAAACCAAAGATCATTTTCTCCCCTGGCTGTAGAGTGCCCTCACTTTTAATGTGGGTCTTTTTGAGGGAATGGGTTGGGTTTGCTCTCTGCTGCCAAAGCAGAGTAATTCCAGTGCAACTATTTTTTTATTTGTGGTGATTTCTGGGGGTTAGGAACAGGCTTTTAATGTTTATTAAGCAATGAAGAATGACATTTTTTGGAGACAGCACTGTGACATAAATCAGTCCAATTTATGATCTAGAAGCCAAGCTGCTCCAAACCAGAAATTATCTCTGTTCTTGGTCACAGCTGTGAGAGTCTTACAAGCACAGCATTTTGCTCTGCTAAGTCTTTTCTCTAACCCATCCTTACTGGAAGGCGATGGTAAATTTCTTCAGAAACAAGAAGTAACTGCATTCATCTTCTTCTGAGGCAGAGAGATTCAGTCCATCTAACACAGGCAGCTAAAGGACATGTAGGCATGAGCTCTTTCCAAGCCACACCTTAAAGTCAAAGTAGATAAAAAGGCATCTAAAGAACGATGGTAATTTCATCCTGAAACTACTTTCTAAAGCAGGTTAGAGGAACACCTCTCTGGAGCTGCCAGCTTTTCTCCAATGACAGTAAATGCCGGCTAGGGTAGCTAGTGGCTTATTTGCCATGTAGTTTTCAGCAATCTAAAGACAGAAGACATAAACAGTAAGTGTCTGAAAGAAAGGCATAAAACTTCTGAGAACAACCACTGAACCACCTTACTTTGTGAAGATCACACAGTGATGGCACCACCCAGAAACAAAGACCCTGAACAGAAGGATTCTTCCTGTGCTACTACTTCACAGCATCTCAAAAGATTTCCCTCAAAAGGTTTCCATCAAAAGATTTCCATTTTCTTCCAAAAGATTTCCATCTTCCAACTATTTTTTCCAGCTCTGCTTCAAGGTCTCCACTATGATGATAGCAGCCAGTTGCTCAAAGCAAATTACATTGATCTTATCATGATGAAAGTCAGTTTTTGTAAGGCTGTTTCTTTTAAAATGTTTTCACATAAAGTGCTTCAGAGTCCAGGTGAAGGAGGGAAAATAAGAATAAGAATGCTCAGCTGAAAGCATTCAAGCAATGTCTAGTGCTTTAAATAGAATTTACAACAGTTAGGAAGACTGCTCTTTAACCCTATCACTACAATATTTTTTCTTATTTGTTAGAGCACAAGTCTAAGTATGCCTTAGTCTCAAAGGGAAGATTTGTAAGGAAATAAAATCCTTAACTTGCACGTTGCTATAAAGATTATTTCTCTTTATTTATAATATCCTCTAATGACTTTCAAAATACTTCAAAACCAGTAACAGACATAAGGAATGTGTGACATTCAGTATTGTAGATAATTCCTTTGAAATGTTTATTTTCCTGTTGGTCCTCCACAGCCCATTCATGAGTTATATAAGTTCATATCACTTGATCTGCTTAACTGTGCACTGTCCTTCCTCTGCCAACTGCAACCCACATGAGGCTTAAAACAGAGCCAAAACCAAACGAGTTCCATTTCAGAGAAACAAAGCAGGGCATCTGATGCTAATAGGGAATCTTGAGATCAAACCATTTCTAGCTTTACAACAATGTTTTAATGAGATTAAGCAGGCCCCTGACAGTGTCTACAGCATTTTCTCTACCTAGAAAATTTTGTCTTCTACCTGTACCACTCACATTCTTCAGTGAAACAAATTAAGTAACAAGATTTATTAAATAGTATATCCAACCCTCATGTGGGTTTTGAGTATTTTTAAATCATCTTCCCTATTAGCTTCAGTACTGTGGCTATTACCTGAGAATCATATTTCACTTCAGAACCTACAGAGGCCTGGAAAATATGGTTATAAAGCTTGTACCTGTTTGTGAATATAAAATTTTTTCATAATCCTCAAGAAACTGGTTAGATTTTTGATAGGCTTGCAGGAAAAGATAAAATGAGTTGTCTGAAATTGCATCACAAATCTGTGCAAAGTCCCAAAGGCATCTTACCAGTGCTCTAAAAGGCAAACTGCTCCAAGGTAGGGAACTCAATCTGCATAGTAGCAAGAGGTTAAAATCCCAGACAAATGATCAACAGAAAGAGAAGACTCTATATTGGATGTGTTTTAGGAAGAAAATTTTGAAAAAATTATGGTAGCCCTGGGTCTCTCCATCACAACATGCTCTGTTGAAAATTTGTGACACTGCCTTTCCCAGTGCCATACCACACACTGTAGTAGTTTCACAACAAAATTAAGAGGACCCACAACAGCTCTCCTCACAGGCACCTGGATCAATTTATAATTGCCACTTCAAAGAGCATACATTAGGACACCACAATTATTATGACTATAACCAGGCAAGAAAAAAAAATTGAAAAAGCTAAAGCAAATTAGGCATAATTTGGAGTTGCTAAGCTGTTCCACCAATAGCAAATGCTTCCCACAGGAATCCATGAGAACTGACTGACAGTATTTCTTCAAAAATTCCCTTTTCATCCTTGTTTTCTTTTCCACTGTCTGCGAAAAAGGACTTTTAAGAAACAACTTTAAAAATCCCAAACCAATAGACAGATGATATTCAACCACTTATTATCTACTATGCATTTCTACAGTGATGCAAAAGCATTTTGTTCTGTGTTTAAAGGGCTAAACACAGAAAGGTGAAAACAGAGCTTCAGAGACCCAGATCTTCCTTTTAGTTGCATTTCTACAGTGACCAGCAAGCACTGCCTATAAAAAGTGCCTCCAATGGCCACTACCTTTTGAGAGGCAGAATGAACACTCAAGAGAGCTGGAAAGAAGTACCAAGATCTAAAGAGGACCACGGTTTGAGCATCAGTAAGACATGTCCTTCACAGCTGTAAGCAGTCAGCTGAACATGTATTTGCCACTGGTTACATGTGCTCTCAAGCAGAATTTTGCAGGTCTTGACCCCCTGATCAGGGAACAAAGAAAGTTGTGTTTCATTATATCTATTTAATCTCAGAAATTGCATTTTTTAGTAAAGTGAAGGGACAGGCCACAAAATACATCCATGAGGGACTGGCAGCCTATGTGCTTTTACATAGGAGAGAAAGTTTAGCAACACCAACTATTCATGGTGCAATTTTACAGAGACTGCATAAAAATCTCAAAGTCCTTTCTGCCATGACAAAAGAGCAATCCTTGTGCAAGAGAGCAGGAATCAGCCCTTGCATTCAAGCACAGATTATTGCTGCTGGTTGGCAGAATAGGGCACTTCATTAGGTCCTGGCATGCCAATGCAATGGTATAATAGAACCTTAAGGCAGACTTTTTAGAACATTCAAGTCCCATAGATCACATTTAGAGATTGTTTCTTTTACAGCTAACTTGGCATGTTCTGCTGATCTCTCTGTGATGCAGCAAGCTTTCTGGAGTACTTAACTGATCCAAAAGCCCTGGAACTCAAACCTCCTACACGCATGTTTTAAAGTTTTAAATGGCTATTTGTTGTAATAATTTTGACAATAATTGCAGTGTCAAAACAGCTACTGAAACCAGCCAACATCAGCCCCCAGTACACATTATCCTTTAATAAATGGAAAAAAGCCAGGGGGGTAGGGACTGGGAAATGAAATTAAATCTTTTACCATTTCTTCACTGTATGGTTTCTGAAGTGATCCACTGAGTGAAGCAAATAAAAAAATAACCAAACCACCTTTTCCAAAAAAGCAGCTGACAGAAATGGAGACAGTACTCTGAGCACATAAAAATTCTTCCTCCATGCAATTACTGGTGTCAGATAAGGTTGCTGAGGGTACATTCTACAGAACATAATAAGAATGGATTTCCAGCAATTATGCAGCATATTTGACTGTAGATGTCAGAGGTATCAAGTTGATAAAACAGTCACTCAGAATATGGTTCCTCCTAAAACATCAGGAATATTTTTACTTTTAAATCAATCCACATTGAGGCAAGCTCTTTTAAATACCATGACTGAGCCCACATAAACTCTACACAGCCAAACTGACCCAAGACTACAGCAGCCCCAGAAGGACCAGCCCTGTTCTACCCCAGGCTGAGGAACATGCATGCCCCCAACAAACTAATGCCAGGACTTCAGTTTTCAGGGTCTCTGCTTAGAAGTTAATCTGACTGAAAATTTAAATTTTAATTTTTTGTTTGGCTTGGAGTTTTTTGATATGGCTATTTTTTCAGCAACATCTGCTGTCTTTTGCAGGCAGTATTACTGCTAGCTGAGTTTCACTCACAGCCAGACAGGAAACTCCACTGGATTCCAGAAGAACCAAATAAGGTGTTACCCATACCTGTTATAACTTCATGACTGCTAAGGAGAAGGGTGGGAATGGGCACTTACCTTTGCCCAAGATGAATTTTACTCTGGAAATTGCCTTTTATTTCCATTTGCTATAAAAAGATGAGAATGAACACCTCAAAGGTACTTGTTTAACTTTGAAAAGTTTGGCAAATGAACAGACACTAGGATGATATGTCTTTTTTTCTCACAGAATTCTGCTTTGTTCTGCTTCCCAGTTACATTTCAAATACTTTCAGGTTGGATCTATCTGTCCCTATCTTTTTCAGGTGCCCATATTGGGCAGAAGTTAAACATCTGAAAAATTAAATTCAGATATGCAAGTTTTAGATGCTCACCCTCCAACTCCTTTTACAGAAAATGGAAAGTCTTTACTAAGGAGAAAAAACCTCAAAATTTATTCAAGCAACAACATGTTTCTTAAAACAAAGGTTGACATAATGCCAAAAATACCCAAAAGTAAAAGATCAGAGTTACTACTTGGTTCTGATATATAGGAATCAAAAGTTCTGTCTCTGGAGGCTGAGAAGGAAAGTCCACACATGCAAATTTTTATGTAGGTGTTTGGTGGGAATTTTTTTAAGGGATGAATGTAGAAGATTAAATGTTTAATAGATTGGGGGATGTATTAATGCTAAAATAATAAATCATTGCAGCAAAAATACTCCCCCTAGCTACGAAAAGTGAAATCAAACCGAATTTGACTTGTTAGCCAAATTATGACTGAGCAAGGTCAGGTAAAAACAAGCTGTGTTGAATGGAATGGTAGATTCACACAGCTCAAGCACAGGTCAGGCAGTTAAACAACTGGAAATTATCAGTGAAATTTTCAAGAGGACTTTTGAAGCAGACACTGGTTCTTCAGTGGTTTGCATGCTCTCATGGCCTGAATATGGTGCAGCAGCTTTAGCTAGAGACGGGAGAAGCACAAGCCAAAGATTATTTGGTACAATAAAGACAATACACAAGCCAGCCTACTGTTTCTTTAGAGCAGGCAGGTTTTTGTGAGGTGTGTTTAAGGAATTGCTGCAGGACCTGAATTAACCTATTATGGGAGAGTTTTCAATGTAACCTCTCCAAGTATTCCAATACAAACTGCAGGGACTTTTTTTAATGTGTTCTTCTGACATGGCAAAGGAAAGAAAAACCTCAGAGAACTGAAACTAAGTAAGTGTGAGGCTGCAGAAAATAACAGAATAAATCACAGAATCTCCTCTTACAACCTGGAAAATCTCTATGAAACCAAACTGCCGATGACTGGAAATAAGAGCAATATATTTATTGTGAGTCTGTAGTGCTGCATTGTTTAGCAAAGACACAGAACCACTGGAAGATGAAGGGAATCCTGACAGCCAGAGGAACACTGCAGCATTGATAGTGTTGGAGCAGCAAGGCCTGCCTTTGGAGCTCAGAGGCAGAGTAACATCTCTGATCAAATTTACCTTGACTAGCCATAATTAGATTCTCAATCAGAGAGCTGGCTGAGGACAGAAGATGCTGACAAAGAGAAAAACATTTTGGAAACTTAGACAGAACAGCTATACACATCCATAATCTGAAGGCTGGATCTGATAAAGGGTTTGAGTGAGCGTGGACTAGAGGTTGCAATCTGCTAGTTCCTGGCTCCCAAGGGGGGAATGACAGCAGGATGCAGTCTGACAATGGGATTTTACAGCAATCTAAAATCACAATTCTACGCGTCCTACCCAGTCTCACAAAATAATTAGTGAACCTGTGACTGCAGTCACACAAAAATTAATTCCCACCACCATCTCGTTTGATTGCCAGGAAGGCAATGCTACTACCCACACATCATTATCATTAATTGCACAGACAGAAAGGAGAAAGCAAAAACCTATCAGGGCAGAAGGTCAGGAAGCAGAAAACTTGACCACTCTCTAAGCCAAGGGTGACTCCAGCACAGGATGCATCAGCACCAGCCAGGGCCACAGTCCTGTACCACCTGAGGGCAGCAGGCAGCTCCAGATGTTGAACAGGCTCCACTGGCAGCCCGACATGGTGAGGGAGCAAACCAGATCTGAGGGCTGTCCAGGGGTACAGCCAAAGGCAAAGGATGAAGCAGAGGCAAATACCCCTCAAGGCAAGAGCAGAAGCCTCCAAGGCAGCTGCCTCCATCCCCTGTCTCCTCCTCCTCCTCTTTCTTTCCTGTGTGTGGGCCAAGGGCAGGAACATGCAGCTCCTCAGGACAGCCAGGGCCAGGTCTCAGCACCCCATGGCACAGGCTGCCACCACTCCCCTGCCCACAGAGCTCCAAGGATGCTGGGAATCACCAAACTATCATGTCCAGCAAGATGAAGGATCCACAGGGGCTGGAGAAGGGTGGCCAGGCAACCCCAGGTGCAGGGCTCCATGGAGAAAATCTACTCTGCCAAAGCAGCTGGACAGCCTGGAGGGGAAGGAGTCCCAGCAGCAGGAGGCAGAGGAGCAGCTTTCCTCCCTGGCATGGTCTTGGTGGCTCAGTGACCCACTCAGGCAGCTGAGTGCCAGGGACAGGATGGCATGGCATGGGACAGGACAGGTTACACAAGAAAGCATCCAGGTGGATTTGGAATGTCTGCAGAGAGGGAGACTTTACGACCCCCTGGGGCAGTCCCTTCCAGAGCTCTGCCACACTCAGTGCAAAGAAGTTTTTCCTCAAGACCTGAGGAAGAACTCCTACAGAACACCCTCGCTCTCTTTTCTCATCTGCCAGGTGAACTAATTTCTCAGCCTTGGGCAGCCAGAGCTGGCAGGCCTGGAGGGGCTGGAGGCCATCCTGAGCATGCAGAAGGCACTGGAGTGGCTTTAAGCCCACATCCCAGTGAGTCAGGGACCTTGGCCAAGGAGGAGGACTGGAAACACAATATTGACAAAGGCCTGTCCCAAAGAGCTGTCCCAAGGGATGTGGAAAGACAACCTAAAATCTCCAGTGCCCTTGGGGATGTGAGAAGAAAGGCTGGTTTGGATGGAGCTCTAAACAACCTGGTCTGGTGAAAGGTGTCCCTACCCATGCAAGAGGGCTCAGAATTAGATCATCTTTAAAGTCCCTTCCAACCCAATCTCTTCTATGGTTCTATGATCTACAATTACATTTCCATTCCTTCAGTATTTTTCTATTTCAAGGAGATGTCCAGGTTTTATAAAATTACTTATTTTCCAAAAAAACTAAAGCTTGTGTTGGTTTTATAATATTTTTATTTTTTATATTTTTCTCCTTGTCTTTTTTCCTTTTGGAATTTTTTTTTTAGTTTTTTGTTTTGTTTTGGGGTTTTTTTGGTTTGTTGTATTTTTTTTTAGTTTTTTGGTTGTTTTCTTAAAAAAAATCATGCATGTATCAAGGAATCTATTCTTTTCTTTATGTATATGATATATGCAGCTGATTTTTGGAAAGAAAAGTAGCATCCCAAAAGAAAACTGAAGACAAAGGAATTTGATGCCTGGCCTGTATACACATGCTCCAAAACAGAAACACAAAAATTGTAATCAATAAAACACCATCTCTCAAAAACACATCATTTAACTCCTAAGAAAATTCTACTGAGTAAAAAATGGAAAAAAAGTTTTCTTAATGGGCTTTAGTGAAGGGAGATTCATTTAGAAATCACTTTCTGGTTTGTGGATTAAGGTTGGAGCTGTCACATTTCAGAGAGGTTTTATATTTTATCCTTAAAACTTTTCAGCAGTATGACATTTTATGTCAAGTTTCTCCAGGTCTCCTTCCCTCCTTTCTTTTAATACATTTTAGTGCTTTTCTCTGTTGGTTCTGTTCTCCTGACCTTTCCCATAGCAGCAGTGGTGAGGTTACTTGCTTCCACAACTAATTCCTATATATGAAGAGTATTCAGAGTCACTCTTTCTCTGAACCACACAAGCAGACATTTTTTTGCACAGCTACAAAAAAACCTAGTTAGAGAGTTTAAAAATCAAATTTAAATCCACTGATGGAAATTCCAACATATTTATTCTTTTAGTGGGGTCTGAAACTATAAAGAAGTCCCTCCTGAAAAACAGTATGTCAGCAAAATGCATGTACATTTTTTTCTCTGTTTAATGATCAAAAACTTGACTGAAGGATGGACTTCACAGTATTATTTACTGATGCACTTCAATAAAATAAATTAATCAAGACTGGTTTTCAAGCAGCCAGATGGCATAAATAATGAACATGGGTGTTTAAAACTGGAGAGCAACACCTAGGCCTGGTCAGCAGCATCACACACAAGCATTGGCCATTTCTCCTGAAGAATTGCAGCCCATGGAAAGACCAGTGTTGGAGCCAGGGACCAGGATGAGGAGGGAGCATCAGACAAAGTGTTATGCATTGGACACAATGCCCTGCCTCTCATGCCCCCTGCACTGTTCAGGGTTGAGTGAGAGGAGTCAGAAATGCATTGTTGAGATTGAGCCTGTGAAAAAAAAGGGAGAAGGTGGGGTTGTTTTTTTTTTTTTTTTTTGGTTGGTTGGGGTTTTTTTGTTTGGGGTTTTTTTTGTTGTTGTTTTTCTTTTTTTGTTGTTGTTTTTCATTACTCAATTCTGTTTTAATGGGAATTAATGAAAGTATTTTTCCCCCAGCTTGAGTCTGTTTTGCCTCCAACTGTAATTGGTGGGCAGTCTTCCTGTCTTTGGATTGACACATTTACTTTCTCAACCTATTTTTTCCCCATCCTCACCTGTTGAGATGGGCCAGTGAAAGAGCAGATGGAAGAACATGTGGCTGCCAGCCAATGCTAGCTCACCATAACACCAACATTCAACTGCCTCCTTTTCTCCTAATCCTTTCTGAATTTACCAGACCTCTTCCCCACACACTACAGTTTGTGCAAAGAGCTGAAAGGAGCTATCTTACACAAGTGATGAGCAAAATGATGACTCCCTTGGGAAATGGAAAACTAAGTAAAATAAATTTCAGTTAATTTGAATAAATATATAAAAACATCTAAAGTATTAATTAGAATGAAATTAGGCAACAGGATTAAGAGTTATGAGCAAGCTCTCCTCAATCTCAAGTCCCAAATCCTCTCCTGCAAATGAGATATAGCTACATGTTGAGAAAAAAAGAAAAGAACATTGAGCAAGGATCTTCTTTAGAGAAGTGAGAAAAAGGTGTCACAGTGGGCTACCTTTAATGATTTCTTTCTTAAAACAGTAAGCCAACAAACAGGAGACCCAAGGTCAATGCTTAACTGAGCCTGATGGGATTCAAATTTATATTTTCTGCCTCCTTAAGACCCACCTTACATGCTTGGCTAAATGGGGGAACCTTTCTGGGTACTCTGGGCCAGAGTGCAGAGGAGAGGGGGACAATCAGCCCCTTAAGTCTTGCTGGTGGTCATGAGTTCTGCTTCCTCCTTTGTAAAGTCACTGAAGCAAACAAAAGCATAACCCAAAGCACAGAGAAGGCCTTAATCACTGCAGTAATGCCTTTCCTTGTGCTCTTTCTCTTTTGATCAAAGAAATGTTCAATTTTTATACTAGCCCTGTTTACTGGAAGGCAGCCTGATTCAGGCTAGGAAAACAGTTGCCACTCAGCACTTCCTCTGCTCTTGGAGGTGAGTAACAAAAGATAAAACTCCTTCAGGCTGAGAAATGAATATATCCTGGTCACACATTCTCTCAGCGTGTGTTCTAGCCAATTAGGCTGTAATACAAAAGATGTGTATCTGGACCATCACATCCCTTTTGCAGCTTTGGAAAGGATCTGTTTCTCATGAAAGATTCTCTCTAAGCAAGCATTAACTGAAATCTATTTGATCTGATTAAACTCCTGAAAGATGAAAGAATGACTGCCTCCTTTCTGAGCCTTTGTCAGAGTCAGGGAACTTTGGTGCTAACAGAACTAACTTGGGGAGAGCAAAATTCAAAACCAAATCTTGGTCCCTAAAACTGCCACACCAATAGGGAGCTACGTGTAGGGAAATATGCTTAAACTTTTATCTCTGATGGGATATATTTTGGAAAGTAATTTGCCCTTATGATCTGTGCTTCTCCAGCACTGAGCTGGATGATCCTGCTCAGTTTTCAAGCTGAAAAAGCCCACGGCTTCACCTCCTTGCCTAGTTTTTCAACCGATTTTCTTGCCATTTTATCCAAGCATAGTGACTACTTATCAGTTTTCTTTTCTGTCATGGACTAACCTTTCTGTCAGGCAGTTTGACTTCCAAAGTTCTTTTAAAAAATGCATAGTTCTCATTCTGAAATTAAATTACACCACAGGAGCATTGATGATAAGCAGTATGCACACCTGCATGCAAAACATCCCAGGGTTAAATGAACAGCTCTTTTATGCAAAGGAAAGAGTGAGCAGTGGAAACTTGTAAGGGCCAAATAATGAATCAGATACTTCACTGGCAGGCCAGGCCCCAGCCTTTCCCTCAACATCTGGAAGTTGCTGCTAAGGCCAGAAGGAACAGTTTCTTAAAAGATTTCTCTCCTAATTCTA
Source organism: Passer domesticus (assembly GCF_036417665.1). Lineage (NCBI taxonomy): Eukaryota > Metazoa > Chordata > Aves > Passeriformes > Passeridae > Passer > Passer domesticus. The sequence goes on from NC_087474.1 coordinate 95,572,518, forward strand.
TCCTATTGACCAGGTTTGAAAGAGTCAAACTGCAGGTGGACCTGTCTCTTGACACTGAAGAAGACCAAACTTTTAAAGTATTCTACTGCCTATTCCACAGAAGCAATCACAGCTCTGACTCTGAAAAAGACCCTTGTCTGCAGGATGTTCTTAATGATGCAGCAGGATCAAGGACTTCGTAGTAACACCAGTCTCCACATGTCAACCTCCACTTCAATTAAAACCCTCTCACTTCAGCTTATCAACCACTGAAATATATTTTTTAGGGACCCAGGCTTTTAGGCATGCAAAATTACTAGGGACTTTAAATTATTGTCTCAAAATTGTAGGAAAGGAGCATTCCTTATGTATTTCCAGCAGGTTTTGGTTTTCAAAGCGGCATTCTCTACCCATAGGACATCAGGATGAGACCAGGATGCACGTCCTTTCCTCCTACTCCCTGCTATCCCTTGAAAGACCTTGGTGGCATAAGCAAAGGATGTGCCTCCTATACTCCAAGATTTCTCCCTGATCCCACAAAGGATGTCTGGGGATCTGTGTTCAACAGTACTCGTACAGTAGCAGACAGTCCAGGACAGTACATCTAACATGACTGCTGACTTTCAAAGCAACTTCATCCCGCCACTTTGGCCCCTGGGAGAACAGAGAGCTCTCTACTTAGGTTAGTAATCAAATCCCAGACTTCTACAAACTTCACTTCCTAAATCAAATAAAGTTTTAACAAGAGTTCTCCAAATATTTTGAACTACCAGAATCCTAAGGGACACCTGGCCCGCTCCCACTGCTCCACAAGCTGCTCCTTCACTTAGTTTCATCTGGAAATCACATTTATTCTTGTCCATATTCACCATCAGATCTCAATGCTGAGTTCCTCATCTTTTCCACTTATATTTTGAAGAAATATCACAGCCAAGCCAATGTATGCTGAGGCTCTTTTTGTCAATGTATTTGTCATGATATCACTGTGAATGGCTGCTGTTTTCTGCATAAGAATTTAGTTTCATCTACCCAGCAGGTTCACACGTGTCCATGGTCTAACAAACTGAGGCCAAGTTGTCTGTGAACTAAACAGCTAATTAATGATCAGAGCTGGGGTGAATGATGATGCTTCCGTTTTACCTCACTTCAATACAGCAAAAATACCTGGAGAGCCTGGGTAATGTGAAACACCAAGAAAAACGTGGCAGGGACACTTACAGCACTGTACACAAAGCCACCTTATGCTCAAGCCAGTTTGAGCTGGGCATTGACCCTCTTAGACCTGGACTAACTCCACAAGCCACAGGGCTGTCTCTGCCCCAGGCTGCTTAGCTTCTCTACATTCTAGCAAGATCCATTAGTCTGTAAATGGCAGTGGATGAGGCCCTTAGCTAACAGGCAAAAAAGACAGCCCAGCAGGAAGAAAGATGAGCTCTCTTTTCTGCTACTCTTCAAGTAATTGTGGTAAATAAACAGTTAACCTGGACAGTAACTCACAAAAATTTTGGGTGGCTTCTAACAGCTGAAAAAAATTGCTTTTTCTTTTTTCCACAAGGCTTCCTTTTTTCAATAAATAATTCACTTCTTGGACAGTGTTCAGCTGAAATTAGTCTTTAATTAGTATTTAACAAAATACATTCCTTAAGCTGGCTGGCTGGACTTCCCTCAACAGTCTCATTATCCTTCCTTAATGGAGTAAACAGCACATCTACAATCTTCAGGAGCAATTTAATATTTTTGCTTTTACCACTAAAGGTGCCTTTATGTTCATTTCCTAGCACGGAATCAATGCTTGCACCATGAAGAAAGTGCAACTCTCCTGTAATAAGGTTAGCTGTGCCTGTGATTAATTACTTTTGGGTTTTAATGATTCTCAGCATGTGTGTGTGTCTTTTCCTCCTGTTTCACTTCTTGGAACATTTGAGTAATTTTTTTTCCCTTTCAGCTGTTGTCAAATATCACTGGTTTGGATCCTAATTAAAGCGCTTAATTGTTGAGCTGACTTTGTTTTGTGCTAAGGTGGGACAAGAGACTGTTTGCCTATATTATTCCTCTATTTCTGTCTTACATATTTAAGGAAGAACTTTCTCATTGCATTCATTTAACAAGGGCTTTTTCCTAGTAGAGGTGAGTTTCTCTTTCTATCACATGCTTTTTTCAGTCATTCCAAATATAATGCCTCTAATCTATTATCTGGCACGTCTCAATGCTCTGCTCAAATCACTTCAAAAAGGATTCCAAGCAGAATACTCAATTAGGAAGACATGACTGAAAAAAACAAAAATGAAAGTTCAATGATTTAGTTAAAGTCCATGGCTACTTCAGCTAGGCTATTTTCAGTTCTGTTTTTATGAGCCCAAACTGTATCCAATCAAAGCTGTTCTGGCTGTCATCTATTCATTAGCAAACACCCCCGCCTCTCCCCACAAAAAATCCCACAAACAAACAAAACCCAACCAACCAAAACAGAACCAAAAAAAAAAACAGACAAAAAATCCACACAAAAATGAAACAAGAGAAGGGGACATAAAAAAAATGATGTTTGATCATTTATCTAGAAGAATATCTCCTATAGAAGCAGCAGATCCAGACATAAGAAATGACCATGACGTGGGGAAGGAGACTTCACATTGATTAGTGCTTATGGGACAAATGAGAGTTAATTTCTGACTTTTCACCATAGTGGCTCTTCTAAATCAGCACAAATGAATTGCTCAATAGTCCCTGTCCTAGCACATGAGTCACAGCATGGATTCCAGCTATGCTTAAGAATACAGGGGACAGAAACAGATAACCAAAATTCAAATAGATGGGCCCCATCTCACAAATTGTTTCTATTTTGTAGAAATACACCCTCAGAAGATGTAGCACACAGACAACCTAACTGGCTCATCATCCAGACTTTCACCTAGCAAGGTGGTTATGATTATCTACTAGATTATACCCTAGCAAGAAATTGGAATGCAGAACCGTACACCTACAGGGCTTCTGGCAACAGTTCTCAATGGGATCATTAGGGAGAATAAAAGCACAAAAAACTGGAAAAAGAGAACTTTCTCTAATGACTAAGTACATATTTTATAAATGCCCCGCTATCATTAGTAGCTATAAATATTACTATCCTAAAAAAAAAAGCAGAAAGGTTCAATTCAAATAAGAAAAAAATCTTTTCAATATGTTGGTAATTAGAGGACTGACCGAGTCACAAAAATTTAATATGGGGGTAAGGGAAAATTCATTAAATGCCTGACACAGAAAAAACATCAAGGTTGTGCTATGCTTCTGAGGTTTCATGAACAAGGTGGAAAAATTCTTAGCTAAAATAAAGTATCACCAGGGCCTCCCGCCAAATATAACAAACAGGGGGAAAATCACTCCTCAACAACAGGATACATGCAAAATGTCCAGGGCATGATACCAAGAAGGCTGCAGGCGATCAGGAAAACCACAGGAAGTAAGACAATCTACCTTGCTAGAAGATGTTAAAATATCAGCCTTGACAGAAACTGAAGGAGAACAATTATCATTAAGGCCACGAGAAATTGCCTGACACCGGCTTTCCCACAGTACAAGGAAATTACCTAGCTTACCTTGCTTCTGCATTTTAATCACACTGGTTGTTAAAATGTTATTTAAGGCATTGAAAGGATAAGGATTAGAGGGTACAACATGGGTACGTATGCCAAGTCCAAAAAATCCAATGCATTGCCAGAAGGGTTGTGGGGGCACAGTGGGGAACTCTGAAGGTGTAACAGACAGTGAGAAAGCACAAGTGTATGCCATAGGCATCACCAGTCCTCACTGCAGCTCTGGATGATGCAAGTTCACATGAGTTCACAAAGAGGAGATGAACTCAGCACTGAAGGAGGAATTAGACAATTAAGCTACAGCAAGCAAGGATTTCTTGGAAATTTTAGCGCTATACTAGCAGATCATAATATATGTGTTATGGCAGAAGCAGTTCATAAGCTTAGGAACTTATGGATATGATGAAAGCAAAAAGAATCTGTGACAATACAAAACAAAAACAAAAAACCACCTAAACAGACAACAACAAGAAGATAAAACCCCAAAAAAATTAACCAAACCAAACCTATTTAAATGCTGTATGACTTTTCCAGGGGTTTGTGTACATGGATGCAAGACAGCTACATAACTAAATTGTAAGAGAGAAAATAAAAAAGAACCTGAAGGCTCTGGCACTTATCAAAAAATCATTTGGGATCATAAATATTTCTACCGGCATATTACCCATGTTGCAGATAATTTAGTAATTTCTACCCTAAAGTGCAACAGCCAGTCACTGAGTGGGACTATTCCACAGCAGCTTCATGCTGCAGCGTGCAACAGTGTTTAGTATGCATTTGTAATCTTTTGCTATACAGATTTTGCCCACTTGGGCTTTTTAACCCAAAAAGTGTTATTTAGAATAGGAGAGAAAATGGTTTTAAAGTATTCCTTCTGAATGTGGGATACAGGTTGGGCTGGGAGAGGGGAAGAAGTACAGTCTGAGCTCAGTTTCCATAGTGACTTTAAGAAATCACAGCACAGACAAAAACTTGTTCAGAATTATTCTAGCTTTGCCTCCCAGCAAGGTTTTGTGCTTTCCACATTAGTGACACTCTGAAATCAGTCATGCCTGCAGAGATAAGCCTTTATCGTATTAAGATCTAGGGTATTTCTACTTCTATTAAAATACATAATTTTAAATATTGAGTTGATTTTGCTGGTTGTAAATTCTGGTTTTGGCTTCTTTTTCCATTTTTCTGCAGACCAAGGAAAGAAAAGTCTGAGCTTGGGTGGCAAAATTCTTCTGAACTCTGTACTCCTTGTATTGAGAGGGGAGAGGTCACACTGTAATGATAAAAATGTAGGAAGCCATCTATGCTAGAATTAAATTAGAATTCATGCTCATCCTCTCTGGAACAACCTGACAGCTTCTCTTCTCCTTCATTAGCAGAAGGAGGCTGAGAGGGGAATGCAATGCAATAGTATGACTTAAACAGCAAATCTGAAGAGCAGGGAATGCGATAACCAAAAGTAATCATTACCAAATGTGACTATATGGAAAATACCAGCATACAGTCATTTTGCATTCATGCATTTCCCTTAAGGAAAACAGTATAAAAATTAGATGTTCAAAGATTTTGCAGTCACAGGAAACAAAATGCCTCTTGGAGTAGTCACTCTGAACCAGTATCACATGACAGCAAAAGTATTCCTGCATTAGTTTTCAACCTTTAGTCTGTCTACACCTAAGGAAAACCTGGAAAAATAACAGCAGATTTTCTTCTGTCTAACTCACCTACTTAAGAAACCAAGACATACAGCACCAGATACCTAAGGAACAGAACCACACATCTATCGAATAAAAGCTTATCCAGAAGGAAAACGGCACATTTCTAGATTATATTTTATGGTGAATGTTGGGAATCTCTGATCCATTTCAGTGTATGATACATTGTTTTCTGGGAATACACAAGGTTGCTTTCAAATGGAGAACAATTAGTTTGGGCACAGCTCTTGGCATAAAATGGTGAAGCCCAACGAAGAACATATCTTGAAGAAATACTTGGGAGTCTATTAAGAAGGCAACACACTCAGGCTCTTCTCTTTGTTTTCTGTAGGGAACTCAGATGAGTTGGCAAATGCCTCTGAAGGCCATACAACCTTGTCCTTGTAGGACGTTTCCTACAAGGCCACTGGAATTTGACCCTAAACTTGCTAAGTGCTGCACAAAAGGCCCAGCATATGTGCCACAGGGGCTTCTCATTTTGAGAAGAGAAGAATAAAATTGAATTTTAAAATGTGATCTGCCACAAGGCTTTTGAGGAAACAGCTTATCTGATGTGAAAATCAGATCTAAAAGGCCAGCCCTTGTATGTCCTCCTGTTGCATATGTTCGCTGAGAGGGCAGACCTGTAACTTGTGAAAGAAAGAAGAAGAGCTTTCTAAGGTATTATCAGTGTAGTCCCATATGTCATTAGTTTTCAGCTCCAGTGATCTAAGGCTAACCAAAGGGATAAGCCACTTCACCAGGGATATTTTCTTCAGGAGCAATGCCTGTATTTTACAGGCAAGCTAATCATCTGTCCAGTCTGTGACAGGGCTGAGAACTGAGCTCTGCAAATAAAAATATCTTTTTTCCTGTTGAGGAAAAACCCAGAACATTCATTTTTCTAACTCTTAGTGAAGAACAAGTTTCACTGATGTAGTTTTGACGGATCAATCTATGCCATGAATCACATTGAGATTCAGTTCCAGGCCAGGACAAATCATGTCCCCTCTACAACTGCCAGGGTGACAGGAGTCTTAGGCACTTTAGGAGTAGAGGACCTTTGGTAACTCCAAATTCTTCCCTTCACACTGTGATACACTCACTGATCCAGCTCTGAAGACAGTAAGCATGTTCAAATAATGGCAGCACTGTTGGAAAACAATTCACAGACCAAACAGCATAGCTCAAACATCCTGCAAACATCTTGGCTGAATCTAAAAGTTATACATGTATATTTGGGCAGAAACACGTGGGAGTGCCTTTCTTGCTAGGAAAGCCTCTGGTCCTTTCCTGTGTATGAAATTACAAGGAAGAATAAGGAAGTGGACAGACAAGTTACAGGACTAGTACCTTCTGCAGTCAAATAAGAGAGCTTTGTTTTGAATGTCATTTGGGGGTGAAGGCAGACACTGATGAAATGGAAAAATTGTACAAAGGACCACAGCACCAGGACATCAAGACTAGCCATCCCTCACAGTAACAAAATCTAGTACCATTACCAAATCTCTCAGCTCTTTGGATGAAAAAACTACAGTCTTGATGTTTTTCAAAGCTTTATTCACCTAAAAGACATGGGACAATTTACTAGGAAAACAGACACTCGGGTACATGTGAGGACATAATATGGTAGCAGGGACACTTTACTAAGTGGTGACTAAGGGATACACTGTATCCTCAAAGGATCTCCTTGGCCCTGGATCCTGGAGTGCAGATACCTAATCCAGGAACTGCCCTGTGGTCCATTTCTCCTCCCATGGGCAGTCACAGCTGCTCAGCAGAATGCAGACCTAAGAGCAACAAGCACAGGGCTGATCTACAGCCTGCTGTTGACCTTGCATCAAGGATGAAACAAGACCAGGGCTGACTGTGGGATGCTGATGCTTGTGCACAGCACCTGGCTTATCCAAACCACAGGGCATGGGAGAGGCCTACACCACAGATAGGACACTTCAGGAAGCAGATTTTTATGAATAAGCTGCTGTATCTGATATTCTCTGACATCCATACAGAGTGGCAGGACTGTGAAACGCCTGCAGAGTAACAGTGATGTTCAAGGCCTGGTATTCACCAAAAGGAAGTAGTCTCTTTTTTCTTTTTATTTTTTTTTTTAACTAACTGCATTTCTTTCAGCACAGACACAAAATTCATTTCACTTCTATTTGACACTTACTGTCAACATAGGGTCAGTCCTTTGTGTGTTGGGTTTTCACACAGTTCAGGAAAATGCCTGCATTTGTTTATTTTAAAAAGAGAAGATTTTTTTCCCCTATCAGGCATAGTATTTTTAACAGCTTATTTATACAAGATGTTAACGATGGGTGAGATTTAAGCTGACAATGTCTCCTTAAGTTAAGGCTAGTTAATCCTACAGTCTAATAAATTTCAACATTCCTATAAATATATGAACTTCTCCTTCACACCAGGCCTAGCTTGACTTTGACAATCTTTGTGAGAAGGTTATCAGGTCTCTTTATAAAGCTGGTAGAAGAATGGAGAGCAACCCTAAAGTTGGAGCACACTTTGAAGGGCATCTTACTGGTATGATGAAAAGGAGGTGCTTTCCACCTAGCATCGGTATGACTGTCTCCTGCTCTCTTGCCAATACATTGGCAGCAATACTAGTAAAATATCATTCTTTAAATGAAGATAGTTCAGGTGGTACACAGGAAAATAATGCTAAAAGAGTAAATTACAAAGTGGCCTAAGAGCAAGTCAAAATATGACTGATCAGGCACACCAAATTACAGAGATAATTATTGTTTAAGTGTGCCTGAAGAAGAGAGAATACCTTTTTGTTGCTTTAATGTTAACAGGCTTTCTTAGTATTTTGCCATCATCACTAGGAGCTATTGCATTCATCCTTCATCCATGATCCCTCACAGAGGGAGAATCTTGCACAGATAGGTCATGCAAGGCCAGCAACAGCAGCATAAACATCCCAACTCTGTCTCCCCACTCTGTTCTCCATCTGCCTGGTACGCTCCATGCCTCAGGTAAGAGCAAAGAGGGGCCTGAATTGGTTACAGGGCAGACTGCCTTTCTTAGCATCCAGTCACGCACAGCAAAAAACTACTACTGCCTGTTATTTCTTGCCAGGTAGATATTGAGATGCTATCTGTGGTTATTTAGGCATAAATTGTTCAGGTGACAGTGCCCTTTGGCTGTGTCCTAATGTTTTTGCATTCAAACCTGTCATTTCAGTCTAAATCTTATGTGCAGCTGCCTACATCATAATGAATGAATTATTTTAACTTTCCAAAAATAAGTATACACATCCTTTAAAAACATCTAAGCTATTTGCACTGCCAAGGTCTTTCCCTGTCTCCTTGACATCTCTTCCTGCATTGGGATGTAAAATGAAATTCTCTGCTCCTTAGAAAAAACTGGAAAGAGCTAAAATGCAAGAAGAGGAAGGAGAGTTGCTTCTTGCCACTTTAAAGGAGTGTCCCTCAAGTGTTTGTAATTTGTCTTCACGTCTGTCCTTGCCCTCTGCTTCCAGTCCCCTCTGGCTTTAGCCAAGCTCAGCTGGACAGCTTCCAGTCATTTACAGGAATGAAAAGTTTAAAAATAAAATAGGAGCTTTGATCAAGGAAGAATTTCAGTGAGGAAGGAAAAAGGGAAACACAAACACTGACAACTCAGGCGAAAACCAAGGCGAAAGCAGGTTCATTATGAGCTGACAGACATTTCTATGTCTGTTTGCAAAGCCAAAACCTTCCCTGCTGCTCTTTCTTCTTCAAAACAGTCTGCATTAACAATGAAAATAATGTTCTGTTTTCACCTCTGCTTTCCCCCATGTGCCAGCATTCTTTGCTTTTTCAATTGCACAAAGTTATTTTGCAGAAGACATCAACTGTACTGACCTCTGTGCTTGTGCATGCGCACATACGTGTATCCACAAATGCACCCACAATCATCTGTTCTTGGATTCCTGTTTATTCATAGCCAATTCTCCCTCCCCCGCCTTTATTTATTTATGTCTTAACTTGAAATGTCCATGTCAGCTGCTGTTAATGGAGACATCTCTTCACTACTCTTCTGTTATAAAGAAGGCAATAAAGCTGACATGGAAAGTACCAGGCTTCTTCCAGATTTTTCATTATAGACATAACCTAGCACATTTTATATTATATCATCTAGTCCTCCACCCAAATTCTAAATATCCAAAGCAACACCCACACAAACACCTTGCTTGCTTTAGTGAAAAAGATTGAAAAAACCTGCTCCATACGTGCAGTCTGCATTGTTTGGGACCTCCAAAAAATGCCACTGCTTGGGGTGTGCCCTAAAATGCAGACAGGATGAAGAACAGAGCAGTTCTGGAGAGTACATTTCCAGTAGTTGGGGTAGTTATACTGCATTCATGACAGTGGGGAACCAACTGGCTGCTGCCAGAAAAGTGGTAAATGTCTGCAGCACAGGCTCAATGGAGAAACCTTTGGGCAACAGGTGACAGCCCTCTGGTCAGTATATATTGGTAACAACAAAAGCAGAACCAGGTTATTGCAATCCTAATATTCCTAGTTTCTTAGCTCAAACCAAATATCTGCAAATAAACTCTGGGTGCCCCATCTTGATCCTTTACTTTGCTGGTTTTCATAAGATGACAAAATAAAGTAACTGTCACACTAATTAAAAGCACAAGTGAACCAGAGGAAGATTATCCTCAAAGTCATAAAACTACAGGGCTTATTTGACTAATTCTTTTGTTTATTACACTTTCAGATTGTGTTTTGATATTGAAAGGAAAAAAAGCACACATAATCCAAAATGAATACACTCTCTGCCCTTCAGAGTTCATGTTGAGACACTGGAAAAATGTCCTTTCTTCAAACTCAAATACATGTTTTGACTTGTGACTAATTTTTTGCTTGGCTTTGTTTTTTACTTTATCATGAGAAGCCTAATTTATGATAAAGAAAAATTACAGCAAAAACATCAATTAAAGTAACTTCAGGTACTGGAAACCTAGGTATTTTTTTGAGTAATATCACATTTATATTTTGACAATTACCTTTATACCCAAAAGTGATTTTAAAAAAATATTATATATGTAAATTAAATCAATAAAAATTGCATGTGTCTGCTCAGTACTATGCAAAAGATGTTAAATATTGTAGAGGTATAATCTACGCATATAGTTCAATATTTATTATTTTAAAATTACTGCATGCATACATATGGATGAAGAACCATGTTATGTGCACAGAATTCTGTGTTTTAAAATCAGAAATGACTACTAGATAATTTACTTCAATACAATAAAAGCCTGTGAAGCCTGCTGCAACCCAGACATTTATATTTTGCTACAGTATATCTTGCAGCAAGGCATCAAATTTTTTGTTGAAAATTTCTAGGGCTTGTTGGTTTATCCCAACAGTTAACCACTCTCCCTGTTAAAATCACGTCTATTGTCTCCCAAACTCAACTGTTTCTCTTTCAAATAGATTTTGTCTGGTTTTATCTCCCAGCCATTGCTTCTTGTTATGCTTCTGTCCGCAAGACAAAAGGGTTTTTTAAGAACCCAGCATTTTCTTCTCATAAAAGTACTTGCGAAATTCACTCATCAAGTCACCTTTCTGTGCAACGAAGCTAAACAAATGGAGTTCTGTAAGTCCTTCACTAGAAGATGCATCTTACAGTTTCCCAGTCATGCTTTGCAACCCTATCTCCACTTTTTCAATGTCATTCTCAAAGTGTATGCAGGAGATCCAAGCATGACATAACAATCTTCCGAGTATGAAGCCATTATAATCCTCAACAAGTCAATAAACTCCCACCTATTTTAAAATTAACAAAACCAAGGCAGTGAAAAGGGTTGGCTCAGCTCTTTGAAGAGCAAGTATTAGAATCAGGATAAAAATACAAGAATAATTTGCTCACAGACCTAATTTCTCATGCCTTATATATGACTAAATCTCTTGCCTCTACTACAGTGGCTCCTAGGCAATATGCTACAGTGACTCTTTCCAGTATGTTTAAAAAGGGTCTGTGTCAGATTCTGGGGAACAAGATGTTGGAAAGAAGCACCACAGAAAGGGACCTGGAGTTCCTGGTCAATGACAAGTTGAACAAGATTCAGCAGTACCCTGGCAGCTAGGAGAGCCAGCCCTGTCCATCAGGGGTGCATCAGACCAGCCTGGCAAGGGAGGGGATTGTCCTGCTCTGCTCTGGGCTGGGGCAGCTTCACCCCAAGTGCTGTGGGCAGTTTTGGGTGCCACAATATAAAAAAGATATTAAATTACTAGAGAGCATCCAAAAGAGTGCCACAAGGATGATGAAGGGAAGCCTTATGAGGAGTGACTGAGGTAATTTGGCCTGTTTAGTCTGGAGAAGAGGAGATTGAGGGGAGACATCATTGTGGTCTTCACATCCTCATGATGGGGAGTGGAGGGGCAGGACCCAGTCTCTTCACTCTTGTGATCAGGGACAGGACTCCAGGAAATGAAGCTGAGGAAAGGGAGGTTTTGGTTGGATATCAGGAAAAGGTTTTTCACCCAGAGGGTGATTCTTGGGGGATGGCCACGTGCAGGTCTAAGAGTTGCACTTCATCTTTGTGGGCCCCTTCCAGCTCAGAATATTCTATGATTTCATGGTCTGCATCATGGAAATTTTTAGAGAAATAACAAAACTGAAAAGTGAGTTAAGTTCTCTCCTCCTTGCTAAGTTGTCCAACAGAAAAGTGAGAAACAAGGTAAAATAGGCTGGAGCTCAGGAACAGCTAAGACAGGTGGTTAATAACAGGAGCTCATTCCAGCCTCCAGCATGTGCCAGCCCCCAGCTTTCTTCTTTATGTGCACTGCTGAGATCCTCAGCATCTTCATGCTCCCCAAAGCAGCCCAAGACACACCTATCTGTCCCATTCATTTTCATGCCTAGACCCCATCAGTTTCAGTTATCTTTATCTCATCAAGATACAACCTCAAAATACAGTAAGAACAAGTCATTTTCAAGGAGATATAAATGGCAGTTATTCAAATTTCACCCTTGTCTAGATTTACACAGAGTATAGAGGAAGCTTTCCTAATTTAAAAAAAAAGGGGAAAAAAAAGAAAAAAAACAAAACCACAGAACTTCTTAAAATTCAAATATCAGAAAAATACCAATTGGAAGGATTAAATTGTGAATGGGAAAACTCCAGCTTAACTAATTATCCATTGTGAATAAAAGTGAAGGAGTCGTAAAATGCCTCACAGACTGTCATTAGATTCAACTTGGCTGTGTCTAATTAAGGCTAAGGTTTTGAGGAAACTGCACACATATAAACAACTCCTTGTAATGCTGTTTACTACCTGCAGGTGACTATCTAAGGCCTGGGGACATGCATATTCTTTTTCTATTCAGACTGGACAGATTCCACAGGAGACTGAAGAGCTGCTAGCTAGAGGAAGCTCTCCCACAGCCGAGGGACAGCATCCAACACCTGCACAGAGCTATGGAGAATGGCAGGAGTGCCCTGCACCAGGAATAGCCAGTATCCACACAGAGCACTGCTGCTCTCCAGCTGTCAAAGGGAAATGCTCACACTGAGCAGAAATTAGTTGGCAGCTATGTATGTGTGTGCCAGCTACAATCTATTACTTCCTCAAGATGAACAGTCCGAATACTGTTTGTTCAGTGTTTAGTTAGTTTTTAAAAGAAAACCAAGGCTTAGCCAAGTTTTCATCCCATAAAAAAAAAAAAAAAAAAAAAAAACCAAAACAAAACAAGAATGTACATAATATTCTCGTTACCTTTCTGTAACAGGCACTCACAGCCTGCATTGGTAGTTGTGGCTGTAGTCCAGAAATTGCTCCTACAGTTTAACAACCACCCAGCTCCATGGAGAACTGATATTCAATTTTGTTTTAGCCCACCCTGTCAGATTCTGAACTTATAGCTAGAGTAATTGCTGTTCCAAATTGAGAATTAATCTTATTTTCCCAAGATATCGACTCTACTTTTTTCTCCCCAGCTCCCACATCTCTCTGGCACACAAGAACTCTGCAATTCAAAAAATTTTATTAAATGGGCTCTAGGGTTTGTTTTGTGGAAGTGGATCTAAAGGGTGGAGTAAAAGATATTTAGAAAATTGTTAGCTTCCACTTCCTTTTAGAAGTCACAGGGCCATAACAAATAATCTTGAGACCTCAGTACATAAAACCCAGTGACAGGACCAGTGCTCCAGGACAATGATACACATCTTTGTAAGACAGGACAAGCCACAGGAAATCAACCTTCTGCCAAAGGATATGTAATAAATATATTTTTACAGGGTTTCAGAGAAGCAAGTAAAGCACAAAGAAAGTGTCAATGCAACATTCTGTTCAGCTCTGGAAAGCAAAAGTTGACCAGTTAAAAATATAATGTTTCCAGAATAATGATGTGTACTGGAGTGCCCCACTTTCAGCTGGAAGAATACCCATTTAAGAGCTCACCCTGGGTGTTGTGCCCTCATCAGTGCTTGTTTACAGAGTTCAGTAGTCATAATAGTTAATGGAAGAAAACAACATTTTTCAGAAATGTTTGAGATTATTTCCCCAAATAACTGCCTCCACTCTGGGGAGGATGCCATGTATTGCTGCCCACTAGAAAGGCCTCTGGCACCTCTGCTCATGGCACCTACAGCAATGGGGTAGTGGGCCTTGCATCTCCCTCTGCAATGGTATCCCACATTTTCCCACTCAGAGAAATGACATGTTGCCAAAGACACTTCCAGCATATTGGAGACTGAAACAAGACACCAATCTAAAGACTTTTGCAAGGTTGTTTTCAGAACAAACAGGCCACACCTACAGACCTGTATATGCTGCAAGTCTGTGTGTAAGCACTGCTCCAGCCACCACTCTACACCTTGCCACAAAGTGAAGCTACTGTTCAAGGCACAGTGCTGGAAAACCTGCTGGCTACCAGAATCCCTAACCTTGGAACCAAACTTTAGTGATTGATATTCTCTACAGGCCCTCACACATGAGAGTGAAACCCCAGCCTGTTACCTTAGTTATGTCAGCTTGAGTGATGGAAGCCTGGGACAGCTAGACATGGAACACATCCTGCTTTCTCCTAAAACTGCAGCCTGTGAGTATGAAAGTTGATCCATGTTTGAATAAGGATGACAGAAGTAACCTTTCCTCTTACTTTCCACATTCAAGTATACAACTTCAACATTCTTTGAGAAGTTACTGGCACTGTCCCAAGAGCACAGCTCATCACCTCAGAGCCAATGGTGTGTGTTTTACCTGCCAGTGAGGGCTCAATTCTATTTCCATTTAGGCCAAGTAGTGGCATGTGGATGCAATATGTTTCTCTGTCTCAAAACTAACTCATCATTGCACTTTGCAGTAGTTAGCACACTGGGTGGAGACCAGACCTGCATGGACCATGAAGATTAAACTCATTTCTGTTTCTAAGAAAATTCTTTAAACTTCCACCTCTCACGTATTTGGGCATGCTTGCACATTTATGTATGACAGTCACTTTTTCTAGTTAATATTCTTCCACAGCACTACCAAAAGGACATCTCTCACCAGCACTACATCCACAATGTTAAATAAAAAGGGACAAGTGGTGTGCGAGAGAATTATCATTAGTGCAAGAAGGATATCAGCTTCTGATTTTTAGACCATTTCAGGCACTGAGCTGCACAATAGCTGGCAGCCAAATCAGGAGTGCTACTTGAGGGCTTTCACTTAAATAAAAAGGTCCTCAAGAGTTTTGAAAGTCGCCCCCAACAGCACCAGAGAAGTACAGATGAGATCTGAGCAGCCAGAACCAAAAAAGAAAGGCCATAAGAGGATAAAACAGTACGAAAATACATCCAATAAAGAAATACACTGCAGGTTGCAGGATCACCTTACCTGCAAAATCACTGCAGGCAGTTTTTTAAAAAATCATAGAGCCACCAAACCCATGTCAAGTGCTGTTTCCTCCATAAGATCAATAAAAGACAGGTCACAGCATTGCACATACACTCACTTCCCTTTCCAGAAAGTTAGATTTAATAGGAGAAAACAACAAACAAACAAACAAACAAAACAAAAAAAAAACCCCACCTGTAGATTGCAAAGAAAATTTCTAAGAGCTGCCACATTTTATCTGAATTTATTTCTATGGTCCTTAACCATGAGTTAGACTATCAGCCAACCCGGCAATGATCTTTATTTAGCCTAAAATATTCCTGGAAGAATGGAATATATGGTGGTGGCTTTGCTTTTAGTTTTTAATCTATCAGTTAAGCTGCAAGATGGCTGTGAAAACTGAGAAGTTACATTTCAGCTTACAGGTACAAATTGCTTAAACATGTCACAACACTTTCAGTACATTTTTAAGGGCTCTCAGGTAGGCATCATTTAGAGATGAAGTTGTTCTCTAAATTCCCTTCAACCAAAAGCAAGAATGTGGGGGAAAGTCACATGGCTTCAGGGGTGATTGGTGAGTGGTTATCTAAGGGTTGTTTCAGTTGAATTGCAAAAGCTTAGGCTTGAATTTACACATGATAATTGAGAAAGTAAACAATATTGATTGCAGCTCAGTATCTTCTTTCCATCAAAGGCCAGAGAGAAGCAAGACTTGAAACATTCTAACCAAGTCAATTTCATGTAATCACCCTTGAGATGTGACTTTACTATCATGCTTCTGTCACGATAGTGGGAAAATAAGACTGTCAACCAAAGGCATAGTGTAGAAAAGGTAGTCATGCAATACAGATATTTCTATCACCTCTAGTTACAGCACTCATGCACACAATTTTTAACAGCCACATTATCTCATCAGCCCCCTAATCCTCCCCAGAAATGTCACAAATAATTTTAGAAACAGTAGAAAAATATCCACAGAGATAATTTTCAAAAATTGATGCCTCACTGTCAAATTTGCCAAGCCTCAGAAATATATACTCTTTCATACACCTTAAAATATGTATAATAAGTCAGTAATCTGTGTCCCTCATTCTGACCTTGGGAGGAAGCCAGTAGTGTCACAGAGCATTATTTTTAGGACAATTAAGCCTTACATAAATGTATGTAAGCAACTTTCTTATGGAGCAAGTATTTCTGTCTTTTCTCTTTTTTTCTAAGGAAAAGGAAGCAGAAAATTTAAGCCAAATTTCTCAGAGAAAGTTGAAACAAAGTCTTCCCTGATCATGGCAAATTTCTTGTCTAAATAAAGTACCCTAATCTAAATCCAGCGTGAAGAAATAAATAAACAGCTTTTGAGTTATCCACCATGTAAGGAGATATACAAGAGTGAAGGTGAAATTGATACCAATTTCTTTAGTGTTCTTGAAACCTTTTGATAATGATCCTCACAGAAGCTTTATTTGGAAAGCTCAGTCCATCAAACCTCCTCTCATTAGCTCACAGTATGGCAAAAAAAGCAGGAGACTAACAGAAACCAAGCAAATAAAACTGAACTTGAGCCAAGTCACAGTAAATCACAACAGGGTGGTTGCAGGCACAAGAAGTAGTTGATATACTTATTAGTGACTCACAAAGAACACCAAAATACATTTTTGGTGACATTAATGTGTTTTAGTTGTTAAACACTATAAGAAGCTTTGGGGAAAAAAACCCTCCAAGTTAAATTAAAGAACTGAGCCCAGAAAAACTTGCTTTTGAATACATTTATAGTAAATAAAGCACTAACAAAGAACATGCATTCTTTCCACATGTGTTAGTACATACAGTTGGAATCAAATGGCAATATTCAAGAGTTGACTGAGATAGCAGTCGTAGGTCAAGAAGGACATTTCAGTAGGAACCATGGAAAAATTTGCAGCAGTTGAGCACAAGCTCAGCCTGAAAGACGCTGGGATGCTTGGGTTGGATAAATGCAGCATCAGAAACAGTGATGTGAGCAAGGAAAGGGTTGTCACAAAACATGTTTGGAGGGTTTGTCATAGTGAGCTAATCCTCACTAGGAGGATGAGGTAAAACATGGGAGTAAATGGCAAAGGTGAACAAGTGCTGATTTCAACATTTACGGGCTCACTGAATTAGAACGGGTCCATACCTACATGGAACACACAGGGGAAGGGGCAATGAACAGTCTGAGGAAGTATGCCAGGGGAAAATGAAGCCTCTGACTGAGCACTGTAAGGTCTGAGCTTCAGGAATGATGCTTGCATTGGGAGCTGCTGGTGTGTTCAACACGAGATAAGAATGTGTTGTGAGAAACACATTAGGGCTTTACAAACATTCAAGACAAAACAAGCAAGAGAAAAGCAAGTCACTCACTGTAATCTGGAGTCCCAAGAGCTGCCACAAAGTCAGGTAAATTATAGATTATACTATGTGCAACTTGCAGAGGAAACAGCAGTTATTAAAAAAAAAAACCCAAAAAAACAACAAAACAAAAAAAATAACCCAAACCCAAATAAGAAAACACCCAGACAACTAGAGTATCCTCTAAAGTTCCCATCAAAAGGGACATGTCCCATCTAAAGGGACATGTGATAACCCAAGATGGAAAATAGAGCACCCTAAGACTCTAATAGGTAAAAAAAAACCCCAAAAAAACCCCCAAAAAAGTGCAGTATATTAATCTTTTAACTTTGTTATCAAAGAGAAGAAAGGAAAGCCTAAATGTTTCATGAAAAAGCATACAAGCCATGTACAGACTGTCTGTAAGATGGCAATTAATTTAATAACTGCTCCCTATAACACTTGACTTTATTAATTTCAATGTTATTCATAATTTCTCATTTTTATCACTTCTAAGCATACTTCTAAGACTTTTTTCCTTTGTTTTCAGTTGATGTTAAAAAAAAACCAAACAACCACTGTGACATAATAATCACAAGAATGGGTAACAATGCCTGCCATAGGAATGGAAGAAGTGTAATTGCTTGAGCTATATTTTCCCTTATTGACTTTTTACTTTTACCTTCTATCTGTTACATTCTACTTCCATGACTGTCTCTATTTCTGTCAACTCTATTACAGGGCTTTTGTACATACCAGGTATTTTTTATTATAAGGTCACAAAATCAATCTGCTTGTGTGACCTCAGAGAACAGATTCACAAACCCTCAAAGGTTTCACTCATCCCAACCAACTGCTGCCTTTGAAAAGGTGTATAAAATGTCATCTCAAAGCATTCCTCAAGGCATCCAAGTCCTGTGTAAAAATGAAAAATTGAGGCACTGACCACTCATGACTGAGGAGACAATCCTGCAGGCAAGGACTAACCCAAACTCATACACAACCTTTCCTTCTCCCTCTTGTGTCAGCATGTTTTGTATATTCCAAGCTGGATTGAGTGCTTGCTAATGAATTCACAATACCTTCTCTCTCCTCTTTTTCCCAGCATCGACATAGCTGCATCCAGTCCTCTGTGCCTACTGAAATGCACTTAAGTAGAAGAATTGCAAAAGGCAAGTTCTTTTTATCAATATATTTTCTAGTAATAGTCAGTTATGTTGTTGACAAAGATATGAGGCAGCTGCCTCCCTAATAAGATTGGCATATACCTCTACCCAGACTATTCATGCTTAACTCCTGTTTGAAGGTTGACATTTATTCTTTCCCTCCTTCTTCAAAATATATCAAAGGTAGCTGATTTGAAACACATGATCAGTCTTCCTCTTTTCTCTACCTTCCTCCTGAAATATTCAGGAACCTGAAAGTTGAGAGATTCACCATACTGAAACTTGCTGTATACAAAATCTGGTTTTCACTTTACTCAAAAAACATCTGCATGTCACTTATATATCCTTTAAAAATTATACATTCTATTCTGAACTATCCCACAAACTTGCCTCTGTTTGGAAAACTTGTCTGGAATTACAAAATCCATCTCTTTTCCATTTTTCCACTTCTACACTCTTTATTTGTGTCTTGCCCTGTATCTGTTCCCACCTTTCCAGTCTCCACACCTGTTCCATTTCTCCTCATCTGGCTGACATGCTGAAAATAATCACAAAGGGTCCTCTGTGACTGCTGCTACACCACTTAATTCCTTAACTCCATTATCAGAGATCCTTTACAATATGCTGGGCCTTAGCTAGTCACTCAAAGCTCTCCAGTTACACCAGCAGTGTACCAAAAACCATCTTTCAGAAATCTTTTTACACTCCACTGCATTCACATTTTACTTACCCCTTTCAGTCACAATTCCCTGGGGTCTTCCCAGCTGCACTGCTGGGCATTGCTGCCACCAAGCTCCAGTTCCCTCAGATCCTACTCACTCAGGCTCTTTTAAGTCATCTTGATCTGAGTGGGGTCTCTCACAGCACCTGGTACATCGGTAGGTTTGGAATGGAAAGCAAAGGGGAGGGGTGTGGAATTAAACAAAAGAGCCCATGTTCAGGGAACTGAGTGTCAGCAAATGAGTACTGAAAGGGGGTGAACTAAAGGAGTGCTTCCAGTGCAGTTCCATCTCTGCTGTCAGTGACACTGTCCTCACGCTCCCCAAATGGATCATTGCCTTGTTCCAGCAGCACAGGGAACATTGCACAGGCCTCAGGGGCAGCACTCATATTGCATCTGAAAAAAGGTCAAGCAGGTCCAGACTGCAGTGGGAGGTGAGAGGGGACAGAAAAAGGATATATTTTTATTTAAGTCTAACTGAAGTATCATAAGATCCAACTAAAATACGGGTCCAAATAAACATGCATGATAACTTGAGAAGTCACTCTTTTTCATAAGAAAAATCTGTCACCAATAACTTGGTGATTGTCTGTTAATCACCAATCCCTTCCTCTCCCTTTGCTAGTACTTCTCAGCCCACATTTCAAACATGCTTGCTGTCCCAGAATCCTGGCATAAATGCAGCATGCAATGAACCTGACCCCGATGCTTGATGGACAGAATCTGGGCTGCTGAACAAGTTTAAACTTGAGGCCAGGTCTGTCCATAACGATTCCTAATTTTTGCCGCACATCATCTGAGCAGTGGCAGACTGGACCTTCGGACCTGAAGGTCTGGGGGTGCTGGAAGCGGCTGGCACGGAGCTGCTGCCCCTGGGCACGTTACTCCCCTGCAGAGTAGCACCCTCACAGCCCACTCTCACGGAGGCAGAGCCCTTGTGGAAGGCAGCCTGGGCAGCCCTGAGTTTATTCGGGGGCTGACACGCCCTGCTTGTTCCCCCAGGTGAGCTCCTGAGCACACAGGAACAGCAGCAGCTTTTCTCCTGTCAAGGGCAGAATCACCCTGAGAGCAGCAGGGCTTCCAGGCTCCAGGGGAGGTACCCAAACTCTTCAGATGCGTCAGCACAAAAAGTCAAACACAGCTGATCACAGAGATTGCTGTTTGGCTAAATATTCTCCTTCTTCACATTCACTGCCGTGCAAAATCACTTCCCCTTGCTTTAAGCTCTTTTATCAAGTGTTTCCCTGAGGAAATATTTCTTATAATCCAAATCAATATCCACTGAAGTGGATTTAAGAACCTTAAAGGCCTGGATGCCTGCTATTAACATCAACTTAGATAGCTACTCTGTTAAACACAGGCTTTCAGTGGTGATTCATTTGCTAGAATCTATGTGCCACAGGCAGTGAATTGTTTTTTCACCAGAATATTCTGTGCCAGCTTCTAGAAGGCATCACTGGGTTGTCATTGCTTGTGGCAGTGGTTGTTTTATTTTAAACTGAAATATTTTCATGAAAACACTTCTAGGTTTCTTCCTCCTATCCTATGTCATCACCCTGAGATTCCTAAATTCTTGTGAGATGTTGCCATGACTAAAACATTCCCACTGCCTATTGGATGATCATGAAGCATTCAGAACAGAAAAGAAAGTCATAAATGCTTTACATAAGGTAAATATCACATTTCAAATGAAGAAACACATCGTAGTTTTATGAAAAATGTGCAGTTATTTTCTTGGGAAGCTCCTGTTCACCTAACAAACTGCATTTGTGCCTGCATTTTCTCAAAAAATAAACAACCATGCATACTTACGTAATAATACCCAACATGACTCATACCTATCTCTTAAATGGTTTTGCATCATGTGCATACTCCTTCAACCCATTCATGCATCTTTCTTCACTGCTGAGAAGTGCTCCTCACAGAGAGCTTGACCTCGTGAAAGAAAAACACTCCTGGCTGCTACTGATTGCTCACAGTTGCAGGTGCTCAGCATTTCCCAGAACTAAGATCTTAAAGCTGTCAGCTTGAATTGATTCCAAGGAAAATATTATCAAAATCAAATCTTATTTCTACCTTCATATATACCTCCTCCTTCACAATGTATAGGAAATCAAGGCTGGAAGACACTAATTAACCTCACTTCACCTACTTATTCTGAAAAACTAAGTGATCTGCCAAGCTGAATGTGTTTAAATTGATGGATCCTCTATCTGATTTTAATCTTTTAAAACTTGCTAAGTTGTTCTTAAATTGTAGATGAATTATGTACTTCAATATTTATACAAATTCTTGTCTGACTAGTACACATATAGAAGAAATTGAAACTTCAGAATTGAGGAATCTGATAATCCATCCTACATGAAACATTCCAGATGTGGAATGTGTTCACTGTGTGTCACAGGTGCTGAGGCAACAGAGTCACTAACTTCGTTAAAAGTTATGGAATTTAACATCCTTATGTTTTATAGCAGGGTGGTTGATGGCTTTTTTTTTTTTTTGTGGGGGAAGAGAGGTTTAAATATTTTTTACATTATTATTTCTAATAATAATTACAAATAATAATATAAAAAATTACCTAAATCTCTCAAACTTGTATTTAATGTTTCCTTATTTAAATTTTACTGGACATTTAAAAATCAAATATGAAATAGTAATTGCACTGTGTCTAATTAGGGAAAATGCACCAACTCCTTTTACATTGCAAGAAAAAATATCTTTAAAATAGAAAATCTGGTGTATTTACATAGCCTTAGCCATACTTTGCACCTGCATAAAAAACAACCTCTGAAGAAAGTTTAAATCTTCATGGAAGTCATATTTAACAATAATGTTTCTTCCACACCAACTTGTAAAACATATGTTCAGTCTATTCACAAAGTGTGACATGGAATGTTTTTAGATACTTTTTGGGGTTTTTTGTTCGGTTTTGGTTTGGGTTTTTTTTGGTTTTTTTTACTACAGTACTGCTTTTGCATAATTTTTCTGAAGACTGAAGAACCTTATGGTTGACATTTCATCAGGCAGCATGTGACTCTGTTATTTCCACAATAGCAAACTGCATTCTTATGCTCTAAAAATCTCAGCTCCTCATGACACTAATTCAGAGGGATGGTTACAAATAACCAGTGGGAGGCACTAGCTGTGTTCACTGAAATGGAAAAATTTGCAGATGTTTGATAAACACACAGATGTAATTATCACTTCAGATTTTTCAGCTAAAGCTAAATAAATTCTTTACTGTCTCTGTAACGCAGGCACAAATACACAACAACTATGATTTTTTTTTTTGGCCACAGCCCTCCAGCTGCTTGCTCATCCAATACAAAAAATTACTTTCCTTATTTTGGATAAACATCATTCATATTTATAAAATGTTTTTGCATTTATTTCACTGTAAAGAATACAAAAACAATCATCTGATAACTGTTGTACTTAGATCTCTTGCAGTAGGAAAGGCAAGAGGAAGCCAAGACAAATTAACATGTAATTCAATTGCACCCCCCTTTCTCCTGCACCTCAGAACACCCCCTTGCAGAAGGACAGGCTGGATTCCATCTTTTCTGAAGCACTCTTGAGGCCTCAAGATTATCATACACAAAGGATATAAGTTATCAGCTCCCAGGCAGATCTCACAGGGTGTACCATGCAGTTTCTAGATAACAGCATCTAGCCCTCATGGGTTACACTGAAGACAGTATTTAAAGAAATCAGACTTTTGAAACTTTTACACTCTTAAAAAATAACTATTACAAAGTAAATCCAGTGGTTTCTTAACTTTTCCCGTTAAAACAGAAATTAAAATGTCAAGTTTTTAGCATAAAACATTTCTATTTCTGTGCTTTACTATGCATGAAAAAAAAATTATTTTTCTCCCTATCTTTTCCAGAGGTGGCACCTTAGGGCTTGAACATGCAACCTGAGTCTTATGAGCACTAAAATAGCTGATGAACATGCTCCAATACCAGGGAAAAGACAAAGGTAAAGCAACTCTGCTGAAACACACTTTATTAAATCAACCTGTCTTGCATTTTCCCTGGGCTAAGAGCACAAACAGAGACAGGCAGAGCTGTTGTAACTCAGTTCTGAGCCTGAATGCTGGCCTTGAAAGTACAACTATAAGAGAGCTCCACGTTAACTGGAGAGAGAGACTGAAGAGAATGGAAAATATCTCTGTCCCTGCACCCTCCACCTCAAACCTCATCATCAGCTGCAGCTAGAGCATTTCTCTGCAGCTTAAAGTAATTGTTAGAGACAAAAGCAGAAATCTGTAGTCTGTGCCTGCAGCAAAGGGCCTCACTACCCACCTGCAGAATTTCTCCCCTACTGCAAAGCTCCAGCCCAGCCAGGCTCTGCTCAGGGTTGGGAAAAGCAATGGCTGAAGAGCACTGCTGTCTCAAGGGGATATTTCTTCAACAATACATGTAAACATGCAGTCAGTGTCGTCTTTTATATTTCCATTTCATAAATCCAACTGAATCACATTTAGTTGTGTACAATCATGATCTGACTTATTGGCAGTCTCTGGATTCCTCACTTGTCTTGCTCAGGATGCAGCTAAGCTCTCCAAAGGTAACCAGGTACTCAAAATGAGACTTTCCTGAACCATTTCAAAAATACCCACGAGCAGTGTGTGCCTGCTCTCCTTTCTTTTGGCCAAAGACAAGACAGGTGGTATAAAACAAGGGAGAAAAATGTTACAGCAACACCTGAAAATCCAGTGAGAATGTCAAAAGCAAAATACCCTTTCCTTGACAGACTTCAGAATGAAACTGGCAGCAGTGTCATTTTCTATGAAAAATGTATACTTGAGGTAGAATTGTTCAACTGTCAAGGGAATATTTATGAAAAGTTGTATAAGAATTGCCTAAATAGCTGCCAGCTCTATTATGTATGTAAAAGCCATAGCTGAGATGTTTAAAATATTTCAAGACAAGAATTAAAAAAAATATTCAAATGCATGCCAGCATTATATGTTAAATGTTAAAGCTTTTCAGTGACCTTTGCTTTCAGATGTTAATTATGCATCAGACAACACAGCCGTCCAAGTTCCTGCTAAGACAAAGCCAATCAACAGATACTTTCCCCAAGATAAAACTGCCTTACTGTACAACAGTGTAAGTCTCTTGACAACACTGCATACAAAATTCTGAAATAATCCACTGGAAGTAGCAGTTTCTCCAGAACTGCTGGCTTAAGAGTTAGCCAGTAATTGCACCTGATACTAAGCCGTTCCTAGGATGAAACTGTTTGCTGACTCTGATGACCATGGGATTATTATTATTTATCAAGTGTCAATGAGATAAAACTGTAATATATGCAAATACCACACATCTCTCCCAAGGTATTTGCAGTACATATTAGAAAGATAATGCAGTTTATCACACCGCAACGAGTAATTAGATAAGTTCCCTGCAAATCAGGATCTCTTCCCTGGGAGTCACTGTTTTAACAATGTAGTTAGACCAGGCTTGCAAACCAGACTTCTTCTGAACCAAAGGAGCTACCTTTATTTTCTAAGGTCAGTGCTGAGTGCCTGCTTTACAAAAGCATTTAGATTATAGAAGTATATTGAGTATATAGGAGACTTGCAAATTTTTAGTTGGTAAACAACTATTACATTCTAAAGCATTTTATTGTCCAAGTAATCTATTGGTAAGCTAAGAATAGGACCACTATCAATGTCTTTATGCAAAAAAACCCTCCTATTTTCAAAGTTTAAAGCCTATTTGTTGCTTTGCTGATTTAATATCTTTTCCATTCCAAGCATGCTGGTCTCCCCAGCAGCATTGTTCTTTTAAAAAGAAAAATATACCACAGCTGCAAACTCAGGAACTATTTGCCAAGTAAGTGATAATATTGAATGGCAGTAAGGTCTGTGCGTGTTAAACACAAGCCTTAAGAGAATTCTTAGGACATCACTCGTATCTGGTTTTATTTTACTGAAGTCTGTGCCTATTTCTCAAATACACATTTCTGTAACCAAACATATTACACTCTTTCCTATCAACCATTGTACACATCACCTGCTGTGCCTATAAATTTACTTAAAAGTAACACATGTAACTATTCATATCTAACTTCTAATTATTGTTTTTAACTGTTCGCCTAAATGTTTATTTAAGCTACTGTTCGAGGCTGGTCTGAAAAGGAAGGTAGTCATGAATGAATATTTGGGTTCACAATAGATAGGTGTTACTTCCTACTGCTCACCACGTTCCAGACCAGCATATTTTAACTCTTTCTTAACTTGACCAGACAGTCTTGTACTTGCGGGGTTCCCAGACGTTGAAAGGAATGTTGAATCTGACTCCATGTTCACAGAGGCTAATTTATTGTTTTATGATCTATATTATCCCAAACTAAACCATACTAAAGAATACAGAAAGGATACATACAGAATGCTAGAAGAGTCTAATGAATCTCATGACTCTCTCCAGAGCCCAACACAGCTTGACCCTGATTGGCCAATAAGTAAAAACAATCCACATGAAACCAATGAAACAAGCACCTGTTGGATAAACAATCTCCAAACCACATTCCAAAGCAGCAAAACACAGGAGAAGCAAATGAGATAATGTTGTTTTCCTTCATCTCTGAGGCTTCTCAGCTTCCCAGGGGAAAAATCCTGGCAAAGGGATTTTTTCAGAAAATATAACAGTGACAATACAGTTCAAATCAAATATATCAAGGTGGAGTAAAGGAAGTAAAGGGTAGAGACTTGGAACTTCCTTCTTTCTCCAGAGTCTGCTTTAGACTGTCATTAAGCATGAAGCTGCCTGCAGAGCATCTGTCTCTCCCAGGGTCACCAGCCACTGCAACAATGTGCAGCAAAGCCCTGGGCTGGCCTCAGGTTTTCAGGAGCATTCCACTAAGGGATTCATTGTAAGAACAAACAAGGTACCTGAAGATCAACAGACCCAGCATAATCCCTAGAGTGCTCCTTACCAGAAAGAACTTTTCAGAGCAAAATCAATGAGAGTTTTGACTTGTTGCTTCATGAAATGTGAAACAAGAAGCTTACTGAGAAATATTCTTCCACATCTTTTGGCTGTTGTTGAAAATAAGATGATATTTGTGTTTTAATCTGGTGTGTCCCACAACATGCCAGAAGTTATTTTTTCTCTGCTGGACTTCTTTGGCTATTCTCCCATATCCTCTTGAACCTGGGACAACCAAAAATTTTCCATAAGTAATTCACCTCTTAGAAGTTTGTTAGTGGATTTTTTTTCCCTTTCAGGGACATGATTATTCCTAGCAAATATTGCAGTTAATTGGTGAGGAATATTCCAGTGAAGTTTATGGATTCGATGCAAATATTGATCTGCATTTACCTTGGAAAAAGTAATTTGAAACTTGGTCAATGACAGATGAAAGAAACTCCAAATTTAGTTTTCAGGAAAACCACATTTTAAATTTGCTATTTCAGGTGGTGAATGCTTGTATTTGCATTTTGTGCTATTTTCCCATGGTTTCACTTCCTGTTTTAATCACAATTTCATTCAGAAAAATCAAAATTATTTGCAAGATAATAATTGTTCTGAAGAACTGCAGCTCCTAGAAAGAACACGGTCATCAGCACAGCTGCAAAAAGCAATATCAAAACCTGCTAAACATAAAGATCTTGAGAAGTTTCTATAATGTAAGCTGCCAAGTAGTTCTTAAATTTTTAACTGTGCAGTCTCACCCCAATTTAGGATAGTTTACTCCTCCCTGAAAACGGGGTATAGCACACAGCCATGATGCCTTCACTTTTTGACAAAATGCTTTTCCTCTGAAGAGCAGTCTGCATTTCATGGACTTCTAACCCAGTCAGGAACCTACCAAGCAGAGGTTCTGGAAAAGGCAGGTTGAATGGACAAGTCCTACAGAATTCAGAATCATACTCTTGGGTTTTTTCCTTCCCTTCTCCTCCAACATAGACAGCCATAGTCTGAGTGCTGCTTACTGGACATTCATGGCAAAGATGTTTTACAGTCATCTCCACTGGTGCCTCTGTTGGATTGATGAGGCAACATTTTTGGCTTAGGACTAAAAGCTTGGAGCTTCCTCCTAAAAGCATGTTTCTGGTGGACAAGAGCAGGGTATAATTATTTTCTTAACAAGCATGAAAACCAAAGGGGATTGCATCCAGCCTGTTTTTTACCCAACTGCTATGTATTTAAGGACCTGCCTGAGAGGGTTCAATACTCTTTTCTGCCTAAAACACCAAGACATTACTCTTCCCTCCTGACTGCTTTCCCCACCTAGAGCTGGGAAGGTGGTTTCTTTGCTCAGTTAAAGCTGTTCTGTTGCCCACTGAATATTTAAAAACCTATTAAAATGGAGTGAGCAGCAGCCTCTAGCCTCTACCCTCTACATATAAAAATTAATTCATCTGCTTCACGTGAAGTTGTTACCGTAGCAGCAGCAAGGAATTAGCATCCCATTCCACAAAGGCTGCTTTCAGGAAGAAGAGTAAGCTAATTTTGCATCCCCAATTAGTGTTTAAACCACCGAGCTTACTTAAAAAATCCCATATATAATGCTTATGTTGGCCCTGCTTTACAATACAGTATCAGTCACTTCTCTGTTGTGCCAAGAGCCCAAATTCCAACATGCAAAATAGGTCAGCTGAGAGTATGTGCAGCTACCAGAAGCAGAGGGACCACGCCTTCTTACAGGTTTGGGAGAGCTCAGGTGTGTGTCTGCTTCTGAACTGCTTAGCTCTGCCAAGATTCATCTAAGAACAGCTTTTGGGGAACACAATAATAAAAACAGTAATCCCACAAACCTCAGTTTCCTCAAGGATTAAAATGAACTCAGTAGTTCATCATAGCAATTGTGATATTGGGCATACAAATCTCAATTCCCTTTCCCCCACTTTGTGTCTCTGGGTGGATGTAGAGCAACACTCAAATAACAGCTTCCCTGGCTTGTCTATATTTTATACTAGTTGGCACAGAAAAGAAATGGGTTGCCTGGAGAGAAAAAGAGGAATGAAACCCAAAAGATAATTAACACTCTCAGTGGTCAGAATGAGAGTCCAAGACTTTAACTGTGACAGAGCCTGAGGAAACCCTGATACAGCAACACTGCCAGAGCCATCAGCAGAACCATGATTGCTTTCTAGCCTTTCAGTGGGGAAAAGGCAGCTGTAAATCCTCAGGAGGGAAAAGGCAGCTGTAAACCCAATCTACAGTGGGCAGCAAGAAGATTCAACAGTTTACAACTGGTGTGAACTTTAAACAATCCCTCAGAAGTTATAAGGGTGTCCACTGAGTCAAAAGATGGCTTCAGACCAGATCCAGGAAAGGAGGTGCCCACTTCTCACAGGTTGCTCCTGCTTCAAAGAGCAGAATGCCACCAGGAAACAGGCAGCCAGGAGGCAGCCGCATGGACTCACCCCCCAGGCAGCCTCTCCCCTCCAGGATTTCTCTTCCTTTGGACCCCACCTGAGGCACCGGCTCTTCTAGTTACACCTAAAGGGCTCTTTCCCCCTGGCAAGCCATCTACCCGCATCACTCAGCTTCATCTTTACAAAAACCCATATTGGCTCCTGGTGAGGTAACATCCCAAAACCTGTTTCAGGTAAAGCAACTTTGGTGGTAGCAGACACATGTTGTAGTCTGTATACAGATAGGACACACAGGAAAACAAAATTTTGATCTCTTCTACTGATGTGCCACTGGCCTTCTCCATCTTCAAAGTGAGCTCTGCAGAGCTGGATTTTTCAAAATCGCTTAGTACATGGGTTTAACTCTGGTGCCTCTGAAGTATCTGATTTAACTCCTGCTGTTTGTAGTGAAAGCAGTGACATCAATGTTATTTATCCCACCAAGAATTTCCCACTACCTCATTTTATCTGTGAATAATAAACACTTAACAACAGTCTCCTGCTTCTCAGTAAACTGAGATCTGCTGTTAACAAGTTACCCAAATACCCCAATCTGGAAAGAGCTAAAGAAAAAAGAACTGTCTGGCAGTAGGAATATGTATCTTTTTCCACAAAGGACTCCAAGTATCAGCAAAAATGTTCCACAACATTTTTGCTTTGGGGTTTTTTTTGGTTTTTTTTTGTTTTTTTTTTTTTAATTATGATAGGGAAAATGGTTTTAAAGGTAAAACGTAGTTGTGAGCAAACAGTACATGAAAAGGGTCTGTCTCTTTACAAAAATTGCACCGCTGCCTCAGTGTCACTTAACTGTGATAAAGAGGCTGCCACCCGCAACAGTTTACCCAGTTCATCTTCTGAACTGGATTCATAAGAATTAAAAAACAAAGCCAATGGAATAAACAGTCAGTGCAGTGGGACTTTCCTGTACTTTCCAACTCAGCAAATCTGCAAGGTCATTCCTGTGTACTGTAGAGCACGATGGATTACACTGCTCCTTAACTAAGGAGCAATTAACACTTGGAGGATAAGTAGTAACCACAGGCCATTCCAGAAAACATACTGGCTCTGAGGAAAAGGAAGCAGCACCTGAGCAAACCAGAAAACTTGACAGCATTTTCCAGCACCTCAAGTAGCAAATGTTGCTGTTAAGTGAGATCAAGGCAAGGCTTCAACTTTTTGAAAACGACAGAAAATACAGAATGTTTTTTCATTCGACATCACAGGTATTTATTTGAAAAACATGAAAGTCAACAAGCTAACATCAAAGTAAAACCATACAGAGCTGAAAAATTTATCTGGCTTCAGCATGACTCATGAAACCATTTCCATTGCTAAATCCCCAGCAAAAATGCCCTTGTGCAGCCACCATTTTTGTGTTATAATAAAAAGATACATTAAAAGACAGGGTTCAGTAGCATGCAAGGAACTCTCCTGAAATTTCAGATGCTGATCTCACAGCTACCAAGCCAGCAGGCCTTCTTATCTCTTCAGACAGCTATGAATGCTTTAAATACAAGAGGGGATTTAACTGAATGAAACATTCTCTATTCTAAGTATTCACAGAATTTTGAGATAAATTGATTCTTCTAGGCCTTATTTTCCAGCCTACAAAACAGAGGCCACAGGACTTTGTTAATTCAGAGACTCAGTTGTCCTAGTCAGTGCAATGAATGATTTTAAATCCTCAAGGATTATTAATACCTTCATCAGTGAGCTTTTTCCATTAGTTAATTAGTGTTAAAACATGTGCCTTAACTCAAGTCCAAATTTGTTTGGAATCAACTTCCAGCTACCTGATATTGACATTTTTTTCTACTTGAAAGGAAGCCCCTTTGATTTTTCAATTTGCTTTTTCCTAGAATTTGATTAATCCAACATCAATGACCTCTTTCTTGGCTAAACACCAAAATGACGTTATTTTAATCTCACATTTGAAAAAAAATTGTCAGGACTGTATTGCCTTTTTTTGATTTCAGAACTTTTTTTACAGTCCAACACACTTTCCAGTGCATGAGCCTCAGGACTAGCCTGAATATTTTCTCAGTTCCATTATTTCCATAGTCATACATGGTGCTATCATCTTACATATCCAAGGATTGTATTTCACAGAATCACAGAATCAATTAGGTTGGACAAGACCTCTGAGATGATTGAGTCCAACCTGTGATCCAATGTCACCATATCCACTAGACCATGGCACTGAGTGCCATGCCCAGTCTTTCTTCAAACTCCTGCAGGGATGGTGACACCACTGCCTCCCTGGGCAGTCCATTCCAATATCTAATTAATTCTTCTGAAGCAATTTTTCCTAATATTTGACTCAAACCTCCCCTGGTGCAGCTTAAGTCTTGGTCCTCTCATCCTGTTCTTTCTTACCAGGGAGAAGAGGCTGATGCCCACCTGGCTGCACCCTCCTTTCAGGTGGTTGTAGAGAGTGATAAATTCTCCTCCAGGCTAAAGAATCCCAGCTCCCTCAGCTGCTCTGGGCCTACCCATCCTAACCCAGCAAAGGTCCCTTCTGTCCAAGCTGTGAGCTGCCAGCTTTTCCAGGAGGGTGCTGTGGGAGATGGTGTTGAAGGCTTTGCTGAAGTCCAGGTAAACCCATGCCAGCCTGTCCCTCATCCACCAGGTGGGTCATCTGGTCATTAAAGGAGATCAGGTTAGTCAGGCAGGACCTGCCTTTCCTGAGCCTGTGCTGGCTGCACCTCATCCCTTGGTTGTGCTGTACATGCTGTGTGATCACACTCAAGGGCATCTGTTCCATGACTTTGCTGGGCACCAAGGTCAGGCAGACAGGCCTGGAGCTCCCTGGATCCTCCCTGAGCCCTTCTCATGGATGGGTGTCACATTGGCCAGCCTCCAGTCATCTGGGACTCTCCAGTGAGCCAGCACTGATGGCAAGTGACAGGGAGCAGCTTGGAGAGTCCTTCCACCTGCACGCTCATCACCCTGGGGTGGATCCCATCTGCTCCATGGATCCTGAGCATCCAAGTGGCTCAGCAGGTCACTAACTGCTCCCTCCTGGATTACAGGTGTCCTTTCCTCTTCCTGTCCCTGTCCACCAGCTCAGGAGGCCACTGGTCCTGAGGATAACAGGTCTTACTGCTGAGGACTGAGGGAAAGAGGGTGTTAAGTACCTCAGCCTTCTCACCTTTGGTGACTGTATTCCCTCCCAACACCCAATAAAGAATGGAGCTTTCCTTTGGCTCTCCTTTTGTTTTTAATGCATTTATAAAACAGCCTGCTCCTGCACCTTCAAGATTTCTTTCTTGAAGTACATCCAGCCTTCCTGAACCCTTTCCTTTTAAGGACTGCTTCCCAAGGGACTTTCCTAATCAGTGTCCTCAACAGGCCAAAGTCATCCTCTAGAAGTCCAGTGGTTTTTGTTTACCCCCACCCTTACTTCTCTAATTATTGAAAATTCCATCATTTCCTGGTTGCTATGCCCTAGGCAGCCTCTGATCATCACATCTCCCACCAACATTTCTCTGCCTGTAAACCACAGACTGGTGGGGCATCGCCGCTGCAGCCTCATTTTTTACCAGCTGTGTGAGAAAGTTCTCTTCCACACACCCCAGGAACCTCCTAGACTGCCTCCTTGCTCCGTGTTGAGCTTACAGGAGACATCCAGCAGGTTAAAGTCTCCCACAAGAACAAGGCTGGAGATGGTGAAATATCAGCCAGCCACCTACAGAATGATTTGTTTTAATCATCATCCAACATCACTGATTTTCACCCTGCAAGACATCTAAACTGAACCCTGAATGCTTTAAGGGGGATTAGGTTCCAAAATATAATCCTCATAAAAGATGTGCAATTCTGAATGCATCACCTTGCATCTGGCTCTGTTAATGAGATCAATTTGACAAGTAATCAAGATTTCTCAGAAAGAATTTTTACCTGCCATTGCAAATCCTGAGTTATTGCACTTAACCTTCAAGTAGTTACAATGTTTTCTCCTTCATCGCAGTGTTTTCTAGGAGTATTCCTATTTATTATTTCTACAGTCACTTACTATTTTATAATTAAGTTTTCATCTGTGTTACCAATTTCTTAATCTTGATTATTTTGACATGGTGTTTGTCAGGTCTCACAGAAGTCCATGAGATCAACAAAATTCTTCACAGTCAATCTAAATGGAAGCATTCCCTTGGGCAAGACCTGCCATGTGAATGGCTGCCCAGAAGACAGGAAACCCCTTTATCACTGAAATTTAGCCAAATAATGGTTCTTCAAAATTTATTTAATTTGTATGAACATTCAGAGCACTTCTACCTTGAAAGATAGGACTTAGGTGTAGAAAACCAGCTGTTGTATCTAGGGAACAGGACGGTGTCTTTGCTCTATGGCCATGGTGAATTTCTTACAGCTGGAGGAACTAAAACTCATTTTCTTAAAATATTTATTCCTGAGAGATAAAGAAAACAGAAACATTTGAAAATGCACAGGCAAATCAGATGTTCTCATACAGATACTGAGAAAATTCTGTTTAGCTACTTAGTAGCTACCACTGCAAAGTAGTTCATTCTGGCTAGAAAATTAAATATATTGGCATTCATTTGCTCTCATAAAAGAGCACAAGTGCGTTGAAGGCAAGCTTTTAAATGCTTTGAAACCAGTGGTGATGGTAGGCAGAGTTCAAACTAGCTGGCAGATAAACATGGCTAGGAAAACATATTGGATTCTATCAATTCAGATAACTGGCAACACTTCAAAGAGAAAATCAAATTTATTTCCTCTTGAAGGCAAAAAAAAAAAAATCAGTTTAAATCTTCATGAAGAAATTTGCTTTACAGTGTACAGGCAGCTTATGATTGTCAGGACATACGAAAAAATGGGAGCAGAAAAACCCCCACTGCAATAGTGCAGCAGTGACAGTCTGGCTACACCTACCTACTAACTGTGTTTCATAAAGCAAAGAAATAACTTATTACATGTCAGTTGCAGACCACCAAGAAGCACAAGAAAAGGTTTGGCATTCCCAGTGTGTAAGCTGCTGAACTGCCCTGTCACTGACTCACTTCTTGAAAGCCTCCAGCTAAACCAGCATTTGACAAAAGCCAGTAGCCTTTGCTCTACACAGAACAGAATTCGTTTGAAAAACTCTGTAGAAGATTAACTTTAAAAAAAACCCAAAAAACAAAACTAAAGAAAACCTGACATTGCTGCCTCCTGAAGGGGATATAATCTAGTTTTAAGCTTTCCATCAGACATCTGAAAAGGATGCTGTGACTTTTACTAGGTTGAATTGAAATGAGTAGAATTGAAACGTCTTCACCAAGAAAAAATTCTGGCATGTCTCAGGGAAAGATGACCTTTTAGGACCTTTCTTTGACAGGCATCTAAGAAACCATTTGCTTTGATAAAAATAAGATCTAGATTCCCTTTCTGAAATGCACAGACTGGTTCTTTAGGGTTTTTTTTTGGGAAATGCATCACATTTAAGCAAAATCTTACACCAGAAGTCCACACCACAAAGTCCTCTTGGACCTCACATTGTTCTTATTCCAAGAGTGATATCCCCATTGTCACAAAAAAAATCTGCAGCTCCTTTCAACCAGCAAACATAAAATAATGAAGTTATCCTTAACTATCAATCAATATTATTAAATTGTTTTGTTCTATTTTTTGGGGCTTGCAATCTGTACGTGGACACTTACTAAACGTGTGTCATCTTAACGTGTACCATGTAAACCCTCCAAACCACCAGTCCAGTGCCAAAATCCCTGGAATGGTTCTGGCTGGTGGGACTGCCATTTCCCAAGTTTGCCATCATTAATTTGAGTTATAAGCTAATGAGAGTAGGTCTTGAAAATACCTCTAGTTTGATAAACCTACCTGGATATACACCCTTGAATAGTAATTATAAACATATTCATCATTACAAGTCTGCACCACCTTAGAAAAGATTTTTTTTTTTAACTGTGACAGGGCTGTTACTTCTGTTGGCAAAATGGATGTAGAAAAGAATTATATGGAATGCTTCTTTGCCATAGTGCTTACTGTTAATCTGGTGATCATTAACCTGTTTGTACCATTGGTCACTGATTAATTGCTAACTCTCCATATCAAATGCTCCCAGCTTTTCAATCCATAATACCAGATGGGGGGCAGCAAATTTAACTCACCAGTTTAAGGGTGAATGTCCCAAGAAACTGCAGGACTGGTGAAGGGCTTGTCAAGGAAGCTAAATGAGGAGCAGCTGAGATCACTTGGTCTGTTCAGCCTGGAGGAGACTGAGGGGAGACCTCACTGCAGTGACAAATTCCTCATGAGGGGAAGAGGAGGGGCAGACACCCATGTCTTCTCTGTGGTGACAGTGACAGGAGCTGAGGAAATGGCCTGAAGTTGTGTCAGGGGAGGTTTAGATTGGATGTTAGAAAAAGCTTCTTCACTCAAAGTGTGGCTGGGCACTGGAACAGGCTCCACAGGGGAGTGGTCACAGCACCAGCCTGAGAGAGCTTAAGAAGTGTTTGGGCACTGCCCTCAGGCACATGGTGTGACTCTTGGGGTGTCCTGTGCAGGGCCAGGAGTTGGGACTCAATCATGATGGGTCCCTTCAAACTCAGTATATTATATATTTCTATGGTAAGTTCAAACAAGCCCAAATTTACCTTTACCAAATTACATTCACGATGCTGAGAATGATTTTTTTCCTTCAGAAAACTGAGAAACACGAGGTGCAAAGCTTTCAACCTGACTTCTCTCCAACAAGCAATCTCTGAGCAATCCAAGTGTGTAGTCAGCAATGCTTTAAACAGGATGTGCTAAGTCATGCAAAGCCTCTAAATTAAATATTTTTCTCTCCCATAAAACAAAAGGAGGGCTTAAGGCAGGCCAGCCAAGATTATGTGTGATTTTCCCTAAAACTTGTCAACTTCAGCTGAAAGATACTTATCAACACATTATGAAAGCATCAAAAGTTCTCAAAGTTTTATCACAATAGTCTCTCTGCTGTTTGTCTTCTAAAGTAAAGAAAAGCAGGTGTTTGCCAAAGCTAATCTTGGTTTTATTTTTTATTAATAAAAAAGATTAGATTCCGGTAAGAAAGGCAAAATTAAAGCAGAGCCTAGTCATCTAAGGCATAAGGATTTGATTCCATCTGCGAATCAAGAATGCAAGTGTGTGCACAGCTGTAAGTCTACAAGGGAAAAAAAAAAGAAAAAAAACCAAATAAACCACTCCACACAGCTGTCAGTGCATACTTTTGAGCTCTGCTTTCACCTGCATGTATTGCAAGTACCCTCAGTGTTTAAACCCAAGTTATGCTGAAGGAACAGGTGGAGATTTTTATAGTTGTTATTACAATACCAAGAATGGCATTGCAGCAGTGCAGGAAACTTCTTCCTTAAACTATCCTGCATCTGCCAGCTCTACCAAAACACTTGCAAGGGTGAATGCTCAGCACTTCAGGGAACCAGATCCTCAAAGAAGTTGTCAGGGGCCCATCACAGCAGAGGTAATGGCAGCACTAATACTCTAATTTCAAAGAGTGCCTCATATACCAAAACAAAAAGAAAGAACTACTTGCAATGATGTGAAATATGAACTTCCTTGAGGAAAAATAGCTTGCTCAGAGTAACTTCTGGTTTGGGAAAGCAGAAGAAAGATATTAATTGTTTGATATAAAGCTAGGCCAACTGATATAAACATCTTTCACTCAGAAGTATGGAAGCTGAATTCTTGCATTTGATATGATTATACACTATAATTCAGTGGCAGCACAAAATTTTACACAGCATGAGATACCATCTTGGTGCCTTTTTGAACAGCTTTCAGTTTTCTTTGTTATCATTCACCATGTGTTTGGATGTCAACTAGATGTATTTGAATGTCTAGGGTATATTTTCAAAATGCCAATTGCTGTTTTCTATGTGGTAAAGCCAAAAGACTGCAATCTTTTAAATTGTATCTCTGGTCAAACTCAAAAGCACATTTTTTGCCTGTTATCTGCCTGATAACTCCTTCATATTCTTTACCTTCCCACTCCCAAAATGCTAATGAACTATATTGAACATGTAACTCCTGAACTATTTTGAAGAAACAGTTGAGACTAAGCGAACAGGTTGGTGCTACATCACTGTATATTTATCTGAGACGGGTGTTGAACAGAACTCCTTATTTTTTAAATAATACCATTATGTGCACAATAAAATGACTAAAAAAAACCATACAAGAGCTAAGGAGTTCTCACAGATGTGCTTTGGTTTGCCTGAATACAGATGTGTTAGATCCTTCTAACTTAAAAGGAATTCTGAGAATCTTGGAGAATCTGCCTCAATTAAAAAGAAATAAAAAATTAAAACATAATTATGTTAGTAGTGTCAATTGTTAATCCCCCTGCTGTAGATGCACTAAACAGGTTTGACCCCTTCAGAGAACTGAGGCACCAGCTAAAACTGACTGGCCTGTAGGAAATACTTCAAGGTGACTGCTCCCAGAACAGTGAGAGGGATGGAAACTGGAACATCAGCCACATCTCATTTTAAAAGGTGAGCAGTCATGCAGGGAGGATCATGCAGGATTTTAGAATGATCTAAAACTCCACTTAGGCACCAAACAACCATTTCCAGTTCAGAGAGCAGGCCATAATGGAAGCAATTTGAATTACCTAGAAGTGCACCGAGCTTTGGTAGGGTCTGGATGTGTGGGTGTGGTACCGCAGGCAGTGCAGCAAACTGCCAGGTGCCAGCGGGAGGCTGTGTCCTTCCCTTTCCCACAGAAAATGTAAGGAAAAGTGAACTATGGCTTCTCTCAGTGACATCAGTTACACACAGGGACTGCAGATCCAGCTTTACCTACCTGTTATTTCACCAGATTACCTCCTGCCTTTGTGGCTGATTCCAAAGAGCCCGTCATTCAAATCAAACTCAGTTCTCTTTATGTTAATGGCATTTTATTTCAAAATATATTAACCATTCTGTGCTTACAAAGGACTGCAGTGTGAATACAATATCAAGTTAAAAGCTTCTTAAACCTGCTACAAAACCCATTTTTATTAGGATGAGAACTGGTGCATACAATCAAAATTATTTAAATACCTTTGCAGTCTACACAAGTAGTTCTCAACCTCAACTTACACATTTTATTGGGCCACAGATGGACATAAGGGTTATATTGTCAGTATTATACATGCAAAACCAGGTACTGTATCAAACCCAATTACTGATAACATCAGTTTTGAACACAGTTCCATTCTGAAGATGTATCACAGGTACAGACAAAATCTGTGTCAACAGACAATAGAAGTTATTGCTCCAAATCCCCATGGGGCCTGGTAGGAACACACACTTTAGAACAACCTGTGCTCTGTAATGCAAAACATCTGCTGTTAGGTTTGAGTAGGGTGTGGCCAGTCTTAGGATAGATGTCAAAAGTTTCTTTGGATTTAGTTTGGTGACATTTCCCAAGGAGGAAAAACTCCAACCCTCCCACATCTTTTGACCAAAACATCAAATGCTAGCTAGCATATATAAATATACATATATATAGGTAAGAACCTAACTACTGACATAAAAAGTTGGTTTCCAACCATCCAACCATCACCGAAGCACAGACAATCTGTTTTTAAAGGCAACAATCTGAACAAATTGAATGCTTGCCGAATACAATCATGATGACAGATGACAAACTGAAAACACTGATCTACACAGACAGTAGGTCATGAACAACACAGAAGTAGTTTTTATCGATACTTGAGAAAGATTCTGGTTTAGGCTGAGACTGGCAGGAAGAGCAGTAAATACTGGGATTTTGTTTTTCCAACCTTATGGCCTAAATGCTAGTTCTTAAGCCTAAGGAACTACTGTAGCATGACTACTTTTTGGCTTTGTGATGTCTCTCACATTTAATCTACATGAATACCATGAAACATTTCTTTGACTTTAGGTCCTCATTAGATCACTGTCTATGACACTTTAGTGGGTAAAAAGTGAGGCTAGGAGAAGAAATCAACTTTTTGCTTTAAAAACATCACTCTAAAAATTCTTCATATATATATATATATACACACATATATAGATGCTAGAGCACTCACTGCTTTATTAGCTTGGAGATTCACCCTGCTGCAAGCAAATCTGCCTTGCATTTAACTCAAACTTGGCTTTGGTGTCACCAAATAGTATTTATATTAAACTATAAACCTTCAATTCAATGCAACATGAATTATGTTTGTCCAAGTCCATCCATATGCAGAGCAGATCAAACATGCATTTATTTCCAACTAGCACTTCCTTCCTGAATTGGACATACTATTTCAGTATAGACACTAAAAGTATGCCTTCAGGTCCTGGAATCAATTCCCAAAAGGGGATGGAAGCAATACTCTCATGTACTAAACCATATTCCAAACAAGATACCAGAGGAGGTGTGGATGAGTTTAAGAGTCTGGGGAACTGAAGACGTATTTCACTACCTAATTGTTTTAGTTTTTTAGAGGATGTGTGCAAATACTTTCAGGAACAGCAATCTCTCAGCAATGCATTACTAGCATCTTTTCCCTACTTTATATGAACTGCAATAAAACAGTGGTAGTCACATTACCAGGATTTGCTTGGCTCTTCCTCAATCTGTATCAAGTAAACATGAATTGTAGAAAATGTTGCTTGTATTCATTATATACAGGCACTATTTTGTTCTCAGGTATCTTAAAAACAATTGGACAAAATTTCAGTCAAGGTCTGAATAGGACAGAGACTCACAATATTTATATAACACTGCATATCAATATATACATTTGCAAACCCAGTGCAGAATCCCTGAATATGTTTATGACTTTTGGCATTGTTTCTTTCAAAACACCAAATTAATTTTCCTTTTTTTTTTTCTTATTTCTGATTTTATGACTTAAAAGCAATTTTGGAAAATTTTACAATATAGCATTTAGGTACCTTAGTAAAACTGAAAGATAGACAGTACCAGGTCAAAGATCAAGTCTCCCTAATGTTTGTTAAGAGTTTTAAGAGATTCTAGTTTTGTACAAATGGGAATAATAAGGAAATTGTCGCAGTTGGCTTCAGCAAAAAGTGTAGGAAATAAGTGTAAGAACTAAGAAGAAACCCTTTGAAATACAAGTCAATACAGAGTTTATAAAGATGATGCATCCATGGATTTAAGAGATGTCAGCTGACACTCAATAAAGATTATGTGGCAAATCAATTTTCTCTTGTAAAACTGCAAACTTCAAGGTAAGCAACTGCATCTCTAGAAGAATGCTACCTGTGCTATTAAACCTAATGAACACTACCTCCAACACCAACACCCTTCAGTACCTTCAAAGGAAATCGTAGCCATTTCCAGAGGTAGCATCCATTAAGGTGGCACTATCTGCAGTGACAAATTAAAGTCAATATAATATAAGCACAATGGTTGAATAAAGGCAGCTGTGGAAACACGCACTACCAACGATGAAAAGTTATGGAATCTCAGTAGAATAATGGTATTTTTCCATCCTCAGTGTATCAGGTCCACAGGAAAGGCTACACTGCAGTATTCCTAGTACAAGGAATCAGCAGCACAGCAATTTACCTGCTGCTTTTACTGGAGAACAATTTAATCCAGTTTTGTTTTTTCAGGTTTTCTGAAAACAATGTTGAACATCGCAGCCATACAACTATTTCAGAAGTTATGCTTATACCCACAATGGATAATACTGGAGACAGCATCCAATTTTCCCTGAACAATGCTTTTTTCTTATTTTAATTGAACAGATTATGGATTTTCTATTCTAATAATCTCTGACAAAATACACATCCAGTATATCCTCCTCCCCTGTATCTTTAAGAGAAGCCCCACAGAGCTTGAAATCAGACAAGCCTAAGTGTACCTGAACACACACAGAGCACTGTACACAGAAAGATCACATGGATATCAAGTTAATTTCTGAAAAATGTGCATCATCTGTATTACTATAATGTTAAACTGTTTTCTTTTAAACAGCCTTTCAAAACAAGTCATTTCTGCTCCCAACTGGTCATGGTGCACCTGTGCTGAAAGCCACCATATTGTAGTAAGGCTGGCAAAATGAATGTGTGCCAGGTTCTTGCCCATTGCAGTTTGTTCCTAGATGGATCCAATTAAGCCAACATGGACAGTGACCTGAAGCTGACATGCTGGGCCATGAACTGGCACACAGTCACCTCTGCCAGCTCTGCTACAGCAGTGCTCAGCCAAGAGACAGGAAGGAAAGGCTAACTCAGACTCGAGTGCCAGAAACAGCACCAGCCCTTTGGCACTACACTTGATTGCAATTCCCCAAGGAGAGTGATAAAAACCAGCAGAGCTGAATTTCACAATACCTTAAGACCACATTGCCTTGCATTACTACGAGCACTCCCTTCTGAACTCTAAATTATTGAACACTAAATGTACTAAACACACTTGGTAAGTACATGCTCCTGGAATGACTGTTTACAGTAAAGCTGAAGACCATCAACTTCTTGCCTACAAGCATTATAGAAAAGATGGCCTCTCCTAAGAAAACCACCCTACAGAGAGTGGTGGAGCTTTTTTTGTTTTTGTTGTGGGATCTTGGAGCTGAGTGGGCTGAGTTGGTTTCTTTGAAAGCTACAATCCATGTACTAAAAAAAAACTTACACCACCTACCTGCTGGCTGTTTTTGCAGATGAGGCAATATAACCATGAACTGGCACTTTTCAAAGACCAGATGTCAAAATGACCAGTTTGATTATTTTCAAGACTGATCTATACTAAACCATTCTTACAAAGGCTGAGTCTGCTCAGAAAATAATATAGATTGCTAAATACCTAATGACAAGGTCTTCTATTTCTGCTGGTAATTAGACACTTGCTAAACAGGAAACCCAGATAATTAACGTATGCTCTTTCACAAGGTGGTATTTTGTGGTTTTGGGGTTTTTTGTGGTTTTTTTTTCGAAACGTGGTGAAAATCAGTGCATATTTCCTATTCCAAGAAGGTGTTATTGGAAGTTTTGTTCCTTCTTTTACTTTTTGGCAGTATATGTTACTGCACCATTACTGAACCATGCAGTTGGTTCCTCAATCAGGTACAGCACACAGCATGAGCTCCTGAAGTTACATTTACTGAGTAAGGATGTACTGTGGATGGCTCTTCATGGCAAGTCTGAGCTGAATTCGGAACAGAAAGCATCAAAATGAAGCCTCATTTCAAAGGTGGACAAAGTAAACAACATTCCATCAGATGAGAATTCTCTATATAAAAGGATTTCACAATGGAAAAGGAACATTTCAAAACAGCAATGTTTCTTCTCAGGTGATTTTACTCATTTGCATTACTGAAGTTAATGATGTATCAATCATGGTTTGAATCTTCACAGCAGAGACCCTTCTTTGATCTAAGGCAATCAGTTGAAGGGGAAGAAGAAAACTTAAAACCAAACAAAATAATGTATTTTAATGACTCCTTAAAATTACTAAGTTGAGTACCACAGGAGTTTGAAAGATTGTCTCAGAAAATGGGATAGTAAATGTGGACAATAAACATGTCTTGACCAGTGAGCAAAGAGGTGCTTTAAATGCTGTCTACAAAATCTACAACAAGAACACAACAATTCAGTGCAAAACTGTGAACTAAAAAAAAAGTGATACAATAAAGAAGTTGCCTAAATATCATGGTGCTTTCATTCCAGCTGGTTAGAAAGTTGCAGGAGTATTTTAGTAAAGCCTGAGGTTTCCCCATATCCTCCACACTAGCCACCAACAATTATAAAAATGTGTTTCACTTAAGCTTTTTTGTAAGCCACAAAACCAAGGAGATGAAACAGATACTTAATTCAAGCAACACATTCTTCTTATTCAGTTAATGATGTGTAGATCTTTCAGAATTTAAAATATTAAATGGTATGTTTCCATATTTTGATAAACCTGAGTCAATCTACTAAATTAAGCCCAAGTCTGTTCCTCAAGCACATACTTGCAAGTGTGCACAAACAGCATACTTAACCCCTCTCATTTAAAACATACAATTTTATCAGTAAAATTGCAGCAGCTTATTTTGAGAATCTGAGGAGCAGACTGTTTGTGTCGTGTTAGGCAGCCTGTTTATTGCAAATCTGTAGCAGGACTTTCTTCTCTACACTGTATCAGATTGCTTTCCAATCACTTTCCATGGCAATGTATTTTTCAAAACTGTGAAAATACATACAATATCACAGAAAGAACCTTCCAAATCTGTCAACACTCCTAGAACTCAAGTAAAACAAACATCTGCAAGCTGTTTGTGCACAAATCTTAGATATCTCTGGATAAGATCCCTTTGTTTCAAGCACTGAATTACTGTCAACAATAAATACAAGGCATGCCTATATTTTGTAAAACCCATTATCAATCAAACTCTGAAATCAATTCAAGTTACTGGAAACTGAATGGTGGTTCTTTGGTTAAGCAAGTGCATCTGCTACTTTGTACCTAGGGCCTCACTGGATTTGTGGAAAAGCTGTGCAAGTATGAAGTATTTACCAAAAACCCCACTTCTCATTTACAAAAGGATCCAT
Source organism: Passer domesticus (assembly GCF_036417665.1). Taxonomy (NCBI): domain Eukaryota; kingdom Metazoa; phylum Chordata; class Aves; order Passeriformes; family Passeridae; genus Passer; species Passer domesticus. Next base: position 95,615,709 of record NC_087474.1, read on the forward strand.
TTATAAAGAGCCATTGTGTCAAAATGTTTTGACAATCAATACAAAAGGCCTTAAATGTCACCAAAGCTGCATTTTAAGCAAAATTACATATTCAGGATCTTTGTTTATTAATAAGATATACCTTAAGATGCATCCTGTATCACAGTAAGATATGTGGCCAGATGCTTACAGGGTTAAAAAACCCCAAATAAACTAAACCAAAATCCATGCTCTCTCCCCTTTCTTTCTGGTAGTAAAATTTGTTTAAAAAGTAAATGGAACTCAGCCACAGCATTTGAAAACCAGCATTAAATAATCCCCATTAAACTCCTTCCAAGTACTGGAAGGAGATGTGACCATCCTACATTACTACTGTCTGAGAAATCTTAAGGCCTTTGATGAAATTTAGTTGACAAAATGAATCCACTGGCAGCATCGATAAACAGCAAAATATTATCAGATTTTGCTGAAAATGGGGGCAAGATTTAAACTCTCTAAGCAAGTCTTCCTATGCCAGCAAGAGGAAAACTCACATTTAACAGTTTGCATTTCTATAAATATCAGGAAGATATTAGAAATACCAGTCTCCAACAACATTAAATTTCAGTGCGTGTAAGTGAATAATATTTAAGTGTTATTATGAGTTACAGATGATGGTTGAAGCTTATAAAGAAATACCTTGAGGAGGAGTAAACTACTATATTGTACTTTCATTTCAAAATCAGTGGTTTGCCCTTCTTTTGCCACCAGACTGCCTAAAAATAAATATTTTGGAATTACAGTTTTCTTTAAAGCTACTACAGTTTAATAAGACAAATAGCCCAATAAATAAAAGCCAAGTTAGTAATTTCAGCAGATAAGATAACGACTCCAGTGGATGTACCTGTCCTCTTAACTATTCTTTTGATAAGACAGAAGGTCTTCAAAGTCTTCAGCAAGGCAGCTGACTGTGTGTTGGTATGCAAAGCCATGGGAAGCAGACATTCTCTCTCGAAGAGGCAAAGTGCACAATAATGTAAGGCCAGCAGATGTTCTAGTGCTTTCTCCTAAATCCCAATCTATGCTTCCCTGTGAGCTGCCCCCAGGCACAGCTGGGAAGGGACAGAAGGCCATGGCTGTTGTGAACCCAAGAAAGAAGACAGCGACTCCCTCATGTTGTAGAGGTACAGTCCAGCACCTCCATCACTCTGCAGACATTTTTATCTCCTCAGGACTCTCTCTAGGTGACCTGGGAGGATGGGGGAGGAAGACAAAAGTGAAAAGTAAGACAAAAATCTGCCCAGTAATTCCAAACAATTGTTTCTTATAAAATAAAGGAGAACCAAACACACATGAAGATTTTTTTTTTGTGTACTTGGAAACTCTGTCTGTATCATACACGGCAACTGGAATGCAACTTTTACAAGCCAGAGACTACAGACAGGTCCAATTAGCAGTTTTTCTCCTTAATTACCCAGATGAAAGGAGACAGTACTATTCATGTGAATAAGGCAACAAATTATTTCTGACAAGAAGGGTATTCTCTTCAAGATGTAAGTATAATGAGCTAACCAATATAGTTTAACAATGCAGAAGAAACATTAAAATAGCTACTGTTGTTAATATTGTCACAATGTGATTTACAATTCTAAGTAGTTATTAAATTACGAGTTTATTCCTAACTGTATTATTATTAGCCCATTCCTAACTGTACAGTTTAAAGATACACTTCTATATTCCATAATTTCATATCTTCAGTAACGACCTTACTAGGGACCATACTTTAATGGAAAAATGGCATATAAAGACATCACATTTTTTAAAATCTAGGTATGTTTATATTTTGCAGTATTGTACATTAGGACATAAAAATGAAGTATTTTGGGGCAGGCACCTTTTTAAAGGCAATGAACTTTAAGATATCCATGAATAAGAGCTTAGAAATGATATTCAATCACCTCCTAGCACAACAGCAACATATAAATTATAGGACATAAAGGTATCATCAGCAAATTTTCTAAATGAGCTTTCTGTAAGAGGCTAAGAGACATTAAATAAACACTTCCTATACACATGTTCCAGTGGGTGCTTTACTTAGCCATACTTTTTATTTCTAGACTATGGGGCAGCTGAATCCTCTTCAAATACTAAAAGACTCATGCAGATGTGAGTGCACACTACTATATAAAACCCAGGCACACATTCCCTACACCTATGAATACATACACTGATGTGTGTGAAAATGTAATTCATACAAGTAAGACATTCACTGCTCACCGGCAAATCTGTAATGGCCACGCTGCTTGTGATGGAGTGGGCACAGAATTTGTGGGACTCACCAACATGGCACTATATATATTGGAAGCAACCACAAGTATACAAAGTAGAATTGGTCCTATGATGGCCCCTTCCAGTCCCAGGTAATATGCTCCACCAGCTACTGCAAGGCCGGTCAGGTAAGGGTGACCCCCTCTGCCACAAGAATAATAAAATTAAATTAAGAACAACAAACACAGCATTATCAATTAAGAAATGTGACTTAATACTGAAGTTTTATTAAGCTTAGGAAATGACCCAGCTAGTCACAGCTACCCATATTTACACTGTGAACTGCTGTCTGAATGACTGCACAAAGGTTCCAAGCTGTATTCTGGGCTGTGTTCACACCACAGATCAAACACTGTTGTAGCCTGGAACACTGCTAAGATCCACACTGGAGCAGTTACTTTACAGACATCTGCTGAACAATGTCTGAAGGACTTAATGGCAAACACACGTCCATTCTGAGAATGGAAAGACAGTTGGTTACACAGACTGTTCATGTTTTATTGTCAAGAACTGTTGAAGTTTAACACAATTTGCAACAGATAATATGAGGACGCCTGAGCAAAGCCATTCAGTTAGCTGATGATAGCAACTTGCAGTGCACCTTTTAAAAAACAGTTAGCATACAGTCTTTAAAGAAATAGCCATCTCTTCTCATTTTGTTATAAAAAAAGCCTCTCAGACTGTTTGTTATCATTAGCTTTTAACATTTTCAGATGAAAAACAAAACCGTATTTCAATGAAGATATTAATATTTACTGGAAAGTTGGGGCCTGAAGAGCTTTTTGTTAAGAGCTCTTATGGCAGCAAGCAAACCATGTAATTTTCATTTTCTGTATCTCAGATTCACATTTTGCACCTGTATTCAGCTGCAAAATGTGAATCCTTCCAACAGCATTTACACAAAACCTGCTCATCACTCTTCATTCTTTATATCAAAAATAATGATGGCAATATGGAACTGTAGAAGAAAAACTACAGTTGAAATTTAGCATGCAATTCTCAGGAAGTTCCTTTAAATTCTGAGTGTAATAGATAGAAAATACCACCTAGTCAATTCAGAGCTCCAGCAGTTCCTGAGGTTACCATGGTCCTGATTTCTACTCAACTCCCAAATTTTAAGTCTCTACCTTCAACACAATTGTGTGCAAAATGAGACCATGAAATATGACCTATTAAATCTGACACACCTCAATCACATCTGACCCAGATCAAACTTAACCTATTGGCAAGACCAGATTTCTTTCCTGAGGAGACAAATGTGGCCTGAAGTTTTATGTTTCTCCAACAATAGACATTATTAATTTCTAAACCTTTAAAAGCTTAATTTTTTTCCCAGCATTTGCATCAGTTTGAACATTCTTTTGCCTAGTTTTCTAAATTAAACAATAGAATGAAATAGGACTACAATACAAAGGTAATCCATTTAGAAAACACTGTATAAACCAATTATAGCTATTTCAAATAGGTTTAATCTAATCCGCAAGACATCATGATGCTTACTGTTCAATTTATTGGGAAGAATACAATTTTCCTCCACTGTCTAGAACAGAAAATCTATTCCTCTCCCATGTATTTTCTAGACAGTAAACAGAGTTTGCATCCTCTGCAGTCCAACAAAAATGTATTCTAGGAAGCAGAAGAATTATTGGCTATTTAAATAGCTACTAGCCTTAAATTTATCCATGATGTATTGTTGGGAAAAAAATGTAATTTGATTATACTTCACCTGTTAGGTTTAATTAATGCAAAATAACAATAGTCTATGAAAATTAGTATTAATATTTGGCATATTAACATTAGGTACACTCTGTTCAGTATAACTGTATTTAGTAAACAAACATACTAATTTCTAACAACACGGAACTGAACCACTTAATATCTTTATTCTATATTAACTCTATTTTTTTTTTTTTGGTTCCTAAATAGCTCATGATTTTATCTGCTCTGCAGCATTATCTGGCATTAGGAGATAAAAAGAAAATGCTACACACCTTTACTCAATAATTAGATAAACAAAAAACAAAGTAATTCTAACAACCCAGCTGAAACAGTTCATTTTGCTGATGTTGAGTTCAAGACCTTTGAAGTGTCAAAGCTCACAGAAAAATGGCCTGGAAAAATGAAGGCACTTAGGCCAGTAAAACTGCTTACTATGAGGTTATTCCTGAGCTTGAAGATACTGTTTTGCATGCTTCAGAAAAATGAGTTTAATTAAAGCCATCAGTGACTGCCAATCATTTTTACAATGCTAATTTTAAAAAGTGTTTGATGTACTTACCCTGATATATCTGAATAAATTGCTGTATCTACAAAATAGGTTGGCAAGAGGTGAAAAACCAAGAGCAGAAGGGCTTTACATCCCCGTCCTTGCACAAGCCACAAATCTAAGACTGCAGGGACTGCTGCCCAGTACGTCCCCAGAAATGGCACTGCTCCAAGGATTGCTGCTAATGCTAGAGCACACAGAAGCAGAAGTGAAAAAAAGATCACAGAAACATATTTCACAAATATATTTACAGTTACATTCTGACACTTCTGCCACACCAGTAAGTCCCCCTTCCATCAACTGTTATAAATAAAGCATTGAAGAAGTGCCACATGAGGCTCTTGGTGTTTTATAGCTGTGGTTTAGGAACATTCCCCATATAGAAGAGCTTCAGCAACTGACAGTCATAAGGAGTTAAGAGGCATCAGTTTAGAAAAACTTGAAGTTATACCAATCATGTACATTTCGTACTATGTAAAAAAGCAAACAAACCTGTCTCACTCCAACATACTGCATCTCCTGCAGTCACCCAAAATAGTGAGAAAGCAGGCAAACAGGAGATTCATGACTTACATATTTCTGTATGCAAACGTGTGCACACAGCTGCACACCCTTCTGCTTATTACAAAGACCTACCGTAATCTAAAGCAATGCAGATCTGCTGCCATTATAATTTAATGCACCTCCTGTATTATAAACATAATACAAAGCACAATTAAGAGGTTTTTTTTTTAAAATTTTGGTCTCATTAACCAGAAAGCAAAAACTTTTAAGATTTTGCATATAGTTGAAAAAAATAAGACTGATTATTTTCTAAGTAAGTGTAGTGACAATCAATGCCTTTAAGACAGTTGCACTTTATAATACAGACATTTCCCATTATATTGGGGTTTGTTGCTTCATAGCTTTCCCTTATGCTTCCTTGTACACAAAAATTTTGCAATTACTATTACTATCATTCTTTTTAGAGAAAGAAGGGCAAAGAGGAACAGGAGAGAACGTTTTTCTCTGAGAAACTGTCCAGTCATTTCCAAAACTCGGATTAAATAATAAAAGAAAACCAGAGGCTGATAACACAGTCAGACAATGATACTGAGAATAAGAAGCATTCCTTTATTATGAATTTCCATGGTATCCACATCTTCCTGCATTTAGGCACCTTGAAAAATCAGCACTTGTCAACCGTGAAAGAAACAGAAGCCAAGACATAGGTAGAATAAAGTTAAAACCTGAAAATACTTGGAACTGAATACAAGGGAGAAGGAATTGGATCTAGCCAACAAAACAGAAAGAAGAGTTAAAATAGCTGGCAGGGAATGTGTTGTGAAAACAGAAGAAGGCAAGGCTCAGGGTACGACAGCAAACAGGGTCTTCTCTCCACCCTTCGCACAGCCAAATTCTCCAAGATCAGACCTAAGGTTGTCAACAACACTTAATATTTCTGATTTTGTACAACAAATAATTACATAATGTTATTTAAAAATATAATTGCTCAAATTCTTACCAGATGGTATGAAGACTATGTTAATCCCAAATATAGTGTGAGTCAGCCAAGTGTAGAGTCCATAGAACCCAGCCATTTTGAGGGAAGCATCAAACACACCTCTAAAACGATCAAAGAAACTCTTTTAAGTTTTATTAGCAAGAGAATTCCAAGAACTACCAAGATACACACACAGGGTGCTTTGAAAAGCTGAAAAGCTATCAGTGCACAAATAACACATCTCAAAATGTAACACTTAAGCCTTTACACATCTATTCCCTCTGAGAAGAATAAATATTCACTACATAGGTAATTAAAAGCATTTAGACACAAAAACAATGCGTTCCAGGGATAAATTTCTTGAAAGAAACTGCTCAAGTATCAGACCACATTCTCTATCAAGAATAACCTATTTTCTACAAGGAGCAGTACCATTCTACGTACAAAGTAGTTGTTCTTTGCTCTTTTCCTCTTCTAGGTGTTCATTCATTTTCTTTATCTGCTTATATGTCTCTACCTGCCTTTTTTCACTGGATCCCTCCAGCTATTAGGTTGCATACTAGGCTACATTATTAAAAACCAAATGGCAAATCTGGGAACCTAATTCAATCCTGCTGAAACAGGACTGAATCCAAAGTTTTCCTCTCTTAAGAGTGATCATGTCATGAGACAGCAAACAGGAGCTAAGTGCTGCGACATTTTTACAGCACCAAGGCAGGTACACATGTGGAATATCCCATAACTGAACTGGAAACCCATGCCTTAGATCCACAGTCACAAAAACCATAATCTCAAACTGCTAAATCTCATTATTGTATTATGTTAGTTTTCACCAAGTAACCAAGTCCCACAGATCAGAACAGTTCTAACAGTTCCATAATTGCACAAGTGGTGGCACATGCACCCTCTTAGCAAAGATAAACATGAAGTTTCCTGATGTTAATTTCCCATTCATAACTCACAGTGATTGTGTCTTGGCAGTTCTGGGAACTCTGGCAGCAAGGCAAAGAGGACAGGAAGCCATACAACAGCGATCTTTGAAGGGCACAGAAAAACTGCCCTTTCTGGATATAAAGTCTGTATCAGCACAGTTTCCTTTCTCCATTGAGTCCATAACGCCTTGTAGCAAAGAAACCTGTGATTCTGTGATATTAAATTACTAAAAAAGAATCTTTTCTGAGCTACCAAGAAGTCCAAGACCCAGTTTTTGCTTCTTTGGCCACTATCCTCATTATTATTTCTGTAGGCAGTGTGCATATTTTTGCCATTGTTTCCTACCTAAGGGCTCACTTTTAGATTTCTACATGACTTCAGAATCAAAATTATCTTATTTAAAATTCATTCACTGGAAGCTATGAGTACATAATAAACCTCACACATCAACACTGCTGCTCAAAATGTGAGATTCTCTTAACAGACTAACCAGAAAAAACTGCTGTCAGCCATTTCCCCCTCCAAAAGAGGGAAAGGGAAAATAAACAAAAAAAAGCAAGCTTTAAAGAATGATCTGAAATAACAAGTCTATTCTTTGACAGGCAAGAATTACATGGTGCAAAAAGAAAGGTAAAGAATATTTACAAATACGTGGTGGCCTCAGTAAAAAAAAAAAGCCTCAATACTTCTCTGTTTAGATGAACTTTTATTACATTAAAACAGAAAGTCAGACCAAAATATATTAAATCTAAAAATTTTGATAAGTGACATAATCACTTGTATTTGAGTTAAAAGAAAAGAAATTTCAGGCATAAAAATAAAAGATGGCAAAAAAAAAGGAGGCAAGAAAATCCCAAGACCCAAGGCCACAGTAACAATGTTAAATGTGAGTTTGCATTAAAAATTCAAGATACTTTCATACTTTAGCTACTCAAAAGTCTTAATTTTCTGCATTTTTGTGACATTTAACTCATAGCTACTCTTTCCAAGGATATCACAGGAGCATTATATCTTTATAAGAAGAACTTGTGTAGTAATCTTCAAGCAAATATTTTTCTTATCCAACAGGAACCGTGGCACAAAACTTCACAGTTGTCAAAAATATTTTGTAACAGTCCTTGAGTATCTCCTTACTTTTTTCAAAAAGATATTTTCTGTACTGTAGTAAAATTAACAAGGTCTTAACAACTTCTATATGTATGGACCAAAACTACATTTCAGTGTACAAGAGATGAGATGGGCCTCTAGCTTGAGGAAAGTATGTGAAGTGTTAACTTCAGTTGAAATGAAAATAACCACCTACAAGCAGTCATTTTAGATTTTCCCAGAGAGACTACAGAAGAAGGGAAGACAGTGCTATTATGGTAACCAAAAGAGAGACAGCAACCCAGAAGAAAAAAATGTTGAAGGTGTCTAGAAAATGAGTGGCTTTCTTAGTCTCAGCTCAAGGACTTGGCAGTCAGATGCACTGCTAGAACAACACAAAAACCAGTCCAGGACTAACAGGTAGTGCTGGTCTGATGTCATTCTGCAAGTTGACACGTAGTATGTTTCAAAGGCCAAACAGTGCATACCTCTGACAAACTGTAGAACAGCACCTCACCTCGCTGACTCCCTGCTTCTAACACTCACAACTAATACACTGAGAGGAGAAGCCACCCACAGTGCTGGGAAGTTGGGAAGTGCCAGTGATCAAGCAGGAAGAGAGAGGAAGCTGCACCTAGTCTCATTCTCCTTGTTTCCTTCCCCCTGGTTTGTGTCTGCCTCAACTGAAGTCATAAAACATAACAAAGGCACAAGGGAACACTCCTTTGTAGTAAGTGTGGACCATGAGAACCTTAATCTCTCTGAAAACTAATATTTGTTACTCTCTGGTAACTGTCACAAAAACTAAACATTGTATCTTAAAGTCTGGAAATTTATATCTATTTTGCTTCATGGTTAAGGCAGCAAAAAATAATTCTGAAAACACTAACTAGAATCTTATCAGCAGTTTGCTTCAGCTACTCTGCACCTGAGATACCAGACCATAAAGACGATGTGGGTGTGCCAGTGCCAGTGCTGCATGAATTTATTACCATCTGTAAAATGAAGACCTTCCTGGTGTAATTACGACAGTAAGTAAGTTTCATCTCTTAATACATTACTGGCACATATACAGCTTTTTTTTTATATACAAGAGTAATTGTATTATTCAGAAATCAGAAAATCCAATTGCTGCTCACGTCTCACTTTGGCACTGTATCTGGATGAACCACTTTACCTGCAAGAGCTGTCATCTGCAAATGTGTAATTTATGAGCACTTCATGCCAATTTGGCACAAGGCATACTCAGACATGCATATTCCATTTTAGTGAGCTTTGAAAAGCATGTAAAATTAAAATAAATAAAAATCAGAGGACATGGGTCATGCTACATATTATTCAGATTAAAAAAGAAGAAACTTCTGTGAAATGCTTCTGCACAGCTGGCCTACTTTTTTATTTTGGGGTAAAAGTTCCTACTACTAGAGTTCTGTCCCTAGTCTGCTTGTAGACTCCACAAGGGAAAGGGCCACTTTTTCAGGGTTTAGTGGATTTTTTTCTTCTCTTTTACAGATTTGGCCATAAAAAGTCTAGAGCTTCCTTTTCATTACTACTGTAGTTTATATCAAATGTATGTCCACCTGAATTCAGGTGCACTTCACATAGCCTGCAGGTAAAGTCTGCTCACTGTTACTGACACAATGAGATTTCAAAAATTTCAACATAATGTTGCTGCAACCCCACTTGAAAAGAGCCCTTCAGCTCAGATCATGGATTTTTTGACCTTGGAGTTAATTTGATTTTCTAGATCTCTCTGGTCCCAGAGCACTGCAGGAAAGAAGAGCATATGGGCTGAAATAATGAGAATTTGAGTTACCAGAAAGATTAGAGTAAGCATATCATAAGTTCAGAAGAGGGATTTTCTGGTTATCATACGAAATGTATATGAATAGAAATACGAACCCTAGCTTGTGAATGGGCATGAGAGTCAAAACTAGAAAAAAAGTGGTATTCATCTTTGGAAAAGTTTGCAAGAAATAGTGTTTCTCTAAATTCCTTACAAAACCCTTTACAATCCATACAACAGTTTATAATCCAATTAAAATGCAAGCTTGGTAATGGGAACACTCTGAGCCAAAGATACTGCTAGAATAAGACAATTATCACTCTTTTATCATCTTCCTCACACCACTGATATTTGGTATTTTCCCATATTCTCTGAGTAGACACTAACAGGATTGTACTACATCTTTGTTGCAAACCTTTCTGTACAGAGAACTGACTAATTTAAAATGATGCTTTAAGAGACCTCAGCTATTCAGTTTCTCTTGGGAATATAACCATCACATTTTAAAGGAGTGTTCAGAGTATAAGAGAAATGCATTCAAAACTACACAGCATGGTTTCACAATTTATCTTCAGATCAGATTAGCTCAGAAGTGTCCCAGGAAAGGAGCCCTCCCATTCCCCTGTCCCAAAGATTCACTTCTGTCCCAGATGACCCTTCCCCTGTCTACCTGCCAGCACCATTTTCATTATGTGCCATGACACCTTCTACAATGAATTCAGCTTTTTCATTTTTGCAGTGAATTCATGACAATGGTTACATGATGGGTTAGTTTTAACAAAGTAGCTCAGGTCTCCACTCCCCAGACAACTCATAAGCAGTGACCTAAATAGTTGCATTCCCACCAGGAAAGAAGCCAGTACACTCATGGTGGAGAGCAAGAACATATCAGTGCTGTCTTACCCCAGCTGAAATGAACACTCACTGTTCACCATAACTTCAAAACCAAAGAACTCTGTGGTGTGCAAAGAACTTTCTTTCTTCACACACCACCAAAATCTGTTGCAAAAGACAAGTTGCCAGTGACAGCCATTATCTTTGAAAGGAGCAACGTATTCTTCTTCTACAATGATTCCCCCAAATTTCAAGTGATCACCAGGTGAACACTGAAGAATGAAATGACTTCAAGAAGCCCTTTTGAAAAAAAACCTCTTAAGCTGTTCTCTGACTCACTTTAAGGGTTCTGTTCTTTTAGGGATAAAAAATTACCCTCTTTTATTTCAGTTTCAAATTTAACATGAAAGTAAGCTAAGTGCACTAAGATAGATTCCAGCTACGAATAAAGCTGAAGTGGCAGGAAGCGTCTCTTGACAGAGTAAGATCATCTCAGGAGCAATATAAATATGCAAATTACTTTCAGAGATGACTCCATGACAAGATTTCAACAGTTTTGCTGCTGAAATTATTTCCTCCTCATGAATGATACAACTAAACAAAACAGCTCCAACATATGCAGGCTAGTAATGACAGTAATCAGATAAAGTGATACAGTCTTCTATCAAAGCATGGCTCCTCCAGATGGTATAACTGATGCAAATATTGCCGACACCTCCCAAGGCAGGACAAGGCTCCAATGACTTTATCAAAACATCATTAAAGTGTGGCAACCAGTCTGAAGTACACAGTGGCACAGAGACTTTCTTCCCTAACAGAGAAATGTCTACATCCTGTGAAAAATAACAATTAATCTGTAAGAAATTCTATATCTATTTCTTTGAAATGCCTTTGTATTTGTAGTAAATTTTTTATTACTACTTTGGTCTGTAATTGTAAGCTTACAACTATTCTTCTGAGAAGCCCATTTGAAAGGACCAGTTATTTCTGAATCACCTATTTCCAATATTTCCAGATTTTTATCCTGAGTAGACAATGTTTACTAAGTGCAATACTGCACTAGTTTTAAAATTGGAACATAACATATAAAAAGGCAAACTTGTTCAGACAAAAGATGTGTCTAGCCAGCATCCCATCTCCAGAAGTCCAGAAGCAGATGCTAAGGGAACAAAAGAAACAGACAAACCTCTTCAACAATCCCCCTGAGCATTCTTCCAATCTCTACTTCCACCTCAGGCTTTCTAATAATTAATCTTCAATTAATATATCTTCTTAGTTCAATCCTGCAAGTTGCTGCATCTCCAGTGTTCTTTTTGCAAGATCTTACCTACACCGTTCTGCCTGCTTCATGAACCAATGCAATTTTTGGAAGTGCCTGGTCGCTTTTTGGTGATGCTAAGATTTTATCCTAGAAAGGACCATAGATAGTCCAACTCAGTCATCCTTTTTATATTGGTTCTGATTTTACAAACTTCAATTGTGTAACATCCTTTTTTCTAGGCTGAAGACTCCTTCAGTCATTCCTCACAAAAAAACTGATGCATGCCTTCATTTCTCTAACCAGTCTTGTTGCACTCCTAGCTTTTTGAGATGCAGGAACCAGATGGAACAGTAGCTCAGGGTACAGGAAAGTCATAGTTTCCTACAATGGGAGTACTACTCTGTATTTCTGTTTTCTAAGTCTGTGGTAACAAATCTTAACATTTGATATGCCTGGCACATGTTTTTAAAGTATTACCAAGCACTGAGCTAGCCTGTGTACCAGAAAATATAGCTCCCAAGTGATAAGAGTCAGCACAGCAGTAATCAGTTTATGTGTGAAGTTAGGACTGGCTCTCCCCCACATGCATCACTTTCATCTACACTACATTTCATCAGTCATTTTATTTCCCAGACAGTGCTGTCTTCTAACTGAGTTTGTCTACAATCCTGCTGCATCCTCGACTTCTCTAGGAAACCTGTTCCAGTGTCTCACCACTCTCACAGTAAAGAATTTCTTCCTTATATCCAATTTAAACCTACCCTCTTCCTGTATAAAGACAATACCCCTTATTCTTGAAAATCTCAGGAAAGTGATACTGTAAAAAGCCTTTATTAAATTTTGGTAGAACATAGCACACAGATGAACTTATTAAAGGTCTTGCTTGCCCACACTTCAAAAAACATGAGGAATGAGGCAGAACTTCCCTTCTGTGAAAACTCCACTGATTCCTTGCAACTAAACCATATTCACCAGGTGCTGGCTCCTACTAAGCCTTACAGTACCAATACCCATCCAGCTTACAAGTTTGTACTTCCTGGGTTTCCTGGAACAATTTTTTTTATTTTGCCCCTGAGATTTATATAGTGACTTATCATCAGTCATTCCCAACAATTTGCTATTGCTCATTTAATCTGTTTTTTTCTAGACGATCTTCTACAGTTACTGTAATTTCTGAGAGATTCTGCTTTCCATAAGAAAGCTCCTCCATAAGAAAGGTTTTACAATGTGACTCCCTCTACTTACCTTCACAGAAATAAGAAAAAGAGCATCAATTTACCTCCCCCCTGCAACAACTTGAGCCTTGTGGTTGCTGAGTACCCCTTGTCATCCCCTCAGCCCTCTGACTGCTTGTTGCTCCTGTTGCATGTGAAAAATTATACTTTAGTTTAATAGTATTTTATGGAGCTTTGAGTAAATGAATCCAACTCAGCACCTATTTCTAGGCACTTTATGCCTATTTCTATCTGCTGAAGTTTATGATCCTTTCATTTCATAGCAAAAACTTCAGCTTTTAAGAGGACAGTTTCTCATTTCCATGGCCTTTAATATTTTGACATTCAGATATGCACTCTCTTCCCTTCCACCTTACTCAGTTATTAGCATGCACTGGCAAAAATATTTATTGTTCTCCACACCACTTGTAAGGATGTAAATTCTTTAGGATTGCCATTTTAGCTTGAAAAGTTCATTAATGAAAGCAACAGCTGTCTTGAGTCAATACTGCTTGAGATCCATTGCAGTCTTATATTTACAAACTCCTAGGCTGTTCAGATTATTCCTATTATAAAATCATGAAACACAAGCATAAAGAAGGGAGTATTTTCATTGCTTATGTTGGATTGACCTTATAACTTGAAAGAGTGAAAAGCTAAAGCTGTAATGTTAAATCTCTGAAATATCAGGAAAACCTGAAGTTGTATATAAGACTTCATGCTGTCTTCTTACACTACAATGGAGCGATATTTTAGACAGCAGAAATCTAACCAAGATTATAATAACATATACTGCAACATTAAAACACACAAAGAATTATCAGATGTGCAAACATAGAACCCTGCAACATTATACTAAAAATAATTCTAATACTATACTTTTATTCTTAGAAATACCTGATGGAATATCGTTTTCCTATATATTTAATTAAGTCTTTCAGCAACCTTTTTCTTTCCATCCCTTCCAGTTAGCCTGCCTTAGAAGCAAAGAGAAAAAGAACTAATGGCTGACCTAAATTCCAGATGTAACTTAAGCATCACTCTCTTTACTGGTACAGTTTATGTCATTACCAATTAATCATTCATTCAAATATTGGGTTTTGAGATACAGGTAACTTTTAAAAAGTTGCTGTAGTAAAGAAAAGTAGTGTGTAAATAAAGCCTAAGTGCAACACATAATTAAGGGACTTGTACCTAAGATGCAGTGTAGTTACATTAAACATTGCAGGGAAATCTGCTTATGAGTTTAAATGTACTCGCACATGCACTAACCCATATCCTCTGCATGTTTACTGATGTTTTCAGTCTTAAAAAAACACTGGACAGCCAGAGAAGTACACACTAGAAATATGCACTAAGACAAACTACTGTTAGAACATACAAAACATGCCATCTGCAATATGAAAGAAGCCAATGGCAAAACATCAGCACTATCTCTCATAAAGCAAGGAGTCCTCAGTAGCTTCTCAATGTGTTTGACACCAGCCTGCAGGGCACAGAGAACACAACAGTCTGCTTCAGCATCAGGTTATGCACAGTGAATTAAGGGTAGTAAACTGTAAAATTCAGATTAAATTTTACAGACTGTGACATGCTTCACCAAAATTATATATGTACAATAATGAACGTTTTTTCATAGTTTCAGGTAAATTTTGTAGTCAAGATTAAGTATGAGCAATGCTGAGCATGGTCCCACAATGAGTATGCTCCTGCTGGCCACACTGCTGCTGATACAAGCCAGGATGCCATTGGCTTCATGATTAAGACAGAATCATTAAGACAATCATTCAATTGTAGTCCCACCTCATAACATACACCTTAAGAAAAGCTTGAAAAATTTCACTAAGGTCCTATTAAATGCATTCCTGTGACATAACATTTCAGCAAGAAGTAAGTCCTGCTACTAAAGAACATTCACTGCATGCAAAAATTCTGTCAAAATGCAATCAGTTAACAGTTATCTTTAAAAAATTAATCTGAAAGAAATTATTAATGTTGCAGTAAAATAAACAAGATCACACACATTGTTTTTTCTAGGCATTAGCTTAACATGCTGGAAGATTATTGTTTTCTGTGGGAATTGTATCATTGTTTCATTTTCTCCATAATCACTGCCAGGATGCCAAATCAATTAGATGTTTAAACAGCTGAGATTTTTGTTTGTTTGTTTACATGCTAGCTCTTTACAGATCTCTTTAGATGTTGATAAATAAAAGTTGAAATTTCATTAAGAATCTATTTCATCCATCATGACACTATAGGCTTTTTTTTTCACATCAAATATTTCTTTTGACTTTCCAACCAATTTCAGCTAATGGTAACAATTTCCTCTGTAGAAATATGTAATATTTTAAGTAACTTTTTTATAACCAACGAAACATCTCATCAAATTTGAGATTTGCATGGCAAATGAAGAAAATGAAGCAAATAATGATAACCCTTCTCAAATCGAAAACAAACAGTATTCATCTTCCCGGCATTACTGAACAAACTTCCACTAAGACATGTTTCAAGGCATCACTCAAAACACTGATCTGGGTTTAAGACCATTCCACGATGTAATCAGGCCCCACCAAAACTGAAAGCTGCAGTAACTTTAAGCCACAGCCATACCCGTGTGCATGCACTCATGTGAAAGTATCGCACACACTAAATTGCACTGAGGCCGTGAGAACATGCAACTTAGTAATGTGCAATATCTCCACCAGAGCAAGCAGAATGGGAGCTTCAGGGAAGAAGGGTATGGTGCATTCAGGAAGAGAACGACATGCTGCTCAGGGAAAGGAAAATGGTTCAGGCAAAGGTGTGCATGCTACTACTTGGAAACCTGTGATTTGGAGACTTACTGCTTCATCCATTCAGGACAAAAACAAAACAAAAATAAAAATCCAGACAAGAGCAACCCCTCCCCAGTTCAGGGGTAAAGAATATAATTTTCCTACTTAAGCAGTAAAACAGGTGACTCATGAACCAACTTTATTTTACAGAACCCTTCTGAGCAAAGCAAATCTCACACTGTTATGGTCAGATAATTATTTGACTGAACCTTCAAAATACTGCATTATTAACTATAGCTACAATGAAAAAAATCACTAACTACTATTGAGAATTAAAATTATCTAAATACAGTAAACTCATCCAAGTGGTCCTCATGTTTCTAAAGCAAGTCATCTTCCTAAACCTGAGAGAGTGGCACCAAAAGATTTCCTACTCTGGCATAATCCTGCCACAGCCATCAGGCCCCTCCCTGTTTCCCTTTCTCTGTTCCTATGGCTGACTTTAAGTGGTTTCAGTGTAAGTAAATAATCTATTTACTATATTCACAGGCAACTAATCACAACTGTCAGGTTAAGGGAGACTCTCACACATGATGAAATATTACCTTTGTAATTCATCATTTTTGTCCTGATACCCACTTATGCAATATGGAGAACAGGCAAAAAAAAAAAAAAAAAAAAAAAACAGAAAGGCAAGAAAAAAAAAAGGAAAACGGGGGGGAAAAAAAGGACAGAACTGTGGAGGGATCAAATGCAAAGGACAAATGAAGAATATATCAAGAATTAAAAATGAGTAATGAAATGTGGCCACACCAATAAAGTTAGAATCAGACTGAGAAAGACCTGAGATTGCAAACCAAAGAAAAAGGAAAACAGACACATCACCTGGGCTTGAAGGACCAAAACTACTAGAGAACAGAAGCTCTTTTATTGCTGAGGCACTAGTAGTACTTGGGATGATTAAAACTTTCCTAAATTTTTATTTCCCACCTAATTTACAGGCAATGGCACATGAAGTTCCAGCATGGAATTTTGAATTAGTTGGTTGATTTGAAAGAGCACCAGTACTTCATACATCAGTCAGAAATCCCTGTGGTCACATATGCCATCGGTAGTAATCTTACTCCCAGATTTTTTACTGTGTTTTTGGGAGTCATCACATAACTACTGACCTTTCCTCTTCCCTGTAGATTAAATGCTGCCTTCCATAGATGCAAACAATGAGGAGACACAAATGCAATATATGACAACAAAGCACACACAAGTGTTTAGTCTAAAATCATAGGAGCATTTTCATGATCAAAGTTACTCAAAATTGGGAAAACTGGTTTATGACCAATTTGAGAATCTGTGTTTGTTCCATAGTGCAAACACTGCCAGTTCCAATCTGGAGGGCTGCTTGGAGGCAGGCAGCACTGCCTGTGAGAACTGGGAAAACTCAAAGTCAAAGCAAGTGGCATATCAGGGGTAAAGGCAAACACCCAGCTTACTGTCACATTCACAACATAGGAAAAGATAAAACTAAGAGCAGATCATCCCTTAGGTTGCCATTTGCCTTCCAGTCACAAGGGAGACCTAGAAAACAGTTCTTCTGTTGACTGTCAAGGGTTGCATGGCCCCTTCTTTCCCACTGCCCCTCACATAAAAGTGCTATCTCTTCAGCACTGAGGCCTGAAGGACTGGAGAGAGGAGGACCTTCCTTCCATCAAGCTGCTGCCTCCTCACCTGGCAGGGGACATTCCCATCAGCTGTCCTGCCTTCCCCAGATGGGAAGGCAGAACATAACCCATAACCACACAGAAGGTGATCTCCTACAATCACCCAAGCCCTCACTCCAGACCATTACCAGCATAAGCCCCATCACTGCCCTGAATCACACCACCACCAGCAGCATCTCCAGAGTTGGAATTTGTCCTGCTGAGCACACAGCAGAGCTCCTACAGCCATCCCCTTCTTCTGCCCATGCTCACCCAGCTGGTTACTGTGGGAGGCTGTCACAAGCCTTGCTGAAGTCAGAGCAAGTGGCAGTCACTGCTGTCCCCTGGTCCTGCTCTGAGGACAGTCAGATCCTCAAAGCAAGGCTCATGCTTTTCCCAGCGCAATTTGTCCTTGGGGGAGCTGTTCCGGCTGGTGCTTCCAAGTAACCTCCTGTCTTCCAGGGCTCTGCCTTTGTACCACTAGGTTTGCCAAACAAGCTCTTGGCTCAGGCATGATGCTCTTGTCAAATCCCTGCTCAATCCCACCACCTGATACATGCTATTGGCATTTTACTTCTCTGGCATCCTGGATGAATAAATTTCCTATCAAAGGCCAGCAGGTCAACTCATCCCATGGTTTGCACCAGGCAGTTCTTAGATTACACTCAGCTTCTTCAAAACTCTTGTAGTGTCACCACAGCTGCATCTATTTTTCCCCATTACTCAAGATCAAATTTGTAATCTGTAGTATTTTGACAGAAACAGTGAGATTCAACACTTGGCTCAAAGCAGCCTGGAAAGCTGCTCTTACCCCTATACAGCTCATAAATCTATTTGTGTGAACAGAGAATGGCCACTGTATTTGCAAACTCACCATCAAATGAGTTAGAAAAGTATTTATAAAATTTATAGCTATTTATAGTCCATAAAATAAAATAAATAAACACAGCACAGTTCCAATGAGAGAAACTGAAATGGGAAAAGGTCTTTGTTTAAGAGCTTGCTGGGTAACATATTTAAATTAAGGGATTTCTTGAGCCACAGAAACAAGTTGCCAATTGCCCTCCTTTCCTCCTTGCTCTTTTCCTCTTAAATAAACAGCAAAGCACAAAAAGGAACAGACTTCCTTGATTACATCCAAGTTTCCTAGTGCTTTTCACAAACACATTTTAAGTAAAAGAGCACAGAAGTGACTGGCAACAAGGAGGATGTCATTTGGTTATGAGCAACAGAGAGATTAGGTTTCTTGCCAGGAGGATCCCTGCCCTTGTGACAGGACTAGTTAGACACTGTCTTAGCTTTGTGCACATAGTATGTCCTGGTGAAGAGTGGTGGGAGCTGGAACACAGCTGGTGACTTTCTTAACTGAATCTTTTTGGTCAACTTGAAAGCATGGATATTTTGAGGGTGAGTTCATACTGTGTAATGCTGTCATAGTCTAATAATGAAAGCAACTACAAACGTTTCTTATTTGGTTATTCATACCACAAATGGAGCCTCTTCCATCCTATCACCAAGCACTAATATCCATGCCACTTTGCATGCCATTTACAGATGAGGTGAAGTAACATTTTTAGGTTCCTACCTCTGCCGCAACAACTTATCTCCAAAAAGAAAGAATAGTTACTAGTTTGGGACAAAAGAAAGGGCTTGAAGTAGCAGTTGTTTTTCATATGACAACAGATTGGGCATGCATAAATTAATGAGAAATTGTTACTGCACTCGCCATATTTACACACTGAAGATCACAATAACTTTTGAGTGGAATGCAAGCTAACTGAGAATCATTAGGATAAATCCTTAGGTACAACTGAGAAGTGAGGTACTTCCAAAAGTCTCAGAAGAATCATTCCAAAGAATTCAAATAAGGCACCAAGTACAGGCTACTCTAATCAAATATGAGTGACTGATTCAGGCTACCTTAGTGAATACAGAGACCGAGGTCCCTCGTGTATGACAAGCTGCTTCCCATTCCACATTGCCCAGATTCTCCAGACACTGGCTTTTTCTCATCATATTTGCAGTTACTGATGCATGATGGCTCTTTCCTACTCATTTTCCTGTGGCTTCTCTAAAATTATTTTCTTTCTTTCCTGCACTCCAATTCTGAGAAATACCTTGGGTCACCTGGTCACATATCTCTAAACTTGTAACTGCATTTAATACCATCCTCCTCACACAGTATCCACACCCAGACAAACCACATCCTACTTTTCCACAGTGCTCCCCTCTACCCTGGGCTAAAAAGAACAATTTGTGAGACTACTGTAAGTCTCTAAATCCACTCACACTATTCAGAAAAGATAGAACTGAGATACTAACCATGTGATCAATGAAAACTCAATAGCAGTCACTCAAGAGAAAGGCTATTAACTTTTTGGCAGAATTCCAAATCTGTTGCTTTTTACCTGAATTGCCCCTTCATTTCAAATGACTAGAGCAGTTAGCATTCTAGTTCAAGATCCAACACAACACAATATAAACTTGCCATTGTTAAAATGGCAAACATTTAGCAATGAGTTCAGAAAGCAGCTTTAATACCTCTCCAGTTTAAAGCCTATTCATGTATTGTATGTACGTACAAGATGACACAGAAAGCAGTAGTGCTGCTTTGAAACAGAATTCAGCAGAAAGTCTGTTCACTTTGCCCAGACCATCAACTTTTTTGAAAAACTACACTATGACTTAAACACCTTATTTAAAATCCAGTTTATTATATTACCAGCATGTTAATGTTTTAAGCTGCTAACAGGTGGAAGCTGATTATTTCAGTCATCACAGATGAATGAACTTTACTCACCACCCCAAAAACAGCTTTACTGTGAAATCTCTGTGAACCATATTTGAAAACATTAAAGAATCCTCCTTTAATTACTGAAGCAGTTTAGAGCCAACACACAAAAATCGTGACTCGGCATGAAACACTCTGGATGCACTCTGTAGGTGCAGCACAAGTGTGATGAGGAGAGCGCTCCCCCGGTGTTCCCTTTGATGTAATTTGGTCTATAGAGATCACGAACTAGATTTCTTTCAGGTGAAACTGAACTGGAGAATATTCTCCAGAAGCACATACATTCCAGGTACAAATGGGTACTTATTCTCCAATATTAGACAAAATACTTCTAACTAAATAATCCTGAAATGTGCACAACACTGATGTCAGATCCTCCATTTCTACTGTTTTGCTGCATGCATCTGCTCCTACTGAGCTGCACCAGCTGTTACTGCCAACAGAACTCCAAACGCTGCTTCTTGATGAGTTAGGGATGTCATGGGTGTAGCAGTTTTACAAAACACTACTATTCAGAACAGAGCTCAGAAAATTGTTATCCATGTCCAATCAAATGAACAATCAAAGGGGAAAAAATCATCAGTGTCAGATTCTTAAAATAATTTTTGCAACTCATCTTTGAAACACAAGCTGTTGCAATTGTTAATTATTTGCAGCTGAAAACCAAATTTAAAGATGAATTTCCAACAAAGAGCAAGAAATTGGCAATTTACCTTATTGCTTCCTCCACAGATTGGCCAACTATATTTGAGGAGGGACCTGGCTGAGACAAAGGTGTCAGGCTTATCACCCATTTTACTGGCTTGTAATATTCATCACTGGAGCTTAACAGGTAAAACAGCGTGGTAAGAAAAATCACCTGCAAAACAAATTGAAGTTTTAAATTACAAGGTAATAAATACTTCACAGAATTAGATATCCAGATATTAAATTTTACTGAAAAGGAACAAGATACTCTTCCACAAGCCTGGATTTAGAAAAACAGAGCTGAAAGAATTATTTTCTCCCCTGCTCCAAAAGGGACTTAACATCTACAGCTAGACATTATAAAACTTCTGCCTCTGTTCAGCTCCTTTCCAAAGTCACATCTAGACCAAACAACTAGTATGCTGATAAACATTATAGCTGTGGGGCTCTTTGGATCTTTTTCAGCATGTTTAACAGATCAAAAAATTGCTGAATAGTTACATCTATTCTCAAAATAAGCAAACAAAACTGCCAAATAAATTTGGGCTGTCTCAAGAGTCATTATGCAGCTGTGTATCAGATATGAATTACAAAAAAATTCACAACCATAAATTTTATGTTAAGCTGCCAATCCTAAGTGAATATTCCCCCTGTGAGTTTGGTGATGAGTCTCAGTGGAAGTGATGGCAGTTCCACTGTTTGAGTTAAAAGACAAAAAATTATAATCAGATTGGATTAGCTTCCTCTGTGTAGCAAGTCAACTATGTTTCTCTTATCTTCCTGTTAGTGGGCTCAGCAACTTCCTGGGTAAGAATGAATCACAAAACTGTGTCCATCTTGAAACAGAATCCCTTAAACAAGAAAAACCCATTCTGTATGGTCCAAACATAAACTATGGCTTATAGTTGTTTTATGTACACAACTCAGATATTTTTTCTTTCCTCCCAAGATTAGAAAGAATTTCACTTTCTTTGTTTCCAACCTACTTGTATTCTACAATAAAACACATCTTAATCTTTTCTTTTATGAGCCAAAGAGCCTGATCTCCATAAGTCTCTTACTTTCAAGCATTTTATCCAGTTTGCAGATACCTCATGCTCTTTTCCTTCACTCCCTCTCAAGATGCTCAGAAAACAAAATGCAAACAGCATTGCAGTATTTCATTACCAATCTCAAAATGACACCTGTCTCTGTTCCTAACTTCTTTATACTCAGTAAAATGCTACTACCATTTTCCTCCTACTCCACCCTCCCAGACTTAAAACTTGAAAATCACATTCAACTATTAACCTCTAATGACCTCCATCCAAATTGCCATATATTGGTTTAGGCTATATTCCATCTCCCCAGGTGTTTAACATCTGCCTTGGGACATAAACCAATCTAGCTAATAAAACAAGTCATTATATTAGTAGATTTTAATAGCATGCTCTTAACATTAATTTTGAGCTTAAAAAAAATAATAACAATAATTAAGCCTTGCTTTAATGCGAGACAGTCTAGCACCAGTAGCAGTATCAACTATGTTTTGCTACAGCTTCAAGTAAGAGAATCTTAAATCACATTTTAACATCCTTTGTAATTCTGAAATTATGGCTATTTTTCTTCCTTGATGGGCTCTGCCATTTCTAAGCTACTATATTTCCTGATTTCAGTAGAAAATTCTGTACTGAAGCAGGCATCCAGATGATGTTGTGTCTTCCTTCCACTGAGCAGATTCTTCTGCACATGCAGTTTTCAACACAGAGAGCAGCATATTGCTCTAAGCACAGTAAGTATAATATCTGCTGGGGACTGTTCTTCCCCAGTGTTTACAGAAGAAACTTTCTTTCTTAAGGACACACGAGACAGACAAACCCACCTGAAGGGTGAAAACCAAAGCAATGGCTGGGAATGAGCAGTAGTGGAATAAAATAGCATTAAGCTGAACTACAAGAAAGGAAAACTTAAAAACCCTACTCAATTTCTGCTAAAAGAAGATGATGTAACCCCAGCACTTTGGTGTGTAACCACACAAAACTAACTTTGGAATTTTGGAGTATCTGCCTTTTAGGAAATTAATGTATTTCCTTTAGCACAATAGGTGTAGAAAAGCAAAAAGAACCTGTAGTCACAGAATATAATAATGTATTCTCAAATGGCTTGCTGACTCTTCCAGCAAGTAGAATAACCTCAATACTACATTCAGCAGCAAAAGATATGTACTGTCTTAGAGCAACTGGAGGATAAAAGCTTTCATACCTCTTTTACGGGATATCTGAAATACCTAAATTGTTTCCTAAGCAACAATTCAAGATCCTGATGATGACTATGAGAAAAAGTTTACCAAAGACAAAACAGTATGACCTTTCCATAGTTAAACAATTGATGGATTACTACTTCAGGCTGTAGAATTTGTTTGTCCTGTACCTTAAACATTAAACACTCTAAGTTGAGGAGGGATAGACTGAATTCAAGGAGAACACTCTGGGTAAACACTCTCTACCAAACTGATAATTCAGCATTTCCACAAGGTATCAAGAAACACACAACCTAATTGCTTGTGCACCAGGTCCATTGATTCAGTAAATATTTTTGTATCTGCTTTTCATACTCAATTTTCTGCTGAAAAGATTCAGGGTTTTTGTTTGTTGGGAGTTTGTTGCTTGTTTTGGGTTTTCTGATTGTTTGTTCAGTTGTGTGTTTAAGAGCATCCAAAATCTCTGCATTCCCTGCAGGACTGTAGCTGCCCATCAGCCAAATGGAGCTTTTTCTCATCCAATCTTTGTAACAGGATATGAGCAGAGTGAGTGAGTGTGTGCACATGTGAGTACACACATGTGCATAATTATACACCTACACAAAGGCATATACATACATCCATGTGCACATGTGTGCAGACAGGAACTTGTATTCAGAAGTGAAATACAGCTGACACTTCTGTAACTAATGATCAGTTTTCAAAAGTCTGTTGAAAATCTGAACACAATCTTGCTGGATCGTGGATGGATGTGCTACACAGATTGACATTCCTACTTCATTTTTTTATGGAAGGCCTATTTTTCAAAATTGAGCTTTTGAACAAAGTGTCCATTATTTCCATGCTTTAACGAACACATTTTTAAACCTAAAATAAAATTTAGTATTTTAATTTCTATTCAAGATGACTAAAACTGGATTGAAATGTAACCAGTAGAAAAGCTAACAACTTTGAGCATTATCTTGTTGGAAAATTTAAGTTAGCTTGTGCCACTCCAAACTAGTAAAAACTTTTCTGTAGCAACTAGGAAACCTGAAAAATGAAAATATAAAAGTTCAAGCATCTACTCTTTAAAAGAATTCCAACACAGCAAGATCCCAACTACCTCTGCTAAACCAGCTGACTGCACAAGTGCCCCAGCAATAGGCAGGATGCGGCTGGCAGACAAAAAGTCAGGATCATGCATCACAGCAACAGCATGCAATGAACTTGATATAAGCCATTAAGCATCTAAAGACAAATTTTGTTCCCAAGCTTGCAATTTTTGTATGCTAACTTTTTAGAAAGAGTTTTAAATGTGCCATCTTGGGTGAAGTTGGACTAGGGAAGAAATAAAATGCTTTCATGCAATCTTTGTTTACAGAAGACAACTAGAGAACAAAATTGGTGATTTCCCTGCAAAAAATGTTTCCATCTCCTGAAAGCAATGGCTTGTATAGGGATATCCTTACGCAGACATGCTCTGAGATTTCAGCTGTTATACAGGATATTACAAGCTACAGCTTAGTACCTTCAAGGCCTGAAACAAGAATTTTCCACTAACAGAATGACAGGAAGATTTACTACCTTCTAATCTTGTCCTCCATCTAGAATGCCCCCAAATAGATAGCAAATTTGCAAAAGCTTAAAGAATTTTTGTATTGGTTAAGTTTAGAAGATGTTTTCAATGCTTTAGGTTTGAGTTTTCATTGTTACAGTATGTGCAACTAGGTTACTCCATTAAAATGGAACACGTAAATCAATGACACAAGACTTACCACTGAAAGCACAAAATTGAGAAGAGCTGTCCCACTGTGGAAGAGGATTGTCACTAATGCTGTAACTGTAGTAAACAAGAGGCTCACATTGCGACTCATCACTATCCACAGAGACTCCAGGATCTGAAAAAGGAGGGAGAAGACAGATTTAGACATTGGATGCTGTTAGCAAGGGCAGAGAATTACTTGCTGAGTAATTCATCTCCATCAAGCTGAACAAAGATGACTTAAAAAAAAAAATTACCTTCCCTGACTCCTACACTACAGCAGGGTCTATCAAGTGAAAATGTCCACTTTACCAAAGGTAAGTTTCTATGTAGCAAATTCTAAGGTTTCGTAATTTTTTCTCAGTATTCAAAATTATTTCATTATGCAAAATTGCAAAAAACCTAGATGTGGTGACACTTGTTTATTGCGATTAACACTGCTGTCAAGCAGATCTTGTCTTGGGAGAAAATATTCACCTTTTCAAAAGCAGAAATGTTAAGACACAAAGAACAAGTAGTAACATCACAAGGCAGGTAAAATCTGATGCTCCCAATCAAATAATAAAATTACTACTTCAATAAATTTGTTGTTAAAAGCTTTCATGGTAATGAAATGCACATGCATTTTAGTAATATTTGCAGAGAAATGCAAAAGCTGTGATTTCAGTAAGGCTGCATCAGTTAGTCAATTATTAAAAAATAAATCCAACAATATTAGATAATCTATTAAAATTTGTACTGGCTTGGGGAACAGATTGCTTATGGTTACATATAGTAAAGACTAGTTTTGATGCATCAAAGAAGGCACATAGAGGCATCCTAAATGCAGTGCACACTAATTTCAAACAAATATTTCATCCAGAAGGAATAGAGTAATAACGTACAAGCCAAAGTGTACAGACTTCTTTCAGACTAAGTAATGTAACTGGAAAAAACTGTAAAAGGTCTGACATGAAAGCCCTTCAGGTTCAAAGCCATAAGTGAAGACTTCGAAACTAGCAACTATTAGTCTTGGTTTAACAAATAGCAATTAGACCAAATTAAAACAAAACCAGTCAACCAACAACCCCCTAAAACCAAAAAAACCCTTCCTCAGTAGTCTGCATTTATAGACCAGACAAAGGAGTGTAAGCCATGTGATCACCTCTCCTTTAGAAGTGAGTGAAGCATATTAAACATAATTTATTAAGCATGAACTTGAGAGGGAATAAGTGCTGGGGGAAACGACAGGGAATTACGACACAGAGAGACCTACTTAGTTCATGCTTCCTACTATTTAATGGGAATTATGAATGTTAAAGCTCATCTTTTGTACAGATTTTATTAGTGTCTCTTGCGAATTCAAGTGAGGTTAGAAGTGAAGAGGACACTGCCGAAAAATGTTCTTCCACTGGTACCTATCCCTTTGTTTCTTCTATGGACTATGAACTCATTCTGGGGGTGGAGCAGTGCTACAAATTCATGCAGCCCCTAGGTAACATTATCATGTGAACATTATGTTAGGAGGACTGTAGAGACAGAGGACAGTGAATTCTGAGTGAATGGTTTGTAGCTAAACAGAGGCCTTCCAGCTGGTATTCTGGAAGGACAGCGCTATCATTGCTAATAGTGGGCCTTAAGTTGCATGCAAGGTTCCCCTCCCAGATATTTAAGCTTGTTACTAGAACTTGGTGTGTGAACTGGAGCTTCTGTGCCACAGTTCCTCTGCTATAATGTGCAGTTTAATCACAGAACAGCAGCAAAGGCCTTGAAAATAGTGACACAGGTTGAAAACAAAGGTCCCTGAAACAGAAGCAGTGCTTTGAGTAAGAAGGCATTGAAGATGCGTAACTTTATGAGCTGTCTGGAATAAGAACCCCTTATGAAAGGGGACAAGCTCCAAGCTCCAGCTTTGCACACCTAAAAGCTCTTCAGTCAGCTCATTTACACTCCTGTGACTCAGACCATTAAGCACAGCCTCTACTGGTGACAACTACACAGCACCACCATGATGGTTTTTTTAGCCTCACAGCTCACGTAGGACATGATTTTTAGGGACTGACCACTTTCAATACATAATGATTAGGAGACTGCAAAGCAAACCAGAGGCATGAAGCATGTTGTTAATGTTTACATTAACAGTCTAGTAAAGTTTTGTTCTAAAGAGTAAAACTACTCTACTTTAACAGCCTTCTAACTAGTAATCACAGGAATTGTTAAAACCCTCACTTGCAACACATAAGCTGAGCTGATACCTGTGAGAGTTTACAAGGAGAAGAGCTTGTTCCATCTGCCAGAGGAGAGCATAGAATTGGTGGGACTGTGAAAGTTTTCAAAATAGGATCTATCTCCAGTATAGGCAGGATTTATTGAACTTTCCCTAGAAGCTTAAGTCTGAGGGCTGATAACCAGGAGTATACAACTGTAGGTAGTTTGAATATAGGTATCAGGTTGTTCCGTTAACATAGGAATGGTTCTCCTATATGAACATCCTTGTTTTGTGGAGTCATTGATTGGAACTTTTGGACCAGTTATCACCAGCATCTGCTTTACAGTTAAATGTAGCTTTGATATGTCTTATGAAAGCAACTGCATCTTTTAGGACTCGTCTCCAACTACAGAGTAATTCCTCGTTACGCCCACGTACCATTAAAATTTCAAGATACAAGCTTTTCATAGCTAAGGTGAGAAGACAGACATAGCAGACACTAATCATTACTGAATACAGTATCAGAATGTGCTCAAATACTTCCCTACCACTCGAAAAATCAAATTACACCCAGCTGCACCTCAGAGTTCATAATGCTGTTTGATTCCCAGAGCTACTGCAGCTGGGTTGATGAGGTCACCTACTACACATAAAGAATTGTTAACACCTTGCCAGCTCAGTTCTCCACAACAGAACAAAGTGTGAATATTTATGCAACAATGTTATATTACTTTTACTTATTTTTTCCCTATTAAACAACAGAAAACCACACCTCTTTCCCCAAACCGCTGCTCTGTAAGGAGCTGTAAGGCATCAGTGTTTAAAAGATCTACAAAGCTGTATAGAATTCAGGACCCTCTTACACATCACACTGTGCCGCCATCAGCAACTGTTACTCTGCCTTTCCAATTTGTAACAGGCAAGAAAGAAAAATTGCACACAATATTCTCAGGCATCTTGGGTGTCCTCTTGGCCACTTTTAAACTGGTGAACACCCGAAAATGTGGGTTAAAAGGCACTTGATCAAAACAGTAATTTACTGAGAACTTCAAGTCAGCAAACTTCTGGAAGTCAGATAAAACTATGCACCTAACTCAATTCTGTATAAAGGGAATAAAACTGGATGCAAAGATGTGGAAAAAGACCCCAACATGCTAATTGATGTATTACTGAAAAAATGACTGAATTAACGATAAACTTATGAGATTATTTGAAGAAATTACTGGAGCTAGAGAAAAAACATTAGGATGTGTAATAACACAGTGAAATATTTGAGGAGCTGACTTGATTTAAGATGCACAGATCAGTCATGCCAAAAGCATGGAAAGGGAAACCTAACTAAGCTGAAGCTTGCTGTGTATATCTCTGTGCAAGGTCTTCAGTCTTCCTGTCTGGGAGATCTCTGAATGAGATACCACCTGCTGGTGAAATGATGAGTATTCTTGTGTAAGGAGCCAAAAGATCAAATTAAGAAGATATTAGCAATGTCTCATATAACATCAAGGGAGCTCTGAGTCATCATTCACAGATTTAGCCAGCAGCAATTCACTTTCTCAATGCTACAGGCATACAAGAAATGGAGAAAAAAGGTTATGAATGGAAAAGCAGATGAGTGAGGAAAGAATGAGTCTTTTTTTATTTCTCAGGAATTAAATCTTAATAGTCCAGCTACATGCTGCCTATTTCATCCATCTGATAAACTACCTTGGAGTGGAGTATGGGGTGCAAAATACAAGACAAAGTGAGACTCCACTCTTGCTCTCTCTGCCAAGAATGAGATTAAATAAACCCCAGAATAAACTTCAGAAACACACCACTTATTATGCTGGTTTTTAACACTACTGCTTCTAATACTGGAAAAAGGCAGCACTGCTGCTAACACCAAAGCTTTTAGAGAGAAAAAAAAAGCAAACTGATTACTTAGAAAAGCTTATCTTCATATTAAATCTTCAGGCAATTTACATGTTTGTATAGTAAATTACTTTAAAATAATTAAGGTTCGTCGACATCAAACTACAGCTAAGCGTAACTCTCATAATAAACCGCACATTTTGAGGGGGGTACAGAAGTCTTCCAAGCTTTACCTGATACTTAAAGTTGCAAAGTTGAACTGATGCATGTTGTTACAAATTAAATGAACACCAGCAATTCCCCAGCACACCTACATCAGAGTAATTTAATTACATGCCTTCAACTCTAAAATGAAAATTTCTTCCATTACGGGAAAAGCCTGAAGTGAAACACTAGCATCTGTCTTCTCTTAGCATTTTTCTTACAGCAAACACTCTTTCTTCTATTAAGGAGGAAGAACACTTCCTTTGACTTCCATCAATGGAAAAGAGCTTATCTGCTTGTGGCTGTAATATGACATTGTCAAATAGCTGTATTTTCAGAGAAAACTGTTATATTCTGAAATACTTCAGAAAGCCAAGGGGCTAGCAAGACAGTTATTTTTTGGTAAACTCAATTTATGCATAAATATTTGTTACATGCAAGTAGTGTAATCACACACATTTATTCTTTTCCAAAAGTGGAAGAAATCTCATTAGAGCCTTGTATCCGCTTCTTCACACAGTTCTTTACAGCTATCTCATTGTCTTTAAATTATCTGTATGTTAAAAAAACTGTCAACACAGCTTTGGGACTATGTCTTGCTATATTCTTAAGAACTGCAAACCAGCATTGATTTCAAGCGTGCAACTTCATTTTCCCCACAAACAACACACTCAACCAAAAAATAAAAAGATAGAACAGTTTGGGTTGGAAGGGACCTTAAAGATCATCTGGTCCCAATCCCCTGCTACAGGCAGAGTCACCTTTCCTTAGATCAGGTTGGTCAAAGCCCCTTCTAATCTCGTCTAAATCCCACTCAGAGTTCCATAAATATGAAAAAAGCAAACAAACAAAAAACCCAAACTAAAGAATCTAAGCAACAGAAAAATTAAATTCC
This sequence comes from Passer domesticus, assembly GCF_036417665.1. Taxonomy (NCBI): domain Eukaryota; kingdom Metazoa; phylum Chordata; class Aves; order Passeriformes; family Passeridae; genus Passer; species Passer domesticus. The sequence continues at coordinate 95,645,931 of NC_087474.1, forward strand.
CAGAACATACACTCCCAAAAGCACTCATCCAATGTAAAATATTAACCCTTCCCAAATCAGTATGCCATTTTAATAACCCATTGTTCCATTTCAAAATACCAGGAGAAAGGTTTTCATGCTCTGGTAAGAACATAAACCCTGAATACAGCAAGGCTGCTTTGTATCTTAGGCTAGGCAGGAAACTTGCTTAAACATACCAGACTTAAGCAAAAGCTATTCTCATTTTCATAATATCCAAGTTTAAATTACCTAAACAAGAACAGAGACTGCATTTTCATCCATTTTAATTAAAAACATTAGCGTGAGTAATATTTATGCAATGCACTGTAGATGAGCAAGCCAGGAAAGAAAATGCTGCCCAGTAAGGATGTGAAATCAGGATTTAGAGCTTTATATTAAGCTAACTGGTTTACAGTCTGCTATTAAGGACATGAGTACATGGAGAAAAAAGACAGGTGTTTCCCCACTGCTGATGAGTAATGAGTTCCTGGAAATAAACAGGAAAGCAAGTCAGTAACTGGCACTTTTTTTCTTGAACTTTTAAACCAGGTTTTAGAAGTAAAGCAAGCATGTTAGCTAGATGAAAATTTTTATATTAATGTTTTTCATTCTTAAATATTTATTCTCTTTACACTTTTCTTCACCTCTCTCTAGCCTGCTTAGATTACTGAAGCACACTTTAAATCATGGTTTCTGAGCATTGTGCAGCAATGCTGCAAATGACACACACTTATCAAGTAGTTTCTCCTCCTTCTGTGCCTCTTGCCTAGAAGGAAACTCCACATTGATTTTAAAGCATGATGTGCTGTGCATTTTTAAACCCTTTGCCTCAAGCACGCATGGCCAACTTTGAGAAAGTACCAATCAAATTTCATAATTAACTGAAAAAAGTATACTGCAATAAAGTTTCTCTCAACTCTTTCCTGTCTCACATCTTCTTCTACAGTAGAACTGTAACAAATCAAGCAGCAAATGGGGGAGGTCAGAAAAGCACACATGCCTATCAGTCTAAACCAAGAATTGCTTGGAGACAAATATTAGCTTTAACTGCATCCACAGATCTGCTACAGTGCCAGTTAGGTATAAATAACAGTCTTCCAAAATTGAAGATAATGTAATGACAACAGCTCAAGTCAAAGATTAACTATATTGGGCATTGACTCTATGTATTAAGCATTTAGGATTTAACATGATATTTTTAGTGAAACACCTTAACTTGGATTGCTTTCAATGCTTCCTCTTTTTCTCCTCATAAGGTTAAATGTTTTTATTCAGGAATTCACAATGTGAAAAATATTAATGTCATTCTCCACAGAACTTTCATAAAAGAATAAAAAAATAAGCTGCTTTCAACCCAACAAATAATAGTAATTTGAGGCAAAAAAAACCAACAACCACCTCCCACTTTTATTGCTTGGCTTTGTTTTCACAACCTCTTAGTCAATAGCTTCTTCAATTATAACTTAAACCAATTGTTTTCTTCTTTAAAGAGAAAAGACGACATAAAATAATGCACTGAAAATCAGCTTGCAGGTTACACAGGTAACAATATGCCTCAGGAAGATATCTGGGAAGCTGCTATCCATGAAGATGCTGAAAGCACAAGAGCTTCTTTATCACAAACATTTCTGTTTGTTTTACAGTTATATCTTGAATAGGCTTGCAACAATTGCTTAGGTAATTGTAAATAATACTAACAGCATTTCCATAATTTTCCATTTACTTGATTCCATAACCTTAGTGGTACTCCAAGGAGAAACTGCTATCAGTTAAAAATTAGACCAATTTCATAGTAAGTGCAAAGAAAATGTACCGAGAGAAACGTTTCGATGTTATCGTGAACAAACGATGCAACATCTTGCCAGTCCAGAATATCTCCAAGCCAGCTGTTCTGACGGTTTATGTGCCACTTGTGCCCTTTGTGTCTTCCAGAATGCGTTACATTCTTAAAAACAAAGAAAATAGACATCTGAATAAAATTCAGAGATACGAGAAAGACAAAAGCTAATGCTTTAGACTGGTGTTTTCTTAATGAGGAATAGATCCAACATGCATCTAAATACTTAGAGCTGCTTTAACTGGCATCCCCAAAAATACCTGGAAGTACTCTGTACACTGGAAAAATTTAAATCTGACAGAAAACTGTAGTTAATTATCCCATTTAATTACATGTGTGTATGTTGTATTGATTCACCTCTGTCAAAAGTTAACTTTACTGCTTGACTGATACAATGGTATCTATTTTGCTCTTAATGAAAGCACACAAGAAAGAAGTCATGATTTCAATTATTGCCTACATAATTTACTGCTTGCAACATGTAAGTTTTCCCAGCACAACCCATAAAGAAAAATACAAGCTGAAGTCTAAGCAACTAGTTTTCTTCACTATTAGTTTCTATCTCTCCACAGAAAATGTTCAATCACACAAAACCTATCAGCTAAACCAGATGCAGGAGGATTTCTTCTGACTACAAACCTTCGTAACTGCAACACAACAAGACAACAGGACACGGCCACAAAAACAACAGCTAATTCCTAAAGTGGCTCCTCCCTAATTATGACGTTGCCTATTGCCCAGTGAATAATACCTGATTACCATCTTGAATGCCACAAGCTGGGACTGTGACAAGTGTTTCAGAGAAGTATGCCAAAATTCTCTGAAAGCAAGCTTAAGCAAACCTGCTGACAACAAAATCCTAGTCTTTAATGGAAGGAGACTTCTCAAGTTCTTAATTCTGATTTTTACAATAAGTATTCCACTACTTGTTAAAATTTCCTGCATGCTTTTAGCCTTAGCAACCTGCATGCAAAATGGCAATATCTTTTTTTGCCACACATGGCAAATAACATTCCAAGTACGGTCCCTGCACTGATTTATCTAAGAGCATTACATTTTCTGCTCATTACCAATTCTCTCTAGATGCACTGTTACACTTTGTGATGTACTGTTAGCAACCTTCTCTAACAATTTGCTGCCAACACAGAGATCTTTCTTCTGAGCTAGCAATTTATTTAGTGTAAAATCATGAGAAGACAAAAATCCCCCTCAAATAGGCCTTCTGTAATTATAAACTGTATGTAGACCTATCACCTGTACATCTAGTTCTATACTAAAACTGTTATTTCTTTAATGCAGAGATCTTCTTGGAACTTTAGAGGTACTTGAAGAATAACTGCATAAAGAAAAGGGTTAATATAATCACAATCATTAAAATATACAGAAGTATTTCAGGAATATGACTTCTGGATTTGATATTTCCATTGCACAATTGCTAATGAATTGCTCTTTCTTTTAAACTGCAAGCAGCATTGTCAGCATAACAATGATTTAATAAAAGTTACACAAATCATACAGAATACCAGTTGCCTTTTCCCAAAACCTCAACAAACCGAATAACCAGCAGAAAGTGCTAAACTATGAAATACTAATTAAAAAAAGTGAGAAAACTGTAAAACAGCACACACAAAACCACACAACTACTTAAGTGCAGGACACAGCTCTGGCTATACTAAAACTGTGACTCTAGAATGATCTGTCCTATACACTTGAAATTTTTACCTTCTTGTTACCAACTGGCAGAACACAACACCAGCCTTTACTCAACCTTCCAACTTTCTGCTAATCTCTTCCTTAGAAATGCATACTTAGCATGATTATGTCAGAGTACTAAGTGATAGTTTACATGAACACCATTTAAATGAGTTACCCACCTTCACAAACCAAGAGTGATAAAGCCTGTCCCAGAGCTCCAACACTTGTTTTTCAATCACAGCAGTGTTATTTACTTTTTCTCCTAAAATCTTATGGAGCTAAAACACATAAAAATCTATTACTGTACAGGATAGAACAAAGCAGACATCCACTGATGAACTTCAAGCTTGATGAATAACGTAAGATTGTCTGTAAAGGCACATTTCAAACCCAAGTTATTAGAAAAATTAATATCAGCATGAAATACACAATTCAGATAAAATGGTTCACAATTCATAGACTTTGTTAAAAAACATTCTGCTGCACTAAGGACTTCTTTCTGCACTGCAAAACAAATGCTGTCTCTAAAATCCTTAATCCAAAGCCCTTGATCATCTTTTTAGAGTAAATATTTCAAATAATTTGAGATGTGTGCTAGACATCAAATATATGAGTAAGAATCTTGGCAAATTCTTACCAAGAAGAAGATATATAGAAGAATATAGCTTAACTATACAAATTAGGATTTAAAGAATGGGTGTGTACCACACCCAGCACACACAGAAATTAGGAGAGAGGGAGGGGCAGTGGTTGCAATAGAAGTTTACATTGTCTATACTATGACAACCAGTCAGTTAAAAAAATAATTTTATTTGATGCATTTTCACTGGGAATCATTAGAATGATGACAGATCCTTCAATTCTTAAAAAGAAACTATCCCCTGAACAGAAAAGACTACCGAAATCACTCCCACTATTCCTTCAAAAGTCCCAAAGTGGACTTTCCCACAGTGGAAGGTTAAACAAATGGAAACGAACTACTGACAAACGTATTTTTATTTCTTTTTACTTTTATGAAGTACTAGAAATTAAAACAAAACCCAAAGAATTTGCACTTTTTGACAGCTCCCTCTTACCTTGTGTGTGATCCATTCTCGGCCATACTGGTATACGTTGTTAGCTGCAGAATTGAGCGCCTTCTGAATGACCTGGGCTTCTGGGAGCCAGCTGAGGGGGGTGGGTTTTAAAGAGGGAAAACAAAGTTAACTGTTATACATTATACCCACTTCATTACACCCAAAACATATTGCAAATTAACATTCTGAAACAACAAATCATTATGGTTAAATACATATAAAATTACTACAACTCAAATGTTTCCTTCTACATATTAAGGAATAGATTTTCCCATAAGCAAAGCAGAATTAAGTCTAGGGCATGTCATTGCATTTAAAATCCTCCAAGGTTCCTGAAACCTTAATTAATTTGATATCTCAACTTTTTCAGAAGAAATCTGTTCTTCAATCTCCATGGGTGCATTTCACACAAGTTTTTTTTTTTTTGTCCCCAGAGTTTCCTGAAAATATCATATGAAGCAGTCTCATCTAGCTGCAAACACAACCTTTTGAAACTACAAGCTCAATGTAAATTGTTAACATAGTTTCCATGAAAAAGCAACCAGCTGACAAAAGGTCTGGACATCAGACCTTACCATTATTTTTAAGTCCTCACCAAACCACCTGCTTGTGAATTTCTTCAGGGACTCACATCACTTTCAAGCCATGTAACCTACTGAGTTGTCAGCATTTTACCATTTGTGAATACAGGGCACACAATCTCTGTTTTTACTTTCTTTTTACATCTTGATTCAACGGCACTTATTGGACCCCTTTCAGAACAAAATTAAATCATTCAGGAAACAGAACTGATGTATTTGTTCACCTGACTGAAGACCAACATGGCAGCTCCTCTGTCTGCATAATGCTTCAGTAATATTCCAGACTGGAATTCAAGTATTTCAGTCACTCACCTCTAAACGTAATATGAGCATTGAGCTCTGAAAGCTGGTAAAGCTTCACGGATTTGGCAATAGGTATTCTTACTCTTAATGAACTAAAATATAGTGTTATGGATACTTCAAATTTGAATGCAAACACTGGAAGTAAGAAGTTATACTAGAATTGTGCAAATTATTTAACTAGTACACCAGTAGTTTTGTTATGTAAATCAGCTTTTGACAGTCAAATTTCCATCTCCATTAGTCCCACTTATTTCCATCTTACAGAAAAACAGAAAGGCCAAACAACACAAGAGATGCCAGGAAGGAATAAAACCAAGTGCTTTAAGTGCTTTCTGTTCTCATGATTGTGATTACTTTAGTAGTGCTAAAGCATGTATTACTACAGTGGTTATTAACTATATCCTTTTAGTTCTGTTTTTGAAAAATTGTTTTGCTCTTATAAGACAGCATCTGCTTTCTTTCAATCTTCTTAAACCACCATCACTTTTATTTACAATGTGCCCTTGAAAGAGTCAACCACTCTTATTCTGGAGAGATCTTTTTTTCACTGTCATTAAATTGGTATCTCACATTTGCCCAGTGTCTGTTTAGCTGAATCAGAATGAAAGCCACCTGGAGCATGCCCTCCTTAAAAATCACACTTTTCAGCCTCACCTATTCCTCCTCTAATGTTCATGCAATGACTCCTTTGCTCACCAGTGTGTCCATGTTTTCCTCTAGATGCATTTCTCTCAACATCGTCTCTCCCCCTTATTACTAGTCTTGGTGCTTACTTTAGTCATTAATAAGTTTATTAAGTCTAAGTGCCGAGTTCTACATTTTGGCCATAAAAATCCCCTACAATGTTACAAGCTGGGGACAGTGTGACTGGATAGTGTACAGGCAGAAAGGGACCTTGGGGTGCTGGTCAACAGCTGGTTGAATACGAGCCAGCAGTGTGCCTTGGTGGCCAAGAAGGTCAATGGCATCCTGGTCTGCATTAGGAATTGTGTGGCCAGCAGGAGCAGGGAGGTCATTCTCCCACTGTACTCGGCACTGGTGAGGCCCCACCTTGAGTGCTGTGTCCAGTTCTGGGCCCCTCAGTATAGGAAGGACGTTGAGATGCTTGAGTGCATCCAGAGGAGAGCAACGAGGCTGGTGAGGGGCTGGGAACACAAGCGCTGTGAGGAACATTTGAAAGAACTGGGGATGTTTAGCCTGGAGAAGAGGAGGCCTAGAGGCAATCTTACTGTTCTCTACAACTTCCTGAAGGGAGGTTGTAGACAGGTGGGGTCGGTCTCTTCCACCGGGCAGCAACTGACAGAACCAGAGGACATAGTCTCAAGCTACGTCAGGGAAGGTATAGGTTGGACATTAGGAAAAAAATTTTCACTGAAAAAATAATGAAGTACTGGAATGCTCTTCTCAGGGAGGTGGTGAAATCACCATCTCTGGATGTGTTTAAAAAAACACATCCATGGCACTTGATGCTATAGTCTAGTTGAGGTGTTAGGGCATAGGTTGGACTCGATGATCTTAGAGGTCTCTTCCAACCTCATTATTCTGTGATTCTGTGTCATTCTGTGATTACACAGACCAAACCTTACAAACTCCCCACTGCACACACTACACACATCTACTCGTAACAGGAACCGCTCTGTCCAATTGATTCACACCAAACTCCCCACATCCACCCCTGAACTCTTCTTCTGTTCACTCCAGGAACATCTTCAATTCCTATTCCTTCAAATGCACTCCACATCTATCTCTCTCCATTTAAAAAATAATTTAGCTCTATCTTGAAATCTTCTAGAGAGAGCATTCTTTGTCAGCATTTTTCTTTCATAGGAAGAAGGGACAAAATACAGATCTCTTCATTCTCTGAACTATACCAGTTTCTTCTCCACAACTGTAGCTAGAAAGGTTCATAGAGTCGTCCTTCACCACCAAAACCCAACCAGTCCTCAAATGAGATACCACACTGACAGTCCTCTGAAGTGATGCACAAACATTCTGCTGTCTGAGAGTTTAGCTTTGACATTGGCCTGTGAGAGATACCCACATTTCTGTTCACCATGGGGATTTTTTAAAATTAAAAACAATGCATAAGAGCACCTGGAAGCTTGTTCATTCACCCTATACTATTCATTTAACTTCAGCATTCTTACTTTGCCCATTCTGGGTGACTGGCTACTGTCTCATTGATCAAGCTGCTTGTGACTTGAATCATGTGAACACTCTCTTGATGTACCTAAATTAAAGAGAGAGAGGAGAAATGTTATGCAATGCAAACTACAACTCTTCCTATATTCAGAAAGAATTCTGTTCTTTGCGGGAGGGGAAGTGGTATTGGGAGGAGGAGGGTGGGGAAGGCAGGAGGAAGGTGAGAAGGGATGCAGTGACCAGTTTGTACATTTAAAAAATAATTCTTCCAGTGCAAACAACCCACTGTGAAGAAAGAAGTTCCATTAACCCAAGAAACACCTAGTCAATACAATAATAAATTCTGGTCACCAGTAATAGCAAATGGAAATTTAAACCTTATCTCATCAGTGGAAAAAATTTAAAGAATATCAGCGGCGCTGTCAAGAAAGCACTAAAATATGAAGCAAAGTTTCAGATGCAACTTTTTAAGCCATGGATCAAAGAAGTATAAAAATAAATGAAGACTTAGCTCTAACATGACAAACCTTGCTACAAAGTGCCTAACTAAATAAATTCTTCAGCAAGAATGATAAAATACATCTTTTATAAATATCTTAATACTCCTTCTATGAATGCAAGGGAGCTTTAGGCAGGAATGTTTGCACAACTTCAAAAGTTTTCAATTTTAAGTACATTACATATGCCTATGTTTTGGAAAAAGGAGATTGACATCAGAACCATTGATCTTTGTTCCATAACTGTATTCAAGTTAAACATTCAATCCCCACTGACCGTTTCACGTATGAACACAACTCCATTATGGAAAAAGGAAAACAGAAGTACATGAGTGACCTCTTCTGGTGAGAAAAAAAAAAACCCCACCCAAACTCACCATAAACCAAACATCAATTTCAGAGAATACCTGATCTCAGTATGAATCTCAGTACATTTAACTCAGAAAAAGATACCATGAGCTTGTTACAGGCAATTACACAAAAAAATTCATAAACACACCTTAATTACTTTGCAAATGTTCCTGATGTAAGGTAGATTAAAGAGAAAAAAAAATCAGAGCGGAGCTTCTGTTGACAAAGAAAGTGTCGACAGGATGCAAAACAGATCTGTTCCTGTAATACATAAGCTACTAATTCTTCTACTAGAATAAATTCTGTATTTACAAATGTCTATATATTAGCCTTGTCATATAGGTAAAAACCACAGAAATACAGAGAAATAGAAACATTGAGTTTTTTATATATTTTTGTGTATTTTATATACAAAAATATATATTTATATGTCTTGGAATGGTCATAAGTTCAAGTACAGAACAATTAGTTCCTAAACATTTAGAAAGATTCTTTGAGCTATGTAATCTTGTATAAGTATTAGTAACCTTCATCAGCAACGAAAATGAGCTTTATGATTATATTTGTTAGCACACTGTACCTTTGCAGTAAGGAGAAGAGCCAGCAGAAGGGTTCCTATCACCAGCAAAAATATTATGAAAATGCTGATTATTTTATCTAGCATTTTCTCCAACCACACGATAATCTGTGCAGAAAAAAAAGAAGAAATTATAGCACATAAATCAATCTTTAATGAAAATGATGCTGTATGTTATGCAACAGTATTGTTATTTTTATTTACAATCACAGTACAAAATCAGGCTCTAATCAAACAGCATTTATGCCCAAGCTTGGAAATGAACAATTAACAAGCAATGTTAGCATGATTAATGTCATGGTATGACATGTGGTTTTGCAAAAAACATGTACACATTACCACACAACACAGCAAGCTCTCTGCAAAGCAAGCAATAATACAACATTTACTTACTAGACCTAGAAAACTACCTAAAGAAGACATTCATGTCAACTAGAACCCAGAAATCTGTCTTTATGTCTTGTCCTTCAGCAACCTGGAAACTTACAGATACTGTCTGCACAGGACTCCAAAGCTATCAAGGTATACCTTAAAGCACAACCATAACTTTCAGATTTGAATGGCTAAGAGTCATCTAAATGACAAATGAAGTATTTTTGCAAATAATGAAATTTTTTAAGCTGCCTCATCACCTTCTGAAGTGAAATGGGACAGGTGGGGTTCTGCATTATCGAATATCACACCAATTCTTCAGCACCAACCATTTCTATCCACTTCCAGTCTCAGAAGGATGCTCAGCACTGAGCATGCATCAGCTAAACTGACTGATACAGGAAACAGGCACATTTGTTGTTCTGTCAATTTACAACAGACCCATTCTATACATGTCCATAAGCAAATGGTGATACCACGTTTGAGTAGAGAAATTCTGATAATGTCATTCAAAACAATGAAACTGCTCAGTCACACGACTTTGCAGAGTGCTCTGGAACACAGCAAGCTGAGCTTCATCTCATACATAAACTGACTGTTTACATAAAAAGCTGTGAAAGCACATGCAAGCATGACCAAATACATTTTTCTAGCTCCTATGGTTCAAATACCAGGTCTATTTCTATTCAATTTAGCATTACTACAGGAAAAAGCAACAGCACAATTGTAAAATTTGTGATTCATGAGAACTGACGTCAAAGCCAATGTGTAGTAAGCAAAAGTACTTCAAGTCTAAGTTATATATTCAACAATAAAGTTGGTAACTTTTTAGTTAAAGATCTTATAAAACTACTAATATGCATGCTAATGGTTTACATTAGTTCTTTTTTCATTATTTACCCTATCCCTACACCTGAAATTGACCCTGGAACAAACTTCTCAGACTGCTGTGTGATGACTGAATTGGTCAACACTGAAATCGGATCTCCTATTTGGCAAAAGTAAGGAATTTTTTTGTGCGTGTTCATCTGGTAGTATCTGAGCAGTTTACGTACATCAAGTAATTATTTTTAAACTTCAAGTTTTTACAACCAGCTCCTTGTTTTATCTAAAATAACAGAAATTCTTGTACAAAGTCTGTACTACATTAAGAACTGCAGAAAGGAACTCAGAAAACACAAGGAAGTCTGAAAAATCTTTTGTCTTACATATTTTTAACCTAAGTTTGGTTTTCAGCATTGCTAATAGATTTCAGCCATCAGAAATGCATTTCCAGTGCTGGAGGGAAGTGACCTGCCTGCAGTAGTACTGCAGCTCTCTGAAAAGCTTTGAGCAGCCTCTACATAGGGCATATATATATGGGTCACCTCTTTGGAAGTAAGACTGAAACAAGATCTGTTGTGTCCTTCCAAGCCTCATGTACATATAGTGATTATGCCAGAGAAGCAAGAAATGAAAGTCCTTGTTTCAAAGGACAGAAATAACAAATATCACCAAGAAAACGCCACTGGATAGGCAGGGGAAGAAAGTTTTATAGCATGGACTTCAAAATGAAGCTATTAAAAATTAAAGCTGCACCTGTCATTTCAGACAAAGTTCAAACTGCTATTTACTTTCTAAGTCAGAGTTTAAAGAAATCCAGTAGTCTTACATATAGCACCTTAATCAGATTTACTGAGTCCAAGTAATTGGCAGTACTGTCAGAGATTTCAAAAAATGCTAGGCTCAATGATTGTGTGAGGGGTATTCAATAGGTGAAATCTCTGACAGGAGAGAGTTGAGGCTGAATGCTTTAGATGTTTTGCCATGCAGCAACTCATGGAAGGGCAATCTCAAAAGACCAGGATGAGGACACTCTCTCTGAGATAGCACAAGGGATCTTTCCCAGACACTCATACTGACAGTTCAAATATGTCTGGACTGCCATTAAGGTGCAGCTGCAGCACATGCAAATCCTGGATTAACTTTAATCTAGTTAGTAAAGCCACAGCAGCACTGATGATGTACTGGTACCAGCAGCAGCCTCAGCCATGCCAGCCCACCTTGTCTCTATTGACGTGGGCAGGTAGCCCAAGGAAGCCTGATGAAAGCCAGCTTTGGCAAGCCTACAGGGACTGCAATCACATCTCTCAACACAGACTTAAGGGGATCCAAGTTATATAAGTGGTACAGATACATCACAGCAGAAGACTGAATTGGACTGAGTACTGTACAAGTAAAAGCAGATGGACGATATTCACTTAAGGCTATATTTATTCTTTTTTTTTTCTTCTATTAAAACATACTTTCTTCCCCTACATTAACCCACAAGACTGCCTTAGGAATGCCTTGCCTTTTCACGCTCATGTTAAATAATGCATAGGTGCAGGTAAGCTACTCACTGCAGTGAAGCTGCACTGTTAAATGCCTGTGTGGTTGTACTTATCACTGAATCAGGTCCAGACTCCACTCTTACCCCAGCCCTGCCAGACCTCCCTTTACATCCTTCCTGTAAACCATGGGCATGCACACAGAGACAAACATGTACTGACTAAACACACTCATTAGCCAGAAGTCATAAAGTTTTACATTCAGTTCCAAGCTTCTAATCCAAAGGTTAGTTAGCAGTGGGAAGCTGAAGCTGCCAGAGCATCTGAGATTATGCAAAAGTAAAGGAAAGCCAAGCTCCTAAGCTACAGAAGGTCAACTTGTAAAACCAAACTAAAATATTACTGATTTGTGATAGACTGTCCACAAAAAAAACTATCTTTAATTGTCACAGTTTTGAAAGGAAAGGTTATCAAGGTTTTTATTTTCATTTAGCTCACTGTAAAAAGGTTTCTAATGATTGAGTTACATTTTATTAGACAGCTCCTCAATAATTTGCAAGTAATGCCTCTTTCAACTTTTGGATGATGACACAAAACCTTATTACACTAAGCTGTAACTGAACTATAGTCCAGAAATCCTTAAAAATCATAAATCCTACTATCCAAACAGGTTTTCCATGTTTTGCAGTATGATACATCATCTCTGAATTAATATTTTCAGGTTTCATACTGCATAGCCTTCAGGGCAGTAGTTTTTCTATTATGTTTAATTCACTACATCACCCAAACAGTGAAACACACCTAGGCATCTACTTAATTTTGGATTAAATCTACACAAAATTACCAACATAGACTTTTCTTTTTTTTTTCTGTAAACAGCTCTGCTATTTATGAAGATTTTTTCCCAAGGCATTCCTTAGACTTCTCATTTCCCTTTTCTTGGTTAATATTTGAAGATACCATCTCATTAATATCATCTAGAGAAAATAAGGGGAAGTCTGCAACCAGAACACATCCCAAGGTTATGCTGAAATGAGTCAGCTGAGTAGTTAAGCTAGGAAAGGTAGAGAACAGTCTGTGTGAGGTCTCAAGTCTACCTACACCAGTATCCCTCCAAAAGCAGCAGAAGAATTTAGAAATTCCTTCTAAAGACTCCTGACATAGACAATGTTATTAAGAACAAATTATGCCATACTGACTGAACTTTTTCTATATTTTGTGCTATATATACCATGAAAGGGAATCAAAAAGCCAAATCACTAGCAGTCATAATCAACCATCACTTCAAACTCTGCCATATCCATATGATTTTTAATTTCCTGCTGGATTATCAGAAATTTATCTTTGTGGTCTCAGAAGTACATCCCTTCAAAGACAGGCAAAAAAGGAAAAAGGCACAAAAATAATCATCTTTTAACTGCAGCCAGTGTTCTGTAGTAAAATTCCCCTCCTTCTTCTGTCTCTGTTAAAGTGTGACGTTGTTCTTCAAATTTAAAAAAAATCACCAAAACACTACACACAACCAAATGAACTCACTAGTTGCACATTTTTTTCACTTTTAAAAAAATCTTGATTATAATATTATTACTGTATGTTCATGGACAACAGTCAACACTGTACGTAATACTGTAAGACTTTCTATTTATGAAACTGTAAAGTAAACCAACAGTCTTCAAAGATAACTCCAAGGAACTAAAAAACCACACTCTGTTAAGAAATTATATCCACAGGGTTTGCCAAATAATGCAGATTTCTAAACTAAAAATAAAATCCAGACATTTCAGCATTTAAAGCAATTACAGTTAAATTGTTTTTGCAACCTACCAGTATTCAGGGAAAAAACCCATTATCTACTCATGCACATTTTCAACGAAACCACAAATGACAGAAAAAAACCAGTTGAAACTACACTTTCTGTTGTGGGTCACCAAACTCAACTCTTCACCTCAATTCTGCTAACAAACCAGAATATAATAAAAAATAAATTATAACAGGTTACAACTGCACTTATTTACTAACCCCAAGTCACTCACACAAGAGAAACATTTTAAAGTTGGGAAATAAAAATGTAATTTTAGAACAAGAGCAATAGAGTTAAGGGCAAAACATTAAAAATGCCCCTCTTCATGGACGATTATAACTGAATCTTCAAAACATATCACACACTTTTAAAAGCCACACAATAGGAAAAAAAAATCTTAGCTATACCAACTACCTGATTTTTTTTTTTTTTACAAGCCTTTTAATTCCCTTCAGACTTGTTAAGATTCAGCAGTTCTGAGGCCATGCAAAGCCTCATTTTGTATGCATTCTCTCCTGGTGCACTAGGTACTATGCCTGTGTACACAGGCAAGTTGGCATTTCAAAAGTAAGAGACTGACAGCACCCAGTGAAACCAGTCCATGCACTATCTGCAAGCACTTACAGAAATACAACTGTGCTTCACACCCTCACTGCTCCCGTGCCAATTTGTGCCAATTCGGTTAGCTGATGCTTTCCCCGAGCAGAGAACAGCTCTCCACACTGGGAGAGAACTGGTTTTGTTAGGCGTACAAGTGGGGACCAGGCAGAGATCAACTATTCTAAAATAAAAGTGCCCCAAATCACTCTACCCCTTGAAATTCTAATGCAATTCTCTGCTGTGCTAAACATTTAACTCTGTGCATTCACTGGAGTAGAAGAGACCAGATGGAATTATATGACCTTCAGTAGCTTATACCAAGAGCTGGAAAAGAGGCATTTGAGAGAGAAATCTACATGAAGCAAGGCATGTTAAGGAGTGTTCATGCTGCAAAATAAAATAAAGAAGAACATTAAAAAAAAAAAAAAATCAAACTCCCCAAAACCACAGAATCCATTAGCTGGAATCATAATTTTTCTGTTTATTTACCTTCTTATTAAGCCAGTGCCACAGCTTGTCAGTGGCAGGCGGAGATGGAAGAAAAGGGAAAAAAACACAACACAGTGGAAAATTATTGAAAAATGCAGTAATAGGGAAAAAAAGCAATGAGAGGCAGGCAAAGTCATCCACAGAATGAAAATGAAATTGTTCTAGACACAAAGGGAAATTGCAATAGGAAGAAAAGATCATAACAAATTCTAATGCAAGAATCTGGGTTTTACTACTAACATGCACTTTTGAAACAAAGAGGGATATAACAAATATGAACAGTTTTAATGGTATTAACCGCTATCAGCACAATCTGGACAATTCCAGTTTAATTACTCTGAGAGCTGTCATCACATTTCAGAGCAGGACTTGTACTCTAAGGAGGACATTTCAGCAAAACACCAAATCTTAACATGAGGTACTCGTTTATGGCATTAATAGTCCCATTCAGGCATTCAAATATTCCCATTCTAAGCATTTCAAAACACTCCTCTTATGTCAATTACTCTTGGACAGATTTCATATGTTTTTCTGGTACAACATTCATATTCAATGGCACAACATCAAATACATAATTAAGTCTGATGTACATACAACAGTAAACTGTAGACCACATAGATGTACAGATTTCATGTAATTCTCCTTGCATTTCTCAACAGTCAATTTCTCCTTTTGCACTAAAGTTATTTTTCTTTACTGATGCTCATCCACATGCTAAAGTATACCCATTTCAAGACGTGGTTTATGTAGGACTACACTCCTAACTCTAACCATTACTAATCATTAGTAGCATAATCACTGCAGAGAAGAGCTTTAATATTGCTATTCATCTGTGTTAGAGATTAAGATCATATAAGTGAAGTTTGTTTCTCCCTGAAAACAAGACCATTGAATTCTCAGTAAATCTAGCATGTTTACCAGTTGCCAGAAATTACATTAGCTCCCAATGGAAACAAAAGGTATGAATATTTCAAATTTATAAAAATTTCATAATCTTGATTAAGTTACAAGTATATTTACAAAGAAGCATGAACATTAGGAAATATGAAAATGAAATATGTCACAAAGCATCCACATTTACTAGCTTTTGCTACTTATGGAAAGTCACAGTCAGAGAAATCAATTACAAGGCTTCAAAAGCCTCAAACTGACACTGTAGAATTTGTTTCTACTTCACCTCTTCACTTATGGAATAATTTATCTGTGACAAAAGGGAAAGTTGTTTTCTGATTAAATGACATACTTTTAACTTTACTTCTGCACTTTAAAACCTACTATCTGTACCTGAGGTTCGTTTTGGAAAAAACACAGATCTCATGGCTGTATTTGCTCCACTTTGCAATTCCATACAAAGTACAACAAAAGAGCCCTAAGATTTTAGCAGAATATATAAAACTACCAAAGACTTCCTTTCACAATTTCAGCCGCCAGGAACTGGATGATAAATACAGTAACTAGGATATAACATGATATGTCCAAAATAACAATATTTTTTATCAACATTTAAGACAATACCTGGGAGGCCTTACCTGCCTCTTAGCTTACCAATACTGATGTTTAAGTAGTTCTACAAATGTAATCAACCTACACTGGAAAATAGGCTACAGCTTAATTCTAATCTTCAAGTCATCCAAAATTAGTAAGGCTATAGCCACTTTCCCACTGTTTTACTGGAAAACTATTAATCTAAGTTCTTACACATCCATGAAAGTATTTTCTATAATATAAGTACTGGCAGAGATACTGCTTGTTTTCTGTGCTTGGTTAAACTATGTGCTGAACTTGATACCAGAAGAAACAGAAACTGACTTTATCCAAAATCCAAACAATCTAAATAATTCACATATAAAATTCTAGTGCACTATACCTACAAAAAGCATATAACAACTACATTATTCACTCAAGTACATCAGAAAGCATGTAAGTATTAGTACATTTGAATGAGCAAAGTCCAGTGCATGCAGCTGAGCCACTGCCAATGCTTCTAAACTCCCTCACAAACTCTATAATCAAACTGCAGTCATCATATTGTGAAACAACTGTCTTCTTTAATAATAAAAAAATCAGTAAAGAAAATTATTAATTCTCTACTGTTGATAAGAAAACACACGATACCTCATCTATTACATTTAGGATGGTTCAGCAGCTGACAAGAGAAACCTCTCCTACAGGAAGTCTCTCACATCTGAACTGCTGTCTGTTGACTCTCCATGAGGCAAATGCACAGCCACAGACTAAAGAACACAGTAAAGATATCCTATTTTCATAGTCCATATTTAAAGGAGACATTCCTTTAACAGACATTCCAGAGACTGACCTACTCCTTATAAAAACAATAAAATGCAATGCCCTTTCTTTTCTCTTGACCACAGTTTCTCTTAATTTCAAATTTCTCTGCACTTCCAGGAGAAGCAGAGGTAAATGAGAATTGTGAAAGATGAGCAGCACTTCTTTTCTTGATGGGTTTGTTTAAAAAACAGATATAATCAGTAAAGCTCAGATTTGCATGCATGAGCAGTACTCACCCATTTCTCACAATGGGTTATTTTCCAGACTATCTACACTAGCCTCCTAAAATTTGTTTGGGAAAAAGACATGCCATTCTAAGACATTCCCTCATTTTCACTACATTTCATTCAAATCTGGAACTATATCCTAATTGGACATACCATGTTTCCCAGCCCAAGTACTACCACTAAGTATTTGCGTGAAAAAGAGCTTGTCAATGGCTGGCTGTACTTAGCTAAGAGTCTCAATACATCCTGATGCTAAGATTCAGTTTCTAACTAATTCTTCATACCTACAAAAAAATACACCAAACAAAACCCCCAAGCACATCCAGCTCCCATGAAAATAAGCTAAAAACAAAATATTAAAAATTCAACTTCTAACTGCAAAGGAAATGATCCCTCAGTCTTGGTTTCTCATACACCCCCAATAAAAGGTAAACTGTAACAATTTACTCTTTAAATTTCTATTTTGCGTTCATGTATTTTTTATTTTCTCTTCAACAGTGCCTACTGAAGCCAAAACATTCAGTAATACAACTTAAAAAATCTTGCAAGGATGTAATTTGCACTTCTCTTGTTTCCCTGTCCCTACAAAAAATGTAACTGCCAATAGCCTGTGGCACTGCTTCCCAAATTCTGAGATGCCATGCATTCATCATCCTACAATACACAGAATAAGCACAGCCAGTAGAACTTAAAAGATATGGACGTATTAGTGTGATAAGCATTGGAAGACTACATATAATCCCAGCCACTCATGATAAATGCTGGCTGAAACAGAATTAGAATAGGCACAATGAGGACAAGAGAATCATGCAGATTATCAAGTGCTCTTTTTGTAACGTCTGGGAAAGCTTAAACTCCTTTAATGCACAGAGCACACACTCAGGAGGAATATTGCTGTCATCTAAAAAATGGAGGGGTGAAGGGAGATGGGGAAATGAATTGGTCAACACTGTTCTCCTGCTTAGACAAAAACAACATGTAAATAAACTGACCTTAAGTACATTTAAGTTGAAGAGCGAGAGGTTCTGCTGCACATTAAAGCCCTACCTTCCTTAAGGAGAAAAGACTTGCTGGAATTAGGAAGGATACTGTATCATATGGTTATACAATACAAGGATGCCAAATTTGACAACTCATGAAACAACAATACATCCAACATTGTGTCTGGAGTGGCTTCTTACTTACAGAATAAAATCTTTTCATAAAAAGCTTTGTATAATGTAAGCTTTTATCCCCATGTTAGTAATTTTCACTACTTTTGGAAAACCACTTTATTGTGTTTATAGCTGTATTTTGAAAAGCTTTTCCTTTTTCGAATTCTTCCTCAATGAACCCTGTGAAATCATTACTTTTTCCTACAGCTATTTTAATGCTTTTGTCATCCATTCACCCATTAGATCCAGGCTTAAGCTCCTCCCTCTCCTGTAGGAATTCAGAACCATAAACTACAAGACCAATCTGCCAAGCTGCAGATGCTCTGACAAATATACTTACAGAGTTCAGCTCTTCAGTTACAGAAGTCCTAAGATAAAGGCTTTTTCCAGAGCAGAGAATACTTCAACAACACAATTACAGAAAGCACATTTTTATGCAGCTATTACAAACAAAATAATCCATTTATCAGTTTATGTGAAAACTTAAAATTCTTAATGAAAGAAACTTTATAAATTTTCTGGAGCTTTCCAACTATGCAATTTGCAATGCAAATGTAGGCATATTTTGCATGGAGAAGAAGTGAAGGGAACACAGAAGCCCTATTCTATGGCGTTTCCCAAATACTTTATCCCACATATTTCTTCACTTACAGAGGAAAGACTAATTTCTGTAGCACCATACTACTGCGTGCAACAACTTGGCCTCCACACACTACAGACAAATATGTTTGAAATAACTTGGGCCCTAATACCCAAACACAATGGTCTGCTTTTTAATTAAATTTTCACATAAGAAGTAGGAACATCTTATCCTTCAGACTAAAGCTCATTAGGTTTAAATTCAAAATCTTTGTAACCAGGTAAGATTAAGAGAACTTTGCCTTACTCAGATAAGGAACCTTACAAAGGTGATTCAACATTTTAAAAGTGACTTCTGTAAAGGTCTGCATGCAACCATTTAGCAAATTTAAATGTGCACTTAAGTGTGAATAGTGATAGAAGAGACATAATTTAAAATACACCATCAAACAGATACAGTTTTACATGAAAGACATATCCATTAGTGACAGACATTTATTTTAGATTTAAAGCATCTCAGAATATGGTGAAACAGAGAATAAAACAAACTTTCAAGTTGCTTAAGGAAGTAAGTAGAAATACCTTACTGTCAAGCTTTAGCATAACACTTCCAAGTCCTCTGATGGGCCGTGGAGCAAGAGCTTCCTGACGCTCCTTCACAAAATTTTCAACCAGTTGCCACCAACTTCTGCAGTGGTTTGCCATGAAGTTCAAGACTCCAAAATGAACCACGAATTTTTTAAGTGCCCAAACTGTAACCACAAGAAGGAAATTTTGTATCAGAGATTTCAGAGGAACACTACAAGACTACTTATTTATTCTATTCTGGAAGACCAATGAAAAAGAAAGGAAGAGACCCTTGCGTTTTATTTCCCATTAAAAACTTCTGGAATTTGCCAGTGTTTTTAGTACTAATCTCCTCACTATCTTTGCAACTGTGCTTATTCACATGAAACTTAGATGACAGCACAAGAAAAGTGACAGCACACGACCCAAAAATGCAGCTCAGACTTGATGAAGGCCTGGGATAAAAAACTGCCACTCCATGATTCCAGTACAATGGATTTCTTCCATATCCACACACACACATACCATGCCAAATGGCTCCATATAAAGTACCACAATCAGAACTTAACAGCACTTTACACATAGAAGAAAATCTTCAGCCTAAATTCTTAAGCTTAAGGCCTTCTAAGTTGTTAAAGTGTATATTTTCTTCAAGAACTGACACCACATCATGCAGAATTTTACAGTAAAGAAGCATCCATTTAAATCTTCTTTTGAAATAT
This sequence comes from Passer domesticus, assembly GCF_036417665.1. Taxonomy (NCBI): domain Eukaryota; kingdom Metazoa; phylum Chordata; class Aves; order Passeriformes; family Passeridae; genus Passer; species Passer domesticus. The sequence continues at coordinate 95,666,099 of NC_087474.1, forward strand.
TATTGGTAAAATTTTGCTTTTAAATGTTAAAAAAAAGCTATTTGTGATTAGCATTTTATCTTGGCAATACAGGATACTGAACTTTCTATCACTACAAGTAACTTTACTTTTAATAAATCTTTTTTTATTGTGACTATTCTCCATGCCATACATGAGCTCCACAACAGTTGGCAGTACATCACTTCATCATCAAAAATTCACATCATGTTTCGACTTGGAGACGTGTAAAATGGCATACACAGCCAAAAAGGTTAACTTTTACTGCCTACAGGGCATTTATCCAAGTTCCACAAGAGCTTATTCTCTGCAAGCCACACGTGTAATAGTTTATGTTCTCCTTTTGGAGAGCCAGCACAGTGATTTGCTGACATTTAGTTCACTTACACTCTGGCACCACCATGTGGCAAATCTGAGATTTATTCTCTTGAAGAAAAAGAAGAATCCAATAATTTCTCTGATAAAATGAGTAGCAAAGATACAAAAAAGGAGAAAACACAGTGCGAGCGTCAGGACTGAACTTAAAGGCTGAAGTTTTGTATGATGAAATGCAGCTCATGGTCAGAACACAAACTGTTGCTCAGCAAAGCCAGGCAGGCTTGCATTTTACAAGGCAAACAAGATTTTCAAATGGGGTTCTAATCTTCCACTGTTATTTAAGAGTAAGTGTTTACACAGTATCTTCTAAAATAAATGAATGTACACTCATGGCAAAGGAAGTGCTACAGACAATCAAACAGCTGTAATCATATTAAGTTAAAAAGAGACAAGAGAGGAAAAGCTAAAGAAACTGTTATTTTTAACTGTTATTAGAAAGCACTGAGCAAAGCAAGAAAAAGTCTGCATAATAACAAGTTCCAAACATCTGCAGGAAGCAGAAAATTACCTGAAAACAATTAAAAAAAAAAGATACAGCAGAACAAGCAAGGAAGCAAATGAAAGATCTTAAAAAGAGACAATATCAGGATTTCCAGGCTCACATCCCTCAATAAAATGCTGCAAGTGTTCCACAATGTGGTTCACTACTTAGCTTTTCAATTCATAGCAATTCTTCCACCTTTATGGTGTAATTATGGTAACATTTTCCCACCCTCTACACTAAGCAATTTTAAAAGACCATTTTATTCCTACTGAAGTATAAATGCATTTAAGGAAAAATGTTAATGGCACCAAGATGTTTCTAATAATCTAAATTCTACTTTCTATGAGTCTTCTTTACCAATGTAAGGAACTCGGGTGAAATTAACACCTTCCTATTTAAGGTCTTGGGAAGGTTTCTGGGTTTTTTTACATACTAGAAGCATTCTCTTTAAGGTCTCACAAGTGCCTCAAGTTATTATTAGTCTCTTTAAACCTGAACCATTGCAAGGGAACTTGCTTTATTAGCCTTCCTGTTTTCCTAGTATTTTTACTATTCCCTCTCTTTTAGCCATGCAAATTACCATCACTCACCTTCTGACCTTTAATGTAATCCACTGTTCTAAGTTTGGCTCTGTTCATCATTACACTGCCTATGTGTAATATCTTTCTGATGATTCAGTTATATGCCACGAAAAAGCACGTCATGGCCCAGTGTCACTGCTAAGGCAACAAGTCACACATATTCCCACAAGCAATTTCTCTTTTGGCTTGAGTTTATTGTTTGGGTAGTTATTTTAGACCTAATGAATGTCAGGAGCAGTATTCATCTGCCTCATTTAGATATGCACTTCAATCTAAACTTGTGTGGCTCAAGCTTAAACCATTCACTTATGTCTAGCCACAGAACTGCTGCTCCCCTTTTTCCTCAGATGTAGGTGTTTCTGAACAGTGGTTGAGTTATTCCTTGACTTTTCAGTAAACTAGTCAAGTTAACTCTGCTTCTAATAAGTCTAAAGTTTATTTTCTAATTGCTTTTTCACTCATGATTGCCATCTCCCATGACACCCAAACTGAAAAGAGACCAGACCAGACACCAAAACTGGAAAGTTTCTTCTCGAAGTAACTCTACTGGAATGAAACAAAGGTCAAACCCCTCTCTGCTCTTACCCTGCATTCAGCTATTTATATGTCTTGCCATCACATTACCCTTTAGCTGCTGCTATAGTGCCACAGCCAAAGGTGCAGCTGTTCCTTTCTCCATGCCTCGGAGTTCATAGCCCTTCAAATCTCTAAGTGTGACCCCAAGTCACAAGTTCCAGGTGGTTCACAGTAGCTTTGGGTACTGTGCACAGATCTCAAGGCTTTGGTAGCAGGGTGGCCTCTGGGGTGGTCACCTGAGAAAAGACCCGGGGTTGCCTCGTCCCAGACACAGTTCTAAGTGGCTCCACAACAGATCCATCACTGGGCAAAGCTGAGCTCATCAGGCTTCAGTGGAAATTTATCTAAGGAAGGGCAGAAACCCTGGGCAGGGAGAAGAGGAAGGAACACAGAAAAAGTGACTAGAGAGGAAAAAGGAACAGAGGGATGAAGAGAGGTGATGAAAAGGCCAGGGAAGCAGAAATGTTCTGCAGAGGAGCAGACACACCACTCAGAGGGTCCATGCTGGAGCAGGTACACCTCTTGAAGGTGGCCTAGGGATAAGGAAAATCCTGAGCCCATACTGCCCTAAAGGGAATGCAGCTCATGGATAAGCCCGCATTAAAACACTGACTGGTTTGGAGGGTATATGGCCACTATCTGGAGCCAACTCACCACACTTTGTAAAAAAAGAAAACAGCTACACTCAAGTGTTAAATCCATTTTAAAATGCTAAAACCTAGCATTTCAACTAAAGTTTACAGAAAATCCAAGTTTTCAAACTAGGAAACTCACTTTGTTTACAGTACAGAGATGGGGAAAAATGCCTTCCAATTCATAGCAGCTCACATATACTCCTAGAATTCCCATCTTCCCTTTTCACTCCCCCAAAAGAAGAAAAAGTGGCATCCAGTTCTAAAATACTATCTTTTGATAACTATCATAACTACTCCAACTCTTGCCAGATATATAGGAGAAGAGATGCATATAGGTGTGAAGCAACAAAGCTAATTAACCTCAGACCTAAAACTGGAACTAAATTTATCTTGTGACTCGTCCTCAGTGCCTAGCAACCCATTTTTTACAGAAATTAAAAGTTAACATGAGCTCTACTTCACTGCTGAATAACAACTAAAATATTCTTCATTTTTAAGTGCAAAAATATGAAAGAACTGACATCAGGAGAAAGAAATACTAACTGGTCTAAACCAGAAGTATTCTTACTATGTGAGGTATGACACTACATTACTTAAGGTAACTACAATAGTCAATAGACAAAGCAATTTAACAGAGCTGTCCACTACATGGTAATAGACTGGGTATCAACCCTCCTTTTTGAAGCTACAGTTCATCTTGTCTTAACAAGTAATTAAAAAGCTTTTATTTAAAACTCATACAAGCCTACAAGTCTTTCCTCCTGTTTTATTTAACATGACACCAAACATTTCTAGTAATTGGATTATTACCTGCAAATGGCACTGGCAGTAGCTGCACAATCCAAAAATTTAGCCAGATCTGAACAATGACAATGGCCCACACAAGAGTAACAAAGTAAATATCACTAGTTTTCTTTTTTCTAAGTAAAGATCCAATCTCAGCTCTTTGTCTGTTCCCAGATGATGAAGAGGAGGTGCTGAAAGATGATGAAGCTCGTGGAGGTGGAGGCTGATCACTTTCTGCTGTTGATCCTAAAACAAACACAAGAAAATAAAGAAATGGAAATTATCACATTAATATTCACCACAAAATAGACTATGTTCCCTATTCCCAAATTCTCTCTTTTTTTTAGAAGGTGGGGGTGAAGGAAGGGACAGCAGCAGAAGGCTGTGTTTCTGCTGTTTTGGGTTGGTTTTTTTTCTTTTAATTTCTCTAAAAGACTGAGACAGCCTTGGCACTGATCTGCCTTTTGAAAAGCTAGAACAAGGCTGTGTAAACTCTCCCACATCCTGCATCACCATGCCAAGCAGTGCTCACAGGAGGAGAGATGAAAAGTTGCTACAGCCTCTAAGAGGGTTCCTGTCACTGCAGCTAAATCACAAGCCAAATATATTGTATCAAAGAACCATAAGACCATGAAAAACATAAAATATATTAACTTCTAGGAAAAAATCTGAAGTCTTAATATAAATCTTTCACTTCCCTTTACTTCAAGTACTGAAAATAGAATCTTAGATTTGCTCAAAACTCATTTAAACAGAACAAAAAATATAGAGTATGCATTGAAGAGAAAGCTTTTATTTTACAACTGTCTCACTACTTCTCCGGATCACTCACAACACAAACATAGGAGCACTCACACTGTCATCCTAAATTCCTTGCTCTGTGTAACAAATATTAGTAACATCAACCACCAGTTAGTGGATAACAAATTTTGTCAGTCTCTCACTCATAAGTTAGCAAACAAGAAATTAAATTAAAAAATGTAAACTGATGTGTTAAAGACCCTATACATAAACAATAGTCTTTTCATGCAAAAATATTATGTTCAAATTCAATTTTTTGGATGCAGAACATGCCAATTTATTTATTTATTTGATCTTTCAGATGCTGGATGACACCAAATACATCTTCAGCCAGTCCATGTAAAATCTCTCCCTGAGAACACCAGTATTAGCTTTTACTGAGGCTCTGTGCTGTTGTCCAAATGCACACACCTCCGACAAATCACTACTTGAGGAAAGTTGGCAGCCATAGTGCAGGAATGCACACACAGAAAAACCTGAAAAGTTACTCCGTGCTGAAACATAAAAGGCAATTTAATATGCTGGTACATACCACACAGCTGGTAAACGATGAACACAACTCTTTCACTGGACTTGTGCCACAGACACATCTTCTCCCATGAAGAAAAACTGCATAAAAACTGTACTACAGCATACTACATGCACAAACAACTCCTGTTCTACACACACGTTTTTAGCTGCAGTGTGTCGTCAAAACCATTCCCAGCCTAAAGCATGGCAGCTAAAATGTTCAAAAAGGCAAGACTCATTAGTCATACAGTAAGAGTAAGTAACAAACTGCATCCTCACACAGCGGATGAACACTTTTGTTGCAGAAATCTGCACTGGTGCTCTACAGACAAGTGGAACTACTTTTACAGCTTATGAACACATTCCCACCACACCAAGACAACAATCCAAATCCATCGATTCACCCAGCTGGGATTGATACTGAGATGATGACAGAAACATCAGATGGTTGCTGGTCATGTATTTGGTGGAACTTCAGAATATTCATGAAGAAACTAAGGCATGCAACCTGAAAGAAGGAATTCTGCAAGCAGCTAAGCACAACAGAAGCTTCAGGTGGGGAGGTTCTTGGCAAATCAGTGCATATCTCCATGCGATGATGGCCAGCCCTACTATACAACTACAAACAACTTTTCATAAGGGGAGAGAAAAAGTTACCTGTAAACAGAAATTTTCCTAAAAAGACAAAGTATTTTTGTCATACAGAAGAGGGTCAATGTTTCCCCTGTACTTCTCACTCTATATGTAATAAAGCAGAAGAGTACAAACAGAAACAAATGGATGCACTAAAGGAACAAAATTTGAAAGAAGTATACCCATAATAAATAATTTTCCCCTTCAATTTATTCAACACTTCTTACTGTTCTGCTCCAAAATTAAATCAACATAAGAAGTAATAATACAACAAGCAGAAACTCAAATATTAATCAAACAAAAGGAAGAACTCAAAGCAAAACCAGAATAATTAGCTGAAGTCTATGCCTAAGATTAAAGGTATACAATATTTTTTGCCCAAAACCTCCTTATTAGAGTCACCTCCTTATTAGATTTCACCTTTAGGAAATAAAAAAGAACATTCATTCTTTTAGTAATGAAAAATTTGACTGATATATTTTTTGCAATGAGGAATTATTTAATTAAAAAACAGCAACAGTAATGTTAAAAGCAGTTACAACTTAACAGCCTTATTTCTGACAGTTTCCCTGTAAGCAGACTATACACAGAACACAGAACAGAGGGGCAAGAGACAAGGGAGTAAAAAAGGAAAAGAAAGATAGAGGGAAAGAAAGACAGAGGGAAAAAAAAGGGAAAAACTTCTAGGGGATCCCAAGGCAAGAAAGCTTTTTCAGGATGCAGTTCTCCAGCACTTTTAGCAAAATTAAATTGTCACTCCCAATGACCCAGTATTCTCCTCATGACAAACCCAGGCCTGCATCAGAACTGTCATTTAGATGACTCTCATAAACCAGTTAACAAAGCTGATCCACCCAGAAAAAAATCAAAACTGCAAATGAAAAAAGTCACCTTCTGCTGGCAAGACATGCTCTGCAAACCAAGGTGTGAGTGCCTTGTCAACACAAACAGAAAAACAGAACTGTCAGTACAGTGATTTTGAGTAACTTCAGTTTCTGTAAAATCCCATTTAGAGTGCTTCATGATATTTGGAGAGATGAAACCTGAAAAACACCTATCTTCCAACTAATGAGAGCATGACAGTCTAAATAGCTAGCACAATACTCAGGAAAAAATTCTAGCAAAATCAGAATGAATGGTACTTCTTTGAACAAGAAAAAAAAAAAGCAAAATTTCCAGGCTGTCTTATTAAGACTTGCTCTTTTCATTACACAGTATGTTCTCTGTCACATCAATTTCTTGCTGTCACAGAATTTTGAATTATTCTCCTCCTCAGGGAGAAGACAATGAAACAGTAACATAAACAGAAAGGCAGGTGTCTGTATCTGTATGCAGGGCATAAGTTAGGAAAACAGTGATTTTATTACTATTCAATAAGAAGTCCTGAAACATTAGGATGAAGGTACTCCTTTATGAAGGACCACATCTTTCCGTGATTTCACATGAAAAATATTTCTCATGCTTTTTTTCTAAGAAAACAAAGAAGGGAGGGCAAAAGGGAACCTGAGAATCATTACTTCCTTTATGGATTTTAGTATCTATCATATTTGAAGCCAACAAGACAATAGAATCTTCCCTACAAAGTACTGTAGTGGCATCTGCTTCAGAAATTGCAGACTTCTTTGCTGTATACACTGGAAACTCTAAGACCAGCAAGCACCACTTAAACCACATAAACTGGTACCATTAAACTCCTTGTCCCCAGTAATAAATACCAGTTTCAGTAATAAAATACAGAAAAACATGAGTGTTTAGAAAAAAATATAAAATCAACAAAGCTTATACCACCCTCACGGTCTTTTAATAAACAATTTTAAGCCTGGTTGTTCTGTAATGGATTTAATAAAGTGTCAGGAAAACAAAAAAAATTAGTAAGTTCTTAAGCTTGTATGTAAAACTTTTCTGTAGAAGAAAAATGCTTCATCATCATTCACAAAAGATCCAAACCAAAGATGGCCAAAATTATGATTAAGATATCACAGAACACTAATTTTTACCAGATTGTTGGAAAATTATTTTAACTGCTGTTAGGAGTTAAAAGAAAACTCCATGGGATTTTTTTTTTTTGTTCTGTGAAGGAAAACAAGAGAATTCACAAGACAAAAAACCCTCATCTGGTTAGCTTTTTAAAGAGAAGTCAAAAAAATATAAAAGATACCTTTGAAAAAATGCTGTAGTTATCTCTTCTTGAAAACAGAAAGAAAACTGTCTTAAAGAAGTGAAAAATAAGAACTGGTAAATTAAAAAATAGCAATGAAAGAATCACTTACATAGCCCATTTGCGGGCATCTGTTACTTTTCCAGATTTCAATATTAATTTTAAAAAAATTTTCTCAGTTCCAAAATCAAGACTGGGCACAGAAAGAACTGTCACCACAATACTCTGATTCTAAATTTCAGGACATAATTCCAATATAATCATGTTTATATTAATGATAGTCATAGAAATTTTCCATTTAAAAATTAAGTTTTGGAAGTTCACATTCTGTCAAGTTGAATGATCTGTTTGGTTCGGTTTGCAGGAAATGGATGAAACTTTTCAATTTCCAGAAATCTCAGTAATAGCTTAATTTTCTACTATCACATTTCATCAAAACCTACCCAAAAAAAAATGGTCAAGTTTAAAATCATTGATGGGTATCTAAACACTTTTAGTGTCTGAACTCATAAGCCAATTGTCTTATACTGAGTGAAAGTATCATGTGACTTAAGCTACAAAGTCAAGTAAACTCACTATACAAAGGACTTTGAGCATGCCATATTGTAAGTGGTGCATTTTTTTCTCACTGCAATGTACACAAAAATTCCTCCAGTCTGTACCCTCGTCTAGAAATCCAGCTATATAACATTTAACTCCCAACAAATCAAAAGGCTAGAAAAATTAAAATAATTAACAATGAAGAACAGGAAAAAAATCACACTTTCATTCTAAAAAAACCCCCACAAAACAGTAATAAATCCTTCTAGTCAGGTCTTTAACAGCCACATAAACTATCCTTTGCTAGACAGCTTTTATACTAGCAGCTTCTCCACATTTTTTAAAAACAGATAAACCTGATTCATATTTTGGACAGAATGAAGAGGCTATGGACTATTTTGAATCTGAATTCCATCCATTTTCATGCCTTTAGAGCAAATTCAAATGTTTCTTACAGAGTATTCAGTCACCTGAGGGTTGGGAGGAATGTTCATTATTGGACTCATCTTCTGTCATTGAAATTGCCATGGCAATTGTTGAAGCAGCAATGGAAATCATCTGACCAGGAAGCTCTGCCCCTGTAAAATACATACATGCATGTAAGTAACAAAAAGCTTAAGCCTTAAGTTTTATTTTGTGTTAGATATACACTGGAGCTGTCAGGCAGCAGAAAATATATCGACGGATACTGTTAGTGTTTAGTATGTATTATATGTAGTCAATATGATCAAACAGGAATGAGTGCTATTAATTTTAGTATTACAATGCACCTGCAGCCAAAACTCAAAACCAGTTATTAGCTTAGTGCTTTTCTTGATAATGAACTGGTACCAAACAAGACATTCACAGTTGCTGACAGTCTGATTATGAAAAATTTTTTGTACCAGTTAATCAACTTTACTAACCAACTAAAACAGCCAGACAGGAAAAAGGTTTCCTTCATCGGGAATTTACGATGCCTTTGCTTTTTTCGAAACTGACTTGCAACAGGAAGAAAAAAAAAACTATTCTTCTCAAAATCTAAACACAAAACATATTTTTAAAAAATATTTTAAAAACAAATGGACTGGACATTGGAAACTTGCTAGATGGAGTTGTCTTGGTTTCTCTCACAGTATTACAGGAGCTACTAAACCCATATTGCTGATTTTTTTCAAAATTGGCCTCTGATTTCAAACATCCTGGGCTACCTTCATGCCTGAAATTACATATTGAAATCCATAAACTCAAAGGATTTGTCCAATAATGAGTCACTACTTTACCATGGAAAAGAAACAGCAGTCCATGACAATCATTTTCTGTAACAAATCCAAGATTCACTTCAGCATAAGTAAACCACTTTGAAACACAATAAACATCCTATAGTAAACTCTTGCAATCCATATGCTATTGAATTTACCAGGATACAGTCCAGATTATTTCATTGGACTGAAGTGAATTTTTGCCTCCAACAGTAAAAGAAACAGTAGACTTTTCCTTACCAGAAGACTCCTTTCCATTCTGCTGTTCATGCAACATGCCTACTGTCATCAGAACAACTATAACCAGAAATACAGGAATTCTCCAGGAACCTGCCACAGAAGCTGAAAGATACAGTGTTGGGATTTTTTTTTTTTACGAGAAAAATTACACCATTAATAAAACCTACATTTAGCAAAGCCAAGAAAGACAGCAAATCAACCAAAAAACAAAGAAGTCATAAAACAAAAGGCCTTCTGCAATAAAGAAAAGGAAGAATAGAAAACAAACATGAACAAGTTTTTCAATAAACAAACTAAGTTGTTACTGTTCCTAACTTCAGTGATATTATGTTGATATAGAGAACAATTTTGAAAGCAACATTCAAAATCACGTGAAAATACACACAAAATTAAAACTTTTCCATAACAGAAAAAAGTCATGTTTCCCCCAGAAATGTGTATTTATGTTAGATCTCCAGAGAATGGGATTTTTCTTGGATTTTGCCTATTCAGCCTGTACTCCCAGTAAATACAAGACTGCCAAAATCTAAGCAAATGCAAAGTCACTACATACAGCTTAAACCTCAGGGAAGCATCCACATATGGTCAGAACAACCCCTGAAACCTGCTGCTAAAGTAAAGTAAATCAAGAGGTACACTGTGAAACCTTCTATCATGGTAGTCTTCTATTAACTGCATGATTCTTCCACCATAAACTGATATGAGAACATCTATTATATGAAATGCATAACATAAGTCTAAAAGATTACTATAATCTTAGAGTTGTATTAACAGATTATAGGGATTACTGCCAAATGTATTTTATGCTGCTGGTATCATCCTGATATGCTTGTTGACTACCGATAGATTTTTTTTTTTGCTTCTGTTACTACTATTAAACACATTTTGCAGCTTCAGCCTTGGTTAATGGCAGGCTTTCAATAAAATATCACAAATGAATGTCTAAAGCCAGCCTCATATGACCCCAGCCTTTCCTCACTGTCAAGAAGTTCACATTGTCTGTGAACCAAATAAGGGGAAACCACGGGAAGTACAAAGGAGGAGGAGTGGAAGACGTTGCTCAGCATCTTGATGCCTTCCCATTCCCTACTCTAATGCTCCCTTCTGGACACATGCAGCCAGAATTACTGAGCAGACAAAACAGTTTGCATTTCAGCTAAGACTCTATTTACATACTGAGCAGAAGAGTAAGCGAGGAGCTTTGTTTACAGAAACCTCAGTTATCATAATAATTTATTGTTACTCACCTAAGTGAAAGAGCAGCATAATCCAGACAGGAACAGAGACTGCTTTTAAGTAACGTTCAGTGCTTACATTCCACTTGAATGAAACCATCAGCAGGTAACCAACTACCAGTGTCCATATCTTTAAGAAAAAGATACAAATAGGCATGTACACATACATCAAAGAGAGCTCTACTGTACTCATGTATGTGTGTACACTCATGCACACACCCATAACTGTCACAGAGAACTGAAGTCAGCTTGTAAGTCTTTAAGAAGTCCACATTTCAATTAATTATATGAGTTCATCAGCAGCACCTATGTGGCCACGGGGAGACAGAGCTGGCCAGCACAGCATGCTGCCCTCATTCCAGCATGGAGCAGTTTTTGCCAGCTCCTGTGTTTTCAGTCCAATGAGACAAAAGGGAGCTTATGCCAAAGAAGCTATTAGGAAGCACAACCAGCCGGTTCACAAAACAGATGCCTTTATAGGACATGTAATTTTTTTGGGTTTTTTTACTAAAGAAAAACCAAGGACAGGAAGACATCAATGACAACTTGGGTTTGCTGCTTCTAACACCTTCTACTACTCTAGTCATGAGACAAATCACAACATAGATTTGGAGTTAAGAATCTTGAGATGATGTACTTGAGCTAAAAAGAAAGAAGAAGGAAGCAGGAAGAGGTAACAGGAGGTGAAAAACTGTTACTCAGGAGAGGATGTGAAATAAAAGAAGTACAAAAACCTGTCAAAATTAAAATCCAATGTTTCATTCTTAAAATAAATAACTAAAGATATTTCTGGCTCAAATTCAACGAACATTCCCTATGCATCACCAGTTAATTACACCTTCAATTTTACACTCATAAACCCATAAATTCCAATGAAGTTTAAACAGAATTTCTATTAAGAGCATTTGCTGAATCAGACATCACTGTAAGAAGGAAGAATGCACAGGCAGAGACACAGAACAAGTAATTAGGAAGAACACACCAGAGAGGTTTTCACCTCTACTCTCCAGTACACAACTCATGCTGAAAACACAATAGTCTTTGTGAAAAGCAGGTTTGTGTGACTACTGCCACATATATAATTGGTGGAGAGGAAATCTCAGCTATACTGAATTGAGCAGACAAGCAGTGAGTGATGTCCCTGATATCTTGTATATGAGATTATTCCCTCTGAAGTTAATTTAAAATCACTTAAGATATGTGAAAAAATACCTGCCCTTTGCACACTAATGCTTCTCATCTAGGCAGATCACTCCAACTTTTCACTTATTTCTAGTTTTGCATCAACCGAGTTCCATAATGCTTATGGCCAAATGCAGACTCAAAATAAATATCAAAAACTAATACAATCCATGGACATCAAGACTAAAGTCACAAACAAACAAAAATTCTCATTAGGAATGCACAGTAGCACGCCTTTAATAGGTTGAAATTTAAATTCACTTGTAAGGCCCTTCACAGCACAGCTCTAATTGCAAGAAATAACTCATCACAAAGACATTATCCTACCCCGTAACATCAGCCATACAGCATCTTTGTACAATGAATGTTCCTGTTCCAAGCAGATTTTCTCTTTAGCTTTTAAATTTAATGATAAATTACAAAGAGGAGACTCGGTACCTTCAGAAATTTAAACTTTCTGTTTAAAAACAAGTAGGAGGCTATCAGGGTATAAGCCTATGTTTAACAGCCAACAAAGCAAAACACACTGCACTGGTTTTATCCACGCATGTAGCTTAACATTATAGGGCTTAGGTATTTAATTTGTTTTTGTGTGTGTTCGAAGTTAAAATAATTAATCAGTTATCATTTCTAAAAGCTTAGCAAATGATCTAAGTTGAAGTCTTTATTTATACTGAATAGAGAGAAATTGCTTACTTTTAAATAAAGCAGTCACCCTTTTTCAGAGATCAAACAAAAACCTTCCTGAAGCTCTGTAAAAAGAACTGTGTAGTCAGCTGACTGGGGCAAGAAGTTTAATTTCAGTGACACCATGGAATAATCAGCTCTTTATTGGTAAATGTTATGGCCAAGCACATCCCTAGACTGCAAGAACCAGTGCACAGGAACTAGGGTAGCCTACTTCCAACAGCTCATAGCTGAAAGCAACTGACAAGGCAAATTAACTTAAATTGACATGGACTAGGACTTCATCCCATAATGACTTGGCAACAGCATACTTTTTTTTTTTCCTTAACCCTTTAAAAGTGTGTTACATAATCCTTCCCACTGTTTTTCTGGATGGACTCCAAAAGTTTTGGCTTGAAAAGCATGGAGAATATTAATAGCCTCTCTGCTATTATATGCCATTCTCAAGAACTGACATAATTGAAACAAAGAATGAAAGACTGCCTACTTTCACTAAAATGAAGCTACTGCAATTATTGCACTGAAACTGTAATTGATAAGGTTCCATGCTAAGACAAAATGCCTATAAATTTAAGTGGTAAGACTATACAGCTGAGCAGGTAACTAATACATACACTTCAGATTTTGCAGAATGTGTTACCTATCATCAACTATTTATCAAGCTGAAATCAGTTGCAGATGCCTAACTTTCACCACGTAGTCTGAGATTTTTAAATCACTCCTCAATCACAATTATTATTAACAGGCATGCACAACTTCCACATATTGCAACTTTGGGATAGTTTAATCCTGCAAGCTGCCCTTCTTCCTTCCCTTGCCTATCTTAACAGACAGCCAAGACCTCATTTTTCACATCTCCTCTGCGTTTTGTAGCATCTCTTACAAACTGATGTAAGCATTGCTTTGCCTTCAGACATGTAAAACCACTTTCCTTAATAAATAGTGCTAAGACTGCAGAGTAACTTCTTGGGTTTTAGCATCCATTTCTGTGTTAAAGTGGTAAATTTAAGAGGCAGATTTAGAGATGTCTAAGGCAACTATGAAGGGCTTTAGATCTCCTTAAATTAAATCCAACTAGAGACAAAATTACACCATAGAAAGATGCAACTTTTATGTTAAACTCAAGCATCTGCTTCAGTGATTTTTCTTGGAAATTTCTGTGGTGGAAAGTCGAGTATTTATCAGCATGAACTATCACCAACATTACTGAAAGTTTGTTTCTCCTTCCTGTTGAAGAAATTGAAGGATTTGAAAAATGGAGCCACTCTTTCAGCTTTGACCTCATTTTTCAAGAACAAATCTTACTACTCAACTTTTGACAAGTTTTATACTGATTTATGTTGTAGAGTAAAACTCTTTATTTACACAGTTCCCTCCCCTTTTTCCTATCAACAAGTTAACCTCTACCGGGAAGATTTTGCAGATGAGCGCATAACTCACTGCTACCAAAAGTGGCAATTCATTATCTCTTAGTGCCAGCTGGGCAGTCCCACCTCTTCTGCACAACAGCTTCAACAATCATCCAGCCAGCTCAAGATCCCTAACCTCATAAAAAACTACCTGTAATTCAGTTATAGCAAAATAAGCTCACAGAAGCATGGCAGGCACCAACAATAGGGCAACAGAAGCATATGTCAGAAGTGCAATAAGCAAGAAGAGCTTCCCACTGCAAAGCTGTTGGAATAGTTCAGTCTTCCTTGGAACGCCGCCCCAACACCTCAACATCCAGCAGCAAATACATTTCCCTTTCCTTCTCAGGCACATGTGGTTGCAACAGCCTGGTCAGAGAGAGAAAGCCAGATTAATTTTCCCAAGAATTGTTCTGGGAAAAGTTGTGAGAAGCTCAGGAAAAACAATTCTTACTTAAGGCTCTGCACCTGGTGCTTTGAATAGCTGTTTCTCATTAGATGTTTACCAAAGGGTGGTTTCTAAATCAGCCCATGGTGACAGTGTTTTGATTACATGACCAATCAGGTTCACCTGCTCAGAACCGTGTATAGAAAGAATGAGCTTCCTAATAAAATTTTTATTAGCCTTCTGGAGACCTAGAGTCTCTGTGTCACTCATTCATCTGTCCCTGACTCCAGGGTGAGAGGCACATGGTATGACTCTTGGGGTGGTCCTGTGCAGGGCCAGGAGTGGGACTTCAGTGCTCCTTCTGGGTCCCTTCCAACCCAGGATATTCCATGATTCTATGAACCACGCCACAAGTAAACACAACAGTGAAGATTGAGAAGATCAAACAACAGTTAATTCTTCTGATATATGCCCTGCCAGCCTGCCAAAATTTTTCAGTTTTTAACAAATCAGCACCTAGAAAACTGAGAGTCTGTACTCCTTCCTTCTCTTATTGTAGCTCTACCCTCTCCCCTGGCCATTCCAAAATGATGTTTATTCCTCGGCTGCTCTTTCCATTTGGAAATTATACAGCAAGGTTTTTAAGAGTTTGGTTTAAGTTTTGGTTTGTTTAGGGGGTTTTAACTGAGCTTTACATTTAAAAATGTTTTATGGACCTACAGATCTAATTCAAATTGCTTTCTATTTTCCAGTCTCAGTTTTCTGAAAAAAAAAAAAAAAAAGAAAAAAAAAAAAAAAAAAGCCAAACTACCGCATCAGGTCCCTTTAATATTTGAAAAGAAAATTTTCATTCAGAAATGGAGTTTTTAATTCGTTTTTCTCAAAATCAAAAATCATTTAAAAGGTTTACCAAGCATTAACACAGCACTTTTGCAAACTTCTAAAACAGTGTTGCAGAGAGAAGATGGTTTAAAGAGGTCATCTTATGACACCAGTTCACTATTTCTACATCTCCCTCCTCAGTGGTGGCACAGGCTGATAAAGGAAAAGGAACCTACCACAAAAGCTGAATAGAAGAGTGTTGGACTTGAAAAATGAAACGACACAAGGCATTAAATGCATTGCTAAAAGCCAAACTGTGTTTGCCTTTAAAAAAGGTGTTTTCTTTATCTGCCTCTTCATTTGAAAATGATTTTCTAAACAACATAAAGGATAATAAGGAGGCAGGTGACAAATTATGAAGGTGTCATTTTGACTCCAGTTTTCAGAACCAAGTTAATTTACTGTAGCTTTAGCGCAGTTTCATTAGTACACAAGAACAAACATCCCATAATGTGCAGAGTAAGTGTGTAAATGCCTGTCCTTTAGTAAGGAGACAGCCTTTATCAAACAGTAGAAAACACCCAAACTCCAACTAATCACACATGTAAGACTATTTTTCACATCAGAGCAAAGACAAGCACCTCCTGCCTTCACTTAGGAAGCCTTCATTTCCCGAAAGCAGGTTCTAAGTGGACACAAGTAAGTTATTCCTTGTCCCAAGTCCAAAGGAGAACTGTGCGCCCATTTTGTTTCTTCTAAAACCCCCAAACGTGACATATATGCATGCTGGTATTTCTGGCATTAAAAAAAACCAGACTATTAAACCACATGAAACAGAAACATGGTGTTTAGTGAGATCATCCTCTTTTGAAGGGATGAAAGTATGAACTTATAACTAGACCCCCAGGGCAGGGGGGAACTGACCATCAAAATCAACTCTGCCACACATAGGCTGAAAATTATTTTCAATGTGTCCTGCAACATTTCCTACACTGAATTTAAGAAAAAAACATAAAATCTAAGATATCCAGAAGACTGAAGCAATGGATGTTGAGAATACTTCTCCTTTAGTTCACTTTTCCTGTCTTAATACAAAAGCTACTTATGAGAAACTAGTAAGAAAAATGCTATTCAGAAATCAAATGTATTAAGATTCTCTTGCAAAAAGAGGTTTCCCAGAGCACATCAAATTCTTTCCCTGCAGACAGAGCACCACTCCTCTGACATGCTTCATGGTAACACTTTGCAAGAGATGGCTCCTCAACATACACCATTTCTTGACTTTCTTCTTTTATTATATAGAGTACAGTTAAAATTTTGCTGGACAGTTCCACAATGATCATTCCTTTCAGAGGTGCTGGAAAAAGAAACATCATTGTGTTCAACCAGTACATATAAATACCAGTAAATAGCTAATATTATGTAGCATATATCATTAGGCTTTAGGTTACTGCCAGTTTTGAGGCTGTACTTCCTGCATATAAATCGGAACAAGCTCCTTGACTTCTCCAAGAAAGGTGTCTCACTGCAGGCTCTTCCAAAACTGAGGGCGGGTGTGGAAGGGAAAAACAACAGTAGAAAACACTATCAACATCCCAGACTTTCCCTGCCTCTAACCATCTCGTTTTTAAACAGACCACGTGTGGCCTCTACACAGTTTATCTCTACCACACAAAGTTGTGAAAACATACCAAAATCTGTGGTTTTGGTAAGATGTGTTTACAGTCAGTACTTGGCTGTATCATTTACAGGCCAGGATACCATAATAATAAAGTATAATAAACAACAGAAGAATACTTATGAGTTTGTTCAGGCGTTTGTTTTGGGTTTGGGTTTTTAAGGTGGGCAAGTTTTAAAAACCTGCAAGCCTGCTGTAATAAGAAAGGGAAGGGAAAAAAAAAGCCCACCTATGCTAAGCCCTCAAAGAAATAGAAATTGTAGGCACATTAAAAATCAGAAGTGTGCCCTTTTCTTTAATAGAAGAGAAATTGGCCCATCAGGTGAACTCAACAAAACACAGATGCTTTTTTGCCCCTACAGGTGATATTCAATAGGACTGTGGAAGCCAAACACCTCAGAGCATGAAGAATGCTTGGAGAATTTCAGTCTGTAAGGACTGCTGTGGGAGTGACCTTTAGTGCAACACAAATGGAAGTTTCCCTGGTGGATGTCTTGCACAGAATCCCTGATGGGGAGCAGACAGTACACCAGCCAAAAGAGGCAGCATGTACCCTGACAATATTCCAATACAGCAGTCACGGCAATGGTGGGCAATCTTGTTTCCAGATCTGCCCAGCAGCATGGTGAGGATAAGACTGATTAAGTGCTCTAACTGCATGGAAACCCCGAACAACATAAGTTGTACCTCATACAGTCAGAGATATAAAAATACACTGACACACACGCGTGACTACACTGCTGTGAACCTTCAATAACCTGTGACAAAGCAAGGAAAAAAGAGCGGCCAGAGAGAAAGATTTTGACAGCCCTATAATCAAGTTCACTACAGAGAATTCTGCTCATTATGATTACATCAAATTTAATTTACCAACATGAACCTCAGAGCCAACACAGAGCAGCTGTACAATTCTTTACATCTGCTGGGATCTTTCCCAAATAAATACATGTAAATTCTTCTAAAAAAAAAAAAAAGACGAAAATATAAAGAATAGCTGGAATTGGATATATATTAACTTAAGTATAAAACATCAGCCTAAAGTAGTTTAAAATCTTTCCACAAATCAAAAGAATTTGTGGAAATTCTCCTGCAAAACTAGCGAAATTGCTGCAGCCCAAAAGCATGTAGGACTACATTCAGTCCACTATGAGACAGATTCCCATCCTTTCCAAGAAAAAAACTATAGAGAAAAACATTCCCCTTCCCTATTATATGAAACTGCTGTTTGTGCAGGGCCCTCCACATAAGAATTCTGCAAATAACCAAAAGAAGGCTGGAGTCAGAACAAGGAACTCATCTGGAATTTTTAACCAGCCTCCAATTTAAGGCCCAGCAGCCAACTGCATTTTTTGAGCAAGCTTCTTTGAAGATTATAAATTCTGAAGGGAAAGGAAACTGTGGGAGCACAATGCTTGTAGACTAGCCTAAGATCTTGAACTTGTTCAAATGCGGTGTTTTGCAATCAGCTATCAAACAATCCAGTCATGGAGATACCCAAATTCCTGAACTGCAGGTGTGACTTAAGAGCCATGGATGGGAACACAGGCACTTCTGAATTTTGACTCATCAATGCCATGAATGGCTTTGCCAGATTTGAGGACAGCAGGACAGGAAGGCTCTTTAACATATTTGGTGCCGAGATACACCTTACCATGTCATTGTCACATGCAATTACTGCATTTGAAGAACTTTTTTTCTAAAACTTAAGAGAATTTCTGTTTCAGTATCATGGCCTAGTAGATACCATAAAAATACCTTTAGTTAGAGAATAACAAAGCAAAGCCCCATAACTCTAATGATAGGTATCCACTCACTTCTCAGGGAATCAGAAAGGGAGAAGACAATTGTGCACACAGAAAGAACCATGGAGGATTCAGAGCCCAGAGAAGAACACTCATCCCAAATTCCTGTGCAGCTAACAAGCAGAACATATGCATGCAAATAGAGTCCTGCAATATAACATGGCAATTAAAGGGCTTTTCAAGTGCTTAACTGAAGTTAAAACCGATACTATTAACTGATCCAGCTCAGGGCTCCTCAGCAGCATGGATAAAATTAAATTATCCTGCTACAGCTCTGAGATAATGCACATCAAGTACTGAAAAATTAAAAAAAAAAAAAAACGGACTAAGAAAACACTGCAAAGTGTACAGATGATGCCAGATCGAGCTGCAGTTATTTACAAAGGAAAGCCCAAAATTTTTTTCTCCTGTAAGGCCCTAGAAAGAGACACAGACAGCTTGCTTAGAAAGCAACAGGTTTGCTTAAGGAACTCTGTGATCAATTACCTTCACACAAAACCAAAATTTTCCCAAGTAACTCAGGTCTGAAAAGTTCTGGAAGCTTACTATGTTTTGTTAGTTAAAATCCTACTGCAGTTCAATGAACACAAGTGTTAAATCAGAAACACCAGTGCCAACCAGAATGATCAGAGACTGCTAAACAAGGCAGCACTGAGGAGGCACACACATCCAGCGGTGCATTACAGCCACAGTTAAAAGCTTCAATAAGTGTGGTTTGCTTCAGTACCCTTATATTTACACAGCATTAAGTACGGCTTAATTAAGAAACTTTTAATAAAAGCCTGGACTTAGCCAGGTCAGTTAGTGCAGCAATATTAGAGATTTGTTAAAAATAAGACAAAGAGGTCAGTGCAAAGTTTTTTAAAAAAATCTTAAGCTTACCAAGCAAATTGTGTGGCAACAAGTGAAAGCCTCCCACTAGTACCAGGCCATGCTTTAGTTCTGTTACTGCTCAGCTGAAAGTAAACATGGTTGTATCTTGCCTCTTCATAAAGAGAGAATCTATCTCTGTCTACTCAGTCCTAATTATACTTCGGAGAACAAAAACAGACCAGAAACACATGTCCTCTGGCATCTTCCAGGACCAAATAAAGTCAAGAAAATCTTTTCCTCCAGTGTTTACTTTCAAGAGGCTAAACAGATTCTCCTGTCCATTCTATGCACATTAGAGGCAGTCTGTCAAAACAGTCTCTTGTCAGTCCATTCAGGAGCACTGTTACCTAGCGAAAGGGCATACTTTGTTTAAAAAATAGAGCAGCTTTTGACAAGTCTGACACTAGGAAATCTGAGCATGCCAGCTGTACATCAGTATTTAACAGAAGAACAACATACTGATCTGATCTTTCACATACCCATTTGCTTCTTATACGTAGTATTTTTTGTATTTTCAGTTATAACTAACGAAGTGTAAAAGAGTTCTGCCAGAAGTTCTAACTATGCTACCCACTGAACAGAACCCAGGGAAAAGCAGTCTCCAAGGATTTGTTACCAGCAGTAACATTTGTGAGTTAAACAGCTTTACTTTTTAACGTTCAAACTGCGTTTACACTGTTTGATACGCTACGAAGAAAAAGAAAACCCTACACAGTACACTCAGAAACAAGCCTTAAGGTGCCTTCCCCCATCCCGGGTCACTGGTGGGGCTGCGCTGCTATTTCGCAACACTTTTAACACACACCTGAGAACTCAACAAGCCTCGATGTTTACCCAAGAACCCGCCTGAATCACCTCTGACTTAACAGCATCGCCAGAACCGGGCGCGCCTGACGCACGGCCGCGGAACAGCGACACTCGCTCCCTCACTCACCCACTGGCTGCTGAAGTAGTCGAGCCCCTGGCAGATGATGCGGGCGGCCTGTGCCAGCAGCACCTGCACGCCCAGGGAGCTGCCCAGGCAGTAGAGCCCGTAGAGCAGCGGGCCGCCGGCGCCCAGCAGCAGCAGGAGCCGCCGCCGCCGCAGCACCTGCTCGCCCAGCGCCTCCACGCCGTAGTTGGCGAAGCAGATGGGCAGGAGGAGGGCGGCCAGCAGCACCGGGGTGCGGGAGCGGTGCAGGCGGCCCAGCCAGCGCCGCCCCAGCGTCGTCAGCGAGGTCTTGAAGGGGTGCAGGAAGGTTCCGCAGAGCACGGCCCAGAGCAGCGGCCGCAGAAACGCCTCCAGGATGAAGTACACGAGGACGGCGGCGCCGCAACACAGCCCCGCAAACAGCAGCGCCCCGGTGTTGTAGAAGGCCTGCTTGATCGGCTTCTCCAGCCGCGGCAGCGACATTCCCGCCGCCCCGCCCTGGCCGCCCAGCGGCAGCCGCGGCATGGCCGCGCCCGCGCCGGGGGAGCCGCCCGCCCGCCGCTCCCGCACCGGTGAGCCCGGAGGGGCCGCGACGGGACCCGCGTCCGGAGCCGCGGCGGGAGCGGCGTCGGGAGCCGCGGGCTCTGCGCTGTCAGCCATGGCGGGCGCGGGCACGGCCGCCGCCGGCGGGCGCGCAGCGGGGCCGGGACTGCCCGGGCGGTCGTGCCCGAGGGCGCGCAGGGGCCCTGGGCTGTAGTGCCGCCGCCGCCGCGCGGCTCCGGGCGTGCGCCCAGCCCAGCGGGAAAGGGGCGGTGCCGGCCGGGAAGAGAGCTGGGAAATGTAGTTCTGCTCCGGGAGAGCGGCGGCCGCGCTCCCTCCGCCCGGCAGGAGCGGCGGGGCTGTGCCCGGGCCCTGAGCCGCCGAGCGCCGGCCCAGGCTGCCCGGCGCCTTCGTGGCCTCCGCTGAAGAAGGCGGCCAAAGGCTGGGGCGTGGAGAAGCCCAGCGGCTTGCGGCACAACCTCATCCCCATCCCAGAAGTGCAGCCCTGTCCTCCTCCGCTGAACACTCTGCTCTCCCTGCTGCTGCTCTAGTCTCCGGGAGCGGAACGAATTGGGCGATCTGGAGTGTCATTGCATGGTGAAGAGCAAGACTGGTTAGACCAGCTGGAGCATTTTGTCTCGTCTGAACATGTTCTGGCAGCAAACTGTTTAACGAGGAAGCATCTGCTCTTTTACTGGCAGCCAGGCCCGCTGAAGAAGCAGTGGTGCTGTGTGGTTTTTTCGACCTGATGTTTCTGACACTGTACCATCAAATGCTATTTGCAAATAATCTGGAGAAGAGCTAACTTCCTGCAGCTGGCATACACCAAACACCTGAGTGCAGGCATGAGGGCAACTGCCCACATTTTGCAGGTGGTCTAAATGGGTCTGTAATGAATACACATGGTCTGAGCAAGTTTTGCAAAGCAAAAGCCATGGCATTTGAACTAGCTCAGTGCTCGCACTCTGCTACTCAGTTTTCCTTAAGACAAGCCTTCAGAAGGTACTAAAGCTATTGGTGATGCTGCCATAAAACCCTCAGAGGGATCCTCCCCTTTCTTTTCAAGGAGGCAGAGCTTATCATAATAATAATAAAAAAGAGATCACATGCCACTGAACATATAAAAAGTACATAAATATATAAAAAAGAGGAAAATAATCAAATTCCTGTATTTTTTTTAGAATTTACATGCAAGTTTAACTTTATGTAACTTCATGTTAGATTGCAGTCCACAAGGACTTCAGTGGAGCATTTCTTGCATGACTGAGATGTTAAAAAGCTGAAATTATCCTGAGCACAACTGTCTTTAACTTGTGAAGTGGGAATACACCTATTCATACCTAGCTTTTAAATGCAGAGCAATACCAAGACAATGCCTAGATGCGACCTGTCCCTATCATAATAGCAAGGGTGAAAGGTAGAGGTTTTTCCACACCCTTCCTGTGACTATGTTGCATCCTGAAGCTGTAGGTGGGGCTGGGCCCGAGCCAGTTTTTGAGGTTTGGCACTGCAGTCCTGACTTGTCCCTGCAAAGCCTTTCCTGCCAGTTACACAGTTCACATTGTAAAGGTTCCTCTGAGGTCCTGCAGCTCCTTGTTTTCCCTTTGCTGAATAAATCACGTGTAGGTTCAACAAAGTATTTTAATTTTATGCCATGAAAGCACTTACAAACCTACAGGCACTTTGTTTGATCCTGATGAGGCATTACAAGCAGTTGTCCATACAAGAAGCTTTTATTGAACCTTAAACTGATACTGTCACTCACAGCTCTTTGATCAGATAGATCTGCCTCCTGGTAGGGTGCTGAAATAGGTAACAAGAATGCATCATTACCTGAACTTCTCTTTAGTTCAGAAGCCAAACTCTAATTGCTCATTACAATACCTTTATTGCATTAAAGTTCAATTAGCAAGTGTCAATTAAGATTTACACAGGGGGAGAGCAGAGAGTTCTAATCCTTCTGCTAGCTAAACAGAGATGCCAGGAAATCAAACCTTCATAGGCACATCTTTTTATTCCTTTGATTTTTCTTAACAGACTCAGTAAGCCATGTTCTGCAGGAACATAAATTAATACCACCTCCTTGAGTTGAGTGAAGCTATAAATATTGTTTTACATAAGCCAAGGATATGGTCCCTACTGTTTAAGACCTTTCCTTTCCAATTATGTTGTTCACTCTCCATTATAAACAACTAAACATAATAGAAAAGGGAAAATACCCCAACAATGCAATAAAATAAAGATTTCTAATTCATGTATCGCCACAACAGGAACTTAAGAACAGGGACATGACCCACAAGCATCAGAAAACAATCTCTAAATCTTTGACAGCTGAGGGGAGGATGTGTGATCTTCACAAGACACACCCCAGCATCTAAAGCTTAACTCCACAACAGATTTCAAATAGCAACTTAACAGCTGGTTTTGCCTAAGACTTGAAATGGTAAGAGATTTTAGAGTAGATGCCCATAACTTTCACAGATGCATTTTTATGGTCAAAGATAAGTAGCACACCTCAGGCTCCTATACTGCCAGAAATTCTACAACAATCTCTTTGACTGTATTTTTCTTATTAGGAATTATTCAAGGGAAAAGAGGGCAGCAAAGGAATGCTTTCACGTCAGTGGAGAAAATACGTATCCACCTAAAAGTGCATGTGATAAGTACTGTCAGTCGTTGGTGCTGTCCTATGTAGAGGGAAGTATAAAATCAGGTATTAATTAGTAAAAGAGAAACTTGTAACTTCTGTTTGCTTCTGCACTAGCACCCCCGATTTAGTGCTCTGAACTGACACCTTTTGAGTCCTGTTCAAGAGGTCAGAGACACCTCTAGCTCTTCATTCACTTGATGTGCAGTCAACATAGACCAAAGTTCCAAGCTGTCTTACACATGATACCAAAATACTGGGTGCTGAGGCAGCCACAAAGCAGAGGAGATAGACAATGCCAGCAACTGCAAGTTAATCATTATTTACAACCAAAATAACCACATGGAGCTATGAAATAAGTCAGGAACAAAGCCACAAGGTGTCAGCACTGGCCTGTGTATTTAGAAAATAACTATCCCTGCGTGAGAGACTTTATTTGTTTTAACCTGAGTTACTGAGCATTTGCAAACATTCAGTTGAGGTAAATCTCACTTCATAAATTCACTTTGGTTTAGTGACAAAGTAATACCATCTTCAGATCAATGAAAAATTACTTAATGTAAACTGTTATAGTTTCAGTACCAGAAGCAAAGAAAAAGTTAGTCAATGATTTAAGATACAACCTTTGCATCTTCAGGTTGTCTGCATATGCCTTTGTATTTTGGGCTAATTAAAAATTTAATCTTTTATGCAGCTCAACTGCTAAGATGAGAAGGCTACAAATTAAATGTAATTTACAAAATATTGGTAAAAATAAAATGAAAATCAATCCTTGGGAACACCGTGTCTGATTGCACCCAGTGATTATAGCCTGACTTTATTGCAGAAACAACTTTGTTCAACATCTCAGTTAAAGTGTACAAAGTAATCAGCAGAGTGACTCTTGAATGATTCACACAGAAGACTGAATCTTGTTCAGTTAACAACAGGAACAAAATGCATGGTTGTAAGGCAGAGTAGTCAACAGCACCGACACAGAAGTGTTAAATCACTGGAAAAAACATGCAAAACAGCACCAGTAGGTGGATGGACAGAACATGCAAAACAGCACCAGCTGTGGATGGACAAAATCCAATGCACTGTCTTTCATGGCTATCCCATGTGATAGCTGTGTGCACAAAACAAGAACTAGATATACAGAGATCTGAGTAACAGAGGAAAGTTTGGGATTTATCAGGTTTGTGACAAATTCCTCAACAGTTTGTCAGCAGTCATGTAATGAAAGACAAACAGAATATAATTTAAATCTATTTGGTACATGTAATGCCTCTACTGATCATGATGCCTTGGACAGTGCACAAGTAGCTGCCACACACAAGATCCATCCTTTCTTGCAGCCTGCAGCTACAGGCTTGCAGTAATACCACACACACAAAAAACAGACCACACAGTGTAAAAGCAATACAATTATTGTTGCCCTGGGCCAACTCTTCTTCCCAGTCCAACAGTAAGGAACTAAAATACCTGCTCAAACCTGAGAGATCTCAGAAATTCAAGCATCCCTGTTTAAGAGACTTCTACAGCAGCTTTTGCTTGCTGAGTATTATGGCACTTCCTCCTCTCTGTTGCCCATTTCTAATATAGTTTCATTTTCTTCTTTTCTGCAAAAGCCTGTTCTGGCTGCCAAGGAACGGGGCAGTGATGATAGTAGATAAAGAACACCAAATTTGTAATATTGCTACTTGATCGTATTTGTATCAAATAGTTACAAAAACACAGCACAGAGGTCACCACAGGAACCTCTAAATTCTACACACTTACAGCAATTGACAATGTGGTTAATACTTTGCTAAAATAGAAATGATGAGATTTACTTACAGATCCATTGTAATACACATGGTGAAAAAAAAAAAAAGGCAGTCTTCTCACATCTGTTAATTCACTAATGATCAGCCTCCATGACTTAAATGGAATTAGTCAAGCTAATAAATTCAAGACCATGGCACAGGAAGGAATTATTAACATAGGCAGCGCCAAGACTTCTTTAACCTAATGGAGACTTTCTTCCCCCTTTATAAATGCCATACCACACATTTTCTTAGACTAAAAAGGCATTTATTGCAACAGTTTTATAAATATCATTGTCTGTCACTGTCAAATAGCTAACAAGGCTCACTTGAACACCAACATTTAGTATAAAACAGATGTTACAAAGCAATGCTTTAGGGCATGCACTGATTGTAAAGTAGTCCCATAGGTCACTGTAATTTCATTATCTATTCATTCAGTGTTATTTTTGCTGAAAAGACTAGAGCACAAAGAAGTTTGGCAAATTCTTCTGGACTACAAAACCTCCATTCTGCACTCCTATCCAACCAAATGCTTATTGACTTCACGTGACTGCTGGGCATTGGCATACAGAATGAAGCCTGGCATAGAGAATGCAGAACACCACTTAACACTATAGTTACAAGTTTCTTATTTGTATGTTTCTCTGTATATTAGTCTTGACAAAGAACTGAATGAATTCAAAAGGTAGAGGTGGCATTTCAGGTTCAACCAGTACACATAATGTAATAAGAAACAAGTGGCAAGAGTTCACACAGTTATGACAGCCTGCTTATTTGCAAAGAGGTTAAAGCAAACCAGACCTCAGGATATATAAATCAGAAATACCAAGATATATCAGGCATCAGTTATAACCTAAACAGAACTCAACATGCTAATAAAATATATCTGCCTAAATAAAGGCTGGGAACATCACACACAAATGTCAAGGCCCCACTATTTCATTTTTGTAATGAGTTAATAGGTTTGAAATTTCATCTTTGAATCTCTTTGTCAAGACTTTAATGATAATTCCAGCTTAAAAATTTTTATTGTGGTAGTTTTTTATATTTCAATATTTATCATTCGTTTCATATCACCAAAGGTAAAAAACTGAACCCATTGCTTTCTATGTGAGCAGTCAAGTATTTCAGAAGCAGACACCTTATTCTGGAGTTAAATAACAAGATTTTTTTTTCCTCCTAGGTTTAACTGTGGCATCTGTGCTTCCTTTCCTATCACTCTAATACTCTGTATGACAACATTCCTTTGACTTATTGAACTTACTCTTGTTTCAGCTTGTAGGCAAAAAAAAAAAAAAGGTGAAAATAACACTGTAATATGTCTAAGACTGTGAGGCTAATTTTTGTATTGAAGAAAGCATGTGTGTGTATAAGAACTGAAAACATAAACATCACACACATAATATCCCAGGTTTATATATTTTCTTTCTCAATCATTCTGTCTCCCCAAAATCACCTAGAAGTCAGGGAACATGTAAGGCTCTGTGTTTTGTCTTGTCTCCAAAGCAGAATTTAGCCATTTGTTTTTAGACTATCTTGTATAATCCTCAGACTTTACATGCACACACAAATACCTTCAGGTAAATCACACTGCCTAAATATTAATTCTGTGAAGAATACTTTTCACTATCTAAACCTTACAGATCACTGTTGTGAAAAATCAGCAGGAATATTTTTATTCCTTGGCACAAAACCTAAGTGAATTTTCCATTTATTTAGTCTTCTACCAATACTACCATAGGAAATTAAACTAAATGACGTCAAAACTAAGAGAGAGATATGAAGCTAAATCACGAGTTACCATAAAATGTTCGCTTCCCTGAGTAAGCACTGGAGCCATAACAGATTTGCAGCTGCTCAGCACTTCTGAAAAATCCAATTACTTCTTCAAAAATGTAAATATGAATTTAAGAATCAATTAGAAACAGCTCAGAAAAGTACTGGTAATTTTGTAATGCTCTAGTCTATAAAGAGTAAAACACCTTTACAGAAAATGTCTTAAGAATGCCACATGAAAGTTCATCTTGTAAGGACATTCCTAATTACCCTTTAATTGCAGATCAGAATGAGCCTATGTGGAGCAGCAGCTGTTCTAAGATACAGGATGTGAAGTCCTGCACTTATTCCAACTTCACATTGGTTTGGAAGAACATTCCTACTTGGCTAAGAAACACAGAAAGAGGGCAAAAGCAACAGTTGTGAATGACTGTGGAACCGTGTCAGGGGAAGTTCAGATGGGACCTTAGGAAAAGATTCTTCTCTAAGAGGGTGTCCAGTCACTGGAACAGACTCTACAGGGAAGTTCAAGGAGCATCTGGATGATGCTCTGAGTCATATGGATTAGTTTTAGGCAGTCCTGTGAGGAGCATGGTGTTTGTTGGGCTCTACGATCCATATGGATCCCTTCCAACCTGAGACAGTCTATGAGTTCTAGTCAAAATACTCAGTAATCCAAGGGAAAAAAATCTGTCCCTTTCTTTCCCAGCAGATTTATTGCTATTGC
This sequence comes from Passer domesticus, assembly GCF_036417665.1. Classification (NCBI taxonomy): domain Eukaryota; kingdom Metazoa; phylum Chordata; class Aves; order Passeriformes; family Passeridae; genus Passer; species Passer domesticus. The sequence continues at coordinate 95,694,125 of NC_087474.1, forward strand.
CAAGTCATAACACAGATTTTCATAGCAAGTAATGTCTTTTAAGTCTGCATTTTCACACCTATCAAATCCATAAGCTGCACACATCCTCTCTGACATTTTAAAATCGCACTGCTTTTGCCTTGCTATCTGAGCCCAAATTAGGTAAGTTAAGTAACCGTGTTTAAGCATAGATAATTTTATCAAACCTACTGTGAAAATAGAAAAAAAAAGTTACCAAAGTGATTACTTCATATTAATAAAAAATGTTTAGAAAAGGAAGGCTTACCTAGATCTTACTAGTATTTGCAAAAATCAAGATACCTCAACATACAAACTGCATAGAAATAACTAGATAAGAAAAAAAAAAAAGTAAAAAGCTGGAACATGGTTAAAAAAATTATTTTCTTTTTTATTAATTTTTGTACACAAGGACTTGACATTTTCTTTAAAATCTTCCTGTTAGATCCATCTTTATCCTGGGCAGGTTGAGGGAGAGCTGCCCAAAGAGACTACTACAGAAATAATGAAAATGAAATTTTCATTAGAGGAGCTAATATAAAAAGCTGTTAATATTTAGAGCCCCCATCCTTTGATACTCAGACTGGCCAGTGAGCAGGTGCTCCCTGCTGGCTGCATTCTACAAACTGAGCAGGTACTCCCTGCTGCAGCTGACTGCTGCTATTGCCTCTGGGGTCTTGCTGGGTTTTTGTACCTCTGAGGGCCAGATCAAGCCTCCAGCTCTTAAACTGGTGCTTGACAGCAGAGGACATCTTGTGGCATGGTCTGACCTGATGGCCACATCAGCCCTTAAGCAGCTGGGACCTGCCTGAAAGCCAAAATCTCTTTCAAGTCAGACTCTACTCCTTCCTAACCATACGTCAAGTAATATTTGCTTGGATAAAGAGTGCCAGACAGGCACTGCCACATGTAAATTTATACAAAAATAGAAAGTATGCCAAAACCATTCCATTCCCTTCCTTGTCATTTGTCCTTACTACCAGTCTCTCCATTCTTCTGTTCCAAACTGGAGTCACCAAAGCCTCACTGTGCAGCATTCAAGCAAACTGCTTTGCCAGTTTCATTATATGGGGTTGAAAAGGATCACATCAATTTATGTAAGCTGTGCACATCCACAGCTCCATGAAGCACTGAAACACTGTAATATTTAAAAGTATTTCTGATCCTGTCATAAATCTAAGGCTCTATGCAAAGTCATCTTTTGTATAAAACACTAAGATAATAGTTACTTCTGAAAAGAACTGGTATTAGACCTTATGTAATTCTCTGAAATACATCTTTTCTACTTGTTATGTCTTTTACCAAATACTTTACTTTGGGGAAATTATTTGAAGATGTTAAAACAAGAAGAGGGTGGGGGGAAGTACACCTGCTATGCTAACCAGTGAAACCACAGAGTCACAAAATGCCATTTAAATGCTATTAAAATTACATAATTTGCATATAAACTTTAATTCTGCCTCTGGAGTACTGGAGGGCACAAACTTCCAATAGACCAAAAAAAGACATGAAAGGCCAGACAGAGGGTCTACCCTCTAAAATAGGAAAAATTTTCTTTTTTGTAAATGTCTCCTGCCTTGGAGGAGAAAGTAAGGAGAAGACAAAAAAAAAAAAGAAGAAGAAAAAAAAAAAAGAAGAAAAAAAAGACCATTTCTGTCTTCCCTTGAATTTACAGCAGTTACATTAGTTATAGCAGTAACTAAGAAATAACTGTGTAGCTATTCAGTACATACAGGCAGTTGCAGGGCTCTTTTTTCAGGACATGGTGCCCCAAGCAAGCTTCAAGACCACTGCCTGGGTGCCGTGCTGAGGTACACCACACTCCAGTCATTCTCTAATCCCTGTGCTGAAGATTGGGAAAGCTGTGCCAAACACAGCTTTAACATCATTTAACCCAAACTGGGGTTTATTCAGATTAGGGAGGCTGCAAGTGTTTATTTTCTTATTATCCAAGTAGTGCAAAACCCATCAAGACAAAGAAGGCTGCAGAGGGAGTCCAAACTTTTCTCATCAATATGTTCCCTTCCAAAAACAGAATACTTCCCTTGTAATAATAGAAGACAGCATCACCCATTACCCAATGACATTATCAAATCAGTTAGGTGTTTTGGTTTTTGTTTGGTTTTTTTGTTTGTTTTTTTTTGAGGGGGGAAAATCAATTAGCATCTCACCTATACCTAAAAAACACCAGTTATTTGATACCAGCAATGAAAAAAAATTATGCAAAAAAAAAAATCTTTCTAATTAGTAACCACAAATTTCCAAACAACACCATACTCTAAATATGCCCTCTCTAAACTCAATGCCTTTGTATGAAGTCACTCTACAGCAAGAAATTCCTAAAATTAAAGCACTTCAGAAATGTGTTCTTTAATAGTTGTTTGGTAGTAATCACACTAAAGAAACAAAAAATTATTTGGAGAGGGAAATATCTGCCTCCTTATCCAAAGCGCACCTTTTATTCTAGTTTGTGTTAGTACCAATTAACTAGAAAAAAATAATAAAACAAAAAATCTTTGAAATGCCACAATCAATTAAAAATTACTTTGAAGTCTGTTACTTTATAGTAACTTTGTGTAACAGAGATAAAGCCTGCTTTTCAATATTAAAAAGAAAAACAAGAAGACAACATGTGAAAACGAAAATAGCCTCCATGACAAGTTACTGTGCCCACTCAAATGTTAAGACTTACCAAATATCATACAAACTTACATACCACATTTCCCTTATAACCTTTTTCTCCTCAGATTCCATCCTGACTACCAACTTCTAGATACTCATACCTCATTGTATGTCAACTTGAATTCCACAGTCCTGATTTTCCCACTGTGAAGAGGAACTCTTACATAAACTCAGTGATAAACTCAATCATCCATTTAAATGCCAGATAATAAATTGTTTTGCTGCTTCCTGTGGCCTTTTATTTCCTCCCTTTTGATTAGAACATTTTATTAGGCTAATTAAACACTGTGAAGCTTAGGTGAAAGATTTTTCAGAAGTGCACATTTCTGCTAATACTTCAACAAGAGAAAAATATGATGACAAAAACACAGCACACTGACAAGTAATCTGAAAAAGTAATAAAAAATAATGTAAAATACTTTGCCCTTGCTTCAGATCCTGAACTTTAACCACATCTGACTCCATATATGTAGAAAGCAGATTGACAGCTGTCACACAATTTTACCTTGGTATTATTATTGTCATCTATAACATACCTGAGTGCTCAGGTCCAACCAGGCTATCCTAAATCCCGAGCTCTATTAAAGAAGAAAAGAGAAGCCAAAATGGGTTTCTATCCAAGTTCAGTACCTTTAAATTATTAAATTAGCCCTTTAGTGGGTAATCAAGTAAATGGCTGAAACAGTAAAAACCAAGCCATAAACTAAAGCAACCCTCAGGCTCTGAGAAAGAGCTGCAATATCTCAGCTGCCTGAGAGAAAGAATTTACCGTAATGATTTCTTCACTTCACCTGTTTGCTGAATGTAAAGCTCATTATCCAGGCTTCTGCTTATCTGCTCCAGCCAATCTTAAGGCTAAATTACACAGCTGTTGTGGGCCAAAGCAGACCTTATTAGGTGGTCTCTGCTTGATCAGATGATGAGTAAGTTAACCAACCTGAGAGAAGTAATTTATACTAAATAAAGCTACTGTATGCACTTTAGAAGTTCACTTCTGAATTTATCTTCCCTTTCCTGAACTCTAGTCCAGTAATTTTAAGTGAACAAATCCTTTAAGACATCAATGAAAAGATAAAATATTAGTCAATCTTTTGAAAGAGGGATAAAGTGTTTGTTATGAAGATAAGTTCATCTTCAATCTAATTCATATACCTTAAATATAAGTTTGAAGAATTCTGAGCCTAAAAAAACTTAGCTCTACAGACATCAATCTGTGAATAATGATGCAAACCTATCCAAGCTAATTCATCATTTTATACTCCATGCAGCAATGAGAATAGAAAGGAGTTGCATTACATATACTTTACCAGATTCTGTGTTAGAGAGTCCTCAAGTGTATCACATTAGATAAAACTTTGGCACTACTTAGATTTTAATTCTACTCAAGTAGAATTTTAGTGTAAGTTGGAAATTGAATGAGTAACCTTACCCAAGCACATTTGACTGCTACATGTAAATGTGTCATACACTTCCTATTATGTAAAGCACAGAAATTCTTCACTCCAAGTTTTTATTATAGTCTGTGGCTCATAAATGCATTTTGACACTTTTCGTCTCTGTAATATTTAGCATTCCTCTTGCATTAATTATTGGTGATAAAAACAGCTAATGTATTGCCTTTTTAGCTCATCTTTTTCCACAATATCTATATTTTAGCAGTGGTTTGATGAACAAAGATACTGCTGTTCTTATTAATCCCTGTCTTTCCTTAAGAGTAATCTCATTTATATTTCTTTGTAAGATTACACCAGCTGCCCACAGTCACCCTTTACATGAACAGGATTTAGTGGCATACAACACATAAAAAGAGATTACTTCATACTGCTGCACAATTACTTAAAAATATATTTACATGTCAGCAAAATTGCTTTTTTTCATAAAAAGAGAGAAGTTGATTTAATCTATTAGGAGGACATCCTATGGCTTGTTGGGAACTTTTATATTCTGCATGTTTTACACCTGGTTTTCCTATGTATGGAGAATTTATATTGCTGTATTCTCCCTCCCCCTTGTTTAAATTACTTTATATCTCACTCTTAAAAGAAGTAGGCATTTCTTTCAAAAAGGCTATTGAAACACAATAAAAACATTCATCACCTATTTCTGTTGAAAAAAAAAAATCATGCTAATGCTTGAATATGCAAGTTTAGTTTTGGAAAATACTACAAGAAGTACACTTTGATAAATATTAAAAAAAAAAAAAAGAAATTGGGAGAACTATCCACTACTGAAGGGCAACTACTGCTGTGTTGGTTTCCAGGTCATAAGATTAGAAACTGCACTCGGAGTTCTGCTCTCTGCTCTAGAAGTACCAAACAGCATTGCAGTGTTTTCCCTAATTTGCTTTTTTTTTAGCAATTTGGAAGGCAATTTTGTTATTTGATAAGATGTCCATCACTAAATTCACCTAAACAGACATACAGGCAGCCCTCCCAAACACACAAACACACACATACACACATTGATTTTACAAAAGTCTCATTTTCCTTAAGCAAGTAATCACAACACTGAAAATATTCTCCTATGTGTTCACTGATTTTCTTAAATGATTTGTCACCACTCTGCCACTCAAGGGAGATGGTTATTTCACTCTTCTGAGAAGCTAACTATGTTCAAAAGCAGCTGGATGAGGATGGTGATGTGATATAAATTCCAAAAGAAAAATGCATTGTCCATCCATATAGGCGTCCATCCTGAGAAACTTCCACTGCCAAATTCTTGCTGTTTTCCATTGGTCATGGGGTTCCCATCAATAAATAGAAGGTCAGTGCAACAATGAGGAGCAAGCAGAATGGAGAAGAGAAGGTCTGATAGGCAGCTGAAGGCATGAAAATATCTTCGTACTTGTAAATACTGACAACACGCTCTGACACGGGTGGAGAGTCGATATCATGACGAGTTATAGAACCTTTAGCAGGTAAGGGGAGAGAGAAATAACATCAGATGCAATTTTTTCTGTAACTCTGCTGAAGAAACAGGTAATTTTCAAACCTATGGAAGCATGCAATATTACACTGTCAGGGAGTAGGCTCATTTCTTTGCTTTCTGAAATTAAATTTCTAAATAAAACAAATAAAATTCAAGTAAACAACAAACACACTTCAAATGAATTAAGAACTTCTAGTTATGAAGTTCTTCTAAATTCAGCTTTAAGAAGTGGGGATAGTAGATATACAGCCAGGAAAACAAGACACATCCTGTCTTTCTTTTTTTAAGCCTCATGCTGCCAGAACTTTAGTTCATTAAAAAAAAAGGGGGGGGAGAGGGTGTGTCTAATGAGAATCACATCATTGAAAGACATTTATCAATTTTGGCACATCAGCTCTGTTGGTGAGATCAACTTACCCTGGATTGCTGGGCCCCAAGCAAACAGGTAGTACCAACTCAAGTGCAAATCTACGATGGTTTCTTCTCGGGGAACATAGACAGGACGCTTGAATCGACACGTGACACGATTGTTTTCAAAAACCCCTTCCTCATCTCTAGCAGGATTTCTCTGGATTTCTTTAGCCCACTGACCAACATTATAGAAGTGCTGTATTCGGACTCTTCCGTTATCATCATGAACACAAGCCATGACATCATCTCCCCCCTACAAGGTTAAAAAAAATTAGAAGATGGAAAACAAAAGGATCATAAAACACTTCCTCATTTATGTATATAATTTTAATTATTCAAAGCTAATAAAGACCCTTTCCTTCTTTCCAAGTTATATACACAAATATTTGTATCCCTAATCAGGTATCTTCAGTAAGACTGAAAACCACGTTAAGTGAGTAGCAATAGTTACATGCCCTTACTATCTCTGAATTCTCTTTCGGATCTTTCTGAGAGTTATTTTACTTAATGTATATTTGTAGGATACGATATCACTCTGACATCACATAATTAGTTGATCTGTGGCAGGCTGTTTTATTTTGTTATTTGTGAAGTTCTGGCATACTGCTTCATAAAATGTTGCAATCTTGAATCCCTGATATGTACAAAATCCACTGCATCAAATCATGGACAGAAAACCAATATACTTTAGTGAGACAGAGGAAACAAACCTACTACATGTGAGAATATAATAGCATTGATTACAGTAAGTCTTTTCTAATCTCTTCTCATGTTCACTTAAGGAACATAATTTCTCGTATCTCTTATTTTTTATAAGAAATTTTGTAATAACAGAATGCAGTATACCACAAGATACAAAGAAAAAAGCAATCAATATGTGCTTCTTCACTTAGCATAAGCAGCCAGCAAAGAACCAAGAGACAGAAGGAAGAAGGAGCCACTTATTTGTAAAGGTGATTCATTGAAATACTAAAGCATTAATGGAATAGGTACTCAAGGTGAGTGACAGAGTGGTAGAGCACAGGGATGAGCATGAACTTAGGAGTACTATCTCACAGAAGCCTTAGCACCAAGAGCCACTAGAACACTATCCAAGCTGGATGAGTGCCACAGCTATCAGTGCTGTATCAAACACAGGCCCTACTCCTCCCATATCCTTCTGATATGTCATACTGATAAAAGACATGATGCTCGCTCGCTCGCTAGATCATCCCTTAGTTCTTTATTACAGGGAAAAGAGAGGAAAAGGGTGTATTGCAGCACTGTGGGAATATTGTAAAAGATGTGCCAGAAGTGGGTGGAAAGAGGGGACAGCTAGGTAAAACAAATGCTTGGACAGTTTCTGCACCTTGGTGCTGCGGCAGACCTTTCCAGCCTCTGTCTTGAGACTATCGCTGCTCTCCATAACTTATTTCCCAAGATTAACTTTTATACATCTAAGCACAAATCCCTCATTCTTAAGTACAAAGAGGCAAAAATAAAGGTGTTTTTACACTGAAGAAAGAAAATTAAAAAGGAAAGAAAAAAACCATTTTGAATCTCAGTTAACAGAATGACATTTCAAAATCCTGCCAAGGCACAAAAGCCTGTAAGTGGAAAAGCATAATGTTATTTGAGACAAAGAAATAGGTCATAGGACTTTAAAAAAATCTATTGAGGACACAAAATAGTTTTTTTTCTCTTAACTTCTGAAGCTATCCAGGCCACACCATTTTGATTAGGGCCTCCAAAGCACAGCCCATTTCTCAGAGCTAAGGTGTTTTGACCCAGAGCCTTTTTTCATCAAAGCCTGTGCATTCCAGGACACCAAAACATCCTGGAAGTTATGAAAAAGATGAAGTCAGCAGGAGAGCCAGAGAGAAAGAGAGATGCTAGCTGGTTTAGCCCAGCTGACTTATGGGCACTACAGGATATGTGGAGCAAATTTGGAAGCAAAACCTTTTACTTTACAGTTCCTTTATTCTTTTTACAAGGAGCTCAGACTTAACCTGCTGCTTGCTGTGCCTGCTTTCCAAGTGGCTGATGAGAGGAAGGCAGGGGGACCCTGGGGTCCACTGCAGGTACCTCAGAGGTACAAACTGGTAACACAATCTGATTAGTTTGGGGACAAATACTTAGAGGTGCTGAGCTGCTTTGAAAACCCTGTTGAGTACCTGCATTGACGAGCTTCTAAACTCTTCCCAAAATTTGTCTGTAAAGCTGTTCTTGACATCAAAACCACAAACTGTTTCTTGTGACATGAACTGCTCCTTATGACACAAAAACCTTCTATCATCTTGTGTTTGTTTACAGTTATTATTTATTAAAACATATGTAGTAATGACTGAGAAGCACTTGTCCTCACATTTTCTTTCTATTTCTCATTTTGGGTCAAATGATACCTTAAGTTTTAGTTTTCATATTTTTCATATTCTGTACTGCATTAGTATATAACTCTGAACTTCATATAAAGCATTAGCAATTTCTCTTCACAGTTTAGTTGGACAAAACAATCCTTTTCCAACCTGAGAACCAAGGACATTGTTGTAGCTTCAGGTCCAAAAAGTGTAAACACTTTTTTTACTGGACATAGGTCCAGTATTGTTCTATATACTCAGGAGAGTTTCTGTACATGAACACTGATGTTATGAACTGCATTTTAATCCTAAACATTTTACCAAGGATCACAGACAAAACATCTTTGCATAAGTCATCCATGGCCCACATTTTTTAAAGTCCACACATTGCATGCTTCTGTTTTGCTCATTGAAATTCAGTGAAAAGTGGAGCTTTTGAATTAAAAAGTAAGTACAAGAATAAGCATAAAACAGAGCCCAATAACAATCTAGAGGAGAGAGAATAAATTTTAAGAAGACTGCCTTCTTGAATATAAATGCTTAAATTAGCAGGAGTCGTTTTCTCACACATTTGTGGCTTCTCTGGAACAACACATGGGTATGAAAGAAACCAAAAAATTTCCAAAGTTAAACAAAAGTGAAATAAAAATTTATACTGCTGAAAGTCAACTGATTTTCTCAAGAATAAAATCATTTGCTATTCAGTTTATGATGTGTCTTTTGCCCAAATTACACTGACATAAAGCGCAACAGGACATTTCCATGTGAATTGGCTCATCCCTGAGGGCTTTTCTAATGAAAAGGCAAAAAGCTAGTGACATTCAAACATTCAGAGCTGGACTGAAATACTGTTGTAGTTCTCAGTGAAGAAGGGAAAGGAGATGTTAGGAAGGATGAAACAGTTTTTTGTGAGGCACTGCTCCCAGGGGGGCTACTGAATGGTACTTTGTTTTCAGCAAGCCAGTTTTACCTTGCATGCTCTGTTTCACAAACATAGAAATGTACATAAACCATTTATATCCTAGCATGTGAAAGTGTATGTATTGCCAACACGAAAAACTGTACATATCTTACCATTTTCTTGTCTGAGGAAAATCCCACTGCCACCCAGCCATCTGTGTCAGCACTCAACTCAAATTCAACATCAGCTCCAATTCTGCGGTAACTCAGAAAGTAGTCACAAGTCTCTGCATTGCACCCAGGTTTACCATACCTAAATGGAATTGGAAAGATACATAACATTTTCCCTGAAATTTCCTGCTATGGAACTTAATTAAGGTTTTGCAAGAAAAAGCTAAAAGAATGTATCTTGGTATAATGGCAGTAAAGCATATATTCTGCTGGACATAAAGTAGCATTAATTTTTTGCAAGTACTACTCTTATAAGGTATAGTATTCAAACAATAACACAAAATATTACTGTTGACCTTCCTTTCTTTTTTTTTTTTAAGTGCTTCATGAAAATACAAGAAAAAACTGTAGGACCACAACTATGACGTGTATTCTTAAATAAACTAATGTCCTCAAATAATACAGCAGTATGGTCTTAAATAACAAACATTTATTAAAATTACTATGAAACACTAACCAGAGTTCCCAATACCATCAGTCAGCACCTGTAAACATAAAGGTATCTGCACTCTTATTTCAGACTGACCTGAAGCATCCCTTGGTTTTCCCACAGTCATCCACTCTGATTTTTGCAAATGGGTCCACAGGAGGAGCAGTAGGGAAAGGGTAACCTGTATAATCAGAATAAACCATTACTAAATAAAATACAAGGACTAAAAATCAATAATACTAAAGAGAAGGTCTTCCAGTAGCATTTACTTTGCTGATAACTGAACTGTTCAGATGAGTGACTACTTTGCCACACACAAAACCCACTGCTCAGATGGTCCTGGATCCAGGTAACAAAGTAACATGAATAACTGAAAAGAAAACTTTTCTAAGGTTTCCTACATTCATCAAGGAGAGAGAAGAATGCTGGAGGGCAAAAGTTAAATGTAAGGGAGAAGGATCATGGACTACTGCAGTCAACTAACAATTAGGGATCTCTGCTCATCTCTCTCCTTGTGCACTCATAGTCCCCTCAGGAAATCCGTACAGGAACTGACTCCTTAGCCATAAGTGACAACATTAGGTATAAATGCAGGCAGGGCACCAGATGCAGTGCTGTAGGAATTGATGCTGAAAAGACCACATTATACATCCTCCTTTATGAAGTAAAATAAAACACACATTGCAGTAAAAGGTAAGAGAGTACCAGGGCAGGGAATTGCCTGCAGTTATGGCCTGCAATCACTTGTGAAGGCAGACCCAGAAGAGTCAGACAGTGGGAATTATGGTTGCAAGCAATCCCATCTGCTGGACTATAGTACCAAGGAAAAAATGAGAAAGTTTACTAGCAGACCTATTTAGTCTTGGCTTGTCGGTGCTGGTATCTGTTGCATAAGCACAGATATTTCAATAGGATGTTCTTTTACTTAGCCAGATAAAAACCAAAGTGCTAGCTGTGGAACTAGAAAGTCCTCTGAAAATGCTTCATTGAGTAGGAAAAGTAATTGAAAGACATTTATCAAGAAAAGTGTTTCACTGAGTGGGAAATGAACACTTCAGTTAGTTACAGCACCAGCACACAAACTTTCGACCTACACTACTTTGGGCATTCGGGAGCCCTGATTTACTTCCCTAGATTTCTAACAATGGTAATGGAGAAAGTATGCTGTAAGCTGCAAATCACAGTTACACCAACTGTATCAAGGGCAGGTAAATTACCCGGCATAAATAAGTTTGCAGAATTTCACAGCAGCGTGTAGCAGCGTATTACTGAAACACAGGGCATGGAATTTTCTCACTCCTTACTTATTTTCAAATCCATTGAACAAATGGTTTTCCATGCAGCCTAGCTGCAAAATGATTTTAACATCCACCATTTCCAAATTAAAAAACAAAAACCCACACCAAAACCCACGACCGCGCTGCTTCTTGACACTTTAAGGCATCACACGTCCTTTCGAAGCCCGCACACCGCAGGACTCCTTTTTACGCTACCAGCCCGGAAAGCTTTGCAAGAGGGGAAGGCGAGGGGCCGCTCTGCGGGAAGGCGACAGCCCCCGGCCCGAGCTCCCTCCCGGGGGATGCTCGTGTCCGGGGATGCCGTGTCCGGGCATGCCGTGCCCGGGGATGCCGTGCAGCGAGGCTCCGGCTCTGCGGAGAGCGGGGCAGGGCGCGCTGCGGGCCGGGCCCCGAGCGGCAGCGCCGGCTGAGGCGGCCGGGCCGGCGGAAGATGGCGGCGGGCGCTGGCCTTCGTGCTGAACGGCGCTGCCACAGCCTCCCGCCCGCCGCCCCCGCGCCCGCCCGGCCCGGCGCTCCCTCCCGGCCCCGGCCGCTCCGGGCCCCTCGCCCGCCGCGCCCCGCCCGGCCCCGCCGCCCGCCCCGGCCGCCGCCGCCGCACCCTCCTCGGAGAGGTAGCGCAGGTCGTAGAACTCGCTGGCGAAGGTGCCGTACGAGGAGTCGTGGTGCCGCGCCGCCTCCTCGCCGTGCTCCCCGCCGCCCGCCTCCCGCCGCCCGCCGCCCTCCTCCGCCGGGCTGGCGGCGGAGCCGGCCAGGAGCAGCAGCAGCAGCAGCAGCAGCCGCCGCCGAGCGCCGCGGCTCCGCTCCGCCATGGCGGCGGCGGCGGGGCGGGCAGGCGGCGGCGCCCGAGCGCGGCTCCGCGGGGGAGCGGGGGCGGCGGCCGGGGGGATCCGGCCCCGGGGACGGGCGGTGCCGGAGGGACCGCGGCCGTGGGCGAAGAGACGGCGGGGGAGGGTGTTGGGGGGAAAGGTGTCGGGGCGGCGTGTGCGCGGGGATGCGCGGGGGAGCGGCGGGAGCGGGATGCGCGGGGACGGGGATGCGCCGGGACAGGGATGCGCGGGCGGTCCCTGGCTGCACCGAGCCCTCCCGCAGGGACCGCCGCTGACGGGTTTGCGGGGTGGCCTTCCCTGGATCACTGATGTCCCGCATCCCACAGCCCGCCCCACCCAGCAGGAACCCCGCGGCGGGGACGTCTCCGCAGCCCGGGCACTGCCGTCGAGGGGCAGTACCCAGCCATCCCTGGCTGCCCCCGTGGCCTCGATTCACTAAAACCTCTTGGCATGTGCTTCAAGAGGACGTGATAAATCCTGCTCAGTAACTGCTGGGCAGACTTAGCTGTTTGCATATATTTTTAAAATTTATTTTATGATTCCTATTCTTTTTAATGACTTCTGGGATGGGACTGGAGACACAGCGCACCTTAACATTGTTTTCAGGTAAAACCCCATGGCAGTGAGCGTTTGCTATCTGATTGCATGTTCTTGCTTTGTATTTTATTCTATGTAACTGCGGAAATACCAATATACTCCAAACTGGCAGGACTGAAGGAAATCCCAGGTTGCCCCCAAAGTTGTCTTGGGCTTTGGTATCTGATGCTGGGCTTGCAACTAGGCATTAAGCATACAACTGCATTCTTGCTGTGCTCTGGTATCCACGAGCTGATGGAGGAACCATGGCCTTTCATCCCTTGCATTACTTTGGTTTGGATTGCTGTCTTTTTGATATAACTATAGTTTCATTTTTATATTATTATGCATGGTCACACTTCCTCCTCTGAGAGTCTGGAATAAAATCTGAGAAAACATCAGGGGGGAGGGAGGGAGAGAGAAGAACACACAGCAGTCAGTAATATTCGGAAAATTAAAATAACCCGCCATTTAAATATTTTCTTTTTTTAGTATCAATGACTTTACTGAGTTACTTTTTTGTGGGGCAGTGAGACTGCCCAAGACCTAGGCTGCATTAGGCTTGAGGGATAAGTTCATTCCCGTGGGCTGAGCGGTGGCTTGTCATACTGGAGTGTGCTCACTGCGTCAAGTGGAGGATGTTAATTCACATCTCCATGGTTTAGTCTGGTGGAGTAGCGTGCTATTTCTCACTGCAAATAGAGGAATAGCCACACGGAGGAAAAAAATAAGTTGCAAAAATAATACCAGTTGCATGCAAATTCAACATGTTCCACAGTAGCATATGGAAAAAGCTATAGGAAAGCAACGGCAAGCTCGACTGCAAAATATTGAGTCTCTTCTTCCTGCCTCACTGAGCTTGGCAAACTTTAGCAGGCTAGTGGAAAACAAGCAAACAAATGGCAATAGAAAAGCCCTGATAAATCAGGCTAACAGGAAAGTAAGGCTGCAGCTTAATCTTTCTGGCAATAATTAACTCTGATGAAGGGCCCCCCATCTCCCTTTTTGAAATAGCTAGCCGAGGGATGTGGTGCCTGCAAGAAGCATTTGCTCAGCAAGGGAGCAGCTGTCAGCTGCTTGCTGGTTTCTCCTCCCTGGGAACAGGCTTTAGCACACTGTGATATGGGCAATGCTTCACAGTTATTGTAAACACTTAGGATATTTGTCATATATTGTTTGTGCCTACATGACACCTATCATTTTAAATCTGGCAGCTGAGATATCTGTCTGTGATTACAGTGGAGCTGCACTGATTTTCTAAAGTGAATATATGGCTGAGAGACTGACCTTCCTCCTAGTAAATCCTTAAAAATTAAAACTAAAATACTCCTGAATTTTTTGTTGCTTAGTAGAACCTCTTGTGGTCGTCTGAAGATTGTCTCTATCTCAAAAATCAGTTGCTCATGGAAAGCAACATCACACTGAGGCAGGTGGAGCTCTAATGAATATCTTTAGTTTTCACCAGACAGAAAGGTCTACACTGCAACTAACAGCACTGCCAGCAGTACTGCAGGAAAGATCCTTATCTGATTAAGTAATTGAGGTTGTCATCAAAAAAAAGCATTAGCAGTAAGAGCTCAAACTGCAATTGCATGAGCAGCCTTAACCCTCAAATGCCTGAACTCTCTGAATGCCATATTTCTCAGCTTGCACATGCTTGGAATGCCTTTCTCAGAGGAGACACAAACAAGCAGTGTGAGAACCACAGGCTGGAAGTCCTCTGGCAGCAGGAGTCCACTTGCTTTTGCTGAATTAGAGATGTGAGCATTTCCACCACTTCTTGCACCATTGCCTCCTGCCTCAGGGGAATCTATCAGTCAAATTCTTTGGATGGTTAATTGCTCTAGCTTGGGCAATTCTGTGGTGCTAGTACTCAGTCTGTGGGTGTCTTCACCAGGACTGGAGACCAGATTATCCTCAGTTTATCCTTGAGACCCACTGTGCCTTCTTTTTTGGCTGTTTTTGTCATTCACAATACACCTTTCCCCTGGAGACTCATGCTTTTTGGGGCCTTTGGACTAGAAATTAAAGTTTCAGGTATAAGTCGTAGTTTGTATAACAGACATTCAGAAAAAAAAAAAAATCTTAGTTCTCCTGGTCATTTCCATCCAATCAACATGTACTGAAAAATTAGTATGTATCCATCAGTGCTGACTGGGCAAACAACTCCTGAGACAGCAGTTTTCTTACAATAAATCTGTAGTAACCCGAACCAGAGTTTGTAATTCATATGCAGTTTTCTCAAACTCTTGCAACACTCTTGTTCAATGTGGGGAATGTATCTACTATACAAGTCATTTATCTTGGGCTTTCCTTTATTAAACAATAATAAATTGAGAAATTGTTGAATCATAAGTTTTCATTAGTAGTCATTTATCCTGTGCTCTAGCTAATCACTCTACAGCAGCATGCTTGTGGTGTTAGTTACTCAGACTAAGACATGGGAGAAAAAATGGCAGGAATTTCTTGCAAGCAGAGCTTTTTCACAGCGTACAAAACAGAATGATGATGGGAAATATGTCAAATGCCAATAGATGAAGTACATCTCCTATGAGAAAAGTGAAAACTAAGTGACTGCCTTAGAAAAACCAAAGCATTACAAAGGAAACAGATGTGTGCTATTTCTGAAAGCAGCTCACGAAAGAGATGAGTGAGCTTTTTGGAGGCATGGTATTGCTTCAGATCTTTTGGAGAAAGGCAAGAAAATATAAACTCTAAATATGCCATCATCCAAATAAAAACTGCATTAGATCCTTAGATCATCTTTTGCTCAGCACTGTTGAATTCTTCATTTTCTGCTGTCACTGATTTATGTATCTGGTCTTGCTTCAAGAGGGATTGTGCCATTGCTGCCCACAACAACACTCTTTCTGTAAAATTAATCTAATGTAGGAAAAAAGAATGTCTCCAGGCTTTTCCGCAAGTATAACATACACCAATCTAAAGACTAAGTTCAGAACTAAATCAGCATGAATTTTGCTTCCGTAAGCACTATGGACCCTTCCCAAGGTATATTAAAACTGCAGCTTTGTTTGGGTGTTTATGTGTGTGTGTGTGTGTGTGGGTGTACATCAGGTAGTTTATAACTTTTCTCCCAAGACTGTATTTTTTTACCTTCTGGTACTCTTTGCTACCCCAGCTGGAATGCAGTTCTGGGAGGTGTATCTACCCTGAAAGCCAAATCTACCAGATGGTGGCACAATCTGCACCAGGAGGTTGTAGAGCAAAATGTTTCACTTTTTTTTTAACAAGTCCTCATTACAAAGAGGTTATTTATAGTGTTGTTCTAATAAGGAGCCAAAACAGAGCAGCCTTTTATTAGAACTCGCAATAAAGGGCATTACACTGAGGCCTCCCTGTGCATAAATACCACTTACTTACTGTGCAAAAGTTGGCCTGGAGAGCAGAAAAATTCAACTTGTATTAGCAAAGGGTTCCTTTAGGTAGGAAGGTTTTAAAGAGTTTAAGCAGCATTAATTCAATTAATTCCACATGTGACAATGTCATTTTACCCTAATTATTTAAGAATTCAGAAATGAGGGGGGAAAAAAAAAGAGAGAAACTCTGTTCCCTCGTGAGAATTCATCTGAAGAGTTACAGTAAAAGTCCTGTAAGTTTGCCTGTTGGAAAATAACCGTTTAAAACAGCCTTTCCCCAGTACAAATACAGATATTTCTGAGTAAAAAAAAAACAAAACACAAAAAAACAACAACAACAAAAACAAACAAACAAAACCAGCAACAAAACCAAACTAAAACAAAAAACAAACAAACAAACAAACAAAAACCCAAACAAAAAAAATCCAAACCCTTATCTTCTAGGTGAAAATAAGTGTGTGAGAGAAAGCAGCAGAGGAGCTCCTTTTGGCTCACTACTCTGCAGTGAAGGTTCTTTCTTTATCTTCTGACCGAGGAGACATCTGCATCCAGGGAATCTGAGGCACGTAGGTCTTGGCCCCTCCTGGGTACAGGCTCCTGGAGGGTATGCTTTGTTTCAAACAACCCATAAATGAATTCCGGCTTTAGGGCAGTTTTCTCTGTCTCTTGGAGTCTTTGGAGTGCGGGTGAAGAGCAGCCCGCAGGCTCCAGGAGCATGCCCCGAGTCTGGCTTAGGGATGGAGCATCCCTGTCACCCGCTGCTGCTCCTGGTGCTGCTGGCCCCCTGCCCAAACACACCCAGCGCTCTCTACCATAATTTTTGGGCTTTTGCTGCAGGACAGGTCCATTCTTTCTCTCCCCCCCGCAAATGCAATAACGCCTTGCGTTACAGCCTCAAGTGCAGCTTCGGGGTGTTTTTGAGGAACGGGGGGAAAAGAGCAGAGCAGAGAGCCGGGCTGGCCATGGCACCCGCCCGCCGCAGAGAGGCACCCCGGCACCGAGGCACGGCGAGCTGCCCGGAAAACATACGGGAAACTGGGCTTTTCCCTCCCTGCCGGCCGGAGGGGGACGGAGGGGACGCTGCCCGGGGAGACCCTTGAGCCAGTGCGGGGAGCCCGAGGCAGCCGGGATTATCCCTGCTGATCGTTGTGAGCCAGGCGCGCACGCAAATGACTGGAAAGCTAGTGGGACTGCGAGTGAGACTTCTCAGTTCTTAAGCAATAGCAAGGAAAAGGTTTCCCGAGCGGCAGGGTGAGTTACACAGCGAGGAAGGGAAATTCCAGCCCAAATTCCAGCTTTTGTCTCAAGCTTTCCTCCTTGCATGTCACTATCTACCAAGCATGTCCGTAGATGGCGAAGCCAGTCTGGTGCACAACGGGCTTCAATGACTTTAAAACATTCTGTTCTTTCGTTCACATAGAAACTGAGGAAAATTAGTTATAATGAAGGCTTTCGGTAGCAAAGAATGCCACACTAATGGAGCAGAGTTATAACTCTCAAAACCTCACTGCAGACTTTGGTAGCATCCACAAGGTGCATAGGACTCTTTGAACCATGGATGCAGGGACAAACTAAACACAGAACAAGTTTCTCTGATGTAGAAAAATCCCATATATCTGCTACTGGTATAACAGCAAACAACCTTGAAGACTCTGGATATATTGTTTTGAATTGCTTGTAAACTCTGTTAAAAAGAGACACATTTTTAATATTGTCGTTTATGTAAGTTGCAACTAATATTTAAATTAGCAAAGTCAGTTTACTCCTCACAAAATCAATGAACAGAGAGTTCAACATGGTTTATTTATCCAGACATTCTAGGATACAGGAATGCTAATGAAACAGTGATATTGAACAGAGCAAAATACTTTGCAAAATACAAGATTAAGAAACACTTATACCATGTAGTGTGGGGATAAAAATATCATATTTGATGCTTGTTTGAGGTGAAGTTGGGGATCTCTAGGCACTCTTACACCTCTTTTTTCTATTAACTGAAAAAATTGGAGCACTGATAAATGGCTGGGACTTTCTAGTTAAGATCATCATGTGACCCAAGTCATAAAGAATACTGATCTCATTTTCTTGTTTCTACTGCGCAGGTATGCAATATATCCTCGGGTTAATTCACTGGTCTACATACAGATGTTTACAAGGATAAAATTAAAAACAAGTATTTAACTGGCTTATATTCATTTGACATTCAATATGTGCCTGGAGGAAAGGTTTCCAACAGCCCATGCTGTGCCCCTTCTCTTACACTTTAAAAAAATGAGAGCATGTTATGAATTCTGAAGCCATTTCAGTATGGCATTAAGCTGATGCTTATGAGTATTGTTCTGATGCTGTTGCTATGCCAATTTGAGATAGGAAAACAGTCTCTAAGCATTTACTGAAAACATTGCTCATCAATTGGAAAAGAAGAAAACAGGGAAAAAATCCAGACATCAATCTGGTACTTGAAGAGAAACACAAGCTCCCCTGTTCTGGCAGCCGGTTCTCCCACATGTACACAGAGCCCTCTCCCTGCCATTGTGAAATGTTCACATATGTCAACCACCCAAAAATGTAGCAGTGAAGAGCAAAAGAACACTAAGCAGAGGCTTTCTTGCCACTCCTCTCAGGCAGTCACAGTGTTGCTGAGTTGACCCCAACAGTTTTACCAAGCTCAGCCACACTGGGACAACAACATTTTTCTCCTTTAGAGTTGATGAGCACAAATCCTGAACCCAGACATAGAAAGAGCAGTTAAACAGTATTTACTGTGTGATATAGACAGTTTAAATCTGCTCTCTGAGCATCCTTTTGGGCCATGAGAAATTAGTTTTTCCACTCCCTTAGGCCTTTTGTGCCCTGGCCACATGCTAAAGGAAGAAATTGCAGGTGGATAGAGTGTGCAATTGTCTGAAGAGGTGACGTGATTTAATTGTGCAGGCTCCAGGCAAAATGCTAACTGTGAGGCAGGACCAGATGTTGCCATAGTCCCAGCTCTGGGCATCCCTCAAGGATAGAGTTAATGGTGTGTGGCACTAGGGATTGCAGAACAGCACAGCTTTTTCCATCCATAGTAAACCATGCTTCTTCTCATGATATGTCTCATCAACATCTCAGTTGAAGTATATTTAGAAGCATTCACATTTGCTAAAACAACACAAAGATAAAACCTCAAACTCATCAGAACTCTCATTCGTGGTGAGGTATTAATAATTAATATACTTTTACCCAAAGTAAAAATCAAGAACAAGGCTTTAGCTTTCTAATATTTTTGAGAATCAGAGTTCTTCTTTGTTTCTATAATTTTGTTCAAACTCATGGCATCATCCTGTTGCTTATTGTATTCATATTTATTTTGTGTGCTAAAAAGAGTTTAACAGTATCAGAAAAGGGAATTTGGATACTTTGCTTAGTGTTTATCCATGGGAAAGTTTTACTTTTGGTTCTCAGTTTGAAGAAAGTTCTCAAAGCACAAGAAGCTCCTGCTTCTGACCAGCTGTTCTCTAAAGATCAGTCCATGTTAAGTTAAGGGTGCCGCAGTCACCCCAGCCCCTCCACCCCTCTCCCTGCCCTCGCATGATGACTCAGCTTCTAATGACACAGTCACACATGGGTTGTTCCACAGCACCTGTCCTGTTTGACAGCCTGTAATGAATGAAAGGGTTGAGCAATGTTTATTTTTATCTTCTCTTTTCTATTTGAGCTCTGCTTTGGGGACAACTGTCAAAAGCATATTTAACCACTCACTTTTAAAGACTTGCATGCATCCTTCCAGTTGCATCCCTGTGCTTATAAAATTGACCTTCAGAACTACAGCTGAGTAAAGTAACAATTTCCTAGTAGAGGACTATTTTACTTTACTTTTCTGATTAAAGAAAAGACCCAGCAGCATTTTGCGTTTCTCATAAGGGAACATTTCATCTTTGGGGGGAAAATGGAGCTCTTCCAGCTCTTCCACAGCACTGTAGTTTTAATAGAGTCATTCTGCCCCATTCCACACAGGAATGCTATTACAGGTATTGCATGTAAAACATTTAGCCAGACAGCTGGCCATGGGACTGAGGGATGCTCACACGGACAATGCAAGCTGTGTCAACAAGCACTAGCTTAACAAGCATGTAGGCACAACTGCAAAAATAAACACTTCTTATGCTTCCTTGATCCTTGTTTAAACCATTGATCCTCACATCACTTTCCCTTTTCTTCAGTGGTTGTCCTCTATCATTAGAAGTCTCATTTCCTTGCGCTGTTTTCCTTCTATCTGTTCCCATACTGGGAGGGTTTGACCCAAGAAGGGGTTGGCAGAGAGCCTGAACAGATGCAAACCCTCAGCCCCTTCTCTTACCCCAAACTTTCCTCTTCAGCCCTGGCTGCTCTTCCCCTGGAAACCCACCCACTTCCACTGAACATCTGCAGACGGAAGAACTTCCTCTGTGTGTGCACAGCCATGACAGGCAACAGCACACATCTGCCAGCTCCAGCTCATCAGGTGTGCTTGGCCAGCAGAAATAGCAAAATGCATGCTCTTTCATACAAGAAACCTACAGTGAAACCTTTGATGCTCGCACGAACAAGAGCATGAGTGTTTTGATCCATTTGTGAAGTGCTTTCACTTTTCCACTTACCAGGAGGAGCAAATAGGATGGGCATTCAGGGGCTGTGCAGGGGATCAAACCTTTGGTTTTGTCTGCTATGGAACTGTGCTTCCCATCTGCTTACATCGGTCCCTTTTTACAAGTTAGTTCTTCAAACCTCCATGTCCAGGCAGTAGTGGAGCGATTGCCCACAGGGAACTGTGTCATTCCTTATCCATGACCAGAGTCATTGCTTTTCCTAACACAGCCAAGCACCTGCAGTCCCTGTTTGTACAGCTGTGTATCCTTCAGGGGAGCTGCTCACCTAACCTCACCTTGTCAGATGCCTGAACTGTGCTGCAGGTGAGTAAAAGGAAAGTGTTTCTGGATGCAGCCGTGTACAGTGACTCCAGCTGCACTGCACACTGCTCTGCTTTCAGCATGTGGCAGAAGAAAGCAGAAAGTGAAGACAGCATCTACAGTAGTGATCAGTGGGAAAAAGAGTGGGAGGCTTTATAGAAAATCTCTTCTCCAGATACTATTCACGTTCACATCTAAGTGTGGTTTTTCAGGGACCTGCCCATCTTGCCTCCCTTTCCCCTCCCACAGATTTCTGCTCAGTGGGTACCACAGGGGTAAAGCAGCCTTTAACTGAGACCTCTGCTGATTAGCTATCAGTGGTTACTGCCATAGGAGGCTCACAGGTGAGATCAAGGCTTCATTTTTCCAGGTGATGGATCCATAAAGACATCGCAGGTCCCTGCTGTAGGGCTGGCCCTGAAATGAGGCAGTAGGTCCCAGCAAGCTTTGAAATACCAGCCCCAGCTGCTACCTCAAGGTTCAATTTAACCAGCGCAGCTCCCCAGAGAGTGACATTACCAAGATCTCTTGGTGAGCTGAATCCACAGGCTGGAAGGGAAGAATAATATTTCAAATGAGTGGACTGGCAGAGTTCAAAGGGATAATAAGCATTTAAATTCAACATGAAAGGCATCTTCCTCTGCAGAGCTTTAAGATGGAATGTAGCCAGGCAGATAAGCTATTTAAAAGCCCCTTTAATCAAGACTATTAACATGGAGATTTTTGTCATAATTAAAAACATCCCCCTATTCAATCACCTTAAAGGGAAAGTGATACAAAATGTAATTTATTTTTCTATTTGAATCCCTTATAAAAGAACAGCAAAAACATTTTTTCCTTGCAGGGAATCATAATGTAATTAAAATTATCTTTGAGAGAAGACTCATTCATGCTCATATTTTAGCTTGCAGTGAACTGTTGCACTTGTATTTTAACAAAAAAAGATAGAAAGCCTGCATTTTAACTTCCCAAGTGTTACATTTTCTGACCATAAGCAATAGTGAGATAACCTAAAAGGAAAATTTTTCTTCTCACAATTTTCCTGATATCTCAGAAGATGCTGTAGAAAACAACGTCAGCTCATGCAGAAAACACACTTTCTTTTTTCTGGCTTTTTTTGGGGTTTTTTTGTGCATTTGTAAGTAAACCACATTAAAAGAAGCCTACCTACTTTGCAGAAGGCAAAGCAGACAAGATAATACCATGCACTTGTATTCATCTAAGCTTGTGAGTACCAGAAAGGGAAGATGACACTTCAGGAGATACAGAGTACTACCAATGCACCTCTCTCCTTTCCTAATTTAGGAGCTCTAAGTCCTGTCTGCTGTGGGAATCCCCTCTTCCCTCTAAGGTAACTGTTGACTATTTAGCTCTCAATGATGAAGAAGAGAGAAAAAATTAATAGGACCAGAGAAAACTTTCTCAAAGCAGCCCCAGCAGGGGATGCCTCACGCAGAAACATGGCATCTGAATGGAAACAGGCAGTCCTTAGCAGGACAAGGGCTGCTGTTCACTTTGTTTTCAGGCAGATTCAGGCAGACCTGAGTGGTTACAGAGGAAGAGCAGCATATGGGACATGCGTGAAACCTTGCCGAGCCTCCCACGCAGAGCTAAGGCAGCTAGCTAAGAACCTAATCCTGGGCAGGGAAAATATCACCATCTGACAGAGCTTTGCCAGTGTGAAGCAGCATCTCTCACAAGCTGAGAAGCTGTTCAGTGGTACAGCTGTGGTGACTCTGAGGATGTATCCTGTTGATCTTACTACACCCAGAGAGGTTGCAGAGTCCTTTGCGTGTCAGGCTCCTATTGCTTTGCACTCCTCAGATTTTCAGAAAATACCTTTGCTGGGAATCCTTCTTCATTTCAAACTAATACTGACTGAGCTGGAAGATCCAGAAGGAGCATATATCACAGTATATTATATACATCAGCTCAGTGGTACCTCTGGTTTATAGCACAGCTGTGTGCTAACACAGCTTCGTTGTTTTGTCCCTGGAACTTGGCTGGCCAACTTCTTTAAAAAGCCTTTTGTTGGACTGCAAACCTGAAAATCAATTTGAAAATGCCAGTGTTCTTCCTGAAGTCTTGAGCAGTGCAATTTCAAGGTGCATCTTATCCTCTCATGGTGTTGGAAGTGATCAAACACCTCCTTACCTGAATTGAAAATGCTGAAGCAGCTGCATAACCAAGCATCTGCTTGATAAGGTGGGACATCTCCATGCAAGCACCCATCTGGACAGCCCTGGTGTAGCTGCCCTGTCTGAGCCAGAGAACATATGCTGAATGGAAACTACCATGTGAGATTGCTGCCTGACAGGGCTCTTCAAAGATCAAGATCACCCTTCACTAAAAATATTATATATGTTTATTTTGCCCTATAGATCTGTATGGGTTCAGAGCAGCATCCACCTTTTTACAAGTGAGGAGCACCTGCATCACCATAGCCATTTATAATATAAACTTCATATCAGCTTTTCCAAGCAGGTCTAAATCACAGGCATCATCTTGCTTTCCTTGGCAGCTTAGTCTTCTACCTTCACCCTTCAGAATCTTGATGAAATATGCTAATCTCCACCAGGCTCTATCTGTTCCTGTTCCTTGGAAGGTGTCTGTGCAGGCCACAAGCTGAATAGAGCTGTGCCAGCTTATGGCAGCAGGGATCAGCTGTGGTAAGACATGCTTACCAAGCCTTGAGCACTGCCATGTTCTGCCTTGTGCATTACAGGCAGCCTTTCCTTGGGCGTACATGGAAAGGAAAAGGAAGGATCCACCTGAGGTGCTTGATGGTTCCTAAGCATTAAATCTATTTAGTCACTGCTTGAAACTAAATCTATTTGAGTGCTGTTTGATGACTTTAGTTAATTAAAAGGCTCTTATTTAATGCTGGTTACTCTTACATTTAGTGAAAAAAGAGATTATTTCCAATATTGTCTCTTTGGATAAGAAGAATTAGCTGCTTTTGCTGATATAATCTCCTCTTAGTAAGTAACCAAGAAAGATTCATTATTGTCTCTTGAACCTAAAGAAATGTCAAAGGTATTAAAACATTGACATTTTGTTGCAGTGAGATCTGTGAGATAAACCAGTAAGCTGCCTGAAGGCAAGATCTGAGATTACTCATCTGATTCTGTTGCTGTGATATGTATGGCATTGTGGCATAAAATTGCTGTGAGTCACCCCCTCCCCTGTCAAGGTTCACACAAATGGCTGTGCACCATTTATTATGGTTATAATGGATTCAAAAGAAACAGAACTAGAAACCAAGAGCTGTTTGTGGTGCTGATTTTCAGAACAAAATATGAGCTTGTTGGAACCTGTGTATTTTTTTACCAGTGCCAAATGAAATGACCTTATCAGATAATGCTGAGGAAAAAAAAGGATTAAATCATTTGGGTTCAGCCAGTTGGTACTCAGAATCCTCCAAATGCCCTAAAAAAAGATTATTTCTTCTAAATTAATCTCTTTTCTTCCACTTATGTTTCTTGGTCCCATTTTTATTTTATTACAATCCTTTTCAAGTCCATTGAGAAGGCAACATGAAAAAATCCTTGCCTGGTGAAAAGACCTGTCCTGTCTGGGTGTCCAAAATGCCCATTCTTCTTGTACACCTCCTGGGGACTGTGTCTACTGTCCAGCTGTAGCTCTGTCCTTCAGCCTTGTGCTGGCTGGCCTTGTGCCTTTGAGCTTACTATCGCCCAAATTTCTGAATTTGCTTGAATTAAACCATACAGAGGTAGGCAGTTGTCATCCAGCATGTATCACCAGCCTCAGTTTCTCTCTTTGCTGGCCAGGACAGCCTGCAGGATGCCTTGAGCTTGTTTCACCCTTCCTCCAGGATGCCTGAAACTGTCGCAGATCACAGTGGGACAGCCATTCCACCAGCACATTTCTTCCCTTTCTCTGAGGATATGTTTTGGAGGCAATAAATGCTTCTGGGCTTTCACAAAAAAAAACAAAGCCAAACAAAACAGAAAGAATGGCTTTTTGACAGTTTGAAAAAAGCAGATTAAGGTTTTTTTTTTTTGCATTTCTTTGTTATAGAAGGTGGTAAGAAATGAGTTGTAGCACTACAGTAATGAGCATTAGCCGATATTCTTTCTCCACTAACCTATGGCCTCACTGGCACATAAACCAGTACTAAAACAGAGAGGCCTTGGTATCATTAAAAAACACATTCTCTCAAACACCAGTTTTGAATTAAAATGGATTTTAACATCAAAAATCCCATCACTACCATCACTTCAGCCTTCACAGAGTAAGGAAACTACTCACGCTATAGCAAGGCCTTACTGCCTTCTCACTAACTCTGTTCTGGATCTTGTTTTTAGCCTGGAGAGAAGATAACTGACAGGGAACCTCATTAATGTCTGTGAGTATCTAAAGGGAGGGTGCCAAGAAGATGGATCCAGGCTCTTCCTGGTGGTGTAAAGCAATAAGACAAGAGGCAGTGGGCAGAAATTGATGCACAGGGAGTTCCCTCTGAATATGAGGAAGATCTTATTTACTGTGCAGGTGACTGAGCACTGGAAGAGCTTGTCCAGAGGGGCTGTGAAGTCTCCCTCATTATTCAATATTTGCCAGCCCTCAGGTCTTTTTTCTAAGGAGAAATGAGAACTCTGTCAGTTTTGAGTGGTGGGGTTTCTTTAGAGAGAAGAAACTTTATTCTTCTTCACTCTTCTTCTTTATTCTTCTCAGACACTGAACAAGCTTGATGTATCTTGTGCCCACAGCAGAGGCATTCACATCAGCCTCCACGCCCCTGGAACCTTTCAGCTGAGATAGCTCAGCCCCCCAGAGACAGTAGGTTCCTATGCAGTTACCCATGCTACCAACATTTTCTGTTTATTTTAGAGTGTTTTCAGTGATGAGCCCTCTCCCTGCCTCTCAAGAATCAAAAGCAAGGAAATCCCATTCAGTGGGGCTTCCCTGACTCTGGGGTTTTGCTTGGCTGCTGCTGGGGGTTTCATTTTAACTCTTATTGCCACTCAGAAATGCTCAATTTCAGTGGCTCAAGTCTACTCAAGACACTTCAAGGCAGCTCTCAACCACCCCCCACTCGACCATTCCCCACTGTTCGCTTGCTGGAAAGCAGACACAGCTGCTACGGTACAGCTCCTGCTCTAAGGAGGAAAGGGAATGAAGAGAGCTGTATCACTCCAGTCTTGGCAGGCTAGGAGCCACAGATACATTTTCATGTGGCTCACATCTTCATGAGAAGAGCCCACAGATTCAGTTTGTGAAATACATGCTCAGTCTTCTCTCTATGTTTCCTCTTCCTCACCAGAGGAAGATCCAACCTTGATCTTGATTATCTATTTAGTGCTTAAAAAAGATAGGAAGATTATCCTTAAAAGCCTCTTGATGTGGATCCATATCCAGATGCAACCTGCAGGCAGCCTTAAACTTAGAAAAGCCAGAACTCACAGTGGACCCACGCTGGTACTGGCACATGAAACACAGATTTAACCAGGAGAGGGACACCAGCAGGGAAAACAGCAGCTCCATGACAGTTTCCTGTCCTTTTCTGCCTTTCTGCAGCTTTGTCTGCCTTCAGAGTGCAGAGAACAGGGCACACACCCCATAGCACTCCCCAGCAAAACATCAAAGTGGAAACAATCTCTTTTGGGCTTTAGCTGCTTTTGGCTCATCCTTCTCCTGAAGCCTGGTTCCTGAAGACACCCAACTCCCCCAGCCATCCCTCCATCCCTAGGCACTAGACTCCTGTTTTCTTCTAGCTGAGCTGTCCTACCCCATGGTACTTGACAAATCGCTTCCCCAGGATTTCTGCCCCACATCCTGTGTCCACCCTGGCACAGCGGATGAGATCTGTGTGCTCCCTGAGTCACTGCAAAGCCAAACAGGCAAAGCTCAGCCCTGAGGATTTGTCAAACCCTGACATGGCAGGCACAGAGAAGAAAATAACTCTGCTATCTTTTTCGGAGCAGGCTGCAGCTTCGTGCCTTCGTTATGTATTACTCTTGTCATCAGCCAAAAAGCATGCAGGAAAACAGCCAAGCCTAGCTTATCAAATGTGCCTGGTAAGAATATCTTGTGGTTTAAAGCCTTGGCACAGCACACAGCACAGGCAAGTGCTTCTGCTGCAACTGTTTGAATTTTCCTGGCTATTTTGGAGGGAGGCCACAGGGACCAGTCTCCCCCTGACGTTGGTCATGTGTGAGTGTCTTGCTGAACCAAGGCCAAAATTTCCCTAGAAGAAAAAAGGCAGAGCTTGTATAAGCATGAAAATCAACAACAACAACAAAAAAATCTTTACTCTCATTTCCATAAGTCATGGAAATGAGGAACAAATCTACAGTAAATTAGCTAGAGATGAACATTTGGATTCAGATTTCATTAACGTGCACATCTGGTTAAAATGAGGCTGATTTATTGCAAGCTCTAAGGAGATGTATGGGCCTCTATTAAGTGATTAGGGAGAGGTGTCTCCCTCCTCCCCCAATCACTTTGCTTCCTGTTTTAATTTCATAATAGCCAGTTTGAAATTTCCACAAACACTGATGGGATCTGTTTTCCCTCATGAGAGTTCACTTCACCTCCTTTGATAATCAAAGATATGACAAGGCAGCAGCCTTTAGCAGAAGATTGTTGGCACAGCCCTGGGCACAGTCTGCCAGGATGGACTCGGCAGGGCTGCAAAGGGCAAGTCTGCCCTGATGGGGAAGATTTTCTGTTCCCAGAAAGACAGCACAGCATTTATAAAAAGTCACTCTTCCATATTAATGAAATGGCTTGCACTAAGTGGGTGTATAGCTAAGCTGAGCACCAGGCACCTGATGGTGACACTAAGCACCTGAGGGTGGGGGTGGCAGTGCCAGCCATGGGATGCTCTGGGGAGCTGCAGGTGCTGTGATTTTTCAACCACCACCAAGCTCTGTTCTCCTGTCCCATCCTTGCCAGGCTGCTGGAGTTCTCATTCTGCCCATGGGCCACACATGTTATGCCCCAAGACTGCAGGAAGCTACTGCCTGCATAGACCCATGGTATGGGTAGTCCAATCCAATGCTGCATCCCTAAATAATGTGGGTTTAAAACCTGATATTGTAAAATTTGCCCAAAAGGCAAATCTCCATCCTCTCAGGAACATTGGTGGGGAAAGGTTTATGTCCCTTCTCAGGTGCCCAAGGGTAGGAAAGGTAAAGGTGACTCCAAATAACCCCCATGTATATCATTGTTTACTCCTAGGAAAAGTTCAGCTGGCAGTGTTAGGTGTGTGAGGGAGAAATTAAGCAGCCGTGGGTTTCATGTGGCAGCTAGAGCTGAATGTACTCAGTTACTGCTCAAGCCCACACAGTAAGGCTGTGGAAGAGATACATGCATAATTCATATACTTTTAATTAAATGGTAACATCTTTCAATATATTGAATTTACTGCAATTACATCTATTACAATTACATTTATCTCTTCACACCCTTTGACCTACTGAAGCACCTTTTTTTCTTTTTTTTTAATGTTACAATATGAGCATAAACAACACTAACTGGACTTGTGGACTAGATGTGACAAAGGAGACCTGGAGCTGTTCCAGGCTGTCCCCACTGGAGACAGCAGTGCCAGAACAGGGATGCCCAAGGGCCACTGAAGCTGCCCTGAGCTGACCCACAGCTGCAGGGAACAAGTCCTGCATGTCCTAAAGCTCCTCCCTGGGCGTTGGATACTGTGTTTTTGGAAGGGTTTTCAAGCAATCAAGGCTTTCCTGCAGGAGCTTTGTTCAAGTAGAGACTGCAGTGCAGCCAGGGCTGAGCAAGATGGTGGGGACAATGATTTGGGATTGGCAGAGGTGGCCCTTGGACACTACAGCGCTGCACAAAGATTTTGTTCAGGAGAAGGGTGTCCCTAGAAAGTGGAGCCTGGCCCTTTTACTATTGAGTTTGTAGGTAATGCACAGAGCTAGGAGATGTGTCACCTCTGAGGAGCAGGCTGCTGAGACCCACCACGGCACGTTCTTCTCTGCCAAACTCACTGCTCAGCCCCCCACAGTCTGTGATGGGATCTGCTGGGTGCAGAGCAGGGTCGGTGTCTGGCTCTGCTGGGATGGGCAGGCCACAGCTGTGCTGCTGGGGACCACTCCTGCGTGGGAAGATGTTTCCAGGCACCAAGGATGGGCCACAGGACTGGCAGTGCAGGGATTTGAATCACTGCATGAATCCAGTTTTTCCAGAGAGGGATCCTGAATCGTCTTGCTGGGGAAGGATGGGAGATAGAAATCCCACAAGGGTAGAATGAGGGTGAAGAAAGGAGACCCCTCCCTCTTCTGCCACATCCCCCATTTCTTTCCAGTGCTTCAAAGTTTAGCACAGCAATGTGGAGCAGCATAACCAAAGACCTCAGTGGTAGGAAGGGATAAAAGGGTGGTCATTGCAACCACATAGGATTATTGTGAGGACAGGGAGGCTGCAAAAATACCCTGTATGAAGCAAGAAGAAAGAAAGGAGAGAAGAAGGGAGGAAGCATGGGAGGAAGGGAAGGAGAAAGAAAAGGAGGGAAGGAGAAAGAGGAAAGGAGAAAGAGAAGGAGGGATCTAGGGAAGGAAGGTGACTTTTGTCACACTTCTTTGGAATGCCTCCATTTACTAAGGCCTGGCTGATAAAATGAAGATTAACCATCCAAAATATGAGAGCAAAATCACTCACTTCAAGGGTAGGGCAAATGATAATACTCTCTCTTTAACACTTCTCTGTGTCCTTCTCTGGTACTGTGGAGTAGGCAGGAGAGTCACTGAGGCTGAGCAGTGTACCCACAGGAATTTACTGGATTGATGGGAGCTCCTGTAGCCCTGGCTGATGGCAGACCCTCACTAGCTGGTCTCTAATGAGAGATCATCTCACAGAGGTTTCCTGGTTGGCAAGAAAACCTGTTGTGCTTTAATGCCTGTTAGACACTGGACCCGGGACAGCAGAAGGAGAGATGAGAGATGAGTGAGACACAGAAGAAAGGTAGAAAAGTGTGGGTAGAGCAGCACCTTCTAAGGGTCAGGGAAAGAAAGAGCTGGCAAGGGCCTTCAAAAAGGCAAAAGATTTTCAACTGGAAAGTCAACAAAGCCAGAGGTGCTTGTGTGGAAGGGGTGCTCACAAGGGTAAAGCAACAGGCACCCATGAAGCAGTCTGTGAGTGAGTGCCAAGCAGAGGAGGGAGGAAGATTGTCAGGGTGGCCTAGAAAGGCACTAAAGGGGCTGCGAGGCAGGTCATTAGCGGAGGTACCTTCTGTTCCTGGTAGCTCACTACAGCCAGGGCAAATTGTCAGGAACTCACACTGAGCCTTGGCATGTTGAGCTGGAAGTGGAGGGGAGTGCTCTTGGGCTGCAGAGCTGTCAGCTCCAGCACTTCCCATCCCTGTCTGCATATGCCGGCAGCCTTGGCAGTGTTGCTTCTCAGGGGCTGTCATCCTGGCCTGGCCACAAGGGAGCTGGGAGCCACTGTGACAAGGACATTGCTGTTCTCACCCAGAGCAAGGACGTGTACTGCCAAAAGCACCTTCTGCAGCTCTGCTGCAACCTTGCTCTGTTCCTTGAGCAAACACCAGTCCTGTGGGGGTTGGCCAGCTTTGGAGGGCACAAGTTTGAAATGTCTTTACAGGAGGGAGGAGTAATCAGTCTCACAGTGATGCTTCTACCACTAAATCCCTAATTTTGCACACTCAGGTAGAGGGCAGCTCACACTGACCTTTCTCCCCAGAGTCTCACAGCATGGGTACAAGGCAGCCCCCAAACCTCAGAGCCTCAGCTCTTATTGGTGCCTCTTACATACACAAGCACCTCAGCTCTCAGCCTCAACAGCCCCAAACCCTCACTGCGTGGCCATGGAGCTGCAAATATCTCAGCTCCCAGCAAAGCAGTGCACATCCCACCTTGGAGAATGAAGAGGTTGGGTCAGCCACAGCAAGAAATGCACCCCAAGAAGGATGGAAGTGCTGGGTGCTATTAGCACTCCTCCCTCCAAAAAAACCCCACCCGGTCTTTGTTGTCTCATGCCACACCACCTTGTGACCTTGCCAAGCCTGGCATTGCTGGAAGGGGGCCAGCAGCCAGAGCAGAGCATGAGACAATTAGCGCAGAAATAATGGGGGGTTTTTTGTTGTTTTTGAGAGCAGCAAGGCAAATAATTAAGAAAATAAGATATTTGAGTTCTTCACATTATGGAGTCCCTGGGATGCTAAGCTGACTGACCAAATATCTTTTAAGTAAATAATTTTTGCTGTGGTTTTAATGGATTTCCAGAAGAGTTTGCTAATAAAAGGCAAAGGAAGAACAATGAAGGAGGGTTAACTTGCTCCCTGCTTGAAGAACTGAATAATCACTGCATGAAACAATAAAGATCCATGTGGCTTTTATGCCACTTTGATGACACAGCTGAGCACTCACTGGCATTATATAGCAAACACACACACTGTAGAAATACTCATTAAAAAGAACATAATTAGTATGAATTGCATATTGCTTATGTAATGAGGCAATTTTATATTTGTAATTTTAAAATAAACTAAAAAGGCAAATGATGTTTCAGGCAGTACTTTGCCTTCAGGCTGCCCAGCAGGTGACAGGGTGGGTTGTTGCTGTTCTTGCTGTTGTTTCTTCTTCTTGTTGTTTTCCCTTATTCTCCTGACCATCATAGACCCTAAAGACTGGTGAGGAGACACCCCACAGGCCATATGTGCTACTGGCAGCACATCAGATGTAGTTGTAATGGTCAGGGTTGTCAAACTCATCTGATGCCACAGCTAAACTGCTCCTATTTCCATCTTCTCACAAAAACAGCAAGCCTGCTCTCCTCATCTGACACCAGAAGTTGGGATGCTCCCATGAACCTGTCCTGGCATGGCTGGGAAAGGGCAATAGTTGGTCTTTTATTTCCTTCATTCCCTGGTGTATCCTCCTGCACATCTGGTCACAAACATGACTCAGGTTTTGCTGCAGGGTTGCCCTTCAGGTCTAGCTGCATTTGGGCATGGGGATCCCAGTGCTGACCAGCCCCAAAAGCTTCACTGTGCTTGGCAAAGGCATGGCCATTGTCTTTCATGAGCCTTGGGGTTCCCTCCCCTTGCCTGTGTCTGCACCCTGATGGGTGCCTTCCTACCCCCTTGCTGCCACAGGATTTTTGCACCACAGACAGGCTGAAACCATTGCCTTGTTGTTCCCCTGCCCCAACTTAACAGTGCCTGTATGTAAAGTCTGTTTTCTGCTTGGGAAAGCAGGTCTCCAGAGATATACAATCAATCTCAGTGACTTCAAACTCAGTATCATAGATCAGTCACCTGATAATGACCCAAAAGATTGTTCAGATTTACATCAGAAGTCCCCACGCTTCTCCATTGCAGCTGAATTCCACAAGAGTATTTGCCGACCTTTTAGTGCACAGCTTCTCATTACACCGCACCTCAGAACACTGCTCTTTAGCAAAGATCTTTATTAAGGAGAATTAATTAACTAGGTTTGCTGTCTGGATAATCAATTTTCTTGGTATAAATTGAGTAGAGCTGGAAGAACACTGCGCTGTTTCTCCTCTGATTTCCCTGCACAGAGAATTAAAATAGAAGAAGATCCAGATGGAGAAATTGGGTTGGGATCAGACTCCTTCTGAATCCAGAGTTTTGGCAACTTCAGAAAATGGGGTGAACATTGCTAGGATATAATTTCCTAAGTGCACTGGGAAAGTTAATGTCAAAATGCCTCTAAATCTCTGATTTAGAGATTTTTGAAGGAAAGGGAAATGTTTCATTCTGAAGCAACTTTTCATTTAGACATTGAAAGAAAGGCAAAATCAAGGGCAAAAATTGGAGTGAAATGTTTTAATTGTGTTTGGAAAACACATACAGTAAACAAGCTTAGTTTGAGTTTTTTTGGTGAGTATGTTTTTAAATTTTCCTCCATGGAGCAGTTTAACAACCCGGTGTCTCTCAGCTCTGTGTGGAACATTCCTCCCCACCCCTTCCACTCTAGTAATACTTTTTTCTGCCTTTTGAGCCCTAGATGGAAGCCCGAAAACTTGCCAAGTTTTGTGTTTGTCTACCTTAATCCTGCCAATGTTTTCTGGCTCTGGTATTCAGCAAAGTGTGCCCCACTTGATGACCCCACACACAATTGACACCCTACAACACTAGACTGTAACTTTAAGCAGAAGAAACCCCTCTGGGTTTTATGAAGAAATTATCTCTTCATTTTTGATTTACATTGTAATTTTTTCTATGATGGTGGATCCACTTTCCTAACAAGCAGATGTTTCCTTTAATTGGCATGTTGCCCCTTGCCTCCTAAATGACTGGTTTGACTACAAATTGCTCAGACTCTGTGATTTATTTTTCATCTCTTTTATTGCAGGCATGAATACAGGAACAGGTAAACAGCGGAGCCGTAAAAGTTTCTCTTTAGGCATGTTTTCAACAAAATGCCATCATACACTGCCTGATGATACACGCTGCTACTCAGGTGAAACAAAATGGTGTGAGCAGTCTTGCTTTAGAGCTGCTACCCACCACTCAATGCTGCAGCTGCCAAAGAAGCCTTCTCCTCCACTCACTCTCTATCTTCCCTCCTTCTCCACATCATCTACAGCTTCTTTTACGGCGCTTAACTTTACAAAACACAGTTGTGAGGCTAATCTTACATGCAATTACAGATCAGTCTCAGTATATTTATTGCAAACTCCTTGAACATCAGGACATTAAAGAAAAAAAAGAAAAAAAAAAAAAAATATTCCATTTCATAATTACAAGTAGGTTTTTTGTAGCAAATGAACCAGAAGTGTATTCAGAAAAAAATAAATAAAAGCAAAGGCTATTTGTAAACAGTTCAAACAAAACATGATGCTGCCTCCAATGAAACATTTCACTGCACTGCTAGCTCTGTTTCAAATGGGCACATAGGCATCCTGTTGCAAGAGAGTGAAGCCATGAACTGAAACTTTGGAGGAGTTAATTTTCAAATTTTGCACTTCCAGGGTCTATGAAACATGAAAAGTCTGCACACACAAAGGGATCTGAGAAAGGTGTGGAATCTCAACCAACATTTCTAAAGAAAACTCAGTTATTCCTTTTAAAACAAAATAGTGGAAACAGCTGAGCCACACAAAAAACAATTGGTTGGCTTCCATAAGAGACCGCAAAATGAGAAAATATTTAACTCCTTGCATAGCTATTTAAATGGCCAATAAATTTTGCTGGAATCACCCAAACATGACAACATTGCATTCCGCTGCTTAGAGACTTCACGCTGAAAAGCTGGGATCTGCTGAGGGGGCCGGAGCATCACTCGGGGCACTGCGAAACGCCAGAGCCACCCCGATTAGCTTTGCCAGCATGGCTATAGCAGGAGGTTTCATCAACCAGCTACTCCCAGATGGAGCATGACTATAGCAAAGCCTCTGCGCTTATGCCACTGCAAGTTGTTATCCCAGCTCTCTGTTCTCCCACAAGGGATAAAAGCTGTTCTGACAAAAGGAGTTTATTTACACCCAATGCGTGAGGCTTTCGCTGGCACAGCTACGCCGATCACAAACCATACCTCAAAGCTGAGCCCTGGATGATGCAGCTGAGTCAGCAAGGGTTTGCAATGTAGACCTGGCCAGAGGGACGGAAAGCAGGATTCATCTCACTTAACTTTAATAAAGGTAGACACTTAAGTCAGAGGCACCTCCGGAAGACAGTTCCTTTGATCTCTCACCAGGTGAGAGCTGAGCATTTTTATGTTAGATGAGATGAACCCTTTCCCAGGAGAGCTGAAGAGACAAAATCCTTTCAGCCACCCTTTTCTGTCACCGGTTCTGGAGACCATGCTTCAGAAGGCTGCTGTTCAAATGCATTATCTTTACACATGTCAATGTACATGATAATGATAGCCTGTGCTGGGCTTCATGCTGCCACAAGTACAAATGCAAGCTTAAAGCTAGCTCAGATACTTCTGCACTATTATATAGACATACCTTCAGGCAGAGTATCCTTTAACACCTGTAAAGTTAAATAATAGGAGCAAATCTGCAATATCTGCCCCTCTGCAATATGTTCATGTTGTCATTGTCTTGATCACAGCAGTTTTGGGTAACAGGTGTCCTAACACTGTAATTCCCAACCAGAGGTGAGGCAGAAGTGTTTCTTCAGAGGATGTGAAAACTGAGATGCTCAAGCATGGCTGAAGAAGGTACGTAGTAAGAAAAAACAAGATGATGACATTCCACAGTTAAAAGTTTAGTTTGATTTCAGTAAAACAGTTTTAATAAAGCTCCATTAGACTGCAGAATAGGAAACAGTGGCAGCCAGTGGATAAGACACTAAAACACGACAAGGCAACATACTTGGAGTTGTTCTGTAGAAAATGTCCCACAAAAACTAAGCAGCCACATGAGCCTTTCCCTCTTCTCCTGGTGGGAACAAAAGAAGGAGGAATCTCTGCCCTTCTTCAGCTATCCCAGAGCATGCCTCAGCTATAAAGACTTGGCCATATAAAGTAACCTTGGTTCATGTTGCTTGTTTTCTGGTTCTGACTGTTTCAGCTGAAGAAATTTTATACAATGGGAGCAAAAATGATGCATTATAAACAATAAACTAATAGACTGTTTATGAGCCATCTTGTAGGCTAGTCTGACTCAGACATTCAGTTTTGCTAAAAGGTTTTGCTTTAAGTGACCAGACAGTCCTATCATGGATGTGTTTTGCCCCCAAACCTGAAGGCATATTGTGGGGTTCCTAAAATCCACTCCATTGCAATCAGTATGACTGAAGGGTGTGTTCAGATTTTTTTCTGTTTGTTTGGTTGGGGTTTTTTTCTGGGTTTTCTTTGACAATGACTTTGTGAAACTGTTGCCAGTTCAAACACAACTGAGTGTTACCTAACAGGCAGAAAACCAGACTGAGCTAGTCAGCACTGTGCCATTCTCAACCTTACTTCATTTTCCTCTCCCAAACCAGCATTGCTAGTTGCAATTTTCTTTTAGTTGTTCTTTAAAATGCTCACTGTGATTTGGACACAGGCAAAATGTGCTGCTGCTTCTCCCTCACCAATACTTTCAGGGAAGTGGTGAGAAAAGAGTAATAGGAAATTGCAATCTTCTCTGTTTGTGCGTTTTCCCCTCCTTTCTGATTTCCTCACAGGGATTTAATGTTCCTAATCAATTTTTAAGAACCCTGGATTGGTGGGGTGGGGCATTAAAAGGAACAGAAGTGTCCTGGCACTGCATCTAGCAGGTGGACAGCATACAAGTTATATCTGATTACCCAGAAAAGTCACAGGAATGCCCTTAAATCTACAGTCCAGGTGTGGTTGTGTGGCTCCTTGCGCCCACAGCTAATGTTGACACACTCAATTAAATTTTGGAATGCGATTTTCTACCTAAAAGTTGTGTTGTGTATTTTGACCCAATTTATGGCAACCAGAAAGTGTTGTGTTTGGTGGATTTAAATGGGAAGCCTGATGTTAATTTTTTGTGCCTTCACACTGCAATCCACAGTCTTACAAAGCTCTCCAGAACCCTCATTTTAGAAAAACAGCAGTAGCTAACTCTGAAGGAAAACCAATCTCACAGCAATCACTTCCCAGCCTCCACACAAACAAACTGCTTAAGCTGAGATAAAGCCATCGTAATCAGTGCCAAATGAAGGGCAATATTTTATCTTAATACAAATAAGAGAACATAGTGTACAGAGTAACAGAAAAATATACATCTTCAGCCATACAAAATGCACAAAAGCTTTCCTGTTGAAAGAGTAGCTGACAGTCAGATATTGTTAGTTTTCTAGATGACCCTGCACTACTGAACAAGGGGAAACAGAGACCTTTTTTTTTTCCCCTAGGAGACAGTTGGTAGCGTTACCTGTGTACCATTAATTCCCTCCCTGCGGCTGTGGCTCTGCTAGTGTTGGACCACTCACCCCCCTTCATGCCTGAGATAGCTCCACTGGATGTAGAGGCTGCTTGGGTGTTGGAGGTGAATGGGATGTATAGCCCTGCACAGGTCTGCTGGGACATACATGCTGATTAGTAGAGTTAAAAACATGGGTATAGGCACAGCTATGCCTTAAACTATCACTGTTCTTGTTCCTGAAGGGGACCAATTAATTCATGTCAGAGAGGAAGGTGGTTTATTTACCCAGAAAGGAAAAAAATTCTCCTCATGTGAGCTACGTCCACACCCCTGAGGCTCTGCAACCTTCAGTGCTGGGGCAGAAGATGTCTGAAGCGTGGGCTAGCCTTAAAGCCTAGGCAAACTGGAGAAGGTAAAGCTCCTCACTTGCTTTAAAAAAGTCAGTATCAAGCTAGAAAGTCAGTAGCAAATTACTTTAAACAACGGATTTTTTTCATCCATTAATGGAAACACGGTAAGATTTTGTTGAAGGTTTAGGTCAAGGTGATAAGCTATAGGGAGTATTGGGTGTGTGTATTTGTATGGTGGGGTGTCTCTCCCCCTTGCAGCTACTTATATCTCTGAGGGAAGGTTACGGTTAGGAATTTAATAAGACAGCCGTTTATTCTGTGGAGACTAACAGTCCTGGGGTTAGGATGTAATAATCATTCTTCTGCTTTAAAAATGGTTCTCTTAACAAATAGCAGTAGCTCATTGCAATTTTCAGTTGTACAAAATGACATATTTTCTATGTTACTATCAAAATATTCTGCATAACATTAATTTCTGTGCACTTATTAACATATGTACAGAACAGTGTTTCCCAATAGAAATCAGTATGCTCCTTGCTGATCCTCTTTGCCCTAGATTTACCAAAACCAAACCAGAAATTAATTGTGTTAATAGTATAAAATCTCAGGAGAGAGAAAGGATTGAAGGTTTATTTCCCAGCAGCAAATGAATAAAGGAACTCCTTCAAGTTAAAGTCTAGCCAAGACGTAATTGTAACCAACCGCGGTGAATCCAGGCGAGCCAGGAATATCACACATTTTCCCGATGCATTATGTTGAGTACACAGAAGCAGAGGAATGTAAACAGACAGAAGGCACATGAAAGGCCCCAATCCATTCTCCATCTGATGGAAGTGCGAGTTTCATAATTCTGTCATCAAGAGTCTTTTCATCATTTTCTCTCTCTCAAGTTCACGCCTCAGAGTCTCAGCACTGTGTAATTAATGCACAAACAGCCAATTATGGGAACAACAATAAGTCTCAGATTTCAATTTAAAATAATTAACATTTTCAAAATACCAAAGGAGGGGAAAAAAAAGGTCAGACACAATTCAGTGAAATAGCTGATAACTGATGGCTGATTCAAAAACAAGTATCACTCGATATTTCTGATGAACAAACAGAGGCAAGAAGAAGGATATTAAAAGATCCACACGGCAAAACAGTTTATAATTTCATCTAACCCCCATTAAAGGCTACCAATTTCAAAGGAAGCTGGACAAGGACTCTAAAAATGGAGGAGCTACAGCAAATGCCATTATGACAGACTACTGTTACAGCCTTCTGCTTCTTGATGTGATCTGGTATTGAGGGATATATATATAGATATATAGCTATGCTGAATTTACCACAGTCCTGCACATATCAGGATGATAATCAGAGCCTGAGGTCCTTGCTCTCACCAATTCACTCCAGAGCCCAGAGGGTTTGTAACCCAGAGAATGCCTTGGTTTAGTGATTCAATTTCTGAAACTGTTGACTATGCTGTTCTGAAAGTTATGTATCTCACACTTGTAACAGTTTGGAGATTTAAACTGCATTGCAGAAACCCTGCAGCCCATTCATGGACAAGCAGGGTTAGAGTCACCCACCTGTGCATGAGACATTTTACAGAAGCTGAGTTTAGCACCACAGCTTCAGAATTACTTTTTCATTTGAATGATAAATTTTTAGATGAGTAAGCAATGTTGAATAAGTGTGCAGGTGCAATTAACCAGCTGCAAAAATAATTAACAACCAAAAATGGGAATCAACTGTGAATACAAAAGCATAAAAGATTCATTCATTATGATGTCAAATAAATAATTTTTTCTTCATAAGCCTTGAACTATTTGTGCTCCAGAAGTACTGACTATATCCACTGCCACATTTAGATTCAGTAAATTATCAGCTTGGGTAGTTCAGCTTTGATTAAATTATAGAATAAGAAGTCAGCATGCAAAACCAGTAGGATGAAAGAATAGAAAACTGAAAAGAGTCTGTCTGTGGAAAGGTGGTATAGCTTGTTGATTCCCTGAGAAATCACATGACCGCTGTAGTTTGACATTACTAAAATAGAAAAAAAAAAAAAAAAGAGAAAGAAGAACAAGAAATAAAACCAATGCCTGTTTTTCATTTAGAAGAACAGACATTTCTCAAACTCAGGTTTCCCCCATGGACATCTAATTTCAAAAAACAAATTGTAACAGCAGTTATTAAAACTTTTGTGGTTCAGACAAAATTACTTGCCTGAGGAAAATCTGCTTTGTCTCCAGGCCATTGGTCACAGAAATGGTACACTGCTGGCTGCAGCAGTTAATTAAGGCAGGCTTTTCTTTAGTTCAGAATATAAGAATATGAGTTACAGATATTTCTTTGCATAACCCACCTATTCTGAAGTAGTCAAGCAAAAATCTTTCAGTGTAAAGAAAATGACACTTTATGGCAAATATGACAGAAAAAGAGAAATCAGACTGATTTATTTAATGCAGAAAACATCATAGTATTTCTGTGAAAGAACTGCACAGTACCTGTCTGCCAGCGAAATGGGCTTATGCGACGTATATACTGTCTGGACTGTTGGAGTCGGTATAGTCTCTGCCAGAGACCTCAGGACAGGTGATGGAGACACCAGCGTAATCTTAGGAGATGACTGCACCCCACAGCATTGTAACTTGCTGTCTGCAAATTCTGCCTGCAAAAAAAAAATTGTATACACACACAGAGAAATTGTAGATTAGCTTCTACTGGTCTCGCCATCCTTCACTATCCAGTTCATTGCCAAGCACACAGTAACAACAACTAAGAATGAGAACAAATGGGAGGCTGTGCCTATAACCTCTCAGTGCAGCCTCTGCAGAGGCTCCACAGCCACCTCTTTGGATGCCTGAGGGACCAGCCTGATTTCAACATGCCCTGAGTGGGATGACACATGTGGCACTGGCAGCATTCAGGTAAAAAATGTGATCAGTTTGGAGAATGACACTTATCATTATTGTATTTTCCCTAAAAATTATGCAGAATATTGACAACATGAGATTTCTGGAATATTCTTCAGGAATCTTATACAATTTTCTGGTGGGTCCTCTAACTACTCTGTGTTTTGTTAACAGCTGGGACTCTGGGCTTTTAGGAGTCCAGGTTTCAAAATCTCCATCTCTTTCCCACTTTTGCTAACTGAAACATACCTCAAGAGAAATATTCTTTCAGTATCCAGTGAAAGGCAATATTAAAGCAATATTGGAAGTGCAGATTTAAGACAGACAGCAAGCAACCATCTCCTGTCTTTCAGGTGAGGTATTTCAGCACAACAATATTAGAGCAAAGACAGGGCTATTTTTACAACCAGAGGGAGAGGACCCCTAAAAGTCAAACAACCCTGTCTTGCTTTTTGGTGTGGGCTATTTCTTATGCCAAACCACAGCAGCTAGTGTCTGTGGTGCATGTCTGACCTGGGAAGAATACAGAGCAACTGCAATTGTCAGTGTGACAGGTCATTAAAACACGATCCTACTGGTATCTATAGCCTACCTTTCTTCCTTGGTGACTATTTCTTCTGAACCTGGTTTACAGTTTAAGGCAGGGAGGAGGAAAGGTCACCATCATAAGAAAGCATTTATTTCAAGAGCAACCTTTTTTTTTTGGTCTAATTATTTCTCAAATTCTGCAAGTGATTCACAAACTAAGTTTAAACAGTGGGAAAACTATTTGAGCCCAGGAAAGACTGTCTGTGTTAGATTTGCTTGCTTATTGTCACTTTTTAACATGTTTAAACACATCTCTAATGATCCAAAATAACCTCAGAAGCAAAAGGAATTCCATTAATTCCACAAAATTAGTAAAATGGAAAAATGTGAAATCAACTAAAGAAACTCTTGTGTGTGTAAATAATGGCTAATAGGACCTGTTCAAAATTCTCTGTAATTCAGCTTTTAAAACTCAACATAACAAACTGCAGGGGTACGAAATTTGATGTCATATGGGATCCCTGTGCTCCCAGGACTGCCAGATCTCATTCTATGGCATGAGAAGAAGACATCGCTCTGAAGCTGATGTAAATTCTCCCAGCCTCACTGAAATCAGCAGAGTGATGACAAACTACACTTGCTGAAGAATTGCCTTGAGTTCCATAGTGTGTTTGCTCTGGATGAGTATTTTACAGTAGATATCCAAAGCATCCTTTTATACATATGTCTGATTGCACAGTACACTTAAGCCAAATATTTAGCTGGTCTAAACAGATATAATTTCATTAATTTGAATCTATGTGACTTACATATGTCTGAGAATATGGCCATCATGCCTACCATTTTTCTATGGAAATCTCTGAAATTCAGGGGGTTCCTGGGTTGAAGCTTATATTTAAACATTCCAGGTAACAAAGTCATCTAATTTTTCATCTGATCAAATCAACACAACTGCATATACACCACCAAATTTGAAGCTGTACACGAAAGGTAAAGCCTTCTACACATCACTATTCATAATCCTTTTCCTGCTCAATAACTTTCCAATGTTTTCTTCCAAGGGGTGGGCGGGTGGAAAAAGTGGAGGGTAAGGGGAAGCAAGGACAGGAAAAAAGAAAAAAGAAAAACAATTGCCAAACATTACCATGTGGGTCTGCACGTGACTGGAGACCAATCAGAGTTAGATGTGCCTGCAAGTCCTAGCTACCCTTCCCTTACAGCTCCTGCCTGTGGTGTAGCTCTCTTCAGGCCCTCAGCAGTGCATCAGGATGATCTAAAATGCTGCTGTGGAGAGACACCTCCCTTTGGGCTGGGACAGAGAGCTATGAAACACAGGACGAAAGCCACTTAACTCTCCTAATTGTTTTCCCATCTCTGTGCAGCCCCATGGATAGCTGCTTGTTCACCACAGATGTGTGTACATAACTCACTAAAAGGAATGTACAGAATCACGTGATGGATCATACATAATTCGGTTTTTATTGCAATGGTATTTTAAATATTTGTGATCTCAGTTTTTCTCTCCACCCTGCACAGGGAAATGGCAATCTATGGGGAGAAGATGGGATTTCACAAAGATTAGTTTGAATTTTTCTTTGCTTCTTTTCCCCCGACAGAACATAACAAAAATTCACCATTTGAATTTGGCATGAAATAGCCATTTTCTGCAATATGGAAATTTCTGTGGGTAAGTATATCGGTATATCTTCTGTTTATATTTTAGAGTTCTGACACCACAATTATGAAAATGTATGTTATATAGCCCTCCTAAATTTTGCTTTCATCCTAACTGTCAGAGACAGAAAAATAATGTCTGACAATCAATACTAATTAGTGGGAAAGCTATTTTGGGGGCCACATCGCTTTGCTTAGATAAAGGAGTACTGTGAAAGACACAAGCACTGTAGCTTTGGGTTAGGTTTTATCAAATTTTATAGTCTGGACTTGGCTGACATAATTAAACATTGATGTGACATTCTGGTATACTTTCAAATGCATTTAATTAGAGCTCAACTGAGGCACTTACACAGCTTGGGAAGGCTAACTAACTCTGGCTTTAAAGTACCTATTTGGAGAGGAGGAAAAACACATTTACATAGAAGCCCATGATCAGGTTTATTGTGAAAGAAAAGCCTCTTTCTTTAAATCATTAAATACAGACAGAACTTTCACGTGACCCAACAGTAAATGAAGTAACTTATCTTGGATTATATGCCAGATATAGATTGCTGCAACCAGTAAAATTTAAGGTAAAAGTCTGAAATGCTTCATTTTGCAAATGTAACTTTAAAATTATAAATAATTTTACACAGTGTTTATAAGCAGAGTGTTTTTTAAAGAGTAGTTAATTTTGTCTTTTTTTTTGTCATACTTATTACATAATGCCTCTGCCACAAAAGCAAGATTTCAAACTTACTTACTTTTTAAATTGTCAGATAATTGTTTTCTGCTTGTATGTAGTTTACCTCACCAAAATCCCTAAGTCACATCTTCTGTGAATATTTAACAAGAATGAAGTTCAATATTGGATTCAAGCTCTTGGGTAAACATGAGAGTTTGTACAAGGATACCATTGCAGTCATTCACACACCAACTATTATTCTTTAAAGTTCAGCTGTACATCCAACAAAAATCGGGGCCCTCTTTGTGATGGCACAGCAGGTGGTTTCAGGCAGGAGGCCATGCAATTGCTGGACAGAGGACTAAATCTTCCCATTCCCTTACTGCTCCCTGTAAAGAGGTTATGGAGCATCACCAGTGTCCTCTACAGTCCTGAAATAAACAACACTTTGGGACTGACTTCATTAGTGGTGAACCTTGACCTTTGACTTTTAGTCCTCTGTCTAGTAAGCAGCAAAGTCTGAATGCAGGCAACATTTTATATAATGGGAATATTTAACTGCTTCATACTCTTACTTTCTACTTGGAATTGATTTTTTTTTTGAGGAGTGATTAGTGCATAGATTTCTGACACTTAAAAAAATCAGTTGGAATTGTGTTAAAACACAGTTTTTTATTTGTACGTTCTACTTACAGAAAACTGTGGTACTGTTGTAAAGGGATCGAAAAAAGGATTAGATGTATCAGCAGGGAATGTCTTTATCTTTAAAAAAGATAAAGAAAAAGATGTTACTTTCAGAGCATAAAAATGCAAAAGAAAAAAAAAAAGCAGCAAAGCATTGCAACTACATATCCAGTGACATATCCAACAAATCAGAGCAGTTCAGCAGTGCTTGAACTAGACCCAAAAATGACCCTTCCAAAAATGCATACAGAAACCTGATGATGAATAGTGAAAGCATAAATATGAAAACTTGATAAATTAATTTTACCATGTATTTAAATGTGTTGAGCAAATACAGAGCTGGTTGCATACAATACATCTTCCAATTCTGTCACCAGAATTATGATGTGATTCTTTCAGCCAGCACTACATTTTAAGATATGCAATAAGAAGTGCAGGAGCAAATTTTGCTGTACAGGAACTTTGGCTAAAGAACTTGTGCTTTAAATATTTTAGACTTCCAAATTTTCACTTACACTGTTGCTATGAAAGACAA
This sequence comes from Passer domesticus, assembly GCF_036417665.1. NCBI lineage: Eukaryota > Metazoa > Chordata > Aves > Passeriformes > Passeridae > Passer > Passer domesticus. The sequence goes on from NC_087474.1 coordinate 95,738,188, forward strand.
ACAATCATGCAAGGTGGGATCAAAAGAAAATCATATATTAAAAAACCATGTGGACAGCTCTTTGTTTCAGGCAGCTAGGATGCACTGTGTTGAGTAGAGGGCTGTGGATAAAGGATGACCCTTGGAGGTTTTTTGAAAAGTGCATGGAAACAAAGAGGAGACAGACCAACATATCCATCTACCAAGAGGGTTTGGTCCATGAGGATACAGTCACTGGTATGACCAGACCCTGCTGGAAGTCACTTCTGCCCTTAAAGTAGTTTTAAACATTAGCTGAAATTAAAAATATATTAAAAGCAGCAACAATCTCTGTCCCACTTCATTGTGAATGCTGTTACTCATTATTTTCCTTTTAGAATGCAGACATTATTATTCACTCATTCAGAGAGGACAAAATAGCAAATAAACATTTGAATTTTGAACTGCACTTCATGCTTTCCCTTTGGAAAATTACATTTTTTCACTGTAAAGGTGTGTTTTTCACTTTATTACAGAAACTGCTGTGCATTGCTTGTTATGCATGTCTTCAATCATAATTTACTACCTACAGCTATACAACTGTTGTCTAATAATGAGGAAAGCTACCTTGAGGGCCCTGAGCCCCTGTAGGCCAAGGAAAAACCTGGAATTATGACATCAAATATAATTAAGTAAATGTACAGTGTTTATTTTGCAAATAAAATAGCAGAAACATATTGGCTTATAAGGTACCAAGGGAAATTAACAGCTATCTGTGGGCTTCCTTCTGCAAACATGTGGAATTAAGCTTAGCATTAATTGTCAGGCTTCTTACACATGAGGAATATGGATAGCAAAGATACTGTCAAGCATGTAAATAACTTTTAAACAGAATAAAGGTGTTAGTAAATCAATTACACAGGCGTAAAGGAGCTAACAACTCTGCAAAGGAGAAATTATTTCAAATCACAATTTTCTATGCAAACTTATTAAAGGAAGTTTCACAGTCCTTTTACAATACCATATTCATGTCTGTTAACAAAGTCTATGTATGTCTGCTGTATTGCTGATTGAACCTAACTCATTAGGCTGACATAATAGCTCCTCACAAGTTTGTTATTGTACATTATACCCATAGCCAAATCTGGACAGCTGTAGCATATCTCACTCTTTTGAGAGACAGCAAATACCCATGAGCTCAGGCTGACATTCTCAGGATATGAAGGATTTACAATATGATGTTACAGTACAAAGTACAAGTGTACTCAGTTACAAATAAAATCTTTGAGCCAAAGACAAACAGGGATGGGAAGCTGGTTGCTCGTGTGCCATATGAGTTTGATATCCCACAGCTAAAATCTCTCCAATTTTGCTGGTTAGTCTCATTAAGGAAATGAAGCACAGTTACTGAACACAGGAACGGAAAATTATGCAGAATACTGGAAACTCCACTGAGAGTTGGGAGCAGAGGCACATAACAGGAGTCAGCCTGATCACATGCTGTGACCCACAGCCATGCAGAACACCCCTTGCAAAACCAGCACTTCAATCTGTGGATGTGCATGAGGCCAGCCTGTGCATCAAAACAGGGCAAGAGATGGTTAACCTGGTTTAGTTATCAGTGTGAGTCCCTCTCTCAGGGAGCTGTGCTGTTTTAATCTTGAGAATAGGACAATGTTGACAAATGAAAGGCTCACTATAAACCCCTCAATTTCTGGCCTTTTAAACAAGTGGAAAGAGAAATGGGGGAACAGAGAGGAAAAAATTTAAGAGTGACAAACAAGCCATCCCATTTAGCCTTTAGTATTTACTCTTCCCCCATATTTTTTTGCCTCTGAGAACAGGCCACTGTTACTCAAAAGGCACAACAGAGTTTATTGATTGGCTCAGGCCTTGATTAAATTATTGCTGCCAGCTTCCATAGGCAAGGCAGAGAGACAACACTGTTGTTGCCTCTTCAACACTGGCAAGAAGTTCTTATCTTCTGAATAGGAAGTTGGTACAACATTCTAATCCATACAATACAGAAAAAAATATATTCAAGAATATTGTTTAGACAGAGAATATGCAGGATGGGGAGACAGCAGTGTGGAAAGCATCACTTTAAAAACCGGTTTATGTGAAACCTGACTTGGAAATTTGAAAGGTCTCTTCAGCCAGGAATGTACTTTGACTACTTTGACCTAACTGTCCTGCATGCTCACTGTGGCCAGCAGTAGCAGTTTCCAAGACCTGGAAGGGGGAAGGAAAGCCTGTGATTCCCACCTTACCACACAAGGAAAGCAGCATCATGGGTGAGTCTCTTCCTCACCCTAGCACTGGAGTTGAGTTTATTGTGTGAAGTCAAAAGTCTCAGAGTAGCTCAGAAACCAAAACAACTCCCTGACCAGAACCTAAATGTTATGCCTTCCCAACACAGCCTCTCTCCCTGCCCTAGGAAGAAGACATACCTTTAAATATCTCCTAACTCACATGGAAGAAGCAGATTTTTAACATTTCCAGGGTGCTTTCTTCTCCCTGTCATGGCAGCATCAGTTGAAAGATGCCACCTGGAAACTGAGAACAGAAGGGCAGAGCCAACTCAATTGCCTACTTCAAAGCTGCAGCTCCTCCAGCATCTGGAGACCCTCAGCGGCTTCCAGGCTTTACTTCGGATGGCACACACAAAGGGAAAAGAAAGAGGGAAGAGGAAGTGAGTAGTTCCATGGGCAGGTTGATCTCATGAAGCTGAGCTCCAGCTGCTCAGAGAAGTAAAACACAGTAGCTGTCAGTGCATGGACTGCCTATAGACCAGAGTGAGGTTTGCTGTCTGCTTTTGTATGAAACAAAACAAGTAACATCTTTAAAGTTTACAGCTGGGCACAACTCCTGTCATGGCAGACGGAGCAGCAATCTCATCCACATCATTCAGATGGGCATTTTCTGGTACAGTCAGGCTCTTCCACGAGAGCAAAAGGGACTAACTGGTGTCATAGGGGCTACAGAAATAGCACGAGCAACAAGAGGTTAGAGCTGTGCTCTCCTTAACAGCACAGACAGACTTTTAAGTACGAAACTTGATTTCAAGCACACTTGCTCTCTCTGCAGGAGTGCCAAGAGTCTTGCAGCCAAAGTCACAGCCATAAAACAGCCTTTAAGGCTGTCAGGTGGCAGGGGCATGGCATGAAAGGAGAGTGAAATAGGCTGGCATTCCAGCAGCATTTCACATGCTGAGGGCTTGTTTCACAACCTGAAATGACCTTTGCATTGACCTTGAAAGGTCAGGGTGCATTACCATAGCAGAACTACTTTGGATAAGTAGCTCCTTGTCTGGAATATTTAGTTTGGTAAGTTGAGACTTTACTAAGCTAAAAACCCAGTTGACTCTCAAAAAAACCCAACCAAAAACAAAAAACAAAACAAAACAAACAAAAAAAACCCAAACCAAAAAACCCAAACCAAAATAAAAACCTCAAAAAAAACCCCAAAAAAACAAACCAAAGGATTGGCATAGTCTCAAGAGAAGTCCAATGCTGAGTAATCTTTAAGATGAAAAATCTGAAAACCAGTCAGATATAACAGTCACATCAATTTTCATGGGAAAAAAAAAAAAAAGCAAAAATTCATTCCTCTGTGGATAATTTTCTGCTAGTACTCAAAGATCCTAATTGCATTATTGCTGTCCGTTGGAGATTCCTACAATGTTTTGGAGGAATCTTTGCCACAACCAGAAAGAATTAACAGTGCTGATTTTCCTTGATATTTATATAGCAAGGGAGAATGAAGAATAGAGAAGGAAGAAAAAGGACAAAAGGACAAAAGGACAAGAGTCTTCTTCTTTTCTTAGCATTTGGTATAAAATCAGCTATTTGGTATTTCTATTAGATGGAAATATTATAAATGTCCTTGCTTGGCAAAAAAATACTGCTTTTGGGAGAAGGGGGCTTAATTTGGACATGTTCCCTTGCCTTTGGAATAGTATGTTCACTGCCCTGGCACAATCATCCTTCCACAAAAGTCCAGTAACATTTTCTGCTGTTGACACTTGCTGTTGACACTTTGCTTCACTGCCATCCCCTGCACCTTAACCAGAGGCATTTGTAACATTATGGTGAAGACGTGTGACCTCAGTGGGTTTGCACTGTCACTTTATATACTGACCAGATGGAAGACAGTCTTTAGGCCAAACACTTCACTGGATTCCCATGCATTGCAGCAAGAAGAGGCAGAGCTGCTAACACCTGAAGCAGTGTCATAAATAAGGCCCTCAAGATACACATAGAGCCAGAGGAATATTCTGTGGTACTTTATTTCAAAATACACAATGTAAATTGAATACCATCATATCTATACAGCACAGAGACTTTTTTCTACTCATCAAATTAATCAAATTAGAAAAAGACATCAGCTGAGATGTCTGGAGGATATTGCCATACCATTTCCCTGTCCTGACATGTGTCATGACTTAAAAAATACCACTTAACCCTTAGTCCTGGTTTCCAAAACCAGTGTGAAGATTCCAGGCTCCACAATGTTTCAGTAAAGCTTCTTGTCTGCTGTCATACCATTTCAGTGGCTGAAATGAATACCGAGGCAGAAAATGTAAAAACCCAAAGAGTTTCTGGTACTTTTTACCATGCAATATCTACAGGGACAAACAAATTCTTTTGAGTGGGAGCAGTTTCAGGCTCAAATGATCAAACTCTTGGATCATGTCAACCCTAGTTCATGTCCTTCTCATGTGGCAACATAACCAGCACGACAGGTAGGCATAATCACTGCCAGGATGCACAGGGCGATAATCAGACCAAAACAGTGCAGCAAACTTGCAACAGGACAGAAATATAAATCAGCAACATTATTGACTAATTAGTCTTGGAAAAAGCTGTGTGAACTTAATGCCCTGATGAACAATATTTGGTGCAAATCCCACACACGTTGCATGACAGGCCACCTTCTTTTCAGGGGAGGCAGGATTTTTTCTAGTTTTTGAATTGATATCCAGGTGCTGGTTTCAGCAGACAGATTCTGCTCACACTTATTAAAGAGGGCACTTTTGCAGAAATGTACTATTGAGAACACCCTGAGGCACTAAATGAGAAGTTTCTTAAGAGGATGGGTTTCTGTTCAAGCCACTAAGCCAGGGAGGAAGAAGCTACATGTTCAGAACCTCCTTGCCCTGTCACTCTCTCTGAGGAGACAGCACTGGAAAATCTCCCTCATAGTTCCATCTGGTATTTGGGTCTCCCTTACTCAACTTGTAAAAAACTAGGGGAGTCTGGATATCAAGGAAATAATTCCAAGAATATTCCTTGATTCCTAAGAACCACCTAAGTGCATCCAAGTCTTTGACTCATCTGATTTGGTGTGAGTTTCCACAGGACCACTGTACTGCAATACAGAGTTCCCCTTCCCACAGGTACCACTCAATTCCTTCTGGTAAACTGAAAAAGCTCCACTTTGAAAGCTCCATATTCATCCCACAGCATCCTTGATGAGACAAGTTCTCTTGGGGTCCCCTCAAATGGTGAGCTTACCGTTCCTCTGCTCACTGATGTATACCAGCCCTTCTTTGGACCTTGCTGCAGGCTGAGTCCACCTGCTCTGGAACATGACCTGGCAGCACACACTGCCTTCTTGATGTCTCACCAGCTGCTTGTACTTTCCTCTCCATCAGGTGTTTTCCTGCCTCTTAGAGGGACACTGTGCAATTCTTCCTAACACAGAGGCATTGTCAGGAGGTGGCTATGTGGCTCCTTGATTGTGCTCCAGTGACTTCTGCCTCCCAAACAGATGTCAAGGGAGTTCATGAGAGCAGGAGATGTAGAAGGTTCTGTCTCTGCTAAAGCTTGGATTTGCTGCAGTTATAGCATTTCACAGATACTTTATGCATAGTAGTTTGTGGCTGCAGTATAAACTATACACTATTTTCAAGCAGGTCTACCTAAATCACAGTAGTTAAGATGCTCTGGATATAATCCCGAATCTTTATGTCACCTTCTGTAACAATTTACAAGGACAGTCCTAAAAATTTTGTGGATGCTAGTAGCTTTTTTATGCTACCTTTAGGGATCAAGTACTCTAGATTTCACTCTAAGGACTGTTGCTAGCAAAGGGATTTTAGAGGTATTGGGAGAGCATGAGGGACAATGGTAATAGTGTTATTAAATCAGTCCAGCATCTCTACAGCACATTGGAAGAAAATGCAGGTCTTGGATCATTTTTAAGACATAACTTTGAGTTGCAAATGTTTTTGAGAAGACATTCTTCAAAAAAATACAGAATAAGAACAATTCAGATGTGACAAAACAAGACAGTGTCCATGCTCCCACAGTCTTCAGGATTTTCAGTACTCTTTCACTGGTGCTGTGAAGGTGAGCAAGCTTAAGCAGAACATAACCACAGAATGAGCTGGCAGCTCAGTCACCATTCCCTAAGGAAAATGTGGCAAGGCAAAATGATATCACAGTCTTGGTGTGCTGGATAAATGCAGACTAAAGATTTCTCGGTCTTTGTTTAAAACACAGAAATTAAACAAACAGAAAGCAGTAGGTAACCACTGTATATGGTTGCTCTCCAGCAGTTGCTGCGTTAGTTGCATTTCTGGGACAGTTAATGCAAAGTTACTTTTTTTGTCCCTTGGTTTTTACCAATGAAATCAACGGAGATCCAGCGGCAGGTGCCTGTACCATGTGCATAGCTAACAAAATCAAGTGGCATCTCTGCAGATGGAGGCTGTTTTCACAGAAGAAAGTCACTAAAGATGGATAACATGAAGAGGAGGAAATGAGTGTTGTGATTCCTTCCGGTTGAGAGTGCCTCAGGTAAGACATATACTTCCCACTTTCATTGCCAGCAAGCAGACTGTATTTTGTACCAGATGGAAAAACTCACCCCTCACCACACCTGATTATTTCTAGGTATAGACACTGATGGCTCATCACCCAATAACTGTTAGTTCACCAACACTTATTAACACGGAGAATTTGAACCCAGGAACATTCCCACAAAGGCTGATTAATAACCATGTGACACACCTGCCCTTTTTTAGAACCCTCAGGATCACATTCCTCTCTTGAAGGGTTATGACACATTGGCACAAGCAGGGCTTGACCTTAGTCCAACATAAACAAATAGTTTGTCTCTCTAGTGTAATCAATCTCTACTTGCGTAAGAGCAAAAGCTGGCTGAAAGTCCTTAAGCATGTAGAAACTCAACCCATCAGAGTCTCCTTGAATGTCAGGATAGTAAGAAATACTTTGCACCAATTTTCTGTCCTATTTTTCTGGGCTATTGAGCTCTGATAAAATCCCCAGGAGTTTACACAGTTCATTATTATAAAGGAAAAGAATAGCACAGGTAGATTAAAGTCAGTGGAGCTGGGGGAAAAGTTAAAATTACAAACTGGTGCACTATTTATATATCTATACAGAAGAACACTTGAGTGTATTTTCAACTTCAGTATGTGACCAGTCCCAGGGACTATTGCAGCCTTAATCTATGCATGTGCCTACAAATTTTGGTGACCTCTCACAAGTTACAATCTCAAGTACACATAAGAGTGCTGACTGCTATGCTGTGCTGCAACTGTCTCACTACTCTAAAAGTCTACTCTGAATTAAGCCTCTATAAGACAATAATAATTTCCCATTATAATATGTCACCTTTTCCAACATGCATCAAGGAAGCAGAGCATTGCTTCTTTAAATGTAGTGGATACAAAACTATTTTATCCTATCAAGACCAGCTGGAGTGGAAGTTGAAAGTCTGTAAGGAGCAATGTGTTGCTTGGTTTAAGATTCATGCATGAACAAATTCAATCTCATAACTAGTAAATGTTTTGTGATAAATGTTATAAATAAAGACCTATTTATTCATAACCTCACTCCCTTGACTATGAATCATTCATATTGCCAACCATCAAGCATTAAATAAACACAAAGATTCTGTCTTGCAAGTAAAATCTAGTTGTGTTCAAACACAAGAGCTCATTAGGCATATGCAGATTCAAACACCTGCATTGTAGTACTTTGCCAATTCAGTGTCGTGAAACACATCAGATGCCTCTGTGTCTGTGGGATATTACCCTAAAAGCCAGTCTCCCAGTCTGAGACACTGCACTCAGATATGTCCCCTGGCTAAAGAGATTAGTCCCAGCCAAGGGATAATCCAAATCAGTTAGGGCTATTAGCACATAACTCACTCTTTCCCATCCTTAACTACAAAAGAAATATCTCCTTTGGACCAAGAGCACAAGTATAGAACTCTTCTGCTTGGCCCAGGAATGACAGCAGTTTCAATGCCAGAAGGCTGTTCTCATTTGAGGAGAGCTCTGCTTCCCCATATTTTGTTTATTGGGCAAAGGATTGAGAGGATCCCTTAGTAAAGACATCTCTGTGAAGACAACTGAAGAACATTACAGGGAGCAAAAAAAGTAAAATGGAAATGAGAGAGAGGCCAAACAATGACAGTCCTCTTCCCAGAGATCTGCTTGTGGCACCTCTTCAACAGAAGAAATACACTGAATAAAATGTCACAAGCAGATCCTGGTCCCCAGTCACCAACTTCCTGCCCATCCCAACAGGAGCTCACAGGGGAGCCAAACTGGGCCTGAAAATTTCCTGTGAGGCATGTTTCCAACACCAGTACTTCAAAGATCCCTTTCCAGCACCATGCAGTGATGGACGGGGTGAAAACTGTTGTCTGGCAACTTTTGCTGATGTTGTGGTCCCTGAGGAGATTATAGTTTACCCTTTCAATTCAGAAAAACCCTTCTAAAATGTAAAAGGAGCAAAAACTGGTCCAGTCAGCTTTATAACTTGGGAATGATGAGGGGGCTTACAGTGCTTACTTTTAAATTTCTTCACAAGAGCCCTGGGATAGCTGCAGCCTAAGACCCAGGATACTCTCTTTTCTTGGGGGAGGGAAGAGCAGGGTGTCATTCTGATTTGTTGCTGAGTTTTGGTTTTTGGTTCGTTTTTGGGGTTTCTTTTGCAATCCTGTGCCTGGCGCTTTTTGAGTGTGCTCTCTATGAGGTTGGAAACTAACTGTTCCTGGTGCAGGAATATGACCAACTTGAGCCACATTACAGATGTACAGAAAAGTCTTTATCCATACTGCCTCACCACCCTGCTCTTGGTGAGGAAGAAAAGAGAAAGCACAGTTTCTTCAACCCTTTCTCAAAACCAGTAGCAGCAAGACATGAGAGATCTGAAGGGCAAAATTACTTTAGAGGCACACACAAACATGGGATCTCCTGACCACAGGTATTTTGAAGAGAACAAGTTTTGTCTGAAGTCTGGGCAGCTCAGCCACTGATGCAAACATCAGATTCTATCTGTATGTGAGCACTTGAGCTTCATGGTTACAAATTGTGACAGTTTGCTCAACTTGGATGCAGCATGAAATGAGTGCCAAATTGTGCACAAATTCAGGTGGTCGGAGGCCCACTGTGCTTGGCCCATGACTTCCCATCTCCAGCACTGCCAACAGGGCTCTCAGCAGAGCACATGCACATGGCTGGGTGTGTGTGCCAGATGGCAGGGCCAGCTCCTTCATTACAATCCATCCTGGCAATGTCTGGTACTTTGCCAGAAGAGGCCAGGTGACATTCCACAGCACTGGAGCACTTGCAAGATTCTAGTCAACCTTTTGACAAAGGACCAATAAATGACATTAACTTGCTAAATATTTTTATAGAGGTTTACTTTCCTGACCTCACCAGCTGTATCTCCTAGAAAGTAGGGGCATTTGGTCTTGGTTTGCTGAAAATGAGAAGAATGTCATACCATAAAGCAAATCATAAATCCATAGTTCTTCCATAGTGATTGTTTTGTGGACAAGTTCCAAGGAATAATTCTGAGAAGTATGCAAGAACCGTTTTCTATTAATCAGGCTTAAAATGGTTGTACAGAATATCTAACTCTGTAGAATTTTTCTTCCTCAGCTCAAAACAGTTTAGCTTTTTTTTTTTTTCAAAGAGTCATATGAGGGATATGAACAGAAGGGAACCCTTCCTACTGAGGTCATTGGTTTGCAGTCCAGTTACCATGATAGCTAATAAGTTAGAATTAGGGAACTCCTGTTTTCTTTCTTCCACAATTGAATCACAATTTTCTTCTATGATTTACAATATCTGGGACAAGGCATAGAACTGTGGAATTACCATAGATGTGCTGAGGTTTATGAAAACTTCAATTTTATCAGTTTGACTTATTGTTTATTCTACTATTGCTATTTCTCTGAATTATAAGATTTGTACGAGGCTCTGAATAAAGTCATAGCAAAAGATCTGTCTGGATATAAATCTCACAAGTCAATGATTGTATTTCTGTTTTGGTTTTGCTTGCTAGTAGACAGACTATAGAAAATTAAATATATATTATGCTTCAGTACTGTTGTGAATAACAGCAAAAAGCAGAATAGGCCAGAATAGAAAATCTCTGGTCACTTAGGTACCATTTGTGGTTCATCAAAAAGGACTGCTACTGCTTAGGAATTCTCATCAGAAAATGTTTATTTATTCAAACTGAAGGTGTTACAAAAGAAATGGTGCTGATTCAATTTCCTCTATATTAAAAAAAAAAAATTAAAGGGCTTCAATCAGCACTTTGTCAGTGCAGTTTTAGTGCCTAATTCAGAAATGACATTTTGGTTGGAAATGTGAGTTCATTGAAATTAATAACCCAACATCACTAGAAAATGAACCACTACTTAATTTAAAATTGGACTGATCTTTCTATCTACCCTTCTTACTACTCTCTGACATTCAGTTCAGGGTATTTGCCAATACAGACTTTTGAAAGGAAAATGTAGACAACCAGATTTTACTTTAATCAAAGAAGAAAAAAAAATTCTTATCAGTTCTGATTATTCAATTGTGTGGCAAATAAAAAGAAAGTTTACTTGATCTTTTTGCTGGTTTTACAAGTTGAGTCACTCAAACAGTTCAGAAAGCAGATGTTCCCATTTTCTGAAGCCTGGAGACATTCAATTGAAATTTCACAGAACAGCCAAGCTGTTAGTATCACACTTGTTATCACACTGGAAAAATGTGAATTAGAATTACACATATATCAATTCATTAGATGGCTGAGAAGAAAACAAATACACAATAGTTACTCACTGAATTCTAAATGGAATTGTCACTAATCACAGTGAGGAACAGAAATTAGGAACTTCGCAGCTGCTGAGACAAAAGGAATAATGCACTTCTCAGGTCAAAAGAAAGGTGATCAATATGCCTTTATCAAAAGTCTTTGTGACATAATAGCTTCATCACTGTACTTGTCTCATTGAGAGCAAATGTAAAAAGATATACCTGGTTTCAGTCTTTGCACAGAAGCTGAGCATTCCTGCATGGCATTGATTATTGCAGAGTGGAAGAGGAGACTCAGCCAGTACAAAAAGCTTTATACTCTGTGTCTGCAAAGCATTGTCTATGTATTGTTCACTTCTATTTTTCTTAGGCAGATATTACACTTGCTTACTGCTGCTCAGAACATGGAGCATATTTGCTTGAAAAGTAAAGCAACAATCTTAAATAAAAAAGATGCTGAGCAAAAGTATGATTGAACATATCAGACCTGATTTACAACAATTCAGAGGTTATAAAAGCTTTGCTAAAGATTTGCCTTCTCTGCTTGCTATAGGAGGTAGATACCAGCTGGTTTAAAATCTGTTTGCTTGCATTTACTTGATTCCTTTCACTTACTCTGATGTTGATTTCAAGCAAAAGAGAAAGCTGCTACTGGCATGGAATGATCCTTTATTTTTTTCTGAGGAGGCAGGAGAAAGGGATTTCAGGTAGTTTTCTTCTTATTTTTCTTTTTTTTTAAGCTTCAATAGTGTTCACGACCCTCAAGTTTTCTGACCTTCCTAAACACTGCTGAAGTGGTGGCAATCTGTATCACTTCAGAGGTACTGAGAAAATCTCTGGACTAAAAATGGTAAGTGCACTAATTGCACAAAAGGAGAAGCACACAGACAGTCTTGCACTGCCCTGTCTGTGGTGTTTGGCAGATGCTCTCCATCATCAGGGAGCAGATTCCCTGGGACCTTGCCTGTCAGCTGGCCTCAGGTCACCATCACTGCAGTCAAGCACATCCTATAACCCCTCCCATAAACTGATCAAACTTTAAAGTAATTTCAACCACCACAGTACTTCCACTACACTGCTTGCAAATGTACTTTATCACTTCTACAGTCCTCAGGAGAGCCATCTGTGAAACCCCAGGGCTTTATAGATTATTTGACCTAAAGCTAAGTAATTTCCTTTGTAGGGTTAGTGTTCAGCCCCACTAAGGAAGCTGGAGCAGATTAAACCATCCAGCACCCATCTACATGTGCAGCTGTGACACCACAACCTCAGTCCTCCAGCTTCACAGGCAAATCTGGAAATGGCCACTGAAGCACCCATCGTACAGGCACAGCAAACATCCCACCACAGCAAACATCCCACCATGACTGCAACAATCTCACAGTCATTAGCTACAGAGCATTTTCTATCTCTGCAGGCACACAGGTTCTACAGGATCCTCCAGTCGTCTGATGTAAATATCTTCTCAAATGAGATCCCATCTGCTCAGGCCTGCTATGGAGTCCAGCCAAAGTCTTAAGTTCCAGAACCAGCTCTGCTTGCATGATCTGGCAGAAACCAGATTTACTGATAGACATTTGCACATTTTATAACGTCTACAACCATAAAGCAGGTGCATGGAATGCCAGAGAATGGTTAGGACAGCATATGAAAAAGGACAAAAAGTGACAAAAAATAGTTGCACATGGCAGAATTTATCACCTCTCCAGGAAAAAGATTCTGCCTTCTTGATCCAAACTATCTTCTGACATTGCACCTTACCTTCATCTCAAGTTTTATAAAATGTTAGCCAATGGACCACTGATTATTTAAAAGCACTGAATTATATGATACATGCCTCAACTTTTTTTTCTGTTTAACACCATTCCCTATTTTTGGAAGCTTTTCTTGCTCATATACACATCATATCTAATTTATCATGGGGTCCACAGGTGCAAAGTCAGCAATGGATTTCACTTTGTGGGTCTTTTTATTTTTTTTTTGAGAATTCACTTTCAATTAATTGAAGAAATAGAAAAGTGTTGAATCATTTGTCATATATCTACAGAGTGCACCAAGTTGTTCTTCTCAGAATACAAATAACGGGGGAAAATGTACTGAGCCAATGAATTTAAATCACTTAAAACAGAGGAAAAATAAAAAGTAAATGTAGAAGCTTAGAGTTCATCTTTTCAAATTCCATCTTGTTTCTTCACTGACTATTTCTATAATGGATGAATAGGACAAAATCTGTAAATAGCAAATCCCTAAATAGCAGTCAAAAAGTTTTAAGTAATTTAGTGAATTTTAAACTAAGATTCAAGGGGCTGTCTCTGAGCCTGACACTCCATTGTCTTGCATGTTAGTAATTCAACAGACTGCTTATGAAACTGGCATCTACCAATAAAGCCCTGTACTTTGCAGAACTACATATTAGTCACAAGTCCTATTTATAATTCTTTATGTATTCACCCATTTGTCTGGTTGCCCAAAGACTATGATTGTTCTAAAATGTTCTAAGTCCTATCCCTACTTACTGACATGCCTTATATAACCTAAATGATGCTCAGGTAATCTGCATCTGCTTGATTCAAGTTGTGTGCTCCCAGGAGCCTTATGCTGGATGGGCCCCGAGCACTTCCTGCAAATCCCAGTCAAATGTGCTGTGCTCAGTTTGGCTGAGCCTTACAGCGCACCCCTTTGCAATGTGTTCTCATCCAGCTGGTGCCCTTTTCTTGCAGCAGAAAATAATGGTCCTTTGCAACATGAGTAAATTTAGAGTATTCCTTGAGTTCACATGGAACTAGATTTATTGCCTGTTGCTGTAAGTTTTTTGTATTGATGTTGTTTGCTTTAGTGATTGCTGTCCTTCGCTTTATCTTAGTTTAATATAGAGTTAAAGGGCATGAACTTGAAACTGGGAATAAATGTGCATTTGACATCCTGCTTTTTACTTTTACTTCTTATTCCTATGTGTAACAGACAAACTGTTTCTTTTGCCAATTCTTTTGCTCATAATTTGCCATTGCATGTAAATTTTAGTGTGCAAATACTGTTAATTGAGAAGCTGGCTTGGGAAATAACATTTAAAATATTCCCCATTGCATACTTATTGCATCCAATTCATCTTATACTAAGAAAGTTGTTGTTGTTGTTGTTTTTGTGATAAAGATGTAAAAGTAGAAAAGTCCTAATTCTGAAATATATCACCCAGTCTTCAAGAGTCCTATTTTTTCTTCAGTATATAGTTCAATGTAAATAAAGCATTTATAAATTTGTCTCTGACTGAGCTGTTTCAAAGATCTTGGGGGCATGCAGAGATACTTGATCTATACTTTCAGTCAGTTAGATAGTAGATACATGCTAATGTTCTTATCAAATATCAGTCTTGAATTACATTATACTCACTCTTGTTTAGAACTCAATGCCAAAAGGACTGGTTATGGAGATATTAGAGTTTGATATGTTTGCCTGTCTTCCACTGAAAAATTGCTTTGCACAGAAAGTGAAAAGTTCTTCATTTCAAAATGAAGGCAAGAAGTACTGAACTCACTTCCCACTCTGTTATTTGGCCTTATTGCAACTTTGCAACATTTTCATAAAAATTTACCAACTAAAAATTAAATTAACTCTTCCTTATTAATAAAACAAACATTAAAGGGAAGTAGAATGAAAAAATACATTACTTATTTTGCTCTATACACTACCTTTTGCTCACTAGCTACTATCTACTGAGAGTTTGAAGGGATGTTTTGTCGCCTTCATCAAGATAGAAAAACTTCTCCCATTTTCTCCCTGAACTGACTCACTTTTGACCTATTTATTTCCAAAATAGTAGATGCTAATGCATCAAATTCTGTACACTTTCAGACTGAGTGAGATCCCTTTGAATGAACAGGACTGCATACCCTAGCAATGCTATCACTAAAATAGACATACTTGTTTCCAACTCATTCTAAATAAAAATATCTTGTATTACAATGAAAGCATTTCTTTTTCTTTTTTAAACTATCATACTGGTAATTTACACCTTTTAAACATTATATCTCAAGCTTTATATAGGCAAATAATTTTCTGCTTTCCGTTTTCCACCAATAGATGGCAGGTCAAGCTCTAGAAAATTATTCATTTGATACAGCATGAGATAACCTATAATTTGAAAGCACATAGCCAGTTGTAAATTACTGCTCTCTGATACCTCTTTGGATGTGATCATGACTTAGTCCTAGCCCATCCACCTTGCATTACAAACCTTAGTCTAAGTTTAGGAATAGCTCCATGTTGCATGTAGAACTCTTATTTCTTTTGTCCCACTCCATTAGGTCAAACTGAATTTGTGCACACTGATTTCTCTCTTGGTCAAGAAGGTATTGTCAGTGTGGTGTAGCAGCTGTTACATTCATTCAGTGTCTTAAGACTGAGCTCTCTGTAACTAAACAAGAAAAGCTCTGCATTCATACACACGTTAGAAATCACACCAATCATAAGCCACAACAGAATAGCTTAAAGCCCAGTGATTTCCAGTTCCAGTTAGAAACACAAGGAGGGAGTGCAGGAGGAGAAAGAGACTACTACAGTGACAAAACTTATTCTAATATACCTCATTAAGGATGCTCTTAATGTGTTAAAATAATTTTTCATATATGATGCAGCATTTTTTAAAATCCATTTGCTTTTCCGAAACACAAAAGCAGGAGGGATTGAATATTGTTCACATACAAGCTAAAAGGATACGGTGCTAAAATTCACAATAGAGTGACAAAAAAAGATGAAGACTCATGCTATAATTGTTTTAAGGACAACAAGTAATATGTTGTAGTCAATTAATTGCAGGATCTAATTGAAAAATGAATAGAAGTGTGCATAAACCACAGGGGTTTTAGGACTGCGGAGCACAAAAGGATACCTTTCCCTCTAGGCAATCTGCATTAGTAAATGTACATTATTTTTCCTGCAAAATGATTTCCTGAAATCAGTCTGCCTCATAATTGCCCTGCTGTTACTGGCAGTCTAAGTATTGATGACTAAGTGACCATTAGAACTCAGCTGGTTCTTGTATATATCACAATACCTCCTCCAGGCTGACTGAGTAGACAAATTTGATTGCTCTCATCCCTGCATTGCAGCCTTGATGATTTCTATTAATTTACTCTATTCAGTAATCCTTACATTTTTATAAGTTAATTTGGTTTTCTGAGCTCCACTTCTAAGTGTAATTCTCAGCATATATTCCACTGTATTTGGTACCTTTCACTGTTTTGCTGGCAACAGCAGCAAAACATGGATAAAACCCAAGGGCATCAGGAGGCATCAATGGTTAGACAATGAACAACAAAGATCATGCACTTCACTCAGTGACTATTAATCACCCTCTACCAGTAATGTTACAGAAAAGAAGGGAGGATATCTAAAGCTGCTTCAAATGACCAGCTCTCCAATGAACTGGGGAAGTTTGGCAGCATACATCATGACCAAAACAAATTACAAAACCTAATTTTGGATGACCAGTTTAGGTGTCTTTTTCTTTCTAGTCCAGACAACAAAGACAAGAGAGCTGTTTGAATAACCCTCTGCAGAAAAACCTTGACTACACAGGAATCTGAACTTCTGTCTCTATAACCTCAGGCAAATACCCGAAATAAGACAACATGATTGACCCCTTCAGATACTGTATCTGCCACTGAATGTGAAATAAATGGGTGCAATTAACAACCAAATTCCCAAGGGCCAGGACACAGCATGCAAAACCAGCACATGACCACAGACTTGAGAGCAACACGATGCTAAGCTGTACATTGCCTTGACCCTCAAATAACAGACAGCACATTCTATCACAACAGAACTATTAAATAATCAGACTGTCTCAAAGCTACACATTTGCCCTTAGCTTGTCTTTGCTTGGAGCCTCTCTCCCTGAAGAGTAAACTTTTCATTCAAACCTCAACTGAGAGCAGCCTGTAGTCAGTGAAACTGCAGAGAAAGGTCTGTAAACAATACCTGCTCTGTAGAGAACAAGCTGACCTTTATAGATGTTAAACAAAACAAAAAGGGTTGATTGATGCTGGGCAGTACCTGCTCTCCAAAATATTAAAACCAAGAAAGTCAATGGAAGGTTAGTTCATGAACATACAGTGTGATAAATTATGTCAGTGGGTGGTGGGGTAGGGAAGGAGAAAGCGTGATTTGGTAAAATATTTAGGGCGAAAAGCCTGTATATTAGTCTGAAAAAGGAAAAAGTGTGTATTGCTGATTTCTGTTAAATGGGAAAAAAACCCCAAACCCAACCAAACTTATGTTATCTAGAGCAAGTCAGTTGCTAAAGTCTTTCTGATTCATTTATTAAATTCTGATTAACACAGTAAGACATCGTATGTTTTTTAGAATAAGAAATCAATTTGTAAATTCCAAAAGATAATTACAATTTAGCCACAAATGTGCTACTAATATAGAAAAGGACAATCTAACCTAGATAGAATCATGAAATCACTTATGCTGGAAAAGGCCCTCCAGATCAAGTCCAACCAAAACCCAGCACTGCCAAGTCCCCTCCTTAAACAATGTCTCTCAGAGCAACTTCTACAAGTCTTTTAAATACCTCCAGGGCTGTCAACTCAACCACATCCCTGGGCAGCCTGTGCCAATGCTTTACAAACCTTTCAGTGAACAAACTGTTACTAATATGCAATTTAAGGCCGTTTCTTCTTTCTCTCTCACTTCTGACCTGGGAAGAGACCGATACCTATCTTGCTACAACCTCCTTCCTGGGAGTTTCGGTTTCAGTCTGCCTGTGTCATGTGGATCCCCACAGCTCTCATCCAGTGGTAACAGGACACAAGCAGTTGTTTACAGACAACGACAATACTGCCTCGGAAGTAAAAGGCACAACCCCACAGCACCTTTCCAATACTGTAAACTATTACCTAACCATATACTGAAAGCAATGCCTGGGACAGAATTACCTAAATACAAAAACATCTATGCCCAAAATATAATCTGTCCTTATCACGCTTTCTGTATGCTTTAACCATGGTTTCTAGAAGACAGCAAAAATGCCTTTGGGCAGCAGAGGAGCTATCTGGCATTAGAATTTTTTGCAATGCAGGATGACTTGGAGGAAGTTAAGGATCATATTATGATTATGCAGGAAATCTGCTGAGAATCTGAGATGAAAGAGTTGAGATCACTGAAGTCAAGAGGCATTTAGATTTCAGACTGGTATCTCTCTCTGGCTTTTAAGCAAAAATATAAATCAAGTAGCTCCAAAAAAATAAGTTAATAATCAACACATTTTAGGCAAATTTGTCTAAAGTGAGGAAGGGAACTCTGCTAATGAAACACCAAAGTGCAGGTACATGTCTTGGGATTGGCTATTAGGTAAGCTCTCAACAAAATTGTGGCAAAAAGAAGTGACTTTTCAGACAACTCCCAAAAGCAAAGTTATGATTATATTAGAAATCTGTGTTAAAGGGACAAAGAAGCTTGTGAAACCAGTGCAGCAATGTGTAAAGATAGGAGAGTGAAACAAGTAGTTATCCAACAATAAATGCATTCAGAAGATCAGCCATAAAACTTGTTGATGTGGAATGATTTTCAGAAATTCTGAGCTGAGTTTGACAGAAGCTCAGGATCACTGAATATCAAGAAAACTTTATTCCTGTGCATTCTGTAACACACTGCATAGTATCCCATTCACTTTAGCTGCAGATAAATAATTGAAAAGTTCTACATTTTCCTGGTTACAAACTAAAACTATTTACCATTGGTGTGGCCTCTGTGAAATCCATCAGGAGGTCACCTGGCTCCAAAGCAAATGTACTCCCAGCATCTGTTGAACTCTAAAGGCAAAAAAGAAACCCAGCATTGGAATAAAGAACCATTTAATTTCTGTAATTTTGTTGGTTATTTTTGTTGGGTTTTTAAAATTCATTAAATCACAGATTGCCAAATGGATTTTAAATTTCACACCTTGTTTTTCAGGTATGGCTACTCAGGAAAGAGAAAAAAACATAATTACACACTTTTAAAATCCATGTGAGTAATGCTGATCCACTGCACACTAATGCTGAGGAAAAACTGTTACGGATTTTATCTGGGTCTTGGAGCAGGCTCTTACACAACAAGTTAAACATATCACTACACCTCTGCATTCAAAACTGCCTTTAAATGTAGAATTATTCCATCTAGGGAAAACCTTTTACTCACAGCTCCCTCCTATCCTTCCTGAACCCTCTCCCAAGTGACATGAGCTCACCTCTTCATGTGTTACCTTGCCACCGGGCGAAACCTGTGCTTGGCCTTCTGATGTTTGTGGTGTACATGTTTTCTGTGACCCGGGAGATGCTGAAGACACAGGTGTTGATGCTGCTGCTGCTGCTGCCAGTGCTGGAGGAAGGTCATCTTCATCACTGCCGTTGATAAAAACAGATAGATTTTCTCATTAGAAAATGCCACTGTACTTTTGTCTGCACTTGTGTCAGAGGAGGCACTGGTAACCTGTATGTCTGATGTAGTGCTTTGAAGTGAAACTTCATTTACTCTTCCCTCTGAAAAGTAGCTCCCTTTTCAAGTAAATGGATTTTTTTAAGCTTTAAAGACCCTTTAAAAATGGGTTGACTAGGTACTTCTCATCTGCAAATGGAAATCTTATGGTTATTAGGTGTGAGTAGGATTTCTATGGATTATGCATATATGCATGAGTGAACAGACTAGATATTACTCCACTTTAATGTTTTTTCTTTTCTATGGAGGCTGGCAGCATTGATAAGACCAGATATGGTGACATCCGTCCATGGATCTGACTGCTTCATTGGCATCAGACAACGGTAGATTTGACACCCATTATGGAGCCATTCTATGCTGCTATTTTCAAACTGTATTTAAAGGAATTTGATTGACTCCAAAAAGGATCTCTTTAAAAATATTCTTGTGAGGGTACCTTTTTCCTGTCCCATTTATTCTATTTACAGAGAAAACATTTTATTTAAGATGAGGTTGCACGCTTCCCCTGGGCTTTAGGCCGTCAAGCTGAACTCTTTCCATCTCACCTACTGTCACTACTAAATTAAAGCCAGTAAAGAATGTTATACCTTCATTTACTTTTGCAGAACCCCGTTGACTACAGATCACTAGGATCAGTCAGTCCTGAGTCAGGATGTTTCCAGTTGTTAATTACAATTGGATGGAGGTAAACAGAGGCATAATTTGGCCTACAGAAGCCTTATTACTGGGAATGATGTGTGAAAAGGAAAGACTACAGATTGACAGCTTAATGCACAGTGAAAAATAATGAGAAAAATTACTTCTGCTCATAAAACAGCACTAATTTTAACTACCAATTAGGTACTCACAGTGCACAGAAGCCTGCCATGCCAGCTTGACTGCATGTATCTGCCTTGCCAGATACTTCCAGAACAGAACTACACTTGATTTAGTGCCACTTGAAGGCAGCATGCCTGGACAACACAAAAAACTTCAAAACTACATGACATACAGGTTACACAACCTTATACTGGGTTGCCTAGCAATGTTTTTTAATTATGATGTAAAATGTTGGTGATTAATATTATCTTTTTCAAACTTCATTTTTTATTCCTTCTGGTTAAGGATAGAATTCAGCATGCTCAGTACACAGTTTTACGCTGGAAAGAAATTGTGAAATCTTTTGGGCCTGTTGAATGGGCATTTTATTAACGTAACAAGCCCAGAGCTGAGCTGTTGACCTAGTTAATCTCTCTTTCAGAAACGTGTAGATAACATTTTCCCAGTCCTTGTTCTCCACTCTCAGCAGGAATTCATTGGCACCCTCCCTATCCTTTCTGAGTAAAGCTCCTCTGGTGTATACAAGGAAGTGTTAAAATAAGAATTAGGGTTGATTTATCAGCCATGAAGCTTCAGCACACTAGCTGTAAGACTGAGAAATGGCCTAATGGCCTTCACTGTATTATTTTCACAATAATCCTCTGCTGTTTCTTCAGATTTCCCATATTTGCATTCCAGATACAAGATAATTTAAATTGAACAGAATTGTAGTTTACAAAAAGAACAAAAATTGCAGCCCATATTTTTCTCTAGGAAGTCTTTGGCCCAGCATAGGTGACACCTGTGGTTAGATGCGTACATCAGCTGTTCCTCACACCTTATACTGGACAACTGAAAATCCACACGGGAGCAAGACATGTTCAAAACTGTTCATTAAAATCTCATCAATCAAAAGTGATGGTATGTTTCCACATGCCAGTCTTGGCCTCTTGGGCAAATACCAATTTGGCTAATAGCTCATTTTCCTCCTAGCTTCAATATGATTAGTTCTTCTGTTTCTTGTCCTAAATAACTTTTCAGTTTTGGTAATGCAGATTGTTACAAAGACAATATTCTTAACAGTGAAACAAAAAATAACAATGTATTGATATTTATTAGAATCCTTCTGAAGAGACAAAAAAGTTTTCCTAATGTTGATATATATTTACTGAATTAGAATGTTGAAATCCTGGATGGACTAACAGTTGCCATTCCACACAGAAAACATACATATATTTTTTTCTTTATTATGGCATTGGTATTCTTGTACTAATAAGTTTATGCTGACATTATCCCTTTTTCTCCTTAATTTCTGGTGGCCTTGTCTGTCTTTTCATGGGAGGACAAATCAACACTGACTTTCACTTCTGCTCAGTACCTCAGGTCTCTAGAGACTTTCAAGTGGAATGAATTATGTGTAAATGGGATGCCAAAACCCTGTAGGCACAGATCCCTCTTTCCAGGACTAAGAGAATTCATTTTGCTGGCTGTAGCCGTAGCAGGCTCAGCAATTTCTTCATGTGACAAATCACAGAGAGGGAGGGTGTGCTCTCTGAGAGAGCATGGCTCACAGCACAGCTTGATGCCCCAACAACTAAAGAATGTTTTCCTCATTTTGCAAATGGGGTTGTAATGAAGCCAACAGAGCAGCTCGTTCCAGCTCACACCAGGTCTTTGACATTTCATGTGGCAAAGAGGTTTTTAATTCCTAACCCATAAGCTTGGGAAAAGGTGGATGGCCTGCAATTCAAAGGGTTAGCCACTGCACAGGAAAGACAAATTCATTTTGTATTAAAAGCATGAAGATTCTCAGTGATGAAAGGAATGGTATCGGTATAAGATCATTATCATGTAATTGCACTCATGCCTTTCGGAAGGCACAGCTAGAGCAATAATTAGCATCCCCTTTCATTTTCAGCTGTAGTAGGCAAAACCACAAAGATAATGCTGTGTGTTACTCACAAACTGTACTGCCTCGTTAACTTCCTCACACGGGGAGCTTTAACCTCCTGCTTTTCTGTAGGGACAGTTGTTGGTGTAGTTTCAGGCCTCACTGGAGCTGGACTCCTAAAAATAGCAAGAAAAACATATGTCATACAGGCTCTATTTAAACTACTTCAGGCATATCACCAAAGTTCTAACTCATCAACACTTATCTTGCAAAGTGGCAAGTGCCCATTGAAGTTCATCCTTTTGTTCCATTTATAGTTCACTGGCCAGTGTGTGTGTGTGTACAGAAAAGGATGTGTAAACTCACCCTCCTGTGCTGGGCATACCATTTATAGAAGTAGCCACTGGTTACAAACACAGAGCCTATGTGAAAGACCATGTGGAAATGTCACTGTTTCCAAAATACCACATTTTAATAACGGACCAGCAGTTCAGTCACATCACAAACATTTTTACAAAACATATGTTTAACAAAAACTATTTTATGAATTGTGAAACCTGTTCTGCTTAAAATATTTTTATTTGAAATTAAACATTATCCTTCCGCAGCTGAAAGAGCAGCTCAAGAGAAATGAACTAATGGATATGATCCAAGAAAAATGATCAAATTTTTTTCCAACTTGCTAGAAAAAGGCAAAACTCAGACATGTTTCAGATGCTCATTAATGTGAAATACATCTGCAGAGCTCCAGCAAAGGAAAGATATGGCAATGAGGAGGTCCATATGGAAGAATCTTCTCCTTAACCATTTATCAGTAGAATTGACTCAGGCTTCAATTAAAAAAAAAAATCATAAATAGTAAATAAAAGATTCTCACAACCTTTGGAGGAAACCATTTCAACCATGAGCTTGAGGGGCATGAAGACACATGAAACATCTCAAATACTGCTTTCATTTGAAACAACAGGTTATGATTAAATACCCTATATGTGTACTATAAACATAATAAATATGCCAAACATTAAAAAAAAATTTTGAAAGTCCTGATTAAAAATGTGTGAAATTCTGCCATCTAATCTGAAGTCAGATTCTAAATTAGTAACTTGACTAGCCCTACTGATTGCTAATGGGACTGCACATGCACTGAGGTACATTTCACAAATAGCAAAAGTTTTTCCAGTCTACTTACATTGCATTAGCCTTCTAAAGCCTTAATAAGATAAGCATGTTTGATTTTCATGACTGCAGGTCCCTCTGATGCCCCTGTGTGTTTTAAGCTTTGTTAACTCTCTTTGATAACTTCTGAATCTGATGTCAAGCTACAACAGAACCCACTGAGATGGCACAGCCTTCAGGTTGTATATTCAGTTTTCCTAAATGTTTCTTAGTCTTTGGAGAGTTCACAGAGCATAAGATGGAACAGTGGAAACTATTGAAGTACAAAGGGCATAAATACATAATAAACCTGATTACTAGTTCCACTTCTCATAAAACAACTTTTGTCAATTATTTACCTGTTATTTGGTCCCATTGATTTCAAGAAGTTAGTATAGATAGCAGCAAGATATCTATAACAGATATATTTCATTTCCCCAGCTCAAATTTCAGTATCAGTCATTTTTATCACAGATTTCTCAATTACATTAATGCAGAACAAGTCAGCCAGATCTGAAGTCCTTTTGCTGCGTTTGTTAGGCTATTAGGCAGACAAATAAGGGGAAGATAAGCAAAGGGGGGCAAAAAAGCCCAAATCATCTATTTTAGTCTTGAATTCAATATATCTGAACTGAAAATCTGTGACTCAACCTCATTATGGAAGCTCCCAAGATTATTTTGATCAAGTCAGACTTCAGATTGGAAGACAACACTAGCTCTTCTTTTGCTGAAGCAAAGGTAGCTTTTGGTTACTGAAAAAAATTACTTTTTCTATTTACCCAAAGTGATTTCCAACTGAAGTCTGACATAAGCAGGATAAATATATTAAGACACATTAAACAACAGAAAATCAAATTCTGAAGGGGTGTAAATGACTGTAGTTATTTTCAGCTCAAATATATTAGCTCACATTCTTGCTCTGTATGAGTGGTCCTCACAACTTTCCAATAATTTTGTAAGAGGGTACCTTACAATTTTCAAACCTTTTCACCAACTCAATGAGAGTGGAAGCAAACAGAGTGGTATAAACTACATGAGTTGAAGAACATTTCCTCAAAATGATAGAAGTGATGAACTAATGCTATGAAGGGGTTCAAGAAACAGCAAAGTGTAGAATAAGAACGCTGGTTATAAATCTATTTCCAGTTCATGGGTGCTTCAAATTTCTCAGGACAACATTATAACCTGTGATGTAAGTCACTCAGATACTTTCAAACAAAGGAAGATTTGAAGTGATAATTTCAGCTCTTTTATTATGTTTCATTTTACAAAACCTGTGTATCTGCTTTGGAATACTGTGGTTTGTAATTTAAAAAAAAAAAAAAGAGGAAGAGGTGGTGCTTTTGAAGCAGTTATTTCAATAGTCACAGTCAAATTTTTGTTTGAAAAGATGTAGTGCAATTTTGTAACTAAAGCGGTTTACAATGATTTGAAAGCAAGTTATAAATCTGACTTATACATATGAAAAAATTTAAAATTCTAAGTCTGAATTAATGCTGAAAAAAAATGTTTAACATGAAAAATTTCACTCAACTGTAAATAAAATGTTTGAGATACAAACAGCACCTACTCTCTAATCCAATATAAAAAAGAAAAACTTATTATTTTCCTTTGAATGCTACAGATTTTTAAGTAGGGAAAAAAAGTCAAGTAAATATTAGACACACCTACTCCTTTTTCAGCCATCATGATTGCTCAGATGAACTTCACTTATGTTTTGTACCACACCAGTAAAGTATTCCAGTCACTTCTGTTGCAAAATCAATACTATTTTAAAAGCAAAATCTTCTTTCCCATTACAATAAAATTTTGATACAAGTTTTGTTAAAGGCTGGTGGCAGCAACTACCTTTTCCCTGATATTTATCAGGCCACTGGGGAAGAGACGAGCACCATTTATTGCACATTTTGAGATGCTGCAGGTTAGCTAGGATGTAAATTGAAGTTACCTCCAAATGAAAAGGAGCTGTGGCAATGCCTCTACCCAAAGAGGCTATTAGCACAAGATGAAACGTTAGACTAGTCCTACAAACTGCAGAGCTGGAATTTTGCCCTCATTAAAAGCTTGCTAGGTTACCTCTTTCCACACCAGACTAAAAATTCCACTACAGCTCTTGTTTCATCTTCAAACACTCTTCCTCAGTCTGAACCTGCTCAAAACTGTTACTACTCTCTCAACAGCAACTAGATGCAAGAAGTCCTTAGCTTGATCAACCCAGCACCCAATCTGTGTTTTAAAAATGGCGGGCTTTTAATATCATAGAAACTCTTAAAAAAATCTCATTGATATTCCAGAAAAAGTAATAGAATAACTTCTGTTACTGTGCTTTGATTTCCACAGTCAGAATTCTTATATGGAAAGATATGATTTTTGAAGAGAAGCCCTGTAATTATTTTAATTATTTAAATAGAGTGATTATATGGAGATATCACCATTTCATGTTTGTAGTCCTATATAAATTACACAGCTATATAGACTACTGTAGTCCTGTACAAAATATACAGCTTGAGGAAAACCAAAAGTGCTAAAGGATCAGTGGGACTCAGAATTAAAATGAAAAAGAAAATGTACAGTGCATTACAGTTCCTTTAGAAGGCTCTTTTTCAATGTCATTAATTCACAAACCTTTTTCCTGTAACAGTACCCAACCACTACTGCATACAAATGAAGGTACTGAACCAAGACAGAGTTACTTAATGACCTGGCACCTTACATAAAAATCTGTCACTTCCTGGTGAGAATGACAATAACAACCACGAATGTCAGCATGCTGTGGCAGGTCATCAGAAACTGCCTGTGCACTGAGAGCCCCAGCACCCTCCTGAGCCACAGCCAGCACACTCTCCTGAACTAGCTTCAGCCTGTTCCATAAGCCTGCAAGGAAACTCAAACACGACTCAGAGAGAGATCCCCCCCAAACCCAAGGAATCTGTTTTGTTCTCAGACTAGCAGCCAAGAAGATGACTGAAACCAAAACTGCTCACAAAAAAATTACCCTGTGGAACATTTCAAGTGACCACAGATGTACACTGGTTTACCTTGAACCTTCCTTGGGAGTGGAATGCGTGTGCTCATGTTGAGAGACTCAGGGTGTCCCACCTCACCTGGGCTCTGATTACAGGGCTGAGGCCACTCCTGCACCACCCATTTGTATGCTGTGGCATCCTTGTCCCCTGCTTGGGTGGCTCTGGGGAGACCTCCATGCTTGTTTGAAACGTGGCAATTGGGCAAAATGGAATAAAATGATTGTCCACATCATAAATTGAATGGCATTAATTAACTTCTCTACCTTGGAGGATCCAGTTCAGGATTTTAAAACTATCAAAGTCTGCTGGGGGAACACACTTCCTGCACTTGTCTTTAATGGGCTTTATCCTCTTTGCTTCTCTTTCTCTTTGTGCTTATTTTGTCATCTGGAACAATCCCTCTCCCTGTGTCTTCCCAAACTGATGCCAAGAGATAGAGGATAAAACCTCCATGATTACAAGGATACAGCCAGCTGCATGAAAGTCATCCTGCTTTCAGATGCTGACTTATGGAAAAGGAAAAAAAAAAGCCTGAGAAGGCTGATTTTGGCTGCAGAATTCCCTTTGAATGGGAACATGATAGTGAAAACTTGGGAAGAATAAGCAAGAAAGAAAGGAAGGAAAAGGAAAAATATCTGATAGATGCATCCTCTTGTATATCAAAGACATAGCCTAACAAGCTAGGCAAACACAGACAAACACTCAAATCTTCCCTAAGCCTGTGCTCTTAGGATTTCACACATTTCATTTCCAAAGGTCATCTGAAGTTAAGAAACACTATGTTCTTTTTCACTTTGATAAGGTACCTTTTCTCAGAAGACAGATTAGCTCTTCAAAACATTGCTTGGACATTTTAAAGCTACTGCCCATATCAAATTTTCTAAATAAAGTTATTTTCTTCTTTTTACCTCCCATACCCTCTCGTGATAGATTGCAGATGTATAACAAAGATCCTTGTTGATTGCAGATGTATAACAAAATCCTACAGATTATGTGCTTTTCTTACTACCAAATTGAGTTCTGCTTCTTGTAAAGGAAAAAATTCCACACCCTCCATTGCCCCTGCAATGAAAATTACGTGCAGTCTAGACAAAAGCATGGTGCCCCTGTGGTCCAAAAGATAGATAATGATGATACAGGAGCTGACTTTCCTTTCACAGCTCAGGGTAATGTAGGAGGTCAACACCTGGTATCTAAGGTCAAGCTGAGCCACAAATTCTACCCTTCCTCACAGCAACCAGGACAGCCATAATGAGTCCTGTGCTTTCCAAGGCACAGTTTAGGGGACACAGGATAGAGCTAAAGAAATGCACCTCCAGTAGGGTATTTCATTAGCTTAACCTCATCTGAAAGGTCTGAGTGCTGCTCCTTTCTCTGTAGTTTGGAATACAATTACAAACAATTAATCAGCATTCGGCTTCAGGCAGCAGTTCAAAGAGGTCTTTAATACTCAGAATAAAATCAAAGAACGTACCTAGGTGTGCTGTCTGCAATGTTTAATGCAGACTGGCATGCAAGGGCTATTCAAGAGTTCAGCCTGAAGTTATGACTTTGATGCAGAAATTACTGTGTGAGGTTCCTGCAAAAAGCTAGAGCAGTAGATCCATTAACTTGTCCCTGGACTAAGGCCAGGGTGATGTGTATTTAGATATTTATTTTTGGAAATGTTGGTTGAAATTTTTCAGTTGGAGAATGATTCTTTATAATAATTTTTTAAGGTAAAGACTGAATGAGAAAACGAGCTTTTTAAAAGCAATCCAAATTTCTTAGGAAGAAACCAACAGAGATAAGTATTTTAGTTTACCTAGAATATTTCACAATATATTTAGAAGGAGATATTTAAATGTAATATTTCAGACTTTGCCTCACAGAGTTAACTCCCTTCTCAGTTTAAGAAAAAGCAGCCTGCTTGAATTCACTGAAGTTCATGCCAGGTAAGAGCAAGCACATAATTCTTGATCAGCTTCAGTTCTGAATTTCCTGGAAGTTCTTTTGGGCATATGTAGTTTTCCAGAGAACTGAAGTCTTCAACTTGGGGACACTAGCTGCCCATAATCATGCAGATGAAATATCAGGTAGCATGAAAGTTACCCTGACTAGTTTCACATTGAATTTTGTACAGATTAGACAAACATCTTTGCACCTTGCTTATACAGTCATATTTTAAGAACACCTGCAGAGAACAAGAGTTCTCTAAAAGACATGGTTCAGG
This sequence comes from Passer domesticus, assembly GCF_036417665.1. NCBI lineage: Eukaryota > Metazoa > Chordata > Aves > Passeriformes > Passeridae > Passer > Passer domesticus. The sequence continues at coordinate 95,766,783 of NC_087474.1, forward strand.
TTCAGACTGAGGTATGTCAGTAGGATGTTAGCTCAGAGTAAAAGATGACAATTTAAATGTTAATAAAGTTTGTGCAGGTGAGAATGGAGAGACAAAACCACAAGAGTGCAGACATTACTTTGAGAAACACTCCCTCCTTGATGATACATGGAAGTTGTATTTTAGAAGTATCACTTTGGTCACAAAAGGTGTTGGACATTTTCCCATAAATTGTGAGGCAGCAGGACTCAAAGTCCAGTGCACCCCAGAGGCACAAGCCACAGCAGCTTAATCACATTCTGACAATTTGTATGAGCAAAGCTTACTCTGTAGTAGGCACTCAGAAGAGTGCCTGAAATTACTTCTCCTGATTCATCTGCACCCCGTAAAACTTGATATAATTTAATGTTTTCCACCCCTCTTTTCTGGTGTGCAGCATCATCAAGCTCTACGAGATAACATTTAATTTTACGTTACGTGTTGAGCAGCTCCTAATGTAATTAGTCTCAATGTAATGGCGTAATTTGGTTTTGGATGGGAAGATTTACAAAGAAAATTAGAATAAATGAATGCACAAAGCACCAGCTGGTGCTTATACCTACTCCCACATAAGAAGAATATTGCTATTTGCAATCCTGTGAAAGATGAGATAATTTGGATAACAAGGATCAACAAAGGGTGATGCAGCAGTTGGTCTAAACAGAAAGAAATCCACAGACAAATCCTGAACCATGTGGGATATAAAGCCTGCCAAAGCTGGCAGTAACCCAAAAGCATATTTTAAGGGAAATAAATATTGCAGTGCATAAATGTACCACATGGTGCATGACAGCAAATGGCAACAGCAACAAGAACAGTAACAACTGACCAGCCATCTTGAGGGCTTCAGCTGAAAAGGGCTCCTGCCTGACAACTGAACTTATGTTTACACTTTTGATCACTATTTTGAGTAAGAGGCTGTCCAATCTCCATCCTGTGTTTGGAGGTTTTCAAAATTCAGACAGATAAATCCATGGCTGACTTGAGCTGGTGACAGTCCTGCTTTGAGCCCTCATAAAATGAAGACTAACATGTAGGAGATGAAGTAGGTATTAGTGTTTACATGTACCAAACATATCATATCTAAGCTTTCCTGAGCAGCACGTGAACATGAAGAAAAGTCTATATTATCAGCAAATCCTGTTGCTAGGTAATTCCTGTCTTAAAAGTTTTACTTCAATTGCTTACCCAACTTGTTTAACTTTGGGCATTTTTACTAACATTTCTACTGTTGGACTCATCCCAAGATTAAAATTTACTTTGGCAAACAGGCTATGCCCAAAGACAGACAGTATTTTGCTTTGTCCTAAGTAGTAGCAATTCTTAACATCTGAACTATTTTGGTGCAATTCTTAATTCTGTAATTCCTTAAGCCAGTACAGCAGAATTATATCTGGGCTTGCATTCAGATATGTTTGAAGAAGAAAACAAAATAAAAAAAGTGCAGACCTTTATCTCAAATACAGTCTAAATCTGTACGTGTGAACCTGCATGCACATGCACACAGGTATCCGTGCTATAGGATTATCCAGGTGGTCATATCCAGAAAGAAAACATACTTCAAAGAGTTTTCAGGAGAAATTAATGTAATGGGCACTGGGGAAATTGTACAGCTGATGCTTCTGTCTGGCAAAGCTTTGACTAAGAAAACAAATTCTCTTCATGGGGATCTGTGGTTAGCCATATATTCCTTATATTTGATACATTAAGCAGGCTGGCAATTAGGCAATAAATTTATGCAAAGAAAGTTCACAAGTTCATCTTTCTAGCATCCATCCCCTTACTGAGAAATGGGTAAGGTTTATAAAAAGGTGAGAAGGTGACTTTGCAATTCCCATTCTCTTGATATGCTGCAAGAGAGAAACATCCATGTCCCAAATCAGAAGGCGGGACACACCCCTGATCAAGAGGAAAGTGTGACCAGAGGTGGTAGGAAAGCTGCTGCTGATGTTTTTAGTTTTTCTACTTTGCACAACACTTTATTTTTTTCACTATATTTTCTTCATTGTTTCTGGCAGACAGCTGGAACCCTGAACTCTCAAGGCTAAATTAATCAAATACAAAAAAAACCTAGTCGGTAGAGGCAGATGATGAGAGCCTTATGAAAACTATAAGAACATTCAGTAATCTCAAACGTTAATTAAATTAGATATCTAATCAACAAATTCTCCCAAAACACTTCTCCCTCAACACTTCCATCTGGACACAGAGACAGATACCTGAGTGAAAGGAATTCTCCAACAGATGAACTCTGCTGCTTCCTCATAATCCCTTCTGGATCATTTGCCACCATGACAGGTCCTTTTACAATACTAAAGAAGATAAAGAAGAAACTAATCTATTAGAAAGGCTTTTCTAGCTCTATGGTAAGATGAATTCCTCTTGTTAGCCTTTAAAGGACTGATATGATCACTTCTTCCCTTGTACACTTGGGGCCTACATCCGGAAACAAGTACTAGTAAAAATCCTAGCATGCCTCATCATGTTAAGTGGTAACTGCAAACTAACTGTATCTCTTCTTGATTCTACACAGGTAGTATAAAAAAAAAAAAAAAAGGCAGCAAATACATAACACTTTCCCCCCAGGTATTTCTTCTTCCAAAAACCAAAGTTTTCTTCTGCCTTGTCCAAAATGCATACACCATATAGCCCAGCTATATAGTTACTAGAATGTAGTTATAGAGTACATATTACTTTGGTGTTGAAGAAAATGTGTGTGCTTTCAGATCTCTTACAACAGAGTTGTAATAAAGAAAGGTTTGCTTCTTCTTCAGAGGATTCCTGTGTCTTATCAAGGTAACTCATGGCTATCCTATTTAACCTGCTAGAGAAACTCCCTTCCTGTTAGCTGCTCTCATTTGACTTTGCTCAGCTGAGAACTCTGTCACATGCAGCCCGGACGGATCCAGCTGAGGCAAAAATCCAACTTCCCTGTAGCCACTGTCCAGGTTTGCAGCTCTGTTACAGGCTATCTGCAAAGCAGCAGAGTCACCAAGGGGAATGTACAACTATGTCCCAAATCACAGTGTGCTCTATCAGTCTTAACTGAGGATTAAAGAGGATGCAAGCTGGAACACTGCAGCACGTATTGGGTTACTGAGTCACCAGCTTTTTCATCGTTTAATGTTGGAACCAGCACTTGAAACAGTCTGGGAGGAAATAAAAATCCTATCCAGAGGAGGAAAACCTACAGAAACATGCAAGACTGCTCTCCAGAAGCAGGGAGTGAGAAAGGACTGCAGTCTGCTGTGATCCCATATCCTCCTGCAGCCTAATCTGGTGTGTACAGGTTACCTATTAACGGCAAGATCAGGAGACAACCTTGCAATTCCAGCCTGTGTACCAAATGACTGAGCAAATTGAAAAGATTTCTCCTCCTGAAAGCTGAAAAATTAGTGCTACTTCAGCTTCAGCTCTGATTCCCTCTTCCTCATATTTAAAATTACTTACATAAAGAAGCGTTAGGAGGTTGCCAGAAGACACAGAAAACAGGTGGATAAACTGCCTGATACATGACAACTTTGCATAGTACAACATTATCCTGGGGCCATGCCCAAGAAAATTACTGGAGACCTACTTGTAGGAAAAGGGCTATACCACACAGACATATGAGTAATTACTAGTTGAACCAGAACTAATTCTACAAAGAGCTCTAGAAATTGTTAGCCAAATTGAGTCTGTCATGGCAGATGCTAAAATAATTGCTATGGGAGATTACAGGCCATATCCAAGCAGTTAATTCATTAAAAGTGTAATATTCAGAATGGCAATGGAAGAGCAGACAAAATGGTAGCAAAAAGAGCACAGTTTTTTAATAAAATAAGCACTACCGCCCTCCTGTGACACCCTCTAGTTCCCCATTAATACGAACAATTCATGCTTCAGTTACTGCTCAAAACTGCATATGTTTGCTAACTAGCAGGTCTGAATGAATTTCCCTATGTCTTGGGTTTGGAAATAACAAAGAATTTTGTAGTGTTTTGTACAGTTATCAGTGTGAAAAATACACAAAGTCATTGTCCCTGCTATAAATCCCTTGTATGGATGAAAAGAGTGGAGTATTGTTAAAAACTGTCACAGCTACTGGTTTCAACTGGCAAGATATTTCAGCAAAGAGTCCTCAAAGATTCACAGAGGTGTTGTTTACAGAAATGTCTGTATGAGTACTTGCAGGGAAATATATATATATATATTCCACATGAAAGGGTTTTTTACCAAGGGTTGTTTTGCTTGTCTCTGCTAAAGAGAAGAGAAAAGCTCTGAGACAATTTGTCTCCCAGTATGAACTAACCCTTGGCTCTACTCAGATGCAATTCCTAGCAGAGCAAAGGCTCATTTATGTCCATCAAATTCCACAAGACAGAGGTTATAGAGAATGTTATTGGCAAATAGATCACATGCTGGCTGGCTGCAAAGGTGCATATAGCCCAGCAGAAAGGGTAGCTGCTTGAAGGAGAAAGAAAATGGTTAGACACTGGATTTATTTTGCATTTTTCTCAGAGTTTTGAATGCATGCTGCTAAAATTGGTCTATCCCATAAAACTGGTCTACTCCTGAGCATTGATTACTTGTATATGTGCACCTTCAGGACACAGCAATAAAAGAATACCATTTCATTTGGTACAACTCACTGTAGAGGAAATGATGCTTGACATAACACAGATAAAAATAAACATTAGACAAATATACACCAGAACGCTGCATACCAAGAACTCCATAGTGACTTTTACAATTTTATAAGCTTGGATGTGTGTGAAAGAAAACAGTAAAATTTGCTTTGCAGCCAGGTTACCAACCTTACCTCATGCTGAATAGTACTTTACTAAAAAGCACTTTACAAAGCACACCACTCATTTACAGTTCAACATGATGCAGCAGGAGAGAACCTATTCCAAAATGTGGAGTAAAAAGGCTTTTCTACAGATATTATGCAGAAGTTCAGCAGAAGTGACTAAGGAAAACAAGTCTGTAGCCACATTCTCAGTCACACAGGGATATACAAATTACGTCCTCCTGAACTGCTTCTGAAAGTGACAGCAAACCAACAAAGTGCTGTGGCAGAGACAACATGGGAAACCCATTTCAATTAAACAAAGAAATAGGTTACTGTGCAATGTATGTGATGGGTTTCCTTAAGAAAGAAAAGAATTTCTCAAGAAAGTTTTGTGCAGGTCTAAAAAGAGCAATGACACAGAGGAAAAATGGGTGATTCTAAATATCAAACTGACTTTACAGCGTCTTGGACAAACAAATGAGAAAATCATGGCCTCTCAGGTGAGACATTTCAGCTCCACAGGGTATCCTGAGATAAGAGACAGAAAAACAGGGAATCACAGCTGCCCTGCAAGCAAGCCAGGCGCTGCCATGGGAGGCAATAGCATCGCTCTCGCGTCTCCTCCTGCCTCAGCCCCACCAACCATCCCCACCATTCTTCTCTAGGTAGCTGCTTTCATTAGGCAAACACAGCAACTCTGCTAGCCCAGTCTGGTCAGAAAGGAATTTCTGAATGAAGTGGTTTTTGAAGGCTAGCACAGATTTATCACATTGTAGGGAAAATACACATTTGAAAAATAGGTTAACAAATTTTCCCAACTATAAGTGTTTTTGCTTGAGTTCAGAATGACTTAGTTTTTCAAACCTAATTCATTATTCCCCTCAACTACATTTTCCTATAAAGTGATTAAATGTCTGTTTTCTGTTGCAAGAATCACCACCCAAAAATAATAAAATAAAATCATGAGATGACTAGTGCTCCAGTACATATGTATATTTCATATACATGAACATATAAAAAACAGATGCACTTGTGTAATTAGCTGATTACCAGCCATGCTGTGAATCCACAATATTTTTCCCTCCAACTCTCCCCTCAGATTTCAACACTGCAGATGTTCAAAATAATGGAACTACTACACACATAGAGGCAGGAGATTTCCAAATGCTCCTGCTGTAACCTCTTCTCTAATCACCTGCTGGAAGACAGCATACTGTGCCACTCAAATAATGTTTACAATTAATATGCCTCTTCAAAAGGGACACTCCAATAAAGACTATTATGCTCTATCAACAGAAGAAAAGTACAATCAGAAGTAGTCACTACTGTCTGCAAATGAGCCATTTTTTCTAAAGACTGTATACCAAATGCCTCTTCTTCTGCAAAGAAAAGACCTTGCACAAATCAGGAAAATGCAGACACAGGGATATTCCAGTTTGGACACCTAGCAAACTTCCGATAGAAAAGTTATGAAAACTGACTTATTTTTATATAAGCTTTTTAAAGATTGTCACTAGACCCAATATCTTACCCAGAGCTTTTGTCATTTATTCAAATAGAAACACTAAGCCTGATCTTTAAAGCTAAGATTTTATCAAGTCTTAAACTATATCTGATATAGATGTATAAAATAAGCAGTGTTCTGACAGCCACTTTCTCCTCAGGTCATTGCATGGTGAACTTTACACAGCAACCTGGAGATGAGGAAATTGAACTGTAACAACAAGTTGAAATAATGTTTGGGAAATGCCTCATTACATCATACATTAATTTTTTGCTTCCCCTACAGACAAGAAGCAACAGACCTTACATTAGGGTCCTGCAGACTGGAGGTCTTACTGGGATTTACAAAAGAGGTCTCTTCTTTCACAGCCTGTTAAAAGAAGGAGCCAAAGTTTAGTACAAGGTCCATGCACTTAGGATAATACAACTGTTTATTAAAAAAGTATTCCTGTAAGCATCTCAGAAAACTGCAGTACCCAAAATGCCTACTCTGCCCAGATTTAAAATACATGATCTTTTTGGGTTTTCATCTCCTAGAGCTGAGATTCACTGTGATGAGCAACAATGTACAATGTGCAGGGCAATAGTGTAAGGGAGAGATTGGTACTGGAGGAGAAAGAAAGGAACACCGATATTGATGGCCCCTCCAGAAAGCACTTGAACAGAAATCATACGAAATCTACACAGACAAACATACTGTAATTGAGCTGTCCTTTCAATTGGAGTAGAATAAATATTTATTCTGAAATAATGATGCCAACTTTTCATTCAGTTTTTGAAAACCTAACTGAAAAATGTGATCCCCTACATATATTCACAGTGTATGCACAATTCACAGAAAATTTCACTCACTACTGCTCTCTGCTAAATTACAGAGTCCTGCCTCTCATATGCCATTTGTCTGTTGATCTGAAAATACTGGTATTGCGAAATAACTTGCATGGAAATTGCTTTATCACCCGGGAAATGCCCAATCTAGGCAGGTATTGATATACTCTTCATCTGAGATGCAGTATTCCCAATCCATGTGTAAATGCCAGTGTGAGGACAACACTGCACCCCACTACAGAAAATACTGACTACAGAGACAAGAGTATTTCCAAATCAGTCAGGGACTTCTTAGACTGTGACATTTGCACCCCACTGTGTGAACAGATGGGGACTGAAATGGTCCCACAACAGAGTGGTTTTTCAGTGTTCAGTATCTGAACCACAGTAATTTCAGGCCATAGGTCCAGATCAAATTAAATTAAATGTGTCAGTCTAATCCTCTTAAAAAAGGATGAAACAGATTTCTTCAAATCCATCAAAACCAAATCAAAGGATTTTACAGACATGTAAAAATATTGTAAAGTTACATAAGACCTTCCATTCAATAAAAATGTATATATTCCATTTGTGGGTACTCATAAGAAAAGGAAACAAAATCAAAGCTGAGTTTCTTCTATACCTTAGTAATGAACTAAAATAAAATATCAGTAGGGATACTCAATGCTTGGGGAAATCACCCAAGCTGTGTTGGGTTTGTTTTCCCCATGTGCTAGAGGGAACAAAACCCTCAATACCACTTCCCAGATCATTATTTACGAGATCATCAGCCATGGTGGGAAGAGACTGTTCCAGCTTGTACACACAATTAATTGTATGGGCAATTAAACTGGAACCACTGGGAGCCTGACAGAAAGTGAACTCTGCTCTGGGTCTTCTCCAGCCCAGCAAGTACCTGAAGTGATGGGTTAGAGGGCATTTTGAGACTTCCTTTAGGAGGAAGTTCATCCCTTCCTATTAGAATTGTTGAACCTTGCATGTTGACACCAAAACCCCCATCTGCAGAGAGGGGACCCTCTGACCCTCATCAGCAGCTTTATCCCACTCCTAGGGGGCTAGTTTACACAGAGGAAGCTGGTTTGCTGCTAGGTTACTTGGAGGAGAACAGGATCAGCAGTAGGTACAAGGAAAAGCTCCACTCCAATGCAGTGCCCTTGCATATTTGGCTTTAATCTCCCTCAGGCAGAGGTTTTCTCAGTCCTGCACAAACACTCCAGAAATTAAGGAATCAGATAAATGTGGGACACCATCATTGTAACTCAGCCACCAAATGTTTTGCTGCTAAGGTTTTCAGTGAATTAGTCTCACATCATAAACCATTTGGGGATCAGGAGTGCAATTTTAAAATTTTAATAAATTTGTAGCTTTAAGAAATTCAGCTCAGTTTTAGAAAACATTTTTACTAGTCTTCTAGTTGCTCTGTCTAGCAGAATGTTTATTCAAAATCTATTGATTTCTTGAAAGGAAAGAAAAAAGTTTTTAAGGACTTGAGAGAAAGCATTGAAAATCATTCTTTGTTGCCACAGGTGAGCAGTGGAAGCAATATTTCTTTGTTCTACAGAAATTATAATGCTTTTTATAAAGCTGTTTGGTTTCTGAAATCTGCAAATGTGAATCCAGCTGTCAGAAACCTAATACAAGGTCTCTTCTTCCACACTGATGTCTTAGCAACATTTTATTGTTAAGCCTGTCAAGCTAGCTGCTTATTATGTGTCAAATTGGTTACTTTTTAAAACTATAAATTTTAGTTCATTCCAGTTTTCACCAAAGCAATTGATCTGCATTTTAAGATGCACTTGAACACAACAATAGAAAAGAGATTACATAGATCAAGAATGCAATGCAGGGGTTGTGATCAGCAATGAAAGTTTTAAAATTCCACTTAAATGCAATAAGCCATGGATCTCATTAGCCAGCGGAGAGGACTCCACTGTGTTAGACCCTTGACTTCTCAGCTCTGTGACTATATTATTTCTCTCTTTTGTCTTCTCTCCATTAGAAGGCTAAGCCTGCATCTCAGGAAGTCATATGTTCCTAAGCAGCATGACCAGCATCCTCCATCAATAAGGAATTTCTCTTGGTACTAATTTTTCTCCATTATTACTCATGTTTGAGAGATCAGAAAATACTCCTGTACCCACAAATAACCACTGCAGACTAGTGAGCAAATAATCCCACTCTAAATTGTAAGGAGAGAGGGAGCATGCAAAGAAATGAGGGGGCCTGAACAGCCTCAGGTGATGAGGCCTGAGCTCAGGGTGCCATGGGTGTGCACTGGCAGGTACAGATTAACAAGGATGGGCTCATTCTTGTCACCTTATGCCTCTCCTCCCTATCTGTGGATGAACAGACACAGGAAAATGTTATACTTGCAAACCCTTCTGCAAACTGTCAGAAAGTGTACCACCCCTGCTTCACTTGAGGGCTTACTGGCTTTTGGGCTGTTTGTTTCAGAATGAGGTCAGTAAGTCATCAACTGGCAGCCTGTTGCTTTTATTCTTCTTCTTAACACTGCAAATCACATTCACTAAATCAGAAGGACTATCTCAGCCTTACTGAAAAGACACAACTGTAGAACAAGGGTTATGCCTGTAGACAAACCTTGCAATATAATTCCCAGAGGGTTTGCCTTCATTTGAAAACAAGTGCACCTGCTGGAGCCGCGACTTGGGTTTCCATTGCAGGATGCCTTCCAGCAATGGAGCAAGGGGGTTTAGCCAAGGGTGGCAGGAGGTGCCTGGTAGGGAACATACACACAGAGCTGGGCAGAGGCTCTCACCCATTGAAAGCCCAGCACTGAGCTGTGTAGAGAAAGACAGGCAGAAGCAAAGCATGAAGCTGCTTAGATCTTAACTAAGGCGGATTCTCCCCTCCCACAGAGGCTGCTACTCTGAGTGAGAGATTTCAGGGCATAGCAGACCTGGAAGCCCAATTTATACAGCAGATTAATTTAATAATTACCCAAAGAGAAACAAGCTACTCTTTTGGCTACCAGACTGCAAACCAAATTAAAATTTGATCCATATAATCCATCCACACAATGCCATTCTCTTTTTTTTTTTTTTTTTTTTTTTCCCTGCATCAGGCCCAGAGGAAAAGAAAAATCATTAATGTTCTGTTTTCATATGCCATTAACTTTCTGGATGATATTAGAAACAAAGAATTACTTTATCATATTAAGCCTTACTTTATTCTATTTAGGGACAAGAAACATGACTGGGCAGCAATGCCATTGTACAGGCTCTCTTAACAGATGATTGCTAAGAAATAGTTTCACCAAAGGATGAAAAGAGGAGAAAAGTATCTAAATTTGCCCACAGCTCTCTGAACTATCTAGCTATGGGCAGCTGGGAGTTCTCAGACTACTTTTCAGTCAGCTCCTGAGCAGTGCTAATCCCTGCTGCTGTCTTGGCAGCCAGGTCCTTTGGAGCCTTAGAGAGGGGGTGGATGCTCCAGGGATGCTACACCAGACTCTGCTGAGCTTTCTAGAGGGGGTGGGAACACTTTCTGGCCCATGAGAGTAATCCCATGCATGAATTCATAAGCCCTGGTGGCTGGATTTGCCTAGTGAAGAGCAGCTCCTTCAATTTTCTTCTGAAGAAAGAGATAGCCCCAGGATAATGGAGGACAGAACCTGAAAATGGGAATTGGTTGCACCAAGCATGTACCAAGAGGGAAAATACAGTAAAGACAGAACTTTGGGTGCAGCCTTCTGTGATTTTTACCAGTCTGTGCAAGGCAGTCTGTGTTCTTCATGCCTCAAGCAAGCACCATGGGGAGCTAGTGTCATCTGTGTCCCTCCTCCTTCACAAGGGGCATTGCTGCGGCTCTCACCTCTACTGATCCAAAAGAGGAGTACCTTGGATAAGCAAGAAAACTGCATGAAGAATCAGATCACTGCAGCCAAAGGGGAGTGCCAGGTTCTCTGAGAAAGACAAGGGTCTAGAAGGCTCATAGGAAACAGATGATGGCTCTTATTTAGCAATTTCACAAAGTTCTCAGTTGCAGAAAGGAAGGGAGAGCAACACAGCTTTCACATGTTTGGAGATCTTCAAAAGGAAGGAAGGAAGGACACTCACTGCAGTGGCCTGGAAATACTTCTCTATATTGGCTCTTTCTGAATCTGTAATGATGGTAAGGAGGACTGAATCATATTTGATTTTTCAGCTCTTTATCAACAATTTAATCTTTTGTCAGCTATGCCAAATGTTGGCTGATCTCATTAGATAATAAAGACTAAGGAACAAGTCATCAGGAAGAATGTTCTGCCAAGGTAAATCTACCTTGGTGATTTAATATGTCAAATGTAAGTTTTCAGGCAGAAAAGCATGATGTTTACGTCTCTTGGGAACAGACTACTCTGTTTTTTCCCCTCTGAATGAGGCCTGGCACCATGGGCTATGGCGGGGCTCTCACACATCAAGGCAATTAACTGTACTTGTCTCATCATGTCCTGGCACGTAGAGTCACACCAGAGAGGAGACAAAGCTGACATACCCGCAGCTCCAGGAGTCTTCTGACACCACTGTCACATTTGCCTCCACTATCCCAGGGAATAAACTGAAGGTCTCATCAGTTCCCATATTCTGTTTATATAAATCTTCAATCCCCTTCTGTACCTCCAGCAAGGCTGCCACATCATTTCCTCAGTTCCTTCCCTGATTTTGAGGTATCATTGCTGACACACTTCTAATGAGCTGCCATGTATCACATATTCATCACACACAATCAAAATCTTGTAGTTTTATACCAGTGGAACCATCAAATTCCCGTAGCCTCACTTTTTAAGTTGAGCAAACCTGTTTCAACATAGCAACTGAACACAGAGAATTTGAAGCTGAGCCATTTTTAAATTCCATTGTTATGAACAATTACAACTGATGTGATGTTGCACTTGCTGCTGTTCCAGCTGAGAGTCCCAGAGCAGTTGCTTCTTTTTACCTAGCCTGAAACTTGACAGTGAGGTTATTGCTCATCCAAGTGGGTGACTAACAGCAACAGCTTTAGCAAGGAAGGCACAGTGTACATAAGGAGCTGTGGAAGCTTCCCCCACAGCCTGAACACCTCAGCTGTGACCTGTTATGCTCACATAATTTCAGTTCTGATCTCTGTGCAAAGACTGTCAAATTGTGCAGTAGCTCGATGCTGTGAATAAGGATGGAGAGAGAGAGAGAGGGAAGAAAGGAGGAGAGGGAAGCAAACAGCAACTAATTCATGATAGAAGGAGCATGAAATGTTGGAAAAGCTGATCCTTTCAGGGTACTTAAGTCAACATCTAGTGAAAGCTGAGAATTCCTCTGGGTATCCAGAAGGATTTGTTTAAGTCCTATTATAAGAAAGATAGCATATGATTATAAATCCTCAAGTGTCTTCCCCTCACCTGCTCTATTTTCATTCATGACCTGATTAGGGTTTGAATCCAGATCTCCTTAAGTGAATAAAGCTCCAAAGACCCAGCTTACATAAAGACAGGGAATTTTTTCTAGAAATATATGGCAAAAGCATCTGGACTTTGAAGAAGATAAGTCCTTGAATCTTTCCTTAAAGGAGGCAGAACACTAAAAGAGACAAAGAATCATCAAAAATGTAACCATGACAGATTGGCACTGTCGATCACCTCACTTATGCACCTTTTCTACCATAAATAATGCATAGATGCCAGTCTCATTTACATTGCAGCCATGGCTTGCATCTGTGTAGAGAGCACAGGATGACACCGGTATCCTGCATGACCTGAGCTATTTTCTGTACCATGGACCAGTCCTTTCCTCAAGAACACTTCAAACAACACAGACAACCTGCACTTAATCACATATTCGCAATACTTAAGGCAAATCTACATGATATTCAGAATGTATTTGTTTCTAGGATAGGGAGAAAAAAGAGAGAGATGGCTATCGACCTGGCCTAAAAATTTGCATGTGTATAGGCTTGTCAAGAAAGTTAGAGTGTGAAAGGAGTTAGAGGACTGAACGTCCCTTTGTTCAGCCTAAATGTCCCTTTGTTTATTGAGAACCAAGGCAGGGGAATCAATGGTTTGAGAACCCAAACCTGGCTGATTGAAGAGACCTCTCCCTGGCCAAGAGTTTCCATTGGGGTTGAAAAGGGACAAAATAAATAGGATATTGTATGCTCTTTTGTAAGGACCCTGCAGCTCCAAACCACCTTTTCTCACTACTTTTCTTTCTCAGCAAACAACCCATAATGTAGCTCACTAGTAATGACACCTCTATTTGTCTTCTATAAACTGCACTGCAAAAATGTACCTGCAGAATAAGCTTGGCCTTCCCTTATCTGCAGACAAGGGGAAAATGTGAGTGATGCAAAAATCAGCTGCAGTAGAAATCTGTAAGAAAAGGGATCCTTCCCTAGGCTAACCTGCTGGACACATCAACCCGAGGATTTAGGAAAGCTGGGTAACAGGTGCAGAATACAGACACCACTTGTGGATGAAAAACTGCTAGAACTCTGCCTGCCAAAATAAAAAGCCCTGCTGAGATAGCTGTACATTTGCTCAGGACCCTGTGCTTAATTTTAAGGATAATTAGGATTTGTCCAAAGCCAAAATGGATTAAAATAGCAACTGAAACCTTCAAGTATCTTTCCTTCATCACTTGGGCCAAGAACTTTCTGGCAAAAGGGACTCCTTGTGATACCAACAAGTCATGTCTGCTCAATCACAGCATACCAGCACTGACTCATGCAAACTGCAAAGGGGTTTTAAATGCTAGGGAGAGCTGGTCTTTTGTATTCTGACAGCTCCTTACTGCTGCTTTATACGAGTACCTCTCAAATGAAGACCCTGAAATATATGCAAAAAAAACCCCCAAAAACTGATATGTCAGTTGCTTCACAGTGTTTAGGGCTCCCCTGGAGCTTAATTATGTGGGAACTGTGACAGGTAGTCTGTCAGCTAAAAGGTGGCAGATCCCTGTGGCACAGTTTGAGAGGTGTGTTGTGAAACATTACTCATTTGCTCTCGCCCTACAGGTAACTGTATGGCATGCCCTGTGCAAATCACAGGTTCCCACAGCTGCATGTGGGCTCCTCACGTTTCTCACCTGTGGTGTCCATGGCAGTGAGCTCCTAGATCCAGCTTCCAGCATCCCTGTGCAGCTCGATTCTACATTTAGATGAGCAGCATATAAATATTCCTGCCTTTACCATATAAAAGAAAACCAACCCTCACTCATGTTAGTTTTCTGCTGCTCTATAACTCTAAACCACAAGCAGGGCTAAGTGATCAGCACCATAACCTTACAAATTTTCTGTCTAACTCAGGGCTATAACTGTGGGAGATGTATTGTCCCCTAAGAATGTGATAAGCTCTTCGGCACAATTCTGAAATGAAAAACCACAGAGATCATATTCCAGGATATATTTTCAAATGTCTTGCAACATTTCCCCTGGTTTTATTTTTTAAATCATAAGCACTGGAATAATTCATTTCTAAGGCTTTCTCTTGTGTTGGTGCCTAGCTGCCACAAAAAAAAAAAACAAAAAACAAAAAAACAAAAAAAAAAACCAAACAAAAAAAGTAAACTACAAAAAAATTCTGTCCCAACTTATATTTTCCATTTGGTAACATTTACTCCGTTCTCTGAATTAACAAGGAACAGCTTCTTCTTCTACTACAGGAGGTGCAGGAGGTGCTTTCATAAACTTGTCACATCCTGATGTTAGTAGCATATGGTATTGAAAATATTCCTACTGCTTGAAGGGAGAGCTGTTACAAATACTTCAAGCAACAGTTTGTTAATTTTGGATACAATCCTACAGTGCACCAATATTTTTCTCATGCTTTTAAACCTAACCATATAATGAAGATGCCCCATGAAGTTTCAAATGAATAAGTTAGACCATAGATTTTTTGGGGGCACTTAGAAGAACATTTCCTTTCAAACACCAATGTGCATAAGACAGAGCACTTCTTTCTTCTTCCTAGAGGAGAAAATTATCTTTTTTTCCCCTTCTTTTTTTTAAAATTTTTTTGTGCTATCATGAAATATGGGAATAACTGTTCTCTACATGAGGAAAAGCAAGGCTTTTCAACTTTGCTTTACAACTCAAGGAATATGGGCTGTGCCTTACAGACCCTGGATATACCTCTTGTTCTGGCTGCCTAGTAAATTGAAATATGACAGTACAAAAAAGAAGAGATGAGAAATCGGAGTGTTAAGAAGAAGGCCAGAAGGCAAGACTCCTCGGGGATATAATATGGAACTGGCATAAAAAGATAGAATTGGTCAGAGGATAACATCATTAGTCCTCCAGATATACTGAGCAGCAAGATATGTCAGATGGGGTCAAAGAGGGGCAGGATCACAGCCCTGGTTAAAGAGTTGTTTTCAATGAACAAAATTCTTCCTTATCTACTTTCCCGAAAGGATGCTGTGTCTCTCAGCAGTGTAATTCCATCCCAGCTCACTTTTCCCAGATGACTGAACTGACACTGGGAAATGGCTTAGCTATTGGTATTCAGCTAGTTGTCTGGGGAGCTGGGGGCAGGTAGAGAAGATAACTGGGTGGATTTATGGTATCTAATACTATAAAGTGGTTTGTCAGGTCCTCCTGTAGCAGCCTTCCCTTCTCTCACCTTCTAGATGATAAATGTTGTGTTTCCACTGGTTCCTTCACCATGACCATTTTTCCTACCCTTTTCAGGGCTTGTGTAGCCACAGCTTCTTACTGTAACAGCTGATCACTGCCTGGTCTCTGCCTGCTTATTTTTGCAATGTATCTGATATTTTATAATTGACAGGAGGGGAGCTCAAGTTCAGAAGAACTCATCTCTAGTTACACAGACAATTTTGTGGCTAATCAGGTAGTTGAATGGGGATTTCTAAGATTAAGGTGACTTCCTATTTTACTGGCTATAAATCTTAAGCCACACTTTGTTAGCAGTGAAAGTTTCAAGGATTTCAAACTGAACCTTATGCAATTATTTTCCCACAATGTATGTTCTACTGAGACAGTCTTCTTTACCTTCCTTCCTTTGAAATAAGATTTTTCCCATTGAGGAAAAGTCCACACACATCTACTTAATCCAATTTGATTTTTAAAGCCTTGTGAAAAACAAGACAGGCAAGAAGGAAAAGAGGAATGTTCAGTTTGCTCTGAAAGTTATTTACAACACAGCAGCAGCTAAAGAATATGGTTATGGCAGAAAAAGCAACCCAGGATGCTTTCTCTTGGAAAGCCTCACACTGAAAAATTAAGGCAGAGCAGGTCAATTGGGAGATGCATACTTTAAGCACATTTCCTATCTTGCCTTAATAATGTATTCTGAATGCAGCAGCACACACTGCTTCCAGCCTTTATCTATCCAGTCAAACATGATCATTAAGCTTATTCAGGAGAAAATACAAATATGAGAAGTATACCATGACATCCTGTAGAAAAAACACACAGGAAAAACAGAAGGTAAACCTAAGGGCAGAAATATGCTGCATAAAATAGAGTGGATACAACACAGAGTTCAGAGAGGTGAGAGAACTGCTTTAAGCAAAAACAAAAAGAAAAAAATCACCCAAACAACTCCTTCCTCCTTATGCTGCCAGATTTATGGTTTCTGCTATTGAGATCTAAGGCAGTCAGAATAACCAATTTCTGAAGCTTCCTCAGATCTAGCTAGAGCAGATGTAATGTAGCTCTCAAATGAAAGATCTGCCAGGGAACAACAAATACACAAAGCTGATTGTTAACCAAGTCCTTTGCAGGGCAAGTTGACCTGGTATGTTATTGTGAAAAGAAACAAAGCAATGGAAATACCAACATAATTTGTATTCAAAGGGAATAATGTGCTCAAGGATACCACAGGAACTTGGGATAACATTGTAACAATCTTTCTACCTCTATTCTTGTCCCTAAAACTTTGTATTTGGCTTTAGTTTTTGGCACTGATGGCATTATCTTTTGTCCACAAATTTTACTTAAGAAAAATCACTAATTTTAGGTTTCAACCTAAAATTAGTGACAGGGAAAATAACTTTTTGTAGTCATGCTATTTAGCATCAGTTTTCAGTTGTATGGCATAATTAAAAGAGTATTTTTGAAAAAGGATATATCTAATGCAAACACTAACCAAGCAGTGAAAATAGAAGATCAATATTTAGTTAAAAGCACACAAACAAGTAGGAAAGCAAAAGACTAGATAATATTTCACACTCAGACCCATCCCCTGAAATAATGGTTGAATTTGGATATATAGATATTATCATTAGAACAATCTTAACCCCAGTTTCCATGAGTAGTGGGTCGTCTCAGAAAACTCCAAACTTACTCTTTCTAAGCTACAAAATAACTAAAAGCTACAGTGACAAAACAGAGATTTCCTGAGGCCATCTTTCCTATTTTCTCAGCCTCTTCTGGCTGTATTAATCATGTCAGTTAGGATAAATTTCTTACTTCCACCCTATCAATCATTTGGAGTTACCTGAAGAAACTGCAGGGCAGCTAGAGAACACTCTGTCAATGTGCATACTTGACTAAAAATTATGTTCTTCCTCAGGAGGAACAATGGGATTTTGGAAAACTGGTGAAAGCTATACAAAAACTAAAAAAGCAGAGTATTAAACACAGATTACCTGGGCACCCACTCTAAAAGCAGCTTCCACTTGAGCTTTGAGGATATTGCACTTCAAATGGTCAGGTACAGATGAAGGTGACACAGGGGCATGAAGAGTCTTTTCTGATACCTTCTTGTCTTCAGGCTGCATTTATTAAAAAAACAGTGACATACATTAGAAAGCTAAGTTAATAAAATTATCAAAGGTTAAATTTTTACTTGATTCAGCAATACCGGCTAAAACTTCCATATTCATACCCTGATAGATACATCTTATAAGTTTTCAAAATATTTAATGACTTGATACTATGTTCAAGACAAGAATAGCCCCAGGGAACCTTGAGTAATAGAAGCAACAAAATGATGTGGAATGAAGATATATTAAAAAAGCCCAGCCAAGCCCTGGAGTAGTTGTTCCAACCTTTGATCACACTGAAAAAACAAAACATCATCTCAAAATATCCCACAAAAGGCAGAAGAGCAAAGAGCACAATTATAGTGAGCACTGGCTTTTTATACCACCTTTAAAATGCAAAGCTTTGTAAGTTCAGCAAGAGATGTGAAGGAATCTCCACTTAATTGCAAGCCAAGCAAAATCTCCTTCATCAGAAGGAAAAGAAAAATCAAGGAACTTTAAACATTGCTAATGCTGTTTCCAACTGATATAAATCCTTTACCTACGCAGTGATCTGAATCAGAAATGTTGGCCTCAGGATAGCTAGTGTAGTGCCCTGGTCAAACATGACCTAAAGGTTTTGTGCCTTGAACAAACTATATCCAGCAGAAATGCCACATTAATAAACTTCCCATGCAAAAAAGGAAAACAAAAAGACAATGTAAGACTAATGTATCAACAAAAAGAGTATGGTGAGACCAGGATTGTAAACATGAACCCTTAAACAGTCAAACTGTAATATGTCACATACTTTTAGAGAATAATTGGGCAATGGCATAACAGCCATTGCAAACTTTTCTATTCTTCCTGGAAGTGACACCTGAGATACAGATGAGTAACAGCCTGGATTGTGCATTCATTTTCTGCTCTCATGGCTGAGAAGGGTGAGTGGCTGTATACACCCAGGCAGAACAGATATGTAATGCTGTCATTCAGATTTCAGCCAAAACAGGTATAATGCATCAGTATACCAGTTCCAGTGATCCTTGAGGTTCACCTCTGCCAAGTATTTCAAAACAGAACCAATCATTTTTTTGCTACTGAAATTACCATATGATTAGCCCTTTAACTTCAAAATCTGTCTCCTTTATCCTTCCTTCTGCCCTCCCCCATGGCATGCCACTGGCTGATGGTAACTACAGTCTTACTGACTCTTTTCTCAGGTCCTCAAGCAAGCACAGACAAATGGGAATACCAAGATTCAAGGAACATCGTCTGCAAGTGCAACAAGTCACAAAAGCAGTTGTGCTGCCTGAGGAAACTGTTCAGCAAACACTGGGGATGGAAAGAGCCAGACCTTAGCAAAGCTCTGTTGACACTGCAAGATATTTATGTGTAAGCAAAGTTGGTCTAGCAGCCTTCTGCATCCAAAATTCCATAGCTGCCAGGTATGATTTTGAACAACTGTCTGTTAAAGGACTGCTCGTCATGAGATGATTTTTTTCTCTGCCAAATTTCTAATGATTCTTACATGATTATTTGTCAAGCTACATTTACTTTGTTTAGAGGAAGATATATTTGGACTTCCCATTCTCCCCATTCTTCTCCTAAGGGAAAAAGAAAATACATAAAATGAAAAGTGAGAGTGTCTAGCTGGGGCAACTTATGGAACTGTAGTCATCTATTCAGTCTTGATTATAACAGTAGTTCAGCAAATATATGAAGAAAAAAAACAAACTACCAAACCCAAACATGAAATATTTGACTGCCATAGGTGTCTTTTCTGGGATACTTGTGAAGCTGAGAAGTGGAGATAATCAAAAGGACAAAATTATTTGTAAAGAAAGCACAGCTTTTACTTCACCGATATTCTTGGTAGACAAAGTGAACCCATTTTAAAAAGGCTGTTATTGCTGCCAACATTCATGTGTATTGATTTCTAACAGCAGAAAAAAAACCACATTAAGCAGTGGCATTTCTAAAGGCCATGCAAAATCTCACCTTTGTCTTAACACTGTATACTAATTAAATAACATTTCAGTCAAGCAAGATTAAACAATTGTATTTTACTTGCTATAGCAAGACAATTGAGGCTTGTTTGGGAGACAAGCTTGTTTCATAACAAGAAATGTTCCCAAGTCCCATCCCTCTGTTATTCAGATGGATATAGATATTTTTCAGTCCTATTGTTCTTCTTCCACTGCACAACTTTCCCACATCAACCAAGAGGAAGATAAAAACTCCCAGGGCTGTCCTATAGTGGGGAATCCTCAAAAGATCTAAATCTCCTGCTATATTCAGTATCGTGCAGATGATTCCATTTAATGGAGATCCCCAGTGTGAGATCTGATGTGCAAGTCCCACAATGAGATTCTTGAGAGGTCCAAGTACTGATAGTGGTTGACCTGGCTGAAAGAGAAAGCTGCTGCTAGAAGGTGCACACTTCTCAGAAGCCAGTGCTGGGTATTCAGTTCTGCTTTAGTCCTTGTGTGGGTCACATTTTAAGGGTTTCACCTTCAAGCACTGCAACAGGAGCAGCAGCACCTTTAGTGACTGGTCAGACATGAAGAGCAGACACTGCAGCAACTGCTGCTTGGCCTTGTCCTGCTCAGCAGCTGCTGAGCCAGCAGCCAAAGCCACCATGTCCCCCTGCCCCAGTGGAAATGCCAACTGCACACAAACCACACACGGGGCTTAGGAGTGCTCGGCCTGACCCAGGCATTCTTTAGCTTCTGAACATATGTCAAAGGCTTCTTTGCCTGCCTGCCTTGGCACTGACAGCCTTTTCTGCCACAGAGCAGCACATCCTGAATCATTGCTGAATTCTGCTCTTCCACAGCTGATTAGCTGAGACTATTACACACAGAGTCAGTGGCACTGAGGATCCAGATAAAAAGTAAACTTTAATCACAAAACAAAGCAGCACCTCCTTATTGCAGACTATTAGCACTTCTAAGCATCTGTATAAATTCCTATTTTTCCCTAATGCCACTAATCTTTACATACAAGCTGGTTCATCTCCCAGTTTAACTCCTAAAGTATAACAGTCATCAAGAATGCAAAAGAAAATACAGTATTTCACAGCTACAAAAGCACATGCAGAATCTTCTGTGGTTCATTTCACCAGTTGGTAAGAAAATCAAAGATCTAAAATCTGTCTGCATTAGAAATCTCCACATACTATTGCTACAAGAATGAAATCTGTGTTCTACTTTATTTTGCTGTATAATAAAGAATTTTATATTTCCAGAATCCTTACTGCTCTCAGCATAAAGAGAGCAGCTATTCATATTTTGAGCCCGGCTGGCAGTTATTAACATTTTGTTTTAATTTATACACTCAGAGTATTCTATTTGGAAATTATTACAATGCCAAGCATGGCAGGATGTTAATGAAACTTCCTATTTTATCATTTTTATGACACAATTCAAAAGAATCTTAGATGCCCCTTTCAAGTGAAAGTCCTAGAGTCAAATTTACATTTGAAAGAGATAATATACTTGCTTAGAATTACAACTTAAACTCATCCCATAAGGTTTATAAATTAAGAAAAAAACCCATTAGGATTCCTCATAAAACTCCAGTTTTCCATGTCCAATTCTGCCATTCTCAATAACAGCAATGTGTTTACATTTTTTTCACCATCAATGCAGAATTTTATTTTTCCATGGAAGGAGAACACTGGAGAATTGCTTTTAAATGGAAAAAGTCAAACAAGCTCAGATATATACACATATAAAATTAGAGGCATTTTTTTTCTTTTTGTAACTGAAGTCTTACATTTGTTTTTTCTCCTCCCAAACATTTACTTTAAATTCAATTATATGTGCTGATACTAGAACTGAAGGCAGATTTGTAGACTGTTAGACAATCATGACACTGACTTTGGTTTGCAAAGCTAAGTGAATGTTAAGTACACATACTGAATATAAAAATAATTGTATGAAACACAGCAATGGCACTCCTGTAGATAACATTTCCAAGCTCTGCTTTAAAAGGTTCATGCTTTGTTCCACATCAAACTTTGTACCAAGAGCAAGATTCATGATCTTGTGCCACTGTGAATTTATTAATAGCCTCTCCTTAGCCAAACAGCATGTTTAAAACATGTATTTGACTGGAGATAACTGAAGAATAGAATGAATATTTTCTTTAGGAATGCAGGTCTATCTTTGTCGCTAGTCATCACTACTAGTGGGAGGTAAAATTTTAACAAAGACAACACAAATATATAGGTTCTGAAAGCACATTAGCTAAGTGAGGTTTCCTGGGACTCAACTACATCTGCAAATGTGCATGGAAATCTACAGACCCTTTTGCCCCTTTTTCACCAGGAAATTTATTGCTTTTAACCATGTGACAGCTAACACCAATTATGAACAGATACCACAATGATAAGAGTTGTACAATTATGTGTTATTCTTATTTGAGGTAAAGTTTACAAGCAGAAACTGCATCTTCTTTATTAGAAAAAAGTACAATTAAAAAAACAAACAAACAAACCCCTCATTAAGCTGTCAGACACAGAACATTTTCCTCAGGTTAGCTTACTTGGTCTAATGAAAAATATAACTCCCAACATGCTTATATCCTTGGAGTAAACCTCTTTAATTCTTGGTATAATATTTATTTTATAAAATGCTATTGTTCAATGTTATTAAATCCTACTTTTGTCACTGCTAGCTTCATGATAGTCTTAGAGGACCATGGCAGCCTCTCTTCCTGGGCTATACCCTCTGATCTATGTACCACACAGAAGAGTCACAGGTACATCAAAAAGGTGGGTTCATTTTGTGAGTTTTCTTAAACTACAAATGATTTTTGAAACCCCAGTGGCTTTGGACATTGCTGTTTAGCAGGGAGGAGGTAGTTCCACAGATTTTTGCAGGTGGTATCTTTCAGAAGCATATAACCTGTGTAACAGGGCAGTCCCATAATATACTTTTGCCCTGCTAGCAAAAGGCCATAAGTTCTGAGCAGAGTTTGCAAAGATGTTAAGGCTCATCTGGCTAGCTCTGTCTGAACCTCTCTCAATCTGCCTACAGCTTTGTTCTACTAAGTTTAGCTATAGCAGCTATATTTTTATATAGAAAACACTAGTGTTCTTTGTAGAAAGAGATATTTATGACCCTAACACAAACATGTAGTTTAAAACAATGTAGGGCTGATATGAAGACAGGGGCCTTGAGAAGGGAAGGCACTGGACATGGTCTAGAAGAGCGCTGATATGGAGTGATAGCACAAAGGGCACACTCTGGCACTGGGGACCCAAGGCTGTAGACAACTCACCAATGGCCAGTTAAAGTGCAGACCTGAACCTGGACAAAGTTGGGTTTAGGGGCAATAAAAAGAGCGAAGACATAATATATTGCATATATATGTGAAAGCCACCACGTACAGTAAATTTGGGTGTAATGTGAAGATGTAGATCAGTGAAGAAAGAGCAAGATGTAAAGACTTATTTGAAAACATACAAAAGGACCCAAAGTATATTGTGGAGTGAGGAGAAAAAAGAAAACATGAATATGCCTGGACAGAGCATTGGAACAGGCTGCCCAGGGAAGCGGCTGAGTCACCATCCCTGGAGGAATTTAAAAGATGTGTAGATGTGGCACTGAGGGACACGGTTTAGTGTTGGACTTAGCATTGCTGGCTTAAGAGTTGGACATGATGGTCCTTTCCAACCTAAATGGTTCCATGATTCTATAATCATCATAATTCTCTGACCCCACCAAAATGAAATCACCAACCTTAGGACCCACAGGTGTAGGGAAAGGGTGAGCATAACACCAGGAAAAGAGGTAGAAACAATTTGAAATGTATTATTTTTCTTTATTTTTATGCAATAATTACAGCTGGACTAATAATTACTAGACTCCCAAGATTTCAGAAAAGCTAATGGTACATTCTTGGCTTTTTATCACACACACACACACACACACACACACACACACACACACTGCAACGGGAGATGGGAGAACATATTTTTTAATGAAAGGCTTCCAAGCAGAAAATCAGAAATACATTCACAGCTACAACACTTAGGATTGTCTGTCTTGGAAATTAAGGAATTTGCTGGTACCAAAGGGCATGAAACACAAGTTGAAACAGACTTTCATCATTCAGTAGGTGGACAGACATGTACACCATACCAAACAGCTCTGGAAAAGAGGTTGGACACATCCATTCATCATTCCCATGAGACAAAGTTTGCTATAGCAGACAATCAAATTAATTAACTGCAGAATCTAATTTACCCAATTTCTTGCTAATTCTCCTATGGGTCGATTATTATGCCTGACAAATTCCAGCCTGAAAGCATTTTGCTTGAAAAAAATAACAATTAGCAACAGGAAGGGAGTGAAAACTGGGACTCCACAACAGATGTGGAAATGTTTGGGTTTTGGTTTTTTTTAATCAGAAATAGAGTAAATGAAGCAGCTTTGTAACAGCTTCAGTGGTTTTATTTAAGCATAATATTTTGGAGGATGCAAGAGTAGGCCATAAAAAGCACTTAGTAGACCAGAAATCAATGGAGTGGTACAGGAGAGGAGTTAACGCTTCATTTTTTTCCCAGAAACTAGACACATTGAACACTCATTGAAACCTGTTTGCTGCTGGACTGAGTAGCTAGTTAACTACCATAACCAAAGGAACTTTGAAGGCCCCACTCTCAGTTAAAAATTCTTGTCACATTTTGGGGTTGTTCAATCCGGTCTAACCTCCCTTGCTACCTTTGTGCTGGGCAGTGCTCTATGGCATTTCAACACAGAGTTAGCCCAATATTTGCAGCATGTCTCTCTCTTTCACTGGAGAAGTCATCTACTGAGGCAACTCCAGGCTCTGCTCAGAGACTTTTGGTTTGTTTGTTTTAGCTTTGTGAGCTCTGTATACACATTTCACCAGAATCTAGGTCAGACAATGGTACTTGAAGAAGAAACCAGAAGCGAAAGGCCAAAAGAACTTCAGAATTATTTGCTGGTCACAACCCATAGCCTGTAATGTAGGGCTGAACCACTGAAATGCTTTCCAGGGGTGATTCTGGGCCAGTTTCAAGAGTTTGTACAATTTTCAGATTGCTAAAACCAGTAATTTTAATACATTTTGAAGGTCTGGCCTCTTTTGCATTCACATGGTAGCTGCTGTTCATGGGAATGCTGCCCAGTTCTTAAACCCAAACCCTCTCTGACTGCCAGGGGAGGGCTTTCATTAGACAGCCCATGTCTCTAGCCTTGCTTTTTGCTGAGCTTCTGCCAGAAACAGAAGCATTTAGCAGCTCTTGGTGCTCATTACAAGACTTTTTCATCAGCTAAACTTTGACTGATGGCAGACTCATCACAGCAGACACAGGCTGCATTTACTGTGCAGCTGCATTTATTGTGAAGCTCTTACTTGTTATGATACTGGGTTCTGCTAATTAGTCCTTAAATAAATAATCCATCTGACTGTGGACAAGATTCTAGATCTGCCGGGACAAGCCAAAGAAAACCTTTAATTATAAAAGAGCTGAGTCCTCCCTCCACAGACTTGCAGTGAATATGAACAAGCGAGAGGATCAGAGATCAGGCAGAAGTTGCAGGTACAATATTTGGATTACTTGCACAGTATGGTGGAATACAGGACCAAAGTGTTTTAAGCTTTCAGTTTAAGAAAGCAGATAGACCATAAATCTACTAATTTTGAAACCACAGAGGTACCACTAAGATCACATCTTTGAAGCTTTTGTGCAGCACAGGTCAGATTGGTTTACCCAATGTGTGCTATGGTCACTGTGGAGGGAGTCCTCTCACATCTTAACTTTGGCCCTTTAAATATGCCAAATTCAGCTCTCAGTGAGCTCAACAGTGTAGGACAGTCCTTTAAAGCATGCTTTGGACATTGCACCTGAGTGAATGTTCTCCGCTGGGTTCAGATAGCGCATCAGTAATCACATCTGAACAACACAAGTCCTCTCACAACACCCAGGTATTCATTGGATGAGTCTGAGATGGAGAATTTTCCTTTGGCAAACTATGTCAGTGCTTAACAAGCTTTGCCTATAAAAAGCTGTACTTATTATCAGTTGAGAGTATTTCTAGAAGATGAACTTGAGAAATGCACATAGGAATGAAAGGTGACTTTTTCCCATTTCACCCCAGTTTGCTGACTTTATGATTTATCTTTTTAATTCCCACTTGAACTAGACAAAATTAGAACTCCTTACAGGTGAAAACCAAATAGATTTGGGAGAAAGTCTAAAATATTCCACCTTCTTCTGTTCATTGAGAAATCTCCAAAAATCATGACCTTATGACTACATTAATAAGGCATAAGGACTGCCTACCTGAACTATGCCACAATCCTATCACAAACACTGAACATAGTTCAAGCAAATCTTAACGACAGTAAATCCTCTGCATTACAGAATAAATTCAATTAACTGTAATATTGAAAAAAGTCCAATATTTAATTTTCTCATTAGAAACACCTGGTTCACTGATTTTTAGCCTTGACCTCCATCTCCTGGGATCTCTCATCCAGAGAAGAGAAAGATTTTGCTATATAGATATACGGTCACCTTGTGCTTACATTTTTTGAATGCTTGGTCATGTTCCCTTGGATTTTAATTTCTCTAACGCTTTTTGAATTAATATCAATAACAAAAGGCTGTTTGTAAAGCCAAGGTAAAATAATTTAGCTGAGTTCTTCCTTGAGCTGACGAAGAACTCTTAAAACACCATTTCTCTTCTAAAAGATCTGTACAGAGTCACTGGGGGCCAGGACCCACCTCTTTTGAAGACAGTGGCAATGCTCTCATTGACTTCACAGGGTCCAGCTCAGGACCTGTGTGGTTGCAAACCAGAGATCCTGGTCCAGATTCGGATCAAGGGATCCCAGTTCAGGCACAGTGGATTAAGCCTTCCATGGATACGAGGAATCACTGACTTGCTGATCTCTGGCAGAAACAGCAGGACATGGCTGTTTGGCCACCCCTGCAAAAACTGTCTCATAAAACGCCCACTAACATCAGATGCCAGAGGGAGTTTATGGCATAACACGGACTCCTCATGTAGAAAAACAAGATTTTTTTTTATCACTTAAAGTGTTGTTATTTTTTTACAGCTCTGGGCTGCCTAGATGACTAACTCTTCACAACTAAACTAAAACTATAGCATAACATTGTTGCAGCAGCTTCTGAAATTTTAAAAGGCAAAGCTGATTGAAATGCTAAATCTAAAAACCAAATCCCAGTCCCATAAGAAGATGGTGAGAGGTGATTAAGAGGCAAGCCAGCTGAAGATGAATATTGATTTGAACTGGAGGTGAAAAAGCAGCAGCTTTTGAATATGAAGTGACAAAGGTGCTCTGGCATATATATGTAAAAGTATATATGTATATGCTATACCTTGTTCATGCTGACGTGCAGGGCTGGCCATGGTCCAACTACCTTCACACTCTCCGTTTCTATTTTCTTCAGATGAGAGGTTTCATCATAAAGAAGGGGAAGTCCTGAGCTCAGTTCTAAAAGGATTCCCAAAAGAAAGAAAGAAAAAGACACAGTCTGAAGGGAGGCTACAGAGGAACTTCAGAGCAAGACACTCAACTGCATTTGAAGAGACGGAGGTTGGCAAAGCATCTTCTCTGTAAGACCCTCTAAAATGTTCCATAATTATGCCTGTTGGGTCATTTTGCCTTTTTCTGTTTAGCAAACAATTCCTCCCCCTCCTCCTTCTCACCCATCCTTTCATTTCAGCAGAGCTTTTGCCAGCTTTGGGCTAGATATTTCTCTTCTTACCTCCTCGCCGCCTCTACCCCCTCTATATTCTAAAACTTAGTTGACACCAGAGGGATTATTTATGCAGCCAAGGTGCCACTCTCAAAACATGTGATGTGTAAAGAGATCAGAGTATAGCTTTTGGCTTCTCTCAGACATCTTTATTTATATGCCAGCCTCTTTAAGACTGTTGTCAGGAATTTGCTGTGCTTTGTCAACAGAGATTTTGAGCAAGCTACTGGCACAGAACGACAAGGAAAAAATACTTTTTCAGACAGCCCTAAAAGATCTCTGTCATTATATTGGGGATGCTGTGGCATATATGTACATACTAGCAAGTACCCTGAGAAAAATAAACTTCATCATGTGATGATTTAATGAATCTCTGTGTCCTCCCGTATTTCTTCTTGCCATGGATTCTAGATAATAACAGTTGGGAACAATCCAGTTCTGTGGAGTCTGATTCAAAGCCTACTGAAATCAATAAAAAAACCTTGCACTGACTGACTTGACTGCAGTTTGGTTTGGATCAGGTTCTTAAGCTGTCCTAAGAATATTAAATATTACTCACTCAAGATCTAATTCTACAGCTGTTTAAATATACATTAAGTGCTTTGCTGACTAGAGACAAATTGCTAAAATCAGCTTACAGGGATATAAGCAAAAAGCTGGTTTTGGCATTAGTGAAACATTATCAGACCTTGAGGTAATAATGCCCTAGAAAGGGTTACAATATCAGCATTGACCTCCTCTTGGTGGTCTTTCATCACAAGTTAGTGTTGCCAGAGTTCAGCATTTCTCACATCACAGCTGCTTCTGTGCATATGAGACTGTGAAACTGCCTGATACCCTGGGAATAAATTACCACAGCCATAAAATCAGACATGATGATGGGCAGTTTTTTTGAAGAAACACAATCATTCTAATTTCCTCCTAAGAAAGAAAATAAGGGGTGAGGGGGAAATGCCTTATTTAAATTATTCGAGTTTGCTATTATTCAAAACTGATTTTTAAGATGTGGGGTTTTTTTGGTTGTTTAAAGGGAGAGCTCTGGAAGACAAGCAGGCCAGTTTAGCCTTTTAACCCAACCTCAAAAACAAACAAAGGAAAAGGCAAAAAAAATTAATTCCTACAAAAGGCATAAATTTCCTGAGTCAGCATCAAGTCTTGGCAAACCCAGGCTTTCATTCCAAGAAAGGATCTGGCAGCACTGTGGTTTTTCAAAGTGCTGTTTTCAGCTTGAAATTCAGTCTGTGTTAGACCATTCTCTGCTCAGGGTTATGCAAGGTCTTTCATAGCGAGCTGCTCAGGAATAAAGGACGCCTTTTTTTGAAGTGATAACCTGCAAGCTCAGCCCAGAGTTCAAGAGGCAGCCTGGGTCCCCTCTTCCCATTCCTCATTTTCTGTCATAAAAATTCTGTGAGCCGCACTGCATACGTGTTGGCATCTGCTCCCAGTGATAGCCCCAGCTGCTGACGGTGAATCTGCTCATGTGCACCAGGTAATCCATGCACGACCTTGCCATGCCAATTAGGCTCAGCAAGCAGCTCACCCTCTCTTCCCTGTAAGGCTGACTGCTGCATAGAGTGGGAATTCTGGGGTTCTGGGATACGCTAGGGGAAGATGTGCTGCACCACAAGATGTGATCTGTGTACATTAGCTTTGAGGTGAGGAGTAGCATCGTGAGTACAAGAATCAGGCTGAATGCAGGAAAACAACATCTTCTGCTGAACTGCCTTCATAAACACACACATCAGATTTGTTTCACTGGGTTTCACCTCCTCCAGTAATTGAAGTAGACAAATTACTTGGAATGTGAAAAATCAGGCAGGTCTGGCCTGGGTTTGTTTTCTGTTTGTTTCTGTGATGAAGTCCTGGGCTGTGTGTTTGCTGGGAAACATGCACTAGTATTTAAAGGAACCCTGGCTGGGCCCATTGTTATTTCCCTCTCTACTGCCTATGTCTCGCTAATGACACTGGAATTTTGGAATTTCTCTGAATAGATGTAAGTGGAAGAAAGGCAGATGCTTTCTCCCTCTCAGCCTAATGGTGGGTACATATCAGTGGGTCACTCCATGTTCCACTTCAGAGGAATTCAAAACCATCTCAGAGCTCAGTGACGAGTCCAGTCCATAGCAACTGGAACAAGTCACAAAACACCTGTGGTCCCATGGAAAAGCACAAGGTAGGTTAAGTGCTGGTGTCACCTCTGTCAGCCTTATGGGGAAGTTTCTGCTAGGAGAGTGTATTTGCCCCATGAGATCTTTTTGCTCTTCAGACATTTCCACTTGAGATATTTTGGTCACAAGCACCCTCTTTCCTGAGAGCATCCCCATTTTAGTGACCACTTACTTCCTAGAAACACTTTCCGAGCACTGGCCTTTCCACACAGCCTGGAGCCAGACATCAGTCCCCCATGTCCTCACGTTCCTGAGCCAGACTGCTGATAATGTTTCCTCTCTGCCTGACTTTTTCTTGGCCCACACACTGTGCCATGTCCTCCACAAATGACCACTGGCCAGCATGCTCCTAACCATTTCAGTACATGCACTGTGAACCTTTCCCACAGGCTCTCTACAAGAGTTTTCTCAGCTGAAATAGCCTGAGCAGCATTTTAATGAAACCATTAAAAACAAACCAACCCTAGTCCCCTGAGCACCAACCTTGAAAAGGCACTTAAACCCATCACCCCTAGCTGCAAATGAGTAAGTTGGATTCTGTTTTAAGGGAAGTGCTCCTACCCAGACTGCCACTTCTCTCACAGCATTAACGTGCCAGATATAACCACGGACTGGCTTCTCAAGGGAAATCAGCTTTGTACCTCCAGCTGAATGCACGGGTGCCACAGAGGATCGGCAGTGGGTTGCAGTAGGGCAGCATGCCAGCATTAAGACACCCAGCACACTGCATGCACAGCTGCCTAAAGAACTCAGCTGGGAGCAGTCAGCACGGCTGCACCACAGCCTCACCTTGGAGGTCTTCCATCCCTTTCCACTCCCTTAGAGAAACTGGGAACTGGCATTCCGTGCTACTGGCATTGGGCAGGAACCAGACCAATTCTCTTCTGCATCAAATAGTTAGTGTGGAGCAGCCTTCAGGAGACAAAGTGAAGAGAAAAGGTGAATCTGTCTCCAGCAACAGGTGCCATACAT
Organism: Passer domesticus; assembly: GCF_036417665.1. Taxonomy (NCBI): domain Eukaryota; kingdom Metazoa; phylum Chordata; class Aves; order Passeriformes; family Passeridae; genus Passer; species Passer domesticus. The sequence continues at coordinate 95,797,494 of NC_087474.1, forward strand.
GCCATGGCTTCTGAAGTCCCTTCAGAGCATGGCAGCTGCCAGACAGGCCAGGGAGGGAGCTCCCCACCACCAGGGCCAGTCTGGGGGAGAGGGCTCACTCTGCCCACGGCTGGGGGAGGACATGGAGCCTTCTTGGGCCCCAGTTTCATCTCACAGGTAACACTCACTGGGCACAAAGAGAACTCTCCTGATGTTTGCCCTTGTGCTCTTCTAGGCTTTTCCTAAGGTTATTTCTGCAATAAGGAGAAGCAGGAAAGCTCCGTGACCTGAGAGTGCTGGAATAAACACCCGGTGCTGTGTGGTTTTTGCTGTTTCTTTAATTCCCTCCTGTCCCGCAGGTGGGCCCACGGCGGGCGCTGGGGAGCTGGAGAGCAGCAGCACTGCGGGGACTGAAGCGGGGGCACCGGGAGGGGAGTCTGCACGGAGCTGTGGGCTGGATGGGAGCCAGGAGAAGGGGGTCGGGGAAAGGCAGTGCCTTCTGGGTCGGGACACTCAGCAGCAGCATAGCTGGCTCTGAATTAATTTCCTGGCATGCTTCAGCTCTAATTTGGGAAAGGAAAATATGGGCTGGCACACCCCCCAGAAAGGTCACCGCCTCCCACGGTGCCAGGCTGATAGCCGGGAGAGGTTTTCCAGCACGGCCTTGCCAGCATGGCCCCAGCACCTGCGCCCAGCCCGGCCGGGGCCCAGGCCGCCCGCAGCCCCACGGCAGCACGGCCCCGCCTGAGGCCAGCCGGCGGCTGCAGAGCCGGGCCGAGATGAAAACACCTCGAAACTATCGCACTCTCCTGGGGAAAGAAAATGAAAGAAAATGTTTCTGATCTTCTGAAACCGAGTCTGATTAAAGTGCTTGTCCAGAGAGATGCCGGTGCAGTACTGCTGAGGTGGGACAGCTTACAGTCAGGGTCACCCAGTACAGTCCAAGACCCTGGTTTCAGGAATTTGAAAATTATCAGATTAACTGACCAGGGTGAAAAATTCTGTAATGGATAGCTATCTCAGGGCCATTTACAGTAATGAAGGCAAAAACCGGGCAAGGGAAGAACTCATCGTTTCCTAGAGACAAGGAATATAATAGATCATATATCTTGTTTTGCCCATCATCTGACATTCTTACACAGCTTCAGCATCTGACACACTGCAGAGTGCAGAGATTGTAAATCTGGAGAGCAGGAATTAGGACTGCTCAATGACAGGGATGTTTCTCTTCCAGTTCCTGTGTAAAATATTTGGCCAAGCTCTGTACTCTTAAAAATGCTTGTACACATTCAGCAGCAGACTTCCACCCAAACTCCCCCAGACTACATCAGGAATGGATAAGCTTCTCTCCTCGTTGCTTTCTACAAGCCAAGAATTTCTCCACTAAGGAAGCAAGAATATTCCAGTCTTGGTAGCTAAAGCTTGCAATTATTCCGATTACCCAAAGAGCAAGATGCTGTATGTCCAGGGTTCCAAAATTTCTGCTGCCTGTGCCCAGACATGAAAACAAGATCCAAACAATGAGGGCTGAGGGCCAGCTGGACAGATCAGCAAAAGACAATAGCAGATGAGGGTAGGTTTGTGAAACTATACAAACAAATAGTAACAATTAAAAAGGAGCCTGTGCCAAGTGGTTAGAGAGTCAGTATCTGTGACTAATGGGGTATTTGTTCAGCTATGGAACACCCACCTAACACTGAATCCCACAACCCTGTAGCAAACCAAGGAAATTGCAAATCTTGTTTCATTTGCACATGCTAAAAAGCTAGCAAATAATAACAGGAAGCACATTCTTCAAGGAGGAAAACCGAAATTCACAGTGTTTTACTTTCCTTTCCTTTGCCTCCTTGCCCAAGACAAGCCTGAAAGCAGCACAGTCACTGAAATAACAATCACTGCAGTGGACTTACTGGTTGGATTTGGAACCGCAGAAACAATGTCCTTGCTTTCGGGAGCAAGGGCACCATAATTGGCGTGGTGGTGGTGATGCCGATGGTGGTGGTGGTGCCTTGCAGCCATTTTTGTGGTATATGGAGTTCCACCATTCTCTTCAATGTTGAACGGATGCAGATCGCTGTTGTTCAATGGATAGCTACAAAATAAATCCAGTTCGAATTAGAGCAGTAAACAGTAGCACCAATTGTACTTTTGGAGAGACAGAGTGAAAACTTTCTTGGGAAAAAATGCACAGCATTTTTGTAAATAATTTTTTTTTTTATCCCAGATCTTTACAGTTTTCTATCTCCACAAGATTTACGTGATGAGAAAAAAGGATGCCTCTGCTTGTTAGTATGACTTTAAGATCAGAGCTCGTTTTGATTTTACACAGTACATAATCTCTGCTAGAATCTTTCCTGGGATAGGAAAGTCATCAAGCAGAAAACAATAACTCCTTTAAAGTGAAATTGTCCAAAGAGCAGAGCAAGGAACAGAGTAAGACTACATTCCCGAGAATGTTCAGCTCTCTAAATTTATGATGCAAAATAGCAATATAAAAAAAATTCTGACTTTTAGGCAAAAAATTGGGAAATAAACTATTTTACAGATAACAACCTACAAAATAGCACTTGGTCAAAAAGGAATACTACCGGTGCTGGTATAAGTAGTTTGGATCTTGGTGGGGGCTTTTTGCAAGTGTTTAGTTAGGAGATTAACTATTGTCAGTCTGCAATAGCTCACAAACAGGGACACATTGACATTTTAAGTCATCATCTCTAACTGAGAGGTGACAAATTACAGTGCTGCTTTTCTTCATTAGCTTTAACTGATACTATTTCAGTTTATTGTTTGAAATTATGATAAATTTCTAGAAGTGATATTTTCTCTCCATTCTAGCAAACAAAAAAGATTGAGATAACTCTACACAGATATTGCAAACGACTTGAATGTGCTTTCCTCAGAGGAGTGCTTAAAATTTTTATAAGGTTTTAACTTATTCTATAGTAGTGCATTAGACAGTAGTTGCAGTAAATCAATCAATTTCAACAAAAGATGAATCCCCTGCCTATTTGAAATATGCTAAAGAAATTATATCTTCAGCTGCATGGGTTTCAGTTTGCTTTTATTAATAACAGCAGCCAAAAACCTGACAACATGAAATGAAGGCAAACCGAATAATTAAAGGAACAATGAATAAATTATACCTAAGATACTTGCTACATATGTTTTCTGCAGATTACTTAGTGATTCAAAGCAAAGTTAACCAGTCATCTGTAAATAAACACATCTGTATAATTTCCAAAGTTCTACTGAAACATGCAGCTTGGTACATCATTAATAACCACTGTCTTCTTAGTAACAACTTCAGACAACATGAGGTTTCTGACTGGGTACTAATTGAATAATACTTTTATGCTGGTTACTTTTTGAAAGCAGGAGGCGGGCAGGGGAATGTTGTGTATATTAATCTTGGCAGGTTCCCTGCATGAAGCAACCGCTGCCAATAAAGGCACTTCTGATGGCTTTCTTGCCTTAAGGAAACAATAGAAATAGGTGTCTGATCCACAGGGGACAGCTTTTGTGAGCTCAAATAATGCAGGACTGGTCTGTCTTTCCAAACTGCACTATATCTTTACTGCTATAATCAAATCAAGCAAGTGCCTACAGGGGGAAAATGGTACAGGCTAATGAGATTGCACACTAATTGCAGCAGCTCTCCTGCACTTTCCCTTCAAGGGCCTTGGATTGGCATGACATTTTTTGACTGAGAGGATAGGTGGTTTTGTTCACATGGTTAAAACCCTGCCAGGAAATGAGTTTGGGGCTGGAGCCTCAGCACATTTTTTTTTTTTTTTCCATCTGATTCAATTTTTTTGAAGACACAAACCCCTACATGTTGGGAGTTTCATTTCACCCACTGGCAGGCTGGTCAGTTGGTCTTTTCAAAATGAATCACACCAAATCCTTACACTGACTCCTCATACTGCTATGGTCCCAAGGTATCTTCCGTGCTGAAATGAGAAGGAGCTGAGCAACTGAACGAGCCAACTGAATTGACCTCTGGCACAAGGGCAAATGTGCACCAAATTCTCTAGATGTATTTCTTGATGTTCCAGAGAGGAGACTAACACGTAAAATGTAAAAAGCAGGGAGAGCATTGCATCAAAGTAGTAAAGAGCTAGCCCAGCAAAGCTGATGTTCAGCTATGCACTGAAATCCTTGAGGAGAGCAGGTCACAAAGCTCCAGGCAGGGTGTCACTACCCAGGCAGCGCTCTCCGATGTGAAATCCCACGTTCAAACTGCCGGCCATGTAAAAGCGTGTGGTCATCTGCACTCTTCTAGCAACTGACAGATGTCAAGGCAAACTTATCTCAGGGTCAGCCAACGCTTGCACGTCCGATGCATATGAGGCTGGGAATTTGCACAAATACCATCACTACAAAGGAGTTACTGAGCAATCAGAAACAATAGGCCTTGCAGCAGCCACAGACCTAGCCAACTAGAAAGGCTGACAGCACCCAAACAAAAATGTCATTAGTAGTCCAAATCCCTTTTCTATGTACTCTCTCATATATATTTTAGGGGGATATTAGGTATCTTACTGTAGTTTCTACAAGGTGACATCATTATTATCTCCTATCATATGTTTTTCACTTTTCTGTTCTTCCACTGTCTTAAATATAGAGACTTGACACTTTTCCACTCAATGTATCCTTTTGTTTGCTTTCTATTGCTTGCTTCTATCCGGCTTACCTAAATAGAAAACATGCTTATGTATTCTTCCCAATCTATTGATGTAAATAAATCACTACTTTCAGTGAAGCAACTTTTTGATCATATTCTAAAGTGTTCATACTCCTGACCTCCAGGAATTTATACCTGCTCCGCAGACATCAAGTAATGCTCTCAGACTATGTGCATTATATGGACAGGTAGCAGTTTTGATACTTTCTCTTGCACCTGCCTTCTGGCCATCCTAGTATGCCAATATCACACCTTTGGTTTACTTCTTAAACATCAGTTGGCTGTCTTGCAGGTTTCCTCTTTCTCTGCTGTTATTTACTTGTGTGGCTTTCTCAACAAGCTTGAGCTGTTTTCTATACAGACGTCCCCTGTCTTTCAAAGAAAATGAGGCAGGGCCCTACAGACAAGTGTGCAAAGGAAGCAAACATGTCTTTCTTCTTTGTCCTTCACTCAGGGAAAAGCTCTCCTGAGGATTCAGTTTCTGCAGGCTGAACCTTCAAAAAGGCCACTCAGTGTTCACAAGAAGGTTAGTGCTGCCTTTAGTCTCAAATTCACATTAATTACTTCCTTATGACCAAAAAGGCAGCACATTGAGGAACAAGGAAAATAACACATACCTACTAATTTCCTTTTCTATTTTACAGTTTTCATTTACATTACTAGTCCTCTGTCTCAGTTTTACACTCCTCACACTTTACCCAAAAAGCTGTTTTCAGTTGACATTCTTAGATTTCATGTGTTCGAGTCACCTGCTGCTTTACCAAACTATGTCTCTAGTATAGAATTCACACACACAACAGTCTTAAGAGCATATAGGAAAATGGGGAACAGAAAAGTTTTTGAAGGCCTTCAAAACCAAACACGTGGGCCCGTGTTACCTGAACTGAACCTCCAACACTTTCACTAGCAGAGACTCCATGACCCTCTTGTGCAATCAATTTCAGTGTCTCAGCATGTCTACACTTATTTCTTTGTTTATTCTGTCTCCTTTACTGCAATTTAAGCCACTATTTCATCTCCCATCTATCACAGACACAGTAAGGAGGTTATTTCTTGCTACAGAAACCTGTGTTTTTGAAAATGGCCCTTTACACCTCCCCTCAGGATCTGAACAGCTCTGAATTCCTCAGTTGCCCCCTCACAGGCTGCACATTCCATACAGCTCTGGGACATTTTGTCATCCCTGTCCACCCAGCTGCCCCTTGCTCTGCTTCGAACATGTGGTGGTAAGAACTGGACTCCCCATTCCAGCTGAAGCCTTGCAAACACATTTCAAAGAGGAAGCGTTGCTTCCCGTGTCCTACAGGATCTACTCCTGTTTATACACAGGAACATGACATTTTTTATATAGTCTGGAATTGTTGACCCATGTTTAACATGTGATCCTCAAGAGCATCAGATCCTTTCCTAATCTGGCCAGGTTTCCAGCCCCACAATCTCAGCTGTTGCATCACTCCTACCTAAGAGCACAAACATTCCTTCTGAGCTGTGCCCTAATCTTTCTGATGTGCTAAGATCAATACCTGATCAGGACTTTTCTCTCATACATTACAGGCCCGGTATTCAAGGACTCCCATTTTGGTGTAACCTGTGAGTGACAAGGGGTTTTTTAAAAAACATAATTGCCTTTCCAAGCCATCGTCCCAGCTACCAGCCTCAGTCTCCTGTAGAATATAGTGGTGCAGCCCTGCAGAAACATCTTGCACCTGTAAGAGCAGGCTTACTCCTGCACCCTGCCCATGCCTCTCTTTCCCCACTCTTCCTCTAGCCATCTTCCACCTGTCTGAAGTTACACGTGGAGAGCAAATGGGGAGACTTCTCTCCTCTCCATGGGGAGGCTGGAGGGGCAATAGCAGAAAGCAGGCTCAAACTATTGTGCCCTGCGGATGACTCTAAGAGTTTAGACCTTCCCTACCATGGCTGAAAATCCCAGGCTTCTAGGTCTGGTTGTGATAAATAACCTTCAACAATTACCACACCCACCTCTATTTGCTTTGAACATTCCTCCTGCACCAAACCACTGCAATTTTCCAATATTTAAAAATCCTCAAACTTTCCACAAACATCTTCAGAACCACTCTCAGTCCTCTCCCATCTGTAGCTCAGAGCAAGCCTGGTGGAGATTTGCACAGTTTTGGCAGCAAAAATTCACACTGCCGGCGTTGCACTGAATGTGCTGGGAGATGTATCACCCATCGCCGTATCATTACAATACCTTCTCCAACATCCAAATGGGCTTTACATGCGCACCCAAATGGCAGCCAGGGGAAGTGTTGCAGTGCCTGTTAACATATATGTGTATTAATGTACACGTAAAGAAAGCAGCCACTGCGTGTGAAACTTCAGTGTGGCAGCCAGCGGGAGGAGACTTAACAGCTATGCTAAGCCAAATATTCATTTTTGGGTTTAGTATCTCCCTTTACTGGGATGAAGGAGGGTAGACTCTGGGTTAATTCCCTGCCCATGCTTCAAAAGCAGTTAAAACACCCAACCAAATAAACTACAATGAACTTTTAGCTAAACTTCCTTTAGTCATATTTAGAATCTCACATACCACTTGTTTTGCTGAAGCATGGCAAGTGGCACAGAGAGAGAGAAGGAATTTTGCATTCTCTGAAAATGTCCCTGTGGAGAGGAAAGAATGAGGGGATAGGAAGAAGGCAGTATGTGTGGATATCACTTAATGGCCAGGGCTATTGGACTGAAGCAAAAGACTTGACCCAGCATTACATGAGAAGGGAACACAGACCACAGCAGGATGACTGCAATAACAGGAGAGAGGGCGAACTTTCATTTTGCAACCAAGGACTGGGACATATAAAGCAATGAATATTCCTAAGTAAAGGAAAACTGGGATCACTAAAACCAAACCTATGGTTTTTTTTCTTCCTGCACCTGACCAAGATGTAACCAAGATCTCTTTGCTGGCCAGAATTGGCTTCCTGAGTTGTGTGAACTGTAACTAAAGATAACAGTGCAATTATACTTCCATGCTCTGCTCTGACCCAGAACATCACAGCTGGCCCATTTACTTCCTTCAGGGAAGGCATGGAAAATTGTGTTGCAGATTTCTTTCCCTGCTGCCAGGAATGATCCACAGTCCCCATCCAATCCTAGCGACACCTCAGAAAGGAGAGCAGGCAGCCAGCAGCCTGCTCCCAGACAACCTTGAAATTAAAGAGAAAATTATAGTAGGGGAAAAATATATTAATAAATGGTGACGGAAGCCTGCTGTAGGACACATGATTCTGAACTAAGTTTTGAAGCAAAACTAATCTGGAATTCTCCACAAGAATAAAGCCCGCAGCAAAGCATGTTCTAATAAAATACTAAGGAACAAATCTTGACTTAATAAAGACATTGTCCTCATAGATTTCACCTTATCTGCATAAAGATCATTAAAAAAATACTGTCTTGCAAAACTGTCATGCAAAATATGCCCACTGGGGAACTAAGTGTGCTTTTCTTAATTTACAAATGCTTTTAATTAACACTAACAATAGCTAATGATATTTAATCACCTGTCAAAAAAAAATTCATTGTCCCAGATGTCCTTGTAGATGAGAAAACTCTGAAAAGCAGACATAAAATTTTCTAAGACCAACAAGATCCTCCCTCAAGTCTGCTGTCTTCCCCTTTCAGACAGAGACAAAGGCAGATTTCCTTGTCCATAGGAAATAAAACAACGTAGGGTGGATAATCCAAGCAAGATAGCTCAGGTTAAAACAAGAGCAAAGCCAAGCAAGGAACTGTGGCCTCTGAGGTAGCCTGCAGCTGATCTCAGATTGCTAGCCATGGTGCAGCTTTTCCCACTGCTTAACTCATTAAATAACTCGGGTCCCGTGAGCTAAGCACATCCCTGTCTCATCTCCACTGTGCTCAGTATCACATTGCTGCCAAAGGATGCAGAGAGAAGCAGGCACAGGCTGAGGCTCAGCTAAGAGAGGAGTACATGAGACATCACAGGATGTGACAGAAGTTTCTGGACATTTAAGATTAATGCAAAAGCAGCTAAAAAATGCTATAGAACATGCCCAGAAGGATTGCTGGAATTCACAGGTACTTATGGTAGGGATACATGAACACTGGCCATCACAGAGCTCTGAAGGGGGAGTATCAGGGTCTCATGCAAGACCAGCACTGGCTAAGAACTATATCAGTAACTCTGTGTAATGTCCAAACTACTGTGAAAGCCTTGGGACATTTGAGTATGGACTTAGCAAAACCAGAAGCAATGCAAGGAAAAAGCAGGGGTACCTGCAAGGAGACAAGAGAAAGGAAAGAGGTGAATTCATGTGCAGGATGAATTTCATTCAGGATGCACGTGAGAAAAGTGACCAGCCCCATGTAAGCAAGTTGCTGGTCAGTCAGCTTGGCTGGTCAAGCTCTGATCACCACAGTCCAGGGCATCTTCTCAACTGTAGTCCTATTTTCTGTTTGCATTGAGGATGGAGCTCTCGGTGCTGCCCCACATTTGTGAGCTGCTGTTTGTGTATGCAGATGCTGCTCAAGGTACTGCCCTTCTCTTCTGCTCCTCAGCAAGGCTGGCTGAGTGGGTGCTCAGTGAGCATTTACATTTCTGGAATGAATGCTCAGCATCTCATCCTGGGCTGTGAAGCCAGGAACTACAGAAGCCTTGCATCTGGCAGATTAGAAAGGTATAATCCCTTTAGCCTTGAAGCCAATCCACTGGATTTATCTTCCCTTAACAATATGCTCTCATCTTACAAAATCTCTTTTCTGTCTACATCCTTACTAAGCTGAAATTCCTTGGGAAAAAAAGTTGGTTTAAAATAAATTAACCAAACTGTTAAATTCTCTTGCTTCTAAATTATTCTGATTCTGAATTGTGCCAATGCTTTACAAAAAACATGCTGTCTTGTGAATTTTCAGTAATTTGCCATAACTTTAAAGTCCAGCGTGAACACAACCTACTCCATTGCCACGGAAATTACTTCTTTTTAGGTTATAGACTTTTGCCCTTTTTAAAACACAGTATTAACAGGTAAAAGTAGTACAAAAATCAATCCTCAGCACAGCAAGACCATTCTTAATTACATACTTGCAATCTCTGCCCTATCTCTGGGCAGCTTCTCCCTTTAATACTTGGGCAACTCATCTGACTTACAGCAGAAAACTGATCATTTTACCTTTACAGCCATTTTCACAGTTGTTTTTTTTTTTAAAGTCAGAAATAGAGAATGAGACACAAACATTAAACACAACCATTGAAACTGAAAATGAGTAATAACAAACAAAGGTCTCCTGGGCTTGAAATTTTGATACAGAAGTAGCATCCAATTTTACATTCAAGTTTCTTGAAGTTTTCTTCAAGTCAGCCTCACTGCTGATTCAGAAAGCCCCAGGTACTGAAGACACAGATGCTGAAATCACAAAGCTCCCTTGCTGCTTTCATTCCTCTTCACCATTCTCAGAGTTTCTAGCAGAATCCATTGCTTTTCATTTTGTAGTTCCTTTCTTTTGCACATAACACTGTAAAACTCTGCTTCTCCTAAACACTCTACTTGAGCTTTTTGTTTGCCTGACCCATTTTTTTCCTGAGCTCTTCCTTCCTGTTTGACTCCCATATTCCTACCGATGAGAAAAACTCAGCTCAGAGGCACTGTAGTGCTGGCTCTGCTGCTTGCCAGCAAGGCCTTAATATCCAGGGTCTTAGCGCCTGGAGATGAAAAGAAACAGCCACTCTTGACATCTGTTTAGGTACTGAGTCATTACTGTGCAATTACACAATTTAGAGAGCACTGGAGATTCATTAATGATTTGTATTTCTACTTCTCTAAGGAAGACAAAATTGCAGAAATTGGTAATGGCAGGTAAGCTACTGTGATTATAACTCCAGCACAGAGTGTTATGGGTTTAGGGAGGAAAAAGTAACTTATAAATAATTAGCTTCTTATCCGGAGTTTAATTGCATTAGATCAGTACTTCCTACTTCTAATTAGGTGTGGCTAATTCTTTCATTTTTGTTGTGACTCGGAAAGTAGATGTTTTTCATTGCCTCACTTAAAAAAAAGAAATAGTGTTTTTTAGAATCCATCAACATAAGATATTGATAAGTCAGCAACTAGAGGTTTTCCAAATTGCTCTTGTATGAAACACCTGTTCTTGTGTAATCCAAAACATCATTTGTGTGATGAACTGCAGATTTTGCTGTTTGATAGTTTTAAAGATAAAGGTTATACTACTACTGCTATGAAAGGAAAATGAAGAGGAAAGGGAAGAGGAACAGAAAGAGAAAGCTGAAAATGGAAAAGAAAAAAAAAATCAAGCACACTACAAAGATAGTACGTTCATGGTGGAAATATAATTGTGGTGGCAATTTGAAAACAGAACCCTAGGGGCACTTCTACTTGTTTCCATAGCCACAGCTCAACATTTATCTTAATTTTAAATTGGCAGATTCCTCAGTTCTGAGAGGGCGTGATGATTAAGGCAGTCATCATAAATGCTTCTGCTAGTGACAAACTAGATTGCTTCTGAAGAGATACAGGCAACAGATCATAGAAGATAAGGCGCCACCAAACCCAAAGGAGCATCCCACAGCCATTAGAAAGCTGTTATACAAAAAAACACAAAACAAAGAAGTAACATTGGGTCAGGCTGTGGAACTTCTTATCTCCACCAATCTTTGTGCCAAGTCTTCCAAGATTCTAACTGAAGGGGAAGAAAATAATCTTTAGAAAAGCTGGATGGAAGATAAAGGTTTTTGGTTTTTTTGAAATTTCTTCTTTCTGTTCAAAACTGAAAGTATATTACATGCATAACTAAAAGCAATATGCAAGTTGTTACAGACATGCTTGTACCTTCCATAGCAAGATACTCATAGCTGCAGGGAAAGCACACAGGGAGGCCTGACTTTACAATGTGAACTTTACAATTAAATTCAGATTAACACTTGTGAAGTCAGCTGTGTGAAAGTAAGTTGTTTTGCTTTAAAGCACAGTCATGAAACAGTCATTAGTAAGTGCTTGAGAACAGCATTTACTCTGTAGCTTTATTACTGGAAATGATTCATACCAATGGAAGAACTCCAACTGAATTATCTGTTGGGGTTTTTTTTGGGTTTTTTGTTTGTTGTGCTTTCTTTTGGCGATGCAGTGGCAACAACACATACACTGAGGAAGGGAAACTCTTTGGCCAGTCCCTTCAAGGTACAACAGTAGGTAGAAAACAAGGAAAGCCAAACAACTTCTTCATGATCACTACACAATGCTTTGCCATGTACTGCAGGAGGTAGACAGAAAAGTGTGGCCCACCTCTTACGTGTTTTTTCTGATCTGATTTGACTAGGACTGGTTTTTTTCCAAAAGCTGTATCCTTCTATGTGCCCGCTGGGAAGGATGACTGATTTACCTGCAGGCTCTTTGGCACTAAAATTTGGGAGCAGCATAAGAGCATTGTGATTTTCTAAGCATGTGCAATTTGACTGTAACATAAGAAAAAATTATTTATTCTGAAACAGTTCAAAATCTCCATCCTCACAATGTAGCAAAAGTTTGGTTATGGTACAGATTGTTAGTTCAAGGTGGCTCTCAAGGTTTCACGGCTAGCACATAAAACTTCTGTCTTAACAAAAGAAGCCAGGGTGGATCAGTGGTCCTGGTGGATCAGTGCCCTTTCAAAGCACAACACACAGAGTCTGAGGTCAATTAAAAAATTACACTTCCTAATTTATGTCCATTAATGCTGGTATGTAGCAGCTCTGGCACCAGCAGTCTCTTGCTGCCACTAGCAATGCTGCAATGACAGCATTTGCCCTACAAGTCTGTTTTCCTTGGTTCCTTGTTTCAGAGCAATAGAAAAACTTCTCATTGCCAACGTTCTTTCCGAAGAAGTGGAATGTCAGGTTAGATGGATGTGCATCAAAACTTCTCTCCTTAGAGGTAGGGAGAAGTCTGCCTGCTTGATACACAAACCGAAAAGATTTCTCCTCTAAAAAGATATGATTGCAGTGCTGAACTGTCTCCTCTCTCTCAGAGAGCCCCATCTCACCAACTCTGATGCCTGAGAAGCAGGTAATATACTTGGTTTCATTTTTCCCCTGCTGCCTTTGATGTTCCCCAGCTCATTCCCTGCCTGCACCTGAAGTTCCATTTTCAACATTACAGGAAGGCCTGACACTCTTTCTCTTGCAAGCTGAAAAGACATCTTCTGCAGTGCTTATTCAGAGGAATAGAAAATCACATTTTACATCACCAGGCCATAATATATGCCTTGTTGCCATCCACAATGTGAGAAAACAATCCTCCTCTTGGTCAGTTTGCACATGGGTTCAATGATAACAGGGTCCAGAAGGACTTAATCCTTTCCTTAAAGTATGCAAACCCCTGACTGGCAGCTTTAGAAATGCATTATAAAACCTGATTCCTTTGTTCACTTTGCCTGTGACTCACATCAACTAGAGAAAAATAGCTGAAAATGAAAGTTTGATGAAAAAGCCCACACTAAAACAATATATTCCAAGTGACAACAGTTTCAGTATTGTATTTCAGGTATCATATTTCAGTATTCAATATTAGTCATTAGTTTGCATACCAGGGCCTGGCTGGGACTGAAAAGCGATATATTTCAGCTTGTGTTACAGATGTGGTGTCACAGAGTCACAAGCTTTTCAGCTCCCCCAGCAGTTCCTTGGGGAGAGGACATGGGATTATGGGTTATTACAAGGCAAAGATAATCCCTCTGCAAATCCAAATACACACAGTGTAGAGCCAGGCCTAAGATCTGCTAGGGAAGACCTGGTTTCCAGCTTTATTGAGCACAGAAAGAAGGCGTGCAGAGAGATGATCAAAAGATACCCTCAGCCAGGTGTATCAATTAATTCTCCAGCAGATGGAAAAAGCAATTCCATGTTGGACTTCAGAACAATGTATTTTCTCCAATGCCTATCGCTATACTCAGACTTCCCCTCCAGCTCCCCTGCCCCCAAGCTGATCCAGGGATAGTGTTTATCACCTGCAATCAAATTACAGAAGATTCTAACTGTATGCTGGATTTGTAAAAAGAAGGTTTCAGACAACAAACACACTTCAGAACAGGGTGGAGAAAATTTGCACATGCAGTTCAATGAGTACCCCTGAGAACACGTTTCATTTGGATTAAGAAGGTGTTACCTCCTTTTAGCAATTTTCAAGGCTTTTTTAAAAAAAAGCAACAAAAAAACCAAAACACCCCAAACCTCCCTGTGTATATTTAGAACACATTTAGAATGTGTTGACTTAGAGTGACTGTGTAACATGCTTTTTGGTAAAAATTGTGCAGCATTTCCTCATGAAAAACTCCTAGGTAAAGTAATTCAGTCATTCAGTGTATAAACACTCATATACCAGGGCCATCAAGTTCCTATATTGAGTTTGTGCCTATAAACTACCAGAGGATTCCTGAAGCAGCACAAAATTAAGAAGCAGTATTGATTTTTTTTTTGACAGAACTTTCCCAATATTTTAAATAAAAATAGCTGCTGTGTTTAACAACAGACTTAACCAAACATGTTCCACTTTTCTTTTTGCTCCCCTCTCTACATGTAATCTGGTTTCAGCTGCAGCGTTTTGTGTTGCTTCAAACAAAAAATTGTAATCTTAGCATTACAAGAGCTCTATGACTTGTTAAAAACAAACAGCTTTGAGTTATGACTGTGCTAATTTTAGGAAAAAACATCAATTTGATTTTTAACATTTAAAGCAACTCTTTTATACTACCCTGTTCAGACAGATACCACCCACATCCACCTTTGTTCGGGTGGTGTAAGCTGCACAGGTGAGAGCAGTACTGGGGTCAGAGAGGAATCAGGCTCTTGCTTAGACTGCAACCCCTGGTGCGAGGACACGAGGCTTGACTCCATTTTGATCAGAAGGCTGATTTATTAAGTTATATATTATACTAAAATGCTACATTACAACTATACTAAAAGAACAGAGAGAAAAGGATCAGAAGTCTACAAAGACAAGAAATAGAACAGGAATCAATAACAAAAATCCTGTGACTGCTCACAGCCTTGGCACAGGTGGCTGTGATTGGTCACTGATTGAAAACAATCCACATGAACCAATGGAAGATGCACCTGTGGCACTCCACAGCAGCAGATAGTTATTGTTTACATTTCTTTCCTGAGGCCCTCAGCTCCTCAGGACAGGGAAAATCCTAGCAGAGGCTTTTTCCCTAAATTATCACGGCAACATCAGGCAGATATGCTCCCTCTCCCCAGCTGCATCCCAGCCCATTTGCTACAGGAAGCCATCTACGTCTAGAGGAAGAAGGATAGAGACACTGATCTCTTCTTACCTAGCTGATCGCTCGGTGACTTGGCTGGTTCAGATTTCTGCAGGGAGGATGAGGGATGAACAAGTGAAAAGGGACTGCAGAATGTGTGGGCTCCTTCTCCAGAGGAGCAGAATGACAAGTGCTTCCCTCGAGGCGACACACACAAACTGCAGAGCGCACAAGGCCCACAGGTTGTTCTTCCCCGATGCGCCTGAGGCTTTTTAACACTTACAGGACCACCTGGGCCTTGAGCTGTCTTTTTCTTGCAGTCTGTCACTTGTTCAGTGCACCTTGAGCAACAACCCAAATCACACATAGCAACACAGGATGAGGTGGAACACTGGCAACAAAGCACATGGAAGCTGACAAGGTTATATGACAAGAATGATACTGTATTATGATTGTAGCTGTGTAAAGAATAAAGCACCATTGCCCCACACTTTAATGTCAGTATTCAAAAAACCCTCCTCCAGAGAGCTTTCAGAGCAGCAGCAAAACCAGACTTTTGTTCCAGTGGCTCCAACAAAGTTTCTCCTTCTTCCTGTCTTAAATAAAATGCTGCTGAACTAGAGGAAGACTAATCTGGGGAAACTGAAGTCAGCCTGTGTGATTACACACCTTAGGCTTACTCTGGCATTTTTACATTTCAGTGCACAACTGCTTTATTGTCTTGCTCTCTCTACAGATGGTACTGGAAACACTGATCCACCACAGCATTAGTAACATGAAGGGAAATCAGGTACAAGCATATCTACCCACCCTCCCCCAAAATCTTTCAAAAATAAATAATGCATCATAACCAGATCAACAAGATTGACATTTTTTATTTGTACTTAGCACATACAGGAAAGATCAAAACAAATAATAAAAGATAGCATTTGTAAACAAATGTACTTCACCAAAAGGTACAAACTATCAAATTTGCTCTGAAAAAATTCGTTATAGCCATTATAAATGTGTATTTATCAAAAATCAAGTTAAAAACTACTTCATTTTGAAAACATCCCAAATGAAGATTCATTCATGCCAACAACTTCAGAGAGACCACAGATATAAGGCCTAACTAAAACAAATGCACAAGTGAAGATGGCACTGTGATTTTTGGTTTAAAGATAACAAAAAAAATCTGCAAGTGATCAAAATACCAGCCAGTCCAATTCAAAGTCCTAGGCCTGCAAAATATACATTCAACTTCACAAATGTCTAACTTTAAAAAAATAGAGCTATTCCACTGGAATGTCCTCATTTTTTAATGTACTGATTATATGTTGTGTTTTTGAACTAATTCAGAGAAAAGTTATCAGCAGGTTTCATGTAATTATAAAGTTCACTTCCATAATCACATTAAAAATAAGATGACAGCAGCACCCTTATAGCAAAGACTAATTTTTAACATTCTTGCCTTTATAGCAGCAGGTATGGTTTTGGGGAATGCTATCAATATAATAAGTAAAAAAAAAAAAAAAAAAAAAAAAAAGATACTCTGTGGAACTTATTACAGTGTTCTTTCCCTATACTTGTTTTCAAAGTTAGGTAAGCACCTCTATTTTCTTTTGCAGAACACAAAAACTAGAAAAAATGACATTCAAACCTATGACTGCCTCAGTAGGCTCCCTTTGTTGGTGGCCCACAAGCCAATTTGATTACCAGTATGAATTCTTTTCCTCCCTCCAATCTCCTATTTGCATGCCACTAAAAACAAGGTTCTCAATCTATTAATTTGACTCAAAAGACACAAGGCAATAAAAATAACTAAGGCACAAATGTCTGATCTTCAACAGCAGGCAGAGGGTTACAGATTTGAAACTAGGGTAGAATGAAACCCCCAGAAATATTTCTGGTCTTGGGGCACTGGAAATTCTTACCAGAATTCAAAAAAGGTTTTTCAAGATTTTTTCTTTTTTAACAAAGATATGGAAAACACTTTTCCCAAGAATGTCCACAAACACTAAACAAGGATGGATGTACATACAAAGACACACACTTTATGCACAATACACTTTGAACATACTGCAGACAGACAAGGACCATGGAATGCAATGATGTCTAAGATGGCAGGTGAAATGAAGATGGCTCTTTTTCAGAGAGTCGTCATGAGTTTATCTTGGTACACCATGCTTTGGACTCCTCCTAAATTCTTCTGGTTCTGCTCCTGGATATACCGTAAATTGCTGTCCTCTCCACTTGTGGGGGGTTTCCAATAGGGCCTGTCATCATGATAGGGTGGCCTGTACCATTTGCACAGTTATTGGTTAGTGAGGAATGGAAGTCAACTTAGGAGTGCTACACAGTAACATGAGCTCATCCTGCAAGTGCTAAGCATGCACATGGAACTACAGCACAGGAAGGAAATGGGGACAGACCTATAGGCCTGATGCTGAAGCTGCTGAAGCAACTGGGAATCTTCTAGCTGATTTCAAAAGGCTTTCAACCAGAGCTCAGTCATTAAAAACCCTCTCAGTTTCCAATGTTATAGACAAGCATAGTGCATCAATGCTCCAGAATGCCAAAGGTGGGGGGGTGGGGAGGTGGGGAAGGAGAAGGAAGCTACAGGAAAACTAAATTTGTACAACAAACAAGTAAAATAAAACATATCATGCAAAACACTGAGCTCATGGCAGTACATCCTTAAAGTGCAAAGGGTTAAGAAAGGCAATCCTATTATGAATGAAAATTGCTCTGTAGTTGTTGCCATTCCTTTGGCATTGGTGCAGTTAATTAACACTAAAGCAGCCTGTAATTTACAGAATTGCATTTTCTTAAGAACACCCCCAGTCTACAGTTAGTACAGGTAATTCTCCAAGACTTGCAAAAGTCTACACGGAAAATATTTTTCATTAGTTGTTCATTACTTATTGCTGCTTAGATACTAACTTCAACCATTCCTACAGTGGCCCCTGAATCATTGCAGCGGAGTGGGGAATAAATAAAACAACGATTTTGAACACTATGTAGGAAACCACAACATTTAACATTACCTTATTACCAAATTGAAGCTGCAATTATTATATATACGGAAGAAATTCTTTTCTGTGAGGGTGGTGAAGCACTGAAACAGGTTGCACAGAGAAGCTGTGGATGCTCCATTCCTGGAAGTGTTCAAAGCCAGGTTGGATGGGGCTTTGGGCCACCTGGTCTAGTGGAAGGTGTCCCTGGCCATGGCAGGGGGTTGGAACCAGATGATCTTTAAAGTCTCTTCCAACCCAAGACATTCTATGATTCTGGTAAGTTTTTTTATAGTAGCAGAAACACAGGCAAGGTTTAGATTTTACCTTTTTTTTGGATATATTCTAAAGTTATATAATGACAGCTGTTAATTGGAATTTTTTTTTCAGAAGGTTAAATATTAAGCTAACTGCAAACAATTTCACTGAAAAAATCTGCAAACAATTTCAGTGAAAGAATTTTACTAAGAAAACTGAGACACAATTCCACATACTATTTCACAAGTTATTCAACAAAAGCTCCATATATAACACATATTACATAGGTGATTTCAGCCCATGCCTATTCCAGACTCTCATGCACAGCAGAAAGAATTTTATGCATCTGTAGTTGTGATCTCAAGTTCACAGTCGAATGGAATAAGCTTTTTCAAATCAAGCTGTCCAAGATCTTAAATATCCAATTATTGCACTTCGACTCCAAGTTAGAATAACTTGAAACTTCCACTTTAACCACACATTTAAATGCTTCTACCTGAATGGGACAAAAATTCTGAGCACCTTTTCTATCAAGCTTCTATGACTGAGCTTTTAAGTATGGGTTGTTTTTTTTTCAGCCTTACAAGCCTTGCTATAAAAAAGCCATTGTTCATATTTCACTGACCTTAGTCTTTGCCCAGGCAGTGGAGGGGCTCAAGGGGGAGGTTGTCTACACACACTACAATACATTATTGTGCTTATTTCAATATCACTCTGCTCCAGGGTGAACTATTTGGCTTTAAAATGTCACGGACTGGTATCCTAAGTGATGAAATCTTTAGAAAAATTCCAGCAAAACCTCAAATGATTTATAAAATCATTAGGTTCTCTCGGCAGCCGCTCTTTCATAATGTGAAATTGTACATTTTAAAGAGCTCATAATAAACTGGATAATGAAACCCTAAAACCAGGAAGACTCCTGAGCCTGAAATACAGGCAAAGTTCATTACACAACTTCAAGTCTCCTGTTTCTAACATAAATTTAATATCTGCTTTACTGCTGTGCACTAGGAATTTTGAGATGACAATGCCTGTCTACTTCTCTGCCTAGTATTTCTAATAATGTACTTGCCCTTTTCCTACATTCTCAGACTCAAACTCACACCAAATTGTCTTTTCATCCATTTTAAACTCAGCCTCATCCCCAGAGCCTGCCCACACTAAAACCAAAGTCTACCTATCGTGATGTAAGAATACAAATGTTAGATAAGGAGAAACAAAGATTAGGGTATTGGTATTTTTCACTGAAGACAGTAATTATTTGTCTAAAAGACTGAGTCATCTAAAAAGGTTAGTTTTTATTAGGATAAAAAAGTGGCTGGTTTTTATCATGTGTACATGTATAGACACATATCCACCAGCAGGTGCATGCCTTCACTGTGCATTCCACCAGGTGGGTCTTAACTGGACTGAACTTCTTCCAAAATTTCTTTTTGCTCAATGTCTCTCATCACTAGCTACAAACAAAAAAGTATGGGAGAAGATAGCACAACAGCACATGCAGGAATGTTTTTGTGAAACGTTTCTCAAAAACTCATTGCTGTAATTTTACTCATTATCTGTAATGTTCCTGATAAATTGTTCCAAGTACTTGTCATTTTTTCATATACATTTTCTGCAAAAGATGAAAATAGTGCTCCACTGCAAGAATATAATTATTAATAACTTAACTTCACACTAAAATGAGTTTCTTCTCTGTCTTAGGAAATTAAATACAAACCAATTTGCAATTAAGTTACAGAGCAGCTCCCTATCCAACATACTCCCTACAGGAGATCACTAACATTCTATTTTGAATTTTGAATTAGAATCAACTAGAAAAAAAATCATATTCCAAAGCAAAACTTAGAAGTTATTTAATACTGTCTGTATATCCCACACTTCTAACTTTTGTTTGCTTTTCATGTGCAGAGAACTGCCCAACAGGGCCACCAAAGCTTCATACCGAGCAACACAAAGAAAGAAGTAATCATCTTTTCTTCACAAAGGGAAAACTGCTTACCTTACATTCACAGGTGTGTGTGGATGCCAGTGTGGCTGAGCAGGATGTATATTAGGATGATACGGGGGCTGCAAATAGAAACATTGAACGTGGTTAATGAAATCATATTAAAGCTCCCTATTAGCTTTTAACTTTTATTTTCCTGGTGAACCCTAGAAACCCTAATGCTTCCGACCTTCTCCCATGTCATTGAGCACATACGTGAAGCCTCCTGGTGCTGAGCCTGCTCATTAGGACACACTCATGGGACAATGCAAAGAAAATTGCACTCCTGTTTGACAGACAACCTGGCACATCTAGTGCTTCTCGTAGAAAGCACATCAAAAAATGTCAGCTTTGATCAAAGGTGGAGTGTAAGAAAGGTTAAAAGAGCAGGCTTCAGGAGGTCTCCTGTCTTTGGTGATAGGACTTCCCTCTTATATCCACAAGATCTTGAAGAAAAACAGGAAAACAAAATCACTGGTGAGAGTTTTAATAAAAAATGTTAAGACTAAGTTCTCATGCACATACAGAGTTTGGAAGCTTGCTTTTTCTCAGTACCTACTGACTGTCAGCAGCACAGATGAAAACCAGCTAATGTTTTCCCCGGAGTGTATAAAAAAAACCCCAACAAGCATTTGACCAGCAGGGAACTCTGTAAGTGTTGTGATGAGGGAGGTAATTGCAACTTTGAAATTGTCACGATCACCTACTGTGAGAGGCTGCTCTAGACAAAAGCTTGCTCATAGAGCAGTCTCCTGGGGCCCATCACATTCATAGTCCCAAAGGCTTTAACTTGCACAGAAAGAAAAGGAAGGGAAAGAAGATGGCAAATGGAGTGTACTGAGCTTGCAGAGCATCCAAGAACACAGGGGAAAAAAAGAGAAAACTCCTTAGCCCCAGTATGGTACTGTTTATTTCTGACCCATCAGAAAATCTCACCCCAGAGTAAGGAAAGGGGAACAAAACAGCTCCCACTACAAAACAGCTCCCACTAAAAAGATGGAAATTCCACATAAAATATGGAAATGACCACATTTTCCTCTGTAACCAGTATGCTCTTACCTGGTAGTTAAGGACTTCAGGAGTATTTTTAGCACTAAGAGAGAAAAAAATGTGCTGTTATGTAATCAATACATCTACATCACAATGTTTTTTGGTTCAGGGAAGTACTACAGAGAAGTAAAATTCATATTCTTAAGGACAAAATTATTTTATTCAAGATATAGACCATAGCAGCTACCATGTGAAAGAGGGGTGTAAAATTTGTTTGTTTGCTTTAGACGTAAAAAACATTAACAAATTATGCTTGATAAAGTATTATAAGAGCAGTGAGAAAAAAGGAAGTATGTTTTACTTTACTTTAGTCTGATTTCATATATAAAAATAATAGAAGAAATAGATTAAACAGTGGTAGCAGACAGGCCCTAAGAAGAATCTGGTGATGCATAATGAGACAGGCCAAAACAATTCATCCCACGCCAGAGAATCTGTTTCTACAATTCCTAAAGCAGATATTGTCTTCAGAATCCTTTTAGCCTGAGAACAGCAACTGAGAGGTAGAAAAAAGTTGGGCAGTCACTTACCACAGCTGTGCTGCTTTCACAGGATTGTTTGCTTAAAAAGAAACAAACACAAAAATCTTAAGACAAGTGAAATATCAGCTATTTTGCAGCCTTTGTTGGCTAAAATGAATCCTTATACAGACATATTTGCACAGAATTGTCTGAATATCAAGTGCAGCCCTGTGCTTTCTAGTAATCCTGTGCAACATCGTAAAGTATGAGGCAGACACAAATCTCCCTCTGGTCCTGCAAGAGTGAACGCTCTTTAGAAATAACAGCAGGCAAGCATATTCTTCCCAAATGCCACAACAGAACTTTTGGCAGAGTATGTTCTGCACAACCAGGACACTTTTTTCCACATCTTACTGTAGTTCCATGCCAATACCATCAAGTACGGTGTTCACATTCTCTGAACAGAGAAAGAGAAGAGAAAACAATTCTTGTCTCTACTTGCTGCGCCTGTTGTTTGGCACATGTGGAATGTGTTATGGAGATTGTTTACCGAGAGTGACTTGTTAATTGGACTCTGCTGATGGTTGTTTGGATTGACTGGCCAATTGGATCAAAGCGGTCTCAGACAGTCATGGGTTTTTCTCTAGTATCTTTTTAGTATAGTATCTCTTTTATATAGTACAGTATTAGTGTAATATAACCTAGCTTAATAAAGCAATTGTTCAGCCTTCTGAATCATGGAGTCAGAGCCCATTATTCCCTACACTAGGGCCACCTTTCACCAATAATCAAATCCATTGGAAATCAGAAACTACCCCTTGCAGAAATTTTCACTGTCTTACAGAAACCAGAGTATTCACAAAGTTGGTAATGGCCTGTGTGTTACTGCAGGGAACAATGGTAGCCAAAATAACCCATTAGTTGGTAATCCTGTGAGGCACTGAGTAATCTTGAGGAACAAGGTCTTGGCCCCTGCTTTGGACAGGCTAGAAAGAATGGTGAAGGTGGCAGCTGAGTAACTGGGGTATATAATCTCTTTTTCATGATTGTGTGTATTTCAAGAGAACTGAAAAACTTCTCGGAGAGAAAGTGAAAATCCAACTGACTGCTGAATGCAGGAAGTTAATGACACACTGCAGAAGTCTCAGAAGTGACAGAGCTAGGAGAGAATCCAACCCTTGTGGGCTGCATTTAGGTACAGAGCTTGATGGCCAAAAGGTGCATGAAAGACAACAACCTACAGGGAGTTTTTGCATTAACTTAACAATCATGCTCTTGAGCTCTCTATAAGGCAATCACTTGTGTGTGAAAGAAGTTGACTGGCTGCAATGAACAGAGAACATAATTAAGTATAAGCCACACTTTCTCTCTTCTGCCTCTATCTCACAGGCATAAGTACAGAAGCACTGAGACTCAAGGCAAAACCTGCAGGTCTCTCAGATTCTGTTGCAGCAATTAAATTTAAAGAACTAATTCTTCCACTTATAAAATGGCCCACACTATACAGTTGTCTCTCATGTCTCACATAACAGCATCTCACAGATTTGCATTTCAGTTAAACAAACTCCTTCCATGTACTAAGGAAGGAAGCAGGAGAAAGAGTTACAGCCTCTAGAAAGCATGCATGCTTGTTACCCCTTCTCCCCCCACTGTAAATAAGACAAAATGTCCCGATAATACCACAAGGGCTGCTCATGGAACGGCAGTTTATATTCTGGGAATGCAAACGAGTGCAAAGACATTCTAAGGGAAGCTCATCTCACCCTCCTGTGTTCAGCAGCCTTGCTCCATACGGCAACTATAGCTGCAGGCTCAAGTAATACAGAATTTGGAGAGGGTTATCCTGCAGTGCTCCTTCCTAGGTTTTTCTACATAGAACAAAAAGCTCAAGTTTTTAAGGACAAATTACAAAATCACAAGGGAAATTACTTCCTTGTCATTCCATTTAAATTCAGCACATCTCAATTCCCAGGGCAAGCTAAGGTCAGAGTCTGGACAGGTGAATAATATGTCATAACAGTCAGGAAAGCCACAACAACTGCATAATGAGACTACCCAATAACCCTAAAATTGTCTGTCTAGATAATCAAATCAGTGAGGCTTCTGGACACTGCTCCACCCCACATGACAAAAGCAATTCTTAAAAAAAAAACCAAAAACATGCTTTGCCTTAATGGGTTTTCTGCAACTTTTCTTTCCTCCTCAATAGAGCAACAAAAGAAACCATAGGTACCTCCTCCATAGATGGGGGTGGAAGAATTAATTGTAGATAGAGATTAAAAACAGAAGAGGGAAACAACGAGTTCTGGCAAAAAAAAAAAACCTCCATGCACCTTCTGATTTTTTAGGTGGTCTGATATACTCTTCTTTTTATAATGTGGTACAGATATCATTATTGTAATGTGACATTTATAGGATTTAATGGGACACCTGCATGACCAGCTCAGTGCACAGATGTCTAAAAACACTTACCCTTATAAGTGGAATGCCTCCGAGAAGGGTATCTCTTGCTGGGCCTTCTTTCAAATGTACTAGTTCTGCGTAATCTCGTCCCGTGTGTTGCTTGATATTCTGTCCTCCCACTTGAAACACAGAAATAAACAAAGTAAACTGCTGCCTTCTGCTGGAAGCTGTACCTGCTCCTTTGTATAAAGATAAATATATTGCTGTTACTTCACTAAATACCTGAATCTGAAGCGTGATCCCAGCCTTATGAAGTCGGATCTACTAGATTTACTATTTGCTGGGGCTCGCAATCTGAAGAAAGCGTGGTGCTCCACCGCACACTTCCACAAATGTTTGCACGTTTTGGCACTGTCTAACCGGAAAACAAATGTGTGCTCTTGCTCTCTGCCCTAAATGCAGAAACAAAAGCTTTGGAAGTTGGCATGCATGATATTAGTTATCGTCCTTGGTAGGAGAAAAACAGCCTGGGCCAACAGTGTGCTGAGCCTCCCTTGTGTTCTCACCAGCCTGAGCACACACCACACTTTGTTGGATCAGGCTCAAGTAAGGGAAAGAAGTTACCTGTTCATCATCTTCTACAACCACGAGCGTTAGTTTGCTCTTTTTGAAGTCCATTTTTGTGATTTTAGGCCTAAACACAAGAATCAAAAAGAACAGAATTAAAATAATATTAAAATAATTTTATTTCTACAACTATTTCACATTTAAGAGTGGTACTTCTAACCAGGCCAATCCACCTTCAGATTTAACCTTCAGATTTTAAACTTTGTAGATTCAATTAAAAATTACAAAATACAGTCAAGATCCCATTATGCAAAGAAGAAAGATTTCAGCGTTTTAACAAAAAGGAATGTAACACAAAAGCAGATTACCAAAAGAATAAGCCTATTTTGTTGGCTCCTTCAAAGATCAATATGCCTGTTGGTGTCAGTCCAAGAGCATATTCACAACCATCTCTTCCCTGCAAGCAAGTACAGAATAAATAATGAATCTGCCATGAGCAGTGTAAATTTTAATACAGTAGTATTGCAAAATCCATAGGTCTTAAACTAAACAATAAAGTTGCCATTACAGAGCAGAAGAATGTGCATCTGTATTGGGTTCAAAGTGGCATATTTTGGCAATAGGAGGCTGCAGGGTGCCCTTTGTGGGAGGAGGCCCTGTGCTGTTCAAAGAGGCTCTGAGATCCATGGAGATGGATCCACACCAACACTGCATCCAGGGCAGCACACACCTCACCTCATCTGTTTAAGAGCAGGCAGTTCCTGCCAGGGGAAGGAGACACAACAGGAAGAAACTGAGGGACACAGGAGAAGGCATGTGGAAAGGGATGCTGTGGGAGCCCAGAGAAGCACCCTTGGAGGGGGGGTGCTCCAGGTGGGAATGACTTCTGAGGGACCATGGTCCATGGGACACCCCAGCCCATAACAAGGACACTCCTCAGGGCACAGAGCAGGGACCTCACACTAATAAAATAAAACATCACATGGATCTTACCTTAACTACATGCATATCTACACCATACATTTCTAGCCATTTAGCTTTGTTCAAGTAGCACAATTCAGCCTGCGCCGGGCTCTTTCCCCTATGAACATAAAATTCATACTTCATGGTAAAAAAAAAATTATCTGCTTTAAATGCTTTCAGATTAATTCCCCTAACACTTTTCTTTGAGTCCTCCATCTTAATGACACTAAGTGCTATTTCAAGCTTAGCTGATGTTTTTTCCCTCCTAATGAAAATAAAACTGAAAGAGGACTGAAAATGCAAAAAGGTCTAAAATTGCCAATAAGGATGAAAGTTCAGGTAACAAAGCATCACTAAAATGTACCATTTATTAACAAAATACAGGAAAATGAGTTTGCTACCACCCTGAACATAAAATTTATGTTTGAATGAAAGAAGGGGAGAAAGAGGGAGATTTATTTCCAATATAAACAGGAAAAAAGACCCGGCTCCTTACATAATTACAAAATAATCTAAAGAAAAACCATTGAAAAATTAAAACTCACCCCACCAATCTTCCCTAAATTACTGCCTGCCATTTCTAGGGAAGGAGAGGGCTCAAAGCCTTTTTACAATACTCCAGTGACAAATATAATCCCCATTTCATGCCTGTTGAAAGGATTTGACTTTGGAGGAGAAGAAAACCTGTTGCTAGAGACCCCACTCCCACACAGGTACTCTACCTGCACTCTTTCCATTTCTGAAAAATGTCAAATTCCATTGCTTCAGTCTGGTTTGGTGCAAACCTGAATTCAGACACGAGCTCTGGTGTGTGCTCAGGGTGCTCACACTCTCCCAACTCAGCTGAAATCAATCAATTGAGAAATTAAAAATATAAAGATCTTAAGATGACCAGAAATATTTAATTCCATTATGCCTAAAAAGACAAGGATAGTTTGTAAGTTCCTAAGCATGTTGCAAAATGCTTTAAGTTAACACCCCATTCCCCAGCTCCTGGCCCCAGTAAATTCAAGCCAGATTTCATAGCAGAAGTCAGATAAATGCATTTGCAGGAGCAGAGTAAGGTTGTGGTACAGAATTCTGACATTCAGGAATGTTATGACTGAACCAGCTCAACTAAAGCTGCTTCTCTGAATTTTAAAGCACTTATAGGAAATAAAGTTTCTATTAAAAACAATCATCAATGCATCTTCTGTTTTAGAAGAGGTGACTTTGAAACTTCCCCTCACTGCATGCTTTTCCCTAACCATTCCCATTCTATCGCACGCTTTGTTATTTGTCCCAGTTTAGGACAAATTTAGGAGTTATGTTTCTGTTCATGTCAAAACATGAAGGAAATACCTAGTCTCATTAAAGCAGTGATAAAGCTGTGTGGTTTTTTAAATAACAGTGGTGGTGTAATATTCAGATTAATAATTTTAAGGACAAAAATGCTGAAACAGTGACATAATTAAGGTGTCACTTTCTACTTATATGCTTAGGCTCTGGTGTTTTCTAGGAGCAGAATACTTTCCAGCTCCACTGAGCTCAGCAGGAGATGCAAGTGCTGAGCTTTTCAGTGGCTGTCACCTTTAACTGCCTTATGTCTGTGACAGCTTTGCTCCTGGAGCCTCTCAGCTGTACTCAGAGGCTGCAGCATTGCTGCCTCAGGACTGTGTGGCAAGCATCAGTGGAAAATACACTCTTCAGCAATACCATGTGTCACCTGACACACGATGTGATTCCCAACCAGGCCTTTGTCAGTCAGCCTTTCTTAACTGTTTACTACTCTTCCGACTACTACCAAAATAAAAATAAAAATGAAAAAGCATAGAGGGAAACAAAATCCCTCGAAGAAAACAGTTTTATTCCTTCAGGGCGCTTTTACACTTAACAGCTGCAAAAATTTCAGTCACAGCCAGACTTCAAAAATACTTAACAGGATCCATCAGTAGATAGGAAGTTACATTCAAAATCCAATCTGTTGGCTGATAACACCTACTAGGTGGTTTTGAGGACTTGAGCTTTGCTGAAACATTTAGCAGTCCTGAGCATAATAGAGAGATTGAGTTCATTGGTCTTCATTTTTAATTACTGTCTCACACACATTTTTTTCTCTCAACAGTAATCTTCCATAGTGAGTTACAGTATTCTTATCTCTGTCAAAGAAAAGGACATACAGGTATCTCAGCTCCGTGGCTGCTCCATCAAAGCTGGAAGACTATTTAACACAGATACTATTAAGAATTACTGGCACTCCAGTTTCCAGTATACAAGAGGGAGCTACAGCAAACACATTAGCAAGGAGGACTTCAAGGGGAGAGAAAAAGGTAAGGATCTGAAGTTTGATGTGTTGCCAACCATCTAGGAAAAACATGGGAGATTTCTCTACTGCTTAACTGAGAGAGAAGGTGGGGAACAAAGGCTGACTGTGCTGTGAAAAGGATGTGTAGGGATAAGAAGAATCATGAGCTTGTAGGACAGAAGACACACAGAGAGGCTCAGCAGCACTAATATTTTGAGATGCAAGGGCACAGCAGAAGACCCATCTCTTCCTTTTTGTCTTCATGACATGCTTTGGCACGCCCCTTCTCAGCCCTTTTTTGGGGGGTGGGTGGAAGGTGGGGCAGGCATTACAGAACACACGCATATACATTATCTGTGTTCTTCAAAAAATAACCCGGGGGACATTTTCAAAAGGAAGTTCGCTAAAAAGCTTTTGAAAACTCCAAAAATATATTTATTTTTAAATATATAGCTGATTCTTTTATACAGAGGGAAAAAAAAAAGTTTGCAGTATTCCATGAAGATGTCTTATGATTAGAACTGAAAATTGGAGATGTGAGAAAATGTTTTCCTTTTCAATATAATCAGCAGCTTCAAAAGTATATCTGGTTAAACACTAAGACCATACAACACTAATGATGCAGTTAAAAACTAACTATAACAGTGAGAATTCAAGTTTAATGACAACATTTCCACAGATAATCCCTAAATGAAGCATAAAATTACCTATCTGCTTCATATGTTACCCCATACTACAAACCAATGTTACTTGTTACCGAATTTTCTTCATGGGATTGGCAACAAATCAACTATTTATGTTTGAAAGATGATTCACCAAAAAAAAAAAAACCCCAAAAAACCCAAACAAACAAAAAAAAACAACCCACCTTGGAAACTGCTATTGGAAACCAAGAATTACTTTAACAGAAAACTCCCTTAATAAAAAAGAGACATGTATGAAATGTAAAGCTTATCTATAAAAAGACTCTCTTAGGAAAAAGCACACTAAGGAGCAAGACTGCATTTTACAAAGAAAATGTAACCCACTGAGGAGGCAATAATCAAAATTTCTTTATACTTTTCTGCTTAATTATGTCTCCAAAGTCTATAAAATGTAGCAAACTTTACACCAAAAATGCTTATTATTATGTATGTCAGCAAAGAGAATTAATGAGTTGCAATAATGAAATAATTTTGGACAAGCTTATTGCAATGATGTCAAAATAGTGGAAAAGTGACACTGCAAAAAAAAAAAAAAAAGAGGAAAAAAGTGTAAAAGCATGTTCCCACAGACACCATCAAAGAGTATTAGTTATGGTAGATAGCTGGACACATCATAAACATGATGGGCAGCTATTGTATTGCATTTACACAGTAATCACAGGTGGCAGCTACTACCCAAAATGTTGAGGCATCAACCTATTATTGTTTGCTTGGTCCTCTTTGCTTGGACCAGATGTGAGGCTACTGGAGTTTTTATCTGTGAAAACATAAGCAACAATTCCAATCTGGGCTCCACATTTCCTTCACCTCAAAAAGACAAAAGGAGTCTGCCTTGAGCAGTTCTTTGCACACCTGACAATCACATTTGTGCCAACTGGTGCAGTAAAACAATCCACTGCCTTAAGATTTACACCTGTTGCTGCCTGGAACTGAATTCCCAGTTTTGCCGGTCAAGTCCATCAAGAATCACTGAGTTACTTCCATTGTTGTATTAAACTAAGCAACTCTGTTCAAGCTCTCTGTGTGCCATGGCCCAACCACCAGTGAGACATGACGAGAATTTTTCATTTCAATTAATGTTGCTGCTGATATGCTTAAAATGGTCAAGCTCACTGCACTTTCTTTTACAAAAAAATGAACTTGATTTAAGCTTCATTGCAATAATTTCCTCCCCATCTGCAAAACGAATTGCTTGGAATGGAACAAATATTTGTTTATTAACAAATTAACATGCTTTCAGCAACAAAAAAAAACCACATTGTCCTACAATAATGTAATGAAACCCAGTGCTTTTACACAGTGAAATCCGTGCTCCTGCCACAGAAGTGATCTTAGTTCTTACCCTCCCATGTAATTCTCTCCTCTCCAGTACCTGCCACTCCCTCCCTCCTGCCCTGTAACCATCTCCTGAGTCACCCACTGTGGAGGCTTCCTCTCCCAGGCACTGTTCAGGCAGCAGGAAGCCCAAATTCACAGGCACCCACCTCCAGCTAACTGTGTGAAGGGCCAGCTGGCTCTTCAGGCTCAAGTGGTAACACTTGTGCATGCACCACAGCTTCTCCCTCAGCAGGGAGCTATTTTGGGTCCTTCTTCCCTGATCAGCCCTGGGTTTCCATGAAACTTTTGTCTAGCCATGCTTTAGAGTCTCCCTCCCCAGATCAGGTGTGCTGATATTGGCTAATGTAGTTCAGAAGTTATGAATGGAGGCAAGTCAGGAAAGTGATCTCCCTATAATTCTTCTCCTTGGGTAGAAGAATGGCATTTATATATGATCAGTGAGAATGCATTAGTTACAAAGGAAAAGGAACCAGTAGGTGAGTTTTTTAATAAATTAGGACAAACCACTTTCAGAAGACAGCATACCTTGAAGACACAGAGCTGCTAGTTCAACAGCAGTTTCGTATGGGCATTTCAGTCTTAAAAACAAAACAAAAACCAAAACTATAAAAATCATGTCTCTTATCTGTGAATTCTTGCAATAAAGCTAAAAAAGAAGCCTGATACAAAAACTGGAAACATTAACTACCACAAACTACTAATGCTATGAAGCATCTACAATTAATTGTTACTTGTATATGATTATTTGGTACAAATATACCTAAGCTGGTACATTCTGATTAGCATTAAACATGATACACTTCACCATAAAACAAGTTTGAACAGAGAAAACACTAAATCAATTAAGGAACTATTTTTGTTTTAACACTACATTTTAGAATATATGGGTTTAAGGTTTTTTGTTTAATTAAAAAAAAATAAATGGTGCAGGTGTGAATGAATATTGGTCTGGGTAAGACTATAAAAACACAAAGTATTTTTTCAGAGTTGACCTGAACAAAAAGTGTTGCACTTCAACTTTCTCATTCTCTATTTCATCCACCATACTGAAAAAATGTGGCAAGTCCATGTTACATTTTCAAGTCAAAAACCCAGAACAGCTTTCATTCTCTTTAAACATTTCTGTTACCTCCTCAATCTATCAAAATTTTTACCCATTCTGTTTGTCAGTAATATAGGACTTTATGTGTATCAAGACTATATGTCTGTATTCTAAAGAAAAACAAAATGCACTAGGATGTTAACTATTATAAATTCTTCAAATTACAGTTGCAAGTGTAAAAAGGTACTTACTTCCCTGAAAGAATGTCTTGCCGGAGCTGTAATACAAACAGGTACCTGACAAATAAAAAATTCAGAAAGTCAACAGTAATTACAGTGGCATCCTTCTAGTTCCACTGGCTGGAAGAATATTCCAATTCATTAAGTAGTAACAGCAATTTGAATAACTTGCTCTTTACAAAAAAAGACTCTTTGGGATCACACAGATACACCCTACAAACTTCAAAGTTCCCTTAGTTTTCACTAAAATCAAAGAGAAGAACATTTTTTGTCCACTGGTTGTGTTCAGGACATTGTTCAAAGTCTTGCTGTTTAGGATGTGCTCTATCTGAGCATACACCACAGCAACCAGTGTTCTCCTAAACTTGGGTCTTACCTAATTCAGGCAGGAATCGAACTACAGTATCTAGAAACAAAACACAGATAAAGGCATGTAGGCTTCAGCGCTGCCTTCTCAAACACAAATAGAGAACATGGAAAAAGTCCAAATTGGGCAAAAGGAAAGCTTCATACCAAAATGTCACTTAAAAATAGCAAAGTTCTGAATAGAAGAATTCCATAGAGCTCACACAGTTATTTAATACGCCTAGTAGGAATTTACAGCCTTCACACTGCTGTAGTATTTTAAGCTGTTGCTTTGCAAATCTTCAGTTGTAGGCATGCTTCACTGACACCACTCAGAGCTGGGCTTGAGGCATGTACAAGTGCCCTGGGTCATGCAAGGGGTGTGTAGAGGACAGGAAGGCAGAGGCAGGCTCTGCACTGCTCTGGACACTGTGGGGTGAGGCTTGCAAAGATGAGTGACTCAAGAGAAGAAGGCATGAAGCACTCCTGAGAGCCCAGTAAATGCAGACACAGACCTCTCTTGTCTTTACAAAGGATGCTAGAAAGGCAAAGTGGGGTTTTTTTTCATCACAGAGGATGTGCAGTGAACATGGCGAAGGACAAACAGCTGGAATCAGACAGGGAAACAGAAATGAAAAGGAAGATTAAGATTTCTCATGATAACACTAGAGCAGAAACGATTTATCCATGTTAGCTCTTTGGTACATCTCTGATTCACATACTTGGCTAATACCTGACTGCCAATCAAATCTGGGTATTTGCACGTGTAGATTAAGGGTAGGCAAGTTTACATCCTGTTCTTATTGATAGCCCAGATGATTCACAATCCCATGAACTCTGCTAAACTTGCAAGAAGACTCTGGGCAGTGCACCTATCAGTTTCAGGGGGCTTGTGCAGGGCTGCGGCCCCACTGTGGTGGGTATGGCTTACCCTTCTTCCTTTTCTGTGCACAGGCTGACAAACACTGGCATCTCAATTGTTGCTACTCCAAATCAGCAAGATAACTTGGAAAATTCTCCACAACACAAAGTACAGACACGTTCCTCTGTTTTTCTTCTAACTAAAGTAATGAAGCAGGTTGCATACAAGTGACAGATAATGTCTTCCAAAATGAACTGTATTTCAACTGTGTTTTTAAGCCAAAAAACAAGAGCAGGTGAAGGGTTTTAATGCTTCCCAATAATGTGTTAATTATGAAAATTTGATGTTTGTAGCTTCACTAGATATTGAAGTCTACTACAAAGCAGATCTCCAGAAGGGATTTTGAACATCTTCTACCTGGAAAGTTCACAGTTATTGTTAAGGATGATTTGTCTTCTACTTGGAATTATTTTAAGTATACAGTTATTAATCTTCACTTTTTACTCAACATGCTACATGGAAAATATGATCCAACTAGCATAAAAACTCTTTAAAAAACCTCCATAAATCAAAGAATTAAAAATTTAAGAACTATAAAATTCTTAAATTCAAAATTACTTCCCCCCCCACCAAAAAAAAGGCATCCCAATTTTTCTTACACAGTTTCACAGTGGTCTCCTGTCAAGCTTATAATTAAAAGAAATTGTTCACAACACTGAATATTTAGCTGACTAAAGTGTTTTTCTAATTAAAATAGTCTTCTGAAATGTCACCTTTCAACAATAATTAGATCACAAGGCATCAGAGGTTAATACTTTCAGACAAAATGTCTTACTTGATCACAGCAATGATCACATAGCTCAGAAACCCAATTTCACTGTGACTAAGATCATATGCTTCAGAGCATTAAGCAAGAAATCTTGTGGTAGACAGTAATGCCATAATTTGACCACAGGGGAAATGTAATACTTATCAGACATGCACCCTGATGTATGAAGACTTACATCAATTTCCAGAAAACACATATTATTCCTACTAATTTAACTGCATTTTCTCATTAGAGATGTCCATAAATCACACAGATTTTTGGATTCTCTTAAGATCTTATACTTAGCTGCATAAGGCAGGGATTTCTGTAAGTTAATTATACATTCTATAGGAATATGCCCTTTTATTGAATTATCACTGCTGGACTAAATTGATAACAGATATTGAAGACCCTATGTCTCTATCATGAGGTGGTGACAATTAGCCCTTTAATCTTGTCTCAGGCAGTGAAAAAACCCATGGTCGGCACAGCAGACAGCGAGGGAGACAGGAATCATCTGCCTGCAGGCGAAAGTTTAATGTAAACATCACATGCACATGAACTACAACAATCAACCATCCTTAAACACCTTAGGCTGATTAGGAGTACACTGATTATTGCCAAGCAAATTAGAAGACACAGAAAGAGCCCTGCGGTGAGAGGCAGAACAAAAGAAAAGATAAAATGACATTAAGATAGATGACTACTATATAGAAAAGACACAAAGTAAGCAGATACAAAAGATAAGTAAACCCTTTCCTACAGCTGCTCCTTTCCCAGCTTTCAGAATATCCTCTGAACCAAGGTGCTATGGATCCAAGAAGGTACAGGCCCACAGAAAGAGCCCAGCAGACTGAAATGAAAGACTTCCAGGTATTTGTAGTGTGACTTTATACAATGCAGGCTTCTGCTTCACAGAGAACCACGGGAAGCAGAAGCGATTCAATCAACTCTCAACCCAGAGCTCAAGCTGGCTATTCCCACAATTCTCTACCCTTGGTATCGTTATTAAATCACCCCTAAGTCTCAGGGCAGGAGGAACAAAGCAGGACATAATGGAAACCTCTCTCAGAGGATGGCAGCTATCAAGAGCAGGTGTCTCCCAGCTGCAGCTTTCCCCACCCAACTCTGCCTTTCTTTGCCAACTTCAGAGCACCAGAACACAGCATCTCCTACACACCAACACGCTTGGAGAGGCCCATGAATGCTTTCTGGCAGCAAATAAAAAACATGATGTTTCTCTGACAGCAGGAAAACACCTAAGAAGGCAGACAAGATGAGCACCCTTAATAAGAAAGCTCGAATCACCCACTTGCAGTACCCCCATGTGCCTCAGGTGTGTTAAGTCCCCGTCGGCCACACACAGCTCCTACCTTGTAAACTCTTCGTGAAGGTTGTTCGGCTCTGACGAGTAGTACTTAATTCGAAAATGCAACGTGTACGGAGGTCCAACTGCACATGCAGAGATTTTAAATGGGGAAGAAAGGTTTATAATCCTTACAGTCCTGACAAGGCAGAACAGTCGCCACACCACCCAAGAAACCCAAAATTATAACATTTTTCAGATTCGTCAAAGAAAATATTTAATTTTTTTTTTAGTTAAAAAATGCATGCAATAAACACAAAATATAGATGATTACCATACTTTTTGATACTCATTAATTCAAATTTATCAAAGCAATAGTCCACTTGGCAAACACATTTTTTGTCCAAAGAGGGGTGCCTCACAGCATGCTGTGAATGACAGCAATTTCTAGGTAATACTCCCTGTTGCTGGACCCAGGGGGAAATGGAAGGAAGAGGGAAGGAGATGATGTTCCTTCTTGCCAGGCACAAACACTACTCCAAAAAAAACCCCCTACCCAATAGATCAGCTTTCAATTGAAACACATTAATTTGAAAAAGTAGGATAAATAGACTAAAAAGTGCTAGACAGGACTCTGGAAGGCACCCATGAATACAGAAAGCTAAAAAATTCCATGGGGTTTCAAGAATTGTGTTTCCTAAAATCAGAAGGTGAATGCTACATTGGACTTCCCATGTAACACAGATAATAGGAAGTTATCTAGCTGCCATCAAACTGTGACCAATGCATCTTTATCTGCCTAATCCTCGTCTTCTGACCAGCTGCCTGCTGATGCATTAATTGATGGAAAAATTACTTTTCCTCGCTTTTTTTAAGGTCTTCTGTAACACCACATCAACAAGCAAACATATGCCTATTAATGACCCCTCTGTTAAATGATATGCAGCTAAAAGTCAAATAATTAGAGCTTTATTCTGTCTCCATTGCAGCTCCTGTAAGTCAGGTTGTGGCACCCTGAGCTCACAGCTCAGCACCACTGGTGAGGTCTGCAAAGGTGAGATAATGACTTGGAAAAGACAGTAGTGAGCAACATCCGTCGTGAAAGAGGAACTCTTCACAAAGCATCTGCTGAATTCAAGGCAAAGGAAAGTAACCTGTTGTGAGACAGACCTTTACAACACCCAACAAACTGCTTCCCTCTCCAGCCTTCCTCAGAGCCAAGACTGGCCAAATTATTTTTAAAACAGGCCCTCGGCTCATTAAAAACAGACAAAAACGTGCAACTAACTTGGCTGAAGATGTTACAGAATCACTGATTTTCCAGGACAAGGCTATTAGAGAAAGTGCAGCTGCCAAGGAGCTAGTCACCTAAGGTAAAGCAGTCTGTGGTGTGATGAAAAGGGGAGAGAAAACCAAACAGCAAAAACCTTACCCATAGCAGCTGTCTTCACCATGGATTCTAGCAGGCTGACACCCACACACCATGGCATGACAGCAAACTATCCTAAAGGCCTCTGAAGAACTCCACTGGTAACAAAAATCATCTAGATACTTGGGTACTCATCAAAAAGAAAGGCAAAGCACCACTGAACTAATCAAGATCTGTCTCTGTGAGGTCCTCCAAGGCAAACAACAATTTTCTTGAAAACCACATTTTAATCTCACAGAAGCCATGTCTTCATGGCTTATGACTGTTGCCAGCTGCAGTGTTGTAACAAAACATGATAATGCCAATGGCTGTACTGTACCCAAGCCTGCAACCAGATTATCAAAAATCCAGGAGCTACTTCCCTGCCCTAGAAAATTTTCACAGAAAACACAGTCCATCAACCCCTCCATCCAAAACTACCTTTGATGGAACAGCAGCTATTTCAAAACTACATTTCACAAAACAGCAGGTATTTCTGCTAGTTTAACTCCTAAAATAATAATCTGGGAAAAAAATTTAAAAATTAATCATTACACAATGAAGTATTTTCCATTTACTCTCTGAAAGAAATTGCAGGATATCTGTTGTGGATCAGAAGCAGTGACAGGAACTGCGATCTGTGTCCAGGCAACCCAATTTCACAGATCAGACTGAAATTACCTGGCAACCTACTCTGCCTTAGACAAACAGCACAGTTTTAACAAGAGCTTCTGAAGGCTGGGCTACTGCTTAATAAGCGCTCTTGCCCTTAGACATAATATAGTCATCCAATTATCCATTAAATTAAAACTATTTTCTAAGGAATATTTATTCAATTAAAGGCCATATTTAGACATTCTCTATCATGTTCTAATACACTAAATTAAAATTCTTTAGGAAGTAACAAAATAAACAGGCAGAGACACAGTACTTACTTTTTATTTGCTTCTTAATGAATTTTGAATGGTCCAACCAGTGCTAAAAAAAGAAAATCCACACTTAGAAGCAGTTCCATTTCAAAACTTTTTTGACTCCATAAACTGATTACAATAAAATTTAACAGATAAAAATCTCTTATAAGAAAATATTGCCATATTTATTTTCTAAACTTCTGCATATTGGTAAAAGTGTTTATTGGCACGTTTAATAACTTCCCTTCTTCCACATGAGAAAGCTTGATTTTTAAATTCATCAGTACTGCCAGGGAAGCCATTCCTCCAGAGAAGAAGCTTCAAAATGCAAGGCCACAAAGCAGTGGTGTGTAAGGAAGGCATCCTTTTGCCCCAAACCCCCGAGTTTCAGCCTCCTTTGAACCTCTGTTTGATGGAGACCCTCCAGGGTCTGTACTGTCCTGCCTTCAGGACAGTCCTGCTCCATAGGCAAGCTTTTTCAAGGTAAGGAAAGAGACTTAACCCCATTAAAAGCATTTGGGAAACACTGATGTATATCCCACCCCTTCGTTTTTAAACTAAGGCAAAAGATATGGAATAGTGCAACAATGATGACAAAAACATATGATTCCCAGCAAAATTTATGCACCCTCTTGTTGTTGCATGTACAGAAAGGCAGCAATAAACACAAGCTGGTGTAAATTTAGCTTAAATCTTTGACAGTGTCTGCTCAATGTCCTACAGAAGGCTGCCATCTTATTTGAATCAACTCCATGTAAATGCTTCTGTCATACAAAGTGGTAAGAGAGTTTTGGATTTCTTTGAAATAAGTGGTTTTCTATCTTTGAATGTATTTTAAAGTTATAAACTAGGTACTATGAAACAAAATCTCAGGAATAAAACCCTCTTCCTTCTTTGCTATTACATAATTAATGTTTTTTCTGAAAACTGACTACTTTCAGTGACTATTTATTGTTACACCACCACCATGCTACTATGGCTGAATAAATGTGCAATATTATTTGTTGTCTAGTAATACTGGTATTTATTTACTAACTGTGTTCTAAACCACGGCAAAAATTTATCACAGGTATAGATGTGCACAGATCAAAAGTCTGACAGCTTACAACCCTTATGGTAAATAAATCACACAAGAGGGAGAAAGAGAAATGGAACAATGACTCTGAAGGTGATTTTATTTGCAGGAGACTTGCAAGACTCCCTTAGGTGAGGCTGCCAAGAAATCAATTCTTATAATCCCTAATCTGGTAGAAATCTCTAGCAGAATGGAAATAAAACATTACAGCTCATATAAATACATTCCTTAGAGTTGCAAGTAATTTATTTTGTCCCTATTTTGCTCTCTTATGAAAAATTACAGCTTTGTGAAATCTCAAATTTTTGATAAAGAAAAAAAAAATCAACATTTGCCTTTTTTTTTAACTGAAATTATATAAGTCTGTTACTTTCATAGCTCCAGGGCAGATAAATTTTTTATTCTTCAAATACCTAGCTGTGAAAATGTCTTTTTATTCAGTATTTATTTTGGCTAAAAAAAAGCCCCTCAAAGACAAATATAATTAATGCATTAAAAGAAAAGTTTAGCTTCATGTAAAAAGCATCTATACTACATGCCAAAAACTCCTGCTAGTACCATGTTCTGGAACAAGCACCGAACAACCTGAACTGTAATAATTCCAATGAAAAAACAGCTGATAGTCCCTTTTCTTGGCATGTGGTCTTTAAGGTACATTAAAGCTCAAATAAGAGTAAGTTTCAAACTGATTATTTGCAAGTGCAAATACTTCAAATAATGGCTAAAAAATACTTAACAAGACTCCAGGAACTACTTGTGCAGACCATTAACTGAGACTACAGCTTAGACAGGAAGCTATCATCACTCTCTGCACCTAAGCAGGCAGAGGCAGACGGCTCCAGGAGATAAAGCACAGCAAGCATTAATGTCACCTCTCTTCAGAGGCAACAGTGAGCTGCTGTTTTACCCCCATCCTGCACTACACATCCAGTGTGTGATGTGCCACCGCACAGATCATAAATACATGGCAGACGTAGGGCATGGACTGGCAGTACTATTGGCCCAGAGCTCCCAGGCGTGGAAGTTTTTATGCAGATTTATGAACCAACTCCAATTTCAGAGTTGGATATTTTGTGCAATTTCTGTGAAAATCAGGCTGAATTTTAACACTTCTTTGCCTCAGAGGGCTTCTTCACACTGTGTACCACACCAGCCTTCCAAATGTCCCTCTCAGCCGAAAAAAAATCAAAGCATTCTAGCTAAAGCCTAAAATAGGTTTGGGCTTGGCTACATACTGCTTGCTGACTCAATTAGAGGGAAGTGAAAGCAATGAATTCTGAAGTCTCACTAGGAAGCTGAATAAAACCAGAGGAGCCTAGCTCTTCTCTCAGCACCTAAGACAGCCTATCTTGTGCTCTGGCTAAATGACCATACATAATTTCAGGATCTGGACTCACCAAAGAAACTTAACGATGGATCTCACAGTGTAGGACCAAGATGACCAAACTAATTTCAACCATACCCCCCCCATAATCCCTGTATCTTGTTCAGACTCGGAAACATCAGTGCAGAACAAGGAGGAGAAAAGGGATTAATCGCTTTAGGACTGTGTTATGATAGGAAGACAGTGTCTAAGCTGCTTTTCTTCTTTTAAGGGAAGAAAAACCCAAACCTGATCAAACTGCAGGTAATCAGAATTCTATGATTATGCTAGAAAAGAACAAGTAGTTCAGCTGGAAGGGACCTACAATGACCATCTAGCCCCACTGCCTGACCACTTCATGTTAAGGGCATTGTCCAAACATCTCCGAAGACTGACAGGCTTGGGACATCAATTATGGTAGGAAGTCTGTTCCAATGTTTGACAACCCTCTTGGTAAAGAAATTATTCCCATTATCCAGTCTGAACCTCCCATGATCCAGCTTTGAACCATTCCCATGCATCCTTTCCATGGATACCAGGGAGGAGAGCTCATCACCTCCCTCTCTACTTCCCATCATCAGCTGCAGAGACCATTGTGGTCCCTCCTTTAATTTTTTCAGGTAAACTGGAAGGTTAAATGCTAGATTAGCTTCCATTTATTCCTCTTTAATCTCAGCAAAATTTCTTTGCTCTATCAAATGAATAATGCTTCCTATGGTATTAACTGACATAACACAGTAGTCATTGACTGGGATTCATGTCTTTAAAACAAACGCCAATCAGTTCCACATGAAAGAAGCACCATTTAAAAAAAAACCAAACAACTAATTTCTTAAACTACTGGAAGTGTGTATTTATCTCAGCACGGTCTCCTGTTGATCACTCACTTTATTGAAGTGAAGAGGAAAAGTAAGTAGCTCAGCATTTCCTAATGGTAGTAGCCAATATTTTCTCAAAATAGATATACAGCATGGGAAGGATATATTTGTGTCGAGATAGAGCAGATAAACTACAGCTGCTA
Organism: Passer domesticus; assembly: GCF_036417665.1. NCBI lineage: Eukaryota > Metazoa > Chordata > Aves > Passeriformes > Passeridae > Passer > Passer domesticus. The sequence goes on from NC_087474.1 coordinate 95,837,778, forward strand.
AAGCAGTCAGCTTATAAGGACCACGTGAGTGCCAAATGAAAGGAGGATTTCCACAGCCTGACACAATCCCATCACACACCTGAGCTTTGTAAATTCCGCCACCTCTCTACTTGCTTCCTAAAAGAATGAAAATTCCTTGTCTTGGTTTATACAGCCCTCAAAGGTGACCTGAAAAGGAAAAAAAATTGCATCTGACCCTTTTTGGTTGGCTGTCTTTGGTAGTTTAAAATGGATGAAGAACATCTTGAATAGACTGCTCCTCCTCATGCTTATTTATATATTCAACTATCAGTAAGAGAAAGCCCATTTTTACTGATAGTTTTATTTGTCCTCTGAAAAATATTGGTTGAAAGCATTCTCAAGTCATGCTGGAGGTACAAGAGAGAGAATTATGCTCAATGATCAAGTTCATAAAGGAAGGTGTGCTAAACAAAAGCCGGCACCTTTAAAACCAAAAATCAATTATCCCTTCAACTGTCTTCTTGCTTTCTGGTTTCCTAGGCACCTGAATCCTACCAAGCTGCCTGCCATTACTCACACAACCTTCTAAAGCAGAGAAGTTAAAAATGCATGTATCACATGCAGAAAAGAAACACCAAAAAATCAAGCCAATAAAAATTCTACCCACCAAACCGCAGCTTGGGGATTTCTCTACATTTACAGATTTAAAAGGGAGCAAAAGCCCTCTTTTCTTTTGCAGGTCACCTTTCAACATTATTATGATAGTAACAGAAAACCAAATGAGGACTGGGGTCATGTAGAAACTCAGGGAGTACACAAACATACCCTTAGGACAATCTCCCAAGAGCTCACAATGTAAAACAATGAGGTACTGTTCTTGTGTTTCTCTAATCCCTTCTAGAAAGTTATGCTCCTCTTGAAAATGAAGGCTCACCTGACAGGTGACTTCAGCTGCCTACTGAAAGACTGTAGAGAAGATGATTGACACTTCTCAGAGGTATTCCAAGGCAGAAGGATGAGTGGCACCAGATTCAGGAGAAATCCCAGCTAGACAGGAAGACTGTCTCCATGAGGCTGTTCAGACAAAGCACAGGTGCCCAGAGGGACAGTGGAGCTACCGTCCTTGAAGGCATCCAACATGACTGAACAAAGCCCCAAGAAACCAGATACAACTGAAGCTGCTATGAAGAGCTTGGATAGAGACACCTTTTAGCAGACGAGACCTGCAGGGATTTTTCAGGATGCCACTCTACAACCCCACCTACCCAACTTGAAAGAAAAAAGAGAAAAGGGAATGCACTTCTACTCAAATAGCATTCACACAATAAAACCAAGCTGGGATTAAAGAGGTGAAAAATTTGCATTTGGGCTCAGATGAGACCAACTTTTCATGGAATACTGGCAGGATCTTACAGAAGTTTCAGTCTCAGCTGGCCAGTTTTGATTTAGGCCCTCTTTGAACACTGTTGTCAGCACTTTATTGAACAGGGCCTTGGCACAGTGGTACAGAACCACATCAACACCACTGAGGACCAACCTGATCCAGGTGCAAAATTTTATCAGTTTTCTAAGTTGTCCCTGGCCTGAACAAGACAGACCAGCTGCCCTCTTCAACTGACACCATTCTACAGCTCCCATGCCAAGTTCTCTTCGCCCTGTGAAGAAGAGCTGCCACCTTCCACAAGTCAGACACAGTGGGACAGTGCAGACAATGCAGGGTGCAAGCAGAGCTGTCCAGCAGCAGAAGGGCAGATGGAGCTGTGATAAAGCTCCAGACTGTGATCTTGGGAAGTACAAGGCCACAGATGCTAATTCCAGAGCCATGAGGGCACTGGTAGGCCTTAAGGGTCTTTACCAGCCCTGACCTCCACATATTGTGTGGCATTCATGGAAGCCTGGCCTGTCCCAATCTGAGTCAGCACAGAGCCATCTCAGAAGCATCCTGATAAATGATGTGGTTTAACTACAGACCAGAGAAACTAACCAAGAATAATAGAGAGATGCAAGGACATCCTTCAAGACCATTAGCCTATCCTAATTCATATCCATGTGATAAGCAAATAATATTTTGCTTTGCAGACTTGACAGAAGTAAAACACAGAATTATTAAAAAATATATATTAAAAACTTTCCTGGTCTAGTATATTTCTCATTAGATTTACTTAACAGACAATGAAAGCAGATACCACTCCAGATCAATTCTAGCAATTTACTTTTAATTTTGATGCCTACGTCCAAACATTCAAAAATAAACAGAAGGGATTTGTAACAAGTAGGCAACAAACCTGACTGTATCAGTGGAAGAAAACTGAGAAATCACGTCATCTTATGCTCCAACCACACAGAAAGACAAAAGAAACCAGCACAGACTGTTTGCTGTCCCAGAGAGAATTCTTTACACTCTGCAGAGAGGTGCAGAAGCATCACTGACAGACAGCACAACAACCACCTGCCCTGTACGCCTGCTTCTCACGTCTGTGTCAGAGAAATATCCTCCCAAAACAGCAGGTGCTACTGGAAGACTAGAGACTGGAATTTGTTAGTGTTTTGGAGTCTTCCACCACTTGTTCACAAACCACAATGCAGACTTGGACAGCAACAGATGGGAAGTGTTCCACATTCACCAGGTGCTCTGCATCGCTGTGGAGTCAGCCACACTGCCTGTGCCCAGTTCCTGAACTGGCATTTCTACCACTGCCACTATTAGAAACTGAAGCGTCGAGTGCTACAGGTTGTTCTACAGCTTTTAGGACTCTCGATCTGTGACTGGTATTTTTTGCCTTTGGTTACAATCCACAGACACATGTCCTGCAACCACCACAGTCCTAAAGTGCTAATCATCCAGACGAAGAGAGTCAGGGAGGGGTAACTGAGTCACAGAAGAATATCACAGCTTATTCATGGAGAAAATAGCATGTTTAACAGTAGCAGAAAAGGAAATACTTAGAATTATCAAAATATTTACAGCAGTCTCCCTTCTTTCCCACATCCAGTATGTTGAAAAAAAGGCTTGTCCCTATTTTCTTCTGCTTCATGAACACTCGTTAAAGTATAAAGAAGTACAAAGAAAAAAGACTCCCAGATATCACACTATGAGGCTAATTGACTGGTTTGAACTGCTCATTTTTCCCCATCCCTCACATTTTGAGAATCACAGCAGTAATATTAAAAGCAGCAGCTGAAAAAACCCGATCAACGAGCCCTTACAAGAAAATTCAGACAGATACAGCAAAGGCAGTCTTAATGAACCAAGGCCCTACAGGTCCCTGACCCAATACCTGCTGAAACATCCAGGAATCTAGTTCTTGATGTGTAGAGGAAACAAAGGTACTTACATTATTTGTTGTCCAGCTTGCTTCCTACCTGCCCCCTAGCACTGCTGAAATCCTTTGTCATGAATCATACACGGTCCTGACTTTCTCAGAAAAAGCTGGCCAGAAGGCAGCCTTTCATAGGGGTGAGGATGTCAGTGTCAGAATCACTGCATCCTGACACACTGCTGCTGGTCAGACCCACTCTGGGCAACACAGTTCTGGCCATGTTTTTTCCCTCTTGTTTTTCTGACTTGGAGCAATTGCTTTCATGAAAGTCTATTTCACTCCTACACATCCTTCTCCATGTCCTCCTTCCACTCTCTTCTCAGCTCTTGCATTAAAACCCAATTTAGAAATTGGTCAATACTGAGAAGTTCAGATGCAAACATGGTTTACCAGGACAATTCACTGCAGGCTGGTCCTAGCACACATCTTCCCAGGAAACCCTGGTCCCCACCATAGCCATGGGCAGCATCTGCAGAAGGCACAATGTGCCCTCACACACCAGTCTTGCTGTACACACAGTGTAAATCCAGTGCTTCCCAATGTGCCAGACACACTGGCTGCAACCACACATCCTCAGAATGGTTCAACAGGCTGCAGAGCACAGCTGGGAAAGGCTGTTCCATATGGACCTTCTTTAGGGGTCTTTGTGACATTAGAGATCAGACATAAAGGACTTAAAAGACTTAGAGGATCACTGAGACACATGTCAGAAAAGGGGCATTTTAATTCTTTTTCTTCCATCCATTCCCACAGATGACAGCAACTCATTTGCACAAACTAAAAAAAAAAACCAGAGAATTCAAAAATTTATCTTAAAAATTCTTCCCTCTCAATTACTCTGTAATTGCTCTTGTGAAGAGAAACAAAATCACGATGAAAGCAAGCAAATTCCAAGCTAATAAATGTGGGCAATTTTTCAGTTATGAATTCTTGTAAAACACAGGAGGGGCTGGGAGGTATCCATGTTTTAGCATCACAGGACAAAATATTGGAACAAAGAATGCAACTGTAGAAATGGAGATATCTAAATTTTGAGAGACCCTATAAAATACAAAGCTCAAAATGAGCTGCTAACCACAGAAAGCCTTTTTTTTAGTAAGATGATTTAGAATAAGACACAAAGAAAGGACACTCCTGGATTGAAAATGGATAAACATCAGCTACCAATGGCTAAAAACAAGTGTCAAAAACCCAAACCAACCATTGAAAACATTGCATGCAACCAGTTCCTACAAAGTTCAATTAAATACTTCCTCGTGGCAACTGAGCTTCAATAGCTCCTAAGATTTTATTATTGTTATTCCCAACCTCAGCTAAAGGTTTCAAGGCCTCCTGCTTCACTAGAAAACACAGACTGTAGTAAAAGTAACTGAAAACCCAATAAGCTTTGCATTTTCTCTAAACCACTGCAGAGACCTCCTACATCAGAGTGACAGCCTCCAATCACCCCAAACACTACATCTCTGTTGAAGTTCTATAACACCTAGATTAAGAATTTGCTTTCTTATATTAGAATTTCTATTTCTAGAGTTAATAGCAAGTAACTCAAAATACAACAGTACACTAAGATTTGTTTTAAAATAAACTATTAGATTATCTACATTCTTCTATCCTACTACATCCTTCTACATTCTTCTGATGGATATCTTCAAAGAGCACAAGATACAAAGTAATGCAGAGTTCACTGAATAGTCATTACCGTATTTTCTGGATTACTGCTGACATCTTGCTTTTTGGGGGGGGGGGTTGTATTAAAATAAGCTGTTCAAACAATTAAAGTTTTTTCTCTCTCAAAGCAGATAAACTAATCACGATTTTGTTTTCTAAATCACAGCTATCAACACTGCTTGTCCCAACTCCTTGGCAAAGTTACAGGACTGCAGGAAACACAGTGCACTCAAAAGCTGCTGGCCTTGGAGCACACAGAAGCAATCTCCACTATTCAGAGACTATTTTGTGCTCTCTTACTTGTAATGGTGGCTTAAACATGTTTAGCCCTTAACAATACATACTAAAGACAAAGGCTTAGAGCCTCAAAGGGGTTTACACAACTTTAATCTCCCAGTCCCCCACTTGGCATTGTGTCTAGGTTGGCACTAAGCAGAAGCCCATGGAGGCCATGCATTAATTGCTGTGCAAACAAAAAGAGCAGGTCACAGGTTCAAAACAGCTGAAGGAAGGCTCTTAAAGCATGGAACCTTTGGGCACAGGGTGCTGGGCAAGATAAAAGCTTGTGCCTTGAAGTTCTCTAAGCTCTACTCTCTGTCCAGCTTGAGCCAGACAAAAAAACCAAGAGCCAAGAACTTTTGGCCTTGCACTTCAGTGAAAGTAAAGAACTTTGCCCTCAACACTCCTCTTAATTCAGGAAACTACAGCCCTACCACCAAAACCCCTCACCAGAACTGTCTTTTTTCAGACCCCCCTAGCAGCTCTCATCCCTGTTGCAACTGCAGATGCATCATGCACTTCCTTCTTTAACAGAGCAAAGAAATAGCAAACAAACAAGGCTGAAACACTTTTTCAGACACATTTTTCCCTCAATACCAGTGAGGTACATACAGAAGACATAGCTACTCACATCTGCACCTTTCTTATGAGTCAAAAGAGCCCTTCAGTTTTGCAAACATACAAGAAAATGAGTCTTCCCAGCTTCCTCAGCCCCACTTTTGGCTGATCTGCCCTCATCCTTGGTAAGAAAGGATATTTCACTCTCCCTTCCTGCTTCCCTTCTTTCAAAACATTATGGAACTCCTTGCTAGGTAACTATTCCTAGCTATCAAATTCCCAATTGGATGATTTGACAATCAGTGACAATATAATGTAGTTTTCCCATTACAAGCAGGGTCTGCCCTATTAGCTGTGTCCTTATAATCAGATCTATCACAAAAGTACACGCAATGTATTTAGAAATTTTATCAGGAGCACACACACACGAAACCACCTAAAAATCCCAAACCCATTATGGACATACTTCATTCAAAACATCCATTTTCAGTGCTATTAACCTAAATTCATTTAGACAACAGGATAATGTTTAAATAGTTTAATACTGCTTCTCCCCAAACACACAGATTCTCTTCTTCCAGTATCAAGTCATTAGTACAGCACCTGGATAGATTTCTTGTTTGTTCTTTACAGAAACACAGATGATAATGTAGCTGCTTAAACCCTGATCCATCCTTTGACCCAAGCTCATTAGAGAATAAAGCTGAGAATTCTGGGATGATAAACTTAGAAACTAGTCTTCCCAGGATGTCAATATTGCAGCTACATTTTCCCATTATTTTATTATATTATCCCAGAGAAGACATCTTCTGTTCCTTCATGGAAAAAAACATTTACGAACTGACCAGAGAGCACTAAAAGAAACACTTATTTTTTCCAAATATGCATGTTTTTTATCCACAGTGCAGGTTTTTGTCAAACTTCCTACTCACACAGAGTGAGCAGACAAAGGAAAAGATTAAATATATGTCAATACAGTGTAATCACAATGCTGTAGTCTTTTAACCCTATTCTATTAATATATCTATTCAGATCTGTAAATACTTTTTGAAGATTTATTTATTTTACCTGTAGATACTGGAGGTCCTTATATAAGGAAGAGAAGGAGAACATTTAGTTAAAACGTTTTGCTCTTGCAAATGAACCTAAACCTACAAAGCGACACAATGTGTGCACAGAACAGCAGAGAGAGCAAATTTACAAGAAATCTTTGCTTGCAAAACATTTTGAACACCATGAGTCTATCCACCATAAAGCACATTTTTCTTTACCAAAATTCATTGTTGTTTTAACTTGTGTGCAATCAAGTCACACGCATGTGTCCTGGCTTGTAAAGTAGGCATGTATTCTATTTTGCCATCTGTTGGGGGTTAAGCAGTTTTTTCTTATCTCTTTCAAGAACAATGACACTGCCTGGAAGATAATCTCCTGCTAATGGGCTATATAATGTCCTGGCTTGTAAAATAAGCATGTATTCTTTCTTGCCATCTGTTGGGGGTTAGGCAGTTTTTCTTATCTCTTTCAAGAACAATGACACTGCCAGGAAGATAATGTCCTGCTAATGGCCTATTGAATTACTCACTGTGGCTGGTAAGATTAGTTACATCATCCCATTTGGAGATGCTCCACCCAGAGGGAGGAGCCAAGCATCCCTGCCACCATAAAACAAGCACTTCTGAGACCACAGACAGCCTTCTTCGCTGGATTTCCGAGAGGAATCAGGAACTGAGGCCCAGCTGCTCCTTCGCCGCATTTTCGGAAGGGATCTACACCCTTCTGCAGATCGCCACTCCAGGAGGAGCAGCCACCATTTGGCTGGACTGCTATCAGCACCCTGACTTCTCAGGGTGTCAGGTTTTTTCTCACTCTGCCAGTGGTTGTTTTGCTTGTACTAAATTACATTGTTATTTAGTTTTTTTCTTCCTAGTAAAGAACTGTTATTCCCGTTCCCATATCTTTGTCTGAGAGCCCTTTTTAATTCTGAAGTTGTGATAATTCGGAGGGAGGGGGTTTACCTTTTCCATTTCACAGGAGGCTTTTTGCCTTCCTTCACAGGCTCCTGTCTTTTCAAACCAAGACAGCATGTCATGTAGGATGACACAGGACTCATTCAGAGGATGTAGCTTTATGTGCAAGAACCAAACATGGCATCACTTGTTTCAGCCCCCAGTGCTGACATCTCTCCATGGAACTGCATCAGCAACAAAGTTACAACAGACAACACAAACTACCGTAAAACATAAAAATCAAGTTATACTCACTGTAATTTGGGAAGCATCCATGAATTGCAGGCCAAAGTAATCAGTTTCTACAAGGTCCAAATGATACACAATCTGGTCAAACAACTCCTGTCCCTTTGCATTTTTCTGTAATACAAAAGAAAATGCTGTTTTTAAAACTGGTAGTGTGGGTTTGTTTGGGTGTGTTTCTTTTCAAGTTCAAATGTGTGAGAAGAGATACACAAACGAAAAAATATCAGAAGAGCAATTCTATTTATTCTGAAGAAATGCATTGACATTTCTTTTTACTTTTCTCAGAAAACAGAGTGAGACATGCCGTTCTTGTCTGCAGCTATTCCAACAGCATCAGATTTCACTCTCAAAGCAAGCTTTCAAAGTTCATCATAATTTAAAATGTACAAGAGAAAGGGAAGGCTTATGCCCTACAAGTGTCCTAATCACAGAGCCATCATTTTGTACCCCAGGAAGTCAGATTCTCCAGGAAAAGCTTGCTTAACATACACTGCCTGAAATTTGCTGGCTATCAACAGCAACTGCAGTCACACAGTGCCAGACCACCACTGCAGCTGGAAAATAAATTCTGGACAGCCTGAACACTCCAAGAGCATTGTGAAGAAAATTAATGGGATTTGATAAGATTTCATTTATGTTGCCAGTTGCCATCATATTTACTGCCTTTAAATGAAGAAACAAACAAGGACCAAAAAAGCTGTAAACCTTACTTGGCATGCCGTCTGAAACATGCAGGCATGGAAATAAAAGTTAACAACTAAAACCCCAACTATGGCCTCCAGGTAAGGGTAGAAAATTTAGCATATTCTTAAATGTAGGCTGCATTGGCCTGGGTACTTTTTATTAGGTTAAGACAAGAATTTAGGTACTCAGTCTTCAACACTAGAAAATCAAAGTTTGAAGATTATAGGTAGGCTGAAGGAAAAGGCAATAACAAACCAATTTTTTTTTTTTTTTTTTTTTTTTTTTTTTTTTTTTTGAGCTACTTGGGGAAGAAAGTTTTCAAGTTCTTGAGCAAAATCACCCCTTGGACAAAAATACATGAGACCATCATAAATCTGAGGAAGAAACTGAAGCTACAGCTGTACTTTATACAGGGAAGGATCCACCTTTATACAGGATCAGGATCTACCTGTCCCTCTTACAACTTTAAGGATTTTAAAAAAAAAAATTTTTTTTTAAAACTAACATAGTAGGCATTTCCACTTTACCCCCAAATTCACAGTTAAGCATTCAGCTCCTTTAGTTTGGTCTTCTGCACAAAGGCACCTTCAATCATAACACGCAGAACTCCTGTTCAGGGTTCTAGACTGCCTAACATCAGTTTTTTCTTCAGTAACAGACAAGATAACGAGTTACACCACTGTTTTTCCAAGGAAGTCAAGCAAGCTCAGGAATAGACAGCAAATTTTATTTAAGTTGTATTTTTTAGGGTTTTTAACTAACATAACAGAAGCACAGAAATTGAATCATATCAAATTTCAAGAGTGGAATTAAAGCTTCATAAAAGCTTAATACCAACATTAAACTGTCATTGTAAGATACTGTTTCATTATTTTGAAGGGGGCAAGAGCAGGATAATAGACATTATTAACCGAAGTTCAACATTCTATTAAAGGTAGATGAGAATACAATGGCTTCTTAAAACAGTACATTGCTAAGATGTCATCATCTTTATTTGTACAGCAATTGTTATAAACTGAACAAAAAATATCCAGAAGATATTTTCTCATATGGAGTAAAATCAGCACTTGTTAAAAGAAGCCAAACCAAAGCTCAACAAAATCTAAACAAGTGAGGGAGGAGAAAACCCTCAAAAGCAATAAAAAGAGAAACAGCAGAACATGAAAAATTCAAAACGTAGGAAAAATGCACTTGATGCCCTACTCTGCTCGTGGTTGCTTGCTTTATGGCATTAACTACCAGTATATGTTTATCTTCCACTGCCACACACCCAATAGAAACCAGAGAGAGCACACTCCACCTTCTGTATCCAAGCAGTGGTTAATGTTTAACACGTGTTACATGCAGAATAGCTCTGCACTGCACAGCTAGACCATAAAATGCAGTATTACATACACGGCTTACAGGAGATTGTAACATTTAACTTGTCACTAAATGAGCTTTCCCAGCAACTTGTACCCCTTAAATGATAAAGCTGCTGCAGCTCGCAAATTGCTGACCAAAAACTTTCTTTGAGACGTTGCACTACAAGGGGAGATAAAAGCAACTGACTCTTTACTAGCAGTAAAGGATTACCTGTCCCTTATTCTGCCTCATCACTGACTGATAATCCAGCAGGTCAGACTGTGGACTGATAAATAAATGTACACTGAATGAAACGGGGGGAACAGTCAAAATAGAAGGCTTTTTCCTTAGGCATTACATGTGCATGATAGTGGTCTCAAAAGCAAAATTATTTTGATTTTCATTGTCTTTTTCTTCTCCCCTCCTTCTAGACAAAACATTAGCTAAACGACAAGCTTCCTCTTTCACAATCTGGTACCACATAAAGACAAGAAAATTATTTTGTACAGTAAAATTTTCATAGTTGATCTAATAATCTGGAATTCAATAAATCATACTCTCTCTACAGACCCTTGACTTGTACTTATTTTCTGAAGATATAGCTACAAAACCCCAACCATAAACTAAACATATGTTACAGTCATACCTTACTAGACAGATGGTTCAGAAGTATCAGATGTAAATGGTCTGCATAACTTATATCCCACAAAATGAAGTACATAGCAATAAACAGTATGTATATATTATTATATAGAGTTACTATTTTGTTGGTATGGAAGTTACTATAATTGGGAACAGTGATGCAAGAAAAGTTGCAAAACCTCGTGTTGACTTGGGTTTTTTTGTTTGTTTCTGTTGGGTTTTTGTTTTTGCTGGTTTTTTCTTGTCTTTGCTTTCTGTTTTGGTAGGGTTTCTTTTTGGCTTGTGAGTTTTTGTTTGGGTTTTTTTGTTTTGTTTTGAAACATCAATTAAAACACTGCCAGTGTTTCTTGGAGCTCAGGAGAACTTGTGTGAGCACCATGAAACCTCACAGGCAAGCACTGGGAGGGTGGGCATGAAATGTTCAGCTTACAAACAAAACTACAGCTGCAACCTAAGGCAAAACTGAATTATCATGAGGCAGGCACTTGATGAAACACAAAGACTGAATTACACTTGCAGACTGGGAACCTCCCTGATAATGTGCAATCACTGAGAGAAAGGAAAAAAAAAAAGTTTCTCATGTCAGTTGTCCCTGTTCCACCTAACTGTTCCACAGTTGTGCGAGTTTTGTCCACTGTTTCATTAAAGCCATTCTCAAATAAACCCCCATATCATCTTCCTTAGGATCATGAATCACATGCAGAGAGAATTCTTATGTTAAATGAGGACTCACTGCAAATCCTACAAGGACCCCAGTTGGGATAGGTATACAGCACCTTGCAATGACAGCTGCATGGCCCACACTTCAAGTAGGCTACATTTTCAGCTGCCAGAGAGTTCCCAGTCTCAGGGAATCTATGGAAATTCTTGTCAGCTAAAACATGACAAAACAAAGATTAACTTCTCTAATTAGAAACTCTTCCAGACTTGACATGGAAATAGGCAAGAGAATTTAATGTGCTTCTGGTAGACATGAAGGAAAGAGAAAATTGATCAGCCAGGGACATTTTACACCAACCAGTCTAAACAAGCTGATTAGTGTTCATCTTAGCTATTCCAGAGCTCTTTGAAAGGTTTTTGCCAAAGGGCACAAAAATTGGACATACATGCCAGAAAAGTCCAATTTTAGTGCAGATACAGTGCAAGGATGCCATTGATCACTCTCAGAGCACATACAAGCAGAGCTGGAGAGCTTCTGCCCCCACTTTCCTCAAACCCAAGTGCAGTTACTTGAACCCAAGTGGAGAGGCTGAAATTCTTGAGTCATATTAGAGAGCTCAGACTACAGGGCTACAAACAAACTATTAACAGATTTCAGAAACAGTTGAAGCACTGCTTGGGAAAACAACCTGTCAAATAGGCCAAAAGGTACATGAAATAGTCTGCCAGCTGACAAAATGACAACCAAAATTAAGGAAAATAAGCTATCGCCAAGAGAAAAGTCAAAGCAAATTAGCTTTCCAATCAAAGCCAGTGCATCTCAAACTGAACAGTGAATAGCAACAGCAATGGGTAGGTAGGGCAGGCTTAGTTTCTGTTTTGAACTGTATTATTATGATTATGTATTGTGTAATATGCTAAATATTTCTTCAGAGTGGGCTGCTATGGTCTGATGGTCAGTCACTCCAGGTCTGAGCTTCTAGTAAATTCTAAAGGGCACCTTTGCAGCTAGCAAGTCTTATCTCCACAGGCCTGATACCGCCCTGCTCTGATGGCACCAGCATTTCCTCTCCTTGGCACCTCCTGAAACAAGAGTAGCTCAATATGGTCTGCTCAGTCCTCTTACACCTGAACTGTTATTAACTCAATTTTCAAACCTAAAGCTCATTTTCAAACTTAAGGCTTTAGCTGTTGGCCATACTGCTTAGCAGTGAGAATTCGCTTTGCCTTTTAGCAGTCACTGGCAGTGCTGTCTGCAAGTGTCTCAGACAGGCTAAACATGCATAAAAGCCATCTGCGCTCCTAATTAGCCTTGACTCCTGGTGCTCAGTTATCATCTGTCCTTTAACTTGCTTTCTTCTGGATAATCAAGCCTTCAGTTTCTCAAACACATTCAGCTGTACTGAAAGCCAGCACTATTTCCATAATTTTAAGCACGAAAATGCCACTGTTCTACATTCTTATAAATCCAGGGTATCTAACAGCTTCAGCCAAGTACATGTTGGAGGCCATGGCTGGGCTTGCAAAAGCTGCACTGAAAACCATGTTTTCCATCCCAGTAGTGCTGCTACAGGCAGTATTGTCAAAGTCAACTGCTTGTTTTCAAGTTCCAGTTTGCACTCTGCCATCTAGAGAGGACACTGGCAGAGGGCACACGGCAAACCAGCCATGACCTTGGTGCCTGTCCCACCCTCTTCTGGTGGCCTAATAAGCACAACCAGAGGAGTGGAAAAGAGTCACATTTTTTTTTTTGCTTGAAATCATGGAAATACTACTTCATTTTCATAAAATCAGTGCTAACTGAAGAACAGCAAGTTATTTACTAACACATCATAGTTCCATGAAGCTGGCTAACTTGCTTAAGCTGCATTGAAGATGTCAGGTTATTTTCTTATCAGCCAACCATTGACTTAAATTTTCAGTTCTGGCTACAAACTCACTTGAAAATGTGACACTGTTCAAATAACCATTAAGCCTCTCACCCTGTCATGGCGATAACACCAGTACTGCTTCAGAGCCTGCTACTGCATGCAAATGATGTTTAAATGTAGTACAGACCATAGGAACAAGCAGCTTTGCTGAATGTGCCCAGAAGAAAATGCAAGTGATGACGCATGTGAACTTTTATGTGAAGGAGAACAAAATTCAGTTTAGTTCCTTTGAGAAATTAGCTGAAAATAAGAGTCAAAATCCCCTTAACTTCCCCCTGCATAAAAAAACTGAAACCAACAAAAAATGCCGAATGCATACACACACCACCAAGCCCTCAGCCCTTCATCAGCAGACAAAAACATCCCATTAATGGTATTTACTTATTATAACCTGAAAGAACAAACATTTTGCTCCCAGTCATTTCTGTCAAGGCCCTAAACTAAGAAATTCCTATTTCCTGAGTCGAAGCGGCTCAGAACCAAAGTTAAAGAACCCCTTGAAGAATGACAAAAACACCAAAGCAAAAAGAACCCCAAATTCCCACAAATAATAAACTAAACCAACAGACCACCAAGCTGCTTCCTTCAAATTACTCTCTAAGCCTATGATAAAAGTCTCAAAAGCTAGCACTGTCACAAGTCACATCCCATCTAGGGGATGGAGGGAACCTCAGAGAAGCACACAACCACTTCGGAATATTCCCTCTGTGGGCAGATTGGCCGACAGTGCAAGCAAGCTGGGTTCCTGCAACCAAGATGCCAATGAGAATTTGTAGATAGCCATTAAGAAAAAAAAAAATCCCCTAACAGTGGGTGTAGTAAATCTCACTATTGCTGCACAGCAGCATTTCTTACCAGCAGCCAGACTTTCAGCTCTCCACAAGCTACTGACAAGAAGAATCAGCGCTCACTGGAGGAGAAGCCTGAACAAGGACAAATAAATAGATCACTGTATTTTATATGTACCAAGTCTCTGCATAAACCCAAATGGCACTGGGCTTCTAGTACATTTACCATGCCAGTGTGACATTGGAAAAGTCTCTTGCACTGGCTTATGCTTTCTATTATGTAAGGGCAGTCACTTCTCAATAAAAAATAAACAAATTTATAAATGGTCCAACAACAAAAAAGTAACAATAAAAACAAATAAACAAAGCAAACAAAATCAAGAAACCCAAACTACTAAGAGCTAAGGGTAGGGAAGGATAATATGTTATTTTCAAGCTCTGCAATAGGAGGAAAGAAAAGATTTTTCATTATTCATAAAGTACAAACTCATTAAGATGAATCAAAGATTGAATTGGCAGCACAGCATTACAGAGAACATACAGAAAAAAGAGCAGAGAGGGAATTGCCTTAGATGGAAACAATCTCTAAAGAGTCCAAAATCCTGCCAGGAATCTCTCACTGGAGAGATTCCTATGTACAGTAACACAAACATAAAGCAGATCCAGGAAAGTCAGATGAGATTTCAAAAGAGAGTGTAAGGTTTCCTTTGCCACTTCACACATCCCTGCTTCCAGTCACTTCCTTCCCCACCTCTCAATCACATTCTGTCTCTTCCTCAACTGGACAAGTGAATCAAACTTATACAATGATCTGAACAATGCTAACTTTTTCTGAAAGCTGGTTTTGCACAGCTGTTTTTGAAATAGGCACTTTTGCTAGCTGAATTTTACAGTACAGCCCTTCAAAAACTGATTATAGTAGCATATCCAGAGGCTCAGAAGCCTGTTTTGCTGCTGAAAAAAAGGAGCAAGAAACTATAATGTCTTGAGACCTCCATTATCTGGAAGGGATAGTTTCACCACTTGCTTAGTTTTTTTCAGAGAAGATGTGGCTGTCCCAGGCTGGACTCAGCTGGTTTCAGTCATCTCCAGGACAGACCCACTGACTACTGGTGGTGGGGCTACAGAAGTTAGGAGTGAAGGAGTGGATTTGAGTTAGGGAAAGAGCGAGCTTTACCTCGACCCACAAGCCTTTTAATTCCCATTTTTTTCTCCATATTTTCTACACCCCCATCCTGCAGACTGAATGAGGGGCTGGGTAGGAGCCTGGCTGATGGCTAACCCACTGCAGTGGGGAAACCCTTGTGCAGGGTAATTTCACATTTCCATCACTCATCTAAAGGGCACGCTGCCTTTGAAAAGCCTTTAATCTCTCCAAAAGTCACAGGAAGGGCAGGCAGGTACTACCACGGTGGGTGCCCTATATGTGCAATTACTATTGTCAACATTATTACCAGCAGTGACATTTTTATTTTATTTGACTCAGATGAGGGTGAGGTTCTGCTCATTGTCCCTATCACCTACATGTACTACTGGCAACACAGATCTCTTCCCAAGAGAAAAGCACTGTCAGCACTTCTAAATGGGATCCTCAGGCAAGAGATAAATGCAACCACCAGCCACAGAACAAAACAGTAAAAAAAAAAAAATCCTTACTTGCAACTTTATGTTCTGGAAGTCAGTCTGGACTCCAGTTATTTCAGGAACAGACAGGTTACCCCATCACAATTATAAATTCAAAGGCACAATTTTTAAAAGGGTTACTTGTATGTAAAGAAGATTCCTTTTCACCCCTAGAATGCCAGCTCCCTCTCCTGACCCACTTGAAATATTACACGCCCCTCATACACAAAGCAGAGGTAAAACGAAGCAGCTAAGGATAAAGAGAACAAAAACCTATGCTGAGACTCCTTAACCTACATGATTTCACACAAAATAAACTTTACAGTTCTGCATTCCCAGAGGAAGAGGTATTATGTAATAAATCTAAGCTATGGGCACTGAAGTGGAAGCCACCTCTGAGATAATGCCATCAAGCACAACACAATGTTGTGCTTTAGGCTGCCCTTGCCCATTGCCTTCCTGCACAAATCACGATGGGATAGAGGTGCCATTTTTCTGGAGAGCTAGAGAAAATTCTAGGCCATGACTTTAAACTGTATTTGAGAAATAACACTGGCATAAGATGACATTAAAAAGAACAAGGAGAAATAGGCGAGTGCTGTCAGAAGAGCTCCTGGGAGAGTTTAGCAAAGACTCTGCACTTTCTTATGCTAATGCAGTACCAAAGTTTCAAATGACATCTTTGCTTTCTTATATACCTGCATTTGAACTCTCCAGGAGTAGAAATAGTTTTAAATAGATGCAATTGCACAAACAGAATTTTCCATATAGACACATCCTTCATATACAATTCACATGTATGGGTGCCTGACTCAACTATTTCCAATTTTTTTAACTTGTTTTTAAATAGGACACATTTATGACTGCCTACAATAAAGTAATTTACCTAAAAGGCTCTACTGGCAAACTTGCTTCAGCATAAATGTAGCTCGGACCAGCAGTAATGGCCAGTCAGACGCACAAGCAACACAAGTAACTGTACTTGACAAAAATTAAGGCTGCAGGGCTCCCACTCTCCAAGCCAGACAAGTCACAGGTTCTGTTCCTGACTCCTACCCAAGAGGTCTGTCAGGGCAGCTGAATGCCTTGTAAAGAACTGGCTACAGGGGGAAGTTACATCAGTTAAACATCACTCCTAATTCAAGCTAACAGCACTTTCAAACCCCTCCCCACCCAAACGACCACACAGCACAGCCTGGCGTGGGCCTGGCATGCCAAAAGCTGCTTTCTAACACTGGTATCCAGGCAAGGAGGAGGCCATGAATCTGTGATGTGGCAGGAAGGCAAAACCTAGGACATCTGCTCTAGGAACTGCTATCTTACATAATGCCTTAAAGATTGTCACTTTTGGGTGCATAGAACAGGATCCCCACCACCAAGTGCTGACCCGTAAAAGCAAAAAGGTGCAGATTCCTTTAGCAGTATCACATCATGTATGCTGCATCAATTTACTTTTATGTCTGGATAAAACATAAAGTTCCTTAGAACCACTTCTCTCCTCCAGCATAAACTTGCACACTGTTAATGCTCACATAAGTCACAGTCAATTATTTCTATGTCTTTTTTTTAAACTTAAATAGCATATACTATTTGTGGCACTTTTCATAGCACAAAATTAATTCCACATGCATGCTAGCATTAGAATTAATTGCCTATATTAATTACCCTATAATGTGCTAAACCTTCCATATAAATCATATTTATTATTAATCACCCTGACAGTTACAGCCAGTGAAAGAAGTTCAAAGATGTGAAACAGAAGCAGTGACCAAAAAGGGAGTTTAGGACTTGAGGACAAAGCTCTAATGTGGTCTTCTCCTCAGAAGCTCTGAGGATTTAAAAATCCAAAGAAACTCTTTTTGAACTTGTTTATTCAGCCAACTGACTTCAGTACTCTTCACTTTTTGTTCTTTCATACACTAAGTCACAGTCTTCTCCAAAGAATCAACCTCAATTATTTGCTTCTCTCTGAAGAGACCCAAAAATCCAGAGATTCAGAAAAATCAGTAAACCCTCTTAAACTGCAGGTTTAAAATCAGCAGGTTTAAGATCTTCCTCAGATCAGAGGAAGATCAGGGAAGTTTGCCAGTAAAAGTATTTAATTTAGTGGACAGCCAGGAAGACAATTATTTTTAAACACAAACATAATTAGACAAGTATATGCAATTAAAGGCAATCACTACAAATTACATTTACTTTCAAGAAAGACAGAATAAGATGAAAAACCGTGTGGCTCTTATTCAAAAAACTTCATTAGAACAACTATAAAAAAGAATAAACAGCAGTTAATAGAAAACACCTCTCTCAGACGATGCTACTGCTCAGTTAAAACCAATGGCAGACCTAGGTTTATTATAACGAAGTTTAGCACTCTAATCTTCTCACTTCTCACTCTAATTCCTTCCTGCCAAGGAATTACATGACCAGATAAATTCTCATCATACTATAGTATTTAACTTCATGCTCTCTTATAAATATTCAGATCTGAAGGACAAGTGAACACCTTATTGTACTGAAATAGGCATGGCAGCACAACATTCTGTTTACATTTATTCTAAAACATGAACAAGGACTCATGTCTGGGGGTTTTTACTGAATAAATTTAGAAGTTCTGAGTGGTAATATGAGGAGCAGAAACACTGGGTTTTAGCCAAAAATGATTTGTTAATATTTCACACCAATCAACAGAACATCCAATCCAGCTAGGTAAGATGCTCAGAAGATAAAAGTTCTCATTATAAACAGAACCTCTGACCCCAGAGTCAGTATGCAGAAAAGCACAGTATTCATCAGAATCTGGAAAAGGGATGTTTTTGAAGAAGTGAGAAAAGAAGAACCACTAATCTGCACAAGTGTCAGGCTTCTTTCCTGTCAGGTTCCCTGAATGCTGCAGTTTTTGCTGCCTACTTGGAGCGAGTGTTGCGTGCCAGCACTTCCTCTGGATGTAGTTTAAAAGACAGCCTTCAGAAATTTTAAGGCAAAAAATACAGATGAAAACACATGATCAAAGGTACATGTACATACATTCCAGAGAGACTTGGAACAGCCAGAAAGCTGCCCCACATATGGTTTGATTTGAAAATCCATTTGGAGCAAGCTGCAGCTTTTAGTAGTCTGCAGGAAGGTTTGAGTTTTGTCCTTTGCTTTCAGGGTCAGCTACCCTGCCTGCTCCATGCCATAAAATGAATTCCGGACATGTGCATGGCAAGGGGAAATAAAACAGAATAAAAGAAAACTCTCATGGAAATTAAACCCAAGAAGCATAAAGGAGTAAAAAAAAATAGTATCAGCTCGTCAGCTGGCTTATTATCCATGTTTATTAACAACATCTCAATAGGAGCTTGCATTTTTAATTCAGACCACCACATAAACGTAGGGAAACTTTGCTATTGCCATAGTGTCTGCCAGAGATTCAGCAGAACTCATTAAACTGGTGACACTCCCAGTTCTCTGTGATAGGCTGATGGGGCATTCCTTGTGGCTGGTTGTTTCACCGGGGTATTTTACCTCAACATAAGTTTTGCTCTGCTTGACAACTTTTGCATTTTTTTTTTTCCTTAGAGTCTGACTCAAGATAGATCAGACCTGACACTCCCAATTGGCCAGTCACAAATGACTGAACTGCTACCACCTCAGATGTTTAAAATAAAAATTAAATTTTAAGTGAAAGTTCATTTTTTTTTTATTTCAGGGAAAAAGTGTCACTAAGGTCTTATAGTATGAATACATAAAAGTCCATATTCAAAAGTCACTGCAACACAAAGCCACTTCACAGAATGGGTTTTAGTTGGAGGGATAACAAACTACTTAAAAATGAAACCACTCTTTGATGGCTCCAGCAAAGACAGCACCACCAGTTATTTGCAGACAACAACAAAAACCTTCATTTATAAAGCCAACAAAATTGGTAACAGTCCCTTTGTCTCAGAAGAATTTTATTTCACAATGAAAGTGAACACAAGAGCAGAGAACTCCCACAAACATGCAATACCTCAATTAAATATCCAACAGAACTTAAACTATCAGCATTAATACCAAATATTCTGATGGTCTGAAAAGTCACTAAGTCACTGGAGGATCATATTTTGCTGCCCTAATTCTGTTTTCTACCACTAATCATAGAATCATAGCATACCAGGTTGGAAGGGACCTCAAGGGTCATCTGGTCCAACCTTCCTTGGCAAAAGCACGTTCTAGACAAAATGGCCCAGTACCCTATCCAGGTCAATCTTAAAAGTGTCCACTGTTGGGGAATCCATCACTGTCCTGGAGACATTAATAGGAACAATGTTTCTCATTACCTGACTTACAGACTTGGACAGAGTCAAGAGCAAACTCAGGCTTTTCTTGGAGCAAAGTTCTGCGAGCCAAACTCTGGCTGTAGGGACAACTTTGTTGCCTGACAGCTTTTAGATGACACCAGCAACTCAAATGACTTCAAAGTCACACGTATGTAACCAGCAGAGCCTTTAAGGGCAACCAAATACAACACCACACTGATGATACAGGAAGAACAAGTGTCAACTCACTTGTTCGGCTGTGCCGATTCTGAAAGAGACAGCATGTCGTGAAGTTTATTCAGGCTGAGCAACAAAGCACATATGACTGTTGATACAGCCAGAGAGTCTGTAGACTAAGAGAGACTAGTCTTTCATCTCCGTGTATGGAAAATACCATATGTTGGGGGAAAACAAACAATTTAGATGAAGGGAGTGATAAGCTGAATGCTAACTCACCAATCACACACACTGAAGATCTTTAATTATGCCTTTTCATCATCTTGGATGAGAAACCAACAAAAGTTGTTTATCTCGATTGCTGGGTCTTCAGCATGGTCTCCCACAACATCCCCACATCCACACTGGGGCACTACAGTCTAGATAGGTCCATTATTGATGTCTAGATCACTTGTCTCAAAGGGAAGTGGGCAGTGGTTTGAACACTACCTGGAGACATGCTGTAACAGGAATTCCCTAAGGCATCTATCCTGGAACCTATCCTGTTCAACACCTGCATTTAGCATCTGGAGGAAGAGATGGAACACATCACTTGTCAGAAGACACCAAGCTGGGGTGTGCAGGTGACCTGTGTGAAGGCAGAAGACAGGGACACTGCCAAGCCAGAGATCAGGGAAGAGACACAACAGTGTTACAAGGCTGGGTCATATATCCTGTCAGGTTGACAGAAGTACATAAAGACCACTACTGAGATAGGCAAAACAAATTCAACTTGAAGAAGATTAACTTATCTTATTGCTAATTAATAACAGCAGGATAGTGAGACATAAAACCAGAACTAAACAAACTCCCCCCACTTTCTTCCCAGGCTCAACTTCACCCCAGACTCTTCTACCTCCTCCATCACTGAGTGGGTCTGGGGAAGATTGGTAGTGTCTCTTCACTGCTGCTTCCTCCTCTTCCGTTGCTCCTTCCTTCCCCTGTTGCAAGATAGGATCCAATCCCATGGGTTACAATCCTTCACTGGCTTCTCCAGAGTGCAATCTTCTCATGGTTTACAACTCTTCAGGACTTGCTCCAGCATAGGGTCATTCCACAGAGCAGAGTCTTTCAGGAACAGACTGCTCCAGTGTGTGCTCCAGCCCCTGCCCAGCATGGGCTCCTGTCTCCATAGGGGCACAGTCTCCTTTGGACATCCATCTGCTCCTGCTTTGGGTCCTCCATGGACTGAAGGTGGATCTCTGCTCCCCTGTGGGCCTCCATGGACTGCAAGAGTGCCATGGGCGTGCCTCAACCCACTCTTCACCACAGGCTGCAGGGGAATTTGTGCTCCAGCACCTGAAGCACCTCCTGTCCCTCCTCCTCCAGTGACCTTGGTGTCTGCAGGGCTGTTTCTTTCATGGTTTTCTAGCTCCTCTCACAGCTGCTGTGCAGGGCTTTTTTCACCACAGAGGTGGTCCAACATTGCTGATGGACTCAGATTTAGCCAGTGGCAACTCCATCTTGAAACTTGCTGGAACTGGCTCCACCTGACATGAGGCCAGCTTCTGAATCTTCTCACAGAAGCCATCCCTGCAGCCTCCCTGCTACCAAACCCTGCCACATAAATCCAATACATATGTTTATGCCCTTTTGCAGACTCCACTGTCTTGACCTTGGTATGCACGCTTCTCATACATCACATACAGATTACTGGGCCATCAGTATGAAATTCAAAATAGCCAGGGTTCCAGAGGGAGGGCAGAGAGTCTTGCTGTACTACCTCAAGGCAAGGTTATCTTAGATTTGCCATACATATCATTACTGAAAGCCAATACTCTCTCTACTGACAATATCACTGAACTCGCGTCCTCAACAAAGCATAAAAACTCTTTCAGTGTCTGAGAACTAGGCTGTCTCCTTTGTCTGCCTCTCTCATCTTCCCTCCCCACTCCCAACTTTCAGAGGAGGAAATGATTCCACACTTGTTATTCAATAACTCTGGGCATTAAATTAGAAGCCAACCTTTTAACAGATGTAATATATTTACTGATACAAGCACAGTCGACCAACAAAACACAGCTCTCTCCTTTCTGCTCAGACATTCCACACAAAGGGAAGTGCCAAGACTCCATGGGCCACAGGGAGTCAGTGGGGAGTGCACACCTGCCTGCAAGTAATGCCAAATGTTTTCCAGCTTCATTTTCACAACACCCAGGGGCTGTGAAATCTCATGTGCTGGAAACCGGCCTTCTTCAGCCTGAGCTATTCTCCCAGTGAATTCATTTTCCCCAGTGAATCATGAAGACACAAAATTTACAAACCACAATATGACAAATATTTAACAGTTTGAAGCATTTTTTAAGCCTTATGTTTTTTTAAATGTAAACATAGGTTTAGATTTATTATTTCCCAATCCATGTGAGTCATAAATGCTCCCACTTCCCCCCCCACCCCCCAATTTAAGCTTCCTGCAAATGAACAGACATAAGATTGACAGTTTGTTGGTAACAAGCCTTTTCTGACGTTGTGTGTAACTCGTACTGAATTAATGCCATTTTGTTTACATGCAGCATTTAGAAGCAAAGCATTTTCTCAAGTTATGTTCCAGTTGTCTTCTGGTTTTCATCACTGTTAAATCTGTTGGTTGTTTTGAATTTTCAGGATGAACCATGATCTGGGGTGAGTATTAAATTGTAAGATTTGCTTAAAGCACAAGGGGTAGGGTAGACATCAAACTAAAACAATGATCTTTGTTATTCTCCTCTGAAGCACCTACTTAGTTAAGTATAACTGCATGAAAAATGGAAGCCTAACTACTCAAAACAAGCATTTAAAAAAAAAAAACCCACTGCCATAATACATCTGGTTCCCAGGACACAAGATCAAACAATAATTTTCAGAAATACACGTCTAACCAATTTGCTTTAAACCAACAGAGTCAATGCTTAAAACATCATCATCCAGAGGGTCACAAGTTGTCTTCAGGACCCTGGAAGGAATACACAAATGAAGGGACGGGTTACAGCTTGTTTACCATCTGGATACAGGCAGATGCTTTCATGGTCAGTAAGGTAACTTGACACTCCGCTTCCCACATGAAGAGGTTGTGCCACAAGCAATTTGTTCTGGAATAACTTCTGCACTTCAGTAAGCTCAGCACCCATTTCAGAATAGGAAGTCTGCGAGGTAACCACAGTAGAACAACTCTGCTAGAACTACTACGGCTAAGTTTCTTATGGTGTTAAGTCTTAATACTAAAAACTAGGTTAAACACGTATCACTTTCAACTGCAGAGTGAGACTGACTCAGCAAGGACTAAAAAGGGCTTAAAAGGCAAACCAAAGACATTGCTCAAAATAAAAACAAACCAAAAAACCCAAACAACTACAAGTAGTTCTGAACATATCCCACCAAGATGAATAAGAGCTCAGTGTAATATGTACTTAGTGGTGTTTTTCACTAATATTATTTGCATCATCCTTAGACATGAGGATTTACAAAAATTGCAAACATCTTCCTCCCTTTGGAAGATATCAGCAGGTATGCTGCACTATTTACAAAGCTTCACAAGGAAACCAGAACTGCCTAATTTACAAGTCAGAACAAGCTGGTGCACATGTAACACCACAAAATGGAACAGACGTCACATACCATACTTTTATCATGCACTAAAATCACATCTTAATTTTTCTCAACAGCTTTAGAAGGCATCTGTATTTTTTGTACTTCATAGCAGCCCAGCTATTGATCCTGTATTATTTTGCATCATCTCTATAAAGAGACAAAATCTTATTTTGATGTTTTCAGACAGGATAGAGATTAGTGGAGTCAAGTAATATTCTGTTTATATAATATCACAATATTCATACAAAAGCAGTGGTTTATTCTGTATTGAACATGGTAGGCAGATCAGTTAGCTGACAGAGAAAGCATGCAATACCAGGAGGGCACATCTAACATCTCATACAATACTGATCCAGAAACCAAAGGATGAAAGTCATTGTAGTGAAGCAGAGGAGAAAGACTTGGACTGAAAAAAGAGAAGGCTGCAACTACGTGTAGCATTGAGGAGTCAAGAGAAGACAGCAATAAAATGGAAAAGGAAGGAACAAGAACCACAGAAGGAGGTGTAAATTTTGAAATGTATGAGGTACAATTGAAAAATTCAACCTTGAGAAGAGACAATGTGGAAAAAGACAGGAGACTAGCTGGTGGTCATCTACTAGCCTGGAACCCATAGAGATTACCAGCATTAATACAACAAACACCATTCTCTTTTAGATGGTATACACACTGAGCCTTACAAGACCAGTTTAAGGTCATAAATTTATCTTGCTGCATGATCCTGCAATGCCCAGCACAACCCTGCCTTAATTATGCCTGGTTGGGCAGCATTAACAAGATCTAGATGTTCATCTTTAGGACTTGCACAGTTACAAGACTTGTAAGGAGACATTCTGTTTACTTTTTGCCCAACACAGCTATTTTAAGTTCAAGCTACTTAAGAACTTCTTCAATTACAAAAACAAATGTAAATATTGAAACCGGAGGGCCCAGAGGGGGAAGTGGATGGCATTAGAAAAGTTAAGCAGAAAATATATTTACAAACAATTTTTCCAAAACCGACAAAATTATTGCATGTGCAAATAATTGTACTGGAGAACTGAATGCAATGCTAGAATCAAGGTATAGGAGAGAAAAGAGTTGGGCAATTAGTTGGCAAAAGGCCCTGCATCAACAGCCTATGATTGCCCAAGCAACACACTACCCAGACAAACAGCTCCAGAAAATTGTGCAACAAACTCTGAAGTGCCACTGCCTGAAATTAGGAGAAAGGAAGCACAGCTCTCACACAACCCACTACCATGCTACAGCTTTCAAACACAAACTTATGAGCAACTCACTCAGATATTATGCTTCCAGTTCACTACATCTGCCCACTACGGAAGAGCTAGACTTAAATATTTTTATAAAATTACTGTCAGTTCCAGACAACAGTATCAGAGGTGTAGAGGTATGGCATCCTACTTCTGAAGGTAACAATTAAGAAGCAACTATGATGAAGGTAGAAGGATAATCAGTGGTGTCCTAGTGAGAATAGAGGATTATTTCACATTAAACATATCAAGCACAGACTTAGACTATGTTGCTGCAGCAAGTCAATGTTTAGTCTCACAGAGTAAACTCAGCCTTCTGGTGTGAATACACCTAGTCTTTACTAACTCTTGAAGCCACAGACAGGAATTGCTAAATATATCTAACAATTCTCAGGATCTCTAGTGCTTTCCAGTTTCTTGCTTCCTGCTATGCTGAACTTGAATTGCCATCCAACAGTGACAGAGAAAGCCCTTGTGGAAGAGATGTTGATTTAGTCATGCTCAAGGAGCTCAAGAGCAAACTGCTTCCAAGAAAATCCCAGCTCCTCAAAGTAGTCAAATGTGTGCATGGGTGCACATATGAAGGTAGCTGGGCACACTTAAGATCCCACTTTCTCAGCCCCATTTCAGTCAAGAGGCTGACTGGAAGCAACAAAGCCTACAAGGATACTAAGGGTTCCCCAAAAGCTCCATTAGAATGTCATTACTAGGAGTGAATGTCTCATCATTATGAAAAAGATAAAAATAAAAACCAACAAAACTTGCCTAGTAGAACTCTGCCTAGACTTCCAGTCCCTGAATAGGAAGAAAAGGCAGACTATGACCTTGAAGTGTGAAATATTACATGCTTTCCTAGGACAAAGCCCAAGCAACTACTGCTGCCAATGCTGAACAAAGCATTCTTGTTTGAAGGGACACAACTGTGGTTCTTTCTTTTCCCATCTCTTTGCCTACACGCTAGAGGTACATCCATTACCTCCAAAACTTGCTGCTTGGGCATGTTAAAGCATCTCCACTGAATTCAGAGAGATTTCATATCTATACATACACACTCCCAAGAAAAAGAGAAGAAAAACAAAATGAGACAATGTAAAACTATCAAAGGGCAGGAGGCTTCAATATATCCATTACCTTGCATATTTAAACACAATAAGGCTAGATGGATGGATATCTATCCACTCAGCTCCTGAAAACTTTTATGGGGAGAGATCTCATGGCTTCTCTGGATAACCTGCACTAGTGCTACACTACCTTCCCGGTGGATTAAGTTCTCATAATGTTCACTGTAAACCTCTCAAGCTGAAAACAGGTTTAGGTCTTGTTACATCATCTGTCACTACCAAGACAAGCTTGGCTCCATCATCTTTATAACTGCCCTTCAAATAGTTGCAGACTGTTGTTCACTTACACTACACCAGACAAGGCTTATTCCCCTCAGCCTCCCCTTGCAGGTCATGCAGACCACCCTGACAACCATCCACTGAAACATCTGCAGTTTCCTGACATTTACTTTTCTAAGTAGGCCCAAAAGGAATGTTCTGAGTAGAGGATCCTCAGTGCCAAGGACCGAGCAGCAATGATTTCCCATAATCTGCTGGCTATACTCCTAATGTAGCATAGCACCAGATTTATTGACAATGATGGCACACTACTGGTTAATATTTAACTTGCTTTCAACCATAATTCCTGGTTCTTTTGAGCAGAGCTGCCACTTAGCCCATTCCCAGCTGTACTGATTCATGGTATTGTTAAACATCAGGTGCACCACTTTGCCCTTCGTGTTCTACTTCATGAAGCTTTTGATGGCCCAAGCATTAAGTCTCTCAGGATCCCTTGGGATTTATGTTTTGCCATAAGTCATGTCAGCCACTCCCACTAATTTAGTGTAATTTGCAAATATATGTCATCATCCAAATCACTACATATTGAAAAATATGGACCCTAGAACCCTTGGCATACTGCACTCCGTCAGCTGCCAGCTGGATGCTGAGCTATTGATAATAGTCCAGCTGATTTTCAACCCATTAAGCAGCTTGTTCATCCAGACCATACTTCCTTAGACCTCTAAATGTGAGTGCAGTTGGTAGCATTATTCAAAACCTTGGTAACCTCAAAAAGTGACACTTCTGTCGTGCATACAGAGAGCCATTTTGCCACAGAGGGCAATGAGATTGAGTAAGCACACTCTTGTTACATGCACACTATTATGTGTGCATAATTGATCATGTATTTACAAACTTAATTCTTTGTCATGTATTTACAAACTTAACCAATGTGGAAGCAAGCCATGACCCTTCCAGGGATGGAAATAAGGCTGACTAGTCTTTTACTTTCAAAGTTTTGCCGTAGTTGTTTTGCAGATGAGCATACAATTAGCCTTTTCCTATAATTTTTCCTTTATCTACTACTAAAGAAGTAGAAACTCTTGCTGTTAATCTTCATTAGCCCTGACTCTGCTGGGCTTTGGCCTTTCATTTTTCATCCTTAAACACCTGAGTGATACTTTCATACTCTTGTTGCTGGTCCATGTTTCCATTTATACATTCTTTTCTGTGGTTTTGTTCATAAAGAAGTTTCTTGTTCAGTCAAGTGGGCTTTTTCTGTTCAAAGTCCTGATATTCCTGGAAAATGAGATGGTGTTTTCTTGAGCTGTCCAACAGCTCTGATTTTTAAATTTCCTTTTCTAAGTCCTTTATTAAACACCTCCTCCAGGGATTCTAATCTAACAAATTCTCAGATAAGCAACAATCCAATCCACAAGCCTAATTTTACTGCCCAGCTTTCTCCAAATCCTGAACTCAGTCACCTCATGATGACTCAAGATCCACCAGACTCTTTCATCTTTGCTGCATAATAGGGCAAACAGAGCATTAGCCCCATCTGCTAAGAATTTATCAGCTACAACTTCTAGGAACCTCCAACATCATCTGCCCAAAGTTTTGAGGCCTTCTTGGAAGGTGTCTGGATGACTGAAAGCCTCTCTGATCACAATGGGCAGGAGACCTCTAGCTGTTTTCAGAAAGCATTAACCACAGTATCATAGGGCACACAAAGCAGATGATGGATAAAAACAGCAGCATGTATTTACCAAGGATAAATCTGCTTGACCAACACAATTGACCACTATGATGAAGTGACTAAATCTGTGAATGAGAATGGAGGAATCAAAGTTGCTCACTTTGACTGAAGAACTTTCACCATCATAACTGACAGCACCCACGAATCCAGGTCGGTGTATTGATAGCTAACACATAGAGGGTGGATGAAACACTGGCTGGATCACTTGGCTCAAAAGGCAGTAGTTATCAGTCCACACTATACCTAAAGGGCAGTTCTAAGCAGAGTTCCTCAACCAGAATCCATCCTCACTGAGATTTTGGCACACAGTGAGCTGAGAGGTCTAGCCACAATTGAACAGCCCCTCAAAGT
Source organism: Passer domesticus (assembly GCF_036417665.1). Lineage (NCBI taxonomy): Eukaryota > Metazoa > Chordata > Aves > Passeriformes > Passeridae > Passer > Passer domesticus. The sequence goes on from NC_087474.1 coordinate 95,866,233, forward strand.
AACCCAGACAGGCTGGCAGAAAGGGCCAAGAGGAACATTTCTCATGAAAATTCAAACATGGGCAAATGCAAAGTTCTGTGCCTGGGACAGACTAACCCCCTGCAGCTCACTGTACTGGCTGGGGTCTGATTAGCAGGGAGCAACTCAGCTGGAGAAGACCCAACACTCAGGCAAACCAGGAGCATGCCCTGGCAACAAGGCAGGCAACAAACATACTGGACTGTAGCAACAGGAGCTTTACAAGCAGACTGAGTGAACTCACTATTCTCTCAATGCTTCTTAGATCACATCTGGGAGAAAGCAGCCAGTTTTAGGACAAGTTACAAGAAAGACATTGACAACTGGAGGGGTTCTGCAAATGGCAGCATCTTCCCCATGAAGAACGGCTGAAGGAGCTAGGATTGTTGGGCCCAGATAAAAGAAGGTTTGGAAAACAGAAGAGCAATCTGATAGCTAAGCAGAAGTAACTGCAAAGACAGAGCCAGGGACTGAGATGCATGGTAAGAGAACAAGACACAAATCGACTTGGAAAAGGTTCCAATTAAATGTCCTAAACCCTTTACCTTAGGGTTGCCCAGAGAAGTTGCAGCATGTTCATCACTCTTTTCAAGACAAGATGATACCCTCAGTCTGAATTCAAATAAGAAGTCTAAATTCAGTTTTGACTCTGCTTTGAGTAAGAGCTCGGAACAACCCACATGACTACCAACTAAAAGCATCTAGAAAGGTCTCTAACAACAACAACATCCTACAGTTCTAAGCATTTTCCTCTTGAAGTTCCTATGAAGACACAAACTTTGGACAGTAGCTTTCTGTCTTTATATACCACATAATCTTTTCTTCTGCTGGAGAATTCCAAATTGTTTTATAACTTCAGGCTTTTACAGTTCAGTAGCCTACAATGTATCAACTTATGACAATTCATTGTGGCCTCTAAATATAACATGACACCAAAGAAAAGAAACTGACTTCAAAGAGGGAAGGAAAATACCTCTCAACATTAAGATACTTCAAGGTTTTTCTGTGAAAAAATCAGAATTATATTCACTGATAGAAGAAGGCATATGAAGGTATTTCCAACATTTTAAAAGTATTTCTGTATTGAAAAGTACAGAAGCAACAGTCAGCATGTTGCAACAAAATACACATGAGAACACAGACCACAGTATCTCTCCACCCTTGAGAGAGGGGGGAGCACTCTTTCAATTCCTGATCCTTTCTGACAAGAGTAGAAAGGCTGATAAAAATACTGCACTGACCAGCAGTCAACAGAACAATGCTCAGAGATCTCTGTGGTAGATGGCATTTTCTGGTGGAAAGAAGAAACTGCATTTTCTGCAGAAGGCTGGAAGAACTGATTTCAAAATAACAATGAACAACTCACGAGGTATCTCGATTTGCAGACAGGCCATGAAGAATTTGTTTGACTGTGTGTCTGTACTTCTGTCCTGAAGGGCCAAGGCAGGAATCTTTCTGCTCTCCTACAAATGGAGGGATCCACATGCTATATTTAGGTATAACTATACCTCAGCAACACAAGCCTCAAAAATGCCAGCTGGCTTTCTCCTCGCAAAGGTGCAGGCTGGTCTGGGACCCTGAACCTGCACAGCCCCACTGTCAAGCAGGCTGCAGTCAGAAAGAAGCTTTGCACTGCTGATGCAAACCAATTTTCCATGAGCCATTTTTTTTCCCCAAAACTTCTACTTTTAAAATGGAAAAGTCATCTATTTATTTTCTTTTGCCAGCATATAATACCAGAAAAGCAAAGCTGCTTTCATAACCAATCATTATATGAGAAAAGTTACCACTGAAGTGGAAAAGAGCAATATCCAAAATAAATCCTCATAACAACACAGTGGTGCCTCAGTGAGATAAATACAAAGGGAAAAACTCCCAAAATACAAAGCAGCCCACTCCAAGAAAGCAGTTTAAGTAAGCTCTTCCACAGTATTGGATTCAGTCTCTACTGATTACTAGCAAGTAAATACGCATTCAAAAAAAAAAAAAACAACAAAGGAAAAAATCCTCCTGATACACAATTCAGGTACCACATTCACTTAGAACTAAGGTCCTAGAGAAATATTTTTAAAATGTATGTATTTTTTCTCAGTATACCTTAGAGGGTGGTTGATTTCTCTAGAAAATGGTATAGTAAATAGTATGAAGTCAAATGCATTTATAAGCTAGGACCCTATTTATATACTATTTCTTCAATCCTACTACTTAAATAAAAAGCCAAATACTCTTGTGTTACTTTCCCCAGCTTGTGGCCTCTATCAGAATAGGAGAGGCTGCTCTTTTTCTACAGTTAGAACAAACTGTTTCTGCAAATTCTCAGTATTTCAGGTTTCAATGTAAAATACTTGGCTTCCCTTCACAGGAGAAGTTCATATGAGATGCTGCACTACTTTTCTTGGTTTTTCCCTTGGACAAGGGCATTTCAAATATTTTCACAGGACATGTTACTTTCAAGGTTTCCACAGAGATCCAGGTCTCCCACTTAAGAGTCAAAGTACGGAAGATGTATCTGTGAGGAGGACTAAGACACGTGTTATGTAATGGCAAACCTTCCCCATTCTATTCCAGCAGAGCAATTAACCCAAAGATTGAAAGGAAAACTATAGGTGAAGTATCAGCCTATTTTAATGTGTTCTCAAAACATAAATTTTCCTGAATACACTCCTAAACAAGTTAGAGAAATGTAATCTAAAGTACAATTACGTGGGGACTCATATCCTTGATCAACTGTACTCACAAGAGAGCAGCTGAATAACCAGGAGATAGACATTTTAAGTTATTTCCTGGATGTTATTCTTTCCAACCGTTTTAATTGTTGGCTTGAATGACAGAACAGGTATGCTTTTAAAATTTATAGATGCTATCAAGACATAGGTCAAATAACTTAGGTGAAAGTGCCCAAAATAAACAATTCTGTACCAAGATTTCTTTTCTAAAGATTAAACCCAGAAAATCAAAGCAGCACTAGTAAAGAAAGCATCAACCAAAAGAGGTTTCAACATTAAAAAAAAAATCCATTAGGCATAAGATACCATACAAAGAAGATAAAATCAAGAAAGCAGTAGAGCAGAGAGAATGGGGTGTCCACAATGGATTAAAAATTCCATGCAGTCAATACTAGACTGTTGCCCAAAGAAGCAGGTCCAATTTCCAGCAGGAGTGTTACCCTCCTAGGAGGGTTATCAGTGACGTCTCTGGAAAGCAATTACAGTTCCTCGGTGCTAATAACAAATCACAACTGGAATCCCATACTCAGTTTGGAGCACCGTGTTTAAAACTGCCGACAGAAAAAGAGAAAGCACCCAAGAGAGAACTGCAAGGACAATAATTTTAGCAAATGTGGCTCATACAAAAAAAACCAAAACAAGGCTGCTTGGATGTTTGTCTCAGAAATGCTACCATCTAAGAACACAGCCCAGTCACAAGAGTCTCCATGTTCACTCCTTCAATACACCCAAGTGCTTTGTGAGGAGGACAGCAATCAGTGATGTTCTATATGGAACAGCAAAGTTTGAATTTGCAGTTGAGCTTGTTTAGACTAGGAAAAGTTGTGACAGAACATAAAATCAAAGGAGCGAGATATCCAAGGATGGTGTGGGATCTCTTGCCTTTGACAATTTGCAAGAACTAGACTGACAAATACTCCGAAGAGACTTGATGCTGCCCCAGCATCCTGGGCAAATGAACAACATCATTTGCATTTATGTGGTACAAAGTGACTTTGCAGTACTAGATCCACAATACCTTCAGAGTATATCTGTTCTTTAATTTCACAACTGTCCATGTTAGAAATGGAAATCAGAATGGTTGAGGTTGGAAGTGACCTCAAACAGGGCCAGCACAGAACTCTATCCTGGATGTGTCCAAACTGCTTCTCCATGACCTTTCTGAACAACTTATTTCAATGCTGGGTCATTCTTACAGTATAAAAGCTTTTCCTGATGTTCAGATGGAGCCTCCTTTGTTTCAGTTTTCACCCATTACAACTGGTCCTGTCCCTGAGTGCCACTGAAGAGAGCCTGTCTCCATCTCTGCACCCACTTTCAGGTATTTACACACACTGGTAAGTTGTGTGTGCCATCTGTGTGTCTCCCCACAAGAGAAGCCCACCAGACTTCTCTTGTATAGGCTGAACAGTCCCAGCTTTCATGCTTCAGTCACCTGATCACTTTAGCAGCCCTTCATTCAGCTCTCTCTGTCACCTCCATGTCTCTCTTGTGCTGGGGAGCTCCGAACTGGGTCCAGCACTCCAGCTGTGGCATCCCCAGTGCGGAGCAGCAGGAAAGGATCAGCACCCTTGGCCTGCTGGTGATATTCCATCTATCTCCATCCAGGATGCCGCTCACCTCCTTTGTGCCAAGGGCACAGTGCTGGCTCAGGCTCCACTCGCTGTCCACCAGGACCCCCAGGGCCTTTTTGTGCACAGCTGCTTTCCAGCAGCTTCTCTCCAACACACTGTCTGATGCCTGGGTTTGCTCCTCTGTTGGTGGAGAGCTTGGCACGTGCCTTAGCTAAGGGACAGGAATGGAATAGTAGGACTTAATAACCTTCCTTTCGAGACTGATTCAAGCAACCTGTTTCCCAACTGTCTTCCCTATACTCTTCCATATTTTTCTGTCTTCTACCAAACCTTTCTTCTGTTCCCTGCAACATTTCAACAACTATTCAGAGCTATAAACTCCTTGGAGATCACATTTGCCTTGCTACTACTTACACTTCAAGATCTTGTCAAGCCTGTTCTTCAAGGCGCACACACCTTCAAGCTAAATGAAATATATTTAAATCAAGTCTGAAATTACTGCTTGATAAACAGCACTGCACATGTACCATGTCTCAGATGTGACTCATCTCTACCAGGGGCTAATATATATGCATGCCAAGATCAAACGGAACAAAACAAATGCCATCAAGATTAAGAAGAAACACACATACACAGAGGTTTGTATTTACAAAGCAGCCCAAAGAAGTGTGCACCCAGCTAAACTGAAGTGAAATTCAGGCACACAGCACCACCCTCCAAGGCACATAACCCTCAGCTACACTTCAGGTTCAAATAAAAAACAAACAAATTTAAAAAAAAAAAGACAACAACAACAATCAAGGCAGAAATAACTCAGCGCTGGGAGGCAGACTTCCCTAGATTTTGTTATTGCTTCAGTCCCCTTTTTTTTTCAATTTATTAAAAAGCTGTCTGTGAAGTTTAATATATAAACAATGCACAGACGATGATATTGCTTTAAATTAAGCCTGCACAAAGTCCAAGTAATTTCATTGGAAACATAATTTACAAAAAGCTGATTTTGTTCCCAATAATATTGTTAATGAGTGTTCTTTACTTGGGGTCATTGTGCATTTCTGTCTGCTTCCAAGTACAGAGGCAAACTCTCTGTTACCAGTCAGCTGTTTCAACACCCAAAACTCAGATGGAGAGATGGTTTGTAATGATTCTTTCTACCTAAGTTTCTCCTCTGTATTACACTTTGCAACAAGCAAGCTATGACTGGTAGAAGCTTGCTTTATTCCAGGGTATTTAATAGCACTGAGTTCATATTTCCTCCAACATATGAGGAGCACTTCTTGATAATACACATCAGATAATCCAGGAACGCAGGTTCAGCTTTCACCTGAAGCACTGCTGCTTTATTGCAAGCAATTAGGCTGGTTTCTACATACTCAAAATGCTTTTACTGAAACGATGAAATTCTTTGCTACCTGGGACTTTCACATCTTTACTGGCAGAAAAGTGTTCCAGGCCTTCAGAGTTTGTCTTTCAGAAAAACATATTTAATGTCACTGTTCCTACAGCTCTAATTGTCTCATTAATCCCTTCCCATATATGAAAACAAACAAAAAAAGAAACCAAAAAAACCCAGCCAAAAGAACCTGGGTTTTATTTTATTTTTTTAAATGCTATCAGCTTTCAGGAAAATATTTACTATATTCAGAAAATCAACAGACATGTAATGGTTTCTGTGGAATAGGATTAAGGGTCCTTTATTCTAAGGGTGTAACTCCTTAGCATCTTGGAGGAGAAGTACAAGAAGAAATTAATAAAATTTCAGTTTTCTTCGAAGTTATGTAAAAACAATAAGCTATCCCTCTTGGCATGTATGTCATTTAAGACTAGAAAAAGAGAACAATCAAAATAGATGTCACTAGTAAAAGCTGTAGCATAAATGTCTTTTTCAAATTGCACACACATACACGAGAACAAACAACATTCCAGCCTCATTCATGTTTAAATTAAGATTTAGAATACCTAAAGGCTGCTTTGAAAACATCTGTTAATTCAGCCTTTTTCTGAGGGGAAGAAGGGGTAAGACACAATCTCTCATTTATTTAAGCAGCTATTCCAAGAAAACTGATTATCTCCCCAAGAGAATGTTATTTCTTCTACCTTTTAATTCAGCAACTGAACAACAAGACATACATACTCGTAATACACAACAAGATTGAGGCATGCACTCACAAAAGGAAACAAAGACATTTTTGGATGCTTTCAGCAAAATTTTCTTTATATGGCAATAGATTTAAAAGGGACAGAAGTGTTTGTACTATTAGCTCCTGTAAGCAGATCACACTACAATGTACAGCAAACATACAGGAGCTTTGTCAGAGTAGAACAAAAGTAGAACACTAGAAAACTGTGCCTTAGCTTGAAAAAGAGCAAAATCTTCCCTGAAGTGCACACGCAGGCTCTGAAACCCTATCTCACTATCACAGGCAAGCATGGTAACTGGGTAAATGATAAAAGTTCTTGCCAAAGGTCTTTTGTGATGACCAGGCAGAGCTGTAAAGACATCTGCAATCAACATATATTGTGTGATAGTGCTGCTGATTTTCTTCTCTTCCTTTTCCTAGGAGTTATTATTCATGGCATGTAATACAGGTACTATAAAGTTAACCAGGTTATAAAGTTAACCAGAAAATAAAATTAAGTCTACAGGAGAATTAGCATAAAAATCATTATGTGATTCTGTTATCTTTGGATGGCTAATTATCATACAATAACAGATTACAATACAACAAGAAAAGGCATATACCAGAGGTTAGATTTGTGAAATTTAGCTGCAATTTCTAAGTTTATCAGAAGGCTGGCAAGGAGACAAGGCAATGAAACCTTCATTTTCATTTCAGTGCTCAGCTACACTCCTCTGTTCTGAGCTCAGTCTCTGCCCTCTCTTGCTCTTGGGAAGGCCAAAATATGTCCATAGTTTGTATAAAGAAAAAAGCTCTCCAGCATTACTTCTCTTAAAGCTCTTTTCAAACCTGAATGGTTCTGTGATTCAGTAACTGGGTCTCTACAAAGAAAACATATGCCTGTGGATTCCAGATCTCCCAGGCAAGCATCTCAGACTTTTCAGAGTGTATCCAGCTGGCACAGTGCAGGGAGACTGCTCACCTGTGCAGAGCATGGAGCCTAGAACTTCCCAAAAAGCCCAGATGTGAGCAGTTTCTATAGGAACTCAGCTTAGGCTCTGCTGTCCCACTTTCCTGGCTAATATCTCATCTCATCATCAACCATGGGGGCTGAGGAGGAATGCAAGTCAAGTCAGACTTGCACAGAGTCCAAACAGCCACAGGTTGTGTAAGATCTGCTCCCTCTTTCCCTCACATTCCGCCTGCTCTCATCCCACTTGTGGCAACAAAATACTAAATCCCTCAAAGTCTGCAAGATAAGAATCTGAGTCTTAGCTACCTTTAGCCACCTAAATAAGAACAAAAGAACTGGGCTCCTGCTGAACTATTTCGGGGAAAGGAACACCCAGGATGAAGCAGCAGCCCTACAGACATCCAATACACATACACTCTTTCACACAGACAGAAGCTGCCAGGACTTCTTTTTGAAGTGGAAAAGAGCATCTCTGTTAGCTAGAGGTATCCTTGGGGAAACCAGGAACAAAGCCCTCATTTTTTCCCCACCAGCAAAACTAATGGACCTAAACATCTTCCAAGTGTAAAAGTGACTTTGGAAAAGTGAGTAGAACTAATTTTCTAGTTTAACTGAAAAAAACCAACATGCTAAGAAACTGGAATAGAAAAAGCAGGTAGGAGGACCACAGCAGCACCTTAACTCAAGTTACTTAAAGCAGACAGAGCTGGGCTGACCTAGGTATTGAGACTGAATTGTTCCAGGGGGTAAGCTTCAAGAATCAGCATCTGAAGACAGTACATTAGCAGGGCTCAAAACCAGCTTATGATATAGGCTGTAACACTGAAAGGCAAAATTGCTGGAGACACAGCAACTAGGGCTAGCATAAAACACACCACTAGAATTTTTTTAATAATGAAATGCAAGAGATGAGCTCACGTGAAAACCACCTACTTTTGGTGTTTCTGCTTCATGATTGATCAGTCCTATTTTCTTTAAAAAAACAGTTTCTTAAATGGAAGACAGCAAATCTGAGGGGTATCTAAATGCTGTTGACTGCTAGATTTGTACTGACCCTCTCCTTTCTCAAGTCCCTACCCTGCAAACCATACTTAGAAAGAAGCAAACATAGAGAATACAGAGGGAAAAAAGGCAGTCTGAAGCTTGACACCTGCTTCAAAGCATGGTATTTTCTGTGTAGAAAAACAGATCTAAACCAAATCTGAACTGTGAAAGATGAATTCATCATAGCTGGCTACACATCATCTGCCAAGAGTGTCTACCAGATCAGTGTTTGTTCTGGGCAGGTGAAAGGCCTATTGAGATATCACTGTTTGCACTGCCTACTTGTCTCCTGACAAGGGTGGAGCACTGGAATAAGCAGGTCCCAGCTTGCTGGCACTACAATAAACTGAGAAATACTCATCTTACTCTGGTTCTTTCCAAAAAACTGCAGCTGTGCCTTCCTGAGTTTCGAGTACAGTGTTGTGGCATCAAATGGCTCTTTGGGACAAAGATCTAGAATGAAACAGGACCTGAAACATGGCTTCAAGGAGGGAAATGCAAGGATATATAGGCTATATATGTCATGCTACTGGACAAAAATAATACAATCTCAGTATGCCTGAAGTGTACATCATAAGAAATGGATCCATGCAGGTAAAAACACCCAGTTGCAAATTAGTACAATTCACTGACATTAGCAGTAGCATACTTTCAGCACAAGCCCCCATTTAAATAAGTACTCAGTTCCCATTTAGTACCAAGACTGATAGCATGTCACCATATCAGCTTTCTTAGAGCCCTTAATTAAGGGGACACACTACAATTTTTCCTTCAGTGTTTTTCTCCCCCCCATCCCTGCCTCCCATCACACCCACAGGGAAAATAAATCATGCTGCAACAGTTAAGCATCCTTCCAGCATCACAGCCTTACATTTTTCGGTATGAATGAACACTGGCCTTATATTCATTTCTAAGGCTCATTTACAATACAGCTGGATCAGTTCTTTCCTAGTTCATTTGCTTTCAATAGGGGCTTCATTCTCAATTCAAATGACAAATCACTCCAGCAACCACACATGCACATGGCTTCCTCAAGCCTGGCAATTTTTAGGTTTAATGAAGCCTTTTAAATGACTGTTGTTTAAATTACTGTGTAGCAATATATACATGTTAATTACTTTGGAAGACCTGTGCAAAGCAGACAAACATTCAACTTTAATACACAAATATTGTGGCCAAGGATGTTTTAGATACTGAATAGAGTTCATACTGTTGATTCATTTCATCTTTCATGCATTTTTCTGGCAAAACGCTTCTAATAACATGAACTAAAAGAACATAATCCCTTAAACATCAGGAATAATAGCAACTCTGTTGACCTGAATCTGTTCCCTTCAACTTCCTTTATCTGAAAATTGGCACTCATGCTAAATGGACAACATAAATAACAGCATTTAGTGATTGTGTTTGCTGGATAAGCTCCTCTATTTTTCCATATTACTCTAGGAGAACTGTATTTTTCAAGTTATGATCTCTTTCAGATATTGCACCCTACTGAATACTTCTTGCTTATTTAGGGCTGCCAGAATTCTTAATTTCAGAAGAAGGATGGCAAAGTCATCTCAGTTTCTCAACACAATAAATCATAATCTGTACTTTATCTTTGCTAGACCTTAAAATTGCACAAAGAGTTTGTAAAACATTTATTACTATAAATAGCATTGAGTGCAGGAGAGAGGATGCAAGAAGAATTAGATTTGGAATATGTTACAGACGTGCCTACGTTTGTTATTAGCAATGTGCGTGCACATTCGGTGTGTTTAGTCAGGAAGCAAGAGTCCTTCTCCATTCTGTGACACTGGCAGACACGCAGAGGTGATGACTATCAACAAAGAGAGCTTGTGATCTGGAGCAGCTCAAGGTGTGCACATGATGCAGCCAGCAACAAAGCTGCCTTTGCCCTTCCTCTCAGTTCCACTGCTCTTTTATTCATGTGACACTTTATATTAACACAAGGTTCTCAACCTTTACACCACACCTTCCACAGCAGAGGCTTTAGTCTCATTAATTTCCAGAATCCTTATGTTAACCCTGATTTTAAAAAATATGTCAGCACAAAAATTTTGATGAAAAAGAATCCAACACTGGAAAATGCAAGCCTGACCTAGTTCAACCTAATTTATACAAAGAAAAGATGCTTTGGCTCTCTACAACAGAAACACTGTAATAACCAGAAATCATTTGACAACTACTAAAACATAGAAGATGATTATCCTAATGAAAACAGATACGTTTTCCCCTATTCTATCAAAAAATCATTTTCTTCAGGAATGCAAGTCTGACTACCCACAAACCTTTTCTCTATTCCTTCACTTCTCTCCTCAAACTAAACAAGTACATCCTCAACCCTGGAAGAACAAAGGCAACAGGCATTTTTTTATTTTCTTGAAAAACTTATTATTTATCTTTCCAAGATCAGGTCTGCTTTTACATCAAGGTGGCAGTTTTCCCAACACTGTGCCAAGTACTGTTGCCAGTTAAATTTATCTACTGATTTATAAGTTTTTATCATTTGCTAGATCTTTGGGTCCCAGAGCTGTACTTTGAGTTTCCTTTGCCCAAAGCAAGTGCAGAGTGAACCAACATACAATTAGGATGGGAAGTCAGGCAACAATCATCAAAAATTAATGTGAAGAGCACAACAGCTTCAGGAAGCAAAACCCAAAAATTGTTAAGTGTCATGAGTATGGTTTGTCACCACAGCCCATCCCCAGATGAGTCACAGTTACTCAAAACAATGATCATTAGAGTCACAAAGCATACATAACGAAGTTTTCTTGAACAACCAGGTACACTTTAGCATTATTAAAGCAAAACCACCAAGTTACTGCATTCTATATAATCACTGAGGAATGAAGTAGATTTTATTCAAATACAGCAAATGTTCATGTCTTTAAAAAACTCAGCCCTTTCTCAACTCATCTCATATTTGCACCTATTTCTATGCAACTTAGCAAACACTTTCAATTTATTAAATGTGGGGAAAACCCCATACTTGACAATCTCAGGTTGCTTTTTTTTTCCTTAAAAATGTGCAGCAAACTGAAGACACATTATTTTTGTCAAAACTGTAATGTTAGCATGCAAATTCAGCACGTCAAAAAGAAGAATGATTACACTGAGTTGCATGGTTTGTTACATTCTTTCTTCCTGTTATGAACAAATTATGATAAATTACACAGACTTGCAACAGTTAATGCAATTTCTCCTTTAACACAAAAATATAAGAGCTCATCATTGTTTAGAAAAATGCACTTTGAATGGATTGCTATAAGCTCTTCTGTTTCTAACTTCAGTATTTTGCCAATAATCTTTTCATGTGTTAACGCTTAACATTCCATTTAACTAAATCCAAATATCTCTAAGTTCATAAAAAACAGTTTAACCCATCTTTTGACTGTTATTTTTTACTGAGCTACAAGACATGGTCTCATTCACTACAAGGCCTAAGCAGAACAACTTGACAAATATTTTCCCACCAGTTAAAGAAATTCTGCCCATTGAAGCAGCAAACTCCAGATCATAAGGGTCTCTGCTACTTGCAGCAAACTCCAGATCATAAGGGTCTCTGCTACTTGCAAAGGAATACTTCCTTTGCAAAGTCTCCATAAAAGCCAGTTTACAACATTACTCCTCACCTAATCAAAACAGATACAGTTGTTGTACTTCGCTTACTGTCCAAAATGACATTAGCAGTCTGAGGCTGGGAGCATCACTCTCCTGCCTTATTCTTAAGAGACACTTTTCCAGATGATAGCCACCGGGTATGCCTTCCAAGGAAATGAGATTTATACCACTCGTTTACTTTTTGAAGGAGACAGATTCCTCAAAATCTAGATAAAGTTAAGACACACACACAGTAAAGACCACAACACATTCTCATCAAGTACCAAAATCACACTTCATGTCATAATAAACAAGTGCTAGCCTTGAAACATTTCTAACAAAAGATGCAGTTTGAGAGAAAACATCAAGAGAAAAGAGTAGGCTCCAGCAGATGTGGGAAGATAATTACCTCTTGACTAACTCATGACCCACAGCACTTACGCAAGTACACATGCTGTCCACCAGGCTGGAGAACAATATGCTGTGAGCCTGGCACACCAGAACAGAGTATTTCAGATTCAGAGAATGAAACCAAGTGCACAGCAAGAGCCTGAGAAGGACAATCATTGGGAGAGACAGGTTGTTCCCATTAAAAGCATAGTAACACAAAAGTTCAGCTACAGCACCAGCCACATTCATGTATAATTTTTGGTACATTGGCCAAGGCAGTTGAATCAGATGGGAAAGGATTATCATGGTAAAGTAGATACCCTCGATATCAGCAGCATGAAGTTTGGAGAAAGCTGCAGTCATCACTAGGCAGATTCTTAGATATTTACGTATCAAAAAGTAGAACATCCATATCTTTTAAGTGCTGATCAGGAACATGTGGGGAAAAAACCAAACTAGAGACAACGCTAAGAAAACCACGAATCTAGCACTTAAGAGTGAAAACACTTTAACAGAAGTCTGCCATTTACAAGCACTCACATGTTTCATTGTGACTGGCAAAATTGTAAAGAAAGCGTATTAGAGCATTTTAGATGATGCACAACATAAGAGTATCATATTCAAACTTAGCTGGTTTTGATTTGTTTTACACTGACAGTGAACTAGTAATTTGTGTGTTTAGACAGGTCATAAACTCCTATCGGAAAAGAAGTCTAGCAGGCAACATGTTCAAAGTCTCAAGTTCTATTCTGATACATTTTTATTCTGATACATTTTTGCCTGTGCAAATTGGTTCTCTCTCCCTTTCAGAATGAAGAGATGTGTTTAACAAAAGTCTCAAAGAAATCAGAGGTCTTAATAAGTTTGAAACTGCCTCCACAACCTGCCTCCTACACCCTGTTAATCTAAAGTACTTGGGCAGGGGGAACTTCAAAACAAATTTTATCCAATAATTTGAACCGCTAATGACAAGTATCTGTTTTTCTGTGATTTCAAGTGTGTAACAAGCCACTAATAAATAATTATAATACCTTTAATCTGCCTAGATTAGCTGCAGCACAGAGAGATTTGGATTTTAGCAAATTATCAGCTTTGTCTATGCTTTATCACTATTCTTAACCAAATTCTACACTGCTAGTTTCATGCAAAAAGAGGTGCTTTTGATTTAGGCTTATTGGGTGTTCCTCAAGTAAAGCTCATATCTTCTACCCTACAAGGTTATCACGAGACACTCACCTCAATTCAATAAAAAATGTCAGAGGAAAAAGAACTTTGTACTGTAACACAGCAATACCTTTAGTCAGCTCCCAGTATTTGTGTAAGGTGAAATTCTGCTTCTAGAACAAAGTCCAGACAAAGAGGCACTACAGCTAAACTTGTTTCCTCAGTCTCACATAGTCAAGGGGCTTTGCATCTATAGATTATGTCTTAAGTACTCAGACTTTCACAATCTGATTTTTCCTTCCAGCAGTGTTTCAGATCCTCTTTTGGCCGGTACAGAACTCAAGCATTTACTCCCAAAATACAATGGCAATAGTTTGCTGGGGCTTTCCAGACAAAAACCTGTCCAGAGGAATACTAGGTGGGTGCAGAAAGAGCAATCCAGAACCACACCAAGAAGCCTGACAGGGCAACCTTACTGAAGCTGATGAATTCATTGGTAGTCTACCAAACCCACACATCCCCATGACTCTGCTAGAGATCACCATTCCCTGCACAACAGCACGCAAGCACATTTACCTCAGTCACTGCAGCTGAGTGTCTCTCGTGGTTTAAACTCAGCTGGTTATCCAGCAAAGCCTCCTGTCAGTTTAGCCAGAGCGACACAGCTAAAGGCAGCAGCGTCTCCGGCAACCTCCGCTAATCTGTTCTGCAGCAGTTTATCAGAGCCTCACGTCTCCTGTCCAGATGGGGATAGCAGACATGGTCACCTCACTACCCAGACAGTATAACACCTCCAAAGATGCTTTGGGAGTATCATAAGAGGAGTAGCAAATGCATAATAATTTTTAAAAATCAGATATTAAATTGGAAACCATCACCCATGAACACTATAACCAACACTTCCCAGCTCTGGTCAGCATCATCATTTAAGTTTTCCAGATCTAAGTTGATCTCCCTCACCCTGAAGCTGCAGCACAGCAGCCCTGACTGTAAATGGATGCAGGCATGCATGTACACAAAGAAGCACCAGATGGCCTGGGAACTCTGTTTTCTTTAGCATTTTGAAAACAGGATTTATGCCACAAGCCATCAAAAGAACACAACTACTTAGTCATAAGAAACAAAATCCTGAAGCAAAACTTTTTTCTGTGGTTTTCCCCTAAAAAAACCCAACACACGCTCCCCCCCCCCAAAAAAAAAAAACCAAACAAAACCCATGTTTATTCAAATGTTTAAAATAGTTGTCATTCTAGTAGAACCCTGTCGTTCTAATGTAACTTGTGTACTTGGAAGTAAAAGCATATTTTCCACTGGAACACTTTCAGCATGATTCAGAGCTACCCATTTGTTCTTTCAAGACAAATAATCTTCCACCTGCTTCTTAAAAAGCATTGATTTAGATCATTCTCTTAAACAACACTTCCTTCCATAAATGCAGTAATTTAATAGTAAGCCTTAAAAGGTTAATTTGGAAAATGTAACATGAAGTCAAATTCATCCATAGTCTCCTTTCTACTTTCACAGAGACTAAACTAAAAATAATTGAGGTATTAGAAATGGAAAGATAAAATTTAATTGACATTTATTCGCAATCAAGAATTACTGAATTGGTAGTAGCAAGACCCATTTCTGGAATATCTACAATTAAACTCAGACTATTTGAATTTTATGGATCCCTGATAGATTAGGAATCCAGGGCCTGCTCAATGCAGCAGTCATTTTCCCTGAACAGCACAGTTTCCTTCCACCTCACCTGCAGCCAGCCTTAAAGGGATAAGGGATGCACTCCATCACAGGATATGCGGATCAAATAATGACCCTAAGACCACCTTTTCAGTCCTGGTTCCACTTGAAACTCCACTGGTGAAGCCTAGACAAAAGGTGACTTTCTCTAAAATTCCTAATGTCTTTCTAAATTCAGTATCAGCTTTGTTATTCTTATTATCTCTAGCTGATGGTTAATTCAAGATTCTGCAAATAAAAACTAGAGACAGCTGGGTCCAGTCAGCAATTGATTAGATAACAGCAGCATAAATTATACCACTCATCATGATCTCAAGAAAATTGTCTCACAAAACAAGTCTAACTTCTTCCTCCATAAAACTACACTGTTATTTGACTACAGCAATAAGAATCCTTGGAAGAATATCTGCAAGATCCCCAGCTTCGGACCAGATGAGTTCTTGCAGATCTAGCTCGAGCTATTTGCCACAATTTCTGTCACTGAACAATATGACTGCAGCAACCAAGCACTTACTTCTTCTCTACTTCCCACTAACCTGTCTTACTTTGGTGGGACAGCCCAGAAGCACTCACATGACCAAGCTATGAGAGCACCAAGCACATGAACCAATCCATTCCTAAAGTGATTACTTAGAGCCTCACAGCCCAACTCAACAACACAGGCTGTTGCAGAACTTTCACTTTAAAGAGCTCCTGTGCCCTCTGGCTACTGCTTGGACCTTCACTTATGCCATACTTTTAACAAATTTCTGACATTCAATGCTGCAAATGTTCATTTTTTCACCCCCACAATGAAACATCCCTGGGTCCGATCCCTGACCTGGCTTTCAGCACAGCCCCACAAACAGCTGATGGTGCTGTAGGCAGACATCTGCCCTATGATGGGATGAGAACACAAGAACTGTTTCAAATTAAACTGACCACAAAACACCCATACTCTCAAAACACAGCTGATGAGTCTGACAGAAGCAAGCAGAAGCATTCCTAAAATAGATGTGTGTAGTTCACAAGAGGCAGATTTTTAAAAAAATTAATCACAAAGGGAAAGGAGGAAAGCAGCCAGCAAGAAGCACTGTCAGTGCAATGCAAAAGTGTTCTGCTCACAGTCACTCACCAGTTTTCCCTAGAACTAATAAAATTACTCCTGCTGAACAAAACTGGCACAGTAGCAGGAGATGATGGGTCCTGTTGGTTGTACATAGTGATTTGCAAATCCTGGGGATGCAGAACTGCATCAACGCACTGTAGCTGAATTCAGTGAAACCACAAATCACACGGGGAGGAACGTGAGTTTCACTCACACTCATTAGGTCAAAGACAGTGCCCTGAGTTTCAGCAGCACTGCAAGAACCTTGCTATAACAACAGAAAAACAATGGACTGTGACCTCTCAGTGCAACGTTACAGCCAAGAAAACAAACAAGGGAACATTAGGTAAGAAGCAATGCCATTTCATATAACATTCAGCAAACCATTATAACTCATCATTGCTGGGCTCAGCTCAAATGTCTGCACATTAGTCACAAAGTCAGAAAAAAGCTATAAACAATATTTCTGAGCCTGAAAAGCATCTGTAAATAAATATTGTTTTTATCTACTTAGACATAGACAAGACTAAGAGGTGGCATGTGTATGAATTTCACATACCTGCATGTGGAGAATATTTTTCCCCAGAGTTCCATGAATTTTTGTTGACTGTCTGCTCAAGTACCAAGACAGGGGATAACAGGGACCATAAAAATATCAGATACAATAAAAGACCAATTATTATACTGGCAAGTCCAAATGCAACATGAATAAGTAACTGCTTCTCATTAAAGACTCTTGAAGACAGATAAACTAATGAGATCCAAGGAGCACTAATGGTAAAAAAAGCGACAGGCTTAAAACACATTCTTGGAAGAAGTTCTAGAGACTGATGAGGGAAGGGGAACAGATTAAGGGTTCACAATGACCCTTTCTGACTTGAAACAAACCTACAGTTCAGATCCTGTTTATTTACAAGCCATTCATCTGACTGTCTCCAATACAAGCAGTGATAGAAGAAATGATGTCTAGGAGAATAATCAGCTGACTTCCATTTAACATCATCCTAACAGCCTTAACAAAAGCTGTTAAAAGGAGGAAAAAATGGGAACTGAGACAGCTGGAACACTTGCTAACACTAATGCACAGTAAAGTTTCTTAGCAAATGCAGTAGCTTGGTCAGAAGTGGCAGTGAAACAGCACTTGGGGGTGAGCGGGGTGGAAATAAAAAGCAGGTAACAATAATCAGAGACTTTCTGCATATATTTAATTCTAATAACTCCCTTTGAAAAATAATTGTTTGTAAAAACAAGAAGTCCTGTTAGTATGTGTAAGTTTGTATTCTTTTACTCAAGCCTTAAGAACACTATTTCCCCCTCCCTATTCCAGCACAAAAGGAAAACGTGCATCACAAATCCTAGCTACCTCAAACATAAATCCCATTTTTTACTGCCACTAGGAACCATCAGCTTCACAAAAGCTTTTGAGATACAGGCACTGTAGAGCTTTTGAGATATAGGCACTTTAAGGAACACCATAAATTCATTTAGATCTGAAACCAAAGCTGCAGGCTTGGCTACAGTGCCATTTCTGCATCTATAACCCGTCCTCTAGCAGTAAAACCACCCCAGGTTTATTAGTACTGTGGGTTATGTCCATGTACAAGACAGAAAGAGAAGTATACTCCAAAGCATACATTTTCATTTTAGAACCACTGAGTCATTAAGGTTGGAAAAGACCTCTGAGATGAAGTCCAAACACTAACCTAACACTGCCAGGTCCACCACTAAAACATATATCTAAGCATCACATCTACACATTTTCTGCATACTTGCTGGGATGGTAATTCCACCACCTCTCCAAGCAGCCCATTACAATGCTTGACAACCCTTTCAGTGAAGAAATTTTCCCTAACATCTAAACATCTCCTGGCACAACTGGAGGCCATTTCCTCTTGTCCTGTGTCTTGTTACTTGGAAGAAGAGACTGACACCCACCTGTCTACACCCTCCTTTCAGGCAGCAGTGGAGCAGTAAGGTCACCCCTGAATCTCCCAGGACATCAGCCCTACACTCAGCCTCCCACGCCCTGGTCTGCCTCTCAGGGAGCTTCCACTGCCATCTGTGCAGAGGCAGAGATTACCCAAGTTTGGCATTTCACAGAAGATATTTTCCAAGCAAAGCAGACAACGGTCTCGGAAGCAGAGGAAGTGGTCACATTTTGTCCCTCCAGAACTGCACTGAATTCATGTTTTGCTTTCAGAGACATTTTTCAGCACCACAAACTGGAGTTGGATCGCACAGGGTCAGTCAACTATCTGCTGTTTCCAGTGAGCATTTTCACATCATGCACAAGACAACAGAAAGAAAAGAACTTCGTCCTCCACCTCACCTGTATCAGCTCTGCAATGCAGACAGATGACTGCACCATTTAACAAACCAGTACAAAAAAATATATGTAGTTCCCTAAAACTCAAAAGGAAAACTGGGGGAAAAGCTTCCTTCCCATATACAGGATTTTGGAGTCTAATCCAAAACTTGTGCAAGGAAAGCAGGCAGTGCTGCTCAGAGAGCTGCTGTCTGTAGGGAGAGCTCCTCAGGCCTGAGGCTTTCCATGGGATCTGTATTTGCTGGCTCCCACAAGTCATTTAATGCTGCCCCAGTCTTGACAGTCTTATCTTGTTAATGAGGTTAGTGCATATGCATCAAAGAGGAATTCATATTCTTTAGATGTTTCCCTATCTCTCTCACAACCTAACCAGTTGTTTGCCCTGTAGCTTGCACGAAACAACTCTTCCAAACACCTTACTGAAGATTTTGGTATTATGTAAAAGCTCTATTTGCCTTAAATTAAAAAGTAACTTTTTATTTCAGTAAGCGGTAAGGTGCCTTACAGAGTGCAAAAGAAACAAGGTTCATTTTGAGGGCTGTCCTTCAAGCCAGCACTTGCACTGCAGCTTTCCCACTCCCAACAGCTCCTGAAAGTCACAGCAAGCTCACACAGAGGTGTCACACAGAGGTTCTTCTGACTATTTTCTCCTCCTAGAAAGCTTCCCGCATGCAGCTGAGTGAAACAGCTGGGAAAGTTCTCCCCTCCTGGCTGAGAAACAAATGCTGAGAAACTGGCAACTTTTACAGGGAAAAAATCTGCTTTCTGGAACAGAATTTGGATGAACAGTATTTTCTATTTACAAAAGAACATATCTTTCTGCTTTGTTTGACAATTTTTCAAGATTCTGATTATACTGGAAACGCTGTCAGTTGATCTGTTTTGCTCTGTTGAAGTGAGATGAAATTCTTCAAGAAGAAACCATTCTATCAGTAGCTAATACAATAACGTGTAAGGGGATGAAATCATGGTCCACTTTCCTGACCATAACAATGTTGTTAAAGGAAAACATTTGCTGAAACAGATTAACTTTTTTTTTTTTTTTACAAAACATGTTTTATGATCAAATCACAGACCAAAATATGCTGGGTGTTTAATGTGAAAATACAGAAAAATCCAAGCACATGAACTGTAAAATGAGAATATCTGCTGACAAATTTCAATAGCAGCAAACAAAACCCACTTGTTTTTGTTTCACAGCACTGAATTTTTCTATTCCCACTCCCTTCTGAGAAATGCAGTCATCAACTTAGGCCTATTTTTTTGCTAATATATAGACAAATGCTCCAACTCCTTCCTCATTTTTTCCATCTTTAAAGTAAACATCTTTATTTTCTAAAGCCAGAAATGACACATCAGAAAAGTTTTACTGCAGGATAAATTTTAATGCATATAATGGATCAACATGCTACACAGAAGAAAAAAAAAATCCAAACCACTTATATATAATACCAACAAAAGAGGGAATGGCTCAGAGAAGTCAAGGGAAAACATGAAGGCAGTGGGTAACTTGTATTGCACTGAGGGCAAAAACTGACAAATAACCTCACCTTGTTTACCATTATAACTTTAAGAAATATTTGTTGTTGAGATTATTTCTTCATAGACTGACCTCCCAAAGTATATTATACCCTCTCCATGAACTAAACCCCTTTAATTGAAAGAAAAATTCCTCTCCAAGTGCCTACTGTTCGCAACAGTTTGAGTTTTGATGCCCCAAAGGCTCACCGATTTTCACACCTAAAAACAGGGGAATTGATTTTATAAGTTTTGAAACAGTTATATGAACAGAGAAAAGCCAAATGTGAAATATCATTGTATGAGAAGAAGGGAATGAAGGCAGACAGAGCACACACACAGGCTGATAACAGCTTAAGCAACCAGCTTAAAGGAGAAAGGGAAAAGTGCTACAGTCAACATTTAATGGCTTCACTGCCCTCTGTAAAAGGAATCAGGGGTCTCTGCTGTCTTAGCAAGCAAGGCTCCCCATTAAAAAGAAAACCCATCAAAATGAACATCTAATTAACTGCAAGTCAAGAACAAAACTCCAACGTGCTGCTGAGAGCTGCAGGCAGAATTAGTCGTGCCAGAGAGATGCTGGGCACACTGGAGCCACCCTGCAGCTGGGTGCTGCCAGCCCCAGCTCACAGCGTGCCCTTGGCAGATGAGACTCGTGGGCTGACTCCAGACAGTGGGAGCAGGGCTGGAAATGCTCCTCCTCAGGGAAAGGGGATGCCAGCCACAAAGAACATTTCCTGCCACCCTCTCTTCATTGCTGAACAGCAGGGAAAGAAACTAAATCAAACCCAGTAAAATGAAACAGCAGGAAGAGGGAGGAAAAGAAATGAAGTCTTTTGCACAACAAAGTTATGTTGTTACACTATTAAACCAGCTCGTTCCTCCCCAGGGCTTCAGCAGGATATCTGAATTCACAGCAATTTCCATCGGCATCCAAAGACCAAAAAAAAAGAGAGAAAAGTGGATACTGCTAGCTGGACTTTACACTTGCAGGGTGCTGCCCTTCCTAGCAATACGACCTACTTTGAAGAATACCACCACTCTTCACTTATTTGCTTAATTCAAAGAGATAACAGACTCATCATTCATCATCTCTCAAAGCAAAGCACTCATGGAAGGTTCATTATTCGGGAAGAATTTCTACTCAGTAAGTAGCTTGAATATAAAACCTCCACACTGAGGATCGGCATCTCTACTGAATAGTGATCTTTATTGCAACACAATGATTGCACTGAGCACTGGTGTGTTCAGACCTGCTTATGAGAATGGAAGTTCTTGAGTTTGGTCTTTTTACATAAATGTAAGCTCTTAATTTAAAAAATTTTCATAGATCCAGGAATCACTAAGAGGATATTAAAGAGCCGTGTTTAAATGACAGAAAGCAGCCTTGACCAATTCCAGATGGAAACGGGAGAAGAAGGAAAAAAATTCCATAGGACTGCTTCTTTTCTCAGAAAACTTGGAAAATAGTCACTTGCACAGTTAAAGCAGGTAACGTTTGGACCTCATGCCATCAAGAGATATGTGATACAGTTAGCCTGTTAATATTATTTATCAAAATTAAAATGATAATTTTTTTAAGAACCTGGGATAATTTCAGTTGTCTTTGTTAAGCTTTGAAATTGTTTAACATCCAGTACATAACCTGCAAGACCTCACATAGTGAAATGCACACAAGAGGAAACTTTAAACTTAAAAATGGGAAGTGGTATCCTTGTTTAGTCTCAGCTGAGGACATAAAAGAAACAGGAGTTTTCCCAGTCAAGACTGCTAAATTACAAAAATCCTCTCATAGATATACACATAACATACAAATGAAAATAATACATACAATCAATTACTAACACTACAAAGAACTACTGAGGAAAGCATTCTTTTCAAACAGCCACCAAAGAATTAATCCTCAAATAAGTTATCCTTCAAAATAATGTTACAGTCTAGAATAATTGAATTACAGGTCACAATCCATAAATGGCAACACTGCTTTTCCAGCTGTATATTTGATATCTCTATGTTCACATAAAGTGAAGTTCTTCAAAAGAAAGTACCACCATTCTCCATGTATTTATGTAATATTTCACAGACATTAAACTGATTCTTCTATTAGGATTTCCAGTCCCTTATAATACAAACTGTACCAGACATATTAAGATAATGAAATACAGAATAAATTCTATGTGTTTGTTAGCATACTTAAAGACAAAAAGGGAAGGGAAAACAAAAAGATAACATTTGGTATTTGTTTGGATAAACTATCTGTGGTTCCATAACAACAAGGAAGGGAAACAATTTGAATCTGTAAAGATCAAAACCAAACAGCCAACATAAATTAACTCTTAGTATTTTTCATGCTTCACAGGAGTCTGAGTCTGTAACTTCAACAAATATTTCAAAATAATCTCATCACAATATAGCTAATGGTCCAGGACACATTTAAATTGGTGCATAGAAATAAATGGAAATAGTAAGTCAAATGAAGAGCAGATGGTCACTCTAAACACTTCATTACCCTCCAACCTTTTATTTCTAATGCAGAAAATAAAAGAACATTTACCATAGTCTATACAGGAAAACAAGTACTAAAAGCCCCCTGTTTCTCAAGTATTAAAATACTAACCCAGAAACACTGTACATACTGCTAGCAGCTGTTGACTTCATCCTTCTAGCAAAAAAGGAAACTATTTGTACTTATCCTTATCCTTCTATTTACTTTGCAAAGAGCCTAAAAACTCAATGATTTGTATGTTCTCCCTTCTTCTCTCCACATCATTTGACTTTTCAGGTCCATTTTTGTTGTCCCATGTGAAACCACACATTTTTAAAGTATGGAGGTGTAACCTTTGTATTAATAATTTCATCAATAGCTACCAGTGTTTACCTAATGTCAGCTCTACCAATGTTCACATCAAGCTGTCCTCAACCTGCACCACTTGTGCCCTGGCAGAGGGGACACTTAGGTGAGTCAAGCTGGCTGAATGAGCTGCAGAGCCAGCCACCAACTCATGGCCACAGCAGGAAAATTGAATTTTCCTGGGAAAGGAACAGGGCTGAGGAGCGTTTCAAATTCCTGACAACTGCAGGAAAACACAGACATTTTCTAAACTAGTAAGAGGGAATAGGACAGAGAGCTATGCTCAAGCCCCAAACCAGAAGGAAGCAGACTTCTAATGCTCTTTAAAAGAGTGCTTTCCAGAAGAGATTCCTCACAGCTTGTGTTTCCTCCTCCTAGGAGGAAAATAAAACTACTTTTACAGATTGGGAACACAGAGTCAAGTTAAGGAAGACCCATGAAACTAAAATAAATCATCTCTTATAAGAAGAAAATCCATTAGGTATCATGCTAGTAATACAGATGGTATCCACACAGAAAAAGTATAGATAATTGCTCAAGGAGAAGATTGCAAATTAAAAGGGAGAGTTGAAATGGTTGGGAATTTAACAACAGAAGCCCTGAATTGAAAAATGGACCTAGGCTTGAAGAAGGTGTGACACTAAACAAGGCCTCTCAGAGAAAATTACATAAAAAAGGTATTTACAGAGGCATTACAAACAGGAGCACAAGGAAGTACATGAAGACAAAGCACATGCAGAGAAACAGGAGCAGAGATAGCTGTCCCCTTTCTGTTTCAGAAAAGAAACAGATGAACAATAAATCCTGTACTTTATATATAGTTATACTGCTATTCACATTGTCTCTTCAGCTTTTTTCTTCCTGTGCCATCTTCTGCAATCCAAACAAAACTAGTCCTCTGCTTGCTCTTACACATGTACTGCACTTCCAAAGTCTCTTTGCACCTATTTCTTACCTCATAGAAACTTTTTACATGCCCTGATGTTCTTTTTCCTCTTCAGGACTCCTACTGAGAGCCCAAAGCTACAGGCTTGCCACCCAGCACTATAGGCTAGGACAGAACCATGGGAACAAAGCCCCAAAACATATTAGAGGTACACTGTTGATAAAAAAGTTCCTGTATGATCAAACTGTTCTGTAAGTTTCCTTCTTAGAGACCCTCTCTCTTCAAATCCATGGTGGTCTTCAAAGTTTATCCAAGGTTTGCTATGGGATAGGTCAGCCCAGGGTGACCACCTGCTATGAAATGCATTTTTGGGCTAATAATGAGAGCCACAGTGACTTTTCACATGCTTACTCTCCTAAGCATAGCTGTCTTCCAGGCCACTGCTAAAAGGCTTCTGAACAAACGCATACAACAACCTTATCCTCTCCCCATCTCTCCAAGCACATAATCTCTCCATCAGAGAATTAGTTCTGGGTGCTCTTGCTTTTGCATTACACTGCTCTCATCACTGGCTTTCTCCTCCTCCCTGGTTGTCAACTCTTTGCAGCAGCACTCCTGTCATCCTGTCTAACTGTATTACACTGAAAAAATTGCATTGGTTTTCATTAATAACTAATGGAACTCACAAGCAGATCTTTCTTACATATGCCAAAACAAAATGCTGCTTTTTGTCTCCTTTTCCTACTATGTACTCCCTTTTCTACTATGTTTCTTTTATCTGCTGTAGATTTATTGGGGATGTTTGGCAAGCACATCAAGGGCCAAAAATTCCCTCTTCTCTCTCAAGAGCCTAACCTCATGCATTTCTGAAGCATGGCTGCAGTCATGTGTGCACACCCCATCTCATTTTTCTATCTCTGGGGCTGTGCATGTTCCCAATTCTGGATGTGATTGTACTATGAATGCCTTTCACACACCTTCAGTACACACTGCAGCAATGCATCAAGGCATATGGAACAGGGATAACATAATTAAAGGTTATTACCAGCAGACAACACATTGAATTCCAGATACAGCTGCTTAATCAGAGCTGTGAGGTACTCAAAAGGCATTTCAACATGAACTGAAGAAGCAAAAATAATCCAACCTCTTCTACCAACAGAGCCTGATCAGTTTATGAAGGAAATTACAGGAGCTCATGAATGTGAGAGGCCTTTCCCTTTCCAGTGTTGCAAATATGCTTTTAACATTTTCCAGCAAGTACTCTAATTTTATGTTGTTGAAAGGTAACTTCTCCATAAAGAAGGCATATTACCAATTTTATAAATGATAAAAGCTTTAAAGAATTTATTAAAAAATCCCATTACCCATGTGATGTAATATGTCAGTCAGAGGCGGGTGTATGTGTTTGTAACTCCTTAGCTAGGAAACTCCAAAGCAGGACCTGAATCCAAATATCTACGTGCATATTAGAGCATGTCTCTAGAGATAATATTCATGAAACATTATTTGGAAGTCATATAAGATATGAAAGCAAGGAAAAATGCGTTGCATTTCTCTCCTGATATTTATAACTTTATCAAGTCAAATATACTAATCAATAAAACTGAGATGACTGCTCAAGAGTTAGCATCTATATTTGATGTAAGCATAGAGGCCAGACAGCAATTTCTGCTATGCTCATGTTACCCCAATAAGAAATGAATACAACACATAGCAGATCAGAGATTAGAAAACAGTATTGAAGAACATTTACTATTCCTATCCTGAAGTGTTTCCATAGCAGCCAAAACAATTATTAAAACAGATACACCAAAAGGATGGCAAAGAAATAATAGAAAAGCCATTCATCTGAAAATAATTCACAGATTTGAAGAGTTATATTTGAGTTGTTGATTAATTTAATCCTTAAACATTACATACTTTCTAATACATCACACAAGTCTTTGTAACAGTCTTCACAGCAGCAGAGGAATTTCTCAGAGCAAGAAGATTTTTAGAAAAAAGTATTTATAACAGACAACATGTTGACTGCTGTGGATTCAAATCACAGGAAATGTAAGGTACCTCAGATCTGCTTTGCAGGATGAGGATTTTCATAGTGGAGGAAGCTTACCATTTGCTTCTTCTTTTATCCCACTTAAGACTACAGAAAGCCAAGAACACTCTACACATTCTCCTCCTGCCCTCCCACAATTTATCAGAAAATACTGTTTTCAACGGCATTAAGCAACATTAATTCCTGCTACTCTTGACAGTCACACTGAATAGCCATCTTTCATATCTGCCCTTTAAGCTTTCATAAGATGCACCTAATTAAAAATCAAAGGCTCGGTTTTTAGAAATGTCAGCCATCATGCCTTAGAGTTAAGAAAAATTTGGCTTCTTGGCTTTATCTGAAAGCTATCCATGTATTAACTGGCAGGCACCATCACTGCTACCTAAATGTCAATGCTCTCTCCTTGCATTCTTTCTGTGTAGAACACAGCATCACCTACAAGCAGTTTTCCTTTCATTAAAGTCACGAGTCCTCCAGAAAAACAGAGGCAGGATTGTTTTGGCAACAGTGAGCAAGTGGCCTTCCATCTACCTACAACCAAGTTGCAAACTCTGACCAGCTAATCGCCCCCAGTGTAAATGAGAGGGCAACACAAAAGATACTGAATGGGTTCCCAGTGGTAGAAAGAAATACAGACAGCTCTGTGTGAGGGAGGAGAGATGGTTTCTAATGGAAGCGTTTTTCTCCTTGCATCAGCTCTCATCACTGGATTTCAGATGTGCAGACACGTGGTGTCAGGTCAAGAAGAAGTAATGACACCATTTATTTTCCCCTTCCCATGGGAAATCACCCCACAGCAACAGAACTGGTCAACTGTCACTCACCCCTGTATAACAGATCCAACCTTAATAGCATCCCACATTCAATACAGGGCCCTGAGGAGCTCGTGGGTTTAAAAAGCCATCCAGTGCATTATTCTGTTTAGAAAGAATACTTTTAAAGTACATGATTCTTGCCTTAAGAGTGAAGAAAAAAGCCAGCATCATTAAGCAATCCTTGAAATTTCATGCAAGAAGCTGAGTACAGAAACCATTATCCAGGGATATCTGCAGTGCTCAGAATAATCTTCTGTTGACATTTGTGTGGGGGCAGCTGGGTACGAAACAAGTTTGTGAAAGCCAGAGAACACCTACAAATGAAAGAGTACACAGCACGGAGAAGGGCAGGCAAGCAGACCGGGTAGTCCAAGGGCAGAGCACACGCAGTAAAAAGCATAAAGTGCAAATGCTCTGGTAGAAAGAGGGTGTGGAAGCACCGATAAAGAAGGAAGATTACTCTAGTTCACTACTGCTATGCAGCCTAGAGAACAACGAGCTAAGGAAGAACTTGGAGACCAGGACAGATCTCTGCTTCTGTTACCACCATGAACTAACAAGAGCTTACAAGACATGTACTTTCTGATACAGGCTATCACACAAATTATAACATTAACCACAACGCCAGTTATCAATTTACTGATGCAGGATTTATTTTTCCAACAGCCCCCACCTATAAGACAGTACTGTGGCAGAACATGATACATTTAACTTGGACAAAAGTTTCAATGTTTCAGTTTTATTGGAATATTTTAAAAAATGAAACAACAGCTAAAAAGAAAAGAACTCTGAACCTTTTTTCTGTGTATATAGCTGTTTTCCCCCAGTTATGTCTTTTCTGTCGATCCTCCACACAAGCAAATAAGCCCCGTAGTCTTTGAAATCCAATAAACCTTTCAATTACTTCTAAACAATGTCTTAGAGATAGCCTAAAAATTTGTATATTTGTATTTGCAAGAGTATTGTGTTCTAATACCAACAAGTTCCTTTTTCAACTAGAAAGGCAAGAGGGGTGCAATGTCAGCATGAAGAGCACATTTGATAGATGCCAGTATCTCCGAAACAAGTGCTTGCAAACACAATCAGCAGCACAGTGAAATCCTCTGCAATCATCTCCGTACTTGACTTCATGAGTAAGCTGCTCATTGGTGATGAAGCCTACACTCCCTCCTTTTGATAAAATTTGAGCTAAAATGAAAGAAAGCACCACACACTTTTTTAAAGAGATGCTACTCAATTCATTCAGCTTAACCAGTCCCATACCTCAGCTTCTGCGTCTTAAAGCACATTCTGTTTCACGCCCTATTCCCATGAAACCTAGACCGGCAAAGCTCAGAGGAACTTT
Source organism: Passer domesticus (assembly GCF_036417665.1). Classification (NCBI taxonomy): domain Eukaryota; kingdom Metazoa; phylum Chordata; class Aves; order Passeriformes; family Passeridae; genus Passer; species Passer domesticus. Next base: position 95,894,478 of record NC_087474.1, read on the forward strand.
ACTGATCAACTTCTATAAACGGTGCATGCCTCTTTCAGTTTTTCTACCTCTCAGCGTGGGTGTCACTTTCTGTTAAAGAAAGGAAAAAAACATGAGGAACAGATATGTAATTCAACAGAACAGTTTTTAATCCTCAAAACACTGACAGCTTTTACATGCTCCAAAGTCCTCCATCACTCTAGGGATTTGAGTGGAAAAAAAAAAAGCCAACTTCTTACTCTGCCTTTGGAGAGCTGAGCTACAACACCACATGTGCAGCTCACATTTGGAAAGCATTGGTAAGTCTAAACTTCATTTGGAGGTCAGTTCAAGCAAGAATGCTCCACAGCTTCTTTACTGGGCCAAGCAGATATGTCCATAAGTTTTCAGCACTCAAGGACTATGAGTGTCATTACATCATTTCCTTATCCTACAAATCTTCAGACCATCTTTAATGGGCTCTACAGCAAAATCTGACCTTTGACAAATCAGAGTATAACCTTAAACAAAATATTTACTGAGCTTATTGACATAGACCTCTGTAGGTAAACCCTTAGCACACTGATAACAATCATCAACTCTACTTTATAAAAATTTGTGCTCAGATGCTAGGAGGAGTTTAGCAAGTTGAGAAGGAGATGTGAGGAGAGGAAATATATCAGCATTTCAAATCTCTAGAAATGTGCAATGTAGTCTGTAGGCAAGGGAGGCCTGATAATGCTGCAGCAAGTATCTCTAGGTGGCTCCGTTCACATACTTCACTTGTAAGAGTCTTACTCAATCTCTTCTGTTTCTTTCAAGCAGAAACAATAGGGTTGCCAAATTCCATGTTTTAGTGAAATGATGCCAATATATACAGATGACAGCTAATACGAAAGGCACCTAACAAGAGTCTAAAGGCACTCTGAAAAAACCCTCTCTTTTGTATTGCTGAAGATTAAAGCAGTGCACAATTTCTCAGGCTGTTGCATTCACTATTACTAAGTTCTCCCACCTGTTTTTGGAGACCAGGCTTAATGGCTGGTGACTATTTAGGTTGAAATGGAAAGAAGATTAAATGCTTCTCAAACATAGTAAACTTCCGTACTATTTCATGGGAAACTTGGGTTTCAAGAGGGAGGGAAAAGGTCAGCAAGCAAGGATGGGCGGTGAGTACTTAGCAGCTGTGAGGAATGAAAAAAACAAAACTGCAAATTACAAAATACACACCGTGCAGATGAGTTTAAGAGAGATAAAAGGACACACAACGGGCTTTGGAGATGCCGAAACACCTACAAACGCGGCCCAACCTCAGCGAGCAGGCACAAACAACACACGCACAGCCCCGCAGGCCAGCACCGTCCCTTCCTCATTCCTGCTGCACAGCGGCGGGAGGGGAGAAAGTTCAGCGCCGGCACCGCCACGCACCCGCGGGCCGGGCCGGGCTGCACCCCCGGAGCCGCCCGGGCTCACCCCTGACCCCGGCCCCGCACCCGGCCGCCACGGCACGGGGAGAGCTCCTCGGGCATCCCGAAGGGCCCACCAGCCGGCCCCGGCGGCGGGGAAGGTGGGAAGCAAGAACTAAGGGGAAGAAGGAGGCGGCGGCCCCCCGGAGACCCCAGCGCGGCGGGGGCAGCGCGGAGCCGCAGGTGCTGCGGGGCTGGGGGCTGCAAGCCGCAGGGCAGCGAGGCCGAAGGCACCGCTGCCCCGCAGAGGCTCCATTCTGCCCGCCTGGCACAGCGGGATGCCCCCCGGCCGGCGGTGCCGTCGGGCGGGCTCAGCGGGCAGCCCCCCGCCCCAGCCGGGGCGAGGCACAGGTAGCGCCCGCACGGCGGGGACGGCCCCTCCCGGCGGGAGAGGCGCCGCGGAAGGCAGCGCTGCAAGGGGCTGCTCTGGGCTGTGCAGGGGAGGAGGAGAGCGGGTGCCCACCTCCCCGCTGGCTCCCGGGAGAGGGAAGAAGGGCGCAGACGGCTCCCGCCGGCAGGACGGGGGCGGGCGGCGGTCATGGCGGGGAGGCGCGCCGCGCACCTGGCAGCAGGTGCATGCAGGCGGAGACGGCGGCGAGGGCGCCCGCGGAGGGAAGGACGAAACTAGCGAGGCTTTCCCGGAGAACGGCGCCTGTTGTGCGGCCGGGGGGGGGCACTCGCAGGTGCCTGTCGCCAGCGAGGGGGGGACGATGCGGAGGAGGGGAGAGGGTAGCTGCAGGCGCCGTTTTGCAGGCGGCGGAGGTAAGCGCACACTACTCACCGGCAGCTCCACGCTGACTTCGGTCCCGTCCAGGAGGAGGACGCGGCACTGCAGCACCGGCTTGCTGCCGCCGGCCGCCGGGATGTGGACGGGCGCTCCGGCGCTGTGCACGACCCCTCCGGGCAGCGGCGAGGAGGGGAAGGCTCCCGAGCCGACGGCGGCGGCGGCCGCTCCTCGCAGCCCCCCGTCCCGCTCGTCCCCCTCGCCGCCGAGCCCACCTCGCCCGGCTCCGCGCCCGGCTCCTCGCCCGTAGCGCTGCATCGACCGCCGGCCAAAGGTCCTGCGCAGGAACCGCAGCATCCTGGGGGCGCCCTGCCCGGCCGCTCACACCCCCGAGCCCGCAGCTCCGCGCCCGGCCCCGCGGCGCCTCCCAGAGCAACGCAGCAGCGCCGCCCGCCGGGAGCCAGCCCGCGCCGGGCGCCGGCCGCGCCGCCCGCTCCGCCCTCTGCAGCGCCGCCCGGCAGCGGCACGGCGGGGCGGGGCGGGACGCGGCCCCTCCCGCCGCCGCGCACCGCGCCGTGCGGGCAGGGGGAGCTGCTGAGGCGGGCGGCCACCTGCGGGGGAGGCCGGGGAGAGCGCCCGCAGCTCCGCTGGGCAAGAGCCGAGCCCAGCCGCGCTGCTCCGCTCCGCTCCTCTCCTCCAGGAACAGCTCCGCGGCCGCTGGGGCGGTGTCTGCGCGACGGCAGCCCCTCGCCGCCGCCCCCGGGCCGGGGAGGGGAGAGGAGCGGCGGGGGCGCGGAGCCTCTTTCCGCGGCCGGGCTTGCCGGGCTGCCCCCGCCCCGCGTCCCTCCCGCGCCCGTCTGCCGCTCCCGCCCCTTCGGACGGGCGGGAGAGGGGACGGGGGAAGTTGTTTGGAAATAAAAAAAGCACAAGGGGGGATGGAGAAGTGAGCGCAGGCAGTAGGACGGATCTCGCCTGTGTTGGAGGTGGCCGAAGCGGCGGATCCCACCTGGAAGAGGAGGAGGAGGAGGAGGGCATCGCGCCGCCTCTCCCGCCGCCGCCTACATCCCCCGTGCACAGACACGTCTGCCCGGTGCGTGGGAATGCCCCCGCATTTGCCTCTGCGATCAGCGCGGTCTGGTGGTTTCAGGAAACCGCTGTGGGAACTTGGCCCCGTGGAAAAACCAGACCCTCCCGACCGTCCCGGGGTTTTACTCCCTTTCGCTTCTGTAAGGAGTACGGGTTTGTTTATCTGTCACAGCACATACATAGGTACAAATACTCTCACGGTCGCTCTGCCAAAAAGTTAAGTATTTATGTATTCTGGCTCGGGTGGGAGCGTTTTTGCTGAATTGCTACGTATAAAGTACTGGACTCGAATCATGTCTTGCAGAAAGAATCAGTGAGGCTAATTCTGTTACCCTATGGCCAGTGTGATCTGAAGAGCTTTGAACTGAAATAATTTGCTGCTTCTAAAGTGTGGGTTTGGGGATTTTTTCTGCTTTGAGTTTGTTTCACTGCACCTCACTGCCAGGCCCATTTACACAAGCATTGTCCTATTAGGTATTCAGAAAGCCTGCCAAAATGTCTCAGCTTGTCATTTTTTTATTGAGACTTGATAGTATTAGGTAACTGCCTGCTGCTCCTGCATCCTTTTCCATGTTCCTTCAATGCCCTGGATCAGGTCTTGAAGTGTCTCATCAGCCAAGACTGTCACTAAACTGCGTGATCTTTGGCAGAGATCTGCCTGCAGCCCTTCTGCACTTTATGGCTGCATAAAAGCAGAAGGGCTGCAGAAGAACAGGGCTGTTTACAGAAACAGAGAGGAGAGGTGCTAATCTCTGCCTGCTAATGCTCACAATCAAAAGTAGACATTTAATACAGATTATGGGGGTTTTCTCCATTTTTCCCCCTTGAATTAGGAGTAGAATTTCAATTTTCTTTCAGATCCTGAGTGCTGCAGCGTACTTTGGAGTTCTTTCACTGCTCTGAACACTGTGAAGATATCCCAGTCCCATAAAGCTTGTTTGCATACCACAAGCAGCACAAATTATCTTAAAGAGTTGGAAATTCAGCAGAAATACTCTTGTCTCTTGAGGGAGCTATAGCAATTCTGGTACAAAGGAGAGTGGGGTGGAAGAGAGGTCTTGCATCACTTGGGACTGGACTGGCAGAAAACCGAGCAAATCTTTTGCCGTGCTAAAATCTTTTTTACTCTGAAGCTGTGAGACTTCAGCCCTTTGTCTCTTTCAAGTTCTGTCATGGAAACAGGAGCCTCGTGTTTTAAAATGCATAAACGACGGCTTGCTCGACTTACATTAGCAGCACACCTGATACAGGCCAGTGGCCATACCCCAGAGGCAGTCCTGCATTTAGAGAACTGCCCTAGGGATGCTGAGGTCCCATTAAGGCTCATGTTAAGAAATACAAGGTAATGCTCACAGTAAAGCATCTTTTAGAAGGAGCTGGTGGTGGGAGGAAATAAAGCTGGTTCCTTAGTACCCAGCCTCTCTTGGAGTAAAACAATTCCACCGTTATTTTGTCTCATGTTACCAGCAGAGCTATCTTTAGCCGTGAAACAAAAACCTTGTGCAACAGTGGCACTGAGGATGCCTAGAGAAGTATTTAAACTAGCATTTATATTCAGATTTCCACATACGTGTTGCACCCATATCCTCTCTCCATTTTTAGATGGACAGGCGCTGAAGGGGTTTGGTTGGCTGGCACCTGTCCTGCAGTCCCTCCTCCGAGTGCCTGCTTGCTTTCCAATGAGAGACACAAGCATGGTCCTCGTCTTTACTGTAGTTAAGGGCATTTCCTTTAAATCTTTATCAAAATAGCCTTCCACTGCAACATTGACCTACCACAGAGTACTCCAGACTTTTCTGGAAGCCATGATTTGACTACTGCCACAGGAAAGGTGGTGACCTAGGCAAACCATTTTTCCTAACTCATATTGAAGTTCTGGTAGCAATCCCTGCAAGTAACCATGGCTTTGCCATGGTGCTGAGCAGTGTGTAAAAAACATTTACCAAAATTCCTCCTGACATCAGTGTAGCAGCAGCAAGATGGGGAATCTTTAACCATTGGAGCCCCTGTTGCTGCTTGTACCTAAATAACTACATAAAAGTTTCATAGATACAGTAATAACTACAATAAAATTTTACTTTATTCTTGCTCTTTCAATCAGCATTTTGGTTTTGTTCAGATCTTGTCTGGAAGCTTTTGGAAAGCCTGGAAATGGAGGCAATGATGTCATGGGGATGGGGGAGCAAAGCCATCAACAGTTCTGTGAAGAGACTTCTCCTACACAGGGCATGCATGTGCTGCCTGGACATCAGAGGCCTCTTTCTTGTTTTACTTTCTGTCACTGCAATCACATTTATGGATTTTTCCTGGCTTGCCAGACTTTCACTCTATGCAAAGGAGTATTCTAAATTTAATTTACATGCAGCTAGAGTTTCTTATTCTGCATTTTTGGAGAAATGTTATCTTTACTGAGTAACTTAAACAGGCTTATATTTTGCAAGGTTCTGCCAGGGTATGTCTTGTTACAGTTATTACTTGGAGGAAACTTACATATAGAGATTCAAAGAGCAAGTATTGGTGCAAACCCAAATGTCTATGTTAATAAAGCTGGGGGTGGGGGGGAAAGAAACTTGAGAAGTTATGACATAAATTCACTCAAGCTTTTGGATATTAATTTTCTGGGGCTATTTCTCTAAACACATAAATCAAATTAATTTTTTTATTAAAAATTTCATTAAAGGAGACACTTTCAGCATTAGCACTCATTCCATTACAACATTCATGCGGCAGCTAGCAGTTCTATCTGTTTATTTTCCCCAAAAGCATGTCAGTTATATGAGCAGGTCTAATGTCACCGATTTTCAGGATTTTTATATACCCAGATACAGATTTAGAATAAAATACAAAGGTAATTCTGAATGTGTGGCTAAGGATAATTTGCATTTCTAGTCCATCTTTCATCTAGAGAGATCCCAAAACACTTTCATTTCAGAAAAGGAAAATTATATGTAGAACTATTTTACCAACACTGAAATGCAGTAGCTGTTTAACAGCCAAGAAAAATACTAATAATCTCTGTCCTGCAATTGTAATGGAAATATGTGTTTGAATAGGCAGAAAGTTACCCCAATCATAGAGCCATGGTGCTGGAGCTGGTGGATGAATTCCTGCAAAAGATATCACATTATCAGAGGTAGTCAGGATTTTCCTTTTTTATGTTCTACTCCAAGTGTTTCAAAAGTCCTCCATTAAGAAAAAAAATAATTTATACTTCTCCATTTAGAATATCAGTGTTTCAGTAGGCATGAATTGTGGCAGCTATTGCTGTTCCTGTTAATCCATATATACAGAAAAAATAAATCATTTTTTTTACCAGCATAAATAAAACAGTAGCTCACTGAAGAATAAATGTGTTCACTCAAAGAGCTGTTTTTGTATATCCAGAGAGGTTTGTTCATAAACATGTAAGAACAAAAAACTTTTCATTAGAAAATGTTTCTTGAGAAGTGAACGCTTTACAATGCCTCCCGTCCATCGAATAAGAAAGTTCAATATGATTTAATCATATGTTCTTTCCTTTAGTGAGAATTTTATCAGGTTTGTACTGACTTCAATACACAGAAATAATATTGAATATTATTTATATTCAAGCTTATGATTAGGTTTAAAGCATTAATGAAAAAAGTTTTCAATGCTTTTTTAAATTACAAAAATAACAGGTGCTCAGCTGAAAAACTGAGGTGTCTTTCCACTGGTGAACTGTTTTGATGTTAACCTTTGGTGAGCCTAGAAGACTGCTTAGAATATTACCTATAAGCAGTCATCACATGCTGAAAGAGTAAAGTTTTCTAGGAAAATTTTCTAACTGTAATTATGCATCTTTTAATTATATCTCCACTGAAAATAGATATCCATGGCTTCTTGTGCTGTGCAGGAATTAATAAGGTCTAAAATTTGCAACAAAGATACCTTTGGCACTGCAGTGCTGAATGATAACTTGTATAGGTCTGATGGGCAACAAACCACTTAGGTGAACTGCTGGAAACTTTCAGTGCATACTAAAAACCAACTGAGCAATAAAGCACAGGTGAAGGTTATAGTGAACAAGCATCACATTAGATTTGGTTAATTAAAAGAAGCGTTAAGTCAGATACTCTGGGTACTCCATTGCCTGGGTGTTATGCTGGGGACAGAAAGGAGATCCCCTCCTCATTTGGAGACTTCAGCTCTTCACCTGTTGAACTGTTTGAGAGAACAAGGGACAGGAGGCAGCCAGGGTGCTGTACTTCAAGAGGAGGAACTTGCTGGAGGCAAACTAGTCAACAAATGAAGAGATGAGTCAATGAAAGTAAGTAATTCTAAGAGACCAAGAATGGAAAAGCAACAAAAAGGAAAGAGATGAAGCCATTGAGGCTGCTGAGTCAGTTTATTTGTCCTGTGCCTACCAGTAACAAGAAAACAGGAAAGAAAAATCCAAACTGAAAGACTAAACCATCAGTGCCAATAGTTTAAATAAAAATATTTTAATCAATTTTTATTTCTAATCTTACATTGTCTATCACAGGTTTTGCTGAAACCTGAGGGATGTGGACCCAGTTTGTTACAGAATCACAGAATCACTAGGTTAGAAGAGACCTTCAAGATCATCAAGTCCAACCCATGCCCCAACACCTCAAGTAAACCATGGCACTGAGTGCCACATCCAATGTTCTTTTAAACACTTCCAGGGATGGTGACTCCACCACCTCCCCAGGCAGGAGGACATACTATGTTGTTGACATACTATGAAGTTGTTTCATAAAGTAGATGTGTTCTGTAACTCTTGTTTTTTAGAAACTGCATTTTCCTAAACAGCAAACAGCTCATTTTAGGAAGTAAAATACATATTAATTAAAATGTTATTTATATCTGACTGATAATCTGAGTATAGAATGAAACAACACTATCTACTTCCTAATGAGCTCTCTTGTGTGTATATGGACTTTAGCTTCCTAGATAGATTGTCAGACACAAATGCAAATTTATCCCAGTAAAAAAAAAAAAAAAAGCAAAATCTATTATAGGATTGGAAAGCAATATCTCTTCATAGTATGTGACCTGGACGGGAAAATCTTTGAGAGATTTTGTGACTTAACATCTGCTTGATCATTAAAGTTTCCTGACGTGCTACTTGCCTACTGAGTTTGTGGGGGTTTTTTTCATAAGTGCAGCACCAGATGAAGGAAATCTATTCCAAATCCTTCTCCTCTCCTTCCCTTCCTCCATCAAATATTAATAACATACATGCACTGTCAACAAAGGCTCCTTCTTGCCCAGCATTTTCCTTTTTTTCCAGGCACTGTGCTGTGCACACACTGTCCTATGCCATCTTGCAGTGATGGCATCAGAAGACTCTAACGTTCTTCTGAGTCTGTTTTCTTTCTCTTGTCACGTACATGGATTTTTATTTAACAATATTTTTAGTCTCTTGGGATCCTCTGTCAGATGATGGCAGTGTAAGGTGGAGACACAGACCACAGAAAGGGTTGTGATGCTGCCAAAGGGCAGAAAAGGGGGTTCGTATCAGCTTTGTCTTGAGCTATTCCCATGCCTATGGCATTTACCAGTTGGAGTCACTGGGAAAAACTTCTGGCAGGTTTTCAGAAGCCATTTCCCAAAAACAAAAGTCATGTAGACTGGCTGGAGTATGCAGAAAGATCAGAAAGATCCTCCTTATATCACTGGGACGAAATTTGTATCCTTTGAATTTATCAGGAGCAAACACAGTGAATCCCAAAACACCAGAGAAATAAATTTATTTTTCTCATCTTTCTAAAGTCAGTGATACCGAAAGGTATGTTTCCTCTAAAATACAAGCATGAAGGGCTGCTTCTGCTCAGAAGACAGGACTACATAATAACACATAGTAAAGTGCTGGCTACTACATCTTGAGCCAGAGAAGTCTAAAATATATAAATTATTAATATAATAAATTTCCTTTTATGCCTCCTATGACTTGATTATAAAGAAATGTTTTTATATTTTCATAAGAAGGTTTGATAACTTTAGCAATATTACAACACATTGCTGAAGAGATGGAAACAATTATTTCTTAGTTTAGCTCGATTTCCCTTAAGTGTAGTCACAGTTACAGTGCAGAAGAAATCTGTCTAAAAATCAAGTAATTCTAAAAAAAAAACAAAAAAAAACCAAAACAGCCTGATACAGACAGTTCTGTTTGAAATGAACAAATAAATTTACATAGCATCATTTTTATGTGAACAACAATATCCATAGTTATTTTCTCCAAAATACTTAGTGTGCCTTCAGCCACACATGAACTCAGTTGACTGGATGCATTGCTTTCAAAAGATCCTGACTCCTTTACAAGTTTGAATTTATGAACTCTTCTAAATTTGCAACACAGAAAATATCTCTTACACCCTGACAATAGGACCATTTGCAGACCTGAAAGTCACTGGGCAACTTTAGGTGAAGACTGGAGATTCGTGGAGTGTTCCTTTACTGTTCACTGGCGTGAAGCCATGCAGAGAGAAGTTTGCTGGGCTGGACGGGATTTTTTTCACCCTGGCAGCTCATAAAAGAGTAAGGCATGTGTCATTCAAATTATTAAGATGTAGTGAAAATAATTGCAAGCCTATTTAAATGTAAGTTCTTTTATATTGTGTCTAAGATCATTTGTTGAAACTCTTAGCAATTAAAAAAAAAATCTGAGCCCGAAATAAAGAATGTTAGTAGCTGTACCTCACTGTAATCTCTTTTCCTGCTGAAAGCATAGCAGATGTTTGATTCCCATGTTTACAGTTTTGGAGGCAGGCGTAAAAAAATTGTGCTAACAGGCAGGCAACCATAAGTATTCTCTGTTTGGATATTTAAGTATTCTCACCATCATAGATGAGCAAAATTAAATGGGAGAATAGACTGGACTGTAAACATTTATTCATTGAGGTTGCCTTGCCTGATTCAAGAGGATCAGTGCTAGGGTGAGGGGTATTGACTGCTCCCATCCTGTGCTCCAGGGAGGTGAGGGGGCCTTTTGAAGAGCGGTGGGAAGAAATGAGATTTCAACTCTTCTGGACCTGGTTCTCCACAGGGGCATGCCAACATGTTACCGTCTCAGCCAGGGCCCAAAACTTATCCCAGAACCATTGAGCCAAACACTTGCAGCTATCAGCTTGGAACCCTGTAACATTAGAGTTCCACTGTGTCCAGGCTAGGATCCTGTTTAGTGGAGAAATTGAGTCAATATAGTTTGTTTGACCTGAGTGAAAAAGACTTTCAGTGCACTACTGGAATAGCTCTTGAGTGTGGAGAGATGGACTGCTTACTTTTTGTCAGGAGGTCTAATGTTTCCACAGGCTTTGCTGCAAGATTAAATTTAAAAATTAAATAAACCCAGGTTTTTGTGGTTTTTCAATGTCTTTTGAAATTGCTGAGCAGGTTTATACAGTTATCCAGAAAAGGTAAACAGAAAGTTACTGGACTAGGTTTACATGTAGGCATTGAGATAAAGCATTATGATTGAAATCTTGCTTTCACCGTCTTTCTTAAATGTTAGCAGCTGAAGTTGTGTATTCTCAGCAATTAATGTTTTATTGCATTTGAAAACTAGAGCAGAGGGAGACTCTCAAGCACAGAGCTGCAACAAGTGCATCCAGTGACAGAAGCTGGCAAAACCCAAGTCAGAACTGAAGTGCAGACAAATGATGCAGTCTTCAGTGGTGGCAGAGCCCAGGCTGTAGGCAGCTGTTGGATGCTGTGGGAAGCTGGGATTGGGTCCCTCCCCAGACTGTGGGAACACCAGGGCTGCATTTGCATAGTGGCGCAAGCTAATATTAGGAACGGCTGGGCTCCCAAGCTGGAGCTTACCAAGTGTTCTTTCACTGTGGGAGAAGGAGTCACCTCTCAGGTTAAAAAAAAAAAAAAAAAAAAAGGAAAAAAAAAAGGATGGAGAAAGTGTTTATTTGTTGACGCACATGTTCTTTCAAAGACCAGTTTCTCAGAAAATTGTGTTTTGGGTGAATGTGGCCAGCCCCCTCAGTCAGTCAGACAGTTTCTGTGAAACACCCACTTAAGCAAGGGGAGAAAGGTAATCCCATTTTATTTTCCAAGAGTAGCAGAAAAAATGGAACTGTATCCAGCCAAGCCTAGTGCCTGGTGTTACCATGTACTCTCTCTGACTGTCATGCTTATCATCCTTTCTCCAAACTCAGAAACTAAGCATGCATTTTATTCTTCCTCTGACCCACTCATGAAAATTTTGGTTTTTTGTAAGGATGAGAGCTATAAATCTTTAAAGTGCATTGGATAGAAAGAAATTATTTTCTAGACTTCAGATAGCCCAGAAAAGAACACTGCCATGTATAAATTATAACAGACACATATCTTTGGAAAGTTCCCTCTTATCTACCTGTGTTAGAAGGGCCATCTTCATCCTGCATGGTGAAATAACTCCCTGCTTGCCAAGATCAAATGTGTAGCTGAGGTATTTATTCAGTTCCTAAATGTATCTATACCTGCCTGGAGGCACATCTACTCAGACTAGAGAGTTGTTTACCTAAAAAGAATGAAATCCAGAGGGATATAGCCTCCTCTGGTAAAAAGTCAGACAAAAAAATCCCTCTCACTTGTGAGGACTGAAAACCCTTCAGGCCTGGTTTCAGGCAAAAACCTCTGCAGATAAGATAAGCCTGGCTGCAACCCCAAACTGAATCCCAAACTGGAGTTCTGCCCAGCCAACTGGGAGAGCTGGGAGCTGTGCAGGGGCAGTGCCTCCAGTTCTGAGATACAGAGGATGCCTCAGAAAGGGTGAGAAGAGCTCCCTAGCTGCTTCTGCTGGAGGTGGGGAAAAAAGGATCAGCAGGGAGACAGCCACACTCCAGATCTTAAGCAGCCTTTAGCATGAAGTGAAGCCACTGACTAAGCAGATACTGCAGCCTGTGCTACACCAACACCAAGCTTTCCACAGCAGGAATACATCGTGACAGACGGGTAGCTGGGCTGCTCGTGACAGTGGGAGACCTTGAAGTCCAGTCCCAGGTAAAGCACATCCTAAATGCTGATGCAGGACGGAGCTAATGGTCATGCTAACAAGAGTGGTGCCCTGCTGGCTGGAATCTTCCTACTGCCTTCTTTGGCAGTCATAGTTAATAGCACAACTACAGATCTCAGCTATCATCTAAGGTATAATTTTGCAAGTCTCAATCAGCAATTGATGAGAAGCCCATTGCCAGCATGGAACCTGGCTCTTCACCCATCAAGCAGCAGGGTTGTCTAACATCCCACATCACAGCAGGAAAACAGCCCTTTCTAGTCTTCCTGATACAAATTCAGGGGAGACTTTTGTAGGTATAAGATCATTAAAAATGAAAAAACTCAAAACAAAAGAATTGGTGTTTAAAATAACTAAAACCAAAATAAACTATTCTGACAATATGAACTTGGCAAAGAAAAGAGTAAAGCTCTGTATAATAAAATTTTAAAAATATAGGGCTGCTTTTCTATTCTTTTTCTTGTCCAGCTGGTGTTGTTGTAGAAGCACGGAGCAGAGTTAAAGCTCTGCTAGTCTTTCTCCTGAGAAGTGTCAGGAAAGATGAGTGCCTGTCCTACTCCTATGTTTGTAGTGAGTTGTACTGCTTTTGTTTCCATCCACCCAGTGGAGGCAAGATCTGATATCCCATCTACAAGCAGAGGAGGAACAGTCATGGTCATATTGTTTGCCTTAGAGGATGGTCAGTCACTTTTTGTTGGTTCAGAATCAGCACTATTTGTGCTTAGGGGAAAGGAAAGATTGCAGTCTTGGAGCAGAGTTGGTTGCTAGCTCCAAGCTCGTGCTGACCCTGAAAGCAGCACACTGGCATGTAACAGCTCATCAGACCTCCCTCCAGCTTTGCTTAGGGAGAAGAGAGGATTGTGTGGGTCACTCTTCCTCCTATGAAGGGAAAGGGTTCTCATAGAGGAGTTATCATTCTCCTCTTCCTTCTGTTCCAGAACAATGAGAATAGATGTAACAAGGCATGTTGTGCAGTGAAGGGTGTGCTTAAACAGTAGGGCTCTTTTGTCAAGAACAAAGCAACTCCAGCTCAGGTATACTTCAGTTTGCCTTTTTTAGGTGGGATTAACAGAGTTCATGTGCACTCCTGCAGTCTATTTCTGGGATTTGCTAGTTTATGTAACAAATCTTTCACATCATTGTGGGCCCAGATCCCATAAGAGCATTCTGAGCAGATGTGAAGCCTGGGTGATGGTCACAAGGAAACAGAAGTAAATATACAGTCAGGAGTGAGCCAGTGGCAGAGGAATGGACTGGATGCCTTTGCTAATGATAGGATCTGCAATTTTATCTGACTTGAGTGCTCAGGAAAGAGTGACGGGAGTGTTTGAGAGCTACCCACTCAGTATGCCAATATGCAGACACCTCACCTTTGTTTTTCTGAGCTAGAGCTCTGTCATCTGATAACACCTAAAAATTATAAAATAAAATGAACCAAGAGGCAGATATAAAAACTCACAGCAGCACTGAACTTTGCACAGTTTAATTAAAATGCCTAATTGGATTAGCAAACAATAATTTGGATTATTAGACTTGCCATGCAACAGTTTTCAAATGCATGATGAATCTCAGCAATGCAAATTCTGTCTGTTAAGTGGGGCAGCAGTTGAAGTGCACTAATTGTTCCAAAATATAGCTTGGAAACAACTTTATTAAATCTTTATTAGAAACAAAGAAACAAAATAGGAGGGCAGGGTGTCCCATCTCTGAAAGTCTTCAAGGCCAGCTTGGACGGGGTTTTGAGCCACCACCTGTTGTAGTGGAAGGTGTCCCTGCTATGGCAGGGGATTGATCTAGATGATATTTAAGGTCCCTTCCAACCCAAACTATCCTGTGATTCTATGATGAGTCTCTGAGTCTCAGAAGCACTTGAAAAAAAAAAAAAAACAAACCAAATTGAAACAACAACAACAAAAAAAAACCCTTGACAGGAACTTTTTTGGCAAAGTTCTAGGATTGTCAACAGCATCTACTAATTTCATAAGCCTGATCTGTAGCTCACATCAGCAGCTTGACTTTTCGGGTTGGACTAAGTAACTCTACTTTGAAAATACATGTCCATATATGCTGTGTCAGGTATCTAAACTGAGCAGCAAGATCAAACATTTAGTCTTGGCCTGTGGTCATTGCTCTAACTCTGTATTTTCCACTCTAAACAATCTTTCAGTAAAAAAATACTGTGCTAATGCTCAAGCTTGAGAATACCTGGGAGCCAAGGTATCCACAGCAGAACTAGCAAACAAACAACATGGATTCAGCCAGGTTAGTGGCTGCTGATCATTACAGACAATAATCTTCCATATCTGACAAAAGACAAACTGATTTAGATGTTTGACATTTTGCAGACATGGTTAAAATGTAAAGAATGGAAACACAGTGAGGAAGTCTGGCACTCATCAGAATACAAAACCCCAAAGCCAGTCAGGTGTCTGATCCTTAAAGAAATGCCTAGGAACTGGAAGTGCTGCAAATGAAATTTCACTGTAGAAGCTTGTTGGAAATGTCACTGAAATATGATTCCCAGTAATTATTTGTAGCCCTGGACAAGTGTCATTGTTCGTGATCAGCAGTGTGAAAGTAACATAAAGTGAATATGTGGAATTCTGTCAAAAACAAACAGCTCAACATTATTTGCTCAGCTAGTGAGGAACATTGTTTCTGTGAATACCAGCCATAATAGAAGTCTGAGCACAATATTTCAATAATAGCTTAAATAATCTTTGATCAAAGAGCAACAGGGTGGTATTAAGAGCCAGACAGATTAAATCTTCCTCAGAGAAGAATATGGAGTCCCAGACCTCAACACTGCTCCAGATGAATTGACTGGAGGGACGGCCTTTTCTCATGCAAGGGATGCAACCAGGCAGCATGTGAGCAGGGAGGGAGCAGAGCAGGGCCTTGTTCCTTGGGCAAGGCTGTGGTGACACCCACCTTACAGGTGTAGAAAGAAGGACAGTGAAAGATCCCCACAGAGAGGCACAATGTCCCTGCATTGTCCCTTTGACTACCTGACTCCTGCTCTCTGAGGCACAGCTTGGGTCCCAGTCCTCCCTGTCTTGGTGCTGCCTTTCTCCATTCACTTGCTCAGTTGTTCACTGTAGCTCACAGCAGTTGATTCTTTCCTGGCCAGGAAGTAGCAAAGGAACTGGAAGGAAGATGAGAGGATGATGGTCATCACCTGCTGTGTGCTGTGAGGTGCAAAGACAGTGTCCAGATGGACACATACCTGTGAGACCCCATGTTTGCATGGATTTATGTGATTGTCACCTCTCTGCTGAGTGCTGCCACATGCCCAAAGCCTTGCTGTCCAGCCATCCAGCATAGAGAAAATAGTGACATGAAGACTGAGGGCATTTGGAGAGTTGGATACAGCAGGCAGGGCAATGCCTTCTGTCCCTCTGCAGCACACTGTGGATGCACCACTTGCTTCCCTGCAAGAAACTGCCTCAGCCACCTTATGCAAGTTATGGCAGAGAAGAGTCTGTGCCTTCATGGTGGCAGCAAAACACAGCATCCATCACAAAACTCCCGTTCACATGCTAAGGAAAAGGCATTTGGATGCAATGCTGTCACCTTGTAATACCTGCCACTGCAGTACAGAAATTCTTTGGTTTCCTACCTTTAATCTGTATTATACCTGTGGTTTCCCTATACACAGAAAGAGGATATTGTGCATTCAGTCCTTGCTATCACAGACTATCCTATCATCTGGAGTTGTACTCCATTTTAAGGTGGATCTTGGTAAATCAAATTGTTTGTTGTCTGCAGAATAAAGAAGAAGAAGGTGGGAAGAGAATGTAAGAGGGGATTCCATCAATGTCTCTGATTATCTGAAGGAAGAGTGTAATGGGGATGGATCCAGGCTCTTCTCAGTGGTGATGAGAAGAGATAACAGGCAGAAACTGGAACAGAGGAAGTTCCACCTGAACATGAGGAACCTCTTTTTTGTGTGGGTGACCTAGCACTGGAACAGATTCTCCAGAGAGGCTGTGGAGTCTCTCTCACTGAATATATTGAAAAACCATCTGAACAGTCCTGTGCCACGTGCTCTAGGGTGACCCTGCTGGAGCAGGGAGGTTGGACCAGATGACCCACTGTGTTCCCTTCAACCTGACCCAGTTTATGACTCTCAGCAAGTGCTGCACACCAATCTTCTTAGGAAGAGGCACTCCCAAAATGAATCCTGCCTGCCCAGGACTCAAGCCTTGCAATGCTTACCTTTGAAGGGGTACAGAATAGCAATCTCCGGTGAGTACATACAGATCCTGAGTTATTCAGGCAAGTCTGGCAGCACCATACCAGCCAGCTTAACTAAATAATCTACTTCTTAGTGCTTTCCCTCATTACAGCATTTTACAAAACCTACCTTAATTAAAGTTCACAGCAGTCCTGTGAGTTAGCAAAATGTCATTATCCCAATTTTACAGATGAAAAAATTGCAACAGAGAGGTGAAATGCTGTGCTTGAGAGCATAGAAGGAGAGTTTTAGGGGCAGGATTAGCCATTGGGAACTTTTGGCTCTGTGCAGCATAGCCAGACTCCGAGGGCACTGAATGGGCTCTCAGAGATGCTGAAAACACTGCGCTCCCCCAGGGCTTCTTTGCAATCTCTGTGTACTGTCCTTAAGGTGACAAAGGAGACTGGTCTGGGATCTGGGTGCTGGCATTTGTTATCCCATACTTACCTTGCAGAGCTAGGCTGTGACGGGCATGTGCTAAGGAGAAAATCAGCAACATGACCTTTCTTGGGCTATTGTGGAGTCTCAGAGAGCTGCTCTGTGAACAAAGAGGGGCCACAAACAACTCAGAGAAGTCTGAGGCTGGGCCAAGCCACAGCAGGCACTGTACCACCTTTGACCGCTGCTGAATTCCAGAGGGCTCAGGACTTAATCCCCAAACCATGCTGCCTTGCTGAGCCAAAAACCTAATGGTGACCACAAACATATCAAAGACAACTTCGAGCAAGCTGAGGCAAACACGGATCCAACTGATGTGACATTGGCAACCCATCTGGAGTGGTGCAGGAGGCAGACTTCTACTCTGAGTCATGCAGCAGAGATGTGAAGCTGGGTCTCCCACCTTTTGAGCCACCACCCTAGCCAGAGGGCTCAGATGTGTGCAGCTGACACTCCTACACCTTCCATTTTCATGTAAATATTCAGAAAGGTTTATTTTTCCTTATAAGAAAGGAAACCCCCCCATTCTACATGTTTAAAAAAAAAAGCTTCACTACAAAGCAGAATCATTACCTGCTACTCAGCTGACATGAAACATTTGGGTCAAAAGGCACCTCGGGATGTCTCTAGTCCCACTTCCTGGTCAAAGCAGGGTCAGCTCTGAAATCAGACCAGGGTACTGAGTGTTTCATCCAGTTGTGTCTCGAAAATCTCCAAGGATGGAGATTGCACAATGACCCTGGGCAACCTGCTCTAATGCCTAATTTTCCTCCTGATGATTTGTTTTTCCTTATATCCAGTTGGAACCAGTTGGACTGGTGTCCTAGAAAGTAGTGTGTTGTTTCACCTGTGGCTACTTCCATGATTTTTTTTCTTCGTTTAAAGCTCTGCTTAAAAAGAAGAAAAATTAAATTAAATTTAAGAAAAAGAGACCATGAAAACTTTTCAGTATGGATTTCAGTACAGTAGCACTCTGTCAAGATCTCAAGCTGGAGGCTCAATACATCAGAAATATAACAAGAATATATCTTTTTTTTAATGTGACAGAATGCACCAACTTTAATTTTCCCCTCTTGTTTTTCTGAGACAATGCTTTTATGTCCCTGCCATGAAACACAGATCAGAGATCTCCAAACCCCTCAAGTCTGCATCATGCCTTAATACCCTAAGGCAAAGGTAACATGATTGAGATTTACTGCTGATATTCACCTAATATATTCTTGTTACATCAGTAATATTAGTCACCTGTTACTTTCTTGAAATTCTTTTATAGAAACATAATACTCAAATTTTCCTGTGAAGTTATTTCTATATTTACTTCCCTGACTTGGGGGAAGGGGGGAGCCAAATGCGTAGTGCAGGATCTGAACCTCCCTGAATCACTTCTCAGTGATTATACATGCACCAAAGCCAGGAATTGTGCGTGCCATGTGAATGAGGGAGGCAACATGGATTTCATTTGGCATTGTTGTGACAAACTGCACCAGAATCCTGTGTTGGAGTAAGCCTAACATTTATCTGGTTGTGCCTGTAACTGTGTATGGCATCACTGTGAAATATTCTGCTGTGTTTACTTTGTTCAGTGGGCAGGAGTTGCTGCACCCACCTCCCAGACAGACCTGGGATGGAGATGGAGAACTCCTTGGTCTGGCAACCAACAGACATGTAGCATGAAGTCTGCCAGAGATCAATGGACAAGAGAGTGAGGAGTTGGATGCAACTGATAAGGGGGTGTGCCAGAAGCGGTGCCAGGCTATTCTGCCACTGGTATCTTCTGCTGGGAAGTTAATGAAAGGATCCTTCCCATGGAATGAAATGCAGAGGGATGCTATGCTAAAGCTGTAGTGGTTCAGCCTTCAGACAGTGCCATTTGATTGTCCATATTTAGGGCCATGCCTCCTACACCTCAGACTGCAAATGAAAGCGTGGTAATCAGTGGCCACATTTCCTGCTGAGTGCTGAAACTCCTCTGTGCATCATCCAGGACCTTGCTCTGAGCTCCTTGATGCTGTCGCTGCCTTTCCTCTCCCTCTCAGGTTTCGGCTGATCTGCACTGCATGAGCAGGAGGGCAGCACACGGGGCAGCCAGCTCTGCCGTGCCTGAAGGGAGAAATGAAGCAGGGAAGGCTGATGGTAACAATTCACTGAGATCCCTGAGAAGCAAAGGGAGTCATACACCTGAACTATCACTCAATGATCAGTGCAGAGCAGCTGTCATGAATTGTTCTGGAGAATACGGACTTTTGTAACTTTCAGTGCTCCTTTCCCCTACCCCACTCTTTTTTTAATGTTTTCATTGTTTCTACACCTAGTTGGGGGTCAGAGAGACAAAGCCGTGAGCTGGCTTAGGCACTGCTTAGACCACAGGTGCCACAGTGATGCTGCCAAAGGAGCTGGCTGATTGGAGAGGCGAATTTGCACTGATGTCCCTGCTGCCAAGGCAGGCCTGGGACAGAGCTCAAGCCTAACTCAGGTTTACTCATGCGACCTGCGGTGGCTGCAGTGTAGACATATGGTCTGTTTTACGCCAGGCCAAAAGTGACAATTATTTATAACTCAGTCTTAGGCATGGGACTGCACTCTTTTATCTCTCACCAAGATGAGTAAGAGGCAATAAGAGGGTCTTATTGTCATGTTCTTTTTTCTCTCCCCCCTCGCCGACAGAAGGATTTTGCTTGGTTTCTGCTCTCCTTGTTTTGAACACTCACGTGATTTCATCGTGGAAGGGTCTGATGTGAAAAATACCTGTCTATACTTTGACAGAAGTTGACAAATAGCTCGGTAAGATGAAGTTCCTGCATTTGTAAACACAACATCATTGCTTAGTGTTCAAAGTTCTGCAGTGAACCAGCCATATAACCACTAATATTTCACTGAAATTCAATACAGAAATTCTTACCTGGTTTTGTGCACATACCTTTTTTGTACAAAATGGTCAAGGGGAACCTGTGTCCTTTTAAAAGCAGGACTTTGATGTTTAGGAATGGCACCCTGGTAAATGGGACATGCAATCCTATGATTTTTTACACTTCTAGAATGAAGTAAAATTTTATTAAGTACTGAGAAGAAAAAAAAAAATCAACAGAGTATTGTGGAGTTTCCCCTAAATTTAGCTGTGAGGATCTTATTCGTGCTAGAAGGTTCATCCTGCTGTCCCTGGTGCCTTGTTCCAGAGCCCATACTGAACTGAAAGCACAGAAATTACTTCACTAAAGCTCATAAAAGGACAGGGTGACATGCTGATAGGAATCCCGAAGTCTGCAGCCCTGAGAGGTGGGAGCAGTAAACATAGTGACTTGTGAGAAATGCTGTGCCAGAGCTCTTGGTGAATCATGTAGCCTCAGAGGAAGAGTTGATGAATTTTCTCTCTCCTGCATCAAGGATAGCAAGAAAGCAGCACCAAAGACACTGATGGCTGTCACCCACTGAGGTACACCCAAACAGAGCTCAAAATGAATTTTTAATAGGTTAATATATGTTGTACCCAAGGCCAGGTTTTGACTTCTGAGTGGGTCCTGGCACTGTGAGCAGACTCCTTGAAGTCAGTGGGAGTCCTCGCAGAATAATGTGTAACCCACCAAAGTCAGTGCATCACAACATGTTTCAAATAATATTCAAGTGCCTAAATCCAAAAAGCACATCTCCAGCTGCTAGAAACTGCATCAGCAGAGAACTTTCCCTTATTTCAGTAGAATCACCTGCAAGTTTAAAATTGCCCACATCCATAAATTGGATCAGGACCTTGAAGCATATTTCTGCTGGAGCCAGAACTGAGTACCTGCATTTTTGTGAGCATAACTGAATATTCTGCACATGCTGAAATCACAAGAATAGACACAATTTCTTGACTCTGGAAGAAGGTCCACATGCTTTCTTTCATGCCCTGCCCTATCTTCACAGACCAAATACCTGCTGTAGGAAAAATATGCAAAAGAAACAGGAAAACCCCTGTACCTTCTGCTTGAGGTAAGACTAGAAATATTTTAATTCCCAGAGGCTTGTTCCATAACCAGTAATGAAGTGAACTCTTAGTCCATAAGATATATACTGAAAGAAAGCAGATTATACAGTGGCATATCTTAATTGTCTCTGCACAAAAACTGAGGTATTTTTTTTACATGTTATAGGAGAACACAGAATGGTTTGAATCCCGCTGGTATTTTATTAAAATTATTATTTTCATGTTTGTGGTGAAATATTTTTAGTTAGGAAAGACTTATGTAAAAAAGTGCTTATATCTGTAACTCCAGAGTTCTGGCACATGTAGGATGCATTAGGCACTTTTGGTCATTGAAGTTATAGATTCTCTTCCTCAGTGTGAGGAACGAGTGCATGAGGAGTGAGTTGTCAATAGAGGTATCTATCACAAAACAACCTCTGTGACACTGTAATAGTGCCCAGGCTAGTTTAGTAGGTTCCAAAAATGAAGCCAGAGAAAGGTGATTTTTGTCTCTTCCCTTTCCATGTCCCAAAATTGCCATCTATTTAATCTCTGTTTGAACGTGACAGGTATAATCTGCCTTTGATCTTTAACAGGAAAACCAAGCAACAAATGACATAGTATAAAGGACATTTTTAATAGATATTCAATATTACCCCAAATAGGTGCAGCATGAAGAAGCAGAGGTCAACAATGAACACATGATCTAGCAACTCTGTCTTCCAACAGCAGTGCATAATTTGCATTAGTTATGTCTATAGCCATTGCGTCTGACATCAGCCTAGGCTTCTCTAAGCAAATGAGAGATGTCAAATTTGTATCAAGAGTATTGCTTTGTCTGCCAGTGAATTAGACTTTCTTTCTTTGAGCAGAGAGCTTTATGTTCAGGCGTCCCATAGCCATGTTTTTCACAGCAAAGTTTCTCTGTTTAAAGCCTTTAGCATTGCATGAGAGCATTCTGCAACTTGGAAGTGATTATATGTTTGATGGTATTCAAATGATGTTTGAAATGCTGAGGTGCATTTTTGTATGCAAGATTTGCAAGTTGTGGTTAGTTATACATACCGAAAATAGCTTTTTAAGTATGTTCAGCCAAATGGTTTGCTTTTACACAAGAATATACACAGAGACCAAACCAAGAAAATTTTAGATTTAGTCAGGAAGCTATTGCCTAAATATCAATCTAAATTTTAATATAATTGCAATGTGAACTGAAGAAGAAATCTTGAAGTGATTTTTCTCTGTGGCAGTTTTCGTGGTTAGCAGTTCTTTGAAATGTTTCTTTTTCCTCAGGAATAACTGTGAAGTCCTGCAAGACAGCTGCCTTGTTATTCTGGCAAGTGTACTGCAACACATCTGCAGTAGCCCAAAACAGAGAACTGCTTGGGACTCTCTGACCTGAGACAAAACAAATGTAATAATCATTTACCTGTTTCACTGCAAGTTTTGTCAGAAAAATTATATGCATGTAGGATGATTTATATAATTAAGCATACTGTCTATAATATTAAGAGTAAATTCTAGATTCTATATAAAATAAAACATAAATAGAAAATTGAATCCACTATCTTCTGACCTTCTTAAACGGGAGACTGTTGCAATACACAGAAGCTTCAGGAATCCTCTATTCTTTAGGAATCTATTTTCTAAATAGATTTTATTTGAGCAACTATTTCCACAGAGGTTCTCAAGCTAAAAGTGACTAAAATGTAACCATTTTTACTACTACCCGGAATAGCATAATTATTCCCCATCAATTTCATATACTCATGAATATGCATGCACTACTACTTTCTTCTCAAAATGGGAGAAATGTGAGAAAACTAACTTATGGCTTCAGAATATGTTAAATATTTCACTTACAGGAATCCATGAAGACTGATTTTTCCCCCCCTGGATTCTACTGACAACAGGATTTGATTTGCTGCACTCTCTTCAGAGAAAAGGTGCTTGGATACAAAGCTGCCAGAAGCTGCAAAGAGGGTCTGCCTAATATTCTTGCCTACACAGATATTGCATATGTGAGTGTACACACATGCCAAAGCACCAATGCTTGGAAAAGCTGCTTGGGGCATATTCAGCATTTAGCTCGGACCAAGCTGACCTAGTGCTGAGAATAGCTTCTGGAGATGGGAGGAAGTGAAAAAGAGTCCACTGAGAATAGCAAAACCACCACCAGCACCATCTACCAATTAGTGCCCCTTGCTTATGCGTACTGGAGACAATCCTACACACCATTGTATCAGTGAGCATCAAAGTGCAAGCTGATTCTTTGAGGAGTCACAGAATTGTAGCATTATAGAATAGTTTGGGTTGGAACAGACTTTTAAAAGTCCCCTAGTCCAAATCCCCTTCAATGAGCAAGGACAATTTCAAATCAGCTTGCTCAAAGCCTGGTACAACCTGGCCTTAAAAGTTTCCAGGGATGGGCTATCCACCACCTCTCTGGGAAACCTGTTCCAGTGTTTCACCACCATCATTTAAAAAAAATATCCTCCTTATATAAGAATATATTCTTACTTCTTTCCATCCACCAGGTTTCTACTCAGCTCCCCACCCCCAGGAGACTTCTGCTAGTGAGAGAGAGACTGGTGCCACAGCTGAGAGAACTGAAAAACAGGCTATGCCAGGCCCGGCAGGACCAGCCTACTAACCAGCAGGGACAGGCAGCCCATTTTCAGTGCTGCTGCTGACACTGGGACAGGCAGAAGGGTTTCTGTGAAGCACTGTCAGTGCTGACTGCCTCACTTGTTTAAAAATGAGCCTGCAAAATTTATTAGATGGAGCCATCTGCTTCTCAGTCATTCTCCTACACTACCTCTGACAGTGACTGACAGGAGAGAAACAATGAATTTACAGCAGTGGGTGAGAATCAATTGCATTTCTGATCCCTCTTCCAGAGCTGCTTGGAGCCCTTACAGTGCAACCTGGAGTACCTGGTAACACATCTCTTGAACTTTTAGGATGCAGGGTTAGTATTCTTGGTCACTTTTGCTTTGCTCCTTGCAAAAGCCAATGAAGAAGAGTATGCAGAGGAGTTGAGTTTGCAATCTTTATTGTTAATCAAGCTAGGAAAGGGGGAACTTCACTGTGACAGCCCCAAGTTTTCTTTTGTTTTTAAAAGGGAGCCATTCAAAGGTCATTTGGATCTTATTGACATATAACTTCTGATTTCAGTAGTCCAATAGATTTTAATAGTTCTATAAGCCTTAATATGGTTATGAGTGTATGAGTGCATGTTCTTTGAACAAGGAGTGAACAATGAATTTTTTCATTAATGGATTCCAGTCTAGAACATTAACTTTTTCTGTCACAAGTACATAATTGTCATTGCAAAATGACATGCAGTTGTGTATGTTTCTTTTGACTGTTTATTCAATTTCTAATGAAAACTGAAAGCATTGTGGGTTGGTTTTTTTTCTGATATTTATTTGGTGTGAAAATCAGGTGCAAAAAATAATGAAGTTTTGTCAAAACAAGAGAAGAAAGTGCTTTGATTCACTTGTATTGCAAAGAAATGTATTAGTTCTGCTCCTTCCACTCTAGACCTAAAAAAGAAACCATATGTCCCAAACTTTGGCTACTTTTCAAATTGTACTGGTTGATCTAACTAGCAATACTACTTTTGCCTGCAAACCTCAGATGACAAAAATATGGACTCTCTTGAAGTTAATCAGTGACTTAAGGCAGCAGCATAGCTAATTTGTTTCAGCTACTCAAGCATATGAAAGAAACAAGTGAAAGATTTTGCTGCCATTTCTAAAAGCTGATTCACATGTCCTCAGGAATTACTTTTTATTACCTGCTGCATAAGCTGTGTATGTTCTTGGTAGGGTTTGTGAAGGAAGCAAAGAGGAGCACCAGCAGCAGCTCAGCAGAGAGAGGAGCCCTGGGGTCAGCTGCTGCCTGAGGCAGAACACAGGTCCTGATCTTGCAGTGCATGCTTGGTGGCAGGCACCAGACCTGCTAAATCGGACCTGCTTCTCATTAGCCTGCACACCTTTGCCAAGGGCAAGTCTTCACCCCAGGCTGGCTGCATGCTTGGGCTTCCCCTTCTTGCAGAAAGCAGCACCCTGCTGGCTTCTTGCTGGCCAGGCAGCCACCACTGGCTGGCTGGCTGAGGTGAAAAGTCCTGAGACAGTGATGTCTCCTCCTTCAGCAGCATTGCATGGCTCAGGGGCTCTTTCTGTGTAATGCCTTGCTGGTGCTGCTGGCAGGGCCACCCACTCACAGCTGTGCTCACCACAGGCTGGAACAAGCAGCACAAGTGGGCCAAAGCCAGGCAGCATCCTGTCTGTGTCGGCTGCCACCCCCATGGACTCAGGATCCATGACCAGTGCTCGTCACTGTGTGGTCAGCTGCTCTTCTGTACTTCAGGATCCTCTCTGAGTGGCAGCTGTGGTCACTCACGTTTTAAAAGGTCCAAGCTCCAGGCAGGGTAGTGCCCAGGTGGACTTGGTGACCTGTGCTGCAGCTGCAGGGTGTCAGCAAGCCAACAGGGGTGCTTGCAGGCAGCCCAAAGGAAACACTGAGGGTAGGCTGTCCCTTAAGCATGTCTATCTCAGGGCAGAGTACCAGGAGCCACTTCTGTCTTAAAATGCACAAGTCTTTACTATCACCTGGAGACTGATGCTTAGAAAATTCTTGTTTTCCTCCCTTTGGTATTTTTGAAGTATTTTGGTGTTATATCTGATTAGCCAGCTCACCATACAGGTGACAAAAGGTTGCTCACTGCTCAAGACAACTTAGGCCAATGTCTCTCACCTCTGCAGGCTGCAACACACGGAGAGATGGAACTTGGGGCACTCATGCTTCTCCTGGAGGAGCTGTCCATCTCTCTGTGGCATTGCTAAGCACCAGCTGGAAGGCAGAAGAGATCACAGGTAGCCCAAGGCCACTTTGGTCTCAGCATTTCCCTGGGGAGAGGGGATGGTCTGTGCTCCATGCCCTTCCTCTCAGACCCGGCTTCCCTGTGTGCAAGCCCGCCCCTGTAACCATGGCTGTACAAAGGCAAATTCAATCTTGTGTTCTTTCTTGCCCTCAGTGAACATTTATTTATCCCATGCAAAGGGGAACAGCATAAATAGGGCCCTGTGCCTTCCTGGAGAACAGCATTTGCAGACATCCAGCTCTCGTGGCACATTCCTGGGCCAGAGTTTGGCAGTGCCCTTGGATCAGGCTCTGCTGGAGGGACAGGAGAGGAGCACCTGGCCTGTGACTCCCCAGGGGAGGGAGATAAGGGTGATAAAGGACTGCTGCTCAGCATCATAAAAGCAGGAGCACGTCTGGGCATGCTGAGAAGCAGAATGTGACAACCCCAAAAAATGCAAGTTTGGGAAATACTAATGCATTCAAAATGAAGTTGCTGTGTCAATTTTTACAGAAACAGTTCATCTATTGTTTGTGAGCAGTTTGTTGTATCAGCAAATACAAAGTAGATACAGTGACACCAAGAAGGGTTTTGAGCATTATTAGATTAGATGTAAGAAACATAATGTTGTACTGAGCCATGTGACTGGGTGATGATTATATTCTTAAACCTACAAGACACAAATGAGTGCTTTATAAAAGAAAGGGGAGAAAGGTGTCATGCAAAAGGGGAGAAAAATGTCATGTTATCTGTTGGAATTGCTGCAACGTGATGAAAGTGATTTGCAGAAATATGCACAACTCACCAAGAAATACTGGCTGTGTCTCATCCCATCCGTAGGAGAAGAAAGCTGGCATGTGTAGAGCTTCTTGATGAAAGTACTGAGCACATCCTCCCCCTTCTCCTGCCTTGCCTGGTGGCATAGCAAAGCACGTTTAGCTCTCACTGAAATCAAAAGCTGGGGTCATTTAACATCTACCTGAAACATTTTTGCATCTTGCAAAATGAGGTACTGTGAGGCTTGGGGTTTGTTGTTTTTGGTTTTGTTTTGGTTTGGTTTTTTTCCCCCCCCTTGCTGTGCAGGGTACCTGCTAAGAGCAAGTGCTAGAAAGCAGAGGCAGAGGTATTTTCTGGTATTCTCTGGAGAGGTTGAGCTTTAGCTCCAGCAATCTGTGTTTTCTTTTTATAACAGCACCTCTCACTGTGGTATCTTAGCACTTGCTAAAAGGTAATCTCAGAGAGTAAATACATGTCCACTCCTCTGAGTTGCCTAGATTGGAATTTGTCCTTCAATTCCATGTTCTGGTGGGATTGCTTATGTAACAGATTTTTTTTTTCCTTCCTTAAACTAAGGTTATAATTCCATGGTACATAGAATTAGGCAAACATTTCATATCATAAAACTACTGCCTGTGGGTGTGATGGGCTTTGGGCCAGCATCTATGAACAGACAAATGCTTTTTGTCATTTTGAGGAGTTAGGAAATCAGACAGATCACACAGAGATGAGAAATAGTAAATGTGTTTAATTAAAAATTATTTTCTCAAGATGGTTTCAATAAAAATATTGAACATTGGAAATGTTGGAACACCTTCTTCAGCATGGCAAATGTAGGCCAGCAGGCCTGCTTTAAAGGAATAAGGGGGAGGAATGGAAACAAAAGTGGATAAAAAGTTCCCAAAAACCCCAAATGTGTCTCTATTTCTTAGGGAAGCAATGAGTTTAACACACATGTTGATGGCGAGGGTGATACGCTTTATGTTCACAAGAAGGACTTGGCAGGCACAGTTTGAATGGCTGCGTGAGGGACACATGCATAGTGTCATTTTGGTGTCTTGTGCTAAGGTGGCTTTTGAAGGAGCAGTGGAAACCACCCATGAGCAAGCTGGTGAGCTGCCTCTGATTCTTCACAGAAATGCTTGTTAGACCAACTGGAAGGGTTGATACAGGCAGGGTCTGTCCTGTTTCTGTACATCTGGGCAGCATGTGTGGAGCCTGACTGAAAGCAGCTCACCCTTTAAAAAGTGACAGCCCTCCAAACCCTGGCAGGGTAGTTCCTTCTAGTACCTCTATTCTATCTGTTTTCTTCTACCTTGTGCCTGAAGGATGAAATTACCTTAAACTTGTCAATTCCACTTGCAGAAACACTGCTCTGGCCAGCCTCACCACTAGAAAAGTCAAATCTTTGGCTCAGGGTGGAGGGGCTCCGTGTCTTTCATCTCCTTGGTGGCTCCAAGACCAGCTATCCCATTCACCTGGGATGAGCTATGACTAAGGCTGATGGAGCAGTCCATCACCTCCCAGAAATAGCCAAGCCAAAGGGACACACGGGCAGATTTTCAGCGGTGTTTCAGTGGACTTTGAGAAGGGCTAACACTGCCTTTCAAAGATGAGAGGGGTGATTCATTAGCTGCCCAAGAAACATTGTTTTCCTCTGTAAAGCAGTCTCTCCTTTGGAGCTGGGAGACACACTGCTAATGCTGCTTAATCACTCATTTGGGATACCAAGATGTCACAGGCTCACCACAGCCCTGGGAGGAGCTAGGGCTTGGGAGGGTAATGCCAGATTTCCACACTGTCATCCCAGTTCCCAGCAGGTTTTCTCTGGGGCCATAAGCTGGTCATTTCTGTCTTTCTACCTTCATTTGCCCACCTGGATGAATTAAAAATGGGCTTTGTTGATTAGTTGTCTAATAAATTATATTGTGCTTTGCATATGCAGCACATGATTTAAGCATCCCCGTGGCAGTTCATTAAAAGCCCTAGAGCCATTGTATAACAACAGGTAAGCACATAAATTTTGGCAGCCCCACTTTTGCAGATGCATCTGGTTACAAACAGAATTTAATGTGACTTCAAATAAACCATGTGAAAACAAGCTCTTCCATTTGTCTGGATTAGCATAAGCTCTTCCTCTCCTCATCTAATTTCCCGCATGTTTGAACTACAAATACAGCTGAATTTGAATGTAATCTTCATGTCTGTACCAACTCATCTGCACTGACAAAAGCACATCATTAAGAAATAGTAGTGTAAGAAGGGGAAGGGGGGGGACAGACTAGCCTCCTGTTTTTAAATGTGATAGAAGCAGACCCATCCAAATCTGTGTTAGTGAGTAAAAAATTTATTCCCTAAGCACAATAAAAGGTATCACAGCCCATACAGGCACAAAAAAAAATAAAAAAAAATCTAGCTTCAGAATTACCAAAGCATTTCTGCAAATTTGGGATGCTTTTCTCAGTTCATAAACACTTATTACATGTAAGCAGACCTAGTGCCTGGAGAAAATGTGCTGTTTAACCTATTATTGATTACTTTTACAATCTTCAGAAGCAGCCAGATTGTGTTTCAGGGCAGAAATGGAGAAGCTGAATGTGCAGAGCATACTCTGGAGAGCTGCCAATTCCACCTGTAAGGTAACAGGGGGTTGATCCAAGCCCAGTGGACCTGGGAAAGGCAAGTGGTCACAACCTGATGACCTGATCAGGGTAGCAGTGTGCAGTCAAACAGTATATGTTTGTTTTGGGGATGGGAGTTTTGGGGGTTGCTACAAGATGAGCTGCTGCAAGAGACATTTCTTTAAGACAAGGATAAGTGTCTAGGACCTGAAGCAACTCATCACCTGGAAGTTATAGAGAGATCCCTGAAGACTGATCCAGCTGTAGCTTGCTTTGCCCTGGCAAAGTCTGGGTCTGTGGGAACTACAGCCAAGTGTACCAGCAACAAGACCATAAAGTGGTAAAAGTGACTTCAGCGTAGAAACGTAAAAATCACTTTTCAGGAAGATTTTGAAAACCCTTCTTCCCCAATTTAGATACTACTCTCTGTTATTGCCTGTCCCACCTTGGAGAAGATAGTGACCACTGAAAGAGATGGTTACTGAAGGCACAGAAATATGTAGATTGATCATCTATCCACTGCCACAATAAATACAGAGAGAAGTGAAACAGCAGGGTTGGCCTGGTGCAGCTCTTGTGCTGTGGCAAGAGGAAATACACAAGGAAACCTGATCATCAGAGACAACAGAGTGGCCATACTGAGTCAGACTGTTTGCCAATTTGACCCAGTATTTAGTCTCTGACCACAGACACAGTGGACATGCAAGCAAGAGTGCAAGAACAGGATAGGTCTGTTTTCCCAGAATATTCTTCCAGCCTTTGAAAATTTGCAGCTCCTGATCCAGAAGAGTTATTCTGGTATTTAGAAGCTGTAGTGGATATTTGTGAATTCACCCATTTGTTTTTGGTCCAAAGTGGATATTTTACCCTGTCCCTGTGAAGAACTGTTTCCTTTTGCCAGTTCTGCCCTAGCCACTGTCTGGTGTCACTGCATCCTGGTGTGATATCAAACTCATGTGGGACAGCCAACACTCACTCCCTACCCATCCTTCAGTGATGCCTGGTGGACCTAGAGCACACCAATCCCAGTTGTCCTTTCCTGGGCTGGAGAGTCTCTGTGGTTGCTCCTTGTGTAAAAGCCGTTCCACACTTTTGAATATCTTGGTAAACCCATCTCTGCATCTTTTCCCATCCTCTTATTTTTGGGATAAGGACAGGTGTGCCCTTTCTGGAGCAATACTACATTTATGAAGTGCCAGCACTACCTCTGTTGCTGAGACCAGTATTTATCCAATACTAGTCACCCTTCTGAAGATGCCCACTACCTCTGCAACTGAGAACCAGGGCACAGCTGGCTACAGGGCACTCACCAGCCCCCAGCAGTGATTTTGGCAGGGGGGACAGTTGTGCCACCCCTGCTCTTCCTGGTTCGGAGTTGATTGCAGGAGCAGATCCCTGCAAAACTGGCCAAGCTGGGGACAGGGAGAGGATTCAGAGAGGAAGGTGCTTGAAGGATAAACACTTCTGAGACCACCAGCCTTTTCCTCACAAGTTTAATACTTGATGGCATAACAGTAATCTTTTTTCCCCCAGCACGCCAGTCCTGTGAAATGAATGTCATCCTTTCCACGTTGCTCAGACTCACAACAATGAGCTGTGTTTTTACAGGCTGCCCAGCCTAATTGCTGTGCCACGCTGGGAGCTTACAGCCAGTTTCATGGCTCTGCTGCACATCATCTCAGCCAGCACTTTTCCAGCATTGCTACTTTATAAGCACCTCCAGCCCCATCAAACAGCTACATGTGTTTCTTAATTTCTTCTGAGTGTATTAGCTGGTGTTGTTCAGGTTGGATTTTATTACTATATCCTCCAGATAAGGCTGCTGCCTCTATGATAGAGCTTTTGCCACCTACTATGAGATTAGCTGCAAATTTAATTTGAGAGCTATTCATCTCCTCTTAATGCCTACCATTAACAGCAATAAAAGTAGAAATCACAACTGAGATTCCCAGAACCCTTCGGGTACCTGGCCTTATTTCCGTATACAGTTGTTGATTGTTCAGTTTTATCTATTTACAGTCCTTCAAGTAGTGTTTGGTATACAGAGCAGCTCTCTGACATGCTATTAATCACCTTCTTTGAAATGACTGTAGAAAAGATATTGGGCCAGGAGTGAGCAGTTTCGGGATCATGTTAACGCTTTGCTGTCGTATTTCAATCACTTGCACTGTGCAAAATAACCCAAGATGTCCCTCCCTCAGGGTGTTAAGTAAAGATTGCAGCCCCTGTGATAAGGGAAGATTCTGAAAAGCATTAATCTGAAAGGAGCAGTTTGGTGGGAAATACAGGACAGGAGCATTGCTGAATCACCCATTCCTGCACAGGGATTGCATTTTTTGAGGGCATGCACTTTTTTGGAGGAATCCTCTTTCCCCAGCATTCTGTCATTGCTACAAATATTGGGGTGCTTTTCAACATCCAGAGCTTTCAGTTTATACAGATTTAGAAAATCCTTAATTAAACAACAGAAGGCATATTATCCTGTCTCCTTTCATCAGCTTGGTACCCATCAACTACAGCTGGCACAAACCAATTATCCCTGTGGCAACCACAGCTTTTGACAGCTCTTGACACAGACCGTTTTCAATTTGTAGGCACCCCATGCTATTTTTGTGCTTCTGCAGATGATGGATGCACCCTGCACCTTCTTCTCCTGGACTTGTGCTGTGGCAGTCGGGAGGGGGCTTTGGTATTGCCCTTCACCAACAGCAGCAGCCAAGGCTTCCAGGACAGTGGTCACAGCGCAGTGCAGAATTTGGCCATCCCCATCCTTAGGAAGTAGGCTGTTTCCATCAGGCTGAAGCTCCACCTTTCTCGCAGTGGCTGTCATTCCCTGCAGCCCAGCACTGCCAAGGTCAGTGATTGTACCCAGAGATAAGCCTGTGTGATGGAACTGCCCTGCTGTGACACCCATGCCACTGTGCAGGCTCTGGGATATTGTCTCAGACTGCCTACAGAGCACCGCAATCGCCTGTTGGCTGTGGAGCAGTGTGCAATGTGAGGGAGACCTGTTGCAATATTTGAGAGGAAGGGAAAAAAACTAAACCATGAGGTCTTTCAAGCTAGCAACATCAGCTCACAGCTAATTAGAAGGCAGGAGTCTCTTTGTGGGCAAGTGACCAGACTGGCTCTGCTTCATGGCTGCCTGCAGCTGACAAGGAGCCGTAGATATCTGGGAGCTCAGGCTTTGGGCTGGGTGTCACCACCCCACTCAATGGCAGAGCCAGCCAGCAGTTCAGCAGTCACTTCCCAGGCAAAGATTGCCTCCCAGCTCAAAGGGAGATTTAGCATTTCTCTTAGTTTGATCCATTTATCCTTCTCCAAGAGCCCAAGCCAAAAGCCATTGACTTAAATGGGCTTTGCATCGGGTTTCCAATTTGTTGCAATGAGACACATATGAAATTGTCCCAAATTTCTTCATTTATAAGAGTCTTAATTATGTTCCCTCTGTGCTTATTTCCATGACCCAACAGAAATCTGAAGCATGTAGTAGGAGGTAGTTACTGACTTAAGGACAAAAAATTGTATTTTCCTTTGTAACATCTCCCCATGGATTTTTAGTCCAAATCTCTTCTCATGGAAATCAATGAGCATTTTAGAAGTGAGATCAAGGAGGATCCAGAGCAGAGTCTCTCAACACTTTTTGTTTACCTCAGCTGGGCTGCCACCCTGGGTTACTTTTTTCTTTTAACAGAACACTGTGTTGGCACATTTTCTGGATAAACCTGCAATATACAGACTTTTAAGGAATCAATATAGAGATTGTCAAAGAGTCAAGAGTCGTGATTTCCCACACACACAGAGGATGGTTGGCTTGTTTGGGGTTTTTTTTTAAATGAAAAGCAGAATACCAAGTAAGAGTCTGAGGAGTAGGAGAACAATTGTATTACCAAATGCAGAACATTCTTTAATTCCTTGTGTTTACCTTTAAAAGGAAAACTCTAAGAGCATGAAGTTGATATTTTATATGTTGCATTTGTGGGTATTTTCTTAAAAAAACATTTAGAGAATTTTTTCTTCAGGTATCTCCACAGATAATTAACTGTATTGACCTTTCAAAAATTGTATCTTCAGTAGAAAGATAATACTTTGTAAAGTTCCATAAAATTGTATGGATTTTTGTGAAGTTGGATGGCACCAGCAAAAGTTTGAATACTTCTTTAATACACTGGTAATTTAGGCTCTATAATTTTAGCCACTGGAGGGCTCCCCAATTTTTTAATTAATTTAGTAGGACATAGAGTATGAAAGAATGGAGGAAGAATAGAAAGCAGGGTGGTCCTAGTCACTACAATCATCTCCACAAATACTAAATTTACTGTGAATTCCAGGTATTCCTTGGCACAATAACTCAACCAATATACTGGGAGAAAATAATAGTATTTTTGGTAGAATAAATCATTCACTATGAGTTGACCAACCAGCAAGACTGAGTGTAATTCAGTGTGTATTTTTTTGCAGCTTCCCCATGCTCCCAGCCTACCAGCTCACCTCTATACTGCCACTTCACTGATACCCTTTCCAGAGGCAGCTGCTCAGAAAAATGGCCTTGTTTTGGTTTTTTTTTTGGTTTTTTTTGGTTTTTTTTTTTTGTTGTTGTTTTTTTTTGTTGTTGTTGTTTGTTTTTTTTGTTTGTTTGTTTTTGGTTTTGGTTTTGGTTTTTTTTTGGTTTTTTTTTTAATAATTATCTACACAGACATTTCTATAGTGAACATGGCTGCTCATGGCCAGATCAGGGGCAGCAGAGAATAGATTCCTCTCCTGCTTCCTGCTCTAGCTGTTGCACTCCAAGCACTGAGCTAACCATCTTCCAGGATCCTAGGTCTGGTTACATGGCAATATCCATGCCTGCTCTTGTCAGAGACCTGGTGGTGTTCTTGCCACAGCTGACTACAGAAGGAGAGGCCAATAACCCCAACCATGACAGATTTGTGGTGAGTACAGGAAGACAGGTCACAGGCAGGCCTGTCCCTCTGGCAACCACTTCATCAGAGCTAGGACTGAGCAGATTTTATAGGGAGTGTTGCAATCCTCTCTGTCCTGCTGACCTGCTAGCTGCCATCCTGATCAGACACAGACCCTGGGATCTGGCATGGTTTGGATGATGCAGCTACACAGTGGCTGGTACGTACTGCAGAAAGCAATGTGAGTGGGAAAAAAGCTCAGCTCTGAGAT
Organism: Passer domesticus; assembly: GCF_036417665.1. Classification (NCBI taxonomy): domain Eukaryota; kingdom Metazoa; phylum Chordata; class Aves; order Passeriformes; family Passeridae; genus Passer; species Passer domesticus. Next base: position 95,928,762 of record NC_087474.1, read on the forward strand.
TCAGGCTTGCAAATCAAGGCACAGAGAACACAAACGCTCATCAGTATGGATTCGTTTGGTGCACCTTAGGAAAGAGAAATGAGCGGCACCAATTGTTCCCTCAACTCTTGTCTTTCATACTGCCTTTGTGTAAGGCAAAGGCACCCACACCTCAGCATGGTGAGCAGTAGTTGTAGACTCCTTAGCAGAAAGGCATATTTGCTGCTAATAAAATGTTAACACGGATGAAGGGCTGGTAAAATATTTAAATATCCAACATTCCTCTACTCTTCAGCTTCCCAGCTGGCACAAATCACTACCATGATTTGGAATCTGATCAAACGTGTTTCATCGGTACAAAGAGGCTAATTTATAAAGAAGGATTAAACCCTTTGCAAGACCAGGCTGGTTGGAGTTTCTCTTTCTCCTTTTCATGCTGTAAGGCTCTTAAACATTTTTCCACACAGCGCTTTTCTCTAACTTATCTTACAGCCTTTTGAGGCCACGTATTTTAATTCAGAAATCTGAGGGCTGAAAATTCCTATTTATCCACAAGGCAAGTTCTATTTTGCCCTTGGCCCTATGAACAACTTTGCAGTAACCCTTCAGCATACTTTGAGCTTGACCTGTAGAAGGGCAGACAAGGTTACAGCAAGTCTTGGGACCAAAAGAGATGATGAGCAAAGGTGGAGAATTGTGCCAAATGTAGTGCAGATACCTAGAGGTGGTGCAAATGAAGTTTGCCTGGGACATGGCAAGGGGGCAGAAACAAGGGGAGCACATGACAACCTTGGCCTCAGATAATGCAGGTGCACATACCATGGTGATGAGGGCCATGTTTCAATTAGAAGTGGTGTGGAACAGCATTGCTTTTTTTGTTAAAAGTGGGCTGCCTTGTCATTTCAAGGGGTGCCCCTGAGCACTCTGAGAAATGGGACAAAGAAGGAAGTTCCTGTACTTGTCCTGTCATGGCTTTGCTGGTTGACCTCCCCCTCTTCTCTACTTCAAGCTGACAGAAGCCAACTTAGCTGGTACTGAAACACCAACATCACACAGAAATGCCTTACACAAAAGCCATTGCCTCTTGGCTGCAGGCAAGTCTGAGTCTTCTGTGGCATTTTGAAGCAAGATGCCCTCCAAAGTCTGCCTTGGAAGAAGACCCCGTTGGTAACAATTAAATGATATCAAAGGAATGCTTGGTCTGAAAAGTGGATTTTTTACCTCATCCAGAACCAACTAGCTACCCAGCTTACTCCAGTGTCCTGGGACAAGATCCATGCCTCTCTGCATTTCTTGTTCAGATCATCACAGAGGTAGCAGAGGTGCAAACACACACACAAGAGGTGAGCACCTTCCAGACATATGTGTTGATCATTTGCTAGGTAAATTAATTTAAACACCAAATTGGCATTAGACCTATCTTGGAACTTTGAAATCATTAAGTGTTCAATTATTTCCTAGGAAAGCTTTAAAGTAGTGCAGTTAGATTCAGCTCTCCAGCTGCTATCAGTGAGCTGCAGAATATGGCATTTGCATATTCCTGGTTTGGATGCTGGCAGCTTTCCTGTCTATTATTTTATTGGGTCTAGGTGCAGATTATAGTGGTGATGTAAAGGTTCGTCAAAGTGGTTTTTATTATTTGGTTTCAAATTTACATTACAAACACCTCTTAAAAAAGATCCAGTTAATCTCAGCTTGGCCTGTTGCCTGGGAATTTTCCTGTGTGGTGTTTAATATTAAATATTACTCTTGAAGATTTCCTTATTTTTGGAAGTATTTATAATTATTTCTGTTTTCATCACAGTTTGAAATTGGTTATTTCATGAGTACACAGGTAAGAATGAGGCTCTTCCTATGTTTCATGCAAAAATCACCATTATTTTGTTAATCACTGGAGAGATGTTGCTAATACAATAGCCTGCAGAAGATGAGAAAGGGAGAACAGAAACGTTTCTGTAAGAATGCCTAAAGAAATGGCAGAAACATGATACAGCTTTCAAACACAGACAAGGCTTCATTCTTTCTGTCTTGTTTGATAAAAAATGAACCACATAGTGAATACTGTAGCTTCATGTTACTCCTGTCAAATCTTTAGTAAGTGGGTGTCCAGGGAATTAGATCATAAGCAGAGGGAATATTCCTCTCATTTGAAAGGTTTCTCATTGTGTTTATTAATTTAACTGTTAAGAAGGCAAAATTTGCTATTTTCAAAGGGATTCAATGAAGTGAGATCTGCCTGACCCCTTTGCAGGCTATTCTGAGACACTTATCCTATGTATCAATGGAAATACCCAGAGAGAATACATGTAATATAATTATTCATAAAAGAGAGCTAAATCACCGAGCAGTTACACATCACTTAGGCTGAAAATATCTTCAATTAAGGTAGGAATGAAGTAATATCACATTTTATGCAAGTTCCCATCAATAAGCCTGACACATGTCAGCTCTCATTTAATAACATATTTTACTTCTAATAATTCTACTTTTTTTCCAGGTTCAAAAAATATCTAAGAAGGCTCAACTGTTCACAGAAATGAAATGTGGTTGTAGGAGGAATTAAGGTTTCATGTTTCAGGGCACAAAATAATCCCCTTCTGAGGAGGCTAAGATGCATTTTCCTGTTTGGAAAGGAGCACTAGCATCACTGGGATGCCACATCACTGGACTCAGGAAATGGCAGAAGTGGGAGCAGAGGTTATAACCAGCTTGACAAGTCCTGTGGTTCATACACCTCCAGTTCTGTCCCCAAAATGTTTGGGAGGTTCTTTCTGCCTGAGCCAGCGCTGATTACCTCATGTAAGTAAACAGAAAGGGCCACGTTGTTCTGGCACACAAATGTTTCCAAAGCATTAGGCTTTCTCAAATTAAGTGAACAAAATGCAGCTTCATCCTGAGCAGCAAATGGGAAGGGAGACAAGTGGAAAAAGCAAGATATTGGAGATGGGTTAGGACTGGGGAGTCATCCTGAGTGTTGGGCTCTGGGCAACCAGAACAACATTTCCTGCCCAGGCAACACTGCAGCTGGTGAGCTGGAGAGATGAGGCTCTTTGCCCCCATTAAACATCCTAAATCCTGCTCTGCATAGATTGCAGGGATGCACTGCATGTAATTCCACCCCTCAGCACCTGCATCTCAGTGTCTGCAGCATGGAGAGAAACCAGGCTGGGAAAGGAACCAAGAACGCATAGAAGCCATTCCCACAGGGAGCTTCACTTAATCCAACCCCACACAAACACGCTCAGTCAGGAAACAGAAGGGCTGCAGCTCCTGCCAGGCAGCTCTAACAGTAATCAGAGGGAAAAAGCAAATCCATCCTGCAGCAGCTCTCAAAAAGAAGCTGCCAGGCTGCAAGAGCAGCAATGTAGGCAGCAACAGTTAGAAACATAAATTTCCATGTCAGCACCTCAGGCTTCTCTCCCTCCATTATTTCCCTTAGTGAAAGGGTTGCAAACTGGGGTTCAGCTCTTTAGGTGTGCGGTGCCATTTTGGGCACCCTCAGGCTGCAGAGGAGTTTGCACAGCACTGGCAGGACCCTGGGCCAGCCACTGAGCTGTCTCAAGAACGTCTCAAACAGCATCCCAGCCCCATGTTAAGCAACTAACTCTAGGTAAACTAAGAGAAATCCCAACAGATACATGGAACTAAAATTAAAGTGATGAAAGGCAAAAATGCAATGAATTATTGTCAAAACTCTAAATTTAATTTCTATAAACACAGAATTCTATAAAATATAACTATATATATTTGTATAAAGAAATAAAAGTAAAATGTATTTTTAATGTACTATTATCCATTGTGAGACACATTAAATCAACTGAATAGCAAATACAGTGAATTCTGCATAGCAAACACATTTGCTGAGATGTTTTCTGATGCACCTCGCTAGTGCTGCCCTAGCAGCAGAGACCCAGATTTTGTAAGCTGTGTGACTGGAATGATTTTCTTGGGCTTTTTGGCCATTTTTTATGTATTGGGATATGCCAGCCCTAGGTACAGCCTGGCCTCCTTCATCTCACAGAAAAAAAGTTACTTTTTAGTTCCAGTGACAGCGCTGTCAAATTTCTTATGATTTTAAGGTATGGGAAGAGTGGGAGTAGAACTTGAGCTTTTCTTGCTCTCTTGCTTAAACCTATCCATATTTATATACTTACCAGTAGCTTACTGGTATTTCATAACAGACCAATTCTCCCCATGCTCATTAAAGAGGAAATATGGAAGCAAGAGGGACCAAGGAAGCTGCAAATTAATGCTGATGAAAATGAAGAGCACAGAGGGTGTTCCAATAAGTCTTTCCTATCTCTCCCAAGGTGTGCTCCAACAGAGAAATAATCTGACCCTCCAAACTGCAATCTAACAAGTGCAGGATTCCTTTCTGACTATTAACTACACAGAAAGCCCCAAGTGTAACTCTTGCTCTACAGCTTTTGGGAATGTGATGATTTCTTAAGTAGACACTGTTTGCAACAAGTCACAATGTCGAGGCAGAAGAGATTCTCACTGAATGATTTATGGGAATTTATATTACATTTCATATGGCATAGCTGTAAGTGAAACTAACCACAAATGTAAAGAAAGAGAAAGGTCTTTATCGTGTTGAAATAAATTGTCCACATATGACTTGTGAGAAAATTATTAAGTATCAAGTCAACATTTCCCAGAAATTCTGGGTAATGCAAAATTTGAATTTTCTTATATCCTGGTTCCAGTTTAGGTGGATTTTTTCCCCTTGTATAAAATGGCAGGATTGTCCTTATAAAAGATATTTAGGTTCCCAGCAAACTCTGCTGTTGCTTTGTTCATCTCCAATTCTGGTCTCCTGAGCTAAAAGAATATTGTTGTGTGTATTAACTCTGCTCTTATTGGCATGAGCTGGTTTACTTCACCTGTTCAGAAGCCACTTAGAAAGTGTGAGCTGTCTCTGAGCAAAGGCAGTGGCTTTCTTCTGTCATTCATTACAACACATCTTCACGGCAGGCAGAAGCATCGATTTCAGTGTTATCCTTCTTGAATAACATTAGAAAGCTTTATAGTCTGTGATCATGAAGACATCTCTGTGCAGCCTCTGGATACAGCTATAATGAATATACCTGTATTTATTGACCTGTAACAACTGGCTTTAAGATACACCTGGATCACCCCTCGCAGCTGTCCTCCACTGCTGTTCTCAGTTATATCCGCCTGGTTAGGAACAAATGATCCTGATTTCTCTGGAGCTTTGGGATCTGGTAAATGAAGTGTGAATGTGATTTCGCACTAAATGAGTCTATAAAAGTAATGATTTAATGCATGACATTTGTTTGTATCTTGAAAACATCATAGCCCTTTGCACAGATAACATGGCCAAAGCCCACAGGGATCGAGGCAAATCTAGGGAGCAAAGGCACAGAAATGGGGCTGCTGTAAGGCCAGCAGGGAATTCTTGCAGAGAAGCACGAGGGCACACATTGCATTCCACACCCCCCAGAGCTGCTGCCAGCGTTCCTGTGAGCTGGTTGGCACAGGCAGAGGGTGCCTGCCCGGCACCTCTGCAGGCAGGGCACAGCAGAGGGGCGCTGCCTGCCCCTTCAGAGTGGGCTGAGCTCTTGGTATTTCTAAAAAATACAGAAATGGCAGGGTATCAGGTACAACCCTGGACAGAGGAAGGAAACACAGACATGGAAATCAGGTTCCCAAGGAAAGTTTCTGGTTGGAGGTTACGTGCACACCCCTCCTGGTTTCCTAACTGCAGCGGAAAGATCTAAATTTTGCTTTTGTAGAAAATACTGATGTCTTTCATGGGAGCTCCCCATGCACAGTGGATGCCTTGACTCCAGCAAAAACCTTGGCATTCACTGCCAAGGGAGTCAACTCCTGGGTTTACAGGTGGTGGTTTCTCTGATCTGGGGCTTAAATGGCCAAAAACTAAAAAAATGGGGAACATGTGACTCAGAGTTTAAATCTGCTGTGGTTTTGTGGGATAAATATTACTGTTAGTGTAGAGGGTGTGTTTTCATGGGCAGTGCACATTCGAAGAAGTGAGTTCCTTTACCACAAGTCATTCATATTTACCACATATCATACAAACATGGCATATACAAAATCTATAGTGAGAGAGGGCAATCCTGTAACTGGCATTACAATAAAGGAAAGAAATAATAGGAACACTGAAACAACTCTCTAAAAGTCTCATAAAGCAAACCAGATTGAAAATCGTTAGTGATAACACCAATGTAATTCCAGTGTAACTCCATTACACTGAGAGATTACCAATAAATGACAAAGAAGTTCTTGCTGCAAGCCAGAAAGTCCAGACACAACAGATTTTGTCAGCTTTTCTCACATTATCTATAATACAATACTGCTCAACTTCTTAATGGAAACAAGGTTTGAAGTTGATTTTGCTTTGTTCCAAGCAATGGTGTCTCCTGTTGCTGTGGCATGATTGCTAGATATTTTTTCCTGAATACACAGTCATTTCCTTCTGCCTTTACATTTAAAGGTGTTATGCCTAAAGACAATGTCCCATGAAAATGTATTGTACAATCTGTGACTACATTTGAGTTCACACATTCCCTGGATAACAGTGGAATATATTTGTTTGAGATTCAGTAGTCACCAACAATTTTCACTCATTACCTGTTGGCAGATTTGTTTGCAGTGTACCATAGGCTGTGCATGAATGCCTGTTTTACATTTCCTGAGAGGCTGTGATTTTATTTTAGCACACCTGTACACACTGTCAAGCACGTAGATTCACCTGGAAATTTCTTTCACATCAATGGGTTTTTCTGTTTCCTTTTTTTAATAATACTTCAGAAAAATCCACAAGAGCACAGCAGTATAAAATGGGCATACATAAGCACATGTATCTAGTCAAGATTAGAAAGCAAGCTCCCAAAAGCATTCGGAAGCAAACAATGAGACAAGGCTACCCTTGAATCAAACTGCAACCCTTTTCAGCAGTGTTAGCAAATACTTTTCTGAAATATGAATATTTTCCCCTTTTCTGGAAGCAGTTAAAAATCTTCAGTTCCGCTCTGAAAATTGCCTGATACTGCATCTAATTTATCCAAATCTAATCTCCCCATCACAGATGTCATGTGTTCACTCCAGGAAAAAAAAAAATGCAAGCTGTGCATAACAGAGCTCTGAACTTGGAAAGGCTGCTCCTGTGTGTGCACCCCCACACGTGTGCTTGTGTGTAGGCAAGGGGACATGGCCAGGAAGGCAGCTGGATAATGAAGCAGCTGGAGAAATAGGTCTAACTGTCCTTAGTCAGAGCTTTGCCATTTCCCATCAACCTCCCCACCACCACTAGAGCCTCTGGGGACTCGTCAGAGCAGTTCCCCCACATTGCTGGGAGCAAAGCTTATCTGCCACACACTGCCAGGAAAACTCGCCTCCAGGCTGGGGAAGTGTCAGGACCTTCCTGACAGGAAGCCCATAGTGAACCTCATAACTCAGAGCAAGGGCTCAAGCCAGGATGTAAACAGAAACTGGTTATGAAATCCAAATCTGAATTTGGTGGTTGGTGTGAGAGCCATAACCTAATGCTGGTCAAAAACTGGTCCTTGGAAACTGAGTGCCTTTTAGGGGTGTTAATAACACCAAGATCATGGATTTGATCCTTGTACTGGCCATTCACTTAAGCACTGGAATTGATGATCCTTCTGGGTCCCTTCCAACTCAGACTATTTTGTGATTTTGTGACAAGCACAGAAGCTGACTTCAAAGGACAGACTGTCACCACTCAGGATGCGTCCCGGTGCAGTGCAGCAGATGGGCACGAAGCTGGGCAGGATTTTGCTGGAAAGGTTCAGTTCATGAGGGTAGGAGAGCAGTGACCCAGCACTAGATGCCTGTAGTCACAGTCATCCTTGGGGTGCCGGGATCTGTCTGGCCCAATCAGAGGATGACTAGGCAGTGACTCTTCTCAGAATGGGGTTAATCCTCTTTAAGCTTCTGACTTGGGCCCAAAGCTTTCCTGATGGCTTCACTGGCACCATGTAAATTTCTGTCCACAGGGAGGGAAATGTAGTGTCTCAAACAGCTGCCTCATGTTGGAGCCCATCTCAAATATCCAGATCCTGGTACTGCCCTAGCTGCTTCCCTAGGTGCTGGGGAAGGGAGGAGCAGAGAGCAGTGGCTGGGAGCTGTTCACAGAGTTTGTGTGACCTGGTCTAACCTTCAGTACAGATGTCATCCATAGGTGGGCTGTGATAGATCATGTGTAGGGAAGGCATTTGAAGCAATCTTCATGTTAAATGAAGATTTTTTTTTCCCCTGTAATTACCAATTATCATAACAAAGAAACTGAAGGGGCTGATCAGATTTGTATTGAGAACAGTTTTGTTTCCACCTCTTTTCTCTTGTCTTGGGAATAAAACATGCAAAGTACCAGGGAAGAAACTTTCTTATAAATTGTTGAATTATAACTAAGCATTTCAGAAGTTACTTATGTATCTATGTATACATATATATGTAAGAAAGCAAAGTATCAAGTTGACACACATAATTTCTCTTACCTTTTGACTAATATATATTTTTCTCTGCCTGTATTTTGCCACCATAATTTCTTTTACACTCAACTGCCTGCCCCTGCAAGCCAAGATAACAATTCAAAATCTTGAGTTCCTCAAAGAATCCTAATTACTGTGCCCCACCACTTGGGGCAGACAGTGAGACATGCACTCTGTGATGCTTTTGGGTGTTACCCCAATTATTAGATAAGCAGTAATGTCAGAGTGCTGCAAATACAGATGAGGCAATTCCTGCTTCCTCCTTTTCTTCTGCTTTATTTGTGATCAAAGCAATCCCATTTCCCACCTTGACCACTCTTAGGACCTAATGCAGCACATGTGCTGTGGAGCTGCTGCTTGCTGGGCTCCAGTTCTGGTTTTCTGCAAGTGTTGCATCAGCTGCACTGGTGCACAGTAGCCATGCAAGTCACTGGTGGGTTTATGTGACAAGGTTTTGATAGCAAGGGTGCAAACATTAATTTCCCACGTGATGCCACCAATGAGGCTCTCAGCAGTGTCAGGAATCTGGAGGATCCTGGCACCTTTGATCAAGCCAGGTGGAGTCTAGAAACATTGAACTGTGATGTATCAACAGCCCTCCCATTCAGATTTTTTAGAAACAAGAAAAAAAACCCCAAAAACCTTTACTCAAAGAAACATGGATGATCATGCATTTTTTGGAACCTGCAGCCTTTTCTACTGACTTCTCTTCTTTATCCCTCAGATATTTGAGCATCAAGGATTTCTTTCTTTTCTCATCACTGATTTTTCCATTCCACTTTGTAGGTAATTTTAGGCCCACAAACTAGTTTTCCTTTCTCTATCTAGCAGTCAGTATAACTTCAGAGCATCCAATTAACTTTCTGTGCTTGTCTTCTTCTCTACCTTGCCAGTTCACCATGTGTGTTCTGGGCTTTTCTGACTTCTCACAGATGTCCTGCTCTTCCCTGCCACTTCTTACACTAGCAGTTAAAATTACCTTCTGTCATGTACCTTACCTTTTTATCCCTTCTCCTCTCCTTCTGATTCTTGTAAATCCACTTGCATTAGGGTGTATTCCTGAAACAGGAGCTGTCCCTCTTCTGTGACCCTCAGCATTATATCTCATGGGCCTCCTTCGATCAAAGTGTCTCCAGGGGAAATGGATTCTCTTCACTATTCTGTGAACTTTAATCAGTAAAGCTCCAATCCTCACCTGCTTGAAGAAATTTAAGGAATTTGTATATGGGCAGCAAGAGCACTGTAAGTATCATCTTTTCCATAGAAATGTAGACCAGTGAATACAAGGTTAGAAGGCAGCTCTGCACTTACATTATTGGTAAAGTGTGCTTAAAGGGACATGTGATGAATACAGCTCTGTAATGGATTCTGGTTACCATAGGATTTGCTTATTTTTCTGCACTAATGTATCTTCTCTGAAGGGCTGAGAATGAAGGCTTGACTGGGTGTGGGTGCATTTATACCAAACTTTGTCTTCTTGTTTGTCTGCAGATGCTCATTCTCAGACAATTAACTTTTTGAAAATAAGTCATGGAATTTGGAAAACATCAGTTTATTTGGCACAAAGGATTAAACCCAAAGAAATAAGGCATTTTTTTACAATCTTTGTTAATTTAGCTCTGTTTTCTTTTGAAGATTCTTATTAAATAGTAACCACATTTGAAATGTAGTCTAATTAAGAACAATTCATGAAAAAGAAGGGAAGAGAGAAAGCTTTGACTTGGTTGGTAATTGTTAATAGTTTTTCTACAAGCACATTCTAATTCTGCATCATTTGCAGAGTTGAAATATCTGAGCCTGGACTTCTGTGTAAGAAGTAATCCTAACTTCTATTCTTGCATAGGTGATTAACAGTCTATTTTAATTTATTTTGCTGCCTGACCAGCAGTCCCTCCCCGTGGCTGAGTGGCTGTTCCTTATTTACTACATTCCCTTCAGCTGCATCCATTTTATATGTGAATAAATGCATTCCTTCTGGTCCTGTGATCTGAGACCAAAAGCTGCAAAGATATTGTGAAACACCATCTTCAAGCACTTTATCTGCTTTAGACAAAGAGGCCTTTAGAGCTTACTCCAAAGCCTACATCTCTGTATTTCTGCAGTTCTTTATTACTTTTGCTATTCTTCCAGGCCTACTTGCACTTTTGACTACTCAAAAAGTTCTACTATTTTCCACTGTTATTTTCCTCTCTTTTTTCTCACATTTCTTATAACCTGCACCTACCAGCTATTTTCCCATTATACCCAAGTCTCTTCTTTTAGATCATGGAGCTGCCTTCTGGGCACCACAATTAAAAATATAAACAGAAGGGGAAACTTTGTGTTTGTGGTGGTATGTGGAAGTCATTGTTTTGGGCATCCTACATGTTATTGATGTACGCCACCGCAAGACCATCATCACATTTACGTTGGTCTCACTTTTGTTTGTGTGTTAGAAAGCATCCAGCGTGGTGTTTGGTTGATGTGAAAACAACACTCTAAAACCGAGCTCATAACACAGTAGCGTCACTTATGACAGAGTGATGACACTGGCTGTTCCTTCTTGTCATTTTTTAATTCCATGCTAAGTCAGGTGTGCTCATCAGGATGCTTTATACTTATTTTGAGAGATTTTCTGATATTTCAGGCAGGGTTTTTTTAGTAGATGATCTTTCTCTTGTAGGGACAAAATTTCAGTGTTTTCTAGGTTTTGATGCTCATCTGAATTCAGCAACACTCAGAGTTAGAAAAAACAAACCTCTCTAGAGGAGAAATATAACAAAAAGAATTCCTCAGCCATGCCTTGTGTATAGCATCCATGCAAAATCAGAAAAAGCAATTGGAAAAAAATACTGTGGTCTACCCAAATATCTCTACTAAAATAGGCTGCTTAAATAGATGGCATTTTCATGCACAATGTATGAAGTGATACTTGATATGGAGTTATTTTGTCTTTCCGAAGAGAAAATGTTGGTAAGGTGAAACAGAACTTTTCCATTAAAAGGTTCAATTAACTTGGTATATTGATCTAGAAGGCTTACTAAGCCCAGGATCGATTCTAGGAGGTGAAAGTGACTGAGATTCAAACCAACCAGTACTTAATGATTAAAGCATTCTCCTGAGATGCATTAGGCACAAACTAAAATTCTTGCCTTTCCTTTTAGGCTGGTAATTATTTGGCTAAATGTATAAAACATGGTAGTTTGATTTGAGAGGTAAAGCTAGTTTTTCATAAATCTGTTTGTCCAAAAAGCTGCTTGAATCATGGTAAGTGCAGGCAGCTTAATCCTGTGACCACCACATTCAGCCAATTTCTGTCCACAGAGTAATTTCCAGGTATTGTTTGGACTCTCTTGTCTGTGTTCTCTTTTCTAAGCAAGGTGGTTTTGTTCACACTCTGTTCAGAATGGAAATTTCAGACAATTTTTTAAACAAAAAGCAAACCTCCTCAGTTTTCTGCCCCATGCCAAGTTAGATCTGTGTAAATGGCTAAAGCCACAAGAATACCACATTCTGCTGATGTGCCCCTGTACAAGCCTGGACCTATCAAACTTAAATAGTGCAACTATCTTATATACATGTGCTTGAAACGGGATTTCTGTCTCCTCCACAGTACTTCAGTTATCTCACTTTTTGCTGCTCCTCATTACTCACAGCAATTTTGTGTACTGCTTTCCATTTATCATCTGGCCAGGATGAAAGCTGCTGAAAATGAGAATCAGGGCTCTGTAATCCTTCCCATTTCTGATGCTCCCAGTATCACATGTGGCCCTGGGACATATGTCCAGAGAGAGCTCTTGTAGAAAGTGCACAGTCACAGGGATGCCCAGGTGTTGGCAGGACATGTGTGGGAATGCATTTGAAAACAAAATGAGTAAACACATTAATGGAAAGAACCTGCAGTACTGGGAAAAAACACCTTCCAGGAGCAAATGATCCCTTGTCTAACGTGGCATTTGTTTGATGTGCTCCTGCTCGTCTTAGCGAAGCCCTCTGAACTTATGAACTGGACCTTTGTTTTCAGTGTTAGCATTACCAGACTTAGGTATGGCACGAGTTGCTGACATGTTCAGACACCGATCTATTATTGAAAAATGTGCCTCTCCCTAAGCCTGATTGGTAGTCATCATGTATTTCAGAGGTAAATAGCACCTGTGGTGAACACTGAATCCAGCCAACAGGAGCAATGAGTGTTTATTAAACCAGCATTTGTGTTGAGGTGGTTGCAGCAAAACCAGATAAATGAGTTCTGTTGTCCTGTGTGGTGCCTCTCTCAAGATCCTTTCTTCAATATGCTTCTAAAACCCTGAATTATTTTAATGACACACGTGATCTGTTGAATTTGAAAATTAATATTTAACTGCATTGACTTGTTGGTAGTTGCATCACAGAACCAACCTGGATCCCCTTTTGACAACAGGAAATGAAAACAACAAAAAAAAGAATGGCTTAGGTCTGCTTTATAAGACTGAAACAGTATTTGTGTTTGCATTTTTACAGTAGGGGAAAAAACCTTGCTATACTGGTGTGGAAGTCTTTATCCTCCATTTCAGAGCTCTAGGATGAAAGATGCTAAAGCGTTTCTAACTGTACACTGTCTGTGAACATAAATCCTACCCTGTATTGTAGCAAAAATCAGTTTCGTGCCTGACCAGATAACAGGTGGTGGAAGTTTTCTATGTGTATTAACATGGAACTAAAGTCTAAGGAGATACATGTCATACCTATTTGTACATGCATAAATAGAGAAGTTAGTTTCTGATTTCTAAACACTGTATTTAAAATAAGTAAACAGAACTATAGCATGACCACTGAGTGACTTAATGAACAGCATATTAGAAAACAGGATATCACAGTTCTTGTTAAAGTTCTCATTTATCATAGAAGACTTGAGTGATTTTCATCAAATAACTTCTTCCTGCTGTGCCTTATATTCTTCTCCAAAAAATCAGGATAGATAGATCTCTTACAGAGTGAGGCAAAGATTTGCTGTCATTCTGTGCATCATTTCATTAAAAAATGCCATTTAAAAAAATGTGCATTCAAAACCTGTAGAAACTGTAATTTTCATCAAGAAACGTAAATTTTTTTTTCAGAAATATTTGAGACTCCTACAGTGCTGGAGTTATAAGGATAGGGTTGGGAGCACTTTACAGGACTCAGATGTTGTGCTGTGCAGGACATGTTACAGAAGTTTCCATATTTCCTCATGGCTTTGTTTTGCAGCTAAGGAGGATAGTGGCAGTGGTGATTGAATGTCAGAGTGGGATGTGCTCAGGGATGAACACTGTGGCTATCCCAGAGTACCCAGAGATCAAACAGCATGGCTGCTGTCCTTCACCAGCAAGTACAGTCTGACATCTCCAGTGAGAGCCCACCTGTGACCTAAAGCTCAGCAGTTAAGCAAGTTGTCATTATGGAGAAGAAACTCTGCTTTTTTTCATAGTGCTGCTGCTGCCCTGTAACCCCCATGCTGCTGCCCCTGGGGCTCTGTGAGCCCTTCTGGTCACCTAAAATCATGCAGAAGGGGTTCAGACTGATGTTGAGCATGTAAATGTGATGACTGGGGAAGGTAAGCATGGGCACAAACAGCTGGGGACAGGTCACAGCAAAGTAAGTTATGGAATGGCAGAGAGAAGATAAAAGGGGAACAGGAAAGGAAAAGAAAGGAAAGAGCTCAGGTGGTTGTTCCCTTAATTAGGACAGGAGCTCACTGCCACAAAAACTCAGTGAGTCATTCGTAAGATAATTGAGCTGTTGTAGGTGGCAGATTCTGGAAGAGATACAAAACCTGTTTCAGACCACAAGCCAATTTTGGACTACTGAGGGCCTACACCTAACATGGATGCTGTTCACTTCAGGTTTACACAGTTTTAGAACAACCAAACCACACTCCCTCATCTATGACAAGACCCTAAACTGGAAAGGTAGGTGGAGCAATCCAGCCAGATCACCGTACAGCAAAAGCATTTTAAGCAGTGAAGATAAAACTCATGTGAGTAACAGAATCAGCTTTTGTCATTACTTGCAGTGAAACCCAGGTGACTCATCTACCTTCAAAAATTTATTTCCATGGTACTCTCAGTGTCATTTTTGACTGCAAAAGGTTCAAGTGAATCGTTTATGAACATATTCTGGCAACTCAGCCGAGGGATATTCTTCCAAGCTTCGTTTCTTGACGAGACAAAAATGGAAAAAGAAAACCTGCATGTGATCAAACTAAAGCTTTTTACAAAATTTCACCTCAGCCTAGGAAAACTGAATTCAAAAATCTCCTCTGGTCTAAGGCCAATTCAAATATCTCTGCCTGTCAGAAAGGATAACATATAATTACCTATCTCATCAGGGTATGGCAAAAATTAGTTATTATTTGCATAGAGTGATTGAGGAATTTAAAAATCTTCATCTCAGCTCTCATGAAAGATGAGAGTTGAGATGAAGATTTTACTTTTGTCTTTCTAAAGTAAAATAACATCTTAGTAATTTCACATTAGTAGTAGAGGAGAAGGCAGATCTCCAGATGACAACTTGAGTAATTCAGTGATGCCCAAAAGAAACAGGCAGGTATGAGGGAATAGATGGGATGTGAAGGACCAGAGATCTTGCTTCTGTAGCAGACCTCCTCTTGTAAGAATTGGGATCACCTCTTTGTCCTTCAGATGGAAGACAGAAGCAGTAATTAAAGAAAACATCAGGGAGTTGCTTGGCTTTTTGTTTGCTTCCAGTTCAACTGGCCTGCACTTTTATCACAGCTTTCCCTCATTTCTTGGTTAACCACACCTAATGGCACCCCTTTGTCCCCTCAGGGCTCAAGGGGTGTGCCCCAAGTGCAGTGAGAAAATGTACACATCCCAGGATTTTGGGCTGCTTTCACCCCACACAGCAGAACTACCATGACACGGAAGCTGTAATTTGTTTTCGGTATTTAAATTGCACTTATCAAAACAGTTCACTTGTATTCACAGTCTCACCCTCAATGACACCTGACATTTGAAGTCCATTATATTTGAAATGTCTTGTCTGTTGCTTGCAAGATAGGAGAAACAAGGTGTGCTGTGTTCCTAAAAATTCCACGGCAAAAATCTCTTCCATCCACTTGCTTCCTCAATTCAGCATTAGTTCTTGTTTCCATCCATGTGATGGGGCTGGCACATCAGGACTGAGCAGAAGAGGATTATGCAGAAGAGACCTGCTCCAACTGGTTTTTAAGTGCTATGCAGCAGTGCCAGCAGCTGTGGTCAGGATCCCATGCTCCATGCACCACTCTCACAGGCCAAGGACGCTGGGTCTGCATTGGGATGTTTAGGGTAGGGGCTTTCCAGTCACAGTGTATCCTGGCTACACAGTGGCAAGAAAGCCTGACTAGACTTCTTTCTTGGACTGTCTGATTTAAAAGGAAGTGCTCAGAAATCAAATTGTTGCACACTTCTACTAAGATTTATTTAAAGTCCTGGTATCCAGGTTTCCTCCATCCTTCACACTGGATGCCACCACGTTTTTTAACCAGGGGAGATATTTTACACAAGGCTGCAGATATGCTGCCATGGATAGGTTTGCAATAAGAAAGAACTGTAGTAATCTCAGTGTAGGAACTGAGAACAGTTATAGTTTGTTGCCTGAGTGTTCATAGGCTACCTAAACACCATTAAATCCCTACATAAAGGGTGGAGGAAGGAAGGAGATCAGGATGGGATTACCATGAAGACAGGGTGTTGAGAAATCTCCTTGAGGTATGGGAACATTAGTTTGATCTCCTAGGCTTGTGCTGTCTTCTCCAGTATGAACTTTTGCAATTTCACCTTCAGAATCACTTGGGTCTGTAAAAGTGAAAAAAACAGTAAATACAGGCATTTCATTTTTCCTTTCCAAGGAACACTCACAGATATGGTTGGGTTTGATCATTCACACATTTATTTGTATTAAAACAACTTCCTGGCTAGGAGTTTCCTAACTAAGTGTGTGTCATCCCATACCATGGCATAATGAAGTATTCCTACAGGAGCATAGGGCTTGCCTTGTGCTTTGTGCCTCCATCCAGGATCACTGGAAAAAATGAGAAAATAGATAAAATAGAGAAGAAAAAGGGGCATACAGAGGAGATAAAAATGAGCTGTATGCTCACCCTCCTAACCACTGCGGAATATTCTTTCCTAATTGCATAAGCATTAGTTTTATTATCTCATTGCTTCTCCCCCTCTCTCTACCCTTAGCTTTGTTTGGGGTTGGGATTAATTAGCATAAGATGTTAGAGCGTATGAATTGCAGCAAACTTCTGCTTTATTCCACAGCTGGGGTGGCCAAGGCACTTAAAAGCAAATTCTCATTGATGTTTCTGGGAAGAGATTCAGAAAGGATTTTAACCTACATAGTTTTGACATGTAACAGGAACTAAAGGAAAAAGGATTACATTAAAAGAAAAAGATATCCTTCTCTACTCATCCAATCTTTCAACAGTTCATTTCAGTTATTCATATAATGAAAAACAATAGTTCCAGCAGAGAGGGCAATGGGCTATGAATTTTCCACTTCTGTGTATCTACCCCCTGTGGTAAAGTTCATATCAATGACAAAGCAGCTACTCAAAAAGAACAACTTTTGGTTTTTTTTGTTTCGCATTCACAATACCATTTATAACTAAAATCCCTCTGAACCTTATTAAGAAATTCAAACAAAGATTTTTGCTGCAGTTTCTCACTCATATCAGCCCAAAGGCATAAATTAGAAGCTTATGCTTACATGCATACCTTATGCATGTAAATGCCCTTGGGCATCTGCATTCACATGAGAGCCCTAGGTCTGCAGGAATATTACCAAAAGATTATACAGATGTGAAAATATCTGTAAGAGTGCCTTTTGAAAGCAACTGTCCCTGAATGTGTTCAATGTATTTGAAACTAGATTTCAAGACTGGAAGCACTTTTCTTGTGAAACTGGGTTT
Organism: Passer domesticus; assembly: GCF_036417665.1. Taxonomy (NCBI): domain Eukaryota; kingdom Metazoa; phylum Chordata; class Aves; order Passeriformes; family Passeridae; genus Passer; species Passer domesticus. Next base: position 95,946,159 of record NC_087474.1, read on the forward strand.
GTTACACAGAGATCTGTGTGGCTGGTGGAAAAGCACATAGAAGGTCCAAATGTACCATTCTATGAAAGTCTCCCTTATTGTCTTCATATTCTCATAGAAGATGTTTCTTTTTTCTTTTTCCCAAAGCTATTTCCTTCCCCTTCCTTGTACCTACAAGTGATAAGTACACTCATTAAGAGCAGTGAGATCTACTTTTCTTCATTAAAATATATTAAAAAACACAAACCAGAATTAGACCTGCATAATGCAGTCCCCATCACATGATAAAGTACCACCAACAAGAAATATTGTTATCAACACTGTCTTATACTCATTAAGCAAACACTGCTGAGATGGTGCTCAGATTTCCTTCATTTTTCTACTACATGATCCATTGGACTTTATTTTCGTGTGATTATGGAAACAACAGAACATTACACCTATAAGTTCTAGTTGCTTGCTCCATCATTTTCTTTTAATAGGTTTCAACAGCAAAGAGAAAATTAAACCAGGGAAATCTTGTAACAGAAAATGAAGAATACCTGATTATGTGCATTCAGCAATTACTGAGGAGGAGGGGGTGGTGTAGCTCTTTTTAAGCTATGCCTACAGGGCACTGCCACTGCTTTGGTACATAGGCGTGCAGTTTGCCACTCACTCATCTGTTGTGAAGACATTTCACATAAAATTCCAACTACTTGCAAGACAGTGCTTTGATACCTGCTTATCCAAAATGGAACAGGGATTGGGTTTGCAGTTCATTCAATGGAGCTGGGTTTGCAATTTATCCAACAAATGAAAATGGACTTAGACTTCAGCAAAATTCCAGCAACAGCCAAAACCAAACAGCTTGACTGTCACTGCCTTGAAGTGACTGTGTCTGACTCAAAACCTGCACCTGCAATTGGGCATTGTCCCATGCAATAAGGTTCTCCTCTCCCAGCTGGGCTAAGTGATCATGTACTGTATTTCTGCTAAAACTTAGTACAATTCAGGAGATGAGGATGCTTCTGCCCATGGAAAGGGGTGAGCTGCCTTCAGTAATCATTGTCTGAGCCTGCTGGACTGATGGGACAGGGCACAGAACAAAATCCAGCCGTTGACATTTGGAACAGTGATGGCAGCTGTTGCACTCTTAGTTTCCATGTCCCTAGACCCTTCCAAGGTGCAGAGTTTTCTTAGCAGTGGGACAGCTGCTCTCGGGGGTTCAGTTTCCAACAAGAAACCAGCAAGCTGCATCTCCCTGTGGAAACTGTGCCATCTTGCTGGAAGAGTTTAATCAGAACAGAGGGGATGCAAATACCTGCAGTGACAATGGGGCATTCAGCTGAGCTTTGAGCCTTTGATTCATCAGGACTCTCAAGACTGCCACAGGATATTATGCAGAAGCTGCAAAAATAATCAAACATACCCAACCAAACAAAACCCTACCAGTGAGAAGCTCCTACTCTGCTCTGGGATTTTCAACAAGACATGGATATAAGGTGCCATCTTCCCCCATGATAATGTTCTAGATGGCAGATGGAGCTTCTGCCCTGTAGCTCTTGATAAGTGCCTAAGGCATTGCCTGACTCGACTGCTGCAGCAGGATGCAAATTTGGTTGATTGCAGGTGACTTGCAGCTCCCCAGTCAGGCTAGAAACTACTGCTGGTAACTCAACAGGATGGGAAGAATAGGCATGCAAGTGTCTCCTTGGAGGCAGAGAGGTTCTCATAAATTAGGTACTGCAAAGGTCACGTTTAACTTTTGGTCCTGTTGCTACCAATCTCTGGGGCCTCTCTGGCAGTTCAGTACTACCTTAAAAGGGAAATTTAAGTTCTCTGCAAGCAATTTGCAGCAACATAAAGAAACCCGACTCTAAAGGAGAGTCAGGCATATGTAGAAGATATATGTGCAAAGCTCTGCAGGTTATGAAAGGACTCTTTGTTTCCACCACAGCAGCTGCAGATGAACTACCACCATTCTTTTTCTTCCAGGGCAAAGACAGCCTGGTTAAGCTGAGCTGCCCTCAGTCCTCTTCCCTGATGGAGGTATCATGCTGCAAGAAATTTATATGTTATGTGAAGGTAAAAATAATTCAGCCAGAGATTTGCCTGTCTTCATAATAGCAATTTTATGCTGATTTTTACCTCTAAAATTGTCCTTGTTTAAAGTCTACCTAGAATTATTAAATGAAAATTATTTGGGCTTGTAGCTGGAAGGAACCGTGGTCCTACCTTCTTCATGCATAGGGAGCGCTTGGCTGTTTGTTGCTGGAAAATGTGTCACACAAGAGGACTCAATGTCAAAGTTACAAAGCTGAAGGTAATCCTTGGCTCAGAAAAATGTGCCATGAACTAACTGCACTCAGCTCTTCTCTTCAGAAGACAGAAAAGAGGAATTTGTACTAAAGCACCTTGCTACAATACATATCAGATTGTTAATCTCACTTTGAAGCTGAATGCAGAAGCAGCATTTCAGTGCTTCTGACTAAGAGGTAGAACAACTCCACATACAAGCATCCTTATGCTGAGAATATTTGTGACAACCCCACTGGCATAAGGGTCTGAAGCTCCAGGAGACTTTGCTCATCAAGATCAAGGGGCACAGTGCACGTTTTGTGAGGTTTCCCACCCTATCCTCAGATATTGCAAGCACTCCCTCTCTCAGGCATATCTCCAGTGATTGTTCAAGGACCATCTATGAAGACACTGTTCTTATAGAACTGCCATACTTTGCAGTTTGGGAGAGTTTGCGCCTTTGTTTTCCCAAGCAGAGAATTATTAATATGTGTTACTGTAAGAAAAAGAAACAGTTCAGAGCATGTATACACCATTTCCTCAGCTGCTGGTATCCATGAATGCACAAACTACTGCTTCTTTTAATCTCACATGACTACAAGTTGTTTCCCAAACACTGGCTTTAAAATCAGTCTGTAGTTTTGGAGAAATACAGGGCAAGTAGCACAACCAGATTTGCTGCGAGCGCTACGACTGCCTAGAGCACCTAACGGTGAAGAAGAAACCAAGAGTTCATCACAGTTCCCTCTCTCCTGCCTCCCCAGTCTGGTGCAGCTGCAGCAGTGTTCTGCCAACAGCTCTGCTGCTGTGCCAGCTTCAGTCAGAGGTTATCGGTGTGGTAATGCACAGCTGCTTGCAGGCAGCAGCGCTGCTTTAATAGCATAGTACAGAATAAATGAACAAAATGAACATAAGTTGCTGGAGGACTGCAGGGCACTTTCAGGAGCAGCATAGCACTTGCCACTCAGCCATATAATCTGTGCCATGTCTGCTTGCTTTCCCTGGGCACGGGCTTACTATCCAGAGTTCATTGGCAAAGCCATCACATCCACATAGCATGCAAGGAGAATTGTATGTGTGTCTCTGTGTGTTCCTGCCCTGGGGGGTTTGGTTTCCAACCTAATTAAAATACCTTGGGATTTTTTCTCATACCCTGACGGCCAACATGGTCACTCCTAATGATCTCTGTGGGTCTCAGGCCAGTGCCTGTGTTGTATAACACATGAGAATTAAGGTTCTGCCTTCTGGTCATTGTGATTTAATTGTGATTTAATTATTGGTAGCTATGCTGGTACTTCCACTAGACATTACTGGCCCAGTGACAGAGGCAGTGCCACTTTTCCAGAGCTCCAGCAGCTCAAAACCCCAAACCACTGCTGATTTCAGCTTGTTCACGTATTTTTAGCAATAAACTGCTGTGGATGAGAAGCATAGGTGCTCACTGTTCTGCTGCCTTAGCTGGCATGCAGTAGCTCCTGGGAGGTGTCTGGGCATAATTCCACCTTAAATTCCCCTCCAAAATGAATCTTAGTGCAGTGGAATAATAGAAATGTTGAGTTTGGAAGAGATGTCTAAGGTCATCAAGTCCAACCATTAACCCAGTTCTGCCAAGTCCATGTCATTAAACCATGTGTCTCAGTGCCACATCTACATGTTTTTTAAACACCTCCAGGGATGGTGACTCAACCTCTTCCTTGGGCAGCTCATGCCAATGCTTGACAAAACCTTCTGTGAATAATTTTTCCCTAATATTTAATCGAAACTTCCTCTGCCACAACTTGAAGCTGCTTCCTCTCATCCTGTCACTTGAGATATGGGAGAAGAGGCTGACCCCCACCTGGCCACAACCCCCTTTCAGATAGTTATAGGGCAATAAGACCCCCTTGAGCTTCCCCTTCTCCAGGCTGAACAACCCCAGTTCCCTCAGCCACCCCTCATCAGACTTGTGCCCCAGACCCTTCAGCTCCTTTGTTGTCTTTCCCTGGACATGCCCCAGCACCACAGTGTTTTTCTTGCAGGGAAGGGCCCAAAACTGAACACAGGATTTGAGTGGCAATTACAGGGGAAGAATCACATCCCTGGTCCTGCTGGCCACACTACCTCCAATACAGGCCAGGATGCCACAGGCCATGAAAACAGCAGGTGCCCAGGAAAATTAGGTTAGCTTGTTTTTGAATTGACAAAGTTACATTTTAATGGAAAGAACAGAAGCATCTAGGGCCTGATTTTTAACCCCACAGCTTTCAGTGTGACCCAGAGACACGCACTGGTTTAGGCCACACAGGTGGCAAGATGTTCTCCTACAAACTCTGTTAGACCAGCAGATTCCTAGAAATTGCTGCTGTACATGTTTTGTTTCTCTGTGCCCCACTCTTCTTTCTTTTTTTGCTTTTGCATGTCTGTTTGCATTCCATTATCCTAAATCTTTTCTGCTATTTCCTATACATGCCGGTGCCCAGTACAGCATAATACAGCTTGATTGGCTCACAATCAACACTTCATAATAAAAATCACATATTATTGTCTGATATAAGTCAGACATAGTGGAGAATAATTTAATATTTTTCTCTCTCTTATACCAAGAAATTTGAGGACACTGGTAATTCTGCTATAATTCTGTGTGTCACTTTGGAGACCTTCAGAGGCCACTGCTTTGCAAAGAGCTATCAATTTATGAGACTTGGACAAGCTTTATGTAGCAGTTTTTGCATGTAGCATAACTGCAATAAGCACCAATTTTGCCTATAAACAGGTACTACTTCCCATTCTTCTGGGATTTCTTTGGTAGGAGGAATTATATTAAAAATAGGCACATTTAGTTTTGCAATTATCTCTGAAATCAAGTTTAAAATGCAGTTTTAAGGGTAACCCTTTACTGACAGTGGATTTTGCATTAAATTTTCTCCTCTGTTCTGTGCAGACTATTTTTAAACAGTGCGGTATGGTATCGCTCTATGAGGTCAGCTGAGATTTTGAAATTAAAGTCCTTCACTCTGTAACTTTCCAAATCTTACTCTCCATTTCCTTGTCCTTCCTACAGCACAGGCTGCCTTTTTCATCAGGTTTTTTTCTTCAGCAATCAGATAATACACTTCAGTGCCATGAAGCCTCAGCACCACAAAATTCAGGTATTGTCTTGATGGTGTGAAGATGGTGTCAAACTCTTCTTAAAAGAAAGTTAAACTTTACACTGAACAAAACATACTTACATTGGAAATTTGTACTAAAATAAGAGAAACAAACTTCTGCCTCCTTCGAGAGGTCTGTATTACTTAAAAGCTGCCATTACCTAGGCAGGCGGTGAAGTAACTTACCCATATTGCACAAAGAATGCAAAGGCATCTCACTGTGAGATGCTCTGTCTACAACACTTTTGAATGGGGTATCAGTAGACCTTTACCCACCAGTTCCCTCTTGAGTGGCACTCCTGTGGCTTCTAGGAAACGTATTGACCTGATATCAGACTTTAAATAGTTTAGCCTCAGCTGACAACTAAGAACCAGGGAGCTGCTATCTCACTCCTCACCCTGCCCCAGGTAGGTTGGGGAAGAGAATTTGAAAAAAAAGGATAAAACTTGTGAGTTGAGATAAGAACCCAGTTTAATAAATGAAAAAACCCATCATCCTCATCCTCATCCTCATCCTCATCATCATCATCAAGATGTAATGAAGATGGTGGTAACAAAAAGAGAGAGGAATAAAACCCAAGAAACAAAACTGATGCACAGTGCAGTTGCTCACCACATGCTGACTGATGTCAGATCCTGTTCCTCAGCAGTGATCAACCCCCCTCAGTAACCCAGCATTCTGTGCTATGGAATATCCCTCTGGACAGTTTGGGTCAGCTCTCCAGGCTCTGCTCCCTCCCAGCACCTCCCCACTGGCAGACCATGGAATGCTGAAAAGTCCTTGACTTGAGGTAAGCACTGCTAAGCAACAACCAAGTCATCAGTGTGCTACCAACATTATTCTCACGCTAAACCCAAAACACAGCTCTGTACCAGCTGCTAGGAAGAAAATTAACTCTATCCCAGCTGAAATCAGGACACCTGGCTATGTATATGCAGTAAGGTGAAGTAAGAAGGAAACTTTTTTCTGGACATTCTTCTGGACATTTCTTCTTGCAAAAGCAAGACTGTAAGAGGAAAAAGCCAGACACCAGTCATTATGGCTTAGCATTAATCAAAGAGCAAAGCAAAACTGGAGATTTGGCCAAGAAGTGAAGTCATGCTGAACAGCACAAAGTCACCTTATAGATAAAAGCCTTATGTGACACCATTCCTAGTATGTCCCATCTAGGTTGTGTGGTTCTCCTGTCAGCACCCCATCAAATGTGGTTTTTCTCTAGTCCTGTGCAGGTTAGGCATTAAAATGTCCCTCACACTGTGTGAGCAGTGTGAGCAGGACTAAGCTAGTACACAAGCACTAACATAATGGAGATTTTTAGAGAAAGTTTCCAAAATTTCAGTCTTGCTTTTGGAAATGACCAACTTGTGTCAGCTAAGATTGAGTCCCTCCTTCCTTCAAAAAAGTAAATATAAACAAGTTAGTCCAAGACCAAAATCAGGAGAAATCCAGGATTTTACTCCCCATTACAATTAGTTAAGCTACTAAACCAGATGGCATGTACATGGAGTTGTGCAAAGCCTGTGACACTGGTGGCACTAGTGACACTGGAGCAGGTTGCCCAGAGAAGTTGTGGATGTCCCATTCCTGGCATTGTTCAAGGCCAGGCAGGATGGGGCTTTGAGCCCTGCTCCAGTGGGTGGTATCTCTGCTCATGGCAGAGGGTTGGAACTAGAACATCTCTGAGGTCCTTCCAACCCAAACCATCCTATGATTCTGCAGACCTTTCTGACAGCTTCACAGCACAACAAGCAAGACATCTTTCAGAAGAAGATCCTTTCAGAAGTTGTCTTGCTCAGTGCTCACCAGCTGTTAGAGGCAAAGGAATCTGTATCTCTATAGCTTCATGGCTTGGCTCAGCAGTCAGTGTTCCAGCCACATCTAAAAGGATTGCTAGCTAACTACTCTTTGCTATTATCTGTCACTAGACATCAATTTTGGGGTAGAGATTGTACATTGGAGCTTTTAGGAGAGTGTTAATGATGTAATGGTAGGGGAGGGGAACCTTTTGATGCCACAGTAACTGAAGAGAGAGAAATTAAGCCAAAATACCGCAAACCAGTAATGAATTTAACAAACTAATACAATCAAGTGGAGCAAAAATCACTTTAAGTGGCTTTGTATTTGCATTCACCATCAAGGTCTCATTTATGCAATTATTGTAATATTGATCCTTTTGCAAAGGAAAAATGTAGTTTTTTTTTTTAATATAAGCATAATTTTTTTTAAATGTTCTTGTAAACAGAGATGGGCTGGAAGATTTCAAAAACATTTCATTATCCTGAAGTCTGGTGCTCAATTATTTACCAGCAGTGGTTCAAATTCTAAATTTCACTCTGCTCATCCAAATCACTTATGAGAAGGACTTGGTTTACAGTAAATTCCTTTCCCTTGGAGCTGTGTTCTGCATTGTATATGCACTTACACATATGAGAAATGGGAAAGATTTCTGGAAGCACTGGGTTTCTAAAGAAAATTATTATGTATTTAGGAAGGTTTTCTGAAATATCTAAGTAGCTTGTAATTTATTTTTGCAGGTTTCAGCTCACTGTGATACCTCTGCAGACCTCACCAGGTATGTATTTGAATCCCAAATGTCTTAGAAAATATACAAAATGTACTGAAACCACCTCTCTTAGTTTGTGTTACTGAGCGTTTCATAATTTATCTGCATTTTGGAAATCCTTTGCATGCATTTTAAGTAAATATATTTCTGTAAACACTCTCCAGGGATGAGATAAGTGCATTTCTGAGAAACTGTAAGAGAACCTGGGCAGATCTATCTCAAGTATACTGTTGCCTTTCAATAGGGGAAAATGGTACCAGTTTCAGGCTCAGTGCATGTCCTGAGGTACAGGGAGTTTGTGTGCAACCAGTATGTGGTCCTTGCCACTGATTCCACAAAGCCAGCACCTATTTTACAGTTTTAACATAGGTTAACTGAGCCTAGATTGAACATTTATGCTATTCCAGCAAGTTGTAATGCAAGTCACTCTGTCAGTCATGCCCCCACACAGATCTATTATTCCATTTGATTGCCAGATACAAGCAATTTGAAAACAAATGCTCCTAAAATGGTTTGATTGCTCTTCTGGTAAGTAATCAATCACTCTTGAACTGATTAAATATATATATATAATTTTATGATGTCTCTTGTATCATCTCCCTCTCTGGTTTGTCCATGTACTCAAAATACGTATGTGCCCTATGAAAAACCAAACCCCTCCTCCTTGCTAGAAGCACAAAATGATCCTCAGCCAGCAGCTGAGATTGCTTCCAGCACAGAGCAATCTAGTCAACAGTGGCCTTTGATAGCCACCTCTGGTCCGGGCAGGCCTAACAATCCCTCTGAACATGGGAAGTGTTGAATTTCAGGTGGAGCTGGGATGAACTCTATTCATATCAACCTGCTCAGCAGTGCCTGCGAGCAGCAGGGACTGCAGTGCTGTGGGGACAATCAATTACTAGGTGCTTTGGATAGGCATGAGCAGAACATACCTGATGAAAGATAGTTGGTGAATCAGTCATAAACTAGCTTGTTACCACTAATGGAAAGATAAAAAAATGAATGTCATGTAGTTAGGATGTGATGTCCCCTGGAAAAAAGGCCAGACTTCAATGGACCACTTCTGCTAAGTGTCTGGGAATAACCTTGCATAGCTCTGGAGAGTGCCATTTCTATGTCAGTTCAGTCTGATTTAGGACTGCATTGCTGCTGCAATTGATGTCCTATTCCCTCTTCCAACTTGTGGTTTCAGGTCCCTCTACCTGACTTGCAGTACTGTAAGTAAAAGGACAGCAAAACATGAGGAGGGGGAGGGATTCTTTCTGACTTGGTGCAGAGCAATAGCCAGACTGCCAGCTGAAAGGACAGCCCCTGCTGTCTGGTCGAATACACAGAGAAGGATCACACTGAAAGCTTTCTAACTGCTAATAGCACAAAGTAGGTGATGCACTGCAGGAGTAGCACAAATCTCCTTTCTGCAGTGAGCACTCCTGCATTGTCTAGAGGGAGTCTGCTGCAAAGGCAGAAGTTGTCATGGCAGAGCAACAGAAGTGCAACAGCAGCACATTAGCACTGAATTCAACTTTCAATAAATGGGAGTTGGTTAAGCTTGATGTCTCAAAATCAGCTGTCTTCTTGTGGTTTTGACTTTTTGAAATTTTCAGTGTGGGAAAGAACAATAGGTAAAGTCCCAGCTACACTTAGGAAATGTGATGTTAAATTATTGTATTTGAAGGAAATTAAACCACCTCCTTCCCAAGTGCTGATCCACAAGCACGTTCAATTTCTGCCCTTCTACTGCACAGCTTCAGACCAGAGCTATGTCTTTCCAATTCCTCAGTGTGCTGCTTTCTGACTTCCTTGTGTTGCATCTCTGCCCAGGATTTACCCCCCAGGGTGAAGGACTTGTGTGAGAGAGTTTAGTCCTGACAAAGGCTCACGCAGAACAAGCACAGGGACCACGACCTACCCCTCACAAGGCACCAAGTTAATGTGTGCAGCAGCCCCATAAGAGCAGCTTGCAGCACCTTTCTCTTCATCTGGAGCACATCTGGGCAAGGTAATTTAGTAGCTGCAACTGCCTTTCTGTCAGCTCAGGACAAATGCCAGTGCAGAGGAGCTTCATGGCATGGAGTAATTCCATGGGGTGAAGGCTGCCTGGGCTACCTGAGCTTTCATACAACTGCAGGAACAGTCCCTATCTGCCTAAGACTTGCTTTGGAACAACTGAAAGCACATCCAAGCCCTAGCAGAACATGGACTCTTTAGCCCTCTCCTCATGGAAAAATTGAAATTGGGTGTTTATGACATCACAACAGCATTTAGACATTTCCTCAACAACAACAACAATTTAAAGTAAAAGAAACCCCCAAACATTTACCCATATTCCAGAAGGATTTCACTAGGGGAGAAGTCTGAAATCAGCAGCTCAAATGCTCTTTGTGCATCAACATATGGAGCTGTAGAAGTTGTTAATCTTTCTGTTCCCTGTCCTGCTCTTCTGCTGTCACTTCAGCTTCAGGAGCTTGCTAAGCTTAATACATCTTCTGCCAGAAATAAGGAGAAACAGGAAAGTAGCTGCAGTTGAATAAAAAGGTTGAAAGCCATAAGAGCAATGCAGAATCTTTGACGCTGGTTCTCAGTCCAAGGCATTCTTTATCTTGCTCTGCACAATAATGTTTTTCCTATTCCTACCTGTTCCTATTCCTACCAAAGCAACCACAGCTTTGTTTACCATTCATTTAGTGCACAGTCTTTAGGAAAGGATGTTTATGAGATAATTCGTCTCTCTTTACATGCATAATAAAGAATAAATTAATAACTACATTAATAAAGCAGCTACATTGTTATAAGTTATTTTCTTTATTGCTAACATAAATCACGAATGCCCCTCCACCAAATTATAGCACAGAGCACAATTCTTACTCAAATTCAGAACTTTCAATTATTTTTTCAATTTATAGCAACTTACCTTCTCTACCTACTATGTCCCCAACAATTCTACTGCCTGAAGACACTAACTAGGAACAAAGCATGCATTACAGATTGTAGAAATCACATTGCTATTTCAAAATTTAAGCAAAGCATTAACAAAGTTATACATATCAAGAAGTGGGTTAGCACTACATGTTTCTTCTCAAATGATTATGTAATTAGTTCTCATCAACCTCCAGACTTCCATACCAACAGCTGGAATCGCTTTCACTATTACTTCCTGGCACATATTGTGAATGATGACTACAGAAATCCTGTGACATTCAGAACTTTGACATGATGAAAATTAATCTTCATTTTAGGAACATGGGAACGAGAAAATGTGAATATTAATGTAATTAAAGACTTGCCAGTTGGGGAATGTTGGGCACAAGGCTTGAACTTACGACTAACATCACTTTTTCACGGCTATGATGCATGTGTTTAGAGAGAAGAGCGATGCATTGAATCCTAAACCATTTAACATTTGCAAATAGGTGTCATGCTCCCTCTGTGTAGTTGGGTGCAATTCAAAATTAAGCCACCAAACCCACTTCCATTTTGTACTTGGGATATTTTACTTACCTTGCTCTATATGGTGCAGATCTGCTAGTCCCAGTGATGGAGCTGATGGCAAACCATAAAATCTGGAAATATATTCAGTTTTCCACATGATTCTGTATTTTGATCCTATAACTCAGAAGGGGATTTCCTCTTCCCAATTTTCTTTGCTTGTGGTCAGCAGGAGAACATATTGCAGCAAAAAGACATTTTATATATATTAACCTAATCTCAAGCACAAGGAGTATATTTCTTCTGAAAAATCTCTTAATGTAGACCGTAACGACTAATATTATGCAACTGGGCTAAAGAAATCCAAAAACCAACATGATTCTTTCTATTCTCTACCAATATTTCTGATTTGGCACAAGAAGAAGGTACATGAGTGTGTCACAGGACGTGAGGTACTCAAACAGTGAAATGCTTGGACGTCTGGGAGCACATTTATCTCCAGGATAAGTGTTTCACAGGCATTTGATCCATACCCAACATACTGAACCCAACCTTTAGACTGGCATCTACCCAGCAAAACTGGCCATTACCTCCTTTTCATTTTTATTTCAGGCAGAAATGAATTCTTTAGCAGCTGAAGATACCCAACATTCATTTCCCAACTAGGACAGGACTAGCTCAAAAGCAAAAGCTCTGCTGTTGTCTTTCAAGGTCAAAGGCATGCTGTCCCTGGGGTTAAATGTGTAATTGTAGCAAATATTTATCTTTCCCTCAACACAACTGTATAAAACTATGAGGAACAGGGTGGGTTAAAGCGCAAAGTGGACATGCCACATCCAGGTGCTCAGGAGGACCCCAGATATTCAGTAAGTTGTGAATTTAGATCATATTTATTTGATATACTTGCCTTATAGGCAGTATATATATACTTGCCTTATAGGCAGTGCCTCTCTAGTCTTCCCTTCTTTCCTCCTAGTCATAACTCGTCCCATTGAGCTTCAGCCAAGAAAGAAAAGTAGATGAATCTCTTTCTCTTTGAGACTGAAAATGGGATGTGATTTTCCTCAGCCAGGAAATAAACCAGGGAGGTCTATGGACCTCAGGCCCAGTCTAATTTTTCTCATGCCTTCTTTACCTCAGGGAGGATGACAGCAGTGGGGAAGTGCTTGCTGTCAAGTGGCCCAGGACAAGAGCAGGGCACTCACACCCTGAAGGGACTTTTCTTCTCAAGGGCTTCAGCACTGGCTCTGCCCCTCAAACTCCGTCCAGTTCTGCAAGGAAAGGAGGGTAAAAATCACCTCTCCAGAGGGGAGGGGCAAGGGATAGGCAATAAGAAAGGGACTGCTCCCAACACTCCTTGAGGACAGGAGAAAGAGGACCAAGGACAGCCTGGCCATCTGTTCTGTTCACTCGATGGACACCAACATGTTGCAGTGGGATGCACTGAAATTAAAACACCCTTCATCTACTCTTCCAATGAGCTATGTTGTGGGATCCCTCATTTCTCCTCCATTCTTCCTTTCCCAAGAAAAAAGCAGGAATGGACCTCATCTGCCTTGAAAGGCAGTTTACCCCCTGCTTAATGAATTTACCTTACTTATAATGAGTTTCAGCATACCTTTGTGGAAGGTTCATGCTCTTAGCTTGGTCCTCTCTTTTTTTTTTCAGTTCATTAAACTGATAATGAAGATAAAGCTCGAGTACTAGGACTGCTAGTGAGCTGATCATGGCTAAAGTGGAACACCCATTAAAGCCCAAACTAACTGCTTCAGGTAGACTCTCTAGTTATGAAACTATCAATTTAAGGATTTCACCATCTTAACAAGTCATGTTTCTTTCATGTACGTAATAAAAATGAATCTATTAATCTTCAATGTGCATATCCCCAGAAAGAAATGAGCAGGAACATTTTAATTTTCAATCAGCATTTCTGGTGGATGAACACAATTAAGTACTGTCATATAAAATATCTATGATAGCTTAAGGGCTTAAAGTAAAACTACATGAATAAATAAAAGGGCCAGTGAATGAATCATAAAAACTTACATCTAAACCACTGAATTCTTCTTTAGATAATAAATCAGGATTAACCTAAACACACAAACATATTTGTGTGTACATACATATGTGCTCAACCTGCATTTGAAATCCCTTCAAAAACATACACTTTTTTAACAAGTGAGCACACATGCAGTTGTGTGGTGTTATTCCAAGCAGCAAGAAAATGCTGGTAATGAAAACTTTATGGTAAAATATTTTTAAAAATTAATTTATAAATATCCAAATTCTGCCCCGTTTCCTGTTATAAAGGCTGTTCCACAAGACCAATTGTAAAATCTTGGTTTCCATTATGTCCCACATCTCTGCTCCAGGCAAGCTCCAAGCTCTCCATGTATCCTGGGCAATCCTGGCGGAAAAAAAAATTATGATTTAGGTGAAAATGGGACAAGTCATAGGCTTGCAGAAGAGGAGGCATAGGAACAGGAGCAATAGGAGGTAGACAGGAGATAGAGAATGAGATAGAGCATGGAGATCAGATGAAGATTGAATGGGATTCACCAAGCAAATACATGGATAAAAAGCAAATAATGAGCCTTTAAAAAGATTTCTGTAGATAAATCTGAAGGAAGAAGATGTGCTATGAAGTGGTGGTGGTAAAGTAAAAAAAAGAGAGAAAACAGATCTCTACATGCAAAATTATTTAGTTTTCCTTGCACATTTTCAGGCAGAGTGGGATTAATTTTTCATTTCTATTGAACATTTGGATTAATTAACTTTTCTTTTTCTCATTTTAAAGTATTTTGGTGCGTAGAATTTATCCTCTGCACACTCCCACAAACACATGTACCTATGTCACAAAGAAATGAACTGCTGAAAGATAAAAAGTACTAGCTAAAAAAGTGTTAATGAATTCCTCAGGGCTTTGAGAAATGATGAGTAACAACCACCAAAACAAATATACATGCTGAAGAATATTTTTAAACTGACTTGTTCACAGAAGACTTTTCCCAGACATATTTATTATAAAATTCTGTGAAGTGGTTTGTCTGGATTTTGAAGAAGAATAGCCTGGAAGCTAAGTCATAACCAAGTCTGTAATAAAATTTAAAAAAAAAGAAGATGAAAAATGTGCAAATAGACCATATTAAAACTTGCTTATTACATTTCACTATTCTCAAAATGTTGTTTACTGTATATTTTATCTTTCCTGATGGTAGATCCACATTTCATTTTTCCTATCTGTCAAAACTATTTCACTTACAGTATTTGTAGCTTAAACACTTTTTCAGTGGCAGCAATTGTATTTCTCTGTTGTCTCATCATGTGCTCCCATTCAGGTATAAGTTTTAGCTGTGGCAATATAAAGCTAAATGTGCTTGAATACTGTTTCACATGATCTATGGAGGCTTTATATTTCATTAAAAGTTTATTTGTTCTACTGAATATATGTACTATTTCAGTCATGTGAGAATTATTTCAGCAGTGTGAGAATAAAATTCAAATAACCAGAAATCAGTATAAGGTCTGCTAACAGTATTTGGCCCATTAAGATTGTATTTGAAATGAGCTACTCAAAATTACTATTTACCTTCTTTTTAACAGTCGCAGAATGCTTAAATTTGAATGTCTATGGCTTTTATTGAATTAAGTAAAGAGGATGATGTCTATAAACAAAAAAAAATAATTATTTTTGAGTTGAACAACAAATCAAAAGTTCTTGTTCAGGTTCTAGCAATGCAGGAAATAGAAGCAAATCTATTTTATGTTTTATGCCATATACAGCAGAAGAAAGGGATTTTTCCTACTTAAGAAGTGAATCTCCCTATTCCTGATTGAAACAGGCACCTAAAATGTGCAAGAGTGGTAAATACCACAGTTTAATATTTAATAATCCTATGATCAAACTGATTTTTTCCTGTAAATGGAATAAATGTATCACTCATTATGTTTTTATCTGATATCCAACACTGGGGGTTTATTTCAGTTCTAGTTGATGATGAGATGGTGCCTACTATTCTACTGCAGATTGGTAGACATAATTCAGGTCAACCTTTGCTGGCTGACAGAGATGAGCAGTCTGATACTTGAGAGATTTTATTCTGAACAAGTAAAGTTCCATCAAACTCTCTTCAAGTGGGAGGGAAAATTTACCACTCTTATCTGGTCATCAACTCTCAGAACAAATCATCAACATGTAATGGAATAAGATTTGGAACAGAAAATCAAACATGAAAGCATATTTTTTTCCCAGTTTTTAGTGCTGGTTAGTCCTTTGCAAACTTATCTTCCATTAAGGAAGAGGTATGTGGAAGTGTCATCCCCAGGGTAAATCTGCTGGAAGTGTCACCTACTCCAGTGGACAATCTGAGCAGGAAAAGGAGTGTAAATGGGGCATGCCCTGCCAACCCACTGCAAGATTAAGTATTCCCTGGATGAAACATTTTTCTTGAAGACCTGAGTTTTTTCTAAGTGTTACACTTTTGAAAGGAAAATATGAAATTTTACCTTCTGTCAAAGTCACGTGTGAAATTCTCCAGCTCTGACTCACCCAACATTGGCTCCTTCAAACTTGCAGCAATATTGCCTGAAAAAAGAGCTCCACAGAATTCTTAAAGGCTTTGGAATACAGTGCATTGCTCTTCCACAAATATCATTAAAGCCAAAGGTGTGTGTGTCTCATCTCAGTAAATCCTCAACAGCAGACCTTGTGGCTGAAGCATGGAAATTATGTAGAAAATAAGTTTTTGGTGTGGGCTCCTCTCCACCACTACTTCTTCCCTGAGGGAGTTCTCTGTTGCACAGTTATCTTTGCTCTTTTTCACTAGCACACAAGTGTATGCAAAATCCAGTCCAAGCAAGATGTAATATTTGGACTGACTGAATATTTGCAGATGGGCTGCAGAAGAAGCAGAAGAATTGCCCCACACTGCCCCTTCAGATGTGATTTTGTCCTGCAAGGTGTGGCAAAATCACATCTGATGCCACAATTACAGTGCAGAAAACACTGAGTCCCTGATAAAGGGTACTTTGTGTTTCCAGGAAGCTGAGGACAAAACTTTATCTACTGAGATGATGCACACTACTGCTGAGCACACACACAGAAAGGGGGCATCAGGCAGAGAAGGGCATTACATGGTGCAGCACAGAGCTTGAAATTAACACAGGTGTCTGAAACAAATTGCTCTGGACAACCCACATCCATCTCTCTACAGATAAAATTTGATGCAGAAATTGTATTCCCAGCAAGGATGGCAGATGGGGCAAAATATGGATGTACTTGTATAATTTTAAGAAGGATCTGACAATTATTAATGGTTAGTCTTTAGATTGTACTTTACATTTACAAATCTCAGTAAAAGCTGTATTAAATTAATGATAAATCCTTAAATACACTGGAGTTGAACTAATGCAGCTTAGAATGACTGATGCATGAAGAGAGAAGAATCCTTAACCTTAATGAATCATGTTTGGGACAGTGGATTGAGTAAGTATTAGAAGAAATAAACATGGACAGTGTGTGTCAGGTTGGTAAGATAAAAAATTAGTCACCAGCTGTTTTGTAGCATTCCAGCTTCTGACAGTTTTGCTGGTAGATTGATGGCCATGGGGTGAGTTGAGGTTGCAGTGGGCAGCGGTATGAAGATACACAGTGCTTGCTCATGATGCCACAGGCACTGGTTCCCTCTGTCTACTACCAGGACTGCCAGGGCACTTAGTGATTCCTGAGGGTTTTAGCAGATGCAGAATCAAGTCTATGAGTAACCATTACATCACTGTTCCTTTCAGGCTTTTGGAATGGGACATAATGGAGCACTACTAATTAATGTGTATAATTTTAACATCAGTAATGTCAATATTGCAGAATCAAAATGAAAGGCCTGAATGAAGACCATCACCTGCTTAAGCAGAAAACCATGATGATTGTGGTATGAAATTACTTGAGATGAAACTGTTGCCTCCCCAGTCAGGCTGAGCGTGATTCTCCTCTGGGTAGAACAGCACTTCAAAATCTTTGACCATCCATTAGTTACAGGCACTGCATCCTCATAAAAACCCTGCAATTCACTGGCTCTGTGCCCTGTATTGCTTTTTGGAAATACCAGACACTATCTCAATCTAATATATTTACAATTGCATTTTGAATGTATCTAGAATAACTGGCAGACAGATCAATTTTTTTGATAAAAGTGACTTTTCTATATTAAAAAAAATCTGTCAAAGCAGTCTGCATTTAAATTTTTCTATAATACATTGCTGTTAAACTTTCTGTGTCTGCTTCAGTGTTTATAAGTAACACCGTTATTTCATGACTAGATAAGCACTCTTCATTTTCCATTAAATTTTCTCATCCTTAGCCCCTTGAATTGAGGGAAATGGCAGGCACATCTGATTCAGAGGTTGCTAGCAGAGGCTGCAGCTGAGTATCAAGTCACAAGAGCACTGATTACCCACCCTTGTACCCACGGGTGCCTGAAGGGCTCCTCCCAGCCTTGCTGCTTAAGCTTCTTTATCTCTGCTGGGGCAAACTCTGGGTTTGACTGACATCTGTTACCGACTCCAGAATTCTTGCAACATCATGAAACTCCTCAGGTTATAGAAAAACCTTTTCCCGACAGCACAGTTGTTATTTAACTGCGCAAAAATCCATGGCCTACACCAGGACAGTGACATCCAGGTATAACCACACTGAATGCTGTGGTTAGACTCTCCTGTGTTTCAAACTTATATGCTATTACTAATAATATCATAAAGCATCTCCGTATTATTCTCATTCCTTTAAGTGATCTGCCACATCTGAATAAATATTTAACAAATATTTATTCTTTAAGCCATGTAAGATACAGAGGCTTTGCTCCTTTGTGCTTATACAGATTAACTCCCCCCTGCAGAAGCAAACAAGAAGAGGATACAGGTCTTGCTGTAAGTATAGGTAGCCTGGTAGCTATGGTAGCAAGACTTTGCTGGAGTGAGCCCTGTTTTGGAAATAAGAGGGAATAGGTTACATGAAGTAAAATAAACACAGATTTGTTTACTAGTAAGTTGCTGTGATAAATAGAAATGAAAAGGATTAGGCATTCCTTTGGGAAACGTGTCTCTTCCTCATATTAATTACACTGACAGTAGCTTATTAATGCTGTGTCAGCTTTTGTTTACAGTTTTCACAGACAAAAAAGAGAATTGCTACAACAGAATGTGAATGTAGACATTTATTTTTTTGCTCGGTACATGTTTCAGTGATTATTTGAATAAACAAATGAAGATACCCTCACCATTATAAGATAAAATAGAAGAGCTGAACTAAAATTATAACAGAAAACTGTCAAAGCTTCACATTTGCTGCTGAGGGTATGCATAATACATGTAAGATTTTCTTTGTGGAATCAGAAAGTCATCTTACTCTGTTCACCTTCAATCTCATTTTCCCAGGTGAAGTTTCAGCTTAAGTTTTTTGAGAGAACATGAAGGGCTCTAGGTCCTTGAGAAGCCACACTTCTTGTTCTTTTGCTCAGCTAAAAAAATCATCATAATACGTTTATATTATAATGATATACAAAAGTCTGTATTGGTCCCCTATAAGACATTTGTGATCCATAGCCCCAGGGAAACCCACATAACCCCCTGCCCTAACACAGCAGGAAAGGCCTGTACTGAGGTCATGCTGTAACACGTACACTCCTGCCAAATTTAGCAAGAAACACAGAGGAAACTGCCTGGGTTTTACAAATAAAACAACAGCTATCTGTTTTGTTTTAAAGACTGAAATACCGAGAGGAGGGCTAAAGAAATGGACTGTGTTTTAAATAAAAAAGAAACTTAATGCTTGATCAGATCTCTGTTCTAGGATATATAAAAAACTTTGGTCTTGCTTAATTTTGTGTGTAGCTGTATCAGCAGTTCCATCGGGACCCTGAGAGAATAGTGGAAAAAGTTGGCATGCAAGTGTGTTACATCGTAAAACCTCCTTTCCAGTTGTTTTTCTGTTTAGTTGATTGATTCTTATCAAAGTTCCTCAAATTTTGTTTTCTCTCTTGGGAGTTTATAGCTTATTGCTCGGTTGGTTAGAGCATGGTACTAATAATGCTGGTGTTGTGGGTTTGATCCCCATATGGGCCATTCACTCCAGAACTGGATTTGATGATCCTTGTGGTTCTCTTCCAATTCAGAATAATATTCTGTTATCCTGCCTCAGTCCAGATGGGAATACCAGGGATCTCAGTGGCAGGTACTTCACTCACTAAATGGGGATCTTCAAACTGAAAATGTAGTAATTTTATAGCAGTCTGCCCTGCCTGGGTTATTAATCATGCATTGTTTGTGGGGGTTAGGCCTTGGTGCTTTGTCATGGAATAAACTCTAAAAATATAAGTACCAGTAATAAAACCACTCTGGCTGGCTGGGACGTGCTGCTGAGGTTTGCTGTCGGGGAGCTACAGGGTCCGAAATCCATCACCCTGAGTTGTCCCTGGCATGTTTCCCCCAGTGCTCCCGGCACCGCGGTGAGTCAGCCGCCGCTCCTCAATTGCCAAGGCTACGTCAGCCACCCGGAGTTAGTCAGAGAGGGACCAGGGGAGACGTCTGTCCCTCCCCACACAACCATCATTAAAAAGGCTGTGGCCTTGAATACAGAGTGCTGCTGCAGTGGGGAGGTGGCCAGGCTCTCAGGAGGCTCCAGGAGATGATGGTCCACAGCTTCACAGGGCCTGCTTGTTCTTAATTGCCACCGTCCTGTCCCCTGCCTGGGGCTCAGATTTGGGTGTGCCATCAGGGGTGAAGAAGGTGTCATTCTTCGTCCAGGAATGGGCTGGTGGCCCAGGATCTGGTGTCCTCTGGAACCTTTGTGTTGTGCTGTCTGGCATGACAGGGTGCACCTCCACCCCAGCAGGGCAGAGCACATTGTGCCCACCACCTTGAATGACACACAGGCTGGCACCTCTGCTACCCAGGAGATTCAGGATGATGCTTCAGAGACCAGGGGGATGCACACCCAAATCTCTGGAAATCCAGTGGGACTAAGTTTTCTAAAGAAGATGGCCTAGTTTTCTAAAGAAGTGGCCTATCACTAGAAACCCCCTTATTATACTGATGAATACTCAGATACCTTTTAGAAAGGCTGTGAAAAGCAATAGAGGAGGGTGTGTGTTTGCACACATATATTTATAATGTAAAACAGATGTTCAAAACCCATTATTTTATCTCATGCAAACATTTATAATGTTCCCCTAGAAACAGGCAACCTTCTCTTCTTTGGCAATTAAATGCATGTTTGGCTACATTCCTATACATTGATAGCATCTCTTTTTTGTCACATAAACAACTGAGTTAAAGAAATAAATGAAATTAAATAGGAAATTATTTCTCGCTTTTTCTTGTATTACTTGTCACATGCAGCAAGGAAACTTCCCAAAATCCTGTGTATGTTGCTGGTGTTGTATAATGTTTAGAGTTGTGAGAACCTTGTTATTTTAAGCATATCCAGACATAAAATAGCCATAGAGTGATATTGAGTATTTACCATTACTGTAGATGGTTTTATTTATAGAAATCCAACAGCCTAATTTCTATTTTACTCATGTTTGGGTGGATGTTCTGTCACAGACTAAAAAAAATGACCTGATCATACATCAAACAGATGGGTTCAGTTCTTCTAGGTCTGGACTGACAGTTATTACTTATGGGAAATACAGCATGGATTGTCAACAGAAGTTTTCTTGCCTTAAGTTACCACATGTGTCCATAGCATATGGAAAAAGGGAAAGAAAGGGATAATTAAGAACCACATTCCAGAAAGTGAAAAAATATTAATCTAGATAAAACCTCAAAAAATCCAATCATTTAAAAGTGTAAGTCTTGACAAGTCAGATCCCTTCAATGCTAACCCAACATCATCAATGACAACTGTGGCCTGAGTGGAGTCATAAAGGGGAAAGCCCATAGAAGAACACTTGTATTTTTTTTTAGACACAGAACAATATGGTCATCAGGCAATACTCAGCCTGACAGTAATCATTCTGACTACACGAGAGGACTTTTCACAGTGCAATATGGAAAAGGCTGCCTTTTGATACTCAGTTTTAGCCTTGCCGTTGTCAGGGTGACTGGAAAAGAGCTGTGCATAGAGAAGGATAAAAGAGAAGAAAAATTATAAAACTTTTTTGAAGAAAAAAATCAGTTTTACAGAAAGAAAATACTGGTTTCAAATCATACCAATCATGCAAAAAATTACTAGAACTAAAATTTAGGGCAAAAGTTGATGTCTGACATGACAAAATGTTTACAAAATGATTTTCTTTATTCCAGTTAACACTAAATGAGAGAGAAAATAAAATTACTTGAATGAAGGAAATGAGGCAAAACAACATTTAATGACATTTTTGACTGACTTATCAGTGAGGCCACTCCTCGTATCTCATAGCTCCCAGTCTGTAGGATTTCACTCACTTCAGTGACCAGCACGGGCAGGCCCTGTGCAGCAAGTTTCACAGGTACCCAGCTGTGACTCAGGTGCTGCTGTGCTGCTGCCTCACTGCTGGGTGTCGTACCCTGTTGCTGACCTAGTGCAAGATGACCCACTCGAAAAGGTGTGATGATCCTACACCTTCCCAGAGAGGCATTTCCTTGGCTTCAGTAACATACACCAAAGGCATTGTGTTTAGCCCCAGTGCTGTGGCACATGGATTTGAATGAGTCATGTATATGAGTAGGACCTTGTTTTATCCCTCAGCACTGGTGAGGGGGAAGAGAAACAGCCTCGTATTTTCTCATTCATATTTTGAAAATCTAAGACATTATATAATAGACCTCTTAGAATTAGGTAATAAATTAAAGGATAGAACTAAAGTATACATGAAAAAAAAAAAAAAAAACAACAACCAACTTTCAAAGTGAAATGCCAAAGCTTATCTGCGCTAATACTGAAATCACCAAGGAAATTTAAAAGTATTCCACTTCCCTACTTCACTTCTATATACCAGATTGCTGATTTGTCTCTATCACATCTCGTGTGTTTTTCAAAGAACTCTGCTCCAGGATAGACCAATGTGTGGATTTGTATTGCTTTTAAAATACAAATATTAATCTGTGATAAAAAGCAGTTTGTGGGAAACCTGCAAAGCAAGCCGTGCAGCAGGGAGAACAGTCCCCCCTGTCCCAGTCCATCTTAAGACCACAGCTCCTGAATGAAGTCTTCAAGGGCTGGTTTCTCTGTCTACCTCTGCTAAAGACAAGCCAAGCTCTTTTTTAATGGCCACGAACTGTGGAGTCACTGCTGCCAAAGTGCATCCATCAGGATTGTCCCTCTCTGACTGAAGGAGCATGGCAAATAAAAGTGTTCGTCAAGTACCACATAAAGGCCCACAAAACAAGGAATAACTCATGGCATGTACAGCACTTGGTAATAGCCCATTAAACAATAAAAGAACAACAAAAATTTATGTTTACCCATAAACTAGGTACTATCTGCTTTGTGTGCCAGACACAGTTTCCTGGAAATAAAACTGCGGTCATGCAACAAAAGGTTTTGTCATGTGCATGGGGGGATGACAGCCCCTCTCTTTCTACCATCGTAGCTCTCTACTTGGTGAGCACCACGGCCCTTCAGCACTGCCTGCTGTGTACAGTCACCTTATATATTGCTGGTTTCTGACTCAGCACAGGACATGCAGACAATGCGCCTCGCTGAAGGAATAAATAATGCAAGAAGGCTTTTTTTCACCAAACTGAAAGAGAAATGGAAACGAGCACAGAGCAACAGTGCAAATTCGCAGGGAACCTACACGTGACCTACATGTGACTATGCCAGGTGGCTGTCAATTTTGTCCCCAGATAACCTGTGCTTAGTGGGGGTTGAAGCCATGTCCAGTTCCTTGGGAACTGAAATGATGTAAGGATGGCTAAGGAGAATAGGAAAAGAAAGTCAAGTTTACTCAAAACAAACTCAGGTTACTTAAAGCACATGACTGGTTTTCATTTTTTGGCTGAAACAACTCACTGAAAATGTGTTATGTGATGACAGAAAGAGGGAAATTGCCATCTGCTGGTATCCAATACAGCCAACAATATTTTCCTATCCAAGCACCAAAACTGCTTTTGTGCCATATATTCTTGAGCAGCTGGCAATCATAGCAGAGCAACAAGCTGCTTCAGTGCTTTGACACATGGTTAAATGAAAACAAAAGGAAAAAAAAAACAGTAAGAAGATATTGGAGAGTGGTTAGAAATTGGCAAATTGTTAAGCACTAATCTGTGTCTAGACCCCAAATCCTTCATAGCTGGGAGTCGAGTGGATCTATGGTTTGGTTTGCTCCTTTCAGAAATGCAAAATTCATCTTCCTTCCCATGCTGAAGGCATCCAGCTAATACACATTGGAATCACCTGCAACCCAACAGATTCAGCACGTTTTTGTGTTTATGTGTGCTTGTGCTCCCAAGTGACTGGTATGAGGAACTGCAGCGACTCGGTGCTTAGCCCTGAGGAACACCTCAGCTGCAGGCCAGGAGAACTGCACTGTGCCCCGCACAGGCACTGTGACATGGGTTACTGTGAATGACCAGGCGGCCACAGATACCTCTGCAGTGTCATCTCCGTGGTTCCATTGGTGTTGGGTGTGAATGACATGCAGGAAGAAGGCAGATGGAGACCCTGGAGAAGCAGCCTTTGCAAAGCCAATGGATAAGGAAAAATCATGTGGTTCTTTCTGGCACAGACAGTGGACCAGTAGATGACACATAGAATGTCTTTCAGAAACTTTTTTAATTTTAGGGCAATCTTTGTAAGACAAGCCTGTATGGCCTTACACTTTTTGATAAATGTTATAAATAGCAGATCTGGTTTTGTTTTCTTTTTTTAACAATGCCTGTGGTTTTGCTAGAAAGTCTCTGAAGTTTTCTGTTTGCTTCTGCTGCTGACATCTCATCTCATCAGATCAGGAACCTCTGTCTGTGTCTGTGTACTGGTATAACCAAAGTACATATTAGCTTCAGGTGTGAACTTTCAGAGCTACTTCTTTCTGTAATTTTGGCTCTCTCATAACTCTTGTTTTCCTTTTATCCTTCTCTCAATTCCTCTAGTCACTTAATGTGAACTTCTCTTCTTTTTTGAAATCACAGTATCACAGAATTGGTAGGGTTTGAAGTGACCTCTGGAGATCACCCAATCCAACCCCCCTGCTAAGGCAGAGTCACCTAGAGCAGGTTACACAAGAATGTGTCTAGGTCACTTGAATGTCTTCAGAGAGGGAGACTATACAACCTCCCAGGGCAGCCTGTTCCAGTGCTCTGCCACCCTCAATGTGAAGCAGTTTTTCCACATGTTGAGGTTGTGGTTGAGTTTATGTCCATTGCTCCTCATCCTGTCACTTGACACCACCAAAACTGTCTGGTACCCTCCTCTTAACACCCACCTTTGAGATAGATACATGTATTAATGGGATCCCCTCTCAGTCTTCTTTGCCTTGTCCAGGCAAAACATTCCCAGTCTCTCCTCACAAGAGAGATGCTCCAGACCCCAAATCATCTTTGTGGTCTCTGCTGGAGCCTCTCCGTCACCTCCTTGTCTTGTGCTGAGGAGCCCAGAACCGGACACAGCACTCCAGATGTGCCTCACTACAGCCAAGTAGAGGGGCAGGATCACCTCCCTTGACCTGCTGGCCACACTCTTCCCAAAGCACCCCAGGATCCCACTGGCCCTCCTGGCCACAAGGGCTCTGCTGGCTCATGGCCAGCTTGTCATCCAGCAAGACTCCCAGGGCCTTCTCTGCAGAGCTGCTCTCCAGTGGGTCACACCCCAGCCTGTGCTGGGATTTGGGATTTTTCCACCCCAGGTGCAGGACCCTGCACTGGCCCTTGTTGAACCTCATCAGGTTTCTCTTCACCCAATTCTCCAGCCTCCCAAGGTCCTGAATGGAAGCTCAGGCTTCATGGGTATCTGCCATTCCCCCCAGTTTTGTACCATCAGTAAACATGCTCAGGGTACATTCTATTCCTTTGTCCAGGTCATTGATAAACCACTAGAATAAGACTGGAGCCAGTATTGATCCTGGAAAACACCACTGACTACACACCTCCAGCTGGATTCTGTTCTGCTGATCATGACCCTCTGAGGTCTGCCATTCAGGCAGAGCTTGCCTATAAAATAATCTAAGCAAATTTGGTCTCAGAAAAGACAAGATAGAAAAGGTGTAACCTGGAAAAAGAAAACACCACTTCTTTTTCTTGCATTTGAGAGAGAAAAATGGAGCCTATTTTCAATTTCTTCAAAGGATCATACCACTTGTTGCTTCTTTTATGCTTTTGCAGGTTTCAGAATATCTGGGGATTGACTATCACTGATCAAGAAGGACAGGGTGTTACAAAGGGTGGTAGAGGTATGTGGTTTCCCATATATTTTTGTTCACTGTATCACATTTTTAGCATCCTGCTGCAGTATGCCTTTTTCTGGCTGATGCACAGACACTGTTAAGTAGTGTTCCACTTCACAGCCTAAATTCCTTACTAAACATGAATAAAAAGTGCAGCTATATCTGGGATTTCAATTACTATTGTGGAGAAATCTCCTGTTGACACAGAAACTAAAGAGAAGCTCCCTGTGTTTAAAAAAAAATAAAAGGTTTGCATCTTCCTTGAAGAGCTGGAATAATAGAAGCTTTCAAAATACTCCATGGCCTGTCATTTGTAAGCCTCATCTGGGTCTGTGTTTCAGGCACAGCTGGTGTATCTCCTCCTGCTCCACACTGCAGGCTCCCAGAAATGCGGCTATTGGAAAAGGGGTAGTTTGCTGACAGAATATACAGAGGCATTTCAATTGATTGAACATGGGCTCCTATTCCATTTTCAGATGGTACAAATAATCTTGGATAAAAATAGGACTATCTATCTATCAGCACTAGCAGGACAAGACTCAAAGCTTACAGGAGATCCCCACACATCTGGGGAAACAGCTGAGGACCAGGTAGTTTGTAATACCTGAAATGATGCAGGATCTGTGTGGAGAATGGGGCCAAGCCTTGTAGTCTGCATTGTACTCAGCCACTTGTTTCCTTCTTTCTAGAACTCACTTCTAACATAAGATGTAGGCAATGTTTTCTGTGTTACCCAAAGTATGTTTGTTTCAAGTAATTTTGTTTCAGAAGCCTGTCTGTCATTTTGGGCTTCCCACTTGGACTTACAGATGTTTGAAATATCAGCAGCTAACCCTATCTTACTTGCCCTGATCCCTATAGTCCATGTATCCTATCTGTGCTCCACAAAGACAGGCATTGTCAGCTGCTTGAGACCAGAAGGAAGAATTGTTAACTAAAACTACCACCAACTGTAGAAGAGATAAGTTTGTTAGACTAGACACTCATTTCAGGAAGTTCAAAATTAAATTAGAGTCTTCCAGTTTGAATAAGACAAATACTACAAACAAGCCCTTCTGTGCTGCACTTTTATCCTGAATCCTGGTGTTTCCACAAGTTGCAACACAAGTCTCACTCTTCAAAGGGAATCAAGCCTCCTTATACTTTGGGAAAGCCCAAAGTTCTTTGCCTTGCTAACTTCGTTATAACCATGAATAGCAAATTTAAATACACCAATATAAAACCTTCCAGCCCATTAGTTAAGGAAGATGCACTCACATCAATACAAACACAAATAACACAATGCTGTCTCTGCAGGTGTTGATTAGACCTTAAATGAGGAAAAGAAAATGGATCTTGGATTCCTGGAATGACATTAAGTGCTTAATTAAAAAAAAAAACCTCTTCCATAAAGTGAAATTTTACTTTTTATTTCTTGAGATGCCAATTACTTTTAGTGAATAACAATGATGGTTGTTTATTTAAAATGGTAATTATGGCAAGCTTCTTATGATTTTAAGGTTTTCCAGGCTATTAGAAGGTTACAAATATATATGGAGGGTTGGACAACTTTTAGGCTTCCATGTTTTTCTTTATTTACCAGTAGAGAAAGTGAAATTGTGAGAAGATCCTGAGCAACATGGGATGCTTTGAGAAGAGACACAGTGCTCAGGTTCACAGTTAAGCTCCATTGAATTAATAAGTTTTGCATCTGTTTGTTCCAGGTCTGGGAGGCACGTCCAGCTGGGCAAAGTGGCTCAGCTCACACATAGGTGCCATCTGGATGAATATTTAAAGTCTCAGCCTCCCTGTATTGTGAGAAGCAGTGGGAATCAGCTGGATTCCTCATCAGCTGTGAAAGTGGTGCCTGGCATTACAGTGTGATGGGATGTCTTATGCTATCCTTGATTCTTTAGACATTTTACTTGAAGAAGAATTTGGGTTTTTCACCTGTGAATAGATCTGGCCTACAAGGAACCCTTCTGCCACAAATTATGATCCTGACACAGAACTTCAATGCCTGTAAGAGACTCAGAATGCTTTTCTGCCTGTCTTTAAGCTATGAGGAAAGATGATAGAGCACTGCTGACAGTTGTTGGTCTGCTAGGTATTTCTCAGAGAAAGTCAGTAAATAAAAATGTCGCAAGTAAACATTACAAATAATCATTGCTAAAATAAGAATAACAAGGAATTAAGATGACATGATTATTCATAATGCACCATTTTTTC
Organism: Passer domesticus; assembly: GCF_036417665.1. NCBI lineage: Eukaryota > Metazoa > Chordata > Aves > Passeriformes > Passeridae > Passer > Passer domesticus. The sequence continues at coordinate 95,974,101 of NC_087474.1, forward strand.
AAAGAAAATAATAAAGATCATTTGCCAAATATATCCCATTTCATACAATGGATAAAGTTCACACCTATAGAGTATAGTATGAGAATTGCCCACAGAAATCACTTTGGCCCATAAGTGTGATCAAGACTTTGTGTCACTCCAATAAGTATATTGTAATTTATATTTTTATCCAACCCTCTTCTTTTTTTTCCTCATATTAGTCTGCTGATCACCTGTCCATGAAAAATCACCTGTACAAAAAGCTGGCACAAAATTTATGCTACACTTCTGTAGACTCCAGCTCCATAGCAAAAACCCTTAGCTATGGACAGGGAGATCTAATGACCCTCCTCTATGGACAGGGAGATCCCAAAAAGAGTGGGAAAGACTCTGTGGTGGATGAAACCCCATTCACTCAGTAGCTCCATAGATGTAGGCAGAGAAGTAAAGCTGCACAACTCAGTCAGAAGCAGAAGCACTTCACAATGACAGATTATTTGTAAGAGAAGGTATTTTTATAGTACCTATCAAGTGAATTTGGCAGGATATGACACTGAACATGACTCAATAACTTAGTTACCTGCCTAGTCTAACTATCTGGTCAGCTCACTGACATAATCATACAACATCTATGCTAGGATGCAAAGGAAGAGGAGAAAACACCTTGGTGCCCACATGCTAATAGATGTGCCTCACCCATTTTTGGGTTTAGTAGATAGAAACTCAATATGCTAACCCTTCCCCAACCCCTCTCAGTAATAATAAAAGTAATCATTTCCTGGGGTAAATATTTACCCAAGCTTTGGCCTATTCCTCTTCACTTCCTAGATGAGTACATCCTAATATTGCCCTTGCCGTGTCACAGATTTACCCTATGCAGTCATGTATTTCTGAGGTAAGCCTTCTTAGAAACACACCATACTTAAATGCTGATGGTCAGGAGCTGATTCTGGCAAGCAATTAGCACTCAAAGAGTGACTATCTACGCGACTATCTACACAATTACAAACTTTCACAATAAATTACCTGGACATAGAATCTGGTTCTCACTTTTGTTTGCCACGGGAATTCTAGGATGTATGTCAAAGTAACTAAGTGGGAGGAGATGCAAAGCACCTAACAGCTTATACATTAAAACCTTTTTCTAAATTTCCAGCAATAAGCTCTTTCCACAAAGGTCCTCTCAGGGAAATGAGTCTGCCATTTACTTAATATAATTATCCCAGAGTATGCCTTGATCTGCTATCTTGATAAATACTGTATGGCAAAGGCACTCAAAGAACTACCGCACAGAAACATGATGCCTTACAGGAAGCTATTGCTAATAATGGAGACTTTTCAGGGAAAAAACCCAAAAACAGTGTACCATGTGCAAATGCATTGTAATGTGGAATTGATGGAATAAATGTACCCAGGAATACCAAACATAAAAACTGGATAGGTCTGTATGAAAGTAATGTGTTCTGTGTGATTTCTAAAAATAATTTTTGGTGATACCAACTATATTTGATGCCAATACCAAGCAGATAAGCAGCTGAGTCAAAATTATCCTCCTTCCCATGTATTTTTTAAACACATATAGTCTTCCCTCCTATAATAAGTATTTACACAGAGATATGGCACTGTCCCAATAAGACTTGACTGCACATCAGCTACGCTACCAAGTAAACAGGGATGTGGAACTGAAGCCACCTGATAGCAGGCACTTACCTTTGTGCCAGACACATAGAAAACATCTCCCCTAGCTGATGTGTATCGTTTTCTCTCCACCCCATTATGTTTCATGTGTCAGCTTTCGGCAGGTCCTTCCTAAATCCCACCCTTGCCACAGGCAGACCAGATTATTCCACCTCCCCATGCAGTTCTGAGAAATCAGATTCCTCCCAGCTCAGAGGCAGCGGTGCTGAAAAGCTGGCAGCGAGACAAGAGTAGAACATGAAGTATGGACTAGGGAGGCAAACAGTGTCAGGTATAAGACTGGAATGAGAAGGGACCCAGTAAATAAACCACTTGGATATTCACTTATGCTAACCTTGGCCAGCAGCCAGGCATCCAGCCTGCGACTCTCTCGTTCCTCCTTCCCAACAGGGTCAGGGGAGAAAAAATGATGAAAATGCTGGGAGGCTGAGGTAAAGACAAGGAGATTGTTTGCCAGCTGCCATCTCAGGCAAAGAAACCTGGGGATAATAAAGCTAATTTACTGACAATTAAAATAGATTTGAGTAGTGAGAAACAAAGTAAAAAAAAAAATAAAAAAGGAAACAAGCCTTTCTCCCTACCCACACACTGCTTTTTTCTTAGACTCAGCTTCACTCCTTCATACCTGGTTCCTCATCACCCCACCCCAAGCAGTGCAAAGATTTGAGCTGTCCATGACATGCCCATCACTGGCTGATGGGCTCAGATGTATGTGGGCCCAATGCAGACCTGGCTGTTCGGCACAGGATAGTCACTGGCTGCTTCTTACTGTGTTTTCAAGAAGGTTTTCAACAGTCAATAGGTCTATCTGTGCTGGTAACACCCTGCCATCTGCACCCAATACACACCGCCATTGGTTTTAGTTACTGTTGAACAACAGCTGAAATCCAGCTTAACAAAGTGGTAGGTGGAAAGAGGAAGGGCATTGTGTTGCATGGCTCTAACACAGTATTCTCTCTTTATGGAGAATATCAGCTTATTCTCCCTTGCTGACCTTCACTGTCATTAACACCCATAATGCAAAACAGCCACTCAACAGCCTCATACACACAATTCAGCTTAAAAAGAGTTTAAGAACTCGTCGTCTGCATTTTGATTAACCTTACTGTGCCTTTGCAATGAGACCTGTCATTACCATTACTGTTCCCCGGCACAGAACCCAAAGTGCCATTTGCAAAGATAGCTGTGTCTCAGTCAAGGCAGGGTGAAGCCAGAAAACATCACAAAACAACACTTACTGAATTTGTGTTTATTATGTGCAACATATGCGGAATCCCCCTGAGTCCTGGAAGATGGAGTCCTCCTAAATCCCTTCTGATTTGGTGCCTCTGCCTCCAAGAGCAAATACAAACAATTATTACTTCTTAAATGAAGCAGATGAGAATTTCTTGGCTTTAGGGATCTTGAAAAACATACCCGAGCTTTCCCAGTGGAATATCTGCACTGGTTTATTTTTTATTAAATGAGTACTAAAACAGTGATTTATATTTACAGCATCTGACTGTATGTAAATTTTTTAAATAAGCACGTATTGAGTAGGAAAGCGACACCTATCATTATGAACACACTTTCATTGCTGCAAAGCTTTCTCTCTAAGGACTTCAAGCCTGTTTTATTTGCAGTCCCTATAGCTTATCCCTGGGGATCTTCCCCCTATGTAAACCTGAAGGAGGTTGGAGGCTTTGCTGGATTACCATTGAGACACATGGGCAAATGTAGCTAGGACTATGCCTGGATGATTTTGATTTACAAAACTAGGTTGGAAATATTCATCTGTCTCTGGAGGAGTGAACAGCAGCTTGTCACTGCTTTTAACATCCCCCTTTCTGCGTAGGGGGTAAATACATTACATTGGATGTTGCAAGGTGAGTATTTAGAGTGGGGAAATATATTTTGTTTCTTTAGAACATGTACATATCCTTACTCTTGGGTGAGCCTCTGGGACACTGTTACTTAATGCTACTGAAATATGTTTTCAGGTTTTTTCCCTTCCGGATACATCCTTCTCCACAGTTCATGTTCACAACTTCTCCTAGTCTGTAGACTTTAGAAATCTGTGTACCCTATGCACTGTGAGTTTCCTCTGTCCTTCTGGTGCTATGGCTCTGAGTTGTAATCAAACAGTGCAACATGGGACAGAGGATCTCCCTTCCAGAGATGATGACTCCTGATTCAGGCTAAATCCACCCTGTGAAGGCAATGCAGAGAAAGCATCACCTCCAGGCCTGACTGCAGATACCCTCTAGCTTTCAGGCAATGGTCCTTGCAGAAAGAGACCATCTCCTGCCTTCAGAAAGGTACACTTTCTACCATTCACATGTGTTATATCTCCTCTTCTTGAAATTCTCTCCAATGAAGATAGCTGTAAAAAACCCCACAGCTGCCCTTCTACTGAAACTTTACTAATTTTATGTCCTTCCTTGCTTTATTGATGCTAGTTATAAACACCCATTTGCCATAGCACTGATATTAGGGATATCTTTTCCTGAAGAGAAGCAGCTGTTTATTTGAGTATTTTTTAATTTTTCTGGCCCGCCTAAACCACCAAACTTGTTATGAAGCTTTTATGTAGATTATTACAAACAACATTAGCATATTAATTATTCCTCTGTGAATTCCTAAAATGTTAATTCACCACGTACTGCTAATTAAAGAGGGCACAGCTATGAAATTAGGCAGAGACTACAGTTCAGTATCCAACAGAGTTTTCTGTTACCTGACAAATAAATCAGCTTTCACTACTTTTTTTTGATAATGAACTGAAAACACTGCCTGCTTTGCCTCACCAACACAAATAGCTTGGAATCCTCAGGGTTGTTCCTAGATTTGCCTAATAAATATGGACACCTGGATATCACTATATGCTCTTGTTTCACTCTTGTTTCACTCTGGCTTGGTTTGGCATCAGGGAAGTAGGGATTATTATCCAGTAATACTGTTTGGGCTCTGTATTGGACCATTAGGAATCATGGATAAGAAACCTGACCTGGATTTAACTTGTATGTCATGTTGCATCCCAGTGAGCTGGTCTCCAACTCAAAAGACAGTTTCAGTTTAAGGCATGTTAAGAATCCAATTTCATTTACAAATGAAATATCAGTGAACCTGGGAGAAGAACCTCTACTGCCATGCTGCAGTGAGCTGGAAGCACCAAACCTCCCTTTTCCCTTCCTGTTGAGGATGTGTCTGAATGTCCAGCAGGACCAAGCATAATTGCTGGTGGCCTACAGAGCTTCAGGCTTCAGAAAAGGGAAATTTCCCAGCCTGTAACTTGCATGTCCCTAAGTAATGTTTCAAGACCTATGCTGGTCAGAAGGGTAAAAATCACACCTAAGGAGAGGCTCAGGCTCAGGTCTGAGACTCAGAGATGCAAATATAGTGTTCAGAGATTTTTGGTCCATGAGTTTTTAACTAATAGGTGCAGAAAATCCACACCTTCTGATCTGATTCCCTTTTTTTGGCTAATTATTATGATAGATTCATGTGAATACATCTCCTTAAGACTTGCTGGTTTACCACCCTATGTAGCCAGCTAATCTACCAAACAGGCAAATTTTGTGAAGAAAACCCCAAACTGCTGTGATTCCTTTCTGCAAGAGATTGCAGGAGATGGAAAGTTTGGTTACCAGCTCCATGTAGCAGAAGCTTGCACTGCATAACTTCTCACTCAAAATCTCAAAGCCTGTTTAATTAGACTGCAGAGGCAGGTGCATGTTAGAAGCTCTCCAAAGCCTGCTTTATCTCAAAAGATGGACTGACTAGGTTGAAAAATACCATTAATGGAAACAAAGAAGGAAGATAATGTATTCACGAGAAGAGACTGTCCCTTGGTAGACTTGAGCAGTCAAAGTCTGCAGAACAGAACTGAACAAGCCCTTTAGCTTCCTGATCTGGGACAGATACAATTTTTCCTAGAAATATACAATCACTTAGATTGGAAACAACATTTAAAATCAGTGAGTTAAACCACAAGTCAAGCACATGACTGTAAACCATGTCTCTCAGTGCCATATCTACATGTCTTTTACACACCTTCAGGGATGTTGACTAAATCTCTTCCCTGGGCAGCCTGTGGCAACGCCTAAAAACTCTTTCAGTGCAGAAATTTTTCCGTAATATCCAATTTAAACTTCTCCTGGCACAACATGAGGCCATTTTCTCTCCTTCTGTTACTTGGTACCTGGGAGAAGAGACCAAACCCCATCTCCCTACAGCCTCTATTCACATAGTTGTAGAGAGCCCTCCTGAGCTTCCTTTTCTCCAGATTAAACAACCCTAGCTCCCTCAGATTCTCCTCATTGGACTTCTTCTCCAGACCCTTCTCCAGCTTCATTGCCCTTCTCTGGACACTCTACCCCAAATCTGAACACAGGATTCCAAATGCAGCCTCTGAGTGCACTACTGAGTACAGGGGCATAAGTGCCCTGCTCCTGCTGGCCGCACTGTTTATGATACAGGCCAGGATGCCATTGTCCTTCTTGGCCACTTGGGCACACACTGGCTCATGTCCAGCTGCTGCTGACCTGCACCCCAGGTCCTTTTCCTCTGGGCAGCCTTCCAGCCTCTCTGTCCCCAGTCTGTAGCACTGTCTGGGGTTATTGTGACCCAAGGGCAGAGCCCTGCAGCATTTTGCCGTAGTGGACCTCACACCACTGGTCTGGTTCCATTGACCCAGCCTGTCCATATCCTTCTGCAGAGCCTTTCTGCACTCTGGCAGATCAGCACTCCTGCCCAACTTGGTGTTATCTGCAAACGGCCTGAGGGTGCACTTGATCCCCTCATCCAGATCATGGGTAAAGGTGTTAAACAGGACCAGGCCCAATACTGAGTCCTGGTGAACACCACTGGGACCCACTGATGTCTCACCATTCACCACCGCTCTCTGGGCCTGATCATTCAGACAGTTCTTAACCCAGTGAACAGTGCACCTGTCCAAGCCATGGACAGACAGTTTCTCCAGGACAATGCAGTGGGAAAGGGTGTCAAAAGCTTTAATAAAGTCTAGGTAAAAAACCCATAACCTTTCCCTCATTCACTAGGTGGGTCACCTTATCATAGAAGGACTGGTTGGTCAAGCAGGACCTGCCTTTCATAAATCCTTGTGGGCTGGACCTCATCCCCTGGCTGTCTTGCATGTGTCACATGATGGCACCCAGGATTATCTGCTCCATGACCTTCCCCAGCTGACAGGCTTGGAGTTCCCTGAATTCTGCTTTGAACTTCCTTGTGGAAGGGTGTCACATTTTCTCATGTCTTGTCAACTGGGATCTCACCGAGTAGCCAGGACTGCTGATAAATGATGGAAAGTGACTCAGTGAGCACATCTGCCAGCTCCCTCCGTTCCATCTGGCCCCATAGTCTTGTGTGTGTCTAAGTCTCATGACAGGTAACTGATCATTTCTCCTTGGATTATGCTTCGTTCTGCTCTCCATTCATCTCCCAGCTCAGGGGGCTGCATATCCAGAGAACAATGGCCTTACTATTGAAGATGCAGGCAAAAAAGGCATAATGTACCTCAGCCTTTTCCTCAGCTTTTGTCACTTGTTTCCTCCCACATGCAAGTTTTTCTTACTTTCCCTTTTTTTACTCAAGGTAATGTAAAGTTGTATTTAGACTTGCTGCTAAAGAACTCTGGGATCCTCCAATGAGGAGTGCTGTAAAAAGTTCAAGGCACTGTCAGACTGGGGATTTTCTAAACCACAGGGAATTAACTAAAGAAGATAAAGCTATTAAACATTCCATAACCCAGTTGTTTCAGGGGAAATGCAGAGAGATAAGTATTAATAGGGTTTTTTAGAAGATAGAAGAGTGAAGAAATGAAATACTGATAATATGTCTTTTGTCCCTTAAATAAGAAATAGTATGTCTAGAAAAAGCAGAATCTCTTTTTCTTAGAAATAAAATTACAACAATTACAGGAAAATATCCCACATGCAAGTTGTTGTCTCACAATTCCTATTAGGACTCGAAAGCATGGATTGAAATTCTGTATTTTAGGTAAAGATGGAATAATCTTTGCAAATTCATGGCAATGTTGCACATTTGATGGAAGGATCCCACAGACTCAATATCATGAGTATATTGCTTTGGCACGTGGCTTTGATTTGCACGAGGAATATTGCTTCCACTGGTCAAACACAGATGGTTTGGTGAGAGCAATGGAAAAAACAAGACATGAACACATAGCTGATGTGCAATTTCAGCTGGCTGGCACACACAACTCTACTGAAAGAACAGAGGACTCATGAGAAGAATGATATCTGAGCTAATCTGTTGAATAACAATAAATCACCACAACGATATTGTAGGCCTCAACTCCCTTATAAGTACCTTCCCAGAGCAAATCAAACAGGCAGAACTCTCATGGCTCTGTTACTGCTGCACCTGCTAAAGCAAACACAGTCCTATTTTAAAAAGCATGTCTGCTACAGTACTGGTTCACTTTGAGTCAGTGTTCATATCCAGGTCTTCTTTTGGCTGCAGTCAGTATTTTACTGGCACCATAGAGATATACCTTTCCTACATAACCTTTACAGTTTGAAATGATGCAGACAATCCTTATTAACACCTTACAGGCAAGATAATGGCAGCTCTTTGTTTAAGCTGTTTATCTGAGTTCCACTTCTTATGAGGGGATTTAGCCCCAAAGCTGCCTGAGTGCCTCTGTTTATCAATTTCAGCATGTTTAAAAAAAAAAAAAAGACAAATAAAAAGTAGTGTATACAACTGGTTGATCATAGCCAAAGGATATATTTTGAGTCAAAGCTGTGTGTGATCCTGCTGAAAGTCATACACTTCCCTGGCTTTAATCGTTCTGCCAGAGTACCCTTATTTAGCAGCTATGAAAGCATAAGGCAAAGGCACTTATTGGGAAGGAAAGTTTGTGTCTGGCTCTGTCCAGCTGAAGTGAGCCCTTGGCTCAGCATGGCTAAATTGGTCTCTCTGCATGTCAGCCCCTCTCTGCCTGCTGGCACTGACATTGCTGTGCTCCTTAGTGCTGCTGCAGTTTCACTGCTCATCCTCCTCCTCCTCTCCCTACAGCACACGGAAGGCAGGAACATAGAGACTGCAACAGAGGAGGAGTACAACTGCAAATGCCTCTAATCCAGGTTGTAAAAGGCACAGAGAAACAAAAATCCCACTTAAGCATGACACAGAATACAGGTCCTGGAGCATGCTTTGGAGTTTGCTTCCTTCTCTCCATATGAAGTCTCAACAGGCAGCCAATTCACACTGGTGTCAGGGGTAGCTTAGCTGGTAAACAGCCTGCTCAGGTCAAAGGAGCAGCGGAATGAATTGTGGTCACATAGTTAGCACTCTAATAATTAGCAATTGTAATAGCTTGACAGTACATTTAAGGCCCCTTGATTACCCTCTGGAGGTACCATACAAGGCTGCCATCACCAAATTCGCTGGCTGCACCTTGTCTTGGCCACAACCCCTGAGTAAGAAGACTGTGTATAAGGAGCTGACTATATCTCTGGGATGAGTGGTGTGGTCCTGATCCTTGTTTGTTCATATATGGTGTAATCTGCTTTTTGGCCCTGCTCCCTCTGTTTAGTTTGGGGGAAAGCAGCTAGAAGAGTTTCTCTCCTTGCCTTCTGAATGCAAGGTGTAAAGGCAAGCCATTCCCACAAGGCAGGTTGGAGTGCTTCTTCCTGCAACCCTCTGTCCCAGAATGGGGATGTATTGCACTGAAAATAGTCCAGCCCTTAGAGCACATATTTTATGGAACTGCAGGTGGAGGGAGAACAGCCTCAGCACTTGCAGAATAAGATTTTTTTTAATAATAAGTTAAATTTTGGAATGGAGTTGGAGAATCTGATGATGAAGAGAAAAAACTGACAGAGAGAAAGAAGCTACAGCTAATGTATTCATAATGCAAGACTTAGCTGTCTCTCCTGGGACAAAATGAACATTAAACTACCCAAAGCAAAAAAAAAAGAAACCAATTTGCATAGTAGAGGAGGGGAAGAGCTAAGTGTACAGTAGTGTGCCATACACTTTGAGGGCTCTGGTTGAAGAGTGGCATGTTGTTTCCATTGGAAGTTGCCAATTTCAATCCTTTATGAAAGGAAAGAGAAAAAGAAGTAGCAAAAAAGAGAAACATATTCAGGTCACTTTTTTTTTTTTTTTTAATTTTTCCCATCTACAGTCCTCAGGTTGCAGTGACATGTGCCCATTCCAGGCCTCACTTTTTCTCCAGGCTGGGAGTAAGTTGGCTGCAGATCAAACAATCAAGTTCACTTTCATTAATTCAGGGCTGAGCTGCCTTGCCATCATTCTTACCTTGTCCACTGACACAGAAAAATTTCCCCCTCCTCACATGTCCTGGGTAGCACAAAGACCTGCTGCTTGGCACCAGGGAGGATTCATAAAATTAGTGTCCATGTTCAATAAGCACAATGGAGTGGAAATGGCCTGGGTATACTAGTAAGACTGCCAATAGAGAACTCATGGGGAACAGCAGCTTTGACAACTTTGAAGCAAACAGAAAAAAAGCTGTCTTTGGTGGAAAGGTCATCATGCTGTCTGCAGAGTGAGCAATGTGACAAGTCAAACAAGTTTAGCATTTTGTGCACGGTGCCCACGAGAAGACAACATGTCTGGCCGCCAACAGCATCATTGTTGCTGCCTGTGGGCTTCCCACTGTGGTGCTAGCACTGCTGCCCCCCATTTTCCCAAGGTGATGCCACAAGGGAGGCTTGGAGAAGACGCTCAGTGACCAGGGTAACACGCCTGGATGAGATACCTCCAAGATGAGCTCCACAGCCAAGCACAGCACAGGGCACAGCTAAGCGTATGTTGCAGTGGTACTCAGTAAGGACATCAGCAAAAGCTCTCTTCAATGCAGTGCCTTTGTGTGTGGTAATGGGTCCTTATGCTCACAAGATACTACTTAGATCTACATTAGATCAGTTCATTGCAAATTTCAATTCCAGCTGGGGCTGCAAGCATGTAAATTGCTGCAAATGGGAAATGTCGAGAGCTTCTCCACAGATCCATCTAGACCACGTGTAGATGGCAGGTTGAGTATGAGTCAGCAGTGCCCTGGCAGCCAGGAGGGCCAAGCATGTCCTGGGAGGCATCAGGCACAGCATCACTAGCTGGGCAAAGGAGGGGATTGTCCTGCTCTGCTCTGAGCTGGGGTGGCCTTGCCTTGAGGGCTGGGGGCAGTTTCAGGCACCACAATATGAAAAAGATATTGAGTTGTTGGACAGCATCCAAGGGATACTACAAAGGTGGTGAAGAGTCTTGATGGGAAGTTGAATGAGAAGCAGTTGAGATCACTTGGTCTGTTCAGCCTGGAGAAGAGCAGACTAAGGGGAGACCTCATCACTGTTACAAATTCCTCATGAGGGGAAGGGGAGGGACAGACACTGACCTCTTCTCTGTGGTGACCAGTGACAGGACCTGAGGAAATGGCCTGAAGTTGTGTCAGGAGAGGTTTAGGTTGGATATCAGGGACAGGTTCTTCACTCAGAGGGTGTTCAGACACTGGAACAGGCTCCCCAGGGAAATGGTCACAGCACCAACCTAACAGAGCTCAGAAAGTGTTGGACGATGCTCTTAGACACATGGTGTCACTCTTGGAGTGGTCCTTTGCAAGGCCATCCTGATGAGTCCCTTCCAACTGAGTATATTCTATGATTCCATAATCTTTTCCATGGGTATAAAATGGATCTGGTAGGATTTTGCACATCATTTGTGTGAGTACTCAGGACTAAAGCAGAGGACTACACAGGACTAGATCAGAGCAAGTCAAAGAAGAATCACCTGCTCATATGTGATCCAGTTTTTCTCAGGTTGTTCTCATTCTCATCAAATAGCCTTTAGAATTCTAATTTCTGTTCCATTTTAAGGAATCAAACTAAATACCTCATGGCTCATGATACTCTGTGGCTCACTTTCCAATCACTTGCTGTAATGAAAACAGGGATTTGTTTTGCAAGGATTTTTTTTGTAATTGTTGAAACTGACACTTTTAAATAGTGGGTACACCAAAACATAAATCCTAAAGTAACTGCTGTGATAATATCATTTGCACTGTATTGCAAGTATCTCTTAACTCTAGCCCATCTCTCCTGCTTGTCTGCATGACTACCCTCAGCACTGCCAGGATCAGCTTTTTCAGCATGGAGGGCACTGAAATACCCTGCCTTGTCACCACTTAGATTTACTGATAAATTAGAAAATTGCAAAATATGTTATGGGGATCAATGAATGCATCTATTTCACGTAGCCCATTTCTTCCCTCTTAGTCAGTCCCACACAGACTGTTCTCTCTGGAAATTATGCTGCCAGTGAGAGCCACTATGCAATGCATCTGACGTCCTGATAGTGCATACTCTCATTAGGCAAATCCCAAGGATAACTCAGAAGCTAATGAGAATGGTTACAGATGCATTAACAAGGTCACTGATAAGAATATAGTCACAAATCACCTAATTAGGAGGGGGAAAAATCCAGGCAAGCTCTTTTATATTTCTGTTTTACAAGTGACTCTCTGCAGCCAGCTGGTAGCTATTGCTTCTCTTTCCCCTACCTGTACAGATGGCTGCCAAAATACCTCTCCCAAGCCTTGAGGCCTGAGAAAAGAGGAAAGAGCAAAAAACTCCTGAACTACAGCATTTTGATTCAGCACGGAAAAACTAGGTTGTGATTCTGAGAGTATCTCTTCAGGCCCGCTTCTTTCGTACCCTGAAGTGTTGCTCACATGCCCCTACTGCCCTGCTGAGAAGTCTCATTCTGCACTCATTTTGTGTCAAAGGACATTGATGGGGGTGTGGCACTCACTACACTGAAAGCAAACCCTACAGAAATTATAAGAATTATTAATCAGTTTTTCATAAAATCGAACCTCAATTTAAGATAATTAAGGTCTGGCAAAATCAATTCTGGCACCATTAGGAAATTTTGCTTTCTCTGGGTTCTGTTTGCTTGTCTAGAACCAGGACAGAAAACCAAACACAGTGGTATTCCCAAGGGACAGAATAAAGGCACATTTAAATCTGATAAAATGAATAGGATGGTACCTAACACTGACATAATTATATAATTATACAGGAAATATAAAGTTGACATAATCCATTCCAATTTAATCAAATGCTCTATATTTCTATGAGGTCAAAATAAAACCCACATCAACTGCATGAAAACAAAATGTTTCAATTTAACCAAGGGTTTTTAATTTAGCTGAATCAACACCTTTTGAAATAAAACAAAAAAGTGCTTTTATAAAAGTTTTGATGCTACAAGGAAATGCAAAATAAAAAAAAGTCCTGCATCTGCAGCTCTGCTCTAACTACTGCCTTATTGTTAATGGGCAGGACAATTATTCTACTCCTAATAATGAGAATTTAAAATATAAACTGTTAAAATATAAACTACTACAGTCTCATTCTATTATGGGTTTATGACACAAATAATTTGTAAAATTACAATAATGTATTCTATATATAGTTACAATAATATGTATATACAAATATAAAATACTATAAATACTGAACACAAATATTTATAATAGTTGTACAAATCCTAGACCAAAATTCTTACATAAGTTATACTGGCTGTATTTATATAAAAGCAGAATATATATGCTGACTCTAGGAGAGGACAAGGCCTTGCAAGCAGAGATATTATACAAGATCAACATGCCCTTAAGATAGAAATTTATTCCCCTCTCTATTAATTCACTAAATCCTGCTCACTCTTGCTCAATACAGCAAACTTCCCTACTATTCCCCATCTAGTGAGGCAGCTTCATTCTCTGCTGGCACTTTCAAGGTTACTCTCTGCCTGAACAACCCATGCTGTCTTTTCCCGACTTCGACAGAAATCATCTTGTCCTTCATGATCGGTGTGCAAATGTGTGAGCACTAATAAATAACAGCACTGCTCATTCAGACAGCGTCCTTCACAGGAGCACTTTCCAATCCAGCAAAATTAACAACAACATCAAACAAAACCCTTGCCAGCTGGGATATAATAGCTAAACCACGCACTGACTGAATCAGTAAGAAAATAAATCAAGGTGAGGAATAAATATGGGAAATTTATTCATACATTTCTGGAAAAATTCGGTGGAGATCTTTTGTAGACTGGTAGCAAAATGCATGGGGAGCCATGCTTGAACATAATCTTTTTTTGGGTGCTCTGGGCCAGGTCTCCCTACCCACACAGGCACCAGGCAACACATGCAGACATGTTGGTGGCAGGGAGTTTCCCTGAGGGAACAGAGGTTATTTCATCCTCTGGGTAGGGAGGGAAACACAGATACTGTCCTAAATATTAAGGTAAGTCTTGCTCTCAGGCAGCTTTTAAGCCCTGCCTAGAAGGCAGGGAGAGGAAAGGAGCAGGGACAATGCCCAGAGCAGATGCATGAGGAGCCACTTGCCGAGTCTGCTCAGGTCCTCAAGAGTGGACTGGCAAGACTTTCAGCTCCTGCTGTGAAGTGACTGGGGGTGTGCCCAGCTTGGTGTCGGTACCCCAAAGGCTTAGGCAGACAAGAGCCTGAGGGACTGTAAATGCACTCAGCAGCTCCTCCATATTTTAGGTCTGACCCTGATGCTGGCTACAGCAGAGCTTTAAAACAACAAGGAAAGGAAGGTAAAAGCTAGCAAGAAGGTACCAATTCAATGTTAGCACTACCTCAGAGCCAAAGTTCCAATTGAAATCTAAATCAGTATTCTAAGGAGAAATCTGGGTATTTTCCATTATCAAAGATCTCTATGCCTCTTGGATGAGCAGTACATTTAAGCTATCAAGTACACTAGTTAGCTGGAAAAACTGTAGAATCAAAGATTGCCTTTAGAAAAATGCCAAGTGGCACAGGTAGTGCTGCTCAGAGCTGCAGTGGGTCGATGGAGTCTCAGCAGCCAGAAGTTTCACTGCAGCAAACATTTTGGTGATAAATGGATAAATAAAGCAGCCAGCACAAGACCCTGAGTGAAGCCCATCAAAAGGCAGCACTCAAAGGGAAACACGAATGACCAGCAGCTTGAGAAAGCACAAAACATAAAATAAACAAACCACAGACAATCCTGACTGTATTTTGGTGGTAGTCTTGAATGTCCCTCTTTCCACTCCCACTGACATAAAAAAATGTTATAAGATTGAAAAGCCATAAAAACACACTTTCCAAATCTGTGGCCCAGCTTTTCCAGCCATTGCCCCAGCCCCAGCAGAGGCTGCTGGCCAAGGGCATGCACCCTGAGGGGCAGAGAGGGGAGGACAGGGGGATGGAGCAGGCAGCTGCAGGGGCCCTGCCATTTTCAGGGAATATATCAGCAGCAGCTTGCTTGGCAGACTCTAAGACACCAGGCATATGCATACACAATTCTGCATATGATTATTTCTAGTTTAAATTAAAAGATGAACTAAAGTAGGAAGTTCATCAGTGCAGAATAAGACAAAGAGTGAGCAGTCATGCTTGACAGCCACAGGTTTGTGGAAACTTCAGGAACTGTTGCTCTGAGCTGCTTGCAGAGGTTTGCACCCACGTCCCTTCATCGCTAACATGCAGCTCCCATCTGACTTCATTTCTGGATGCCCCATTTATGCTCTGTATTTTTAAAGAAAACTGAAGCATATTTAGAGGATGGGGTTCCTACTGATTTTGTTGAAAAGCCAAACACTATCTTTTGGTGTTTGGAAAAAGCACCATTGTATGTTGGAAAATTCAGACTCTGATCTCTGTTCTTTCTTCTCATCATGAAAGTCAGTGTATGTGCCTTGATGCTTTCTGTAAGGGCTGCATAATCAAGGCTTTTTCCCTGGATTTAGAACACAGAGGTCTAAGCCAAACAAAAGGTCTTCATGGTTTGCTTTTGTTGGTTTTGGCCTTTTTTTTCTTTTCTAACATAGATGTTTTAAACAGCGTTACCTGTAAGACTGAGATAAGTAAGACCTCTCTCTTGCAGCTGGCATGCAATAGAAATTACAGATCCTAATTTAATCTTTTTGTCCAACTTGCATGATTCTAGCTAATCAAGTAGAAAAAACCCAATAATAATAAAAACGATGCAGCTAGAGCATCAGCCCTTCCAACTTACTATCTTCTCTCTTCCTAAAACAGTCACTTATTTATGCCAACATATAGCTTACAGTTTGAAGGAGAATATATTAATTTCTTCTGGATCTGAAGGAAAATATACTGTACATTGACAAACCCTTTGCCAGCAGGGACAAATTCAGACTGTACATTAACCCCAGGCCTGCAAAACACTGTTTAAAAAAGGGAATGTAATGTTCTTCATGTGTGAAAAACACCCTATTCTTCAAACTGAATCACATTTCTTTTCACAGGCAGGTCAATATTTTATCTTGATTTGCCATATTTAGTGTTCCCAGAATGAAAGTGGGTAAAATAGAAAATCTCCTAATTGTCACAGATTCTGTGAGAAGCCACAATGGCTGTATGTCACCTTGAAAAGCAGCTTATCCAGTACAAGAGACCTGCGTTCACAAATTAATGTAAATTATGTGAAAGCACCAAGGAGTGGAACACAGGGCTATTATTCGCTGAAATGAGTGACTCACAGTATTGCTGCTGGAGTAGAGCTCAGGAAAAAATCCCTACTCTTCAAAATCCCAGCTTTGGTTTCATTTTACAAAATACTGTAATTCCATTTTCTAATGAAAGTAGATTTGGCCTTCAATTCATTGGTGTCATCATATTAAAAATTGATCAAATACAATTTAAATTAATATTTTATTCCTTTTGTTTCCCCATGGCCTTTCCTTTCTGAAGGTAGCTGCACTCGGGTGTTTCTTGCAACAACAGTGTCCTGCAGGCACTGACCCCTCCAGGCTTCAGGAGCTCCGTGGCATGTTGGCAGAGCTCCTGCTGGCTGTGAGGGCTGTGGGAAGGGTCCCACATCCATTTTGTAAACCTGTGGCAGAATATGTGTGGGTTTGTCCTGATGGCATCTTGCGTGGTGGGTGCAGTTTGCTGAGGGCTCCCTGCCCTGAGGAATGCACAGTTCCCAGCCCACAAGGGATCTTACAGGATTTTGGGCTAGCCTCCTTCACTCCAGTGCATGACAAAATGAGTGGCCAGACGAGCTCAGCCTGGAGCTTCCCAGCCTTGCATTGGAATTTGTCTGCTGAGCACCAAGCTCAAAGCTTGTCCAACACAAGCTTCATGTTGGAAAAGCTCTTCCCAGCACCAGGCCTCCAGCCAGTCAGGTGGGTCATCCAAGAAGCTACATGAACCAAGGCTTCTTGTGTCTAACCCTATACTAATTCCACATGGTACATATTTTTTTCCCCCACCAGATGAATTTTTCTCTGATTTTTTCCTGAAAAAACAGTGGGAAAGTGCTCTGGTCACATTAAAGTTATGTTTTGCAAATGTTCTGCTATTCATGTTCCATGTCACTTATTAAAAGTGAAATCTCTTGGAGCTTCGCGAATGTACACAGCACTCAGAAGCTGCAGGCAGTTTTCTTCCCTCTTCTGTTTAGAAATTCCCTAACAGCTGGTGAAGTCCCACCTTGAGTACTGTGTTCTTTGGGTCCCTTGCTGCAAAAAGAACATTGATGTGCTGGTCTGTGTGCAGAGAAGGACAAGGAAGCTGGTGAAGGGCCTGGAGCACAAGTCCTGTGCAGAGCAGCTGAGGGAGCTGGGGTTGTTTATCCTGGAGAAAAGGAGGCTCAGGGGAAACTGCATTGCCCTCTGTCATTACCTGAAAGGAGGCTGTAGTGAGGTGGGGCTCAGGCTCTTCTGTCATGTCTCAAGAGGAAGGACGAGGGGAAACAGCCTTCAGTGGTGTCAGGGAAGGTTCAGATTGGATATTAAGAAAAAAAAGTCACTGAAAGAGCAGTCAAGGATTGGAATAACTTGCCTGGGGAGATGGTGGAGTCACTGCCTCTGGAACAGAGGAGACGTCTGGATGTGGCACTTGGAGATTTGGTTTAGACGCGATTGTGGTGGTGTCGGGTTGACAGCTGGACGAGACGATCTTGGAGGTTTCTTCCACCCTTGACAATTCTGTGAAAGACACATTATTTTCTTTCAAATTGGAGACAGAATTTAACTGCAAATGAGACAGAGTTTATTAAACATGATTTGTCATGCTCTTGTAAAAACCCAAGTTCTATATCAGCAAAAATTTTAAGTCTATCCATACTTGTAGCTTCTGCCCTCAACAAAAAACATCTTCATGTTGATCTCAGTCTTAAATGCTTCTACCCTTATTTTAGTATTCATATCCTAAGGTCATCCACAGCCTCTTCATGGAGTAGCTACAGATCAGACTCTGACTTTACCTCCTTTTGTTTTTTTCCTCCAGAGCAGGCCTTGCCTCTGCTCTTGCACTTGGACATGTCAATTCTGGGTGAACAGGCTTTTTTTAGTTAACTCTTACCAACTGCACAGTGTTTTTGTGCCTCCCCAGATCTTCCATCTGGCCCCCCTTTTTAATTTCTGTTTAACTTTATATGATTCAGCCATGAAAAAGAATTTTACAGTATAATCTATAAGATAGATATTTCACAGAATAAAAAGCTGAAATGCATTTCTCAGAAAACAAAAAAAAATGTTAAAAGATGGTATGGTCTCTATTTAAGATATTTGCCATTTTTAAAATGCTTTTTCCTCTGCTGCAAAAACTTCACCCACTCTTGTATTCCAGCCCACAGCCACTGTGAATAGTTTGGAGCACCCACACACATGTTCAACTTCCACAGGTCTAATCACAGAGTCCTTTTCACAGTGATTTTCAGAACAACATAGATGGAAAAAAATAATAAAAATTTAAAAATCAAGGTCGATTCAAAGTCCTGAAAATTTCCAGGTGGTTCTGCAGAAGTTGAGTCAGACTTGACCATGGCATAAGCACTGTCACAGGGATGTCATGCTGCACCTGCCTCCCTGCCAACAGCTGATGGGACTTTCCAGTCGTTGATCTTTGTGCACAAATCCCTGTGATATTGCTGCAAATAGCTGACATCCACGAATCAGGCTTGTTATTTCTTTTTTATACCCTAAACTGTCTTATCTTTTTACCAGTCAGTGTAATTTCAGACAAATGAGCTTAAAAAGTAATGGCAGTCACTCTCTTGCACAGTGGGAGGAGAAAATGAAAGATAAGATTGTTTTTCTCCTATCTGTCTTTATAATGACCATGAAAAAAAGCCTCTGAAATTAGTTGAATGAATCTTGGCACTTCTTTTTTGGCTGAGATCATAATTTCATGGTTAATTATTCTGTATCTAAATTCTCTCTGGTTGCAGCTTCCATGAACTTTTATTACTTTAGCAATATTCCTGGTTATCCAAATCTCAGTTTCTGTTTACCAAGGCAGCAACACTCACACTCAGGACAATGTCTTGACTTGACTTTGGGCTGTCTAGGTTCAGTATACAAGTATAAGTATACAGGATACAAGACAGCAAGTGGGGTTACATATCTTTTCTTGTCGCATTGTA
Organism: Passer domesticus; assembly: GCF_036417665.1. Taxonomy (NCBI): domain Eukaryota; kingdom Metazoa; phylum Chordata; class Aves; order Passeriformes; family Passeridae; genus Passer; species Passer domesticus. The sequence continues at coordinate 95,993,210 of NC_087474.1, forward strand.
GCTACTGAGCAGCATTAGTGCAGGAACCAATGAATTTTTGTTTCTCTTAAGGGTACAGTAACCTAAAATTAAAATCGGAATAACAAGTTTGGGAAGTGTCTGTCTCTTCTCTTTGTCCCTCGCACTGCCAGCTGGGCTTTGCCATTCCCAAAACACCTTTTGCTCCTCTATTGACAGGAGATGCAGATTCAAAATTTCATGCAAAACAGAATTAAATACTCAATCTGGGAAAATGAAAGTGTGGACTTTTCCTTTCAATGTGTTTCAGATATGTACTATTTGCAGTAATATTTTTTTAAATAAAATCTGCCTAGAATACCTGTGATTTTAAGCTGTGTGTCTCTAAAACATTGCAAGAAGAAACTTATATTTTCATGTGAGTACTAATGAATAGATGTCAAAGCTCACTTTACACAACAGCTAACAATAAAAACGCTCCCCACCCCAGATTGATTTTGCTTTTGAATTCCAGTTTAATGGACAAGAAATGAAAATTTAAAGTCCAGAAATTTTACCCTTGCCTCATTCAGAAGTGCTTTTTCTCCTTGGCATTTCTATTGACTGTGCTGTTTCAATGGGGGGAAAAGTAGTTGTCAGTGTGGAGACAATAATACTGAGTAGCTGGGACAGGATCTTGCTCTTGAACGTTGCTCAGGAAGGGCTCTTATAGTCTCAGGTGGATTCTGCTCATGGCTGAATGTGGATCTGGCTGAAGGCCGGTGTGGCCACAGGCACCCCTTGCCCTTCAGGTGGCTTTCCCACAGCTGCTGTCCTACAGCATTTTTTGCATGTACAAGGAGCACACATAAGTAGTCACAGATTGGTGTCCCCCCAGCAGAGGCAGCTCCCATTTACCCTTGACTTGGGAGGGAGCTGAGAGCATGCACTGTAGGTTCAGGGAGTTCATCAGCTTTCTGCAAGGTTTCCAAGAGAATCTCTCTGCCAGCCCTTGTCGCTGTCCCTGCCGCACACGCTCCTGCAAGCGCTTGTGCGAGAGCTCCTTGGTCGCTCGTCAGGCGCCAGCAGAGATTGTTTTGACAACACAGCTATTCATGATGATTCCCCCAAATGGAAACATTTCACAGCAAAGTAATTCACGCTCTGGGTGAGATTTCTGAGCACAACCAGCACGCCCAGTGGCTGCTACTTGCACCACTAAGAAGCTGCTCACCGACTGACAATAAATGAGTAACTTGGGTCTAAGTGTGACACTGCAGCAGGGCGGAGTAGAGAATTGAAGCTGGGCATTTTCCTCTTAGATAACTTTGCTAACCATTGGGGAGCTGGCTAAGAAATATTTTCGCTTTTTGGAGCTAAACTTGCAAATTTCTCGACAGGTAGAACAGGAAATATCTTGAAGCTAATGTAACTTTTTGTCATGGGATGAGGTAGCCTTTTATTGTCCAGTCTCCACATCAGAAAACTGCTTTTCAGGTGATAAGGAAACATACTGCATTGCTAATATGACTGTGAGCACAAATATTAGAGTGTCCAGTAGACCAAACTCATGCTGAGATGTGCAGATGTGCTGCCTGAGGATGCACCTTCTCACCAGTCTCTGAACAAGCTTCTTTTTTCTCTCTATGTGAAAATAGTAGCTTTTTTAAAGCTACTTTTAAAGCTACTTTTTAAAGCTCTTTTTTATATGGTATACAATATGGCACTTTATAATCATAGGTGTCTTCAGAGGGCAAATAGACATCAACAGCTCTGTGCTCCATACCGGAAAGTAGACAGACTCCAAAAGGAGAGATCCAGTTAAAAATAGTTAAAATAGCAGTAAAGTAGCCATAAATGAACGTTATGGAAACTAAAGGTTTCTAACTATTAAAATGACAAAACTCTGGAGCAGCTCTGCAGAGCTACTCAGACTAGAGAAAAACTAAGTAAATGAACAACAAAAGAAAGCTCAACTAAATAAATTAACATTAGGCTATCAAACTTCACAAAGTTAATAAAACATAGCCCTTAGCACCACAGAGCTCATCCTTTTGTTGAGTGTATTGACCTTGTTATTGTTTCAACAAATCTGCTTTACTGTCCTTGGAAAGAAGCAAAGTCCTAGTTATTTCTCAATATTATTTGCTTTTCACTAATTTTCTTCTTCTTAGTATAAACAATAAAGATTGATAAATAAGTATTGCTGGCATCAAGTACAGGGATGATGTTAAAAGTCAAGGTAATACAGGGAATGAGCAATTTAAAAGACCTGTCAAGAAAAATAATTCTTAGGAAAGGGAAGATGAGTATTCAAAAATAAAACTAAAACTTTTCTTTTTGACAAACTTATATTGAAAACTGGGGTTTTTTTCCTTACTTTCGTCTCCTCAAAGATCTGTATGTTGGAGGCCCTACTGAAAATTAACTACTAGAGAAGACTCATCTAGTTTGTTTTGATATGGTGTGAAATGTTCTGAGTGCAAGAAGGCACTTCCCCAAGGAATGGCCATGCAGGAGGCCTTGCCAAGGCAGACGCAAGTGAGCAGTTTAAGGGTTGGCAATGTTTTCCCTAACCAGAGTAACTTCAGGAATACCTACAGAACAAGGCAGTCAGATGCAAAAAAAGCCTTGCCATTGGTACCATTCATGACCCTTGGGAGACAGAAAATATTATGTAGCAGAGAATGTTGTGCAGTCCATTAATTTTCTGGTGTACAGGGTTCCTGTGTGCAGTGTTTAAGCAGCACGAAGCTGGAGGGTGGGAACAGAGCTGGAGAAGAGGTTGTTTTCAGTGCTGCAGAGTATCTGAGAGAATGCTGCCTTGCTGAGTTGCTGAGCTAGTTCTTACAAGCAGGAATTCTTTTCCCATGTGTGCAGATTTCAGGCTTTTCTTTCCTCATGAGCACATAGATGTGCATATCACCATTGAAAGGCAACCAAGGAACGTGAGGTGAGAAAAATACAGCTGATAACTTTTGGGTCTCTTCCCTTATTCTGTCAAAGGAAAAACTCACTCAGCCAAGAAAGGGAACTGATAAACCTTTGAGACAGCCTAATTCATTCAGCTCATCAAAACGCGAAGAGATACACACACAGCCCTATTCATCCTGGTGCCCTTGCTGTACATTAATAAGAGATGTATTCACCCTTTCAGGGGCTCTCAGTACATCCTTTCATTTTGGACAGTGCCTCATTCACCTTCTCCTGAAGTGCTTATTTCCAGTAGCATCAATCTAGGAGGCCATCAGCCCTGCATGCTTGATAATTTTCAATTAAAACAGTAAAATCTGCATTGTATAGGAGGAAAAATGCTGGGATACTAAGGAGGACAATTTCTAAGTTTAGCTATCAGAGGTGAATGTAACCTAATTTAAATGTGATGAAATTAGACCATTTGCCCTAATTTTCATGCATTTAGCATTATCTCAAGAATACTGATGAGGATAGAATGAACACCTGAGAGCAGCTGGCAGGCAGCATGGTCACTGTGTTGCATCACATTCAGGGTTTGATTTCAGATGGAAAGATAGAGATATAAAAATGGGGGACACAGGTAGATTATCTGGCTCTCCAACTTGTTTGGGAACAGGAGAATGCCAGCATTCTCCTTTCAAAATCACGTCGATTTCTTCTTTTACTTCTGCTAGCTTGCTCTGCCTGTGTATTGAAATAAACTCAGTACTGTTGTTTTAGGGGAGGGGGTTGCTCTTTGAGAGGTGTTGGTGGGAAAATTGGGATTTGGAGGATTGTTTGCTTGCATTATATTTTTTAACTAAATAGAGAAAGGAAGAGGAAAACATTACTCCTTGAGTCAGTCCATAAGTAGCAAACACATTACTACTTCCATCTATTGGTAGAAAAGTAAAAATTATTTTACTTGCTTTCCAAAGACAGGAATTACAAGAATTTCTAGTGCCATCTATGAGTGAACACAGAGAATTGCCAGTATTCCTGTGACTTATTTTACACACACACACATGCACACACAGAGATATATAAAATACAGAAATTCACATTGCTTGTCTTACTGTCTCTAAGTCTACACAAGATCTTTGTGAATAAAATCCTTTTGCAGCTATTTAATACACACACTTGAATAAATCCAGTTGGAGTTAGCAAAACTTTAAAACTCATCCCCATAGTCTAAACTACCATCCAAACCACCTGACATTCAATGTGCCGTCACAATGCAAAGTTCTTAAAGGAAAGCCTAAAGGAGACACCTGAGCTCCAGTCTCTAAACTTCCTAAAAGGCAGCAATCCAGGGTCAAAATCTGCTTTTGACCCATACCACACTGAAGAGAAACATCTTCCCACCAGCCCTGCTGTAGATCAGGTTTTTTAAAATACATCTTAATTGAAAATTAGCAAGATTCAAAATCCAGTTGTTGTCCTCCACTCACCCCTGAAAAGAAAAGAACAATCCACCTGGAATTCCCCCCTGGATCTTACTGGCAAGCAATTTAAAACCTTGGAATGATAATTATCTTTTTTTGATACTCTATAGGTTGAATTTAAAATGCTTTTGAATGCTCATCTTTAGAGACTGTCAGAAGCAGGGATGTGGAAAATCACATACTCTAATATTTCTTTTTTGGATGTTCCCAGATGTATCAATTTCAAAAAGTGTAACTTATGCCTGGGAGACACTTTCTATTTTATTTCTCCTCACCCATATCTCAGTCTATTTCCTGAACTTTTTCTCTCCAAAGAGAATAGTAGCAAAGAGAATTGGCGATCCAGAAAATATATAAAGAATGGTTATATTGGATTCCATGAGAGAAAAACATGGAGAGAAGGACTACAACATGTCTTAAAAGACACATTACTTTCCCCTGGGGAAAAATTTAGGCAATATTCATTTACAGAAGCTTCTTAACACAAATTTGCTACATAAAGTATTATAAAGGCTGTCATAAAGAGCGAAACACCAAGCAAATATTTCCTGGTATTTTTTCTACTATTGTTTAAAAAAGCACAAAACCAAGCAGAGCATGTGAGCTTAGCTCAGCGCCGGCGCTGCCTCTCAGCGCTCTGCAGGGACATTCCCTGTGCAGCAGCACAGGCAGTGTGGACATTCCTGTTGCAAGTTCTCACATCCACATTGCCCTAGGTCCAGTGAGTGCAGCCACCTGTGCCAAGTGATGCCCTGGGTTGTCATATGGAAATAGCATCTCATTAGGCTGTGGAAAGATGTACACAGAAGTAAAAATGTGACATCCGCTCTGGCTACAAAGTTATTTTTAGTTTTATGGAATTGTTCAAATTATGGATTATGACACAATTTCTACATTAAACAGTAAAGAAAGTGTATTATTTGTTTTATGCTTCCTTCAGTTTCTCTCAAAAGCAGAGGTCAAAGGAGACTTTCATTAGCTGGGGACTTGCATTTTCTTGATATTTAGGTTCGTGGTAAAAATTCAGCTAAATATGGATTACCAAAGGAGCACTTAAACCAAAAAATGTCTCCCAGAAACAGAATCCCAGCAAGAAATTTACATAATGGTGCATTTCTCATCACTGAAAGGCATCAATGGAAAATGTGAGGGGAATAGAGGGGGATGTTACATCCATTGTATTTTCACCTCACTATTTTCCTCTGAATAAGAACGTTTTATGTTAGTTTTAAAATTACATCTGATTTATAGTAGACCTGACTAAACTAGTCATGCATTTTCCAGAATCAAGCACAAAGGCGAGATAAAAATCAAACTCCAGAATTTTTAAGTTAATACGTTTTATTTCAGAGATTGTGAATGTGCAAAACCAAAAAGATCTACATTTGATTTTCAGTAACCAAAGATCAGCAAATTACTAAGAAGGGCATGGTACAGCAGAGTCCTTGACTGACACCCGTGTTTCAAAGCAGCTGTAACTTAGTGAATAAGTTTGTAAGTGTTCTACATGGGATTCTGACACTGCTGTGTGAAACTCACTCTGTCCTGCTATGTTCTTTCCCTTCTCCTTATAATCCTTCAAATTCTGTGATGTATGTGTGTGTCCAGATTGTACGTACCTAGATTTGTTCTTTATTCCATCACATGGAAGATCAGTTGGGAAAGTATGCAAGTACTCCCGTCCTTGGGCTTTCCACCCACACCCTAGGGCATAAAGTTCTTCTAACAAATCCATGTGTATCAGTAATTAAATTATAACTGCAGACAAGTATTTCCCCTACACAGAGGCACTATTGCATGCCTCATCTTTCTTTACGCCATTTATTACAAGACAGCAAAAAATTTGATTTCTTTACCCAGGATTTATCTGTTTTCACACCTCAAGAGTCTGTGTAGATACACAGTGAGAAGCAATGGCACAACTGCTTGTAAATTTATTATGGGACATGTTACTGCAGTTTCAGCACATTTCCAGGCAATAATGATAAGTAGGTTTTTAACAAAGGTCCTTTGTCTGATATGGTTGCCTGAGGATTTACCCTTCTTTCTGTAAGGTACCACCATGAAAAAGACAATGTCTGGTTCCTTAATCAGAAAAGAACAAGAAGATCTTCAATTTTCTGATGAGCATTACTAGGCTTTTGTTTTTCTAAATGTTGATAAGCCTTCATTGGGGTTTGGTTTTGGGGGGTTTTTTTGAGGGGTTTGGATTTTTGTCTCATTTTCCCTTGGAGTTGGGATTTTTGGAGGGAGAGCTTTAGTAATCTGTATTTAGCTGTATTTTTACCATGAACCTAATTTCAAGAAAATGCAAGTCCCCAGCTAATGAAAGTCTCCTTTGACCTCTGCTTTTGAGAGAAACTGAAGGAAGCACAAAACAAATAATACACTTTCTTTACTGTTTAACATAGAAATTGTGCCATAGTCCACACAGTTTTAAGAGAAAAAAGGATACACTTACTTTGATACATTAACAGTAATTTGGCTATGTGGTAATTTCCTGTTATAGTTTACATACAGCTCTTTGTGTGCATGTTAAATGGCATAAGTAAAACAATTGAGAAAAACAGTTGATTAAAAAACTAAGGAAACAAACATGTAAAAACCCAGGAGAGACCTTCAGAAAATACATTTGCAGGCAGTGGGCAGTGACTACCATGCACATTTCTTCATGGGAACTGAGCTCAGAAGATGCCCTTTGGTTTTGCCCTTGAAAGTAGTGCATCAAGGGAAGAAAATTTCGATTAACTAGAAAGCAGAAAGACAAGTTTTTTGAAAATTCTTCTGAGAGCTATGAAAATACATCTTTATTTTTCTCTTCTTTATTACTACACACTGCCTACATTGATGTAGAGTTTATAACAAAGGTGACCAGAAACACAAATCTCTATTAAAAGAAACCACAAATACAGAGGAAATCAAATTAACACCTTTTGCCAAAACAAAGACATTAGGGGGCCAATTTGTTTTGGCTTTCTCAATAAAAATATGATAGTCCTTTTATATTAACATAATTTTTTAAAACATAAATTGTGAGAATGCATCTAAAAAGTAATGAAATAACCCCCAAATTTCACAGAGCAGATTTAATACAAAAGACCTTCTTTGGAGTCAAACTGGTAAGATTTTTTCTCTCCTTCATTTTAAAGCAAACCCCCAAGCAAACAAAAAAAAGATGCAAGAGAATTATTTCTCCATCCAAATACTCAGTTTAGATATCCATTTCATCCCCCTTCCCACTCAAATTCCTTGCTCAGCTCTACTTTTGACCTTTTATTTTTAAAACAAAGCAGGAAATAAGAAGAGAACTTGAAAATTCATGCAAAATAAGGCTACCTAATTTACTAATGCAAACATTCGTATTTAGAATCCTGGAATTGACCAGCATATCAATTTGTTCCTGACATTGAAGTTGGAATGTGAATCTCTCCCACTTGCTTGAGATTCAAATGTGTCATACCTCTGCACATGTCCTTCCCCTGCTCGGGCTGAAAAGGATGAGCAAGAGTAGTCCTGTGAGTCAGTGTCTTCCCTGGAGAGCCTTCAACCACAGCATTATAAAGGTAGTAGTTTTATTAATTCAATCAAAGAGTGTTTGCCTTCAGCCACCAATCATGGCAGAAAGAGTCGTTCCTTTCATATTTTAGGAAATCCGCCTTTTGCATCCTCAGTGGAGTCAGGTTTAGGGGGAAGTTTAACAAATCTGTACCAATTTCTCCCCAGTTTCATATCCTTGACGGCTCAGCGGGTTTGGCTCAGTCTCTCTCCCACAGTGACAGCACTTCAGCTGGCTGCTGCTCTTGGCATGGGATAATAACCTGGTACATCACTGGTGCCAGGGCAAAGAACCTGCTGGTTCTGCCATGGCATTTCCATGGCCCAAAGCAGTTTGTGTGGCAAGGGCTGGAATACAGCAGTGGGGTACTCACGAGAGTACAGCTCGCTGCCATGCCCGTGCCATGAAAATCCCCAAAAGCTGAGGTCCCTACACTCATCTATTAATGGACTCATGACAGAAATGGATGAAATAAAAGCCTGCTGGAACAAATCAGAATGAGCTTGTTATTTTCACCAATACAGAGTTGACAATTATTTGCACCAGTTACAAAACTGGCCTCTCATCTGTAATGGATGACACAACACAGCTGCTGGGGAGGAAGAATAGATATGTCCTCCCACTTCTTTATGAAGAAGTTCCATTCTTTAAAGTGCTCAACAGATAGAGGTGACTCCTTAGAAGTCAACAAGCATCAGACGTTCAAAGATCTCAGATATTCCGCTGGTAGGTGATCATTTTATCTTCAGCTGTCAGTGTCAGTCAATTGTAATGCTAAGTAAGGTTGCATCACTTGCTTTCCTCAGGTGCAAGGAATGGGATGTTTTGCACAGGTCTGCACAAATTTTTGCTACAAGCCCTCCAGTAATTCTCGAGGTTCACTTTGAATTTAAAAAGCTTTTTTACATCTAAGGACTAAGAGTGCATTCCTCTTTGAAACAGGTTTGATTTATTCCCATGGCTGGTGCAGCTGAAAGAACAGAACCAGCAGCAAACAGCTACATCCAGCTCAATTTGTTGTATATTAAATTCTTGCTAGTTGTTTTCTCCCTGCAAACATATTCCAAAGAGGCAAAACTTTTCAGGAAATAAGTCTCTACTGCTAGTAAAGCACATAGAAGTTGGAGTAGGATGTGTCTGCCATGAATATCATCTCCAAGGGCTATGAGAGCTGATTTTAAGGCATGTCTGGCACTTCTGCAACAGAAACTAATGCTGGGATGACTTCTTGGAGTCACCATCCTCAAACATTGCCTTTCCACAACGCTTTACTGTGACAAAACAGACAGCAAAGTCTTTCATTTGAGCAACTTCTGGCTTCAGCACTGCTGTCTCAGCAGGATGTGAAGACAAGATAAAAAAGCCAGCAGTGACTTTCCCTGTAGATGGGTCAGAGAAAATTTTCATGAAAACAACTTCCATTTAATCTGTAAGATGAAGTTCAATGACTGCAGCACAGTCAGCTCCCAAGCTATTACACATGTAAGTAACAGCTCAGATATTAATATACAGCAGAGATAATCTGTAGGGGTTTTTTTTCCTTTTGTGGTTTTTTTTGGGTTTTTTTTGGTTTTTTTTTTGGGGGGGTTTTTTGTTTTGTTTGTTTGTGGGCGTTTTTGTTTTGGTTTTTTGTTAGTTTTTGTATTTTGGTTTTGTGGGGTTTGGGTTTTGGTATGGTTTTTGTTTTTCTGCTGTTATTGATTGGGATTTTTTCTTTAACTTACTTTATACTTGGGATTTAGCTGAGAAAGGATTTGTGACTGTGTCTTTGCAGACACATGACACTGGCCAGGCTCCTGCTCCAAGTACAGTACATTTTTCCTGTGATTTAATCCTCATGAGGGGCAGCAAAATATTATTTAATATTTAGATTTTATAAGACCTGCCAGCACCTTTTCTTGGGCCATCCAGAAAAATCAGGGTACAGCAACCAGCACTGCACTGAAGTAACTCAGACCAACACAGGACTGGCCCAGCCTGTCCCAAAGCAGCACAACGTAGATCAAAGGACTTAACAGAAAAGCCAAGTTTCAACAGAGGTAAGTTTCATAAAACAAGCCTCAGATTAGATAAGCAAACACCCAGGTCTCGATAGCTGAAGGTGAAAAATTCAGAGGCTCAGGGGCTGAGCCCTTGCTGAGACCATTGCAGCGGTGCCCACGCCGTGATGGAGACAGCCAAGGAGACAGCGGCACCGGGGGAGTCAGAGCTGCCCCTGAGCAGTCCTGTTGAGCAGCCTGAGGACAGCAGGGTTTTTTATGGGTGGAATGATGGTGGTGCAGGGGGGTGAGCAATGTCTGCCTCCTGCCAACCTCTGGAAAGCAGCTTGCAGTGATCCCCCAAAGCCCAGGGCAGCTGCAACATGCAGAGGGCACCTTTTGGGGTTTTTTTCAGAGCATCTGCAGTGTAAGTGCCCTGTGCCCAGGACCTCATGTTCAAGGCACAGAATGGTCAGACTGCCCACTGTTTTCTGCCTGTTTTGAGCCGTCTGAGGATCAGAAGGGGACACAGATCATTTCCACCAGGCCAACTGTGAGCAACTATGTGTGTTTGGAAAGGGATTTCACACACAATGCTGCAGCAAGGATGACCTTGCCTGCTGTGCTCTCCAGCATGTGGGAGCAAGCTCTGAAGAGCCCATCTGTCTTGTTTAGGCTGAGACCCCTTGTGCGAGGACACGAGGCTTTTTCAGAAGGCTGATTTATTATGTTATATATTATATTAAAATACTACATTAAATCTGTACTAAAAGAACAGAGAGAAGATCAGAAGGCTACAAAGACAAGAATAGAATTGGAATCAATAACAAAATCCAGTGACTGCTCACAGCCTTGGCACAGGTGGCTGTGATTGGTCACTGATTGAAAACAATCCACATGGACCAATGGAAGATGCACCTGTGGCCTTCCACAGCAGCAGATAGTTATTGTTTACATTTCTTTCCTGAGGCTCTCAACTCCTCAGGACAGGGAAAATCCTAGCAAAGGATTTTTCACTAAAATATCATGGCGACACATCTGTAAAAGTGGCAGCCTGTGTCAACCTCCTCACTCCTCCATGGCACAGCAGAGCCATTGTTCAGGACAGCATGCATTCATTGAGCATGCACATACATTTGGCTTCAGTCAGGGAGGATGTTTGCTTTGTACCAAACAGATTTGTAACAATAATTTGTACAGGACCAACCTACCTGCAGCGAAAGGGATCTAGGAACATGGAGATAAAGCTGAATGGTCTCTTCTCAAAGACACAATATCTGAAGAATAACAGAAGTGTATTTCTGGGTTAGTGGAGTGGAGATCAGAGACTGGAGTGTTTTCCATCTGCAAAGACTTCTTAGCCCACCAAAGAGGAGCTTTTTTATGCCTGTATCCAAAAACAAACAACAGAGTTGGGGAATTTTAACCTGAATGGATAGACATGTTGCCAGTATCTTCCCTACATTATTAAATGGCCAAGAAAATTGCTCCTTATCCATTTCTGGATGTAGACAGGAAGCATGGTTCTGTCAGTGAACTCATTACCAAAAAATCATTCCTTGTATTCCATGACTATCTTGCAGATATCTCTGCTACAGTCCTTTGCTATGTTTGATCAAGCATTCATAGCTAGTTCAAAAACTGTAGTAAGCTGCACAGTTACTAATTAATCAATATAAACAAACTGCTGTGTCTTGAGTCCCTTAAGAGGAACAGAGGAAAAGAGATAGCAGCTATTTTTGCATCCCAGTGACTCAGGGGTACTGCTCTACGTGCTGAGCAGTTTGTATTTTCCAGAGAACATCCACACCTTTTCATTTCAACAGTAAACTCCAGAGAAGTGCTCCTTCAGCTGAGCACACACTCCACAAATTTCTCACATAAACCTGAGAGAGGATATTTAAGAGTCATACACCTAAAATGTGTCTTGAATACTTGAAAAGGAGAGGTTTTGATATGTGTCAAAATAAGAACTATTCAGCCAGGAATTCTCAAAGTGAGAGCTTATATCTTACAAGTTTAGCACTTCCACCTGGAAAAAGAAACACTAAAAGAAAGTTGAAGACCACCAGTAATGTGGGAAAAAACCCTCTGAGCCAGCATGGACAAACTGCAAGCTCAAGGAAAAGAAACATAACCCGATTTGAAGAAAAGGCTTCATGTGTCAGGAAGAGAATAAATTTGGACAGTACAGGGATAACAACAGTTTACTGCTCTGACTTCAAAAATTTGGGGAAATTAGGGAGGCAGGGAGCAGGGGGCAGGGCTGGAGACCTGTGTGGTGGATCCCTTTGCTGAGGAGAGCCCTGGAGGGACTGCAGCGCATGAAGGACCCACAACACGATGAGGAGCAGTGGGTGGCATGGATCAGCAGAAAAAAACCTTCTGTGCACCAGCCCAACCTCAGGGATCACCTCTCACCTCACCCAAAGGGACAGGGAGGGATTGAGAGTAACATGCTGGGAAGTGGTGACCAGGAAAGGTGGAGAAGAAATGTTGGACTGAAGACCAGTATGAGAAATGTCCTGAAGAAGGACATTTTCCTCAGGGTTTGTTTCATTTATCAGCCTCTTATTTTTCCCCTCCATAGCCAAAGTAGATATTAAAAGTTTCTGTTAATCGGAATTAAATTAAATTAAATTAAATTAAATTAAATTAAATTAAATTAAAATCCCTGGGTGAAGGCTGCTTTGCTTGTGATGAGGGGTCTTAATGTACTTGGCAATTTCACACAGGTCTGAGCTGCTTTTTTTCTTTTTATTTTTCCACCCTTTTTTCTTTTTGCAATCACCCCAATGTGCTGATAGGGGGATATTTCTTCTTTAGGATAGGGATGCTCAATAGGCAACATGTGATACCTATGGAAGGGGACTGCAGGGCAATGAAAATGTTGGCACTTCCTGGCTATCACTTCTGAGCACACAGTGCTCTTTCCCTGCCACAGCCCAGAACGACCTGGGGACAAGCAGCAAAAGCTGCTGTGCTCCAGCCTGGTCCTGAAAACAGAGTGTGAAGGGAGGTTGCTACTCTTGTTGCTTCATACAGCCTTGCACCTGGCTGGGAACAAACAGGGTCTTACTTACCTGTGCATAAACACCAGCTTTTCTGGCTGCACCACCCACACCTAGTGTGTGTGTATTTGGGAAGTGCAGCCCCCTCAGGAGGCAGGCAGGACCCTGCAATCACACAGGGGGCTGGCTGTGTGTACAGCAGTGAGAGCCACTGCAGCCCATGAGGAGTAGCCCTGTTGGGGAGCTGCAAGTGACAAACCCGGTCATCATCCACATGGTAAGGCCCAAAAGGAGCTTCTCCTCCTGAAAGAAACTATACAGCTTTTCACACACAAAACTGTCCTCTCCTGCCCATAAATCATCGCAGCTCAGGAGAAACTAATGCCTGCACCACTAAAGGATTACAGAGCTTTCCTTATGAGGTCAGGAGAGTCCAGAGCGTTTCAATCAGCTCTTTGATATTTGCAATCTAGGCAAAGCCCCAGGATACTGGTTTAAGGATTAGAAAAAATAACAGAAATATTTCTTAAACTGGCTTTGAAATCTGCAAATGTTTTATGCAACAGAACGACCAGGCTCCAGGAACAAGGCAGTGCCAGCAGCTTAGGAGATGGTGTCCACTCAAGAAATATTTGCATCTTTTGGGTGGGACCAGGGTTCATGGATAGAGAAGATAACAGAGCTGTGTGAGGCCTTCACAGTTTGGCATCACTGGCTTAAAAATGAAGCTGTATTGGTCTCAGTTAAACATTACATGAGTGCTTAAAATAAAAGCAGACAGGAGCACACCAAGCTCCAAAAACCATTCTCCACTGTTTGAAATTGAGTTCCACTTCCAAGATTTGCTGATGACACTGAGCTGTTTTGGGTGCATTCCAGAGGAAACTGGAGAAAGGTGGAAAATCAGACAAAATGCTGTCACATTAAAGGCATGCAGTTTGAGCTGTTTCCAAATTATACTAGGTACTGAATTGAGTACATCGATTCAGAAGAGATAACACTGTATTTTAGAAAAGAATTTAGTATCAATCTCTGGACAATATGCCAGTGGCAAGATAGACAAACAAACAAACAATCTAAAAGAAAGCCAAATGTTACAGATGATAAAAAGGCTTTCAACCAGCTCACCAAACAAGTAAGCTAGCATCTAACTAATCATTCAAATTCTGTTTCTCTTCTTTTGAGCAATACAGCTAAGGCAGAATTTTAAGGCACCACAGGATAAGCGTGTGAGTTCCACAAGAAGCTGGGCTGATATAAACCAGCTTTTTAATAGGTTACTCCAGGACATGGGGCTTGAAGTTCTGACCATATGAAAGAATAGCCTGGCTTGGGAGTGGTAGTTGTCAGCACACAACATAAGATTTTTAAAAAATAAAATTACATTACTAGTTGCAGCAAACTTTGCACTCCCACCCAGCAAAACACTAAAATGCACTCTGCTCTCTCTTCACAGAAATGTAAAGCATCAGTGCTGCCTCAAAAGTTTCTGCAGGTAAGCAGACTCAGGAAAGCTCAGAGGGCCCAGGATGCTGAGGGAAGAGATGTGGGAAAAGTGTTTTTAGACAGAGATTTACTTTGTCACCCACAAAGGTAGTGCCAGAGGGGAGGTTCAGCCATCTGCCTCGTAAAGTCAAAGTCCTTGGGTCATCAGGGATATGGCAAAAGCCTTTCAGGGAACCCTCTTCAGGATGGGTTCCATTTCACATCTGCATGGATGATTAGAAAAGATGAATACCATGTTCATGACATTTGCAGATGCTGATTAATTAGAAACTGAAGAAAAGAGCTAATATGCAGCTGAAAGGCAGTAAAAAAATCAATTATTGGTGTATGAGGCATACACATAGAGTCAACACACATTTATATGAGTGTGCACATCAGCTTCCAAACACAGTGAGGGAAATTATTTTCTGAATTACTGTTTTTATTGACATTGGACTCACTCTGTTGAATGGCTGAATGAAAACACTTTTCCATCAAATGCAACCATCTTTTACTGCTGTGTTCAGTACTGTTGATCTAGTTCTTTGCTTCCACAAAGGTGATTTTGACTAGATTCCTGATTTTTTTTATTCCTATCCTGTTTTATCTTTTGTATATCTGTGTAGTAAAAGCAGCATGTCAAAGCATTTCAGGTGAAGTCCAAAAGGGAAAAGGTAAAAGTACAAATTAAAACCTGTTAATTTTTACCTGAGAAATCAAAACTTTGGTGATGTCCTGGACATGACCTTGTAGTGAGAGGAAGGAGCAAAAGGGGTGTGATTCCTGCGGGTGAGCAGTGCTTGCAGTGACTGTTGGAGCTGGGTCTCTTTGCCAAACAAACACATTTTCAAGCCCTTTAAAGCCCTTTCACTCTGACTGGATTCCAGATGAGTCTGCCAGCTGAATGTGGTAGCAGGGGGATGGCAGCCAAGGCCTGAACATCTTCCCACCTGCTTAAGGCTGGCAGGATGTTTCTTTTCTTTGCAATTACTCTGTGACCTGTGAAAGAAAAGTTTTTCATGTTTCACTTCTGAACACTGGGAGTCAGGGCCACTTGCAGTCAGTGCAAGGTCAAATCACTGAATTATTGCTCATTTTCCATTGTTTCCTTCCTCTGGAAAAACAGCTCTGCCCCTTTTCACAAACTGCTTGAAAATCCTGGGTTTGATTAGCACTGCCAGGTCCATCTGCACAGGCGCAAGGATGAGGATGTGAGGCAACAGGGTCACCTGCAAGCAGCAGGGAGAAGTATCAGGAACATTGATCTGTGCTGTGCACTCTCACTGGCCCCACATTTTACACTTTGATACACTGGGCCAAGGATGCCTCAGTAAGCTGAAAGCATCTCACAGGTTTGAGTGGGGACAGATTTTTAGCTCTTGAATATTAAGGCTAACTGTGCTTAGGGTTGGAGGGTTTTTTTCAATTTTCACATACACCAATCTGAAGAGAAGAAAAAGGAAAAGCCAGCAGCCCTCACAGACACACATGTATTCAGAATGGGTTGGACAAGGTTCTTCAAAGGGCTTATTTCCTTTGAATCTCTCTGCTTACAAATCCAGTGATGTATTCTGGATTAGAGCTGTCCTGTGAGAAGTCATATCCCATTTTACTCGGGGCAAATCAATCACTCAGTCCTGCTAGGGCTGGGGCAGAAGCTCCTGTAGCAGTAATTGCTGCTGATCTCTTGCTTCCCCCTGCGATCTCTTGCTTCCCCCTGCTCCTCATCTGTGGCTGCTCCCCCAAGTGATCTCTGTGCTCTACAACTCTGGTGTGTCACTGGAAATACAGGAAAAGAAGATGCAACTCTGGAAAATCTGGATGACAAAGCCAGCTGATGATGTACCCAGGGCAGCAGGTCAGATGGACTGTGAATAAAATGATGCTGGTTTTGTGGGAGTGGTCTGCCCAGAGTAATTTAGCATTATAGGGTAGCCTATAGCACATCCTTTCCTACCCCACAACTCTACTGTGCCATAAATGCAAAGAAGAGCCTGCAATTTCCCTGGCAAAATTGCTACAGAAAAACCTCTTAGGCTAATGAAATCATTCAGACTTTTATGAAAGGGCATGTACAGCTTTACAAGAAAGCCTGACAATTTAACTATAAGGGGCAAAATTAGTGTGACTTTGTTAGCCTATTTTCAAGGTGCCACAGCAACAGAAAGGTATCAGCATGACACTCTTGTAACTCCTTGGGTGTCAAATCAAGACTCTTTCAGAAGGCAACATAAAAGCACAAACCACCCTCCATTAGCAAAGAGAGCTTTGATAGCATCTGTGTCTCTCAAATAGTTTCAGACTGTGGCAGGCAAAATCCCCAGTCTTTGCTGTGACAACAGAGGTGAGTGCAGGAAAGCCTTGGTGTGGATCCATGCTCAAGGCTTGACCTTTCTGGCTGCTGGTGAAAGAACAGACACAAGGTGAATGAATGGGCAGGAGCTGTGGGGAAATTCCACCTCTGCCAAGAGGAGTCACAGATCTCCATTCCTGCCCACCTGCCTTCCCCTCACACCCAGACACTGTTCAGGTTCCAGCATTGCTGGCTGCTGACTTTGCTGCTTTTTTGGGGTTGCCAAGCACACCTGCAGCAGAGCAGGACATGTCCATCAGCCCTTCCACCAGCATTACAGCAAAGCCGGTGTGCTGCTGTGGCTGACACTGAATAGCTGCCTGCTCCAAGAGAAAGGAAGTTGTGCTTGAGTGAATGGATTTAAATCCATGTGTTCAAGCCCAAGTTCAGTAGTGCATATATGATACAACACCAAGATGTCTCACAGGAATTCATGCTTCACTCTCTCCTGCACAGCCCACGATGCAATGCAGTCTCTCCTGGTGCAGCCAGAGTTTCACTGTGGCAGCTGCAGCACTGCAGAACATCCCTTTGCACAAATGGCTTGGCTTTGTCTTGCCACAAAAAGAACAGCAGTCCAGCAGTGATATCTCCTATGGTCACCAAAAAAACAGCTGAGATATAAATGAGATTTATAAATGTGAATAAAACCACTGAAAGAGAAGCATTTCATGGGTAATTTGTAACACGCTAAAGTCCTTGTCTGCTTTGCAATTTAGAGGTCTTAACCACTGCTTGAACTCTTTGTGGACCTGGGAGATATACAGAACAATTTGGTGATTCCCTACCTCTCATAGTTGTGCCATGCCACATTGCCATCTTTCATTCTGCAGGGATGATTACAATCCATGCACCTCATTTGCATTAGCCTGATCAGGCTTTGTGGAACTTAGTCAGCTAAATATCAAATCCAGCAATTCTGCTTACCTAGAAGAAATAAAGCTGGATGAATTGAGGAAAAAGTAATCAGCTTATGTTGTTCTGATGCAAAATACTTGAAGCTGATCTGGGATCATATATCTGGGTTATTACATTGGTATTTAGAAAATTGTGAATGTGGGTATTGGGGGCCCCAGTAAAACCCTTAAGAGGAGAAGTTGTGTCTGCTGCTCATTTTTAGCTGTGTGGCACCTGAGGGTTGCAGCACACCCTGGACATGCCCAGGTAACTCTGAGATCCCAGAGTCCAGGTGCAGCAGCTCCTACATGCAAGAGACAGAAAAGAGAAGCATGCTGGGCAACAGCTGGCCAGATGCATGATTTTCCAGAAATCATGGAAAATGTTATTCTTTAGGAGGACTTGATGGGACTCATACCATTCACAACGCAGAGTCTTGCTCCAGCTCCTAGAGCAGGCCACAGAGTCAGGGTCCTGGTATTTGCCTGACACTGCTGCTGAACCAGTCCTGGGTGAATCACTCAGCATCGTTTATGCTGCTCCACTGTCCTACAAAACAGATGGTGATTGTGCATTTTCCACAGCGTTGGGAAACAGAAGGGATATTATCATGTCTTTCTAGGACCTAAACTCAGATTAAAAAAAATAATAAATTAAAAATTCTCTTTAAATATTTACTAGTGGAGATTTTGTTCTAAGTAATGAAAAATGTCTGATCAAACATAATACTCCTCTGCAAATATTAGGGTAACAAGGCAAAGACAGCACAGAGTGAACTGCTCATCTTTTGAGATTCTGCCTTCTTGTGGAGCAAGAAGCTCTGAAGACTGTTTAATTTCAATTTCCCCCTAAGTAAAAGCATGTTCAAATAAAGCCCAGGGCACATATATCTTTGCACTTACAAATCTGTACAAGTTATGTGCAAATGTGACACACACAGACCTATGCTATTATTTGAACTGTGAGTCATAGAAAAAAGGAATGTAGCAGCCAGCACAAGGATGGCTGAATGAGTTTTCATCAACCTCCTTGATAATGATGTGATAAACTGCCATCAGAGCTTCCTCCGGTTTCCAAAGAAAACCCCACGGCCTGTCAGAGCAGTAGGAAACCCTGGCAGAGCCCCTGCCAGGTCTCAGTGTAGACACTGCAAGTCCTTGGTCGTGCCTGATGAAGGCAGCTTGCACATGAAGCGTGGGCTTCATCAGATGATCACTGAAACCAAATTTGCTCCTTGGAAAACATGCACACATTCCCACAGTCCCAGGAAACAGTGGGCTGCCAAAAGAAGATTGCCTCAGCTGACCTGGCCTAGCTTTTTCCTAGCAGAAAATACATACTGAAGATCTCTTAGGCCAATTTGCCAACTTCTGCAAAGACCCCATGGCCTGTCTTCATCTTAGTCATTGAATGGGCTCATAACTGCTCTTCCACAGATGTTGAGAGTGAGCAGCCAAGATGATTTTACCCACCTGTATTCCCTCAAAAGGTGAACAGAGTGTTGAGCCAAACAGCCTGTGTGGGAGCTCCACGAGAAACCAGTGAATCTGCTCAATGTTTTAACTCTGCTGTCTCCAGGCTTCTTCCTCAGGCGTGAATCCTATCACACTTACAGTTCTGTCAGTCAGGTGGTGAAGTGCATCTGGCTGCCGGGGAATTGATAGGAGAAATAAAGGGCTTTCCTTGAAGCATAGCCAAGTGCCAAGCTTTTCATGCAAAGTTGCAGCCTGCAGTGTGCTGATCACACTGCCCTTACAGGCACAGAGAAATCAGGCAGCAAAAAGCTATGAAGGGGTTATATGGTTTGCCAGAAAGCCCTAAAAAAAGTGAAGAAAGTATAAAGACATTGGATTTAGTCACAATTTTGCCTCAGAACAATCTGGAAACATTCCTTGCCAGAGAAGGTATTATCTTGAGCTTTGGGAGGTGGGTTCTGGTGCAGGCTCTTTCATAAGAGCCAATGATTGGTTTCCTCTCCCTAGAAAGAGCATTAATCCATCCAGAGCAGGTGCTCTCTTTGAGCCAAGACATTGTGAAGGGATCTCTGAGGCCAGTTTCTGATGGGGACCCCAGAGTGCCAGGGAGCACAGGCACCAGCTTGTCCTTCTTGGTTCCTCCTCGTCTGCAGGGAGCAGGTTGGTGACTAGGCTGGGATCTGCCATGGTCCTTGCTGTGCCTTGTCTCTAAGGATATCACTAGGTGGCCCTGTTAGATTGCCTATTTCTAATGAGCAAGTTTTTAGTCTTCAAAAAGATATTGTACTGTTAGGGATTGGAGCTTTTTAATTTTTTTTTTTAAATAAAGGATTCTCATTTTGAAAGAAATCATGACTGTGGGAGCTTGCTGGGATGTTTATTCCCCATATTTTGACAGAAACCCTTCAAAACCACAACTCTGGGCTCAAAGAAATGAAATTTCTTTCAGAAGAGGTTTCTTTGTACACAGTTTGAGATGACCTTGGGTCTAAAGTTAGTAAATGCACACAAATAAAAGAAGATGGGCTTTGAGCAGCCGATAATCTGGTCTGCTTCAGTAGAAAGGTAAACCAAAGGTTTGCTACAGTTTGGCTCAGTGCCAGGTGGAAAAGGACAAGGTTTTTTTTTCAAGTGGAAAGACTGACACATTTGCTAGGACCCCTTACATTTACCTGGGACTGCACAAGGACAACGCATCAGCTTTTCAATCCTGTCATCTGTTACTTGTCCTCTAAAAGGTTATTTGTGCTTCTGTGAAAGGCCATTGCAACACTCAGTTTTCATCACAATCCTTTCCAATTAGAAAAACCAAGAGTGTTTATATAGTGAAGCTTGAAACCACTTGTACAGCTGCAGCATGAAGGCAGCTTGGGAGTGAAAGAGATTGTAACTACAAAAAATCCCACTATCACATTTCCCAGCACTGAGGATCTGGACTGGGGCTCTGTGTTTCATTCCTTGTACAGCTGCTTGGCTAGTCAGCATTGTGAATTTTAAGGAGAGCACAGAGTATCAGCATATTGTGTTGAACTTCTTTAGGGTGTGCTGGGAGAAGGGAGACTTAAAAGGTGAGAAAAGAAGAAATTATTAGTGCCTGGGAGAAATAATGCCTAAAAAGAGTGATGCAAGTTGTCAAAAGTTATTTTTGAGTTATTGATGAGTTATTTCCTGCAAGCAACCACCTCTGCTACCAAAGAGAGGTTGGTGCTCCACCAGTTAAGGAAACCCCAAAGACCAGTTTGGCTCTTCAGCAGTGAGCTGACCTTGCAGTCTGAACACTTGATAACTGTTGTAATTCAAAACTGTGCATGCTCCAAAAGACCAGTTGCCACATGAAAGTGATGGAGATGAGAAAAACCAGTAAGCAAAGAGGCCCACACCTCTTCAATTTATTCACCAAGCTGAACAGAGCAAATCTTCATCCCCAGCAAGGTGTCAGTGGAGAGGTGAGGGAAAAGAATATTTGTCCAGCTGGCACATTATAGCCAGAAAAACTGCACTTTAAAATGCTCACTGTCTTTACATAGGATGAAAAAGCAAGGAGTGGGTTTCCTCCACTAGCATCAAGTCAGCAAACCCACCAGTGACATCTGCAAATGTCAATGGAGGGAAATGTCTGGATACTGCAGAAATGATGATTACTCTTTGCATACCAAAACAGCATCAGCCCCAGTAAGAAAACAACGCCCAGCTTCTCAAAGCAGAATATTTCTGTTCTGAACATTCTGACTAACAAAAACAGGAAAGGTCTGGCTTAGGGCTCAAAAAGCTCCCTCCTCTTTTTTGAAGCCATTTGACTTCCATAGTGCTGGGATTTCTCTGGGAATTTGCTGGGAGGCTGTTAGGAAGACTTCATGTAAGGTTAGGCATCCTCTGGGTTCCCTTCCTTTCCTAAGGACACGGCTTCCAGCTGAAGAGCTTTGAGATGAACCCACGACCACCTTGCTGATTAGAGCTGGTCATTTGCAGGGCTTTCCAGGGGTTATTTGCTGGTTCTAGCCCTGCACTTGAATAAACTAAGCCATCACATTCAATGCAGAGACCACACAACCTCTGTAAAACCTGCTGTGTGAGCTGCCTGGGAATCCCCTTTGCTTACCCATGGTTGCAGGGAAGGTTTTGCAATTAGAAATGGCAAGGAAATTTGGCACAGCAAGCGGCATTTCCCACTTAGAAATTCTCATGATTACACAGGATCAAGTGTTTTGTCCAGCCATACCTGGGTTGGTGACAGAGCTCTCTCTCAAGCACTACAGAAGCCAGCAGGTTTATAGCTGTAAGCTCTAGAGAGATGTGTCACCTTTCAGCCACTGTTCTTGAACTTGAGCACATGTCCCCTCTTATGTGCCAAAATGTTATGTGCAGCAGAAATAGAAGTTAAAGGATACTTAATGAAGGAAAATCTCCCAGAGAAGAGGTGTCTGCTGCCTGCATCCCTTTCTTCAGCACCTCTCATCCCAAGAATAAATTATCCACATATTTCTGAGCACTGAGGCAAGAAACAAGGCCTTCTTACATGTCTCCCAGCCTTGCCTTCTCCATACAACAGTTGTTCTCAATTACAGCCAGCTTCCATCAGCATCTCTCACTCTCCTTGCTTGCAGGAGACAAGTTAGATACTGACTTTGTATTTTCACCTTAGTTGTTCTCTGGGCTGTGGAGGAGGAAAGAGAAAGAAAGAAAGTGAGTGCAAGTGAATATCAAGAACCTGCCTTAGATAAAATATTCAGATCTTACAGTGAATAATACATGGGAATGGAAAACATTTTTCCAGCTACGTGCAAGCCCAGTGCACTGTGGCAGAGACCACACCAACTTGGCTAGCAGCACCTTACAGAGGACCAAAGGGGGCAAAAAATTCTGCATAGCTTCTGTTATTAACTAAATTCCCCCTCAACACTGCAGCAGCAGACACAGACACAGGCCATGCATACACTCACACACACACACACTCATACACATTCTTTACATTTCTGCTCACATGCAGCAAAACAACAGTAGAACTTTGTCAGAGGTTTCAGCTGGAGGCTGGGCTGCTCTGTGCTGCTGATCAGCAGGGACTATCCCCAGGATGATTAATAGAGGTTTTGCTTTGCAGCTGCCATATCGGCACCACTCTGCACTCCTGCTTGCCCCCCCTCTCCACTTCGCTGGTGGCCATAGCAACATCCCCAGCACTGCCTGCAGTGCCAGCTCTTCCCTCCTTTCCAGCAGCCTCCGCTCTAGGAGCCCATCCTCGTGAGCAGCAAACCTGTGCTCTCCACACTTACAGGCTTGTAAGTCTGTGACCATTTCCCAGCAGGATTCTGACATTCCCCAGGTGCCAGTGGCCCTGCTCATGCCCTGCCCATCCCACCACTGCCTGCTGCTGAGGAGCTTCCCAGAGTGAAACACTGTGGCCACCAGGCTCAAAGCACGGCTGGCTCTACCTGCTGGCAGTATTTCATGGGCACCCTCCTGGAGCCCCTTCTGCCCTCCGCAGAGGGGATCAGCCTGGCCTTGCTGCGGCTCTGCTGGGTGCCCAGAGTGCCCTGCCTCTCCTTTCTGTGTTCCTCTCTAACCAGAGGGTTGGCTGAGTTATATCCTGGCACGTCCCTTTGCAGGAGCTGCTGAATCCACCTGGGCACCAGCTGTAGCTGGGAAAATGCCATCCCACTCCACTGGATGGGAAAATGCTCACCTAAGGACATATTGTAGCCTGGGCTGCCTGAGCATCCATTTAATGGGTGCCACACTGCTCTGGGAGCTGCTCATCTCCCTGCTCTGACAAGTTGCAGATGTTTCCTTCAGTGTTATTTTAGTTTCAGGCACAAAGGGCTACTTATTTTCCAGCCTCTGTGCACTAAGGGAATTTGTGAACCCCCCCCCCCCCCCCCCCAAATTTTCTGCCTCAGGATACACATGCATCCCTGCTGGTTCAAGGCACTGTGCACATCTAGAAACCAGGGAAAGGAAAGGGGGAAGGAGAGGGAGCACAGAGCTCTCCATTCCCACTCACAGGCTCTGGGGAACAACTCAGCACTTGTATAAATGCAGGGACTAGGGCCTGCACTGCTCAGCAGCCAATTCAGGTAATGGCCATGCCAGGCTGAAACTGCTGCTCTGGATCAGCTCTATTCACAGCATACTTCTTTCCAATTGCTGCTTGTACAAGTGTTCCAACAGGCTTAGCTTTCCAAACCCTTACTGCTGTTTAAAAAAACAAAAAACCACAGACTGTCTCTAAGGCTTCCACCATACAGCTAGAAGGAAAGATTTAGTTTAGTTTTTTTACTGATTTAAGACATAATTCATTTATGCAAGGAGATAAATATGTTACTTATTGAAGGCCAGTGTATTTCCAGACAGAACTAATCATCATTAGCCTTTCTGATTACTGAGTAAACAACCTGCTTCAGTATTGATCATTAATCTATGATATCGCTTGGATTCATTTTAACTTTGCACATTAATGTCAGCTGCTGTGAGATGCAAATACAATAGATTCACTTTCCAATTTCTTGTCAGAATATTGTACATGTGCTACTGCAGTATCCCAGGCTCAGATATTGCATTTCTCCCCTGAGGTCCAACAAACAAGAATTTCAGAAGGGCAGCAAATGAATTTTTAGCCTGAGGGAAAATGTTTGATGAAAAAAAGTCACATTTTTAATAGTTTTCATGGAAAATGAGATGAAAGTGGGGTTGGAAAAAAAATACTGGAGTGGTTTTAGCTGTAAGTGCCACTGAGGGCCTGATAAAAGCTGTACCTTGTCATTTTTTAGACTAGTCTCTCTGGCACACTAGGGCTCCCACTCAGGCTCACACAAAACATTCCTCACTGGGTATAAGGTAGGAGGAAGACTGCTGCTCCCCGTGGGCAATGTCAGGAAAGAGAGCCTGCCTGGTAAAAGCTAAAATGTAATTCAGGAAGCATTATGATATCTGGATTGACTAAAAATCATTATTTTTATTGGAAGTATTCTTTCTCATGGTGAGAAGTTCTTTACTCCTGTGAATAGCCAGCACATTCCACAATAACTGTGAAAGCCCAATTTATCTAAGAGAAATGTCCATGGAAATCATTTGGGGCAGCTTTCAGAGTACCACCTTGCACTTTGAAAACAGCAAGCAAAGTAGTCTTCCTGTTTTATTCATCAGGAATCAATGGCAGATAGGCCAGGTGGGCTGGACAGCAAGTGGGTTTTAGTGCACAGAGCTGCTGCTCAGCTCATGGCTTCATCCCCAGTTGAGGGAAAAGATGTATGGGAGCATAAAATAATCACTGCATGCATTACCACATTGCCCCCTTGAAAGTGAGGCACGGGGACTACAGAAATCCATCTATATTGTTCTTGGATTCATTATGAGTAGTAAACTGATGTGCAAAAAACTCCCATCTACAAACCACATATAAAATCCAAGCAGTCCTAAAGTGCCAAGAGATTTTGTAGGAGCCCCTGGTGAGGCAGGAAGCAGCTGGGGTAACCTGCTTCTCCAGCCTCCTAATTGCCTTGATCCATTTTCAAGGAAGAGGATAAAATGTCACAGTGACATATTTTGCTTGAGCTAATCAATGCTGTGGGCTGCAAAGCAAAAGAAAACAGCCCCATTAATTCACAATAACCTTCTTCTGAAACCTTTTGGGATTTTATGCTTAGCTGCTGCTAAACAGAGGAGATTAAATAACAAAAATGCAGAACCACTTGCTTTTCTTCTCAGCTCTGATGGGCAGCCTGACAAGACAGACGCAGTGTTGTGATCCAGACCAGACACAGCAGCTCCCTCAGGCTCCTGTGCCAGCTGCATTCCCGTGCTCACATCAGTCACTGCTGGGCTCCCTCCTCTATCCTCAGCAAGCAGCAGCAGGTGTGCTCTCAGGAGCAAGGGAGCCTCCTGAGGAGGCTGCACTGAGCTAAGGCTGGAGCAGAGTTAGAGCTCAGGAAGGCTCAATGAGTGGTGAGCAGGACATGCCAAGTGTTTCCTGTGTGCTTCTTCAAAGGCCTGCAAGAATGAACCACGTCAGAGTTCTTGGTGTGGGCTGCTTTTGTTAGTTAGTTTGTTTGCAGGTTTGGACTTCTTTTGTTAAATATGAACAGAGGTTAGGGCTATTCAGGGAGGATGTCCTGAACCTTTTTTCCCAAAACTGTCCTCTTGCCCTGACACAAGAATGCTTTCCCTGCCTCACTGCCACACCCGGAGGCTGCTCCCATCCCTTTGTATCAGGCTCCCTCTGTGCTCCATTGCATGTGTGCACTGAGTGCAAAGAAAGCCAGCAGCTTTCCTAGGATTGCTTTTTAGCAAAAATTACTACTTTTTTTAAAGCAAAACTTACTACCTTACTACTACTACTTACTAGTTTAATTTATTTTAAAAATAAAAACACCCTGAGGAAAGGTTCCCTTTAAAAAGCAAACAGAGAAGTAGTGAAGGAGTTAAAGCAATTGATTTCAAAGCAATTGGAATCCCAAACTTGATAGGTGACACCTGTGGCTGGACTATTTTGGAATAAGTTTATAGCTGTTTGTAAAGGGCAAGCAAGAGTAAAATAATAAGTTTGGTATGTCAATGAATAATTTTTAAAAATACATATATTGTTTTTAGTCTGACAGGACACAGGATAAACTTAGAAGTCTCTACTTAGTAAGGAAAATTAAAACAGCAGCCTGGGACACATGAGAGGTCTGCTACAGGTCATCTATAAGAAGCTCTATTAGGTATAGAGTTTTAAATTATTTTCTTAAAAAAAGAAACATTAAGTCATTAGCTGAAGACTTCAGTAGCCTTCTCCCTTCCCAGCACAAAGCTATGAAACAGGAAAGAGATTCAAGAGCTTCTTGGGATATGATGGAAATGATATTCTGCAAAGTTAAAGGGAAGAGGGAGGTATGGAGGATAGGTAGCTCTCTGAAGAAACAGTATTAAAAACACACACACACACACACACACACACGCTCTGCCAGTGCGGAGGAAGCATAGCAGGAGAGCAACTTGGCTCCGCTAGGAGCTATGAAACAGCCTGAGACTTGAGAAGAATAGAAAAATAGGACCTAGGGGAAGTTATTCAGGAGAAGCACGACAGAAGGGCATGAATTTATAAGGGTAAAATCAAAGGCCAAAGACAGATAACAGGCCCAGAGAACAGCAATATCACCAGGAAAGTATGTAAATTAATGCATTAGCAAGAAAATAGAGATCACTGCTCAGAGGGAAGGGAGCGGCTAGACCTGAGAAATGGAACAATTCATTCTACTTTGCACTGAAAAAGACACAGCTCGGAGTGGATGGGCAGAAGAATAACACCCAGGAAAAGAGCTAAGATGATACCAGAAGAGAACAAGCCATAGGGTACTCTGGTAAGGTAGAAAATGCCTGAGGTCTTGTTTAACTGATTAGACATGAGGAAATGTACCCAGATTTCTTATCAGCCTATGGGAGAACATGTCAGAATGATCAGAAATTTTTGTTGAGCACTTGGAGAAAAAATGGCACTGGATAATGGGAAACAGAAGAGCAAAATGGTCCTTAAAAAAATTACTTCAATGTCCAGTGATAACAGAGCAAGTGGCTTCAATTGCCACTCCTAGAAAGGCACTGGAACAAATTATCTAATTCTATGTGAACCTGCAGTAAGCAAACGTGTTACAAGCAACCAACATCTCCAACTCATTAATAAAACCTACATCAAATCCATCCAGTTTTTAACACATTACCATACCAGAATATAAAATCTGAGAGAGTCTTGTGGGCATGATTTGGGGATTTTTTTCTGATCCCCTCTTCATAGTTTTGGGTTTGAGCTGGGCTTTTTTTCCCCACATCCAGCTAGGTTTGGAAAGGAGAAATAATTGGTCACTGAGTGAAATAGAGGAACCTCAGGGGACTTTGATAATACAGGAGCTTAATAATGTGCCATGAAATTAGATCTCTTTAAACGTTTCTCGTTATTTGTATATATTACAGTCACTACTTTGTCTGGCTATCCAGATCACTCTCACTGGCTCCCCACCATGACACAGGTGCTGCAAAGTATTTTTTTAAACAGCACAGTAGGAATAAGGCTTACAAGGAAATCTGGGGTGCACAAACACCAGATGAATGTAAATACATATTTCAGTGTGCACATGAAAGCATACTGCAGTGGCATCCAGAGCTGCTTTAAAAATAATTATGTGCATTAGTCATGGGGTTGAGCAAGGAAAGGTTTCGTAAAGGCAGAGTTGTCAGCCTCCATCCACACACAGCCGAGTGTGGGGAGGTGCAGGCAGAGATCTAAGATGTGAAACTGGCTGATAATTACCTTACACCATTCAGCAAGAAAAATTAAGCTGTGAAAACCATACAACATATGTGAATTATCACCTACATGGAGGGGCAGGGTCTCTGAGGACAGGGGCACAACATGCCAGCCCTGGGGGCAGAGAGTGGTGAGGAGAGTCTCAGTGCTGCAGCTGCCTGAGGATGGACGTGTAGGCCTAGGGAAGTTCTGTGAAAGACATGAGTCTGAGAGATTTCAGGGATCCACAGGGGAAACCCAGTGGGTGGCTGCAGGCTTTTCCTTGTGAGGGAACATGAGCATGGTACCAGGCTGGGCAGGCATAATATGAGGGGCAGCTGACCTAAGTAGGGGTCTTGCTTTCAATAAGTGATGGGAACATAACAGAAGAAGATGGGAGCACCTGGAAGTTGTGGATTGTGGTTCAGAAATCTTAGCTATCAAGACACAAAAAAAACATTGTTTAGATTCCTCTCCTCCATGGGTTACCTTGGCTCAGTACATGTCCTCTAAATAAATCAAACAACTGAAAACCACTGGCACTGAAAAAACCCAACAAACTAACCTCAACTTCCCAATTGTTTCAATCCAAATAATTAAGAGAAAAGTAACCAACCTTTTCAACAAAAACTCTAAATTTTCCTTTAGCAACCTCCTACAACACATGAACATAACTAGTGGCTGCATTGCAGACACCATCTGTTCCAGCACAACAGCAACTCACCCACTTCTACCCACTCAGCATGACCAGAATTTAGAAGAGCATGCTGCATGTGCAGGGGAGGCACATGTGTTGTGAGTGGTGGAGGAGAGCAAACTAGGATAAGGAAGGGACAATCACTGCTAGAGGGGGAGCAGAGTGCTGCTCTGCAATGAATCCTTCTTTTGGAGAGGATAGCGAGTTGGCCACACTCGAGTGGGGTGAGAAAAATTCATGGGATAACCAAATGTTTCCCCATCTTGTAAATTGTCTAGTACTCATGCAGCCATCCAAACCTATTGCTTCCTTGCCACCAGCCACAGGCAGCAATCCAATCATTTTTAGTGTGAAAATCTTCTAGTACTGTGCTCCACAGAGTCTTTTCCACAGCTAGGGCATCCCATGGAATATGGGTAAATCATTCTGGTAGTCAGCCTGGGAATTCTGGCATCAGCCCTGGCATAGGCAGAGGACTACAACTTGGCCCTCAAATTCTCTTCCCTCATACAATAGTTTTCCTTTGTGGCCATGAGATTTTGCACCTAACCCTAGGGGAAAAACAAATTACCACATCTCACATGACTGTAAAACAAACTTTACTTAGCAACAAGACACAGTACCTCATTTGTGGGGAGCTACACAGAAATGTATCCTCTTCTGCTGAACTTCAGCTCGAGCTACATTCTCCCACTGTACCCAACAAGGAATGCATAAAATCTACCAATACCTTTTTCTGCAAGAATTTTAAACAATTAGCACAATTCCATGAAGGAGCAATTTCTGTGAAGCAACAGGAACACAGTGCCCAGGGTTGTGCCCAGGGTTTCAATTATCTTTGCAGAAAGAGCTCTGTGCAGAAAGCACTGTGGGCTTCCTCTCAAGGCACGTTGCCAGTGCTGAACTTCCAGTTTCTTTGACTTTATGCTCTCTTGCTCGCTATACTTGGATAATCCAGGTTCCATGGAGTATCATTCCCTTTGCACTTTGATGCTTTGGTAATTCCATCAGTTCACACAGCTAAACTTCTGCTCTTCAAATATCTGCTGAAGTTATATCTGCCTCATTTCTGTAATTGAGCAGTTAGTAAAGAAGTTATTTTCTCCTATATTAACCCTTGTGTCACACCTCTGTTTCCTTATATACCATTGCTCAGTTGACTGTGCGTGAATAAACTGTTCGTCCCTCCTCTGAGCTAATCCAAAAAGTCATTGGAGGTGGGACTGCATTTGATAGTTATGTGCTCAGCATCAAGCACCCTAACTGCATCAGATTACAAACTTGAATAATAATTGGCTTGATTAGGGCAAACGGCATGACATGTAAACCAGTGCTTGAATATACACAGAATGCAACCATTGCTACATAAAGTATTTTATTTTCCCTATTATCTGCCATCTAAACTCCCTGAAATACCAGAAAATCACTTTCCTAAATTATTACCCATAAAATAATCCTCAATCTGCATAACCTTGTAATGACAGAAGAGCAAACAGTTTACAGAGACGGCAATAAAGCAAGCAAGATTCAGTGTCACTTGCAGTAGTAAATTATGCATGTATTACAGGAATCTACAAAAGCAAAATCCTATGCATATAAATAATAAAACCAGCTTATACACAGATTTTTTTTCATTAGTTTGAATCAAGTTTTTACTTCAGGACAAAAACTACTGTAGCACACTAGAAAAACCCCATTCCTTATTTATACATATTATTTTATATTGCCTGTACAGCCAGCTTCATTTTAGACTGACCCTTTTTAATACTGTTTATGGTTGAGATGTCAAACTGAATATATGTGTCTCTGCCCATTTTTGGAGCTACTTTTGTTATTCACTTAAATGTTCAGATTTCTCTTTCTATATATGTGCTCACATCCACATGTATCTCTCTCTATATATACACCCCCTTCCTATCCTGTCTTGATAAAGAGATAATATTTGAAAGTAATGCCATTTAAACAAATCTTTAGGACTCCTGTAAGAACACTTGCCAAGGGGAAGTCCAAGGGGAATGGGGAGGAGGAAGAAGCATAGCAAGCTCCTTGTAAATGGTTATCCTCCAGTCTTCAGCAGGTCTGATAACACTTGGGTTCTGCAGGTTTCCTGCACAGCATCTAGGCTGTGTTCAGTCCTAACTTTCCTTCAGCTGGAAGTTCTAGCTCTCCTCAGTTCCTGCTTTTCTTACCAAAGCAGGGGAAACATCCACTGCATAAGCAAGAGCTCCTGTTGCCATCTTGCTGCAAAGGTTTTGTACCTTCTTGGTGATTTTCATGAGCAGCTCCTCACAGCACTGACTCCTTCTTCTCAGCACAGCCAACAAATTCCATCTCCCCTCTTGACCAGCCAACCTGCTCTTTTATAATACCCCTCTTAATTGGATCCAGCTGTGGCCTATTAAGGGCAGGCTTGTTCTTAATGCTTGATAATCAGCACAGCTGTAACTCCTTAGGGGTGAGATTACCTTCACCATCTCTATTCTCCTACA
Organism: Passer domesticus; assembly: GCF_036417665.1. NCBI lineage: Eukaryota > Metazoa > Chordata > Aves > Passeriformes > Passeridae > Passer > Passer domesticus. The sequence goes on from NC_087474.1 coordinate 96,024,244, forward strand.
TTTTATCTATCCACAAGCTCCTACAGAGGAGGCAGTTTCCCATCTGGGTGCCTGAGACATTTGCTCATGCGCTGACATCTCATTTGATAGAGCAGGCAGAGTTACTGAGTTAGCAGAGATGGAATAGCACAGTACTGAGAGCTGTTCTTATCCTCGACAAAACATCCTCTATTCAAAATGCAAGTGTCCTCAGCAGTACAGTGTGGGCTGGTAATAGTGTTTCTAAAACTAAAAAAAAACCTAAACAAAACAAAACCAAAAACCTAAAACAAAACATGAAAAACATCACAAAACAATTGAAAAACCAACCCAGCAGCACTGATTAAAACAATTAAGCCCTGACTCTGAAAAAAAACCAAAGCAAAACAAACACAACCAGCCAGGAGGCAGCAACAAATAATTTTGTAGGCAAAATGTATTTCAGTTTTGGCATGGTTACCTGAATGCTGGAGTCACTGCATCCTTTTAAGCTAAGTATTATATGTAAGCAAATTGGCCCCATTTGAAAGCAGCAACCTTATGCTAACTTGGAATCTGTATAATTGAATGCAAAGCTAAAGAGCTACACTACATTTCCATGACATTTGTATGAACATGGATGAGCAGAGTTACCCAGCTCAGAGCTGAGGACTCTCATGTTCAGAAAGGACAAACCACTTAGCAAGGAGTAACATTCAGTATTTAAATGAGAATTTATCAGGTCTAAAAGAACAGGGCATTTGTACAGACACAGAAAGCTCTGAAGGCCAAAATTACACTTAAGCAGGAACAAACCCATTAGCAATCAGCATTCCTATTCCCACAACACTTTGGGCTACATCGAAGTATACAGTGAGGGTTTTCACACACCTTTCCATCCTGTTATTACCCTCTGACACCCCAGTTCACACGATCATTTGTGCCAGTGTAACCTGACTGTCCTTAAGCAATTAACCCTTGGGCTGGAGAGACAGCTAGTGCTGAGGAAACCTTTTCCTATTAGTGCCAATTAACTATTTTTTTTAACTGCAGCTGATGCACAGATGAACTAAAAGGCTCCTGTTATAAATGATGCTGCATCTTTTGTGGGTGGGTGCTAAACTCAATGAAATAGAAATAAATCAGAACACCTTTGCTTAGAAATAGTGTTGCAGGTATTCGAGCTCCCCAGTAGCAGTGTCAGGCCACACAGGGGTACAGGAGTGTACAGAGGAGTCTGGCCCTTTACCATGCTCCAGTAGAATATTGGTGCCTCTTATTCCTGAAGGTGGACCTAGGAATCTGAACTGGCTCTGAACCCAGAGACCAGCAGCAATGACCCCAATCTCCCCAAATGACTTTCAGCTATTCTCACAGGGTTCATTTTAACAAATCGTGAACTTTGAATTGTGAACTTTGAATTTTGCCACTCAAAATGAAGAAACAGGTTTTCTTAGCAGATTGGCTTTTGCACATGCCATCTTTGCATATTTATTTTTTAGTATGTGAAACCCAGTTTAATTACATTATACTAGAACTGACCAAAAAAAAACCAACAAAATGTAATCCCAAATGGACATGAAACCAGATATTGATGATTTTTATTATATGTTAAAATATTTTGAGTACAAAAAGAAGATAAGCTAAATTGAGTCACTGCTTGAAAATATTAATATCACTGAACTAAGGCATGAAAAAGCTAGACATGAAAATAACATATATACTGCGAATGCCATTTGACATTTATATTCCCAACTGTTACAAATTCAAGCAAGACTGTTAGAAGGGAGGTTCTCTTGCCTGTGACTGCTTGTTAGGAGTCTTTTTGAGTTACGTAAAGGCACCCCTTCCATACTTCCATACTGGCTTCCCAGTGGAGCACCTCACTCCTCTGTGGGGTAGCCAGTACTATAAGGATTTTAAAGCTTGTATGGAGGAATGGAACACCTTCATGTTCAAAAATCATGTGTAACACTCAGCAAGTTAAAGTCCTCTTCTCCCCTCTACCAATCGGCTATGATACAGCTACAAGCTTGGAGTTTACTTCTGCCTTATCTCCTCCAAATGGCTCTTCTTGCACCCTATCTTGCTATCAACCTGTGAAGATATCAGTACATCTTTCCATAAATGGCTTCATTTGGACTTCCAGCAAAACCTTCATCTTGAAGAGCTCTCTACGTACCTGTAAGAGATTCCAACGTGCACACATATCCCGCGTCCAAACTGTCCAGACAGGTGGTTTTGGCCTTGTGCTTCCTTTCACTGAGATTTTATTGAATTCATAAGTTCATCATGAAGGGCTATTGGCCTCAAGCTTGAAAAGACTAATCAGTAGGCAGAGCCACACCTTGTAAACAGCAAAACGTGCTGGCTAACAACCATCCCAGTTCTTAACAAAATCCCAAACATATTTTCAGGTCAATGCTCTATCCATCTGTTAGTGTTTCATTCAATGTGTTCTCTATTTTGAAACTTATGAACTTGAATTTCAATGTGCATGTAAACAGAAATAATTCAAGAACAGCATCACTGGGCTCTGATTTGTTGTGAAAACGTGATAACCACCATGGGGCAACAGACGGTGTAGAAGATTACTCAGACATGCCTGGTGAGTACCCTGAGAACACGTGAAATCCCAAAAGGAAGGACAGGCTGCAGATTTCATATGTAGGAGCAAAAAAGAAAATCTGCACTCAAATGGTTATGTGGCCTTGCATGACACGACTGCAAAGGTTTATTCACCTAATTAATCAAGACAATCCTCTTTCACAGAACTTGCTGCAAGTGAAATATTACGAAGATTTTGTGACTTGCTTGTTTTCTTTTTTTTACTGTGGTATATCGACCAGACATTTCCCCTATAAGCTTGATTGCTTAGATAAAATTCAAGCTGGATCCATGTGTGATTTCTTAGATGATGCCTTTCCTATCAAAAAGGCCACTAACTTTTTAATGGAATTCTTATTTGCTTTTTGAATAAGCCACAGTAAAACCATATAGCCAAAAATGTTTTATTTCACCATTAGCCATATAACCAATCTGCATAAAATGGTGGCTATATTTTTGTTCAAAACAGTTCCAAACCCCAAGAAAGCTCTACTGAAAACATTAACCAACCCTTTATTCCTATAAAAATAAAAAAGAGAAATTATACATTCAAGAGTGTCTACACTTTTAAACAATAAATTAAACTTTGTAATAGCAACATCAATTTACATTTCAAATTATTTAAAAGAAAAGTACAGCATAGGGTACAAAATAATCTCTTTCCTTACCTTCCAAATACATCAAATAAATTCTTTTATTCCTTTACTGCACTGGCACCTAAGATCTTAGAAGAAACTATAGAGTGCTACAGGAAAAGAAAAAGAAAATTTAAAAACCTCCTGCTAGAGTCCCTAAATGGATATTACCTTCCAAGATTTTGCTGACAAAACTCTCTGACAAAAATGCTAACTGAACTTATATGAAAATACAAGCTTAGTGACTAGAATAGTAAAATATTCTTCAAACTTGCAAAAAAATCCCAAACAACTTCAGCTTTTCCAACTGCTAAGCAATTTATTCCAGTACTATAGACAATTTTCCATATCAGTTGTAATCAAAATCAGTTTTAACCATTACATCATTTGTGAGAATGAATGGCAGACAGACTTTTAGCTTTTATAGGGCTGTCCCCATTATACACCTTGTATTTCTCTATTAAGGTTACACAATGAAGTGTGAAAGCCTAAATAAATTATGTTTAGTGTTCACTGCACAGGTTACTGGAATGTAAGCACTGATCCTCATCATTTATTTTGCAAAACTGGGATTAGAGATAGATTTACATTTGAGTGCATATACTAATTCCCCACCTGATTTCTACAGACAGTAATTCAGATCCTGCTAAACCCCAAGTTTTCAATCATGTATACAAAGCTCTGAATTAGAAGGGCACTGATCAGGACTAACCCAAGTGCTGCCACACTCACCTGCTGCTTAACTGAAGCCTACTGCAATTAAGACTGCTGGGCTGAGATTTTTGTGGTTTTTTTTTGGAATGAGGTGCTTTGATATCCTTGCAAACCCATGTAGATACACCTGATCTCACTTTGAACTAGACTGCTGAGGTTACATAGTACAAGTACAACCCCACTAAGATCAACACAGGCTGTGGATTTACTGTGCAGGAGATTTCAGTCTCTTTCCCAAAGGCAGGCAACCCTTTTCCCTTACTTCCTGAATCAGGATTGCAACCAACCATGTGCGAGAAAGTTGACAAATAATGAGGCATTTGGGCTGATGATGCACTTTCTGTGCTTTAGTGGCCATACTGCACACTAGCTGAGAGCAAATTTGCTTTATGACTAGGTAAGCTGCACCCACAGCTAAGAAGGCACTTCTAGCAGCTAACCTTTGCATCTTGTAAGAAAAACTACTTTTCTTTTCCTTTAAAAAAGTATGTTTTGTACAGAATTTGGTACTTAGTCATTCCTTACTTGAAAATTTAGGTTTTAACTTTTTTTTAAAATTTTATTTTAAAGCATAAATTCTAGCTTGGTGCAAGCCTGCTTCCTGATGCTTCGGAGAGCAAGCTCCAAGGACTATTTATAAAATGTTTATTCTGCAAAAGGCTGAGAGAAATATGATGCTAATCTGGCTTAAGTTGGTAGCTGATGTTAGGTAAGGGGTTTAATAGCCCTAACAAAGCATCTTCCTCCTCTTAACCATGCAGGGCAACCTCAACAGTCACCCAGCCAAATGCAGGTTTCATTTATGTCTCAGAAAAAGACATCAAATGAAAACAGACAATATAGTAGATAAAAATAATATATTTCCCACCCCTACTTTATCTGTTAAAAGCATTTTTATGTTCACAATGTTTGATTTTTTTTTCTCTTTTTATATGTAAGTTAAACCCAGGTCTTATCTGCCCCGAGGAAAACATTTCTTACATGCTTTTCCATATATCTTTATGATTTCAACCCCTGCTAGCAGCACTGTTTAGAAAAGAGATCAGTTTGAGACTGGTCTGAACACCACACTGCCCCTTCAGCAGGTGAAAAAAAAGATCCTTTCTTAAGCAACAGTAACATTACTTTGCCTGTCTGAGACAAAGCCAGTTTTACACTTGTAGGAAACCTCAAAGTGATTTAATAAGGCAAAACAATGACATTTCAAGAAACAAAATCATGTAAGTCAAGTAAACACAAGTTAAGCAGTTAACAGTAACCTGAAGTGTCTCACTAATGTCTATTAAAATAAACACTTTAATATTTTAAATACAACTTTAATTAAAGATTAACCTGCAACTAAAACCAAAATAAAGTACAAAGAGTACTCTTATCCGAGTAGTTGGCAAGAAAATGTCCCCTCTCAAGATGAATTTTTCTTAAAAAAAAAAAAAAAAAAGAAAAAAAGATAATATTTCCTGGTCTCTTACAGACCATACAATTTGTTTTTCCCATAGTATTGCTGACCCTCAACATTTGCTCTTTACATGAGTGGTAAAGAGTGCTACTGTCACAGAGTTAGTCTGAGCTGAAAAATGGCTAAATCCATTGATATGTGGTACTTATGATTCAGAGAAATTTACTTTTTCTTTAGAATGACAGGCTTCAGTGGTTGCAGATGCTATTGTTTGAAACTTATACAGTGTTAAAGTACACTAAAACTAAATTATATTCCATTAGATTGGTATATTTAAACTGTTAATGTAATCTACAGTTAAAACAGACAGCCATTTGAGATGGCTGAGCATTATCAGTGTCAGAACTTAAATGCAAGAAACCCATATAATCAAAACATTGTTTTATATAATGAATTAATCATTCACTTGGCCTTGAACAAAATATTTAATGAAAACTTTGCCTTCTATATAGCTTCAATTAAGAAATGCTTTTAACCAAGTAGACTGGTTGCAGGTTACTATTCAAAATACAAACATTTCCCAGCACATGTTTTCTGGAAAGACTGAAAGAATTAAATAAACTTGCACTGAAATGCTACATTTCAGGATAGAAAAATAAAGCCATTATCAGTGAAATAACTATGTTTAAATTATAATTGACTGATTATGAACCATGTGAATCTATTTTTAACATTTATGCATTTAGTCTGACATAAGAATACTGTATACAGGGAAGAGCTTTTTCGTAAAAAAGTATACTATACTTGCAATAAAGCCAATGCAAAGTTCATTATATAGTTCAGAAATAGAGTTCTTTTAAAATACATGTATATTTAACCAAGTACTGCATAGTAGGAAATATGAGGGGAAAAAGGAAAACCAACAGTTAAAAAACTGAGTGTATATGAAGACTTATTGCTGAATTCATGGGTACATTTTGACTGCATATACTTTAGTATCAACACCTAAAAGACAGGATAATAAAAAGCAAACCCCTAGATTACAATTTTTTTTTTTTTTTTTTTTTTTTTTGTAGACCACCACTATTCAAGGTTTGGTTGTATTTTAATGACTTGTATTTCATACATCTGGTTACACAAAAGGCATTCATGGTTTAGGGCACTGTTTTTCTTACTTTTAACAAATAGCAAAATCTGTCCCTTTCACCTCTATCTCAGAAGTGTTCCCCTGTGAGATTTCTGAAGACATCCTGAATAGGCAGTTTAGTTACTTCCACATCAAATATAAAGCAACTAAGTTAAAATTTGTTTAATTCTGTAGAAATAAATGTTAGTGTATTTCACAGTGATGAAGATCTCAAGGGTTTATTGCTCCCTCTTCATCCACCACCACCACACCAGACATTTTGAATACTTATTGTCATGACCATGCCAGCACAGGAAAAATCAAGGGTAAAATGTTTATGAAGGTTATACAGAATCTTTTCTTCATAGCATCTTCTACCACTTGCCAACTGCTTGGCAATTAAAAACTTTGTGCTCACAAGTTTTAACTCCCACCAAAATCCCCCCAAATTGGTCAATTTTAAATCTATATCTCCATGATTTCTTAATTTTTGCGAAAACAAAAGCCAGCGGGAAGATGTTTTCATAATTATGTTTCATTGCAAGATCAGATCTAAAGCATACTTCATTCAGTGCAAAGTCATCACACACTACACAGAGAGAAGACAAAACCCCTTCAATTCTCCCATATGGATCCTACAGGTACATGTGCAAAACCCAGCACGACTGAAATAAAGATGGACACAATATACAAGATACTTGCGTAGTTAATATTTCCTCCCAGGTATTTAACAAAAAAACCCCCAAAACCACAAAAAACCCAAAAAACTTACAGAGATTACTATTTATATAGCTTTGAGTATTCTCCTTGTGACCAGCAATTCCAAACAAGTTATTAAAATCCAAGAGCTCCCCAATGGTATTACCAAACCCATTCAAGTTTACCAAAACAAGAGCAGCATTTGTTGTCACAATATGACAGTCATCATTTAAATGCACACATACTAACCCAAGTCAAGCCTATACCATGTATCTTGAGACTGGAGCTATACAAGAAATACATTTACAGTGCTTTGGTAAGTACATATTAAACATGAAGAAACATAAATAGCAAATGGAATATAGGAATAACCTTGAACACAAAGAAAACATGAGTACTTCCATGAAAGACACGTATGTCACAAAGATGCTCTGAATATTTTCTTACAATTTATTTTGTTGCCTTTTTTCACTTCTTCACAAACTATTAAATGCAAGTCATGCCAACTGTAAGGGATGACTCTGAGACCTGGGCAGAGGAAAACTTAAAAAAAAAAAAAAGAGATATGTTTTAACAGACAGGCACACACGTAACAAAGCTTGCCAAGTAATATGTGCATGTCCATTACCATTTTACATTTGGAATCACAGACTGATTGAGCTACCTGACACAATTTAGTAAGGTAAGAGTGAACCAGTCTTTTGGTTTTTAATCTATGCCCAATCGAGCAAGATGACAATGATCCATATATTACAGAAAACTCCAGTCAAAGTGAAACTTGGAATCCACTATGTAAAGATGAGCACAAACCTATTCACCATTCAACCTAAGAAGCCAAGAAGGTTTCCATGTTGCCAACTACTCTGCACATCTCAATTAAAACTCTTTTGATCAATAAACAGTAACCAGATATCTTCTTCAGCTATAGCTAAAAATGTAATCTTGGAGAAAGGACCAAGCCTACGAAAGACAAGTCAGTAATTTAGCTCATCCTACATGCACTTTCTAGTTATCTCCTGGGGGAAAAAAACAGTCTTCCAGTGACATGAGAGACGCATATTGTACAGCTGTGATAGTTTCTATAATGAAACTCCAGCTATAAATGGTAATATCTATAATACAAACCATAATTCTAAAATACATCTGAATATGTGTGTGCATATATATCTCTCTGAAAAAAAGAATTATCTAATTTTCTCTTTTATACATATAAACATCTGGCTAATATGCCCCATAAAAATTCTTCCCTATTTAGGACTAATTTTTTAAATAACAGAGTTTTAAACAGTCCCTTAGAATATTTTTTAAACACTATCAAAAATTAATAACTATGTCAGGTTAATCAAAAAGCACACACAAAATAATTTAACATTATACAAATGTGGTTATACTGTTCAGAAAGTCCAATTCTCCCATCTGAAATGAAATAGAGACCAGTGTACCTTAGGGTGAATTATTCATCAAAGTACAAATTCATTATTTCTTTCCATGTAAATCTTCAGGTGAATTTAACTGCATTTCTGTATAAGCAAGAAACACAGTAAATCTGGAGAACTCTTGCAAAAGGGAGTCGTGTTTTGCCGGGTAAGAGCGTTTTGCTGGAGGGCAGCAAGTCAACATTTTATCACCATCTGAACACTAGCAACACCTGTGCCCTTGTAAGCTTCACACCTTGAAATAGCAGCAACATATTTGATGGGTTCAGTAGTAGTTTTTCTTCCAGTATTGGATTAGACTACTTTGCATATACAGTAAGTCAAAAGTCTAGTACTTGTGTGCAACATTAATCCATATTTACATCTGAGAACTCATAAATACACATGGAAACAAACATGACACAGAATGAAACCTCATTTTAAGTTAAAATGTTTTCAGTCCACATATAGAAACAGCAGTGAAAAGTATAAAGGAGATGGACAGCAGAAACAGAAGAAAAGGGATGCAATAACCAAAACTGTAAGAAGTAGGTCACTGTCAAAAGGGCAAGTTGCAACTAAAATTGATCAACAAGAGATGTAGACTGTACCATCTGCATAAATGCCTAACTGCAGCATTATTATCACATCACATACAGTAGATGTGATTTGTAAGCAGCATATTATAACAGCTGGCATACTCACTAATAGATTTACGGTAACTGAATACTAAATTTCTCCAGCTCAGTAGTTATGCATTAGCCTTTAAACTCTTCATCAGCCTTTTAGTCAAGGTTACAGTTCCATGGATGTTTAGTATCCCAATAAGAAATTTACAAATATTCAATGAGCTTTCATACAATACAAATATATTAAATACCTTCTTAGGGAGTATCATTTCAATAATAGGAATTTTCCTTTTGCTATTTCAAAGGAAAAACAAGGAACTTTGTAACTTCCAAAGTAAAGGGTGTTTTAAGGCAGTAAAAGATATGTGTTAAGGTCTCCATGATTGTTTATGGTTGTCTATGTGAATAAAGCATATTACACACAATTGCTGTCATATATTTATCTATGTGACTTTGTTATACTGTACATGATTTAGCAATCTTCTTGAGAAATTTAAAGTGCCACAGTTCAAATGTGCTCATCTGTCTTTTCATGGGCTTCTAGTCCGTTCTGGTTGCTTTCAGAAACAAGCCCTTACTTTACTTAAAGAGCAGGTTTTTTACGCAAACAAAGACATCCTTCACTGCTGTGCTAACTAGAATCCAGTGGTCGAACCAATCCTTCTTTGTAAACACGAAGAATAGCTTCACAAACAAATTTGTATTGACTCTGTGGAGGAAAGAAAACACAAAAACATTTACAGATGTTCAGTTAAACTGCTGATTAGACAGTATTATTGAATAGGACTAACAGTTCCACAGCTTCCTTTTTTCCTGAGCAATGACAGGAGAGGGGCTACAAGGATGGGAGGAGAAAATCCTGCTCTTCTGTCTGTGTTTGCAGTAAACAAAGCTGACATTTACTCTTCCTTGAAGGACAAGCATTAAAAAATCACACACCAAGGAAAATATAGTTCCCCAAACTAAAATAATATGTGCTTAATTTTCAGGGAAAAGGAATTATTTGTAAAAACTATGCATGACTTTTGACTAAATTTAACATGATATTAACCTTCTTTATACATCTCATCTATTTTGGGGGGGGATTGGTAGTTATCTGATTATTACAAGTATTCTGAGCTTGCCAATCCTGCAGCTGCATATTACTGGGCATATTTAAAGTTGACATATAGGATCTATAGGTGCAACTACCTAACTGAACTCTTTTTTTTTTTTTTTTTTTTTTTCCCCAAACAACCTACAGTACTGCAGAAGGAGTCACTTTATTGTCAATTTTTGATCAGACCACATATCTCCTTTTGTAACAGAAGGGGATCAAAACCTTTCAAATTAATATTTTTGAAGATCAGCAGCCACATTAATTCTTCTTTCACCCAACATTTTGATCTCAATTAGATCTTCAAGTCTTCACAAATCAGAGTTTCTTTTTTGCATTATACTATTACAAAGACTAGCTCTTCTACAACCTTGTAATGGTACCTATTTGTTAAAAACAATTAGCCTGTAAGCCTCTTCCTAAAAAGTGATACATGGAGACATTATCAATAGGACTAGTGCAGAACTAAAAATCCAGGTAGCCTGAATAAATTTTTTTGACTAACACAATCCTGAGAACACAAGATGATTGAAATTTAAAAGAATTTGCAAAGATCAAAGTATCCTCGCTTCTTCTGTGAAAGTACTATTGTCAAGCCCCCAAATGAACCCTTTTCTCCAAAGTTCTGTCATATATTCAGAGAAGCAAAGCTTCACATTTTTAATAACCCTTTTTCTATCTTTGAAATGTTCTCCCAGCTGCCCTTGTATTGTCAGCTTCCATCAACTTCTGAAGCATCTGCAAACATTCTCCCAACATCTCCCAAAGAGCAGGGCTAAAAGATAACATTTGGACTGTGAAGGACCTTAGGTTGTCTTTATATACCAGTGGTTTGGAATGTCATTCTTGTCCATAACATAACACAATACATTTTCTTTTAAGTACAGAAAAACTTAAGGAAAACAGGAAGGTGGAAATGAGTTTTCTGCATTGCAGTTTTCCTGGCTTTTCTTTCAACCTTTCAGTCAATTACTCCCACCTTCAATATCATTTTGTTCTTATTTCTTAATTACCTTGACTTGTATCTTCACTGTTATTGTCATTTCCTTATTTCTACTGCCTGAACAAGCCAGGTGTGGTATTTAGCTCTCTGTTCTATACTTCTGTTAACTTGTGTGATCAAGTTACTGAACAAATAAAAGAATGAGCACTTCACCATTGCTTCCTCTGACTCAATCTCTGACTACTTGTTTTCTTTGCTGTTATCTGTTGCATTTATTCCTACTGCTCACTCAGCTGATAGCTACTTGTATTATGCACATCCTAAGCACTGTATTTTGTATTGCTACGATACCTAATTTCTCTTTATTGGTTAATTTTTTTTTAAATATTTTGAAAGGCCAGTTACACCAATTTTGTTACAGTTTAAGCATTTTGGTTTAAGCTATTTTTGCTGCTCATGATAACAAAACTACTGGTCTTTGAGAAGCTACAGCTTCCACATGATTAACAACAGACACTAAACTGACCAGGTAATAGCTCTGATCCGTCCATTCTTTTTGACTATGCCCTGGTACAACATGTATCTGGCAAATCATATCACCTTAGAAATGGAGCATACACACAATCCCCACAGGGCAGTTCAACATGCTTTAGGCAAGGCTATTAAAATTGAACAATCCCTTTATTGCAACTGAATAATCTCTAGCTTCTCCCAGACACTCTAAGCAGGATTCCAAATATGAGCAGTGAGGCTAGCTGGAACGCAGGATGGGAATGGGATAGTGCACCCAGGATAGATCGAAATATTAACATGCAGCTTTCTGGTATTCTGTTTTCTCACAGCTGAGTGCTTGCTTCTGTGTCTAATTTACATCATATAATGCTAATTTTGCTCACTGGCTTTTCACAATAGTATCTGCCTTCTTCAGAAACAACAAGCGAATTTAGGTTCACAGTATTGGTGCGACAGATCATCCTTTTCCTGATTGTGGTGACAGCAAACTGTGTAACACAGCAAGCAAGGTAAAGAATCCTATTTTAGATATTTGTTTTCCACACTGGGAGTCTGACTGTAGCTATATTTATTACTATTCCCTATATTCTTCAGCTATGTCAAAGTGTGGAGTGAAAGGACAATTCTGGCTGATTTCTGTTGTAAAAAAAATGGGATTCAGTCTTCTGGCAAGCTCAAGTTTACTTCAGCTCTTTATGTCTGATTCTCAAAAAGAGGACCACTTCTAGAATGTCGAAGCTTGAATTTGTTTAGGTAATTTTAGAAACTGAGGGGTATAGACAGGTGCAACTCCAGAAGTTAACACTCAGCTTCTTCAAAGGTGAAGCTAGTGTATTTCATCTCATGACCACCTTTGTCATCAGCTCAGCTTCCACTTCAGCAAGGTAAGGCAGGGCACCCTTCAAATCACTTCTTTTCAACCACACAGTCGCCACCCTCTTCCAGAGGGTGCACTCCTGTGGCAAGGAGCACCAGTCCCAGCAGCAGGCACGGACAAGCTCTGTTCACTGAGCACTCTAATGGTACACAGGCAACTGCAGATCCTGATACCTTTATGCCCTTTGATGATCCAAGACATCCCCCACATCTAGTCATAATGCTAATTTCTGCAGTCATTAACTTGTTAATGAATAGAATTTGTCTTTTTAAGTTAACTTTTTTTTGTGATCAAATGGATTTGATTTCAATGCATTTCAGGCGTTTTATTTGTAAGATGAGACAGAAATGCCCAATTTAATTGTTGGCTTTCCGTGTCTAAACCCCCTTATTTTAATTTCTTATAGGGCATTTAGCTCTCCAAGATAACCCACACTCAGAATTCTTGTTATCTAGCCTCTCCTAAAGAAAGAAGAATCCATCTCTAATGTTAATATGCTCATTTCCAAAGCTGACAAAAAATTACTCTCATGAACTCAAGCTGTATCACTTTTATCTTAAAGTTGCCATCTACTTTCATGTTTCCATTACTGGTGCTACACAACATGCCCTTAATTTTTTTCCAACCGGGTAGTGGCAAAATTTTTAAAAAATCTATATGTTCTTATAGAATTTCTACTCTAAAGTGTCCGTTTGAAAAGCCACTTCCTTCTTTTCAAACCAGGCCACAAACAGTTTTGATTTTACCTTCAAGTTAATAACTTCCTATGGTATTCTGTATTAGAATAAAAAGCAAAAATTTATTCTATCTTCTTGCAGAGAATTTAGACAAAGGACCAGGAACAGATGATCAGTACAAGTCTGACTTTGGGCATTCTAACTACTTACAATGTATCAAAATAAATTACATTTTCATGGCAAGATAAGAAATATTTTAAAAATAGAAAAATACATACTTCATTAGCAAAGCAGCCTTTGCCACTATGCTACATTATGCTAAATTTATTTGATATATAACGTTTGATATAAAGTTTGATATATAATGGCAACTGAAGATTCATACTACTAGATCCTTTATAAAATTTTGGACCAGTTTTATAACTTGATAAGTCCAGTATAAGTACAGAAAATGATGCTTCCTTTCCATCACTTACTGATGTTTGCACCATCATAGCTCTCTGGTCTCGCATTTTCCGTACAATATCCAGTGGATAAACAGGCTGGTTCCTTTCAATTAAGCACATGGCTGTTTCCATAGTGACCAACACACCAGTGCGACCGATTCCTGCGCTGTGAAACACAACAGGAGAATAGTCTATAAAATTAGGTTTTTGCAATACATCAAATTCATATCAGTCTTAATAGTAGGACAGACTTAGAAATTGCAGGAAGACCCTAATAAAATCCAAAGAGAGTGCAAAGTTTATTTTCACAGCAACTTCAGCAATATTTTCTGACAATTACTAAAAAGAAAATATTTTAAAATATAAATAAAACTAAAACCTCACCTAAAGTAGATTAATTTTTAGACAATTAAACTGCTCAAACTGTACAGGTTTGATATTTTTGTCTTAAAAAAGGTAAGATCTAATTAACTGCTTTTATGACACACACACTTGAACAGCAGGAAAAGAATTTTAGCATTACCATTCAAAATGAGATTACAACAGTGGTAAAGGATAAAAATCAGAAAACATACTAAATTGCAGATTATCAGATCTGTGATAATTATGTGACTAAGCCATTTCACAAAAAGGTTGCAGGAGAAAGGGAGACAAAGTAAACTCATCCTTTAGATAGAACATCAGTATTTCCATCATCAGCAGTAAATGCTCATATTGCACAGTTTAACATTTTCATCTCATTCAAGGATCTATAATCAGAGTTTTAAAACACAAGTACCTGCAGTGAACAAGAACTGGCTCATTCTTTACTCTCTTTGGCCTCATAAAGGTCACAAACTCCAAGAAGTCCATGGAGTCATCAGGAACGCCATGATCAGGCCAAGCTACATACTGAAGATGGGTGACGGTGTGCTGTTGTTCTGTCTAAAATACAGTAAAGTTTGTTAAAAATGGCCAGTGTTACGACTCCTGTATTAATCTTTACAAGATACAAATAATATTTTTCACAGCAAGTGTTTTCTGCAGATGAAATAAGAGGTAGATGTTGTAGAAAATGTTTGTGATTTTAAAATTCATTGTGAAATGTGGACATGCAATTCTTGGAAAGAATTCATAAGGCACAACATTTTCTAAATAAATGAGGTATCAAGTTTAACTTCTGTGATCTAAACACTTTATTTTTTTGATTTATTGACTGTTGACCTGTTATACTTTGACATCATTGATTCACCTGAGGTAAAATGCTATAAGACATAAACATAACAGTACTGCACAATAGTTTAGACCTGGTTGGAAGAAACAACTGAGAACAGCAGAACTACTGAGAACAATATCAATATAACAGGGATTTAGGGCTATACAGTCCACTGTAAATATATCTGTGCACACTCACAGATTCAGGTATAATTAAGTTGCCTGAACACTTGCTAAATCTGGTTTCTGATAGAAAATAGTATATATAGATATATACATATCATTCATACATACATGCTTATTGTACATATATGAATGACATCTGTATGATCCACAGGAGAATACTTTCCTGTATGGAAGCAATATAATTAGTTAAAAGATTCTGTTGTACAAAGAATTCTTTTCTTTAATTTTTGAATTATATGTAAAATCTCTGAAGTTTCACAGAAGTCCTTTCAGTTTAGCTTTTTGTTAATTCTGATTATGAAATCACTCAATCATCTCTGCATTCGGATGGAGCTGAACTGATGTGTTACAGATATAACTAATGGTTAGGGTGGGAAGGAAAAGACCTAAGATGCTCGTGAGCTCTGAAGCATCATGCAGTGAGGATGTCAATCTTCACAAACTGAGACAAGTCTTCAAATCTTATTCCTTCCACACATTTTGCAATAGTTAAGCTGTTACCTGCATTGAATTTATGTCCATTATCAGACTTAACATTTGGCACCCTTCTGAAATAAAACTCTCCTATATAACTGGATAAGTCGATAAAAGTTGGCCTTTCCCTAGTGGTCCACACAGGAATGTTTTTGTGATGCTAGTGACTTTAAAAGGTTTTTCCCCCTTTCTCTTATGTACACAACTGCTGAAATATAGAACCTGTTTTAAATGTCTTCAGCTGCTTGTTTTCCTCTCCCACTTGAGGATGTTCTACTCCCAGGGAACAGGCTAGTAGGACATAAAAGATGGAATAAGTAGTACCTCTGTACTAAGTGGAGTCTTAGGGAATACATTTTTTCCAGTCAAAGCAATTGCAGAAATTTACAATTGCCCACAGGGACAAAAAGAAAAATGACACAGCTCATAATTTGCTTCTTAAAGCAAAACATGAGCAATCAACAATTAAAAGGTACAGCATAAGGCCCACATGGACAACGTAATCTAACTTTAATGACCAAGCTCACTGTAATACAAATTACATGGGGATCCACCATCCATGTCATCAAAAGATGCACAATGACCAGGATCTCTGCATGAAAAAGCATGCATGGCCTTTTGCTACCCAACTCTAATGAGTAGGAAATGCTGACCTTGATGAAATGATTAGCATTCACTTTTTTCTGAAATGCCATAGATTAAAAAAAATACAAAAATATATATATAAAATGTCATTAAAAAGTCCTCTGAAAATCTGCACTTGCTTAATCAGAACCTCTTCAAAAGGGAAATGAGATAAAGCAGCAATTACATGTAACAGTTTGAGCTGATTCTCTTAAATCAGAGATGTTTGAATTACAGCATCCTGGTGAAACAAAGACTTGATTAATTTGAATTATCCAAGACTGAATATCCAGTTGCTTTCCATGTACTTCAAGAACTTAAAGCTACACAATATGGATAAGTGCCAGTGGCACACCTGAGAAACCCTGACAATGAACTGTAGAAGCAAAAAGCCATTTTAAAAGCTTAGAACAAAGGAAAGAGCTGGCTTAATTTTTGCTTATCAGTACTTCAGGCTCAAATAGAGTGAACTGCATTTAGTCAAATAGTTTACACACGTTAGGTACAAAAGATATGTTACACAAGACTCAGAGTAATAATACACTGAGAACATTCACTTAGTCCTCACAGCTGTTGCTTTTGGTATAAGCATCTTCAATTTCTGTTATGTGCCCTAATCATCCTGAGAGACCATTTTAGGTGTTTGTTATTATTCCAGGTTTGCCTCAAGCCTCAGTGTAGCCTTCGAACTATTTGTGCTTTAACATGATCAGTTTTCATTATTTTGTTGAGCTCTTCTGAGATGATTCAAAATGCTGGAACTTGACTACACTGCTTTCCACTTGCTTTCCAAAATGCACAAGTATTTAAAACACTTTATGTTTTATTAGCAATTTAAACCTAGTGTAAACAGTAAATATATTTTTATATGTTACAATTAGTTTTTCTATGTCTGAGTTTTTATCTCTCTTGCAGAAAATGTCAAAGCAGTAGTCTGATGAAGTCCAGATTTTTGAAGTTATTTTTAGCAGGGTTTTTGGCTTTTTAAAAAACATATTATCTTCAAGAATAGTGAAAGTCAGTTTTTAAATACAGAAAATGTCAGCCAAACAACACCCCACATGGAAATAACTTACATTAAAAGACCATCATAGCTACTAAAATCTAGCACTTCTACATGAAAAAAATGCTAGAATTGTAGGTACTGGTTCCATAGCTAGCCCTACAGTACATGTTCTGTTAGTAATACTTATATTTAAACACTATTCCTCTCAGCTCTTGCTCCTTTATAAAAATCTGATAATGGAAAATAAAAGGTAACTTCTCATATTCAACTTTTTAATCAAACCACTATTCTCTGCAACTCAGTTTAAATCTTTTCCACAGTTATTTCTTTTAGCACTGAGGTTTTCAATGACAGTCATCCTAATGACTGACAAATGTATAATTTTTCTTCATAAAAATCTGGCTTTATTAGTCCTGATTGATGAGCTTTAGAGGAAGTGAGACAGCAACAGCTGCTTATGGCTTGGTTGCTATTTTTGTTTAACTTGACCTTCTACACCTTGCTATTCCAAAATTATTGATTTTTTTTATTCATGTGGACTAATTTCAATGGAAATCATGTAGTTGCTATTTCTCCAAATCAGTTTAAAAATTATGGTTTAAAAAAAATTGGCCCAAACAACAGACTCCCGTGACACTTCAGTAATTTGCCCAGTTTACCACCAGCCCTTTGGCCAACATTTAGCTTCTTCATGGCATTGATCCACATTTATTTAGTAAGGAGCTATAGAGGTGTAAGACACCAGCTCTTTGTTATTGTGCTTCTTTGCTGTCATTACAGCAAAGCTGTTCAGCAAAAAAATCCCTAACAAAACTATGTACTTGTTCCTACCCCTCCTGGACAAATTCAAGACATCTAACTGCAGAAGCAGCTTCATTGTGGTTAAGCTAACATCCTAGATTTTGCTCAGAAACACATCATCTTTTCCAGTGAATCTGTCATTTGGGCTGAAATTCCTTACAGAGTATGGCTGTCACAGGTAGTGTTTCAAATACATTTGTAATACAGCTGTACTGTGAAGACCTTCAGCCACAAAAATATCCATTCTTCATCCTTCTGCAGTTTGCAGCCTTGATCATTATAATTACATCAAAAGGCAAACTTCCTTGTTTCATTCTCCTTAAATGACAGACTCTCCCTGATTAATAAAATATTTGTGTGCTCTTCAGAAAATCAACACACAGAATCATAATAATCATAAAGAAAGTAGGAAATTTAAACTTGAAATGTCAACCTTAATTCTTCCTTATGTTAAAACTAAGCAATTGATTTTGCATTTCAATGTCTCAGTTAATGTCCTTTTTCACAGAAGTTATAATATAATCTTCAATAATGCAGAACTACCCTGAAATGGTCTTTTTATCTTCTAAGCAGGTAAAGGTGAGCTCTTTGTCACTGAGCTTCACAAACATACCTTGAAAGCTGAGTCTGAACGATCGGGGTAAAGCCCAGTTTCTAAAGAGTAGATACTCTGGCAAGTGGCATTTGTCATTTCTTGGACAACTGTTTACACATTATGTGATATTCACACATTATGTTATGCTGCTGTACATGCTTGCCATCACATTTCTCACTTACTTTTGTTATTTGGTTCTTTATGTTTCAAAACCAGTGAGAATTAATGGCCAATCATACACTGCAAGGCACTTATCTCAAAGGAAACAATGAAAATTTGTTTCAGGCCTCTTATGCTATTCTGTCAAGGATCATAAAGAAACACGTATCTCAATTTGCAAAACAGTGCACTGTGTGATGAACTCTGCACTCTCACTACATGATTTCTTTCCTTTGGTCTGTTTGTTATGGTCCCCAAAGGACTCTGAAGAGTTCTTAAAAAATAAAAAGCCTCAACCAATCCCAAAACCCCCCAAACTTAGTGCTACCGGATAGCTTTCAATCTTGGTTTTAGAAAGAAAAGGCAGGAAATGAAATCTTTCTTCATTTAAAGAGATTTAGGAAGGTTACAAATAAATAAATAATGTGAGTAAAAATGACTAAAACTTTGGGTATATATAGTTGCAATACTACTTTTATGAGGATAATTTCTTCTGTGCTGACATTCAGGTTTATCACTTATGGAGTAATTGGCCAAAATACAGAAACAAATATCATGCTGCTCCCTGACTGGGCAGTTTCTCATATCTAGAAACAGAAGTAATGTAAACTGTCTTAACTGAAAAACCTTTAAGTACTGACATCTGACATCTCACATGTTTGACTGCAAAGGAAAGCTTAATCACATTAAAGCAAATTTGGATGCACTGTCAAGTGAGAGAATGTCAAGTTACAAATGTATGAGAGTAAAGGATTGGTCATCTGGCTGTAAGAACATGGATTGAATATTAATATATTAAATATTAAAAGATATTGCCTTTTCCTTGCCTACTACTTTCTATTACTACTAGCAATTCTGGTAACAGTAAAAGCTGCTTAACTATACAGAAGTTTAAAAGACTGACTAAAAGTTAGTCTTTGGTCAGTATACAGTGATTTCTTACACATCTTATGATGTGTATAATTCCTTCATCTTTGTAGAAAATACCTATGACTATGGAACTTTGGAAAAGAGGGAAGAAGGGAAGAAGGGAAACGTATAAGAAATGCAGGTCAACTCAGAAACAAAAACCAAACTTCAACCCCTACAATTCAGATTGTGGGAAGTCCAGATGTGACCTGAACACAGATTTCACAACACAAGTTAATATGCTGTGTTTTGCTAATGCTGCCTAGACATTAGCAGGAAAGTATTACGGGTTATGGAATATAAGTATTCTTCATAAATTGGACACATTTCAATTGAGATACATATGGACTTTTTTTACTTTTTAAAATCTGACTAAAGACAATGTAAAGAAACTGGTGAGATTCTGCATCTTCTCTCAAAACAACTTTATTAAGCTTCACTTCTTTATTAGCTGTTCTAGCTGCATGTGCTATTAACAAAGTGACCCATATTTCATCCTTGAAAGAGCAGAGTTACTTAGGAAAAGAACTCTCTTTATAAATCAAAGTACTTATGAAGAGTCAGTGATTGCAGAACTGTTTAAAAAAAGGCACTAAACTTCCTTATGGTGCTTATTGCAGTACCTGTACAGCACAACGTATTATAGAATTTCAAAAAGTGTGTCTTTGAAGAAGCTCCAACGAAATAATTATACCATGTTGACCCATATAATATACACATATTCTATTTTTAAAAATGTAGGTGTCTGTGTGTATATAGACACACATCATATCCACACACAGAGATATACACATATACATTGCCAAAAACACAGTCTTTATCTACCCAATCTATAAATGTGTTCATTCAGCTTGTCTGGGGATAATTAAAGGCAAGGAGCATTTACCTCAATGTGGGTAATGACCATTTCTCTGACAACATAAGCAATTGTGCAGTCTTCAGAGTGGCACCTGACACGGAAGCAGCCATATTCCATTACATCTGGTGGATCAGGCCAATACTGATGACACTTGGTCTGTAAGGGAAATTAGGCACATGTCAAGACTGTTGTTTTCAGCCCTTCCATTTCCAGCCTTCCTTTTTGTGTTGTTGTTCAGGGAATTCAATGAATGGTACAAAATCTGTTTTAGCTTGCTGGTTAGACTTTTTCCCATCCAAATTGAAAAATAACAGGACAAAATAGGCTAAGTTCCCCATAAACTTCTGTTTTAGTGATTTATAATAAATATTCAGGCAAATTGGCTGCGTAATACTTTGTCTGCTGCTTATCTGTAATTGCAAGAATGACTTCTCAAGGCGTAATGTGGGAGAATAAAGATGCATTTATTCTGTTTTAAGAAAAGAAGTGCAGGGGTTAAATGTCAAACTAACTTTAGCCATCTACTAGCAGGTTACAGCAAAGGCAAAACCACACTTTTCTTCAAAGTGAACAATGAAAGGACAAGAGGCAACTCTAAAGAAGCTATAAGGGAAATTCTGACTAGATGTTGGCAAAAATATTCCACAAAGGAGGACAAGTACAGAAACAAAAAGCCCTATGATCATGTGGAATCTCCACCTGTGGAAATTATTAAAATTTTGATGTGACACTGCAACTTGCACAAAGTTATTTTAGTCTGTAACTTTTAAATTGATAGAGTCACATGAGCTGGAATTTTTGGAAAATTAAAATTTCTTGATTTTATCTTTAATAAAATCCAAGTTTTCACAGGTTTGAAATCCAAATTATAACCATTATGCCTGAAAGTTTTACGGTGCTAATTTATCTTAACTACTTTCCCCTTCAAATTTAAGCCAAAATAATATATTCATTTCTGAAAAAAATGAACATTACTGAGGAGAAAAAAAAAATCCTATCATACAAATCTTAATACCATTGGAAAGAGATAGTCTGGAATGTAAAGCCTCCAGTACTAGGAAAGTGTTTGGCATTTGCCTCTGGGAATATTCTTAACAAGAGTATACATCTTTTTCTATGCCTGCAAGTTCACCCACAAAGTGGCCAAATCTAAATAACTTCTGAAAGCAAACAAAACTCATAAATGTGCCTGGTGTACAAAGGTACCAGCAGGATGATTAGAAGCTATCAACAATTGCCTTGAAGTTTCCAACTAACTGTATGAACTCCAGACTATTATTAATCTGTATTCCTCCTCAATACAAAGAAATTATTACACCAATACAATCAAAAGAGGAAGGAAGCATTTCTATGTCAGGTGATGTTCAATAATGTCTGCTTCCATGAGCAGCTACACAATGTGACTGTGGTTAAAACCTGATTGTTGCTTAACTCCACTTCCTTGTATCTCAATATTTATGCTGTTTAAGACCTAAAAAAAAAATACTCACTCCCTTGCTTTCTAAAAACACTGGGTTTTGACTGGGATGCCAGATAAATTTGATAATGTAGGACAGATCACGTACGAAATACATATAAAGGCTGCAGTGAGGGCATACAGGAGTCACCACCTTCTCCACCTTTTAAAAAATCCAACTGTTGAGTTTTCAGCTTCTAAAATTTTAAAACCAATACCTTCCCATTTAATATAAAAACTTAATCTTTAAAACTACAAAAGACAAATTAAATCAAAACACATCAGATTTTCACTGTGCTATTACAAAATTCAAGGAGAGACAGAATTTATCAAAACATAATTAAAATAATTATCAAAGCAATTCTAGGAAGAAACCTGAGATGTAAATAAAAAGCTAGCTCAAGTCTGACCACTAGTAAATACCACAAAGTCAGACTCCTTTTTACAGCTAGACTACAAGGTTTGCCCAACCCACTCAATGCTTCCAGATATTTTCTGAATCTTTTGGAGAGAAACTGCCACATGGAGGCCAATGCTCACGGAGAAAAAAACAGCATGTAGTACCTGTCTGATCAGCATAACAGAGTGAATGCAGTGATTTCTTTTTTTCCAACAGCTGGTTTGTTTGCAAAGCAGCATACCAAAAAGCAAATTGAGGACTATCTGCTCTAAGTAATTCAGAGAGCCTGGCTCTCAGAAGAATAATTCAACAGAACAAGTTGGCCTCTTTTAGGGTTATTTAACCATAACAATGGAAAACAGTTCAAAGGTACAGTACACTTTTCAGCACAAAAGGGCCTGGGTACTTACCCGTCCTCGTTCAGTGAGTGTTGTTAGCATGATGATCAGTGATAATTTGTGATCCCAGACTACTTGCCAGAAGTGTGCACATGTGTGTGGAAGAGGCCCCTGAGTAGCAATGTACCGGTTCACAATGCCAGCAGAAGGAATTTCCATCTACAGAGGGAAAGAAAAACTCTATGATAAGTTTGCTTGTACCACTCAGGTACTTTTTTAACTTTTGCATTTCATTCAAATAAGAAGCTTTGAGGGAGGATTAAGGCAAAAAGCAGAGTAATAAGACAATCAAGATTACAATATTTTATATGAAAAACTTTTAAATCTTTAATTCAGAACAGATGTAAAGCACAGATTCTATAGTCCTTCATGCTGAACTACGAGCAGAAGATTATTAGTGAAAATGTACTTGAAAACTTGAAACTGCAAAGCTTTCTAAATTTTCTTTAATATTTAATAAGGAATGATGGCAGGGTATATACACCAAAAGTATAGCAAAAGCTGTTTATTGCCTGATATTAAACACAGGAAATTAATAACTGAATCTGTGATTAAGGTGCTTTCTGACAGAAATATACACACATTTTACCCCTTTTTTCCCTGACTCCTAGCCTACACTTGATTAAGGAAATCAAGGCTCTAGTTTATCTTCTGGATCCTGCATAGCATAGCTATTAGGCATAAGTGGTTCTAGAGGGAAAAAAGGCTTAGTTTTTTGGAGATAACCTCAGCATTTGAAGTATATGGAAAAATAAAACTATTTTTACTGGTTAAAGACTCTGCACATATCACAGTGTATCCCTACATGGTAGCACCCACTGTGTATTAGGATGGTCACCTGTTTCACAACCGGTTCACTATTTTTTAGGTTATGAAATTTTGTAGCTTTCACATTTACCAATCCACCAAATTAAAACAAAATATCCTCATTCCCTAAAAAAGCCAATTTTTTTCTGCTTTAGTAATACAGAAAGTGAGTAAATGCAGGTCTCTGTATGACTTACATTCACGTAATTTGCATTAATGTAATCTTCATCTCCTTGCAATATTATCCTTGTGGCATCATCTGCACTCACACAAGAAAGAGGGAATAAAATTAGCAATTAAGAGACATACTTCCCCTCTATTAAGTTAAAAAAACCCCTGAGGACTTGCAGAAACACAAACAGCAGAGTACAAACAGAATAAATTACCTTTTACAAAATAAAATGACCAATTACATTACTTCAATTATATAATGAAATCTTTAATCAGCAACTACAATACAGCAGTTTTAAAAAGCAAAATAGGCAGAAACTGTACTTTAGACTCACAAGGTAGAACATCTTTGTATCTATTCTTGTCCATATTCTGAGGTACCTTTGCACATGTAACAGCCAATCCTGGTTTCTTTCTATAGAGTTGCTGCAAAGTAGAATGAAACATTATAGGATTTGGGGGATGTGATTATGCTATACACACACTAATTACATTCACACAAAAATGCATAGACTGAAAAAAATTCCATATTTTCTTCAATGTTTTTCCTATCCGTCTGCAAAATTCACTTGAGAGGTGCTTGTATTTAACATGACAAGAATTTCTGTTACTGCTGGTCCATCAGGACAGCTAGAAGAATTTCTGGGAAAAAAGCAAAACCAGCATGTGAGCACCATTGATATAAACCACTGCTCTGCAAGTTTGCCTTTTGCTTTTAGAACTGCAGACCAGAAAGACAACAGTGGTTGAGGGTGGAACAAGGGAGCAGTGAATAGCATCAGAACAAACAAAATAGCTGCAGACTTATTCTCTGGAATCAACTATAACATAAAAATTTCAGAAAAGTTTATGCATCCAATTCAATCCTGCAAGTACCTAAAAAACCACAACTCCAATGTATCACAATCTTTTAATATGTGACTTTGCTTTTGGGCCTATGTTGCAGACTTTATCTGGAGTAAATGGACATATGAAATGAGGTCTATATAATGTGTGTATAACCAAAATTTTGAAGTTGGTGTAAGGTTAATGGCTGGACTGTATTATTTTGGAGGTGTTTTCAAACCCTAATGACTTTTGCTTCTATGTACATCAAACAAGACAAAAAAAAGGCACAGAGGGGAAACAACAGCAACAAAACCAAACAAACCCACAAGAACTGTAATTATACAGCTATAGCTTTTGTGTATTAAATATGCATGAAAGTACCTTAAAACTGAGTTATTAAATTTGGCTGTGCCAGAGTTTTATATCCTTCACTGAACACTTACCAAAGAATTCATTATATATGAACTCACATGTTTAATGAAGATTTTGAATATTGTTCTATATACAAAATGGAATGAAACAAATAGGAGGCTAAAATACCCTACTTTCTGGTTAAGAGAAAAAGAGCAACATGCAAAAATATTTATTCTACTGAGATTTGTTGGATCTTAAAACTCTGTATTTAAAGCTCACTGCACTTTTCGACTTATACAACATAAACAAGCCAGAGAAGAAAGATAATATATGTAATGGAAAAGCTTCTATCTGTTATAAGTCAAGCTCCACTTTATTAGATCCAGGTTGCAATTTCTGCCTTTTTTAGGAAGACAAGAAAAATAATTTTAAGTGAAGTAACCATTCTTGAGCTTCACTGTCGTCTGGTAAACTATCACTTGCTATTGACAGACTTCTTAAATTCTGACTAAATTGAGGAAGATATTCTGGAAAAACTTGATTATTCACAGTCTACTGGCTAATTATTTACTATTTTACTGAAGTGAATGAAGAGTTTGAGTCACCAAAGCTGATGAGGAGACACTGCCATTGCCTCTGCTTCTGAAGATCACTAACAACAAACTCAAAGCAAGAAGATCACTAAGCTGTACCCTAGTTTATTATATTTCAAAAAGCTTTTGCACTTTTTCTGTAAAATCCTTTTATAAACAGTGCCATAAAAATGATAAAATATAGGATCAAATATCCTATGACTATCATAATATCATATATCAGAATATCATAAAGGATCAAATATCCTATGAAGTTCACTACAGGAAATTTGTGTACAAATTTAGTCAATAATTTGACAGTTAGGAAGATATTGAAAGGTCAGTTCATATTTTTGAGCTATTCCTTCAATAGCCAACAGATTCATTGTAATTGCTGCATTGTATCCAGTACTGTGGATTTGGGAAAGCAGTTATGAACCATTGTCTACAATTCCTTAAAACCAGGGGAATTTTAATTCTCAGAAATCATAGAGAGAAAGGAATTTTCATAAAAAGAGTGCTTATACAATACACAAACCACAACTCTTCAGCTGTTACCATGAAATTTTCCAGCTTTAAAAAGAGACAGTGAAGGAAAAAAATATCAAAAGGAGAAAGAAATTTTAGTGTTGTTCTACAAGTTTTCAGTGACAGAAAGGGTTACTCCAGAACTCAATGCCAATTTTATAAATCATAATAAACTAAGGTTTATTCAGAGCTACTACAAATGTTTGAATCTACAACAATTAAAGCAAGCACAAACATACATACTGCACTCCACTGACATTAGAGAAGCAGATGAATTATCCTTTGGAATTTCTTACACTAACTCTGAAGAAACTAATTCAATAAAATATAAAATATTTTATTAGCTAGTTTTCTATGACCTTCCTTGCTAACATATTGAAGAACATAGAAAAGGAAACAAAGTACAAGACTGACCTTTGTTAAAATCCCACTACTCTACCTAATTAAACAACTGTAAAAAAATACTGATTTAGTGAACTTGGGGTACTTGAGCCAGAAACATATTCATTTAAAGACATTTCTCTCAGCAAATGGTATTTTGTGTTAAACTTAAAACTCATTCTTCCCTATTGTAAGTAGTGAAGTGTGAAACTGTTGGGCAAGTGAAATTGTTGCTCTCTTGAGATAAGATTGAACAGGAACAATGAGATTTGCAACTAATTACAGCCCCTCAATTCTCCCTGGTTACAGCTACTGTTCTACACTAACAGCATTACAGAGATGAGTATTACCTACCTCAAACTGAATAAGGACAGTCCCACTTTCTAGCCCTCTTCTTAGCTGCTCCATAGACTCCTCCAGTGTATCACCACCATATTCAGAACAGACAGGAAGAATAGATTCTGGCAGAGTGTGGGAATCAGCTTCATCTTCTGATATGGGATCCACAAACTGTTTGACCACTGAAAGATGCGTATGAAGTTATAATAGAGCATTAATGTGTTTTTAGCAGATATAAAAATTTACCAGCTTGAAATAAGAACAGTTTGCAAAACCTCAGAAAAGCAAATAGCAACACATTTAATCACATTTCTTTTTGTATTATATTACTGTAGAAACTATAAACAGTATAATGTCCCTAAGACCTTTCTGAAAGAAACTCCAAATGCCTCTTTATGAAGGCAAAGAACTTGAATTCCTAGCACAAGGAGGTTTTTGCAACCTTGTCTTACCTAATGAACTGCTAAATAGACTAATGAAACACCATATCCACCACGGTAAAAAACAAGGAAGTTTAACCTAAAAAAGTGTAGATCATAATTAGTGGAATATTTCTACAAGACACTTCTTTCGGTTTGGACCTCCAACAGCAAAACAAAGGCAAAAATCCCTTCATCACACTCCTTTGCCATTAGAGAAGACAAAGAATTACCTTTTGCAATTTCTTATGCTAACATTGAAGAAACAAAGTAAAGTTAAAAAGAATTATTAGTCCATTTTCTACAACATTCCTTGCTATTGAAGAACATGAGAAACATTAATGAAGTAATCTGCATAGCAGTTTTGTCTCTATGAAATGTATTGTATCACCAGACATGTCCAGCTGTGGTTATCCTCTGCAGTGATGGGAACACATCATACCTGCCAAACTTCAGACAATTAGGAGCTGGTTATGCTCATGCCTACAAAAAATGACTGCTATGGGGCCACAAGTCACCTTTAGATAAAAGCAGATTTCTCTTATCTGCAAGTTGGAAGGGGACTAGAAAATTAAGGGAAAACTAAATGCTGCATAAAGCCAGTGGAAAACAAAATAAAGAGCCCATCTATCGTAGAAACACAAGAAGTTTTAAATAAAGCCAATGTTACAGAAGTACATATCACTTAGGCTATTTCATTACCTCTTATTTCCTAGTAATGCCTAATCCCCTCAGAAACTCTGTGCAATTGTGTGTGCTAATGCCTTACCATACCTTTTAAGGAAAGCAAATAACAAATTAACAGTTTGACATCATCTGAAAGCTCTTGGGATCTACAGATGTTTAAATATGGAGCAAGCAATGCCAAGCTGGATGAATTTTCCATTTTTAAACAGGTTTAAGACCCTGCATATTTCAAAGATTGCCTCCTCTTTGCAGGCAGCAACTCTGCAAGCAACCAGCACAAGTTTATCTCAGTATTGTCACAAAATGTCTACTGCAAGAATGAGGTGAGGAGCAGCTTATTTGACCTGTTTCATCACATAATTGTGCAGGGGAACAGCCCATGAGTTTTTGCAAATCTGCAGTTGGGGGGGCTTTAAAATTATGCCTTATTTACAAAAAAAAAACCCCAACACCTCACATCACCAAAAATTTTTTTCAAGGGACTATTTATTCTCGTAGATTTTTAGAACAAAAAGTAAGAAGAAATTCTAACTTGCAAGACTCTTTGTAGCAGTGGTAAGAACCTACATAGTTTAAACTACTTGTACTACTAATTCAAATTTAGTGAGATCTACTCTTTGCACAAACCTATTCCAAGTGCGCTGAGAACATACAAACAGAAGAGAGTACACCACCAATCATAAGAGCAACAATCTCAAAAACATTAGAAGTGAATAAAATTAGCCCAGTTACCTTTCCTCCTGACCAAAAGTGCAAGTTCTCTTGTGTGAGATTCTCTGCTGGCTTTTATGAACATGACCACCTGGTCATGCGTGTGCTCTGAGATATCTCGGCCATTAATTAATACTATCTGATCACCTTCATTCAGCTTTGGAATGCATTTATCAGCCTGTTTCAAGACCAAAGAAACACATTAATGTCATCACAACCAGTTGTACAAGCAGGAACATATCAGGATAATAAGTAAATCATGTAAAAAAAGTCTTTACTGTTCTCCTGGCAACATTTCATATTCTGTATCAGAGGTTCTGTCAAAGGTTTCAGCTCTAAAGCTCTCATGCTTCAAAGCCTCCCCCTGACAATAAGGAACAAACAATTCAAACAACATATTGATAGCTTTAAAAGGAATTCACATTAATCAAACGGCCATCATCAGATTGCTCTCAAAGATCTGTATTTCAGACTCTAAGCCTCAACAACTCTGAATTTCTGGATAAAGTGTTTTGGGCACATGAGATAATCCAGTTCACTTTTTATGCAGTGAATACTAAGAAGTCCAAACATGATTTTTACTAACATGATTTAAGTAACATGATATACCCCAGGCATACACTTTTTAAATTTCAAAGATATCCACACACATTTCATATCTTTGTTACTTTGTAGAGTCTTCTTTAGATTTAGAATACCTGCTGGACTCCAGGGTTTATTTGGCTTTTTTTCTGCCACAGATCTTTGTATGCTTAGCCCCATGTCGAGCACAAAGCAATTAAAGCTAGGGCCAGAATATGATGATGATTCTACAAGGATGTCTAACAAACTAGAGCAACTCTTGCATGAAGGAAGACTCAGAGAGCTGGGAGTATTTAGGCTAGAGAAGAAAAGGCTCAAGGGGATTTTGCAATGTACATAAATACTTAAATGGAAGACACAGAGATGATGAAGCCAAACTCTCAGCAGTGCTCAGTGGCAGGATAAGAGGCAAAGGGCTCAAAATGAAACACAGGAAACTCCATTCAAGCATCAGGAAACAGTTCTACTGCTGTGGTGACTGAGCACTCCAGCAGGTTGCCCAGAGATATTGTAGAGTCTCCCACCTCAGAGCCCTTAAAAGCCATCTGGATATGGTCCTGGGCAACTGACTCTAAATGATTCTTGAGCAGAGGGGACTGGACAAGAGGACCTCCAGGTCCCTTCCAACTTTCTGTGCTTCTCTAATAAGAATATGCAGGATTTTACAATCTTTGAGTGTCAAGTAATGTAACAATTTTTCATTATTTCTATCCTAATCTTTATTTTGTCTAGGAAGTCTCCAGCTACACAAGTGATATATAAATACTTCATTTCATTTATTGTATGAATGAGATATAGACCTTTACTGTTTTTATTTTTTCACAGGTGTTCCCTGTATTTCCTTCAAAGCCAGCACAGCTTCCCTGAGCTTTATTCATCCAATATTATTAGCCCTACCAAACAACCATTACCAATCCCCTATGAACAAGATATTAAAATTGAATCCAATCCCGATTGTGTCCTGCACTGATGGCTCCTAATATATTGATATTAGCAACTAGTAAATAAGAAGAAATTATAACAAAAAAAAAATCAACAAGATAAAAAATGCAGAATAAAAAAAAAAGAGAGGCAAGAATGTCAGGAAAATGAATTGGGAGTAATTTGTACCAGCAAACAAAGTTAAGGAAAAATTAAGACCTGTCTTAGTGCCAAAAAACAGACAAAGAAGAAGAGAAAGAAGCAAGAGAGAAGAAAGATGCATGTAAGAGGAAAAATCCCATGCAGAAAAGCTAATTAAAAATTTAAAGAAGGAATAATTGCCCCCAGCTTTTTCTATAGAAATAAGGAAAGAAGATAATGAAGGATAGGGAAGATTGACAATGATTCATAAAAAATGTAAACAGTAAAAGAACGGGAATTAGGAACATCCATGATGTTCTTCAACACTGATTTAACCAGGTATCCACAGGTCCCTAAGAAAACCCTTGCCATATTTTGTACAATTTACAAAGGCAAGACTAAAGAATGTAACTATGAATGACTAATTTAATCACTCTTAAATATTATTACGTTTTTCTCTCTGAAATAGAAAAATTTGAAAATATAGGTGATAAAAAGACTATATCAGGTCAGTCTAGGAGAGTCAAGACGTCAACAAGAACTGGGAAGGAATGGTTTTGGATCTCCTATATTTGCCTATAATTTACATTTCTCAGCTGGCTGCTATTAGCCTTTACTACAGAGACTAATATCTTAGCTCAAACAAACTTTCTTAATCATGTGATATGTTAATGCATCAGCTTTCTTATTTGAATCATCTGACTATATAAAATATATCTCAAAAGAGAATTAATTCCTCCTATGCAAGCATAATTTATAGACTTTTCAGAGTCTGAGCTTTTCCAGGCAATTTCTGATGTCAAAGGCTCTCTGTCCTATTGATACACACAAGGTGTCATTTTCTGCTAATCACCTGCTATTGCTCCAAGGAGCATGCATGCTCTTTTTCCATTAAAAGTTCTATTAAATGAAACTACAATGACCTTTTTAGCACCTGAGAGCATTAATACTGTTTGTGAAAAAATCTGTATAGAACTTTAATTTTAAAAAACCCTCTAACCAAACAGATGCAATAAATGGTTGCTCCTTCACTAAAATGTGCTTTCACAAAAATTTTGGGTACTCCATCCTTCAATTTTCCCAGCATACTACATTGCTGCTTTATTAAAAGATTTTTTTTTAAAGGATGTGAAAAGGAAAATGTTGCCTTATTTTGGGGAGTAGGTTTGCTTCCCCTCCTCTACAAAAAATGCACATATTTTTGTAGGAAAGTGAGAAAAAGGTGACCTACAAACCTGAGAAATAATCTTAGCAAATAATATTATTGAATAGCATCCCTGAAGACAGTTTGCAGGGTAATGAGGGAATCCAGAGGACGTTAAAAACAGAGAAATAAAGGTAAGGCATAACTGAGCTAAAATAATATCAAAATGCATTCCATAGACTTAAATTTGAACTTTGAAATATCAGCTACATTTCATTAAACAGTAAAGAACAGGTAAAATTTTGTTTATCGAAAACAATATAACCAATGTTAACACCGCTATGCTCTAAAAATAAGTATATTATTTTCCTCTTGCTACAATATTACATGATTTCCCTAACAGTGCTACTGAGTATTATATATTGGATAGCTGCTTCCAATTTTTTTCTGCAATCCTGGTAACTTGCTCACTTGGTGGTTTACCAGGCTAGAGAGATAATTGGTTGCTTGTCCATGTCTATGACACCAAAGGGAGACACTTCAATGAAGTGTTTAAAGTTGGAAGTCCAGCCCTTTTTCAATCCAAGAGAAAAAAATACAGATCAATACATTCCAGAAGACCAGCCGAATCTGCCAAAGGAAATGACTGCCTCTGGAACAACTGCTTTCATTCTCTAATTGCAGAATGAGCATGTTTGCTCTATATAATTTCAGAATCTCAAATCACCCTTAGAATATTTACTAGGTTGACCATGAAATGTCTTAGGAACTGTTTTATTTTCAATTCCTAGATATAAGTTATTATCATTTCCTACCAAACATTTTTTCAAATAATTATTATATCTCATAAAGGATTGCTATGAACTGTGTAAGTCAGACCAAAAATCATAAATGTGACAAAAATATAACTTCTCAAGCAATCTGTTTCAGCTGGATTAGCATCATGACATTTAGATATAAGTCCTGTGACTGCTTATCAAATTTCAGAAGAGTCAGAAGATTCAGAGTGCACTGTATTTTTAGGATTAAGTCAGTAATATTTCCTAACAAGTCTGCACTGAAATTATTTTATGAGAGTTAGGAAATATAGTTTGGAAAAAAAGCCAAGTGAAATATTTGATATAACATTTGTCCTCACAAATTTATGTAATAATTATTTAGAAAAAAGTTTAAAAATATTTTATGTTCCTAGTATTATTATTTCACAATTTAACAGAAGAACTCAATGACTCTGCTGATTCTTATAAACATTTCACCCAGTCTATAAATATTTCCATAAGCAAAAAGTCTATGGAAAAATAGGAACAGAGCAAATATATGCTCCCTCTCTCCTGCCAAGTACTCTCCCATCCTATAAATAATTTTAGCCCTAAGGATTTCCTCAGACTATTGTGGCTAGCTTAGTTAATAACAATAGCTTTTTTTCCCCAAGTATTTGTCCTGCCCTGACCACACACAAAATTATTTTAACCACACATCCTTTGTCAAGGAGTTTCACAGGTCTACTATCTTCTGCACAAAGAAATACTTCACCAAACATGAAGAACCTGACCTTCACAAACTTAATTCTTAATTTAGTAGTCCATATTTCTGCTGGAATTCCTTTTTCACAGTGCTCTTGCAGATCCCTACTACATCTCCCTCAAACCAGCTATTTTTTCTAGGGTGCAGGGGCCCAAATTATTGACTTCTTCAGTAAATGGTGTTCCTTTTCCCCAGTTCTTGCCCCTCATCAAGCATTTTCCAGTTCAGGATGCACTTTTTGAGATGACAGGAGAACACAAATATACTTTCTACTTATATCTGGTTTGACAAACTCTTCCAGATCTTTTAATCTTTGGTTTAAGAAATCACTGGTTAAACCAATTCCTGATGAGAACAGTTCTGCTGCTATATCATACTGGCTACAGGTGTCCAAATTTCTATGTGACAGACAGACCTTTGAGAGGTGGAAGGAGTAGCAATGGAAGGGATTAAAAGCATCAAGAATTTACTTACAGGTGATCCTGGAGTTATTCTTGATACCAGCAGTGGCATTTTCTGATCTATTCCACCCTAGAGGAATGTCAAGTAAATAGCAACCATAAATCTATCATTAAGAATAAGCAGCATTTAACAGAAATAATTGCTTATTTTCTTTTTATATATATATTTTTTATGCTGTGTCATCATTGACAGGGTTGGTAGGATTGGATTTTCATCAGTAAATGGGGAATTATGGGGTAGGTTGTGGTGTCCTTAAATGTACCAATTTCCAGTAAACTAGATTGGATGTCTCTTTCAGGCCATATATTTTAATAGGCATAAACAGATAAAATGGAACATTTTTTGTAACTTTGTGCTTGAAGCAAGCCTAATTAAACATT
Organism: Passer domesticus; assembly: GCF_036417665.1. Lineage (NCBI taxonomy): Eukaryota > Metazoa > Chordata > Aves > Passeriformes > Passeridae > Passer > Passer domesticus. The sequence continues at coordinate 96,057,987 of NC_087474.1, forward strand.
TGAAATTCCAAGGCAGCCAGTTTTCTTAGATTTTGTGACAAATGTGCAAGGAATTTGGTAGGATCAAAGTTCCAGACAACTGTACTCCTTCAGTCTCTTTACATCACCAATAAACAGCCAAGGTGAAATGACCAAACTCTACTCTAATTTTGATATTATGGCAAATGTATAATACTCTGCTTAAATGGAATTTCAGTGGGGGAATGTAAAACATTTACAATGTTTGTCAATTATCAATACTAATTTAAATTTTCTTCACAAATTAGTTTTCACATTTTCAATATGATTTCTAATGGGTATAATTAAATGGAACAGCACAAATTATTTTTTTTAATAATACAGAGGTCCAATTTTCCAAAAGTCAATGCCTTAAATTAGGCTTTTGAGTTCATATTTCAGCAGCCAAATATGCAGTGTGCCTTGGATATGTGCCATGCCCATAATATATGCAACTGAAAACCAGAGAACTATTAGATGCTTATTTCTGTAAGTGTTGCTTTAGCACTTAAGGATTAGGCTGCCACTTCTAAAAACTCTCAGTCCATAGGACATTCCTGTAAAACAGACTGCTTTCTCCAAATCATTATACTAAAAAAAAATTTAAAAATTATGAAGTAAAAACATCTTATCCATAAAGCATTTAAAAATAATTAAAAGACAGCTGGTTTACCTTTAGATTAAATCCAAACTTCCCTTCTTCATCTGGTATGATACGCACCAAAAGTAAATCTCCCTCAATTAGGTCATTCTGCAATATATAGAAAAAGAAAGAAAATATTCTGATTTTTAGAAGAAAATATCAGCAAATTAGATAACAGTGCATCCAAATTTAGAAGTGCTGAACAAAAATACTCTATGTAAATACACCTTTGAAATAGGAAGAGGATATGGTTGTAGAATATACCTAGGGTAGCAACTTTTTAAATAGTAAAAATAACAACGTACATCTCAGCAAACGTTTTCTGGTTGCTCTGTCCTAACAGCATTACTCTCAGCTTTCCTTCCCAATTGATAAATCCTATTGGAGTTCCAACCTGTTGTCATTAAAAGCTTAGGTGCAACATATGAACAGAAATGATTCTACTCCAAGAACTATAAAGTGACCATTTTCCCCTTGACTTTTCTCCTTTAAATAGGTTTGTATTTATGCAACAGATTCACAAGGCAGAATTAAGAAGTGCCAGCAGCTAACAGAAATGTTGGAAATGACAGAACTATTCTAACTGATTTTAATTAGTTGCTTTAATTAATTCTAAGTGCCCACTTTTAGGCAGAACCCCTCTGGAACAGGCTGGGGAAGTAATGATCCACGACCATAATGTTAGCAGGGAGCAGCTGCTCTCCAGCCAAGTCAGAACTCAAAAGGATGATGTTTAGCCATCCTTAAGAGATGCCTGGGATAAAGCAAAGCTGTGTCTGCTTTTCAGACAGATAGCAACTTAGTTAGCTGATATTTTTTTCTCTTGGAAGAAACAAGATTTAATAATGTAAGGATTTCTACTCCACTAGGAACTTTCCCTGAAGCTTCTAGAACGCTGGACACTTTGGAAACCAATGCACTTGGTAAGCTTGTCTATCACACAACCTTGGATAAATATGAGTAGCAACATGAGATCTACTCTGATTACTACATAAAATATGTCCATCCTGAAATACAGCCACCAATTTGCACATTCCCAAACTGCTGCTCAAAGTCACAGTCCCTGCTAGCCCTGACACACAAGTGCACACACCTTATCGCAGTAGTACTGGCTGGAGTCTTCTGTCGAGCTGCTTTTCGTAACGTTGTCATACGTTTCTAGGAACTGCTTATCCACCCCTTCCAGTGGGTAAGAGCCAGAAATGTTGCCAACTCCATTGGGAGACCGAGCCAAGGCTTTAGGTGAGAGACGGGTCAGAGAGCTCCGCGTCGGACTGTTTCCCAATACGTTCCTTTATTTTGAAAGGATAAATATTATAAAGGTACTGTTATCCAAATTTTTAAATTAAAGTATTTAAAAAAAGCAAGTTCTAAGACTTAAAAGATTTAACACCACTTCTTAGTGGAAGTGCAGGGAAACAGGACTGGAGTGTGATCTAAGCCTATCATTTGTTCAGTGGACATCCAGAAAAATGTTCAAAAATTCTGGAATAGCAAAACCATTTTAAGCAAATTATTTGGATGTGAGCAGTGAAAGGCACTGTTGCAGTGGTACAGGAATTCACAGTAACACATGGAGAGGGCTGAGCCACAAGGAAAAGGCATTTCAGTTGCCAATTTTATCCATGAAAAATCTTTTGCTGTGATTCCACTCTCATTCCTGAAAAGCATGTAGTTTTTTTTAAAGATACCTCCATCTCACAAGTGCCATGTCAACCTTATCCCTGTGGGAGGAGACAGTTTGCAGAAAAGCCGGGTAAATTGTCAGAGAAATAGGAAATTAAGTGACAATGAAAGGTTTAATTGCAGTTAAAAGTATTGTGTCATTGAGGTAGTTATAGCCACACTAAAGGACCCAGAACTAACTTAGGGTACAGATCTGGCATTCAAGAACTTCAGCATTCAATGATAACAAAAGTCAGTAACAAAAACGCTCAAATCTGGGAATTGGCCAAGTTGCCTGATGGTTCTCCAGGAGTTCCCAAACATTCATTTAGCTACATTCCCTCTCATGTAAAGGATCACATGCAGACCTCTCATACAACCAATCCCCTTCTTTAATTGGACCAAACTCATGGATACCATACAGACCAACTGCTCCATCCTTATAACCACCTAATGGGAAGATATCTGCCTTGGGGAAAGCTTAAGGTACAGCAGCATCACATTTTGACAATGTTAAAGAAGTACATGTTTTGCCAAGTAAACCTTGGCATTAAAATTTGTAAATTCAAACATTTATTTCTGCTTTGGTATTTGTCGATATATGCTAGCTGTTTTGAGCTGTTTCCAGCAGCCATTTTGAGCTGTCAATGAAGAAGTAATTCCACACTCCAAGGAGTGTAGCTTTTAACATTGTATTGCAGCAAACTTTGATATTGCAGCCACTTGTTTTTTGGCCTGTGAAAATCTGATCAAAACAAACGCAAATGTCCTGAAAGATGCCATCAAGGAAATGTATTCCTGCCATAATACCTCTGACTTTGACTTAGACTATGTGTACTTGGCAATGACAATGAGGTGTTTCATGCAGTATTTTCAGTTACTACAGAAAGTGGCACTTTCTGAATGCATTAAAAGTTTCAGAATGCTTTGAAGTAGTGAACTACAATTACACTGTCAAAATTCTGGTTTTATCTGATAGTTTCCAAGACTTTTCATGATTCTGATAAAGTCAATGTTAAGCAAGAAGGAACTCTGTGTATGTAAAAACATCCTAATAATTTTTTCAGAACACAGTAAAAAAAAAACATTTCACTTAAAAATTGAAATTACAGCCAATGTAATGATTTTTTTAATGTAGAAAAGAAATCTAACAATACCAGAAAAATATTATTTCAGTCAATGTCATCTGGCACTATATAAAGAGTCACCACATAAAATTACCAGTGGATTTTTGCATTATTAAACTTTTGTAACAGCTTCTAAGCAACTTTTTTTGTTAATAGTGATGAGAGATCTATTACAACTTAAAAGTTTCCAAATCCTGAGCCCAAAACTTTACAATCATCATTGATTTATACATTTGTGTCTTTTAATCATACAAAACCACTACTTTGAAAAGTCAGTTGAAGTTATATATTTCATCATTTATCTTAAAGAGATAGAACAAAGCATAAAGAAAACTCACTTTGGTGATTCTTGTTCAGATGACCTGGTAAAAAAAGCCACAAACACAAAAACAACATTAAATGAACAGAAATTAAATCTTCAAGAAAACAAGAACTGATCTCCAATTAAAAAAAAAAAAAGCCTGCATAAAAGCCAAAAGTTATGCTTATAATAAATTAAAGAATACTTAAACCTATGGTGAAAGTCTGAATCAGATAACTAGGGTGTTTATGAGACACTCAGCAAAAATCCCAGGGCAGCTCTGATCACTCACTTCCGCTTTTGATAGAAGCCCAATACAGGCAGCACACATCTGCTACTGCAACTCAAACTATGCAGGAGTTTACACAGGCAATCATTTAACCCGACACACTACAGCATTTTAGAACATTTTAGTGCGGATTACAATGACTACAGATGTCACTGATTGTATTTTGTAAAAGTCAAAATGTGGCAAGATCTTTATGTTTATGTAGCCAGAAATGAGCACAGGTGGCTTCAGAAGCTTGACATTTCCAATGCTTATTCTCATGAAGTAAGAGCAGAGAAGGTGTTGACAGAAAACTTTGAGAAAAAGCATAATGAAAGAATTATAGCAAGGTTATAGCAATGAGGAGAATCTAGAATGGAAATCAAAATTTGCACTGCACAGCATTTTCCAATGCATTCAATTAACATCATCAAAAATCACCTCCAACAGCAAGTTAAGTGATATGGCATAAATTAAAACAATAACAGTGCTATTAAGACTAATTTTAAAGTAAAAGTTACCAAAAAAGCAAAGTTTAAGGCAGACTGGATAATTTTACAAATTCATTTAAGGTGTGATCAAAAAATCCTGGAGTGGTATATGTCCATGCTGGATAAAATATGTGAAGTAGTTCTGTTTGAAAGAAGACTTACTGAATTGACAAATTATAGGAGGCCATTCACAGTCTACAGTTAAATTTTCAACTCATGCTCTCTAAATCATCCTTAATACTAAGAGTTACATACTACATTTCACTAAAATGACAGTAAAAATAGCACCAGTATCAGTCTAGTTAAGATTTCTTGCATGTAGTTTGACAATATTAAGAAATTCTTCATTGAGAGGCAGAGATGGTAAGGCATTTGATCCCTGAGGAATTTTGGAGGTTTGAGTTCTGTGTACTTTTAATCCTTTCAAAACATTAAGATTCTTCCCCTTTTATTGCAGTCATATCTAACTTCTGACCCCACTGACATCCACCCCCACTTACCCACTGATATTTCTGGTTCTGTTTGTCCACAATCCCCAGAGAATTTTTACCCTCTAAGTATAAGCAGATCCTATGGGAATGCAAACTCACCTGCTGCCTGACCAGCCTGCATCTAAATGAGACAAATAGTGAAGTTGTACTTTAACTCCTCAGTGAGAGGACAATGTCATCTTGAAGTTTTGGGATTTTCTTTCCTGCCTAGTCACTGACTTTCACTAATCTTGAGAAACTTTGCATGTTCAAAAACTCATCTCCTACATTACATTTGATTGCATTGTCCAAATATTCTCAAGTGGAAACAGAAGCAAAGGGGCTGTACAATGACATAAGCCTTATTTCCTTAGGAAGTCACACTAAAAATAAAGAAACATTGAATTTATTTTCATTAAGCTAAAGGATTTCCTTGTAAGGCAAAGACCAATGAAACTGTACATTTTTTTTTACATTTTGCCACAGGAGACCTGCAGCTCAATTACCAAATCCTGTGCAGAATCAAAAGCACCCAGAGTTAACCCTTTCAAGAGTCTTCATCAAAAATGTACAGACATGGAATTGTGATGACAATCAGTATAATGCCCTGGTTTTAATATATAATCTCCACTCTATCTTCCCAAGAAAAAGAGGCAGTTTGAGAAAGAAAAAAAACAATTTGGGCTTTCATTCATAGACCTCCTATAAACTTACAGTAATTTTTTCATTATCTCTACCTTTGGAAAATTGAATGTAGGATATAAATTCTTAGTACTATTTGATGTAGATTTATTTGTTGTAATTATTGCAATTTAATTCAAACACATTAGCTCTAAAAGACTGATGGGAAGTTCTGTAACCTTTTAAATTGGGAAGAAAGGTGATCAAATATTTTTGGAAGAAAAGTGACCAAATTCAGCGTCTAAAAGAATTCATCAGAGACAGTACATCTCTGTCTTCCTAAAATCCTCAGGAGGTCAGCATGCTAGAGCTGCAGAATTTTGCACTCCAACACAGTTAAATAGTATTTCTATAATTTAATTACTCAGCAGTATGATAAAATACCCTAAACATGAATAACTAGGTGATTTTTTTTTGGCTACACAGTGTTGCACAGTTTACTAAGCCATATTCCTCATTTCACAACATACAAGGTACTGTATTTTAAGTCAGTAAAAGACAACACTCACCAGACCAGCCATTCAACTTTTTCATCAAGGAAGAGAGCTCTTCCTTGCAAGGAGATTAAGCTTTCCATTGGTGCAGCAAACAAGCAAACTCTTCAAAACTTGAGGTAATTTCTCTTCCTCACTTCACAATATAACTAAAATCATGCCATTCCAATCTTGCATTCAGTATGGATTGATCTATTGACAATTACCTTTAAATATAGGTCTTTGCCCTGAAAAGTCTAACTCTCCTCTACTATCAAAAGGACAGAATGGAAAGGTTTTAAGGAAAGACCCCTCCTCCTCATTTTGGTGTGACCTACCAGGGAATTTTGCTATTCTGAGAACCAAGGATGATAAATTACAGCAGAATAAAACCCCAAGAGAAAAGGGTCAACTGAAACAATAGCACTGTAGCAAAACTCCCCCTTTACAAACAACTGAAGGAAACATCTGTAGGTTTTGCCCTTGTGCTGTTCTTGAAGTCCTTAAAGCTTCTTTCATTGTAACACCTGCAGGGCTGGGGAAAGTGAGTATGCCAGCACTTCCATTATCACCTCTTTTCTGAAACTCACCATTACACTGGGTTTTTTTTATTCATAAGCAAAATAAGTGGAAGCTATTTGCTGAAACACCTTTTAGAGGAATTTACACACAGATTATTCTCTGTGAAGAGAATAACTGTGTAAGGTGTCATAAGTTTTTCGTACTGTATAATCAAGAGATTATACAGTACAGAAAACTCGAGGACTTCATGGCATACACAAGCTTTTCAGTGATTTCCTAGAAATTCCAGTCATTCACATTTGTAAGCTGCTACCATCACCTTAAAGGGATACTTTGTTACTCTGCATTGCCTCAATTGACTGCACCCAGTTTACTGGCTTGCCAAGAAAGTTTCATGTGTTTTGATACACAGCAACTGCTTGGATTGCTGCAGGTTTGCCTTATCACAGATTTGCAATTCAACTTTGAGACTTTCCATTTAGATGCAAAATTATTGCATTTTGAACTGGCAAGGAAAGTGTAGTACATTTGAATAAGGATATATATTTAAAAAGCAAAGTTTGCATCTAAGCAAAATATATACACATACTATTTTCATGTATATTTGGGTGGAAAAGCATGTAAAACTTAAATTCTATTAGTAGAAGCATTATAATTCTAATTTGAAACTAATTGAAATATTCCCAGCTCCACTGTCTAGTATTAGGATCTCTTCATTGAGAAAGGCTGAAGTACACAAATAAGGACAACAGAATTTTGCAAAATGCAACAGATTTTGTAGAAACAAAGAAATTATCATATCTGTATATGATTAAGTACTAAGGATAAATAACAGTTTAAAATTGGTGGGGGGGTTTCACTTATTTGCAATTTTCTACCCAAAAAGTAGCTATGGGGACTCGGCTGGATAAATCTGAAGAGTACTTTTACCAACAGTAAAGCTTCAAAAATTTTCCTCTCATGAAAAGTCATATTTTAGTTAAACTAATGATGTGTTCCCTTAGTACATTCACCAAAGCTCACTATGCAGCCACAGTGATTGTCTATCAAATGCTAAGCTAAAAGAATTGAACAAATGCAGCATCCGTTCAGGAAATCTATTTTCAGTGCAATACCTTCACCAGATGATACATCACACTCACACTAGGAACATATGTGCACTTCCAGAAATTCATAGCACAGTGCAAGTGAATTTCCGTTTTGTATATTAGTTCATCATTTCATTTCCTTCCCCTGCAACGCTGGGGCTGCACACGTTATTCCATCTGTATCACTAGCAAAAGATAGTTCTACAATGTGAATTGAAAGATGCTTATAGCTTTGCAAGCATTTCAGACAAAAGTTTATGAAGAGATAGATTGCATTTATAACAAGAAGAATTACAGACTCAAAATAATTTATATTGGAAGGGAACCTGAGAGGTCACTTAAACTCTTATTCAAAGAATAGGCATCAAAGCTAGATGAGGGTATTCGGGTCCTTGCCATGTTGTGTTTTGAGGTTTTCCAAGGATGGAAAAAACTCCACCTTTTTGCTGATGTATAAAAAGGCTTAAATAATCAAAATGTGATTCCCCCGCCCCCCCATTATCTTCTGAGCATTTCCCTAGCTATAACTTGCGACCAATGCCTCACGTTTTTGCTCTGCATCTCCAAGAAGAGTTGGCTCTCTATCTTCCTGATAATCCTCTTCTGGCAGAGCAAGGCAACAGTGTGACCAACCCCTCCTCGACTCCCCCAGCCTTCTGGTTCTCATGCATCATACGCTTGCACCTGTGAATAACTTGCCAGATTTATCTCATCAATCAATGTATGACTCTAAATATATGATCTATATAATTTCACCTGTCAGGAAGCTTTTCTTGCTGACTGTTACTATACCTTATAACTTAGAAATATGTTTTACAATAATCAACAGAAAATTTCACTAATCTTTTCTCTTAGGCCAGCAAATCTACTTTAAAAAGTACCAAAACACTTGCTCCTACACAATCCGCTGTTCCAAACCAAACAGACATGTTCAGTTTATTTAATTACAAGGTGAACAGGAGAAACTGAATACAAATCAGATAACAAGACCCTCCTCCACACAGCTTATCAAGTTACTTTTCCAAGCCAACAAGCCAGTTATTTTTTCTCTTTAGCACCTTGTATACTGTGCTGGTTTTGGCTGAGGTAATTTTCTTCACAGTGTCCAGTATAGGGCCCTGTTTTGGATTTATGCTGAATTGTGTTTTGGATTTGTGCAGGGCTGATAAAACAGAGATATTTTTGTTATTGCTGAGCAGGGCTTACACAGAGTCAAGGCCTTTGCTGCGTTTCATACTGCCATGCTGGTGAGGAAGTTTTGGGTGCTTGGAAGGTTGGGAGGACAACCAGGACAAGTGACCCCAATTGACCAAAGCGATATTCCAGACCATATGACATCATGCTCAGTGTATAAAGTGAGGAAAAGAAGTCAGAAGAAGGAGAACTTGCAGTAATGGAGTTTGTCTTAAGTTACTGCTATATGTGAGGGAGCCCTGATCTCCCAGAGAGGGTTGAACACTTGCCTGCGCATGGGAAGCAGAGAATTAATTCCTAGTTTTGTTTTGCTTCTGTGCATGGCTTTTGCTTTCCCTCTTTAACTGTCTTTATCTCAGCCTATGGGCTTTCTAGCTTTTGCAATTCTGATTCCATTGGTGAGGGAATGAGTGAGTGGCTGCGTGGTGCTTGGTTGCTGGCTAAACCAATGCAAATTTATATATTCTTCCTGACAAGTACCCTTCCCATTCAGAAAAGTGCATTCAAAAACAGGAAGAAAGGCATTAAGAGGGCAAACAACAGCTATATTAACACTCTAAAGAATTTAATCTATGATATAAAAAAACAATTTAAAAATATTTTTAAAAGCACAAGCCATTAAACCTGAATTCACAAGGTCAAAAATAAGCTCTTCTCCACATATAAAGGAAAGGGGAAACAACTCCTATACAGGTAACATGACTAAGATTATCTTGACCTGCCAAAATAAATTACTCTTTCTTTCAGTGATCCTTTGCACATAACACCTTCTTTTCTTATAGAAACCCGAGATTACTAACATTCAGTAAAGGGGCGGGTGCAGGTGCTGGCCACAACATGGGTCTTCCCACAAAGCCATAAAAATCTTAAGTCCATGAACAGAGAAGAGTGGAGTATACTCCTCTTTCATACTGAATGGTAGAACACCATGCAGCTTCCCACACTTGAGTTCTTGGAAGTTAAAAGCATTACACAACAGTGGTTTTCAGTTTTCATTTCTCATTGCCTAGTGAAGGGTGAACATCTGTATCACCTCATGTACCCAAAGATGCTTGAGAAAAAGGAAAGGAAAAAATGAAAACAAGAAAAAATAAAGTCCAAAGATCCATAAATAGTATTTGGTTACATTGGCTTTAAGTGTTCGTGGCAGACCTTGGTATTTCAAGTTCACCAAGTGTTCAAGAAGTGTATTATTGAAACATTTAAAATGACATTTTTAATTTACACCAAATACCTTAACATAAAAACACCAGCAAAATCATTATAGAAGTTTAAATTTTCACTTATTTCTTGAGGGTAAAGGGCAGGCTAGTTTATTTTAAGGAGTTATTCTTTTAGCTTCTTCTAAGAATTCATGTACAAAGAAATATACACACATTAAGTTGCATTTTAATTTTTTTTCTTTTTTAAAGCTACCAATGCAAGAACCAGACCTTGCACTGGGGATGGCCAGTGCAGCCTCTCAGCAAAAAACCTAATACCTGATAAAAGATCAAGCATGTCAAAGTGCATGATTCCAAAACAACTAGTCTACTGCCCCAGTTAAAACCAAGTTTGATTTGAAGGTTACTGCATAAATCAAGGATGTTTTGGAATTTCCTAATATGATATTGAAATAATGTCACATACTTCAGTATGACTATTTTATTTTTCCTGTACCTTTGCCCCTTAAGTGACACAGTAGCATACAGATCACAGTGGTGTCAGGGAAGGCAAATCAGCAAGGATGACTTGTTCCTCTACATCTCTGAGTCTCTCCTTATTCCAAATTTGGAAACTGCAGTGGTACCTTTATCAAGACAGACTGCAACAGTGGTAATCTTCAAGCACTATACCAGGCTAGACAAAGCAAAAAATGCAGTAAAAAAGAATTCCCTGGACAAGTCCATCAGTCTGCCTTTAAAAATAACCAGCTGTGGGTTCGACCTGTTCAATATATGGCAAAAGCCCAGGGGAAATGTCCATATTTAATACTGGATATGCAAGGTAAACTTTTTTCTTACAAAACAGATTTAGCTGATAGGGTACGATTTCACCCACCAACACAGCATTCCATGGAAGGAAAGATTTTGTACATAAACATACTTAATTTCACTTTGCATCTTTCAACAAAGGAAGTGAAATAAGTAATAACTATTGTAAGATTGCAAAAGGAAAAAAACTGAAATGTGGACTAACCAACTTCAGTGTAGAGAAAAAGCGGGGGTTTTTTAATGGCTACTATTTTACCTCAGTTGTTAAAAGGGAAATTACTAATGACTATTTGACTTCACAAAAATCTAACAGTCAATACAACAAAGAATCATTTATTCCATTCTTCTTCCAAAACACACAAATTGAATTTAATTACTCAGATTTATGCAGGCATTTTTAAAATTTACCCGCAGAGTATCAAATATTATAAACATACCCAAAAAACTGATAGTGCATTTGGGATAAGATATAAGAAATAAAGCAATGATTTATATGTGGTAGTAACAGTAAAAATCTCCACAGTGAGTGTTATTACTAAGATTCAGCACAGTCACTAGGGCTCAGAAAATACATGAATGTGCTATTTTCAAATTTAGAACATCCTTTTTTTCATTGTCTGAGAAAAGACATGAAGGCCGGCATTTCCACTCCATTCTCAGTAGTATAAGATAACTGAAACAGGAAGCAAAGGAAAACTACAGGGGAAGAAAAGAAAAAGGAAAATAAAAAGTCCTACAATGTACTAGCTGGCAGGACACAATTTACCAGTCACAAAACACAACATGTTCTGTCTACAGCTTCTACCTTAATCATCTCTTATGTTTGCCTCTCAATATTTTTATTCAGAAAATACTTCTAAAAGTGTATCATCTGCAAACTTTAAACACAGCAAAGACATGTTTTCCTATGTATTACTATTCACAAAATCTAAAGGCCTAAATTTTATGTATTACCATGGCTACTACAGCCATTTGTACTAACATGTACTATTACGATTCAGCTGCCTTCCAGTCAGAAATGCAGAAAAATGAAGTGACAAACTTAAAATCCTTAATATACTCAAAAGAGTGACAAAATCCAAATATGCATACAACGTGTCAATTTTCCCTTTTTTTTTGTAAATTGAAAACTCTCTGCTATAATGTCACAATAATATTATTATAGAATTTAAAGAAAATAGTTTCAATCAGAATTTAAAGCTATATTTAGTTCCTGCACACTGTCACAGAGGCAGGTGAGTCCTATCAACTTCCATTAGGATATTGCTTCTCAAAATATACGTCGCCTTAAAGTCACTAAGCATCACTAAAAACCATTTTTCTTTTGCAATATTACAAAGGAACATGCATTTCAATATTTAGCATTCTCCCCAGCTGTAAGTTTTAAGGTAGCTGTTTTCTTTTTGAGACTGAACAATTAATGACTTCGTACATTATTTCTGAAGCTGATATTGTGATAATCTGATATTCATTAAGAAATTAGTGTAGCTATACATATAATACATTAACAAAGAAATAATCAGAGTGCACAAAGACAGGTGCTTCAACTGGCAGCAAATCTAGCAGTTGTTAAGGCAATGCAGAGGAGAACAAAGTAGGTCCTCAAGGAATACACCCAAAAAGCAGACACTGCCTTTAGACAAGCCATCGACAGTTGCTCTGAAGAAAAAGATGGATGACCACCAGCATTATAACATTCTTGTGTATACTCAAATGCAATGCCTCTTTCAACTGACAAGGCTGAGATGATGATGTGGAACGTGAGTGAACTCTTAAAAGAGTTCGCTAAGTCTTTCTCCCCACAAAAAAAGAGTTTCTGACAGGTAGGAAAGGGCTTGCAAAAGCTACTAGGAAACAGGATATTACAGATTTGAACAGACATGCCTTAGTAGTAGTTCTAATTTTACTAATAGCTCAACTACTATGTATTATTTAATGATGAAGGGTTGGTATGCTTTTGACTTGCATCTTGTGTCATAGCATTTGCAGTATAGCAATGGGTCAAAATAAAGCTTATGCATGTTTGAACTCATTGTAGCATTGCAACTGATTGTGATTGTTTCACACTACAGCTCTTTGGGTTTTTTGTTTGGTGCTTTTAAAATAATCAAAATAGGCAATGGATTGTTTGCAGAAGACCTTACCTCCTCTGTGGACTACGGTTCTGAGAGAACTCTGAATCACTGTCCTTTGACGTTGGAGAGCCCTTGTATGTGTAAAAGACATCCTCTGTTTCGGTAATATAACTAATCTCGTTCGTAAGGTTATCTACAGATGAGTGCCGTGGTTTGCGGATTTCGTGACGTAGTCTAGGACTCCGCCTTAAAAATACAGAATACAAACACAAGCAGGAAGATTAGAATATTTCATGAAACTTTATAAAAGAAAAACTTCTATCGTATTGCAGTTATGATCTGAATCTTCACACCACGCCTGTAAGTCTCAATTCAAATTAATCAATTTTTAAGCATTCTGCATGGTATACTAGGCAATCATACACTGTTAGTTCAGTACACTGAACTAATTTGTGTTTCTCCCCCTGTAAAATGCAATTTATATTATTACATCAATCATAGGATAATTCTGGTTGGAAAGGACTAATGGGGGTCACCTAGTCCAATCTGCTCAAAGCAGGGTCAACTAAGGCCCGAGCAGGCTGCTTAAGGTTTTATTCACTTATATCTCAAAAAATCTGAAGGATGGAGACCACAAAACTTCCCCAGGCAATGACTGTCCATGTGGTGAAGCAGTTTTTCCATTATATCATGACAAAACCTCCTTTATTTCAACATATACTTGTTGCCCCATTCTACCACTATGCAGTAGTGAAAAACCTGGCGCAACCCTGTAGCTGGCCTCCTCCTAAGTAATTCTGGGCTGTTATTAGGCATCTGGGAAAATCCTGCTTCTCCAGCTTGGACATGTGCCACTATGTCAGCCTCTACCCACAGGGTAGGTGCACCAACCTCCTGACTACCTCGGAACTGGTGGTCTTTGCTGAGCTTGCTCCAGTTTGTGTCTGTTTTATATTTGCAGACAAAAAGTGCTGCAGCATTCTAATAAAATCTAGAGAATGCTGGGCCAAAAGGGGCTACCACTTCCAGTGACCTACTATCTACAACTCTGTCAATTCTGCCAGGTTGGACTTGTTTGCTGTCAGGGCATACCAGATGGCTCATGTACCACTTCTGCCTATAAAGATTACCGGGCTGTTTTCCAGAAAGCTGCACTGCAGACAAGACTGTTACACTGGGTTCTTATTTCCCAGGACACTATGTTTGTCTCTGTTGAAGTTCACACATTTCCTAATGGCTCATTTTTCCAGATTATTGAGATCACTTTGGAGAGCAGCCCTGGCCCCAGGCTTATTGACTCACCCCCCAGTTTGGTGCCATCTGCAAACTTTATGATCAAGCATATCATTGCCTCCTCCAGGTCATAAAGAGGTTAAGCAGGACATGGTCTGAAGAGCAACCCCTGCAGTCATCTCCTTTTTGTTGTTGTCCAGGTTGAGTGTGACCCATTAACAGCTCCCCTCTTAGTACATTTTTTAACATTTTTTTTAACCACCCTGTTGTCCACCCATCCAGAAACATAATGTCTTAACCTGGGTAAAAGATTTTGGCATGAAAGCCTTGCTAAAGTTGAGGTGACACCCACCCTTCTGTTGTCATATACATTCTCAGAATAAAAATGTTTAAATATATATGTACACACTACATAATTACTCTGCTAGAGCACATACAATTAGAAACAGTAGGAGGCTAGAAGGTGTGGAAAAGGCTGAAAATTGATTTACCAATTGGGGGTAACAGGAGGTGATCGGGAAGGAAGGCTTTTAGTCTCTAGGTGCTCAACTGATAAGGATCGTCTCATAGACGGGTTCCAAACCATCCCACCTATCACTTTTCTGCAGTACTGGTTGTTTACAGACCTGAAAAGATATAAAACAGCTTTATGTGAGTTATTTTGCATAGAATACATAAATTAAATAAAATATGCCTATGAAATTCCACTTCATAATTTAAAGCATCCCCTTGTGCCTACCCCTCCTTACTTATACATGTACATTCTCACAGAGACATTTGCTGTCCCTCATTTGTGACAATAAAAGTGATTGTTAATCCCTGCTACATTGCTTATCAGAAGCCTGTGCAAAAATAACTTTTTCTGAGAATTATTTTTAACCCAATTGTGTTTAAGAGGACAGAGGGGAAAACAGGAAATTCAGTATCCCCTACTGGCACTGAACTAAGTGCCTCACAAAACACAGTTCAAATACAGGTAATATGTTGTGAAGCTTCCCTGTTAATATTCACAAAGGGGTAGCAATTCAGCAAGAGCTTCAGTGAGCACAGGACAACTTCACCCTCTACCTGCTGCCTCATCAATTAAGAGCTAAACCAGATTACACTCTATTGTGGAAGGAAGCCACCTTTAAGTGATGTATTCCTTATAGAGATAAACCATTAAAAAAAAAAAAAGACAGGAAAATAGGATGTCCAGGTCTGGACTGCTTCTTTTGACAAGAATCTGAGAAGAAAAGGGCTGCAACAGGATAAGAATCACAGCCAGGAAAGCAGTAAAAGTATCTTAATAGTCAAAATACACAGCATAAAGAAAATCTTAAGTAGAATGAAATTGAGATAAACTAACTGTTACGCATAATTTTATACAACATTCCACAAGTCGAGCTGAGAGATAAGCTCCTCACCCTTAAGTTTACAGGCCTAGGATTTCTCATGGAAGAAACAATTTATTAGTTACAGACAAAACACCTTTGGCCTATTAAGCCCTGAACTGTACATAATGGGCAGCTGGGCAAGCAGGCTAAGTAAGGATCTTACTACAGAGCTGAAAAGTCTCAATTTTCCATAGCATTTAAAAAAAAAGAAAATAAAAATGTTACCAAAGCTGTGGCTATTATGCGAAAATCAAACCTTAAGCATGCTTTGCATTGTATTACTTATTGCTAATATAAGAAAAAGAAAAAGCAACCCATAATTTTTTTTAATACATACTGAAGTATTTCATATATCTTGTTCATGATTTTAAAGGAAATCAATTCTTTCATCTTCTAAATGTACTTTAAAAGCTTCTCCAAGTATAGAAAACAGAAGAAAAACTTGGTATGAAGCATCTACATACTACAATCAGCTACCCATGTATGTGTCCATGCTTAGTAAACAAAGTTCATCAGTTCAGGAGAAGCTTTTGGCTACGCTACCCATCTTATTTTTCTAAGACTTTGGAATACAATGATAAGGTACCAGCTACTCATCATCTTCAGAAACAGATGTCTTTCAAAGAAGCCTTACATAGTTGGAGCAGAGGGAAAGACTGGAAAAAGATGATGTGTTATGAAAAATGCATTGTGAAGAACTCCACATTAATAAGCTTTTCATTTTCATAAGTGGCTGTCGAGGCATTTTCCAACACAGACAACTTGAAGTGCAACATAACTTATGTGATGGAAGCCAGAACCCTAAACCCTAATTCTAATCTTAAACCCCTAATCTTAACCACAAAATCACTTATAGAGTATGTCTCTAGATATTTCAGTTAAGGCACAGAAGATAAATAATCTCCTGAATTCAAGTAGCTGCCCTTCAAATGCCAAATATCAGCATATTTCTCAGCAAACATTCTGGGAGGCTGCCAAAGCCTTTCTGGAATGCACTGTACTATCTGGAAATGATGCTTCCTTTCTCCTATCTATTTCTGAGGCTATTCTCAGTGAAAACTACAGAAACATTTTTAAGCTTTTCAACAAGAAATGAGAATGTGTCTAGGAGAGGTTATTCAGCTTTCAGTCCAAAATTTACCTCTCAGAATCTGGGAGATGTGATTCAGCCTGTTCCTTGAACAAGGCTTACAGATGATTCATACAACTGAGCAGCCTAATTTAAATGGAATGCTTCTAGTACCTTAAGCTAGGAGAATCAAGAAGGGCACAGGTATGTGCAAATGAGAAATTGTAACTCAAGTACTGCAACTATCTGAAATTATGCAATAAATGCCAGGCTATCTGCCTCAATAAGGACAGAAGAATATAGAACAAGAAAGCCATAAATTCCATAGGAAAACCTGTGATACTTAAGATGGTAACCTGAATGTCACACCCTCCAAAGCTGATGGAAGCTGCATGAAAAGAATTCTTGAATACAAGTCAATCTTAAAACCTCCAGGACTGCACGTTGTGGTCAGTGGAGCTTTTGTGTGCACATTTGGTTTTGTGGTTTGGTTTGTCTGTGTTTGTTTCATTTATACAATGCAAAAATTTGTTCCCTTTCATAAGAGAGAATGCAGAATCTCTTCTTTGGTTGTGTAACTTCCACATAAGCTCAGAGCCATCCTTGAAAAGGAACATGGAAAATCTTACAACATTCCACAATCATAAAGAAGTCGGAAAGTAAAAATTTTCAATATGTGAAATATGACCTCAGAAGTGATTTCTTCCACAATTTTTCTTAAATCTTTTGAGAAAATAATTTGCTGAGTTCATAGGAACCACTCAAAGCTTTTCAAAATTACTGTTGCTTCTTGTGTAGTTAAGGAGCCTTTCACAGCAGTGACTGCTGAGTTACTTCTTCCTCATGTAGATCCCAAAATTCATGCTTACTGCTGGTATAAATAAGGCCAAAGAGGTTATCCTAAGCTGATGGAAGGTGTCTCTATAACTGATTCTTCCTCTGGAGATTCCTTAGAAGTCTAAGTAAGGAATTAGTACAGTACAGACAATGCCTCAGAGCATTGAAATTATTTGAAAATAATTATTTCTTAGTAATTCAGATCAACAATGAGAACTGTCCTGTATGCTACAGACTATTAAGAAACTGTAACAGCAGATGTGTCAAAAATAAAATGTTTTGTAAAAAGATGAAATGATACTAAACTGGTACCCTTTGGAACTCATACTGTTTTCTTTCTTACGATTAGAAAGGCTGTGGAATACCTGTGTGTATATATCTGTCCTATAGGAGGTTCAGGATTTTCAATCTCTTTGCGGATTTGAAAGAAATAAAGGACTCCAGGACCTGACAATCCAACAAACTTTGAGTCATCTCAACACCTCCACTTCAGGAAAAACAAGGTCATAACACTCCATAAATGAGTTAATTCTAAAAAAAGGGATTTTTAAAATGTTATAAAATTAGAATACTGTTTGTACAACTACTTTTCTTTTCCAGGACTTAGAAACCAGATCATCCAGCTATTATCTAATACTAGGTGAAAACATGGAATTATACTCCAGCAGAAAGCACAACATTTTATCAGAATTCCTACATTGTCCTCAAAGGTCAAATGCTTCATTTACAAGCAATACCAGTGCACTCGGTATTAATTTCTGCAGTATTAAGAGACATCAGAGTGTGAAAAGTCAGGAAGCCACCAAAGTCTGAGAAGCCATTTGAAGCATGTTGATATCATTCAGAAGTTGAAGCTTATCCAATAGAAGACAGAAAATCAGTTTGACAAATTATATGTAAAGTTAAACTGTTAAGTGAACACACTACAAAAAACTCACTACCCACGAACAAAAAGAAAACAAAAATACTTCTCCAAAAATCATGAGAACAAGCAGGTTTCTAGAGAGTCTACAGATCACCAAACGGTTCAAGAAGCCCCCCAGAATCTCTCATTCAGGGAAGACAATGACACAAGACTTTCTTTTTCATTCACTATTAAAATGAAATATTTTTAGTATGTTTCAATACAGAATGTTTTTTGGGGGTGGGATGGATGAGACATTGAAGACACAGGACATGACATCTTTGGAGCTGTATTGCTGATAAATGTAACAACAGAACAAATAAACATAATGGAAGAAATAGCTGTGACTGATACTTGTCAAAAAAATGTAAAAGCCCCTAAAATAAAAGAGCAGTGTAAAAAAAAGTCACACAGGATAGCCAAAATAAGGGCCAACTGCAAAGAAATGGAGAAGGACATTGCAAAGTCATGTGACTGGACAATAAACTGGCAGCTTAACTTCAATGAAAATAGAGCCCAGTTACTGCATAGGGGAGGAATAATCCCAGCTTCATATAGGAAAATCACAGGCTCTAAAGAATTACTTCTTGGTAACTAGATCTTAGACAACACTAGGAAACTAGTGGTTCTAGTGCTCTGTAACTAGAAGAATCCAATGAGACAAATAAAGGATTAGAAGTGTCACAACAGGGGTATCTTGAATACCTGAATGGAAGAAAGTTTTTCATCTTTGTGTCAGTAATAACTGGTTGGTGTTATGCACTCCAGAAATTGCCCTAACATATTAAACAGAATGTGCACATGACACTAATGGCTAAACATTTCAAACATTTCTGTTCTGCAAATTTTCTTACCGGATCATTAGCTACAGGACATTTTTCCTTTCCAGTGTTTTTATACTTCAGACTGAAGCAACAAGTTGAATAAATAGTAGTAAAACTTAGATCCAAACACCTTTTGAGGCAGTCATAAGAAAAGTTCTACTGTAAGGAGATTACACTGCAGAAAGTGAAACCACAGCCATATAACTTGTCAAATGGTTCATATATAGTTGTGTTAAGCTATTGTCAGGACTGAACTCTGCCACTCCAACTTGAGCTATTACTGACACAAATCCTCCCATTCCCATCATAGAGCAAAACGTGCTTTCACACAATACTTACTTTGCTGGATTTCTAGAACCCAGAGTCCAATAATGTGATAATATCTTTTTTTCATGAGGTAGTGACTTCTTTGCCTGAAAAAATGTGTGATGCTCTACACAAGATTTCCAAAGATTTTTGCATGCTCTGTAATTTAACATGTTGAAGGCAACAATATGCTCTCTGGATTCATTCTGCAACAGTAGGGAACACCATGTTTCAACAAATACAAGTAGATGAAACAGTAAACAAGGTCATAAAAAAACAATAGAATTATTTTAAGCTTAAACATGAAAAATACATTGTGGCAAACAAACAAACAAAAAAACAGCATATAGTAGATTTTGAGCTGGAGATGACCAAAATACCTCTGTGACTATTTGAAATTCCAAACTGCAAAATGTGCACTTTACAAGTTCATGAAATGTTAATAAAACATTTAAGTATAGAGTTGTAAAAATTTTGTATATATGAGTATCATGTTATACTGATAAATATATTTTCAGGTTTCCAGTGAGATTTTGACTTCTTAAGACAAACAAAATTCTTTAGAACATTCCATTAAGGGTGCAATTTCAAAAGAAAAAAAAACCCTCATTCTTTGAATTCAAACTCTTCACGTAAGGCTTCAATTCAATAATGTTCTTTCAAGTGCCATAAGTATACAAAAAGCATATTCTTGACAGTCTTTCAGAAGAAACTGAAGATGTTAACAGTGCTCTTTCTTTGGGGAAAGAAAATAGTTGTGATGGGACTGGAGCTGCTGGGACTGCTGTAGAAATCCACTCCTGCTTGGATGATAATGTGATGTCACAATGAGGAGGTTCAGAAGGCAGCAGAATATAAAACTTGCATGTCTCGATGCAAACTCTCACAAGTAACTTCAGAGCCAAAGTGCCAGTGAAACGTGAGTACAATGTAATTGTGCCACCAATGTTTATCCCAAGAGTTTTGTACAAGAGAAAGCTTTGGTTAGTTAATCTAGTTATTGATGGAAAGAAAGTGGAATGAGAGCAAAGCAAAGAGTAGAAATAAATGTAACATGAGACCTGAGTCAATTGCCAGCATAGCTCAGCACTTAGTGAAAAAACACGTTTTCATCACTCATCTTTCCTAACTCCTCTAAATTATGACTGATTTTGACATCTCAACATATAATTAGACAGGCAACCTTTTGCTTGTTCACAGCAACAATCCTGTTGGGAAGTAACTACAAACCATTTTGGCTGGTACACTCAATCTGTTTTTCTTGTGTTCTTTTTATTTCTAGGTAGCCTTTTACAAATGACAACTATCTGAGACCAATCCTGCATTTTGCAAATCACTTCATGTCTAGTCCCAAGAATCTGTGGCTTCAGACATGCTTTTAAGAAAAACAGTGAGACTTGAGACAGAGAGAAAAAGATTTCCTCTTGATTTTACATAAGCATTGAAAAACATTTAACTGATTACAGTCTTCAAGGAACATTTTCCCTATATCCATTAAAGCATTTAAAATGTATTTCCTTTCAAGATGTGGGTTTGTTATTTGAGTCTCTTGTATACTGGTAACAATTTGTCAGTTCACCACAATTGCTTCTTAGTAGTTACATAAAATAAAGCAGGAAAGCAGAGCAAATCTTAACTCAGAGTTTCTTGAAATACGTAAAGCATACATCACAAGGGTTTAATGACAAATACTATTTCTGACATACTCTCTGTTGGTTGAATACCACTTGAAGGGTTTTACTACTCCAGCAGACAAATAAAAGTGTATAAATATTTTTGTTCGCCTGAAGCACTGGCCTTTCAATTACCACAAAAATTATTTTATCCAAACATCTCAATTATACTGAGAAGCTACAGTATAAAGATAAGCAACTAAGTACATCTAATATCTGTTTTTAAATTTAGGTTTGATAGCAGCAATTAATTTTGCTGGTTATGAGTGTGCTTTCTCTGTTGTCACAGAACCTTCTTAGCAGCCTTTAAGTGGGCTGAAAGTTTCAATATGGATTTAAGCTAGAAAAAAATATTTTGAGAAGTTTCATAAAAAAATTATTCAATTTTTAGACTAAGATAATCTTTTGTTAATAACAACCTGCCTCACTAACAGGCCACCTTGCAAGTTATGCTGTTAAATCAGTGTACTTTTTTAAAGGTGAGGAGAATTCTAGTGGGATCAAAGGATCTGATGCCCACCATAATTCTCAACTCAAATTCTATAGGAATGGCATTTTCATGATTATCAAAAAATGAGGATTAGAGAAATTTTAGGTAAAGGGAACAATTCCACATAATTAGAATGTTTTGCTAGTTCAGCATATGGAAGAATTTCTGCATCAGTTGTATGCCTACTCCATTAACAGAAAATCTGAAAATATCTACAGCATAAAAAGTGAAGATATATTTTAGTATGCAGCAAATGAAGTTGTTTTTAAGCATTAGATAAGCACATTGAAAATAAAATTTCATTCCTGAAAGGTACAAAATGTTGCCTGTAAACAGCATAGTTCCTATTCCTACCTTAAATCCTACACCCCTCATTAAGCCTATATGTCATGAGCATCAGACATTCACTGATTCATCAGTCTTGCTCCCCAGTCCTTATTTGGCTCTTCAGTAGAAAAATAAATACTGCATACTCCTAATCAAGTAGCTGAACAACAGACTGGAGCAGTGGGAGGGTAAAAGAGAAGGTGAGTAGAAGGGAAAGATTGAGATAAGTAGATTTTTCAGAAAAGATGCATAAGGAAAGAAAAATTGAATAAATGAAATGAGAACAAATCAATGAAACATGCAACATCCCAGGGGACTGCAAATCCATTGCTTTTGAGAACTTTCTCTAGAATCTGTGTAGATTCTTTTTGTAAAGAATCTACATACAACATATAAGATATAAAAGAGGTTCTACAGCACTCTCATCATCTTTAGTCAAACCTTGCCTAGAATATACCATATTTGCTCTGTTTTCCTCACACTCTTTCATCTTCCTTACTTCCAGATTCATTTACCTATTTGCTTCTGTCTTTCCAAGCAAAAAACTGATTATTTTGAAGACTGACACCAATGCAGTCAGCTGCCCTCACACACCTCTCAAGAACCCCACTATTCTGGTGAAACCCCTAGGACTCCACGCCCCTCTCTCCCACTGCATGGCACCAGCAAGCTTTTCCAAGTAATACCACTGGAGCACTGCACGCTTGATGCCCTAAATTTCAAACAAAGGGGGCTGACAAGGATGGATGTACCTACAGATTTAGTGGCACACCTGGTCTGCTTTTTCACATGAACTGAGAAGGATTATGCAGCTGGCCTTGTAAGAACTTTTCTTACAGTTCTGTAGCTCTTTAAGTGTGACATTGCGTGCATTACTGTCACCTCTGTAGGTTATGAAACAAAGAACTATGATCACTTAAGAGAAGGTAAGCTAAAAGAATCAAGAGCCTTGAACTGTCATCATTTATCAAATGTTTAATTGAACAAATTAAGATTGCTGCTCTCTTCAAAAGTGACACAGGTCTCCAGAGACAAAAATTCTACTTTTGACAGCAGTCTTTATGTAATGAACACACACATTTTACATTAAGTCCACAGATAGTTCTATATTGACACTTTATTCTTCCACATTACAAAACTACTGTGAGTATACTCATTTTCAGAAAATCATAGAATTGTTAGGGTTGGAAGAGACTTAAAATTGAGTTCCAAGCCCTGTTTTACAAATCCTTCTCAGAGAGTTCTGTTATTACATTTATTCTCACAGACACATTTGGAAACTGCTGTCTGAAAGCTTGTACTTATCTGTATATTAGAAAATATTTAGATTTTGAAATTATTATTTATCAGTAAATTTTTAATCCTCAAACCCAGGAAAGAAGTTACTACTTGCAAGTGTTTATACTCACAAGTGAGTAGAATGGTCTATGAACCACTCATTTCTTCATGCAGTGAAATATACATGAACAGACTGTGACATGTCTGCATAAAAACAACATATTTACAAACTTACAGCTAGGAACAAAGCCCTTAAGATTCCCCTGCAGTGTGTAAGGACACGCCCTGTGCATGCTATGTGTGTGTGCAAGCATTAGTGCAGTACCACTATCTCTGGATACTAACTCTTTTTAAATGTGAATCCTGAAAAGTTACATGTATTTCAAATTTCAAAGAGTCCACCAAACTGGGAAAAAAGGAGTACACAACAAAGAGAAAAAAGAAGAAAACATTTTCCTTTTGGGTAAAAAAAAAAGGCCTCCAGAGAAAGCTGTGTTCAGCAGACCTTCTAATCTATGTGGGTCAAGAGGTGGTCTTGTAACACAGCTCCTATAAATTTAAGAGCTTGTGTACTACCAGAAAGAGCCTCCATGAACTTTAGGTACAAGTTAAACTTTTACTAAGTTTTGTCCTCAACTGAATTAAAATATGCATACATCTGCTGATCACTAGTTTCTAAGAAGTCTTTTTTTTCGGTTATATTAAACAATCTATGCTCTTTGTAAAAAAGAAATCTTTTTTTTTTTTTAATATTGTGGCAGCACAGTAATAATCAGTAATCAAGATTTCCTTCCCCATTAGACTAATATTTCAATTGTTCTGCAAAGAGCACAAAGCAACAAACAGAAGTCATCTCTTAACAGCTGAAAAATTTTACATCTGTTTTATAAACTATCTTCACATAATTTGCCAACTCCTAAAGCCCTCCACGTTACACACAGCAGGAGGTGGGCTATTCACCTTTTAAACCTCATGTTTTTCATCTGCAAAGCTCTCCTTTCCTCCAGAAACCTTGCTTTCTTCCAGAGCTCTGAGCCCCATAAGCTGAAGGGACCTCACAAACTCCTCCTAGAGTGAGAACTCTAGATGGGCCAAGCAGTTGTTTAGTAGATTGTTTAGTAGATTCACTGTATTAAGGAACTCTACAGGGCAGGGAGAGCAACAAGGAAAAGAGTAGCAGATGCTGATGAAAAAGAGGAAATATGCTATATTAATAGATATTGGACAAAGGATGGAGATCTGCATTTACTCCAAGCCTCCAAGGGAGAAGAAACCTCCATGGGAAAGATACAGTCTAACAGACTGAAAGTAGAGGGATTCAGTGTTGGAAAAGAAACAATAAAAGGGAAAAAGAGAGGGAATAAGCAGACCAGAATAGCAAGACCAAGTTAACAAAACAGAGTTTCAAAGGCACATTACCCCAACAGAGCCTTTTGATCAGTAGTTTGTAGGTTATATTCAATATAAAAGATTGAATATGGTCACTGGAGCAAAACAAAATTAGAGGACTACTTACATGTTTTTGCCGTTGTTGTATAAAAAACTTTTTCCTTTTAAAGGAAATTTTTAAAATGTTCACCCTAAAAGACAGAAACAGGCCATGAAATACCAAGCAATATTTAGAGTGATAAAACAATGAAAAATAATACTGTGTACAGTAAGCCTGAAAGATTAGGGCTGTAAAATATTCAATGAATAATATGCAGCCATCTCTTGTGTTGAGTGGCAAATAGATGTCCTCGTTTAATCTTTAAATAGTTCACAGCAGTTCTCTCCCACCAAATCTATTCTTGCAGCAAAAAACTTGATGACATCTTCTACACTAAGCTGCACAAATGTTAAATGTGTCAACTTTTGTATAACTTTAGAGTCATATGACAACTGTGACTAAAGGAACAAAATTTAAGACCCCAATGACATGACAAGGTTAGTCTTACAACAACTGAAACTTTGCAGAGGCTTTGCAGAATTGGTTTCATAATGTGAAAGATGTAATGTATTTATCTTAATCGCTAAACAAAATCTCTAGATAAAATCATAATTTTAGAAGGATGAAAACTGTAGGAATGAGTGTTAATATATTTTTCACTTCATTAACATTGCTATGTAATTTATGTGGTAATTTTAGAACTGAACACATCTTTTTAAATATACACAGTGTGAATGCATATTTTCTAAGGTAAAGATTACAACTGGAATTAGTGCTCAAGCAATTTTCATTTTAATTATGCACTTATCAGTTTTGCTAAATTAAACAAACCCACCTGCACAGCTTCTCAAGCAAAACATGATTTGTCTAAAATACCTAAATTTTCTCTGCAATAATTCTACTTCAGTAACTGAAAACCTGCATTTTTGGACAAAGAAATCTCTGATCTATGGTCAGCTGGAATCTTACGGAGGCCTTTAGGAAATCTATTTAAGGTCTGATCAAGTCATATGTGTCTGAAAAAAAAATTATGAAAGGGTTTTGTAAGTTTACTGCTAGAAGTCTCATCTTTTCATGAATGGATGCTTCACAGGATGTTAGATATCAGGTATGAACTTTGTTCAAAGTCCTCTCCCTTTGGCACAGTTTTTGCACTACTCTCATCAAGCAAGATGGCATAAAAATTCATTCCCCACTGCTCATGGGAGAGGCACTTGAGTTACAGAGCAGCATCCTTCATGGATACAGGAGAATATATTTGCCAGTTACTAACAAGAATATTAATGGAATTACCTATCCCTCTTCTTGCACAAGAGGTGGAAAACAGTGTGTGCCATTTTCAGAAAATGCTTTTCTCCATCAATTACAGAACCACAAAGAAACAAGTATTTCAACACTATTCTTTGATCAGAAAAACTGGTGTGAAAATTAATGGAAAGTTGAAATTATATCCGTCTCTCCTGTTAAGCCAACTCTGAAAATACTCGTGTCATTTGACTTGTTACCTCAAACATCTGTGATCTGCATTACTCATCTAAAAGCTCTTTATTCTAAACTATCTGACAAGTCATATAAATTTTCAGTTGTATTTCCTTAGCATTTTATACTAATTCTTTCTTGATTCTAGTGCTACTCTGCCTGAACTAGTACCACTCAAGTTTTGTGCTTCTGGTTCTTTCTAACCATATTTCTTGACTTAGACTAAACTTCAACCAACAAGTTTTTGGAGTTATTCCAAAGTTGCCATCATGGTCTGGTCTTACCTCAACATGACGCCAGCTGAAATGCAGGACACAGAAAACTAACCCTGCAGACTAAGTAAAAAGCCCTCCACCCAACAACAAAAAGGAGCCAGCATCCTAAAGTACCAAAACTCCCTCAATAGCTCTCCACTACACCCTGCTTTTATTAAAAAAAAAAACCCCAAACAAACAAACAACTACCAAAACCCCATCAAAACCAAAACAACCTGCATGATTCAGTGTGTGACTGTATAATCACTTCAAGTCAAAACAGGGCACAAAGTCTCTTTATTCTGACACTCTCCTAAATAGAAAACCCCTCTCAATTCCATTCAGTCTCCTTAAATTACAACTAAAGCTATTTAGTTCAGGCATGAAGAACACTTGCTACTCTGACATTTTTATTTTACAATAACTAAAAATCATTTGCAATGTTATGCCCACAAATTGACTAAATGTTCACACCTAGAAAAATCTAGAAAAAAATATAGGAGATTAAGGTGTCAAAGCACTTAGACTTAACAAGTTCTTGAAGATGCCATACCCAAAAATTATATTAATAGAATGCAGTTACTGTTATTATAACTGGTGGCTCAGCAGCCCTCCTCTTTCACCAATAATCTGTTCAGCGACTATGCATCATTCACAAATCATTAAATTTCATGGTTTGCTTGAAAAGTGCTCACTAGTTGTAGTATATTAAGAATCATGGATCTTTTGGGTCCTATCTTCCTATAATTCACAAGCATCAAAATAGTTTTTTTACTGTGTGGGCCACAGAATCGTTAATTTTTGATTAAACTGGCAGTCCTGTCCTAGAATTTAGTACTAAGAGCTGGTACTTGTGACTTGAAGAAAGAAAAAGTTTCTTTACCTGTAAATCCTATACTTTGCCACTGAAGAAAGATTCTGTCCAATTTGCTATGCAAGATACTTGTTTTCCAAGTTTTAACTAGCAATGCATTATGCATTCCTCAAGCAGTTTCTCTGAAGTTTTCAAAGCAGTGAAACTGCATACACAAAAAAGCATTTAATACCTAACTTTAGTTGCTGCTGATATAGAGAATGTTTGTATGTTTTTGCCATTAATATTTTACTTGCAAAATCATCTGGAAATTACCACACAACAGTTAAGTACCCTTGAGAATAACTCTGCAGAGTGCACAAAATACTGCATTAAATCCAAAGCTATTTTTTAAACCTATCTTGACTTGCATTGTCACTGACTAATCAGTCAGCTCTTTACGTAGGTTGCTCTGATTGAAAAGCATCTTTTTGCCAAGGCAGAACTCTCTCACTGCCTCTGTTCCTGAAAACTTTGGTCCCCTTTGACTACTACCATATGGCATAGTTGTATTGTTGTCATCCACTGCAGAGTATTTTACTTGAAATATTGGAAAGAGTGCTTTGATGGTGTTTGCTGCCACCTTGAGTTCTAACTCGTTAATGGTGAAGTTTGCAGAGTCCATAGGAAAAACCACTACATACAAACGGTGTTACATAAAGAGCCTAAATAAATACCTAATAATAAATAAAAGCCTAAAGAAATATATCCTGCTTTGAGATCTAAAATGAAAGTGAGAATCCATACTACAAATACATTCCAAGCAACTCCGCTCTGGTGGTTTTCAGTGTTTGCTTGTTTTGGTGGGATCAGGGA
Source organism: Passer domesticus (assembly GCF_036417665.1). NCBI lineage: Eukaryota > Metazoa > Chordata > Aves > Passeriformes > Passeridae > Passer > Passer domesticus. Next base: position 96,086,103 of record NC_087474.1, read on the forward strand.
ATGGACACCATTCCTGAACAAAGAATGATAATTAACTCATGCAAGAAAATGCTAGAAATAAAATATCAAAAAGTTTGCCCCTGTATAGGGAGCTTTTGCTTTAAAGATGAAAAGAAATTTTTAGAGAGAGAGGGAGAGAGAAAGTAAGCGAGTAGGAAAGCTTGGAACAACTGCATGAGCTGTCAACTGAAAATATTACTGCCTAAATCTCATATTTTAGAGTGGGAATTATTTGAACTGAAAAACCTGTGAGTTTTACTTCCCTCAATTTTTTTCTGTAAATGAGAATAGGCTTTTGTGAAAAATGTTTTAGCATCTGTGTTTTATTCCTCTGTGCTCTGAAGGAGTAAAAGTAGCACAGGAAGCTGTAGATTCCTCCTGTCTTGTGTGCTATAAACTATCTTTCCCTTCCTTGAAAAAATTCATATAGTCAGAGACTTTAAAATGCCATTACTGAGTGATTTTCAGGAACAACTATTATCAATTCATATCTTACTTAGGTCAATTAGGTTGGCAGAACAAGACTGGCAGAAGACAGAAAATGTGCCTCCAACTGGCAGTTTTTAAAACCTGCAGCAGTTCAAAGAAGTTGAGAGGCTGATGTATGAAAGAGCAACACTCAAGACACAAAGACGAAAGACCAGTCTTTTATGCTTCAATGTGCATTAGAAATGGAAACATACACGTTTTCACTGTGCTGCTGCATGAGAACATTACTGACATGCATTTAGCCAGGGTGATTGCAATATATCCTAGGGAGTTAAAATGCAACTCACAGCAAAGAAAAAAAAGTATATCCAGAGACCATGCAGTATATTTTCCTATAGAATTTTAACTGAAAGTGATTTTATTGCTTTTCTATAGGAAAAAGCTGTTTGGTTGGGTTCATAAATGAAAGGATGGAATGACACTAGTATTTAAAGAATACAGCTAGGGAGTTGGTTCTTTTTTGTATAATTAAGGGCCAAAAAGCAAGTACGACCCCTTGGAATGCATTTTTCTGTCATCATTAAGAACACTGTACTATCTTACCAAAAAAGTTATCCAGAAAAATGATAATGTTTTTGTTACAAATTCAACAAAGAACTCGGATATAACATGACAAAATTATGGCTTTATCAAGCATTAAAAAAAGGTTCATACTTCATTAAAAAAGAAAGACTGAAAAAAACCTTCTTTCTGATCTAATAAAAAAACTTTAGGGAAATGCCCAGCCTGCATATAATTTCTTATTCAGTTTACAATTTTTAGTATGGTATAACTAATAAAGCCCAAAAGCGCTTCAAAAAATTGCAGCTTATATAACTTCTCATGTCATTCACATTAGAGCTCTTGTGCACATTATTTCTTTGCAGAGGTTATTTTCTACAGCACAATCATGCATTCTAATGTTTTATGTATCAGAGAATAATGTGCAAGTCTCTCTGCTTGTTAATGTTATGTACCCATATTTGATGAGATTTAAAAATGTCTAAATTATATTAGCCTACTTCCTGTAAACCTGAAACTCCAAAAACCTCATTTTACATTTCTACTCCAAGAAGTATCTTCTTGCTGAATGCCATGTTAAGAAGTTCAGACTGAACTTAATTCAGACTGAATTAGGGGCTGAACTTTAATAGCAATACTGATTGGTTTTGCTTGTTTTAAAAGAGACATATTATTGAGCATAACAGCAGCAAATCTCCAAGACCACAAGGTTTTCCTAATAATGTACTCATACTTGTATGTCAACTAACTTGATCAAGACTTCACACAGTGCAAGGACATCAAAAGCCTTAAAGATTTAAAAGCCTAGGTAAGTTTTCGTTTTTATCTAAGCACAAGGAAATACCACAATACTCCACAAAGAACAAATATATGTATTGCAGGCTTCTTTGGAAAAAATGTGAAAGCAAATGGAAGTAAGATTGAAAAAAACTGGACACATTTCTTTACAATACAGGAATTTACCAGGGATAGAAGCTTGTACAGATGAGTTTTCTATATACAGCAATTCCACTGGATGCAATCCCAATCATAAGATCTAGATTATGGAGATCCTAAAAAAGAAAAATACTGTAAGAACACAGATGCAGCTTGTGTCATACACATTTATCTACTAATAAATGTATTTTCAAGCTTTCTATACCTAAATTGCTAGGAATAAACTGAGGAATTTAAAACTGAGCAATGAAATCAGTGACATTTTTGAGTTTTGATTTTTGCACATCTCTTTCCTTTGATGGTATCTATTACACATTCTAAATATTATTCATTCATTAAAAGTTGTAATGTTCATCCTACTAGCCTGGTTGCTCCTTAGATCTGTATCAAGAGTAAATTTGCAAGTCTAGCCTTACTAATTTCAGGAAAGAAGTTCAAATACTTCCCAAGATTAGTCAGGTAAATGTCACAGAATTTTGGGAACTGACAAAAATTACCTGATTACATGCTGTTTTAAAAAGAGAGGAAATAATTCCTTACTTTTTCCTAAAAGGTCTTATCAAGGAAGACTGCACAAGAGGTGACCACAATTTTCCATATGAGAATATGTTGGAGAAATACATGTGTACATTAATATTTCATACACTAAATGAAATCCATTATTAGCTAAAACAAAAGCTGTGCGTTAGCTTAACATATGCAACTGGGGAAAAAAACCCCCACATAGTTTTACAACCATTTCTAGGTACTGAGGTACTCAAGAAAAAACACATTATTCCATAGAAGCAAACATTTGAGTTAAAAAAAAAAAAAACAAAAAAAAAAACAAACAAAAATGCAGAGAGGAGAATGCTGAATGGTCATTTTGAGCCTAAACTCAGACTGATGTTAAAGAAGTTACAAACCTTGGCTTCCCATTTCTTATGATCAATACACATTAATGTGTTATTACACAGATTTCTAAACAGAGCTAAATGCATAAATCAACATGTAAGTAGAATCCATTGTTTAAAATATCAGGTTTGACTCAAAAGCAGTTTCAGACTGTTTTTAAAGGACAGCCAATGGTAACAGATTCTCTTAAAGCCTTCAGTAGCACTGTTGCTCCTCTAGATGGTACTCTGGGCTCAACTAATATATGGCTTTCCTCCATGTCCAATCCCAATTTCTTTATATTAGTAAAGTTTGGGAAAATAGAACAAGTAGCATGTGCTCTGGCAATACTGTGGAAAGTCTACAATAAATCCTTTAAAAACAGTTGAATAGAAGTGTGATACAGGCCCATGAATTAGTGAAGTCAAAACTAATTTGCAAAGCATAATACAGGAATCCAAAACTGACATCCCTGTATTTTAATACTTGGGAAGAACACTGAGGTATTCAGGAGATTAACTGCCTACAGTTTAGCTGTTTCTGCCATGATATGGCAAACCCAAAGCAGGGTAGAAAATAGTATTATTAGCACTTTGTGCTTACTCCAGGTTCCTGCTTTGAAAAATCAATACTGTGAAGAAAAAACAGCTTTAAAAGTAAAACCTTAAAATCTACATTATTAAGTAGAAATAAAGGATTATCTAAAACACTTGATAGGGATTAATGAGACTAAACTGCTCTATTTTCTCCAGAAGCTTTGTCAGAACAAAGTTGATTCCTAACACTCCTCTGCACCAGCCCAAACCACTAAGCTCCCATGCTATTTGTTATTATGAATTCTCTTGTATTGAGCCTAAGAAACACAAAATCAAGATGCTGGAATACCATAGAGAGAGGGTCTCTTATATGAAATATGATATTGATGTACAGTTATTTCCTTTTCAAAACATCAAGCTGTTAAATTGCATAACAAAGAAATAACATGCATATTTTTATTAAAAAACAGGTATCATGAAGAAGATAATAAAATTTGTAAAGATAAATTATTATGCCAGGCATCTAGCTAGTTAAGTACAGATTCATATTTGATTTAATTTACAATTACCATTTTGATTTTTGTAGATAGGAAATTTGTTGAATCAATATTTCCATATCTTCAACTCTCTGAGTAAAAATCAAAGATAAGCTAACAGCAGATTAATTATTGAGCAGAGGGGATAGTGGTCCAGAGTGAAAAGGAGATTAGAAATTCAAGAAATATCAATATAGTTTTAAGATATTGAATTCACTCTCTCAAGTCTCCTAACACTATCGCATATTTTAATATTTTAGCAGTTCCGATTTTTCATCAGAAAAAAAGCAGAAGTGTTTGCAGATGAAAACTGAGCTCAGATTGAAGTTGCATGCTCACTAAGTTGCTGAAAAAAAGGCTCACACATTAAATATTTAACTTTATATCATAAAACAAAAAAAAAAAAAAAAGGAAGCTATATATCCATCTGCTCTTCAAGAAACATTATCCAAAAGTATCCCACTCTCAACCACCAGCACAGGAGCACCAGCTTCTTTGGGCCATTAGTACAAAAGCCAGGTGTTACCTGGTTCTCCTGCCATACACAATCTAAGAGGAACAAGATCATCAGAATCCACAAAGATAAAGCCTTTCACAGAGATGCAGTTTAATTAGCCCCTGCTCAATCTGGTCAAGGCACTGGGATGTGACAAAACTGGAAGGAAGAGGTAAAAGCAGTCCTGAGTGGAGGAGGATATCAGAAGGCACTGTAAAAATCCCTGCCAAAGCAGGGGCAGGACATAGTAGCCTCTGTGAAGCAGCAGTTCAGTGGCCTGCAGCTCAGGAAGGACAATGAAAATTGGAAGAGCTTTCAGAAACGACATCCCATCAATATTAAGAGACTGGTCACAGTCTAGTGTGGAAGTCTTAGCACTCAAGTTGGCTTATCAAAATACTAGGCTATAACAGAATTTAAAAGGAAAATATCCAATCAAGTTAAGTGCATATAGTGATCTCAAGTATGACACTAAGAGCTTCTTCAATAAAGTAGAAAGGTGACAGATGACCCAATGGACAGACTATACAAAGTCAGATTTACTAAGATAATTTCCTTTCCTTTCTACTTTTCTCCATTATTAAAAAAAGCTTTTGAGCACTGCATTTCATGAATATGAATGTAATTACAGTGGCTTCATACAGAAGTACTTTAGGAATTTCTAGAAATCCAATGCAACACTCACTTATTTCTGGCAGCATAAAGAAAAACAAGAAGAAAATATGTTGAAGGAAGTAAATGACTCATTTTATTCCTTCCTCATCATTAAATAAATTTATTAATTTTTCATTATAACTCTTAGTGTCAGGATTATTAACAAACCTCACAAAAACTTTAGGAAAACTGGAAGTCATCTTCACCTAGGAAATCAATTATCTGCAGTACACTTCCTTTGGTTTTCACACTACAAGTCTTACACAAAACCAATTTACTATTGCACAGAAGCACAAAAGGTTGCTTGCAACCTAGGATGCAAATAAAGGGGCATTTTGGGGATTCACTTCGGATGAATAGTGTAATCAAAACATTAAATTGCAGTAGACATTGAAATAGCAAGACATGTTTCTTATCAATGAATACCTTGTATCTAAAAGAGTTCAAATACATTTTTACTGGTCATTGCTCAAGCTGTTAAATACTTAAATTTAGCCTGGAATCTGGGAATACAGAAATTTAAACAAACAAACAAACAAAAAACAAAAAAACACAAACCACAAAAAACACAAAAAAACCCCCCAAACCAAACAAAAAAAAAAACCAACCCAAAACCCTCTATATTCTTAACATTTAAGAAATTAATGCTAGAAATTCAGAGAAATGAAACTCTTAAAACACCTGCCAACTAATAGCACTAATCAGAGCATTCATTTTCTTTCATGGTAAGACACTCAGAAACCTTTGTAAAATTATTAAGTAAAATATATTGCAGTAATTAAATAGTTTGTCTTAAAAATACTTTGTTACACTTTTGATGAGTTCTAGCTTATTTGGTTGAAATTCTATCACCTATGTCACACATAAGTTATTGAAAAATTACCCAGCTCTACTAAAAAATAACACATGATAAAGTCAGTACTTAAATATTACTCTTTTTTTACTACTATTAATTAATGTTAAAAAAAAGCATATAAATTTACTTTCCAAGGGAAAAATTACAATGTAAACATACTCTACCACTGTGCAATTCCACTCCATAGAATTCAAGTGTTCTTGCTATATTTATATAGCAGGACTCTGCTTCAGATTGCTTGAGGCCACTAGAAGAAGGGAAAAAATAATAAATATGAACCACAGAAAAGTTAAAAAAAATTATATTATATTTATTCCAAATGCATAAAAACATAAGAAAGCCCAAGTCCACTGTCTGAGAAAAACCCCATATTAGGTAGTGCCACAACTTTTTTACTGGTGATGGCCCTGCTAAAGTACTCCCAAAAAATTAAGTTAATTATATGTGATTTTATTACCTTAGCCACTCTGGATTAGCTATTTTTAGAAAAATCTTTGTTATCTGTTATGTTCAAAGGGATGAGGAAACAATTCCCCTATAAAATCTGACTTTTTAATAAGAAGCTGTATCTGTAAATATTATATATTTCATAGTCTCTCAGAAAGAAGTCATGTAGAAGAAAGATAAGAAGCACAAGTGTACTAATAAAATAAAGGGGGAAGAACAAATTAAAAGTTAAAGTTATGAAACTCACCAAGGAAAAGCCCTCTGAGTTTACCTAAAATCTGTAAGTCCTAAAATATTTTTTTGTCCTGCAGCTAAGACATTAAAATAATAAAAGCATTTGACCTTCTCATCTTCAAGAAAGCTTCTATAAGTACAGGTAAAAACAACACTTTGATAGGTAAGTTTCCAAAACAACATGCATAGAATTACATTAATCAAATGTAATTAGGTACAACCTGCAAAAAGTTCATGTAACATTGCGTTATCTGAAGAACTCCAGCATCTGTTGCTTCCAATTAATATCCCTCTTTTTAAATGCAAAGCCATCAAAATACAATGCCCTCAAACAGCCACTCTAGGAAATATTACATCATGCTGCAGAAAACTGAAAGCTACCTTGAACATGAAAGCCACGGCCAGTGTGGCTTGAGGATGGCATAATATCAGGAAAAAAGAGAGCAACGATGAAGAAAACTGCTGTTTGTCACAATCCTCAACTGGTTTCTCAGATGTACATGTGTACTGATTATTGTTACCTTGATTCTGAAAAACTTTATAGACCCTATATCTTTCACTGTGTCAGAAAATTACAGAAGCAAACCAATGTGAAATGCCCATTTGGTTATATAAAAAGATGCTGAATACGTTTGCAGGAGTACATTACTGTCATTTTAAATAATTTGATCAAGTACTTTGTTCAGAAGGTCTTCTGCACACTAACAAGATATGCCTGCAAATTTTAATTCTCAATTTGTATACTACATCTACATCAGACTAGTCATGCCTTGTGTCTTGAAGGGCCAAGAAGTATCTCAGCACAGACTTAGGGTTTTTACTCATTATTGTTACACCCTCCTACTCAATTAGAGGTGAAACGAAGCCTTCAGGTCCCTAAGCAGATGGCAATTATTCAGTGAGATAAACAGGCAAGAGGAAACTGGTCTTGATGTTCCAGTGTTTATAGCTGTTGATACCCAAGGACTAGTAAACCTCATCTGGAATATAAGCATCCTATTTAGTTACAAATGCATCCTTCTCTTCAAACTGATGGCAGGATCTAGCAAGCACTATGATAACCTAAACAATTTGGACAATATTTGCATCCTAAGATCTCAGGCTGCTTATTTCACTAAGCAAAACACAGCAGGAAAACCACGTTAGAACCAACTATATACAGAAAAATCTCCCTATGGATTTAGGGATGAACACAAAAGGAAAATTTCTGAAGCTATACCAGTTCAACATGACAATAGCTGCTTTCTTAACAGCTACATACTGTCCACTGAACAGTGTGACATGAACTTGTTCAGGAAATACTTCCTCAGATTTTGAAAAACAACATAAGACCTAGGTAACAAAAACCTTGCACTGAGTTACAACACGTAACACAACTTCTCAAGCCTGTATTTCAGCAATTCAAGCCTTTTTTTGTTTTCCTTTGTGAAAGTTTCCCAAAGGATGGACTCTAAAGAATGAAAAAATAATAGATGTTTATAGGATTGGCTTTGAAACACTGTATAATACAAGAATACCAGCTTCAAAGCTACAATTATTTACAGATAACCTATATGGTTTACAGCAATATTTTTTATTCCAGGTTGGCAGAAATCTCATTCCAAAGAAACAATGTTCTCTCAAGGGTTAAAAAAGTAAACTCTTCCTTTCTATCTTTCCTTCCCAGCAGCTCTGATGAACACCAGAACCATTCTTGTCAAGTATGTTCTTGGCACTGATCTAGTCAAATTCATGTCTGAGACATATGAATGCCAAAGGAGTATACAAGAAATACTGCCAGAATATACAATAATTTGTCTGCTTCTCCCTGCACTCTAAAGTAAGTTGGCCTTTAAGAGTTTAGTTTCAAAAGAGGTGTTAAAACAATAAAGAAACATTTTTTCCAGTCCAATCCACTCATATTTTTATTCAGACTTTCAATTACCAACATCTCTGTTAGTTCCAATATGGAAGTTAAACTTCTCAACCATCAAGGCTTCACTCCACCAATGACACTCAATGAAAGCATTGATATCACTGCAAGGACACAGACAAGAAAGCAGTCTTTCCAACAGACCCCACCACACCTCAGTCTGGACCAATGCTAACACCTGATCCTTCCTCTGCAGACCATAACCAGGGTTATATCTCTGGCTACCACAGCACTACATAGACGAGCTCAACCCAGCCAATCCAAGACTCTTCAGAAACTTCCCTCAGTGGCCTCCAAGGTCACTCCTTCCTAAAGACAAGCAGGTTTGCTCATTCCTGTTTAAAAGTCCCCCTCAAAAACTACTGAGCCTACTGGAAACTGCAAATTAATTTGGAAGGAGTAGAAGCATCAGCTGTTGTGTGCCTGAACATGAACTGTTAGGAAAGCAGCCCAGATTAGTACCTCCAACAGAAAGGACAGTTGGAGTTAAGACTTCAGTGGTTATGTTCTTTTGCTCCATAAATGACAAGGCCTGCTCTGAATGGCTAGGGAGCACACGTGAAGTTCAGAACTACTCACTACACCCAACTAGCAGTAAAGAAACCAGAGGGAATAGTAAGAGTATTGAAAGATACTGCTGAGAGACAGTAGGAAGACATGAAAATGGAAATATTTCAGGGTATAAATCAAAGAAACTAAGAGAGCAGGCAATTAGCTCTGCTGCAGTCAAGATACAGATAGAGAAAAAAAAGTCTACAGAGATTTGGATTTCATTTTCTCACAGACAATTTCTTAGATTGGTATATTTGCATTCAGCTTGCAAATATCTGATCAACACTACTAATTCCAAAGCTGCAATCTTACAAGAGACAAATCAGCAGGGTCAGAAAAAATAATTAGCAGTGCACTGACTGGAATAATCTGTTGCAGCTTTTGTATTACACTCAGGAGAGGGGAGTGAAAGCACAAAGTTAATTGAAGTGCTTTATAGTTATGGCGTTTCTTGGGAGTTTTTTTCCACATATATAGACAAAAATCTATAGAATTTGAAAAATGATCAAATGTTCTTCATGCAGCAAATTCCTCAAACATCTAGTATAGTGTTCTAGATTGTTGCCTTGAATGAATTTAAGGCTAACTAATCTCCCAGAGATTATAACCAGAAATTTATTAAAACGTTTCTAAACATTGGCATCATACTCTGAATATAATTAATCTAGCGTCTCTATGATAAACCCAAGTATTTCATTTAACAGAATATATATGAAATACAACCGGCTGTTGCAATGAAACTACTAAGAACTTGAGTCTTCCTTTTGACTTTTTTTTTTTTTTAAGCTCAAGAGGTGAGAGAGAACTAAAAGTTCATATTACCTGTGTTGCTCATGTAGCGTTTCTACTTTGGTAAGAAAATCTTTGTTCTGCTCCGGTATAAAGTTGTAATTTGAAAGATATCCTGAACAATGCACTGAAGCATTATAGTCTCCAAGTTGTGCTGTTAAGAAACAAGAAACACATATACAGTTTTCACAGTTAATTGGATTTTTGTTTAGAAGAATTTTCTTCTCATTAAAACACATACGGGAACACTACGAAATTACCAATTATTTCCCAACAGACAAGAAGTGTCGAACATCGAGAACTGTATGACCTCAGCAAGGTAAGACTTTTTTCAAAATACACTTACCATAACTATCATCTCAGACACTGAATGACTCAGTACCTTATTTAGTTACTTATGTAGCCTCACTTTTGCATCACAACCTGTAACGCACCAGACAGATGTCATATGCTGTGCTGACACAGACGTGCAGCACTTTAACATCAGAGAACACCAAACTGCTTCGGTAAGAGATGGCAAATGAAATAAATTTGACACATTTACTTGACTAGAACACATTAGAAGTCTTCAACAAGATCTGTCATTTAAAAAGCATCCACTCTTCCCAAATTCAGGTGGAAATCACTCTACTACCAACTATATCTCTGTCCTAGAAATTCAGCTGTGAATTACTTAAGAGAAAATGTGAAATAACTGCTGATTGACACATAACATTGCCAAGTGGCTACAAAAAGTAAATAACTATAAGATGTATTAACCCTCTTTTTCATAAGGAGTATGGAATAGTGATTATAAAGCCTTAAAATTTCCCAGAAGTTATTGGTATGATTTGCAAATTAACATAAAAGAACGTAACTGATAGGCTGCAAACAATTCAGCATTGAAAGCTCCTCAACTAAATCAAAGTTCAAGAACACACTTTTAGGATATACTATCAATAATATTAACACTTTTTTCCAAAAAAATTTTTTTCAAAGTACGGAAGAGATATTTAAGTGAGTCAAGCTGAGTGGCATGAGGAGAACATGAGAAATAACTTATACCTAGTAATTATGCAGGATCTGTAATGCAGGGGATAACTAATATTTGCCACTTATATGTATATTCAAACTGCATGATTTATATGGTCCAGAAAATGGAACTACAATGATACAATACAATTCTCAGGGAAATGCAGTCAAAAGCTAACATAGTTGGACACCTAATTGTCTGTATCAAAAGAAATATTTAAATAAAAAAGGGAATGAGAAAGAGAAACTTATTTACTTTAAATGCACAAAGTATTGCATGCTTAGTTCTTTCCCTTAAAAGTTAGCCTAAACTTGAAATTAATTAGCAAGTGGCAGGCAAAAGACTACATACTTTCCATGAGAGCCAAAACATGTATTTTAACATTATTGTAAAATTTATCTGAAGAAAAACAAAAAACCAAGAACGAATAAAAACAAAACAAAAAAACACCAAATCAACCAAGGCAGACAATGCAGAAGTATCCTAAGAAACTGAAATGATTTTTAGGAATATCCATATATTGACAAAAGTCCAAGCCTGACAATGCTAAATCTAAGGCAACAACAACAGAAGTGAAAATTTGAAACTTTTAGAAATAAATAGTGTGCTAATACCAGTGTAAAATAAAACCCACAATTTCACAATTACAGTAGTTGATTGAGGATCCTTTCCTTTAGCAGTCATTAACACAACCAATCTTTTCTATGAAACAATCTACATCTTTAAGGTTTGCTGCAGCCAGCTTGAATACCAGTCTTGCCAATGGGAAAAGACCAGATTGTCAGGAATAAGATAACGCAGTTTTCTATTTCAATTTTCTTTGCAATAGGAAAATATATTTTTACTGTAATTTTATCTTCTCTAAAAGGGACAACTGTTACTCCTCCATACATTATGAGGTAGTCTTCTTTCTAATCTTCTAAATAAGCTACACTGGGTTTTTTCTCTCTTGCTACCAGCTACCTGAGGCCATGCCAACAAGGGGAGCAATTTAGCTTCTCCAACTCCCTAGCCAGCTGTTACAGTAGAAGAGAAACATCTTGCAAGACTAATGATCTTGTGTAAGATTTAATTATCCGAGTAGGGAAGAAAGTTAGGACATATCAAGACCTCGGCAGGAATAATAACCCATGATGCTTCTATCTCTTTACTTGATTTCTCCAGAAGAGAGAAGAAGGGCAAGAAATATTAAAGACCTATTTCTAATCTGAGTTTCTCCTGACATAGTTTCTGCTCTGATCACGAGTCAGCAGATACTAACTCAATGAAGATAGAGCATAAAAATAATAATATTTTAACCTATCTCCATTCTAGACTATTGTTGCTCCTTAACTTATTATAAATTGTAAACAATACAGAGCACAGTGAGAGAAATTGGAACCAAGGACAAGTCAAAAAACAAACAAACCCCTTATATTTGAATATCAGCATATTATATTTTAGAGTTAGATATCTAATATGAAAATCTTTAAAGGTAGGAATATGATGGACCTTTAATTTAGAAGGTCATATTCAGTAAAAACAGGATGTTTATTTTTAAATTTCTAGTAAAAGCAGAGTTCAATAGCCAAGTAGCCATGCTGACATGCTGAAACAATAGTTATACAAATTTTCAACAAAATAAGGGCTTATAAGTATTTGAAACACAAGTCTTGAAATCATACATGTTTACAGAGTATAGGATCTGTCTATGCCTTATTGAAGCCTAAACAAGCCATAAATTCTTCATACTTTTTTCAAAAATAATTTGTTCAGATATCCTTCAAGGTGCAGATGACATTGTTCTCCAAATCTACAGACTTTGCTTATAAATAGTAAGAAAAAGAACTGCACACAAAGAAATAGCACCAGAACTTATTTCTGCACATGGGCATTTCAAGTAACTTCAGATAGAAAAAGGGAAATGTATGAATGGCTCATTGGCTAACCATGATGAGAAATCAGTTATAGGTAATTTGGGCAAATTTACCCAATGTAATGCCTACAAAAACTAGTCTTTAGAAACTGGTTAAATATCAATTTTCTATAGACCTGAGAAGTGTATCAGAAAAGAATCCAGCAGGTTCATATTGAATTTGTAACTTTATAGCAATTTTAATATTGTAGGTAAAATGAATAAAGCACAAAAGTGAATTGAGTTGTCTGTTTAAAAAAAAAGGATAACTACATATAAAGATCAAGTTCACAGGGCAACAGAATAAACAAACCACAGGAAGAGTCTTGCACATAAATTGTAAAAATCTTCACGTACAAAACTGCAGTCCGGGATTAAAACATAGTTAGGATCACATGACTGGCCTCCAAATCAGGACAGAAAAAAAAACCAAAAACCTCACATTCTTGAGATGAGCGTGAAATGTAGTATTAAAGGCTAATGGTTAATTTATCTTCATATGAAAACGGAGGTACAAAAAGAAAAAATACTTAATCTATACAGTTTAATCAGTCTAGAAATTTTAAGTGATTACTTCTTGGCAAGGAACAAAAAGAGAACAAAGAAAGATGAACTTTCTAGCATAAAATGTTTCTCAACAGTAACTAAAAATTAGTCAATTATTAAAATGTTTCTGGAATCAAAAAACAATCTGCTACAGCAGAATTCAGTTTCAAAGAAGCAACATAAAAATGCAGCCACTTACTACAGACAGACTAAAATGGTACATTAGATTGAGCAAAATGACACCATGTTGAAAATGGTTTTCAGAGAAAAATTCCTAAAAGGACCAAAACCCTCAGAAGTGAATGTTGAGAGAAGGAAAGGTGTTTCAACAAGTGGAACCTGTATCCAAATAAGGATGCGAACATGAACACGAACCCACTCAGTCCCTAAGTAATTGTGATGCCCTACAGGACAAGCAGAACTAGCTATCATGTGAGTTAAAATTAATTTGTTTTGTAAAAGGAAATAATGCTTCACACTCAAGAGCCCTTACAAAATGTTCAGCCTAGGCATGACTGTAAATAGCTGCTTATGACCACTTACAACAGCTGGCCATTTTGTGGTAAGACAGAATGAGAAATTAGGCATTAATAAAAACAAAGGAACATTTGTAGAGGAAAAATAAAGAAAACTATGCATGCACAATGGTAGTCTCCAAGTTATTTACCACCCCAGAATGAAAAATGAGCCAGTCATTGTAATGCCTTTTATTAAAAGAACTAAAAAATAAAAATCAGCAGCTCAAAACCCAGACACAGTCAAACAGCAACACAAAACCACAGTCACAAGGAAAAGGAAGAAACAAATTAGAAACTATAAATTATACTGAGCTGCTGTTTCTGCATCTCAAATACAATATGTACTTCAGAAACCATACAGACACAATGAAAAAAACTACTGCGAAAAGCAAAGTAGGATCCAAAGTAAAAAGAGTATTCATTTTGAGGAGGTATTGGGATAAAACACTTAAAGGAATAGTTACCAATACTCCCAAAACATTGTGAGGCTTTACCAAATTAATGCATCTGATCCTCTGCCATACGTATACATTGTTTCTCAGCATTGAACATTAATCATTTGAGAATCACAAAGTCATTTGGGCTGGACAAGACCTCTAAGACCATTGAGTCCAACTCTTAACCCAGCACTGACAAGCCCACATTAAACCATATCCCTCTGTGCCACATCTACACATTTTTTAAATACCTCCTGGAATCATGACTTCACCACTTACCTGGACAGCCTCTTCAAAAGCCTGACAACCCTTTTGGTGAAGAAATGTTTATTAATACAGAACCTAAACCTTGCCTGGTGCAACTCGAGGCTGTTACCATGAGTGTAATACTATATTACATGAACTTTGACCTTGAGAAACTCTTCTTTTCCCCTTTTTAGTTATGTTATACAAAAATATTTAATAAGTTCATCCAACTTAAAAATAGAGAAGAATAGTAGTATCAAATTTAAGAGGCACTGCAGAAAGTCAGCTCCTTCAGCTACAACACCGGCCAGAATCCCAATCTGGGGTTCTCCACTCTGGAGTCTGTACCTTGTTTTGAAGTGCTACAGTTCAAAAAATTATTTGTGGCTTAATGGAAGATCATCACAAACAATACTTGAAGCAATGATCTCCTGAAGTGGCTTCTGTATTGCCTAACACAAGTGTAAAACATAACTAAGGAAAACCAGCCCAAAAGAGCTGGAAGGTTGCTGTACATAAACAACCAGGACACTCTTAGATGATCTGTTGTACAGAGATGCTAGCAAGCTCAGGAGCAGCAATCTAGAATTCAGATTCAGTGAACCATATGGAAGGAAATGTGAATGTTTTTCAATTAACCTCTCCAAGCTGATTCTTGTACCGGGAGCGTTATCAATCTCACACAGATAACACTGGCACTGCTGACGACAGGTACTCTAAGATATGATAAAAGGTACCTCTGGCTGAACAGCACTGATGCAGGCTTCAGAAGAACAGATGTGACATGCACACAATTGTCAGACTACCCAACCCATCTAGTAAGTAATTTCAAACACTGGAAATTCAGCTCAAAGTTCTCTCTACTAATCCAGTCTGATTTTGATTCTAAGGGTTAAAGGTGCCCTGGAAAGAAGCAGAAACCTGGCTGATCTGTAAGCAAATCTCTCAGCTTATATGAAATGTCCTTATGAGCACTATTTCACTTCAATAAAGCATAGGTGGGGAGCACACACAGAAAAATCCCCAAGTGCTAACCATGAAAATAGAGAGGCTTCCATAAACTAGGAAGTGTGAGGGGTCAACCCAATTTTTATAAAGTAAGGCAAAATGATGGCAAGTCAGAAAAAAGAGTCAGGCCTCACTGTGGTGTTGATGTTTCTCTAAGTCGCACAGCCCACCTCGATCTCTGGGGCATCAATCTTCTGGCACTCCCAAAATTTTAACACTCTTATTCCCAACTCCTGAGAGACTTTCACACTAAGCTCAGCTTGCCTTGACTCCTCATCATCACCAGCCCTCCTTTCCTTAGAAGAGGTTAAAGTCCATTTGAATCCCTAGCAACCAGTTAACCCCTTTCTGATCAAAGTCCCAAAGACAGATAGTAGTGAGCTGGAGGCGATTCCTGGGTCTCAAAGCAGGGCTGAGAGGAGCAGTACTGCACAAGACAAGAGCAATTGATGCTCAGGAAAAAATAACCTTAGAAGCATTCATAACATCTTGGCTAACTTTACTGCTGTGCTTCAGATTCAAGTCCCAAGTCAGCAATGGATTTATTAACATAAGAGCATATTCTCACAAATCCCATGGGATTTCTTACATACCAGAAGCTGGGCATTTAAACAATGGCCTGGAAATGGCAATTTGCTACATGAAGTGATAGAAAACAAATGGTGCTAAATCACCATTTGAAATTTTTAAAAAGGAATAATCGTACTGTATAGGTTTCCTTATTTGGTTTTATAGACAGTACAACATTCCCCTTTTGCACTAGTAAAAACACATGACTAATCAAGTTTTTTCAGTATGAGTGTATCCTTCCAACTTCACAATGATGAAATTATTTGAAATGCACCTTAACAAGTTCTTCTTAAAGAAAAAATATTTCAAAATCCACTGACTGTTTTGTCACAAAGTACATTCCTGATAATACACTAACAGCTTATTCCTGAAGTGGCTGAAGTATGTTCGTAATCAGGTTCAGTCACATGTTCTTCAGACACAGTATTCACACCCACTTGCATTCCCCTGTAACTTAGCCCCACCAGGCAACACAGGGTGTGCTGCAGCAGGGCAGAGGGACACGTCAGAGCTTTTTTTCAGAACCAAATGTCTGCACACAGGGCACTACAGAGAAGCAGCATCCCAGAAGAGATCACCAAAAACTGTCCCCTTGCAAAACTCAGACAAAGCCTCTGAAGGCCAACCATACAGCCAGCACATGGAAAAAAATTTAGTTAAGAAGCAAGAGCAGAAATATCAAACACCAGACTTCATACACTGATCTGCCTCAGCAGTTGTCAGCAACAACTGCTACACCTTTTAAATAAACAACCCACAAGGTTGTCAGACAGCAAGGATTTCCCCTTCTGCATACAAGGAGAGCTACAAAGGAGAGAGAAGCCTGAAAGCCATCAAGAAGTGGCAGTAAATAGCCCAGGTAGAACTGATTCATGGCAATCTGAAACAATGGATTTCTCATAAGCAGCTACCTCATACCAAGAACTTCAGCTTTCCTTACTGAGTATGATTGGAAATTAAATAATAGAAAACTACTTAAAAAAGGAATCACAGCAAACATGACTCAGTAAGGAGACCAAACCCCTTGATTTCAAAAATCTCTTTCCTATGCCGCCATCTTCAGGTAAAAGCAAAAAAAAACAAACTTAAGGGAATATGTCTATTAAACATTTCATTCCATACCAATGCAGAGAATAAATATCTGTATCACACGAACAGCAACAGAAAGGAAATCAGATAGCAAAAAGCAGTTACTTTTGGGTTTGGGGTTTTTTGTGGTGTGCATTTTTAATTAAAAAATAAAAAGAAACAGAAAAAAAATCCCTACCACTTGGTAAAAGCAGCACTATCAGGAGTTAGAAAAAACAGATAAATAGCTCAGTGGAAAATCCAGAATCCACCATGAAAGACAATGATTAAAACACACTAGCACCCTTTGACAATCTTCACCGTCCTTCTATCATTCTCCTTTAGTACAGACAACTGCATTAGCAGGTATCCTAGCCTAAGTACTAAAAAGGGAACAGTCGTAAAACTGAAGGGGAAGCAGAAACAACTTTGGGATACACTAGATATGACATGATTAATTTCCCTTTTGATAAAACCTTTGCATTCTTCATTTTTGAGCTTTAGCAGAACTGGATCACCAATTCATTTAGCAATCCTAATGGTGCAGAGTGTTTCAGTCTTCAAGTGCCCTTACTGGGCCTCAGAAACACCAGAGCAGGATGCATTTCATTTGGCACCAAAACTGGGACTATGGGAAATGAGGAAAATGTCAACTGTTCTTACTGAAGGTTGAATCTGATTACAGTTTCATTTTATAAAAGGATGCAACATATGATATGCTTAAACTTAAAAGCAAACGTTTCATAGACTCTTAGGGTTTCAACAGATACTAAGAGTTTATCACATTCCTCTTTGAAAACCGCACTTTAATTACTTTAGCTTGGTTCATATTTCAAACAGAAATTACCTCAATTGTTTCTGTGGGGCTTGATAGTCTTTCCACAAAAGAAATGAGATTCAGCCAAATAATTACACAACTATTCTCACTTATTTTCCCCTGACTATTTTAACAAATATGCAAACGCCAGTAAACCCCCAACATGTTTTTTTTTTTCTTTATTTGTTTAATGAGAAAGGTCTTCCTCCAGCTGTTTTCCACTATCTGTTGAAGATGCTTGTGAGGCATTGTCAGACTCCAATTTGGTTTTCCTACAGAAGATAGTGGAAGTATCATCATCTAGTATCATCACTTGATTTTTTTTTGCCAGCTGAAGGCAGATAAGAAGGATGTAAGTTCTTATATGTGAAGTCACCTTAAATGTGTTGCAAAGGGCCAGTTTTACATAAGTAACAAACCAAATTCTATGAAACAAACATTGTGTAAGAACACTGTAGTTTCTTAATCATGAGTTTACCTTCCTCTTATCTGCTCTCTAGATGACCACTTATTCCCTTGGAATGCTTTCCCATAGCTATTGTAACACACAGTAAGTTTCACAGTTTTGTTTCCATTGACAATGCAAACCTGACTTTTTTGTCAGCAGTCAGAAGCACACATAAATAGTAACACTATTCTTGTATCAACTTTTTTTTACAGGCCTAAAATGTATTCTTTTTCTATTTAGACTGTCTCTGCAGGCTGCTTTAATAACCTTCACCTACATACCAAATACTCTGCATTAATAGATAAGGAAAGAAATCTTTCCTGACTTTTCAGTGCCAAACAGCCAAGAAAATAGTTGGTCAAATCAATTTATTAACAAAATAACAGTTGGTAATTACTTACATTGTACTGCATATGATGCCAAGACAACAGCAGAACTAATGGGGCATGACAACCTGGAAATTAGAGGAAAATATTTTATTTAATCATAGACTGTATGTATGTCTTATTGAAACTGTCTCACAATTAGTTCAGTATGCACAGACTAATTTATCTTCAAAAGAGTATCTGATTTTTTCTTACTAAGTTTGATTGTTAAAGCAGAGTACAACCAGATATTAAACAGTCCCTTAAGTGAACGGAAGGAACTAATCAGAAAAGGACATGCTCAAACTCTTGCTGGATGCTTAGTCAGGAAAGAAAAAGGAGAAAAGACTTTTATGGGGTTCTGGACATTACTTTAATAGCTGCATTCTGGTGTATGTAAAACTAGACACAAACACTAAAATTACTCAAATGCCAAGCACAAAGACAGCTCTGATCTTATGACCAAAACTGACTCTATGAAAGAAAAAAGACAACACCTGTAGGCAACTGACATTGCAACTGGCAGCAAATACTCGGACCATGTTTTTCTTTCTACTTTTTTTTTAGTGTATAGACACACAGAAATCACAGCCAAATAAACCACTGGGTATATGCCCACCATATAGGTAATATAACCCTGAAATAATGAGAAATTCTAGCATGAACTGCCCATTGCTACTCCTGATTACTGCACTAGGTAGTGGGTCCCCAGGTTTAGAATTCCATGCCTGGCACACCAAGCCTTGCATAAATATCTCTGCGGCTGATGTTGAGCTTGTTGACACACAGGATCTCCTATAGCTCATTCACAAGAGACTTCTAAATTGTTCTTAACAAGTGAGCTATGAGAAAATTTGTAACATTTCCTAGCAATGTCAATTTCCTTTAAAGCAATGTCTCACAAGGCATATTTATGGGATAACTGGGATAATTTTACAGCAACAATGCCCTCAGGTCAAAGGCTTTTTAATTTTATTTTTAAAAGAATTATAGAGAAAGTGAAGATTCTTATTACCTTCCTTCTGCAATATCAATCTTCAACTGCAGAAAGAACAAATGCCTAGAAAATATTTTTTTGGAAAAGAAAAAAATTTGCATTTATTTTTAAATGGTATGATTTTAATAGCTACATATATTAGTTTTACTTCATTAGATTTCCCAGCAAGCTATACAAACAGATGAACAAATATTAGTGGCATTTACAAATATGCAATCATACACCCACTTACTCTCACAACATTTTTAAGGATCTTTGGCAGTCTCTACTGCAACTCCAGGGCCACGGTATTAATGTCACAATTAACACTACAAAAACTAAATCACCACTGAAATAGGCTCTTTTTCTTCCTGGAATAGTCATTTTGAATGCAAATTTAAAAAAAAAATAAGCATTTAAAAAAAAAATTAATCTCAATCAAGGTTTGACTGTGAGTCTATCTTGGAGCTACTCAGTGGAGGATGAGACATTTCTCTAGCACCATATGCTAACAAAAAGCTCTTAAACAATTCTCCAAGACCAGTTCAGTCTTCCTCTTATTAGTGTGTTTGACAATGTTAGTTTATAGTGATAGTGAAGAGTGGGCATGTGAAGAACCTCAGAGAGCAGATATTTGAATAATTTCAGTTTTAAACTGCAGAACAGCTTAAAACATGATTAACAAATACCAAAACAGGTCAAAACCCAAATTTTCTACATGAAATATAATTTCACATTTTGTACTATTTATATTCCCAAGTCACTGAAATTAATAAGCAATGAAAGTGCTACAGAAATGTCAGATTAATGGCCAGATTAATTCTTCAAATTCTAAACTCCAAATTACAGGCACTGAACAAAACAAGTATTCAATTAAAATCTTGTAACAAATTAACTGAAAACTGCTTACAATTCAGGCACCTCATCACCCCATAAACTTAGAGACAGGTTTAAAAATAAAACTTCAGAAGTCTACTGTAAACTGAGGCGTTATACATCTTTGCATGCTACAAGTAATGGGCAAATGAGAAAACAAGAACTGTTATCTGTTCTTTCCCAAAAAAAATAAACCCCACCCTCCCACACCCTCAGCATTAAATCTACTACACATGTTCAAAACTGACTCAGTGTTGATACAAAACGTCTAAGATAGATAGACCTAGGGCATGCAGACTCAAAAAAAAATTCAAGATGCCAATAAATGTACTTTTAACACCTACATCTTAGTACTAACTTACACTCCAGCTGTATCTGAGTTGTAAGCTGTGTATATCAGAAACTACTCATTGTGAGCATGGCATTAATCTCTCCATTCCAAATGCATTCAATACCAAGAGTAACAGAAAGTTATCTATGTCATAAAGCATAATTTGCCAAGCTGCAGACATGGGCAAGACACATTCTTAGTTCATGAAAGCAAACGCCAAACAGAAGTTACCTGGTTTGTTCTTGCTGAAGTGTGTTAGGATCGGGTATAAAAAACCTTACACGAAAATGAAGCGTGCAGGGAAAACCTCCTGCAATATTTTAGAAGAGCAAATCAATATTTAGTTTAAAACTGAAAGAGCATAATATTTTCATTTCTATATTTACAGAAAAATTACATGAACAACCACACAGAAATCTTATGTATTTTATTCATGAAACTCAAAGAAACTATGCAAAGTCTCTCCTGATGCCCCAACACCAACTACATCAACTTTGAGAAGAAAATACTCTCAAATGTAGTCATGTTTTCATTTAAAGTTCTTAGCATACGTTACTTTGCATAGAAGGCATTATTGAGCTTCCTTTGCCTCCTAGGTATTAGAAGAGAGAAAAGCACTAAATACGTTTAAGGTATCTCAGTTGGGATAATGCTCAGTTCTAGCTAACGTATAAATACATTCTATTACAGAAGTCCAACATGCTACTTTTGTATATGAATTGAAAAAAAAAAAGGCATCATCTCTAGCACAAGGTAGAAATGAGAGTGCTGAAAAACGTATCTCAAGTGTCACAGCACAAACTGGGACAGTGCCACTCAGTGCCACTCCTAAGCTGCTCTCTGACCAGGGTTATGCTGGCTGGCCTATCCCTCTTGGTAGGCATTCTGTATTACCCAAAGTTGTATAAAACAAGACATACTAGAACAACAGAGGAACCTGGAAGTGTGCGGCATTGGTTTTTTTGGTTAGTTATTTTTTAATAAAAATGCATAAGTTTGGGGTTTCTTATTGTATGTGACACAAGAAATTGTCAGAACCTACACACGAATCTGGCTATTCCTCTCTCAATCAAAACCCTCTTCCTTTGCTTCCCTCTCAGGAGGAATTCACTGGCACCACAATATGACTACTGCTTTCATGGCCCTCTAAGCATGTCTAACGCTGCTCAGAAACCAGGTTTAGCTGCATTATAGCATCAAAGTCAATGATCTAACAGGTCTTATTTCCACTCAGGAGTAAGGAGAAGTAGAAGGATCTGCTGAAAAGACTGGCAGACATAAGAGTTGCTGTTGAAGAAAAATCCACCATCTGGACAATATGCTTTTGTTCTAGCCATAACAACATAGAAAAACAGAACTGCAGAGTTACAATCAAAATAGTAAAAATAAGTCTTACCTTTTAACTGTTTTCTAATAGGTTTGCTTGGTTCCAGCCATCGCTGTGAAATGAAAAACTATTAGATAGATTAAAAATATTTACAAATAAATACTGTTTATGTGCATGTGTGTGCATGAATATGTGTGTATACGTACATGTATATATATTTATACACACATATACATGCACACACATTATTATTTACTACACTTACAGGTGAATCCACTGAAGTTTCATTTTGCTGTAAACCAAAATATTCCTTCTCTGTCACACCCAGCTGGTTATAGGTCATATCCAACAAAATCTGTCCAGTGTCTTGTTTCTGAAAACAAGAAAAGTTTACAAGTGAAATCTGCAATACTTATATTTTTTTAAGATACAATTAATTGAAACTAATTTGGTTTTGGTTTTTTCCCTAGTATAACTCATGAATAAAATAGCTGCTAATTCATCAATTCAAAGTTTTTCAGCAATAAGAACTTTATTCTGATAAAAGTTTGGGTTTCTTTCCAAAATACTTTAGGCACATGAAATTCCCTAATAGGAACAGACATGTATTCCAGCCCTTGATGTGAGTGCAGCAGGTTAATTGTAAGCAGGTGACCCCTCCCTTACCCACAGTGGGAGCCATGCCCTGCCCTGGAGTGGCAGCCTGTATTGATGTCCTACAGACACATTGGGCTGCTCTGGCCCCTGCTGTCACCTCAAAGCAGCACGCTGTGCTTCCACATCACCTAATGAAAGGCAAAGTAAGTATACACCAGGATGGGGGAAAAAATGAGGGGGATCCTGTGATCCAGCCACGAGATCCCATACATTAGCCTGCATTCTCATCTGCCCCTTAGTGTCCACATGCTCAGCTGCTACTGAGCCATCCTATTTTCTGCCTAGATATCCCCCATGACAGGAATCACAGAAGAACTGGTACAACAAGACATCAAACAGGCAGCAGAGTTCAGAAGTCTAAGGCTGGTATCATTCCTCCCAAACCAAAAAGAATCTCCATGCCACAGCATTGTGGAGAACAGATTAACTAGCTTCTGCCAAATAACACTATGAATCAATTCTATTCAAAAAAGCCACCAAACACAGAATCAAAAAAAAAACAAAAAAACAAATCCCCTCAACAAGACTGCAACCCTAAATATGCCAATAAGTAATAGAGAGGTTGCTGTATTGGCTTTGTTGGCTAGATTTTGGTACTGGAGAGGCACCTGAGCAAAGATTCCCCTGCAGACCATGGTGAAGCAGCTCTGTCCCTGCAGCCCATGGAGTCCCACAAGAGAGGCAGAGATCCACCTGCAGCCTGTGGAGGATCCCATGCCAGAGCAGGGATGCTTGAAAGGAGTTTGTGAATCGATGAGAAGTCAGGGGTGGAACAAGCTCCTGGCAGGGACAGGCAGACCCATGAAGAGAGAAACCCACACTGGAGAAGGTTTGCTGGTAGAATCTGTGGCCCTGAAGGACTGCACCTCAGGGAAGAATGATCCATATTGCAGCAATTTGTGAAGAACTGTGGCCTGTAGGAAGCCTATTGAAGAAATTTGTGGAGAACTGTCTCCTGTGAGAGGGACCCAATGGTGGAGCAGGGGAAGGACTCCTCTCCCTGAGGAGTAGGACAAACAACCTGTGGCAAACTGACCAAAATCCCATTCCCTGTCTCCCTGTGCCACTGCAGGGGAGAACGTAGAGACTGAGAAGGAGAGATGACTGGTGGGAAGGTGGTTTTAAGATTTATTTTACTTCTTATCCTGCTCTGTTTTTGTTTGTAGTAAATTCAATCATTATCCCTAAGTTCAGTCTGTTTTGCCTGCGATGGAATTTGGTGAGTGCAGAGCTGTATGGCATCATAGCTCTAGATTTTTATAAACAGAATTGCCAGACAGAGCAAAAATCAGGCCAGTTTGCCTTTTTTATTGAAAAAAAAAGAAAATCAAAGAAAAAAGTTTCCTTATTACTTTAAGATTTTTCAAAATGTCTCTATTAAAAGCAGACATAATCTGCACACATTAAAAACCCCAACACAAAAAACCCCCAAACCAAACAAACAAAAACTCAGAGGAAAATTATTTGAACTGCAAAAGACAAGCACTTTACTTTTGAACAAATTCCTTAAAAATTCACCTCTGGTTTTATTATGTTCTGATTTCTTACGAAAACTTCTTGATTTTTTTGAAAATAATCTCTTGAAACAAAGGACTTAATGCATTAAGCCACATTACTGTGGCTGACCCCAGTCTTGCTCAGTATGTAAGAATGTTCACTTATAAACCAATTTAATTCCTGGCTTAAACTTTTTTTATAATAGAGCAGCCCAGTAATTCCTGTTCAGAATACAGATTTTTATGATTTTTTTAATAGGGTACAACACTGTAGTGATTGAATGTTTTAAACCACATCGTATTCCATAGTCTTTCCTTATCTCATAGGAGCATTCTTCCTATTTAAAAAGATGGGAAAAGAAAAACAAAATTTCAAGCAAAGGACACCCACTTGGCCCATGTTATTTTGGAGGATTATCCAACATTTTCTACTGCTAGAGCAGAACTCGTAGCAGCTCATTTGTGACTTGAATGCTCAGCATTACCATATCAGGCTGTTGGCCTCCCATGAAAAGCTATGCCCATTTTTCTGGAGTAAAGTCACATGTAGAGAAAACAACGTAGGCAACACCCAGCTGTTGAGACTACTTTTCCCTCTCCAGCACTCTCCCATCTTATCTAACTTTCAGAGAAAATAATTGAGATCTCACTATCAGTGTGAGTCCACACAGGTCTGTAAAGGCTGTGTGGCCACTAAGAGCAGCAGCTTTGTGTTCTCCTTCTACCCGAGCTGCACATTCCCACTCCCCACCTTTCAAACAGGCTGCTGGCATAGTCAAACCACAGTACTGATCAAATCCCACTTTTTTCTGAAATAGCATAGGCCTAACATCCAGCTTAGAAACTGAACTGCCAGTGACAGGTAATGATCACGCAACCATGCATTCCTTGTCACACAAAGCCATGGCACCGTGCACTTGTCAGGAAGCTCTATCCATCAGTGGCATTGCCTCCACCATGCAGACTGAGATTTATCCATCAGAAATTGTCCATATGTGCACACAAGAGGGCCCCATAGAAACAGCAGATTGTGCCCTCTGAAATAATGGGCATCTCCTGACATCAGTAAGCTCATCTTTAGCACTGACCATATTAATTTCCCCAGGGCTGGGTTTTTATAAGCAGAAAGTTAAAACACTTTTAAGTGTCATCATGACACCTGCACAACTGAGAAGCCTAATTGCACACCTATGGTGTGCACTTTTGACAGCACTAAACGAGTTCCTAAAGCTATATTATGACCAAAAGCAGTAATTACAGGGGATGGGATAGATACTTTGATGAAAGAAGGTGTTCAGGAATATTAGGTTTCATTATAAATGGAGCAGGAACAAGACCACAGAAGGCGGATTCTTCTGCTAATTTTTAGTTTGAATTTCAATACTTCTTATTCTTTTTGGTCTCCTTTCTTCACAGCAGCATTATCTCCAAATTCCTTTCTCAATTTCCATGCTCCCAGTCTTTCATCCCAATTCAGATGCCTTCACCTTCTCTCTCCCTATCCCCTCACAATTGCATTCCTGCCTCTCCCCCAACATATATGAATTGCTAAGCCTTCTCATTATTTCCCTGTAAAGACAAGCAAGCTCCCCACTATGACATCTTTCTCAGCAGAGTTCTCTTTGCAATGTTCCCATGGGTCTCTCAACCCTAAACCCAGCTGTTCAGCCAGCACTAGTCTCATCCACCCACACATCTATTTACTTCTCTTCTGCCTCATCACATTTCCTAGAAAAAAATAATTTCCAGCATTACTTTTATGTGGTTCCAGTTCTTGCCCTCTGGCACTAAACGCACAGTTTTTTTTTCCCAGTGCCTAGATCAAGTACCCAGTCAAGAAATGTAAGCTAAGTGAAAAATATTGTTTTAAACTGTTCAAGTCTTGTTAAAATTCCCAGTTATAAGGGGGTTTGTTGTTTTTCAAGGAAATGTTTATTTCCTTAATTTTGGCATTGAAAAATAATTCAAATGTTTCTTAAAGTAGTCTATATACCTGAAAATGGCCACACAACTCATGCTGCACAATCTTCAACTTACTTTGTAAATTAACAGTTTTGGGATCTGGGTGCAAAGTGAGGCAGACTAAGCATGTGACATCACCACTTCCAAATTTTGACATCCATTCCAATACAGTTCATAGTCAGAGCATATTCAAATATTATACTGTGTCGAGTGCTTTACAACACATCCTATTTTCACTGCCCTGTGCCATAGGAGTGCAAAACCAACAAGAACACTGCTCAGCTACATTGGCATGAGGATCAAGTTCTTCTTGATCAACCTACCAACCATTAGGGCAAATATTTAAAGCTTTCCTAATTAAGCTCCTGTTTTTCTACAGTACAATTTTAAAAATTATGTATTTTCTTCACTAGCCTGCACTGCTATAATGACACAAGCTCTTCAGATAACCTTAAGAACTTCAAAGTTTTTATTGAAAAGAAACATTTTCAAGAAGTTTGTGTGTTTCCACCTGAAAAGAACTTTCCATTTATTTCACCTTCATGATATCTACCAATCCTTATTCTGAACTGTTAAAAGCTTTGCATCAACCACCTCATAACCACACACTATTCACCTCCATTTAAATCTGTCTTCAAATCAATTACAACTTATGTTGGACAGGCCAAAAATTAATACTTAAAGCACTCATAATTAGCACCTGTTACATTCTACCAATGCCACAACAAGTTCCTACATTTAGGGAATTTAACTTAGTCAAATTCAATTTCTGGTAAGTTAAGCAATTGTGAAGAGAAAAAAGCCATTCATTACTTTTTAATGTGAAATACTGCCTAGAACCTGGAGTGATCAAG
Organism: Passer domesticus; assembly: GCF_036417665.1. Lineage (NCBI taxonomy): Eukaryota > Metazoa > Chordata > Aves > Passeriformes > Passeridae > Passer > Passer domesticus. The sequence goes on from NC_087474.1 coordinate 96,113,322, forward strand.
ACTCACTGCCCTGAGAACTGCAAAAACTAGGGTGAAATTGTTAGAACCTTGGACTAAAGAGGTAAATCTGCATGTAAAGTTCTTCAGGTTAACTTCTACAAGGTAAGTGGTACAAACTGACAATTTCAGAGGACAGTGCAATATAAAGCATATCTCCCTGTCCTCTGAAGAAGCTTTGCCCCCCTCTCTGGTAATGATAACCTCCCAGTTAAGCACGACCTAAGCTTTTGCAAATTCAGTCTACTTCAGACACAATATACACTGCCCTGTACATGCTGTTTGAGGTCATCCTTACCTAATTTAGCCTGTAACACTCATTCACAGCCAGACAGCCTATGTCCTTTGGTCCTAAAAGATTCATGAGCCTGAACACAGTGCTACCACTTTCTTTTAATTTCTGCAGTAATTTAACACACAGCTAATTTGCTGTTCTGCTATCTCTGTCCTTTTCTCTTCCTGGAATTTATTTACTGACCTGATACTCTTATTTAACCGTGGAAGATTTTGTTCATCTAGAATAAACAGAACAGACTTTTCCTAAGGTCCAGTCTTCTGCAGAGTACCCTAGTTTTACTTTCTAAGCCTGCCTGACTGGAACTTGCCTCTTTTGTCTGCAAGTGGCCAGGATCCATCCACATGTGACATTCCCTGGAGGGTTGCCTCAATGCCAAGACTAACACTGCTAATACTTCCTTGACATTTGCTGAAGATTCTTGCCTGGTGTATGAAAGCACTCACCTTTTTCAGAACAGTAACACATGAGCAGCTCAGTCTGCAGACTGGCACTGTTCTCTATTGTTTGCAACTGAAAACTGAGCTTAAAAAAACATTACCTCATCTCATAAAAGCTATTAGTTTACACTACTGATTTCCCTCACTGCAATTACTCCTTGTTCAAGATAACCTGCTACCTCACATTCCTGTATCTTTTTGTTGTTAATAAGGCCTCAAACTTAATACTTTTGATTTTTTGAAAAAGTTTCAAAAGCAACACATTAAGGAAATTTGACAGTCAAGAATTCCCTTTAATGTCCTTGCACTATTTAATACCTCCTTTTCAGCAAGATCCACAGCCATCTCCTCAGCCAGCTCCTGGCCCATCCTGTAACATTTCTAGATTCCATACACTTTAGCACAGTATTTTCCTACATAAAGGTCATACAAAATATTTATCCAAGGACAGAGTTTTAACCCACTGCATTTCCTCTGCCTCACAAAAATTATTTAAAACAAACATATATATGAGGTTAGTCATTCCATTCTAACTTTGGAAAAATTTCCCCTCCACTAATTCTTTCCTTCAGCATTTATTATGAAGTCTTGCCCCACAAAGGGCTAAGACTAACAAGCCTGCTGTAGGGCAGATCACTTTCTCACTGTCCTCAGAGGCATCATCAAATTTCATACTGTCTTACTGCTTTCCAGTAGAGTATACTGACGTGACACAATACAAAACTAAATATTTGTTGCCAGCCTGAAACTTCATATAGCAGTTCTTTCAACATGCAGGGACACAGAGTAGCATTAAACCATCTTGTATTATTAAACAATATCCAGTAGGAAAACCTGGTGACAGACATAGAAAAAATTCTGCATCATTGCATTTTTTCTATGATTGGTTTAAAATTATAAAACTCACACCCACAATCAAAAAGAACCTCTAAGACTTGTACCTCTATCCATTATTTTAAATATACCAAGACTAATTATGGGTGTTCATTTTAACCATCATATTCCTTCTCAAATACTTGAAGAAGAAACTTAACTGAGGTGGAAGTAAAGGAAAAACATACCTTACAATTCGAGCTTCAATTCATGCAACTTTTTGAATTATTATAGCCTCATAATTTTATTTCTAGATGGAAGCACTATTACTAGAAGCCAACTAGTCTAAAAGCAAAAATCCCAGGTAACAAGACAAAAACACTAACTCAGACAATGCAATTCAGAAGTGATCTGAGGCTGTCAGTTTTATACCTTCTCAAAAGTCAGTTTACTTGAGAGATGCTTCCCAAGTGTTCATTCCTGGTAAATGACTCAAAGTAGAGCAAAACCAGAAAATTCTGCATGTTTATATCAAAAGTTACAGACAGATTTGCATTATTGCACAATGTAATATACATAATATAATAAATACCTATTAAACACACTCATATATGGTGTATCAGAAAATTGTCTATATATCAGAATGACAGCTAACATTTTCTCCAGGTGAAATGCCTATGCCTTATAGTCTTAGGACAAGACAGAGGTGACAGTAGGTAGAGAGGTGTGTTAACCTTAGCATAAAACTGAAACACCTGAAATTTACTGGGAAGCTTCAAGAAAGCCTGGATATAACTAAAGTCAAATGCAACATTCAGTACCAAATGCAGTCAAGCCTTTGCCTCAAATGTGGTTTTGAAAGAACATTTCCAACTCTCAGCTTCCATGCACTTTCTATTCTTTGCCTGGACTTTGGACACATTCCATCCAAGTACTGAAACATAACAGTAAAACAAGAAAGGCCATGTCAGCCTTGCATAGTTAACATACTCTGTGGACTGTAAGCAATGTAGTGGAATGTCTGTCTGTTCTCCCATGTGAATTTTCTTGATAATGATGACCTAAAATCAGCACATACCACAGGTTATACTGATGAACTCTTTGTGATACCATTAATCCAAATTTCAGGCTCACTCAAACTGTAGAATAACACTTTTATATAAAAAATTGAACAAAATAGCCAATCACTTCACCACTCTGCCAAAGTAACAAGTCCAGGAGAAAAACAGCACTGCTATCTTGCAATTAAGTCTTTGTTTACAGCTGGTCAGAATACCAATATTCTTTGGCATAAATTATTAACAAGAACAAGTTTTAAGAAAGGAAATTATCCAGCTATCTTCAGGCTTCTATATAGATAGAAAGTTCCTCTGGTTATATCCATATGCAAAATCTACCTTCCTTTTTCCTTTGTCCAGTTTTACAATACTTGGTTTTTATTCACCCTCCTACAGACAGAACCACTGGAAAAACAAACATCTGAAGTATTATTAATCAGAATGACAAAGAAGAAAGACACATATAGGTATAACTGCAAAAGTGCCATGCCATTTGGTAACAAAATTTGATTAAAATCATCTCTGTGGGTTCTATAAAGATCTTGTTCCTAGAAAAGAAAGTTTTATATCTATTCTCTCTGTTCTATTCTCTGAAAGATTCAGTATTTTGAGATACCATCATTTTAAAGATGTTAGTACTAAATTCCAAAATATATAAGTTGTTCTCAGTGTTGTAAGTTTAAACGATTTAATCAATTATCTTTCTACTAAATTTAAACCCACTCCGTATTTTGTAGTCTTGAGCATATGTACATTGTCAACATGATAACAGAGATGACAACATAAGAACATCTATTTGTTTAAACTTAGAGCAAATTTATTTAAAGTTTTTTCTTACCCATGAGATTTCTTTAATATTATTTTCCTACATAATCCCCTTATGACTTTGAAAGAAAGAAATCCTTTTGCAGTAAGAATTCTGTGTTCAGAGAGCTGCTACATGACAAAGCAATGCTCAGTTGTTTCTATCATGCTGTCATTAGAATGGGAGAACTCTCCAATTCCACTTATGCTATTATATGGACAAAGGCCAAGCTTCAAGTATTCTGCTTTTCCACTTTTACTTTCTACTATTTGTTGATGAAAAATATAATTATGTCAATGAACATAAAGCATACTTACGTATATGTAAATATTAGCCTAATGTTAGTTCAAAGTGTAACATCTATCCAAACTTTAAGCATTCACAGATCAGAACCAGGTACCACTAGACCACAAACAAACCTGAAGAATTCCCAACCTTAATTTTCCACTGATAATACTGAAGTTCTTTTAAAGAGAAAACACTGAACTCTGTGCTTTAGAAGAGGTGATCCTATTCAGGTCTAGTTCTCCAAAAAAATCAACATACTTCAGTGATAATTGTAAAAGCAGAGAAAGTAAAAAAAAACTAGAAAACTTATTTTAAATATCCAAAAGACATAGTAGGTTTTTTTATCCATGGATCGATGTCTAGTCACTTCAGAAAGCACCTTCATTTTAATAATGTACTACTACATCATTTAATACATTTCTGCTAATTTGTCTTCTGGATAATTATGCCATGTTATATGCATATTTAATTTCTTTAAAATATGGAACTGTCAATTAACATCTCATCCAGAAATGAATTAAATGTGGAGAAAAACATCTTGATACAAGAAACAGTTTCTCTAAAGCAACAAAGAAAAACTTCACTAGTGGGGAAAATCTGTTCAGAGCAAAACTTACTGTTTTTCAATAAGTACATGCCCTTCAGTTCATGACCAGACTGACTGCAGACCCAAGCTATTCTTTGCTCACACAGATAAAACTGAATTATGTTGGCAATTAAAATAAACACACAAACATAGAGTCAGGCTGAATTTTTCTGCTAACGTAAGAAGAACTTGGATACAAATTTTCTGCAGCTGGTTTCACAAACTTTTGAGAAATGGACCTTATGATACTACCAGAGTGTGGCAAAGCCTATTCCTAGGCTGATATCAAGGTTAGATAATCAAGAAGGGCCATCCTCACAGAAAAGTGCAACCCTCCTCATTACCAGCTCAGTACTCAAAGAACATAAATCTGCAAAACCCTTTCCTTAGTCCATAACACAGCAGGGTAGATGCACTCCCTGCCTGTTTCATGTAGAGCAGTAATGAGTCCTATATCACCCCTGTGCGGTTCAGCATCTCAGCTGCAGTAAAGGAGGCCCTTACAATTCCTGGATGGAGGAGGTAACCAGCAGTGGTACCCTAAGGACACGCTGAAGGGAGGGAGAGAAATCAGTTGGGCTCAGAATTTCAAAAAATCATAGAATGGTTTTGGTTGAAACCTTAAGTATCATCCGGTTCCAACTGCCCTACCATGACCAGGGACACCTTCCACTACTCCAAGTTGTTCCAAGCGCCATCCAGCCTGGTCTTGAACACTTTCAAGGATGGGACAACTGCAACTTCTCTGGGCAACCCATTCCAGTGCCTCACCACCCTCACAGCAAAGAATTTCTTCCTTAGAGCTCATCTATATCTACCCTCTCTCAGTTGGAAGCTAGTCCCCCACTTGTTGTATCGGTACATGCTCTTGCACAAAGTCCCTCTCCAGCTTTCTTTAGGTACCAGAAGGCTGCTTTAAGGTCTACACAGTTCCTCAATGGCTCCCATTTTGCACTCACTGCCTAAAGGAGGAAATGGGAAGGAAATTTCACTTGTATAGTGCTGGACTTCAGGCCAAGCACTACACCTAAAGCTGTGTAAACAAAGAACAAATATACTACTATGCACGGATTTAAAACCATTTTGAATTCTTCACTTTACACAGATCCTTGTGCAGGGCAGGTGGCAATTATGCCAGTTCACTGACAGACAAGACAATTCCTAGGGCATGCTGGAGACAAAGAATGGAAACTGTACACTAACATGTTGGCCCTTCTCTTACTTACTCTCCTTCTACTCCACTCCCCAATATTACACACATATATGAACACAGAGCATGTAAAATACATACTAAAATTAGACTAATTCTGGATATACTATGGTGAAAATAACTTTATCAACCTATCAGATAATTTATGTTTCAATTAATAGCCAATAGCCAACAGACAAAGTTAAAAACAAAATCAGTCTGCACAGAACTGTAACAAGACTTGGGAAAATACAATTTTTGGGTGCAGTTTTGAATGTCCTATTAGAAAACACAGTGTAGTCTGAGATATCTAAACAATATAGCTTCCTCAGCAAAATCCTTCTTCTCAAATAAGGTAAATTGAATAAAATAAGTATTATATAAAGAAATACACACAAATCTAACACACAATTCTAATTAAATTTATCCACACTTTTTCTGCATGATAAAATAATTCTATTGAAAGCTGATTGAGAAGTTTCCGTTGCTTTCATTTAAAAATGAATTGATATTTTAAATCAGTACTAAAGGTTATAAACCTTGCACAATGGAATACACTAAAAATACAGAGTACAAACCTTCATTAATCCCCTTTCCCTCCCCACACCCAAATAAAGAGACTGTATTCAAGTACAAAAGACTGAACAGAACAGTCCTACTGAGCCACAACATCTTCACTGTTTATATCACCTTTGCATTTCTGAAAATATGTACTGACATCACTACAGAAATTTATAAGGAGGAGTCCTTTTTACTAGTCCTTTGAAGCAGAAGCACATCCCAGTTCGGGAGTTCCCTTTTAATATTAATTACTTATTCATAGTTGATAATGATCACCATATCTGTTTCTTCGTGGTTCCCATATCATATAGACCTTTTTCCAGATACAATCTGCATGCCATGATTTTATGACATTGAAGTTGGTTGGCTTGAAAGTAAATTAAAACAGCACTTTTTAAATCCAGTTCATAAGCAGTAATTGTGCAATTTGTTACGACAAAGCTACATTTTCAACATCTTTTGGAAATACCATGCCTCAGGGTCCCATATTTCATCTGCAGCTTTCAAACAAATTTCTATGTATTTAAAAAGAAAGTTTTCCAAACTTACGTTGACTTTGAAGCTTTGTACTGAGCCATCCAAAAAGTGGACGTTACAGATTATTTCTGATCGGGTTTTCTCTTTTGGTAGCTCTGATGCGCGTATGTTATTTATCCTCCCACCTAAGGCTCGTAAACGGGAGTTCATAACTATTGCTGAATAACCTATAAAACAAAAATTATGTTTAATGACAGTTCTTAGAATTCTCTATGTTTGCTTTTCAGAGTAACTTACAACATCATGAAGACCTCATTACACCCCAAGTTAACAAATGCTTCTTATAGAGAAGAATAAGTTGTAAAATTAGCCTGTTGTAAACCAGATCATAAATGCATAAATATAGAGGGGTTCCCATGTTGTAAATGTGAACATTGTCAAGAGAATTACAGGTAATCCCTGCAATATATACCTGGGTTAGGGATGAGTCACTGCCTTAGTTTAAATCAGTAAAAAACCCCAAACACCTACTATAAAGTAAGAAGGCAACATCAAGACAAGTTTTTATCATCTGTAACTAGGAAACCCCTTACTCCCTTTTAGATTTCCTATATATTTCTGGATTTACAATACAAGTTTCACTACAATAATTCTGTTTACTCTCAACTGACAAAACAGTCTTAAGTTAATGCAACTCAGGTTCTATCAAGTAACACTTTGTTTCAGGAATATATACGCAAACACCATATGTAAGGCAAGAAGAACTAACTCTCAGAACATGTCAATATTGCAGTCTAGCATACATAAATTCATGAAGCCAGAAATTCATATCAAAGAAGAACATGCCACAAGAAAAAACTTACTTTGTTGTTTAGGCTTTTAAAAAAAAAAAATAAAAAAAGCAAACAAACTCTTCATGAAAACCAAACCTCTAAAAAACAGTATTTACAAATTAAAACAAACAAAAGAACATCCCCTCAAACAGAAAAAGCCATTCATTGAAATAAGAGGTGAATTTCATTCAGACAAGCCTGTAAACATTTCAAGCCTCCCTTCACTGGATCAGTTTACCAATTAACATCATAGCGTTTAAAGCCAGTTGGCAAGCGAAGCAGAGGATAGTTTTCCAGGTTAATTACCATACCAATTACCAAACCATTCCTCACTTATAAGAGGACAGCTACAAAGGGACTTGCATAATATGAGTGTTATGTAGACTGCTGGCCAAGCAAGACAGGACCTATATGAGCACTATTTTGCCATCTCTCCTTTTTTGTATATCTGCCTTAAAACACAGGATGGCTTTTCTTTTTTTCAGCTACAGAAATAGAACAATTTAGGAAAAAAAACCACCTAAAATACCTAAGCATTGCTTCTACTACATAGCTCTTTGAAAGTGAAGCATGAAAAGCATAAAGAGCCATGAAATGTAAAATTGTATAAAGTGGTCTTTTTGGGGTTGCAAAGACAACAAAGCAGCGCAGTGATCCTTCCCCACTCATCTCTGTGTAATCTATACTCAGAAGCAGCTAAAACAATTGCCTTCTCACAGACAGCTCAGAAGTCAGACACACATCAGCATTCAACACTTCCAACAACACTCTCATGGGGTTTTTTTTCAGCCAATTGATAGTTCACCATTGTATATTTTCTAAAATCAAAACTGTAAGCTATCAAGACTCATTTTTTAGCCAGCATGCATTTTTTTTCCTCAGAAAAGGTTGGGGGTTTTGGATGTTTCTTTGCACTGGCTTTTTCTTTTTTTTTTTTAAATGAGGGGATAAAAAGGAAGAGGTAAGCTTTAGGAGAATTATGAAAAATATTTCCATATAAACCACCAAATACTCCTATTGCTTTGAAACTTTTCTTGATATACCGTCTGCATTTAATCATAGTTTTGGTTTTGGGTTTTTTTAATATCCAAAAAATGGGTTAATTCAGGAATGGTTGATGTTAAATAAAACATACAGTTATCCAATTATCAAGAGTATACAGACAGTTGATGACAAACGATGATTACAGAGGAAGCCTTCAATCTCACAGTCTCTAATTTCCTAGCAGCTAAGTTTTGAACTATTTATTCAGCACTGTGTTCACCTGCTCATCTTCAGAAATAGCTCTCTACCCACTAGTCCACTGATGGGTAAGTGGAAGGTTATCCTTCACTGTGGGCCAGACACTAGATGAGAGAGAATGTTTTGGTAGCCAGATTCACAGCTTCATCAGCCTTGGCCTTCAGGGCTCGGCTTGCATTGCAACACCTAATGGTGCCAGCACACAGACTTCTCCATTCCTGGAAAAAAGGCTATTTGACCCTTTTCCTTATAACGCCCAACCTATCTCACACTTCTACCTTTCTCTATGCCCTAATTATATTTGAACTTTGTCAGGCTTCAGCAGAGCACAACAGTCCACATGAGTCTCCAGCACCCCGCTCCTGATCTACCCAGAGAGAGGGAGCAAACAGGACTGAGCCCCTGAAGCCCTAGTGCAGAACATGCTTCAGATTAAGTTACACTTGGAGACCCTTCAGATGTTTTGATACCTGACTCTAATCCCTCTCCAGCACAGCTTTTTTTTTCAAGTGTTACAATATAGCCAGATCTTGCTACTCATTTGTTTGAGCTTCAAATGCAGAAGCCAATAAAATAGCATTAATAAGATTTAAATGTATATGTGCTTGCTATCCAGAAAAAAAGGAAAAAAAAACCACCAGCAAAAAAAGAAAACTCTTATAACTGAAAAAAAAAAACCAAACAAAACAAAAAAACAAAACAAAAAAATAACCAAACCTGAATAAATCAAACTGATGATTTTTATTTAAGTGACTGTGCATAGTAGCACAAGTAATTACAGGTCCATTTCATACCATGGTTCCTCTGTAGGAAACCTAGCCTGGCTCCTGGATAACCTAAGTTATCCAAGAACTAACAGTAACACATACCTACATACTGCAGTTCGTTATGAAATGAGAGGTGTTTAGTTTGGAATTTGTAGTCTTGTGCTAGTTTTTCAGTTACCTCTGGTTTAACGCCTTCAGGTGATCTGCCGGATGCTGGATTATATGCCCAATTCCCCAAGGGAAGCAGTAAAGTGGAAATTCATCATGAGAAATTCAAACATGCTAGCATAACCAGTTTGCATTGGGTTCAGAAATGAAAACCTGAAATTCCTTTATTTTTACCATTTTATGTAAAATGACATCAGGAACACAGAGTTCAGGGTTTGTGCTTATGGCAAGCAAAGAGCCTCAGCTGAGGCTGTCCTTGACAAAGCCAGCTGACCACAGGAACTGTGCCAAGACAGGGACAAATGGCTGAGTGTTTGGATGCCACAGCTATCAGTCAACTGGAGCTCAAGGGGACTAATCAAGCCCTAGGAAACTGTTACCAGCTGGTGTCCCCAGCAGAGAAAGCCACAGCTTCTACTTCCCACCTCCATGGCCTTGAGCACCAGTGTGCCAAGCGAGCTCCTCAGGGAGCTGTGTTACGAGTGTCACACGCAGGAAACTGCACACACCACTCCGCATGTCCCACCTCAGCGCGCCTGCAAGGAAACACTCAGTGAATCCCTAGCCTAAAGGGCAAGGGAAGGAGAACAGGAGACAGGTGAGCAGCTGAGTTGTTGGCACCTGCTCCATGACTTTTCATCCTTAAGTGAGCTGCTAAAGCTGTATTTTACATCGGGCTAAATTACTGGAATGGCTCATGGACCCCAGTGCAACATGTAGAATCATACGAAGGAACCTGCAATGGCAAGTGCTTTTGGGAGGGGAGAGGGGCCACTGAGATCCCCAGCACAACCAGAAACCTCATACTTCTAACACAAGGTCTCTTAAGCCCTAGAATCACCCTCCAGCCCTGAGCAACCAGAACCAGTCATTACATGCAAATCTCAGTTCCTGTTTGTAGCCTCAGGAAGGAGGCTGATTCAGAAATGAAACCAAATTTTAAAAAGCTGTAAGACAATTTAATATAATCTACAAGTCAATACTTCAATATTTGTTTCCCCTTCCCTAAAATAAGCATGTTTTCCCTAAAAAAATATAGGAAGTTGGGAAGTATATTTTAAGTAAACAAACAAACCACACTGAAAACACAGTTATTTTCACAGTTATAAAGTATAAAACAAACATGTGAAATTCTATCCCATAATGAAATCATGCAGTAGGCTTACAGGAGAAACAAATACAAGTACAGCTATGGAAAGAAGTTAATGTTTTCCAAGTACATTAAACACATTTCTGGACAAGTTTGGTTATGCATGCCTTCTCCTACAGTAATGCTGCAGTCAAGCAGAACAAAAACAACATGTTTTCCTCATCTTTTGTATTGAAGACTGACTTTTAAAAATACTTTTTTTCCATATCAGCATTTTATTTCTTTCCAACTGCTCAGAAATTGCTGCTAAAAAACTTAAGACTCCGTTATCAATATAGCTGCCATTAACTTCTTTTTTACCAATTAATTAAATCAAGGGGAGATTTGCTGAGTGTACACTCAAGGGAATTCTACATATAATCCCACTGTGCATAACTGTTAATAGTTTTGTTGGGTTTGTAATTGTTTGAGGGTTTGGTTTTTTTAAAATAAATTATTTATTGCTTCCACTTCTTCAGGTCAGTAGGAATAATTTACTCCTGTAAATGGGTACACTCATGGGGTTTTTTGTAGGACGAGACTACTGCACTAAGTTTCCTCAGTTAATTACAGTCTTGACTAAAAATGGTGGCTTCTCAAAAATCATATACATCTGTGGGAATGTCATATACAAAAAGGATAGTGCTTCCAACCCACTTTCATTGTCTGAGTGACCACCCCTGACAAGGAAGGGGAAAACAGTAGCACTAAAGACATGGCCAAGTCTTGTGCGTCCTTTCAATAAAAGTTACATTTCATGGTTATCTGTTCCTTTACTTAAAAGGTACAGAATAAATGACACGGGAATGGAAAGAGGTATAACAAAGTAAAAGTATCTTTGTGACAATGTATATCCCTAAGACAACTGATACAAATGCTCTTCAGCATGCATCAGCCCATGTAGTTAAGAATTACTTACACACCTCAAAGCCCTATCTATCATCAGTGCATCTTAACAAGGACTAAATTATTCAGCCAGATTTTCCAAACAGAAGGATTAGGCTTAACTCACTGTGTTTGAAAACCAGGTTCTGCTTCCACCTTCTGCAGAGGAAATGCTTCATCTTTTCTACATTCCCAATAGGAAACTAGATGCCTCCCTATTAATAAAAAATTCAGCTTTTCTATTTTGCTTGGGAAAATCCCAAGAGGTATTGACCATAATACAAATTACTGGGCATTACTAAAGCAACAACCAAAGTAAAAGATAAACTTCATTTTGAGCAGTGTGTGCAGGTCACCATTTTATCCTTATTTGTAGTTATTTCCTCACAAAGTTTTCCTGACATATTCATACAAATTAGATATGAAGTAAATGTGGAAGCCAGAAGCAGCATGATGAAACTTCACATCACTTGGGGGAAAAAAAAAAAAAGCTAAAAAAAAATCTCATCCAAAGCAATTAAATCATAAATATAGAACAAGCATGAAAACCATAGATGATTAAGCCTTACAGCTTATGGTATAAAATACCTCCAAACTGAGAAACAAAGAATAAAAGACTTGTTGCAGCATGGCCTTCCTTAGAACAGGAATAAAGGTTAATATCCATGTTGAAAGTTGGTGCATGTATGTAGATACACATACAACTTCCAAAGCAGTGGCTGCAAGTTTTCAAACCACTGCTCTTTAATAAAGGCAGCAATATCATTATAATAGAGACTCTTCATACCAAGGTTAAAATCAACATTAATAAAATTAAATATTTGGCTTTCTTAGATTTGTTTCCAGTGGCTGACACCTATGATATTTTCAAGCACAGCAAAATTATTTACCTAACATGTAAGTAACCAACAGGTCTTGCAAAATATTCTAAGAATGATATCAAAAATTGTACTAATAAGGCTTAAATTATTCTAGTTATTGTCTTAGGTTTTCCAGGAAAAGAAAACCTATAGGCAGAGATTCTTCACACAAAATTATTCCATATAAGCAAAAAACATAGGCATTTTGAAGTTATACCTCAAACAGGCATAACACACATTGCCAGCCCATAATATACCAGAACTAGTACAGAACAGAGGAGAGAAAACATCCTTCCACAGTAAAATATAATGATACCTCTTCTTCATTTAATAACCCTTAATGATGGAGTTCACCCACAAATAAGCCTTCAGGGTAGACCACATACAGTATGACACCTCTGTTTGTTTATTCAGAATGTACTTCAAAGCATTTTAGTTTCAATGAAGGTAGGAACAAGGAAGAAAGGATCATTCTAAAAACAAAAACCAGACCACAAATAATTGTGAATACTCTTTCCTCTTCTAACCAGCACAGAATTGGAATCTAGCTTTTTATTTCACTTTTAAAAGCCAGTAAGTAAATAAACTAGATTTGTTCCTGTGTCTAGAAATCAGGTACCTACCTATCTACAGCAGTCACTGCCTCTTAGAAGAGAATCCAATATATGCAGGTGAATAAATTTAAAAAAAAATCCCTACACAACTACAAGACATTAGATGTTTAATTAGTGCATAAAATTGTGTAATTAAGTGATTTGCAAGCCTTCCCTGCACTTCATTTAGCTTTTCATTATAACACAACCCTGGTAAATCCATATTGCAAAATGTTTTCAGAGGAAATCCAGCTATTTTAAACTATGGATTCAGCAAGACCACACATGAATGTCAAAGACAGACAGGAAGAGATGGACGGGAAAGGAAATATGCCTTTCAGTTGTAGCATTATACTGTACCCTGACTGACACGTCCCTGAGATGCCACTAAACCCATATCATACTGAAGGCAATGCCAGCAGTGTAAGCAGCTGCAGTATCTGGTGCAGAAAAGCCATGCACCACAGTAAGCCACCCATCCTTAATTCAGTTCTTCTGCTGCCTGGGACCTATGTACACTCATGCAGCTGCACTGGGAACATTATTTCTGTTGGGAACCATCCTACAGTGGCAGAGTAAAAACACTAAGTGACCAAATTATCCTTAAAAAAAGGGAATAGCCACATCAAACATTTGTTCTGTATATACTTACACATACATTATTCCAATACAAGTTTTAGAGACAAAGATTTCATTTCAACTTTTCTAAGACCCTTTATTTCTCTCCCTCCTCCCCTTTTGAAAAAGGTGTGTTTTACCTGCAAAGATTTACCAAAAAGATTTTTACCCAAAGAGTCGTAAAACATGCACAGCTTCAGGCATCCCAACAGTTCTTGCTGTTAAGACTGAAGAAGCAGAACAGGCTGCCATCACAGGGTAACAGAGATTATTCGACCAAAATAACCATACTCTTTACATAGTAATAGCCTTTACATGGGGGACTGGGGCTTAGAAGGATTATCCCAGCCTTTCAGCAACATGTTCAGCAACAAAGACTGCTTATCTGAAAACTTAATCTTGAAATCAGATAACATAAAGGTAACTAAATTCTAGAAGAGCTTATTGGTGGAAAAAGAATACTGATCATAAATTTCAGTGTTGTTCAGATCTTGTGGTTTTAACATCCTTTATTCCAAATTATGAGGTAAATATTTTGGTCACATTTGCAAAGGATCAAACAAGATTGTATGAATAACTCCTCAAACTTCAAGGGTATACATCTGGTCATGCCAATTTCACAAATGTTCTTTTGCATACATACAATAAATCCATGAAGGTAAGGCATTGTAGGATCCAATGTGTCATTTCAAAGAGAATTATTGCTAGACCTGAGATATGATTGCTAGACCTGAGACACAGGATTAGCACAGGTAAAGACATGGTATCTACTGCATGCAGAACGATTGAGAGTAGAAAAACTAGTGGGAAGAAAAAGCAAGAGACCTGCTCCCTACACTGCTAAAATACTGTGAAATGCAGGTGAGAACAAGAAACACTTATAATGCTTTCACATTTTTTAGTGCTCATGTCAGAGATCTTTATGATGTTTATTTTAAAAGTTCATAAAATAACACCTTCAGCCAGTGTGTTGAGGACAGTGAACAGCATGCTATTTCACTTCCTGCATGCTGCCAATTAAAGAGCTCAGGAACTCAATGGCTTCCTCTATTGCCCGCCTCAGCTTTAAGCAGACCACAGAACAAAAGAACATCATCTCACCAAAAAATGCAAGGGCTACCACTACTTCATCTTCCAAATAATGCCTTTGGGAGGTAACTAACAATGTTGCATTCAAACTGCAGAATGAAAGCCAAAGTTCACCTTCCCCAGTTTGGTAGTGCCTTACACTAACAACAGCTGAAGAGTGGAAGTGAACACTGAGTCAAAGTGAAAGCTGAGCACTGCAGTGCCCAGCTATCAACATTTCCCACAAATATACGAGCGTACATAGAATTAATAATTTATGCCTTCAAATTTTCAAAACCAAGTAAATAAGCATTCACCACTGAAATTTATAAAGACAAGCAACTAAAATACTCAGAAAAGTTAATTATCAAATTAATCACCATATCAAAACTGAAATACAAAAAATACCTCATATTCCATTAGCAATGAACTGTATGTCAAGAAACTTTTGTATGACATATAACATGAAACAAGAACCATCATGTCAATTCTCCTGCCAAGTAAAGTTGTTATATTTAAGCAGAATTATAATCATTTGCATAAGAGATTCAGGATGAGATGTAAAAAAATAACCAAAGCTTTAAGGATTAAAACATATTTCCAAAACATGCTTTTAGAGGGAAATTCTACTTTTTTACTGTATCTACAGTATGATACTAATCAAACAGTCTAGAAAGTATCTGTTCTATTTCTGGTTTTAAAAACACCCTAAAGTAAAACTGGGATTATTCACACAAATCTCACACTATGCTTACAGGTTAATATACATCTCTACATCCTATAAGATAATATAAACAAATACATATAATTTTCACTTTTGAGAATGTTGCTGAAGGTGTCAGAAAAGCATCAAGTCTCCATATAATGCTCCATATGTGAGACATGCTCTTTTCTGATAGCAACTTTGAACTGCTGTCCTCCACCTATGAGCTAAAAGTCTACTGATCTACCTTGAAACATTTATTTGCCAATGCAGCATGACAATGGTCTACCAACAAAAAAAAAAAAGAGAGAATCACAAACTGCAGAAAATTACTGTTATGAGTACAGGCATGTTTAAAAAAAACCTCAAACAACAGCTTTCTAAAGCAATCCTCTCCTCATCTCTCAAATACATGTCTAGAGTAATTTTTTCCTGTGCATACTAACCAGACAAATAAAAGAGACCTTTTATAATTTTTGCCTCCAATTAACACAGTATGTTTGCTTGTCAAAGCTACAGTTATCAAAGATTTCAGTCTTTTCAACAGGACTGATGTCACTGTACCTCACAAAGCAAAAGAAATTTAAGCTGTTTTTTAAGGAGCAGGTGAAGAGCAGATTGTAGGCAGAACAGAGTATAGACTCAACATAAGGCTGTGATTCTAAATGTCCATATTCTATTCCTGGTGCTGGCACTATTGACATTTTGCGAACCAGTTGCTTTCCTCCTCCCCAAATTTAACATGGACCAGGAAAGAAATAATTGCCAAAGCATACGTTTGAAAACTTTGAAAAAGCAGGGGTAGGTAACTAGACTGTGGATACACTTAAGAACTTGTGCTTCTACAGAAGGACTGAATGGCTCTTAAATCTGTCAGCTCAGAAAGATGCTGATGGCAGTGGTTTACTGCCATTTTTTGCCAAGGGGGAAAGAAACAAAGAAAACACCTTAATCATGGATGTGAGAGTATTAATGAGTACTAATGCCACAAAAAGCTAACTCAGCTTTTAAGGAGAACAGAAATTCCACACAAAAATCAGTGCTGGATTGTTAAGAAATAGCCTGAAATTACAGATGACTGAAGTTTCCTTCATGCATGGGCACAGTTGAGTAGTGGATCAAGACCTGCCACTGTTACATGGTGTTTTCCACTGTAGGCAATACTCAATCTGCTTCTCAACACAACAGAGGACTGTGTACCATTGAAGCTTGGGAAGAAAACGTCTCATCACTAGCAACAAAAAACCCCAGTCCACACTTTTTGCAAGAAAACATTTCAGATCTCAGAAGAAAACCTACCTTGTAAATTGTGTTAATGAACAAAAAATTCTTCAGAATTACTATGAATTTTCTTTATGAACCCAGACATTTCTTTTAGAACTTAAAGCTTAAAACTTCACAGAACTATTTTCTATACATTCCTGTTTCATATATTTTATAATACACATTCTGATGCAAACTTTTGAAATATATTCCATTAAGCATGACAGAAAACTTCTGTTATAAAACCTATGGCTTCAAAAGATCCTCAAAGGGATTTAGAACACAGCACAGGCAATCCGCAGTTAACCACAGAATACTGTTGAAAAAGACTAAATGGTAAAATAATCAAATGACAGCAATTCTTCCTTCAAAAGAAAAAGGAAGGACACAATAGCAATCTGGAAATTGAAAGTTATGTTATGAAGGGAACTTCACACTATATGCACAGAAAAAAGTATTTCTTTAAAGACTACAATTCTATAATGCAATTTATACTCCAGGACTGTTTGAAATGACAAGTTCAGGAGATCCTCAAGTCTCACAAAACCAGTCGAAGGAATTACACAAAATTCTACTTCATGATCTTCAGGAAAGAATTTAAAAATTTGCTGCAGAATTCTTGCATCTTATAATCAAAACCTAAACATGATAAAATTAAAATACCTCCTGATACTTTGATCACAACATCTTGTTTCTACAAATTCAGATTAATAAAACCAAAGATGTTAATGTATCTTTGGTTTTATTAATCATAAATGCTTATTTGCCCTGTGAGGGGACTAAGGGAGAGCAACTCCAGAAAATTTACAACTATTACATGGGCATGTAGTGATAGGAAAAAGGGGTAGGTAATGACTTAGGCTAAAAGAGAGAAATTCAGTTTAGATATTGGGATGGTGAGGCACTAGAATGAGCTGCTCACAGAAGCTCTGGATGCCCCACCCCTGGAAGAGTTCAAGACCAGGCAGCATAGAGCTTTGAGCAACATGGTCTAGTGGAAGGTATTCCTGCTCATGGTAGGGGATCTGGAACTAGGTGATTTTTAAGGCCCCTCCCAACCCAACCCATTATATTTGATTCGTAAGTCAAGAAGAAAAAGCAAACACACACTGTGGAAAGCCAGTCTAGGAATGTCTGCATTTTGTAAACAATTGCCAGAGATGAACAGCTGACTGCCATTCTTTCCTCTCTTCATCTCCTCTACCTCCCGCATTTATGACTAACAGAAATATTTGTATTTTAAGCTTACCAAAGCACACCTCTTTCTTCCCTTTTCAGTTTGTTTCACAGACTTCAAAACATCTAGTGTCACAAGATTTTGTTATCAATAAGATCAAACTGTTCTCCAGGACCTGCAGTAGCACTGACTGCAGCTCTGTAGCTTTTGCACAAGTCCTCCACCTCCTGCACAAAGAGAATAGGCAAACAAAAAAAAGCAAGACTGCCACCCAAATTGGATAGACATTTTTCCAATTCCTGAATGCTTGGACATCCTTGATTTAAAAGAAGAAAGTAATTCCTCCATACAGTGAAGAAAAAATAAAGTAAACATACTACAGAACACGTCCTAGCTTGCAAACAATTTGTGCTTTCTGGTTTTCCATCAGTATTTAAACAGTGTATGTTTCAAACCAGCAAAATCTAAACATTTACATCTTTACATCCCTGTTAGACCATTTTTTCACCACCCTACAAGATTAACACACACCCTGGGACTATGGTGCACCACACTAGAAGGAAACTGCTCCAAAAAGCATTCACCTGAAATAGAGGCGCCTGCATCTTCCCTCCACTGCAAAGCCAGTGGCAGCTATCTCTTGGTCATTTTCTTCCTTTCAACAGATTAATAACTTCAACCTCGAAAGAGCCAAAAAGTGACCTCCCAGTCAGGATTCAACACAGCTTTGGTGCATCCCTATGTATCAATTGCTGCTATTTTTCAAAGTTTATAATTCAGAGGCTAGATTAGTTTTTAAGTTTCAAATCATTCAGTGCACAAGACAATGCCAAGCATTTTCAAGCAAACACACCAAATTTTGCCAAGTAGATCTGACATGCCCCAAGCCTTTCTATTCAAGTTTTTGTATTCCTGGCTGGCAGGTAGAATATTTATCTGCTTCCCACAAGCAATCTTAGCATGCTGTGGCAACCGATTACAGAGGAATGCAGGCACTAGGCCAGCATTGCTGGTTTATACTGAAACAGGAGCAAAAAAAGGAGAGCTCTGCTTACAGTCCTGAGATCCGGTATCTCTCCCACTTTCCTCACTGCTCAGCACTTTTGCAATGCAGAAGTAATGGGCAATGCCTTCCCACAGTCAAATTCCTCAAAACCTAATGTAGAAGGACTGGGAGAGGTAGAGGGGATTGACTGCAGTATCTCATCAGGTTAGAGCCATGGTCACAGAACAGCTGGAATGAGAAACAGGACAGAAGTCCACAACTACTAATGGTTTTTTGCCTTTGTATTTCTTTCATGACCCAGCAATACACCAGAAGTGCACTTGAAAGGACAGGCATCAAAACAAGGACTACTTGAAAACACAGTGCTGTATTTCTAGTTTTGCTAAAGACTAGCCAATTGACCAGAAATGAGCAGTACAGCAAATCAATGACAAACCAGCCTTTTTTCCTGGAAATAGCTGATCATCATGAAAGCTTTAAAGGAGAAATTAATTTGAAATGGGTTCTTCAATGTCATCAAGCTTATTTTACCTTAGCAACTGAATAAAACAGATTAGCAACTTGATTTTGAAAGCTATTAGCTAAATCTTTACATAGATCTCTAATATTTAAGCTTATGCTGTAATCAGTAACAAAGGTAATGACCCCTATTCCAGACTGCCTACACTAAATTACACCTAAATAAAAATACCCAGCTTAGTTTATTTAATCTTAATTGCTTTCCTGGTAGCTTGTCCTGACCGAGTAAGTGGTCTGCTTGCCCACGAGATCTTTCTGAATGTGACATCAATATTTACACATGCTGAATGCTCTCAACTGCTACATGATCTTTGGAATCAAAGTACAAATTCTGACCTACGCCACATACACTTTCCTACTATTAATAAAACCTAGTATTTCACCCAAGCAAGTTTGTCCTTTGCAAAAATGGGGTGGGGATTCAGCTTCAGCATGCACTGCAAATTAACTGCCAGATCTAGCCAAAACTTGCAAGGTATGTAACCTTCAACCGGGTTAAATTCATGCAGCAGCACAGAGGCCCCCTCTTGAAGCAATATGACAAGAACAGAAATTCTTTCAAAGTAAAGGCAATTTGCAAGACTAGAAAGAATAAGTGGCAGGACAGTTTTGCTGGGGACTGAACGTAATGACAAGCTGGCTGCCTACCCTGAACCAGCAAACACAAAGCAGCCAAAGTGAATTGCAGCAGCACGTTCGGAAGGGAGGTCTAAGAGATCTTCACAGCAGAGCTCTGGCTGGGAAGCACTTCAAAACCTCGAGTAAAAATCAAAAAGGGAATGCCTCCTGGTTTACTTCTTATCATATTCATGATATGATATAAATTTCCATAAATTTCAAAAGCATTATATCAGATGATATTCAAATGTAAAAATAAATCAGGACTGATAAGACTAATTGAATCAGGAACTAGTACAGGCTCTGAAGAATACAGGGGGTTTCAAGTAGAATAAGCAGAAGACCAGACATAAAAACAAGTGCTGGATGAATAAAAGCATAATGGGATGGATAAAAGCATAATGTTACCATAAAGCAGATGGTAACACAGGTATGACAACCATGCAGAGGTTGGAAGAAGAAGAAATTAGATAAGATAGTGAAAGGGACTTACCTAGCATCTTTAAAAAAATGAATGAAGTTTACTCGTGAAGAACTAGATCAGTGCCAGGCAACAAAGAAAAAATGCATTTAGGATTTGTACAAATTCCTACTACCACCATAAAAAAGGAGAGATGTTAAACCATTGAATTGATTATTATGAAATAAAATATGGTGTTTGAGGCATTTTTTTGGTTTGGGGTTTTTTTGGGAGGTCATGGTTGCTTGGTTTTTAAAACACCCATTGAAGTTTCAGTGTCTTTGTGGGTTTCCCTTCATAAATGTTAGTATGATTTCATGCTGAGTCAGAAGTACTTCCTTAAAAGCACTTCTTAGTCCCAGCCACTCTCAAGAAATGTTATCTGCACAGCTGGGTGAGGAGTCAGATGCATCTCATTCACCTATCTGGAATTCTCTTACTACTGAATTTGTCACCTTTTTTCTCCAACATGACTCAAATTACTCATGTACAGACAGCTAACAGTGACCACATGCACACCTTAACTTCTGTGCCAGACATGCACTACTAAACTTAAATACAGGTCTTAACATCTTGTTTTACAGATAAAGGTTTGATCTGCCACAGTATAAAATATTTTGCCATCATTCACTTTTAATGCTTTGAGACCAGCTCCTCAGCTCCACCTTATTAGTATCTCCAGAAGGAGAGGGAAATTAAAACCTCAGAAGAATAAGGATGGCAACTCTTTCTGGTGGTATTACTACAACCATCATCACAGACCGTAATAATTACTTTCTCCTACCTCAAGCTTTCAGTATGCAACAGTTTAGCAAACTATCACCTTCTTATCTCCAAGAATCTTTTGCTCAATTGAGCAAAATTAAGCCACGAAGGAAAAAAACTGGCAACATTATCAAAGATGCACAAAATTATACAAGCACTGTAGCGTACTAAGCTTGTAAAAATAAATGTGCATTCTTACTCATGTAGGTGGAATCAGAGGAATCATACTGTAATTTGCTTCAGAAAAAAACTCCAAAACTGTTTTGATCAATTAATCAAACACTTGGAGAGCAGAAAGAGTAGAATATCAATGTAGTTGAAGTAAAATTAAATCCTTAGGAGGCTGTAGAACTTTAGGGAAAAGTTAGAAGTTCAGCTGCCACAAAATTCAGTAATACAACTGCCATTACAAATGTAGTAAAGAAAGGATTAAAAAATTCCAAAATGCAGATTTAGATGGCTACTTTCCTCTGGTTTTCAGCCATGCAAACCTGCAAAAGAGGCTTGGAAACTGAGCTTGGAAGAGAAGCCTGGCTCTGCTGGGCCCACTGCCAGCCCCAAAAGCGTGGCTGCAGGTCCCCAGCCCAGCACACCCTGCCCACTCTGCCGCGGTGACACCGCCCCACGCTGGGAACACGGAGGTCCAAGCTACTCATTAACCAGGGCCGGGCAGAGGCTCCCCAAGCCCGCCCGGAGATGGGGGCGCTGCCGGAGCACCTGCGAGCCGCGCTGACGCAGCGGGAGCCCTGTCCTGGAACAAACTCCAGAGAAAGCCCCGGAACAGTGGGCTCCTGCTGACGGGAGGCGTCCAAAACCACCCACTCCTCTACTCTAGGACTAACCCGTTCGAAGATTTCCCCCCGCTTCCCTGCCCTGTCAAAGGGAGCTGTCACCTAAATCATAATATTTGTAATTGTGCAAACAGTAGTTAATTATAGATCTAGGTATCCAGAGAAAGGTGACAGCACAGCAGTGCCTGGAGCAGCGCTATTCGAACATGGTCGGTGATGGCTGCAATTATGCTAAGAATAAAAAACTTCTACATCAAACATCTCTTCTGGAAGGCAAGCACAACGCAAATACCTTTCTGCCCACTTCAAGAGCAGGTCCTAAAGTGGTTAGGTGCCAGAAAAACAAAAAAAAGTAGGGCTGATCTAAATGCAAAGAAAATAAAGATATAAAATAATTTAAACAAGCAACAAAGAAAAGAATAAATCATTAGCAACACCAGGTAAAAAAAATTACAAAGTTTTCATTTAGAGAAATGCTGACCTTGTAACTGTTTTTTTCCCTGCTTGAAATACTTTCTCTTGCTTAATGAAAAGAAAGAAAAAATTTAAAAAATAACCTGATGAGTCATTATAAAACATGCTTGCGAAGTAGATCCTTATATATACTCCTCTTCTATTGCAAAGCTAAGCACAGGAAACAGTATTTAAAACTTGCTAAATATACTCAAGCCAAATCATAACTAAACCAGATAGTCCCTGCACCTAATTTTGCATGCAAATCAGTCACAGGTTAACATAAAAGGTTTTGAATATTTAAGTATACTTTCCCATGAAGTAGCTTACAGGATTTTGTTATCTCCAGTATGAGATCCTTAAGTTCCACTCGGAAAGCCAGGTCTAAATTTTTAGGTCTTCTATACAAATTTTACATAGTATATGCACAGACATCACCACAGAACTCAGGATTATTTCCTGAACCAGCAGACAACAGAATTACTTTGGCAAAATTTGAAAGGCTAATTTGAAATGTCATACAGGGAATGCCAATAGATTACATTGACTTTGTAACAATTTCTACAATGAATTGCTGGGACAAAACCAAAAAATACTTCCAGCAAGAAAGCCAACCACTACAGCTGGCCAATTTGGAAAATAGACAGACAAACAAAAAAAAAAATCCACCAACAAAAATGCCCAGAAAGTAACTACAAACAGGATATGCTTACTTTAAAGTGTTTTGAAACAAATATAGCTCCACCATTTACAAGCTTGTCTTAACATGTTCAATTTGTTCGGCAACAAACATATCAATATATATGTTATTTTCATACATATACATCCACAACATGCCATCAGCCATGAAATCTTCATTCAGGTATTCATCATTTACTTATAACCAATAATAAATGGGGGGTGGAAAGTATTTGCTACCATTAGTCAAATGCTTTATGATTAGGTGTGAAATTAGGTTGTTAAACACTACTCAAGCAGCATGGTGTGCATCAAGCAAACTCCTTACAAGATGCAACCTCACTAAGAGCTCTTTCTGCTCTCATATAAGTAAAAATAACAGAGAATCAGCATTGTAACTATTTCTCTAATATAGAACAACAATGTGAATTCTTTTGGTAAGTTTATCGTTGTACACTGGCAACAGTATTGCATTGGTGAACTTATTTCCCACCAATTTATTTTCAACAGAAAAAATATCCTTTATTTTAACAAGATTATCCTTTATTTTTAACAAGATTAATGCAATTTCCATTAGGCTACCACAAATATTTTAGAAAAACATGGCCATACATGACCTAGATCACAGAACCATAGAAAAATCTAGGTTGAAAGGGACCTCTGGAGATCATCTGATCTAACTGTTCTTGCAAGTAGGGCTTTAAAATAGATTTTCCAAGGTCCCATCAGGTCAAACCTTGAATAATTCCAGCAAGGAAGATTTCAATACTTCTCTACATAATCTATTCCCAGATTATACAGTTCTCAAAGTAAATATTATTTTTCCCCTTACATAGAGGCATCTAATTTAAAAAAAAAAAAAAAAAAAAAAAACACCACCAAAAACCAGTAAATGTAAGCATCCTGCAAATAAAAGCAGAATAATACAATTTATTGTCTGCAGAATATTTATTTCGAGTAACTACAGGTTTATAATAGATGTAACTGGTAAAGTCCCATATTTCTTATTAAATAACTCGGTAATATATTGGTGATCCCTTTTGTGAGTACCTCTGGCACCATTCACTATCCTAAGAGAGTCACACAGGCATTCCAAAATGCCTCTGAGCATGCACCTACCACTACTCTCATCTCTTAGGGTTCCAAGCTGCCAACTCTCCAAGCCTGAGCCCTTGCCCTCCTCTCCCAGATCCCAGGCCTTTGTGATTCCCACACATTCCTCCGTACTGCCAGCCCTGCCCAGCCATCAGACAGAGGATGCAGAGAGGACAAGGGTAGGTAGTGACTGAACATAAATCAAGCAGCTGCTCACTCTCTGCCCTGTGGGCAGAGCAATACAGATATCTGCAGAGCCTCTCACAGAAGCCCCAGCCCTAGGGCAGGCAGTAACCTCTTGATGTAGTTCAGAGCTTGAGGTCTGTAAGACATTATACATAAAAAATGTGTTGAAACCAAGAGGATCGAACATTACAGGTACGGGGATGGACAACGAGCATGCTTTTTAAACAGCAAAACTCAGGAGTGGAGTGTTTATTTGACCCAAGGTTGCTTGAGGTCACCTGACAGCACATCAGCATATGAAGAAACAAACCTGCACCTCGTTTACTTCTCACACATCAACTGCCAAAAGGGATCTCAATGAATGGAAAAGGACATTAATAAAGCCAGGCTCCTCATGCTGTCTAACCTTATCTGCTGGCAAGCGCACATTTGCTGATTGCCTTGAAGTTGCCTCTAATCAATCCAGTAAAACAGGCTTTTTTTATTACCCATGTTAAAAGTTCAACTTTGCCTTATAACCTGCAGATGGTTGTAAAGCCAGTTTTTCTCCACACTTCCAGAAAAGAAAAGCAAATGTGCTTCAAGGAATGCTGTGAGCCGTCTCTAAGCAAGAGAGGCCATTTCACAGCTCTGGGTGCTGGCACGTGGCAGCTGAGGACCACTGATAGACACAGGACTCCTGCAGTGCTGTGACCATCTACACAACTGAGGTGACACCTACAGCAACGCTTTCTTCAGAGCTTCAACAACATTAGGCCTCCTATCTACTCTTGTAAAAAAAAAAGTTATAAGAATAAGCATAGTATCTTGACCTTAGAAGTAATTTTGCTTAATTAAATAAACTAAGCCTTCTAGTCCCTAAAGGTGGACTACAGAAGGAGAGGGAATATTTTACATGAGCACAGTGACAGGACAAGGGGGAGTGCCTTTAAACTAGGAGAGAGTAGATTCAGATTAGGTATTAGGACAAAATTCTTTCCTGTGGGGATCAAGGCCAGGTTGGATGGCGATTTAAGCAACCTGTTCTAGTGGAAGGTGTCCTTGCACACAACACAGAGGTTGGAACTTGATGATCTTTAAGGTCACTTCCAACCCAAACCATTCCATAATTCTATGATGATAAGCAGTGGAGGAGACAGACCATGTTTGGTGGTTACATGAATGTGTTCACAAATGTCTGGGGACAGAAGGCAGAGGGGACAAACATGGGCCAAAAAAATCTACTTTTGCCTTTGGTAAATGAGGTGATGATAATAAACACGCACTGCTGCACACCTTTAAGACTAAGCAACATGAGGATTTATTTCCTTCATACCCACTTAACACAGCTTGTAATTGTCTTGGGCAGCTTACTTAGACACCCAAAAGAGAAACTTTAAGCCAGTTGTTTTATACCAGGAAAGATTTACTTCCTGGGTAATCAGCAAAAGAAAAAAAGCAAAACCAAATAAGGATTACTGTAGTACACAACACGACACTACTCCAAGTCAGCCCAAGGTAGCACGCACTGGTTAACAAGTAACAGAAATTGTAACTGATAATAGTAACAAAATCACTTGCTTCTGAGAGTACTTGGTGACAGAGCTAACTTTAGACCCCAATACAACAGATTCTAGAGGCTTGCTTTTAAGATCGCATTAATTAATCTCTGAAAATTGTGTTTTCAGAGCATATTATCCTTCAAAACTTCTTTTAATAAAGGGTTAGAGTCCTCCTTTATAAGCTAAAGAAAATGGGTAACACATCATGAGAAAGGTTGGTTTCCTGCACAAAACAATCACAACTCTTCTGCAACCCTTTTGCTCCAAGAAGATAGAGGGTTGTTTTGAAAAAACTTTTTTTATATTGTGTTTTCAGAATCAAGAAGTCTACACAAATAAGAAGAAGTTATTCTAGTGATCCATTACCTTTACCAGAATCATAGAATCACTTAGGCTGGAAAAGATCTCTAGGATCATCAAGTCCAAGCCATTAGTCTATCACTGACACCACTCATCCATGTCCCTAAGTGCCACATCTACATGCCTTGTAAATATCCCCAGGGATGGTGACTCCACCACTTCCCTGGACAGCCTGTTCCAAAGCTTGCTAATTCACTTGGTGAAGAAAATTTTCCTAATTCTGAATATGCCCAACTTCATGTTCTGCTGCATCACTGTTTGATTACCATGAGACCTTTGATGGCTCACAAACCAGATAAATTTGTTTAGAAACCAAGTATAGTTAGATGAATGACACTCACAGTAAAATCAAATGTCCTGCTATCTCAGGATTTAAAGTCAAGACATATTAACATGCAATAAACAGGGTTTACCAGTTTACCAATAATTTTAAACAACTCAATGTTCTTCTGTTCATAGTGACAAGGAGAAATAACTGTGAGGCTGCAACCCTATGCAATCTGCTCCAACAAAAGTATGGTGTTCCCAATTTATTCCAAGGAGTTACTCCTGATACATGCAGGGCACTGGTGAGAAGCAGAATGCTGTTGGCCAGTTCAGGCTCTGGAACTGAACAGTAACAGGACACTGAACATGATACATCAGTTATTTCGTACCTTTGGTCAAAGGCACCACGTATCACATGAATGAATTGAAAGATTAAATATTTATCTGAAAAATAATAAAGAACTATCTGTTCAAAAAAGGTATAAGACAAAAAAAAAAAAAAACAAAAACCACAACACACAACCTACAGCTTTTCCCACTATCAAACACTGAATCACTTCCTAGTTAGCAAGAGCCACTGTGCTTCCCTTAATCCTAGAGCCTTATCAGCTGCCAAGTGCCAAACCAGCTTCCTTAAGATAGGTACCTCTTCTCCAGATGTGCATTTACAATATGAATAGGAAGTACATTAACCAAAGCTGGAGAATAAATTTCAAAAACATTGAATTTAATTAAGAGAAAGCTACAATTAGGACAGCTGCTTTACTACAAGAGTCTTCTAAGGAGTTCTAAAACATGTCAGGGATTTTTGGTTTCTTGGTTACTAGTGCTCTCACAAAAATTTCCTCCACTTATTAAATTTTCTGGAAACTACTTCAAAGAAAAACTGTGTTGCTGAAGTCAAACAAATCTGAAAGAAAGAAAGAAGAAGGAAAAAACTTCCAGTGTGGCTGCAAATATAAAACCCTACACCTATGTGTAGTCTTATTAAAAACTGTTAATTTTATATACACAAATTACAGTATCACAAGTATTTTCACAAACTAAGAGTTGACTAACATTTGCACATATAGATTTTCTCAGTGATACGTCAAATTACCTATACTTCTGGGGTAAGCCAGAAAGGATTGATTCCACCCCAAACTGTTCTCCACAATTCTAGGTTATAAACAAGTACTGAATTTTTATCACTGGCTTGCAACCTTCTATGAAGCAGCCATCAAATGCTGTATACCTCTTCAAGCAGCCTATGTTGTCTTGTTCTACTACTGCATTTTTTATTTTATTAAATACATTGAAAACATTTTTTTAACTAAGCAGTCATGCGTGGCTAAATTCTTAGCATCATTTTCAGGCACCACACAAAATAACCTACACTTACAAAATCATGGTGTAAAGATAGAAAAGTTTATGACCATTAAAACAGTAAGGTCTTTCTGTAAAAATATTCTCAAAATACATGATCTCTTTTCAAACTAACTATTAATAGAATAATGCAAAAGACAGTTTTTAGAGTGGCTTATGCTCTACCCAAAGTCAAGCTCACCAACTTGAGTTTTCATCAAGTGCTAATTGTGACATCTTTTTCGGGCATCTGAGAATGTCATAGACTGAAGTGGCAATGGGCAGCACAGATACTAAAATGGCAACCAGGTTTACACTATTATTAATAGAAGGATTGTTCTAATAAGCAACTGCACTGATTCACAAATGGAGAGAATCAAGACTTAAAATTGAGTTAGCCACAGGAAAGGGTGGAAATCTTAATCAAACAGCAGTACCCACACAATTCTATGTGAAAGAGGAAACTATCAGAGCTCAATAGTTTTATCCCCTTAAAGTCTTCTGACAATCAACACAATACACTGGCACAACCCAAAAATAAGAAGCCAGGGACATCACAAAAGCTTGAACTATACCATGACTATGAACTTAATGCACCTAGTTGGCCAGGATGCTGGACAAATGTTTTTAAACAAGTTTCCAAAGTGTGTAAATAAATCTTTACTGATTTATTATTTATTCAGACATATATATATATAGATATATAGCTAGAAGCATGTGCAAAATCCTACAAGAACCTCTGAAACCCAATAAGTACAGCTTGTGCTCACTAGGTTGTTCAAAGATGTCTTTCTTTCCTACAGTAAACATGGACTCACGTATTCTGAAAGAACAATGTGAAGATAAGGCAAGCTGTACTTTAGCATGTGCTAGCTGATCTTCAACTTGACCAAAGTACAGTCTGCCTTAACTACAGGCTCTTGATGTGCTAGTTAGAATATCAGCAACACAGTCAGGAAGATAGCTTCTTCCAAACCACTAGAATTGAATGCATGGCAAAAAAACCCCAACACTTGTGTGTCCTTAACTTCAGGTACACATTCACATTTGCCTCAATCAAAAGCTGTGCTCTATCTACACCATTACAGTTCCAGAAGCATAGTCCTTCCCCATCTATGTAAGAATATGCAAAAAAAAAATGCAAATCACAAAAATTAGACTGACACAGATGTAGCAACAGAATACTACTGTACATACATGGAATAAAAACCTTAAGTTTAAAAGAAAAAAAACACCAAAACTGAGTGAAACTGTAGAGGTCAGACCTCTGCATACTTGGGCCAATCCCTGGGGAACAGCTCATGTTGAACAAGAGGATCCATAGTCACAGAACTGTAGGCAAACAACACAAGAACAACACTACAGTAGGAAATCCCACATGTATACAAGTCACAGCTCAGGCTCCCAGCTTTGATTCATAAAATGCGTCATTCCAGAGAGTGTAACTGTATCACATAACTTGCTAGGGAAATAGCCATGGTTACTCATCACAGCTTGGTGTTATGAACCACTGGCTTTCCATAACACTGCACACACCAGATTAAAATCTCTCTGGGGGTGGAGGGAGAGGATAGCAGGAAATCAATGAACAAGATGTCAAATCATAACTACTTTCATACTTCAAAGTGCAAATAAAACAGCATTTGACTCAGTAGTGAAATACTTCAGCTCACAGCTGCTCCTTCTCTAGAACTATTTTTTAAAGTCTTGCTCAGGCTAAGAAAAGAAAAAAGTCTGCTTAAAAATAAATAATTAATTACTTGAAAAGAAAAGGGGCTTTTTTCATCTTGCGGGACAAAACCTTAAAAGGCAGCTTTCCTTTGTGCACATGTATGTTTAATTCGACCTTTAAACCATATTGTTGAGGCACAAGCCTTGCTTAGTACTACTGGCACCACTCAGAATCACCAGAATTAGAGCTACCACCAAAACACTGCAACTGTATTTGCCAGCGGTGAAGTCTGAAGCATTTTATGATTTCACACAAATTTTACCATTGCTTCTCCTTCAGAAAATATAACAGTGAAGCATGTTTTGTATTGTCCACCTTAACATCAGAAATTAAATATTTTAGTTTGTTTGAAAGGTTACATGAACTGAAAGAAAGAGTACACAATTAGTTTTACATTAAATTGCAATAGAAGAACAGAGTTGGAATCACTTTCTGTACACCTATTTTTCTTCTTCTAGCAGAGAACTTAAAAACACACTGATTTTATTTTCATCTTGCATTATTAAAAACCTCTTGAACTCCTTGTAAAACTTTATCTTTCACTAAGATAACACACATGTACAGGTTTGAATTGAGGACTGGCTTTTGCTTCACTTTTTATTAATTTCTATGAGCAACACCACTTAATATTAGTGGGAGAGTTCCAAAAACAAAACTAGTGACTGAACCTGTGGCTGGTAAGTTACTACCTTAGTAACACAGTATTGATTGAGAATAATTACATAACCAATTTCAGAGTGCACCAGCCATCAGCTTGAATTAGTAAGATAAAAGCTGGCTGTTGACAAAGATGATAGAGCAGGCAGCTGTGACAAGGGTTACTACCTTGCCTCTTGAAACATACTCACTGAATTGGTCAATACAAGCAAGCATGCAACTAGCTTGGCTGTATTTCAACTTTGTGATGAAGGGAAAGGAACACAGTTCATTTCTGGCAAAACACCTTTTAGAAAGCCTAATACTCCTCTTGCCAAAAAAGGGATTAAGATCGCTTATCTTGAAGAGTTCTTCTCAAATCCAAATTCTGAAAACCACAGTTTCCTCAGAAGTGTTTTTAGGCATAATTCAAAGCTTAGGACACTCTCTCCCCCTCTAGCATATGTTGCTGCGCTTGTATCAAACATAAACTTGCCAAGAGAGGGAACTGATGAAATTACAGCCAATATGACAGATTAACATATGCCATGGCATGCACAAGCTTCACTGCTTCTGGGATTTCTGTTGTATTTGTAAAACTGCATTATCTATCTAATGTTCTATAATCTTCATATTGAAGAGATATTTGCAGAAGTTTAAGAGAGGGAACTTAGCCAGAGAGATCCACCAGACAAGACCACTCCTAATGATTTTCATTTTAAACAGAGGCCATTAGGACAATGTGCTGGTTCAGACTTAAGGACCTAGAGCCTGCAGAGAGCCACCACATCCCTTATGCAGTGATATGCTCTCCTGTTAAATCAGTGGTGACAGTTCTTGGACTTCTTGGACAGAAGAACTGCATTTCTTAAAAGGAGAAATATTGTTACTGGATGGAGACACGTGCTGAGAAGGGATAGTAAGCCAATGTGAGACAAGAAGGCCCTCAAACCACAGAAGTGTGACAGACAAAGCCAGAGGAACTCTAAGATCAGTGAAGAGGCTGATACAGTTCTGCTCATATCTTTTTCAACCTTTTTTCTGGAAACTGATTAAAAAATACCTCACATCTTCCAGAGGAGCACCAGAGGGATAATCTGTATTACAAATGTATGCCCAGAGCCCATATTTTGGGACGTCTTTAACTTGTAAGCCAAGAGCACGTGAGACTCACCAGGTGAATAACAGTACAGCAGTGCACCAAGAACCTACAAGGTTTTCAAGTCTCTCTTGATTCCTCTTGACCCAGAAGTCAGGAAGCCTTTGTTACCATTACTCATGTGTAATCTTTGGAAATCTAAACCAAAATCTAGCAGACAGGCATGACCATACTTCAGCATGGACCAGATTTCAGCACAACTCAAGCAATCAAATTATGTGCTAAGTATCAGTGTTTTCTGCAGGGAGATGGCTCTTCAAGATTGTGAATGCAGTTTGACAAAAGGAAGAAAAATTAAGACAAAAAAAAAAGCTTTATAAAGCAAGCTATTAGACAATGTTTTCTATAGTATCTGATTTCGTAGCATTTCATGAATGCCAGGATACAAAAAGAAGAAAGAGAAGGAACACAAAGTCCCATAGTGAGCACGTGACTGAGTTTCATATTACAATACTAATAATAGAAATTAGAACTACTCAGTGAGGTTCAGTACATGCTGATTGAAGGCAATGGTATCTTAGGGTATAGGGAGATTAGAATCAATTGTGTCAAGGTATGTCAGGATGAAACTTGCAGCACATCTCCACTCCAACTGCTTGTGTGCCTGCTCTTTCTCCTTAGTAGACACCTCAACAGAAGAATAATTTACCTCCCATAAATTCCCATTTGTCATGAGGAAAGCCTGCATACACCTTCTGTCTTCTAGGCTTCGAGAAGAGGAAAACACTACAGATCATGAAAAGCATCCAACTCCAAGACAAAACTGCAGGCAGAGAACTTCTAGTTGATAGTGATGCTTCCCTCGCCTGGATTAAGTTGCCTAAATTCTGTCTCTCTCTTAAAGAGACAAGCCCAGTTCAAAGTTACTTGATTGATTCCTATTCAAGTGAACCATCCCATGCTCCATCCCAAGATGCTTCCATCAGGGGCTAAAATGCCAGACCTATGGCTTCTCATCAGTGCTGTGCCAGATCTCCCTTGCTGACTAACATCATGCACTCAACACCATGGAACAAAATGTACACTGCACTGCTACACATAGGTAGCCAGAAGAGAAACCAATGCTACAAACACCAACAAATACAAGGAGGAAGCAAAAGAAATATTTTTTGCTTAATATACTCAAAGCTGTAGTTTTGGGAAAACAACTGAAAAATGTTGCACTGTCATTTTCCTGTGTGAACTTTCCAGCAGATGAGCACACAGTGTTGCCTGTGACAGAAATCAGTTCTTAAGTTCACAGTTATGAAGCTTAGGAAATGTGTTTCTCAGTTAAAAAACAAACAAACAAACAAACAAACAAACAAACCCCAACAACTAAAACCAAACCCACACCACAAGGTTTCTATAAAACTTGCAATTAATATTTACCACATTTAAAACAATGAGACTGATAGCTGTGGTAAACATCACCACTAAACTACATTTTACTTTTAACTGGCAGAGTTTAATGAACAAATACCCCTATGCATAGATGCCAACATGGCAAACATTATTCGTGAATGAAGTGACAAAACAGAAGAACTGCTCACTGCACTGGTATTTAGTCCACCTTAGAGAATCTAACATCAATGGCTTCTATGCACAAGACTTTTGGTGTTGTACCTATGTAAGGTTACTCCTCTGGTGTCTATGTAAAGCTATCATTTACCCATCAGTGTTAAAAGTAGGTCACAGCTTAGAAAACTCTGCACAACTGTCTCTGCTATAACACTGACTACTAGAAAAACAGTCCACCCAAGATCTTTAGCAATCAGCTGATATTTTAGACTCCTGGATTGGTTGAAAACATTATTTATCACGTGGTAAGTCATGAACATATTCAAGAAGATGATGATGCTACCACTAGCTTTTTTGTTACTACTTTTTTGTTGCTTCTGTCGACTGCTTTAAGCATATTACACCAATAATACAAAATGATGAACTGAGAAGCAGTCATGGAGCTTTGCAATTTACTAGGACATCACTTAACTACAGCTTTATCAGCATCTCTCTTTGTACTAAAAGTATTTTGGAAGCATGAAGGTAAAGAGTTTAGTATTGTAAAGTACAACATGTCACTGTGATATTACCCAAATTTATGTCGTAAAATAATGAACTGTCCCCGTCTTAGAATATGCAAAAAGTTGATATGGGAACATCAGAAATGCTTATTAAGTCAGAGAGATGACAAGTGTTAAGAGTTCTTCCAGGAATCTACTGCCAGCAATATTAGAGTATTTAATGAAACAAAATTAATCTTATCATCACAAGTTGGTCCTTCAAATGAGCTCTTCTGTTAAGTGTACTTAGAACTATGTGGAGTGTTACATTTTTTCTTATGAACTAGAAAACAAAAATGTATTTAGGTATTTGTCACCAACTTATCAAGACATTTTTGCCACAGGACAATGCCAGAGAATGTCGACATCATAAAAATTTAGCATTTGTATTGCAGTGGTGAGCAAGCCTTTCTAGATGTGGTAACTGAGGAGACTCTTCACAGTTCTATTTGTTGGCTGTTTCCCTTATGATCAAACCCACTCAGGTAACAGGGACAAACTTGCTTCTTGTACAACTAGTTTCAGAAAAATTTTGTTTGAGAAAAAGGGAAAAAGTAAAGTGCTAAGTAGCATTCACATCTACATTCACTGTTTATAAATAATCTTTCAATGCAAGGCTGTGCAAAATTAATACTTCAGTAATAGAGGTATTTCTACTATAAAGACAGTTTGTGATTAACAGAGTAGCAGTACCAATATTTAATGGCATTAAAGAACTAACTTGTTCTGCTTTCTGTTACACAGGTATTAGAGCAGTAGCAATTTGTGACACAAGGGAAGAGACCATCATAGTAGGGAAGACAAAAATATCCCAACTGTATCTATGAAAGAGAGGAAAGCAAGGAGCAACAGAAGGAGAGACTGACTAATTACTTCAGATAAGTTCATTCAAGAGAGGAAACAAGAAGTGCTACAAGATGAATGAGAATTTTATATTACAAGAAGCATCCTACTTTACTGCTGTTGCATCTGTTCCATAACACCAGTGAGGCAAACAGCTGCCACACTCGACATATATGGATATATTATATATCTTAGATGTATTACAGATATACTGGATATTTTTGTATCTCCACAGGGCAAGTCAGCACCCAAAGCGCTGAAAAGCGGAGCCCCGGCAGCCTTTGTGGCGGGGCAGCTGCTGCTAACCAGCCTGAGGTTCTGCAACCCCGGGCTTTGGGCTCTGATCCCTGGGCAGAGCCACCGGGGCAGGGGCCGGGCCGCTCCGCAGCGCTCCTCCGGCTCCTCAACACGCCCGAGGCACTCGGGGCTCGACAGTACTCTGAAGCCGGGTGCCCTGCCGACGATTTATGGGGAACAGAGAAGCCAAACTCGTCCTACATTAACAGGCAGCAAAAGCGAACGCAGGGGAGCCCGGGGACGGGACGGGACCTTCCCGGTCCTCTTCCCGGTGCGCGGCGCTGAACACACACGGCGCGGAGCGGAACAGAAAACGGAGCGACAACGCGGAGCGGAGCAGGGCCGCCCCCCGAGGGCACGGCACGGCTCGGCTCGGCGGGCTGACACCCAGCCCGGCCCAGCCCGGCACCTTCCCGTTCGCTTTCCCCCGCGCCAGCCGCCGGGAGCAGCGCTCGCCCCCGCGCTCCCGGCTGACAGCCAAGGACCGGCGCGGGGCCAGCCGCCCGCCCGGGCGCTCCGCCGCCCCGCCGAGGTGCAGGAGAAGGAGGAGGAGGAGGGAGGCACGGAGGCGGCCCCGGCGGCACCGCCGCCCCCGCCTCCCGGAGGCGCCCCGGCGGCGCCAACTTTCCCCGCGCCCCGCGCCGCTCCCGCCCGGTACCTGCCGCGCCGCCGCCGCCGCCCCGCTGCCCCAGGGGGCGCAGAAGGCCGCCGCGGCCGCCGCCACCGTGCGGACCGAGGAGAGCAGGTGCGGAGCGCGGGAGCGCGGAGCCGATCCCAACCCCGCTCCCGCCGCCGGCTCCTGCGCCTGGGCTGGGCGGGCGGGCGCGGCGCGGCGGGGCGGGGCGGGCGCGGCGCTGAGGAGAGCCCCCGCCCGCGCACGCCCCCTAGCGGAGGGAGCGGCCGGCCGGCCGTCCCGGGCCCCCGCCCGTCCCGGCGCTCCGCCTCGGCTCCGCTCGGAGCCCTTCGGCGCTTTCCGCCGATTCCACGGGGGAACCGGAGCGGGGTCCCCGCGGATGGCGGGGCTGGGGCTCTTCCCTCGCCTCCCTTCCCGCTCCGCAGCAGCCCTGGCGGGGCCTGCCCCGCCGCCACCTGTTCCCGCACGGCCGCGGTGGCCGCGGTCCCGCCCGGCTCCCTCCCTGGCCACAGCTCCTCCCGGGCCGGCACGAGCTTGGCACAGGCTGCGGACCCTGCCGGGGGACGAGGAACCGGGCATGCGATGCCTCGTGCATCGCCTGGGGAAGAACGGGGCCGACACAGGAGGTGCCAAGTGTCACCACGGCCCGCGCCACCCCTCCCGTCGCGGCAGGAGCAGGGCAGGCCCGGCGAGGCACAAGGCGTGGGATGCGTGTGGAGCCTCCGGCTTCCCTGGCGCCCCTGCTCCCCGCCGGGCTGCTGCGCCCTGCCGCGGGATCAGCTCCGCTCCTGCCGCAGGAGTAACTGTGTCAGGGCAACTCGACACCCGTGCTAATTAAATTAGCCTTTCTGCAGCGCTAATTAACTGAAGCAGTGGCCGAGCAATCCCGTGGCATGTTTTCTCCAGTTGTAAAGAAATTTCCAGGTACTTGGTCCTTGTGCCTTTGTGCTAATGCGACTGTACGTGAGATCAATGAAACAGTCCGGGTTAAAGTGTTCAGAAAAACCCTCCAAAACGGTGTGAAAATGGGATGGTGCTCTCCTGGTCTGTTTTGGCCCCTTCCTTCAGCCATCTCTGTTAACTCAAATGCAGGGGTGGGAACAGGGAGAGAGTGAACTGATGCACCAGAAGCTCCCTGCAACAGACCCAGATCCAGAAAAAAACCCCAGAGACAAGCCCGAGAAAAGCTTATCAGACGATCCCTTGACATAGCTGTATGTGTTTCAAATTCCAAATTGCCTTTCCAAGCTTAGTTCAGGGACCGCTATGTAGCAGTGCACAGTATAAATATGTCTGCTGTGGAGATGGGGCATTCCAAAATGCAACTTAGCTCTTGCCATCTGCTCATCTGTACTGCCCTTCTAGTGAGCCATTCCTTGGGATGCCACGTTCTTGGCTGGTTTGGGGAAAGTAACATGAAGGCAGAAGGATGGGAGCCGGTGTGAGCGTGTCTACACAGCACTGCCTATCTGAATTTGAGTACTGTGAGAAGCATAGGTGTGTCACAGGCTTTCCCACCAGGTACCATGCCCACTGCTGCTCAGCACAGCTGATTCATAGGGTTTTGCAGATTGCCTACAGCCTTCTCTGAATGGTTCTGTCTTACACTCGTGTTCACTAATATCTACGCTGAAAAATAATCTTTCCCAAATGTTTGAGGAAACTATCTAATAATCTAATCTCCCATCATTTATTAAAGGTACATAAACTTAATTTTCCATGCATTTAAATCTTAATGGAATATTGACAGGCTTCATTCTATTTAACTGTTTCTGAGATTCAGAGTGAGAATTAGTTCGCTTGTTAATTCTATAACATTAGTCCAGCATGTGAGCTTATTTAACTCTACAGCAATAAGGGTGTTAAAAAGCATTGGCATTGCCATCCCAAATCAGCCCACTGATTTAGGTCACTGTGTTTCCACCAGAACCTCTCCTACTCAATAAGTGAGGATTAGCCCAATCTAACGCTTTGTGTCCCATGGAAGGAAGTTACATTTTCTTTGAACTGATACTTGGCATTTTCCAAAGTACTTTGCAAGCAATAGTCATCATCTTTTCCTTTAGAGAGAGTGCAGGAAAACAGTGCTACATAACACGTACACAGAGGGAACACACCACCAAGGGCCAAGCTGCTGCTCCCCGTATTGAAGGTTACTGCATCTTGCCCTTCACATAGTCCCATGTAGTTCTCTAGGAGCATTAATTCAGAGGCATGAGAGCCTATCCATTCCAGTTAATCACAATCAGGGCCTGATGACTTTAGAGATGAAATATGAGTGCATCAGGCTTTTGATTTAGTGGTACAGTTCCTGGACTCAAGTCCAAATCTGTGCAGCAGAAAACTCTTTCATTACAAACATCAGAAATTCTACTGCTGGGCCTTGAAGGAAATATGTAATCCCTGTCTTCCCCTGAGTAAAAACTATTACATATTTCATCAAGTGCTGTCAGTCATGCCAGTGAAGAAGAGTAACCCCCACTTTTGATTGGGAGTAGCAGATATAATAGGAACAGACTGCAGCTTTCTATTGCACACAATTACTTTCAGCTCAAAAATCCTGTTCTTGGAAATCACTTTCCCAAATTCCTTGACTTCATAGAAAGGCAGAGAATCCTATAGTGATTAAGACCATGGAAGAGAAAAAATAATTTAATACCTAGGACTGCCACACATGTGACACCATAGAAGTACTGTCTCTCACCAAGAGGCGATTTGTCCCTCCAAATGTGGTATCAGCTTATAGCAAACAGTTCTGAATCCTCTACTCATCACCTACTTGTTAAAGTTGTGCTAAATTAGATAAGTATTAATTAATTTAGTGTAATTTGTTTTCCTATCACACAATCAAAAATGTGGACAGGGTACTAATTCCATGAGAATAACAACCTCAAGTCAAAAAGAAAAACCACTACTCCTCTCAGGGGAAAAAAAAAAACAAACACAACAACAACAAAAAAACTCCATCCAAATAAACAAACCTCATTAAAACAAAAAAAAAAAAGCCAAAAACAAATAAAAAAAAAACAAACAGGATAAAAGCTGTGTCTGTTATTTTCACCTTTTGTGGCTGAGGCATTATTATTTTCTGTAATTACACAAACTCTCTTTTTGCAGGATCATCTCCCATTCACTGCATGTTTCAACAGCTGCTTCACCCTTCACTGGACATGTTAATCCCTACAGACTGGATGTCTGTTCTCATACTCTTGAGTAGCCAGCTGAAGACATCTAGGACACAGTTTTTCACTAAATTTCTGAGTGTGTTTGTTCATATCTCTGAGTACTTCTTTAAATAAAAAGAAATCACAACATGTACCTCTGGTCTGTTTACTCAAAAAAAAAAAATTTAAAAAAAGCTCAGTTACTGATAAGAGGAAAGATGTCCAGCTGGAGTAACTTCCTCAGCATCACCCAGAAGTGCTGTCATGGCAACAAACATCTCTGAGGGCAATCTGAGCAGCTGCCTAGACAGAGATCAGGTACTGATTAAAACCAGATGAGGAAAAAACCTGTGTTACTTTTAATATAGATAAATTCTGCAGTTAGGTTAGCCAGTTGTGATTTGAGGAAAAGTGTACAACTGTAAAAAGCTGTCAATTTTCTGTCCCAAGAAGTGTTAAAGGGCAGTGTGGGTGGATCTCTGAGCCACCTGGTCTAGTGGAAGGTATCCCCCCCAATGGCAGGGTGGTTGGAACCAGATCTTTAAGGTCCTTTTCAACACAAACCCTTTTATGATTCTATAAAATATGTGTGCACATAGAGATTTTCAGGACTTAATCAGCCAAATTTATGAGAAATTCCTTCTTGTCAACAAAGGACTCCTTGCTGTCAGAATCATGGATGTGCTAAAGCTAGTCAAAAGATTATTACAAATAGGGAGTTTGGGTGATTATTTTTAATTAGCAATTCCTTACTGTAATTCTTCTTGAAAAGGCAAAATTATGATCAGTTCAGCCAGAGGCAGAAACTCATGATGTGAAACTTCATCCCAAATAATTACATTCTGGCACAGTTGTAACAAAAGCAGGATCTCTATAAGAAAAATATTTGGCAATCTGAGCTGTGGTCGCTCTGCCTTATAGATAGATCTGCCTATGCAAGCACAGAATAAACTTCACTTCAAGAGACACTAAAGTTCTAACCACTGTCCCTATCTCAAGCTCACAACACTTTTAAAAGCATAAACCAATTGTGAACTTTAAAAAAAAAAAATTCTAACTGGCTTAAAGTATGTTCTCACTATCACAAAACACCAGTTTAAATGAACACAGACTGGAAGTGTGAATACACACAGCCAGTGAATGTTCCCAGCAGTTAGACAGTAAATTGTCTGGCCAAAGTAATTTATGTGCTTGCACAGTCTTCATGGATATTATCCTCCTCCCACGCTTTGGCTGACATTTTTGAAAGTGCTTGCATTTACTTACAAGCATGTATGAAGCAAGTCATGTGCTGATTCATGAAATGTGTATCGTGAAATATTGGTTAAACAGAGTGGAAGGGTGCAGGAAAAAATTGCAGCTGGGGATATGCCTACAATGTTCCACTTAGACCTAAAGAGTGGAAGTTGTACCAGGCTGCAAAAAAGTATTTCTAAGGGAAACAATGAAAGTACAACCAACTCAGCCATTTAAACTTTGATACATTAAAACACATAGCTGGGAAATTACTTTGCATGTAGGTGCATAAAAAATGGAGTAATCATTTTTATATCTACTTTGGTTATCTGATCAGTAGTACACTGAATATGTATTTACATGAATATTGGCCTTTCTGTTACTGACAAGTGTTTGTCTCAAATTATCATTTTGGCATAGTCTTCCTTTACTGCTCCTTATGGTCACTCAAAAGTTTCCTCTTATTAGTAATATAAAACAATCGTAAATTATGAAAGAAGGTGACACATTGATGGAACTCCTATAATTATTTTTTTTCATTAACCTATAACAGTATTTCCCCACTCCAGGACATATCTTTTTTAATCAAAAAGTATAATTCATAGGAAAGAAGTGTCAAATAATTTTTGTTTTGTCTAAAATTTGCAAATGTTTTACATTTAGCAATTAACCATGAAAAGCATATTTAAATGAATCCTATTTAAATGAACCTAGCATATATATTTAATATAGCTGCAGAAGAGAAGCAACATGGTACTATGCTAATTTTCTGTAAAACATACTTCGTTCCTTTCAAAATTACCACTCCCTGAAGTAAAACAGGAGTCCATTTTAAGTTCTGCATCATTTGAATTTGAGATGGAGCATTGAAGAAAGCTGCTTTAATTGAAGCTTAAAAGATATGGAATTGAGCCTTTAGGGAGTGTTGGGCACTTTTCTTGTCGTTCTGGTTGATTGATTTGCATGGTGTGGGTGGGGAATGTTGTTGATCAGGCTGTCAATTTTAATTTTGTACTGGTTGTGTCAGCTTTAAAGTGAGGGGCAAGCACACAAGCTTTAGTACAGACACTGTGCTGCAGGCCAAAATAAGTAAAATAGCACTATATACACTCTTGGAAAGTGTGATATTTAAGTCAACTCAGAATATCATATGCTGCAATACATTATTTTTAGTCACAGATTGAGTAAGTGCCTTCTCTTTTTTTCTTTTCCTGATTCACATGTATATAAACAAGGTGGAATAAAAGTCTTCAAACCTAACGTGTCACTGTCCTGGTTCTTGAGAAGTACTGTTCTGAATTTAGCAGACAACCAACAAGCCTTAATGATGAGACTTGAGATGTCCCCTAAAGAAAAAAAAAAAAAAAAAAAAGAAAAAAAAGAAAAAAACACAAGAAAACCTAAAGCTTATTTTACTCTTCTGATTTACATTGCAAGGTAGGCCAGATTTAGCTGCCATCCTCTGTCTCACCACTGCCTGATATCCTATAAAATCACACTAATTAAGAGAGGCTGGACCAGTCTCCTAATTTGTTGTTATATACACACCTACTGCAATCAGATTTCTCCTTTAAAAAGGCAGAACTCTGCACTTGCAAGTTCTTTGTGAACCTTTTCTACCCGGGGTGTTTAACTGGGCAACTGTTTCTGCCTGCATTGCTTGTGGCACTGCTGTGACCACTGTGACAATCAAAAGCACCTTCCAACAGATGGCACACAGGCCAATTAGTGACAGAAGTGCTTCTGCGTTACTCGGTGTCCTATATGAATGGAACAAAAAACCTTCCCTTTTGCTTGTGTTATCATACAATGGTGTTCATTAACACTCGAAAATGGGGGGGAAAAACCTGCCACCAAAAAAACAGGTCTCTCTTCACACCCACTCCTCACCCCATGACAAGGAAACTATGTTTCAGGAGATGAGTAATAGAGCAGCTTTTTTTCTAAAGGTTACAATCAATGCAAAACAAAAAATACCCAAAAAACCAAACCAAAACAAAAAGGAGCCAAACACAAAAAAACCTCCTTAACTATACTTCTATTAAGAGGTTCTTAATGAAATGTGCAAATGTCTCAGCATTTTTGTATTCAGCACAATTCAGTCCAGTAGCACATGGGGTTATAATGTACCTAAAGGGAGAAGACATAAAGAATTAGGTCTGGAGTCTGGGGAAGTCAAAAGCTTGGCTAGACTAATTGATTTTGCAGGCTGATGTTTTAAAAACCTATACAGTGAAAATACTAATGAGTTCCTTTTTTGGAGGGATGAGATGAAGTTCTAAATTTAACTATGAACTTCCAGTAACTTTCAGTAACTATGAGGTCTTTTGCTCCAGGTATTTAGGATATAAATCAGCTGGAGAAGTTATCCTCCTATGAGCCCTCCAAGCATGTCTCAGATATGTCTGGTGCTATTTGTTGTGACAGACACAAAAAAAGCAGAGTGTATCAAAGAACTTAAAAGCTGAATTTTGTAGCATTGAACATACAGATGCCGGCTATGGAATAAAATCCTATATTCAGCTCTTGGGCTGGTTCAACAGAGTATGTAGGGAAAGTTTTCCAGTTCATGTTGTGTTGGAAAACTGTCAGCACATTGAATCAGGAGTGCTTGGTCTCTGTCTTCAGCAGAGAGATGCCGCTGTCAGTGGCTGGAAGCTCTCCCTACACAGCTACCTGTTCAATCTCACATCTCTGCCTCAGGTGCTCCAGAGAGCCACCTCTGTTCACTTGGGATCTGTTTCCACAGGAGTGTTCTTGCATGCAGGTAAGATTTATGTGCCTTATTTCTGGATTCTAATCAGGACCAGGTATTCTCCAGGCTGTAGTTTCACAGCCCTGTTACTGCAAATGTGAGTGTGGGCAGGAGTGGAACTTGAGGGACATAGACTGTGCATTGCAGCCCCAGGTGCAGCCCCAAGGTCTGTAGTTTGTTTGGTAAACATAAAGGGTTGAGATACAGGAGTTTTAGATTTCATCCAAATCCCACTTTAGACTTTCTAGATACCCTTGCTGTACCTGACTTTTCATGCTATTCATACTTACAAACTAACTCTCATGAGAAATGATCTGATGCTCTGAAAATATTGTCATCATTCTGTGGATTACACACATAGAGAAGAATTGAAAAAGATCAATTGAAAGGTGTTAAAATAATTCAGATTTACAATTCTGACCTCCTGGCAAACTCCTCAATTACAGCATCCCTTTTAATATTGGAATATTACATATTCCTTGTCACAAAGCTATCTTTTTGGAGGTTACTAAACTGTGTTACAAAATTTGCCACTTTTGAGAAGAAACATAACCTCCTGATTTTTGTCCTCTGTTACAAAAAAACATTTCTTAAGTTCAACATGATTTCTCAAAAGTTCATATTTGAGGCAGCACAAAGTTATCCAGACAAAGGTGCTTAGTTTTCTTCTCCCTGAATCATCTTGTGATGGAATTTGCAGTGAAGCTGATGTCCTTGCAAGGCAAAAACAGGAAAACAGGTTCTGAGTTTCTACTTTAGATACTTAGATTGACTCATTCCTGTCCAGAGTAAATAGGAACAAAATTTATTATCCAGGTCCCAGCACTGCAGTCAAGTGCTCTCATTTCTAATTATTCCAAGCAGAGTGAGGCATATTTTCCCCAGAGTGACCAGGTGCCTAAGCAACCTTTAGAATTGCTTTATTTAGAGAAAGAAATCTAATAATTATCTCTTACTTTCCTAGCTAAAAATGAATGCCAGCATTTCTAGATTAGACATGTGGTAAGAGTGGCATCTAATGGCTCTGAAATCTTCAGGATGGTGAAGGAAGACATACTGATTTTTAAAGGATCACATATAGGTGTTTTGCCATTTTATTAGGAAAGGTAGGAGCAAAACAAGTATTTTGGGTGCCACTAGGAACCTAGTTCCACTGGGATCTCTAGTTTTTGATGCTCAGATGCATACGGATCCTGTGTGGAGCTAGTTTGCTGATGTAAAGAGTTTGTGTACTCTTGGTTGACCACCATCCCTATAAATAAAAAAATTTATAGGACCATCACATGTTCTTCCTTTCCTGCCTTCCACTCCATGTGAAATTTTTATAATTCTTGAATTACAATATGACATAATCAGCAACATTTCCTCTGGCAGCACTAGATCTCTGTAAAGCCTGATAGCTAAGAAAACTGTTTTCAAAGCAGAGCTGATTTCATTGCTGATGCTTGTCCATAAAGATATTTTGGCATAAGATTCTGTATAAACTGATGTGTTTGTTATTTAAACAAACCTTAAGTTTTCATATCTATTCAAAAAGGAAAAGAAAAAAGATAGTAACTTTTTACTGGATGGAAATGGCAAAGCAAAAGAATTTTTGAAATTTTCTAGTTGCTAAAAGACTATTATAAGTATGGAAAGAAACAAATTAAGCTGATAAGAGTAGGATATTTGGCCTTTATGCAAATTATTCCTGACACTTCTCCAAACCTTTCTTTATGAGTCAATAGCTCCAAGTAGCACACACTGAACACTGCTGTAACCTGGTATTCTGTTATCTGGAAATTTCAGATTAGACTCTGTTAAAAAATTGTCAGGGAACAGACCACAAAATAAAGTGGGGGTGGGGGTGTGAGGGGAAGGGGAGGTGGCAGGAGTTGCTTACAGTGGGTTAGATAGAGGCAGCTGTTCTTGTCAGAGAATTATTTGGAACAAAATAGCTACAATTCTAGGTAGGGAGTATAAATGGAAATTTGAATGAAATATATACAGTTATATGACCCACTAATGACTCCAAAAAAGGGCATAAGATGAATGAGTCACTGAGTTTTAAATATAGCTCCCTGCTGCAATAGTTTTATCATCAAACAAAGCTCCACTTGAATTAAAGGGGAGTAGGGCTATATGATGGGGTCCTACAGCTATGCCTCAGTGACAGCAAAGGCAAAGGCTACACAAGTTGTTTCCATTATAAGCAATATAAGAGAGAAGCATTTGCAAAGGGGTGACTCAGATCAGAGAGCTTTCAGTTTGACTCTGATACAGTATTCAGATAAATGCGCTCATTATTTTCTATAGCCTGTGACCTTTCCTGATTCATAAATAGTAACATTTATTTTTCTGCACAATATTTACTTTAACACTGTTACTATTGATTTCACTGTATTTCATCATTTGTTCCAACTGTAAAGTTAGGCTCACTTACTAATATAAGATCAGCAGCTTTCTAAAGGCAAAGAAAATAGCAAAGTCGTGCTAGGATTTTAACAGCTGAGAACAGAAATAGCCTTTGACACAATGCTTTTAAACTATTTTTTTTTTTTACTACATGACACAATTTGTTTTTAAAG
This sequence comes from Passer domesticus, assembly GCF_036417665.1. Taxonomy (NCBI): domain Eukaryota; kingdom Metazoa; phylum Chordata; class Aves; order Passeriformes; family Passeridae; genus Passer; species Passer domesticus. The sequence goes on from NC_087474.1 coordinate 96,158,285, forward strand.
AACTGATGTATCTTACAGACACATGTCTGGCAAAGCATGGTCATTAGAGAGGTAAAACAAACATAATGACTTCTGCTTTGCTGGCCACCAAAACAGCACAGGCAAGGAAGTGAAGAATTTTACAAGGTCCTTTGGAAATATAAAGCCAGAGACTACATTGCAAATGTTCTTCCTATCATTTGCAGTGCTGTCTCTGAAGGTCATTTCTAATTTCAGTCATGATTTGCATGAAGTGAAAAAGTAAGTCAGATAGACTGCTAAAAGGTTTGTGGGTTTAAGGGGTGATATATTGCTATACGAAGCTTCTGAGTGCTTATATGCAAAAATATGTCACACAACTTCAAGAGATTTTCTTTGCATATTTGAAAAATTGAAAAGAAACTTCAAAATAATGATAAAAAGGTAACCTATTTTCCCATTTCCCCTCTCCTGCATCACATATGCATATTTCTAAAGAGATAAGAAGAATGAACTTCATTGCTGCTCTGTTGCAAATATCTGTAGAGAAAAACTTAAACAATTATTTATTTCTCAGAATAAACAAAACAAACAGCAGCTTTCTTTCCCTGGAAATTTTGGCATCATTTTTCTGATACGAAACCACAAAAAGCTTCTGGTATTTAAAAGCAATTAGGAACCCAATCCAGCCAGCCTTTCTCCTGTCTCCAGCTTGAATGAATTGGCTGGCTCTTAGGAGTGAGCCCAGGATGAGAGCAGAGGGTTTTCCCCTTGGCATGGGTGACTGCTGTGCAGCATTGCCCAAGCTCATCCTGCCAGAGCAATAGAGCTCGGAGCTTAAGCTGCCCTTCAATCCCTGGTTTAGCACAAGCTGTTCATAAGCTCTCTGGTAGCTTGTTAATGGAACAGTTTACATTGATTATAATGACACCAAAGGAGTAATTAAGGGGGAATATTTTAACTGTACCTGAATTTAACTTGTCCTGTGTTGCTATTCAGATCATCTGGAGAGTATATAACCTCACCTTGAAAACATACACATAAAGGTAGAAGGTAAAAGATAAAAAATAGATAAAAACAGTACAGAAATATAACAATATGATATGTGAGAGGGTGCAGGTCTGGCTGATTTCTTCCTGTCAATACCAAGACAACTGTTACATCAAGAGTTTCTTTTAGTTAGCATCTTCAATAAATTCAACCTTGGCAACTGTGCTGACAACCAGCATTAAGGTTATAGACCTTAGGTTATAAAAATCTTTCCTCCCATCTATTGTGAAATTTGGGAAGTGCAGCTCAAAGAAATGGAAGAGATACAGCAGGCCTGAAGCAAATGCTGAAGAGCTTGTGATCTCCCCGTGCTTATTTATGTGATGAGTCGTAACAACAACATCGGCATTTCCTGCAAGTCACATTTGTCTGGAAGTCTTTGGAGATTTGTGGCAGAGAGGGCAATGCATCCTTTTCTCTGCAACCTGTGCATGCCTTTTAGGGGTTTCACGGGTCTGTCCTGGTATCCCTTGGAGTTAAATATCTTCCACACGTGAGATATTTGCCAACATGGAAAATGTGTGTAATATGTTTAGATATATACCCATGAAAATCTAGTATTTTTAAGGGCATGCAGTTTCAAATAACCCACTTTCATAACATTCATAACTTAGTGTAGAATGAAATAAGATTTGTAGTCCATGCTGGAATAGGAGTATTTAGTACATGAACTATTTTGTGGGGCTGTAGAATGCTATTGCCATTAACTTTGCAACACTAAACTTCATGCAAAAATTTGGTTGATACCTGCAGTACCAAGTGCCTAAATATTAATGGAACTAGCACAGATTTTCACATCAAAAGCATGCAAATATTCAGAACTAGTTATTTACTTTTTATAGCAAAGACCTAGAAAAAGAGCCTTAAGTAAAATATTATAGCCCTAATTTTTTGATGGACTTATTATAAGGAGCCTTGGTGAGTTTTGTTAAAGAATTATTTGAAGAAATTGACAGTGGTAATCTATATAACACTGGAGCAAAACTTATGCCATTTTCATATGAAGGTAGATACTTTTGAAATATTTTTTTGTACTTTGTATAACAAAGAGAACTTGTTTCAGTATAATGTTTCATGCTGAAAGAAACATTTTGCCAAGGGTATAAAATATGAAGATTGATTTTCACTAAAATTTTCAGTCAGAAAGGCATTGGTATACATTAAAAATCAATAATCATTTTAGTCTCTTTAAAATCTTACTTATTTATATTCTAATAAAGGGTGGGAATAACAAGGCCCCCTAGTAAAAAACTAGTAAATTTCTATTGAAATGGGTATTAAAAAATCACATTATGTACTTAGGGACTCTAAACTGCACATGCCCAGGTGCTTTATTCTGTGCCCATAAAGAGTCCCATGGAAACTGAAGAGGACTGTTCATATGCATGTAGTTAAAACACATTTCTATGCACTTGTAAGTTTAAGGGCTAGTTTTAAAAATTTGTTAAGGAGCCATCATTTTATTGTCTTTATATTTCCAGTGAAAAGAGCATTTGGTATAGTATTTTTTTTTGTTGTTGTTGTATCAGACAAAACTGCTCTGTAACTCTACACATCATAGGAGAGAAATGAAGTGCAGGGAATAAAAATCACCGTCAGCCCAACTGTGCAAGAAGTTTTCTATGGGACCTGTTTTTTCAATATCTTGAAGTCACTCCAGATTGTATTTCAGGGACAATATGAGAGTTTAGACTTAGAAAGTGACACCAGGGATCTAAGCACTGGAAATCATTGCCTGTCAGTCACTTCTGAGGACAACTTGAAAATGATTAATGCAACAAAATAAATTGAGCATGAACTCAAATGACTTGGTAAAGCTGAGTCATAGCAAAAATGTCTATGATGCTGACTGCCTGAGAAACCAGGCCTTTCTGTTTCATAATATCATGAACTACTTTTTTAAACAGTCAACAGTGCTGTTTTCTGGTAACCCAAAAAATCTTCCTTTATGCAGAAGACAGATTTGTGATTTACTCCACTTTAAAATGCAGGCAAAGGACCATACCTGCCCACAAACTGTATTTTCTATTTATTTTATCATTTTCAGAAATGCAACATGAGGAAATGGCTTGAAAAATAAATAGCTTGAAAGGAAAAAAACAATTTGGCCCATAGATGAGTGGGGTTCTAGATGTAATTCTAGGGTTTTTTTGCTGAAAGGGAATGACCTTATAATTAATATAAGATGGTATGATCAACCAAATAAAACTTTCCATTCTGAAACTGCAACATAGGAGTTTATGAGCATATGGAATGGAGGAAAACACTTCTATTATGGTCATACATTTAGCCGAGAATGAGCAAATAGATTATATTTAAAGAATGCTTTTTCTGGTGACTGGGAGTAAGGCTCAGAAACAAATCCCTTAAACCACTATTATTAGCCATCTCAGAGGAGAGAGGTATTTTATCTGACTCTGCCCCAGTTTGAAGACCTCTCAGTAATATTAAGAAATTGAAGCAAAATTATATGAAACTCATTTGTCCTAATTTCTAGGGCCTACTAAAGAGATCCATATTACAAGTCTAATCTAATCTGAGGAATGATGCTTTAGAGGGTTAGTCCCCTGCTCCCAAACATAAAGCTTTCTTCCCACCAGCTCTTCTCCTTTGCCCTAGAGAGGTTGTGATTTTATTTTATATTTCAAACATAAATGAAACTCTATCCTCTTAATAGAAGTTGGCAACATTTAAAATTCAATATATAGTTTCCACATGATGGCCGAATTGTAGTGAGGCACTACCCACAAGCACCACTTTCTTTCCTTGTTGCATTAATTTGTTTGGTGACAATCTAGGTGTGGTCTCCTAGTTCAATTTACATTCAGTTAAATGGCTAAAGAAAAAGAGGTGTTTGGGTTTTTGCTTGTTTGTTTGTGGTGATAATCTTCCAGAAAATTCTTTTCTTCAGAAAACTGCTGCCTATGTTTTCAGTACCTTGGAAAACTGATGGAAAATACCATAAATGTGTGTCAGAAAAAAATAGGAAACCTGTGTGAAATTGTATTATAGCATTTCCTATGATGTCACCACAAACTCATTAATATTTAATAAAAAATCTAAAATGAAACAAATCCCATGGTGTCTTGAGTGGTTTTGAAGGAGTTTGAGCCAGGAAAACCACTAGTTTTTAACAGCCACAATACTTTGGATTTTTGCCAACCTTGTATTTCTAGGTTTGTATCAATTCATATTTTCCCTGTCTTTCTGTTGGCTACTTGCCTTCTTAGTACCTTACCTAAAGGGTAAGGAGAAAAGCTATGCTTGGCTAGCAGGCCATACTGATGAGTCAATATAAACTGCTTTCTTGGAGGCCAAAAATAGCTTTCTCATGATGGAATAATGGAATTTCATTTAAATTGACAGCTAGTACATATAGCAAGTGTCCATGTTAAAAAATAATGGTCTGGATACTTGAGGCACAGAGGAGACAGCAGAGCACAGGCATTACTTCCAGAGACATCCAGTCAAATGGATACACTGTCCAAGGCAGCCACAAAGTTTACAGGTTTCTATTGGATTCTGAAGTGCAAAACTCAAGCAAGCAGATTTTGTACAGAGAAGTAAAACTTTATCAGATGAACTGACCATGCTGTGCTCGGTCATAGAACCTCTGCAGTGTACACCAGCAATGTCTGGTTCATCTTTCTAAATATAAAATACATCGCTTCAATTTCTGCCTGCATTGTGGGGATTTTCATAGGTCATTTACAGTGCTTGATGATTGAAAAGAACAGCATAAATCTCCTGCACAGCCCTGCTCACTTTCTAGCACTACAAGTAAAAAACAGCACAATCTCACTTTGGATGCAAAAAGAAATATCTGTTGAATAAAGTCAACACTCGAACTGAAGAGAGGGTGTGAACAATAGTAGAAAGATATCTGTGAGTAATTTTGTGCATGAATATGCTGGTTGTGGGAGAGGAGCGCTGCTTTGCAGGTGGGTAACTCATGGATGAGTCAGGAGCAACTCTGGTGACAAACCTGCAGGAAGTGTAATTCTCATAAACCCTTCACACTTAAACTGCCTCCCAAAGAATGTACATCTGCAACAGCAAATACTCTGACATCCACAGGCAATAAAAGTCTTCACAAATCACAGAGCTGAGATCAGTCAGACCACAAGAGCAAAGTCTAAGAAAGGGGCCTCAAGTTGCTAAAAGAAAGTCGCAGACAAAATTAACATTCTCAGAAAGAGCTGGGGGAAAAAACCCCACAAAACAAAAAGCCCAAAAAGAAAAAAAAAAAAACAAAACAAAAAACAAAAACAAAAACCAAAAAAAACCCTGCCCAACCCCTCTCAGAGTTTAGTATTTCTGAGAGTTCATAACGTTATGGAAATGCTGCTGCAGGTTTTGTTTCCTTTTTTCCCCCCTAAAATGGGAAGAGAGAAAGACATAAACATAAAATTAGCTTTTAAGCTAACAGATCTAGTTCACCGGTATGTCTGCGAGGCTGTTTTATCCCGTTCCGCTGGAGGACGATGCTGATGCCTCTCTGCACAAGTCCTGTGCCGCCCTCTGCTGCCCGCGGCCCGTCCGCGCTTCCCGCCGGGAGCGGCGCCGGGCGGGGCGCGGGGAAAGAGGGAAAATGCCACTGCTGCAGAAAGTGCCCGTCCTGCTCTGTGCACCTCGGCTGGTATTTACACAGGCTTGCACCTCCGGGGAGACGCATTCCTTCGTTTGCTGGAGGTGTGCCCTTTACCTAAACCCCGACCTGGCTGTCCCCGGTAATCCTGCAGGTTTTTGTAAAGCTCCAGATTTCCAGCGCTCAAGCTCTCTGTAGAAATGCCCCAAACTTGAAGCTTTCAATCAAGCAAGCAACTGTAAACTGGAAGTCTGGAGCTCTAAGAAAGCAGAGGCTTTTCTGCATCTAACAACGCCTTTGGAAGAGATCCACGCTGCTGTTTGCATTGCAGGGCAGCCGACCAGCCTTAGTCATGGGCCAGGAACCTGTTTACACTAGGTTGCAGCGTGGTAATAACAATTTACGACTTCTGGAAATGAAGGGGTTTTGATTTGGGTGGTTTTTTGTTTTTGTTTTAAACTATGTGACATAAGCTGTAAAGAAAACAGTGGAATTCCCAGCTGCATTAGCCCTGGTAAACTGAGCTGAGGATTCATTGTTGCTGATGTGGTTTCTGGTGTATAGACACTGAAATCACATGCAGTAATAGCCAAAATAGTTAAACAGAAAATACAGATCCCCCTATCTACAGATCTCATTCAGTAACACAGTTTTTACTCTTTCAAATCCTTTCTGATATGTATTGCAGCCCTCCCACTGCACAGTTATTTTTTGATGTAATTTTCAAGTTTTGCCTTTTTCTTTTCAGAAAGCAGCTTGCCATTTCCCAAGGATGGTCCCAAAAACTGCTTCTATTTTGCCACTTATCTTTGTTATGATGACACACTTCTCTAAGTGTTTGAGCCTTACAGTGTAGATCAAAATAGATTCTCTGCAGAGAGGAAGCAACATAAATTGAGGGCTTGAGAGACATGTTGGCTGCTGGAGGTCCTTGGCTGTTTAGCAGCCAGAAGAGCTCAAAACTGAGACTGAACAGAGGAGATGAGTTAACGTCACAGAGGGGAGCCAAAAGCCCTGAAAGAAAGAGGAGGAATAAGAGTGTGACCACCCCATCATGTGGCATGTTCCTGTCTGTGTCTGTCACGATGGGAGGAGGTGCATTATTGAGCAAGCCACGCTGTTTCTTGTTGCCTATAATTACAGGTACACCCATAACTGCACACACAAGCTTATCACAAAGAGGATTTCACCTCCCTTTGGACATGAGCAATGCTACTATAGTTTCTGTCATGGGCAGCACCTTTGTGCAGGTGTAATTTGGTAGAATTCTCTGGAAAGTTGTGAAATCTTAGTTTTAGTTTTCTAGCTACAGTGGTAATCTTGTCTAAATTATTCAGTTCTGTAGATCAGATACCAGTTCTGGATCATCTTGTGTAATGAGAGACCTCTCTACTCTCAGGAATCCCACAATGATAGCAATATTTTTGGAAACATATGGTAGTAACAGGCAGATATACACACTATAATCCTGTCTCTATCTCACTACTCTTTGTACACTCACAGAGTCTAGGGAAAAAGAGCAGCTCCTAGTCACACATAGATCTCCTGTGTTTGGACAGTGCTGCACAGTGCCACGTGCACTGAGACTGTGGGACCAGCCCTCATTCAGTCTATTGGCTGGCAGGTCTGAGGATTTGCCTCCCCTGCAACCCTGAGGAGGCTCAGACCCTGGATCCAAATGAGCCATATTTAAAAAAAACAACTAAAAACATCAGCTCCTGTATAAGCTGAGAGCAGAAATTTCATGACCTGTAAGTTATAACTGCTTATGACTTCTGGGTGAAGTCTGGACCTGTCCTACGTAACTATAGCCAGTGTCCATGGCTGTCATTTTTTTAGCCAAGGGCTAGATCCCTAGCTTTCCCCACCTGTCAACTGGGTCCTTGGACCTCTCCTTGGCATTTCCTGCTGTGATAACCATTTGGCTCCTTGATGAAGCTGTCGGTGTGCATAAGGACTTGCTGGACTGGGGGCTTAGGGTCCAATCCATTTCTTCACTGAAGGTAAGAGGAAACTTCTTCCTGACATTGCTAAAAGTGCAAAGGGACTAGAGCAAAATGAGGGAGACGACACTCCACATTTTCTTCCATAGCTTTCATAGCTCCCTGAAACTGGGTAAAAAAGTAGTTCTCCTTCACCACTGAGCAATAAAATCATCACAGCCAAGTAAAATTAAATTTTTTTGGTGACATTTAATGAAACATAGCTGGACCAGCAAAGCATATCAACAGGCTTGATCAAATACTTATAACACTGACTGATATTTTCTAGTTTTATTTTCAGATTTCCCTAAGATATTTAATGGGAACATGGTAAATACATGCATAAATTTTCAACTGAGGTGTGTTGCATAAGTTTAATATGGGTTTTAAACATGCTTTAATGAGCAGTTTGAAGGTTGCTACCCCACTGACTTCTAAATTTTAGACTCAAGATGAATTTTATGCTCTTCCAGTTTATTCTGAAGTACACAGTAATTACTCCTATTTTTATCAACTAACAGCTTTGAAATTAACATTTATATGATGCTGATTCTTCCATTTGTTTCCAATATAGGAATAAGATTTCCCCCATATGCATTTGGCTGCATTAAACTTAATTAGAAAAATGAAAGAACAGATCTTTGAGAATTAAGTTAACATTTGCTAGCACTTCATTAACTAATGCCAAATGGAGGAAGGAAGCAAACATTCCATTCTTTAAGAAAATTAATGAATGTTAGTGCATTATTATATGGAAAAAATAACATAGGAAACATTATCACAGGCAGAAAGTGTATTATTCCATTCTGATACCAGAGAAGGAGAGGGAAAGCAAACTCTAACTGCAGTTTTGACCAGCTCATACAGTTACCACTGTTGTTTTACAGTAAAATTTTCATTGTACTTGTTTCCAAAAGCAACAATAATCATCTGGGCCTGAGTTTACCCTTTTCTTTCCCTGGCTGCAGCAAGCACTGCCCGTGGTAGGGGTGACTTCAACTCTGCTTGCTCCAAGTGTGCTTGCAGACCCCGGGAGGTGCCAGGGTGTGCAGGTTGGCCTGGCCACACTGTGCTTGCTGCTGCTGCTGCTGTAGTTGAGCTCTGAGTGACCTGCACGGATGCAGCCAGCCCTAGCTGCCCAGAGCTGTGACTTTTTTACCCACAGAGTCATCTAGAGAGTCATGCTGCAGATAACCTAGTACCGGGGAGTGAGTGCCAGGCTCTGAGCAGCTATGATCTCCAGAGATCAAACCAAGCAACCTTCCTCTGCTCCCAAGTATTGCTATCAACCAGCCACTGACTGGGACCCTTGTTGGCCACAACTGTGCTGAAATCCAATGTCAAGTGCTGCTGTGATGGCTGTGCCTCCATGGTGACCCTGTCTTCCCACTGGCCTTGGGACTGGTGACTGGGCAGTGAGCTGCCCTGCACACATGTACAACATTACACCCATACATATCTCATCATCTGCATACAACTGTTTGTAAAGCTGAAATACCAATAGTCACACTATCCAAAACAGAACTATTGAATGTGTAATGCTTCTTGGGATAAATAAATCTTTATTTAGTCACAGGGAGCTCCAATAGCAGAGGCTATTAAGTTCAGAAAGGAACAGGGGTGTAAATGTCATGGCCTTTTAGGGACTGCATGTTTTGAAGGAAGATGTTATCACAACATTGCCCTTCAACTCTTCTTTTCTCTTAGAGCTTTCCTGAACCTCAGTGCTTTTGAGCTTAGCTGCAAGGAAAAGGCACATGAACATCACACACTGGGTTCCCCAAACTTATAAGGCTGTAAAGCTCTCTGGCTATGTTTCAGGATCAAAAGACAGGACCTTTTATTTCCTCACCCCAATGTATGGCCTGATGAGAATAGGTGCAACTTCATTTCAAGGGCTTCAACTTTTCCTAGTTTGTTACGGTGCTAAATAACTTTCAGTCACAGCAATAAACAAAATGTCCAGCACCTTGTGATAACAAATCCCAAAACTACTGCTGTGGAAGTTGGATCTTTAGAATTAATCAGGGTAGGATTTAATTTATAATTACATTTTTCATGCATAACTTTCAGTAATCTGCTGATATTTGTATTGGTAAAGAAATGTTCACAGTGCTCAGTTGCTCAGCTGGATTCCTGCATGACCTTAAGAAAAACAAAAACTGAAGGCAATTAGTATCTGAAGCAGATGGATCCAGGCCCTTCTCAGCAGTGCTGAGCAATAAGATAATGGGCAGAAAATGACACTCAGGAAGTTCCACCTGAATATGAAGAACTTCTTTACTATGCAGGTGACTGAACACTGCAACAGGTTGCCCAGAGAGGTTGTAGAGTCTCCCTCACTGGAGATATTCACAAACCATCTGGACACAAACCTGTGCATGTGCTTGAGCATGGAGATTGGACCAGATGACCCACTGTAGTCTCTCCCAACCTGACCCATTCTGAGATTTTGTGAAATACCATCCTGGGAAAGCCTGGTCCCTGGATAAATGCCTCTCTGCCTGGTTAATATGTAACATGTCCACTGGAAATACTCACACTAAGAAAGGTAGATCATCACTGAATGCTGGGCTGCTACTTCACACACAGGTTTGTGAGTACTCCTGATGGTGATTGGAAGCTATGGCTTGGTCTGGACTTGCCCAGTCCTGTGTATTAGGGACACATTCTCTTCAGGCTTGGGTGGGTCTCCTGAAGACTTACACTTGTTGCTAAGCAGTAATCTATGTGAATTTGAAGTCTCTTTGGAGAAGAATAATGATTTAGGTGCTGTACAGAGATAGTGTAACCCTGTGGCTTTTTCATCTCTAAGTCAACTGGAACATACGAACTGATTGCACAAGCAGCAGGGAACTGGCGTTTAGCCCTGTACTGGATCCTGTCCTGGAAGAAAAAGGGCATTTCTAAAGGCATAAACCATAGCAGGGCCAACTAGCAAGGAAGTCTGTCGCTTCTGCCTCCTGCTCTGCACCTGCCTGGGCCCTGGTGCTGGAGGTAACCAGTGGGAAAGGGTGTATGAAGTGCACTCCAAGACATGATAGCTCTGAAATCTCCAGCATTTCTCCAGGAAAAGAGAGAAGGGAGTGGGCAGAACACACCTTCAGCTTCTACCTTTTCTATATGCTTTGATCCACAGGATGAACTGATGTGAAATAGTTGGGTAGCCTCAAAAGAACAGCTGCTCTTTCTTTTAAAAATAGATGTATTTATTTACAAAATGACTCCAACACTGATTCAGTGACAACCGCAACATTGCCAGTGGTCCCAAAGGTAAAGCCACAGCTTAGACTGGATGTACAGCTAACATAATGCATGAAAACTTAATTGTTTATTGAAGCCAGTGATAATTTGCCACTAGGTTTTCTCTCCAGGTATCGTAAGATGAAGCCAGTGGCTTCATATTATGATATCTGGAGAGAAAACCTAGTGGCAAAGCCACTGGGAAAGAAAGGACAAAAGAAAGCTGGTAACCTTGACTTTGAGGTTGTGTTGTTTAGTTCTTTTATTTTTTTTTTTTTGCAGGTTTCTGCCTCAAATCAAAATTGTTTAATGAAGTTCTTCACTGTGAAGAACAGTAGGTCGATTACTGTAAGGATTACATTTGTCTTCAATGAAGTGAATCTTACTGCAATTGCTCCTGCTCAAGGATATTCTAATAAATGAATCTAATGAGTTTCAAGCATATTAGAAAATTGTGAATAAATAAAAAATCCAAAAATATTTTTTAATTATGCAGGGATTTTCCCTAGAATGAATCCATCTCAGACAGAAATGTGGCTTTAAATACCTGGTGGTTTAAGAAGAACCATTTCCAAAGGGAGTATTAGAAAATTCATCTTTTGCAGATGCTACAGTCATGGCATCAATTAATTAATGAAGCTGGAAATCAGCACAACTTTAGTACAAAAATAGATAAAAAGCAATTAAAACACAAGCATCTTAAATAGAAAATCTGATTTGTTTTTTCTTCTTGGTTATACCAGAGTAAATCCAAAATTAGACTTTGGGTTATAAAACCTTCCTGAAAAATAATCTTTTCTATCTGCACAATTAAGACTGTAAGATGAAACATACCTTAGGCAAAAACCCCTTAGTTATTGTGAAGTATCAAATCACCACTGAAATAACTGGAGCTGTCCTGATAAATCCCAGCAGAGAGCCTGAACCATCCAAGTTTCTGTGCAGAAGAGAACTGCAGTTTGACACCTGCCTATTCTACAGCTATTTCAAAACCCATGTGATTTCACCTGAAAATAAAATGAGCTAAATCCAAATTCTTCAGACATTCTCCTTGCTAACCTGCCAATCTCAGTTATCCTGTTCTTTGCTTCTGATTTCTGCATTTAATAACAAGTCTGATCATCTCAGCTGAGTTAAATTGCTTGGGGTTTTTTGGTGCAGTAGCTAATCCACCTTTGTGCAGCCGTGCAAAAGTATCACCGACAACTACCACAGAATTAGACCTCAGCAACAAGCCAACTGAAGCTGTGAGAATGGGTAAAGTGCCTCTGAACTCATGTCCATAGGGCATATATCCAAGGTGGCAAATCCAACCAGACTTCCATCTGAGTGGGAGGAAGCATGGTTAATTTGATTAGAAAGTGGCTAAGGTGCCCATTCCTACTACCACTGCTAAAATAATAGTAGGTGAGGGCAAAAAATGAGGATGACACATTTGCAAACAATCTAAAAAGAAGCAGTCCTCAAATTTACCTGCTCCACAACCTTCCAATGCTTTTACAACAAGGGATGTGGGTTTTCTTATGACTGTTTTTCCAACAATAGAAAATGACTTGATGTCAACTTCTGTTTTAGAATGGCATGAACCGAGTTGGGTGGAGGAGGAAGGAGCCAGCCAAGAGGAAATTTGAGGCTTTTTTGTTTCTCGCTGTAAGCAGGTATGCATTGACTGTACTGCTTCCAAAGGCGTATGCTGCAACTCAGCATTAATAATAGCTCTCAAAAATGTGGCTAAACCTGTATAATACACAAGGTGTAGTCATAGCACCTGGTAGGACAGCACCCATTATAGTGCAACCTCAAGATGTCTAAGTAGTAAGTCCTCTGCTCTCTGCAAGTCCACCACATTTGCAACCTATTTTCTCCCAAATTCCTCTGTCTCAGAATGAACCTGTTTAATAAAGACAGCAGAAATTGGGGTCATGGGATTTTCCAACAAAATATTTTTACTGGAAAATTAAATTTCTGAGAACTAAAATGGTCCTCCAAAATGTAACTGTTAAAGAACAGGGAAATAAGACTTCCTGAGAAGATACTCAGTGGGCTCTGGTGCTCCCACATCTTGTAATGCTTGCAATTACTTGTGGGTTTTTCAGTCAGATTCCTGCACAGCCTTGCCACATGGTGTGAAAAATAATCCCCAAGGTTTCGGCTGCAGAAACAAGGGGCTGGTGACCCTGAGGTTTTATCTTCACTGAACCTTAGCTTTAGACTCCGCAGTACAGAGCTGGAAAGCCTCAAATCCCTGTTGATTCAGAGGTTTCCAGACATATCTCACAGCTGGTCCCTCCTCTCACTGGATCTTAAAAGCCATGTGGCAGCAATGGAAAGTGAACTTTCAAACTCAATTTTATTCCTAAACAAAAGATTTTAACTGTTTCCAAAACCTTTTTTTTTGGTGGGTTTGGGTTTTTTGGGGGAGGGGGTTGTTTTTTGGGGGGTTTTTTGTGGGTTTTTTTTTGTTTTGCCACTGTGGAACATTTAGAACATTTTTTTCTCCATTTGTCCTCACTTGGTATCTTTGGATTCCCAAGAAGAAGGAAAAGTATAATTTTCACCAGCTTTAATCAAAGTCCAAAGAAAGAAAGAAAGAAAGAAGGAAAAAACTCCCAAAGCTGTAGTATGATCCCCTACTTGGGAAAGCTGTGGAGCTTTCCATCCTAACAGTGGAATTGCATCATTGGTTAGAAAGAGCAACACTCAGAATGGTTTTGCATTGAAAATACAGATGAACAGAAGAGCTATGGCCTTTGTCATCATAATCAGAAAACCGAGTTGATCCTGTTATTTACATAAGATAAAGATTTGTATTTCCCTGCTTTTCATTTAATTGCTTTTTTTTTGAATCTTGGCCAATGAATAAAGAAACTAGTTGAGAGATTTCAGATGATGTGAAAAGAATGAAAAAACCACACTTTTTTATTCATTGAAATGTTTCCATTAAACAAACTCAAATTGTGACCTTTTATTCAGATTCACTAAATTTTTATTTTGGAATATTGTGGAGGATGAAAAAGTTGTCTGTGATACACTTTGGTGTCCTAAGAAAATAAGGATTACATTATCATTCTCTCAGTGTGTCTCTGGTTGCCTGTCTTACTTCTCTCTTCCCACACCCCCAAAAGGTTTTGAATCTAGTTTTGATGAAATGTGTCAGAATATGTCAATTCTTACAGTCTCAGAAAAGTAGGCTTGTGAGTGAAGCTGGAAAAGAAACTCTATTGACAGACAGTTAGGGGTATAAGAACAAATATAAATCTTATTAAATATGGGAGAATTTGCACCAGAATTTCTAATTATGGTCCCACCACTTACAAATAAGCTCATCAACAGTGTTGGGGAGTTCAGGTTCTCTGTGTGATGTGTTCTGGCTGAACACATAAGGCAAATCCAAAACTTTTAAAGAAACAAGAAACAGAAAAATAGAGACAAGGATAAGGTTCTGAAGAAACACTAGGGAAGAAAATTATTCAGGAATTGTCTTCAGCTAGGAATGGTCCAAAAGGATGTTTCTTCCCACATTTGATCACAGAGAAAAAAAAAGAAAAAAGAAAAAAAGAAAGAGTCCAAACTGTTGTTATTTAATCTAGAAATCTTCTGAGGCTGAATGATCTGTGACAATTATGGAGATGTTTGAATTGCAAAAAGGCAGGCCCTGAAAGAGAAGAAAAAGCCTCCCCATCACACAGAACATTGCTCCCAGACAGTGATGGAGGTCTAGGCTGCAAACTTGTGCTTGTGCTTTCAAAGAAATATTCAGAGATAGAACACTAAACCCATTTCATCCTTTTTTATAGTTGCTATGACTGTGAATAGAAGAATCAGTCATGTTTTGTAAAAACTTCAGAGGTTATTAGTTAATCACTTATATGTCTTCCACAGGAGCAGCCTTAAACTTGCAAGTGCAGCTGGGCTTTTCTGTGAGCTAGGCAGGGAAGGTGTGGCAATACTGGGATCCCACTAGGAATGGTTGCACTAGGGGCTCATACAGCCCAAGGCAGAGGAAGAACGAAGATCACACTTAAGAAGGGTTGAAAGTAGGGTTTAAAAAAAACAGGTTCCTCTGCAAGCCTGACGGAAACATGGTGTAAAGCCCAAAGCCATTTAAACAGAAAAAAACGCCAAAATTGGAAAACCAGTCTTTTAAATGATTGACAGAGGAAACAAGACATTTTTTGGAGCAGCTCCTGGTGAGCTCCCACCTCACGGTTTTCTCTTCAAAACAAAACTCTCCACTGTAAGTGGTTCTCAGCCAGGTTTGCTGCCTGGGTGTGCAAATCCATGGGGTTAGGGGGACAGTTCAGAGCCAGGTGACAGCGTGATTGCCTGTGCAAGGCAACAAAACCAGGGTGTATCGAGTGCTCTGTAGCAACTGCCCCATGACAGTATTCCCTCACTGCAAGCAAAAGCAGGATAAACTGGTCTGCAATTACCAAGAGGGTTAACTCACCCCTTTTAACATAAACATAGATCTAAAATGAGATTATATTACATCAGAAACAAGGCAAAGTTTGAGGATATTTGTTGAAAATTGGCCTAATGACTCTTTTGTCATTGTAATTCACACCTTTCACCTTGCTAATATCCAGCAATTTCAAATTGGCATACTACCAGAAAATGAAAGTAGTATCTTTCATTTGTCCTGTTTGCTTTATCTGCTCTTTCCCCTTCTTTCTTAGGTACTTTTCAGGCATGATGGACTGGACTTTCTTTTAAAAGCTGCTAGTCATTTCCAGTTTGGGACCACTGTACAGCCAGCTGCCTGTTTGTTTTTATAATAGGAACATTTTATTTTTTTGCTAAGCTAATGACATTGAAGTACCTTTGCAGCTCTGTGCATTTTACAGTCCCTGGCTGACAGCAGATTACGCTAAAAGAAACCAAGATTCCTTAACGTGTCCTACACCCACCCAGGACACATGGCCCCCAGGCATTTTCTTGAAGACAGCAAAGAAACACATGAGGACAATTTCTGGAGGTACAAGACATTATCAAAGCTTTTCTAAAGCTGGCATGGAGCCAGTGGCCTGACCCTGCCTTTGTAGAGACTCAGAAGGGAGCCCAAGCCATGAGGTGGTGTGCCCAGGTATGGAACACCATACAAGGGGTGTCCAGCCATGAGCACCTCCCCTGTGGGGTGGGGGAGCACATGGTGGGCAGTAGGTGTGCTGGTGTGGGCATGAAATCCTGGAGAGGCGAAGAAGGAAGGCAGCTCAGGCTGTTTTGAAGGTGGTATTGCTGCACTGGGCTGGGCCCCAGCTGCCTGCCTGCTGTGCCTGATCCCCTCCCACAGCAGACAGCTCAGAGCCCTGTGGAAGCTGTTATCATCTGCCGCCATGAATTACTCGCAGAATTTCTCTTCCCTTTGGTCCTCCAGCAGATGTCTTGTGGCTCAGATTCAGGAAAATCACTACACCCATCTTGGAAACAGTAGACAGATCTTCCAGTGGCACAGAAGCAAGGAAGGAATTTGCCATGCCCTTATAAAGACAAATTTTCCATGTACCCAGAATCACATGGACTGCAGAGTTAGGAATTGCCCTGTTTCAATCAACACAGGCAGGCTGTGCTCCCTCTGTGCCCTGAGGGTGATAGTAACATCTCCTACACTGATATAACTTTATATTCTATAGTTTGTTATTTATTAAGTATTCCTTTCCAGAAGAACAATCAGTACTAACCCGACCAGAGAGGAGAGGAGTCCCCTTTGCCAGGAAGCTTCTCCTCTCAAGATTCCAGTTTCATGAATCAGATTTCTGTTTAACTCATTTTTTCTGGCACAAAATACAGCAGATTCATTCCATGCAGACGAGTAACAGCAGAAAGGGATGCAAGCATCTTTCAGGAGGGAGTAAGCTAGCACATGAGGGAAGAAGCTAGTGTAACAAGTCCAATTTGATAGCTGTCTTTTCTTCAAGCACACAGAACTTGCCAAGTAGATGCACTCTGCTGTCAGCTTTTAGCTTTCTTTCTCTTCCTTATCACTCTGGTAAGAGTCAACACTCATGTTTTGTAAACACCTGCTCCCCAGTTTAGGAAAGAACTATGGCTATGGGGGCAGCAGGAAGAATTTGCAAGAGTTTTGTTACAGTGCTGACATGCTCTCAGTGGATATAGGGACATACTTGATTCAAACAACATCTCACAGACCTGTTTTCCTCCCTTGGCTACACAAGATTAAATCTGTTAGAAGGTTTGGTGGAAATCTTTAAAAAATATGTAGTATGAAAATACCAAATTATGAGTCTGAGATTAAAATACAGCCTTGCCTTTCCACTGAGAGCCTGAGGTGCATGCTGTTTGCTTACTCATCACAGTAACCAATCTGCTGCATCTTTCCAGGTTTTCAATATTAGATTATCTGAGGATATAAAATCAAATCAGGAGAATGAGTCAGCTGATAGATTATTGCCTACTACAGAAAAAGCACAGGAATGTCATTATATTTGCCTACAAAGAACCACGTGTACCGATGAGGTTGTAAAGATGATAAACATAAACTCGATTGCTGCTAATATGCTCTCCTTCATGCCTCAGATATTTCTTTTATATAATTTTTTGTCAATATCCTAGAGTTGACAAAATGCTTCAGAGAAATTGAACTGATGACTACTGTTTCACTGGCCTCATTAAAAATTCAGGCAATAATACCACAATAGCAATAAAAGTTATTGTTAAAAAAATAAACAGTTCCAGCTTAATGGTATCAAATATAATTAAGAAAATGGCATATTAACTCCAATGTTAATAGGAGTACAGTTTATATTGCTAAAAATATTTTTTTTTCTATTACGGACACCACACCTAATTCTCTCCTTTTGTAGAGCTGAAAATTAATATTTCACTTTACACATATATGTTATATATTACCAGCTGGAGATGGGATAAATGATTGCTGTCTGGCAGTTGCTACTGCTGCTATTCCTTTACACAGCAGAAAAAAAACCCCAACAGTAGAAAGGCAGAAATGACAGTGGTATTCAATTAATTGTCCCTCTGGAAGCTGGAAAATGTTGTCCATTCTGCCACTGGGAGCAGAATGGAAAGAAAAAACTGATGTGGAAGTAGCAAGGAAAAACAGCAAACTATGATACTGAGATGTGGAAGGAAGACAACTTCCCTGAGCCCTCCCACAACACACAAACAAATACCATAGGCCAAATCCAAAATGGCAGAGCAGAACCATAGATTCCGTAGGCTTTTCTGTCACAGAAGCCATATATTGAAAAAGACTTAATGGGCAATATCTTCCTGCCATCTCAGATAGTTACAAAACAAGAGGGATGCAGGTGCTGCCAGCCTGTCCTGTGCCATGACCATGATGGCTGTCACACGGCATGCCTGGGGGTCCTTGACTGCTCCTGAGGGTGATCTCCATGGATAGAACAACACCTTCCTACAGCCACATGCTTTTTTCTTCCCCCTGGATAATTTCTCTCTAGCAAAGCCTAGCAAAATTTCCCAGTATTGCTTTCTCTGAGCATGAGCTGCTTGTAGGATGTTTGACTAGTTCCTACCTTCAGGGAAAGCAGGGAGGAAAAGGCATGCTCTCTTTAATTTAATAAGTAAAATAAAATTGAATGAAAATGAAAAATAATTGTAATGAAAGGTGGTTGTTTTCTTTTTCTCAATAAAGAAGAATGCAAGTAAGGATAGTGTCCAAAATAGTTCTGATAAACTTCAAAACTTCCACTTGAAGAAAAAGAGTTACTGGAAAACATTTCTGAGGCCAGAGAGAATTCTGTGTTTATTAACAGGCAAAGTTCAAAAGATTAATCTCACAGAGTCTTTGATATTTTATCATGCAAAAGAATAATCCTGATAAGAAAAATGTTTTGGCAAGAGCACCCTCACTGTTGAACACATGATGGTTACTCTGGAAGAGGGACCAAGACCTAACTTGTTGAAATGGCACTGTAAATACAGAACAGCAAGTTTTACTGAACATTGGTTCTAGACACTTACGTTGGTTTTTGTCCAGTTTCTTGGACTGCCTCTCACACAGCACCGGTGGGAGGAATGAAAATAGAAAAGCCATCTCCTTCATGCCATTTATTTTTCCTCTTTCTCATTCCTGCTGGTTTTATCGTTGGGAAAGGGTTCTCTAGGGGGGTCATAAGGCCATTTGTCTCTGAATCACAGAGAACAACAGGCAGCTCAGTAAAAAGCCACACTGGGGGAAAAGAAATCCAAACCACAAGCCATCAAGGTGAGTTAGTATTTCCGCCCCTGGTTTTGCAAGGGATTAACTATTAATAACGATTTAACTAATCCCTGCTTTGCTTGTACAGCTGAAATATTAATAATGGCCATCCATACATCTTGTAGATCTGTTGTATTTCCTCCACGTCAAGTCTGCAACAGTGAATATAGCTCCAGGTTGTTTCTATATTACTGAAACTCACATCGTTGTGCTTTTCTGACCCTTTCCCGCCATTATCATTAAAAAGAAAAAGGAAAAAGTGTTTTCTTCCACTCAGACTCCGCTGTCACTCTCCATTCCCACCATGTGTTATTTTCCTTCTCATTATCTCAGCCACAACAGTAAATGTACAGAATGAGGCACAGACGGAAGCCCGGAGCTATCTTAGAATGCCCTATGTCACAAGAATTACCAAACTAGCCAGCTTCCCTTTCCAATCAGATTTGATATGATACCGTGGCTGGAAACCTGTAAAGTGTTTTTAGTTCTGTCTTCTGCCTCTGTCTTGTTTACATATTTTTTGTCATCTCTAGAAGTTTATTTTCTATACTTTAATGTCAAAACAATTCTTATTGATGTTTTAGGTTGCATGAATGTCTGAAGTTTCTAGAACAGACTAAACCTTGGTCTTCAGGACAATCCACAACTTCTAGTTCTGTACTAAGAGCCTTTTAGCCACAACTCATAAAACATGCACCGCTATGGAAAATTTTTATTGGTAGCCTTTTTCTCTCTCCTGGCTAGGAGGTACCTCAAACTTCAGGACAACTCAATTTCTAGCCTAATAAATGCTCCTAGTGCTATTAGCTGTTTCCCAGCTTCATCCCTCTGTCTCCTCAGGATGGGAGGAAGGGTAGGGAAGGTGGGCATCCATTTCCTTCCTAACAACACCAAAGGAGGTGCAGGGATTTCAGCCACAGGCGACTTGGAAACAGGCCAGCTACAGTATGTGGAAGCCAAGGGAAATGCAGATAGCAGTCTCAGTATTTTGAGCTGCTGTGGTCTCATAATATGACACCAAATAAAAAAAAAAGAAAACTACATCAGATTTGACCTTTTCCAATTCTGGACAAAACATTATCAAGGACACTTTTGGCTTTCATCTCTCTTCAATTAATACGTACCTCCCTAGCAAATGTTTTATGAAACCTATTGGTTTCTGTGCAGCAAAAACAAATGTTAAAAGAAACCAAACGAAAGGAAACGGTTTGGCTTTTGGAGTGTTGCGTCTTTTCATTAATGTTTTTTTTTCCTTTTCCTATTTTAAAATTTTTTTGATCTCTACTTTGTCTTGTCCTGAAATTACAAAATTTGTTCCCAACTTGGAACACAATTGTTTATGACAATAAATCAGTTGACTTCACTGTTTCAGTGCCATCCAAAATGACTTTGTAATCTGGAAAAAAATAATTGTTCTGAGGAGAAAGGGAGCAATGGACATTTCCCAGGCTTTTTTGACCTTCTGAGCAAGAATTGGAACTTGCCTAGTGGTTTAGATGCTAATCTATCTACCCAGTGTGTGGGTGTGCTCTGAGTCACAGCCAACATGTGCAGTCACTTCTAAAACAGGGCTTCCTAAATATTTTTGTAAGGGTAGCTTTTGTTTAACTTTCATTTGGCAGAGTCCCACATTGGGAACAGTCAAAAGCTCAGGAAGGACCATATGTTGCGTGTAGAGCTGCTAAGGACAACTTTGAAAGTTTTCAAATCTTTATCTCTCAAACTGAAGAAGAAAAGACTTACCCTTCTCCCTAACATGATTCAAGATATTGCTTTTTTCTCACCCACTTGCCAGAAAACCACATCTGTCAGACTTCAAGTGTGCAACAACTGTCTGTCCACAGTGAAGATAAATGTCTTTTTGTCTTTTCTGTTGTTGTTGGGGTGGGGGGGTGTTCATTTGTTTTGATGGTTGGGGGGGGGGGTTTAGTGTTTTGGGGGTTTTTTAGTGTTTTGTTTCCTTTTGGGGGTTTTCTGTATGTGTGTGCTTGTTGCATTTATTTTTTTAACCCATGTCCAGCTACCAAAACTCCAGGGCCATTCTGCTGAGGATGTTCCAGGATGTTACTTAACCATGTAAGTCTGAGCAAACAGGATACAGTGGCCATGCAGACAGCAGGTACTGCAGAGATTTCTGCAAGGAGAAGAATTTTTTTATATCTATTTTTCTCCCTGTTACATAACTGGGACCAGGGATAATAAACATGTTTCAGTCAAAGTATCAGAGGTGTTACAAATTGCTTTCTCTCTAGAAGGCCCTGTTATTAACCCAGTTACTCCTGGTAATAATCCCTGCTGCTCTGCAAATCAGCCTGAAAAATGCACTGGGGCAGATTCAATAAAGGGCTTTGGTGACTCAGCGTTAACTTGGTGTAATACCCCATGTTTAAGATCTCAAGCCTTTGAGCAGAGTCTGAATCCTGAGCAACAGATCTATAAAGTGCACAAAGAGTGTTAGGAGCTAGCAATAACAACCCCAAGGAGCTTAGCATGTACCTGCACAGACCTAGCCAATAAAGCTGGCTGGGTGGGGAGAGCAACCTTAAAGCCTACCTCGCCTACCTCTCAGACCTGCAAGGAGATACTTGCATTTGTTTGGGATCTGCAAACTGGATCTCTTCCAAAATATAACTTTTTTGGCTTTTTTGCCCCTTTTATTTATTTTTCTTTTCCTTTTTTTCTCCTTCCTTTCAGAGAACTGTGAAGGCCTTAAGCTTTTTAATGTTCCCTCTTTGCCACAGTTTCCACACAACCATAGGAGACCCTGCTGCTAAAGCGGTGACCTGGGAATTGGTTGTCCTAAGTCTTATTCCGTGCTTTGGTTGCAGAGTGTGCGTGGGAAGGGGGCTGCTGTTCCTGCCCACCTTCCTTCCCCCCAAGGTTATGCCTTTAGCAGCTCTAAAGTAGGTCAGGCTGAGTGGGCTGGAGGGATGTGCTTCACATCCTCCATCTGCAACTGTGCAGGAAACATTCCAAGAAACACGAGTCCGTAAAGAGAAAGAGCATATTAGGCAACTGAGTCAGGTTTCCTCATGCTCAGGACACTCACCTGCCATGAGGGCATCCAGGTTTCTGGCCTTGTCTCTTCTTGGTTTTCTGTGTTTTAACCACTGGTGGTTGAATGTGAATGACAAGAAAAAAGTCCTAGCAGGGAAACTAAAATTCCAGCTTGTCCAGCTCTGCTTGGAATGAGTAACCAATATCAGGCTGGTGGCATGGTTGAAGTGGGACTGCCTGTTGCCAGAGTAGCCTCTCTGCTGCTGGCATAGATTTGTCTCAAGAGGCTGAAAAGATTTGAACATTCTCTGTTCAAATAGGGAATGAAAGTCTTCAAGTTCTCTGAAGTAAATATTCAGTCTACTATGAAGTGCTTGGGCAGAGAACAGGAATTTTAAATTTTGGCAGCAAGAGTCACTGCACATAATAAGGTGAGAAATATGTCCCTGAAAGCTGAGTATGGCTAGAGCACATTTGTGGGACCAATTGTCCCTACAATAGGCTTAGTTAGAGGTACGTACAAAGTGACACTTGAATTACTCACTCAACTCTACTAAGACTGAGACATCTTAGGATATAAACAGACAAACAGCTTCAAGATCATGGTAAATTGAAGAGCAAATAAATTTTCGAACTTAATCACCATCACCTTTATTGGGATTTTAATCTTAAATGTCTCAGCTGGGCCAAGTCCCAGATCAGAAAATCTGGTATGGATTTGACACCTTGCTCCTTTTAAACGAGCAGCAAGGGATAGAGCCCCCTGCAGACTGCAGTGCTCCCAACTCCATCACTCTGGAAGGAAACACCGCGCAAAATTTTGTTCTCAGTTACATCACTACAACTTTGACAGCATAACTGGGCCAAAACTATGATAGCAGGGTTGGTTTGTGGGGTTTTTTGTTTTGTTTTTTTTTGTTTTATTTTTCATAGGCAAGGTTGTGCCATGGTATGCTGAGAAATACAAGTAGACACCTCACTACCAACAGCTTTATATGACCAGGGCAGTAGAGCCTCCACCCCTTGGGAATCCCGTACAGCAAAAGTAACGAAGATACTTGCAGATGTGATTGAAGAAAAAAAACCTCAAGAGAGTCAGAAACCTTCCTGGACCCAGGACTAGATGTGTGTATGATGCCTTTAAGATGCGGCAAGTATCCTGAGCGATACCGCAGATATATTCCGAGTCCATTTTAAACTTCCTTCTGCTGCTTTCTCCTTGAACATTTTTTTCTCTTTCTTGCAGAGCTAGCCTAGGCCAGCTGCCCACTGTCCCTCAGAGCCCATCTTCCTGCACGGGGAGCTGCACGCCTCCAGCTGCTGGTAGCATTCCCACCCGCGTTACCACAGCAGCACAAACAGCAAAACATTAAACACAAGGATGCTGTGTGGGCAAAGTCCCTGCATCCTCCGGGCTCCTGAGCAGCCTTTATGCAGCTGCCAGGCCCCTGGAGGAGCCTGCAGAGTTTGGGCGTTTGCTTCATCTCCTTTTCCAGCTAAGCCTGGCATTTTTCTGGGACAGCTAAGATAATCTGTGCAGAATGAGTAGTCAGCAGTGGTTGCACCAACTTTATGCAGAGAAGATTTTTAGGGGCCATTCGACTCAGGAAGAACATAACTTAGGCTCTTTCCCCAAATATGCTTCTCTGTAACCTTTGACAAGCACATTTGTCCATCTTATGTATCTGCCTGGGCTCCACCATTGCAGTGCATAAGCCCTTCTTCCAAAGATAATTCAACACACAGGAATTCACATGGAAGTATCTTTCAATGTGGCTCTGAGTGGAGAAGCATGTGAATAGCATGTGTATTGCTTTTGGCTTGTTTTCAGTTTATTTTCACTTCCTTTGGACATATCTGATCTTCAGAAATTAAGGAGTGATACAGACTTCATTTCCTATTAGCTGACTACAGCTGTAGATTGGGTTGACATAAACTGATGTGTTAATTTGGCAAGACATCAAAAAAATCAGCCAAAAAAGCTGACAGGCAGCACAGTTCCCTGGAAAACAGATTTCCTTAAA
Source organism: Passer domesticus (assembly GCF_036417665.1). Taxonomy (NCBI): domain Eukaryota; kingdom Metazoa; phylum Chordata; class Aves; order Passeriformes; family Passeridae; genus Passer; species Passer domesticus. Next base: position 96,182,330 of record NC_087474.1, read on the forward strand.
TAAATCTTTTGTTTTGACAGCATGACAGCTCTGTTCTAGAACTGTATCTGTATTGGAACTGTATATTTTGATTTCTCCAAGACATGCAATTTAACTGCACATGGCATTTTAATTCAAACTGTGCATTTGCTGGAACTTACAAAGAGTGTGTTAGATAGATTAGAAATTGATTCCCTGTTAGGTCTAGAAAAGGTAGCTGTTAATCAGAAGATAGCTAGGGCTGTTTTTCTTGGGATCCACCTGAGACCGCTTCTTAGTCTGACATGATTTAATATGTTAATCCACAATCCAAACAAAAGAAAAGAAAAGAAGTATTTACAGTCAAATTAGAGAAGTGATTAAAAAAAGTTTATTGCTAACAGGGAATCACCCTGCTTTGAGGATGATCATTAATTTAAAAGTCTAAAATAATGTCTTCTGACATGATCAAATAAAACATTTCGATTTGAAAATTTAAAAAATGAAAAAAAAATGAGACTGAGAATGAGCAAGTGTCTGGGAAAACTGTTTCAGATAAAGACTTTTTAAATACTCATCCTAGGCAACCACCACATTTTTGTCTTCTCAAGACAGAGAACAGATATTTCCCACATCTTCTCATCAGCCACACATAACACCACGGTACTGCTCTTAGACAGCAAGAATGAAATATATTAATTGTACAATTTTTTTTTTCAAATCTGAAATCTTAGTAAGCCATCCTGAAAGTGTGTTTGACTTTTCATAACTGAGAGACAGTGGTCAAAAACAAGCAAACAAGCAAAAAACCCCCAACCTTCACTACAGACACAATTTTTGGTTGAAATATCTTTGTTCGGTTCTAACAGAAAGTTGGTTTGCTTTTGGAATAATTGAAAAAAAATATCTATTAATGGCGTGACAGAAAATTAAAGTACAAGCACAAAATTGTGAGGGTTTTTTTGAGTGTTTTTTTTTGTTTGTTTGTTGGTGAGTTATTGTTTGTTTTGGTTTGGCTTTTTTCATTGTTTTTTTGTTTAGTTGTTGTTTTTCTGGTTTTTTTTTAAATAAAGGCTTAGACCAGAGTATTTTTATCATATGCTTTTCTAGAGTTAAAAAATAAATAAGTAAATAATAATAAGTAAATAAGATATTTTGGCTTTGGGGATGTACAAATATTACCTAAAGAAGCAGCCTAACATAAAATATTCAAAATACACAAAAATTATGAAACCATTATTAAAATAAATAGTAATGCAAAGGGAGAAGTGCAAAAAAGTTAACTTCTGTTATTTTCCTTAGAAATTTACATTTGCAAGCAGCCATTTAGGAATACTATGTGAGTATGTGATGTAGTCTAGAAGTCTGTTTATCCTGTTCTAGGAGCAACAACATATTTGGTACACTTTTTTCTTTCTAAAAGGAGTAAAATCCATTGTAACAGCTAATTTACTGTTTTTTTCCTTTGAAAGCCGCCTCTGCCAAGGGAATTTCTAATGACTTCAACAAAGTTTGCTCCAAATACCTGGTGAAATAAGGCTACAGACCACAGAAAACCCCAGCACACTACAGCACTAGACCGCCACATTTCTATGAAAAGCATGCCCTGTGACTAACTACAGGCTGGTTTTCCAATGTTCTGACCATTCTGGTGTGTATTAGAGGTCAAACACCCCCTAATATGTTAGTTTTTCCTTGCAAGACTTTTAGGGAGACAAATGGCATTAAGCAGAAGGCAGATAGAAACGCATCATTACAGACAGCTAGACCTTTGGTTCAGTCATAAAGTTTTGAGTTTCTTGTTGACTTCTCATAGCAACAGGTAGAAAACCAACAGCTCCCAATAAGTAGGTCCAGGCTTCCAAAGACATACCATGCTTAGCAGAAAGAATTTCTTAAAAGACTCAGGTTTTTATTTATAAGCTTAAATCTCCAGTGGGTTGACCTTTTGGATCAATCCAAGACATCACTTAGTTTTAAGCTGAAAAGCATCACCCACTGAGGCATAATTTGACCCTTTACAACTAGAATGGACCCATTCAGTGTTGTGTTTGTCTTTTTAGCACATCAGATACACACCCTACCTGGTCTGGGCAAGAGCTTAATACTGTAAATGCAGCGAGGCTGGTCCTCCACATAATCCTTTCCTGAGCCCATGGGGTAACTCAGTTGGCTTCAGGGGGTCACTGCTGATTCATGCCACCAGAAGGAGCAATTAGTGGACCCAGCTCATCCATCCTGAGGTACTACATGGGTTCCTTCTCCTGTGGTTTTAGTTCCTTTGCGCTTGATTTGACTTCTTTAAACAATTTTTTCAGCCCCTACAGTGCCGCATGTCACATTTCTGTGAATTTGACAGCCAGACTGAGACTGAGAAATCTCTCACATGCTTGCAAATACAATGACACACAGTAAGAAGTTAAATTTTATACACAAAACTGAGCAATTTGAGAGGTTCAGTAACTTTTTAAGACTTCCATAAAAGTCAATTGGATGATTTTAACCCACTATGACTCCCATTTTCTATTTAACATTAAAATGAACAGCACACACAAAAAAAACCCAAAACAAAACAAAACAAAACAAAACAAAACCCCCCCAAAAAAAACAGGCCATGAAACAAAACCAATCATTTATATTGCTGGGGTTACAGCAAAGCTAAAAATAAAGTATTGTCATCCTGCTTTTTAAAAACCTTTAATAGGACACTAGGCAGCAGAAAGGAAAGTGTGGTTTGATTGTTATTTTTTTAATAGCACAGATATTTTAACTCCAGGTTTCATTTAAATTCTGTCACAGTCAGTTGGTTATGAGGTTCTAAGTCAGCTCAAGAGGACACTGTGGTAAGGATGATTTTTATCTCTCTCTTGCCTTTTGCATATACAAAGCAGGGAATAAAAAACAAGACAAAAGTGAAAACGTCTCTCCACAGGTAAACTGCATTTTGCTGACATCCCTGTCCTATTCTGCTCCCAAAAATGAACACAAAGCCCTGTACAAAGTGACATTTTTACAAACAGAACAAAGACAATCCTTCAATACGAAATAAATTTTAAATAGCCTCCTCATGAAGCAAGTTAGGCCATTCAAAAAGCAATATTTTTTCAGTTGAAAGGGAGAGGTTGGTTTTGGGGTTTTTTTTGCACTGAATTTTGTTCTGGCAGCGCACTGAAGTGGCTTCAGGACATACCAGTTCCATTTCTACATTTGCTTAATATTTTGTTCAGACATGTCCAGTCCACACTTAGTTACTCGACTTTATTGTAGTCAGCTACATTTCTACTTTACTGTCATACTCATCTTTAGCATGCTGGAAATCTGACTTGGTTATTTCACTAGTCTTTTAAAACATTCCCAGACATTTTAAAAGCCAATACGTACAGATTTTATTTGGTTTGGTGTCTGTATCATATTTTCTAGTAATAAAAATAAAATTTCTTGTTCACAAAGCGGTTCTGTGACAGCGTGCTTTCAGGAAGGAGGGATGGATTTGGGTATATTCCCACTGTACCCTAATTTCAGCTGATTTTTGGATAAAATATCAGAAAGCATGCCGCTGTCTTAGGAAAAACAGGCATTGCACTGTTAAAAAAGCCTAAACTGTTGGTTTTAATCACATCATGTCGTTCTTGAAAATGCTTTCTTTGCACTCCAGTCTGCTCCTTAACTTAATCAAAGCTCATTGTTCTTGTTCTCTACCACACAAGCAGCTCCACACCACAGCACTTTGCAAATACAAAGATGAAGATTAAAGCAAGTTTCTTCAAGAAGCTTTTATATCAGAGTTGTGCATACAAGCATCCTTTCTTTTGCTTGCAAGCACACTAATCGCATTTCAATCGCATGCCTACAATATAAAGTTAATAGCTTCCTTATTTCCTTCTTTCAGCATTTCCCCTCTACTCCCTCAGTCTTTTCAATTATACAACCTAGATAATTTCTTTCATTTCCTTCCTCCAATGTCCTCCAATGTTTCATTTCTTATACAAAATCATGTTTGGTCACTTACACTTTTCTTGAGGATAGGCACACGATAGCAGCATCTCTTGCTCCACCATGGTGCTGTCTGTTGCAGAGGTCAGTGGTCCCTTGAATAGCGCTTTAAGAAAATATTTTGGAAAGCTCAGCTCACTCATGCAGGCTTCTGATCTCCTCCAGTACTCTTGGCTTCTCTGTGTGCTGTCACATGTTATCCTCCCTCCTGAGAAACCTGTGAAACGGGTCTGGCAACACACAGCTTGTGTGTCAGAAGAGTTTTAATTGATTCATTGCAACAGGTACCCACCCTCATTACAAAAAAAGCTGTTGAAAGGAGTAGTCTCTTAGCGCCTCATTTGAAATTACAGAACCTGCCCAATGTCACAGCTGTGCACTTTAAAGGGAAACTACTTGCTAGGTTTGCGAATGCACAGGAAATAATTTCAAATCAATCCTAACGTGCCAAATAAACCACAAATAGCGGTAGAGTTTGGAGGTTGCTGCACTGTGGGAATGCAGGAATCCTTCTGCTGTGCAATAAGGTGGTGAGGGCTGCCACTGCATCTCTCCAAGGAACAATGTCCTGTGGGACAAAGCAGCTCCACATTGCTCTACAGACTCCTCTGTCCCCACTCTGATCACTGCTGAAGGGGAAAAATTGTGTGGGCCTGAATTCTGAGGAATGCATCCCCAGGAACATGAGGTTATTATTGCCTCAGTGTTTGCAGGGAGGATTCCTCCATGCAGCAGCCATGGAGGTTGCTCTGCCTTTCAGCAGCCCCTCTATCCACCCAAGGTTCAGTGAGGAGCCTCCAGCACTGCTTTGCAAGCCCCTCTCAGGTCAGTTACCATTTACCTGTTACCCCTGTGACCAAGAAGAACTGCAGGTGGACCCTGATTCTGATCCCATATCAGCTTCACATCAGGCTACATCTTGCAGTACTCCCATAGCAGCTCCCCACTGCTTTTACAAGCTGGTGATACCATCTCCAAGTGAGGCTGTGGTTAGCAAGGAAGAAAAAAGCAGGAGACATGGGATTTATACCTGAGTCTGCCTCTAATTTGTCCTGTCACCTTGGGCAAATTGCTTTACCTCTTGTTGTTTCTGCTTCCCCATCTCTATCACATGCCTAATTACAGTACACTTTCTTTGGGAAATGCTTTGAAATCTCTTTACAAAATGCAGCATGAAAGAGGAAGCTATCATTATAGGACACTTGTAAAATATTGGGATGTGGCAGACAATAAACGCTGAGCATATGAGATTTTAAGCCTATAAAGTGTTTTGTTTAAGAAGAACTTGACCTGATTGTAATAATGATTTTAAAAAAGAGATACTCCTACAGAATCTGGCAAAAGCTCAGAGTCTATTTTCACAACAGAATGATGAGAGAAAAATTTAAATCAATTCTCACTTCTAGGATCACTACGCCCTCCTGGAAATAAAAAATCCACCAGAGGCTCCTCAGTGGGAAAATTATATAATATGGCAATTTCCTGCTTTTCTTTCACCTAGGTTAATAAAATCTCTCATTTTACAGCCTGTGACTACTTACGTTATACTCAATAGATCTAAATCCTCACCCTCATTTTCTTTCTCTCTCTTTGAAAACTGAAGCTCAACAACGCTTACAAAGATTGGCTTTATTTTATTCATGTGCAGGTAAGATTGAACAGATTGATGTAAAATTGTGCTTTCCAGAGGTTAAATTCACTCATATGGGAGCCTTACTTCTTTTAATACTTCAGTGAACAAAATGAAAGGGGTGCCCAGAGAAGTTGTGGCTGCTCCATCACTGGAAGTGTCCAAGGTCAGACTGGTCAGTACTATAAGGAACCTGGTCTAGTGAAAAATTTGCCTGCCCATGGCAGAGGTCTTGGGTTAGATGACCTTTAAAGGTCTCTTCCAGCCCAAACCATTTTGTGGTTCTGTGCATGCTTTCACCCACTTCTGCAAAGTTGTTCATTGAGGAGCCTTCCTCAATGAGGAGCATTGTAAAGGGCACAGCAGTGAATTTATTTTCCCCTGGAGATTAGAGCAAATAATTTTCTACCTGCTCTGCTTGGGAAGACAGCTGGGCTGTGAGAAGAGCAAGAGGATCTGCTTTGGCTTTCCTGACTGTGCTTCTGCTGCCATAACCCATGTACTTTCACCATCAGGCTGAAGGCGTCTCAAATGATGGCAACATTCTTGAGGACTCGTATAAGCTTGAAAAGTAAAACAAATTTGCAAAAGCTTTCAGGACTTATATTGTTTGTGTGGTCTGTGAAGAAGCAAAGTTACTGCTTTTTCCCTCTGCATCCTCTTTCTGTAGGACAGTTCTCAATAGATATTTATTTGTCCACTGTCCTGCTTATACTAAAATCCTCAACATGGGTGATAACCCAGAGATTAAGCTGGGCAATGCTGAACTGAAGATAAGTGGTTGTGGAGAAATAGCTTTTTGTGAAATGCCCTTTGATTGCACTTAATACTGACACATTCCAAAAGCTTACCAGAGTCTTGAAACATAATTCTCTACATGACTTAACATGGCTAGCCAGCATTATTATAGACCAAGATAATAATGCATATAATAAATGCATAACCTACTTGCTTCTTACTCCATAATCCACTAACTTCAGTGTCATGTTCTAGGATGTCCTAAGGTTACTGCATTGACAATTTATAGTGTGAGGTAAATAACTTGGAGCTGTGAGTTCAGGAACTCTTGGAAGAGTGTTTGCAGAAGAGTGTGTATTCATTTGCATTTTCTGAATACATACAGTTGCAGTAGGTGACTTCTCAATAATCACATTCTCAAATGAAGACCATTACCAAACTCATACTGGGCATCAGATAAGCATAGTTTGAATGTCAATGGAAAGAACTGTTATAAAAAAAGAAAAGCTTTTTGTAGAGAGATAGTATAAAAATTGCACAGGCAACACTTTAATTTTTTTTTTTCTCTCTGTGTAATTCTTCCTGTGAATGAAACATGTAAGGAATTAAAGCAGTTCCTCAGTCTTTGGAAATCAAAGATACAGTCTGAGTTGTTTCCAACTTTTTACAGCACAGAAGTGAAAATGATGAATTGAAGCTGTGCTATTTGTTTGAGGTAACCCTTGGATGAGTGAATATATTTGATTAAACATCAAATCCTAAAAATCTGAAAACCTTCTAATAAGTTAAGTGAACCAATATTGTCAAGTTTAGCCAGAATACCAGGACGAGTCAAATTTACATAAAAGAACATTCTGTTGCAATCACCAAATTAAGAGTATGAAGTGGCAGTAGCCATCTATGTCTTTGGACAGACTCCAAACATTCAAACTGATGCACACATTTCTGTGTCAGTTGCTGCAAAGTGTTCAAATGATAAACATCCCATAATTGCAGTCCTGGACCTTCCAAGAAGCTCATATCTATAATTATAACCATTGTCTGTAAAAAAACCAAAACAAACTGTGCAATTGATGCTTGTCTCCACTTCTGTCACTGAAGTGACAAAATAACGAAGGTGTGCTCTCATCTGCTTCCTTATAATGCTACATTTCTCCTCACCTCAATATCTTGCTGAAACCTACAATCATGTGTCATTAACTTTCTGTGGATCTGATCAAAGGCTGTTCAGTTCAAGGCAGATTTGGGAATATGCCAAAAGTCTGAGGGTGGACCCTAAATGGCAGCCAATGGATCAGGTTTAAGCAACTGTTTTTTTAAACAGCCCAGATTTTCCACTACAGGTAATGACTCTTCTATCCAGTGCTGTGTGAATGCCAAGTCTTGAATATGTTGGTGCAGAGAGGCGTGTTATGGGGTCATCCAGATCACCTGGATTTCTGTTCCAACTGAAGAACCTTAAAATGCTTAATTCAGCAGAACAGCGTTTGTTTGAAAAAAAAAAAAAAAAGTCTGGTATTGCTGCACAGGTTACAGGATTGGGGCAAGCAGAGGAAAGGGAACGAGAGCTCTCTTTGGACGAGGTGAAGCTCACTTGGTGAGAAACTGTGCTGAAACTGCTGCCCTGCCCTGGGAGCAGTGAGCTGAGAGGTTTGAAACACAGAGATGCCAGCCATGGCACTAGGGGAGCACACATCTGTGGCTGGATCGATGGGGGCTCCTGGGACGAGTGAAGAGATCTGAATCTTGACTCCATGTTTCAGAAGGTTGATTTATTATTTTAGGATATATATTATATTGAAATGATGTACTAAAACTACACTAAAAGAATAGAGAGAAAAAAGATTAATCAGAAAGCTAGAAAGCACAGGAGAGGAATGAGGAATGATCACAAAAGCTCGTGACTCTCAGAGAACTCAACACAGCTGCATCTTTGACTGGTTATTAAGTAGAAACAACTCACAGGAACCAATCTAAGATGCACCTGTTGGTAAACAATGTCCAGACCACATTCCACAGCCACCAGATAGTTTTCTGAGGCTTCTCAGCTAGGATAGGAGAAAAATCCTAGCACAGGATTTTTCATAAAATATCATAGCTACACACATCCACAGCAACTGTGTGCATGTGGGAGGCACAGCACACACTGGGACCAGAGCTGCTGCGTGTACAAGGCTTTAGGAAGTGCAATCTTGTTCCATCTGTATGTTTAGAGGAGAGGCTGTATCCTGAATTCCAGACACGTGTGGTGTGGATCCATGTGTGTGAGGTGGTCAGCCCAGGCTCTCTCCACAGTCATGGAGAGAACCAGGCATGCTGAGGGCATAAATTGTGTGAGCTGTTCCAGACACGTCCTTTAGGAGGAGCTGAGCCATGCCCTCATTCCCCTCGTGCACTGATTCGCTCTCCGTTGTCTCCAAAGTTGACACGACCCCCCCCATGACCAGTTCTGAGGTGAGATTCTGCTAAGATGAATTCTGCTTTCCAGATGCTGCACAAAACCAAATAGGTTCCATTGGTTTTTCTAATCCACTTTTCTATCTATTTTCTCAGACAAGGGGATGAATGGTTTCCACTAAGCTGTGCCCTGCAGACTCCAGGATGACCCTGGGACCATAAAAGCCAGAGGAACCACAAAGTAATACACAACAATAGCAGTGCTGAACATGTCACTGCCTAGCAGTAAAATTAGGGGACCTGCGTAGATCACCTGAAATTTGTCCTAAAATAAGATTTTCTGAACATGATATTAAACAGTTAAATTAAAATGTTGAAAACAAATGAATGAATGTTTGTTTGTTTGTTTGGTTTTTTTTAAATTTAAAATAAAAAGCAACTCAATATTGATTTCTCAAGATCACAAACCAAATGCCATCACATCCTTTTAGACAAAATCTAGCTCAAACATCCACTGGGCAGGGTAATATCTGTGTGATGTGTATCTGCTGTCAGATACAATGCATATTTCTGAAGAGCAAAGAGTGGTAAGATAACTTGATACACTGGCTACTTCGTCTGGAGTAATTTCAATGAATGCAGCTTTAAATACCAACCCATTCAACACTACTATCAAAGTTTTTCCTTCCAAACTTCCAGTTCCTTAAGGAAAATGAGCAAATCCCATCAGGCTGAAAGGACCATGGGAATGAAGTCAGCCTGCTAAGTTGCTGCAGAAACCTGAAGGGCTCCAGGGACAAATGGCTGGGAGGAAGTGATGTGCTTTCCCACTCTCTGTGAGGGTGATGCAATGGGTTGTTATCCAGCACTACTTTTTTTTTTTTTCTCCCTAGCTTCAGCTCAAGGGATCAACAAACACACCTGAAGGCAGCAGGGATGTGTTTAAACAAAGGACATGAGAACAGATTCAAACCTCAGACTGAAAACAGCAAACAAAAAGACTGCATAAGGGAAAAAGGAGGCAGTTGTAGTAATTGCAAGGGCAAAACCATGGAGAATAATGAACCCAGCAATAAACTGCTGCCAGCACACAGAGATTTCCAGTTAAGTCTGTAGGCTGTTCCATTGCCAAATCCTGCCTGTTGAGGGGGACACAATCAGGTAGAACATTTTTTAAAGGATTAAGTTCTTTTTCCAACTTGTCTTCTCTCCATATTTGGTTATGTTGTGGTGTGGGTGTTTGGCTACATGGCTGGTGAGCCAGGAGGGCTGATGCCTGCATTTGCTTCTGCTGCTCACTCCCACTTGCAGCAGTTCCCCTCACAGCCCCACTGACTGGCTTCATTACTTGCAGCCTCGAATTGCTCAGGTCTGTAGCTCTTTGTTTTGCCAGTAGTGAGTCATGCTACTCCAGTACGGATGAAATAAAGTCAGATGGAAACTGTGAAAGCTCCATCTTACAGTCAAAATTTCATACTCTGGAGGTAAAGATTGTTCTTGATGAAAAAAGCAGGAAGAGGTAGATATTCATGTATCAGCTCTAGAATTCTTTATAATGACAAATAAGGGCAATATACAATCAGTTCTCTTTTAATGCTCCTACATTAAACAGAAAAGGAAGGACTTTATTTGTTGTTTCCATTCAAAATGTATTGATAGAGAGCAATGTGTCCACCACTGGTTGTTTGGACCATTTTCCACAGTTAATCCATGTGAATCATCCTAAAACAAAGGAATCAAGGAGCCCAATTAATATAGCTCAAAAAGGGAGGATAGTTGGAGGAGGCATAGATATATCCCTTGGTTGTGGAAACCTCAGTTAGGTGCCCCCCTCAGAGCACATTTGCAGCTGTTTCCATCTCTTAGAGTTTCTGAGTATACATCAGGGACCAGAAGCCTCCTTGAGTACAGGGTTAGGTGTAAGCAAAGCTGGCTAAACCCCCTGTTGGGCACGTTCCTCTTGCTGCTTATAATTTTAAGTGATTGTCTGGAATTTATTTTTCAACTACTATTAGCATAAACTGCCACTTCCTCACCATTGTGCTGCAACTTATTTTTGTCATGAACGAAAAAACCAGAGAGGTATAATAACAAGAGGAAGAGGGTAGTCTTGCCTATTAGTCAGTGCATGTAGCTAGGTTCTTTTGAAAAACAATAATTAAGCATAAACAGACTAGATCATAGAATCATTGAATTTCCTGAATTGGAAGGCACCCACAAGGATAATTGAAGTCCAGTTCCTGGCCCTGCACAGGACATCCCCAAGGATCACATCATATGCCTGAAAGCCTTGTCTAAACGCTTCTTGAACTCAGGCAGGTTTCATGCTGTGACTACTTCCCTGGGGAGCCTGTTCCAGTACCCAGCCACCCTCTGGGTGAAGAACCTTTTACTAATATCCAACCTAAACCTCCCCTGACACAAATTCAGACCGTCCCCTTGATCTTGTCACTGGTCACCACAGCAAAGGCATCAGTACCTGCTTTTCCTCTTCACCTTGCGGGGATGTTGAAGACTGTAATGAGGTCTTCCCTCAATCTCTTCTCTAGGCTGAACAGACCGAATGACCTCAGCTGCTCCTCTTTTGGTTTCCCCTCAAGGCCCTTCACCATCCTTGTTACCCTCCTTTGGACGCTCTCTAGCAGTTTAAAATCTTTCTTGTATTGTGACACCCAAAACTTCACACAATATTCAAGGTGAGGCTGCCCCAGTGCAGAGCAGAGCAGGACAATCCCCTCCCTTGCCTGGCTGATGATGCTGTGCCTCATGCCCCCAGGACAGGGTTGGCCCTCCTGGCTGCCAGGGCACTGCTGACTCAAGGTCAACTTGCCACTGACCAGGACCCCCAGGTGCCTTTCTGTGGCGCTTTTCTCCAGTGTCTCATTTCCCAGTTTGTTTGTCCCATTCTGGGTGCAGAATTCAGCACTTGTCTTTATTAAGCTACATATGGTTGGTAGATAATTTCAATCTTTGCTGGAAACAATAGGCAAAAACTAGAGGACACACTGAGGGTATTAAATGTACAGGAAATTCCTAGTATGATTTTGTAGGTCAGCTGAAAGATGGGAATTATTCCAAGTGGAGGGCAAAAATGCAACCACAAACATTCATTTAAAAAATCATAAAACTGATCATTTAGGTTGTAGGAGGTTGCTCAGAGTTAGCTGGAGGGTTTAATTACCCTGCATTGCTTGAATGAGTAAGCTTCTTGACTTCTTTTCAATGTGCTGACCAGAGGACATATGTAAGCTTCACTGTATTTAGTAAATACCTTAGGGTAGACGAATTCCAAGTGACATCCACATGGTTTCATGCAGCAAAATGGTGACATGTCATCACCACCATGTTATCATCACACAAATTGCCAACATGGCCATGTTATTCACTACTGAGTGTTACACCTTAATGACATGGAGTGACATTTTGTTCCTTTTCTGCGCCTGTGAGTCTCAGAAGTGTGGCTCCTTCCTAACCTAGTTTTAAGTCCCATCAATTCTTTTGTATTGACACACAAGCATAACTCTTGCACACACACTAAGAAGCAGGAAGCCCCTACTAACTATATCTCCAAATTTTATGAAAGCCTAATGCAGAAGGAACTGGCCACCAAAGGATTCTGAATAGCAAAAAGGCCCTGCAGAAGCAATCAAAATTTGGGCAATCTCTGAATAAAGCTTTAACCCTATGAGATTATTTGTGCCATATGCAACAGTTGAAGTGAATTTGAAGCTCCAGATACATTAAGCTTTACGATTAAAGAAAGAGCTAGAAATATTCCTGTACAATTCTACCTGGACTAGGGAGTCAGACGTGTCCATGCAGACTAGCCAAGAAAATGTCTCCCAGTCAGTAAGCAAGGAAATAGGACACCCTCTATTTAACCACCTCACTAAGAACTGTGCAAACTGGGGGTGCAGACCAAAAGTCAGGTAAGTGCGCAGTTAGGTATTTGCCATCCTTAGATGAAAGGAAGTGACATGTTTGGTATACTTAGCTTAGAGAACAATAGCAAGAAACTGTTTTTAATGCTGCATAGGACCAGTATTTCAGAGGTGTGCTAGTTGAATTTATTCAGTCTCCACTTATGTTCATTACATACAGATGATACTTCACATAAGGCTCCAGATTTCTCACATCTGTGTGTGAAATGCTCCATACCTTAGCACTTTGAAGTATTGAATCCACTGATCTTTTTGCAGCTATGTGCACACATACAATTTAAAGAATTTTTTAATGTTTTCAAATGTTCTCTGCACTAGTGTATCACATCTAGCTTATTATCCACTTGGCTATGGATTTCTTTGGCATCTGTTCTTTACCTGCTGGGAATGAGGAGGTTCAACCAAAGATCTAAATAAAAAAAACGCAGTCGAAGCTTAACTTTATTTTCTTCATCCAGGTAGCTTCGATGTAAAAGTTAAACATGTTGTATAGCAGATGAGGTTGTTGGGCAAAGTAAACTATGAGTGTTTAAAAGAGAATATTTTAATGCTTGATCTCACATTAACTTCCAAATAGTGATATACTTATTGACATAGTTATTCAATTTAACTTCACTAACAAAATAATTTCTATTCAGTTTCTTGCAATTATCATGCTGGTTTTATGGTAACATCTGAAGGAATTAAGAAAAATTAAAGTTCTATATTTTACACTACTTTATGTATATATAGACTTCTAATATTTTGCTTCAGCTTACCAAAAATATGTCATCCCTTTGTGGCTTATAAAATGAGGCCTGTGATAAAAAGCCAGCATATATCTCTCAATATTTCTGCTGTTAATTGCCCTGGTCTTATGAATCTACATGCCATGACTAAAAATCTTACTGTTCTTTATGTAGTCACACACTGCAGCATGGAGAGTGAAGGCATTGTCTAGTGGGTCTTACAACTGTTTTATAAAAGTCTCTGTGAGTACTAAATATTCAGAGCTAATGGAATGCCCTTACAGAAGAAGGTATTTACATTCCCTGGAAGATAGATAACTTGTTTATTATTCACATGAGGATGCCTCTCTGCCTGTGAAGGAAGTGTCTCCAAAAGAAAGCACAAATATAACACCAAAGGGTTTGAAATGCACCATTTTAAGGTGATTTTCACAATCTGTTACTGCTTTTGAGCACTACGATTTTAAGCCATAATTCTAACCAAAATAGCTGATAACACAAGTTAGTCCATGAGCTGATGGAAGTGTTTCATTATTCTTTCTTTGATAACTCTCAGTGCCCTGTTCTTACACTGACAGTGTCAAATCTCTGTCACTTGTGGCTTTTTTATTATTCGTGGCTTTATTATTTTTTAATTGTTGTATTTCTTAAATAATTTATGGATTGCAATCTGATCATTTTTGATATGCTCCTTAGGACCAGGTACAGTTTGTAATTCAGTGAGTGTGAAAAACAGAAGTGGTCCACTGGTAATTGAGAAAATAAAGGAGATAAGGTAATTAACAGGAAACTGATCCTATTCTTATTTAGCATATATTTTTTGCCTTGAGAAAAAGAAATCTTTTTCTGTGTTTCCTGTTAGATGTAAAGATCAGTGATCACTGCAGTCCAAGTGCTGTGTTGCAAAGGCTTTGAAAAGAAGTGTGAGCTACCACTGCGTGTTGTGCATTTCTGCTTTTGAGGCCAGATATTCTGTTTTGTGGTTTATATCAAAGTAACATTTGTTAAATTAACTATATTTAGAGTGATACAAAGCCAGATATAAAAATAATAGATAATGCAGCTGATGCCCTGAGCAAAGATCCACTAACCGAAAATCCCAACATTTTGCAGGATTTTTTGGATACCTTATTTCATCAGGCAGCAGTACCTCAGCATATAATGTTCTTCAACAGCTACTAATGTAAGCAGATGGGACTTCTTGCTGTGAGTCAGCTCCATATTCATGATACAACTTCCTTAGCATTTTAGTCCAGGTGGGGAGGGCGTGCTGAAGTGACTCTCAGTTCCTGTACTACCTGGCTTTGGCCTAGGAGAGCACAAATTGGATCAACCTCCAGCCACAAAAAAGCAATCACTCCTTGAAGTAAAACAATCCCTGTGACAGAGGTTTTGGATGTGTTCTGTAGAGCCCCTGCTCTTGCTCTCCACTGATTGCTAATGTAGACACGGCCTCAGGGTGCTCAGTGTTGCTACTTCAGTAAAATGTTGGTGGGTTTTTGGGTGACCAAATCACGTCACCTCTGACAGTGTATGTTTCTTTAGAACAAAAGGTCTTGGGGGAAACAGACCACATTAATGCAGGGAAGGGTTGGCAGGATAACTGAAACAATTCAGTATCATGGAGCTGACTGGAGTGTGGAAGCTGGGGGCTTTTTGATTGGCTTGGTTCCAATTTCTTACAGGATTTTAGCTTTTTCTATATGTTAAACTAAGAGTTAAAGTATTTTAACTTTATAAAAAATGTATTTTAAAGTTACTGTTCTGTTTCCAAATGAGAATATATTACCTCAAAACAAAAAAACCAAAAAACCAAATCAAAACAAAAAACTTCCCAAAATACCCCCCCCCCCCAAAAAAAAGACAACCAACTAACTAATGAACAAAACCAATTTATCTTCCAATTCCTTGAAAAAACTTGCATGATTTTGAAATTCCAGAGTTTCCTATAGGACTAGGTTTCATTTTCAAGGAAGCTCTTTTCTTATACTATTTCTGAACTGGCACAACTATATGGCCAAGCACCTGTTTCAGAACAAAACCATATACTCCAATTCCTTTCAATAGCTCCCCCTCTTACTGCTGTGGGCCATTATTTCCCAGGAAAAGGTGGCAAAAGATTAACTTATAAATCTAGATTTGTGGTAAATGCCCAAGGAAGCTCACCTTTGCAAAAATTCCACAGTGCTCTGCATTCATGGAGATTTGTGCATTTGCAAAGAGTCAAAAGAAAAACTTCTTTCTCATGGTGGAGGCTCTGCCCCTTCCAAGGAAGAACATTTCTTAGCAGGCAGAACAGCAAATATTCCTTCCTTTTCTCATCTAATGCCCTGCCACCACCCACAACTCTTGGACTCCTCCCAAGGTCAAAAATGGCAGTTTCTCTTCTCAACCTGAAAGATATGGCGTTAAAGCCATTAGCATGAAGGTGTGTGAATCTTGGAGAGCATGGAGCTCACCTGCCCTGCCAAGGCAGTGGAAAGATTTAATGTTTCATATTTATTTGGGTTGCACCACTTTTATTGTGGTAAAAATCATATTGCTTTTTAAAATCCTGCTACTGCTGTTCCCAGACAGGAATAAGTGGATGCTACAGTGTGAGGTTTTTTTAGGATTAGCCACATAAGAGCATGCAAAGTCAACTTGGTGCTTATACAATAGGTTTTGGACATTCTAGTAGAGCATCTAAGGCCAGGAATGAGCTCTGTATGTGACCCCAGTTATAGCCATTTGTCGGCAGGTATTTTGGGTTTATTGGGCATTGTCTTACCTCACTTTCTGCGCAACTTCTCTCTCTTGTCACCCAGCAGGAAGGTTATCATTTCCAGTAGAGCAAAACCCTCCTCTGCTTTCAGCTTGGACACTGAGAAAGAGAGAGATCTCCTCAAGGAAGCAAGGACCAGAGGGGGGAAAGATGCTCAGGATCAGGGCAGTGGCACTCAGCTGAAATGGTTCAGGAAAAGGCAACCCAAGAGAAACCAGAGAATGTTTTTGGCCATTGTACAGTGAGCAGCAGCTGACAGCTGAGGCTTGATACCATGAACTACCACACATGAGAGGCAGTGGGATGATTTGAGGCCACAGAGGGCCTGACTCAGCCTCCTGGGCAGCAGGGGTGGAAGTGCTGGGGCTGACCTGCTGTGGCCATTTGGGTAACCTGAAGGCAATAACCTCATTTGAGTAATTCCAAGGTTTTCAACAGTTTCTTAATCTGTGGGTAGCCACCCTGCTGTGTCATGCTTTTTAGGGAGAGAGAGAGATCGAGATCTTCTCCAGGAATGGCCACCTTCCTTTTATCCTTGTTCAGTTTCAGCAGCTTCTTTTCCTGCCTTTGCTGGGGCATGGAGATGAAGAAAGAATTATATATGTATGTATATATATATATATATACATATATGTTTAAACTTGCTGTTTATACTAGGGAGAAAGGAAAACATTGATATACTAGCAAAAAATTACAGAACTTCCTGAAGGTCATATTAAGACATGGTTCCTGACACCAGCTTCAATTAGTGAATGGACTCTCAGATTGCTTTGGAATTCTGCCCATGTCTAAGAGCTTTCTCTTAACCCTTGGCTTGACTAGTTTTCAAAAATCAAATCGCAAACAAATATCAGTTTGCCAACACTGTGAACGAAGCATAAGTTACTTTAACTTCTGCTAAAGAGCAGCCAATCACAATGCCTTATGACTCAGTTATTAATGAACTGGTCTAATTTTCCTGTGAAAACTATGAAGAAATTTTCAAATTGCTCTCACACAAATGCTTTTTGATCAGCTCAGCTCTATTTTTGGAACAAGCTCTCATGAACACATTAGCAGTCAGTCCTTCTCATATTTATATTTTTCATTCTGTCTGAGTTTAGGGGAAATATGTGTCATTTATAAATTGGCTTATTATAGCTTTGTGTTGAGCTCATATGTGGAACACACTGGTCTAAATTAGATTCCTTCATTATTTTAAATTGTAGCCCTAACAGCGGAGCTAAATACACAATTATATACTCATAATAACATGACTCTGGCCAAGGGGCAGTGGGGAGGGGTAAGATACTGACTGAGCCAACTGGTCAAGCAACAACAGAAGTCCTTTGTACAGCCAGCCTTTTCCCCAGGGCTTCCTTGAAACCCAAAGAGCACGGTTTACATTAGAAAACCTTCTCACAGAGGAAGCCCAGGCTGGCTTAGGAGCACTGGCTAGCCTTACATGGGGCCTTCTCCCTCTCTTCACTGCTCTGGTGGTACCTGGCAGCCCTGCCTTGGCTCTGAATGTTGGACTGGCCTTTAGATGCCAGCTCCTGTCCATAATGCCCACCTATCCCTGTGTACAGGAAAATACCCGACTGTGACAGTGCATTGCTGATGGATTTCCATCACAGTATTATGCTGTGTCCCTGGGACTTTGGGTTAAAATTTATGATGTTTTTAATGAGATCTGGGATGTTTCTGCTCTGGAGAGCTGGAAGCTGAGTACAAGCAGACAAAAGCACTTGATACTTAGAAGGCACCCTGAAGGATAGGTCCTGCTTGGAAAAGACTCATGAACTGAGAGTTAATCACTCAAAGAAAAAGAGGAAAGACAGCAACAAGATGTAGGTCGTGCTCTGGAAGAGCAGATTAGGGATGGATCATTTGCAAATGCCATCCAGCTGGCAGCCAGTCTCACTGTCCTGGTAATGAAATACACTCAGCATTTGCTATCAGTGTGAACAGAGTTTAAGATTATGTATAGGCTGGACTCGCAAAGCATGACTTTTCCAAAGGCACAGAATTTTTTAGCTTGTCTTCGTCACACATTTAGAAGTATGATCTGCAGCTATCAATATATACTACAGTGCAGGATAGGGTAAGATGTCCATTTTATTGAGATAGGTAAAGAAATTCTTTATTCCAAAACTCCATTTCATCAGTATTAGGAGACTTTTCTGAGTTGTGAGGAGTCTCATAAGATAACTATACATATGCATTTATAGAATGTTCTTAAAATATATATAATCAAAAATGTTGGTGATGAACCCAGCTCACAAAGTGCAGCAAACCTCCACACTACTGCACGTTTAATGAGGGAGACAGCAGAACGCAAGCTCAGATTTAACTCACGCTGTGCCCAAACTGCTTCTCAGTTAGAGCAATGCAAAGGAGATGAAAACAAGTCTAAATTGTAACAGACTCATTGCCCACTGTAAGTGGAAGAAGAAGATTGCAGCTTGGCCTTCTAATTTGTTCCTCCCTCTTCCTCTCGGGCTGGACAACTTACCTATGTGAGTGCTTCTGCACCCCACAAAAGGATAATACTGCCTCCATGCACTCAGCTCTGTGTGAGAGATCCTGTTCTCTAGGTCTGCTCCAGCCCCAGGGCATAGCCTGAAGCAAAGGATGTAGGGGTGTGTTTAATTTGCATGACCTACTCCTTCCCAACTAGAAAACCAGGCCAAAAATAATTTCCTTGGGGTCTTTCCATTGATTCTTACTTGAAGGTGCTGTAAAAATACAATACAGTATATATAAATATTCAAGCACCACTCACAGATCCACTTCTGAATAGCATGAAGAAGAGAGAAAATAAAAGTGCCTAAGAAGTCAGGGCATGGATGATTACATGTGTGTATTCAAAGCATCAGTATTTAAAAAATAGGAAGGAAGAGGAGACCTTAAGCTTGAGTAAAGCTGTGCTGCAATACGCAGTAACCACGTCATATTTCACACACAAATCCATGAGGAAATATATTCTCTCCTCAAACTCCCTAGCTGGCCACATGTCAGAGGCCACTGTTTCCTTCACAGCTTCTTCTACATAAGAGTCTGCAACACCACCATTTTTCTCAGCAGTTGCACACACTTATCTGATAAAGATTTTCCAGCATTTCTCTGGATGCTTTGGGACACTGACCTTGAAGGAGAAGGTCTACATGCACCTACCTGCCAGCCAGGGCAAATTTTGAGTGGGGTGAAAGGAACGTGGGTTGTGGGAAAGCAGCAGCTCAGGTGTTGGTTATAAAGGAACTCCTGGTGGGGGAAAGCAGCAGCTCAGGTGTTGGTTATTCCTCCCTGCCATGAGGTAGGGCCAAGGCTGTCTTGTGCAAAGGGACACTGTAGGAGAGGGACACTGTAGGGACCTGCAGGAGCTCCGGTCCCAGAGCATTTCTGTGTCTCACTGGGGAGAAGGGGTTAGTGCCTCATTTACCAGTCCTGCTGAGCTGCTGAGAGCCAGAGGGCAGGGATTCCCACCACCCCTCTGGGTTCAAAGGGATATGCTAAATATATGCAAAGGCCATGAAATCAGATGCAGCAGGGAAAGGGAAGGTTAATTATCTGTGGACCTTCTAGAAGGCTGCACTGTGCCATTGCCCGAGGGAGGAAGAAAAGGGCTCCTCGGGACACCATGTGCACTGGGTCATGCTTGCTGCGCCCTTGCTTCTCAGCAGGGCCAGTTAGCCTTTTTGTCCTCTCCTTCAACAGTAAAATTAGGGGTAAAATCAAGAGAAAAGAAAGTGTGCTGGCTCAAATCAGGACAGATTAAGTTGTCAGAGCTTTCTTGTCAATATAGGGAGAAATAATTGTTGTGGACAATATAAGAATTCAATCATGTTCATGGATGTAGCAGCAAAGATTATATTGCATTTTATGCACTGGAATGTGAGGAAATGGCACATTCTCTTGTTCATTATCAGTGAAAAGTCTGATTCTATAAAAGATGAAAGAATCACATTAATCCACTTCCCCTGCTATTTTGGAGGACAGTTGATGTCTGACCACAAAGTGCTCAGAGACGTGTGGTGACCCTAAGCAGAGAAAATGGAGAAAACAGGTTCTTGGTGACCTGACTTGAATAGTTATGCAAGAACCAGGCACAAACTACTTCATTATCTAGGGCAGGCACTGTCCCCAGGGAAGGGAAAGGCAGGGAGCTGGAGGCAAGAAGGAGAGGTGTTGTCAGGGACAGGAGCGTGCTCTGCAACTTGGCAGCAGAAGGCAGTGGCCAAGGAGGCTTCTGTGGGGAGAAGAGATGAGTAACCCTCTCCAGGTGACTCAGCCGAGGTCTGATAAGCAAAACTGCACAGAGCTCTGGGTACCCCTCTTCTAGAAAGCAAAGCTTGCTTTCTAATTTCTATCAAGTCCCTGAGCAGAGGGAGGTCAAGTGGCGCCAGCAATATTTTCTGATCTGGGAAGAATGACTTGTCCAAGCTGGGAAAACTGACTTGAGGAAAATTAGGAGAGCTTGGGTAAGCTACGGGCAATTTCTGTGACAAGATTATTTGAAGGGTGGAGGTGAAAAAGGAAGACAAATCATCTAAGGCAGAGTAAGCACTATGGCCAGAACATTATGTGCTTTTACAGCACTTAGAGTGATCAGACATTTTAGAAAACAAATAAAAATCCATAGTCTGAGACCCTTATGCTCTAGTCAGAGGCATAACAGGAGGCATGACTGAAGGAATGAAAGGCAAGAAAATGGAGATTGAGGGATATAATAATAAGTAATGTGCTAAAACTAAGACAGAACAAACTTAAATTGAAATTAAAATTCAAATAGATCATTAGGGCCATTGCAAAATCATCCAAGAAAACTGATTAAATATTCAATTTATCACACCTGAAAAAAATATCATGTATAGCATCACTTGCAAAATGCATGAAAGGATTTCTCCCTAGAGGAATTCACAAACTGTTTCAGAAGGAGAAGAAACAGAGATGAGGTCTCAGCAAGGGGAATACAGAAACAGTGCAAAGGGCGGAGCACTGGACACAAGCATTGGCCTCTATGGACATTGTCTCATTTGTCCTCAGAAAATGCAGAACAAACATCATATAAAGACCCACTACACCAGTGATACACTGTTCAACTGGGGTTTTCATAAACACCAAGAATGCTTTTGGAAGCTCTTTCTGTTGTGCCAAGCTGGGCCTGGGCCTGTGTCCTGATTTCCAGAGAGATATGGGCTTGATTCTTTGCCATATTGCTTCCCAGTAAATCATCTAATATAATCAAATCTGTAACACAATTCTGTGTCCCAGCACTACCACCACACTTCAAAAGACAACCTAGGATACAAAAGAGCTGTTCTTTAGTAATATTTCTCTTTAATGTTGAAATATTGGATGCACACAAGACCATCTTGCAGGAATTTTATGCCAGGAAGTCTAATTACACAGGACCTAGATTTGAGTCAGCTCTCAAGGCAATTTTATTGATTTCCTCATTCCATTTCTGATTTCTTACACTCATTCCTCATTGACTTAACAGCAGCAAAAGTGCTAATTCCTAGAAAAGTTGAGGTAGAGAGACTTCCCTCACATTCAGCACAGCCTCTGGGAGTAAACTGATCCACATCTTCATCACTAGGAGAAGTAACAATGTTTGCTAAATAGGCCATCTTTCAAAAAAAAATTTTCATTGTTCTACTTCACAAATAATATTCCGCAAGTAAACATATTTCTCAAGAAATTGGTGCATCATTCACAATTTTGTTTTCCTACAGAAACTGGCTTAGGACCCTAGGAGCTGATAGTTCAGAACTGGCAGAATGGTGCGAGTAGCGTAGAAAGTTTTTTCCAGTGTGGCAGAGCCTGAACACACACTCATTTTTGAACAGATAAGATAAATAGAACAGATAAAGCTTGCCATCTAGAGGAACTGTACAGAAATCCACTTTTCTTTCTACTGAACCTGTTCTTGCAATTACTCATTTGAGTGTGAGCAGACCAACATAAGCAAGTGACACATTTACTATTGGTCATAACTCACCAGCTACCAAAGAGATTGGAACAAGATGATAGAGACACCTGCTTTCAGCTTGTCCTTTTGCCATCCAACTTCTCCCTCCTTTTGCACCCAGTATAAAGATCCCTGCTCCATCTTGCTCCCACAACTACCCCATGGTGAGATTCCCTTCCTACTACTTTCTGTGCAATAATGAGAAGGGACAGCAGAGGGGTGAATCCCTGCCCTGACATTTTGCTGAGGTGGAATTTGGAGGATAGGTGAAGGAAATGCCACAAGGGACTGAAGTATCAATTCAAGACATCATTCCCTGCTCACCACAGAAAGACAGTCTTTAGACCATGAAGACCATCACAGGGACAGAAAAGGACCCATGCCACAAGCTATTGGAACTGCCTGAAAAATGCAATTGATAAGGCAGGGGTAGGATGGTACAGCTGTGTCCTGCTAAAATCTCAGATACACTGCAGTCCCTGGGTAGGAGGTGTCTCTTGGTGGGAGCCCCAGAGCAGCCACATATGACTTCCTTGGTAAAGTTGACAGGATTTCCAAACCTGTGTGTGGCTTGGAGCAGAAGGAAGGTGGCCATGGTGGGCAGGGATGAATGCATCCAGGCAGCAAGGCCAAGGAAAATCAGGTCTCCTGCTCTTGAGGTGAAAGCAAACTGCCCTGGCTGTGTGCAATCCAGTTGAGGCTGCTGTGCCACTCACCCTGGCCAAACACAAAGTGACTCCCAGCTACTTTCTCTTGCATAAGAGTGTGTTACGTAAGCAGCAGCATTGGTGCAATTATTTGTCTGGATACAGCACTGGGTACAAGGTCAGTGACAGTGTTTGTTAAATTGCCTCAATTTCAGACCTTAGCTCCCACCTCGAGTGCAGATGCTTCAAAGAGATTGTGAGAAGAATGAGTACCACTCTCATTTCACTGGTTGGAAAGTAATAGATCCTTCCAGCTTCAGGCCCAGCAAAACAATAAACAGAGCTTCTCATGAATTTCCATTACATTTGGGAGAACTTCATATAATTAAGAGAATGACCCTGTCATGCTTCTCTTCAAATCAAAAGGAGTTCTGCAGTTCACAGGAATTAAAAATATAGAAGTGTTCACTGTGCTTTTGCCTTTTCTCAGTCACATTGATATCAGAAGAGTCATGTTGATGGAAGTCAGTGAGATGCTGCCAACTTGCACCAGGGCTGGACACGACTGATCGTGAGCTGTCATCCCTCAGGCAAATTATGAACTCATCAGTTCAAGGATTCTTCTGAGTTCACTTTTAGGGATCAGTGTGGTTAGTCCTCCAAACCTATTTTTTAGCCTTACAGTGACATACCTAAGTACCTATGTTTAACTTCTGAATTACCACTCCTTTGGGCTGGGAAACTGATAACAATTAGATGAGTCTGAGTCGTCCCCAAATCAGTGCTGGCCTCATATTTCACCCACCCTGCTGTACCCTGTTGTTTAATCATACCTCACTGCTCTTAATGAGACTCATTTGTCTTACTCTCAAGTTTCATACTATTTCCTGCTTTACTGACTTTTGTGATGAAAGCAACAGAAACACTGCTAATTGATGCCTTTCAGGTGACATTATCCCTTGCAAGAGCATCAATCAGTGGTGGTAAATATCTGTCTGATAAGAATTGTCCTTTTTATTTTCCACTTTGGAAATTTAAAAATAGCCAAAGCTCTGCTGATAAAAGATAAGCAATACACAGGCCTCATCTGAGAAATTACAAGGAGCATGGTAACAGAAGTCTCTCAGATCTTTGGTGGCATGGTGGTGATTACAAGACCAAGTTAAGCTGACTGACAAAACCCTTTCATCAAGAGCGGCCCTTTGCACATTAAGTTACATGAGCACAAGCCTGTGTCCATAATAATCTGTGTGCACTGTCAGACTGGGTCAGTTCAGGGACAGCAAGAGTCTCCAAGTTCAGCCATTAGAAAAATAATCACCTTGGTCTTTGGGCCACATCAGTTACCTGGCAGAAATTAAAAGTCATGGAGATAATCAGTGGAACTGACTGACTGAGGTGTCCAGGCTTGTGCAGAAGCAGACTGACCACTTTGGTCCTTAGTCAAAGCAGTTACTGCTGCTTTCTGTGCCAAATGGAGAATGATCCTGATTGTCACAGAGAGAGCTGAGTGTTTTCAGGAGCACTTGTCTCTAGTTCAGGCCTTGAGGGCACTGGTATGCCACAACTGCCTTGAGCAGTGTCCCAAGGCACCCCTCTATCCCTGCTCAGCCAAAAGACCTGTCCCAGTTCCATCTGGGCACTCTGTTCAGCACTGCCCTCTGCTGCAACAGGCTGGGGGAAGGAGAATGCTGAGTTAGAGAACCCTTTTTGATCCCTTTGTCACCAGCCAGGTGACACTGCTATATTTGGTGCTGGCCTAGGGCTGAGGGAAATATTTGATAACGTCTCAAGGACTCTTCTCCCTCCATTTTGCTGCTCTTCTCTGAGACACCAGGAAGATCATCCGTGAGATCGATTGCACATCACTGCAAATATTGAAGTCTTGGGAATCTTCCAAGTGGTCTGCTGGAAAAGCCTGACTTTGTACAGCTTCTCTGTAGTTCAGCTAGGTAACATGCAGAATAGGACATCCCATCAAAAGGAAGAAGAGCTCATAAAAGCAAGAAATGTTGACTGACTTACTAACAACCTCTACGTGGTAATAAAATACTTGGCTGCAAGGATTTTCAGATTCATAAACTTCAGCTGCTATGTTTTTAACATTAGCCTAATACAAAATAAAAATTAAAAAGTAAACAAATTTGAAATAATTTTCAGCTCTGCTACCTCAGCAGACAAAGAATTTAGGTTCTAACATCATCTCAACTTCTTTACAATCAAACATCCTACTGATCCTGGTTCAACATGACCTTGGAATTCATGTAGATTATTCATCACCTATGCATGGGGATTTCAGAACAATACTTGAGGGAAGGTTCTCTGCTCCCATGTGATTACAGCTTTCATATGTTTTACTGGGACAAATAAATATGCCAGGTGCCAGGGAAAGAAAAATGAGGCTGCTCAGCAGTTCAGGACTTATTTAATTCCAGTGATTGCCTGAAAATCTCATTGACCTATTCTGCCTGATTCACACTTCTTGCACTGTACATGCTAAACAGAGAAGCACAAAGATACATTTGTGAACAGCTGTCAACTTTCTCTTGCCTGCTGGCAGAGAAACAGCTGATTAACTGCTTTCAGATATGGTTCATTTAGTAAATTAGGAAGTGGTACATCTTTGTCTAAAGTTCCAGAAGTACTTGGGCTGCATGGATATTTGACTGTTGCACTGCTCAATCAACCCAATTTTTATTGAGTGTTCAGCTCATGCTTCTAGGAAATCAAATTTGTTAAGTATCCAAAACTGGGTGTGCAGAAATGGAACTGCCTCAGTTGCATAGCAACTTTATGAATATTGTGGAAATCCATTTAGAACATATTGAGGGAAGAAAATATGATTATTACCAACCTAGAGAGTAAATGTGGGTTTACTCAGCAAAGATTAATTTAGTTCTGCTGCTGACTTCATTCAGACCAAGATTTCAACCACGTTCCAGTCTTGCAAAGAATGTATTAAACACCCTGTTTTTCCAAATCCTTGAAAATAAGCCCCCAAATTTTCCTTGATTAAGTCAAAAGGAGAATCAGCCAGTAAGTCAATGGTAATGGACTTATACCCTGAACTCGGTGTAAAGGTTCATTTAAAACTAAATGCAGAGGCATTCTCTGAAGAGCAAAATGGATGTATCACAGCCATGTCTCTAAACAGATAATAATGTAGCTCTTTTGACCAGCTTGCCAGGGAAATGATGCCTGCACGAACTGTGTGGCCTTTCTCACTCATTCACCAAAAGAGCAGATGAGAGAATGCTATCCAGCCCTATATGTCAGGCAGTGATTTTTTTTTGAGTACTCTGGTTTAAATCTTCCAGCATTCAGCACAGGATATTTGAAGTCATGCATGACATCACTGAAGAGGAAGGTCTGAGGATTGCAGCACAGGATGTATGAGGTGATGCTGAGGGAGTGGGTTTCTTCAGATTAGAGACGAGAAAGCAAAGGGCAGGGGGTATAATTACCTATGGACCAGGGGTAGAGAACAGTCTTCAAAAAGATGCACAGTGAAAGGATAAGAAGCAACAGCCTGAAGTTGAATTTTGGTCTAAAGAAAGACTTCATTGGAAGGTGGAAAAGCAAAGGAAGAGATTGCCCAGAAACATTGTTGGAGAGACTCAAAATTCAGTTGGACACAACCTGAGAGACCTGATCTAGCCCTGAAGCTTGGAGCAGTGTTTTGAACTAGGGGACCTTCAGAAGTCCCTTCAAACACAGCTACCCTGACACTGACAGCTCCATTACCAAGACAGTAACCAGAAATTAAGGAATGCTAGTAGGACTCAAAATTTCACATGAATGAATTAATGTACAGCCCATCATACAAATTTTTAAAAAATTATTCAGTTGTTATTGCACGGCAATATTTTGGCTCATTAAATGAGAAAACAACTGGCTTATAATGAAAAAGGATTCACACTGAAATACACAGCTTTCTAATCTCATTGTTTTTTCATCCAGCTTTGTTTTTAGACAGAAATGAGAAATAGCTGGAAGACAGAGAGGAGGGTTCACTTTTAAGGCAGCATTTCCCCATTCTCAAGTCCATTCATGAATCTGTAGTTGCATTTTCAGATGGATTACTGGGCTCATGGCTCCTATTGCCCTAAGGGCACCAAGGGATCTTGTTCTACTTACAGGCTCTTAAAAGGCTTCATCTCCTCTGCCATTCATGTTCAGACATCCTCTTCCTGCCAGATGCAGTTATTTCTTCCACAGAAAATCCAGGTTAAGAAAGGCTGAGTGTATGTCATAATAATGCCAGCATCAAGAGGTCAAAAATCATGATGTTTCTGAACCAATAAGTCTTGCTACAGCTAGAAAGCTTTTCAGCTTTTTATTGCAGTATTAAGGTCAGAATTTTCCTCTTTCTGAGAAAGAGTGCATCTCTCCATGAGGCCTTCTCTTATAATTTTAAGGTTTGGTTTGTCCTATAACTACATTGATTAGCAACTTTATCTCCATGCCCACATTCATAATGAGTATCTCTGTCAATAATAAGCTGATAATAACACTATTTCAGTGACTTTTACCCATGATCTGGCAGTCAGGGGGCTGTAAAATCAAGACTGGTAAGACAAACTGTGGCTTGGATGCTCAAAACCCAAAAAACTGATTAATGCATTCTAGAAGGCTTAGATAATTTTGTTCAGTTCTGTTATTCGCTTTTATACTTATTTTCACATTCTTTTTAAACTTAATTTTCTTCCTACAGAGAAAGCTGTAGAAAAGCAAAGCATGCTGTTTTCATTTAAAAATAAATCCATTATTTTGCTGTATTCTGGCACTTTCCATCTGATACCCCTTTGCCTCTCAATCTTTACCTGTTCCTTCTGGCATAAAGATTATCACCAGAGACTTCAGAAAAATAAGAACACCTACTGAAAGTAAATGTCCTAATTTGGGCAGTTTGGGCAGAGAGGTGTGTGTATCTTATGGGATTTCTCTGCCAGCAAGCATTCCTTTTGAGCCTTAATGTGATGCCTGACTGTTTCTTCTCTTTGATAAGTGCCATGGCCACTTTTCCAAATGGCTCATTGTGTAATATCAACATTCATCTAATTTGTAAGTCTCAGTTCAGAAAGCTCTGTCTTGTTCAGGAGTTTTCAAAATTCAATTCCTCTTACTAGATAGAAATTATAATTTAAACAAATATTTTGCCCATCAATATTTTGGGGATGATAGATGCAATCAGAAGAAATACAACACAGGTTATAATGACCCTCCCAATCCAAACATTCTAATTTTTAGCAGAACATTGATTTAGTATATATGCAGATAAATATGCTAATTGCAATACTTGACAATCTCATTTAGATCACATATACCTTCTCAAATACATGATTGCTGGCTTTTATTATCTTTGCACTTAACAAAAAGGAGACTGGTAGGAATCCACTTACATTCTTCCCAATGTTTCATGCAGGTCCCTGCTCCACACAGCTCTCAGTCTTGCTTGACTGATTTAACCAATTGTTTCAGATTACCCACTCAATGAAACCTCAGATTTTCTCTTCCTCGATATAGTCTTTACTTTGCACTTTGTAAATAGCTCCAAATTACCATGCTGTGCCAGGGGGAAAGGCAAGGGAGACTGAATGAATACCAAGTGACTCCAGTAGGAGACATAAAATAGTATAAGAACTCAACAAAGTCCTTCCCTCAGAAAAAAAACATGCACAACTAGTTAATGAAAAGTCCTCCAAGGCTGGTAAACTAAATTAGCAATGACTGTTGGGTTTTAATTGATCTAAAAGTCTCTGGCCACAATATACAATCCCTGTGCTACAGCACAGGGCAGCAGTGGCAGCATTCCAACATTGTGCCTGAGTCGCTGTGCCACTCTCTCTCTCACTCTCTCCATGTTCTTTTCTAACTGACCCAACATTTCTGAGGAACACTGTAGCTTATCCAAAATTCTGGCTGACAGATGAAGTAACTCAAACAAGAACCTTCACTTTTCAAGTGTATTAAATCACTCCATCAAGCTATGGATGGCAAGTCCAACATGGAAAACTTACATTCTTACAATCACAGAACCATTTGGTCTGGAAAACACCCTTAAGATCATGGAGTCCAACAGTTAACCCAGCACAGCCAAGTCCACCACTAAACCATGCTCCTCAGAACCACATCTGCATGTCTTTTAAATACCTCTGGGGATGGTGACTCAGCCACTTCCCTGGACAGCCTATTCCAATTCTTGACAACCCTTTTCATGAAGAAACTTCTCCTAATATGCAACATAAACCTCAAGTGGCACAACTTGAGACTGTTTCCTCTTATTCCTTAAAGCAGAATAAAAACACACATTTGACCCAAGAAAAATTTCATTTAATTTCAGTATTAAAAGGTTTGCTGGGAGAAACTTTGACAGGAAATGTAAAGGCTCCAAGGATAAGAAATAATTGAAAGCATTTGGCTAAACCAGTGAAATTACAAATATTTAATACATGACTCACAGGAATTACATCCATGAATGATGGATACTGCAGAGGCTCATCTCCATTTGTAGAATGGGTTCAGCAGTGCAGGGCCTTCTTGCAGTCTTATAGTTTTCTGTAGTCTTCTAGCTTCTGGAAAGAATAACTCACAAACTTTTCAACAGCTTTATCTGATTCATCTATCATAAGTACCAGGAAACAACAGACTAGATATTAGATCACTGCTGGCTTTTAAAACACAGCCTCATGGAAAACAGCCCTTTTAGAAATCAAAAGCTGATTTCACTTCTGGACTGAGGAATCATCTCTGCATTAACAATCCTGGCCAGAGTGCTTTAATTCAGATGGGACACTTGACTCCGAAAGCCAGCAAAAAGCATGAAAGGGACTCAAATATGGTAATTCTGATAACTGTACTGGTTATCTAGGAGAAGCTGATGTTGAGTTCCATATTTGAAGTGTGTTGAGAAGTTTTGGTTGCAAGTTTGGAAGAGATTAGCTCACAGAAGAAATTTGGTTTAAGACAGAAATGTACTTAGTTATAGGCTATGTATGAGCCACGCAAATGAAAGGGCTTTACATTTGAGATCCATATCCTTTCAAATATGCCATGAAACTGATGTACTAGATCAAATTCCCTGATTTCTCACATTTTGTCTTACTTGGAGGGTATTCTGAGTGGCAAATGCCACAACATGCAATTTTTTTGTTTCTCTCCTTTTCCCATCCTGCCTTTGCAATGATCTGTTCCCCAGTGGAACAATTATTGAGTATCATCCTTAGAGGATGATTTCATGGCACCAGCAGAAAAAATAATAACTTTTTCTGTAACACATATTTCTAGGATTATTAAGGAGGTTCCTTATGTACTCTGCCCATGACAGTGATGCTCAAAGATGCCCCATTTCAAACTTCCCTAACATCTCTCCCTGTCCATAGTCCTGAGTGAGTCACCTCACTCCCCATGCAGGAAAACTGCCTATTTTCTTTTGCAATGGAAAGGACCCACAACCATCACCTCACCAAGTGACTAGCAAAGCAAACTGGTTGGCATGAAAAGGAGGGAAAAGAAGCCTCTTAAATGGCGCCTTGCTTTAGAGGCACCT
This sequence comes from Passer domesticus, assembly GCF_036417665.1. Classification (NCBI taxonomy): domain Eukaryota; kingdom Metazoa; phylum Chordata; class Aves; order Passeriformes; family Passeridae; genus Passer; species Passer domesticus. The sequence continues at coordinate 96,212,628 of NC_087474.1, forward strand.
CTCTGTCAATGACTTACTCCAAATTCTCAGATTGTGATTTACGGGCCTAAAGGACTTACATCCTTTATTTTCTGGGAAAAAAAAAATCACAAACTGGGTGATGAAAGCATGTGCATCACAACTTTCTCTTAAACTTTGACTATAGAAAATGACACTTTTCTTTCTCTCCCACATTTTTTCTTGTATACTCTGGCCTTGCCACTGGCACACCTGCCAAGAAGTCAGAAATGTAGGCACATTTTGAGTTCATCTTTTGATGACTCAAACACATATTCCCCCTAATGGCTTATTTCAAAACACACTGGGAGGTTCTTTTCTAGTCTTGATGAAGTTCCAGCTTTTACTTACACACTGGTGGCCAGAGGAAGGAGACAAGGCTGCCTCTGCAAACACAGTCTCAAAATGCCCAGTGGAAAGGAGCACTCTGCCTTCTCCTCCCCTCTCTGGGGGCTATGCCTATGATTTCCCCTAGCAGTTGCCTCATGACAGATGTATAATGGAGAAACAGGGATGTACCCATATTTCACTTCCATGGGAATGACCTACCTGTTGTGTTACAGAGTTCTGCTCTTCTTCCCCTCCCACACTCACTGAATTAAAAAATGCATGAACAAGTAGCTCGAAGTCACGTGCAGATGCTGCCTCACTGCGCTCATGTCTGTCTCTTGTTGGCCCTGTGAGTCACAGATCATTTCCACATAAACTCCAGGAGAAGGGAGGGACAAGCCTTCCCTGAGATTCCTACACACACCAACTCCTATTTGGTCTTCCCTACTGACTGACAGGTTAGACAGTGAGCAAAAACAGTGTTGGATCCCTCCAGGAAAAGGAGAGAGAAACAAAGCATCTCTTCTCCCACCCTTGGTGAAAGCTCCAACCACTGGATAATAGAGGTGGATTCAACAGGACTGACTGTACACATGTTAAAGGAAACCAGTGATTATGAGTTCATTTTGTGCAGGGCCTGAGTGTGCAGCTGACTGGGACATGGCTACACACACAGACGGAGGGAACACCTCACCTGTGAATCCTAGCAGCAATGAGACATCCTTTCAGTCCTGAGCCACGTCATCCATTTGCCCAGCCGTGCCTCCAGGCAGAACTGAGCACCTCATGAGCTTGAAGGTTGGGAATGCAACCATCATCAGCAGACACATCAAACACAATATATATTTTATTGGTTGAATTTCCAAGGAAGTTAAAAACCAGATGAAAGAGATTTGCATAGCATAATCGCTACAATTTATGGAGAATAATCATATTTTTATGCAGTCTTTTATTTTGATTTGGATGTAATTTTGACAGAAAGATGACCTAAGATTTGTAGTATACTTTGAAGGACACCATTGAAAGTATACAAATCATAAACTAATCTGAAATATCTTAGTGTATCAGAAAACTTCTCCTAAAAATACCGATTTCTGTTTTGTGATTTCAGCCTCCTGGCTATTATTAGAACTTGTAACAATCACCATTTTTACCTTGAGATTTGAGAAGGGGCTAAGTCTCACAGAGAATGCAATATGTCTGAATAATTAACTTCAAGTAAATAAGCATTTGGTTTTCAAAGATATAGAGGACTTTTTATATATAGCAGTCTGGAAATACTATATTAAGTGCATTTATTATCCATATAAGGCAAACATATATCTGCAATTATTATTTAATTATTAAAAGATTTAATTTGGCAGTAATTGGGGTATTTAGATCAAAGAGCCTACATTCATACGAAGTTGTCTCATTTTCCCTATACTTGGAAAGTTAAGAAATAAACCCTTATAGAACATAAAAATTTTTAATACAGTGTTTCAAAGTGTTTATGCCCCTTTTGTATGTGCAGTCTTAGGCATTGCAGTATGCTAAATTTCTTCTTCCACTGAATTATTTTTTCACATTATGGGAGGGTTGTTCTTTCTGCAAACTTACAGTGCATGCCATTTAAAAGTGACTTTTTGCATTTCGAGATTTTCCACAGAGTTTTATCACTGAGAAGAATTTGTCTTCATCGATGGAAAGACATATCAGTACTGGCAGGAACACTCCACTTACTAGAAGGGAAATATTATCTTTTATTTAGCTGATAGATTCCTTATACATCTTCCATCAGTCTGAAGCGTTGTGACATTTCCTACCACTGTACCACAAGGATGTTCCTTCTGGGAAATGCACAGACAATACTAATGACTATGTTCATACATCAGAGAAAATCTTTCCCCCCTGTAAAATGGCAAAATTATTCTTGATCTAATATTACCAAGCCACAGCAGAGAGAATGTGTAATTGACTGTAAATAATAGGTCAAAATGACCAAGCATGACATTTTTAAAGTTCAAATCCTCTCATCCATAGTTATCATACATTGCATTATGGATATTCACAAATTGTCATTTGTGAATTCATTGTCAAGCTACTGTGTACCAAAGTGACTTATTTTGTACTAAATGCAATAACGAGTGAAACAGAGCTTTTTGAGGTTGCTTTCAATTTCCTTTTCTAACTTCTGCCATTTTAAACAAATGACACAGTGGTGAGGTGAAGAGGACAGATCAGAACACCAGAGATCACTGAAGGTCAGCATACAACAGATCTCTTAATATTAAATCTGCCAGAGCTATGCTGGCTTTCTACCCAACAAAGCAATGCTCTGCATAACAGAAAGTGAAGCAGTTAAGAGATTTAGATACCAGGAAACTGCTTTTCAAGGTTTTAAAAAAACCTCATTACAACCTCAGATAACTGACTATTAGAGAGAAAACTCCCTGCTTTTCAAAGCAGGCATCAAGGAGCAGACCTTGGGCTCTGAAGTGGAAGGTACAACTCTCAAAACTGATTTTCAGTTTACATACATATGAAAAACCTCTCTCTTCCCATGTATTTTATGGCAGATTGTAAGAAACAGACAATGTTTCTTCTCATTTCCATTACAAAGCTCTGCTGAGAAACTGTTCCAGCTGAAGTGAGTAAAACCAGTTCTTCAAAAGAACAAAGGGAAAAAGAAACCATACATTAGAAAAAAATAAAAGGAAAAAAAAGGAAAGATAGAAAGAAGAAAGAGCATTTTTGAATTCTGATTTGTGCACTGGGTGATGAGCTTCCTTTTTCCCATTCTCTGCTGCTCTGTGGTAGACGTTCTCCTTTCAGAATGACTGTCTGACCAACTTTTTCGCAAAGCCGCCTGCCTCCCTCCGGGGATATGCTCAAACAACTCAAGGATTGCTTCAGCCAGAAGCACTTTCACACAGCTGGAGCCAAAATTGCGCCTAAATCATATTGGATGAGAGTTTTGACGGTGCTTTTAGTGGGGTCAAAATTTCACTTCCCAGATGGCAATAGAGCAGCCAGTCTAGGAGAATTTTCTCTTCCAGAAGGACTTTCTGGAAGCATGAAATCATCCCATAGCTAGCTGGACACATGTTGAGGGGCATAAAATACCTGGCCTCAATGTATTCAGTCTTGATTTACATCAGCTTTCCATGTGGGTTTTCTTTTCTGCTCTGTGTCTTCCTTTATTTATTTCTTTGTAATTTTCACAATAATTGATACTTCAGACTAAGGTTTCAGACATTTGCTCTCATAAATCAGAAAGCATGAGTCTTTTTTAGGAGGTGCAAACAGCCATTTAAGACGGGCATTATGAAATGAACAAAGGGTAAGAAAAAAGAATGCTTTGACCTGTTTGTGATAGAGAAGCATTTAAACTCAAGAGTTCCCTCAAGTCGCCATTAAAGATTGCTGAGGATAAACAAAGTTTGTATAGAAAATGACTGCAGTTTTCAATTACTTGAAACATCTCTAATTAGAAATAACGTGTCAGCATCCACAAATGTATAAGGAAACAAGAGTGTGGAACTCATAGAGTCATGAAATGGCTTGGGGTGGAAGGGTCCTTAAAGACCATTTAGTTCCAACTCCCCTTCTATAGGCAGGAACACCATTACATTAAAAATCCCAGGGAAGACATCACATAAAATAAATCAGAGGGAAAAGTAACAAATGGAAGAGAAAGACATTGAGAACAAATGGATGAAATTCCTTCACAGGCAATGTGTCTTGCAAATGAATCCTCATTATCTTTGTGCCGTGGTGGTGTTCTCACACACTACTTCCAAAGGGGGAGACAGACTTCTCAAAAATTCCCTCTTTTCCATTGCTTTCACACTGTCTACACATCACCTTCAGTTTTCTTTTGGAGAAGCTGAATGCACTGCTACTCTCATGCCACTCTTCCACTGCTTTCTTCCCACCCACATTGTTTCTAAAATATGTCTTGCATCCTATCCTAATTGGGGTTTTGACAAAGCAGAAGGAAGTAGTGTATTATTGTGTTTACTTTCCTTCACTGAGATGTGGCTTTCTGACAACAAAGTTGGGCTTGTTTTGGGAGTCATCCACCAGTAAGACTTGATCAAACCTGTTGCATCCTGAAGCAATTGTGCAAAATAGAATTATGGCTGCTGCAACCTAATCACAAGCAAAAACATGTAGGTGAGCTGTAATTATCAACAGTTTTGCCATCTGATAACATTTACAGCAAACAGAAAATTACCCGTAGCAAATGAGTGGAAGCTTTTTCTTTTTTGTGTGTGTAACTGACTACTGACTTTTCCCTGTAGTTGCTTAAAAATTTCATCTCCACCAGAGAATCTATCCTGAACATTTTTCTTCACTGGATATCGGAGGCTGAATTTCTGTATTCTCCTTCAGCACTGGAAGTACTTGAGACCCAACTGATAAAGTATCTGAAAAGGATGAGCACAAGGGCTGGTTCATCAGGTATATGCCAAAGTTTGTCTGAAAAAAAGCAAAATATTTAAGATGCAATGCATGTTAGAGTAATCAATTCTATAGAGGATCTCACAACCCAGATATGTTTAGAAGAAATATATTGCTTTAAGAATAAGGAGGTGTGCACTATGTACATGTAATTAAGAACATTCTTAACTCATTAATTACAATAGACTGGTAAACAGAAGCTAATGCCATGCTATTCAAGAAGAATAGCTTAAGTGGATAAATAACACAGTATTTCATCATGAGCTCCATAGTATCATATATGTAATTCACACTCCCTTACAATCATGTTATTTAATGTCTGCTCTGCCTCCTTGACAAATGCAGTTAATGTATTGTCACAAACAAAGGCTCTACAGCATGGGAACACTGGTATGTTCCAACAGTAAAGAAGTCTTGCATCTCCTACCATGAATTATGCGCTCTGTTAACAGAACTTTATTCTGCCTAGCCTCTGTGAGTTTCCCTTCATTTGTTTTTTTATGCATATTCTAGTATGTTTTACAGAAAATATTCAGCAAGTTTGTTTTATTGTTGTTCTCACTTGTTAAGTCATTATCTGTGAATCCATCCTGCATAAATCTTAGAAATACTTAGAATATCTCTTTGGGATACTGAGTAATATAGAAAAGAAAAATGGAATATCCACTTTGCCCACTGACCATGCAACCTTCACAGACACCAAAGACCTGAACTGAGTGCCTGCATTCTTATGTGAGGTCTTGATCTCAAGCAGTTGAGTGTTACAGTTGTGGGTCTGATCTGGAAATGTCACAGGAAGAGACTGGTGTGGTTCTGTGGTTTTGTTTTCCAGCACTGGAGAATTTAGAAACACGCAAGAAAAAGATTTGTCATCACATGACAATATTTTCCAAAGAATTAGATAATAGTTAATCAAAAAATATGTAAAGTAGGAAATAAAAAAGGAACAGTAAAGACCATGTTAAATTGACAACAGATTTTTAGACTTCAGGAAGTCTTTGCTCTTTAAACTGAGGACCTTGGAAACCCAATATTAATTTTTTGTCTCTTCTTACAGGTTTAAAAAGCATTTTGATTTGGTAGACTACAGCCAAAATGTACAAGTCATTACAAAGTAAATAAATAAGCAACCCAAATACAAAATTCTATTATCTTTTTCTATTTCCTGATTACATTTACTGCCATTGTTCAGATCAATGATCCTGAAATTGAGTGAATTACATTTAGAGCAGGTTAAAAAAAATAGTAGGTAAAAGGGATTGCAATAAAGAAAAAATAGATGAAGTAATGGGGTAACAGAGAACAGCTCTTAGTCTTTGAAGAATTTATGAGAGGTAAGTTTGAGATCTACTCCCAAGTAAGAGAGATGCTGTAAAGCAGAGATCTATCCAAACATGGCCTCAGACCATCAATTTGGGTCTTTCTGCTTCATTTGTAATCCTAAATATCAATGAGAAAAATGGCCCTAAGCATAGGTATTTTTGGCTACCTCTGCTATTCCTTCATCTCACTGGCATGTGACATATAGAGGGCAAGAGCTGGACCTCTCAGGCCTATCCTGCTGTTGGAACCCAGGACATCCCTCTGGGTGCCCTGGATGGCTCAAGCCCCTGGTAGGGGGCTCAGAGATCTTGGCAGGAAGCCAAAGACACTTGGGTTTTTTATATAACCCATGGAGCAAATTACCAACCTTGTATGAAGAGTTACAAGTCACAGAAGATTAAGTAGAATGATAATGAATTTATCACAGGATGAAAAGTGGAATTTTGGGGATTTTTAGAATAGGGGTCTAGGAGGCAAGATGGAGGGATTTGGGTGTTTTCTTGCCCTTCTTCCTTCTTCTTCCTAGCTTCCATTTTCTGTGTGATGTTGGCACTTTTGGATTGGTTTAGGGTAGAAGTAGACAGTCTAACAGAGATGAGAGGTATTGGAAAATAATGGTAAATAAAGTACACGTAGTTTTTAGTATAAAATGTTGGCACCAGCCTGAGGGTGGGCAGTATGCCTTGGACAGACCTGCAAGACAGACCTCTGTGGGTCAGGAAAAGAATGTATTAGATAAGAGAAAATAAACAACATTGGGAACCACCAAGGAATTCCTACTCCTTCTTCAACTATCGGCCTGGGAAAAAGGACTCTTGGGGTCATCCTGACCACAGGAAACCCGAGATCCTACTGCTGGCACTTTTTGGGTACAAGTGGCTGTATTGATGGACACAGGGCACAACCCTGTGGACAACGTTCTAAGCTGACGAATGGCTGCAGCACTGTAACATCCCAGCTCTCTAGCACAGGGACTCTGTTGGACCAACCATCACGCTCTAGTGGTGTCAGTAACTGTTTCATTAAAAATATTAAAGTACATAGTCTTGTTTTTCCATTTTTGCTTTTCTCTCATTTGTTGACAAGTTTCGCTATTGGCATAAGTGATGTGTTTTTCAGCTTTGTGGTTGATAAGCTGGATTCACCTCCTATACCCTAGTGCAAAAATGACAGTTGCCATGATTTTGTTATTTTAAAAAATCAGGACATTATAAAACAAATATTGTAAAATGAATACCAGTTCATGCTACACCACATTTCACACAGGAAGGAATTTTTTAACTCATCCATATAAATGAGCTTATTTGATGCATGAGAAGTTTTTATTTATATTTACTGTATTGTCATCTTGATATATCTTCAAATGAGACTAAAATAAATCTGGGTAGATTGTTCACTGTGAAGAACTTAATTTACCAAGTTTTGTTATTGAAAATAATTTAGCAGGATTTTTTTTTTAATGCACCTTAAAACATTCAGAATTATTTAAGAAAATGCATGTCTTAATGCATCTTTTTTTCAGGAGTTCTCAAATACTGTTTTAATACTGGTCCTTAGTATTTTATTTCTCTGACTGGGCATCTCAAGTCTCAGTGGTTTTTTCAGTGAGTAATGCCTAAGGAGTTTCCAAGGTGATGATACACTGATGGTGTACATATTTTAGCAGTAATGCCTGCTCAGATCTGTCGACCTCTTTTTTTCTTTTCTTTTCCTTTTTTTTTTTTTTTTTTTTTTTTGTGAATATTCTTAAAACCAAAATTTAGCCTGTAATTGCCAGAAATAGATTTAACATCTTTTAAGGAAATTTCCCTATTTTTTTCAATAATTGCAAATAATGACTCAGCAAGAACTGATAACAGCAATCACACACACACACCCCCCTGTTAAGCAGCCACAAAAGCTGCATCTGCCACTTCAGCTCTCTTTCAAGAGAAAGATAAAACGTAGAAATCCTCACATTGCTGATGAAAAATGAGGCTTTCAGATGCAGAGATTACAGCTCACAGAGTTATTACAGTGAACCTCATAATCTCTGCCTGCTACCTTTTCCTGACTTCAAGGACATTTTATTCTGCACATAATCTTCCCAGAACACACCAAGAACTGGGCAGGGAGTGCAGGACCGTGAGCACCATGGCTTTATCTGTCAGTTGAGACTTTTCCCATTACTGTAAAATGTTACAGGAACAAAAAACTTAAAGCTTCTTGATTAGGAAAAAGTAGACCACTTCACTGCTGGGAGAAATAGAAAAACATACATATTCTTGCCAACAGTGAATCATATGATAGTCATCACACTCACTTAAAGGAGGAGCTATGAAATGCTGTCATTCTTGCATGTTGTTTCAAGTTCATTTACTGCATCAACAGTAACATGCTCTGCTCAGAAATTCACTGACAAATACCCTGTGTACACTATCCCCTTCTGCAAGACAGAAACGAGAGGGGCTTCATCTGACAAAAGTCTGAGGTGAGATGTCTTTGAGTTAAAACTCCTAAAGAACCAGGTAACACAGACTGGAGCCTGGTAGAGAAATACCCTACTAGAATGTGTAACAAGCACATAAATCATACTGCATGCTCATACTTAGCTTTGGATGGATGAGTTCTGGACTTTGCGTCTCAGCTGCCATATTCCAGCAGATAAATTTACCTGTCCAGGTCTGATCATTTGTTCATACAATAACAAACTCCCTCTCATCCAAAGATCTGGGACATGAAATTATTAAAATGGAGTTTTTATGTAACAATGTTTTATTAGCTTTAGATTTAGTAGAATGCAAAGCCTTACAAAATAGGAGAGAGGAAGTACTCACTTCTGACATACTGATTTTTTATATTGGAAAATGGTAAAATTTTAAGATGGTGATAATGAAACCCCACATTGTTCTGTTGAAAATATCTGGACTGTAGAATGTTTCCTTAAGAACTGATATTCTTTTGCTCTACCTTAACTAAATACATTTTCCAGTTCAGTCACCGATGAGAAAAGAGAATCATATTATTTCAGAGGCCTATTAATTACAACAATCACTGTTCTCAAATGTTCCAGATATTTGAATGAAAATCATTGCATGGTGTAAAGCCCTGTGTTACTATGAAAATAATGATAATGATGCATCAGATATAAGAGGTAATTTGCTATCCTTGCTAACATTTCACTAAACAATCCAAAGGCATGGCATCTAATTCTGCATGAAAAGAAGCTCTCCCAAGGCACAATGAGATACATAAAGGAGTATCAACAGGCCCCAGAAAAAAACACAAGCTTTTTAGTGTATGAAGGCATGTGCAAACATAATGGATTTCCCTTGATGTACTGCTATCCATACATTTAGACCAGGGCAGACTGCTAATGCAAAAATTCCCTTTGCTACCTTGCCAGCAAGCCCCAGTTTATAGCACTGCTGCAAATCTACCCACAGGGCTTCCGCTGTCATTAGTGCTAAACGGCATCTGCAAAACACCAAAGAGAGGCAGGAATGCTGTGTTCTCCCTTTTCCACCCATGTGTGTTTTGTGTCAGGTGGTGAGGCATGTGAAACAGCATGTGGCCATTTCCTTAATGGAGTTATCTAGTCTTTCCTAATCTCCTGCAGTAACAGAGAGCACTCTGTCATACGAGGAGAGCTCATCTTTCCTTTCCAGTCAAAAATTACAGAAGGAATCCTTTATGAGTGTTTCTGCAGAGCTCAAGTTCACTTTATAGAGGTGTTCACATTTTGTGTCAAACAATGACATAAAAGGTTTAATAAAAAGCAGCTGGCAAGGCTTCAGCACCATGCTTTGCATTTATCTGGAAGGATGTAAATTGCTTGGGTGACTAGTTACAGTAGCTGCTTCTGATTTTCAGCTGCAATCCATCTATGCAAAGGCTCCATCTTTCAATTTGAAGCATCAGGTTCTCTGAGTCTCAGAGGAATGGAGAAAAACAGGATTTTGGAAATAAATATTGAACTACCTCCTACCAGCCTTACGTTATTTAGCTCATTATTGAAGTTCATTGGCAGTGCTGCTATTTGGCTACTTGTTTGATAAATTTCAATGTAATTTTTTCAGGTTGGCATTCTTGGAAAAACCAAAATAAAATGGTAAATATTGACACCTGAGTCTCTTTTCTATCTGCAGTATATTTAATGTTTTGGCAATCAACTTGCTACAGCAGTTTTCCAAAAACCTGGGAAACTATCTTAAATCTTATTTTTCTGCAGTAGTTATTTTTTTTTGTAGTTTGTATCAGATTATTGACAGATGGGAGCAAACACTGCTGAATTCCTTCACTGAATCTGCATCTGATTTAAAAAAATAAAAGAAAATTAAGTCTATTAGTTGACTCCTTAGCAGAAAAGCACATGGTAGAGATATGAGTCACCAAAGGATTAGCTCCGCGATTTAACACAGTCACATGAACTTGATGTTCTTTCTCTCTCCCCACTGTGAGCTGTGTAAGATTTGGATCAGCATCCTCTGTTAGGTCTGCTGAGCACACTAGAAATGCCATAGTCCTTTCTGGGTGCTGCTCACTGATAATCAGCTGGTGCCCATCACCACAGAGGCGACCTGCAGGAGGAATGGGCTTGGAGATGTTCTCAGACCAGACTAGCCAAAGCTACCAGCTCAAACTCTCCCTTTTCAATTGTGAGCTAAGCCAGAGGACTCGCCCTCATGCAGAGCAGGACATGCTCACAAGACCCCATCCACCAGCAGTGCTGGCAAAAGGCTGGGAGAAACCAAAAAAGGCTGAATGCCAGTGTCTTTGCAGCGTGAACATCGGCGCAGCTGAGGCAGAGAGAGCGCTGCCCCGCCGTGATCAGCAGCACCTGACTTGTCTTGCAGTGCAGCTTTTATCAGGCGCCAGATCCTTCTCGACAGGCTGGATTGCTCTCTTTGCCTTAGTCCTGTTTGAATGAGCCACTTGGTTCTAGCAGTGCATCAAGAAAATCTCTTCATTGTTGAGTTAATCAGAATGAGACAGGAGCTCATCTTTGCTGTGGGAAACATGCAGAAGATGATGTGTCTCTCTTGAGAATCTGCATCCTGAGTAAGGTTTTGTTGCCATTTTCTCACTGAGTACAGAGTGCTTTTTGCAGAGGTTTCAAGTCATAATCCACTAAAACCCATATGGGCAGAAAAAGTCCTCTGTGCACTACACCTCATGTGGCAGCAGGGAGCATCCCCGTCCCAAGTGTCCAAATGTGCTCTGAAGTGTCCCAGATGCCACAGCTGTGGCTCACCATTATTGGGAAAGGGTCCCTGTCCTCAGGCTACCCACCATGGCCAGGAGCTCATCTCACAAAGGCTCATGTGCTGTGGTGACCTGGAGCAGAGTCTGCTGTGCAAGCCTAAGTCACCTCAGGTCAGTGGGAAGCTGTGCCTCGACAGCCAGCCCTGCTCACTGCACAGGGCTGGCTCCGACACGGAGCCAGAGGAGCTATTCACCAAGGATAACAGCCAACAAAAAGAAAGCCCTTTGTCTGCTTAATGAGTCACTGAGACGAATCAATTTTTTTTTTTTTTTTTTTTGTCCAAACATAGAATGCAGTATTTGTAAGTTGTTTGTGCATGGTCTGGTTGAATGATTTGCAGCCTATTTGTTATTGTTCTGCGCCGGTGCTGTGCCCCGTCTCTGCTGTTTGGCGGGTACTGGCAAGGCTCCGAGCTCCGACTGCCTGAGACACTTCAACAACAGCAGCTTAACCAACAGGAAGCAATGAATTTTGAATAAGGATTTCAGCTAAATAAATACGTGTGAGGAGATTTGTGGAGCCTTTGGGATGCCGAACTGTCTAGCCATCATCTGAGCACTCTGAATTCCAAGAAGCAACATAATCTAAGGAAGCAGGACCTCAAATAAAACACCTGCATTTCACACTTACTTTCAGGTCACTTTCCTAAGCAATTACTTTCCACTTTGACTATAATCACATCTGCTCTATTTTTCCTGCTAATTTCTCAGAGTAAGAATAAAGTTTACTCTTACATGCCAACTATACAATTTCAAACACTTTTGGATTTTTCAGCATATTTCTTTTCTTAAAAGACATCAGTGCATCAACTTGTGCTTTTAAGACCAAAATAAACACACTGTAATAAAAGCAAGCACAGTTAAAAATAATGCATATTAATAGTCCATTTCTGAATAAAAAAATGTACTGAGCATTTTATAGAAATAAACAGTGCCATATCTGGGTTGTAAGAGCATCCTCTTTCTGCAGAAAAAAATCCAAATGGTAACAACTTAACTGAATATTCGCTCAGCAGATATTTCACTACCCATGCAATAAAGTCACTACATCTTTCATTACAGCTATTTTGAAGTACTGTACTGACCTTTCTACCTCTGGCAGCAGACAGGGACTGTAGAATTTCTTTGTTTCGTTCCCCAGACTGTTGATCAATGCAGATTATTTGACATCTGCTACATGGACCCACAACCTGAAATTTTAGTTAAAGAAAATTCATGGCTGTTTATCAAAGCAGTACAGCGTGGAACAGTACAAGCTTCCGACCATCATAATATATTAAACACATACCTTTTGCATACCTTTTCTGTGGCTTTTCAAGCTTTCATTATGTAAAAGGTCAAGTCTGTTCACCTAATGTAGTTAGTCTACTCGCAAAAGTCTCACTGAATTTTTAATTCACTTTTTAATTTTTTTAAGAAAAACTTTCTCAGAGACAGAATCTGAGAATACCAGACAAAATACTTGTATTTCCTGATGGCTTCACTTTTTCTGTCGGTTAGCAGGGCTCCTTGCCCAAAGAACTGAATACAAAATTAAGCCAATGCCTCAGAATATAACTCAAGGAGGATTTTCTCGGGACTGGGAAATACAAAATATATTTCTTATATGCATGGTACTTTTAAATACTCAGAATGTAAAATATTTAAATATACAAGTTTACCTAATCAGAAGAAAGAATTCATTCTCTATCATCTATTACACATGATGTTAACATCATATGTAGTTGTTCTTAAAGCTAATTGTTGTTTGAACTAAAGTATGTTTTTAGAGGAAAAAAAAACCATAACAAACAACCATGCAACAAATTTCTTCTTAGAGCTTTAAAATGGAGAAGGATGACATATTGCACTTTCATTTAACACTGCATCCCTAACTTTACCAAAGCTGTACATTACAGAAATTACGTCTTACAGTACACATTCCACTTTTGTAAAAAGTGCCATAAATTTCAAATAGGGCAAATAATTAAACTGTACACTTCAAATATTTTATGTGCTGATCTGAAGTGATATTTCAGGTTTTTGAGATGTATCTAGACTGCTTGTATAACTCTTCAGCATAATCATCAACACCAAACATCAGCTCTTTCAGAAAATTATTTTCTACAGCTCTATTTTTTTAATTAAAAGAACAACAAGACAGAGAAGGAAATATTTTTTCCATGCTTTACTTGGTCCAACAGCTTCTACCATTTTTGTGGCATAAAGAAGCATTAGCATAATTTCTAGTGTTATTACATCAGTATCTGAAAAAGGACCTAGCAGAGATGAGAAAAGACAAAGCAAGTTACATAAGCCTTTCTATTTTTGCCTTATATTCCTAAAGTATATCAATGCCAGAAATAGGAATGCCTTTTATTTTGTAGTTTTACAGTAACTTATCAGCAGGATCCTCAGCTGAACTCCCAGTGTAACTCCAGCCTCCAACAAGCCAGACACTATGGATTTTGTCCTTTTTGTTCCCCATTTCTTACTTATAGGAATTTTTCCTCAATTTTCTCTAACTTACATTGCAACTTACTGATCAAAGTGCACATAAGAAGAGACCAGACAAGCAATATTTTCCACCCTTGCTGAAAAAGTTTCTCGCAGCATGCTGACTAATCAATCACATCTTCTAGATTTGACCTTGGTACTCCTGTCATTCACACTTAAATTATAATCTCTAAGAAAACAGTGACTAAGCCACTTTCACATCCTAGGCAAATCATCTTCAAATTCATAGTTCATATCCCTTACGTATAATGTAGCTTTTACAGATTCTTTGTTAAGAGTTTTTCTTGAAAGAATGTATTTACAAACAAGGTCTGAATCCTCAGCATTTTCCTTACAGTATATAAGACTTTATGTTGTTAGCTGTGACATGAAGCACAACATACCAAAAAACCCTACCAGGCAAGAATTAGAAACATGTCTTGAGTGAAGACTAGGATAAGATGTATACAACAGAGGGCAATAGACCATGAGTGTTCACTTGCATTCATGTCCAGTCTTTTGGCCATCAGTTTCTTGATTTGCAGTAACATGAGGTTATATTTGGACTACTGTGCTAAACAGCAACAAGTATTCTCTGCTGATGTGCTGGCTAAATATGTGCTGTAAATTTTGCCTCAAAAAACCTGATTATTATTCAGTTCAGATAGATAAAGATTAGAAACACTATGAATTATGCAATTCAATAGAAGTGTGGAGAAATATGGCAAAACCTCTTAAATTTATTGAAGTACGTTTGTCATGGGACACATCACTTATTTTTTTTATTTCCACACTTCATAAATTTCACTTGCACAAAGTGTGCTGCCCATATTCTAGTCAAAGCCTTGTAAAAATTGTTTTGCCTCCAGGAATCAAAATGCTTTGTGATACACTGGGGCACGGACAAGAGAGAAAAGGTCACACCTGGAATTGCAGAGCACCTATTGAAATCTCAGCCCACTCCTCTTCTTCAAAGGACTCTGGTGCACTGATGACAATGTTGGCACGGAAACGTCGGATCAATTCCTCTATTTCCAATGGCTCCTTCAATCTGTCTCACAGAGTTGACAGAGCAAAAGAAAAAATAAATTATTAATTAATTTTGCACTAGATGTTTGTGCTGTAAGACTCTGGTGGCTCATGTGATTAGCAAACGCTTCTCCAAAATAACCTGGACCAAGTTTTATTACAAAGGCTATGGAAATGGCTCAAGGTACTCAACTAGAGTTTGTAACCTCTCAGCCATAACATGTAACCCTCTAGGTGGCTTCTTCAGAGGTGTAACATGGAACTGCAGGTATGGAAACATGTAGACAGGTGATTGTGAACCATGCATATGAGAAAATTCCCAATTTGTTATCATATGTAAGACTAATGGTAACAAGTAAAAAGATCTTTTCAGTTAGCAATCATTAGACTTGTTAAATATTGTAAAAATAGAAGCTTCTAGAACCAAAGGCAAATAAAATTTTATTCTGCACATGCTGCAATGTCAGAAGGGACAAAACCAGCAGTTGCTGAAGGTGAAAAAGGCCAGTAAAATAATTTTATGAGAGAATATATCCCTCATATTATTATTATTTGCCTTTGGGAGGCAGCAGATTGCACTAAACGATAGGTGTTTTAAAAAAAAATTAATCTCTGTGTGGTGATATCTCCTCCTCTTTACAAGCATTTGAGCTGCCAAAGTGTAGATTTGTGTCAGTGTGGAGAATGTATATGAGACAGAAAGAGCATCAGACTGCATACAAATATCAGAAATCTTGCTGCATCTTTGAATTGCCATTCTTCACTTTTCTTTTAAAGGAGAACTTGAACAAGACCAGAAAAAAGAAAAAAAAAGACACTGTAAAAGTTGCCAGAGCATTCCCTCAGTGCCACAGTTAGTAGAGAAGAACATTTCTTTTTGCATTAGCTGTTAAGGACATGAACCATTTTTGATACTCCATAAACCGTACTCTGACAACTTAGGGATATGACATTGTACAGCAGAGGCAGAAATGTGGGTAAGCAGTGAAGAGTGGCATTTCTGTCCCAAAAGAAAAAAAAAAAAAAGAAAATAAGGACATACAGTTTAAAATGTATTTTAGTTAGAGAAAAAACATGCAAAATCAAAATACAGGGAAAGTTTCACATCAAGCAGTCTTGGCAGAGGTGGCCTGCTAGGTGAAAAAAAAGAGCTTGGTTCTATTTTAAACAGTCTGGATGATCTGCTCTAGCAGACAAAACTGCATGAGGATAAACTGCCTGTGCAGACTTTCAGTCAGACCACAGAAGCCCAGCTCCATCAAAACCCAGTGTTCACAAGGTCTCCAGCAGCCTGAGGGTAGAAGGTGGGATGGGAAGCTGCAAGGCTACAGATTTTCCCTTAAAATCCCACAGTTAATCCCATGGCTGAGACACAACTTGTAATGAGTGCAGGAGGTGGGAGCCAAAAGGAAGTGCAGATTATTCCAGTGCTCATACAAACAAGAAGGAAAATAGCAGTTACTTGTGAACACATCCAATTATGCTGCTGTGCTTCCCAACTTTGCTGTGGGCTCTGGGAGTTTGGCTGCTGTGGAGCCTCTAGTTTTGACAGTGTTTTGCAAAATCTAAGTGCCTGCCACCCCGGCCTGCATTGGGATCATCAAAAGCCCAGTAACCTCAGAGCTGGCCTGCAGTGTCCTGAGACAGCTGCTGAAAAAAACTTCAAGTTTCTCCTAACCTACCCCTTGCTGCTGAACTCGAGAACTGCAATGCCCCTGATCTCTCTACCTTCAACTTTCTCAGGCTCACATCCAGAATACCTCACCACTCTTGCACCTCCCCAGTCCTCAGAAGTGCTTATAATTACTTGGCAACATGTATCTGAGTAAATTTCCATTATTCCTCCTCCCACAAAACATGCATTGGTTCGATGGAGTTGCAGGTACCTTCATCCTGCAAATCCCAACATGGACCTGTTTTGAAAATCAGTGTAACGTGCCAAAGTCAGCCCAGGTGCTTTGGATTTTCACAGCCGTGGTCTCTGCAATGAAGAATGCATTCCCAATATTTAATAGGCAAACTGGAAAATTAATATTTATATCCTCAGGGTTATTGTTCTAACAAGAATATTTGAGCATTAGGCCAGGCCATAGGGATTTGGATGGAATTGACCTGTAATGGAAACACCAAAAGACAAATGTCTGCAGGTACATTGTAGCCCTCCAACAGTATACTAGATTCTAATTTTTAATTGAATTGCTGTTTCTGCTTTAGATCACCTCTCAAGAGCCAAGTGCAAACTGGAAGACTAGTTTTTACTTATGGAACATACAAAGTGAAATTATAAAAACTCAACTGAGAATTGAAATTGCTTTGTAAAATTTAGCAGGTTTCATTTAAGCAAAACCAAACTCAAATGCCAAGAAGCTTAATAACACTTTCTAAAAACCCTCAAATATTTAATAAAGACCCACAAGTGCAGTTCTTAAAAGTACATTGGATAGTTCAATATTTGGAAAGTTCATACTCCATGATTTAGTAACAGTGCAGAATGAGGATGCTGTATATCTGAATTTATTTCTCCAGCACCCAGAGAAGGCACTGCATGGCAAAACACATGGAAGGGAGGACACTTCCAACTCACACCGCAGAGTGGGAAGCCAGATGCTTCTCAGTGACCATTACAGTTCTGGCCACATCTGGAGCTTCCTCTGAGGAAAAGGAGATTACAAGCCTGGTTGTGCTGGAAGATATTAGGCATAAAATCAGTGTATCATCTGATGTTGAATGTTTTACTGAAGTTCATTGTTCTCCTTTGTCCTCACTGTCCTCACTTGCTGCTTCTTACTCTCCATCTTTGCACTCAAATCCCATATCCGGAAAGTTCCACCCTGTGTCTTATGATGGAAAAAGCCGATCCTGAGTAAGGGATGTCTGCAAGAAGTGCCCTCCCAAGGAGATGTAACCCAGCCAGTCAAGCCTCAAAAGAAGACATTAATTATCACTGAGAAAGGGTAGTCAAAACACAGAGATGGACTGCTTCAAACCTTTTCTACACATATTTGCCACGATAGTCTAAAATTGCCCAACTGTCTTCTCCTGAAGAAGAAAAATCCTCAGACAATGCAAGCTCCAGTGGTCTTGGTGATGCTTCATTCAGTTAGTGGATTTAAATCCTGAAGCTATATACATATCCTCCTGCAGATATATCGATACATATATTCTCTTCTACTCAAAGAATGACTTTTCAATGCAGGGGATGTGTTTGGTGGGTGACTAAGAGAAGAGAAGATGACTTCAGGAAGAAGAAAGAGAGAACTTTTAAGAGACAGGAAAAGAGGGCTCAGATACAAATGCTGGGGGTGTGGGATGCACAGATATAATGGAGGACTTGAGGGAAGATTTTTTGTGGAATTTGAACCTTTCCTATTTATATTCAAGAAACAAAAATTTCCTGTAGTCAGTATACAAAAATTTGTTTGGTAATGGGTTTGTTATCTTTGAACTATGGACTGACTCAGTGTTTCATTTGCTGCTTCTATCTCCCACTTTTGTATAGTAAAGCCAAATTAAATTAAGAAATAAAATTATTCCAGTCCAGAAAATACTTTCAAAGTATTTCTGTTGTACATATACACTCTAAATTTTAATAAATCCCATGGGAGAGGAATAGTTCAGCCAGACTTTATATTTTTACCTGCCAGACAATTTATGTTGAGAAAACCTCTTTATCCTTGTTCTTCTGACAAATAGAAGTTGGCTGGTTCTCAATATCTTTCCACCAAATCATTTGACAAAAATTTCATTTAAATTTTCCTAAAGATGACTGGTATACAGATGATGCTTATGCATTTAATCCAAATTTTCAGAAATCATAAAATAATTAGTATTTATAGCAGTTTAGTTGCTATATATTTTTTGAATGTTGAAAAGTAACTATCTCTAAATTTCCACATAAAAGACCTATATTGGCATCATATGGCAAGATTCTGGAATCCAAGATCACTAAGAGACATTTGGAGACAGAAGCATCTTACCTTGCAGAAATGTGTTCTTTTAGCTGCAGAATGCTTGCTACATTTATCAGGAGGTATTGTGCTTCATTCACAAGAGAGAGTGAGATGTTTGTAGCAGATGACAGACCTAAAAAAAAACCCCAAAACAATGCAACATTCTAAAATTATCATAAAAATTAGTAATTTCACCTCATCTTTGCTTTGACCTCTTACTCATTCTCATGCTTTGACTCTCTCTCATTACTAGTCTATTCATTTGGTTCCAGGCACTAAGGAAATATTCCAAGGATGCCCTCAAACCTACAAATGATCATGGTGCAATGCAGTTAGAAACTGAGACAGTGGTGAGATTTTACCAAATTTATAAAATATTTTACAAGAGCAATATCTATTCATTTTTAATATTCTTTCAATTATTTTGTAATGAAATTTCATTTTTTGTAATGAAATTATGATTCTTAACAATAATTTTTCTAAATGGTTTCCAGACAAAATCATGGTCATGATGATAACTTCCCTCCCATACTGGTGCATCTGTACATTTTAACCAAATTTAACAAGTAGAAGGGCATCAACAAGTCAATTTTGGTATAAACGTAATGACTAGATCTATACTGGATAACTCTTTCAGCCTTTATCAGGGTACCTATATACTCATGAAGTCCATGAGACTGATTTTTGCATGAGGAATCACAAATAGTTTTAAGAATGACAACATACCTTTTGTATTTTTCTGATGTGACTTGCTTTTCACACCTGAACTTTGTCTTATCAAGCGACATGGACAACCAAGAAACGTAGAGAGCCAGCCAGCAATTTTTTCTCCACAGTCATACGTTTTTACCCTATTACAAGAAGAGAGGAAGTTTAAATTTGATTGCCCAAACATTAATTTGAAAAACAGAACGCAAATTGTGAAAATGTTTATTCTGTTTCCTTCAATAGGAAGTACAGAATCCATACTGTATGATGAATGTCTGATATGAAGCTCTGCATGACTCTAACTCCTCATTTCCTCAAGTTTACTCCTTTCCTCTTGAAGCTGACTTTCACAAGATCTAATTTAGTTTACTACAGAAAATTACTATATGAATAAAGGATTAATCATAACACTGAAGATGCTGACTCTGAAGTACAATAAGTGGTTGCCCATATAGGAGCATTGCAATACAGTATTGTGAAATAGTCACACTCTGGTCTGTACTTTTTACTAAAAACAGAGAGGAATGATCTGAGTTCAATTTAAGATTGCTCTGCCATGTGTAACTTTTAATGATCCCATCCAGTACAGTGATGTTAGTTCTCTAATTTAAATCATGTTAGTACAGGCATTTCACATTAAAACATGGCTCCACTAACAGAGGCCAAGTATCTCTCTAAAGATGATTTCCATTACTTGTAAAATGTCTAGTGAGTTATGCAAGCTGGCAATAGAATTGCCTTCTTTATATGGATGTAATCTTTCCTAGAAGGACTTTGAATTCATCTCTCTCAATCCAAGAAGTCCACTGAAAACTGATGCTGTCTGACATCAGATTCCTCAGCCCTGAGTAAACTCAATGTCCATTTTCCAAATTCCAGACATCTATTTTAAATCAGTTGTATGGGTTTCACACACAGATAATGGAAAGACATAAGTAGTTCCCATCTATATTAGACCTCAGGATAGGATGACTCTCACTGTGGGAATGTTCAACTCTCTACTGACCACATAAAGAGATTTGACTGATACCTAACTTCAAATGTAAGAGGAATGTGACTTCTTATGCTGACCTAGGAAGGATTCCTGTAGCAAGGAAAGTGAAGTAGTTGTGTTCCTATGCTCACCTTGATGTCCTACCCAGCCAAAGAAGTTCATCTGCATGGAAACCATCTGCTTTGTGAAAGAAGAAAACAGATACTCACAGCAAAAGGGGTTAAACCCCAGGATTGAGAGGAAATTGGCTTGGCTTTACAAACTGCTCTGTCGGGTTAAACTGAATTTCACAGGTACAAAGCCAGCAGAAGTGAAACCAAAGAGATTTTATAATCCTGCATAGATCTGGTATCTCTTCAGTGCTTGTTCTGAATTTTGAATTATGGTGCAGCTCTACATCCCTCTCCCCACTCAGACTGGATAGATGTTAACCACTGCTGCATCTAGCCAGTGATGCCCTAGAACTGGAATGGTGTGCTGGTATGAGTATGAGATGGAGGCACCGTGTCAAGAAAGAGGCCAAAAGGTGAGTGTCCATGAGATTTCACAGTCTGAACTGTGTTAGGGAGAAGGCTGTTAATGAGAACACATGAATCTTCCATGATAAATAGTGCAGGTGAAACAAATTCCTCCAGTATTTTTTTCCACCTTCACAGAGGTTCTAGGGGTGTTTAAAATCTCTCCTGAGCCAATTGTCTCCAGCAGCCTGTTGGAAATTAATACTGTATGAATCAGGAAAAAAAATTGCCCTCTTTTTATACACTTATTGTTTTGAGTCACAGTGGCTGAGTTAGAGACTCACACCATTCTCGGTATTTCATCAAATGCCACCGTGTAGTTTTTGTATTCCAAAATGCCTGTTTTCAAATTGCTTTCCCTTATTGTCAGACCATTTTCTGAGCAAGTACCATCATCTCTTCAAGGTCTTAGTCAAAGTCATTCTGTTGTAGCTCAATTCTACTTGTTTTCTGCTTGTGTTTATTTTTGTGGAGTATGACTTTACATCTGTCAGCATTACATTTCATTTGGCACATGTCAGGCAATTTATAAAGGAGAGCCTATTTCTCTCTGATTTCACTTGCTGTTTGCCTTGAGTTTCCCACTCATCTTTCTATTATGTCATTTAGCTTCAGTGCGTTACAATTGGTCCCTCCAGCAGGGTAATTTACAGAACAAGATACAAGGACAGATGAAGTCTGAATATTGATCCCACGGGATATAATACAACAGGCTCAGTTCACCTTGTTCTTAACTACACCTTTGTCTTCTACCACTGCTACACTTGCCTTGATCTCTTTGATATTGCAGCCTGTCAAAGAGGAGGTTGTGTCGCTGCTTATTTCAGTAGAGCACCAACCTTGAGCATTAAGGATCTTCTAGAATATCAATCCTATCAACATTAGCTTCTACTTTCATCATTTATGTCACTGGTGGACATTGTACCAGAAAGCCAGATCCCTCTGATGTGAGCAGCACATGCTGATGGACAGCCCCTGCTGGGATGAAGGCTAACACTGATGAATTGCTTCAGAAGGGAAATTTGGGCTCATTAAACTTCTGTGGCTGCTGCAAAATTAAACTTCCTCACATGACTGCTTGCAGATCCTACATCATGTACTTTTCTCAGTTATCTCAGTCTAAATTCAGAGTAAGCCAACAGAACTGGATGAAATAACAGCATCAGAGCACAGAATTAATACATAGAAAATACATTCACTAGGCATTTCTTTCAAACAGAAGCCTTTTAACAAAGACATTGGCTCCACTGCTCACCTGAGACATGTTGCAGAAAAGACCCCTGACCACAAATCACCTCCTGTCCTCTTGCAAAGCACTGGTTTTCTCATTATTTTCAGCCCTGGAGGCTTCTCTGCTGAAACACTAGAAACTGGCATCAGTGGTATTGGGTCTCCAAGCAGTTTGAGAGCCTCATCAATGTTCACTCATCCTGCCTTACTTCCTGTCTTGTTTATTTGCTAGTCACAGTCCACTCCTTGCAATTTGCTTTCACAACCCCTTTCTTGTTCATTCTGTTCTTTCCTTCCTCCACAGAATACTAAGAAGTTTCCCATGAAAATTTCAAATTTGATACAATAAAAATGACACAGTCAGTTACATGAAAGAGAAGCTACAATAAACAGTATGGCAACAAATTTTATGCACACTGAGAGAAAGATAACTCAGGCTGTTTTATAGCCTGTACTAGATGGGCTTACCATGGGGAGGCTAGGGATGAGTCAACAGTAAGGGAAGTGGGACAGATGGTTAAAACAAATGACTCTTGGGTGGATTCCACTACCTGAGGAAAATACACTTCTGAGGAAAAGATCCTCTTTATCATCTGAATAGGTAGTAGAAAAGAAGGAGAAGATAGTTTTCTGCATGGCTCCGTGGGGAAATTGCCACGTCTTCTGGTGGTTTGTTTATATGTTACTCAGAGACGCAAATCTAGAGGGTTACAAAGAATTAGTATACCTAGTGAAAGGGAGACATAAATCTTTAAGTGGCTCTTTTAGTTGGACTTACCAAGAGACTCATTGAAAAGAAACATAGTAGATAATGCAAATGTACTTTAGCAAGGTACTTGATACACTGCCACTCAGAAACTTAATGAGACTGCAGGAAGTTCTTAGAAAATATGATGAATAAACACTTAAGTTTATGGATTGGATATAATTTTATTCCTAATGTTATATTCACTGAAGTGACATGTCTCTTGATCAGAATTAATGTTATTTAACTTACATACCTGTAGTCAAGATGGTTCAAGGGACACCGATCAACATGGGTGGTCAAAACAAAATTAAAAAGGGTTGTAAATATGGAAAGCTGTTTAAAAGCTTCTAGCAATTTTAAATCTATGCAGTATGAAATGGGCAAAGCTGCTAACATCATCACTATTAAATGCGGGAACAGAATTCAAGCCCTGCTGAGACCCCAGCTGACATTTGGAGGTAACTGGGGACACCTTCTCCTTTTCTCATGCTTGGAGCAAGTAAATAAAAAGATCTCACTCATTCAAGAGAGGGCAAATTCAGTTTACTGTAGTTTCCTTCCACTCCTTGTTTTATGTTTTAAAATTTTTTACTGTTTTCTATCAGACATGCTGGGCATGCCAACTTACTTATTTAAATAGGACCACTCTCCTGGTCCACTTATCATTCATTGCTCTCCACCATTTTTTCAAGAACTTCTGTCTGTGTATACATCTGTTCACATCCTGAGTGCCACTACAGTGATTTTCAGCTTCAGTACCTCTCTGCTCTCACCTACCTGTGTGAACAGACTTTACTCTCACAGATCACAGCCTCTTTTCCAGTATTGTCTTCTAATGGCACAGATATTGGGTCCATGCCTAGGTGGGAAGACAGAAAGTCATATTTAAATAAAAAAAATTATGAAGAATGATAGGATAATGAAAAAAGTTCCCATTTTTGCTCCTTTTCACAGTCACAGCAGCCTCACAAACAGCAAATAAAAAAATCTTTTTTCTTTTTGCTAGAATTATATCCTCTGCCGGCAGGTGGCTCCAAATGATAAAACAAAGCACAAAGGCTGCAGATGACCTTGGTACTCAAAGCATATTTTAAAAATACACAATTTCAAAGCTTTGAGTAATTTCCTTCTCTGTTTGTCTCAGG
This sequence comes from Passer domesticus, assembly GCF_036417665.1. Lineage (NCBI taxonomy): Eukaryota > Metazoa > Chordata > Aves > Passeriformes > Passeridae > Passer > Passer domesticus. The sequence continues at coordinate 96,236,765 of NC_087474.1, forward strand.
CAACGAAACTGGCACAGAATTATGGCCTCAGTCACGATTTCTGTTGAAAGGATGGTTCTTCTGACAAGTCAGGAGATGATGTTAAACACTGTAATGTTGGAGTAGAGGGGTTGAGCGATCTGAAAGATGAGATATGGAGAAGGGGGGAAGTATAAAAGAGGCACAGTCTGTTCAAAAAAAGAAATATACTGTGAGACAAAATTACAATAATTTAATGACAAGACAAAATGTATGGAAAACTGCAAATGAGACAGTTATTCCCATCTATTCATCTCCAAGTTTAAACCACCTGAGGATTCCCTGGTAATGGTCTATCTTAACTTCTCCCACGTTTTTCTCATCTTGAACAGAATGAGCCAAAGAGACAGAAAGAGTACTGTAGGTTGCTAGAAACGAAAAGCTGTACTACTTTTCTTTCTGTTAATTGAAAACAATAATCTTAAATGAAGAACAAATTGTTTTACTGTGTGACTGCAATGAATCTAGATTTTCCATTACACTGCAACATATATTAACCAAAACCTTGACACCCCCCATTTCCCAGAATTATAACTACATATTTTGATATTATACAATATTGTAAAACAAATAAGAATCATGCTCTACCAGCTCTGTGATATGGTGAAATCAAGTTGGCTTATTTTCTTCTGAAGTGTAATAAAATGTAGTTCAGATTCATTGTAACACCACTATCAACTCTGTTTCGTGCATGTCTTACAAAATAGAAAGTGATCTACTTCTTCTTTGGTTAATTATGTTAGTATATGTCATAAGTCAAGACAGAGGGGGAAAAGTTGGGTTCACTTAAGAAAATAATACATGTAAAAATTCTTTGAACTACCCTGTAACAACCTGGAAAAAAAAAGCCAATGTTATTATCTTATCAACTAGAACTTGGGCTTTGAAACAATTAAACATTAGAATCACTCCCTCTGGAAAAGATGAGTTTGAAATATTTCACCCTGCATGCACTCTTAACTGTTACATCTTTCAAATACTTTCTAAGAAAAGCATACTCACAAAATTTCTTAAAATAGAATTTCAGGGCTTTAAAAAGGCTTTTATACACCAGCAAGTGTACCACATTTTTATTGAACAGTACACATTTTACAGTGATGTTTAGGTCAGTTAAACATTGTTAATTACAATTTTATTCTGTCTTTAAGGCAAAAAAAAAATAAAGTAGAATGTTGCCAGTTACTAAAGTGCAAAAGCTGTCGTTCTCCATGGTAATTTGCTTGATAATAAAATTCACAGATGTGCTCACAGTATTAATATAAAAAATTCTTATCGTTATAGCTCCTATTTTCAGTCAATGAGGAAAATTAGAGATCTGTTATTTCAATAGACTGAAATATAAACCATTCATGTATATTCTTTCATCAGTGTATGCACTTAATTCCCATTATTTTTATTGGCAGTAACACGACTATTTGAAGGCACAATAAACTCCATAAAGTGCAATTAGCTGCTGAGTTTTGCTAGCATCTTTCTACTCCAATATTTTAAGGTGCCTCCTCGACACTCAGAATTTCTCCCACTGTGCAGTGACAAACTAATGCCCAACTTGCCAGTGTAATGCTGATTGTGTAGCTAAAATGGAAAGAGAAAAATTAGTCTTTTCCAGAAATGTATTCTCAGCTGAATTCTGTTTGGCTACATATTTGTGTAGGTCAGGAATAAGTGCAATGTAATCTGTGCTCCCACATATTTGATGGAGGAGGACAAGGAAATTTCCCTTGATTCTCACTCCAGTAATAGGGCTTCTGGAAATGAAGGCACTTGATCCTGCCCACCTTTCAGTTACTGGGAGCCAAACTTCTGATAACTTCATTCAAGATACATGAAATTCTTTCTCTCCATGAGGGCTGATTTAGAGTTGTACACTGATTTTCTCTAAGTGGGTTCTGTGTGGCTTTGCTATACTCTGAACAGCAAACAAAATAGGGAATGCCTGTTGACAACCTAAGAAAAATAAGAAAGCCTAAGAAAATAATTCTGACAAAATTGAGAAATGCACTTTCTAAAATTAAAATCTCACTCCCTCTACTGAAGAAGTACAGCCAGTGAGAGAGTATGAATAAGCCCTTCCTCTCCCTCTGCTCTTGACTCCTTCCTCAGAGATCCAGGAAATACCTGCAGCTCCTCAGCTGCCATGCAAGCCAACAAATTTTGCAGGCATGCCAGGCAAAAATCCTAAGTCTTCAGGCAGCTTTGGGCTTGTGTCTTTGGGCAGAGCCCCACTCTGCCATCCTTGCTACCCACAGTGGATGGTGGCAGGATAACACAGCTGGGTCGGTCAGACAGCAAGGTCTGCCCGTCCACATCTGGGGCTACAGAGACACTCAACATACAGGGGTTAAAGAACAACCCTGAAAGGGTGTCTCAGCACATAGAGAATTCAGCAAAAGGTGTTAAAGTAGTTACAGTCACACTAAATCATGCTGACAAATTTTTCTTGGACAGAGAAGACAGAGACTATTAAGCCACATTGAAATAAAATAGCCATAAACAAATTTTCTGCTAATGAAAACTTCTAGAGGGAGAGGAACACATGTGCCTGGAGGGGAAGAGAGAACAGACTCGTTATGTTTCAAAAGTGGCACAGATAAAGTATTCACCATAATCTAACAGTGCAGCAGCAAAACGCTCTTAAAAACCGCTGTGTACTCAGGCTACGTGGGATTCGGCTCGCCCGGCTTCAGGCACCTACCAGAGGGCTCTCTCTTTTGGAGAGAGGAGCCTCCAGCCAGCAAAGCGCGCCCCGGGCGGAGGTGCGCGCCACAGGCGGCGCTGGCAGCGGGAAAAGCGCAGATAGCCGCGGAAGCGGCCGGGAAGCACCGCGGGTACAGCTCCCGGCAGAGGCGAGGCAGCCGGGCTGCGCTGCCACCGCTCGGCTGGAGCCGCTGGGCTTGCACAGCCACGGAAGCAAGGGCACGGCAGAAATGGAAAGAACAGAGAAACTCGGCGCAGGGACTGTGAGGGCAGGGGGAAGAGAGATGGAGGACACAAAGCTCAGCTTGGAAAGGTGCATGAGGCTGTGGCTGAGCAATGGTGGATTGGGTGGGTGGCATTCCGTGTGTGGATGGAGGAACCGAGCACGAGACCTGGGGGTGGCTGTCGCTCACCAGGCCAAGAGCTACGGATCTGAAATAACATCGGGACATCAGCCACCGACACGGGAGAGAAGGTTCTGAGCTTCAGAACAACCAGCCAGGCTCAAGCGAGTTCCACTGCTCCCCACCACATGGATCACTGCTCACATCCAGCATTCAGCTTCAGCTCCTACACTTGCAACCAGCTACAGACAGGCTGGAGGTATGGTGATAGAAGAAGCAGGGATTAATGTGGGATTTGCAAGGAAAGAGTCAAGTTATTAAATGAAATTTCTCTGCCATTAAATGATTTAACTGGAAGATATAACACTGACCTATGTTTGTGAAGGGATAAAAGAAAAAGATTAAAAATTTAACACCAACAAACAAATAATGGATTTAGACTGTAGGTAAGAAGAAAGAAAACATAATAAATATTGGAACAACTTCCTACAGATTTATCTGCTCAGCCTTACCCTGCTGGTTCATATGTGTTCCCATCATTGTGCCATCTTAGGAGCAGTAAGCTCTGGAATACACTCCCCAAGGAAAAGACTCCCATTATCTCACTGTCAAGAATTTTAAAAAATGCCACAGGTTGCAAGAACATCATGGGACTAAAAAACAGCAGGACTATTAGAAAAGAGGTCCCAGATCACCTAATGGGCTAGGATTTTGGTAGCTAGAGTCATTATACAAAGAATAAAATTACTCCACTCTTACACACTGGCTGTACCAAAGTGGGCTTGTAAATAAATGGCAATGCCATTCCCATTACAGCACACTGATCAATTACTTTTGGGTAGAAAAATGATCAATGAACTTGGACAACCACTTCTGTGTGGAAATGGTTCTCACTTTCATTGGAAGGAAGGCAAATGACAGTGAAAACTCCAAAAAAGACACACAGTAAAATGCAGAATTTAAAGCCAAATTTCACTCTGGCACTAACTGTGGCAAGAGATTGTAAATCTCAGTGTGAAATGGATGCCTTGACTGTCATTTTCATCTGGGAAAACTTCCTCCTGACTCCCTGAAGTATGACAGGTGTTACTGACAGGTGTTATTGACAGGTGAACATACTAATGGGTAGGCACTTATCTGAACAAGTGCTAGCAAGGAAAAAAAATGAAGAACAGACTCAGAATGGTCAGAAAGGAAGAGTGATGGTAAGGAAATAAATCTCTAGAAATAATCAGTTCTGAAGCACTTGATAATTTAAAAGTTGCGGGAGAAAGCTGTCTGTGCAGCACTACTACAGAAATTTGAGGTGCAAGGTGCTCCATGTAGAATTGAAATGAATTAATGATAGATTTTCAAGGAAATAGTATGGAGGAAAGAGGGGAAAGCATCAGTGTGTGTGCCAGTGAGCAAGTCTGGAATCCCTAAGAAGAGACTAGTTTGTGTTTGGGATTGGAAACACAGAAAATAGCACATGATTAGTGGAAATATCAAACTGTACACTTGAGAAACCCATTTCAGACAAAAAGAATCAACAAGTCAGACTTAAATCTATGGCAAATTCTCAGACAGTTGGAGATGACAACAACCCTAATGTTCACACAGAAAGGAGACTGTGGTTACAGATCTACTCAGATGGATTTCTAATAAAGGGTGAAAAATCTCAAGACAGGTTCCCTTGTTTTGCTCTAGCTGCTGAAAATGTGGGCATGTATATTATTAGTGGTTAAGACATCAGAACATGTTGGACCCAGGGAAATGATGAACACCATTCAGACACATGCAAACTCAGCACTAGTAATGACTTCTGTGGAATTCAAACCCATTCTAGTGATCAGTGGCAATGACACTGTTATGAAAACAAATAATTTTCACCCCTGAGTAGTAAAGAGCTTTCTGTAACACTTTACATATTTTTTCCCCCCTCAGCAGCAAATAAAAAGGATTTTGATAATTCCCAGGAAACTTAAACATCATGAAATATTTGCCTGCTAGTGCAAGTCTTTAATTGAGTTAAATAATGTCTGGTCCTTATTTTAATTCATACTATTTTCCACTGAACACTTTACCCCTCTAATCCCACAGATGGGAGGAGAAAGAGAGATACAAAATGGGAAGGTGTTTAATGTTAAGGCTTCTATTCCTTTTGCATCATTGACAATCCCTTCAGGCTATGGGACTTCATGCTATGGAGAGACATTAGTCAGTAAATTTCCTTTCTCCATCCTGGAGCATTCACTTTGTGAATGTACATAAGGAGTCACTGTCTGCTCTCTGCCTACCCAACAATAAGTTAGGAAGCTCCCCAGGGCTGCATATAACAGGCTGGGCTTCATTGCCCACAGCTGGCACAGAACTTGTCCCTAAAGTGACAAGAAAGCATGCACAGCATTCAGTAGTTTTGTGGGAGCATGCAGGTGTCCCTGCCTAGAAATCTGACACCAATAAAGAAGGGAAGGAAAGGATATTGTTTACTAACCTTCTGCCTGAATGACCATCATTTTTTGCTTCAGATCAATTGAGGGATTCACAAGACACAACCTTGGTTCCTGCTTCTGAGTCATGCAGACTCCATTCTGGTTTACAACCATCCAGTTGCGGTCATACAGCAAACCCTGGTTTCCTACTGGCCATTCTGTAACCTGGGAAAGCATCAGGAGGGGGTTTAAAAAAGAAAAGAGAGGGAAAAGAATCCATTCATCAAAGATAAAGATATCACTGCACAAAGCTGACAAAAAAAATCAAATTACTCAAAGTTGTTACATATTATAATGCAGTTTAACAGAGGTATAAGAATAAACAATCTCTGAAACACTGAAAACTGTCTTCAGTTTTATACTCATTCATTTTTAGGACCTATTCCTCCAGAAATTTTCATTTAACTTACAAAGCACAGAAATTTTATGGGAATTTTATGAATGAAGGCAAAACCAAACAAACAGAAAGCAGGAAAACTGTGAAATTCAAAATTCTGAAAAAACTTTTTTTTTATAAAATGGGATCACTTTATCAATTAATCCATTTGAGAAAATCTCTGCCACTGAAGCTTCTGGTTTTGCTGGGAGAATAACAGTTTCCTTAAATTCCCTTAGAACAAAACACATTGTCTTTGCTATCTGTTCTTCCATTATGTCTACAACAGTCTTTACATTGAATAGCCCATACAAGAATATTGTCCTTGCTTTCACATACATTTTTCTGGTGAAAAGAACATCTGTTTCTGATGCTACACAGATGGTAATCTTGAAATCCAAAAAGAGAGCAATTTCAGTAACGCCTTTGGGTGACATTAATATCTGCTTTCTTCTCCAGAATGTTAAAATATTAATAGCATTCTTGTAATATAAAGCTGGCCACTAACATATTCTTCAGCTCACGTATGCTTTCTAGTCACAGTTGAATAGGGAGAAAAGTTTACAGCTGAACTTCATTGAAGTCTTATAGAAAAGCTGAGCACATCTCACATGAAATAGCCCACAAAAGACTTCAGCAAAAACCTATTGAGTAAAAGATATGTCAAGCACAGCCGGACACTATGAAGAATAGCAATAGTCTGGAAGCACTAGCTAGATTAATTAAAAATCACATTTTTGTTTATCATGTGATCAACCCAAAACCAGACAGAACCTAAAATATCTCGTTGTTAGAAACTTTTCCTGTTTTTATAAAAGCCTGCAGCAGCAGTTTGACACTGCCTGACTATAGAAAGCTAAAGGTAGAACTGAAAATTCAAAGCATCAAAGCTGAAATAAAAATAATTTCACCACAGTGCTACCAACTATACTGAATACAGAAAACAGAAAAATAAAAAGTAGGAGAAGAAACATGTTCTATCAACCCACTTGATTTATAATATTAGTTGGCAATTTTTAATGTAACTGTGGATGAAAATTCTGTGATAAATAGAAATTTTAGGTCTGACAGTGTCATCTGAAATCACATTATCCATGTACCTCAACTGTCAGCACCTCAGCTATGTTAACCTTTGCCCTGTCTTTTTTAGGAAAGGAATCATAGCCCAAAGACTGCAATATCAGCTGAAGAACACACTTTTGTTCTTAGTGGATATTATTCTTTGGAGAGACAGCATTTTTGGTTATCCTGTATAATTAGACTCCAAAATGCATTTGAACAGCTGGTGATCATCTGAGAGCTGCAAGAATTTCCTGCTAACAAATCTCCCTTCCAAAAAAGAAGACCATTAATGGGTAATACATCCTCCTATGAACCCAACAGATCTCTACAGGATTTGATAGATATAGAGAGCATAATAAACTAAAAAAACAGAAAAAATAGAAGACCACAAAGTTTCTCAGTTCCCTATTGCAACATTCAGTTGTTTTGGTTCCACTTCAGGACAGCAATCTTTTTCAGGAAATAGCTTAAGTGTTTGCTTACCGTTCACTGAAGGCAAGAGGCTTTATGAGCAAAATAAAACTTCTCTTTAATTAGAGCTTCAGGTAGTTCTTGCATGCTGACAGGCATTAAAGTGTAAGCCCAGCTAACTAGCTAGCAGATATTTGGAAATAATCAACACCTTCCACTCAAGATACCTCTGACAAGTACAAAATAATGGAAACTTACTCCATGCTTCACTCACACCACAAATGTGATGCAGTCCACGACTACAGGTCCTCAACCCATTTTTCCCCCTTCCTCTGGGTATTTGCCATTGTGGTGAGAGTCACACACTGTGCCCTGCAGTGAGTCCCTGTCCTGTCATGGATGTTCTCTGTGCACTGTCAGGTGCCCAACTCCCTCTCCACTTTTCAGCTCACTATATTGCACATGCTGCTAGGACCCTGGTAAAGGAAGTTGCAACAACAAAATAACTGTGGTCTCCCTTGGATGGAGAGTCACAGACAGCTCTGAACAGCCAGAGCTGGCTTGCTGCCAATACTGACAGTGGAGATGAGCAAGGAAGAGCACATTCATTTCTTCTCTCAGCACTTAGGCCTGTGCAGAGCATATCCTGCCCTTATTTCAAAGGGGCTGAAGGGATTGTTAAATAAAGTAAAACAGAGCAGGTTAGCAACCATGGCAGTGAACAGTAGCGCATTGTATAGCCTGTAATGTGATTCCCTGAAGTTGTCTGGCCATCTCTGGCTACTGGGACAAATTAAAAGTGGGAGGACAGAAGGAAAGCAGGGAGAGCATGGTTTTACTGATAGATACCAGCATAAACCTTCATTCCAAGCATGGCAGGTGATGATGCACCCCAGGACCAATGTATGGTCTCCTCTACCTGTGATGAGGATCATTGCATAGTACAGCCAGTACTTGGTATTGTCCCATCAGCTTTAGTCCATCTTTTCCTATCGCAAAATGAAAATATCCACTGCAAAAACACATGGGGTTGTTTTGTCAGAATTTTCTATAAAATATTTTGGGCTGCATTTCTCCCATGGTTCACAGTAATGTCATCATGAAGGCTAACACAGTTTTTTAACACATTAAAGGAATCACTAAAAAGGCTTTAAATTATCTAAGTTTAATAATATAAGTGGTCTTACATATAATTTATCCACTGATCTCTAGGAATTTGCATTGTATTTTAAATTAAAAGCTAGTTTGTCTTCTCTGTTGAGATGCAATTTTTTATACTCTGAAATCTACTGCAAGAATAATAAAGTTATTAATTAGTTATTAGTTTAAATTCCTAACCTCTTTCAGTGGGCACATTGCATTATATAATTATGCAAAAGTCATCAACATGAGAGATGTTCCTGTTTAACAATGCATGTTTAAAACACATTTTATGCTGGAAAAAATAAAGTGGTCTGGGATAGAGGTTACTCCTCTGCTTTTCTCCATTTAATAAAATAATTGTAGGGAAGAAAACTACATTTGAGAAGTTGAGCTAGAAAATTCTGCCCTCTGCTTCCTGCACCATGTGTACAAAATCCATGGGACAACAGTGGCCAGGAACACTCCATGTAATTCTACAGAAACCACCTGACCTGCAGCAAAGTGACAATCTTCATGCCAAGTTTCGTCCTCCCAGCTGCCAAAGCACTCTGCACTCTAATTTTCTCTGGAGGTCAAGAACCTCTCATACTAAACCACTTAGAATAGAACAGAGAAATCAGAGTTTAGGAGAGCAGGAGATTATGTGACTCTAAAGAGGAGATCAAACAGCTGTGAGTTTGCACTCACATCCTCCTCAAGTTTGTCCTCCTGCCACTAATCATCTATCCTGCAGCCAGCAACTCCGTGGGCATATTTCAGTGGCAGATGGGCTGAGTTCTGCTCACAGCTATCTGGAATTTTCCACTGCACACATTATTTCAGGAAAACTCAAGTGGTCATGTATTTACAATAAACCCTAGTTACAGCACATGCTAAAGGTCTGACCTCCCATACCAGCAGGAGGCCTCCGCTTGAACCTACAAATCTACGAGCTTTTGATCTCAAATATCAAAGTATTAGAAGGTGAATGAATTTACTACCACTCAGCATTTGAACCACTTCTACCTTTTCACATCAGCTATCTGAGTTACCCTATAACTGATAAACATGGAGAAAAAAATTTTAATTGGGAAAAATACTGTTCTAAATTGCCAGCAACTACAAAGCATCTAAAGCTATTTTAGATTAAAAACAAGACACTGATTTTCAATTCTTGGATTCCAGTCAAAGACTAAAGCTACGTGATTACTTTAGAACTACTTCAGAAGTTTATGCGTTTCCTGAAGTAAGGAGATAATACAATGTTAAGTGTGAAGTCTACTAAAAAAATCCACTAAACAAATGGCAAAAGAATAGTTTTGCATATGATTCAGTCTTTTCAAGATAAAGCCTAGAGATTCTGGTATAATCAATATTTTAGAAGAAAAATCATTTTCAGGATTTTATTCCATTTAATTGTGGTAAGGTTTCTTCTTTAGCATGTCTTGCTTTACACTCCAGTGCACATGACATACATTGTTTTCCTGTTTCAAGGGGATGCAGGCTGAAGCTGCAGTAATGACATATAAAAACATATATATATATATATATATATATATATATATATATATATAGGTACATATTGGAGGTTAGTGCACTCTGCAGGGTCTGGGTCCTGGCAGCCATGGCTTTCTATTCTACTCTTACTCATTGGGAAGAGGCTAAGCCACTTGGTGATTTAGAATGGGATAATTGAGATTTAAAGTTCATTTTACAAATGGTGGTCTGTAAGATGGTATTTTTATTTCTTCTATAGGCAGGCAGTGAGACTGGCAGATCTTTCACAGGCTGGTTATAAATGTATGACAGGTCTAGAAGTGCCAGTCAGACTTTCAGGAAGAAAAAAACATGAAGAACGTCTAGTGGACAGGAAGAAGGTCACAAAAGCAAACATATTTTTTGCAGGGATTTACTTCAATATAAAAACACCATCACAATCAAAATACTCTTTTGACTTCAACTCCTGGCCTGCTTTCCCAATGCAGAGAAAGCCAGAGGATAACAACAATTTCCCAGTTGTTAGGTCAACTTTTACTGTTCTTTTGTATGCGCTTATATATCTTCTATAAACCACATGAAAACCACATAGAAATACACAAAAATTACTTTTAACTAGAGGAGAAGAGCTAAATTATCTTCATAGTCAAATTCCAGTCCCTTCCAATACCATATAGTAAATGCAGTATTTGTTTAATTTTCTGTTACTCTTTGGGAATACAGGCTCTGACAGTGCTTAGATTAAAGGGCTCTAATGTGGCTGAGGCTTTGTCATTAAAAAATCAAAACAGATTTCAGAAAATACTCTAGACATGCAAAATTAAACCTCATAATATAGTTGCGGTTTTTATATCTGTTTTTAAATTATTCAGATCAGCTACTGTTAGCTGCATAATCTAAGTTGCCTTGGATTCCTCTTGCAGTCAATGAAAAGAAACAGAAATATCCAGGAAAATTTATTTCTCCTATTGCAGATGCCTATTTTATGTTAAAAGGAATAAGCAGGTGCTTATCCATCTCTCAGTGCTTACAGAACAGTGTTGAGCTGTAGTGGTGGAAGCTGAGGTAAGATGAGTCCTGTTTTCACTCTGGGTCCATTAACACATGCCTGGCACAAGCACTGTGCATGAGGCATGGGGATTTCCACGCTCCATACAGAATTGCAGTCCTGTCTGCCGGGGAGTACCAGGTTTGTGGGAATTTATCATCTAAAGCTGTTTCCCCTCACAGAGCTTGAAGAGGAGAAATCCCGCTCAGCTTGTAGGGAAACATAAGCTTTCTTTCATGCTGAGGTATGTCTTACCTGCTCCTGGGCACAATCACTTTAAAGCCTTCCTTGTGCTGAATGTTGTGGCGCGTATCTCACAACACCAGCCTGCATGTCAAAACCAGAACTTAACCCCAAAGGTGCATGAGTACTGCCAATGTATTTCAGCAGCTTCCACACTGGGCTTCTCTAATACAGCTATTAAAACTGCAATGCTTCAACAAAGGTTAAAAAATTTTCACATGAAATGGGCAATTAATTTGATTTTCTAAACAGTTTGATCTAGTGGGAGGTTAATAAGGGGTGGAAATTGTTTGTTCAGGTCTCATTTGATGCTCAGGATTGTGTCTCTGGATTAAAGACATCATAAGCCAAACCAAATTTAAAAATACAGATGTTTGGTTGATCATTTAATAGTGTTTAATTGCCCAACCTCTCTGCACTGAGAAAGAAAAAAAACAACAAAACATGATCAAAATCTGCTGAGAAGCCCTATTTGAAATTCAGGAGATTTGTCACTGGATTTGACCCCAATTTTCTCTCAGATGTGAGACACTGACCTACACCAGTAAGTTTGCATAGGGAAAGTTATACCATTATTGACATTCATTAAATCACTTCCCAGTATGGTACTAAGCAGAGTGACATTCTAGGTCATGTGTGGGCTATACACCTATTTCATCGTGCATTATTTAAAAAAAAAGTCACAGCTAAGGTGATGATATTATTAACTTGGTAAAAAAGCAATTAAAATCTTCAAAGAGTGAACTTTCAAATAGCACAGCAACACTTAAATGTCATATTTCTGTTGCAAATGTATTTTTAATGATAACATTTCTTTGTAATGTAAATCAGCCGCCTCTCAATTATAACATGTTAATCAAGTTATTTCTCAATTGCTGCCTACCCATCAATGCCTACAAGTCCATCACATGTCATTCTGTAAAAGCATACTAATTACTTGATTATATTTTAGTCAAGTTTTGCAAATCCAACTATTTTCTTCAAGACAGCATATTACGTGCAGATTTGCCTGTTGTGGGGGAGGGGAGAGCAGAAGACTCATTTACCCTCCTCCCCTGTAACTTCAACCTAATTCAAAATCCTTCAAGGTAGCCTAACATGTGGGACTTGATCCCAGAAACTGGAAAATATGAAACATGGGTACCCACACCCTGCTTCCTAGTATCTCATACACACAAGTCTGATGAAAAACACAGGGCTGAGCTGCACAAATACTTCTAAATGGTTCAAAGCACATACCTCAAATGCAGAGCAGGATTTGATTGGGTAGAGGTAAATTTTGGCAACAGTGATGGGCTTGCCACCTTTTCTACACATTGGCACTGCAGTCTCAGAAACAGCTGCCCTCATGCTTTCTGCCTCAGGCTCTGGGGGCTGCCAGCTGCCAGTTGTCTCTGCCTCAGATGGAATATTCCCGAGTTCTCTGTCAGAGATTTGCAGTATTGGAGACAATTTATCTGCCTTGTTAAAGGAAAGGTGGTCGTCTGGAACAGACTCTGTCGTCAGCTTTGTAACAGACTGGAGAGGAATCTCAGCAACCGAGTTGGAGAGTCTGGTGGCTATGATGAAATTCAAAAAAGTCTGTGCATCTTCAAAAGAAGACATATAGCCAAAGGATATTCTCACAGAACCAGTGGGACGTCCATCAACTAGGTCTATGTTATCTCCACAGACATGGCCAGCCTAGTTTGAAATAGGAAGAAAATCAGAGAGCTGTCATGACACTTTGATTTATTTCTATCTAATTTTACCTAGTTATTAATGAGTCTCTTCATCCTAACCTGAAAAACTGTTGTAAAAAGTAGAAGGTTAACTCATCAATGCAAACAGAAAATGAAGGAAAAACCCCTCAATCATCTTATGATTTACTAAAACTAGGAAGATAATTTTGAGCTGCTTGTCCTATTCTATTCTAGGGGAAGAGATACTTCCCAAAAACATATCACTTAAAGGTTATATGTCCCACGATGGTCAGCTCAGACAATCTCCAGAGATATTCCATAGTTCATTTGGATTCAAACTGTGATGTTATGTTCAGATAAGTGAACAAACCATGAGACGGTTGATTTTTTTGGGGCAGTTTTCTTGATATTCACTGTCAGAAAAGTGCCATTTTATACCACCAGTGGCTTTATCATGGCTTGTGTTTAATAGTCCAAACAGCAGAGAACTAACTCATTTGGGATAGCAGCAAAGCAGAGACTTCAATCTAGAGCTCAGACATCCTAAATGACATAGGTATATCCAACAAATCTGTCTTGCTGATCCAGTCAACACATTGCTTTCAGGATAAAGGGAACTAGTCTTTCCTCTAACACTTCCTCCTTTGAAGAGCACAAGTTTTTACTTGAAAAAATTTTGTTGAAAAATTTTTTGAATGCCCTATAATGGTCTCCATATAGATACCCCTCTGATAGGTCTCTCATACAAGACCCTGTAGAAAACTCTCCCTTAAGAGCAAAAGTTTCTCATTCTTTAAGTGAGTCAGTGAGTGCTGCCACTCACCAACAGTGAAGCAAGCTAGAGTCCCCCTTTGTTTATCCACTTAATAGCAGCTCATCAATGGACTTAAGATTTATCATATTCCCTAAGTGCAGCAGCTGTTTTTTTTTCCTCAGAATTTAATTTATTTACACATTTTTTGTTACATTAAAAATGGACATGTGAATAGTTTATTTACATGAGGGCTTTTTTTAAAGCAAGAAATGTCACAGGACAGTGAACACAGATGCCATTTATGCAAAGAGAAATAAAAACCTATGACAAAGTATGCAACACAGTAGTAAATATTTTAATGCAGTGTGAAGTAGTTTTTATCCTTGACAACAGAGCAGAAGCAACATTTTCAAAATTAGGTTGCATCTGTTAATATACCCTTCTGTAACCCTTCTGCCAAGTATTGCTTGATTGATTGAGGGGAGAGATTCCTACTGTGCAAATAAGTAAACTAGTTCCTACATAACATTCTAGGAAAACTAACCACACTTCTCCAGGGACACTTGAAGACAGAAAGTCCTCCCTCACAGGCATTTTATCATGTACAGCTTCATCAGGGAAGGAAGAATACAGCCAGCACCCTGGGAAAAGACGAAACTGAAGTATATGTGCAAATAACATGATAAAAGATGTCTTCCTTTACACAGTAATGTTGTCAATAACTCATCCTGATCCTTCTCAAAGCACTGATGGGAATGGAATGTCCCCAAATAATGACTGTGTAACTGTGCCACCTCATTATACAACCTGTGGCAATTAAGTGTCTCTCCATAAATTTAACTTTGGCCTATCCCCATTTAAGTGACACAGACCTAAAAGAAGTCACTCACTCCTTAGCAAAATCCTCCTTGTATAAGGAGATCCAGGAGCATTGCAGCAGGTTATTTGGCATTTTTCACCTCAGAAAAAAGGTAGACTCTTTTTTGTTTTCTCAGAGGAGACCGCTTCCATGGCAAGTCAAAGCACCAAATTCCCAAGGAAGATATTAAAGAACTGTAGCAGCCTTTAAGAAGTTGTGCTATCAGTTCTGCATGTAAATGTGTTTGCAAAATTATCTATACATCCCTGTGAAATTATAAGGGAGCTATAATATCATTACAGCAATTAGATTTTTTTACCTTTTGAAGAACGTCATTAATAAAGTTTTTGATTGTTCTGAATTAATTTACTGTAATTTCAAACTCTGACAAATATGCAGACAGGAAGCCTCCTCCACTTCACTGTAATACATCCTGCTATACATCTTTTAATGACAGTTTATGGAAAATATTAGTAATCTTGAAAACAGTCTTTACATTCATATTCTAAAAATCTAACACACCAGTAATCTAAGTAGATTTAATCTAAATTTGCTTCATTCTCTGAGATTCACAGTGTATTTGCCTTTATTGTTTCCTGTCCAATTTGCGTATGTATTTTAAATTGTAATACCCAACAGCAACAGGTCTATAAGACTTGAACATGAGTATGTACAATAATTAATTAGGATACTTAAAGAAAAACATGAGAGGAATTGTCCAGGAAATTCTCTTCTGCTGGAAGTATTGATACCATGCAATTCCAAAACCAAACAAGAAGGCCCAATTTCCTATTCTCCAATGAAATAATAACAAGCAACACATACTTCTCTGCATCCATCAAATGATTTTTTTTTTAATACCTCATTTCAATGAGCTGAGTTTCAATCAATTTAGTTCTTTAACAAGGCAAAGGAATTGAAAGCTTAAAGAAAACAAGTCAAATTTAACTTCATTTGTAAAGTCACAGAGACTTCAAACCATGGGATGTGATTCACTTTATCTTTTAACTTCCAGCCACATTCAGAGACTAACCTGCAGGTTCCTTTGGATGTCCTCATTGCTTATGTCCAGATGCATCTGGCAGGCTCCCGTGTTGCAGAAGCAGCCTGTGCGAACATGTATGTTGTGGAGACTCGCCATGCTGTCCACCTTCCCAATCCAGCAGAAGACACCGGAGAAGAATGAAAAATAGACATTTTAAAGTTGTGGTCAACAAGATACAGTGTTTAAAGGTAGAAATCCATGGAGGTAAATTATGTCTCTAAACAACTAACAATTTACTGCAGTTTTTACCATTCCCGTACAGATTTTGCATTTTTAAATTTTATTACTTCAGCTAGAAGAAAGCAGTGGTAGAAGCAGAGATGTTTACCTTAGCATGGAGCAACTACTCCACAAAAAACACACACAACAAGGTCCTGAGCCTATGAATGCCAGTACAACTGCTGAATTTTAAAGCTGTGAACAGGTTTATTCACATCAGTGCTGCTAATTACAGACCTGCAGCCAGGTGTTACTTGGTGTCTTGACAGAGCCACCACCTACAACAGCCTCTGAAGAGACTGAAGACTGAGGCACCTTTTCAGGTAGCTGAAGAAGACCTTATGCTCCAAGGATCTAAAACTGCAAGTCCTCGTTAGAGAAAATGATGTCATCTATGGGATTTTGGAACACAAGTGCTGGAAGGATCAACCCCCTAAGTAAGCAGTAACACTTGCCAGGACAGGGAGTGAACTGGAATGTCTCCTTGAGTCTTGCACAGACAACCCCCCAATCTACCAAGTCCCTGGTGCATTTCTTCCTCGTGCTGTTTGGTATTTCACCATTTCTTTATCATCCACTGAATAATGAATGGGCAGAAATACAATACTTGATGACAAACTAGCATGTATAAATTATGAAAAGGAATGAAAATGATGTGCAAACAACAGAAGAACATGCCCATATGTGCCTCAGAAGGAGACACATATATGCAGGCACTGGGAGGACAGCACTGCAAGGAATATGGATTGTCAGGGTTTCAGAGCACACCTAAGAAACACTACAGGGATCCTCTTAGCACAGCTAAGAAACCATGGAACCTCACTGCAGTGACCTGGAAATGCTTTATATTGATCTCAAAAAGCAACAGCAGCAGCTGATAAGATTAGCTGAGCTACCACCAGCTATTTCTTTGATGAAAAATGATGAGCATTCCTGGTCAGGACTACAAGAAAGGACAAACAAATAAATGGATGAAATCTGACCCCCACCTCTACCACAAAACAACCCCAAACAACCTTGCACAACTTGCATAAACCCCTCTGTGCTTTTTCTTCTTTTCTACAGAAGGAGAGTTGAGAGCCCTGCCAATGACCATGCTGCAGACTCAGGGGACTCCGCTGTACCAGAGACAGAATCCTCCATGCAGGAAGCTCGGGCTCAGCTGGATGCACAGCAATAGCTCAGCCTAAAGGGGCAGGAAAGGGAGTGCCAACCAACTCATACTAAACACTTCCCTAACTGTGAGCCCATGCTTCATCTGAGGTATCAGTATAAATGTTTAACCCAGCTTTTGTAGCTGGCTAAATCTCTACTGGCTTTTATTATTTTTAACATAAATTCCCTCTGTGGAACAATGACCCACTACACATACCAAACAGTTTCTGGTATAATTCAGTCTACCTTATGTCTTGACATGCCAATCTTCTGATATCTCTGTGTCATGGTTTGACCCTAGCACAATGCTAGGGCCTCCATGAAGGGTATATTTTCAATATGGTTGCTGTGAGATGTGACCTGAGAACAGAACAAAGCAGGCTCCCATTCGGGGATGGAGGGAAAACCACAACACTTTATTCATACAAATCTAGAAAGGAACACATACAAAGCTAAGAATGAAAACCTTCTAAATACATTCCTCCTCCCCCTCCCTTTTCTCCACAGATTCACCACCCCTCAAATACTTAACTCTCAAATCCATCAGGGAAAGAGAGGAGTCTTCCCTTGCCTCATAGGCTTCTCCCAGAAGTACAATTAAAACCGCCTTTGCTTCCATGTTACCATGGCCCTACTCAGAGAACATCAGCCCTCGTGACTTCTCCCCACCCATGTCCAGTGCTCTCACCACTGGACACGGGCCAGGACTGCTTTTAGGGCTCCCCGTTTAAGGATGCTTCACCCACTTCCAGAAACAGCAGTCTCTCAACTTTGGGACACCAGTCCCCCCCAGATTTCACCCCCTGGGGCCGAGGGGCTTTATGAACAGAGATCTTCCTCCCCACGGAGACAGAGGGCCTCCCACACCCTCCTCCGCTATCTCTGTTCATGCCGCTGCTTCACTCTTGACTCCCTGGTGTTGCCTCCCCTTAAATACAGTCTCTGGGTCACAGGGAAAAAACATGGGTCTGTCCATGGCTATACAAGAAAGAGTCCAGCCCAAGGCCACTCCATCATCTCTTCCACCCAGGATTCTTCTCTCTTCTTCCAGCTTTCTTCACGCTTGCCCATTTCATCTCTCATCTCTCTCTCACTTCATTCTGATTCAGGAGGATTCAGTATTCTGAACGTTTCTATTAGTCTACAAAGGGGTTAAAATCTTCACTTCTGCCTGCCCAAGGACTCCCACATCTGCCCGGCACCTTCTCTCAACGCATCCCCCGCTTCTGGCCGGCTGAGTTGCCAGCACAATCTCTGTCCCTCTCTCCGGCGGGGGCTGCCCAGACATCTCAAGTCTCATCAACCTCTGCATGTTCTCCTCCACCCCTGCACCTTTTGGGGCCTTGGCCTCCTCCCCACAGGCTGCATGGCCTCCCCCTCCCCCACCTAGACGCAGCTGGGCAGGGGAGAGGTCAGACTCCACTCACTAATGCCCGATTCCCAAAGAGGAAGTTCTCTGGGAATCTCCTGCTTTTAACCCCTGTGTGTTCTCAGAGGTGATTGGTCTGACTTAGACTCTTCCAAAAACACACATCTGGGCCAAACCACAACACTCTGAGTTTAACTGTGTGCACCAAGCACCTTTAACGTCACTATCTCAGCAGCTAGAAAACCGAAGCCTTCTGTTAGAACTTACTCCATCCTGAAATATTTCAACCTAAATAGTATTTAGCTCTGCTAAAAGCAGTTCAAACAGTTATTGCTTTCTTTTCATGTGTGGAGTCTCTGCTGTTTTTTTCATGTGTGGGTCTTCACATAAGGGTCTCTGCACAAAAACATGCTGTATACAAAAAAATTCTACATTGCTATAGCACACAAGTTCTCAAGATCACATTTAAATGTGTTCTGTGGTACTAGTTCAGTTCAAAATTGTTTGATCCTCCAACAGAGACATAATCAAAATAACTCCATATATACAGACTTGGAAAGCAGAGAATATAATCAGGCCCAAGATCCCTATTGATGATTAATGCCTTGGAGAATATCTTGTGTTTAAAACAAGTTTCTCA
Organism: Passer domesticus; assembly: GCF_036417665.1. NCBI lineage: Eukaryota > Metazoa > Chordata > Aves > Passeriformes > Passeridae > Passer > Passer domesticus. The sequence goes on from NC_087474.1 coordinate 96,255,780, forward strand.
AATTGAAGTTTTAGTAAAAGGCATCTGTTGAGAGAGACTGTTGTGGTGTCACTAGCTTTGTTTTGTCAGAAGACTTCAATATGGGAACAGTGACATTTTCTTGATGTCTTTTTTAATTTAGATGAGAAAAGTTGTCATTCTGCCATAGCATGGTTTGTCATGGTGCTAGTGACTTGTGGGCGGATCTGTCATTCTGTTAATCATGACAAGCAAGGCAAAAATCATGACATGCTTCACTGCTGAAATCGTACAGTGTTTGGGCTTATTTACTCAGCATACAAAAACCTTTAAAATATAGAATCTTTTTACTATTCATACTTTTTAAAAGGAACATTCCTGGGGCAGCCTTGTCTATCAAAATGTATCTAGTGTAATATAGTTTCCATGACACAACTTCAAAGAATTACGAACAGGATTTTTAATTTTTTAAAAATTTTGTCAAATAAATTATTACTGTTCTTTAATGAACTGTAATTTCACTCTAGCCATGTAATCCAATCCTTACCCACAATAATACTTTAGTTGTACTATATATCAATCTATACACTAGACAAGGACTACTGAGACATAAAAACGTGATCATTAGAGGAATATGGGAATTGTGATTCAGGAGAAAACAGGGAAATTATGAATAGCTTTAGTATTAACTGAAGTTCATTATCGCCAATGTGATAATGTGCACAGATCTTGGGAAGGTGATTCACACTTTTCACTGGAAACAATGGCACCATTGAAGAACCAGTAAAGTCAGCACTGCAAAAATATCTGTCCCTTGAATAGATGCTTGGTTTTCCCTTGGACATATGTTTTGATTTCTTCTCGTTTATTTTCACCCTAGAAATACTCTACTTGGGGAGTTAATTTAATCTCTCTCTGCAGTGCTATCACATAGCAAAACAAATAGAACATAAAACATCTGTTACAGTTATTTTGATGAAGAAAAGCTTCCTTAAATAAAACAAATCTCTAAAATTGCCACAAGGAGCAATAATGGATATTGAACTCAGGGTTATGAAATACAGAATGTCACTTGCAGCTCTGTCTGTAACAGCAGAGGGTGACTTTTGGGAGGCAGGAATGAGTTCATCAATGAAGGCACAGAAGCATGAATGGTACTAATGGTAAGTACACAGCTTAATGTACTCGGATTGTCAGTTTTGTTGATTCCCTGGATCTGATACTTGGAATTATTGTGCCTTGCTTTTTAAGAGATTAAAGACTACAATTAAACTGCAAAACAAATGCAGAAATCTTGCAGCATTTTACTGATTTCAGTCAGTGAGGACATGGTAATCAAGCCATCATGCTATCTTGGAGTTCCTTCTGTCTCTCAGAGCCCCTTGGCATTCATTACTTTTTCTGAAGCTCTTTACTGTGGGCCTGGCCCTGTAGACTGCTTCACACCCCAACACTTCCGATGTCACATTGTCTTGATTTTTGACAAGCAAAATGTGATTTTCACACTTCCAAGTCACGGTCTTCAAATTTAATAAAGATACGTGAAGGAAGTTTGCCTAAACCAATTTTTTAAAACAGTTAATTTTTTTCCATCAATGTGCTTTCCTTTAGTGTTCCCACATTGATCAAATGCTCACATTTGGGGTTTTTTCATAGTGCTCTATCTGATAAATACATTTTTTTAATATAAAAAATATTGAAGTGGAGAGCTTTCACTTTAAAGCATTACCCTACAGTAGTCCCTTCTTGGAAATCTGGTATTTCAGTTGATACTTATCAGCTGGAAAGCTCTGAGAAGAAAGGAGATTCTGGTCTGTTCTGCTTTCCATTCCCTGTCACACAGTGCACTGGTGACTTCTCTGTGTTTGCTAAATGACTGACTTCTGCTAACAATTCACTTCAGTGCTTCTGAGGCACTCAGTGAAAGCTGTAAGTTTTTCTCTGGCATCAGGTTCCATTGAAATAAGTCTGAGAATGACACTGTTGTAGGTATGTATATGCTAAATGAGAGTAAAGATTTACAAATAGCACATAATTTTACATTATTCATAATCAACTAAGTCTAAGACATTCACTAAGAATGACAAATGCTTTAGAAACCCCTGCTGAAGTCATTCCCACAGGATGCAATTCTGTAGCTCTTATTCAAGCAAGTACTTATTTGTGTAACTTATCATAAGAATTATTCACACGAATAAGGAAACTTTTTATAATACATCGTGAAGTGTTCTGAAAAAAAAAATCATATAATTTAATACTGGCAAGTACTGTCCTTCAGGAATTGGGATTAAGTCTTCTCATTCTGCTTTCTACAATGCCAATGCCCAAGTAGCAGAGCAGTTTGTCTGTCTGATGGATTTGCTCATTACAAGAATTTCATTGCACACCACTGATGGCTGGTTATAAAACAGGCTTCAAGATGCTGTTCTCCACATCCACTGGTAAATTAATTCACTGATTCATGGCATGGAATTGGAGAGAAAGTAAGCTAGCTCTTTCTGTCATCCAGCATTTGACTGTGAAATGCTGTTGCTGATGCAAATGCATACTTAATCTTGTTAAATACAATTTAATAAAAAGTAGGTCAGAAGGAAAAAAAAAATCAGCACTTGTTTCCAAACCATTTAGTGGGGGTTAGAAGGGAGAAGGAGGAAGTTTAGTTGAGTTACAGTATCATTAACTGTTTTAACTGCATAGTTTTCTGCAATAAAGGCATTTTTTTCCATCTCAAAGAAATAATTTCTATGTGGGCAGATTCTTTCAGTATTGAGTAATCTGATCCTTTCCTTTTTGCCTCTGTAGTTGTTGACAATAGTTTAAATTAACCAAAGAGAGGACATATATCTCTTCTTAGTCTTCATCCATTCATCACTTTGACCAAAATCCCTTTGGTAGAAGGCAGTGAAGTATTAGACAGAGATATTGAAATGTATTAATATTGTCAAGTTCAGTGTCCTGAATATATTTGTTCAGTATAAATGCTATCTTATCAGGAACTTTACAGCTGATGTGATAATTTTCTTGGCTAGTTTTAAAGACAGTCAAATAGCAGGTAAGATTGCATGGGAAAGAAGCAAGCTAGAAATATTAGCATAATTCAAAATATGTGGGTTGCCACTCTGCAGGAATTCTCACTTAGGAGATGCTATACACATAGTGAACTTTAGGTTCTTCATGCATAAAGGAGTAACAAAATTTTACATTTCTGAAAACCAGAAGCTAGAAGGGGTGGCTATAAAAACAAAATTAAAAAATGAAACACAGTCTTGTTAATGGATGACCTCACATTTTTTTTCAACTGTTTTTTTCTTTCCTGCTGAATATGCAAGTGAATTTGAATCCAGCTATTTGAAACGGAACAGACTGATGAGTAAGCTAAATACCTGGGTTTTCTTTCTTTGATTTGGTGCCTTAATGACCATAGATCTCTTCAACCAATGACATCTTCTCTTCTGGGTTTTTTTTTTGTTTGTGGTTTTGTTTTTTTTTTGTTTTTTTTTTTTTTTTTTTTTTGTGTTTTTTTTTTCCCCTCCAGTTTAAGCTGCATTCATTGACAATGAAAATCTGGTTCACTAAAATGATATCAGGGAAAGGATAGATTTCAGGAAGAAAGAAAAGCAAAGGAACTCAAGCCCTCAGTCGTTTCCTAACTGACTTCAACAAAGCATCCTCTTGTGAGTCATACAAAAACCTCTGTATGTCTCCATCCCATTGAGCATCCCCAGCTATTTTGTAGGCTAAAGGCTTTCGGTCAATTGCTACTAGTCAGAAATGTTGAAGCCAGAGGAAAAATACACAGAAGACCAAGCTATAACTCATATCAAGAGGGATAAAGGGGAATGTAGCAGACTTATACAAGTGGAAACAATGCCTAGGAATAAAAAAGTGCACAGCATGCTACTGAAAGTCCAATGACATAGGTTTAATTCATGTCACAGTCAAAATCTTTTCCACCTTTTCATATTTCTTTTAAGACACCTAAATCCTCTTCTGTCTGTATTTAACCCCTGAAAACAGGGATAATATAACATAGGGAGGTTGTGGGGTCAAATTCCCATATTACTTCAGTTACAGTCACAGGATCCTATACAGTGGTGTAGTGGGGAAGAGGGGTGTGGGGGCAGGAAGATGCAAACAAGAAAGCAGAGTAACAGAGAAGGTGGGGCCAGTCCCTTTTTGTCATGAAAGGCTTCAGACAGTGGACTGAAACTAGATATTGCACGCATTCAAAGGCAGCTGATCTGCTTTTACCAAGATCAAGGACAAGGGAATGCAGTGGAAGCTCTCAAAAGTGCAGTTTTTGCCTGGTACCATGTGTTTTTTTCCCACATTTCTCCCATGTGGCAAGGTCTGTAGTTTAGAGCCACAGTTTGGCCCTGTTACCAAACAGAAAATATTTAGCCTCCCTCATTCATCTTGGATTCTTTCATCTGAACAGCTATGAGCATCTTTCTTTTATCTCTTTTCGTTTCCTTAGCAACGTGCAAGGACACTTCAGAGAAACAGTGTCAGACAACACCTTCAGTCTAGTCTTTCATGAGGCTTTCTAACCTTGATCAGCTCCAATGTACAGTTTAATAGTAGGCAATTTCAGGCACACTAACTCACATGTATCTTTGTACCCCTGCAACGAGATAAAACGGAAAGAACTCAGCCTGTACTCTGTCACTACTACCTCAGCAAGAACAGAGCTTTATTACCTACTAACCAGGTTTGTATTTCTCACATTGAGCCTCTGAAGTACAGCACCTCCTTATGTTCAGTCAGTGATCAACAATTATGATTATGTTCAGACCTAGATCAATGAAGCTGCCTCCTATATTGTGAGCTCCTTTTAGCAAGGGCTGTCTTTGAGCAACCAGTGCCATGTCACAAAAGCAAAGATCCAGATAGTAATGATTTCTTGCCAGTTTGAAGAAACAAGGTGCCATTTATTGACATAAATAAGCCAGTGTGGTTTACTGCATTGCTGCTATCTCCCTGGTCCAAGACATCCACAGCACAATTGGAAACTAATTGGAACCAAAGAAATCAGTATATGTTCAACAGGAATCTTCACAACAATCTTTTTGTCCTTATAATCTTGTTTGTATTCTATTGTGCTGGTCCATCTGCCATTCCAGGCTTCCTGAAATCAATGGCTAAATCCATAGCTAAAATCAATAGTGAGTAATCAACTCAGCAATTTTTAGGTAGCTCTTGGGAAGATGGCCAAAAATCCCATTAAGCAAGTTAGAGAACATTTTTCTTTCCTGAGTCATCAAAATTAATATAATGAGTGGTTATGCTTCTAAAAGCATTAGCGTAACTAGCTCAGAGTCATATGACCATTGCTGCAAAGCCATTCTTAGCTGGAATTAAAAAATGCTGGATTTCCATTTTCTGTGGCCCAGAAGAAAAAATGCTGCACTTACAAAACTGAATGATTGTTTCACATGGAAGTAAAAAGAAACAGATGGGGGAAAAACCCTATAAAAACAAAATATGAAGAGCAACAAAAATGTCTTGCTTAATAACTTTCCATGAAGATTTATTTCAAACAGGTTAAATGTAGTTGGAGGATTCCCCCCTCATTGCCCACTTTCTCCTGCAGGGATGTGGTATGAATTTCCAGACAAGTTCTGACAAGTAGCATCAGATTCTGGTCAGTTTGATCCAATTGACCTGGTATCAAATTCCTCTGCATGGGAAATGCTGTAGCTCATTTCTTTTTTTTACTCCTGTAATTCACATGTTGCCATTGCTCTAATTCTGTATCTATACACTGTGTGAACACCGGGCTGCAGATGATCTTCTAGTGAAACTAAAAATATTGTCTAAGACACAAACAGCAATTATTTTGAGAAATCAACCCACTTCAGGTATTGCCTGGTTCCTTTTATCAGGTAATGATAAGCAGTGATATGAATATGTATTGAACCAGCTGTGTGTATATACAAATGTATCCGCCACTTGATATCTGAAGATTTGACAGTATTTAACATATTTTCTCTCCACTCCTGTGAGGTGAGAGTAAATTGGGAAGATAAGGCATTGAATCCCTCAAGGTGACACTGAAAGCCTACAGCAGAGGGAGGGCATTTCACCTGGCTGTTGCCAGGTTCTGGCTACTAACATAAGTCCAGCTGAACAATTCCTTAAGATATTACTAAAGGAAAAGGAAGCTTTTAAAAGAGAAAGTTATGAAACCAAAGCAGTGTACTTACAGTATGAAAATACTTCCAGAACTGGCTATCACCATGATATTTACCTAGAGCAGCTACTTTTTTGTGCATTTCCCATCCTGCCTCACACCACTTTGTCCTGTGTTACTTTTGTTTGTAGATCCATCCAAGTGCAAGCAGATGGAATAAGTTCTACCTGCATATACTGCTCTGTCTCTTCCCTTGTCACACCTCACCCTTACAACACTGCTTCATGCTTCTTGTCCAATTCTTCCCCCATCCTGTATGTCCTCTTTATTTTTGCTTTTCTGCCCAAACTGATGTCTCTTTCTTCCAATACATGTAATAATGGAGTCATGCTGTAGTGCGAGAAATTTAGTTTAAATACTAGGAAATATTTTGCAGTACTGAATATAGTACTGCAGGTAAAATGGAAAAATTGCTGCCATCTCTGAGAGTGCAATTATGGTGTGGTTATTTGTTTCTCACTTTAATGAAGTTCCAGAACAAATTGCCTCTGCTAAGAAAGGTTTAAGTAAAGATGACCATACAATTCTAAGATGTATTTTCTCCCTCTACATCTCAAACCACAGGGTTGAATCTAGCTCGGCTGCAAAGCTGCTTATGAAAAAATTCACTAAAACAGAATGCTCTGGATACAGAAGGATAAATGGGATTAAAAGGAAAATGAAATTTTGTTTTTTGGGGGAGTCTCATTCTGATTTTACCTTCTTCAAGCAAGGTGGTAATATCACCAAGGTTGTGGGTTTTATCCCACAACTATTTTCTTAGGGTTGGACTTGATGATCCTAGTGGGTCCCTTCCAACTCAGAATATTCTGTGATCTGGAACTAAAGATATATATATATATATATATATATATATATATATATATCCTAATATATACTACTAGCAGAAAGAGGCTACCAGAGTACAGAAGGTGTCACAGTAAGTGGGTGGATGTAAGTGATTTGAGGCCACACATTCCGATGGAAGACCCTGGTCTTCACTTCAGATTGACAGAAAGCAAGGGAGAAAAGAAAAAATCCAGTGGATCATCAAGTCAATCCTTACTTTACATTAATGTAAGGGTGGCTTAGATGGAGGAATGTGGCACATGCCATAATAAGAGCAGTCATCAAACTGTTTTATAGATTTAGACTGAAGGGATGCACTGAAGGGATGCATTTCTCAAGTTGTCTCTTGAGAAATGCTGATTTTCTTCCTTTTAATTGAAAAGTGGGTGAAGAAAGTCAACTCAAAGTCTAGACCTCCCTTCACTCTGTCTGGATTGATGAGGGTGAGCCAGGACATGCTAATGTATGCTCCTAGGCAAAACTGATTATATATAATCTATGTGAGCAGGGTTCCCAGTCTCGAGAGGCAAAACTCATTCATATGCAACACTGCAGAAGAGCCTTCCTTAGGCAAACCAAAATGTTTACATTCTCTCTCTTTGGCAGCTATTCCTGTTATAGCAGTTTGTCTATCACACACAAGTGTGAAGTGGTAGGCAAGAAGGCTGAGACTGCTAATGGACTGATGCTCATTCCCTTCCTGACAGGATCTTTAGAGGACACGGCAAGCATATACGTTCCCACTAAGGGAACTTTTGTAGGTGAGCCTATCACAGCAAGTTACTTGTGCTTTAGGTTCAGGCTCCAAGCTAAGGAGGCAGTGTGAAAAAGTAGAGTAAGGATGGATGCCGGTAATCCACAGCTGAAATGTGAAATGATGGTCATTTTTCAAAAGACAGCCATGGTGGTTTGCTCACTTTTTAAAGCCCATTACTGGCTCTATTACAGACAGGAGGAGAAAAAAAATATTGTCTCAGAAGATCAGAGTGGAAAAAGAAAAAGTTTGGTAAGGGAAGGGCTATTTTTCACTACTGGCATAACACTGAACTGAAAGTTGGGGCTGGGTAAGAGCTCTCCAGTGCATACAATTCAACAAATATTTCAGGCAAAATTCCATCTGGCCATCTGTGTCACCTCTTTACCTTCTTCTGGCTTCCAAACTGACTTTATAGAATAAAATGTGAAGGGATTATAAAATCGCTCTGAAATTATCTACTGAATATACAAAGAGAATTTCACAGATCTCAACTCTCTATCAAAACAAATAGAAGATTTCATAAATTATATTGGCATAAAAGGTCTCCCAGAGCAGAGATGGTGATATTTTTTCACATCTGCAAGTGTGAAGAGAACATACAACATTTTCACTTTGACCCAGTTTATAAAAAAATCCACATTTTTTGTGTGTATGATTGTTGTTTCAAATCTATGTTGTTCTCTTATGACTGTTCCATCTCTTTGGCATTCAAATCAGGTTGGACTTCATAGAGTCCTATGGAAGTTTTTGCTGAAAAAAATGAAAGATGGCAAGGATGCAAATTGAAGCTGAATCATTGCTGTCAGTGTTCAAGAGCCTGGAAAAGGCTTGGGGATGACAGAACACATGATATTCATATATGCTGAAAGCTGCAGATATTCATTGTTAATGAATGAGCTGATGATTCTCTGTGTGAAGAGTTTGCTGCATTAGCTCAGCACCAGATATATATCTGTAACACCATCTTTTGTTACATCACAAGCCCTCTTTAAAGTTTAGGGCTGATTGCTTCTCTTTTTCTGGTAGCCTCACAAGGACACAGAAGATTGCTGCTTTAGTGTCAACTCTTCTGCTTCTGTCCTGCAGAGATCCTTCATCTCTACGCCCCTGCACTTTTGCACCTTTCCAAATTACCAGTCTGTCATCTGTCCACACTTCATTAGCAGAAAAAGCTCTAATACTGGGGAATTATCCATTCTTGACTAGACAAGTATATATGAAGAAGCCATTTGGCAAAAAGGCCATCTTTATGTCCTGGACCTGTCAAGTACTCGTCATAATTCAACCCTTGTTCGTAACAGGGGCTTTTTGATGCTGCAGTGCAAATAAACACTTAACAAAATGACAGAGGTGCTACTGCAGAGGACAGGCATCTTGTGTGAAAAGAATACAGGTGTACTCCCAAGTGATTTCAAGAACAAATTACTACCAATAGTAGTTTATGAGACAGCTTTACTGAAGGAAATAATTTTCAAGGAAAGTATTTGGTACAGCTCAAAGGAGGAAATTTAATGCAGTTTTAGTGCTCAAAGATGAGAGGTTTATGGAAATTTCAAAATGGTAGTAGTTTAATTCCTAGATAAAGAAATGTTCCATGAAAAAGCTAAATTAAAACCAAAGCTTTTGAATGAATATTGTTGTTTTGGGTCCACAAGTCCCTCTTATTTAATTGTTTTAATTACCATTTAGAACAAAAACCTCTAAACTAGTAATTAAACTGTCAATTAAACCAATGATACATATAGTATACAACACAAGTTTATTCCAAGTATAATATTCTATGACAGTATTACCCTTCAACAGTCACAAAGAAACATTTAAACAAAAACGCAATAGCAATTCAACTAACTTCCATAGTTATTTCACTCCCACCCTATCACTTCTTAACATCCAAATATTCTATATCATCTATATTGGGACAGGAAGGTGTAAAAATTGCTGCCATCTCTGAGAATGCAATCACAGTGAGGTTATTTGTTTTTCACTTCAATGAAATGCCTTCATTTGCTCTTCAGAGCTACAACAAAGGTTTTACTCAAAGATGAACCTGAGATTGTGGCTGTTTCCTCTTGGTGCAATTGACCCTATGCATGTAATTGAAGAGTGTTTGTGTTTACTGGCACAATCTTGTTAGCTCTGGTAATTATGCTGATAACACTGACAAATGGATTTCAACCAAATGAGCAGGTAAGAATAACTTTCTTCCCCATTGCTACACAGACAAAAGACATGATTTTTTTTTTCTGTTTTCATTTTTCAGCAGTGGCATTACGTGTCATGTATTTCACTACACACTTTTCACATCCTAAATATCTTAGGCTTAGTTCAGAGTTTTGAATATCATGCCAATTATGCAAATCTTGAGGCTTAAATGTAAGCTTGGTATCCTCTGAAGACAGTGTCTACTTATGAAGTCTTTCTTGCCAATCTCAAGTGTTCCAAATAAACTGCTCCAAGCCTCCTCATAATATTTTCTCTGGAATCAGTTGGCTGTATCGTCCTTTTCAAGCTACCAAATGTTAATGTCCAGTCACACTGTGCCCTGCAATAGGCAACAGGAACATAACAATTGCCTGTCAGAGAGGCAAATAGAATTGGTTCCATGCCTGGTTATAAGTAATTAATTATAGATGGGATATCATCCATAAAGGAATAGGACATTAGGTCCTTCCTCTTTTAATATGCAAAGATAACCTGAGTCATTAACTGGTGTCCACTCGGAGCACGTAAATGCCATCCGATTTTCCCTTCATAGAAAATTCTCCAAAATGTTTTCTGGGAGCCTTCTGAAACTGTGTTCTGCTGACTCCACTGGACTGCACGTGGAGACTGCTCTGTGAATCCACATGAATGTGCAGACCACAGACACCACCAAAGAAGAGGATACTATTTTACTTCCAAACAACTAACAAAACTATTGGATTTAACTTTGATTCAAACCTATATCTATTTAGACATGCATGCAGGTATGAAGAGATTACATGGTCAGTTTGATAAAGCTTACTTTCTGTTGTATGTATTTTCTTTGTAGTTATAAACAAGAAGCAGCAAAGGTTTTTTCTCCCCCATAACTTCTATACAGTTTCTATGAAAGAATTTCATTCCATAAAGAAGCCAATTTTATATATACATATATATCACATATATTGCAGCTTTGGAAAGAATAGTGCTTGTTAATTTCTAAAATTCATTAAAAATTGCATATTATTTTAATTAAACAAAGTAGTCTAACAGGCACTTCAGATGAAACTGGGATGCATTTGAAAATTTTATAGCTCTTCATTCCATATATGCTAGAAGTCTTCAGAATCTGGTGAACAGCACAATCCAGATGATACAGATCAATAAAGAAGCTTTTTATGAGCAGCCTCTGTAGCAAACAGGCATAATGGATTCATAAGAGTATGAAAGAATTTTTAATTTGAGGGTATGGTTGAGTTTTAAAAAGTGAAACACGGATCAGCCAATTTTACTAAGAAGGTGTACAAATCAGAAATCAGAGTAAAGGTTTTGATTTTAATCAAAGAACAGAAACAACATTGAAGTGTTTGGGGAGTTTTACAAACTCAGTTGCGTCAATATCTCAAATCTTTTCTGAACATTGTCACACATATTGAAGGTTACATAAATGATTAATTAATTCCTAAAATGTGGACTGCTTTGAAATGAAATGTGGTGAACATTTGCTACTATTTGGTCGCATTGTCTAAAAAAGATGTATGTGAAGAAGAACTTATTGAGTACTCTACATTTGGCCATCCCATGTTCATCAGGTAAACGTCATATAAAATGTAAAACTCCATACTTGCAGCTATAAAACAATGCTTCATTTCTTTTCTCCCTAGTGAGAAATGGATCTCGTCTTGTATTGTAGACATATCTCCATGTTCCCCTTGTTATCCTATTCTCTCAGGAAGCCAAGGGAAAAAAATAAGAAGCAAGCAAAACAAGAGCACCGTGGTTTCTCTGCCTTCTTCTGATGAGCAAGTGAGCAACTGTCCCCTGTGTGACCCACTGCCTACACGGCGCACAGCCATACACACAATTATTGTCACTCTCTACTGAAAGGAGAAAAGCCTAATGAAGCTTCATCTTAAAGATACTTGGTATACCTGATGGATAAAGGATACAAAAAGCTGCTGAGAAAGACAGCATTTAAGAATTTCTTGAGCTTGAATCTCACCCTTTACACTGATCATCCAACTTTTCTCCATGGTCGCACAGGAATATTACAAGAGTGTAATTGTTACAACTGAAGGGAAAAGAGAACTCCTCTTTCATTGATGACTGTTATATTCTGAGATCTAATTTCACTTGTATGTCAAAGCTCCAAGGCAGTCTCTTTATCAGCTTTTCCAGACTTCTCTTCAATTCCCAATTGTGAGTACTCTAGAGAAGGGAGCCAGCGGAAAATCAAACTGCCTAGTCAATGTATCCTGTTAAAACAGCACACTTCCAAACTTCCTTTTTGTGGAGTAATAAATCTGTAAGATATTGCCTCTGGCTATTACGTATTTTGTATTGTGCTAGCACTATTTATTGGATTCTTTTTCTACTGCTTTAAAAATGGCATGTATATGCTGTGAAGAGCTGTGAAGAGACAAACCCAAAACCTCAGAAAGGACTGCTGTGAATAAAAGATTTATTTTAGGATGAAGAATTCATTGTGAACATGCTTAAGTTAAAGCACAACAGTAAACTCAAGTTAAGACAAGAGAAAAACATACCTGTGAAAAGCCGAGCACTTGTCCATTTTCATCGAGCACATTAAAATTAATGATTGGACCTTGGACATCAGGACTGCTGAAATCTGTGTCACTGTAAATACGTACGACAGGAGCCCCATTGGCATATTTTAAGTTAGACAGCACAGTGTAGGTGTAGTGAGCTAATGCAAAGGTATGCTGCTTAATTTTCTCCATTCCACCTACAAAAGAAAAGTGCACATACATGTCAGGTGCATTATTTTTATGGCAATGTAAAAAAAGGGATGATTTTTAAGAATGACGTGGTGTGAAGGCAATAGCACAAAATTGATAGTTTTGTGGTTTTTTTAAATGCATGTACAATTTTCAAGTTTCTTTCCTCATGTAGAAGTTTCAGAAGTAGTGTTGCACCAAGGATTTATCTATAGTTAATAAGGTAGAAAGATAAAGTTTAACTGAAATGGTTTCCAGGAATTACAAGAATTATACTTGCAGTCTATACATAAAACTAAGATGTTCTGCTTTTCCAGATCTAACTTTGAAGATCATGGGAACACAGCACGGAAAGCAAACTGTTATGTCTGAGATAAAAACAATAAAATTCTAAATGTAATAACAAGATAAAAATGTCATTTTACAAGAAATTTACTTGAAGAATTATTCTTTCAAGACTTCTTTCTATAGAAGAAACAGGGCATTGTGAATTCTTCATTGACTACACCCATGCAATCTGGGGGCTCAAGAGAAACTTTACAGAAGAGCTTTCACAGAACTTGGCCTGGGAAAAGCATAAAGAGTAATTTTTTTTCTCTGTTTGCTACACAGTTTGGAAAAGAGAACTGCATAGAATTCCTGACAGATGAAGATGTCATCAACATCTCTGCTTTTTGAGGATAGGTTGTGTCTTTGCTAGATGTGCCTATTGAAGGAGCTTCCATTATGCATACTGTACACTGCACTATGGTGGGTTTACATTATGTGGAAAGAATAAAAACAGGTGAAGAATCAGCAAAGACCTCTTGAAGTGGCAGAATATTTTTCTTTCTGGGTTTTAGACCCAGAGTGTTTTCTGTAATGTTGAGTCCTATTTGAGACTCATGAGCATGTTTCACATTTTATTTTACCTTTTTATATTAATCTTTATAACAATGAATCTCCCACTTCTGTGCATATTACTTTTATATCTGAGTATCTGGAAAGTTCCACACTTGAAAATTGGTAATCTTGTTGACTTTTGTGCCTTTATTCATATAAAGACCATGCAATTTATGAATGTATATAAAGGAAAAAAGTAAGATACATTCTCCTGGCATGCAGAAGAACTGCAGCAGCATCTGTTATTTTGCTTTTTTTTGAGTTTCTCTATTATGTGTTATCTCTTTTAGATAAACTGGGAGAGAATATGTTAAAAGCACAGTAACAGATTAGATATAAGGTAGAAGCACATTTTTTTTGGTGCTGAAGAATAATAAAGAGGAATAAGATATTTAATGAGATACTAACATGCATTTGCAAGGAAGTATACCAGAAGCTAATCAGTGCAATTTCTGGATGCTAGCCACATTTTGATCTGAAAGATGATTTGTATTTTTAGAGTCTCTGAGAATAAAAGATTGACTAGTCAGAAATGTCCTAGTCATTGTTGGGTAGAAGTTAAAAGTCTTGAAATAGTAAAAAAAGAAAACCAAAATCTCACACACAAAAAAAAGTTATTTTTGAGCATTTGCCAGAAAGTCACTGTCTTAAGAGAAGTGACTGCCTTGTCAGCTTTTGAAATGTGTCTAATCTCCTGATTCAGAGCTTTTCCAAACTGACAGGAATCTTTTAATAGGAGATTAAACTACTGTCCTTGTGCCTGGTTGAAAAAATCTCTTATTCAGAAATTCCAGTCACTCATTCACAGCAATCATCCCTGCTATCATTTCTATATTGTTTTCAGCTATTTTCCTTTAAAGTTTCTTAATCACATTTCCTTGTTCATTAGTGAGAAGCTGATGAGTCTTTTAATTATTTATTCTGACAAATCCAAATGCAATAGCCTGCAATTGCTTTCCTGCCCTGTGATTGGAGAATGGAAGCTGTGTTGCCAGGGTCCCATATTTTTAAGTAGCAGAATAGGTGGTAATTAGGTCTGATGTCACAGAAAACCTTGTGGAAAAACTGCCAACAATCTGAAATTTATTCTGACAGAAAAAGGGATATATTCAGAAAATAGCTGTGATTTATTTTTATTTTGTTCAACAAAATTATCTGTACTGTGTATTATATAAATCCAGTGCTTACCTCATCTCCCTTCTAGGAGTAAGAAGAGAAAATAAAAGAGAAAATAAAAGCCAGAACAAATCTCTGAGAATAAAAGTAGTAACACATCATAAGCATTTTGTAAGACTTACAATTCAGAGAAATCATAGATACTTCATATCAAGAAGATCTCAATTGCCCTGAATTTTTCTCAGTTTAGTGTTTTTATTCCCTACAGCTGCATTATTCCATTAAGGTGAATTGCATATAGTTGCTCCTAAAAGTTATTTTAAAATTAGGAACAATTTATGCATTCTGTAATTTGGATCAGAATTAATCCCATGTCTAAATTACATCAGATGAAGTCTATCTAATACCATCCACAGTATTTATGTGTGTAATGTGTAATGCAGGAACATATTTAGCACAGAGAATGCTCACAACCTGCACTCATTAGTAACTTCATGGTAAAATTTTTGAGCAGAAAAGATTGACAAAGCAAGCTTCTACTTTTGTGTACAAACCTCCTTGCCAAAGTATTCTAGCAAACCTGTGGAGATGTTGTTACACCACATATTGCTGATGTATGTTTGCACATTACAGCATTCTGATAGGTCAGCACTATCTCAGACCTGCCATCCCAGCTTATACCTCAGAGTGGATATTGTTATGGAAACGAATACTGTTCAAGTGTTGAAAATTCAGAGTGCCACTGCACTGGATAACCCACAAATAAATATATAGTTTATAATATTTATTTATAAATAATAATATATATCATTATATAATAATTATGATTATATAATAATTACATAATATTTATATAATGATTTATAGTTTAAATTTACAGCTCTTCCATAGGAATTGCATGTATGCATATTCTTCTCCACAGAAACTGTGGGACAGGTAAGTCATATGTAAGAGGAGAAGTTATGCCACACTTACAAGAGGATTGTACATTCAAACTATTCACAATTGTCATCATGGTGTAGGAAATCTACTGCTTGTCTTGCCTGCTGATAACATCTTGTATTTACATTACCTTTGTCTTGTTAGCTGCTTATTCTGTGCTACATAGAATAAGATATTTTTTGCAGTGGAATTTTATCTAATCAGATAAGTCCGAGATATACAAATGTCCAATAAATATTCAGTAAAGAATGATTCTGAGTTAGCATGGACCTGGTTTTGCATTACATAATGGCACACATGTAATGGCATATTGTCTCCTTTCCGAAAGAACCAGGATTTCAGAAGCCCAAATGTTCAAATGTTAGCTCTTCCTGAAAGAACTGTAGACAAATAGGCATATGTCAATACCTATAAAAGATTTTGAATGAAGAGATTAAGATAAAGCAGAGACTGGAAAGGAGCCTCTAGAATGAAAGATCTGGTGCTTAAGGTTTTCAGGCTGTACTCAGAAACCTCTGTGATCTGCATTCAAATACACTTTTTGTCTCTCTTATTATGAGACACTAAATACCAGAGGTAAGGAAGAAGAGAGATGTAAAAGAAATACACAGTTATTGTTCTAACTCGGTGTGAAAAAGCTATTGAGAAGAAATTGAGGTTTAAGGACGACAAATTCTCTATCACTCCAGTAAATCCAAGCTCACATATATGTTTGAGAGAAATAATGAGCTGAAATCTCAGCAAACCAATCAGCAGGGAGTGAGACCATGATGTACCCACCTTCTACTGAATCCCAAATGAGACAATGTGAGTCAATGTGCTAATGAAGCCATGGAACCTGGAAATCCTGTCAAACATTTGGAGTACTTCCTTTGCTTCCTCCAAGAAGCCTACATTAAGATTAATTTCTCAGCTTTTTTTCGTGTTCTTTTCTGCATAGAACTGGATGTCTCTGACTGAGGTCTGTCACCTATTTATTCTTCCCACTAAAAAACATCTTGAGGATGAACTTGGTAATGGTATTTTTTGGCAAATTTGAGTATTTCATCTTTAAACAACATTAAACAATGTGTTCTAACCACTGCTATTTTTTAGCACTCCTGTTTTAAACAAAATGCTGCAAACATGGAAATGAAATATTCTTAAAATGATCCAACTCCCTGCCCCCAAAGTGCAACCCTGAAATGTTATAAATAGAATACAAGAAAAGAAAGAGAAGAAAATATAATCAACTTGATCAGTCACCACTTGGTAGAGCTTCTACATTTATCAAAAAAATATTAAATATAACTATTCCTGGTGAGTTTTTCCCCTGAATTATGAGAATAGCTTCCCTAAGTAAGACCAAATCTAACCTGTTTCCCAGAGTGAGGAGTAACAGATATCTAGAGAAAAAATATATGAAAAATGTATATAATTTCTAATCAGCTACAATTAAGTAAACATAATATATATATATATTAAAAAATCCCAATATATGAAAATGTCCTTATGGGTTGGCTAACAACAACTAAACAGAACAAAAAACTAAATAGTTTTCAAAACAGGACTAAGGGTAGAAAAGCCACTCAGAGAGAGAACTAATACATTAACATTTCCTTGGTGTCAACAGAAAAGAGCTCCGCTGATGTAAGAGAACTGCAATATTGGTTACTAAAATCTCACTCATTTAATTAAAAATAATCCACTGTAAATGGCTTACCAGCCAATTCATAAAAATATCTATCACCCACAGAAAATGCATAAGGCACGGACAGATTGCAACACTCTGACTCACATGACCAGTTCAACCAACTTGATCTATAAAACATGTGTAATAAAAATCAGTTTGGGGAACACAGTGTGGCTGGACCATGACTTTCTGCAGCTAAGGTGACTGCGTTTGAGAGTAAGAAGAGTAAAATATATGTCCCCAGTTGTCATTGGTACCTCTAAAAAAATAATGCAGGCTTCTTAACTTTCTCAAGTTAAGATGTAACAAAGCAAATTACAAAAAAAGAAAATTTTGGTTATGAAACTATGGGGTTTTTTCCCTGAAAAGTACATATTATAGTTTGAAAGTATATAATCAACTGGCAAGAATCCATATCACAAGATCAGTGTCCAGATTGAAACTTTGGATGGATTCCTGCAACCTAATTATGTATTTTCTGTGTGTCCAACATAGAGAGCTGTGTTACACTCTCAACACAACTAAATCCATGCAGAATTCAATGGGTAATAGGGGGACCTTTTACTCTCTCAGCACTAATTCTTTGTATAATAGCTTAAATCCTTTTATTCTCCTCCTTCTCCCACACCATCTCAATAGTTTAAGACTGTGGGAAGCAACTGCTTAATCCTCTATTCAGAATGTTATACTGAAACCAAACATGAAACACATATTCAGTGTTTATCTCAATGAACAGAAGGCTCTTTGATGCCCCATCTCCCACTTCTTTGGAGCAGCTAATTCAAGCTCTGTTTTCACACAGTGAGGGGAGTTCGAAGTCTCTGTTCTAAATAAAATGAGCAGCGCATTCTGAAAGAAGCAGCTCCTAATTTTCAAACATCATAATGAGGAACACTTTGGCTTTTTAAAAAAATTTTTGGGAGTTGCACGAAAGCAGGGAAATTGTACATACCAGCTATCTAACTCAATATTAGTATAAATATTTTAATTACAGGTACAATTCAATTTCAGTTAACTGCTTCTTAGACTAAGAGCTATATAAGAATTCAAATAAGCTTAAAAATGTAAGATACATTTAATTTACTGTTTGAGGCCATTTTTGTCCATCCTTTCTTTCCTTCCATGTGCCCATGCCATACTCTCAGCAGAGGTAATAATTTCAGGATGACTTTTCAAACCATAAAACCAGCAACATAAAAGATGACTGGGGAGTCTCTCAAAAAGGCAGAGTGCCTTGCACACCTCATGGAAGCAGCATTCCAACTGTAGCTCCAGAGAGCTGGATGACAAGAGCCCACAGAGATTTCTGTAAGAACAGCAGAATCATCCCTAAGAGTATGTATTTATGTAATACTCACATTTTACCTCTAAAGGCTTTACCTCCCAAGGTTTTTCTCAGTCCAGCAGAACAACTTCTGCTTATGATTCTGTCAACTTAAGGACAAAATGCAAGAGAAGCTTGTACTATAAAAGCACATGAATTCTCCTGGCAGCTGTTAGAAACCTGAATGTTACATCCAGGCCTGTTTTCTGCTTTATTATGAAATGTCCCTGTCCTTTGTTTAATGGAGCCTGCTGTATACAATTCCTTGAAGTCAGCATGTGGAAGCTCAACTGCTGCTTGTTCCCTGGAATTTTTAATTCTCCACAATTAGTCTGCTAATACAATACAGAGCATAAAGCTCTTTCTTTGTCTCACAGCTTTATAATGGGAATTTAGAAAATGTAAGATGAGGCAGTAAGTATTAGGTTTTCAAGCCAATAAGACTAATTTGACCTCGATTTTGCATGAACACTTATTTATTAGGTTTTAACTTACTTATTCAAGTCAGGAGCAACTTTCTAATCACTGTAACATACTGGGAGGAGAATCTTCTGCTCAGCTAAACTGATACTATCATCAGATCTGCAGTTAAGATGAATTCTTCAAAAAAAAACAACAACCTTCCTATAAGACCCAGCCACCAGTGGTACTTGATAGTATCATGATTTTCTAACATCTTCACAGTTTTGTGGGTTGTTTGTTTTCATTTTCCCTTGAGGGGAGCTGCAGACCAATGGATACAAACAATTTGCACCAAAAATAGACTGAATATAAAGGGAAATCCAGATACGGGGCGGGGGGGGGGGGGGTGGGGGGGGGGGGGTGGGTGGGTGTTGTGAGAGGAAATTTTTCCCTCAGCATCAAGAGAACCCTTTGAATATTCCGAAAACCCTGACAGCTTCCTTCTTTTCCTTCCTAAAATGACAGATCCCAATCTAAAGCCTTGCCAGGATATAAATCAGTTCTGTTTCATAGCTCACCCTGCCTACATTAGGTGAAGAAGAATGGCTAATGCTGTGCCCAGAACTCACACCTCAGTACCCCTTGGTTTGACTCTACCTTCCTATAGGTTTATTAGCAAAACATTTAACATAACATTTTTGGAATCTCTCTGTCAGTGAAATGCTTTGCTGTTCATTGCAGCATATTGATTTGCAGTACAGCTTTTTCCTTACGTGTAATTTTGGTTGGACACCTTTCCTCTTTTTCTCTGCCAATCTCTGACAATATGTGAAGTAGTGGGATGCTCCATCTCTGCTCTTGTGAAACCTTTTTATCCTGCTCTTTCTAAGGCGCCACAGAATTCTCCCATCACAGCAATACAGAAAATACCATAAGTTCATTTAATTAAACCAAGAACAACAAAACACTGAAAGAAAAGCTTCCAGAGAACAAATCTTAAAGCATGATGCTGAATAGTGATGGAACAAGAAAAAAAAATCACTAAATTTCCCCATTTTCTATTTGTAACATTCAGGAATACAGGATGTTAGTAAAATAATTTCTATCCTTTTTTATGAAAAGAACAATATTTTTCTTAGTGAAATTTTGGATTTATTGATATTAATAATTTTTAATAGCCTTAAAGGATGCTTTGCTATTTGTTTTGCATTCTCAGACTAGGTTTCTGCTGGTACTGTAACAATACTAATACTAATGCTAATAATAGCTACCATGGAAGGAAGGGTTTCATTAATGAAAATGAGTTACAAAAAACAGCCTTGAAATTTCTCTGATTTGATGTCTTAATCATTAGGAAGCATGCAGTCAATATTAAGAAGTGCTCTGAATTCTGGAACCTCATGCTAAACTGAATCACACCAGGGCTTCTCCCAGGCTTTTTAACCAGGCTAATGTTGTTTTAACAATTATCTACACTAACACCACAAGAGAGACCTGCGGTTAACATATAATCTGCCCTGAGGTCACAGCATGAAGTCTGCTTTACATCAGTCACTGTTCTTTTGAGGACCAAAAGGTGATCCACTGACACACTTTCCCTCCTGTGGCTGTCTTTTCTGACTGGATGTGGCAGGCTCAGGCCTCTTGAAGCTCATTGTTGAGTTTGTGAGACATATGAACACACAAAACATTCCACAGACAGTGGAAGGAAAAACTGAGAGCAAAGAGTGGCTACTTTGGCATAGTGTTACACACTGTCAACACACAGGTTTCAGCAACGATGTTATAGTTCCAGCCTCACTTCTCAAGAGTTCATGCTATAGAAGTGAGATGCCAGTACTTCTTACAGTATAGCCATTGCTGGGGGATGCTCAGCAATCACTCCTGCAAAACAACACCAGGGTTTTTTTATAAGCAGAATGTCCTGCAGTGTTGGCTGACATAAATTAACTTTCGGGAGGTTTTTATTACACTGTTCATTCCTCTGAGCTTCTGAGACCCACTGCACCTAGAGGATTGTATGGTCTCTGTCAAGGGGTTGATGAGCAATAAGGAAGTGTGCTGGATTAAGACTGAACATTTCTAATTTTGCAAGCACAGAATACGTATTTTACTCAATTGTAAGTTCATTGAGCAGATCTACTAAACAGAAGACTAGGAGAGGAAACTAAGGTAGAAAATGTTGATATTATAAAATAATTCATTGCTGTTTTTGCTTCCTTACAAATACTGTAGGTAGTGTGCTTCTGAAAAAAATAACCACTCTTGGCCTTATATCAGCTTCAATAAGCTATAATGCCATAAATCAGTCAAAATCTATACTTCACATTCGGTTTAGAAGAGTTGAAGTATTGAAGACATGAGCAATTCCTACGTGCACCACTTGATGTCTCGTGCTGTAAATCAAGCTCGATGGTGACCTCAGGAACTGCCTCTGAAGACAGACATGGGCAAGGTTAAAAGAAAACACTAATGTGAGCCAGGCACTGGTGAAGGATGAGTGCTGCCAACACAGAGGGAGCCACTGACAGGGAAAGAAGCAAGGCAGCATGCACTGAGGAAGCCCTGGCCTCTTCCCATGGCAGCCCATTACATTATGAGCTCTTCAAAAGGAAAGGAAAAGGAGTAGAGGCTGCTGCAGCTCTATCAAATGAAGAACTTTGCAGTTACGGTGTAAACAAATATCTTGGAAAAAAAAAACAAAACAACAACATTTTCCTCATCATTTCAGTTTCAGGGTTTTTTTATAACAGTAAGTCTTTAGAAATGAAGGTCCAGCTCAAGGCACTGTTCACAAAATTCCATTTTTAGGTAACAAGGAAAAGGCAAAACAGCAAAGGTTCCCTTTCTATGAGGTTGGGATGAAGCTACAACAGTCAGGAGATGTGGAGGGGCCCAGATTCACCTATGTCTTCCCTTGAGGGGCTTCACAGTCTAGTTTGCACCACACATAACAATAAAAAGAAAACCTTTTACTTCCCTGGTTTCTTTGGAGCTCTCCATTTTGGGAAGGCTTTTCCTTAGATCCACCAAAGTGGTAATAGTAGCTACGGTTCCTTAGACTGTTCTATGAGATTCATATTTTAAGATGTTAAAGAAGACTATCGGGGGAACGAAGGAAAACAACAGAAACAACAGCTCTGCTTGTGGTTTTTCTGTTATTTAGTATTACCTACCATGCATTTCTTTCTTTCTTTATGCAGCATATTTTACAAAGATATCTACAATGCCTTTATTTGTAAATGGAAATATTCAGGAGAGAATCAATTTAAGGAAATAAAGCACAGATAATCCTTATTACTTTCCTTTTTATTCTTGCCCCACCAAGTGCAGTCTTGCTATTGTAAATGAAAAGTATGACCACAAAAAGAACTTCTTATTTAAAGCATCATGAAAAGAAAGCCCTCAGAAATGACTCACATTGTATATGGCCATTATGCCTAACAGGCACTGAGTGTTACTACTGTTGGCAAAGAAAGTTGGCACACACTTATCTCCATGACCTTTGGCCACAGAGAGGTTCTGCACAACACGAGATATGCAAATACTACACTCACAGCAAAGAATCTCTTTTCATACCTCAGTATTCAATACCTTGAATTAAAAAACTTGATGAAATATGTTCATCTCTTTTTTTTTTTCTTTCCTTCTTGAAAGTTGCTTAACTCAATACATGAGATAACTTGAATGGCTGCAATATCACACAAGACACCCTTGTAGATAACACTGTCTTGTTTGGAGTCTCTAGCTGACCAGTCAGGAGCCCTGGCTTGCAGTTGAAATGACACCTATTAAAGATTATTATTTAGTCTATTTCATTTATTAAGTGCAACAGATATTCTTGTCTGAATTGAATTAACCAGAATGGCTGTCTCAGGCTGCCCAAACTTCTAATATTTCTCTTGACTCAACATCTCTAATATTTTATTGACTCAACCTTTCTGGCCTCACCTCACCTCTTGGTGGTCTTACATACCTAGGTGATGGTCCTACAGGAATTACATCACCCTGCTGAGGTACTTTGCAGGACACCTAATTCAAACAGCAAACTTTGGGCCAATTAGAAGTGGAGTGATTAATCAAACTGTTTAAACATTTGACTGCAAACCCAACAGGGAAACTTGTATAACTAAGACGTGAGAATTTAAATGCATGGCAATGCATTTAAAGGCTGCACGTATCAAACATTAGTGTGGCTGGCATTTCATGCCGAACTGGTATATTCATTTACCTCTCCAAAACCCTTCTTCCTTTTTGGATATGGAAGGATAAAGGAGAAACAATATGCAAACAATCAGCCCAGCTTCCTTTTACAAGAACAATACCAGTCCCACAATTTTATGGGTTCCCATCTGCAACATCTTTTACTAGTACTCAGTGGCATTCTTCCATGAAACTCCTCAATAATTTTTAAGAGTTCAAGAACATCTTCAATGTTTATTATAAATGGTTTCAATTTACTGAGCAGTTTTCAACAGCGAAATTTTACTAAATTGGTAAGACCAAAAAGCAACTGCAAGGACATCAACCACAGTGTGTTGTTCTATTCTAGGTGACCAAAAGTGACACCAGGATCAGATGAAGCATTTATCAGATGATATTAGCTTGGACTGTGACATGGCTTCTTAACCCTTTCCCCTTTCATTACAATACCTGTTGTAACTCTCACCAGGGAGCTTCTCAAAGGAGAAGGCATCAATACAAACTATGAAGGGAGGTCACAAGATGCAGGATGAGCTGGCCTTTCATGGCAATGGCAGGCCATGAACTTGAACTCCCCAGGAGAGACAAAGCAGTAGTGACAGCTACACACTGCTGATACTTCAGGAGTTTGGAACTGGCCTGGGAGGTTTTTTACACCAGTTAGCAATTTTCCTTTTTCTTGTCTTCTCACATACTTTGACAACCATGCTCTCCAGATTATGAGAAAGCTTATGTGACATATCTCTTGCTCTCAAGTCTTTGTAACAATATTGCGTTCTGTCCATTTTTCTTAATTTCTTCCTAGTTATTCTGATACCAAAAATTCCACATAGTGTTGAGAAGTGACAGAAAAGCCTACATTTTGATCTAAAGAGAGATTCTTGAATGTCCCAGAGAGTTCTACTCTCTCACATGTCATCTGACGATAGAAGTTTCACAGGATTAAAACACCCTTTGCAGAGCTGGAGAACAAATAAATAAATTGATAAGTAAAGAAATGATGGCTCAAGCACTTCTTTCCTTCTCTATATCCAATCATGTAAGAAATAAATTGATTAACATCCTGAAGTTATCATAAGTCACGGAATTTTAGGAATAGTAGAAGCTGTGTTGAATCATTTCACCTATCTTAGACACAGAATAGAAAAGGAAAAAGGAAAGAACTATAAATTGAAGGGTCAGAAAAATTAGTTTTATGGTCCTGCAGAGACTTGACTCACCTGTAAGGTCAGACCAATCAATCAATAAAAAAATAAAAACCTTTCTTTTTGAGGACTTGGCAGTGTGAGTCCTGCCAAATATACTCATTACAGCTCTTCCCTTTTTTCTTCCTTCATCAGAATCATGCTGTCAAGTTCAGTATGACATCTAATATAAAAGCTTAGATCCTTCTTTATCAGAGCAGATAACAAGAAGTGTTGGTAACAAGACAGCGTGTTGATTATTTCTGACTAAAAGCTGAACCTTGAAGGCTCACTTTGTTCAACAGCCAGAGACAGCAACTGTAGTCTTTATTTTGTTCTGCAACTCCCAAGCTTTGACTTAAGTCATACCACACTTTCTTGTAACATATGATGAGCTCTGTTACAAAGGATTAATTTCTTTCCCACATCTCAAACAGTTATTTTTTCCCTTCATTTCCAGCTCTATATGGATAATATTCTGGGTATGTGTGATGTGTTTGTAATTTTATCTGAAAATATTATGTAAGATAGAATTTAAACACATCACTATACTGCTCAGCTGTTTTTGGCTTTTTGGCTATGCTGGTATTACATTCTTGCAGATTTTGCCTCTTCATCTACAGGCAAGGAAGAGATGAAGGAGTGTGTCAGGAGCATCAGGCACTTTAATGTCAGCTGCTTGTAAGCCAGGTTAGTCAGTAATGTATTCAGAGCCTATTAAAGCTGACAGGATTCTCCACAGCTGTAAAGCTCTCCTGCAGTAACCAGCAAGAACATTTTTCCATATCCTCTGTGATGCTGAGATGCAGATCCATCCTTCAAAGTGTTTTGAAATTCTTCCATGCTAACTGAATGCACTCCATTGGACTTCATCTCTTTAGTTTTCGTATTTCATTTGCAGCAGAGACAGTGAGCATTTGACCCAAAGACAGAGGCTGGATCAGCCTGTTTCACACAGCTGCTTGTCGAGCTGACATTTATTCAAAACTCTTCCCATCAGAAGAGAATGATCTATTACTGCCACAAAATGGAAAAATGCCAAGAGACAGATTTTGAGAATTTCTGCTTCCATGAACAGGAAGATATTATCAAGACTAATTTATGAAAAGGAGAGCAAAATATATCTTTAAAACCACTTAACACAGCCATAAAAATATATTGCTTTTAAATGCCTACAATGTTATTCAATTAATGAATTGGTATCACTACCCTCAATTTAAAAACTCCAATTTATAAGATTCTCAGACTCTATTTTACACCCTTTTTATTCCCATGCTCCCCCTTTTACCCACCTCCAGCTCTTCTAAATTATTAAAGGAAATAATGAATTTCACCAGAACCTCTTCCCACAGGATACTTGTGCTAGGAGCAGGGCCTGGGATCTGCTGCCAGGGCTTGGAGATGCCCAGGAACCATCATGACACTGCAGGACTGGCACCCTGGTCCTGGGGATACTGAAGGAGCACAGACCCCTGGGGTGCCCAGCTCCCAGGAGAGCAGCTCCCTCTCACAGGAGGCAGCATTTGGCAGGACAGCCATGGAGATCCTTTTGGAGAACACCAACTCCCAGCCTGCTGAGGGGCTGCCAAGCCTTCAGAGGAGGCGCCAGGAGAAGGATGGAGCAGGAGGGAGAGCCCAGTGGTGGGATGGAGCCACACTGAGCTCCCTGGATGCTCAGGCCAGGCATGCCAGCACTGGGGGGTACGCTGTGCCAAGGCAGCCACTTTCATCCCACGCCTCTTCCTCCTCCTCTTCCCACACATGGGCCATGGGCAGCGACATGCAGTGCCTCAGGACAGGCATGGCTGGGCCTTGTCCCCCCAAGGGAACAGGCTGCCACTGCTCCCAAATAGAAAAAGCTTGCAAGTACCTGAGCTGAGACAAAGCACAGTTTTAAATTCCAGAAAGTATTTTTATTATCTCTAAGCAGGTGACAGCCACTACAGGTATAAGAACTATCTTCCTTTTTTGACTCCAGCCTTCAGTCGTCTTTAAATTTCCTAAGCTTTGAAATGAAGATCTTCTTAATACCAGAGAAAGAGGCTTTGCATATGAAACGAATTATTAAACTCACATGAGATGCATCCATTTTGGAGATGAGGGATTGCATGAAAGAAAGACACACTATGATCTTTTCCTTCTTGTCACTTTCATATTAAAACAAACGCTGTATCATTATTGGGACCGGTTTGTCCAAGGTCACTCAATTGTTCAGCATTTACAAGCTGGCAGCTCATCACAGGCAGAAGCAGCACTTATAATCATTATTGATGCTGGCAGTCTCCACCCTCGCTAATACTCCTTGTTCTGTCAGCCAGTCCCTGGCTTGTCGCAGGCAAATGGAATTATTCTTTGAGCTGTGCCTCAGATCTGCAGTTCAAGGGAGCTGTTTGAGGCTAGACCACAATTAAGTACCAAATGGTGTCATGCCTATTTACAGAACATGCCAGGTCAACAGCTACTGTTTCATTAGGCTCAACTCCTCCCATCCACAGCTCAACATGAATGCCATATCATGTGGTGGGCATCTCTGAGGGAAAGTACCTCACCTCCTCGCACGTGTGAAATGGCTGAAGAGCTGCCTTCTCGATGCCATTGTAGCCCCCAGAGGGGGCTCTCCCTTGGATGGCATTGATCCCATCTTCCAGCTTTGCGTGAATGACTCCATTACTCAGCTCCCACTGTGAGGCAGAAATACACAAGATACAGGAATTCCTGGCTCCAGAGCCTTGCAGAAAATTCCCTCTGCTCTGCAAACTTCAACAACTCTGCCCCCATTTTATTAATCCTCTTCAAAATTTGTATTTGTAACTGCAACAGCTGAAATTTGATACCACGTAAATGACTATTGTATTTATTAACGGGTATTTCAGTTTTCAGCCCAAAACTTCAACTGACTTTAAAACACGATCTTTTTTGGAGGTGACAATTAATTCTGTTTAAAACTCCAGAGATAAATGATTTAATAATACTTTTTAAAATTACTGAATGTTCTTTTAGTTTAGGTGTTTAATTTATGTGTTATTTAACTCACTAAATATGGCAAAGTGGCAAGCACATCTGGAATGCCACACAGATGATACAGAGACAGAACAAAATATATACTGATGAACTTGTTTGTTTGCTACTAACTGCTGCTCCATAACAAAAAAATATCTTGAAGTTAACTTCCTAATGTTAGTAGAACACAGAAAAGCCATCGAGTACGAAAGTGCTATAGCTATGCTTCCCTTCAGTATCTTGACAATTCAAAATCAGCATTGATCTAAACCACTTCTTGCTAAGAACCAATACATAAAACATATCTCTGTAAGTGTTTTTTTCCGCTGAGGAAACACTAAAATCCAATAACAGAGATGAAAGCATTTGTTTTGTGAAGATCTGCTGGACTTCTTAAGTGACTTAGCAAGACACTTTTTTAAAACAAGAATTTGGGAAAGGTACATAAGCATATTTATATAGATGTACATGAGAAATTTTAAGCTTAATGGAAAAACAGGTGTGTATTGCAGATAAAGTTTCAATACGTTTGCTCTAAATTGAAGATATTCTGCTTAAAAAAATTACTGCATCAGCACTAGCCTCTTAAATTGTTTGAAAATAAAAGTTTTATTAAGACCTCAATCCTGGCAGTAATTAATTAAACATCATTAATAGCTATATGCCTGTAAGAGGCTACTCACAGAAAAACCTAATAAAGTCAAATCTGTTTGGCTACCCTGCAGTTACTGTGAAAGTCCAGATAGTTTAAGAGAAAATTTTTCCTTTTTAGAGGTTGGAGGCATTTCATGCTTTCATATGGGATTCCATATCCAGTTCATATTTCTCTTCTAATTGCTAGAGTATGGTTACAAATGTAATAGAAAAGCTTTTATTTTCTATTAAATCCTTGATAGCTTTTTCAGGAAGGGCTAATCTCTAAATATTTAAGATTAGTTTCAATGATCATTTTTTACTATGCCCATAAAGAGCTTACAGGTTCCATCTTCTTCCCTTGCTACCATTCCCATAGGTATAGCATAGATTGATTCTTCTCTGAATATCATAATGATCTCATGAACCACAGGAATAATCCACTTCCTGATTCTGTGCTCATAGAAATAAGTGAGAAATCTTGGTAGTGATTTAAATTATTCCTGAAGCAGATACATAGTCTACATACTCAAAAGCCTTTTATTACCCGGTTGCTGATGTCCTTGTCCAGCTTTTCAGAAATGCTCCCCAGCACAGTTAGGATTAGTAACTGCAAAAATTTGGTTTTAACCTGACAAGAAAAATTCTATTTCAGGTAAAAAAAGCAGGTTTCAAGGACCACCTTCTTCAAGATCAGAAGTGGTCCATTCCAGCAAGCAGGAAACATACTTAAGGCAGCAGCCTTTCATGGATGAACAAGGAGTTCCCCACTAAACTAAAACACAGGAAGTAGAAAGGTGGAAACGGGACCAGGTGACCCAGGAGGAACACAGAGCCATGGTTGGAACATACATGGATGCAACCAGGAATTTGGTAAGGAATGTAACTGGTAACAAGAAGGATTTCTACAGGCAGAAGCCCTGTTGAGAAAGGAAAAAGAAAAGGGTAAAGGTCTTAATGTCTTCTGTGACTCATTTTTTACTGCTGAGCCTTTCCTTTGGGAATCCCAGGCCCTCAGCTCAGAGGAGAAGCCTAGTCCAAGGACAACTTACCATCAGGGGAACAGGATCATGTTATGGAACCCTTAAAATAAACTGGGCATAAGCAACTTCATGGGCCCTGTTGGGATGCTCCCACAAATGCCAATGGAGCTGGTGGCTGTTGCTTGCAAAGCTAGTCCTGATAATCTTTGAAAGAACATGATGACTGGGAGAATTTCCTAAAGACTGGAACTGGAGGAAAGCAAATGTCATTCTTATTCTCAAGAAGGGCAAGAAGGAAGATTCAGGGAATTTACAGGTGGTCAGCCTCACCTCAGTCTCAGGGAAGGTGATAAAGCAAATGAGTCCAGAAATTGTTTTCATACATGAAAGACAAGAAGATGATCAGGAATAGTCATCAAGGATTTACAAAGAGTAAAAAATGCTTAACAACCTCATAGCCTTCTTCAATGAGATGACCAGTTTGCAAATGAAGGAAGAACAGTGGATGCTGTTTATCTTGATTTTAATTTTTTGACACTCTCTCCCATAAAATCCTCACAAACAGTCAGATGAAGTACAGGTTAGATAAGTGGACAATGAAGTGGAACTGAAAAACAGCTTAACTTCCAGGCTTGGAGAGTAGTGATCAATGGCACAAAGTCCACCCCAGGTGTTGATACTGAGTCCTTTGCCATCAAAAAACTTTATTAATGGCTTAGACAATGGGGCAGCATGCACACTCAACAAGTTTCCAGATGATACAACTAATGATTGCAGTGCCAACCAGAGCGATCTCAACAAGCTGGAGAATTATAATGAGAGATTAATGAAGCTCAACAAAGAGAAATGCAGAGTCCTCCATTTGGGTAGGAACAAACCGAAGCAACAGTATTGGTCAGGGCCTGACTGGCTGGAAAGCAGCTGAGCTAGAAAAAGGTCTGTGTGTCCCAGCAGACAAGCTGATCACCTCATGGCAAAGGAGGTTAATGGTATCCTGGGCTGCATTAATTGAGGTTATCCCTCCTCTCTAGTCAGTGCTGGTGAGGTCACCTCTGCAGTGCTGTGTCCAGTCCTGAACTCCTGTCTTAGGTTGGAAATGGGGATGTGTATTCTATTCCTATCTGTTAGAGGTGGGACAGCTCCCCGTCCAAGATGTAGTGGAGTGTGTCTAGTGAAGGATTACAAATATGAATAAGGGACTACACCATCTCTAATATGAGGAGAAGCTGAGAGAGATGGAACTGTTCAGTCTGGAGAATAGATATTTCAGGTGAGGATCTACTTGATATGCACAAATATCCAAAGGGAAGGTTGTAAAGAAGATGAAGCCAGGCTCTTCTTAGTGGTGCCCAGTGACAGGAAAAAAGGCAATGGGCACAAACCGAAAAAAGAGGAAATTCCACATAAACATCAGAAAAAACTTGCCAGAAAGCATTCAGCCTTGAACTGGGAGAGCTCTTTTTCTTCATTCCATTGGGCAAAACATTTGGCCCCCTCTGTGGGCCTAGAGGAGACATATGGACTCATTCAAGCAAAAAGGCCTGCCTATTTATGCTGCCAGTTTAGTTTTTCAGTGATATATTCATTCTTCTCTTATATGGACACAGTGACTAACAGTTTTAATAACCTGTGAGCAGCCAGACTTGATTATGACTTTCTTCATTGTATTATAAAATTCAGTCTCTTTGAAGGGAAAGCAGGGTTTCTACACAACTGCTCAAGAAATGAAATTCCTGTTATATATGAAATTCTAACATATTAAGAAGTAGTTCTGATTTGAATTGCAAATATGAAGTGATGAAATTCCTGTGAAGTGAAAATTTTCAAAAATCACCACAAAGTTAATGCCCATGAACAAATATCTTCTCAGTATCTTATAAGCAGGTTTTAAGGAAGTAGTAGCTGTAGTTCCTGAAGATGTAGAACTCACTGTCCTAGAGAAGTGTCTTTCCACCAAGTACCTTCTGAGTGATGTAACTGAAAAACTCACCATGTTGGTTAGTTCTGACTTCTGAAAACTTCTAAAGTAAAAAACTCCACATCTCATTATTTTTTGACAGCATTTAACAAGATGTATAAAAAATAGCATCTTTAAAAATACAAGAAAACCTATAACAAATTAAAATATTTTTATTTTCCAGGTACACAATCCACATTTTCTAGGTACAAAATCAATGACATTTCTTTGAAAAGAAAAACAAATCCAAAAGCTCAGAAATGGCACATTTCCAAAAGGGGTTTAAATTTCATAAAAATGAAATGTCAGAGAATAATTTGGTTAGTAAATATATTGCTGTCCAATACATCTGCAAGCAAAGGCTGTATCAATGTCATCAAGGAGCTTTGCAGAAAACTCAGCTCTTTCTAGAGTTACTTTTCTGAGATTTGGTAGACCCTTAGTTGGCCGCTTGGCCGCAACACACAAACAGAAAGAAAATCAGCTTCAGGATTTAACAGTTGAAGTGATGGTGTACAATTCCTTGGGAACGTGCCTTGTCACAAACCATCATGGGCACTGCTTGAGGGACGAGGAAGACTACTATCACTTTTCCTTCCTGACTATTGTCAACTTTTCTGTAGTCTATGAGTTTCATAAAATAGAAACAAAGCTCATATGTGAGCACATATGGACTTCACATGAACCTCCTGGGGGGAGGGAATCACCAGTGTAAGACACCAGTTCATAACACTTCATGTGGCCCTTGAGAATATTCCACATTTACTGGAAGAATAGCTTCAGTGCACAGAGGTTGTTTGGACACCTAAATTCATTATTGCTGACTTAAAGGGGAAGGTTTATAAAGGGATTTCTGGAGGAAAACATTTGTAGGTCCCATTAAAGCCAGGAAAAGAAAAATCTGAGACTAATAAAACTTCCTCCTTTTCAGAGGAGTCCTCCCATATGATGAACTATAGAGTAACATCTCTATTTTCTGGTTAAATTTTCTGGTAAAATATTCTCATAAAGATCTGTAGGCTACAGATAAGTGGATATAAACTATGCCAGCTTCATGGGTATATAAGTTGTATAAGTTGTAATAAATCCTGCACAGCCTCAAAATAAAGGTGCTCTAATCCCATTTGCTCTTTTTTTTTTTTTTTTTTTTTTTGTACTTTCATATCCTTTAAATTCAATACTAAGCACAGGTCACCCAGACTTGCATTCTACCTGCACCAGCTCATCAGCTCATGAAACCCATCCTGAAGTTTGTTATTTATACATTCATTTACTCAAATAAGAAGTAACGTATTCAAAGTATCATGAAACCTTGGTGTTGAGCAGGCTTAATTAAGATTTGAATACACAATTAATTTAATATTATTTGGAGGACACTGTTACAATTTACCTGCAATAGTATAGTACGGTAAATTCAAAAATTTCTGCTACTGCTAATCAAGTTACATTGATGTACTAATAATTAGTAAGACCAGAGGAAAAGAAACCCAACAGTAAGAACAGAAACAATAAATTCTCCGTAAAGGTAGTGTCAGAGGTTCCAGCAATAGGAAGGTAAATCTCAGTACTTCTCACTACTTTAAAGTAATGTCAGCCTCTGCCATCAGACAGTGGTAACAGAGCCTAGTCCTGCCCTCAGCAACCTCTGCTTGAACATGTTCTCCAAGGTCCTTACAAAATTTAAATGCTTATTCCATCACCACTAGCTGCTAGACACAGAAAACTAACAAAATCTGCTGAAAAATCAATCCACTGATCACAGACTGTGGATGCACATTTCCAGAATATCTGCCCAGTAAAAAAACCACATCCACACAGACTAATACAGAGCAGGCAATGCTTATTCCTGTTGCTTTTCCCAAACATGCACCCTTCATTCCCAGAAACACAGGCCCCACACAGTTATTAAAACCTGCCTTTTTATATGCTTTATGCCACTCCTACCTACCCTCTCACAAACATCAGTAGATCCAATGCAGGTATCTCAGACTATATCCATTCTGTTTCAAGGATGCAGAGAAAGCAAGTAAGGAGACAGAAACTCAACAACTCATCTGGGGGAAAGAAATCCTGCAGCAACTTAAGAGAACACTTCTAGGTAAGTGGTTTTGGGAAAGTTGGGATAAGGAGTTCAAAGCAGCCCTTTTGTCAGCTATATGAACTCACCATTCTTCCCTACTCCTGGTTTGTCTATTGTTTTTTTCTGTTTATGTTTTGTTTGGAATTTTTTAATTTATTTTGTTTTTTGTTTTTGGGGGTTTTTAAAGTATGTAGTGTTACACTGGCTTTTCAGTAGAAGGAAAGAATTGATGATGTTGCCAATCTTTTAATTTTCTTCCCCTTGGCCCCTCAG
The DNA here is from genome assembly GCF_036417665.1 of Passer domesticus. Taxonomy (NCBI): domain Eukaryota; kingdom Metazoa; phylum Chordata; class Aves; order Passeriformes; family Passeridae; genus Passer; species Passer domesticus. Next base: position 96,289,086 of record NC_087474.1, read on the forward strand.
GCCTCAGTTCCCTTTAAAATTTGAGCCCAGGAAAGTCTTGCAAAAAATTACTCCTAACTTCCTTCTGATGTGATTATAAGTCACAGACACAAAAAGGTAGTCAAAGACTGTTAGCAGGGAGAATGGCAAGCAACCTCTAAGTGTCTCTTCCACCCCATGCCGTAAAGCAGATCTGGATGCTTTCTTTAAATCTCAAGGCATTAACACTGCTTCATAGCCATTCTGCCAGTTTCATTAATTGCACTTCTATTCCAATCATTTCATAAGCGGACTGTACTTATAATCTGGCTATTTATCCTAATGTTTGATGTTTCTGAGTCACATAAATACATTATGTTTGAATGCAGAGAAGTACTTTGCATGACAAATTTGAGATTTCTGCCGGAAATGTTTGACTGAAATTTATTTTTGCTATCCATAGGGAATAAGCCTCTGCATTATTTGATTGTTATTCACATTTTGGTAATCGCATTACGAACCTCTACAAAGAAATGAAATGGCAATGTGCCTTTTTTTTTTTCCCTCTAAGAGCAAACGTCTCCCTCCCCCTTCCAGATGCACAGACCTTGAAAAGGCATTAGAAAATTAAAAAGCCAACAGAAATAAAATAATGTATCTATGCTTGAATATTCATTAAAATACGACATTGCTTAGTCACTGCTTGCCATTTGGATGATGCAGGGTGCTTAGGCAAGCTTAATGCAACAACGGGAATTCAGTCTTGTTTTTACAGGGTGGGAGGAGACTTCAGTGGACAGATTCCTAATGGTGCTCAGCTGTACTAATTCCATTAATATTTTTAGGCCATAAATCACCTTACATCAGTTGGTGATCTGACTTTATGTTGTAAATAAGACTTCAGAGAAATAGTAATAGATCTCATTTCTGGGCACTATTCAGATCCACCCTGATATTTCTCATTCACTCCAGCAGCTGCTCTACCTACAATGCTTTATACTAAAGACCACATGTTTTGTCTAATGAATTTTTTTGCCCTTGATGTTGTTTGCCCTTTGTTACTGTTATATTACATATGCTCTTCTCTCCCATAAACTTCTAGCAGCTCCCACACTGGCAAAAAATTTAGCACACTTTATCTCATTCTGTCTATCCATTATCAAACATCACAAGCACAAGAAAGGATGACAAAAAACATCATTGGGTACTAAAACCCATGAGCCAAATTTATTTCTTGTTTCACCTCACAAATTGCAGCAATCTGTTAATTGTGTCCCCCACCGCTTTTAGATTTTTTGAGCATCAAATCACAGCAAGTTTTTTTCTCTGGAATTTGATTTAAAAAACCCAACTAAAATAGAACAAAATAATGCTGCCTCTACTCTTTTTAAAGCTTTTTAACATCAATTTTCTGATTGGAATATCTGATGTACTTCCTGTCCCTTAGTCCTTTGTTCTGTTATACTGCCCTGAAATTCCTACTGCCTGTGCTTGCACCAACTAACCAGCAGGAAACCTCATCTTCTGTACTTGGAAAAAACAGGAAGACAAGTTGTGGGGGAATGGAGACCCAGAAGAACACACAGCCTCTCACTCGAAGCACAGCTGCTCTGTTGAATCAGATGTGCCTGTGCTCAGGGTGAAGAGGAAGGAACTGCAGAACACCACAGGCACATTTTCAAGCAGTGACCTGGCACCTCAGGCTCAGCCCTACCATAGGACAGCACGTGGGAGACATTGTAAGACATCACCTCGCAGACATGTCTCACAGAGTCGTACAGAAATAAGAGGGGAGACATAGGGTTTATTTTATTTGTACACATGAGGGAGAAACATAAGAGAAATAATAATTATATCCTTTTTTCAGTTTGATAACTTTCTGTGCTGGATGCAGCCATTGGCCTGATGCTTTTATCCGCCGATTAGCTGACAAGAGATGCTCTTCCTCAGCTCTCTCCAACCGCAACTGAGGAAGCCAGCCACATACCCTTCTCACAATACCTTATTCTAAACATACAGCATGACTTCAGATCTTTCATGTTGGACAGTGAAATAATTTGGAGGCCAGACAAAGCCAGTCCTTTGAAAATCGCCACTTATATTTTAGCTTGTTGCAATGTGAAAGATAAAACAGTTCCAAACCACACACAATATAGACACACAAAATTACCTATATAGGACTGCTATTTTATAGGAGCACAAATCTCAGAACATAATGAAAAAGTTATGGTTTCTTCTCAAAATCTCATGATGTGGGGTCAAATCGTGCACCCCTTAATGGGGTTGCTCAAGTTACAGTGAGGCTGATTCAACCTTTTGCATTGTCAGTATGGGATGGATGTACAGACATATCTAGTTTGCTTAGCTGATACTTCTTGAGAAGGGTAAGAATTCCTTCCAGACTTGCTACCAATGTAATGTCCACTAGTCATGTAGTGTGTATTAATGCCAAAGACAGTTAAGTGGCTTAGTAATTTAATGAAAGCGATTAATAGAAACATGTCAACCCATTTAACTGAGTAATCATTATCTTTGCATTATGTTTCTCACAATTAAACTTGCACAATCCAAACATCTAATGCATATGGATGTATTACCCACATCAAGAAAAAGATATTCCGGATTTTGAACTTCATTGTTTTTCTTAAAAATTGGATGTACCCAGCAGTTTGACTGCCCAGATCAACACTGGCTTTTGGCTAGCTCAAGGCCCTCTCATCGATCTTTTGCACACTTGGTAAATTATTCAGACAACAGCAGCTTGCAGACCCCAAATCCTTTTAATGTTATTGTTCTTATTGAATCAAGTGGCATTGGAACAATTGGATTGTCCTCGTAGTTTCTTTTCCTATTTCCATCCTCTGCTTCTTGAACACTGGTCTAATTCTGCTGGTGACTTTCTTCTAAGAATAGCAAATGTCCTGTGGAACAGCAGGAACAGGAAGCTTTATGGGAATGCTTCAAACATGGCAAACACTATGAAACCAAAGATATGTGGGAAAACACAGAGATTTGTGTTCTGCTAAGCAGGGTTTTAAGTCCATACAGGCTTCCACTCTATGCCACTGATTATTTTAGTCTCTATTCATGTGAGCACTCATTTGTGCTGCTGCTTATTGCTGAGCACCCTCCAATTCTGTGGATGTACTTGTGTGGTGAGGCAATCAGGACTGCATTACACATTTTAGATTATAAGAAATATCTGATTTATAGGGTGGCACTAAAGTATTTTCCACATTATTCTCTAAGATAGTCCATGGAACTTCTGTTCTCCACCCATACTATGTTAATATAAAATTACCAGAGATCTCTGCTGCCTTTGGATCTTACTCATGTTTTCTAGGTTCTATTGACATAAAATTCAAGCCTCTGCTTCGCAGCCTCTTTCAGTACTCTGGTTACAGAAAACAAGACAGAAGTGGCAAACTCTGGCACCCAGAGCCCTAACAAGGACTGTGAATTCAAGCACTCAGCTGAAGGGTTTTGTGATTTTTATTTGTGGAGACAGAGGTGGATGAAACTTCAGTTGGTAGGTTGGGCTGCCACCTGCCTGAGCTCAGACTAGGTACACTGACTATTCAGCCTCTAGACATCAACTCTGGCCAAGGTTTGGAGGGGAGGTTGGTGGGGGGTGTGTCTGGAAACCGAAATCTCTTAATCATTTAATCAGCAGTGATGATGGTGAATTAGCAGATTGTGCAAACCAGAGCCTAAGTAAAATCTGAGTTTCATGTCTCTCTAGAAGACCTTATTTATCTGAAAATAAAAACAAAAAGTAGATATTATCACACAAGACAATAAAAACAATGGAGAAGAAAGAAATTACACCAAAAAAACCTTAATTATACTTGTTCCAATTGAAACTGGGTTGAAAAAATAGTTGAAGACATCTCCATTAAGAGACCTGATACTATTTCCAAAACCCTTCAAAAACAGCAACAATGAAACTTCCATTAATGTAAAGAGCTAAAAAGGGGAAAATAAATGTAAAAAAAAATTAAAAAAGGTGCCTGGAAGCACCCTGAAAAGGCACTGGCCTGTTGTTTTCAGTTGCCTATATAACAATTTTTGGTATATTTCAGAAAGTAAATTACCTACCCTTGCGCCCTGACCCTCTACTAATTAGAAGCTAAGTTTCACAACTTAACATATAGCCACAAGAAGGAAAAGAAATAATTTTTGTGATTATGTGAACTGAACTATATTGAAAAAAAAACCAACCTTTCAAGGCAGACTTCCACCTCCCTCCCAAAACAGGCTCAAACACAAGTGTGTGAGCACCCAACCTACCCCGCTGTCTACTCATTCACCTAGAATTAATTTTCTCAAATTTTTCTTTATACAGTATAGAAGGAAGATCATACCACTGTAGAGTATTGCCAACATTTATGAAAACTTATTTTTATAAATAAAACCAGCTCAATAATTCTGATCCCCTCACTCTCTAATTTCTGGCACAAAGTTCTTTTAAGGTGTGAACTAGCCATGTCTAAGGAGTGAAACTACCTCAATTGTTATGGGTCTGTACTCTGAAGATATCTGTCAAACCCTCCTGTAAATGACAGCCTTTCAAGCAACATCTCCAAAGATTTAGGGGTAGCTGGCATCAACTACCATGTCTCTACTAACATCCATAAACTATGGCTGTTTATATCATAGAATCATAGAACCATTAATGTTGAAAAAAGTCTTCAAGATTGAGTCCAACCATTAACCCATCACTGTCAAATTACCACCAAACCATGTCCCCAAGCACCACATCTAAGCCTTTGTTGAATACGTCCAGGGACAGTGATTCCATAACTTCCCTAAGCAGCCTGTTGAAATGCTTGAACATCATGACTGAAATAGTGAGTTGTGCTGCTGGACACTCAGAAGCAAATAGCCTTTTTTTCCTTAAAGGTTTTGTCAGTGTAGTTATGGTAGCAACGTCCTCCTAACATAAAGATGGTTCACACCCCCTCCTGTGACAATACTCAACCTGGTTTACTCGGGGAAACAACTAAGAAAAGGAGAAAGGAGGGAAAAACATCAGAAAATATTTTCCCAGCTATTACAGAATTGCCACAATGGCAATTAAAGCAGCTTACAAATGGAGATTCTTAGCCCAGTAAGTGTTCCTTTCATGGAAATTAGGATGTGGATGAAAATGGGGAATAGGGGGCATGATATGGATGACCAGATGTGTGGATCTCAAATCTGGAATTAGGCAGGGACACACAGAGTCCTGAAAGCATAACAGAGCTGAAATGGCATTACAAATGCATATAAACTTAGAGTAATATAAAATGAGTGTGTGTAGGAATGTAGCACACAAACGTCCAAAGCAGGTTCAGTAGGATGAGTAGGTTCAGAGAATAAGGACATTTTATTTGAATTAAGCCAATCTGAAAAAATTCACTTATCTGAGCACCTCAGATAAGACTTTTAAATACATTTTACCAGTAGTGATTGTGAGAGAATGTACCTACTCCAGCTGGAAGCATGAGATGCTACTTAGTGTCTTGAATCCACAAGGTTACCCAAAAAGGCAAAGGCTAATTTTGAAATATTAAAGACCTTTTTTGGGGGCCATGTTATCAATCATCTGTGTCTTTTCAGTTCTGCTTTTGCACCTCTGCAAGGCTACGCCTGCCCCAAGGTATGTGAGTGTCTCCTGGGGGCGTAGCAAGGCTGGACTGTAGAAGCTGCCAGATGCATTCCCAGGGGTTTCTTGAGGGTCTAAGCCCAAGGGGGACTTGCTGGTAGCTCTGTTTGTGTGAGTCTTGTTCCACCCTGACAATCTCTAAATGTTTAAACCAAAACTAGAGCAGGTGGCACACAAGAGCTGAACCCTTATCTAGAATGGCTCTTTTGAGAGCCATTAACAACTGGGCAAAGGTGACAGCTGAGGCAGATCTTTATTGAAAAAATAAACTGTGAGTGTGGAGCAAGCATTAGACATGAAACCAGTCCCTGTAGGCAAAATAGCTCTCCCAATTATACCCTGTGGTTTCCTTCTTTCCATTTTATATTGACTGAATCAAAATCAATGGAGATTGACGACAATTATTACATGATTTGCAATTAGTCCTGTTCATCTATAATGGATCATAACTCCTTTTCTCTGATATGCACATTTCTGCTAAAAGAAGCTTGCTTGTTCAACAGGAAGTAACATTAGAGAGAAAATAGGAAAATTTTATTTTGCCATTACTGATTTTGTATCTGTTGATACACTACTTAACGCTTCTTCCCAAATAATAAATTTAATACTGCAGCACATCTAAAAGCTTCAAAGTAGTCATTTCCATATTAGCAGGTCTCTCCTTCAGAGATGTAAGAAATGGCATTATAGGACCTGAGGAGGAGAATGCCAGTTAACAATTTGCCAGTAGATGTCTCTGCTAAACACACTGAAGGGAAAATACTCAGTTTGCAACTCCAGTGAAATGCAAGTGGAAGTTTGTATACTTCAGCTCAGCTGAAGAGCATGGTAGAACCAACTAGGTCACTAGTCCTTTTTGAAGACTACTTTTACATAGACACAATAAAAATGGCATTTACTTAAAGCTCAGTGACTTCCAACTTAGTTAAATATTGAATTTGTCTCCTGATATTATCTCACTGAGTAAGGGGACTCAAGAAAGGCTAAGTTTATACATTAAGATTCTTGAAAGAGATGATGAGTGTAGAGTCTTCTGGGAAAATATTTTTTTATCATTTAAAATCCTAACTTTGTGGAAAAAAGCAGTCCTTCCTACTTCCAACATAGAATTTCTTTATTAAATATTTTTGCCTCAAACTAAAAAAAAACATTACATGGAAAAAATAAATTTTAGTTTTAGGCTGAAATATTGCAATGCATGGTAGAATAATTATGTCCCTGATGGAAAACATTCAGAGGTTCTCATATTTTCTTTACATCTATATGTTATTTGGCAATGGTCTTATTTGCAAAAGCACAGCTTCTAAGCAAAGAAACTAAGATTAGTTTCTCATAATTGGCACTTGCTGTTAACATACAGCATGATTTTCTGATTAATAATGAAAAAAAAAAAACCTCAAAAGGCACAGATCAGCTGGAAAAGCATCTGCTTAAAATACACACACATAATTAGGAGAGGACGTCAAACAGACTTGATTACATATTTCATCGGTATGTGTCAAAGACTGTAAAGCATTTGACTTAACCCCAGGGTGACTTCAAGAGGATTTACTCTGTCTAGTGTTTGTGATTAGCACCATATAATCTGGATCTGCTGAACAAGTGGAGTTTTACACGATATGCAAATTTCATTTCGCTTTAATTTAGACCCTTTGGATTTAGCATAAAATCTCTGTGTTGCATGAAGGGCTGAAACAGCTGGATCCAGCTAGCTGGGAAATTAAAAATGTACTAAAAGAAATAAGGTAATCCTTGCCATGGTAGCCAGCACACACTAGAGTGGGACCCTGAGATCTCTGAGGGATGGCTGAAGAGAGCACCAGTAACACTGGCCAGACGTTTCCACAAACACCAAAACACTGATCCTTCTCTAGTCCCTGTGTGCTCTAGTTTTTAATAAAACTGAATTATTTCACCACCATGTTAAGGTTCATTTTCCAGATGCATGTTAGTAAGAAAATAATTCACCTTATCAGTAAAGGAAATTATCACCCGCTAGTAACATTTTATTTCCTTGTTAGCATATCAAGATGTGGAAAAAATAATTAGCAATACATTACCCTGTTTAAAATGATGTGGAATTAATTTATTTGCAATTTAATTTGTCATTCCCTTCCAGGTTTTAGTTGGAACTATACAGAGACAATTCTTGAATATCTCATATGCATGTTTTAAGAATACAGCTGAACAAGACTTTTTTTCCCCATTTCAAAAGGGTATTCTAAGAATAACAAGGTCCCTCGCCTAATCTATCACTTGAGGCATCAAAAATTCTTTGGAAGATCTGCACCCAAGTCTAAAAACTGTCACTTCTCCTTTGAAAAAGATGGTTTCATAGGACTTTTTCTCTTAGCAGTAATAATGACAATTTTATAATGAAAATCACAAGTCCTTCAGGTCCTAACTGTATCTGACACAGAAAATGATCTTGGGAAGAAGTTACTACAGACAGAAAGTACTTATCCAAGATATCCTTTGGCCATATGTAGGCAATGCTGCATCATTGCACTGCAATGAGTAGATCTGTTTCATTACACTTGACTGCTGCTAATATTCTTGTGGCTTTTCTTGAAGACTTGGTCTTATTGTCTCTCAGTAGGGGGTACAGCAATTTCTCCTGCTTTATTTCCTGGAAGTGATAGATTTCACCATGCTACCTTAGGCAGAACTGGGAACAGATTTTTTATCTACGGTATAAAAAGTAGCCCCCATCTATTAATCCAAACTTGCCTTCCAAACACATTGTGCGTGCTTGGCTGTACTTCCAGGTAGTTGCACAAGACTGCCTCACCTCCTTGCTCATTTTGTAATGCTGCCTCTGTAATTGTTTTAATTTCATCCATAGCCATTAATGCACGCTTACTTAAGCCTGTTCTTCCTAATTAATTAACCACAGTCCCAAGAATGGCTTCTTTTGATGCAAAAGAACCAACTGAGCTTTCTTTCCTCCTAATCTGCTATAACCAGACATTTGAAAATGAAAACCACCACAAACTTCTGAAATCAGATGTATGCACACATTCTTCATATAAGACATCTTTTTTTACCATAACAGGCACATTTGCACCATGGAGACAGAATTTTTTTTTTGCCTCTGCAGGATAGTTTGCTCAGACTGTGAGCCTTTCCCCCTCAGAGAAAGCAACATCTACCTGAATAAACCTGGATTTGAAGCATGAAATATACGTTGGAAATCAGAAATCACTCTTAGAGTAATGGACAGATAAAGGTTTCACAGATACAAAACCTCCCCTCAGGGTTCTTCAAGAACATTTCCTGCTATGCTTTACTGGTTTATTTCAGCCACAGGAAGTGTAGAACCTGCCCTGCTCAAAAGAAGCTGCGGATCTAAGGGAAGCAAAAAAATCCCAAAACACAATTTCCACCTTAACTAATCTGGTAGTTCAGCTTTCTAGTCCCAAAAGGATCATTAGCAGAAAAGTTATATAAAATTAAAGAAATGCCCTATACCACACTAAGCTAATCATTTAAGCTCCTTTAATAGACAAAGAAAAGAGCTGATATTGCTGGCTTTAACTCCTCTCATTTGAAATTTTAAAAAATTCAGAGGGATCAGGCTGGTGAAGTCACTGTCTGTTCCACTGATTTCAGTGAGACTCAAAATATTAGCTAAGACATCAGTTTTGACGGCAAGATAAGGTAAATGCCATCCAGAGGTTAAATGCAGATCTGAAAACATATTTGGTTACCTAACTCCCTGTTCCCCTTAACATTAGTATTTATGTGATTTAATAAATGTAAAGTAAATTTTGTGGCCAAGGAAAGGAACTCAAATATCCCAATTCCTTGCCTATCTCCCAGGCCATTATATTAGACTTTTCATGGCCCCATTGACTTCAGTGGAAGCATTCAGCAGTGTCCACACAGATGAAACACAAGTAAAAGTCCTCACTGTGAAACACAATCTCATATCACAAATCTAAAAGGGAACAGGTGCAGGTAATTTCTCTGTAGAGGTTCTAACTCATCAGTGGGCCATGACTTAGTTTTTAAAGCAACCAACTGATGCAAGGGAGGAAACCCGACTTTGTTATTATAATGCCACATGTATAAAGAAAGTTACACACACTTGCAAAATATTCGGACTGTACAGTTGGTATTCACATTATTGAACCCCCAAATCCATTAAAACTATGAATGAAAGCAGCACTAAGCATGAAAGCAGTAAAATACACAAGAAACCTGGTCCAAGTTTAGGTGATGTGACCAGACAAAAGTAGGATGAAACCACAAACTCTTCACAAAAGAAATCCCAGAAATACATGACAATCTTACTTAGAAGAACATTTTTTTTTTCCTGGCCCCTAAACTGGATGATTTATATAACCTTAAGTGCTTAAAAAAAACACACCTGAGAATTTGTGCAGTACCATTACATGCAGGCTGCCAAACATCCCATCACTGACTGCAATCAGACCTTGATAAAGCAGAGCAAAACACAACAAAAGTTCTAAAGAGAATATTAAAAAACTAAGTTACCATCGCAATTTAACATCCTGCACTACACTTTGCTTTGGCTGTTTTGTTGTACAATTTTCTTTATGAAAGCCAAAATAACCTTTATTCTGTAACAACCAATCAAGCATCTGGTGAATCTGAAGGAACTTTCAATTCATCATCCTTAGAAGACATAGTCTGCATTTTAAAATTTCTTCCCATACACATTATATTTTCTTCTGAAGTGAATTAGTGTTTTCTGAACAGACATTATAATCAAAGTAAACCCTATAACAATAAGGCACAAATGATGTGACTAATTTTCATTTTTAAAGCAGATGAAAATTTACTAATAAAAATACATACCATAAACCATAAGTTTAAAAATCTTATAGATGTAAGACTTCTGGGAATGGTTGAAATACAGATGCACATTATTATGCAATTCTGGCAGGAAATATACCTTGTTCTAAATGGAAGTTGAGACAGGTCAAGGATGTATTCAGATGATATCAGTCGGAAACTGATCTGTATGCTTCACAACACTGACTAACAAAACTCTGAGTTACTTTCCATTAGTGATTTTCTTCCCTATCTTCAATAATTACACCAGAATAATCCAGCTAGAGCACATCCCTAAAGAACTTCAGCACTGCTTTTATTACACATTAGGACACGATTAATAACAACAACACTTTGTTTATTTTGTTTGTTTCTACTCTAGGCTATTTCCAACCCAGAATGAGAATCATTGTTTGTGTTTGGGGAGTGCAAAGCAAGTGCTCCAGTAGAGAGAAGTGAGATTCAAAAGTGATTCACATTTGACAGTGCGTTTTGCAACTGAAAACTCTGACAGCTGAAGTGGAAGAAATATGTATAAAGAGGCTTAAAACAAATCTGCAGTCCTTCTGGATTATGAAGTCCTTCTACAGTATGCAACAGCTTTGTTGTATACACCCAAGTGCTAATAATCTCTGTTCAAAAGGAACACTGTGCTTTAACAGAAATTAAATAATCTGCAAAACTCCATGTCGTCAATGACATTCAGGAGAGAAAAGGATGGTGGGAGGAAATGGCAACTGCAAATCCCTGAATCTCTTGTTGCATCAGTTGTGCCAGGAACATTCAATGCCTACACAAATTGAAGAGCAGGGCCCCCAAAACCTTTATTTCACAGCCAGCACAGAACAGCCAAGAGACCTGATATGGCTGAGCCACCCTTCACATCAGCTTTGAAAAGTTGACACATAAAAATGCATTTTATGATGGGAAAAATCCAACCATGACTGTAGTTGGGCTATGTTCTACTATTGCATTTGAGTGGCTTGTTTAATTTCCCTTCTGTATGATTAAATTGTAATTAACAAAAATACATTACATGGAAATTTTTCTACTTACATCCATATACATGTAAGCATAATCACAAAGGTTTTAGCATGAACATGTTGCAAGTTCCTACTTATCTGGAACAAAAGCTCAATTCATCTCTGTTCATGAAAAATGGTCTAGGACCAGCCCAACTTTGCAGAAAATTTTTGGATCATGTGGTGATTAAAATCTTTTACAGAATTCCATTTTTTCTTCCACTATGGATTTCTCCAATCTCTTATATCTGTAAAGAGGCAGTGCTGGCATTTCTGCCTTTCAATGTGGCACTCCAGAATTTGACTAGAGTCTACTAAAGTACCTGCACTATACCAGCAGCACTGAAGTTTTAAAATTACAGTATTTGTCAAAACCATTTTTAATTTAATTTTTCAATTTTCTTCTCTTCAATAAAGGTTTCTTCTTGTTTGCTCTTTCAGTCAATGTTTTCCCATCCTTCTACATTTTAGCACTGTGGGAAAAATGGTTTTAAATTTTTAAAATATAAATATTCCTAAACTTTTTATTTTCATTCTTTATAAAAGAATTGTAAGTATGAAAATTTGAGCCAGTTCATATTTTGGATAACTGAAAGATCTCAACACTATTTTTTCATGCCTCTCTTCTACCATGTCATCCACTGATATCCACTTTATTCAGATTCAAGGCTGAGTGTTCCCCTCAGTCTAGTATTAAGAGATTTTTCAATTGTTTAGCTAAAATAGGTACAAATAACAGATTAAGATGGATGAAAAATACAACAGAAGAGGTGCTATCATAAAATCTCACATTCATGGCAGACAATGCTCTACATTTAACCAAAGCCCTCTTTACAAGTGAACATGTTTTTTTAAGATTGCACATATTTGAGAAGCATTCTATACTACAAGAACATATACTAAATGCTGGTTACTGATCCCTGGTCTCCATGTTGAGCAACATAAAATAAAACATCCTTACTTGTTGGACTTAGTCAGACTATTGATGTGGATGAAAACTGCTATTGATTTCCACATGAACTAGAACTGAAGCTTCTAACAGAATACTCCTCACAGAAGCCTTGCACTGGGAGAAGAAGAAACCAGAACCCTTCAGATAAATCATGACAATAAACCTCCACAGACCACTAGCTGAAATTATACTAACCTGAAAAGTACATAGCCAATGTCTCTCTGGACTCAGGCATCTTTTACATCATGATGCACTTTATGACTTTATATAGGAAATCGAAGAGTGCACTGGAGAAGGGAGGTTCAGACACTACGCATTGAGGAATACACATACCTGATCAAGAAACCCATTTCAGGAACATCCTTTGTTAACCTGGCACATTCTACATGTGGGAACATGCCATGGTGCATCTGCACAGCCTGCACAGCAAGCTTCCCTGGCCAGGTGTCATCTCCTGCCCTGTTCAGGAGAATCCCTGACCCATGGCAGCAAACACAGAGAGATGTGCTTTTGGGGCGCTGAGCCAAACAAGCAGCAGTCTATCCCAGAGGGAATGTGCCTTCTCATGGCACATGAGTATCATTCTTCACACACAGCTTCTGGCTTGAAGATCAGCTTGAAGTTTTACTTGGGACTTCAGCTTTAGCTCCACATCAAGGGCTTCAAAGGCTGACTGAAACAGTCTGAGTTACTCAGCTACTTTCTAGTGTTACTTTCCTATTGCATTTTTGTGAGTGTGAGGCAGATGAGATGTACTCAAATCTTTTATATCCAGAACAGTCTGGACCCTTTTTTTCCTTTCAAACCAGGCCACAATAATCCAATAGGGAGCATGTGAATAAGCCAGTTACACTGAAGTCTCATCTTCACAATGATGAACATACATAGTAAAACTAGAAAGGAAAATTAAACTAGAGGCGTAAGAATTATGATCAGACCTGTGCCCTGAGCATAAATCCAGAACTGCAGTCTTCAGTATTAGAGTTATATTAACTGACCTGTGAGTTTTTCCAGAACATCAAATCCATGTTTCAGAGCAATGATATCAAGAAAAGAGACTGTACCATCTTCAAACCTAAAGAATGGAATAAATGAACACAGTAAATACAACATGCAGCTATGGTACAGATTTTAAATCTATTTTAGTAGTTACTATTTTTATATTCAGTGAATCTAACTTGCAGAGTGGGAACTCTTCCCTGAGGGATTCATATCCCAGTCTTGTAGTGTCCTGTGGCAGAAAAATATGTTCTTCAAAGCAACAGAAGTTCACATAAACAGTTGCTTGCACATAGAAAGATAGAATTTTCTCCTACATAGAGTAACTATGTACTAACCTACATTAAAGCAATGGTTAACAGTTATATGTCATGAGCTAATGTCACAAACCTAAGTTACCTTCTGAGAATTTAGGGAATAGGTGAGAAAACAGGTGGAGACTTGTGTCCATTCCCCCCCCCCCCCACAATGTAATTACACAGTTGAGTTAGAAGGCTCCAGTAATCTGGTGCAAAGAGGAATCAGACAAAGAAACCACTAACAAATCTCCCTCTGTGCGCCTCTCCTGGAAATTAATTTTTAACTGACTTGCAACAAGAGCATTATACAAGGATGGGGGAAGGGGTGCATCCCCTACCATCATCTTTTAAAGAAAATGCCCAATAGAAGCAAAACCACTGGACTTTATGAACTACTGCAGCCATTCCCACAGTCCAAGAGGAGAAACTGAAGCTGCAAGGTGAGAATATACTCAGGAACTGATGTACAAAAGTATTCAAGGGACGAGAAGGGACACCAGGGAGGCATCAAAATGTTTCATTTAGGCTTTGTGGGCACCACAGTCCAAAAGCAGTTTTAAGGAGAAATCATTAATTTTGTTTCACCACAAAGAAGAATGCAGAATAATGCAACTGATGCAGTCAGAACTGTACAGAACTCAATACTTTGCAAGGCTGAACCTGGGTCACAGCAAGTCTCTCAGGAATGAGCTATGCCCCAAACTATAACAGTTACAGCTGGAAATGAACCCGCCCCAAATCTCATGGTTCTAGTTCAAAATTAAACTCCAACCATGAGGATGAGACTGCCAGAGGGAACTGGTGTTACTTGGATCTTTCTCAGAAAGATCAGATGATATCTACATTGAAGAATTAGTGGACAGGGTGGAACATAAGACAAACACTCTTGGGCAAAAATACTTTGAATACATGTTTTTCACCAGAAAATAGACGATTACATTTTTTTTCCTGGGTGCATAATTTTTCAAAATGCATGTTAAAACCTTTTGGTGCCACAAGTATGTCTTGTGAAAAGGCTCAAATTTTAAAAATGTCATATATCAAATGCTTTTAATAAAATAAACATCAATAGGATAATATAATAGCTCTCACTTCTGTCATAACTTTTCTTCCTATTTTATTTATCTATAATTATCAAATATTTTCAACACTGCAGGTGACATCAGCAGGTAAAGAACATATTAACCTTCCAAAAATCTTCGGTAAAGGGCCACACACAAAAAAAAAAAAAAAAAGCAAGAATATTGTGTATATATCATACTCTGTTCAGCTGCAACAAAAGAATATAGAGGCAGCAAATAATTATAAACCATGTGATAAGAGAAAAGTGGTGCACTGCTACAAGGATGAATGATCCAAAAGAGATCACTTATGTTCACATATTTTAACATAGCATAGGCCAAAGAATCCATCCTAGAAATGTCTGAATCTTCCCAACGAATTAATAATAATTGATCTTGAACTTTGGAGAAGAATTCTTGTTGGTTGTCAGTGATGAAATGTAAAATGGCCATTTGTGATTTGAAAGAGACCAGGAATATTATCAAAGAGACGTGTGGACCAGTATCTGAGGGAAGCATTACTCTATCAAAAAAAACATTAAAAAATGTGGGAGGATGAGGAAGAAAAGATAAGGCAGAGGCTAACAGTTGTTTTGGAATTGAGTACAGAAACCTTTAGCACTGGTTGCAGAAGAGGTCACAGTGATCCCACACGTCTGCCAAGGAGAGATTATACAGAAGATCCATGAGGGGGAACTGCCCTGCTCTGCTCAGTTACCCACAGTGGCCAGCAAAGCAAACAAAACACTGGGAACTGGAACAGAGCAGAGAGACACTGGCACTGAGCCCATCAAGGAGACTGCACAATCCCCAACAATTTTATCACTATCATAGTGATAAAACTGTAGAACAGCACTTGAAAGGGCAACAAAGGTGCCAGCCTAGAACATCAAAGACATCTGAGTTGTACCCATAGCAAAAGGGGAGGGAACAATTGTATTTTTGTTTACCAGACTGGATTATTAACTAAGCAGAAAATTGCAGTACATCCAGTGCTACACAATAGGAGATATGCATGGACCATGTCACTCTTCTAAGATCTTAAATATTTTTATGAAAATAGTTCAGAGCTTAGGAATCTTCACTCAAATTAAAAAAAAAAAAAAAAAGCAAGTAAATAGAGTTGTATGCTTTTGGTAAAACCTTATGGTCCAGAACAGCCCAATTGTGGTATGATATTTATCCTGCATTTAGTCTTTCAGTATCACAAAAAAAAAAAAGATTGCCTCCATCGCAAAAAACAGAAGCCACAGAAGAAAATAAAATAATGCTAAACATATCTGCTCAAAGATATGGCAAGGCTCCCTTTCTACAATTTAGACATGGACTATTTTGTAAAATTCCTGTCTTCTCTTTTGTTTGTTCATATGGTCCCCCCTATTCCTACATTACCAGCTTCCCTGTTCTGATTAACAGAGCACAAATATGTGTTATTCCTGTAATATGTATATTTACACTACTTCCAGTGCAATTGACTCTCACGTATCCTTTAGATTTAGTGTATACCTGGTGTTGAACTTCATGTCAGAATTTTCAGGAATAATGTATCAATTCTGATATTTAGCACATTAAGCTTTAAGTGCTGTAGCAGTAGTGCCATGGCAAAACATGATGCTGTGAAGGGCAGCTGTTCCCTTCTTGAGACACAAAGAGCTGTCCCTCAGAATATTTAACCGTATTTGAGATTGAGAGGAAACATTCTCCTTGAATTGCAAAACACTGGTTTCAATGGCTATTCTTCTGTTTGGTGCAATTGATGCTTCAAATAAGCTGTTTCCCCACTCAGTGGCAGTTGCAGTGTTAGAATAATCAGTTCAGGATGAAGTTAATTTGAATGCTGGTCTAGAAGCCACTTCCTGAAGTAATCAAGATTTTGCAGCTGATGATGTATAAAGGATACTTACAAAGGCTAATACTGTGGAATACCAACCCAAGGAACAAGAAGCTTACCTCTCTTATCTAGTTCTTATTATAATTGATCTCACTTAATCACGTCTGGGATGAGCTCAGTTGCTTAGCTGATTGTGTTTGTGAAGCGCTAATAGCATTTCACATCTATTTCACATCCAATTGCTATCTGACAAACTTACTAAGCAACTCGTGGCATAACAAAGAACAGAGCAGCATGCTTAACATCTGTCCAGGAGTTATGAAGCTGATGAACCGCTCTCCCTTTCCATGTCACACAAAAACTCTGCTTTTAGAAGCAAAAATTTTTGAGTCACAAGAGAAAAGTATTGCTTTACAGTGAGCAGTCCTGCCTTTAGGATCTTCCTAGGGATGGAGATGGGCTAGTCTTTCTTTGAATCTATATTCAACTGATTATTATGACACTTCTCTGTTACACTTCTGCATATAAATGGTATTTTCTAAAGTCACCATCCCACACTTCAGGGCAACTGAAATACAGAAGGAAACTGTGACACCTTGGACAGTTTCAATTCATTCTGCCCTTGGCCAGGGCACCTCTACACGAAATATCATGACAAGAATTCTGGCCTGAACAGATGTGATAGGAAATAAAGTGCTGAAGGGCTAAAAAAAAAAAAAAAAATCCTTCGTATTTGAAAAGAGGACCTAGAGAAAATTTCTTGGAAGGCAAAAATATTACCCTGGAGTTGTACAGCACTGACTTAAGACTTCAGAAATTCCCTCAAGACCAACCAACCAATGCTGAGGTGGTGAAATATCTTTATAATATAAGCAATTCTGCCCATACAAGGGCTGTCTTTTAGGTGATTTGGGTGGAGGCATCTGTTTTCAGCTTGGAGATGCTGACTTGTTTAGCAGTCAGATAAGTGATTGAGTTGTGTGAGGTTTTTGTTTTTTGGTTTTGTTTTTTTTGTTGTTGTTTTTTTTTTTTTGGGGGGGGGGCTTTTTTCAATTCATTTGTGCAGATAAAGTAAATCCTGTACAGACATTCTGTCTGTGCATAGAATGGCCTATGGCTTCATAGGCTACCATGTTAGAGGGAATCATCTGGTCCAACCTTTCTTTGCAAAAGCATGGTCTAGAGAAGATGGCACATTTTGTGCAGCTAAATCTTAAAAGTGTGCAATGTTGGGGAATCCAACACTTTCCCGAGGAGATTATTCCAATGGCTGATTGTTTTCATTGGGAATGTCCAGTCAGAATCTCCTCAGGAGTAACTTGTACTCCATTAGCCCCCATATTTCCCATGTGATTCCTTGAATAAAATGGAGTTTCCATCTTCTTTGCAGCCACCCTTTAAATATTGGAATATGGTAATAAGTTTTCCCTTCTAAAATATAAACCACTTGTCTTACTAGTCACCTTCAGCATGCTCAGCAAGATCCCAAAATCCACAATATTGTGATCACAAAACCATTGCTAACCGAGATATAGATAGCAGATTTTCTTGGTTTGTGTGTGGCAAATCCAGCAGAGCCTCTTTCCTGGCAGGCACAGCTAACATATGTATAAGGAAGTGGTTCTCCACACATTTCCAAAACTTGATAAATGATATGTTAGCTATTGTTTGTTCTTCCAGTAAATGTTTAGGGTGTTGAAGTCACCAACCACCAACAGAGTTCTAGGTGATTTGATGCTTACTTAGGTGACCCAAATATTGCTTTGTTGACCTTACTGCCTTGGTTTGGAGGTCAATAGCAGACGCCTCCTGTAAGATCCTCCTCGGAGATGACCCCAGTGATCTTGAACCAGAGGCATTAGATAAGCCTTCCATAATCACTGTACTTCACTTCTGTCCATTCAAGGCTCTCTTTGACTTAGAATGTGATGACTCCTCCTGCTCTTCTTCCCTGCCTGTCTTTACAAAAGAGCCTTTAACTATCTATTACAATCCTCTGCTCACGCCAGTTGTCCCACCATGTTTAAGTTATTCCTATGATATCATAACTTTCTGACTGGGCATGGAGCTCCAGTTTCTTGTCTGTTTCCCAGGCTGCACACACTGATGTGTATACACTTGGTAGTCAGTGTTCTAGTTCTCACCTTGGGAGGCAGCCTAGGAGCATTTCTATATGTGCAGTTCCTATCCAGAATGCAGGCCAGAGCACTGAAACTTTGATAAAAATCCCATCACAAGGTCAAAAATAATCCTGCTCATTTGAGAGCATTGCTGAGTCAATGCAAAGTACAACGAAGGAGCATGGGGGGAACGTCACTGTCAGCCAGCTGCCACTCTCCCTTACACTGGGGTAATGACTCCATTCAGGTCAAATGAACAGAAGTCATTTCCGAGTTTCTAAAGCAGGTAAAAGAGAAACCAAATCCACAGAGAATGTATATTTCTTGAATAAGCTGCTTTTCTTTTCTTTTTTTTTCTTTTTCTTTTTTTTAAACCCTCCTCAAGAGTGGAGCTGCCCTTTGAAGTGGGATGTTACATGAGTTCCTTTCATCTTTTCAATTCATTTATTTTCATGTAATTAAAAAATACAACAATACAGAGAGGTTCTTGGTATGAATTTAAAGGTAGTTCATTCAGATGCTATTTTTCAGCTCTGAGAGATACTCCATACCATCACCACATGAAACATCTGTCCTGGCAAATTCAATTTTTATGTTTTATATATTTTCATGTTTATTCTAAAGTGACATTTTCTGGAATTACAACAGCACCAAGTGTATACAGTATGAAGCTCATGGCTGTAGGAACAGACTGATTTCAGCTATATTCATGTTCTTAGGTTAGTAATTGCCATCTCTGATATTAGCAGGGGAACAGATTTTAATTGGTCTCACTGCTTTCCAACATCAAAACCCAACATTTGCAGAAGGACTGAAATTTGTTTTGCTTTTCTTTGATTCATAATATATCATTACTAGGCTACAAAACCTTTAGGGCTCTGCTCTGCTCTTTAGAACTTTTATCAATTCCTCCCAAGTTCTCATGTACTTTTCCAGGGTATTTTTGTGTCTTCAGAGGACAGGATTCCCTTTGCCTGGCTTTGTCTCCCACAGGTGATACTCTCATTTTTAGCAATTTACTAGTTGACAGTATTAGTCACTTTCTTAACCAGGGGAAATCCTGGTCACATTAACACCAAGAGCTGAACTTTAAGGCAGCATCTCCCAAGACTAATAATTTGTTTGCGGTATTTTTTATCCTCTACTAGTAAAATCTTTGGAACATGATATGATCCAGAGATGACTAATCTCAGGTACACACTCCATTTTGAATAAATATCTTTGTTTCACACAGTGAATGCCATTGAAGCAAGTAAATAAACTTAGGAGATAGACTGTTGTTACAGACACATATGCTACCATTAAACCATTTTTTCATAATTGTCTAACATTTGTGTAATTGCCTGCACAGGAGCATACTAGAGAAAGCCAAGAATTTAAATGGTAGGAGGGCAGTAATAAATGTTAGACCTCTGAATAATACACCTATCTCACCACTTCAGCAGCTCCTTTTTACCTCTGTTAGTGGCACATTACACAATCATGAACAGTGATTTTTCTCATACAATGAAAGGAGATCCAGTGCCCTAAAACCAGCCACTTGTGGAGGAGAAAATTGAATTAATAAATCAATCCATTTTTATTTTTCAAATGTTTCTGTGCATTTCTCCCTTACGTGCAATTTGATAAACTCCTAGCTGGTAACTTTGCTCACTATATATATCTAGAAAAATCTTCCCCATTTGCACTGAAAAGATTAGCAACCCTTAAGCCTGTTACTCAAATTGGTCTGAGCGACACACTGTGATTTTGCGGATTATCAGCTCCTCAGAGCTCTGAAACAATGAATAAATTATATCTCAGGGATAACATACTCCCCCTGTCAAGCCCTACCAAGAACCCTCCAAAGAAAAATAATGACAAAACTAGTTTCTTTTTCCTCCACTAGAAGTCATTGGTCACAAAACAACCAATGCACTGCATGTCACAGGCCAGAAGTTCCTTTCCAAGTTCACAAAATGGGCCAATATATTTTCATTGCATTGTTTTGGCAGATGGGGAGAAACAAAAATAATCTTTCTCTTTTAAATTCTATTATACAAAGGGATATTTCCTTGAGGTATATTAAATTTAAATCTTTAGGAACATGAGGCTTGCTGGTTAACTACCCTCAAAGAATAATATGTTCAACTATCAGCTTGTTAGCTAGCAATTTATACTCATTCATCTTGACTTGTAACTTATTAATGTCAACAAGAACCCCATTAAGGTGCAATTCAGTGTGAGCAGGCGTATTGCAAATGATTTCTGTATCTGTCTGAGTATTTAACATTTGATATGCATTATACTCCCATGATTATATATCAATAATCCAAATGTTCACACCTCTGCTTCCCATGGGAAAGTAATATCCACATATAACCCCAAGTAATAGTTAAAGTGAGCAATTTGCAAAGTGTATTTGCATAAACTGTTCACTGATCAGCTATGAGTAATGAATCATTAATAAAAATTCAAAGCCCTTTCTTTGATTTTCTCCTTAGGAGGTAGGAAAGGATGAAAGACATTCTGGAAGTAAATTTTTCATAGGCAAGAATCTGACCAGATGTAAAAATTTTTCTGTGTTCAGTATAAACAGATTTATTTCCTCATGAAGATTGAGATGTAATCTTTCATCCTTAAATAGGTACATTTGAGATAAAGAATAACTTTGTAATTAACTGCAAAAGATTTAAATAGAAGTATCAGTTTAAAAACTGGCTGACAAAAAGGGATCCACTTGAAAATTAATTCAGTCTTAAAAACCTACAACTAAAAATACGACTGTGTAATTGTGAGTACCAGTGAGGCAGGCCCAGAGCAGTGACCTTGGATAAGGTTAGCAGTAACTTATCCTCAGATAATGGAGAAAAATCCCTATGAGTGCTTTCCAACGGGTGGTCTCCGTTCTGTACAAAGGTCTGTGCCATGAAGAAGGGGTTGCTGCGATGCATGAACTTTCTTTCTGCTACAGATAAAAGTGAATTCAGCAAGACTTCTGAGCATTTTATTTCCTCAGTTGGGGAGTGTGTTACCAATAAGTAACAGGTATGGGTGGTGTGTGTGTGAAAAGACTTCTCTGATATCATCCAAAAAGCTTCTTTCTTTAGAAAAAAATTATTTCCAGAGGTAATTTTCACAGGCAGTGTATACCCAAGATTAGCAGAATGCACTGGGAGCTGTGAATTAGGACCATCATGTTAAACCACTCTGTGTGGAGCCACCATTTGGGAAAGATGTGTTCGTCTTTCATGGTAACCCAAAAACTAACCTAAAGAACTTAAAATATTGTTACTGTCTGTAAGACAAGGGCCCAATGTGTGCTCATGAACGTGAGGGATCTGGACAGGCCAATTGTACAAGATTTAACAGGGTGAAACACTGAGTCCCGTGTTTAGGTCACAACAAACCCAGGCAGTGCTACAGGCTGGGGGCAGAGTGGCTGGAAAGCTGACAAGTGGAAAAGAGGGGGGAGCAGGGATTGTTAAGCTTGGAGAAAAGGAGGTTTTGGGGGAACCCTACTGCTCTTTACAGCTTATCTGAAAGGAGGCTGTGGCCAGGTGGGGATCCGTCTCTCCTCCCAAGTAATAAACAATAGGACAAGAGGAAACAGCCTCAAGTGGCACAATGGGCGGTTTAGATTGGATATTAGGAAAACTCTCTTCACGGAATGGGTTGTCAAGCTTTGGCACAGGCTGCTCAGGGAAGTGGTGGAGTCACCATCCTGGTATTTAAAAGCTGTCTAGGTGTGGCATGGAGTGACACGGTTCAGTGGTGGACTTGGAGGTGCTGGACTAACTCAGAAAGTACAAGCAGGAAATAGTTTTAATAAAATGGAAAGAGTTAAGTGGATTTCAGAAGCTTTCATGAATGTGCTGAATATTTCATAGTTGTCAGCAAGAATATAATATTATCAGTGTTTTTGACTTTTACTTCTGATGTGAACATGCATGTGTGTGAAATTATTGTAGTTGGTGGCATACACCAACTACAAGTACTAACAAGTGAGCACTAATCAGCTAAATTCAGTTTAATGTATGATATATGTACAAACAACACTGTGTATCCAGAAAGGCTGGCAGCTTGACAGAACTGGCATTATTAAATTACTGCTATGAAACAGCTTAAGTTCAGAATAAGGTCTTACTAGCTAGTTTGCATTTTGAGACCTTTGTGGTAACAGTAAAATCATCAAAGAATGGGACAAGACAAATACAAGGAAGGCTTTCACTAATAAACCGTCAAAGGTATATGAGTAGCCTTATTATGCCTAGGGGATACAATCAACCAGGATTTCCACAAGAAAATACCCTTACTGCTTCTGGACCTCTTTCATGCTTGAAAAAACAAACAAAAAAATTGTATAGTAAGGTCTGCTACACCAAATCAGATACATCCTGGTAACTTCCTGGTTTACTGCAAGCTATATTTCCATTTTGGAATTAGAATATGCAGATTTTTCCTAATGCTTTTTTATTTTTCAGCATTGTTCTGAGGCTTGCTAATACTTCATGCTACCTTGTGAGGTCATGCTACCTTGTGAGGTCAACGGATAGTACCTCAGTGATAAAGACTGGGAAGGTGAAGAAGTAAGCAACTTTTCTTTCCAAGGACCGACTCTAACTGATTTTCCAAGCATGGATTGGGTATTGGGAGCTACCAAATTTCCAGAAAATTGAATTCACAGCAGTGATACTGAATTAGCAAGTACTCCTAATTTCTCACTGTTTTAAGCAGTTTGCAGCTTATACTGCAGAAAGCCAAGAACCCTTTCCTGCCTCTCCTCCAACATGAGCACAGTGATGGAGACTCCAGGAATTTCATGTCCTCATACAATCAAAGTAGTCCTGGACCTTCATTGATAAGGTCAGTAACTGGAGGAAGTTCTGGAAATCCTCCAGTCATCCTAATCCAGAAGAAGGGATCATCTGAACTAACATTTCCTTCAAGAAGTCAGGAAAATTCTGGCATGTTATCAGGCATTGCTGATGCTTGAAGAGGGGAGCCCAGGGAGATGACTCCTGTCCCTGACTTTGACAGAAAAGAACATGAGTCATGCAGCTGAGGAAACAAGAGGGTAAAGGAACAGCAGAGGGTTAGGAGTGTGTGCATCAATAGAGAAATAAAAAACTTAATATTCATAGAAGCATTTGTTATGTTAGCAATATCATCCCAGCTATCACACAAATAGAAAACAGGATAATGAGTGTGTAAAAAAAGCAGAGATGTTTATGTGCTAAGACAAAGTACACGGGCTACAAAATGGAAGGATTAGAGCCACTCTAGGACACAACCTTATTAGTATGTGGTAGAAAAACAATCACAAACAGAAATCATGCTAAAGAAAACACAGATAAATATAGGAGAGACAGTTATGAAAAAAACTGAAATGTTTTGATTTGAAATGCCTTTGGTGAGATGTTCAAAACAAGAAGGACTAGTTGTTAAGATTCTCCTATAGGCTATGTAGATATGTAGGGAAAAAAAAGTTTTTGGGTCCAACAGATGCTTTTCTATCACTCTCACAGAAACAAAATAATTTTTCTTCAAGCAAAACCAAGATAACAGAAATGGTCAGATTCAATTATTGCTTAATATCAGAGCCAAACCCAAACAAAACCTTCTACAAATAAAATTATTACCTGAAAAATGGCTTTTACAGTTATACCATACACAATAGGAGACTTTGACTTATTGAAACCCTGGTCAGAGGAATTACAAGTTTACGTGTCACAGACAGATAAATAACCTCAAAAGAGATTTCAAATGTGACTGGGGCAAAATGAGACATTAATGAAGCTACTTGGCCAGGAAAACCAAACTGAAATAATCAAATACTTAGATAAAGAGGAGACTTAAAGTTACTTGAAGTTGAGGTTAAAAATTAGATGGAATTTGCATCCCAAAAGTATAAAAGAAATAAAGAAAATGAACTTTTAGAGAAAGCCTCCAGTAATAACCTGAACTAAAAAAAAACTTATGAGAAATGTAAGTACTTCTTATTAATGACGACATGAAATCAGAAAAAGTGCTCCTCAGGGAAGAAAGCTACTGTTGGAAAGACAGAAAGAATAGGGATAAAGTGAGAATTCCCAGGAGCCAAGTTCTGACAAAACAAATCTAACTGTACAGTGAACTATTCTTTATATACAAACAATGGAAAATATTAAGGATATATAATAACATATAAATATATTAAAAAAGGAATATAAATATAAAGAGAAAAAAAGGATTATGATTGTTATTCAAGAAGCAAAGAGCTGGTGGAAAAGTCTGAAAACTACCTGAGTAGTTGGACCCAGATTTTAAGGACTGCTACAAAAACAAGTCAGGAGAAGGTGACTCATGGCTGAAAGTGTATGGAAAGTATCAAAACTGAAATTATTGCAACTGGTATGGAGACTCATTTAAAAGGTTTTAATGTAGTTGAACACAGGCAGACAGATGAACTATATCCCAGAATTGTAAAAAATTGTCATGAAAGTCTCCCTAAGACAAATAACACAAGCCAGTAAGCAAATTTTTCAAACCAAGAATGGAAACCAGAAAACACAGTATTTCTACTGAAGAAAGAGAAACAGTTATTTGGGGAACAACACATCTGTTAGCTTGAACTCAGTGTTATGTACGTTCTGAAAACAAGTTCTGAATGAAAGCACAATTAAATGGGTAAATAAAAGCATGTTCAAATGTATCATGGATTGTGCCAATGGAAAATCAGTCCCAGAGAGGCTGCCATTTTAAAAGTACATTATTTTTCTAGGTAAAGGAAATGCAGAATTAATTTATATGGATTTCAGTAAAACATTACCTCTAGTGTCATATTACAAACTATTATAGAACAAAGAATATTAGAAGAGTGTAACAGCAGGCCAAGCAGTTGTGCTGAAAGGGGTACTATTATGCTTGGAAAAGGTTTCTCATTTAATTCCTTGTACACTGGCTTTGGGACAAGTACCTCTTTTAGTAGTCTCAGTCATGATCCTGGCATACAAGGTAGAAATGTGAAGATAAAATGGGCTGCTGAAGTGAAATCCCGAGACTGTCAGTGCTGGAGATGGGGCTGTATAATGTATGCAGTAAGAAACAGATAATGTTGAAAACCCTAAAAACAGAAATGAGATTAAATGTATAATATGCTATAATGTATGATAAGTACATCGTCATGCATAAGCCCTATGATGCACTTAGGGATTACTGACATTAACTTCTGCCATGAACTGGAGGACTGTCATCCAAAATATTAGATTTGTCAGTCTATCAGATCAGCTATCAGCCATCAGGATGACAAACAGGAAAACATGCTAGGACTTACAGATAGAAAAATAAGAACACCATTAATAAAGGTTTGATAAGATTTTCCGTGGCAGGCTGTATATGATGAAAAGAGAAAAGGAAAGTGTATCTTAGAGAAGTGTTTGGTTCACTTCATATATAAATTCCAATCTAATTAGAATTGCTTGGTAGATCTAAAAATGGAAAATGTGGGTAATAACCAGGAAGGAAAAACAGCTACAGGCAAAATGCAGATAAATTACCAAACTGATCACAGTTAGTATAGACTACAAATTGAAAGTTTGTGACCATCCAAGACATGAGATTATAGAACCATTTCCCAATATAAGAGGTAGGAACAAACCAAAACCAACATATCCTTCTTCCCCTGTCCCAAAGGTACCCCCCTCATCCTGCACAAAAGCTCAGTGTAAAGAGAGCATTATATAGTGTGGGTGTCTTTGACCACAAATAGGTTGATTACATGGCCCATAAAATTTTTGCCCCTCTCCGATAATCTAAAAAAAGAAAATGCCAAAATAGTCACTCCTATTACTTTCTGAAACTTCATATGAAAATAACACAAATGCACAAAGTTTGTTACTTTGGGAACCCCTGAAAATCCTGGAGTCATCCCTCTTGATGATTTTCCTGTGACCAAGTCAGTTCCATTTGACATGTAATTAGGGTGACATCATCAGTTGTGTAAGAAACTACTGAGACAAGAGCAAAAGAAATGGACGTACTGACAGGGTTTCTTTTCTTATTAATTTGTGTGCAGATTCTACCAGCCTGAGAGTATGGTGTATTGACTAGTTCCTTATGCTTCCATAAGGAGGGTCTCTGGTGATGGTGGTGAGGAATAAATACGTAATTTTATTTAGATTGATCATCATAGAAGTAAAAGGTGATCTTGACAGCTATATGATTTTTAAGATGATGTTAACACAGTAAACGTGCAAATACCCACCTCCATTAATGTTTTTTTTTTTCGCTTAAGAGTACAGGAAATCTCTCTGCTTCAATCATACCAGACACAAAAGACTCATCAAGAAAGAAAAATTGTAAAGTGACATTGTAATATAAAACACTCGTTTCAAAAACTCAGCATGCACCAATACAGCAAGTCATCTATTCCCTTTTATGAATAGAAGCACTCTGAAAATTCAGCTCTCAATGAGTCTATAATTCTCCTGGACAAAAATATATTGAGTTTTTGTAAGTGCTACAGGCAGCATTGCAGCAAGTATAAGAGAAAATGTTTGCATGCAAGTTTCACTCACTTGCACCCACCACCAGAGAAAAATAGCTATGTTTTCTGTAAAACAAACCTTCTCATAGTTCATTTACAACCAAAGACTAAGCAGGGCTGAAATGAACCTACTTCCTCTTCCACTAGTTTGATTTTTCAGATAGAGCATATTTCAGGGACATGCAGCCAAATAACTGATGCTTGTAAAATAATAGGAAGATTTTGGTGCGAGTAGAAATATCCAATAGGAGAACCAGGTGACATTGCTCCAGACAGAGTACGTATCATTGACAAAATGTACATATGTTCTCTTCAGACTTGCTAACCACTGGAAATCGCAGAAAGCAGGTAGCTTTGTATGCATGGAATTCATAATATACAGAGGAAAGTATAATCACACTTGAAAGTATGATTAGTACTACACAAGAAATAAAGTACTTTGCTAAAACAGAATCTCAAGAAGATAGCAAAGAGAGCAAAAATTCATTCTTGATTTGCCATGAGTTCTGACTGGGCCAATAGGGTGCTGTGGTGGTGCACCACAGCACAATGGGAAGCAGCACAAAGCATTGCTGCCCTCAGCTTGGCTGCCAGACTCCCACATTGCCCAGCACAAAGGAAAAGAGTTTGCGCCAGCAGAATGGGAGCTCCCCAAAGGGAGAAAGTTCTGCAGTGGAAAATAAATGTGAATTTGGAGAGACAAGGTATGTAGAGTTGCTATTTAAAAATACAATATACAATTTTTTGGGAAATACAGGAAACTTAGTAGTATGAAGGCTGAAATACTACCCAGACGGTATGTTTGGTGGTCAGAGGGATCCCTGATTTAAAATTTAGTTCAACACTAGTCTTCTGTGTCAGACAGCATAAAACTGGAATGTCATATGTCACCTTAAAATGACACAACCAGTAGGCCTCTGAAAAGTTTTGCCTTCAAAATGATTATTCACATAATGAATTCCAAATGTATTTCAGATTTTTAATCTCTTAATATATGTAGAAAACACCATATAAAAACCCAATAGGACTGTCAGCCCATTCAGTATTTTGATATATCAGCTATGCCTTCAAATAACTTATTTCCTTCACCCTCCCTTCCCCGTGTATGTTAATGTTTGCTTTACTGGTTATAATTACTGAAAAAAATCCAGTTGAGATTAGATTTCAGTTATAATTAATGATGAATGTGTCAAAGTATTATGATGTTGTTTATCACACTGCTTGCAATGTAATTTTGTGCAATAATACTAAAGCTTGCTATGTGACAGTTATTTAGCATTTAAGTCTTCTTAAGATGCTCTGCAGAGTATCCTGAATGTTAACTATGGAAAGATTATTTTATACAAAAGCAGCTTCAGGCAAAATGTAGCAACAACTTGCTAGAGCCCAGCAAAAGCTCTTAAATCTTATGTCATCTACGAGCTGAAACATAATAATTAAATAATCTAGACATGTTGTAAAGCTAATGAGAAATCCAAAGGATAAAATTAAAAATTGACATTAATAGGGCAGCTTAACCATATGAGGGAATAAACAATCTTTGTTCTTTCCAGTACAATATCTGAAGAAATATATTTCTTTTCAATGTGTACATACACACAGAAGATTGAAACCTCAGATCCTGGGGGAAAGAAAAAATTAATAACTTTGGATGCCATAGACAGACAGCGCAGGGTATTTTAAGGTAAGTCTTAGCTGTCCTAGTTTGTTGTGTTGGGGGTTTTTTTGTTGATTTGTTTTTGTTCTTTTTTTTTTTTTCTCTTTGTAGCCACTAAATTAATTTTCTTTTCACCTCAGACAAGGTCCCAAGAATTTTCTACTCTCAGGGGTTCCCCATTGTGTATTTACTTCAATACTTGTGAATCCTGTCACTGGCATGGGGCCTTTTTCTACAATGAATGTGCAAGTTTGCCCTGAGGAGCTGTGTCCCAGCAAAGCACAGAGCTGCTGTGACCTCCGATTGAAAAGGAAAGCAATAGTTTTAAATATATTGACTGCCATGACCTTAGACAGAGGTAATTAACTGCTACATGTTTTTACAAAGAAAATATCAGTCATGGTGGGAAACAAGAATATGTTAATTATTTTTGTAGTTAGCATAGCTAAAATGAAAAAGTTTCAACATTCAGTCCAAATCTAGATGCAAGGTCTGGTTTAAGAAAACCTGTACACACACATAGAAAATCAGTTCACTTGGGGATATTGCTTTCAAGTTGCAGCATGCTGAAAGCGTATATAATGTTCGAACTTTTCAGCAGAATTTTTTTTTTTTTGTGGTTTCTTACTGTGTCATATAGTATTCTGTGCATATATGACAATATATATAAAATTTACTAACATGTTGTAATCTCTTCCTCCTAAACCTAAACACACTTGAGGGACACAATTATAGGCTATGATTAAAAAAAACCTGTAGTCCACAAATTCTTCTGAAAACAAACCTAATGCTAAAACTTCTGCCATTCTTGTAGAAAGAAATCTAAATCATCCTTGCCTTGGTATAAACCTAGAAATAAATATTACTAATATCCTGGTGACATATGTAAACAGCAAAAAATCTAAAATTTCTTTTCACTGGCAGCCTATGAAAATAACTTTTCATAGCAAGCATATTCTCTAGTTTTTATGGTATCTAGCAAACTAGTGCTCTTTAGGCTATTTTCTGGCTAATACTTTATATTTTTGGGGGAAAGAATATATCTGATAATACACTGTTAAGAACATTATGCATAATGCAATTTTGCATTTGCTAATGTTTCTAAAGCTACGTTTGTTATTGGAATTCAGCTCTGCAGATATGATGTTTAATACAACTTGACTAATGTATTTGTTCATTTAACCAACATAGCACCTATTAAAATTCTGGTGTTCAAACTCACCGGTGCCATTTCAAAGACTCCTTTGAGAAAACCAGAATAAATTAGTGAGATAAGTGGAAGATTTTTGAGAGGTACAACATTTGATATAGGCACATTCATCATCGAAAAAAACTTAGGAAATTTTAAGCTATGCAAAAAGAATCAGCATTTTTTACCACCTTCTGTTACCATAATAACAAATACCAATGATGGAACTGAAGATAACATTGACTACCCACAGAGATGGATATTGATTAGCAAGAGACATCCTCCTAAAATTCCACTCTTAAGAAGCACTTGGCCTGAAGAATCTGGCTACTAATTTAAGTTGAGCCTTTGAGCTTTTGAATTTTTGTAATGACACTCGTGCTAGCAGCAACAAGTTCTGCGGACAATTTTTTCATGGACTGTAATCAGAGTTTGTTGCTCCTTTTTCCCTTACCTCCTCCCTCTGCATGCAGGTAGTTGTCACCAAGAACAGTTTTTGTGCAGGTAGGCTGAGAAAAAGCACCACGCTGCCTTTTTTTGCTCATAGCACCCATATCCACAGAGGGAGAAGGTGCCTGGGGGATTTTCTGGAGAGACTGGCAGAGACACACATTGTTGGTTGCCACCACAAGATGTTCTCATGGAATACTGGTGCCTATATCTAAGTTCACTGTCCTTCAGAACTTGCACTTGGTCTAACAGGTGCCCTCTGCTATGCTGCCTTTACTTGCACTTTTTCCTCCAAAAGACTGAAGCTATTTTTTAATTTAAAAAAGTAACATAAAAATGAAATTTTTCGTTAAAGTTATGGGAGTTATCTTGACTTCCCTGCTTTTGGGCAGACATGGCACTTAGCTCAGTTTCCAACCAAGTCAAATCATGAAGGTCAAGAACTGATGTGAAGAAATGTGAGTTGAGTAATTTTCAGATTTCTTTCCTACATACCTGTGAGATGTAAGTCATCAATGTTTATCCTGATCAGAATAAATTGGACACTTCCCAAAAAACTGCTCACCAGCACCAGCTCAGGAACACATTCAACCATTCAGCTCCTCCAGCAACCTCACACCACTCTACATGGTGGGACAGCTCTGTGCTAACCACTGTGAGCAGGTTATAAATTAATACCTTGTATTAATCCACAGACATGTTTCCCATGAAGAGATGCTAATGAAATACAAGCAGTGTACATTAACCGAAATGTTACTGTAAGTTTATCTTCATTTACATTTTCCTCAGCCACTATTTAAAATCAAATCTTAGTGAAGCTCTGACTGACCTTTTTGCATACACACACCAAAATTAAATACCACTCTCCTGCTTTACAAAAGTGAACTGGAGCTTAAGCAGATAAGAGTTGAAGTTTCAATTTTGAGATACTAAAGTGGCAGCTGCATTTGGGTTCTGTTTTCAAATGCTGGGAGTAGCTATGTTCTGCCAACTGATCAATGCCGGATTTCAGAGTTTAACAAAGACATTAGTGTTAAACACATTAAACACATAACAGTTTGGGGAAAAGAAAATCTGTGTCCACTTTCAAAATCTATGTTTACCAGCAAGGATACATATCCTAAATTATAACAAAAATGTATGGAAATTGAAAAATAGAGATGAACATACACATAAATAAATTATAAAATATTCCTTTAGTCACAAAATGATGGAACCATAAAACTTGGAAAAAACCTCTAAGATCATCACATCCAACTGCTAACCCAGCACTGCCATGTTCACCACTAAAATGTAACCCCAAGTGTCACATCCACATGCCTTTTGAACAGTACCAGGGTTGGTGATCCACCACTTCCCCTGGGCAGCTTATCTCAACGCCTGGCCAACATTTCAGCGAAAAAATTTTTCCCAATTATTAAACTAAACCTCTCCTGGAGCAACTTGAGGCCATTTCCTCTCATACTGTTACTTGTTACCTGGGAGAAAGAGACTGAATCATAAGCTATTACTGCTTTACAGAGTCACAGTACACTGGCAGATTGCAGACTGAATAATGAAGAGCGAGCAATCAGTATTGTGTACATCTAAGACACAAAGCAGCACAGAGCGACTGTCTAAAAACAGAATGTCATCTGGAAAAGGACAAGAATTCCCTAAAGTGAATAGAGAAATGAAAATATTTAGTCTCAGAGCCTCTGAAAAGCACAAATTAACATGACTGCTTAACATACGTGAGTAATGCTTAAAGTATCAAGGGACTATTTGAAGGCAACATGAAGAAGATACCAAATAAATGCATCATAATCAACAGTAGCACCATACAGACTCTGCTGTATGTAGCCTCTTTTGTCTGCAAAACTGTACCATTTGAGAGGCGTGTGACCAGGTAACATGGTCTTGAAAATATAATTTGAGTACTTTGAATCAGAAGCAGCAGCAGCAGAGGACCACAGAGCATTTATTGACATGAAATGAAAAAATAAACAAAATAAACAATCCTCTTTTTTTCTAGTTGCTTCTCCTTTTTTTCTTTTCAGAAATGAATCCTTCCAAGCAAGATGGTGCAGGTGCAGCTCTTGTGAACAGCAGGTATGTACATACTTGCTCTTAGCAAACAAAGCAAGTTGGCACATCTTAGCTGTTCTACCTCCTCAGGTGTCTTCGTACATACTGATCAGCCTAAGGCTAATATTTATGCTAAATAAGGGCATAATGCTAAGTAAGTCTCTGCACTGTTCCCTCTCAGAGACAATGGGTCCTCACTCAGTGTTCTGGAAGACTGTGCTTCTCTGGAAAAGCATCCGCTGTATTTAGTCAATCCAGCAGCCATAAGTCTCTTTTACTGCACAAGTACAAATTAACTATGCTTGCCCAGGTAAAAATAATTTATATTTAAGGAAGTAGCATTTTTAGGAGGGAACAGTCTTTTAACTCAATGAAGGGTAAACCTAAACTGTATTATTTTCTGGTGATAAAACTCTTCTTCCAAAGAACATACATTGTAAATGACAGAAAAATCCATGTTTACTTCCAAAACAGTCAGCTAAAATCTCATTCTTCAACACTGAACACATTACAGCAAGAGGAGGTTAGAGATAAACTAAATTGAATATACTGTAATTATATATAATTGCAATTGTAATGGTAATTATTTTTCTTAATTTGTGTCTTTATCAAATGGCTAAGGAAATATTTATAATGTAATTGTTATGCACACTGGCAGAATCATAATTCACACTGTAAATACAGAGTGTTCTCTGAAGCTTTTCGTAAGAGTGAAGTATAATCAGGGGATTGCAAAACAAAACCAGAAAAAACAATGGAGCGAAAACAGAATAATGAGCCAACAGTTCCTCAGAATAATCTTACAAGGAAGATCATAAAAATGTAATTTATAAAAAAACCCTGAAAAACAGTCACACTTAGTCTAAATGTTGACATTTTCTACCCATGCAGGGTTTCTGCAAACAGGATTATTACTGATGCATCTCATATATGCCAAGGAGGTCTTATTCTTTTAGGATGCTGCTATAAGGCAATGCTGAAAGCAAGAAGACAAACTTTGAACTTTTCAGTCATAAAGAAATCCTCATTTTAAATGATAATCAAATTGCCAGGATCAAAAGGGTTTTATCACTCCATTGACTATATTTTTTCTGCAATCAGGGAAGTAATTGAAATGAAAATATTAAGACAGAATGTTGGAAATAGTACAAGGTAACACTGTCTTCTCAGCTCTGCTGAGAGACTGCAAGAAGACCCAGGAGGGACCTCCGCTTCCAAATCTAATTGGGGCTGTAGACATATACATCATTAAACAAATAAAGAAAACATTATAGACACCATGCCGCACTGATTTTTAGTTGCCTGAGGTTGCAGAGCCAAGTTCATCTTTGATGCAAGATAGTGTCTAAAAATTGACATACATGGAAATTAAAAAACCAAAAATCATAGATCTAAATACTACTGCTAACTATTTTTTCTTCCTTTTAGGATTAAGCCTTATTCAGCAGTATCTTATAAAGGAGATTATCTTTCTTTTACTGTGCAATTTAGCTTAAGTCATGCAAAGAGTGCTTAAAAGGACTTTTTCCCTGCAAACTGAAACAGATGCCAAAGATATTTTCTCCTATGGAAATCTGAAAAATGGTACTGTCATTGCTTTACTTTTTCCTGCAGATCAGTAGTGCACATAGTGATTTTATCATCATGGGTTGTCAAATCACTGTGGTATATAAAGCCATAAGGTCTCTGTTGCAATTGATAACTATATGTTCCAGTAAAAATGAAGTTATACTGTTCTTTCTTTCAAATTTAAGAACCAGATTTCATCCCCTCCAATAAGGCTGTTCTCTAGAAATTAAACATTGTTGGAATTCTGGTTTTGAATTCAGGAGAAATGGACAAGAAGCAGAGGATAAGCATCTGGATGTCTGTGTATTTTCAGTAGAGCACCAGGAAACACTGCCTGATTTAATGGTGTCTAAAGCTTGTAATGCACGTTTTATAAAAAGAGGTAAACATATTTCCCAGCTGTAGTGGCTGGTCCCATAAATAAGGTTACTTCAACTCACGAGCCTTGCCTCACATGTATTTTAGGCACTGTGACTACAACAACTCCCATTTCCTTGGAGTCTCAGGGACAAGAATTTAGCTGACTTCTAATTACAGCTGACTTCTAATTAGGTACTATCTGGACCACAGAAGCAGGCTTATAACCTGCTTCTCCGCTTGTGAAAAGGAAAGAGATGTGCTCAATGTTTGGATTTTTCCTCTTCCCTAAATGAAAACTTTGTATTAGAGAACTTTTCATGTGTTTAGCTTTAGAATAGAAAGTGAACAGACACAAGAACAATCCTGTATTAATGTTTAAATAGTCTTGTACTAATGCTTAAAAAATAGCAGTGTATGCCTGGAAAGTTAGCAGTTTGAAATGAAGTAATTAATCAGCTATTATTACAGATGTAGTTAAGATTCACATTATTGATTATCAGGGCAACATCACTCAGACTTTCTGGATCAAAAAGAGCCCTACCATTTACAGAGTTGGTATGCTGGTTTTTTCTTTAACACCAAGTTCTTCTGACGTTTTCAAATCTTTGTTCTTTAGCTATAATCAGCAGGCACCTCAGCACAGACCAGAGAAAAGGTGAGAAGGAGACTTGGCTTCTGTTTTTACCTTCTATACAGTTAAGCCTACAGATATGCTAACAGCAGAGCAGGGCAAATCATCCATCAGGATTAAAAATAGGAAGAGACTACTGTAGCTATTGCTCATTCTCTGATGGTGCACACTGATCAGTCTTGTTTGCCAGGTCACTGCCTCAGACACAGTTTGGCCAGATAGAATTCAAAGGCAAAGGATGTAAGACAAGGCTTATGCACAGAACAATGTGGAATTGAGAAATTAACCTTTCATGAGACAGAGGGTCCCACTTCTCTGTTACTCTGAGTGTTAGCTACAGTCTTGGCTCTCTGGTAGTCTTGGAAGAAGAATGAGTTCTGAATGTAAGATGCAGGAAGAAATACTTGTCGTGCAATATGCTGCATCCATCCCTATGGCTTAGATTTTCTTTAGCAAGTAGTTCCATGAAAAAGCTAGTTTGTGTGTATATATCTTTCCTTTCCATACATGTCATTTGGACCTAGAAAATGAGTTGTTAGTGCAATTTGCAGACATAAATATAGTGAATATTCTTCCTCCACCCCCTTCAGGACATCCACAGAAAAGCAAGGTTCACAGGCTTGTCAAGTACTTTCACATCTTTTGTTAGGCCATTATAGAATAAAAAACACCTCTGAATGAACCTCATATGATATTTAATGATGATTGGGCTTGCCTTTACAAATTCTTTGTGTACCTGAGGAAAAAATAATTCATAAATGCTAAATTATGGATTATTAATTGTTAGTTTAAGAAAGCAGCAGGAATAACAAAAGTTTTCTTAAATAAGATGCTCTGCTGAGATTTCTTATGATCATATAAATTTCTAACATTCCTGAAGCCACTTAAACAGCTGAAGGTAGATCTCCTTGGTTATTATTCCTGCTTCATTAACTACAAAAAGGCTTCAAGATTCACATTCCCATCTTTAGACCATAATTTAAATAAACCAGGCTAGGATAAGAACTCTTTATCTTTGACTCACAGTTCTGATTGCCAAGTATTTGTGTTCATCAGACTAGAAGGGAGATTAAATGAGAACTTATTCCATCCACCCTGCATGAAAGAAGTATGTGTAAATTTACATTTTCTTGCACAGAAAACTGAAATAGACCCTATATTTGCTATACTTCAACCTTAGTTATACTCTAAGTTTGATTTGTCAAATAATCTCAATTTCTGAAAATTTAATATAGTTTATCTTAAAAGGTGCACATTCACTAAGGTGTGCATAGTATCACTTTTAGGATTTGGTGACAATGTTGATAACGTGAAGGTATTAGAAAAATTTTTAGGGAATGCAAAATTAATATATCTATAGTCCTATGCATACTTCAAATGAATGAAGCCTGCAGGTGGGTTTATGCTGTGGACATTATTCTTCATATATTTTATTCCATAATAGAAGGATTTATAGAAAATATTTAGGATGTCTGCTACAAACTGGCACACTAACAATTTCAAAGACTATTCTCCTTTACCAAGAGAAGAATAGTATAATTTGATTAACATTTTTTATAAAAAATTTTTTGTAAAACTGAACACATTCATATGTCTTCACACATATGACTAAAGGTAAAATTTTGGCTGAAGGTAAACTTTTACAGCAGTTTCATTCCTAATGTTTACCTATGCTCTGCTTACATAAGCAGCATGAGATAAAGAATACAAACAAGAAAATTACAAAGGAACTCAAACTTCTTGAAAATGAAATCATGTTAATAAGCTAAATCAGGTTTCATTATATTTTATTGTTTAAAATATTTTGCATGCCATGTCCCTTACCAAGTTTTAGTTAGCAACACCATAGCATCTAGTCCCCACTAAAATTTAAAACTGCACTTTGCATTTCTGTGTGCAAAACTCCTTGTAATCCCACCAGTTGGTATCAGAGAACAGGAATGAGTTTTTTACATGTAGACATGTAGAATGAGCATGAATTTGTTACATGTAGAATGTACACTTACATGCAGTCAAAGTTTGGAGTTTCCATGGTTATTTGTCTACTGGTGAGTCTACTATAGTTTTGGGTTATGTATGCCCTTAGATATACATATACTCATATAAATAAAATGACAAGCTCTTCAGAAAAATCAGGTGCATGGTCCTACTTATTTTTGTTCTAATTTAAACACCATATTAAATGCCAAGAGTTAATTCCTATGAACAGTTAGTGATGTATCTTTCTGTTCATCACCAATTCTGCAGCAATCTGCCTAGGAAAATAATATAGAAATGTCTAGATAGTATATGGATCTAGGTGAGATCCATATACTTTTAAAAATCTATTTACTTGATTTGAATTAACTAAATTAGGCATAAGGAATGTAATCAAAGGTCTCCTGTTGAATTGGGTCAGCAGGCTCCACACAGCAGTTCTGTCACTCCTCCCGGACAGCTTATGCTATTCACATTTACTGTGTCATGTTTTTGAATGCCTGCAAAGGCTCTTCCTGAGCTTTTAGCACAACAGAGCATAACCTTTCTGGGGCTACATGTATTGTCCTAGCAAAGAGACATACTAAAGTATCTGATGTGTAAAACCTTATTTTGAAAGATTTTTGCCACACAGAGAGGTGATTGGAATTACACTAGAAAAATGTTACAAATGTTTATCATTAAAATTATTAGAGATAACTTGGTGTCTATATATTGGTATTTGGCAGTGAAGGATGGGTTGTGCAGGGCTCTGTTTTATGCCCTATGTTCTTCAATATCTTTATAAATGACTTGGATGAAAGACTGGAAGGGATACTAAGCAAGTTGACAGATGACACAAAATTGGAATGAGCTGTTGACTCCCATGAGGCAGGGAGGCCCTGCAGAGAAATCTCAGCAAATCAGAGGGCTGGGCAATCACCAACTGAATGAAGTTAAAAAATCCAGGAAAGTGGTAGATTCTACACTGGACATGGGACAACCCTGGATGTACAGACAGACTGGGAAGGAGATCCTGGGAAGCAGTGCCATGGAAAGGGACCTGGGGGTCCTGGTCAATGGCAAATTGACCATGAGTCAGCAGTGCCCTGGCAGCCAGGAGAGCCAAGCCTGTCCTGGGGGGCATCAGGCACAGCATCACCAGGGGGCAAGGGAGGGGATTGTCCTGCTCTGCTCTGCAGCCTCACACTGAATTCTGTGTGCAATTTTGGGCAAAAAATAATAAAAGATATTAAGCTTTTTGAGACCGTCTAAAGGATGGCAACAAAGATGGTGAAGGACCTTGAGAGGAAGCCGAATGAGAAGTAGCTGAGGTCACTTGGTCTGTTCAGCCTGGAGGAGACTGAGGAGAGACCTCATCAAGGTTACAAATTCCTCTTGAGGGGAAGAGGAGGGGCAGACACTGATCTCTCCTCTGTAGTAACCAGAGATAGAACCTGAGGGAATAGCCTGAAGTTGTGTCTTGGGAGGTTTAGGTTGGATATTAGTAAAAAGTACTTCACCCAGAGGGTGGCTGGGCACTGGACAGGTTCCCCAGGGAAGTGGTCACAGCACCAAGGCTGCCTGAGTTCAAGAAGCATTTGAACAATGCTCTCAAGAACACATGTCACAGGGCCAGGAAATGGACTTAATGATTCTTGTGGGTCACTTCCAACTCATTACATTCTGTGATTTCTTATATGTATACACACACATGCTTTACTTAATTGGATAAAAGCTCATGCATGGTTTATCATTTACCTTTCTTAAGACAAAATCAAAAAATCTAGGGCTAACAATGACTCTGGCTATTTATTTTGAAACTGCCCTTCTAAGCTAACCCATCATGATAAAACACAGAAAAATGTATATACAACCTAAATATGGTATGACATGAACAACACCCTTTTTTAATACTAATGAAAACTTAAAAGCAATTGCCTTCACTCATATACTGACAGCAGAAAATTCAAAAAATATACTTTCTTTTCTAGGAAGGGTTAACTAGGTTCCTGTTACTTGGCATCAATTTATTGATTTGTTTAAGAGGACAGGCTTCCCCAGATCTGTAATTGACAAAATCATCACACCAATTTCCCACTTAAACTGGTCATATATTAGTGTAGCTAACTTAAGATCAATAAAGACACTTTAATATAAAGCCAAAATGATTGATAAGAAGAGTTAGATTCATACTAACCACTTTTTAGAAGTGAATGTTACGGAGAAAATCTATCCAATCTATATCGCTGAAGACTGTTGGCATCAGCAACAATTAAAAAAAAAAAAGAAAGGGCCACTTCAGAGTACAACTGAAAACATAATGGTAAAATGTCTGCCATACAGTATGAAATAGAAGATACAATCCTTTCAGCATAAATATTTTCCCTTCTGTAACTCTAAAACTTTTTATCATTAAACTCACTAAAAATAAAACTGTTACAATCACTTGACACAGTTATTAATCCATAGCAGATAATACTTGATAATATAAATGCATAGATATTAAAAAAGTAGATTATTATAATGCTAGAGAATCCCTCTGAATTTTTTAATTGAACATGAACAGACACAAGTGTGACAGCCAAGTGTTTAATCAAATCTGCGTATTTCCATTTTTGGAAACCGTTGCTTATATATGAAAGTTAAGGAAGACTGTAAAACCCCTTTTTCTCAAGAGCATCAATATTTTCCTTTTTCTTCTCAATTAAATCTGTTTGAGAAGCCTGTAGATGTTTCTTTCGCGGGTTCCCAAGAGCACAACTGCCAGATGCACTCTTGCATATATTTGACTAGTAAGAAGATGAAAATAAAGAGCCTAGACCAAACGCGTGCATGTACTTTTAATCTTCAAATACTAGGTTGAGTGGTGTCATCTAAACAAGTAAATCACTGTGTTTCTACATATCTCTTTTTTACTACTAGAAAGGTAGTGAATGGTAGTGAACACTAAGATTTTTAAAAAGTAGCTTCCTGCAGCTTAGCCATAAATAAAATATAAAATAATATGGGTATCAAATAAGAAGCCACATTCTCTGAGTCACTAAATTTAAGATAGTTCTGTAGGTTTTCTGCTATAAATGGACAAACCTTTATGGCATTTCAGCTTGCTCTCTTACATTCTGATCTCATTTAGACTAGAAAAACCTGTCCTTTTCTTAAATGAGAAGACATCTCTGCTGATACTGACAAGAATAAGTCTGATTATGAATACCATTCCAAAAATATTTCAGAAGCATGATTCTGAGTGGCATGAAATCACCAAACTAGAAAAAAAAAATCAGTGAAGGTGAAGATCTCTTTCAAAAGGTCAAATCTGCAATTGCCACGTGTATGCCACATGGAGGTGTCTCAGTCTTCTTTGCTGGAACCTTTACAGTGAGTTCATGGATCTCAAGGGATCTATGCATATCATGCTGAAACCCACTGATTTTTAGTCCTTTCCTGCTGGGCAAGCAAGAAATGGGCAAATAAAAATAAGCAAGAATGATCAATTCATAACATTACAATGTATTAGTATATTAAAGTAGAGGAGATGTTTCATCATTCGTGGTCAGGCATTTCCTGACATAGCCTTAGCAGCATTTTCTATTAGAGAAGTATACTTCTTCACTGTGCAATGATTATTTCCATTAAGGACAAAATGTTAAAGGAAACTACCTTATACCATCCCATTTTGGAAAAACCAAGTTTGGATGGCATTTAGTCAGTGATTTTAATTGCCAGGAATTTTACCGTGCCTTCCTCTGCCCACTGTCCAGAAAGAAGAATAAACTAAATCCATACAAGTAGTATGGGGACAGGAACTGCTGTGAGAAGGGAGAATATAAGTATTTCTTAAAAGTTTCGCTTCCAAAAGGATTGATACAGAAATACACCAATGCAATTGGCATAAACTTATTTGACTTAAAGTATAAGCTGATGCCTCTGCTAAAGCTCAAGAAGTTTTTGAACCAGAGACTGACTGAAATAAATATGCTTCAGTCCTTTTTTGAATTGGAGAATAGATTCCCCTCCCCACAATTTTCACTGCTGTGCATTACCCATTTTAAAACCCAACACAGTACTATCTCCTAGGTCTAGAGAATTGTTTCAAGAGGAAAGGTTTCAGCAGAAAAATGACAAAACTGTTGAAACCAAAAGGGTTCAAGATGCAGGGTTTGTGCAGCCAGACAACCTTGCTCCTGGGTGTGCGTCTCTGGAGAGGCACCCCTGGTCTGTCACGGAGCTGCACCTGCAAAGGCACCAGCTCACCATCAGACCTAGCAAATGGATCGGTGTGGGGCTCACAGTCTTGGTTACTTTGCTCTACCTGGACACTGAGAGGGCCACATGGCATTCAGCTCTCATCCACACATGGGAAATTAAACTACGCCTTCACAGCAGCGAGCATGCATGTGTCTGAGTCTTGAATCCAGATGTGGACCTGTGTGACCTGTACTGCAGTGCAAAGTACACCCACCTGGCAGAAGGACTGGGTGGCACGGCAGCCATGCACAGCAGGATCCTGCAGTTTGGACTCATTTAATCACCAAAACAGAAAATCTGGGAAACCACAGATTACAATGGCTTCTTGGAAGCCCAAGTTGGCAGCATCCATGCAGAAGACATGCCAGAAGCTTTGGCATATGCTGAAGGGAAAGGTCCTCATCCAAAGCTCATGACAGCTTTCAACAGGCCAACACCACTCATTCGGGGGTCAGAGATGCATGAGGAGACAGAGACATTGAACTGCATTTCTTGTATTTCCCCATCTGCTCCTAACATCCCAAGCCCTCCCCATCCTGCCTGAAGGAGCCCCGTCATGTGCATGGGTCAGCTCCCAGGGCAGATTTGCCCCTCCCCATGCAGAGCTGCCACCCTTGCAGCAGCAACACCACATCACCAAATCTGGGGCTTGGGGCTGGCACCCTTACAGACACATTGCTTCAATTTTTCCTCCATTTTTGCCATCTCCATTCTGCTTGTTCTCATTTCTACTAGCTCACACCTTTCTCTTGCCCACACGAACTCATGTTTTATAAAGTTGCAAAATAGAAAATATAAACACCTTGTCATAGTCATTTCCTGCCCTGATGGCCATCCTCCTTAGGAAGGAACATGGAAACGCACACACACACACACACGCACATACACACATCAAAACCATCCTTCCTTCTCTGTTCTCCTCAAAAAGTTAGAGAAAGAAGCAATGAGTTTCCTGGGGTAGGAGG
This sequence comes from Passer domesticus, assembly GCF_036417665.1. Taxonomy (NCBI): domain Eukaryota; kingdom Metazoa; phylum Chordata; class Aves; order Passeriformes; family Passeridae; genus Passer; species Passer domesticus. The sequence goes on from NC_087474.1 coordinate 96,331,373, forward strand.
GAAGATGTGAGAAGGATTCCTTCCTGTTTGGGAGGTTCTGAAGATGTATAGGGGCATGCTCTGTGCAGGACCATACCTGTGGGCAGGCACATGCTGCTGCCCAGACCTGGTGCTTTCTGCCTGTCTCAGGCTGCACCATGTAAAATCAGACTGAACTCACTCCAAAGAAGGCAAAAAAGTTTCAGCAGCCAACTCAGAACAATTTCAGTGTTGCCTTGGAAAGTATTTAAGTGCACACACAGACGCCAGAGGATTCAGGGCACATAAAAACTAGGTTAAAATAATGTTAAATATCTAAATTGACCCCCTGATAGCAGTTACAGCTCTTCCATATGTCTGTCTTAGCTCATGCTTTTGTCTCTGAGACTTCAGGAGTCAAATAAAGAGCATTATACTAATTATATACTATACCGTGGAGTATTTACAGCAATTTCTGTTACTAAGAACTGCCTGAGGTAAAAAGAGAGAGAAAAAGCTTTAATTCCTACACTTTGAAGTAAATCAATCCCTTAACATTAATTAAATACAGCTTGTATATTTTAAATACTGTCTGGGTCAAAATCCAGTCTCACCCTTTTACATCCAGTATCATAACATTTTAAGTACACAGTACAAACAGCAAAGAAAAAAAAGTGATTTTTTATGCCAAACATGTTATCATTACATATAGTCATATATCAAACAGACTAATCAATCACAAATGTAAAATATACAAAGCATAACTAAAAATGTGCCATAAATTTATGAGCAGAAAACCAATTCTGTAAAGTCATAATATCTGGTGCTAAAAATTCACAAAGCCTTTTAGAAAAGTATTAGAGAAAAGGCTTGATTCTAAATCGGAGCACAAGAACTCCATAGGGTAAAACTATGTTATGTCACCTTGTTAGCCACAATGACTTCAAAGATATATCCTGCTTTAAGCAAAATTTTTACTGTATTTGATCAAAGGAAAAATCAAATTCTGATATAGACCACAATTCCCTTCTTCCTTACTATCATCTCAAAACACTTTATATTTTAAGAAAAATGCATTTCACAATGAGCACCACATTTTTCTTTTTAAAAAATGAATGTGCTGTAGCTCTCTAGCAGTTTATAAGGCTTATTTCATAAATCGGTAATTTGGTTCCATTCATACAATGGGATGGAGTTTCCCAACAATACAGATTGGTGCTTGCAGTGATTTACATGTGCCTCTCTGTGGTGGGCATGTGGCTACACTGGGCCCATGATTTCTACTGGCTTTCAATGGCACTTGCAAAACAAAAGATGAAACATGGTTAGTTGGATCAGCCTACTTACAAGTAAGGTAATCTATGGTATAGTTAAAAAATTCCTTGTATTTCTGGGTTTTATTGATTTCATTATGCTGAACATTTGTAAAAGGCATACAAGATCCACTACTTTCCCTGCCTGAGGAAAACACCTCTTAATGTATCTATTTCCATACTGTAGATTGCACCCTGGTATTTGGACACTCCAGGAGTGTGCAAATGAATTGAGGTGGGGCTGGCTGACTAACAAAAGCCACCTCTTCCAACTGGATAGGCTCTTCAAAGTTTTACTGATATTACTGCTTCTGTTTGGGTGACTACCCGCTAATCCAAGTTAACAAACATGTTTTCAAGTGACTGGTTGTGCTCTACAAGCATTTATCAGGTGCACTGCTTTCAGTGTATCCCAGATTCAGCAATTTAAGGTGAATCCCATGGTGAATCAAGATCAAAGGTGATCCCCTCAGGACAGCATCTGGATTGCTGATGTGCAATTTTCAGTTTATTCTGATATGGAAAAAGAAGCAACTTCAGTATTGAAAAAAAAAAGTCATCCAAAGGATTAGACTGTAAAATGATACATGAATGCCTTCTTAATGGTGGGACTTGGAGTCAAAAAATACTGAAGAATTTGGCTGGCTGCAGTGATGGCTGGCAGAAAAACACAGCAAATGTCAACTGCCACCTTGGATGTCCTGAGAGGTAACAAACAGACTGTATGAAGCTTGCCAGCAGATACTTAACACTTCAGCACAGAAGGGAAAGAGTAACTGGTTAGTTGAACTTTTTAACAGTTACTCTTTTATTTTTCCACAGCTCTTGTCTTGAAAAACAGTGATAAAAGTTGTGAAAATTAAGTTCTATCAGTTAAATGAAAGGACTTTGCTTTTGAGACACAGGGAACAGCTTGAGTGAGAGTGCTATGCAACTCTTCTCAATGACCTCTGACGTCTCATCTCTGCAGGACAGGGTGGCACTGGGAGCTGAGAGGAAGGAAGAGATTTGTTCACTGTCTTGATTCCTTCCCTGTTCAGGCTTGCAAGTCCCTGTCAGGAGCTGCAACAGGTCTGCCAGGTGCAGAAGCCATTCTCATGGTGCAAACACCCATTAGAAATTAGATGAAGATTCTGTTAATTCCAAAGTACCTAATCTGAAATCCATCACTGCTATTTGAAAGGGTGCTTGTTCAGGAAATTCTACCATAAGTGGCCCTGGAAATTCTCCCATAAGTGGCCCTGGTTGGAGATCTCTAAACATCACAAAAATGCAGAAGCAGCACAGCAAAATGTTTAGACAAAATGTGTTTTTGACAGGGTGATACTTCAGTCCACTTACCACATTATAGTAATTATGGGCAGATGGCCAGAGTCCTCACATGTGGAGCCAATGAGAATGTGCCAGACTACAAGGTGAGCTTGCACATAAAGACTGTGCTCTTCTCAGCACAGAACAGGCCCTAGGTGATTTCTCAGCACTATGAAGAGCTTCAGTGGAATAAGCCAGCACCTGTCAGTATATTCTTTCTTTCTAGGCTGATAGAAACAATCACGCTAAAGAGATTGCTTCAGGCAGATCAGCTTTATTTGCCAAAGGATTCTCAAGCTGCTGTATACCCACCACCCAGCCTCAGGATTTTGTCTCAGCTCCAGCTCTTGGGACTCTAGTTTTCATCCCTGGCTTTCTGCCTCTATTTTCCATTCTTTGCTTCTTTCCCCTCCCCTCAGCACACACAAACCCAGAATGCAATTGAAGACCCAAACCATGTCAATATATACTGCATAAGCATGCACAGAGTTGACCCAGAGATCTCTAGCCACAGCATCAAGAATAAAGAAACCTGCTGTGGCTAAGCGCAATGCATAATAGACTACAAAAGTGTGGGTGCTGCTTTGCGATTTTTAAATTATTCAAGCAGCAGAGGCAAGAGTCACTAGAACTTGTCAGGGACAAAGTCATGTCATCTGGATTTCCAAAGCTATTGAAAATGCATTTGGAAATGAACAACATACAATGCCTAATGCTCTAGATATTTCACACTGCTAGACTAAGATGCAGATACCCAATTTACAGATAACACAATAGCTCCTTTTCCCTTAGTCATAAATTCCAGGATGATCAGATTCTGAATAGCACTCCCAGATACAAAAAGAAAATAGGGCAGATGATGAATATTTTATCGCTGAATTCTTGCTATCCATAATCATATTATTTTATTATCTCATGTTGTGCAGAAAAAAAGCTATGGGAAATGAGGCTAGATTTGTGAATGATAATAGTAATTTGTCAAGCTGTTTGATACAAGGATGAAAATACAATAAACATGATTTTAAAAGTTGAGATGGGAAGATTGGCTACTGACATGAAATGGGAAAACATGGAAGTGATTTAAGGGTATTAAAGAAATGTAAAGGGACTGCGGTACATTAATTTATATAGCAGGAACAACAAAATAAGTACAAGGAACACTAGCAAAAGCTGTATGCATTAAGAAAAAAAGGCAACCATTTTGACAGTCCTGGGAAGGAAAGATGGATAAACTGTATCCTGTTACATGTTTCCACTTAAGTTTCACCTTGACTTCAAAAAAGCTATTTTCTTAGTACACCGCTGTTGGATTATATGTGAATGGGGAATACCTTCTGCTAGTGGCACTCAGACACGTATATTCAAATCCCCTTTTCCAATGACATTTGCTAGAGTTCAAGTTGCCTTATGAATCACCACATGAAATGACATGTTTTAGTGTATTCAAGTCGAATACTAATCACACAATGTAAAGAAGAATTTTTAAAAAAGAATAAAATTAAAACAAAACCTTTTGGAATTCAAAGACACGTCTGAAGAGATAATGCAGATGGAGCTTGGGAGAGGTGCACAAAATCAATCAGAGAAGCACACAGTCTGGAAAGGAAGTCAGGGAATCTCAAATCCAACCTCTGACATAAAGCATGTCCAACTGGAGCAGGTTGCTCAGGGTTTTCGCCAGTTGGGTTTGGATGCCTACAAGGACAGAGGTTCCTTACTGCAATAAGGCAGGGATAAAACCTGACTAGAGCTGCTGTTCATGTGACAAATAATGACCCAAGTGTTTCAGCAAAGCAATGGAAATGTGGCCCACAGATAAGGTAATCGTATTAACTCTGGCCATGGTGACCTGGCATTTCATTTGAAGTGCAGTAGGTCTGTTCCTTACTGCTCTGCCTGTATTCTATTATTGAGGAAACACAACAAAGCAAAACCCATAGCAGCTGAGAGAAAAAAAAAAAAGGTGATATAGCTTGAATCACATTGATTGAGAATGTCAATGCAACATGTTGTTTTTACTCTTCAAAAAGGTTCTCCTCATTCCTGACCTACGTTTGAAAACATCAACCTTCCCCAGCCAGAACTTTACGTCTCCATGGTTCACAAGAAATTATGGATTGCATCAGTAATGCCCTAAACATGAACTTTTAAATATTGGCTTTTCAAATAACAACCAAAGGACCAGATGATGCCAAGTATAAATATTGACCTATGAACAATGACTTAGACTGTCTGCATGACACTTTGGTGTTTAATAGGAGCCAGTATCCAGCTGTCAGTTTTGATTATCTTACTTTTAATCCCTCATACCAAGATTACACATTGTGTACCCAGCCTTAGAAGTCAATTTCCTTTGTTTCTAACTCTGTAGTAGAAGACAGTTAAAGCAGGCCCTTCTTCTGAACTCAGTAAAAAAGCCCTTGAAACAGTGGGAGCCTCAGATACATGAAAGGTTTATAATTAGTCAACTTCTGAAAACTCTTGAAAAAGATGCCAGAAATAGAGTACCCCTCCAGATTCCAACATACCTTTCCCTTCCTAATTAAAGAAGGTATAAAGGCAGAACTGAGATCTAAAACACATTTCAGATATTTTAATCTGCTATGCAATCTCAGGAGTCATGTATCAATTACCTCTAGAAAAGTTGCTTGGAAACTAGAGCCTGTCTGGGTGAAATTAAAGGGAGTTTTATCCTTGGCTCGCAGATGATGCAGGAACACCCTGGGATCCCATGATTTCTATGCCCTATTATCCTGAGTTTCAGTAAGAGTTGTACTTCAAAGCCTTTTTGTTTGAAAAATCAGACACAGAGGTCTGAATGACAATGTTTCCCTCTTCATTTTATTTCTATATTAAAAAATTAACTGGACATTCACTGTACCAAGATCCATTTCAGAAGTAATGCATGGTCTCATCTGGCAAGAGCCAGGTGAATGCAGCCAGCCTCAGCATTTACCAGTCCAGAACCCAAACCAGAACCCCCCAGCAGCATTCACCAGAAGAGGTGCAAACACATGAAGCATCATTTTGCATACAGTGAAAGGTCAGATTGTCACATCATGGGAGATGCAGGGCATTGTGCTTCTGAATACACATCCATAAACAACTGAAACGAATGAAGGGCTTTTTTTACTATTTCCTCTTTTCACCTCTAGCCTTTCCCAAGGGCTATAATTTTATATATATCTATTTATCAATATGTATTTCATATTTGTTAGAATACTGTGGGATAAAGCCCTGGAAGGAAGAGTGAGGCAAGAGAACTGGTTAAGATTCAAGGGTCATCTATTCCAAGCTTAGGAATGATGCATCCTAATAAAGAGGAAGTCAGCAAAAGTGCCAGGAGGCCTGCATGGATAACAAGGAGCCTCTGAATAAACCAAAACACAGAAAGGAATCCTGCAGGGGGTGGAAGCAAAAACAGGTAACCTGGAAGGAATACAGAAGGGTTGTCTGAGCCACTAGGCATCAGGCTACGAAAGGATCAGCCCTGAAAGAATTAAATTTAGAGAGGGACATCAAAGGAAACAAGGAAAGCTGTACATTAGTAGTAAAAGGAAGACTAGGGAAAACATGGGCTCTCTCCAGAAGGGATCAGGACACCTGGTTACGCAAGATATGGAGAAGGCTTTTATTCAATGACTTGTTTGATTCTGTCTTGACTTGCAAGTGCTCCAGCCACACTGCCCAAGTCACAAAATGAAAAGGCAAGAACTGAAGGAATGAGGAAAACTGTAGGAAAAGAACAGGTTTGAGACCATCCAAGGAACCTGAAGGTGACCAAGTCCATGGCATCCGATGAGATGCAGCTGTGGGTCCTGAAGGAACTGGTGGATGAAGTGGCTAAGCCACTTTCCATTGTATTTGAGAAGCCATGGTCGTCAGGTGAAGTTCCCAGTGACTGGAACCCCCACTTTTAAAAAGGGAGGAAAGGAATACTTGGTGAGCTACATGTTGGTTAGTCTCACCTTGGTGCCCAGCCACAACATGGAGCAATCATACTGGAAATTATGTTAAATAAGAAAGTGATTTCTGCCAGCCAACATGGTTTCACCAAAGGCAAACCATGTCCGACATATTTGGTGGCCTATTGTGCTACAGCATTGGTGGATAAAGGAGCAGCAAGTGACATCATCTACCTGGACTTTTGGAAAGCACTTGACACTGTCTTGCATGACACCCTTGCTCCTAAAGTGAGCAGGCATGGGTTTGGCAGATGGACCACTCAGTGCATGAGTGGATGGGTTGGCTGATGGTGACATGCAAAGAGCTGCTACCAATAGTTCGATGTCCAAGTGGAAATCAGTGAGAGGAGGTGTTCCTCAGGGGTTGATATAGGGACTGGCACTCTTCCCCGGCTTTGTCAGCAACGTAGGCAGTGGAATTGAGTACAGCCTCAGCAAGTTTGCCAATGTCACCAAGCTGTGTGGTGCAGGTGACACAATGGAGGGAAGGGATGCCAGAGGGCCCTTGGCAGGCTTGAGAGATGGACATGTGTGAATATCATAAATCTCAACAATGCCATATAAAAGGTCCTGCATATGGGTCTGGACAATCCCAAACACAAATACAGGCCGGGTGGAGAATGAACTGGGATCAGCCCTGGGGAGAAGGACTTGGATGTATTGATTGATGAGAAGCTCAACATGACCCAGCAATGAGTGTGCTGGCAGCCCAGAACCAGCTGTGTCCTGGGATTCATCCAAAGCAGCATGGCCAGCAGGCTGAGGAGGGGACACTGCCCCTCTGCTCTGCTCTAATGAGACCCCACCTGGAGTGCTGCATCCAGCTCTGAGGCACTCAACATAGGAAGTTAATGGATTTGTTTGAGTGAATCCAGAAGAGGGTCATGAAAATGCTCAGAGGACTGGAGTACCTCTCTTACAGACAGGCTGAGAGAACTGGATTTGTCCAGCATGGAAAAGAGAAGGTTCAGGGAAGACCTTACAGCAGTCTTTCTGTACCTGAAAAAGGGCTACAAGAGAACTGGAGAGAGACTTTTTACAAGGGTGTATACTGATAGTACAAAAGGAAATTAAAATGGAAAGGGGGAAGGTTTATATTAGATATGAGGAAGAATTTTTTTTACTGTGAGAGTAGTGAGGTAGTGGAAAAGGTTGCCCAGAGAAGTTCCTCGATGCCTCATCCCTGCAAGTATTCAAGGCCAGGCTGGAGGAGCCTCTCAGTGATCTGGTCTAGTGGAAGGTGTCTGGCCCAAAGCAGGGGGCTTGGAACTAGATGATCTTTAAGGACCCTTCCAACACAAACTGTTCTATGATCCTGTGATGAAATGCTGATCTCTAGCATTTCCTTTGTGCAGATGTGAGACAGGAAGAAAGACCCTTAACTGCGAGTTGTTGCTGATGTGAAGGAGTGGAGCAGAGACACCAAGCATCACTAAGAGCGGCACTTCAGTGTGTTCAGGAACTGGTGAAGCTTACCTGATTGCCCTGCATTTTCCTATGTGTGACCTCCTTTAGGTGTCCTTTATTGTCTGTAGGAGAGCTTCAGAGCTACTTCAGAACCTCAGCCAAGGAATAAAAGCACTGCAAGTATTTGTTATAGGTAATGTATTTTACTGAACTTGTTATTCTGATAAAGCTTGTCTTAAGGGTAAAGCATTGCACATTTCCAGTGAAATACATAGAACTAACTTTGCAATTTCACTGAGGGTAGTTACACTGTGTGATCAATCTCGCTCTGGCTGCTTTGGGTGAGGAGTTTCAAAAACAAATCAAGTTTCCACTGAGGTACCTTAAATACAAATTAAAAAATGCATGGATTGACCTTTATGTCATTGAATGAAGCTTTATATTTTTAGCAGTTTTGGCAAACTAGATCAGGAAAGGAAGGTAGATATTTCAGATGAAGTTCTTTAGCTAGGAAAAAATAATAAGACAAACTGAGTCAGATGTGAGATACCTATCCAACTCCATAAAAACAACATGCATCACAGCCCAGTGCATACGCCAAGCCTGAGTCATTTATCTAATGCAAATAGAATCAGCAAAAAATCCGTTTTGTTAAACAAAATCTTACCTTTCTGCTATGGATTTCCTGGGGAAATAAAAATCCTCTCCTGCGAGGTAGGCAGCTGCAGTTCCACCTCCGAAATAGGTTTTTCTCAAGAGGGGAGCAATCCTGTTGTTTACCAATAATGCTCCTAAACCAGTTGGGAATCCAAAGATTTTATAGAATGAGATGGGGATAAAGTCAGCTTGGTGAACTCCCAGGTCTAATGGAGAACTGCTCACGTACGAGGCTGCATCTAGCAGAACAAACCATTTCCCTGGTAGTTTGATGGGGCAGAGTCTTCCAGATTTTATGTCCTGTATCCATGAAAGGGGATATTTGGTACCAGAAAAATTGCTCTGAGCTGGGTAAGAGAATAGATGAGGTGTTGTGCAGTTTTGTTTTTCAGCTGGTAACCTGCTTTTTGCCAACAAAATTTCCTTTGGTTTTATTGGAACAGACAAGACATTCATTGAAGCAGTTATGCCTCTCATACCAACCACAGATGTGTGGCTGTCAGTTAGGTAACAAAATCGACTGCTGGGCTGCTTTGTGCCTTCAGGTATCCAAGGGAATGATTCTGCTATCAGTTTAAGTGCAGCTGTGCATCCAGATGTGAAAATGATGGTGTAATCCTCAGCAGTAGTGTGAAAGTGTTGCAATATTCTGAAAAATGAAAAGAAAAATATCCACTTATTTTCTTATTTTTGTCTTTTATTGCTGTGTGATATATTTTGGCTTTCCTCACCATAAGTTCTACTCTGACATCAGATATGAACAGAAGTAGACAAGTTTTGCCAAACAGTACAATAAACTTCAACAAAGGTAACTGAATCATTCTGCCCACAAGAGACTCTTTTCAGTGGTGAAGTGAAGGTGCCTGTGTTTTTAAGAAGCCAATTTGCCTGGCTCCAAATAGAGTGGCCAGTCTGGTCCCTCAGTGGGATCAGAATCAAGCCTGCATATAATTAAAATTACACTGTTCTTCAGAGACACCAGTTTTATTTGCAAACTATGAGGGTTTTCAGTTTACAAAATATTTAGAGCAAACAGAATATATAATCTACTTAAATAGTGGCCATCCAAATTAAGGGTCACAGTATTCAACAGGGAAACCTTAGCAAACAGCTTTGCTCTTTGCTTATGTTATTAACAATAGAAACAGAAGGCAGCAAGAAGTAACCACACATTTCCATGGGCCTTATGCACATAAGGTTGTAATCTCTGTACTCCACAAAGGTAGCCCAAACCAGAAGAAATCTAGTTTTGTATGCTTTACAGTCATATAGGATAGATTTTGGGATCATCACACTGATATAAACAAAATTGCAAAAAGGTTGTGCAATTCCAAGAAAAATCAACAATAACAACAAAGTATCCAACTTGGTCTATTTTTACCTCTGTGAGCTATAGGACAAGTTACGTATTCACATGTATGTGTACACACAGAATACATTTTGAGCAAAAGACTTGATGATAGGAGCAAATTCTTAATATGTAACATCTTTTCATAAGAGTCAGCTAACAAAAGCAATGACAAAAAGCAAGCTTAAGGCTATTATCAAGTCTGCTCCTCCTTTACTCTCGATAATGTCTCTGATCTCCTCCCCACTTAGCCTCTTTGTGCCACACAGGTTCAAAGCAAGGTGAGACACACTGGGTAAAAAGTGAAATTTTGCATAAGAATAGCACCTGGAGTTCTCCATTGGAACTGCACTTGCTTACCACAGTACTTAATTTGACCAAAAGACTATAAATGACTATAGCTGGAATGCAACAATGGTAGAACGGGATTTAATAATGGGATGCTGTCATCCAACCATGAATATCAGAGCCAGTGAGTACTTTTAAAAAACATTTTCAGCATTCTACAAAACAATAAATACTATTTTGGATTGTTTAGGCTCACAAATAGTGACAGCTCTATGTTTAATTCATAAATGAGTGATACAAAGCTCATTGGTTATTTTAACTATATTTAGTTTTAATTAATTCAAATTCAGAAATAGCAGAACAGTTTTGAAATAAAATCCCTGACACAACACTAATGTATTATCTATTCAGTTCAGTACAAAAAATTGACTTTCACATGAAAAAAATCAAGCTTTAGGGTTAATTTTTAGAAATCTCCAAATAAATTAGATGCTTTTTTTAAAAGTTATATCAGTTCCTGGAGCTAGAGAAACAACCAACTTATATTTCTAATTTACTTAGATAGAAAATATATTCTTTTGTGAGTCAAATTAGCTACCTATTGAATTTTGAGTCTTCAAATGCCTTATAAAATTGCTATTACTCCAGTACTTGCAAAAGAGAAGGAAATTTTCAGGTCAGACTTACATTTTGATTGAACCTTGAAAAGCAAAATAAATAAAGCAATAGCAATGAGATCAGGGAATTTTCTTCTCCAGAATGACTTCTGACATGCAGACCAGAAAAGCTGCAAGAACCTCAGAATAAGGTTTGTAAAATGAATACCACAAACTCTTGAACTAGAACAGCAGTGCCATGATGAAATCCAAGTACTCAGGGATAGAAAACTGCAATACGTCTCAATGACTTCTGCAGCCCACAGTCCTACATCCTCTGTTTTGACATGGATATTGGGAAGCACTGGCTATTACACACAAAATTCCTAATGCTGTCTGTCTTTGTGCAAGACATTCCCCATTACAGTGAAATGCAGTACACCTTTATTACACTCCAGAAAGATTTATAGCCATATATAAGGTCGCAGTTGGCAGCAGGACTAAAGACTTGGAGTGGAAAACTGATAACTTGATCTACTACAGCTGACAGCTGCAAAGAGCAGTAGCATTTTATAGTATTACAAATTCCCACTTTTCAAAGGACTCTTTGGAGGAAACAACTAAGAGGGTAATTGTTTCATGAAACCTGTGGACACCACTGTGCCATCACTTGTGAGATGGCAAAAAGGCTGAGCGACCAGTCCCTTGCTGCCAGGCTGGCAAGGTGAAAGAGGAAGCTACAAGCTCCATCTTTGCAGGATATTTAAGGCCCACCATGAGCAGCCACCTCTTCTCCTTGTCCTCTCAACATCCCCAGGAACACTGATTGTGACATAGATCATGCAACCTGTCTAGAGAGAAGGCACTGAAAATGCCTTTAGCTTGACCACACTTCCCTGTGTGTGTCTGTATTCTGTTAGCTGATGCTTAATAATTTTTAAAAGTTGCCAGGAGACTTCTGCATTTTTACGACAACAGCTGAGCCAAAATACCTTTCCACTTCAAAGTAAACACTGGCAAAGAAAATAAATTTTCAACCCAACCAAGCCTGATGTCTCGTTTTATATGCTTAATACACACAAAATTAGTAATGAGCTTTATACTTAAAGATTTCTATAATCAAGGCATATATTTAGATGGAATAGTCATATTATTATCTAATCCAAAAGCCAAAACTAATAGTTTAATTAGAACTATCACTCCACAGTGCCACTGGCAGCTCTGCAGAAGGTAAAGGATCCTATTTGTTCAGCTACCTTAGGGACACAGTGACACCCAAAGTTAGAAAAGAGAGATGCTCTCCAAAGCTGCTGCCTGGCTGCCCTTCCCTCATACAAGAAGCCCCACATTCCTCCTTGCCCTCAGCTCTTTGTAGCTCTCAGCAGATCAGTAGCAAACTAACTTATTCCCATATTACACCATTTCCATTACAGCCTCCCAAAATTCAGCTGACATGGCTTTTCTTCCATGTTGCTAGGCTTAAAATATTTTCAAAATATGTTTTACACCAGCGTTTCTCTATTCAAATCTACCTTTTGAAAACAACTGTAAAAAGCTGAAAAGCAACTTATATTGCTAGGTTTTCTTCCCTCCATACTTTAGCTCCAATTGATGCACGCATTTCTACCTCTAGTTGGCAATATCAAATATGGTCACAGAGTTTGTGGTTTATATGCTTTATATTTATATTCACAATTTTATTTAGATTGCATGACTTTCCATAAATATGAGTACAATGATTCTCTAGTCTATAGGTGATCCATATTAAAAAACCCACATAAAAATTTACATATCGCAATTTTAACAGGAGATTCAGACTTGAAGACAGAAGCATGGTTAACTATTCAAGTTTAGGTATCACTTCATAAAAAATTTTTCAGCTGCACATTTACATCTAATTTTTTTTTTTTTTTACATTTAGCAATTTTTTCAGTGTCATGCTACTCAGATTCACAAATCCAGTTTGGACTTGTATTGAGAGATGCTTACCTTGGGCCTTAGAAATAGCATCACATTGTTTTCTGTTTCATGGAAACTCTGAAAAGAAGTAACATGCTATTTTTTAATCAATAGGTTTTGTAAGAATGAAATTTAAAAATTACATCAGGGTCAGAAAATATTTTAATTTTGTTTAATTTTGCTTAAATGTAACTTTTCTTTTTTAATTTAAATTCTGTAACTGGCATTTTAATCCTTTCTGCACAGAGCAAGTCAATGTAGACAGTGTCTGATTCTACATTTCTGGGGAAGAGTGTTTTAATATTCCCCATTTATTAATCAAGAATCAGCTGTAGCTAGCAAAGCAATCAATGGAAAAACTGCCACCAACTTTAGTGAGAGCTCCTAAGGTCTTGCAAACTGCTGCGCCTGTTTCAGGGCAGGGCCCATCCCTGCCTTCAGGCTTAACTTCACATGCAGCAGCAGTTTGGTATGTATTTTTCTCTCTACATATACAGAAAAAGAAGGAAAAGAAAATGTGGCTGTCCTCATTCAAGCCAGCACAGAAGGGTACCACAGAAAATATTCCAGTTTACATAGGAATGTTCCAGTTTACAAATTAAAAAGACAGGCTTTCCAGGTAGGAAATATTTTGTATCTTATTTCATAAAGACACGATCTAAATCCAGTATGCCACAGCACCAAGTTATATTCTTATTGTCAATTCTAAATTCAAATAAAAGCAAGCTAAAATTTTTAAATGCTTTAAAGAATCAAATATATTCAAGCAAGAAAAAATTTACCTAGCCTGTCTCCCTTCAGCAAAACATAACTTAATGGAAAAAAGCCCTTGTAAAGGTTTAGGTTTGGGGTTTTTTGTTTGGCTTGTTTCTTTGTTTATCTGTTCTTACAAGAGTGTTTACATCAGAAATCTATACCCTTATGATCTGCAACCTGGGAAGCTAATCCAGTGGAGAACCACCAAATTGAAGGATTTCCCAGCATGAGAAAGAGCAGTGGGATAAATAATCTTTTACAGTTCTATCTCAGAGTTTCCTCAGTCAGTTCCCTTTTCTGTTTCAGTTTCCTTTCTCATACTAACAGTGTACAAATTTAGATTTTTCAGAGTACATGCTAACTGTGAAATAGTTTCACACTGCCTTGTTTATCCTCAGTAGTTACATACACATAAACTTCTTTTCTGACCGTTTTACTTGAAAGGCACTCATTCTGAACCCAGCTTCATCTCATTAATGCTTGCAGAAGAATGATTAGGATCTAACCCATTGATATGACTGTTGTTTATTTGCTCCCTGGAGACAAAAAAAAATAATAAATGGAATGCACCTCATAAGTTCCACTTAGCATGGGCAGGTGATAGAAAAATCCCCCCCCTTCTATTGGAAAGCATTACTTTCTGTAGGCATTCACACTCAGCCATCTGAACTGAAGCATTATAATCCCTTACACTTATTCCCCTGTCCAGTTCACTGAAGACACACTTCAGAAATACCTGTTTGCTTACAAAGGGTCATAGTCAGTGCTCACCAAACAAATCCCCTCTCCAGCTGTGTCAAGCTGGCAGCTCAGCAGAATGCCTGGGGTTTCCCTCACACAACAGTTTTAGAAGAGCAGGGGCTCTTTAGTGGCCACAAAACATCTTCCTGCAGGACAAGATGCTTTGATGAACAAAGCCTACGAGAAGTACAAACCCTGACTGAGAGGTGTTGACCCTCATTACTCATTTCAAAGTGCACATCAAGAAGGTGTTCAGTGTCACACCTGGCACCCTGGCAGAGCAAACTACAAATAAGGGTGGTATTACAGCTCTGCATGTAATCAAAAGAGCAAAACAGTCAGAATGACTCATAAAATCCACAAAATCCAATGCTGCAAACGCTCTGTTGGTACAGTTTGTTCTAACACACAACTGTATCTCCTCTCACAGGCAGAAATCTCTGATGCCTGTATCTTTCTACGTGGTAGAAACCCCTGGGTAACTGTTTTCTTTGAAATTAACTGTTATTTTTCTGTGTAGAGAGGGAAGATCAATAGCTACGTGATTTTAAAACCACTTTGTGGATATTTTTTCTGAGTAAGACCAGCCAGATCTGTTTACTTCGTACTTGAACAAGTGCCAAAGATTTGTAAAAACACCCATGAAAACCTAGTATTTTCATTAATTACAACACAAATGACTCTGAAAATTTAACCATAGGTTCTTTAAAGGAAAATTCAGCACCTGGTATTCCAGTAACCAGGAAATAAATGTAAAAAATAACCCGTATTTTAGGCCACCATTTAAGGAGGACTAGCCATAAACATCAAACAGGTCATGAAAAAACATTTCAAACTGTATTTGCACAAACTAATTGCCCAATTGAAAAAATACAAATTAAAATTAATCAGTTTTTAATAATTCATGTATTAGAATTCAAGCTATTTCTGCAGCAAATCTTAGGAGTCACTAGGAGGAAGCAAAGTTAAAAACAAACATAGGAAGGTTTTGTGCATGGACTAGCATATCACTTCAGCTGGTGGCCTAGGCAACTCCACCACAAGATGTTTTCAATACAGTATTTTCTTCATAAATTCACCAAACACCTAAAATCACTATATTTTCCTCTTACCTAGCACAGACCATAGGTTTTATATTTAGACATCCCCTGAACAGAAACAAACACAACAAGATTTCCCTCAATGTGGAACATTCAAGACAGCACAATACCAGCCATTTCTACCATGAATATGTGCAATATCCTATTCACAGACTAGAGGAACAAATTAAATGGTGTGCATATGGAAATTTGTATCACCATAAGAGACCTACACTGTGGACACCAGAGCAAATCCCTCTTTAGAGCCACCCAAAGACCACAGGCTCTGTATCAATAAGCTCATCTGACCTAAGCCAGAGATCTACCTTAGGCTAAGGTGTCGTACCCTGGACATTTCCAAATCCTTCCACTGCATGCCAAAGGCATCCAAATGCCTTGTGCACCATACACAGCTATGCTCACCCAGCTTAACCTCAGCATCTTTGGAGTGCAAACATCCCTCTTCCCAATCTCACTTAATAAGTTCTGATCTCTGACCTTTCCACATGTTCTGAGCTCCTGCTGGGAGACTCAGTCTTGCAGTGTTGAATTAATGCTGCTAATGTCAGCAAGCATCACTGCCATGAAGCCTGCCTACCTGCCACAGAGATTTTTGCTGGTAACTGGTCAGAAGTTATTGCACATTTTCTTTTCTGATTCTTGGAAACTGGAGCATAACACTTGGCTATTTTCAGCAGCATAACAAATATACGTTTGTAAAGGTTGTTTCAGAAAAAAAAAAATCCCACTTAGGTGTTCTGATGGTTCCACACTCTCAAGACTTTACAGTGGCTAACCTTTTAAGTAATGTCAGATAAGAAATTAAATATTCTTTATGGTGCTAAGAAAACATTATAATCTAGCCTTTTCTTTTTTTTTTTTTCCTTAAATAACATACCATTGCTTGCAGCATTTTTAAACATTATTCTTTGTTTAAATTTCATTTAGTGGAATTTGTTTCCAGATCAGATTTGGCCTTTAAACTGTGTACATCTGTGATATCTTCAGCCATGGTGGTTTGTTTTTTCTTTTGTAGTAGTTTTGCAGCATCAAAAAAACTACAGCAATTTTTTCCTGAAACAGTGTGTCACATACCCCAGACACTCTGACACTGGCCAATCTCTGTCCTTGTAGGTGCTAGAGAATGGACATGTGACAATGAGTCCGTGACTGGTTTACAAAATGGATTTGCTATCAAGTAAGCTTGACTTACTTGCACATTGCCTGATATTTTAGACTATAAGGCATGAGTAACGAAGCATAGTTACAAAAGCATAACCCAGCAGCTCTCACACTCTCCAGCAACAGTTTGGCTTACTCTGTGGTGCATGAGTCAAGCACAGGCATATGCTCACTGAGTCTGCCATTACTTACTTAGCGTTTTTGAGCTAAGTATTGCCTGGGACTAAGGTAGGTTTGAAAGGCAGGAGGAGAGCAGGTGTGTAGACAAGCCTGTGCATCTCCCATGTACCAGAGTTTCTCTACATCTGCTCCAAGCAAGTCCATCCCTGAGCCATCCTGAGTGCCAGGGATCTAAGCACAACACTTCTGACAAGGTGTGTGGGTCTCAAACACTCCCACATGGCTAGCAATCTTCTTCCACAGTCTTTTGTCAGAAGGTTGAGGAGTCAGTCACTCTGACTTGTGCTTATCAGAAAATTGATACACTTGAGTCTGTAGCCTGTAAAGAATATGGTAGCCTACCTCCCTAGTAGGATGAGCCACTTGAAAGACATCTTGATCCTAATCTTGAAACATATAAACTACAAATAAAGTATGGGCACATCAGTGATCACACATGTATTGCAAATTCTTTAATATTAATATGTTTCTCTGGAGTAATTGTAAAATATAAGGTGAAAGGAAACAAAGACAAAATGCTTTCATGTCAAAACGAGTCAACTACATAAGAGTACTACATGAAGTACTCTGATTCCAAATATCCAGAAGCTCAGAAGCTGACTGTTTCCAGTATAAATTCTTGGAACCATCTCTACAATGTATTGTCACAGTATGATTGATGGCCTGACTACAAAAAATCCTCAGATGCCCTGCCAGAGCTATCTTGCTAAAAAGGAAAAAAAGATGAAGAAAGGATAATTTTTTGCAATTCATAAAAGGCCTGTACAGTGAGTTCACATTTACTTGAAAAATATGGCCCAGAGAACTTTGGAGGTACTCAGTTGCTTTAGAGGGAAATACATGATTTTGTGAATCTGGGTCTCAGTTACTATGGTGACAGGGACTATGGCAAATGCTCACAAATATATAGGCCTTATTTCATCGAGGGTAGCTTTTCAAGTACTGTGTCTGGAAATTACTTTAGATGAAGATGTTAATCTGAAGTCACCTCAGTCTGCTTTCAAAATACAGAGGACTTACATAAACCTATTCATGTATTTTAACAGTATTTTACTTTACATGATGATGGTATCCCAGCAAATTGGACTTATCCTCAACAGCAGTCTGTACTTCACCTTGCTGTGGAGGAAAAGCCACAAGAGTGAAGCCTGGAAGACAGCTGGCCACCATTTCTTTGCCATTTGTTTTTCATGTGATGTGATGTCCTATTTCAGGAGCATAACTCTGATTCTTCTTCCTAGGAACAGCATTGAAGCATTTTACACAAAGCTGCAGAAACTTCCTCAAGGGCAGTGACAATAATATGAAGAGAACAGCCAGTCAGTCTCGGCACATGAACTCCTGAAACCTGCAAGGTTCATACTTTGGTAAAACACTGGACTGATTGTTTGTGAGTTAGAAATAACATTGTATCACAAATTCTCAGTGAAACCATCTTGGTGCCTATAATTACAGAAATACTCAAGAGTTATAGGCTTTTCTGCTTGTTTGCTGAATGCTGTTCCTACATTCTTGTGTTGGCTCAGACAGCCCCAAGATTTCCCAGAAGCTATGAATGGATGTTTTTTTCATACAGGAAATATAATTTCTGCCTGTCAAGGCTCTCTTCATTCACCTTAAATCCTGACAATTGAGCTTCCAGTGCTCCTGGCAGTTGACAGAGAAACTGTTTGACACATGATGGATGCAACAAGGCATAAATGGCTTGTTGAGGGATAGCTTTAAAACAAAGTTGGTGGCAAGCTACAACACCTGGGAAAAAGGAACAATAAAAGCATTTTAAGGAGTTCACAAGAGACATTTTTAGAATCATAAAATAAAATCAGCTGACAGGAAACTTAAAACCCATAGGATCACAAAATATCCATATAAAAACCATTGCCTTATTAATTGAAGACAAAATATGAATAAAACTCAGGAACCAGACTCTGCATATGTGAAAGAGAGCTACGAGGAGTATTTTGTGACTTGCTGCAATCCTTTCCATCTTTTCTGAGGATCATTCTGTTCAAACAAAAAAATGGACGTGATAATTATAAACTGAAACTAATGTTGATTGAAGTGTTGCATTAGCTAATCCTGATATAAATTTAAGACACTATAGATTGGAAAATTCATGCCAGAAGACACATGTGAAATAACCCTTCAGTTTTCAAAACCTCAAGAAATAAGAAGCGACTAAAAATATGTACTAACAGCCACAATTTCATATAATCGTTCTACATGCCAACCTCATCTTGTAGAGATTTAGGCAGAAATTTGGGTCAGAAAATGTAGTGGCTGCCCTGAATTTCTCTTTTTGTCACTATCTAGCCTCTAGGAGGTAGAAACTTGACTCAGGAGGCCAGGAAATCCAGATGTGAGATAGCTGATTCATATATGGAAATACACACCTATGTTGCCTGTATTCTCAGAAACATTCTGAAAGCAAATTCATCACTGAATTACAATCTAAATTGTAATTTAAAGCAAATTACAAGAACCTATTTATGCAAATTAGGAACCTATTTATTCCAGGTGTACCACACTGCATAGCAATGCCACAAAAAAAAAAAAATAAAAAAAAAAAAACCAAACCAAACCAAACCAAACCAAACCAAACCAAAAAAACCCCAAAAAAACCAAAAAAAACCCCACAAATAAAAACCAAACAAAAAACCCCAAAAAACCCCAACCAAACAAATAAAACAGGTCAGGGAAAGATTCTCAAAATGAGCAGAGGACTACTCACGTGGATAAGATATTGCCATGCATAAGATGAGCTGAGTTGAAACAAAATACTCAGCATCTTGTGGTAAAAGAGCCACAGATCACACCTTCAAAACAGTGATTAAATTGACTTTTTAAGTTCAAGTTTCTTTACAGAACAAAAGCAGAAAGAACCCAACAACTCAGGATGGAAAAATCTCAGCATGTTTGACTTCTTTTAAGTGCTATTTTAAATGGGATGATTAACAATTTAGAACATTTGCAAAATTTTCTCTTTCCTATTCCAGGTATCAGTGACCTTAAAAAAACCCCAAAGTAAAGTAACATGTTGCAGCTGACAAGAGAAATCTGCATGGTAGCCTTTCATCACTTGAGTTGACACCATGTGTTGAGCTAGAAAAGCACAAATACCCATTCTTCTTGAATACATGCAGATACACTGAAATTGCCTCATTCAAACTTGGATAATTTCACAGTCCATGTTCATTCACTGACAGAAGATTTGTTCCTCACTACATGATTTCCTAGTCTTGTTGTTGTTCAGGGACAGGGTTAATTATTCTTGTTTTCATCGGTAAATGCGTGGTCATTTTAGCAGAACTAATGGTTGTGACAACACTGATGCAATTCCTGTCAATGTATGCATGTGTAGGGCCACATGTGCTGTTACATGCTTACAGTTGCATAAAAGGAACCCCTCTACCCTTGATTACATTTCAAGGTAAAGTATGGTCTAGAATTATTGCTACTGGGATCCAAAAGTTCTGAAAGTGTATTCAAGCTAAAACAAAAGCCTGGGTATGTTTGTGTATTATCTTATATAGTGATGAAACCCTTTTGGGAAAAATGTAATTAAGTGAATAAATCTTTCATTAGACATAGATTTAACCTATAACCCTCTTGCATTAGGGAATATAGGCATTCTATAAATTCACCAAAATTGGAAAGCTTTATTAATGGCTGGAAAAATTACATTCCAAAACAAATAGAAGTTGCAACAGCCTCTGTGTTACCCAGCACCACCACATTACAATAAGTGAGTTCTTGTGAAAGTCATCTCTTCTCAAATACAAACCAGAGGGGATGTGAGCAGTAAGATCTGATCAGAGTTTTAGAGATATGCTAAAGCTGTTCTCCACAGCCCTCAGCTCAAATTCCAACAGGATCAAGTAACATTTAATATGCTTGAAGCAGGAGAACAGAATTACAAGTTGTTTACTAAGTTTATTCAGTTAAAACCTACTCTCCTTCTGGTTTATTCTTCTAAACTCTACCTGTCATAATTTCAATACCATTTTGGAAGATTTGTCATACCTTTGACGCTTTGATATTAGCTTTGGTAACATCTAATATCATGAGGAGCAGAATAAAAAGTAAATATATTTGATGAATATTTATTCAAAGTTCTAAGGACACTCATGGTGTGTATGTCTGTGCCCTTTGTACACTGCTTTCTGCAAACATTCCAGCAAATGCACAGCAAGTATAAATGATTACAGAATGTTCTAGGAAGGTAAATACTGAACTTGTAATTGTACACTAGAAATCTGATTCTGAGAGCTATGTTCTAAAGGCCAAAGGCAGAAGCTTAACACACATGCTGTATCTCATTAAAAGGTTCAAATTTTTGAATTAAAAGACCTCAAAATTAATTTCTGGCAAGCATTGTCTTTAACAAGGTTGTCAGCAAATTATGTGGTGAATAATAAACCATGCTGAAGAACATTCTTATTTTTATGGACAATTTCCAGAATAAGTGATACGAAATTCCCAACACAGAATAATTAATTATGTTCTTTGCCCACCTCATGGTCATCAACTCACCAGGAATTTGTCCAGAAATAGAATCAAAAGGCAACCTTTTTTCAGAAGCCATATTTAAAGACAATTAAATCCCAGAAGGATGTGTTAAAGTCCATTGTACTGCAGTATGTATTTTTAGCTATTACACTTCAGATTTCATTAAGTGTTTGTTCGATGTGACAGAGCACCAGGAGGTAAGTGCTCTGGTGTATCATTTCACACTTTTTAATCATCTGTCTAGACCATCTGGCTGCAACTCAAAACTGCATGTCCCTAAAACAAAGGTAGATGCATGAATTGTCAAGAGACGCCATCAAAGTAAGTTACCTATGAGTATAAGCAGAAGAAGTCAGAAACAGTAAGTGGTCTGCTATAAAAAGCATAAGGGCTCATTCCAAATGTACTTTGCTTGTGATTCAAAGACAATTAAATGTGAAGGGTACAAGATACTTTATGTGTTGCTGCTCATTCACATTATAGTTCTATTGGGCTCTTTTTCATTATGCATAATTTTTCAACAAAGAAAAGGGCAAGAATTGCATAGATATTTTCAAACTTACAGTTTGATTGTTTTGAAACTCTGACATTTCTCTATGTACCAACATTTTCTTTGCTATATAAAAATAAAGATATCATTACAGCCTCTTGCACAAAAACTTCAAGAAAGCAAATTTGATCAAATTATTAGGCAAAACCTTGCTCTGTTGAGATTGGGCAGCTACAAATCAGGCTTTTATTCAAGATGTGCAAATGTTGTTTGCTAAGCCAGTGGTCATTACAGTATGTTTGGCACCGCATGTATTGCTACATATTTGGACAGGCTGGGTCAATGGGCTGGGGACAATGGTATGAGGTTCAGCAAAGTGAAGTGCCAGGTCCTGCACTTCAGTCACAAAAACCCTGTGCAGTGCTAAGGGCTGGGGACAGAGTGGCTGGAAAACTGCCCAGGTGAAAAGAACTTGGGGGTGCTGGTCAACAGTGGCTGAACATGAGTCAGCATGTGCCCAGGTGTCCAAGAAGGCCAATGGCATCTGGCCAGTATCAAAATCAGTGTGGCCAGCAAGACAAGGGCAGTGACTGCCCCCTGTACGCAGCACTGCTGAGGCCACACCTCAAGTCTTGTGTCCAGTTCTGGGCCAAAGACATTTAGGTGCTGGAACATGTCCAGAGAAGGGCAAGGGAGCTGGTGAAGGGTCTAGAGAGTAAATCACATGAAGAGTGGCTGAGGGAGCTGGGGTTGTTTAGCCTGGAGAGAAAGAAGCTCAGGCGTGACCTTACAGCTCTCTACAACCACCAGAAAGGACATTGTAGCAGGTCAGTCTCTTCTCCCAGGTAATCAGTGACATGACAAAAGGAAATGGCCTCAGGATGTGCCAGGGGAGGTTATGGTTAGACATCAGGAAAAATTTATTCACTGAAAGATGTTTAAGCATTGGAACAGGTTGCTCAGGGAAGTGGTGGAGTCACCATCCCTGGAGTTGTTCAAGAAATGACTGGACATACAACTTAGTGCTATGGTTTAGTTGACAAGGTGGTTTTCAGTCAAAGGTTGGAGCTGATGATCTTAGAGGTCTCTTCCACCCTTAATGCTTTTGTGATTCTAGAAGTCTGTATGGCTCAGAGTAGATTTGGCCACTTTACTTCTGGTCCTCAGCTTTTGCTACTCAGTAGAGATCTGCTATCGAGCTCACCAGCAAAATGTTAGAGCTGAGCATCAGCACTCCGTGATTCATTCCCTTGTCTTACTGCCTTGTTTATACCACTGTCCCTGTAGAAATATACATTCTGTTTGGGTTCCTACAGTTAGAGGCAGGAAGCTAACAGTCCTTGCTCTGTACCCCCAAAACTTCCTATTCTAAAAGATCCTAGCTGTACTTTTGTTCACCTTGTCTTTCCCACTAGACAAAATCAATAGTTACCTTTACAACAAAACAGCAGGAACTATAAAGAGTGGGATAGACTTGGTGGACAGTCCTGTTCCAGGGTGTTGCGCTTCCCAGGTAGAGGTCCTGAAGTTAAAAATGTGTTTCTGCACACTATCATGACCTGAGCAATTTCTGTACTCTACTGAGGCCTCCCTCCCAACCATTTACTTCTGCTGAAACAACCACTGCCATTTCTAGTGTACTCGCTGCACATTTTGGTTAGAAGCGTGGCTGTATCAATGTCACACTGCTTGAAGTAATCCAGAAACAAGATTATTACAGAAGAATATGAAAGATATAAAGCTCTGTTGATATTTATTGACTCTTTATTGACTCTTGAGTTACTGCTTCATATATGTAGGGGTGCAGTGCCACGGATAACACTACCTTTATACCATATAAAGAACTTGAAAAAGCTCTCAGAATACACTTCTGAAGGCAAAACACCCACAATGGTTGGCAATAAAGCAGATTCTGCTGCAGCATTTCAGTTTTCGTCTGACAGATGTTGGGCAGGTTCTCCAATTCCCTGCATAGAGCTACTGATTGATTTGTTTCTTTTCTTGAAGCAGGAAGGTTACTGCTTCCTCTGCTGCTTTCTTCCCCTCCTCCCTCTCATTTGGCAGCTATTACAGAAAACTCCTGCAGCAACATCTATCACTTCAAATCCTGTCTATTTTTCACTGGAAGCAGCAGATGTACCCATAACACTTCACTAAAGTTAGAAAGGGAGGGTTGACATGACATATCTGTACTACAAGTGCACTGCAGGTTTATTGGGTGCTTAAGCTTTGGTAAGGAAAGTATTTAAGCATGTCTTTAACTCTCAATGTTTACCAATTGTTTTCAATTTGTCTGCAATTACACACATACCTAAGAACCTTCTTGAACAGAGACATTACACAGTACATTTTTCACATTCATCCTTCTTCCTCAACCCCCACAAATTATTCAATGCCATAAATGTCATAACAATTTTACAGGCTATTCAACAGTTCTTTACTCAATGTTGAGCCACACTGACTATTTTTGTTTAACCACAGGGTCAAGCAGCAAAACGAAAGCACTGTGCCCTCTTACTGCTTGTAGGCTGGCAGAAGAAGGGGAGATGTTGAGCAAACTCATAATGAATTTTAGCATAGCCTTTTTTGATTATTTTTTCACATGAATGTTGTGTTCTGGAGGTCTGTAAGAAAGAGATTCTAGATAAAGAAAGCTACTTTGTTTACAATATTCCATCAAGCTGCAGTGCAGATGTCTTCAAAGATCTGTGCCTACACATTTCTTTAAATGTAAGTGCCAAGGTTAATTTTTTATCACAATAGCTCCACATACGAAGTAATAATGATAATTATAATAATAGTTATTATTGTTTTATAAGTAATGACATATTGCAATTAATATTTTTCATATAATTGCACTCAGTGCAAATTTTAGCAAATCTGTAACTGTTTCCATTGCCTTCATGCTTCACTTAACATGTAATGGTGAGATTAAAAGATAT
Organism: Passer domesticus; assembly: GCF_036417665.1. Lineage (NCBI taxonomy): Eukaryota > Metazoa > Chordata > Aves > Passeriformes > Passeridae > Passer > Passer domesticus. The sequence goes on from NC_087474.1 coordinate 96,356,054, forward strand.
GGGCTAAGCTTAAAAAAAAAAAAAATCCCCAAAACCATCTCCCAGAATTTCAGTTCCTCTTACCATGAACTTGGAGTATGTACACACATTTGGTCATTGTTGTTGTTTAATTATTTACATTCTGTTAGTACACAAGAAGCTCTGCTCACCCACAGGATGCCGCTATGAGAGATGCGGTATTCACACAGAACAAACTAAATTCCCCAAGGAAATTCAGGATGGCTCTGATTGCCTTCTGAAAGCTTGTGTGTGCTGCAGAATTGGCAAGGTTTACAGCACAGCCTTGAAAAACACTTTACAAAAAGGCAGACTGCAAAAAGCAAAATCAAACACAAATTTTGTTTTGCTTAGATACATATTTGTGTGTATGCACAGACAAAAAAAATACCCCTTTAAGCTAGGGAAAAAGACATGTAAATAAAAAGAAAATTACTCCAGAGTAGTTGTAAAGCTTTACAAGACCTTAAAAGCTATGCAAAGGAACAGAGCTTCTATGTGCTCCCCAGACAAAGCTAATTGACTGTCGATTTAAGAGAAAGAAAAAGCCTTACAGTCTTGTGAGATCTACTTTATTCATTGCATAAGACTTCTTATGGACATATGGAGACCATTTGTGACTTTATTGTCCTTATTGTTCTCATGAGGATTAAGCTTTTTGTGATTCTCAGTTACAGCTCAGCTATATTACAAAGGAAGAAAAAAATATACATCTGCCACAAGGTTGCATTCCTTTACGATCAACAGAGGTACTGTTACTTTACTCTAAATGAGAAACCAAAGAGAAATTAGCTTTTAAGTCATGATACATAGGTGCTAAAAAGGTTTATATTTTGTACAATAACTCAAGAAGCATTTTTACTTATTCTATCGAGTAACAACTGAGCGATCAGGGAATTCAAAAACTTAGGAGATTTTTTCCTCCCCTTGATCTCTCTTTTCCCTTTGTGCTTTTGCAGAATACTTGGTATCTGATGCTCAGAAACCCAGGTCACAAAAGGACAAGCAATGTTCTTGTACATATCCTGTTGATCTTTTGCAACCACTGCTTTGTGCAGCAATTGAGGTACACTGCACTTTGATCCTCTGCTATTCTTGGAAAGCTACAGGCTGAGGCCCTGACGCAAGCCAAAGTCTTTGCCATTTCTCTGTAACATTTAGACATTTACATGATTAAGTGTCATATATCAGACGTTATGAACTGACATTCTTGCTAGCAATTCCATGAAATTTTTGCCAAGGAAAGGCTGTTCAGATAAGAAAACGTTGACAAGTGTGAACATTTATTTCTCTAAGGCTTCTCATACCTTTCTCTAAGGTAATGTGTTCCAAACACATGACCAGTATTATTTAATTTCCAACATTTCTCTCAATAAAGTGCTTCAAAGAGAAATAAATACATAATTAACCACTTTGAATCCTTCAGAGCATTAGCTAAACTACACTTACACAACCTGCCATAATGTCCCAAGGCATGCCTGTTTCCATGTGTCCATGAGGACAAAATATCTAATGTAACTCATTTCCATTACCATGCTCTTCTCTGCCTTTGACACCACTCCCTTCTCCCATTCCCTGCTAGTTCAAATTCTATTGCAATAAACAGTTTCTCCCTTTGGCACTTTCTCCTACTCACTGTCCCCAAGTAGCTCTCTCCATCTCATCTGAAATAAAAAGGGAATTTTGTTCTCCACTGCCAAGGTTTTGACTCTTTACTCTGTGCCTCAAACTTCACCACTTTTGCATTTTCAAACAGCCCCATTCCTGCTGTAGCAAAAGCTTGTAGCAAGCATCCACTAGCAGAATATCTATTTATGGATATTCGATTAAAATTCTCCCTTGTTGCCTTCCACCCCACCACCCTCCAGAATAAATCTTCTTTCAACAAGTGGGGCATTTCCACTGTTAGTTATGTTGATCTCTCTTGTCTGCTGGGTCTACTATGTTCCCTTAAACATCTGTGCCCACCCGCAGTTCCTGCTCTTAAAACTTAATAAATAATAATAAATTTTTCAGGAAAGAGACTATATTCCCCAGACACTACCTAACACATCAAGCACCACAGTATGCATCAGGTATTTTATGCACTATCAGAGCAAAAAGAAAAGGAGATGCATGGTAAACATTTGTATCCTAAATGTTGAATGCAATACAAAATTCACAAAAACATTAAGAATTTGGATGCCTGATTTGGTAGCACTTCTGAAATTTAGGCTTAAGTAACACACCTATAACACCTACTAATGATGATAACAGTTTGTCACATTCAACTTTCTTTTAATTAATAACTGAGTATATTTTAAACTGATTGTACTTTAGCTGATAATTTTATTGAAATTATTCACCCAAGAAATCACACAGAGGATATGTGAAAATCTCCTCTTTTCAAATTACTACATAAAGCCGACTTCCATCAGCAGTACAATCTGAAGTGTTTTGCAGTCAGCATGATGCTAAAGGGGTACTTATTAGTACCCATAAAGAAAAGAAAACATTTTTATTTGAAAGTTACCTAGAGACCTATTTTTTAAACCATGAAACTTAGCTAAATCTCTGCTCTCAATGTCAGAAAGCAATTGAGTATACAAATGGTCACAGCCAGAAACTATGAAGATAAAATATTTTGTAAGAATTCAGCATTAATAAAACATGAGTAACTGACCAAAAAGTCACACACAGACACACAGAAAGGAAAAGGTTCACTAAAGAAGGGTTTTTTTGAGATTACTGTATAGTGGTTTCAAGTGATGTATTATTTGCTTTGGAAGCAACAAATTGTATTACTAAAATAAAACATCCACAAGGAAAATGAAGCTCACTAGTCAGAAATTATTGTTATATAAAAGCAACCAGATTAAAAGAATACTCTGTTAAAAGATACACATTATTTTTCTTGCTAAGACAAAAATACCATCAGAAGAAACATTCTGCAGTACAGAAAACCCCATCTCTTCCAAGAAGCCTCTGAAATGCTCAACTATTATTTCTAGACACCAGATGTAATTAGAGTACAACCACTTTAAGTGCAGTCTAAACTGGATTAATCAATAATGCATCAACTCCATGCTCAAAATAGCAGGTCACTGTCACTGGGGATTAGCAGGTATCACATCTGGGAAAATGTGCACACAGAGCACTTACAATTCACCAAATATACGACAGACCAAGGTACACAGCCTTTACAGATCCCAGGATCAGCTACATCTAGTGGAAGAATAACGAAGCACTTTGAGTGAGGCCAAGCAATTCTGCCAAGTGTAAGCAGTTAACCAGCTCCTGCCGTGGGGGCTTGGTTAGCTCTATAACGTTTTAGTAATTGAGTAACATTCCCTTTTAGATGAAGATATATGTACACAAAAGGGAATATGGGCCTGACAGCCAAGAAGGTAAGCAGCATCCTGAGCTGCATTGCCTAAAGCCCAGCCCACCATCCTCTTCTATGAAGCAATCATCAGGAGCATTGAAGTTTCAGCCTCCAGCACAGTAAAGACATTGATCAAGTGCAGCTAAATCAGTGGAGGAACATCAAGGCTGAGCAGGGGTTTTGGCCTCTGAACGTGAGGACTTCGGGGGGATCTAAGAGCAGCCTTCCTGTTGTAGTTTAGCCCGGAAGTGAGTTTCTGGAAAAGTCGTGGTCAAACCAATCAGTGGCCAGATTTGAAATTGACACTTGATGTGGCTACTGAGGATCTGCATATGCCTCTGAGAACACACAGGGGTTAAAAGCAGAAGATTCCCGAAGAACTTCTTCTTTTGGATCTGGCGGTGAGTGGAGTCTGAACCTCTCCCCTGCCCAGCTGTGTCTGGGTGGGGAAGGGGGAGGCCATGTGGCCTGTGGGGAGGGAGGCTGGAGCCCTGCAAGGTGCAGGGGTGGAGGAGACCTGGGATGCTGGGCAGTCCCCCCTGGGAGAGAGTGATAGAGACTGTGCTGGCAGTACGGCCGGCCAGAAGCGGGGGATGCGGCGAGAGAAGGTGCCCAGCAGCTGTGGGAGTCCTGGGCAGACAGAGGCGAAGATTTTAACCCCTTGGTAGAATAATAGAAACCTTACAAATACTGATCCTCCTGAATCAGAATGAGGAGAGAGAGATGAAGCAGGGAGCAAGTGTAAAGAAAAAGAGTATGAGTAAAAGGTATCAGAGGCGGTGAGAAGAATCCTAAGTAGAAAGAAATAATAGAATGGCCTTGAGCTAAATTCTTTCTTGTATGGCCATGGACAGACCCGTGTTTTTCCTGAGACCCGGAGACTGTATTTAAGGAGAGGCAATATTTGGAGTCAAGAATAAAGCAGTGGCATGAACAGAGATGGCTTAGGAGGGTGTGGGATGTCCTCTGTCTCCGTGGAGGGGAAGATCTCTGTTCACGAGGCCCCTCAGCCCCAAGGGGTAAATTTGCGGGGGACTGGTGTCCCGAAGTTGAGAGACTGCTGCTTTTAGAACTAAGTGGAGCATCCTTAAACAAAGAACCCTAAAAGCAGTCCTGGCCCATGTGCAGTGGTGAGAGCACTGGACATGGCGGGCAAGAAGTCACGAGGGCCGATGTTCTCTGGGCAGTGCCATGGGTGACATGGAAACACAAGAGGTTTCAATTGTGTCTCCGGGGGAAGCCTATGGTGCAAGGGGAGACTCCCCTCTCCCTGATAGATTTGAAAGTAGATTATTTGAGGAGTGATGATAGACTGAAAGTTGATTATCTAAAAGGTGGTAACATGGTAAGAAATCTATGGTGTTATTTCATTCTGTAAAAAAAATAAAGGGGGGAGGAGGAATGTATTTAGAAAGTTTTCATTCTTAGTTTATGTCTGTTTCTATTTAAATATTGTAATTAATAAAGTGTTGTGTTTTTCCCTCCATCCCCAAGTGGGAGCCTGCTTTGTTCTGTTTCCAGATCACATCTCACAGTAACCATTTTAGACCTTTCATGGGGGCCCTGGCATTGTGCCAGGGTCAAACCATGACACTTCCTTACCTGTGAGGAGGTCATTAAGAAGACAGAGACAAGCTCTTCACAGTGGTACAGTGTGAGGATGTGGGGCAACAGATATTAAACAAAATGAGAGAGGATCAGTTTGGATAGAAGAAAAAGCTTTTACCCTATGGGGACAGCAAAGCAAAGAAACTTTGCCAAGAAGTATTATACAGACTGGAGTTCTCGGAGGCTTACAGATGGATGTGGCTTTCAAGAACTGTATGGTTTTCACCATGTACCAAGCACTTTCTCCTTCCATTCCTAAGGTCCTCTACATTTAAAGCACAAGGGATGACTGATATCTTTGTCTGTTTCCTTTTGCACTTTACAGAAACAAGAAAGCCAGAAGTAGAGCAAAAACGCCTCCCAAAGTAGATACTTTCGTCTTTGCAAGTGTGAAAATGGGTTTGATATATGTCACACAACAAGAAAAATAAAAATAGTTAAGTCTTAAATAATTAAGAACTTGAAGTCTGGCTGCTAACTCTAACTGGATGTGCTGCTGATTTTTTTTTGAAGCTGACAGTGCAAACCACTTGTCTAAAAATACTTCGTTTACAAGAACATAAAACGAGCCAGAAATTAAAAACAACACCAAAAACCAAACACCCCCATGCTGTTCTTCTTTGTGTCCTGTAATTAAAAATAAAGCCTGCTAATAAAAAAAAAAAAAAAACCTGTTCTGAACAGCAGTTAAACACATACCTAGTTTTAAATGTGGGCTTGTGTCCCACTGCAGTGGAGGTCTGACATTGTTTACCAGAAGGGAAGTTTAAGATGTCTAAGAGCAGATTATTAAAACCTGTTCATGTCTGTGTGGGTCATTCTGGCATCTACCATCAAAGCAGTCTGCAAGTCCTACAGAGGAAAAGACAAGGCAGCAAAAGGGCCAGTGGCTCTAGCTTTCCAAACCAAAGCATTTAAAATCATAATTTACTTTTTGTTCACCTCTTTCCCTTCTGATTGCTTCAGATCTATCTGCCAAACACAAAATCCAAGGTAAAGGGTTTTCTATGGCCTGAGGTTCATGTGTGAGTATATATTTCTTCCTCAGTCAGTTCTTCAGAGGAAATATTGTTTTGAACAAATAAAATTATGAAGAAAATATGCTACCAATCCATATTTTGTACAATAGCTGTTTAGTGTACTTTTTCTTAGTTTCCCAGGTTTCTTTTTATCACCTTGGTGTATGAGTATTGTAAAAATTTGAATCCAAGTAAAAAATGTGTGGTAGTTTTTGCATGTGCAAGGTGAGGAGTTCTAATAGCAAATGAATTTTTAAATACCAACCATTGCAGATTTGCAAAAGCCAGAAGAACTTGTCACTTTGTGTAGTTTGCAGGGAGATTAAAATTTCACATCAGTCTCTGAAATACAATTTTATAGTTTTTAACCATCTTTTCAAGGAAAAAAAAAATGGATGTTTTTACTGCACTTTGCATCTTTGCATAGCTTTCTGTGAAACAGCTTACCAGTAGGCATGATTGACTGAATTGGCTTGCTGCTGCTTAAACAAACTGAGAATGAACTTGGCTGATTTTAACTCCTAATACCGCTCAAAAAACTCCTGTCTAATTATAGTTTTGCAAATATAGAAAACCCTCATGCAGACTTCTAAAGACATTAAGCTGAAATCTGATGGCACTGATGGTTTATTGATTAGGCAAATGTCTTACACAAAAAATATATCTGTATGTATACGAGAGTGCCCTACAAGAAATATTGCATGTTCTTTTAATAGAAATAGGAGGGAAGCAGCCAAAAAATCAGCAAGGTATATGAAGAAAAACTATACAAGAGATAGCACAAAAAAGATTTTTTTCAAAAAATGTCTAGAACAAATACCACATATTCTTAATCCCCAAGCCACCTCCAGTTTACAGACTGTTATACAATCACTAGAAAAAACCATTTTGATTAAGAAATCTACTTTCTGTTTTTGGGGATTCAATCAATTAAGTATTTACATGTGATTAAACATGTCATTTTTCAGAATCAGAAATTTTACCTAAGGTCAGGTTGATGGTAATCATGCAGGTCCATTCCTCAGATCCAGCAAGTTAAGCACAAGCTGTTGGAAAAAAACCCCACCAAAACCAGACACTGACATCATTTGAGGATGTAGCTTTGGTTTGCACAGATAAGCAAGAGGCAGAGGGATTCTGTAAGCATCCTCATTATGAGGAAGATGTATGAAACAGCCCCATTAGCACAGGGTAAGCTGTGTGTCCTGAGTTTGAAGGAGGTTTGACAGCTAGGAAGTCAAGGAAGAAGACAGTTTAGCTGTACACATTTTCACATTTGGATCATATAATTTGCTTTTCGTTAGGTAAAAAGTTTTTCAATACTTACAGAGACACTTTGACATTGCATTAAATTCGAAACCACTAAAAGTCTCCCTTGATTTCACCTTGAGATGGAGAGGAGTAAACCACTAAGTATTTCACAAAGGGCTTTGGCTGCTGGACTTGGTGGGAGATACAGTAATAGAGGATCTCACAAAAAAAGTTCAGCACAGAGAGACAACATTTCTTTCTTTGGCAGCACTGGCTGTATAGTGGATATCAAAGGTCTGTGTTTATTTTAAAAGGTGTTGTTAATGCATCAAAAGTTTTTATTAACAATAACATGGTTTGGAATGTAACATGTTAAAAAAATAAAATTATTCCACTGTTTTCTTCTGTGGCTTACCTATAATCAGCACTGCTATTTACCCATGTTTAACCAATTGGTAGTCCTATTCAGAAATGTCAGAAAGAAATATGATTACTTGAAAGGAATCACATTTGTATAACATTACATCAACAGCTAATTAATGTAGCAAATAACCACTGAATTTTTATTATAATCATTCTAAGTGTAATGGTTACAGCAACAGTAAATTTTATTACACAGATATATCTCTGTTTTGATAATGTTGTTAAAACACAATTGTCTGGCTGGCTGTTTCATGTACTAGAATATGCAAAAGCCTAATATTGTGTTCTTCCACCTGTTTGGGTTATGATATTCATTTGTTTGAGCGTTAAGATGCACCCCTGAAATTATCATGAGCATTAGCTGATAAAGAAAGAGAACAAGACATATTAATGGAAGACACAGTAATGCAGTGCCACAGCATGCTCATGCATAATGCAAACAGCTATTTATTTCCCTCAAGTAATAATAAAAAGGTTCATAAAGATGCTAAGCTCTGCTATTGTGCCTGTAGAGCCCATTTTAGCACGTGTACACGTAGCCAAGAGGCATGGAAAACCTCCAGAGCACCAAACAGGCCAAAAAACTGAGTCCTAGAAATAAATACCTTATCATGCACAGGCCACCTTCTCCAAAAGAACAAGCTCTATCTTGTCTCCTTATAGTACTGACCAGCATTGAGACCCACTGCACTCTCTGGTAAACCTCTTTATTTGTCCAGAACATCAGGAATATCTAAACTCATGTCAAAATATCTCCATATCTCCAAGGTGCTCAGAACTGTGGCCATCTATCTATTACCCTGTCCACATCCAGAGGGATTTACCATCCTCCCACTGCTCACAGTGGTATTATGCACAAAGGACTCCCAAGAAAGCAAGAACATCCAAATTACAATTTCAGCCTGCCCATACGTAGAAGCCTAGAAGATAGGAGGGCTAATGCACATGTCTCAAACACCAATGGCCAGATACTTGTGGAGCCCACCAAGGACTACTGGTAATAACAGTGTGAGAAAGAACAGGATGTGACGGGAGAGGGGAACCATATGGAAGTAGGGCTGCACTTCTCTGGTACAAACATCCTTGTCCTGGCTTCTGAAGACAAGCACAGCACATAACAGTGCAAGAGAAGCAGGTATGGACTGTCAACCAAAAGCTGATCTGGTAGGGGGGAATCAAGATCACTGAATACCCCTGAGGCCTTCCAACCCCTTTCCACAATCGTCTAGAGGAATGGACAGTGCATGATAGCTAATTTGAATAGAAAGCAAGACACTAATCTCCAGCTGAGTGTGTGCAACCAGTGCACTTGTGTGGTTATTCCTGTTGCCCAGCACTCAAAGGATGTTTGGATTTCTGTGTTCAGTTTTGTGTCTTCAGCATTCATAAACTGCATTGAGTTCAAGAGTGGCCCACTAAAATGGCCAGGAAGTTGAAGCACTTGTCCTGTAGAGAAAGACTGAAAGACGATGTTCCCTCAGCCTGGAGAAGAGGAGGGACACTTCAGGAAATCTCATTACTGCCTTCATTAATTAAAGAGAGAGGAGCTAAAGACAAAACAAAGCCAGACTCTTCTCAGACATACACAGTACAAGAGGCATCAATCACAGATGCAGCAAGGAAAATTCTGACCAAAGATAAAGATGAAAGTATTCCCCATGAGGGCAGCCAATCACTACAGCAGATTTCTCAGTGAGGCTGTGTCATCTCCATCCTTGGGAACAACTCAAAACTAGTCTGGTCACAGTCCTGAACAACCTAACCTAGTTTGAAAGGTAGCCCTGTTTGGTGACACATGCCATTCCAGAGATCCTTTCTAACCTGAATTATTGTATGAATCTGCATGTCATAAGGTAAACTAAGAAAAATCATTATGAAATGCTGTAAGGTGGAACATTGCTGCTCTTTTGTAGAACAACTAAAACTGAACTGATACTGAGGAAAAGGAAAAAAGGGTGTGTCAAAAATCTAGATTCGTACAACATTGTTTAAAACATGGCAGGATAAAAACTGCAGAGATGTTTGAGATTAAACAAGTTACAAAAACACTGTGGCCACAACAACAGAATTCCTGCCAACAAACACCCTCTGACTAGGAAAAAAAAAACTGAGAAGACTCAAGAGCCAAAGGAATTGGGGAGGCTTACAGAAAATCAGCTCTTTCTGTGGTAAAGGCTTTAAAAGTCATTGGGGTCAGTTTAAAATTGATCCATTGTCACTTTATAGGCAGCAAGTGAAAAGACTGCTGGGTGGATGTAATGTGATCACAGCTACTCAGTCCCATGAGCAGCGTGAGGCTGCACTCTGCCATGGCTAGGAGCAGCAGGCAGCCTCTTGCTGGAAACCCTACTAAGAGAAAATTGCCACTGTTGATCCTCATGCTGCTGTTCAATTTGATGGGAATTTTTACTGCATAAATGACTGTAGGACCATAGCTTACATTAAAACAGCATAAACATAAAAAACCATGCTTTAACTTCACAAGCATATGCCTCCCACTTGTTTATAACCAACAGGAAATCTGTGTCAAAGGGCAAATTTAGCTCCCAGCTTACTGTTGCAATACCTAGTTGCTCATATAAAAACGAAGAAACAAAGGAAAAAAGGAAAAAAGTCATATATAATCATGGATACATTTCAATTTCTGACTTGGAGATGACCTTTTGTCCTGATAACTTTCTGGGCTGTCAAATATTGGAAACAATGTATTTATCACATAGAAACTGATGTGTTGGCAACATCTCTTTAAAAAAACCTCTGTCCCAGCCAAATGTCAAAGTCTGTTATTTCATGTTAAATGGATTTATTCAATTCTCTTGCAAGTCAGTGCACAGTCTGACCTTAGGCAGCAACTGCAATAAGGAAGCCTGTACAAGGAAGTAATCTGCATTACACAGCTAGCCTAGTACCAAGGGTACAATAAGTCCATAACTAACCTTCATCACCATTTATCAACAAACACATTGATAAATCTCTAATGAATATTCCACTAATATTCAACTTCAGTGAGAATTCTAGGGGGTAAAGCACTTTCCTGCTGCTTTTTTTGTGTGCTGCAATGGAAAGGAGAAAACAATAAATGTTGGCACACACAACTCTCCCTTGAAGGCAGCTGAACTGCACGCACAGTACTCAGCTGCGCTGAGCCTCCCTCGATAGATCTAGTCATCTAATTATTGGGAGCATTTCCTCTCATCCTACATGGAAATATAAAAATTAGCTATCTGTTTTCTGGGGTGGTGTTGCAATATCAAAGACGGTGACAGATCTTGTCACACTTCTTTAGACATTTTTCTGACATTGGGAGTAGAAGGAAAAAGAAGAACTGAGAGGATTTTGCTGCTCATAAGATTTTTTTTGCCCCCTCTGGTGCCTCTGTTCCATCACTATCCTTGAGGGAAAACATCTGTTACCTTACCAAGAATTTGCCTTCCTTCTTAGATCTGCTTCCCTCTGAAATATCCTTAATTTTGCTGCACTGGCATTTTAGATGCCCTTTATTCTTTCTCTCCTTTCAATATGCTTAGGTTTTAATCTGCACAACTTTATTTTTCACCTTCATTCTAAAAAACTACTAAAGAAAAAGCTGTGAAATGTCTTCTTAGGGGCAGGAACTACATTTTTTTCCTAGTCAGCTGAAGGATTTCTATCAGCATCTAGAGAGATTTCATGCAAGATATGCATGTACGTATGCTACATGCAAATTGTATATTTCTTGTTGCAAAAGAGCTCACTCAACTTTTTACCTGGGCATATATTCACACATACTTTGTTCTGTTTTTATTCCAAGATTAAAATCTCCTTCACCAATAACCAGAAAAGTTGAAATAGGGGACAAAACTTTACAACTGTTTTTTATATCCAAAACAGAGGGAATATATGTGAACAAGCACCTCTGATAACCAAGAACCTGGGACAGAAGATTGAAAAAGCCAAGCCCCAACAATGATTTTGACTCTTACAATGAATTTTAGTTCCAAGCTACAGTTGTATCAAGTCCTTCAAAGTTATTAAAAGTTGTTCCTCTCAATCAAAAGCATTAATTTATTAATTATATTTTGCCACCAGCATTGATAGCTATCCTAGCCAAATCTAAAGGCTCAGTCATTTTGCTTCAAAGCTGTAAGGTTCTTATATTGTGTAATCAATTTGACTTGCAGATAATTATATAGTAGCAAGTGACATAAACTAGACAAGATGTATTGATTCCAATAGGATAAAAACTCAGCCATGTTCTCTGTGATTGTTCAATATACAAAAACTTCTCACAAGGCCACCATCATCTTGCAGCTTGAAAATTATGGTTAATGTTAAAATGAGGTCAAGGATGATATACACATCAATCCTTCACCCTTTAGAAAAATACTGTAGTCCTATAAATAGTTCCAAGGACAACCGTAACTGTTAAATGAGTAAGGATGATGCACGGACTTCAGCCGAAGTGCCAGATTCAAAAATCACTAAAGTTCATGGCACCTATAAAAGGCAGTTTTTATTAACCCCCAAATTAATAAAATATCTCAATTCCTATTTGGATTATTGTGAAAAGCAAGCAAAGTGTCTTGACAGACATTGCAAAGCTATGTGTCAAAACAAAGTCTCTGGAAATGCCACCTGCAACTCTGAGCTTTTATTGACAGCTCAGTAAAAATAATACAGAACTTTTCAACATCCTGTACTCCTATGACCAGCAACTAGACTCCAACTACATGAAGATGGAGATGTATCTGTTCCTTGCAGAAAGAGATCACTGCATTGCTGTAAATAAATAAAAAACTGTTGATACACATAAAATGCAATCTCATTACATGGGTAAGTCTTAAAGTTAGCTCTTCAAATTTCAAAGATATTTTATCTGTTCTTTGTCACTTAGACAATGAATCACATGTATATTGGTTATGACTGAACATGGAATTCAAAAATCACTGTTTCCAAATATAGCAGAACTAAAAATTCTTTCACAGAAATGGAAGTTCTGTGTCATTCGGAGCAGACATGTCCACATAGTGATTGAAAGATGTTTTTAATTACAGTTGAGCTAACAGGAATCCTTCACAGGTATCAAAAGACACTAACTACTTACAGCTCCTGATGCAATAGGAAAAAGAATGATTTTCATGGCATGTAATTTGGACATGACATAAGGTGTAAATTATAAAACTCATCTCATGCAAAGAGACCTTATTAGAAAACAGAAATATTTTAATTGGTATGGGACATCTTCATTTGCAAAGATGACAATTTCTTACCTTTTTGCTCAAAGCCACTAAAAGTAAAAATGTACTGAAATTTAAACAATTTCAAATTCAAACAATTCCCCTTTCCCAGCCCTTTCTTTCTGCCCTGAATGATTCCATTACGTTACGCAGAGAGGCACTTCCAGCAGTTTGTTAAAAATAAGAGAAAATCTTATTGATCATAGCTGGTTAAGAGGGAAGATATTTCCTAAGAATGCACTGTGACCTGTCACCTTCCAAACAAAGGGAAGAGCTATGGTATTCTCGGGATCTTAAACTATGGTTTCAGGGTGTCATTTGAAACTGAAATTTTCCCACTTATTTACTTTTCTATATAAAAAGCATGTCAGGTCAAGCCAGAAGTCTCACAGAGGTACATTATTTTAGAGTAGAAAAGTAGCCACAACCTCCAAGGCATTAAGAAAAACAACTTGTCAGTTGCTACAGAATGCTACAGGGCTTTCAGTGGTCACCAATTTGTTCTTTTCTTCTATCAACAGCCATCTGCAGATGATCTTACTAAATCCAGAAGCTTTCCCTAACTTTCAGAATATATCAATCATACCACAACAGATAGAGATTGTCTTTCCTGGTCAAGAAGATTTTTTGTTGATGGCCATATGAAAACTATTAATTTCCAGCTGAATCCCTACAAATCTATAGGACCTGATAGGATTCATCCAGGAATCCTCAAGGAACTGGTTGATGCCACCACAAAGCCTCTCTCAATGATTTTTGAGTGGTCTTGGGAATCCAGAGTCTTCCCAGCTTACTGAAAAGCTCATAAATGTTGTCCCAGTTCTCAAGAAGGACAAAAAGCAGGACCCTGGAAACTACAGGCCTGTCAGTTGTACTTCAGTACTTGTTAAAGTTATGGAGGAGATTATTCTGGAACATATTGAAAAACACCAGTCATTGGTCATAGCCAGCATGAGCTCCTGAGAGAAAGTTCTGCTTATCAAACCTGATTTCCTTTTATGACAGGATAACCCACCTAGTTGATCAAGGGAAGCCAGTTGTTGTATACTTTCTGGATTTCTGCAAAGCTTTTGATACCATCTCTCATGATAGGACATGAGAGGACAGGACAAAATACACAGCACACATCTGGATAAACACATCATGCAATGGATGAGCAACTGGTTCATGGGTTGGACTCAAAGGGTCATAGTGAATGGGGAGATGTCAAACCGGGGACCTCTCCCTAGCGGGGTTCCACAGAGATCCTGCTTAGGTCCTGCACTCTTCAACATCTTCATAAATTACTTGGGCACAGAATTAAGGGATACTGAGCAAGTCTGCAGACACTGCAAAACTTGGTTTTGCAAATCAAAGCTGTTGATTCCCTCAGAGGCAGGGAGGCCCTGCAGAGAGATCCCAACAAATTAAGAGGGCTGGGCAATCACCACTGTATGAAGTACAAGGGAACTGCTGGGTTCTGCAGCTGGGATGGAGCAACCCTGGATGCACGGGCAGACTGGGGAAGGAGGTGCTGGGAAGAAGTGCCATGGAAAAGGACCTGGGGGTCTGGATCAAAGACAAGTTGAACATGAGTCAGCAGTGCCCTGGCAGTCAGATGGGCCAAGCATGTCCTGGAGGCATCAGGCAGAGCATCACCGGGGAAGTGAGGGGTGGCCTCACACTGGGGTGGCCTCACACTGAATTCTGCATGCAGTTTTGTGTGCCACAGTATATAAAAAGATATTAAGCAGTCAGAGAGCATGCAAAGGAGGGAAATGAAGGGGATGAAGTGCCTTGAAGGGAAGCCAAATTAGGAGCAGCTGAGGTCACTTGGTCTGTTCAGCCTGGAGGAGATTGAGGAGAGACCTCATCAAGGTTACAAATTCCTCTTGAGGGGAAGTGGAGGGGCAGGCACTGATCTCTTCTCTGTGGTGACCAGAGACAGGATCCAAGGGAATGGCCTGAAGTTGTGTCTTGGGAGGTTTAGGTTGGATATTAGTAAAAAGTTCTTCACCCAGAGGGTGGCTGGGCACTGGAGACGCTCCCTAGGGAAGTGGTCACAGCACCAAGGCTGCCTGAGTTCAAGAAGTGTTTGGATAACACTTTCAGGCACACAGTGTGATTCTTGGGGATGGTCCTGTGCAGGACTGAGTTGGACTTGATGATCCTTGTGGGTCCCTTCCAACTCAGAAAATGTGGTGATTCTGTGATTCTGAATTAATTTCAGAGGACTGTTTTTCAGCACTATGGTATATTTCTATATACACTACTTATAGTAACTCAAAGAAAAATATTAGAAGAAATGAATTATTATAACGCTTCTTTTGATAAGAGGCTTAAGTAGGTGATTTGAGATTTTGACTTTTTTAGTAAACTTACAAACAAGCTTTGCACATTTCACTGTTTGATGTGACACATTTTTATATGGTGTGGATTAAGCTTCAGCTGAACATTATCTTTCTTCATATGCATTTTTCTTGATTTCCGTGGGAACCAAAATCCACTGAATTCTACTATTAGTGTAAAAAAACAGTAAAAAACAGGTGTCAGGGTCTCTAAGCTGCCTCCCCATCTCAGAAAACATGTTTTCATAAATGTGTGTGTTCCATGGGAGTATCTTCACTACTTATTGTAAAAGATTTAACATATTTTAGTCCATAGTTCCTTTGCCTCTCAGATATTGTTTCAGCCTGTAAACTCAAGTTCTTTCCTGCTATTCAATTGTCGACATTGCAAACAAACAAAAATGTAGACTATAATTTTTTTACATGCATCTTTTCTTTCTGGTACATGCACATGTCAGTTTTCCTCAATTGGCTGAACAATCTCTTTTGACTAAAATCCCTCATTTATTTATACTGGCAGCAGAAGTGCAGCATATGTCAGTTATATGCATGCATCTCAAGCCTTTTTGAGTCACTCATTTCAAATTACAGGTCTTAATTCTGCAGAAAGAAAAATCTGCTTTTCATGTCTGGGTGCAGAACTTTTAAAACACAAATAAAACCAAGAAAATCTGTGCAGTACTAAGTCAAATGCCTATCAAAAATCTCATATGTCAAGAGCTCTTTCTCCCAATCAAATTTAGAAAATGGTCTCAAGCAAACAAGATTTGTTTACCATGAGTTTGATTTGCACATAGATTTACATTAAGAAAGTTGCTATCCTTTAATACTGTACGGATTCAATCTTTCAGATAGATATCAGAAGAGATGTCAAGCTCATGGGTATAAAGTTGTTTAAGCTTCACAGGAGAAAAGAATACTCTTGAACAAAGCCTGGGCATTGCAAATGACACACTTGGAGTCCCCCAACAAGCTACATAAATGGTGGGATGGTACTGTACATATTTTCCTCTTCAATAAGGTAGTTATTAGGTTCACTTTTTATCTATCCAAGCCATCTGTGAGTTAAAGAACTTAGTTCCTAATGTCTGTAATTTGAAATCCATCATTTTTCATAATGTGAGCAATCAGACTTGAATTATTTAGAAATTATCAGTGCAAGCTGCCTCAATGCTTTGAAGGGTAAGAACATGAAAGGAGAAGAAAGCATATCCAATCAGTGGACTAAGTAAGTGAAATCAAGGCACTTGAGGTCATGGTGACAAAATGCTGATCTCATCTCATTGCGAAAACCAAAATGCCCAGGTCACAGAGACTGAGCAAATTAGCTCACAAAAAAGCCATTGTTACCTGCAATGTGGTTGTCAATCATTAACTAGTATCACTCATCATAACTCTAAGTTTTAATAGGTATTTCCCAACTAACTGTGTGCTGTTCCTCCCACCATGGAAGAGGGGAGAAGAGAAAAAAAAGTTAAAAAGAAGGCCTGTTGCAGACTGGGTTTTTTTACCTCTTAACAGCTATAAAAAATATGTAATGTAGTTCAGCAGCACAAGTAACAAGAATGATCCTCCCAGTTGACATCACTGTAAACTAGCAAACTCCATAAAGCCAAATAATTTATACATATACAGAACAGTAGGCACAAATTTCACAGTTAAGAAAAAAGAAAAACCAAGACCATCAATGCTTTGCATATCTTGTCCTACTCAAAAGTATACAGGTATAAATACAGTTATTTTAAAGGTTTAATTAAAATTAAGTAAAACCTGTACACACTTTGCTGGCTTAAAGGACAAAATGAGGGGAACAAGGTCTGAGAGGTAAACCACTGGTTAGGAACTCAGAAAATAGTGGTTCATTTTCATAAACCTCATTCATCACAGTCTTAGTCACTTCAGGCAGTTATTTCAGAAGGGCTATTATGATGGCAAAAGCATTACTGCTTGTGAAACCTCCTTCCCCCCAGATTCACGAGAACAAACAATATAAACATCAATACAAACTGAGCTTAAACATCAACTGTATGTGTCATGCTTTGCAAGGACATAGCACACTCTCAAATGACTTAGAGAGCAATTTTGAGTACTGACAAGGCCCTAGGTCTTGTTAACTGCACTTGTGTATAGACTTTACAGAGTTTTAGGAGCATTTATTTCACAGCAAACAATCAAAAACAGTATGAGCTACTTGTATAAACATAAGATATTTATTATAAGAAAACATCAATCTGTAACCTTGGTCTTGAACTGCTGAAAGATGAAAGAGACACTCCTTTTATAACACTGATACCATGATAAAGTTTAGCTGTACATATTTTTAAAATGAAATCCAATATATTATTTTCCACTCAAGTATCTTACAATGATAAGAAGTATCTCCTTATTAAGCTTCAAAATACCTCTCTAACTCAGCAAGATATTATCTTCACATTTTACACATAGAGAAAAAGGTTCCAGCAATCTGAAACAGAGACCTAGCACTACATAATTTGGTCTATCAAGAAGAATTCTAATTCCTGCAAACTCCAAATCTGTGATTAGCTCTCTAACTTCTAATGTGAGTGATTTTTTAATGTTGCTAATCAACAATCTCACAGAAGATTTGTAATACCTGGAATATAACAAAATCTAGAAATGGCAAACTTTTAAGATATATTATCAATAACAAGAATGATCAACTGAGTATCTTGTGCTACATTCAAGGGACAATGTAACATAAAAATCTCAAAAAGTTCTGAAGAAACAGATTACTTCAAAGTTTGACCTAGCAAGCTATAGAATGCAAAGCAGCTTCAATACAGAAACTACACTTAAGACTACAACATAGTGTTTTAATTATGTAGCACAATGGCTATACAGGTTTGGAGAATGTAATGTAACAGAATTAAATTTCAGTAACTCATTGAAGTGTGCACTTGCTGAATTAAAAGAGGTTATCCAGAGAAGCTGTGGATACCCCAGAGCTCTAGAAGTGTTCAAAGCCAAGCTGTATGGGGTTTGAATCACCTGCTCTACTAGAAGGTGTCCCTGCCCATGGCTGGGGCATTGGAACTGGGTGACCTTTAACTGCCCTTCCAACCCAAGCCATTCTAAGATTCTATGATTCTATACTGAGTTTCTTTTGCACTGCTGTGTTGAGTATATTATCTACAGCACCACATTTCTGGTTTGTGTCTTCACTTCACACATACCCTAAACCTGCATTTTGAATAGTCTGGCTGGTGGATCACCACCAATGCACCTGGGCAACACTCTGCCACTACCACATTTTACCACTAGAAAAACACCTCACCTCACCTATGTTAATGAGACTACAACCAACATATTCCCCTTCCTCTCCAGTACTTATTATTCACTGAAGTGCATTCCTGCTTCTCAATGTTTTTAAGTATATTAAATGTACTAACAATGCAGCTGGCACATTAGTAGCTGTCCCAAGGATAAATTTAACTCTGAGTGTGAACAGCAAAGTATACACAAGGGAAGATTGTATTTACATGCACAAACACACCTAATGCTAATTAGGTAGAATACTGGAGAGACTATAATTCCTTGCAACATTTTCTATTCTATATTTTGCCAGTGTAGCTGAAGCTCCTTCACACTCACTTGTCTAAATACTTTCCTTTAATAAGTGGGGGGTTTTAGGTAAGAAATATATTACCTCTTTAAATTTCCTTCACAGACTTCTCAAAAAAAATTTTTTTTTAAATAGACCCAAACATAAGTAGAAAAATTATTCATTATATATATCAATTTCTTTGCTTCTTATAAGAGAACCATCCTGTGCAAATGAAAGATTCAGCTGAAGCTTTCCTTATTTTATTAGCACTGACTGAGGTGTAGCCATAAGAACAATGCCAGGAACCCCAGTACAGATGAGGTTATCTTTCCTCTTTCCCATACCCACTGGCTCCATTTGTAGTGAGGAAGTTGTTTGTGAAAATAAGAAGTGAGCAGATAGACTTCTTGGTTTAATTTTTAACACTGAAGTCCATCTTGCACTGTTGAGAACTGGGGTAAAATTTTACCCTTTCATGGCTTGTACAGCAAAGGGTAACTGCAAAATTATAGCCCTTTGCCTCATCTTACACCACCACTAAAAAAGCTGTCTAGCACATTCTCTTAAGGGAAGAACATTTTAAAATATCCTGAACTCTTGCTACAACTCCATTATGTGGGAATGCTTTACAGCTATATGTTACTTCATATGAAAATAACAGTGTCTGATCGTCTAACAAGTTTCTTTTTATAATACACATTCAATAAATAGTTTTATTTCTCCAATAATTTTAATTGTTCCAAAAATCTGTAGATTCAAAATAAGCTAAGGAACAGGCCTTTTAACACATAGATATGCTGCTACCACCACTTGTTCTCCTCTAAAGTGGCACAGAAAAAAAACAATGAACAGGCTTCTGCAACTAAGAGCTCTTCTTATTTTCACTTATTCAGCAGAGGGATGCATGGTACCACCATATATTCCCACCTCACTACTTATACCATCAGCTCCGCACTGAGAATTATATTGTCTCTTACTAAACTGTTATTTCACAGCCTCTGCAAAAGAAACCCCTAAGTAGCTGTGTGAAGGGGAACAAAACTCTAGTTTTACGCCTTCCTTGTTGCACCTGTTTTTTTGAGAGGAAAAGGCTGGACTCCCAATTTTCTGAGCAAAATGTTTTTTAAGGTTGGACTCCAAATTGAGTAATG
The DNA here is from genome assembly GCF_036417665.1 of Passer domesticus. Taxonomy (NCBI): domain Eukaryota; kingdom Metazoa; phylum Chordata; class Aves; order Passeriformes; family Passeridae; genus Passer; species Passer domesticus. The sequence continues at coordinate 96,375,975 of NC_087474.1, forward strand.
TGGCAATTGTGTAACATTTGAAGGACAGAGAGTGCACTATATTTTGTCTTCACTCACATGTACTACAGTTATTAAAATTAACCATAACATAGTTTTTTGTACTTGTAGGAAACATACTGCCCCAGAGTTGGAAGGGAAAGAAATACAGCAACAAAGAACAGCCCTGTTGTTCCCCTCTCCTCCCCCATGAATTATAGGGGGCATGAATAGTCCTAAATCTCCCAACTTCTTACAGTTTTCATTCATTGTAATGAATTGTCTTTCATCCTTAACTAGCAGTCATCGTGCATGAGATGACGTTGTCCCACAAACACAGACAAGCTTTGCATTGAATATTTTACATTTTCCTGTTTTTCTCAGAGGCAGATTGTTTTACACAAGTCACTGCTCCCTCAGGTTACTGCAATATAGTACAGTGACTATTTTTGTCATTTTTAGAAGTTCAACAGTAATAACAGCTGTCAATATCAATCTCGGTTCAATGATTTCTATCTGTCATTAAAAAAAATCCTTTCTTCTTTTTCTTTTGCTCTAAAGTTCTGCATAACTTAAAGTCTGGACCAGGCATTTAATAAAATGTCTGTTTTTTTTCTATAAATAGCATTATAGCATTAAAAATGCATACAGAAAATAATGCTTTTTGGATTCTGAGACTGGAGTCACTCCACCTAAGTTTAACATCAAAACATAAATTAGTCATCCCTAAAAAAGTAGATTTGTGCTACCTATCTTAGATACCAAACTACATGCTTTGTAGAAATACTTTCTGACAACTGAAGTTATCAAAATAAATCAGAGTCCACTTACAGCAGAACAGAATCTCTGGCTTTTTGCATGTGGAAGAGACTATAAAACTAAAGCGAAAATTTCTCATGAAGGATGTGGATCCCCCATAATTTATACACACAGACTTACAGCCATTATCAAATGATGTAAACAGTGCAATTGCTACCATCCAATCCTTTGTGCTCAAAGCTGATTGGCATTTATTTTGTGTGATCAATCGGAGATGCTTATATGTAGATAATTAAATTCAAAATCAGTGATAAAAAGAAGAAAAGTCTGGATCGATTCTCACTGGATAAAAACCCAGACACCACATAAATTTATTTATCCACTATGAAAAACAGTTTAGATATTACAGACATTTGTGGGATAAAATATTCTACCAGAACAGTGCACTGTGCTTGGCAGCAAACCAATTCCAGTGACTTAGGGAGAAGAAAATTGAAATTGATATTGCAATTGCTGCAAATGGGTACAACTCCCTCATAGTAATATGAGTCTGTGCAATTACTACAGTAAGAAAACTTCACAGGTAACTGTTCCAAATGCTAAAGAGGAAAGGTTTGGGGAGAACGGGTTTTCTTGAACACACAAGTGTTTGTGGTTTTTTTTTTCCATGTTTCACAAAGGAGAGACAAAAGAAAGCCTCATAATAGCTAAAACCCCAATTAAAAAATGAACTACAGTTGCTTATTATGCAAGACAGAGACCAGGAAGCTCATGCTAACTCCAGTATCACATAACCTAGCTGGAAGAGAAAATGTGCCTCTTCTTTCTCTACTTAGTATTTCCTTCCCATATAACTAATAATAATTGGTTTAAAGAGGTGTTTAGGGGCCAAGTCTCTTGACCAATGGTTAGTAGCATCCTCAGAGAGAAAAAAAAAAAAGTGAAGTTTCAAACTCATGGGCCAAATCAGGTAGAAAAGACTGCCTAGGAAAATATACTCAGGTTCTACATGCTAGACACACTTGCATAGGATGTACTTCATATTTTTGTACTTCATACATTCCCTTGCCTCTGACTATGCAACCTCAATTCTCTGTTGTTGGTGCAACTTCTCTGTCCTGTTGTTAGAAGCAAATCAGCACAATAAAAACTCACAGAGGATCATAAAGACAAACCCCAGTGGTAATTGCAGCCTTGTGGGGGGACAGGGAGAACTTTATGCCATGTCACAATCTCTAGTAGGATCTCTATCTCAAGCTCTTCTTGAGGATGCTGTCAAATTTCAGACCAGTATAACTGAGAGGAGAAGGTCTCAGAGACTTCTGGAACAGGAAAAAATAAATACTGAGTTTCCCAGCTGCAGTTGAAATAGACTCACATAACTACATCCAGTGAAAAAAAAAGTGAGCAGGATGCTGCTATATGCCACCTCTCAGGAGTCAACCCAGGCAGTCAAGCAAAATGCTCATTTGAGCCTAATAACAAGCTACAGTGCTCTTCTCTAGTAGTGTCAATTGAGAAGCATTCAAAAAAGAAAAGGGAGATACCACAAGTCTCCTAATATTTACAGAGACCATGTCAGGTTTTCTCTTGGGAGCAGAAGTCACAGCTGTGGGCTTTAACACCCACAATCTCATAATTTCACAGTCAATACAAGCACTATTTCTCTTGTAGACAAGAGACACAAGTTTTTTTGCAGACATAAGACACAGGGCCAGGTGCAAGACCCCAGAGTCCCATGGAGGCAAAAAAAGCTGGAATCTTAAACTCTGTTCTGGTGTTTGAGTTTGTCTTGTTATTACTTGGTTAGCAGTTTATTAAATGCAGAGTATTTTTTTTACCATCTGCTGCCATGACACAATTCTCATGTCCAAAGCATCCTTTCCAAATTTTTTCAAGGCAGGCACCAGGCAAGAACCTGAAGACAACTGCTTTTCTAGCAGCTCTTCAGAAGCAGCAAGGCTGACTTGACAATCTATTTTATATAGACAATATCAGGATATAAGTGAGCTCACAGAGGTTTTTTTAACTGGAAAATATGTTGTGAAGTGCCTGACACACTACCAGCAATATCAGTGAAGAGCAGCCGAAGAATTAAAACAGTCAGGTAAAACCAACACATTCTATGAAATGAGAAAATAATATTTTGGATACCAAACTAGCAGGAAAAAAAAATTGAAGATCATAGAAAACAGTGATGGATGGCAGTACATCTTTTCTCCTTAAAGCGTACCTCTTTTCTGGTCAATAATAGTATGCATCAGTCTTACCCCATGTCATGAAGTAAGAGGACAGAAAAGAATGTCCAAAGTCCTAAATGGTGGAGCTCAGCATTAAGATGATGTGAAATGGTTGAAAAACTTCTCAACCAGAATTTCTTATAAAACTTGGGTTTAAAAGGTGTGCTAGTGAAATGGAGAAAAATATAACCAATAAAAATAAAATCATGGCAGCCACATAGCACTGTAGAAGCCCTCTGGGTTTTCAAAATTATTTTAGGGCCTCTCATCTCAGTCTGCTCCTATTTCTGCTCTTAGAAATAGAATTGCATATGTAAAGACCAAAGAGTTTTCTTTCTCAGTAGCCTACCACCCACAGATTTGAATTTGCTGGGGTTTTTTCCCCTCTACATTACCAGCCTTCCAGGCACGTCACACACATTACACAGGTAATAAAAGAGCACAAAACCAGGGATCTGCATATAATGCTGCTTTGCCTTACAAAGCTCTTTTCTGTAGCCAAATCATCTGCCCACAGCAGCAGAAAGAAAACATCATAATCCCTTCACGTTGTTATGAAATCAGCAGACAAACCCATAAGAACATATCTAGAGCAGAGAGCCTGAGGAAAAGGAAGGAAACACTTATTCAAGAAATGTATGATAAAATTTGTTAGAACCCTACTTCTAGTCCATTAGTCATTTTGGCCCAATACAAACTGCTGCTGGGATCCAGAAGAAAGTACAGGGAATCATTGTTTAATTTTTGCATCTGACTAGCAGTTCTCCTGACTTGCATCCATTTTTCTGTCTTTAGTTTTGATTCAGAGAATTCAGTGATATGCTTTGGTGGTCATTTTTATCAGCAGCCCTAGCTTACTGTACCCACTGCAGGTAGCTTATGCGATTTATGTTTTTAATTTTTCTGCAAAGCACCTAGCACAATGGTGAGAGGCTCAATTTAAAATTACTGACATAAATAAGCAAATATAACGCCATTAGCATAACAGATTGTGCTCAACAAACTATAAACACTGTAAGTTCAGAAATTTTAATGGCAGTGGAACTACCAATGCATGGAGGAACATGTATTCATTTTCTAATAGGTCTAACAGACCTTAAGTTGTTGCATAACTCAATAATAATCTCACCATTTTCTAGGAAGGATCTAGGATTCTCATTTTCTTCTTTACATTGTATTAGTAGCTTTTCCTGGGCAACACACCTGCCTATGCTAGACCCAAAAGCTTTGAAGTTATAAACAGCCAAAATCCATCTACCACTCTGACACCATTAGCAGTGGGAATAATGAATGGGACTGGTTGAGAACAAAATCTCCTTACGCAAAGTCTTCAGAAAGCTGATCTCTACCAAGAGATACCCAGAATGCTGGATTTTCCACAGATCCTCGAGTCAGTGCAAGCCTCAAGCAATTTGAACGTCCACTCAGAGCACTGACAGAAGGCCGCATTCCAGAGCAGTACTCACCATCTTACAGCTCTACTCTCAGAGATAGGAGCCCAGCCTAGCAGGGACCTGAGACATGCCACGTGCCACAGGGTTCATAATAGCTGCTCTGAGTCTGGTTTTGACCACATCTATTCGCCTGCCTTGCTGCCTGCCCAAAATGACCTGTCTTCACCGCAGCTGGTACTGTGCACCTGTGTGTGTCCCCACTGCTTCAGCTCCACATTTGGCCTTTGGACTTCAAGGGACTGTCAGCAGCTCCAGTCAGGTGTACCTCTGGAAAAGGCATGGAAGCAGCCCATGGGAGATAGTAACAACACGTGACCAAAGCTGGTAGAGCATTATTTATGTGTCAACTCATCCCAGAGCTCCCTTAAAAGCTGTCTTCAAACACAGAATGCCCCAACAGGTAAGTCTGCTGACCTCTGTTCACCATATAATGCTTTACTGTCTTTTTCCTTTCCTTCTAAAAAGTGACACTGATCTGTATGCTACACAGAATAAATCATGAGGGCAATTCTTTCACTGTAGTTGCAAAAACAAGTTTAACAACACTTACGTTTTGCTGTGATTAAACCTTCACAGAGAGTTGCCATTCACAAATTCTAAATTACTTACAATATGCTGTGAACCTCAGTAATTATATTCTAAGCCATCAAGTTCACACACGCTCTCCTTCTGTAGCAACCTACATGTGCTTGAGAGAAATTACTTCTGAACATGCCTAATTTCAAAGTCTTCATTTTATACACTGTATGTAATCAAACTTTTTATTAAACATTGCCAAGCAATCTGTCTCATTTAAAATGAACATCTCAGAAAATGTAAAGGTCCATTAAGCTGTTAATTGTGCACTATAACTCTGAATTCTTGAAAAGTTACATTGAATATTGTTTTCCAAATGCTTAATTCCATATTTAGCTACTTCTACTGCCATAGTTACTATATTGGTCAGGTATTTGATAAGAAGTCAGTATAACCACATGAGCAAAATTCTTCCATCTAGAAAGAGGGAACGGAGAAAGAGTGTTTAATTTCCATTTCTCTTGTTTGAGTTTTATACAGGGAATTTCACTATATAGGTACAAAACACAAATCTGCTAATGTAGAAATATAAGTACACCCTACAGGCAGAGAGATTCTGCTACAGTAATGGTTTTAGTGATTTGATAGCTCAAATTCATTGCAAGTAAACGTCAATTAGACTTGAAAATGAAAGTCAAGCAAGTGACATATCAAATATATATATGCCGCTGGTTTTAAATTACTTATAATGGAGGTGAAAAAATACTTTAGGCTGTGAGAATAAAACGGAGAGGACTCCAAAACACATAAACCACATATAAACATATTCAAAAAGATTGCTACCTCATATAAATGGTTCTGAAGCAGTTTGAATGCAGGTCTTTGTGTGCAAAAGAACTCTCCAGTGAAACATTTGAATTTGACTATTCCAAATTCAAGAAAAAGCAACTCTTTTTTACATACTAGCTAATTAATTAGACCTTACTTCCTATCATGTACTCTTGCCACATAAAATTGTATTTCTGATCGTTAAATATCCTGTCCTTCTATATCCATCTTTTTTTTTTTGTTTGTAGCAATGTGAATCATATGATACTGAAAGTCAAGAAAGAGGAAAAGGATGAAGCACATACTAAGTTCTCTAAAAGACTTGTAACTCAAAGCACAGTATTTATTACATGAATGTTGACAGTTATTTTTCCTCTTTTCCCCTTCCTATTCAATTTGGTGTACACACCTTCTCACAACATTGAAAATGAAGTAATTAGCACTGCTAAGTGTGAATTTATTACATCTTGTAGAAGACTTTGTCAGGGGAATCTCTCTTCTCCAAGCCTTATGACCCGTCTATAGGAACATCTTCAGCCAACTGGCTTTCCAGCACCTTCTCACGGCCATACAGTTTAAAAATGGCAGGGCACCCAGCAAAAATTTGTGATCAATCCCTTTCCACTTGGCAAGTCCTGTGACAGCTCTGAATTGCCAGGCATGAATTCCTCATATACAGCAACACACTTCATTGCATCATCCACAGGGTGCAGCCACAAGCAACACCTCCTCAGTATTCCAGATTCCAGGTTCTCCTCAGTATTCCAGATTCCAGCACCAGATACCAAGTGCTTTATCCCTGTTGTTGATACTCAAGTGCTTACAGCTCTGATTTTCATGGGCTACAGCCAGGGGGAAATTTACCTCAGCTCTTTTTCACACAATTGAAAAAGAAATACCTGAGGAAATCAAAAGGGCCCCAAATTCACCAAAGAAAACAACATGAGTATTTTGTTGAACACAAACAGCTTTGAAATATATCAGCACTATCTTTCAAATTACAATAGTTGTTCAGGGCCTGAGTCTTCAGATTAAGAGAATTAAATTTCCAAAATTCAGTGGAGTGTGTGCTTATTTAATTAAAAGCAGATAGAATTTCATTTGCACTTCATTGTTAAGAATGCCACCTATAATATCACATTTTGACAATGCAGCTTAACTCCAATTTATAATAAAAGCATACTTCATCAACCTCATTCTGAAGTTCATTAGAAAAGCTAAATGCCAGTACTATTTGCTATGGCAATCCCATCTCATTTAGATGTTTAAATAGGCAAACACAGTCAGATAAACTCACAGTGGATTGTGAATGTTCTATGGTTTTTCAGATGAAATCTTCTGTATCTGAACCTCTACTGGGAGTTACATGATATATCCTTGGTTTTAAATTTCTACAGGTATGGCTCAAAGCATTGAAAAACTATCTTGCTTGTATATGTGCCTGTAAAGTGAACCAGCTTATTTTATTTTCCTCTCAGAAGTGAAGCAGCATTAACTCATCACTGGGCTACGTCCCACACAGCAAGGACAGCAAGTTACCCTTGTGCACTGCCTTCAGACAATGCATATGTAAGCTTAGCACAGAACTTTCCCCGCCCCCCCCAAAAGGAGAGACAAGGAGACTTAAAACAAGCAAGAACATACCATTTACTATGACAGCCACTCCAGACAGCTGATAAGTGTTCCTGGAATGCTGGAGGCCTCCCTCCTTCATCTAAGCAACTTTGTCAGCCAAGTAGGAGGGAGAAGAGGCACTGCCCCTACCTATTTTGGTTCAGGCATGTCTGGTTAGCTGAATTATACCATGGGTGTTTAGGTTTATTCCATGGCTGAGGTAACCTGCCGCTGACAGATTTACAAACTCCTTTCAGTTGACTTCCAACACACTGAGCTCATCACAAACACAGGCAGTTTGTGCTGGAGTCATGGACAATAATGCAGAAATCACCTTCTTGTAGCACACTCTTTACATAGGTGGAGCATGACCAAGAAGAGTTAGAAAGTCTGTTTTACTCTAGGCTCTGCCTAGTCACTGCCTTCATACACTGTCTCAGCCACAACATCCATCAACTAGTCTCATTCCAGCTTCAAAGCATGGTGACACCTAACTTGCTAACAAGGCAGGCTGTAATAACAGTTATTGTAAATGTCTTGTTACATGATTGCAGATAAAAATCAAATTATCAAAACTGTCCATAAATATTTTTTGCAGGAACTATTCCTCAAGTATGTTACTGAAACATTACACGGTGTACAGAACATTGATAGAGTTCACATTAAGTATTTTGGCATAAAGTTCTACAGATGTGGTGGGCTGTTTGATCCTTGGAAGGCCAGACAGGCACTTCCCAGTAAGTTTGTTCATGGGGACTTTGGGGTTTGCAGTGTATTGGTGTGGTACCAAGGGCTTTACAGCACTGCAAGATGAACAAGGCAGCTATTGTCTAACAGAACATTTTGGATTCTTGTTTTCACCTTTCACAAGAAGACAGATATGTGTGAAATAAAGTAACTTTCAGCTTTTATGAATTTACAGCAAGATTGTATGTATCTTGGGACAAGCTCTTACTGGCAGGCACATCTCTTTCTCCTGTTGCAAGTTAGCTGACCAGTCATTGAACCGGAAGTTTCACACCCAGCTTACCAGAGAGCCAGGCTCTTAAAAGAAGATGGAATTCAAGGTTTTGGCACCAGGATTTAGTTTCTTTTTCTTTTTGGAACCAACAGGTCAGTGAAATTTTTTTTGGCAGGGGAAAGTAACTAGGATTGTTCCTCACACCTCTGCTGCAGTGCTTCCCTTGTTAGCACAGAAGTCTCAGCGTTGTTTACTAGAGATCAGCTTTAATATTGTTCATATCTTTCATATTTTGGTAGTTTTTGTTCATTTTTTTCCCCTTCCTGTAAAGCAATACTGTTCTCATACATAGTTTACTCACAAGTCAAAAAATATCTGGTTTGTGACTACTGACAGATTTTGCAAAAAAGTGCTTCATGTGTCTAAAATCTCCTTTTTATCATATGTCAGGTATTTGGAAAAAAAAAAGGATTGAAATTTTAAACCCTTTTATAAAGTTAAAACCAGACAAACTAAAAGCAGTGGTGAGTGGATGGCTGAGAAAACCTGAGTGTTGAAAAGCTCATTTGAGAACCATTGCCTGTGATCACTTCACTAAGAAGTCTCCATAAAATCCAAAGTACATACATCAAACTCCTCTAAACAGTCTCACCATCTAAAAGCTTGAAATTAATTTTAAATTATTCACAACATGTTGTTGAGCTGGCACTCAATAATATCAATGATGCAATTTCCTTCTGCGTTGACACAAACCAAATACACTAATAAAATCCAGCAAATTAAACCTGGATTCACTAAGTGTTATTAACCTTAATATAAAGGAGACAGTTCTGTTAAAAGTCTCGCTTTGTTTATCTTTCATATTCCTGTATTTTACAATGACTCAAACTGCTTGTTAAAGGCAGTCTTTAATTTCAAGGACACCATCTTTGCTTACAACCTTCAAACTAGAAATAAAGTTTAAAACAGGTAAGAAACTTGAAACAATTGAATCAGCAGAGAAACAATAGAAATAATAATGAAAGTTAGAAGGAACTGACTAATACTGCCAGCATATACTACAAAGTTCTATCTGAGTTTTAGGTACTTATTTGCTATTATTTCAAATTACCAATTAAAGTTAGTGCATTTAGCTTCAAAGAAAAAAATTCTTAAAGTGATCAAGTTTAATCAAATTATTTTCTCTTCTTTAAATCATTGTGGTACCCATAAACAAAAACTCTCTGTACAAAATCTCACAATCTTTGATTTTTGCTCTATTCTTTAAAGTATCAACCAGTTTATGGACCACATTATCACTTCCAGCCTACCATGAATTTCATAACAAAGATAAACAAGAAGGCACATGTTCCAACAAATTTATAACACTCTAGAAAAATTCCCAGAAAGATGTGCTTTCTTTCTGTCTGGAAATTCATTGTGCCACCAGATTTCCTCTATTTGCTTGAAATGCTCATGCCATTTCCTTAGTTTTACAATACTTTTCGTCTTCCCACAGCACCCAGAACACTTGATGAGGTCACACCACCATTTCAAGAATCTTTTATTCCGTCTCAATTACCAAACCCTCAATTGCCAGGCTGCAGGATTTACTTCAGCAACCCCATTCTATTTTGGTCACACACTTCAGAAAGATTAAGGTAATTTAGATCAAGCCCAAAGACAGTTATTGAGATTGGCATGCAAGAATGCATTTTGGAAGTAGTATCTAGAGGAGTATATCTAGAGGAGTATATCTTGTTCAGCCTATGAAAACAGGTCTCCTCTGCTTAAATACATCAGAAGAAGTTAATAGCAGAATAGACCACAAAAGCTTATAAGCAACACAAAATTTTGCTGTAGGAACAAAGGATACTGGTTTCTCAAGACCCCATTGTAAGAGGGAGTATTCTATTCCTTACAATGAGGAAAGATCAACAGTAGATGAAAAGTACTCTATAATAGCTGTAGATGAAACACAAAATCCTGAAGGTTACATGCATTCCCATACTCTTTACCCATATCACCTAGGATATGTTTCTGACTTGGCTGTCCTGAAACCTGGCACCCTAAAACCCCTACTGGGCACACACAGTCTCATTTCATCCCTGTCCAGGTTAAGGTGGCTGGGTTATACCACACCCTCACCCCTTGAAAGTCACTGTCCATTTTTCCACACACCTCAGTTTTTTCTGCTGCTGCAGTGCTCTGCTGGCTCTGCTCCTTGCGGTGTTTAACACATCCCCTGGGCAGCCTGGAAGCCATGCAGCTGTCTTTTGCCACAGAAAAGTTTTAATCAGGGCAGCCATGACCTCAGCAACAGGCTGTTTCACATTTAATGAACACAGCTAGCTGGCACCTGCCTGCGGCCAGGTGTAGTCTCAGTGCTGGGGGGAGGAAAAAACTGCTAAGAGACATGGGATATTAACTTCAGCAAGACAGCAGGTTGGAGAGAGCAGCAAAATAAAACAAAACAAAACAAAACCAAAAAAACCCACCCAAAACCAAACAAAAAAACTGCCAACAGTTCAGGACTACAGCATCTAGCATGGCCTAGTAAACAGCCTGCTCATTAGAGAAAGGGAGCTGAAGGCTTGTGCCATCACTTGACAAAGTAAATGTCTATTTTGCTCTGTATATAAGAAGACCAGATGAGCTAGAGATAGTCTGGAAGAATGCAGAGAGGAAATTGGCATTATCACAGATGAGAAGGTAGCCACAGTTACACTTGATGTATCAGGGGCAGAAGATAATTCTAAGGTTACATCAGAAACAAGAGTAAAAAGAAATGTGATGAAATCATTCAAACACTGCAAAGGCACCTACCCCGAAGTTACTACTACTTGCACATCACATCTGCTTCTGGAGAAAAAATAGCAGAAGATCCTGAATACATTGCCATATTCAGGAGATGAAAAGTTCACCAGTAGTTAAAAATATATATATTCAAAATTTAAATAGTAAGTTATGAATTGTTATGAATAGCAGAAGATCCTGAATACATTGCCATATTCAGGAGATGAAAAGTTCACCAGTAGTTAAAAATATATATATTCAAAATTTAAATAGTAAGTTATGAATTAGTTAACCTCCATTCATAATAATAAAAACATAGGCAACACTAATATCTATTCACTTATGTGAACTTTATAATAAAACTACTTCAATGAATACCAGTGTTTAAAGTATTAAAAATCCCGATCACTAAGGATTATGCAGTGGGGGCAACAAAAACAGTACCAAAGTGCCAAGGGAACAGAACAGTAAGTAGAGTCAGAACTGGCAGTCAGAATTTGGAATGGGAGCAAAAAGACTCATAGTGCAAATGATGACTTTTTATGGACTCAAAACAGCTAGTTTAAAGTGCACCAAGGTGGGGCTCAGATAGAAAATAAAGGTTGAGTGCAAAACGCCCTGTCTTGCAGCAGCAATGATACCAGGAATTTCAGATTGATTGAGACATAGATGGCAGGCACCATGGAAGCCCTTGGGAATGTTTTAGTGTGTCCTCAACAGCTTAATTATAACAATAAATTAAATATTGTTTTGCCAGTGGAATGAATAAGATTCAAAATGGATCTCAATACTGAGTTTGTTAACTTCACAGAAATATTATTAGAGACTATTTTAAAACAGCCAGAAATAAATTATCTCTGTGTTTCTAAAAAAGTATATGAATTAGTATTTCCCAAAATTATTATTTTAAATATGACAATAAGGTATGAACAGTCCAAGTTAAAATTTGTCAGTCATGCACTTCTTGCTGTAGGATCATTGAGTCAGTTTCAGATAGAGCAAAACAAAAAGTGTCCATAGACTGCAAAAAAATTAGACATGAAAAAAAATCAGCTGAATTTTGAACAACATACATAACTGAAGATGGCTTTAAAAAATTTCTCAAATTCAGTCAGATGGAGCACCTCGCCAATGCTACGTAACTTGTGCTGAGAAACAACAGTGCACTGAAGCCAAAACAAAGTTGTCAAGCACAACAGGTGCACACAGGGGATGGCAGAAATTATATTTGTGCTAAATATCTGGTCTTCCAAAAGACTTACTTGAAATACAAATAATCATGTAAGCCACTAATGAAGTTGTCAGGCTCCCCTGGAGTTGGCAAAGGAACTGCTAGTGTTCCCAGCAGCCAGGAAGGACAATGCTACTGCTCCTTCAACATCCAAGGCAACACAAACATCATCAGAAACGTCACCCACTGGTGTCTGACAAGGCACTTCTTAGGAAAAGCAGCTGCAAACCCAGAAGAGGGAGGAACACTACATTTTTTCTATAAGTATTGTATAGCCTTGGGAGGGGAAATAAAGCTTCCGTATAAATCCTGAAAAAGACAAAGAGACTGAGAAAATGGAAGAAAGGAATTTCCATTGGAGAAATTTCACTATTTTTATCAGTGCTTTGTTCCAGTTGGACTATCTCATCCATCAGCTCATGTACCCTTTCAAAGACCTCCCCATGGGCACAGGGGCCATTGGGTCCCTGCCAAAAAAGCAGCTGAGGAGGCATCAAGGCTGTGTGCATTTAAAAAAAAGTGAACTAAACCAGTGGCCTGAATCCAAGTAAGACTGTACCACTCTCCCTACTCTGAATGTTATCTAGAGAGCAATAGCACAGAAAGATCTCATTTAAACTTAGTCTCCATAGCTGCTTTGTCACAAACATATTATAAAAGCAGAGTCCTGAGGGGTTTTTTTCTGAATCAGAAAGGAAAAAAATATAAAGGTTGTATATCCACTCTTTTTCAGACCTCTATGCAAAACATTCTAGCCACCCATACTAATAAAACTCAGAATTTCCCAGAAGCATTTCATCCTTTTTCTTCATAAACTAGCAATCTTGACCTCCAGCTTTTAATTTATTTTACTGAAGAATTTATTTCTTTCAATAAATGAAGCATTCCAGATTTGACTCTCTATGCAACAAAGATTAGTCAGAGAGCATGACAGTGCATGTACCAATTTTATTTGCTACTCTCCATATATATGAATGTATAAAGCTGACTACCAGAAAAGTAACAGAAGGCATTAGCAAATTCCTTCCTAAAGCTTCAGCTCATCAAGTTAATTATTAATAAATTTATTAAAATAGAGATGAAAGTCCAGGAGCAAAGTTTCAAAGTAAAACAAAGTGATTTTACTTGTTCTTAAACCAGTCTCCTAACTCATTCAAAAATGACCTGTTACCCTGACCAGAAGATTTTTACTACCTTGCATAGGATTGCAAAGAGTAAACCCTCCAAAAGTAATCGACTGACTCATAGAAACAACTGTTTATAAAATGGAGACCTTTGCACAAAAGGCTAGGTGTGGCTGAGGGAAAAGCAAGAAGCATCTGCACCAAAGCCCCTGCTGTGCTGTCACTCAGAACATGACAGAGCCCACCGTGGGGTCATCAGTCACTCACTGGGGGCACCCTGGGATTGTTTAATTGCATGCCTAAATAATGTCACGAACCACGAGGAACCCCCCTTGCCTAAACTCTTCCAAAAAACCTATTACATTATTCCTAATTATCTTCTAATGCCTTTCTCATTTACATGTACAGAGTCACTGCAGTGAGCACGGTGACCTTTTGCTGGACTTCACCAACTGTGGTACTTCAGTTGTCCCACTGAGCAGTGGCATCAGGAAAAGCAGAGTTGCAAATGGTGCTCTAAAACAAGCATACAGAAGGACTGAACCACTCTAGACTGGAAACAAGATTTTTAAGCTGATGGGTGCCATTAAGGAGGACAGGATGCAGCGCTCAGATGTCACTCATCCATACGGTCTCCCGTCAATGACCTTTGCAAAGAATAAATCGATACTAAGAAGATACTGTATCTACCATTTCTTACTGAGCAGGAAAGGTCAAGCCATTTTCATGTATGTTTCAGTTCCAACATTACTGTTTTCAGACACGGAACTGCTTAAACCTGGGAATTAAAAAAAATCCCTATCTTGAACAAAACACTATTTCAAAATGTGTTAACTTAAAGAAAAGACTTGGAATGGAAACTTATTTCATGATGCTGGCAGAAGGAAAGTAAAGTTCTATCTTGCTATCATGAAATGTTCTCTAAAAATACAATGCAAATGAAATTATAAACAGCATTTATGAGACTGATTCCTTAGCATAATCTGGTACCACCTGTGTGTTTTACCACAGAAACAAATATATTTTTAAAACACTGAGCCATTTACAGTTGTTTTGTGCATGCCCACTCTACCTGTTTTTGATTGTATGTACTGATTAATCTCCTCTTACAGTTCATTTAGATAGCATATTTTGAGAGAAGCCCTTATAGGAACACATGTTTTTGTTCTATATTTTAACTTCATCCCATTTAGCTCAATTCTTTTAGCTTCAGCGAAAAAATTCTGCAATATACATATTGCCACATCTAGGAGATGCTTGGTACCAGAATCATAACTGAAATTTCTGGCCTTTTAAAAAATATATATTTGAATTCCGGAAGTATGATTCAGTTTAACATTTCATAGGACTTGAAAGTTCAGGGATGAACATCAAAACTCTATTACAACACTGTGTATACATGAAAAGGTATCCTGTTGTATATCTTAAACACACCACAGATTTCAAACTTCAGTCTGGTTCTGTTTAGAAGACACTGCTGCACTATTTGATACTGCAAGTACAAGATCCAAAAGGACAGTGTGTTAAAATATTGAGAAATCTAGTATTTTTTAAATGCTTGCATATGGGAAAAGAGTTATTTAATACTCAGTGTAATGAATTCCTGAGTTACATTAACTGCAGCATCATAAGGAAATATTGTACTCCTCCTCTCTAGCTGTGTGGAAGTGGAGCAATGGCAGTACCATACATCCATAAGCAAAGTAATAAAAAAGGATCTATAATCTTTTGACGCATACATTTAATACATTTCTGTAAGGTTTATTACATTTCTTGCTTCCTCTTTTCAGCTTTACTCATGGTTAATGTTGAGCTATGCATAATGCTTAAAATCACTCAGCAGTCCACATTAAGAAAAGAGAAGCAATGTTTTCAAGAATAAAATAGTTATTTCTAATCTTACTGCACCTGAGTTGGTCAAGAGGTAAAGCATCTTATTATAATTTTGTAAATCTGAGAAAACGTCCACTGACTCAATTATTTAATTATTTATGTTATTCTATTGCAAAGCCACATTCTAAGAATGGTTTCTCTCTGTCAAGCAGATGTGAAGGTAAAACCAAATCACTCAGGTTTGTACCATTGAACAGTGTACACTGACAGATTAGCAAAGTCTATTCTGATGCTGCTGTCACCCATATCAGCAAATATAAATCTGAAATTAAGTCTAGTATTAATTTTTAATTAGCTGATTGTGCAATCACATTGGAAAATCAAATTTAAAAAATTAATTTAAAAAAATAAAATAACATTGTCTTGGAGTCAAGCACTGAAAAAAAAATCTATACTTCTGAATTGCAGCCACATGCCAAAAGCCAAACTACAAGCCAGCAACTCATTTTGAGATTTCTAAAACTACCTGCTGAATCATTTTTTCACTGAGGAAATCCAATCTATGCATTGTGATGCAGGACAGAGCTGCTTGTCTCCCTGTCTTGTCATACTGCTTATTTTGATTAGCTGCAATGGCATAGAGGCATAGATTTTTAATATACTTTTATTGCATTCTGGATAGCTGACTTATTGACAGTAGGTTTGGGGCATTTTCTTCCTGAATTTTTATGACTATGCCTTTTTGACGACTGTGGTTTTTAAATTTTTATTGGGAGTTTAAAAATGGCGGCATTTCTTTAGGGACAGATGAAAAATTCTATCAGGTGTAATACCAAAATATGTTTGTTTAGGTGCAGAGGGCATTTAAAAAAAAAAACAAAAACAAAACACATAAAAACTCCCTCAATACTAACATTGGTATGTTCTTGTAATCTCCCACTCTGCGCTTAAAAATGTCTCAAGCTTTTTTAAAGGAGGATCCAAAATAAAACATGCTGAAGATGTAAGTTCTTTTCAAGTGATCTAGGTTTTTAACTCAGTAAAAGCCTATTTCCTTACTCCCTAACAACGAAGAACACACAGTACAATAGTAATTATTCTAAAAACAGTTACACTTCCTACTGTGCCTTCATAAGCAGAACTGTGAAACAGCAACATTGCAATAGCACTCAGTAAATGGAAATCAGAATGCACACAGGTTTGATCAAAAGACTCTGCAGACTGTGGGTGTTGCTGTAATTGGCTGTAGAGTGTCTGCTTCTGAAGACAGTTATTCCTCATGGGTAGTCTCTTTCATTCCATTTGGCCATACTTTAATAGGTTGTCATCCTGCACAGCATTAAGAGAGGGTTGTGGCATAAGCAAAAAGAAATAGTTTCTCCAGAAAGCTGGTGATGCAAAGGGGGAAACAGATTGTAGCCACCAGCAGCATCCAACCAGAAATCCTTGAGTTTTTTACAATCCCATAAAAACAGTCAGAGAAAATGCAGCAGAAAGGTATAAAACAGATTTTCTTCATTACAACTATGAACACTATAATGCTATTGATCTGAATTCTGTGATGTGTTTTGGAGAAATATTTACTTTCAAGGAAAAAGATAAAATAGGAATCCATTACATTCTTACTTGCCTTAAGTGTATCATTAAAAGCAGCCCAATAAACTCAAAGAATTCATATTCTGTGATAAAAATATATTTTATAAAATAGCAAGTGTTTTCTGAAACGAATTCCTAAAGCAAATAACCAAGTGCCTAAGTGGTATATTTCATCATAATGTAAATCACAACAAATCAATTGCAAGATGTGTACCTTCAGCATGATCCATCCTGAGCTTTCAAAGGAATACTTTGTTTAGAGAATCAGTTCATTTTCTTGTCCATACCCAGATGCCCCAACACTCACTTTTACCTTTTTTTATTTCTACTCTTAAAAGTTATACTAAAACTGCTTTAAAAGGTATTTTATTACTCCGATGGAAGTAAGTACCTGCTGTAAAACAATGTACACATTCCCATAAGCTTTTTGTAAATTCTCACAAGCCATTACATCCTATTTAATATTATCTGAATTTTAACCATGTCTTTGTACTTAGTCCAAACTTATTATTTTACCATACCATCTTACTAATAATCACTTCTGAAATTCCAAGTCCCACATCTTAATTAAAACTGTGGACTTGTACTACAGCACTAAATTAACTACAGGACTTGGTGGATTTGGCCATCTGGGAGAAAAATAATTTATATGATCCAAGACTTGATTGTCCAAATATCTTGTGTTTTAAAAGTGAGGTGTTTTCTTTATGTATTACAGATGACCCTTAGAAAATGGTATCACATCAAAGCCATCAAAACAGTCCAGGCCTAACCAAAATGAAAACTATCAAGTGCATCATACAACATCTGAAAAAAAGATTATTCTACCTGTATCGAACATGCTCAATTGTGTCATATGTCAGCTTGCTGCTGATATTCTGACTGTGAGGGTTGCCTAGGAGACAAGAGATACAGAAATTAATCATTAATCACAATTTTGCTATTAAATTTCTCTTTTATCAAAGTATTACACCAAGTGAGCCTAAAAGATGATAAAGATTCAATGCGTACTTCACAGCAATTCCCTGGAGCCCCTTAGTCAAGAGAAGGGACATACAACAAAGTAAAGCAATTATAACAGACCTAGAAACTTCAACTGGATCTCTTACTAATATTTAGGCAGTTCCCCTAAAAAGAAAATGAAACTGCACATGCACAAACATACTAGAAAAACTACAGACAGAATGCACATTCATAAACATATTTGTACAGTAGCTAAGAAGCAAAAGACAGAATCTGGAGATAACAGACAATCCTGATTGGATAGAAGAATTAATCCTTGGTTTTTTAGTGCCTGAAATTCAAGTAATTCATTGAAATATAAATTTTATTGCAAAATTAGTAGCCACCTTAGCTCCGTTCAGCACAAACATATATAACAATTAAGACAGCATGATTTTATCTTCTTGAGCAAAAAAGATTACAGCAATATTCACCCAGACACAGCACACTTTCCTATCAGCAAATACTTAGAGAACATGCAAAAACAGTTTGGAAAGGGAATAAGAAAAAAATTGCTACACTAACAGTTTTTGCAGTAAGCTGCAATATTAGCTACTCTTTTCAAAATTTAAAAGTTACAGTGCTGAAAGTTGTTGAGTGAAGGTGTTGAAAGTAATAGCTTTAGAGCTCAAACCCAAAACTTAGACTTTTTATGTCTGATGTTGTATTTCTGTAATTTCCAATTCAAATAGTGTCACTTCTAATTTGAAAATATCACTTATATTACTTTCCCTCATTTACACATGCAACAGCTAAACTGCAGTTCTTTGTGCCTGTGGATTGTCACCAAGAAAATAAAAAAACTGCAAGTCAAACTCCCCCTTCACTCACATTTGTGTTTGTTAAATTAGCTCTTCCTATACTGTCCTTAGACAGATTTACTGTTCTAAGAGTATGAGATGTAACTGGAAAAGAAAAAATTGACTATGCTGGAGCTCTTATCATTTTAGATGAAAATACCAATAAAAATATACAATTTGTTCTCCTATAGCATTATAGGTACTATGCAAAATCTGCTGCAAACTGACAGTACTACTAGCTCTATTCACAAGCACCCAATTGATTCACAAATTATTTTTTTTCTGCCATAGATGGTACTTATTTAAAGGATTTAGCCCAATGTTTGAAATTGGGCACAGACATTTTACTTTACAATGTCTATGGTGACAGAACATTAATTTTTGTATCACTGGAATGCACTTGAATAGGAGATCCTGAATGTAATCAAATTGATGTATTTTGTTGTAACAGAAAAAAAAGCCCCTATCTCTATAAAGAATAACACTTACTTTGTAGTGGAACTCAAATTTATGCTCTGGATCCCAGCCTCGCCAGCATTCAGGAAAAAGAATAAGGGGAAATTATATAATGGCACATGGAAAATGAAAACTACCCAAAACTCTCAAGTGGCTTGCCCAGGTGATAAGCATATGTGTGCCAGCGCTGGAGTGAACAAGCATTTTCTTGTAAAGCAGTGGTACCCAGCTCCCAAGTGAGGAATCCCTTTGTTCCATGTACCAGGGAGCACAAGAAAGACACAAAACTAGCAAAAAGGACACATGACCCACAGACAGTAACACACCATAGAAAATTTGATTACTTCAGTGGGACTTCTCACAACATAATACTGTGCAGTTTATTTTTTCTGGTTGAGCGTGACTCACTAATGTAAATTGTCTCACACAGTATCAATATTTCTTATACAATGGATGCTGCTGACTTTGTATAAAATCACACTCAGTGTGTGATTCTTGGCTAGATAATAACATCAGAAAGAAATTAAAGATCTAGGTAGGGGATCTGGGGATGAAGTACTTACAGGTGGTGCTGTAATAGTTAAATCTCCACCCAGATATTACACAATTCTGTAGATACTTTTACTCACATTCCTCTGCAAAGGATTACTTTGGCAATACCTATCCTTTTTCTGAGTAGGCACCAAAGTCTAATAGTCAGAGCAGAGCAAAGTCTAATAGCACCTATTCTGTGCCTAAATTCACTTGGGATCTTTGAGGTATGCTTTCTTCTGAATAAAATTCTTATACTGAGTCACAGTATAAACTCTTTGTGATGACTCTGTCTGAGAAGGAAGGTGGTTCTGGATCCTGGTTCTTGCATAAGAAACTAGGTTTGCATTTTTTTGTGGAAAAAGCCACAAAGAATGAACAGTGCTTATAGCTAAAATGTATTTCTTTATCCCAAGCCAGGTGCCCTAAAAGAGTCCTGCAACAGAGCCATGTTTGCTTTAATCTTTCTTCTTTACCTACGTAGACAGGTCTTTGGCTACCACAGAATGAAGCCAGGGGTGACACAAAGAGCCTACACCTCCTTTGTAAAAGCACTGGCCTTCCAACTACTCTACAGAAGCATTAAAAGCCTGCAGAAGGTCTCTTCCAAGAAGCTCAGTTTTGAATGATTTAGATGGAAACTGGACAAGACTCATGGGAACATTGCTTTGCACTTACCATAAATGTTGTTTCTGAGGTCATCAGTAAAAGCTTTAAGTAGACTCTCTGGGAAAAGCGCTGAACCAGCATGGTCAAGGTAAGTAATCCCTAAAATACAAATACAATTACTAGTTTCAATTTTTAAAAGATTCAATGCCACTCACACAGATAACACTGTGAAGTGCATCGTTCAAATACCTCTTTTCACTCACTAGCAGAAAATTAAAAAAGGATGAAACAATAGAAGGTAAACATTTTGATTACCTGTGCATAATTTTTAATTAAAACCAAAGAGGTCCTTCCTTTCATGCTTAGATTACACAATCCTTGGAAGAGAAAATTCTTTTTTTGGGCTGTACAAAACTGAGCAAGCAGGTGTCTTCAGCCATAGTACCTTACTACTTCTAGGCACAACTTATTATGAAAACTACTATTACCAAAATGCTAATTATTATTAACAGGAACATCGATAAGTGATGTCTCCTTGCTGACAGGTGACACAACACTCTCAAGAACTGACAAGACCTAAATAATTTCTGAAGACCAAAGACAGGACTAGTAGAAGTTTTAATACATTTAATCATGTCTCTCCACTCTGCTGCACTTAACATTCAATTAATTTTTAAAATCTGCTTTTATATTATTAAGCTATTGCAAAACTTTTAAATAAATGCTTATTGGAAATGAAGGCTTTTTCATGTTTGGCCATTTTAGACTTCTTAATGTTTAGCAATTATTCTTCCATTTCTCCAGTGTGTTTCACGCTCTTTATTAGTTTTCTCATTTCACTTACCTTAAGTATTTCAACCTATTTCAAATTCTAATAATGGTGAATATGATTAAGATTAGAATTTATTAAGTATTTTAAAGGTCTTCCCTTTCCACATGGATTTAAAATTGAGTTAAGCTTTAAATGAGACATCTTGACACTCGGAAATATATATTATTATATATTATGTTAGCAGTGATCCAGTGGGTAAAGCTGTGAGGCAGGCCTAATAATAAAACCAATCCAGACACCCATCCCTTACTTTCAAAAGACAACAGTCCTCTCCTGCCTTAAGATTTCCTCACTTAAGGTGCCTAGCAGAAGCAGAATTCTTAATTATGGCTTGAAGTCAGTCAAGTGTTTTAAGGTGCTTCAAGGGGTGGAGCTTGGACAAAACCAAGGGTCAAAAAAAATGAGGGTCAACTTATTAGCTGTACAGCTTTTTAAGGTTTTTACTTATTTAAAAAAAGATCAATCCTAGGAAGTTCCTCCCAGGGAGTATGAAGCAGCACACACAAGCACTTGGGGGTCAAAATGTATATGGAGGTCTGTCCTGCTCAGCTCCCAACAGCTGCTCAGCCCTTTGCAGGAATGCAGGGCTTTGGAGGGACAGAGCACACTGCCCATGGCAGGACACAGCCAGGCCCTGCCCAGCACTGCGGCACAGCTTCTGCCAGCAAGGGGACAACAGCTTTCCCCCAGCAGGACATATGCTCACCATGGCCACCCCAGTACCTGCAGCTTGGCACCAAAAGCTCTGGCATGCCCTGAGATGGAGCTAAAGCATGGAGCAACAGCCCCGATCTCCACCAGCTCCAAGAGCAGCAGTCAGGGCAATAGGCAGCCCATGGTCACTGGCTACAGCCGGGAGAGGTGGGAAAAGCAGGACTGGGGCTGAGAACGGGAAGAGGCAGCCCTGAGCCAGACACAGGTGGAAGAACGGCTGGCCTGGAGGGAACAACCCTGGCTAACATTCTTCCAACAAAGCCTCCACAGAAGTACCATTTGGCTCCCATGGGCACCAGGAGCACAGCCAGGTGATGCTCCTCTGGGAGCAGTTTCTGCATTTAGACCTTTCCAGTCCCAAGGATGGAGACAGCACTGAAGTCATTACACAGCCCTAGAGAATGAGCAAAACACAGGCAACCAGCTGAGGCTCCTCAAACACAAACTACTCACTGACACAGGACAGGCACTGCCCATCCTGACCAACACTCCTGTGATACAATGTGGACTAAGAGACCTCTAGGTAAAGGCCACTTTAGTGGTTTTTCAAATTTGATTCCTTATGCAGCTCATGATGAAGGAAAATATTTCAGTTCTGTGAAATGGAAGTATAAAGAATAGCTAGTCATTTTTTAAACTCCTCCTCTGGGTATAATACTTTTAAAATCTGTGAGGAAATTTGGATGAGGAAGGAAATTTTATTAATTCTTAAACTTTTATTTTATATTTAATGCTGCTGTTTAATTGAAAGCAGAGAACAGCATTTAATACTCTCTCCCACTAGCCAAAAAAAGAAATGGGCTCTCTAGTCTTTTGAGGCTGCACTGAAACAAATATCTTCATTGCTATTGCACTTTTATGATGTAGTTTTTCCTTGCTGTCTTATTTCAACAAAATCATATTTTTAAAGAAAATAAAAACAAAGTGGCACATGTATAACACAACAGAAAAAAAACATATTAATAACTTTCATTGTGTTTTTTCCCCTGGTTTAATAACATTTGCTATTTTATCTTTATTGAATGCACATTAAGCAAAGAGACTTGTCAGTATATAGAGAACAATACAGTTCCTGTTGTTTCACTGTGGTATTTAGTATATGGGCTGTCAACACTATGGAATGATACTGTTTATGGGAAATAACAGGAGAAAGAAAATATAATATGATCAACCAAAAGAACATTAAAATGCAATATTCTTCAGGACATCATTTCATTGCTCAGGGAAAATGCAAAATTAACTTTTAGTTTAATTTACATACTATTATGTTTGGAGTGTGTAACAGACTTCACTGGTCTAATAATATGCCAACTATTTGATAAAATCATATTTCAGAAGTAGGGTTTTTTTAATACAAGTATCAAAAACCATGAAATGTGTTGGCATTAGTTATGGAGAGTTATTCAGCTAGAGTATTGGTTCATAAGCTGGAATATTCATATGCTAATATTCTTGCAGATTAATTTTACATGGGGAACTCTCTGGGAACCAATACAGAGGCCAGTCTGTCCTGTTGAAAATGTCCCAGCCCAGCTCTCTTATCTCCTTACATGCTACAATTCTCCTCTTAACATAACATTTACCATCTCTGTGCTCTTGGCCCCTCATAAAAAAACTTCATGAGTGCACACCTACATACAGTCTCATAAAAGCCAGTTTAACTGAACATTTCTATCTCTTAAAAGAAAAAAAATTAATTTGGAGCATTTCAATATTAGAGTTTAAGGCCAAGTGAGAACACTCAACTGCACAAAAGTCTGAGAACCTGCAAAACATACAAGGCAAAGAGAAACTACCAGATTAATCCTTGTGAGCCAAATATCTGCTTCTGACAAAAGCACAAAAATGTGACTAAAATGTGACTCCATCTGACTTAGAGAAACTGAAAGACATAATCTGATGAACTGAAAGTTGAACAAGGCAGTTATATCTTTACTAATTATTTTAGTAACTGCTAAGGTGTGTAAATGTCTACCACCCAGAGGATAGTTTAGAGGGGAAGCACAGAGAGCCACCCTGGAGGCACTTCCTACAATGGCCTGGTGCCACATGGCACTAAGTGACTAAGCTGTCTCCTACTTCACAACCCACCCATAAACCCATGTCTAGTCACCTAGCTCCTCTCTGGCTAAATGATTACTGCTTTGGTATTATTAAATATGTTCTTGTAATGCTTGAAACTGTTCTTGGTGCTACACATTTCTGGACTTTGTCTATGTATCACTTCCAAAAATAACCAATTTACCTACGCACCATCTGGACACTCCGTGTTCACCTCCTTAACCTTTTGTTATTCTGTGATTCTACTACAGTCACCAAAACAAGCCAGCCTGAGCTTCACAAGTTATTTCTCACAGTCCTGACACTTCAAAATTCCTGCACTCCAGCTGATTATAGGCTGCCAGTTATATTGCCCAAAGTCTCATAATAAAGAATGAAATGTGTAGTTACAAGGCAGCAACTCTACAGAGTCATAAATTTTGATTGGTGGATATAATTGCTATTCAGTAAGATTACATACACGATATTACTTGGAAAGCAGATACAGAAAATGCCCCGGGGAGAGAATATATATCTTAAGTATGGCAATATTAACAAAACCAGTATGAAATAAACACAAGCTGAAGGCAAAATTAAACATTATCTGTCAAAAGATAAATATCACATTTCCATATACAAAGAGACGAGCAGGAGAAAAAAAGAAGTGACAAAATGGGGAGAAGTGGGCTCTACAGAGGTTGCAGACAATGTGATATCATTTGGACAGAGAGAGGTTTTAACAGGTAGGCTCACATCAGGTACCTCAGATTCCTAGAATCATACAATAGTTTGGGTTGGAAGGGACCTCAATGATCATCTCGTTCCAACCACCCTGCCATGAGCAGAGACACCTTCCATTAGCCCAGGTTGCCTGAAGTCCCATCCAATCTGATTTTGAACACTTCAAGGGATGCAGCCTGGGATACAGCTGGCCTTCCGGGCTGTCACACACATGGCTGGGTCACAACCAGCTGCCAGGTTATTTTAGTAATCTAAGTCAGATACCTTTAGAGTCAGCTCCTTCTTTCCAGTCACTGTGTAAGACTTAGCTCCCCCAAGGGATGCTTCTAAATTAAATAGCAAAAAAGTAGCTTTAACTATGTAATGTAGTACATATAACCTTTCTAAAAGTGCCTAAAATTTCTGTCACAGGGCATGATATGCCTACACTCTGTATGGACAAACACGTAAAGATCATCATTATGCAAAACCATTAATAAAGTGCATTAATAGAAAAAGAAATCCTACTAATATGGTTTGAGATTTGCCTTTGCTGGATATTTTCCGGATTAAACATTTAATGAATATTTTTACCTGCACCTTCAGTTCCTTTTTGGCATTGATTTAGACAAAAACTATCACTTCAGAGTATGTTTTCTCAATAAAAACATGCCTCTCATCTAAACAGTCCTGTTCTGTTAGACAAGGTAATGTTTTATTTCCCTTGCTTAAGGCCGAGGAGCTCTTCAAAAGACCACAAAAAAATAGTGCTTGATGGACAAGGCCATAGATGCTCAAAGCCTGAATAGTTAGCATGCAGTTAAAGGAGCTCCTCAGCATGACTTGACTTAATTGCTGCAGGCCTGGTGAAGTAACACAGCAGTCAGCCCACAGTCATGGGGCACATTCTGCCAATCCACCAAATTCATCAATTCAAGTAATCAGAGCTTGACCTGACTGCCAAATGCTGCTCCACACTAGGCTCCGACCAACCCGGGTAATGGTACCAATATTCTGAGGGCTGCTATCCAGTCACTGAATTCCATGGGAAAATCATGTTTAATTTATGTGTTTGAGTGTTCGACTTGATGGACTCATTACAAAAAGCAAAGCATGAAATGTGCAATTACATTTATCCATAATATGTTCCCATTATTTTTTCCATGTGCTATCGGCTTGCGTTATTTGCTCTTACTGCATTATTACCTACAGCAAAGTAGGCAGAACATCAAAACCCTTTACAGAGAATACCACACACTCTCTTTGCTTGCTGAACTCCCCAGCAGGGGCTATACCAACTCCACAAAAGCTCTTCAGGTGGAAGAGGTTATTCAGTGTCATTGTGCACTGACACTGTTCTATGTACATGAGTCCCTACTTGCAGGTTTCAGTTTACAGCTTACTGGTTCTGAGGAAGAGGGGAGCACAAAAGAAAGCAATGATTTCACGTTTACTAAGAAATCACATCCAAGCCCATCTATTCTTCACAGCTACAAAAAACAAAAACAAAACAAAAAAACCCAAACAAACAAAGAACAAACAAACAAAAAAACCCAAAAAAACAACAAGCCATCAAATTCCATCATTTGCCAACTCCTGTGTTAAATGAGACTGCAGGAAAGGGATCAATCAGCACTCCCCTTCATCCTTACAGGCCTCCCTATAAGGCATAGTTTTACTCAGTGCATCACTGGGGCAGGATTAAATATCAACTGCACTCAGTGATGTTATTTCCACAGACAACTTTAATGGGTTCTGTGAGACCGGTTGAAGTCTCATTTGTGGGCATGAACCAGAGGTACCCCAGCTTCACACAAATAACCTGCTGCAGCCTGTCTCTCTGTCTTTGGATGAAATATACATCACAAGTGATTCATATTCATGCATTTCTTCAAACAAGTACAACTTCCTCAGACAAAAAACAGCATTCACACCTCCCTAGAGAAGATAGGATCACCTTTCAGACTCTTTCTTTTTTCCTTTCTCTCTGATGAAATTGATCACATGAAAGAAGAGTTGAAAGAGAGCATATTCCCCATTCTTCTATTACCAGAAAATGCTTTTGTTGGTTTTCCAGAAAATTTCACAGAAACATTCATGTTTGTGTAGGAAAGAGGCAGTTTTGTGTAGGAAAGAGAATTCCCTCTTGAGATGAAAACACAGTGGTAAAAAACAATGTTTAAGGAATCATAATAATTGTTTATAATAGCAGTCATTACCTAAACATTCTAGCAGCATACTCCCGCTCCTTTTTCCTTCCTTTTCTTCCCATAAAACTGCCACAGACTTTCTAAAATGTTTAAAACTGACTTTTCTAGTCAGTTCTACTTCTTGCTCTGTGACCTGAAATAATGGGCTTCATATCATAGAGTCACAGAATAATGAGGTTGGAAGAGACCTCTAAAATCACCGAGTCCAACCCAGCCCTAACACCTCAACTAGACTATAGCACCAAGTGCCATATCCAGTCTTTTTTTAAACACATCCAGAGATGGTGATTCTACCACCTCCTTGGGAAAAGCATTCCAGTACTTTATTATTCTTTTGGTGAAAAATTTTTTCCTAATATCCAACCTATACCTTCCCTGACATAGCTTGAGACTGTATCCTCTGGTTCTGTCAGTTGCTGCCCGATGGAAGAGACCGACCCCACCTGTCCACAACCTCCCTTCAGGAAGTTGTAGAGAGCAATAGCATCACCTCTAAGCCTCCTCTTCTCCAGGCTAAACAACCACAGTTACTTAAAATATATGAAATTAATTGTGCAGAGATATATAACGCCTATTAAATTATTTTATGTGTTTCCAAAATCACTAGAAGATAAACTAAGTTCAAAACAAAAACCAATGAGTAACCCTTTTCCCTGAAAACTCATTTCATTACACAGAAATAATTCTTTATGAGCTTCTGGCAGCTGGAGCCTTGGGTTGAACTTCCAACCATAGCAATAATTAAAAACCCACATGAGAACTGGTACACACAATGAACACTCAATGACAGAGAGCAAAAATCAATTATCCCCACTGCTGAGGCCCTGCAGAAGTACTTCTGGCCATCATTCCTTCCCAATGACAAGACCACATTAACACCTTTTTTGGCAAATGTACCTGCACTTCTC
The DNA here is from genome assembly GCF_036417665.1 of Passer domesticus. Classification (NCBI taxonomy): domain Eukaryota; kingdom Metazoa; phylum Chordata; class Aves; order Passeriformes; family Passeridae; genus Passer; species Passer domesticus. The sequence goes on from NC_087474.1 coordinate 96,403,704, forward strand.
TTTGTTGCTTTTTCTAACAAAGAAGCAAGGCTGCTACTGGAAGCCAGTGGTAAAGTTATTCTCCAATAGAAGTTCTTCATACAAGGTTCCCCACAGACATTTAAAACCCTTGATACCCTTCTACCATCCAGCAAAAAGTCCAGGAAGAAATAGTGAACATCAATTTCAGGGATGTAAGAACAAGTGAAGCATAAATTTCCATTCAGCATAAATTTGATCTTTCAGGGAAAAATATGTGAAACCAAATGACCACATTACCGAGAGGAACTGCGCATAAATTTAAAGACTGTGGAATGAAGAGTGTGAGTGAGGACTTCAGTAGAAACCACACTGATAAGATGAGATGTCTAAAAAGTTTCTCCTGGCCCACAGTGGGCAGTTGTTTGCTACAACACTCATCAGCTAAGCTACCTCCATATTAAAAACAAGCAGGTTGTTCGTTAGTCTGTTTGCTCACACCAGAACAGCGTTTCAGAATTTTCTTCCTAGTAAGAAACCACATCTCAACCTCTAGACTGTTTTTCCATGACCAGTGTATTCTCATATCTCCATGTCAGCATTGTTGTGCTTTATCTGTCTTCAGCCACTCAGCTTTAACAGGTATTTCTCCCAGTAGCATCTCTCTACCTCCTCTGGCTAAAACTGCTGCGTTCCTTTATTCCTAATAAATGGTAATTCCAAAAACTCATTTCAATCCCAGCCATAACCTCTTCCAGCTGGAAGCCCTTTCTCTGGGAGCAACAGAGGATTGGCGAGGAGGAGTGGGGGAGCAGAACTCAGAATTTTGGAAACCTAAACTGTCCCTAACTTTACTGGAAAAACACCTCATTAGACCAACACATCCAGATTTCTTGGGTTACACTCCTAATTGTTATTCCTGATTTACACTCCTAAATGATTATAGTGTTGTCAGAACAAAAAACCAGCATTATTAAACCAAGGAAAGGTCTCAATGCTTTAAATGCCCATATAATGCTTGACCGAGATTTCCTGTATCTCATTTTCACCAGTGAGCAGCCGTCAACAAAAAGTGAAACCACAAACACGAGACAGTAAGAATGGTTAAAATGTTAAGCGTAGGAGCTTCAGTATCACTACTGAGTAAATACTTAACACTTAATACAAACAATTTACTTTTAATGAGGCAGAGAAAATACTGAGATTCCATTAGGGAGATAATAAGTATGCATAAAAAACTATGTATAAGATTTTCTTCTGCATAAGTATTGGGTTAATCTAAGTATTTTTCCATCATAAACCTTCTGGATCCAAGTTCCCACAGATTAACTTATACTTTATAGTAATTTGATCCCAAACTGCTCTCTCAGGTGAAACTATTCAACTATAAACAGACCAACCTAAAAGGTAAGATTATACTCAATTGCTTTACCTCTACTAAAGTTCATTGACCACATTAGCTATGCAGATATTAATAATAGAACTCATTAAATAACCTTATTTTTTAAAATAATAATTATTTTGTAAATTTTTTGAGGACTGATTGTTATTTATTGATACTTCCACAAAATTGTAATACTTCAGTACAAAAGGCATCTCCTTTTGTAAATTTTGGAAAAGAAAATTGTTTCCACTCAAAAAAAATCACATAGACATAAGTTTCTCTAAATAAAATTTAACAGGTATGCAATTAAACATTGGCATAAATGTTCTGTTACTACCTCATTTTAATCAACCTAAATTAGTTTCCACAGGTTATGTTCCATTTCTTAGGGGCATTCCCAAGCATAGATTCAAATACCCAGCAAAGATTTTCAGAAATGTTCTAGGAACAAAAAAATACATTTATCAAAAAATACTGTTATAGGAAACCAAAGGTTTTAATTTTGAAACAGTTTAGCAACTGTAAAGATTTGCTAACTAGTTCTGACAAAAATACCAGCTTGCTAATGAGTAGGTTCTGAAAAGAGCAGTATATGTGAAAAATTCTAGTTAACATACCTGCTTTAAATACAAATAACAGCATGCAGTTTCTAGATACTCAATTTATTTTAAAGTTTCCTGATATCCATATTAAAGGTTTCTAAAACAAAACTAAAATTCCCTTCTTGAGCTATTGGCACAAACATGTAATTTATAACCATCTTCCTTAAAGAATGGCCAGCATGTGACTCAACTTTTGGATGTTTGGTGATTACTTTGAATCTGACTTTGGGCAGCAACAATCCACAGTTGGTCACTGCCATAAAACTGTTTAGAAGGAGGAGTTTGTGGCCCTTCAAGAGACATCACTTTGCATGGGGTACACATACAGCACCTTCAGAGGATAGGCTCTCTGAACTCAAAGGGCTGCAACCCCAAAAAAAAAAGTATTTTCCAAAGTCCAGTGACTCAAAAGGACCCCATGCAGACTCTGATTGCATTTCTGCTGTACTAAAGTGAATAACCAAAGCAGAACTTTGCCTTCAGGTCACAGAGACCTCAACTCTGCAAAGAGAAACAAACTCCACTCGAACATGAGAACACACATCAAGGTTTCCAAAGCCTTTGAAGTAATTATGAGTAAATCTGAGTTAAACCATTAACAAATAAACTATAACCAGTACTTCCTAAACCTTTCTGATTCCAGGCCAAGTTAAAGAGCTGGGTTAGACTTCGCAGAAGCCCAAATGACCTTTGAAACAAGTGAAATTTTCTTTTCTTTAATCAAAAGCTTTGGACTGCTAATACAGCTGTATCTTCATCTGGCACCTACAGAACATATTCTGTCTCTAGGGTATGCATGCACACTCAAAAATCCAGGTATCAATTTTAAAAGTGCAACATTTGTAATAACCCATAGACAGAGCAGTAGGAGTGCTGTAATAACAGGCTAAAGTAACAGAATCTCAAAATCCCACAAACCAATTTACTAGAGTCAGTTATATCAAATGAAGAACTGCTCCAGAGGTGTGTTTAAGGCATCCAGATGATTCTTTATTTCCTCCTAGCATATATTGTACACCTTTATTTACAAATATGCACAATGTGCCTGTGTACGCAGTGCTGAGATGGGTATATGAATATATGCAAATAAGTATCCCCTTTGGAGGATAATTAGTGTTTTCCTGTTGCTTCTCGTAGCAGAACATAAGGAAAAGCAGATGTGAGCCTGAAGACTCTCTTCCCTTACAGCTCTTTTCCATTTTCTCTTCTCTAGCGCTTCTCCAACTGTACATTTTGATATTTTTGGCAAAGTCATAACCTAGAAGCCATCACATCTGCTTTCAATTAAAATCAACATCTAGAGAACATCATCAACACTCAACAAAAACAAAACCAACTTTCAGTAACAATACACTAGCTGCAGTTACCAGTGAGTATCTTTGCAGAGACTCAGGCACATTTCTAATTTGAATAAATTTGCATCCGCTATAGAGTTCCATTACTGGGGACTGAGTTAAAATCCTGCTCAGCTCAATGCAAGTCTACTCAGTCAACTACTCCTTTGCATCTTCGTTTATCAGAATGCTCTATGTTTAAATGAAAGTAGAGTATTTGGGGCACCAGTGAAGTTAGTCCAATTTAAGTTCATACCAAGAGATACAAATATCTGAGCATCACAAAAACCCAATGACAGCCTGACACTACTAATAGAAATATACAGAATTTCATTATTGGTAGCAACCTTACCTTGGATAACTTTGGCTACAAAAATGAGTTTCACCATACCTTGTTTTTTGGTTTTTTTAACGGACCCAGCAATAAAGCAATTACTACATCATCCCAGTTTTATAAGCTTCACTAGGTCAACATACAATTTGTCTCAATCACAGGGCTTCTTTCAATACTAATGACTTTCAAAATTAAAGAGAATTATAATTTCATCATAAATTATTCAAAATACTAAATAAAAATGGCCTCAATAACACAGATTAGCTTTGGAAATGAGTAAAAATATTATGCAAGGAAAAACAAATATGCCAGTTTACCTAATCTCTGATGTCTGAGCTTAAATTCACAACTCTGCCCCAACACCAGCTATTGCACTTTGCCTCATAGCATCTAAGAAAACATGATGTATTTAAAAATCAAGGTCTTCCCCCACAATATATATTTAATACTTGTATAATGCTTGAATAAATGACAAGACCAGACACAATGTTCATACAACATATCTTACTCAATTTCTGACACAAGATACTTGAAAATGCAACCTAGATAAAATTACATATGGCATACACTGCTTCCAGAAGTGATACAGGACTGAATTCCAAGTATGGGTAGCAATGTGGAGACTCCTCCATAACTAGCACAGCCACATGGAAGTGCTAGAGCTTCTGGAATTCCTTAGGCAAGCCAAAGGCTGCTCTTTTAAGTGAGGTGAGCATTATTTATGATAATGAATTGTCTAATTAATAATGAACAGTATTAACATAATTGGAAAAGTAATATAATTTGCTATTATTTCCAAGCTAATTTATGCACTGTTAATTTTCAAATACATCTTCAGACTTGCTACAAGTAGAGGTAACATCTCAGAATACTTAGCTCAGAATACTGAGCTTCTGTAATGAGTTCTTTTTATACCCTCAACATTTCTACTTTTTGTTGAATTTGCGCCTGCAGACATTTTATTACCATATTTCCCCAAAGCAAGACAACAATAGCACATTTGGTTCCCATAACTTGCATTCTAAAGCTACTTATTAAGATGAAATAAACTTGTAATTCTGTTTATTTTTAGCAAAACTTCATGAACATTTTTCACCAGGAAAAACCTAAATATATCAACACCACTTTCTAAAATAGTAAATAAAGGTTCCTAGAGGAGCACACAAAGGCCAGGGTAGGGCTCAGGGCTTTGAAAACTGTAAGGGAAAGCAACATACCTCTAAGCAAAGGAACAACAAAACAAAACTGGTTAAATAAAAATTTTAAAATTAGTATGTTCGCATGCCCTCCTTTGTGTCCTTAGTTACAGCTGCCTCAAGAAGAATGCAATTTCTAAAGAACTGTAAGATCACAACTATTGTAAATCTGGTTCAGTAAGATATCTCAATCTGCCCATCACATTTCAAATTAGACTATTAAAAATTCAAACAACTAATGGGAAAAAATTATGGGTCACAATACCCTGAAACAGTGGGAACTCAAAAAAACGCATCTAACTCAGTGCATACAACAAATGTTTCTACACGCTTCATTCCAGATCTACTTACTTCCAAAAACTCCTCTCCAAACTTGTGCCACAAATACTGGAATGCAAATGATCCCTATCATGTCATATAATCACCACCCTAACAAAACGAATGACTCCCCAACAGTAAACCAAGAATGAGCCCAGGCAACCAGCTACACAAAACGCTGGTTTCATGTGAGATTACTGCATTGAGGAAGTTTGTTTCCACATGGAAAGCAAGTATTCCTCAATATTTTGTACAGACACCAGATATCTGGTACTTTGCCTCCACAGAAAATTAGGATAAGGTGAACCTTGTGGGATCAGTCATTGTACAGCGTATACAGAGGTTTGGGGTTTTTTACTACAGAGCAAACTACTGGGCTTCTCTTTTCCCATTTCTTCTGACTGAGAGACAAGAAGAAAGGTATTAAGGGCAATTTTTTTCCCAAGCCTCCTCTGTGCTCTTTTTCCCCTACTCCCCTTCCAATTTGAAACAGTTTTCTTCCTTCTGCTGTGAAAGATGATGCTTTGTGTTCTCACCACAGTGAGAGTAAAATTCACAGATTTAGAGAGAGACACCCATGCATTTATATTTTTTGTCTACATTTGTATATATACTCATTGTAACGACTGCTCAGTGGAAAGACAATAAGAAACAACCAGTTTTGACAGGAATAGATTCTTCCCTATATATTTTTTTTTTTCCTCTAGTGTTTCTTTTTTTCTAAAATACTACTGTCTACAAGCCAGGAACCCCAGCCAGCATATATCCAGAGACTATATATGTTAGACTAGACTGCTGTTTTCTTCTGAATCATTCCACATGGAATACACAGTGCAGTGGAGCAGACTCCACATATGCAATACTGCTATATCTCACTTGAATTAAGAACCTAAACAGTAAAGTTTCTCCTCTGGATTCAGCTATTTCTGTTCTACAACTAAGCAGAAATTCTATCTACAGTAAAAAAAAAACCAAAAAAAAAAAAAAAAACCACCAGCAAAAAAAAAAAAAAAAAACAACAAAAAAAAACCCCAAAACAACAAGGACAAAAAAGAATGCCCAAACAAACAAACCAAACAAAAAAGGAGATATGTAGTGACTAGAATGACCTCAATTTCTGTAGCTAGATTATAAAACAAACCAACCAATCAAGCAAACACCACTTACACACAGAATCTCTTATAATAAAGTAAAAGACCCAAGAGACTCCCTTCTATGCTTCACCCCTCATACCCGGAAGATCTTAAAATTATATTATAAATATCAATTTTACTCATTTTAGAAATTATCATGCTTTTTCAATACATGTAACAATCCAAATAATTTTAAAATACACAATACATTCTTTAAACATAAAATTTAGGAAGCATTTGAAGAAGTGGGAACTAGGCAGAGACAGTTTGCCTGAATACCTCACTCTTTATAAATCATTCCACATGTAAGACTGAGGAGAGATAATTGTAAATTAACAGCTATTTGATTAGTTTAGTGCCTAATCACATTCCTACAACTAGAATGGATGGAAACAGAAATTATGGACACTAGAGGCTGAATGTATCCACAAGGTATCCAGCACTCAGATTTGAAGATCTGATCAGACACTTTTGGAGACATGACAGCTGTCATGAGATTATTTGGTACTGTTTCCCCCACTTCAGTGGCACTGAAGTTCATCCAGAAAGCATTGCAGCGTAATCCTTGTGACACTTTACAAGTACACCTATCCCTCTCTGTACTTGCAGAAATGAAAGAAAAACTGAATAAAGTTCTGATGGTAACAGCTCTTTAATCTCACAAGAGCTGTCACGCTCAGTGATGCAAAGCCTGGATAATCGACTGAGTGCCTTCAAACAAGCATTACACACTGTGAACTCGACATCCAAAGGAAAAGAGGTTTTCATAATTTTTTTTTTAATGGGTAACTTTAGCACCCATGATCTAAAAAGCCTGATTTGCCTTTCATTATTGTTAATCAGGATATAAATATGCCAACAAAAGATGTTGGTTTTAAATTTGACACTGGGGGCGCTGAGAAGGGAAGATTTCTTCAACCCTTGAAAAGCACCTGAATGAAACTCACAAAAATAAAGTATTGAACTAACTCATTAGAATTTATACTTTTTCATCATTCACAAAGTACTCAACCTCATACTATTACAGACTTCTAAGCACAACCAAGAGGATGAGTTGAGAGAAGTAGATGGCTTCAATCCCCTGAGAGCATTTTACTGGAGTACCCCCATCCCCCAGGCAAGATGATATTGAAAAACAAGGGATGGAGGGATGATTTGTTACAGCCTACATCTCAAGGAAGCTGCCCACAGGGCCACATGAAGGGTTTGTCTCCTGTCTTCCAGTCTCTCCCAGTGGATCAGTAGAAACTGGGATGATGTCAGTGCTCCCTAGAAGGCAGCCCTGGTTCCACAGCCCTGTGGTGCAGTGATGCTTCCTGTCCTCTGCAGATGAGCTTCACCAAGCCTGATCATGAGGCAGCTCCTAACAATCCCATCATGACTTTCTCACTCATTCACAGAAGTTTGGTTTCTTTCCAATCTGTAGTTCACGACAAAAGATCAGTTTAAATTCTACTTTCCAAACAAATACACTTAGGCCTCTACAGAAATAGAGGATGGAAAGTCTTTTTACAGAGGCTTTGAGGAATGTAACTGAAGTGACTTGAACTCTTGATCAACCCTTCTCAAGGAAAATATTTAACAGGAACAAATCCTAAATTGTTAGTATCTGAGAGGAAAAAAGGTGCTTCCCAAGGAAGACTTCCTTTACGTTGGAGTTACAGTTGCAGTGTTCCGTCCATAGGAGAACCACTTCAATGCATGGTAATCTCCTCCATGCTGTAGAGCCATCAGCTATGTTTGAGTACATCGATAGCTGCTATTCTAATTGATTAACAGCTAAATTTCCATGTAACCCAAAATCAGAACCTTTACTCTTTCTGCAGAAGAAAAACAAATCATTAATGTTCTGATCATTAGACAAGTTAACCTATTACTCTGAAAGTGACCCTGAAGGACAAAGGACAGATAAAGCTGCTGGTGCTATGGCTTTTTATTAAAATTCCAGTTTAGAGAGTTTCACCTGAGCATGAATTTTGAATAATTTCACTGAAATCCACGAGTCATTTATCAAAAAAACCCTCAGATTTATAGCTGTGGTTTCAAGAAGACCTGTATCAAAGACAATGAGGGAGGGAGGAAGGGAGACTGCTTCTCACTAGGACTCAAGCTTTGCAATTTAAGATTGCTTCTGGGGATATTTATCCACAGAAAGTGATTTTCCTTTTAAAATTGCCATAGTTTTGTCCCTTCTGTATTTTTGGTCTTGGTGAGTTTGGAGTGATACTAAGACAATTCATAGATGAAACATTGACTAAAAAGCTAACAATTTGTAAAAAGAGGGCTTCATTTCATTACCAGAAAAAAAATCTGTCAGGGACATGTACCTCAGTCATATCAGAAATGGAAAAAAAAACTAAATGGAAAGGAATTTATGGGTCCCAGACACATGGGCTGCTCTGTCCCCAGAAAAAGTGAGCTGCAGTGCCATTCAGAGGTGTCACACATTTATTTCCTTAGTCTACCTTAAAAGTATACCTTTTGAGTCACTCCTTAAAGGTTATTTTTGCATTTTAATGTTTCTCGCATGTAATTTTATGTTACCCAAATCATAGCTTACAAGGATTTTTGTTTATTTCTTATGTAGTACAAGTCTTCCAAGTCACTTCTGATGAATTTAAATGGCAGATATTTTCATGCACTTATAGTGGTATTAAATTATCTCCTTTTTAGAAGGGCAAAGAGTCCTCCCTCATTTGTAATATCAGGCTGTCTTAGCAGCATTGTACCTTCCACTAAATATCCGTGCTAAGGTAGTAAGAAGAGGAACATTATCATATGCTACACTTCATGACAACCTTCCATGATACCTCCAAGGTCATCGACTCCAAACTGTGACCAATCCCCATTTTGTAAACTAAAGCACAGCACTGTGCCACACTCCAGTCATTTCTTCAACACCTCCAGGGATGGTGACACCATCACTTCCCTGAGCAGCCAATTCCAATTCTTCGGGAATTGGCTCATTAATCAAATGCTTCATCTGTTGTGAACACAAACTATACCAACAACAGAGTGCAATTACCTGCATACAGTTTTGTCGAACATTAGTTTGCTCAGCTTCCCAGCTAAGCAATACCAGTGAGCTGGTGTGTGGGGAGGAGAAGGCAACATGTCTGTGGATGGTAAAAGCTTCTTTTTCATGCAGTCTTTTATTTTGGGATATTCAGTCTGCTAGGTAGGGAATTCTTGCTTGGTATCAACTTTCATTTATCTTTTTTTTATCCAGTCTCACGAGAAGGCAAGGTGCATTATCAAAGCAAATTGTCCATCACAGCTGAGATTGGGGAAGGTATTACAAAAAGAAATGCCACTCTGCTCATTGGGCTTACACACACCTAAATTGATTAAATATATATATAAATATATATATATAAATATATCTTATATAAGAAATATTTTCCTAGTGTGCGATGAATCAAATACGATGACAGATTTAAAGAAAGTTGCATTCTGCCAGAGCAGCCAAGTAACATTTTGTTTTTAGACAATTCTAACTATTTAACATTAAAATAAATTATAGGCAGGCATGCAAATAACAAAAATGCAACTCTGAGACACATTTAATAAGCTACACTCCTCAATAAATTGGGAAATGTACAGCACAGCAGATGAACAGGGTATTTACTCAACAGCAGTACAAAGTTTTTTTCTTCCTTTTTTATAAAGAAAGGTAACATATGCTGAAACCCGGTGCTGATATCATCAGTTCCAAATTACTGAATTATGACATCTTTAATGTGCTGTGTGGCATGAACATAAACATGAAAAATCCTGGGCTCCAATTTCTTCCTCTGGAAGAAATTACAGGAGAAACTTCCTGATGACTGCATAACTTCACCTGACCCTTTCATAAGTTTGCAAAGGGGTACACACAGTGATATTTGGTATTTAATTGTGCAGTAATGAAATTAATTCACACACCATTAATTTAATTAATGAATATTTCTTCAAATAAGCTTCCTGTCATCTTTCCAAATTTTAATTTGGAACATTATTCTGCACATTGGCAGAAGAAATAAGCTTAGTTGTATAATTATCCCTCACAGCTAACGATGTCACCAAAATATCACATCCTTGTGATCACATCTCTCTCTTTTAGGAAGACCATGACAAAACCCCTGTCCAGTTGTGTTCTTAGCTTTCTTTTAAAAGCATTTTAGATCCTGGTGCTCCAGGGACTAATCTCAATGACCACAGAAACATCTGTTTCTTACTTCTCATGTGAAAGCCACACTCCCTTGGCTGCTAAAAGGAACCATGAGTGAGTCAGGACAATGCTGAAAGCAAGAAGGAGAAATAGAAGACTGTGGAGGAATAAGCCTAGCCTTCCAATTTAATACATGTATTTCACATACTAGGGGAAAAAAAAAAGAGGAATTTTGCACTTTCCTACATGACACTCTTGCAGAGCTGCCTAACTGGGGCACATCCCCATTTCAGGCATCTCACAGACCATCACTTCTCCACAGGAGAGCAGAATGTGAAGGGACAAAGGGCACGAAGGCAGAGGATCTATCCAGGCTGATACAAATACTGGCAGGAGCCAAAAAACTTGACTCACTAGCAATTAAACTAATTAAATCTGACTTTTGAATGCTTTGTGGCCTGTATTTACACCTCCTTGTCCTACTATACCTGTTTCTCTGTAACTCTGACCTCCCTGTCTTACACCTTCAGTCTTGACACCACCCTTTTCCTAATTGCCTCCTCAAAACATATTCCCTTCTACCAAATGTGACAGAAGCCAGTCAGTGGTTCTCAGTATGCAGACATGGTAACACTAATAGCATGATTAACTTTAGAAGAGAAAATAATTTTACCAACCCCAAGCTGGGGTTGGTAAAACATACTCCTAAAACAATTTTATTTTGTTTTAGTTCGCTTGTAAAGTTCAGGGAATAAAAAAAAACCCAAAAAACAAAAAACAAACAAACAAAAAAAACCCACAATACAAGCCCACTTTACAAGTACTTCAGTGTCACACAAAGCAAAACATCTACATTGTTGGCTTCGGCCAAGAATGAGTAATAAAGAACCTGAGGCATTTGGACGCTCATCCTATTTCCTAAATATCCTCTCCGACTTAAGCATCCTACTGGCTTCCTGTTCTCCAAACACATTGTGCTGTCCACACATTTATCAATCTCATATCACTGTTTTTTACTATGCAGTGCTCTGCACTATGGCTTTCCTAAATTCAGTGACAGTCTTCACATCCAAGCAATGCCTCTACAGCATCTCTCTGATACCAGGCATGCAATGAATTAAGCTGATCAACAAAAACTGACTTCTCACCTCTCCATTTGTCTCTTTGTCCTTACACAGGGAGCACCCCTGAATTCTAACAAGCAGTGCAGAAATGGGAATTCCTACCCTAACATCCAATGGAAATTTCAAGGGCACCAGATTCCAGGTTCTGATTTGGAAGAAGAAATTCCAGTATAAATGCAGGAACATCAGAAGCAGATCACTTCTGCTGGAAGCATACATACACACAATCTTTAATTTATAATCTTATATTTAACACTGAGAAAAAAAATCCATGATCACACAGAAACATATAGAAATAGGCTGGGAAGCAATCAATATACATCTCATATATATCAACATCACAACAACCCAAGAGGACAAACAGAGGACTCTAAAAGGACGCAAAGGAAACAGAAGGAAGAAAGCTGCCAGTACAAACTGTAGGGGCACAACCAACACCAAGGAAGGTTTCAAGCATCTGCAGCCCTTTATTACTCTTCAGTCCAACCTTTTATATCCTTCATCTCACATGCCTTACACCTGTGTGCCCTCTGTGCCCTTTGGAATTGGTCAGCACACCTCGGCACTCCATTACCTTCAATGCTGCTCACCTGTCCTGCACAGCTGTACCCACTGGGGATGAGGCTCCCACAGCCCCACTCCCAATTACCACAAACTGTGTGCCTACAATAGAAAGCACCACTGATGTGGTGTTTTGTAGGAAAATGACACTGGTGCTTTTCCAGTTTTTGAGTAAGAGATAAAAAGTATCTTGTGCTCTTCTAAGTAGAACATCTGCCTGTTTCAATACTTTCAAATACTAATATACATCTTGTACAGGCATTAATTTAGAAGATAATGTATCTTTTAATTAAAAGCGCAACTTTTTAGAAAATGGGTGGCTGATACCCTGAAGCATCTGTGGAGTTCCATAAATTATCTTCCCAAATCTAATATTTTTTCACATCTACATATTGACTTAAAAAAATCTAATGTCTATTGTAGCAGGCACAAGGCCTGCAAGGCCCTGGAGATCAGAAGCCTGAGCTAGGAAATACCAAAGTCAGCATGACTAAGGTTTTAGAAGCCCCTCTCTTCCGCCTTTCGGACCCTGTTATCTCTCTGTACATCCATAGGTCACTTTCCCCTGACCCTTACTATTGGACAGTTTTCAATCCCCCTATAAGGTATAAAAACCCCTAGCTCTGCCCGGTTCGGCAGAGGAGAGCTGTCAATGGACCCTTCGCGGAGACCCCAATAAAGAACCCTGCGGAACCCACACAGCGCTGCTCTCTCTCTCTCTGCGTCTGCTGCGGCGATACCCAGGGTGACGGCCCCAGGCATGCTGAAAGAGCTGAAATCACTAATGAGCTGAGCTGCAAATCACTATAGCTTGCCTGGGCTGCCTGAACCCCCCGCTGGGCGATCCTGGACCCTCCGTGAGCTATCCTGGACAACCGGCCTCCCCGCTGGGCTTCTGCCCCTGGGGGCCATAGTCTATATATGATTATTTCTTCTTGTAAAGAATCTAGTCCCAACTGATTAACTATTTATTTCTAAAATACCACTGAATATTTGGAGTTCATGTCAGCTGTATCAAGTTTATAGGGGTTTGGGACTTTGCTTTCCTGCTCCACGTTTCTTTTTTTTTTCCACTGACTAAACTTCAAGTAACTAAAACTGTTTTCCATACTGAAATATTACAATGACAACATCATTGACTACTCTTCATTTAGAGCTATGTCCATCATTAACAGCAACTGAAAAATCAGTCCTGCACAGAGTAGACCATCTTATGAAATACAATGTAAGGAATTCCTTAACACTACTTGTTACTTCCATGTAGGCAGAGGAAAACATCTGAAACTAACACAGAGCTATTGTTACTGCATTTGGGACTAAACACTCTTTATGCTCAACACATGCTTCCTCTTTGATATCAATTCCTTAGATAAGAGCTTATGTAGATAACTGCTGCTGACTTGAAATCACCAGGAAGCATTAAAGCTTTACATGAGCATACATATGTTTTATTTTTACAAAACAACTCTCATTAGTTGTGCAGTTACACTTCCCATACTACAGCTTCTTTTCACAATACCTTCTTTTCACAATACCTTCTCCACCCACTGAAAGTATCTTCCCAGATGCCTTCTAGCATTTCAGACTGTCCAACAGCAGCTTCCTTTTCCCCTCCAAATAAAAATAAATAGGCGCTTCACAAAATCAAATCATATTCTGGTGGAGAGGCTACAGAGAACAGGAGCAGGTTACCAGAGATGCCACAGCCACTGAGGAGGAGAGTGAAAGGGCCTCAGTCCTGGTAGAAAGAGGAGCTCTCAGCTTTAAACGCCAAATGGAAATGTTTAGAAGATGTTTCCTCTGTTCAGGATGAGCTAGAGATAAGGAAACTCAAGACTTTTTCTCTAGCACAATTAGCATCTCTTCTAGTCTACACAGGATCTTCCAGTGAGACAATAAAAAGAAGCCTTCCCCCACACATTGCTTTTGCTGTCTTTGTGTGGGAGAAGCAAGCACTGGATTAACATTAACATATGCCAATATCTGCATGTGGGAGAAATAATTTGTCCTTTCCAGGAGATGCTGTCTCAACTCTGGCCAGCAATGGGTGGGTGTGCTTCAGGGAATTCACAGTAAGCACTGCACCTGACCATAAAATGGCACATGCCTTGTTTCTAGTTTATGATAGTCTTGAAACAAAAATTAATTAAAATAAACTTATCCCTCACTATCAAACTGGTTTTTACAGAATAAGATCAAATTTGCCTCCTTGGTCAAAGCCCAATACTGCTCAAAGAACTAAAAGATTTGCTGAAAACTCACTCAGTCTTCAGCAAGAAAAAAATCAGATTAAAAGGAAAAGATTCATCCACAGATAAAAATTATGAATAGTTTCAGTTAAGAAATCAGCAGAGTAACACATACACATATATCTGTTCACACAGATTGAACAGAATGGTCTTACAAAAAGCAAAACAAAACAAACAAGCAAACCAACCCCCACAAAAGCAGTCATTTTAGGATGCAAATTTTTTTTTAATTTTTTTTCCCCAAAATAAAGAAAAAGCCTCAGGCACAACACTGGTAGAATCTCTGGTTGACAAGGCAAACCTAAATTTGCAATCAAGAGGTGAGCACGACTCTTGAGGCTCACAGTCCACTTATCTTCACAAGTTTCATAAAGTGTGAGCATCAGCTACCTATCAACAAAATTACTCTGAGTTGACACATCAGAATGCATTTCTTACTTCTGAAGTTCACCCAAAAAAACCTAGATTACCCTAAAGGTGACAAAACAGACTTCTCTGTTCTCAAAGGACAGAGATGAACTTTGCTAACAGAGCTGCTGAGGACTTAACTGCAGAGATCTACTTTCACATTCTTGTACTCACAGGAAAAGTCACTACACAAATAATTACCAGCAATATGAGTAAAAAAAGACTTATTTTTGTGTAAGGTCAGATCCAAAACCCAGGTATTCCTTAAATGAACAGTACAATAAGCCCTCGTACAGGTGACCAGTTCATGGGACATCATTGTAGTCTCAAAGAAACAAAGGCCAATTCTGTTACTCAAAGCTCAGTCTGCCTTCCCTTTTTGTTTGACAGACAATTTCATTATTATTGTTAGTTGTATGTAATCACACATATCACAAATGTTCATACTACTATGGTAAGACATGATGCTGAAGTAGAGGACAGTGACATTAAATGGGACAGTCCATCTCAAGCTCACCTAAAGACTATCTTCCAACAGCCTGTAGCCCTCAAAGAATCCCTGATTCCTATTATATCCTGGGGTTTTTTTGGAGGATGAATATCCACTGCTTACTGCTCTTAGAAAGCTCCCACTGAACTACCACAGCTATATTAGACAAGAATACTGGCACACAACTTAAAATGGAAAGGTATCTTGTGATTAAATGCTGCATCCAAATCACATGTCAGCTTTTTCTTTTTTAAAACCCTGATACAAACTGAAGCTGGTATTTTCCTTGCTATGATAAACATCACAGAAGCATATTCATCCCCATTACTTAACAACAGAACCTACAAACTCCTGCTGGTTTCTTTATCCATTTCTAAAGCACAATTTAAAATCCTACACTGCAGATAAGGGTACGCTGCTCACAAGATTAAAGTCAAGGTCACATATTGCACATACGCTGCTGCCTGTGAAACAGCGATCTGTTTCACAGACTCCACATATATTTTTAGAAAGGGCTGCTCTAGTCATCAGCTAGCAGCCTTTGAATTACAGAAGCGAAGATAAACTTTGGCTTAAAAGGGAAAATTTAAGTCTTCTGTGCCAAAACAGACAGACCCCTGCTGATTTAAGGAAGTAAAGTAGTTCTTTTTATCTCTTCACAAAACCTGAAGGGGAAATCCCCAACACACTGAGTATGAACCTTACTTTCCTTTTGATGGAGCTAAGAGTGAAATTCCCCAAGACTTGATACAACCACAAGTGGACCACCTTTGAGAAATGCTGGCTTCACAGTATGCCTGGTGGCTAAGCTGGTGCTCCCTCCAGACATCTGTTGCACCTTCTGCACAACAGGCATCTGTGTAACTATTCATACTAAAGCTACAACAGAAGCACCAGCACTATGTAAGCAATGGTCTGTAGCAGAAAAGATTTCTGCCTTTCCCAGGGAACACCATTTGCACAATATGTCCATAGTGGATGCTACAAACTATTAGTAATCAGGAAAAAGTGAATACATTGATACACAATAATTACTACCACATGATGCTCATAAAAAAATGACACTTCCTAAATCAAACATTAGGCTTAATTCATGGGTATCTAGAAGGAGACTCCAAAAATTCTGTTCACACAAAAAAGTGAGCAGCAAAATCTGGATTTTTAACCAGCTTTAATGACTGAAAGATCTTTAAGGCATGCCCCAAATAAACAGGGCACAGGCTGAGAGAGTGAGGATGTTCAGCCTGGAGAAGAGAAGGCTCCAAGGAGACCTTGTAGCACCTTCCAGTACCTAAAGAAGGCTTACAGGAGAGGCGGAGAGGGCATGTGCTGTTAGGACAAAGGCATGTACTCACAGAACAAAGGGGAATGGATTCAAACTGGAAGAGAGTAAGTTTAGATTAGCTGTTTAGAAGAAATTCTTTACAATAATGGGAGTGAGGGACTGAAACAGGTTGCCTGGAGATGTTGTGGACTCCTCATCCCTGGAGATGTGCAGGGCCAGCCTGGGTGGGGCTTTGAGTGATTTGGTCTAGTAGAAGGTATCCCTGTCCATGGCAGGGGGGTTGGAACTAGATGATCATTAAGGTCCCTTCCAACCCAAACCACTCTATGATTCCTGTTAGCTCCCTAAAATAGCACATGTTCTCTTTTGCCCAGTGAAACTAGTTAAGATTGTTCTTTGCTAGAAGGGACAAAACTGCAGCAGCTTTGTGCAGTAAGGAGACTCCATGAACAGCTAGAAGGTGCAGAGATCAACACCATGAAAAGGTAGAAGTTCCTATAGTGAATCACTGTTTGTACAATCAGGACTTAACCAAAGAGCAGATCCAAAGCCACCACAGATGAAAAACTTCTACCTCATCCTGCAACCTGCATGTTCTGACAGGCCACTGAAAATGCTTGAGCAGCTAAAAGCTAGTTTTTGTAAGTCACTTGGAGAAGGTTCCTTTATTTACTATTGCTGCCACTGACCCATACATTAGCCGCCCGTTCTTTGCCTTGTTTCTGCAAGACATCAAAATTGAGAGCTTTAGAAGGCTTTTCATTACATCAACATCAGTGTGTTGAGACCTTTGGCAAGTGGGGGTACATGGCTAAATGAAAGGAGGCCAATAAATAAATAAAAGTAGTGTGCTTGTCATGCACGGTGCTCCGCTGTCAGCCAGTTCCTGGAGTCTGTCCTGAACTAGTTCAATTAGTCAACTTTGAGACAAAGAGACGTGTTAGGCAGGGGACATTAGGCTAGGAACCTGTCCCTGGCCACCTTTCATTTGGCACTGCTGGCATCGCTTGAAGGCAGCAGTTCCTGACCAAAAATGTGTCACTGTTTTTCAGACAAAAAGTCCCAGAGAGGACACCACATGCATGCACAGCAATCAGTTAAGTTTCTTCACAGACACTGAGTTTCCTCACAGAGGTGAAAAGCTTGCATGATGAAAAAGATGAATGGATGACAATTTGTGAATTAGATAACACGTTAAAATTCCAAGGGGGCAATCAAAAATAAGGAATTTGCAGCCTTACCACAGGTGATCACATAATTATGTAATTTTGATTAGCTAAGATTATTGAAGATTCTACTTTATACCCTGTATTTGTTCATCTGTTTCTAGAAATATTCTAGGTTATCTACAGCTTATTTCAGCAGGCTGCAGAACTCAGAAGACTACATTAGCAAAACCATTTTTAAATGGAAGAAAACTCCTACTGCTCTGCCTTGGCAGTAATCTCCCTCTGGGAACCACACTAATCCACCAGACATCATTCATTAACAGATACACTTTATTTAAAAACTGGGGAGCCTCTGAGAAATGAGCCTGATTCTCAGGAGTTTTTAAAACTCATCTGTTTAAAGGCCTAAACAATGCTTCGGTTACAAAATAGCCACTTTTCAGAATTTATGTCTAAATTTTGGACAAGCAACATCTGCTGTTCAGACTTTCACTGATTAACTACTATGTCTAATAACACACTGTGATACTGACTTACTAAATCACTAAAGTGCTGCTTAAGTTTTTTTTTTCACATTCCTCTAGAGGCCAAGTATGCCTCCATTCAATCTAAACACCTGTGTATGAGAAGGTCCACTCTTGTATTCAATCACCAAAATTTGGTGAAATTACAAAAATAAAAAGAGCAGTAACACAAACCTCTCAAGAGAAAGAGTGGCCTAAATAACAGCTATGGGGCATCCAAACTGATGCTAGTTACTCCACTCTCTATCTGGGGCTTTCCTAATCCTAAGATTTTTCAAGTGCCAATACCATAAGCATTGATACTTCTTTAAACAGAACAAATTACTGTCATATAATCATGTGAAAAATGTGTATTTTATGATTGGCTTTTCACAAGTATTAAAATTAATATTGTATGTGTTATGTTAGAAAGTTATGCTGTATTAATTTTCTTAAGTAGTGTATTAAATATAGTTTTAGGTTATAACATAATGCTAAAATAGAAACTATGCTATGCAAGATATTTGTTTAAGAAAGGACTCACAGCAGATAGAAGCCACAGGACAACTAAATCTTTCAGAGAAAGGGAATTTATTGCTCCCTTATCAGCAGAAAACTAACTTCTTCCCACCTCGCTCAGACAGGAAGATGGCATCAGGATTAAGAGGAAGAAGTTGACAGTGACCAGACAGAATCCTGGTTTGATGGAATTTATGCATCATGTATGAGATGTATGAATATGCAACAGGCAATTGTTTTTAAGGGTTAATCCTCTGTTAACGGGTGTCCTTTTTCGGGCTTGTGTTGCCCAGAAAAAGGTACCTGGATGTCTGTATCTCTTTGTTTTTATTGTCTCATATTGTCCTAATCTGAAGTGTTCACATTTTATTACTCTAATTATATTACTATTTTTATAACCATTTTATTACTATTAAACTTTTAAATTTTTAAAAACAAGCGATTGGCGTTTTTCACAATCATATAACTATCGTGATTATATTTGAAGTAGTATGCACAGGGACGTTTAATGCTGGAGGGATAGTAAAAGTAGGTCACAAACACCTTGATAACTATAAGCTTTCACTAGAAATGGGTTGATTTACTATTACAATGTCTCTCCTTCACCTCCCAAGGCCCCTCTTCATAACCATATCGACATCCTGTTACTGAATCCATGGCACCTTTGAGGCGTTTGTGCTGGAGGGAGGAGGACAGGGACGAGAGGGAGGAGAGGGAGGAGAGGGACAGCCGCCTCTCGCCTGCTCACCGTGCCGCAGAAATCACTGCAGCGAGCTGAGCCCAGCGCTCGCTGACAGCGTCCCCGCCCCTGCCGCCGCTTCCCCGCACCAGAGCAGCCCCGCCCGGCGCCGATTCGAGCCGGGAATGGCCCGGGCCTGCCCGCCCCCGGCCCGCCCCCGGTACCTCGCAGCCGGGGGAACTCGCGGTCTCGGAGCGCGCTGAGCCTGTCCCTGTCCCCGTCCCCGTGCCCGTGCCCGTAGCCGTACTCGCAGCCGGCGGGGCGGGCGGCGAGGAAGGCGCGGAAGGAGAGCGGCTGCCCGGCCATGGCTCCCCGGCCGTGCGGGGCCCGGCTCGGCTCGGCTCGGCTCGCAGCGCGGCTCCCGCCTCAGCGCAGCCTCCCCGGGCGCTGCGCTCTGGGCCCGCTCGGCTCGGCACGGCCCGGCCCGGCCCGGCCGCTCCGCCCGCCTCCCGCCCCGCCTGCCCCATGCGCTGGGCCGGTCCGGCCGGGGTGAGCCGGGCACAGAGCAGGCACAGGGAGGAGTTTCCCGTAAGGAAGAAGTTTCACGAGCGCTGGGAGATCGCTTTTGGGGGTGGTAGCAACAAGTGTACCCTCCTGTTGAGGCATGCGGTTTAAAATATTTCATGGAAAGCTCTCTTCCCTAAAATTTTCCAATTCAAGCTCAGATTTCCCTCAATGCCTCTTCCATTGCTGCTAATAGCAGAGGTCACTTTCTCGTATCTTGCACTTGGTGTACAATACTTGTGCATCACATCGAGCTGGCTCGCTTGGCCATAGATGCTGTGTGGCCGTTGCAAAGTACCACAGCCCAAAGCCAAAGGTGTGGAATGGCTTGGTCATCAGGACTATTCTCCCGTGTAAAAACCATCCCTCAAAAATCCTCTGCTTTGTCAGATACACTATAACCATATACATAATCCAAAAAAATCATAGCCAAAGGAATGTGTTTGTTGAAGGTTTTTTTTGTTTGCTTGCTTTGATTGTTGTTTCATTGTTGGGTTTTGTTTGCAGGTTTTGTTGTTTTGTTACGTTGTTTTCGTATTAATTTTTTCCTGACATACTACTCACAATGCAATGTGCAGAGTCTTAAATGACCTCCAGTGTTAGTCCAATACCAAAATAAAACTGCATGTGTCAAGATGGACCATCCGAAAACTGGTAAGGCAGACTCTCGTTAGATTGTTTGAAATGCTACTAGTGGGATGCCAGTGAAATGGGAAACTACACAGAACAAACTTCAGCCCAAACTGAACTGTAAAGATTTTCACTTATAAAGTGGGACTGAAATAAAACTATTTAGAAAATTATAAAATAAGCCTGACACAAAATATAGCATGCTAATGTGCTCCTTGCTTTATATACTAGGAATTTTTGTCTTAAACACACAGCCCTGGCTTCAGGGCATATATTTCTATAACACTATAGAAGTGTGTTTGCCCCTGATTCTCTGTTCATCATTGGGGCAGGTATATAGTGTATGACATCCCCAGGTGAAATTGTACACCTTTCAGCCAGCTGATGATTTTACCAAAACTGCCAAATAAGTTACACCTTAAACATTTCCTTCCAGATGAACAAAGCACCACTGACAAAAAAAGAGCAGTTGCTATCAAGCGGGGCAATGTTCTTGGCTGATCTCCTGAAGTCACTTTAAAAAAAAAAAACAAAACAAACAACAAAAACAAAACAACAACCAAACGAAAACCTTGCACTAAATAGCTTTAAAAATTATTTTAAAAGTTTTTGCATTGCAATTTAGGAGAATCTATGCCATCACTATGATTTATTTTTTATTGCAGGTATATGTATAAAATATCTGCTACAGATTTTCCTTAGTATTTCTAACTTCCTGTTATCAATTTACAGAGCAATTTATTTATATTGATGCATCATTCCCTCACCATTTTCGTATATTGTTTATGTCAAGTAGTTGTTTTCAATCCTTTATTGAAACTAGTTTTCCCCATCAAAACAGATGACAGAATGCAGCTTTCTGATCTTACAATAAATGCATCTTGAAGACCGAATTTCCATTCACATTTTTATATAAAATATGGTCCCTCACAATTGATTTGTGTCTCTTTTCTTCATCCTGATTTTTGAAGATTAGCCCTTTGGAAGTGACACATACATGGAGACAGTACTAACTGGGAATGTGCTCTGTTTGCACACTGTATGTAGCCTCGTGTTGATCACTGGTTATTTGGTTTCCAATAAAGTGCTTAGTTAATCCATCATAAAGAGTGAGCAGAGTCTTTAAACAATAAGAGGCATTCAGGTCACTCAGTGTCAGTATAGAAGTTTTTGTGTTTGAAAATTTCTAATTTCTAAACAAGTATAATTTCTAAACAAGTATAATTTCTAAACAACTAAATAGGCTTTACTGTTAACTCTATTTCTGAGGTAAAAACTGGTGATTTCATAGAATTTCAACATTAAGCCACAACTTTCAGTTCTGAACTTGGTCACACCCAGCTTGCCTAACCACAGCAGGACTATCCTAAGGCACATCTTACAGTGTTCTGCTTTGACAAAGCTTTTCTGACAAGGCTGCTATAAAATTCACAGAGTAATGCTGTAGATAGCCCACAGAGGCTTTGTCTCTGCCTTGGTCTACTGTATCAGCAGGAGGGGATATCCCTTCCTTGTTGTAGCCTTAGATATTAGTTCTTGAAAACTGTGAGAGTTTATGGGCTTGATTGGATATTAAAGGGTTGAGCAGTTTGGAATCATGTAACAGGAAGCATGCAGAATGGTAAGAACCAACATAACACAGTATATGTGAAAACTGCAAAATACATCTTGGAAGGGAGGGATATTGCTCTCAGGCAGAACTTTTGCCAGCAGAAAGCCGGATTCTCTTTGATCCCCCACTGACACTGAAAGCATTAGTGGAAATGAATGTTAAGGCCAGTAAATGATTGCACTGAGGTCAGCACAGGCACAGCCTCACCTTTGTGCTTCTATGTTATGAAGGTCATTATTAACTCATTGCAGCCCAGGTTACATTTGTTACCTGTTTAGGACTGACATAATCCTTCTCACTTATTCATTATATGCAAAATTTAGTTTACTCTTTTCTTTTGCACGTTGAGTCATGGAACAATAAAATACTGTTTTGCTCATTGTAGAGACAATGAGCAAAATGCATGCACTCAGTGCTCCAGCCTCTGATTAACTGATTGATCTGAAAAAATGTGCATGATCACAACTCTGATGCTGTTACTTACTAACTGAAAACAGTTTGATTTTTGGCTTTGTTGACTATAAGGAAAACTTTCTCTAAATCAGAACATGCTTACAATTAGTTACAGAAATTTCACTTATTGTATAGCTCTTTGAGATCACCAGTTATAAAAAAGCTACTACGGCACACAGAGCAAAAGTCAAGATTACAACTGCTAGTTTATTCCTATGGAAAAAACAAAACAAAAACAAAAATCCACAACAAAACAAACAAACAAAAAAACCCAAAAAACACCAAAACCAACAAAACCACAAAAAGCAAACTACACTCAGGAAAAAGACAAGACTTTTTCACTTACACCTGGTATTCTGTTTTGCACATAGATGGTTGTCTTTAGTAATGAAAACGGCCAAATTTCTCATCAAGATTAGAGGTGTCATTATGAACTGTTTAGACATTTGGTCTGAGTCAATCTTTCACTCAGGGAAAAAATAAATGAAAATCATACCTTACGTACAAACCCCCCAGCAACAGTACTCCATTTGTAGCAAAAGCAAGCATGAAAATACAGTTTTGTTGGTTTAAGTGGAAGAAGTCTTTTGATTTGAAGAACAGAAAATGCTTCAGTACTCAAAAGAGTAACTCCATCTCTGAAGTAGGCTCATAAAGACATTACTGTGAGACTTGGGGTTATTCCTAAATAACTTAATAGCTGAAGAATCACTGAGAAAACTGTCCCTGCTTGACGGCTTGCTGCATGTCCCCCAGCATTACCAGGGCTATGACTAAGAGCAACCATAGGTGCTTAGTACCACCTCAATAGCTGAGGAGAAACACTGCAGGAAGGGAATGTGAGAGGAGACAGGGAAGAGAACCCTTACACCCACTGCAGGATGCAGTGGGAAGGACACAGAACTGGCACAGTCATAATAACCCTGTAAGCCTCTGCATTCTCCAGTCCATTGTGGTCAACCACTTCCAGGACTGTACAGCCACATGCCTTAATCATTCCCCTATGAGGGCCAGCATTTCTAAACAAATCCAGATTGAGGAGACTTCTGAGCCAGCAGGACAGGTCATGCAAGAAGCTTGAGCAGAAACACAGGTGTCACAATGATTTGGTGGGACAGGTAGGATGGGTTGCCTCTCAATTCCCTGCCCTTTTTGCCCTCCCGTTCCACTAATGCTCACCATTTCCTCATAGCTTCAGCCTACATGTGCTTCCCACTTCCTCCAGCCTATTTGCAGCACACCTTCTCTTTTAGTTGTCTTTAAATTTGGCTAATCCTTGCCTACCAGTGGTGAATCCTGAGACAGATTCCCATTCCTGAAAAAAGCAGCAACTATTAAGAGATGGGAAAAAAAAATCTCTTGATAGCACAGGTGGCACATTCTGCCCCATTTTCCCACTCCTCTTCGGACCAAAAAGTGTTTTGAAACTTTAAGCTCTGGAACAGAGCTCATTTTTCTACTATTACTGACTACATCTCTTCAGTGCTTGTTGCAATCAGCCCCTGTTCTGAAGCAAACTCCAGTCCCAGCTTAGGTAGCAGGTGGTGAACATCTAACAGGCTTAGGCCATAAGCATCAATGCTCAATGGAAGTTATTTAATTCTTGCAAATTCTTCTTATTAAATGTATATTTATGTTCAAAGGTTTTAACAGTTATTAAAATATTAATTTTTGCAACAGCATGACAAAGCTTTGTGCTTCTAACAAGAATCCAAAAGTTCAAAGGAAGACTTGATGACATAAGCCACTGCTTTTAAAAGGCTGATTGTGTTGCAAGTATGATTGCATGAGTTTGACAAACAGTAGCTAGGCCATCTTTCATTAGTCATTCTGACTAAAGCAGACTTCAGTAGAAACACATCTGCATGCACCCCTTGTCACCCTAAGAGTCAGGCAGGGCACACTAGATAGAGATGGGAGAAAAACAGGATCGAATGAAACGCAAACTCAAACATGTTTTAACAAGAGGGACCAAACCCAGTGTTTTTGGCAAACCTCATACCCCCTATGGAGATCGGAAGTGAATATAGTTTGGGATTCAGGTTTTACCACTTGTCCTCACCCATAACACCTGTCCAGACAGGGCAATTTTATCATGAGTTGTCTGTTACAGTGCTGTCCACAGAAATCAACATGAATGATAATGCAGGGTTGGGTTCAAAATTATAGTCTTCATTTCATAACACACCACCATGACTAGATTTGCAAATGCTTGCAGCATACAAATACTTTTTGCTTTTAATGTAATGTATCCAGAAAATATAAACACTGTCTCTGACAGGGCTACAAGCATCGTGAAAATATTTTACACTGAATTATTAATATGGATTGGAGAGTCATAATCTTGCTGGTTGAGGCTTAGTGGTACTGACTTTAAATGGCAAAATGGCTTTTTTACAGTTACAAAATTCAAAACATTTCATATATACACATGCAGAAGTGCAAAGAAGATTTCTCTACTGCATAGTAGATGCAACACATCGCATACAGGTTGTTTATAACCATGAAGCTTATAATTTATACCTGTTATCACAAGCTACCAAAAGTCATTCCCAGCAGGTTAGCTTTAACACACTGGCAACTTTGTAAAAAAAATTAATTCTCTGTTTCTTTGAAATAATATTAGAGGCTTTAAAATGTACCTAAATATGCAATGTTTCTCATGCAACCTCCAATTTTTAAACTTTCCATTATCATTTGATTGTTCAGCTTTAAAGATTCAGAATTTTTTGTGCAGACTAAAAACCAATATGAAACAAATATGTGATGAGCTACTGTTACTAGTTGAGCTTCATTACTTTCAGTATATTGCTTTATTTATAGGGTATCCTCTGTGTCTATTAGGTAATATGTTTGACATGTCTCTTCAAATAAAAATTAAAGTGTATTTTATGCTGTTGAACAACTGTCAGAGTTTAACCCAGGCCAGAAACTAAACATCAAACAGCCACTTGCTCCCTCCCTGCAGCAGGATGGGGACCAGCTTCAAAAGAGGAACATCAAGAAAACTTGTGGGTTGAGATAAAGCCAGTTTAACAGGTGAAGCAAAAGCCATGCACACAAGGAGTGTGCACACAAAACAAGGAGTGCATTCACTACTTCCCATGAGCAGGCAAGTGTTCAGCCATGTCCAGGAAAGCAGGGCTCCATCATGTTTTTCCCACCTGGGAAAACAAACTCCGTCACTCTGAACATCCCCCACTTCTGTCTTCCCCCTGCCTTATTTGCAGAACATGACATCAGCACAAGTCTGTGGGGCTGGATGGGATGCACCCAAGGGATCCCAGGAGAGCTCACCAAACCACTTTCCATCATTTACAAAATCATACAATAACCTGAGTTGGAAGACATGCAGATGGATCATCAATTCTTTAAGTGAATGGCCTATAAGGGGATTGAATGCATGAACCTGGCATTATTTACTAGCAGCTTTGGCTAACTAGGAAGGTCTCAGGTTAGCAAATGCAACACTCATCTACTAGAAGTGTTGGAAAGAGGATATAGGGAATACAGGCCTGTCAGCCTGACCTCAGTGCCAGGGAAGGCCGTGGAGCAGTTCTTCCTGAATGCCATCACATGGCACACACAGGACAATCGGGGATCAGGCCCAGCCAGTGTGGGTTTGTACAAGGCAGGTTGACTGGACAAACTGGATCTCCATCTATGACAGTGTAACCTGACTAGAAGATGAGGGAAAGGCTGTGGGTGTTTTCTATCTAGACTTTACTAACGACTGCAACATAATTTCCGACAGCATTCTCATGGAGAAACTGGCTACTTGTGGCTTAGACAGGTGCACTGCTTACTTGGTAAAAAAACTGTCTGGATATTAAAAAAAAAAACTGGATGGCCAGGTCTGGAGAGGGGTAGTGACTGGAGTTATATCCACCTGGTGCCTATCACCAGTGTTGCCCCCCAGTACTTGGGCCAGCTCTGTTTAAATCTTTATCTGTTATGTCTGTGAGGGTATCATCAGTTGGCAGATGACAGCAGGCTGGGAAAGAGGATTGATCTGCTGGAGGGTGGGAAAACTCTACAGAGGAATCTGAATAGGCTGGATAATGTGCCAAGTTCAACAATATGAGGTTCAACAAGATGACATGCCAGGTCCTACACTTGGGTCATGATAACCCCATGCAGGGCTACAGGCTACAGAATGGCTGGAAAACAGCCCAGTGGAGAAGTACTTGGGGGTGCTTCTGGATAGGAGCTGAAAATGATCCAACAGTGTGACCAGGTGGCCAAGAACACCAAAGGCATCCTGACCTGTATCAGATATAGCGTGCCCAGCAGGACCAGGTGAGTGCTATCCCATATCTCAAATCCTGTGCTCAGTTTTGGGTTCCTCACTACAAGAATGACATTGAGGCACTGGAGCATGTCTGTAGAAGGCTAATGAAGCTGCTTAAGGGGTTTAAGCACAAGTTTTATGTGGAGAAGCTGAGAGGCCTAGGATTATTTAGCCTGGAAAAAAGGAGGCTCAAGAAGGATGTTACTGCTCTACACAACTGCCTTAAAGGAGGGTGTGGACAGGTGGGGATTAGTCTCTTGACCCTGGTAACAAGTTACAGGACAAGAGGAAATGGCCCCGAGTTGCACCAGGGAAGGTTTAGACTGGATATTAAGAAAAATTTCTTCAATAAAAGGTTATCTGATACTGGAACAGGCTGCCTAGGGAAGTGATTGAATCACTATCCCTGAAGGTATTACAAAGATAAAGTGTAGATGTGGCACTGAGGGACACGGGTCACAGGTGGATTTGGCAGTGCTGGGTTTACAGTTTGGTTAATGGTCTTGAAGGTCTTTTCCAAACTAAATAATACTATGATAAGGTGTAAGCGCTGCTCAGCAGTAACAAAACTATCTCTGTTATCAATACTATTTCCAGGACAAATCCAAAAGAACTACATACTAGCTACAAGGAAGAGAATCATTTTAACCCCAGCCAAAAACAGTTTTGACACTTCTGGCAGCACATTGAGGCATTGTGAATAGTGGTTTTGACGACAAATTTTTGCTATAGAGAATATTCCTCATAAAAATACTGATTTTCAAACAGAAGAGTCTTCATTTCAAAGACACCATTGCTTTTCCTTTCTGAATTGCAAATGGGTGGTGGGAAAATGAAGATTACTTTTGTTAATTTAAAATAATCTTATTTTTAATGAATTTTTACAGTCTTTTTTGTGCTTGTAGATGGTTTTTAAGCTATAGCAGACAGTTCACTAAATTAAAATACCCTTTGTACACACAGAATCCAACATTAGATCTAGTGGTTTGGTTTTTTTTCTTGAAAATGTTGGAAACACATTGTAAGAAGATATTGCCTCCAGTTTGGGACTAGGAGCTTTAAATAAGTAATTATTGTTGATCTTTTGTAATTTTGGCTTTTTTCAAAGTGATTTTTACTAGCCAGCAATTAAAAAAAAATGATAAAAAAATTCAATCCTGCATTTGATGGAGTCTCAACTACCTAAAATTCTTC
The DNA here is from genome assembly GCF_036417665.1 of Passer domesticus. Lineage (NCBI taxonomy): Eukaryota > Metazoa > Chordata > Aves > Passeriformes > Passeridae > Passer > Passer domesticus. The sequence continues at coordinate 96,431,844 of NC_087474.1, forward strand.
TGTACTAAATTCTGAGAAGCACTGCAGTCATCATTCATAGCTTTAGAAATATTGCTCAGGAGTCTTTTTTATGTAAGAGAGTAATTATGCCATCAGAAATGATCAGGAAGTTAGATGCAATACAATGACCAGTAGCCAGGTTTTCACACACCTATAAGCAATCTATTAGCTAAAACTGCACTGGGAGAAGGAAACCATCATATTAGTATGCATCTGTGATTCTGCAGCAGGGTGAAATAAATCTCATTAGAGAAGGGAGAGGCCCCTGGGCTTGAGAAAGTAATTATGGGACCTGAGAAAGAAAGGTCTTAGGTTGCTGTTGTGGTTTAACCCAGTAGGCAGCTGAGCACCATGCAGATGTTTGCTCAGTCCGCACCGTGTGGGATGGGGGAAAGAATCAGGAAAAAAATTATGGTTGGTGGGTTGAAATACAGATATTTTCAGGGGACAGAAAAGGAAAATAATACTTATTATAAAAGAATATACAGAACAAGTAACACAGAATCCAGTTGCTTACCACTCCCTGACCAATGCACAGCCAGGCTGTGAGCAGGGGGTTGCCACCTCCAGGCCAATCTCCCCCAGTTTTTTTGCTGACCGTGATGCTGTATGGAACGGAAGGACAACTTATTTACTGCTGGCACAAATGTTTGATTCCTAGGGGCATTTTAACACAACGCAGTGCAGCATCTCAGTCTTCTGCCACTTAGAAGCAGTCATCTCCAAATATCTCCACAGGCCCTTTCCTCTAACCTGCGAGCAGATTAAGGAATGAGCCACAGAAATCGGCTCATCAGGAAGCAATATAAACTAATAGAAACAAACCACAGACAAATAAGCTTATAAGGAAGTACATTCTGTTCAGATAATCTGTTTGTCTCAAGTCTGGCTGAAAATAAACTGCTTCCTGCAGCTGGTGTTATGAACAAGTGCACCGACAAGTGATAAATCCTGAAAGTTGGTGCTTATAGGGTTGCATAACAGTGTCCAAATCCCTAATTCAAAAGAGGAACTTGAAATCCTGCTGCACAAGGATGCTATTAACACTGAGTTCATGGTGTCTTCTGTAGTATAGGTTCCCTTAGTGCTTGTAGTTTGTTGGCAGAGTAGATGTAAAAAACAAAATGTTTAGTCTCACTGGACTGTATCCAACCTGATCAATCTGATTCCTGTGCATTTTGAGCTTTCTTCCCACTCTGTATTCACTATCAAACACATTTTAACTTAGCCCATTATCTATTTCTGGATAAAAAAGGACTGTACCATTTCACTGAGTCACAAAATTGTTTGGGTTGGAAGGGACCTTTAAAGCTCATCTTGTCTTCATCTTAAACCAGTCATCTGTCAACTAGATCGAACTGCTCAGAGTTCCATCCAACCCGGCCTTGGATGGTTCCAGGGATGGGGCATCTACCACCTCTCTGAGCAATCTGTTCCAGTGTTCCACCATTCTCATTTATGACAAAACCGCTGCCTCCCAACGCCACTGGTATCAGTGAGGGGCACTAGAAGCATTTTCTTGGACTCCAAAGACTTCAGGGTTCAGTTCAAGTCTGTGGTTTGTAATATTCAAGAACGACATTGCCTAGCCAAAGAAAAGAATAATCACATTGATTCTAAGAAGCTGATAATGGAATTGAAATTAAATTACTGCACAATGAAACTTGTGCCAATTTACAGGTCAGAGTTTGAAGTCAGTTGTGCTGCAGCAACACTACAATTCTTAAATTTCAAGCCATACTCTTTAAAAGTTTTTACTTAAATTTTTAATGCTTAGCTTTATAAAAAATTAAAAGAGAGGGAGTTTTTCTGCAATTAAGAAATACTCCATGAACTTTTAGGAGGGACTACATATTTCAAAAATTTGGGAGGAGCATTCTGTAATTGGAGTTGACACTTGTCATAGTGAACATGCACAGTTGACCCTGCCACAGTATCCCTCATCTTGCACATGGAGACACATCCTTCTACAGCATCTGACCAGCAGGCAGCAGCCCTAAGTCAGCTCTCCAGCTTGCTCAAATAGGTGGGTAGAGGAGCAGAAATAACCAGAATTTATAGTGCACAACAAAGAATCAAGGCATTTGTGAAAAGGAAGTGAAAAAGAAATGATTTCTGGCTTTCGTCATATTCATAGAAAACATTAACGCCATAAGGAAATAGGAGTATTTTGCATAAAATCAAAAAGACAGGTGAAGGACAAAGCAAGAACATTTTCAAACAAAGTCACACTGACCTGCCAACTGTCATATAATGAAAAGAAGTTAATGTCAGACCTTGACAGGCAGGTCTGAGAAACTTGTTATGCAGAAAGTGCTCAGATTTGGGGCTGGTATTTTTTGGTCCTTACAAGGCCTCTTAGAAAAGGGAAGCTCTGTAAATAAGACAAAAAGGGGAAATCCATCTTATACATGTTGTGGCATGGATATAATGAATATAAATGTAAATATATCACCCACAGCAGCAAGAAGTTACTTCTGGGATTTTCCTTTGAATGGCTGAGAGTATCCCAGCTTTTTCATATCTAGCCAAAACTGGTTTGGTGAATTTCTGTGTGCTGGCAATCTTAGAAGATTTGCTGCAGTGCTCTTGCAGCCTTGTGCTGACATCTAAAGTTCACCATTTCTAAGAATCAGAAATTCTTGAATTTATAATGAGAAGTTACTTTCACTTTGAAAAAAATGTTGCCATACAGCTTCAAATTTTTCAGCTGCCACATCATCCAAAGTAGCCCTGTTGTACATCATGTGAGTTCTTCAGTCAGTAGTCTGTGGCCAGGTGGTGACTGGAAAGATAATATACTTTGCTCAATGAAATGCAACCAAGGCTTTTTGGGCTAATTTGTACTCTAAGAATTTCTTCATAGCAGCAACTGTACAGTAATTAATATTAACAAAACCATTGATATGCAACTGCCTGCACCTAGTCAGAACTAACACTAATCCTATAAATTACAACAAGTTACATTTTTTTGTTCATTAAAACTTCATGTAAATAAAGAAAGTCACTTGTCCACATCCCAGTTTTAGTGTGGTTAATAAAAAGAAATACTTAGCTTGCAGTAAAAGAGAACTCACCACGTCAATGTTTGTAAAACTGATATTGGCAAAGGAAATAATTTATTTGCAATAATGCTCAACATTTTTGTCTCAGAATACATATCCAAAAATTGAAGAAAATAATGTGCAGAGTGTCACATTTTTCTTATGAACAGTTTGAAATATTACACAATGAGACAAGTAAAACTCCATTAAATGGAGACCAAGACCTGTCTGAGATTTTGAAATTCCCAGATCAGTTTACTCTTTGGTAATTTCATTGGTAATAACAAAATACAAGCTTGGGATCCCTACAGCAAGACATTTTTACCATGTTTCAAGATTCAGAGAAATCTTCATGGTAGTTACAGATGAAGTCAGCCCCTTTTTTCATTTCACATACTTTCTCCCTTTCTACTCAGGAGAGAGAGTTGCTCTTGTCTCAGGGATAGAGAATAAAATCTGTCTTGCTGTTAGAATTCGAAAAGTGAAATTCTTGGAATTTATACTTCTTCAAACACTTTGAAAAAATTATTAAAAACTCCAAACCTGTAATTCCAGGCTGCATAAACCCTTCTGGGCCTATGGCTGACAAATATCATACCTGCAATATTTATATTTCTTGACATATAAAGAGCACCGTATAATAAAGCCATTAATAATAGTTTTTTGGCTTACATAGTGCTTCTCAATTGAAGTTTTTAATAAAAACAGTCCACAAAGCTTAACATTCACAAGGGATTTAAAGTCTCAGTACTCCACAGTATAAACCAGCTCTTCTATAAGGCAAAAAGAACAGCAGGGGTAAAATTCTAAATTATTTCAAAATATCATTGATTTAGTTTCCTTTTGTCTATATATATATATAACTTGTCTTTCTCAGGGGCCAAACAGTGTTGTGGTCAATAAGCTAGTGATTTTTGTTCCTACTCTGTTTTTCAGACAGAAAAGCCATGAGGTATGGCTGAGATACCATTGTATATTACTAAGCTGCCTTTGAGTTGATCAGATGGAATGATTTAGATACCATCACAAACACAGACCTGCAGTATAAATTTTCCCTTCTCAATCCTATACTTTGGCCAGTAGATCACACTTGTGCTCCCTGGAGCCTAATGCCTTCAGCATTTTCACAGCTGTTGTGTAAAATATGGTAACCAGGACCACTTGTAGCACAGAAAGAAATGAAGTATTGCTACATGTATACCTCAAAGAAGTGTATATTATTCTCTTTTATTATAATCTTTCACAACATAGCTAGTGGTGCTTCTTTGTATTGTGCATTGAAAAATGTTACATTTTAAAAGTAGAAAACTAATGCAAAGAAAAAAATTTGGAGTATATTTCATATGAAAATTTCTGAAATCAGAAAACCACTAATTTTTAAAATTGCTGGTGTTCATTGCTTCATTGCAAGAAAGTGAACGATTAAAGGCATTTGTCAACTTCTATTGAGAATTAAATCTCTTCAAATAACAAGAGACTTGGTTGTCACAGTATTTGTCATAACTATCACACTACATCCTAACAGAATAATGAGCAACAATCATCTTCAGCTTGCACACATGCAATAGTCATCCCTGAAAGCTTTCCAAATCCCAGTGCAGGTGGTGCCAACAGAAAGGATCAGAAAGTGATGAACGATGCGAGAGGATACAGAGGAGTTATACTGGCAGACACAGGCAGAGGATTTTGAACAGAGCTTTATCCCCATAATGTACAGCTTTGTCCTAAGTTTCTAAGCTCTGTACTGCAGCCAGGATAAAGCCACTCATTTAGGAAACATTGCAGAAAATTTGAACATTGTGAACAAACTCCTTTCATAAATCCACTGTCACTAGAACCACAACCAGGACTTCAAATCTTTTGTAAGTCTTGGCATTTGTGAGGCAACAACATTAATACATTTGTGCTATCACATATGACTTACTGAATTAACATTATGATATTTATTACAGTAGAGTGACTCCATTTCTCATTCTTCATTTAACAGCAAAGCTGTGTCTGAAAAGCATATGTGGCAAAACTGTACCCATTAACATTATATTACCTATTGCTGAGCAAGCTATTTAATTTAGGTTTTGAGGGAACAACTCTGGTATAATCTGTTTTTCTATTTTTAACGTTATTCCTTGATTTTACTTTAAAGCACAACTCCTACTACTCTTAAGTGTTCACATTCCCTGACATACAGCTCCCCTTACCTGCAATCCATTACCCTTATTTCCACGTGTGCTCACTGCACACACAGAATCTTGCAACTAATTTGAAGTTCCTTTCTTTTAAAGAGATGAAGAACAGACTGGGGACAAGGACACTATCACACCCAGTGAGATGTAGTGTATAGCAGAAGGCTTAGTCCTTGCTCGGGAAGGCCCACACGGCATGAAGCAGAAAGCAAAATTCAGGCCTGGAAGAGCAAGATCCAAATCTGAAAAGCCTCAATAACATATATTTCTTTACAGATTAAATATTTGTGAGATTGACAAAATCAGCATTCTACAGCATGCTGCTGTGTACTGGGAAAATCAGTTAATAATGCTGGAGGAGAGAAAGAAATCAGCCAAGGGACAAAGGCCCTACAGGCCATACATCCTCCATGTGAAGCTGCTGGCATAGCTGCAATGCTGCCGTGCTGGAGAACATGTCCCAGTGCATGCTCTAACCCATATCGCTTCCCAGTGGAACAGCTGGGTGACCTGGTGACAGAAAGCACCAAGCAGTTGCTTGGCCTCCTCAAGTGATGTGCATATATAACCTAGAAGAAAGCATTTATTTTTTTTGGTAGTCTGAGTTCCTCATGCACAGCTTGAAGATGTCATTAGCAGTTCCTCTGAACTCATCTGTACTGAATTGTAAAAAATGCCTCAATATTTTTGCATTTCTGTCTGACGATAATTGGGGTTAATTGATGATAATGGTAAAGGTAATTAGTTTTAACAGGCACTAAGGCCCATAACCCAAGCCTCTTATGACAGAAATAGAACAGCAGTCAAAATGTGGCATGAGAAATAACATGGTATCATCCAGTCATCTGCAAGTGTTGGGGGGGTGGAGATTACATAAGCATTTGTATGCATTTCCATATGATTGCATGCAAACTACTTTAAATAAGGTAAAGTCTTGTGCACTGTACAGTTATTACATTTTTATTATTGATATTGCCCAAAATACAGCAATTTAGGAATTGCCAACAAACACTCCAGCATCAGGTTAGGAAGCTGGACCACGTTGTCCAGGAAGAAACAGCTCCTTGAACTATTGTTTTACACTAGACGAAGGGGTCAGTGCCAAGGTAAATCTTTCACTTTTCCGTATGTTCCCCCACCCCCTCCAAATTTTATGAAGCATCCAAGCATCCCATTTGAGAATAGAAGAGAAAGCAAAGTCAAAAGCAGAAGTTACCATTCTTCAGACTAGTACAGCAGCTTGAAATCCTGCAAAATTAAAATACTCTGTCTCACTTGGTCTTTCCACACAGCCCTCCCAATGCCTCCCCCGGCAAGGGTTTGCTCATTGTTGGCCTGGCTCCTCTTGGGCTCACATCAGGGTTTTTAGGGTTTGCCACCTTAACAGTGAATTGAGGTGACCCATGACAGCTGTACCCACCAGCCACCACCCATGTTCCTGCTGATCAGCTGAGACTGGCCTACACACGGTGTGCTGGGACCCATTTCCACACATTTTTAAAAGTACTATTTTACTGCAGTATTGGGGTGGGTGGGGGAGGAAGTGGAAGAACCAAAAATCACTATTAGTCCAGTTTTTAATGCAACTACAGAAAAGCCTAGAAATGGGTGAATCTATTAGTCTGTGAAATTCATCAGGGTGTAGGGAAAATCACATATCCCATTTGGATCTTAAGAGCAGCTTTAATTGTAGAGTCAGCACAGAGCAATCATTTCATACTAAGGTTAATGAAATCCACGTTTTTAAAATCAACTTGTTCCAGAAAGCCTGACAAATATTTAAGAATGAAACACAAATATTTGAGAAGAAACAGGATTCTAAGGTATGTGTTCTAAGGTTGAAGGGAAGATGACAGTTCCCAGAACTATGGCATTGAGATTTCTTGGCTAGGCTGATGCGAGGTGACTGGGGTGTAATCACAGTGTGACAAGGAAAGTTTACAGTTCAACGGCATAAAAGCCTGATCTTAAATTTTCCTAAAGTCTTTAAAACAGATATTAAAATAATAATGCAGGCAGCAAGCACTTGTAATCCCACTGAGCTCAATTACTTTTGAATGTGCTCAGCACTTTTGAACACTAAGCTATTTATTTACTTGTCTATGTGTATGTACAGACACATTTCTGTATCTTGTTTTAGACAAGCAAAAACAGGGTTTAATCTTTCCACTGTCTTTCCCTAAAATGCTATTATATCTCCTTTTAAAGTAATAGGCCCCCTTCATTCTTTTTTCATGGGAATAATCTGTGTTTCAAACACCAACAGCAAGACAAACCAGAGACATCATTTTACAACTTCAGTGTCACCTACTTGAGCCTCGAGCATGAAAGCTGGATAGCCACTTCACATAGTTGCAGGGCAAACATGAGTGAAAGGTGATTGTAAGGCCAGTTTAGCCTTGAGACTGAGAAATTATGTGACTGTTAGCAAGGTGTCCTATCTCTCACCTATTTTCCCCAAACAGCTTTCAATCTACTGATAGCTGCACATAACTAAGTTGAATTGTTATGCAGCTATGTTATACCCCTGCCCTGCTTACAGGAGCACTGAATTCAATCCAAGGATTTTTAAATGTTTTGTGAATGCTGGCACTATAAACATCATCACAGTTGCCCTGTAAAAGGAATTGGGCATTGCTACCATACAACACATTTCAAGGTCACCAGGGAACTTTTTGGGAGGCATGGGTATACTGCCAATTGTGTAGGCTCATCTAAGATACTGTAAATTAATAGGCCATAAGACCAAAAGTAACTGGCTATAATCCTGTACCTACACTCTGCAATACATATTAGAGGATTCCCCTGAATTAATTTATGTCTAAATAAGGTTTTGGTGGAAAAAGAGGCCCCACAATCTTGATACGGCAGTTTCCAGTTTTGTGCAATCTAAAAAAATCTCAGGCAAGGTGCTCCAACTTCCAATGACCTCATGGCTAAAAATTAAAGGACAGATCAGCTTTGCCATAACAGATTATAATCAAGTATTATCATTGTTCTCCAAAATACACACATGAATGTTAATATTCTAATATATTTGATACAATTTACATATGTATGTATATATATATATATATCTAAAACAACATTTTCCAATGAAAACATCATAAATACAAAGTTCCATTAAAAACTGTGATATTTCAGATATTCAGGTAAATTCTCTACATAGTTTAGTGTCATTTATGCTGTATGCAAGACCGATAGCATTATTGCTTGTGAAAAACCAGACATGAGCAATCAGAATCCTTATAAAATGTCATCTTGATGCTGCCTCTTAACATTCCATCTAGCACAGCGTTCATGTTTCAATTCACTTTAGAGGCTACTTCGCAAGAAATATTTTCCAGAAATTTTGTGAGTAGAAGATAATATACAATAGTGAATCTATTAATATTTATGGTTCCAGGAAACTCGTGGCAGAAGAGGTTTCCAAATTAAGCCAAATGTCTCCTTGAACCAGGCATCAAGAACATCAGCAGAAATGCTAATATGAACCCTTGCCAGTGGCACAGTCATGAATCTCCAGGCTTAGATTGAAGACAACGAGCCCTTTTAGTATATTTAGAAACATAGAGTGTTGTGGCAAGTTTAAAACCAAAACCCTTTCTCCTTGCTATATGAATAACGTCTTTCCTTTTGCTATTTATTTCTGGTTTTGAATCAGAGCAAGAACATCCCTCCAGCCTCTGATTTCACTGTTTTTCTGAGCCTTCAGGAGCTGGAGGATTTACTTTTTATCACCGGCCCCAAACAGTGCCTGGCAGGATGCAGCTGCAGTGACAAGCTCTCTATCAGGAAAACCTGGAGCACCCAAGTTGTTCTTTGTATCTTCACTTTTGAGGGCCAGCTTTAATGTTAAAATAGAGTACCACTTAAAAACTAAGATGACAACGCTAACTTCCTCTGGGAATAGTTTAGATCTTCAGGTGTCTTTAAAAGGAATTCTTGATGCATTTTTACTAAAATGGCTCCCCTTAGAATGTTTTACTCCAGGAAGCCAGTATTTTTTCATCTCCTTTGACTCTGAGGATAAGACAGGCTACTAAGGTGGGCTGGGTGGGAAAAGGCAAAGAGATGGGTTCAAGTTCCCTGATTTTGATGAGATGAGCACTCACTATCCAGAGAAGATGTAAAGAAACCAAAAACATTTATTGTGCACTATTTCATCTCCAAGTTGATTAAACAATTTCCAGGGAAGTAGTTTTCTACTGAAAGATGCCAAGTCAATGAAATTTAAATGTCTTGTAATATTATTATAAAATGCTGACAAAAAGTTATCACAGCATTTTGATACACTTCCAGCAGTTTGTTTGTAAACACACAAAACCCAAACGTGCACTTACAATGTGACATTTTCACTGTGATTTGTATTGTTGAAATTTCTCATCCTAATCTAGGAAAAAATTAAATTTTGATAAATCCTGCCATTAAAAAAAAAAAAAAAAAAAAAAAGAGGCCATTCTATTCTTTGACAAACTCAATTTAGTGTATCTCCATAAATGCACCAGAGATTTGTCTGGTTTGCAAATAATCTTTCCTTGTGCCTTTCCTTATCCAATTCTTCATAATCCCAATGGGTTATTTTTCAAGAATACTCATTAGTCAAATGTTTTTTGCTAAATTTCATCCTGAGCTATCCTGCCTAGCCTAAAGGTTTCTGATTGTGCTTTATGTGACAGTTATCCTCTCCTTTGCCTTTGAAATGTTCTATGAATGGTTCTTAACAAACAATTCTGTTGATAAAGTACAAGAAAAAGAAATCAAAGCATTTCTCAGCAGTGGTACCTCTGCAGGGCAAATAGGAATAAAGCACAGTGAAAATATATTCATGTCACTCAAATTAGAAGATGGGAATCTGAAAGTGCTGTGTACAAGACATTGTGAAAAAAGCCACCAGTTGAACATAGGTTCATTTCAGGAAAGCGCTATATTCCACGAGAAATAACTATCCCACTAGAAGCAGGTTTTGAGATCTAAATTACTATCTTCTGGCTTGTGAAAGTTAGTCTTATATTAATTAATAGGTTGCAGGTAGAAGTACGGGAAAAAAAAAAAATCAGAAATATGGATAAAAAATTTCTCTGAACGGAGTTTGCATTGATACTAAATACTGAAAAGCCAGGAATTTCTGGAGTTAATAGCTGCCTTTCTGAAAAGCTTAATCAATATGAGTAAAAATTTAGGGCCATTATCTTTGAGATCTGAGTGTTACTGGCAAAAAACTATATTGAATATGGCACAAACATAATATTTGGTATAAAAATTGGAATTCTGTCCTAAAAACAATAAATTAAAGAGGAAGAAACAGTCCCGTTGATCATCCTAGAAGGGTCATCTGAGTTTTTTAGCAAGCAGCTCACCTCTTCAACCTCTTCATGTTGTTTAAAATCAGTAAAGAATGCTTTATTTCATTATCAGACTCACCACCTCAGTCCTGGGGGATCTGGACAGGTGTCTGGTAACAAGCATGCTGTAAAGCAGAACTAGAGTAATTCTAATGAATATTATTTCAGATATAATCTGTCTTTATATAGCATTAGGCTAGGAAAATAGCAAAACTGAATTATATCCACCCACACTCGGGTTAGCCTTCAGGTTTTAATATTGTGTGATTTAACACATCTGATACCATCGACACAAGGCTGTTGTGCTACAGAAAAACAATACACAGGCAATATTTTAACTGACTGATATCAAGCCCCTAAGTTGTAAATTGGCTGCACAACAAGTTCCACAGGTAAAAAAAAAAAGTCACTAGTTTGATGCTGAGGTAATGGTTAAGAAGCAGAGTATACCACAGGTACACAGTAAGGCCTGTTTTGTTCAGTATCTTCATCAGCAGATTCGATAGCAACAGCACACCTCAGCAGATCTCTAAGGAGATTCAGCCTAGAAAGTGCTGATAAACTTGGGGACTGAGCTGTGAGAGACCAAAATGTTAAAGGTGAATGGCTCAGGCAAAAGCAGTGGGTGCTTTGCTGACAATGTGCAAGGAAACAGCCCAGGTTCCAGGGCAGGCACAGCAGAAGATGACCATGACAAATAAAACTTTGCTTAGCAGCAAGCTGGTTTTGAGACAGATGAGCAAATAAGAGGCCATTTGACACTGAGGCCAATAAGCTTCTGTGAAGTGGGATAGTGCTTTTTTTGTCTTGCCAATGTCCTCCCCATCACAACTGGCTCAGATGTGAAAAGTCGCCCTCCTGTTTACACACAAGCCTGAGAGTGTTCGTGCCCTCTGATGGGGCATAATTGGCTTCACTACAGTGACCTGAGAGGCAGCAGTCATGTCTTAGAGAGTATCATAAACCATCAAAGAGTCCCAGAGTGCCCCTAGACTAATTTCCAGGGCTTTCTACTGGAGGACTGTGCATGATCCATGGTGCTGCATCACACAGTGTTAAATTCACCCCTAGGGGAGATACCTGAGTGTTCCCACATAGCCCGAGTACATATTAACACATTGAACTTCTCTTATCCTTTTTTTCCTTTCTCGTTTATCTCCTAGATTCTTCTTCTTGAAATATAATGCGAGCCAGACTAAAAAATTCCAGTCATTGCCTTAATAAGTGCCTTAAATTGTCTGGATTAATTGAAGTTCACTAAGTTAAAGCTTATAAAGTACCTCATTTTGGATGTTATTTTAAAATTTGCCAAGTACCTTATTCTATCTTAGTTTTCTAAAGTTTGCAAGTAAAAGTTTGTTATTGAAGCTCCTGAGAAATTTTGATTTTCTCCTGTGCATCACCTAGGGTGAATCAAATAACCTTCTCCTATACCCACTGAGCATATCAAGGTATAACATGAACCAACACATGCCTCAAGGAGATCAGCAAGAAGCCCAGAGAATTACACTGGGGATCAGGGGATCCCATTTGTCAGCACAGCTAGAAGAGAGCTGGATGAGGAGCAGTCCTGCTAAAATGGGTTGGGACATTTCAGTCAACACTAGGTAAAACATGAGCTAACTCTGTGCTATCAATGCAGGAAACTGGTGCTGGACTGCCTCAGGTGGGGCTTTCCTCTTTGCCATGGAGACTGCAGTTGGAATTTTGTGTCCTGGTTTCAGCATCCCTGTTAAAAAATTATGCTGGGGAACTAAAGGAGAACACAATATGTTGCTGTCAGGATGTCTGGGGACTAGAGCTGCTCCTCAGAAGCTGTGTGCCTAAATACACGGCTCAGTCTGGTGAAGAGAAGACGAAGGTTAATTTGCTAGTAGCACACAGCTGCATGAAAGAGTTAAAAGCCAATGGAACCAACCTCTTCCCAGCAATGGCAGAAATGTGTAAAATAAGGGGAAATGGCCAAGACCTTCAGCTTGAGGAGTCCAAATGGCACAACAAGAAAAATTTCTTTATGAGGAGAATAGCATAGCACAGGAATGAGTTAATTGGAGACAATGACAACTTTTGAACTATTTTCTTCCTTGGCTAGAGAAAATAATTGATAAAATATGTTGAGAACACATGCTCTGAAGTGGCTGAAGTGGATGGTGCTTTGGGCAGCAGTTGGAGCAGGCTGCCTGCAGAGACCCATAACAGCAACACTTCTATGGCTGTGCCATAGTGCTGATGGTGTGTCTGCAGCGCTTGCCAAGGGCACAGGGCTGGCTTAACCCAGTTCTCCTCCCTCTTTTCCAGCTGAAAGATCTGTCATAACAGACAACTCTTCTTTCATCTCTCGACTGATCTAATTTTTCCAACACTAACACCAACCTACTTTGGGAGCATGTGAGGCAACACTTATGGAGTGCCTCAAAGCAATCCTTGAAAAGCTCCCAGTCAGCAAAACAACTGTGCATCTATTCCTGCCACCTTCATTAATATGCTCTAGATTTAGTGAATTCTTGCTGATTTTCACAGGAGTGTTCATCGTAGATCTAGGGTAGTAAGAAGGCCTTAATATAGATGGCCTGTATTTCCACCTCCAGCAAGAGTGAATGAAGGTTTTCACATCTATAGCATTTAAATGTCATAGTAAACACTGCTCCAGAAACACTTTTATTAGAATAAAAATTTGAAAGCATCTTTAGTTCTGTTCAGCTTTAATTTTCCCATTTCCCTGGGGTATTCTTAATGGTAATGAAAATGTTTAAGAAAAAAATTTTTTTTTAAAGTTTCAGACTTCTTGAGTCTGCTTTTTGGACACTTTTCTAGGGAACAAGTTTCCTTAACAGGAAAACAAAGGGGGATTAATATACACTAAAGAGAAACTCTCTCTCCAAAATATAAAATAATTTCTGGTTTTGAAGATTTCATTTATTTCTCTTAGGGATGACATAAAAATACAGGATTGAACTTAACACAGATGTTTCAGTTGTTACATTCTGAAATATTCTTTGTGGATGGAAATTTTACACAGTGTCTCTTGTTACCGACATGAGACAAAGATATCATTCAATCTTGTCATTACTGTCATTAATCAGAAAGTTATCCTCACACAAGATAATCCTGCTTCATTCCACTTCAAAATTTCAAGCTCATGCTTGAAATCATTAAAAAGGCAACATTTATGCACAGCAATATATAATTGCTAATTTTTAGAAAATATAAGGGATTTACCATAAGCTTTTTTTTTCCTGTATTAATTTCTATTTTTCATTACATGGGTTCTTTTCCTATATATCTGATCAGATGTGGAAATACACAGTGTAAGCAATACCAATACTCCTTTTTCTTCCTATTTTCAGAACTGACCCTCCTCCTTTGAGACTTGAGAAAGTGATGGCCTTACATCCTATCAGCTATAAGTCTGCAAGGTTTTACCATACAGTGCTCCAAACCAAAATGAGGGGTAAAATGTCCAATTAGTCACTGTGCTTAAGCTTAGAAACACATCTCTGCTGTGGTTTAACCCCAGCCAGACAATATGCCCTGCACAGCTGCTTGCTCATTCTTCTACCAACAGGTCCAGGGAGAGAATAGGAAAAGGTAGAAAACATATGGATTGAGATAAAGACAGTTAATAGGGAAACAAAAAGCTGTGTACAGAAGCAAAGCAAAATAAGGAATAAATTTACTGCTTTCTATGGGCAGGCAGGTGTTCAGAAATTGTGAGGAGAGCAGGGTCCCATCACATATAACAGTGACTTGGGAAGGCAAACACCATCACTCCAAATGTTCCCTCTTTCCTCCTTCTTCTCCCCAGCTGTACATACTGAGCATGATGTTTTATAACCTGGAATATCACTTTGGTCAGTTTGGGTCACCTGTCCTGGCTGTGTCTCTGCCCAGTTTCCCACTCACCCCAACTTCCTGCAAGTGTGGCAGCATGGAAAGCAGCAAAGGCCTTGGCTGTATGGAAGTCCTGTTTAGAAATAACAGAAACATCTCCATATTATTAGCTCTGTGTCCAGCATAAATCCAAAACATGACACAACTTAAATTTACATTTAAAATTAGTTAACCTTAGTTTCATGAGAAATTTAGGTGATTTTCCACAAAAATAAAGAATTGTAATGAACTGGTACAGTTCCTCAAATATTGAAAGTTTGAACCATTACTATATTCTATTCTTTTCCTATTCTTCCTGAAAGAATTAAATTATTGGAAAATGCTATGCTTTTTCATTAGATATATCCTGAAAAGGGAAAGCAGGACCTTATATTGTGCCCATAATTTGTCCCCTTTTAAAGTTCCACTTTCTTTCATGAAAGTGGAACCTATTAAAAACGTCTAAATAATCACTTGCCCTGTTTTCAAAAGATATAACAAAGTCAAAGAATTACAGCTACAAAGCATTCCTTTGCCCTCTGTAACATCTCTCAGTCCACTACAGTAAGGGTCTGATGTTCAGTTTCTTTTCTGGGCAGAGGAATTCAGAGTGTGGCAGGGAGTTTATGCTTTACCATGCAGAAGCAGGGAGGAGCATTTGATCCAGCATTATTTCAGTTCTACAACTGCCTTCTGCTAAGCTTGGTGTGTGGATAATAAAGGTATTTTAATCTGTTTTTAATACCTTTGTTTCTTGTTTTATTTTAAGCTATTTAAGCTAAAACTATTTGAAGTAGTAAAGGCCACCTGCTATTAGTATTACGTGCTTGTAAGGCCAGTATTTCAAATGTCTGTTGTTTTCCTTTATCTATGAGCACGATACTTCGTGGAGTTTCAGTTGCTGAAGCA
Organism: Passer domesticus; assembly: GCF_036417665.1. NCBI lineage: Eukaryota > Metazoa > Chordata > Aves > Passeriformes > Passeridae > Passer > Passer domesticus. The sequence goes on from NC_087474.1 coordinate 96,447,195, forward strand.
CCACTCCATAATTATGATGATCAATCAATATTATGGATTTTAAAAAGAAGTAGCTTTTCTTCTGTTCCTTATCTTGTAATCAGAGTAATGTTCAGTTTGTATATATAGATGTGCTCTTGGCATTTGTGAGAATTTTCTTCTTCCTTTCAGTATGCATGCTGGAGTGTCACAGGATCATTCCAGTTTCACTCAAGGTAAAAAAATGCTGACCTCATAAGGAAAAAAAATTGCAAACAAAAAACCAACACCACTGACAAAAAATTCTCTAAACAAATAAACAAAACATCCAATGAACTGAGTCAACAGAAAAAGCAGTATATATATCAAAGCTCAGCTGGGAGCAGCACAAAATAGCTTTCAGCCCCCATGATACTGTGGAGGCAGATGTCTTGAGGAGTGCAGACTTCAGGAGCAAGGGGTAAAATATGTACCTGCTCTTTGCTGTATTCCTCTCACTACTCTGAGAACATATATTTTGGTCCAGAGCAGATTTCTATCTCTTCATGGACAAAACACAGTCCCATTACATCTCAGAAAGCCATGCTCCTTTCCTGTCACCCACAGGTCCCTCAGCTCACCCTGTTGCTAAGTTTTATGCTAGTGAAGGCATTCTCTAGAGATTGCTTCCCCCAGTTTCTTTAACTAGAAGTTCTCTTTGCTGCATATATCCAGCTGAATGTGAGAGCAGAGGGGCCACCACTGTAACCAGGAAGAGAAGGTGAAAGCTTCCACATTTACTCGAGTAGGAAAGAAGTAACTCAGTGGGCAATGGACTGAGCCTCTCTCCCTTCTGCCCAGCAAGGTAACAGATTCCTTTTGTCTCCACAGTAAATCCACACATTAAACTATCCATTGTAAAATGGTACTTGAGATTCTAGTATAATACCTATTATTCTGTTATTGATTCATAGGTAGGACATCATAGTTAGGAAAATCAGTAAAGGGAGATGATTCAAGAAGGAAGCAGCACAGGACAAGGATCAGGAGTTGTGCCCCAAAGACTGGATTCAGCCAAGAGTTTAGTCCAGTCTGACTGAAGGTCAAGTGAAATACGGCTTTATGAAAAGCATTGAAGAAACTTTTTGTCATCAGTTATATAAATACTCCTCTGTCCTACAGATTCTTGTTGGGTAAACATTACTAGAATGGCACTTATTTCTTTATCCTCATTATCATGTGTGTGCTCATAAATCCAGAATGGTGCCATAAAATAAGGATTTTATTAGTGATGCAAACACAATTGGGTGTGAAAATTATGAAGAAAAGTTCCTACATAGATGGATTATACTTTCTTATGGAACAGAAGGTAGCTACTTTTGAAAACCTAAAATAACTAGGCAGATTCTATGGTAGCTTGGAGTTTTGAAATAATGAGGAAAATCTGTAATACTGCCCCTAAATAAAAGGTAATACAGGACTCCTCACATAAATGGGACTTTTGTGTAGGCAGCTGAATGGATAAAATATTTAGGGGTTGGAATAAAAAGAAACCTAAATAAGAGAGTCAGATTTATTTTAGAAAGAGGGTTAAGTATAAAAATGGATATGGGCAGATGGAAGTGACTGAAAATCTAGGGAAAGGGTAATACTGTTAAAATAAATATTCTAAACTACTTTATATTTTTAGCACCTTTGCAGTATATGCATCATATGGCTTCCAATAATGTGGTTCTGTTGGTTGACTCTCAAAATTAAGTTCTTTATAAAGAGATTTCAAGATACAGCATTACCAAAAGTATGTTCTAGCTCAGAAAATGAATAAGGACTTAATTTGTGTCAAAATGATTCCTTGCAGTGTGTGCCATCAAGGAAGGACAGCACTATGACAGAATAATAATGATAGGTAAAATAACTAAAGAACTAAGTAAAAGAAAAAGAAAAAGTTTGGGTTTTTTTTTCTATTCTCTTCACTGTTTGAGGCATCTAACCTTTAAGAATAGTTAGCAAGTAGGAAAGGTAATTAATAGCAATGGTACAAGACATTATTAAAATTTGTTGATATTGTTATTTTAAGAAAGTTCTAGTAATGCTGTTATGAATGTCTCCATTTTATATTCACCTTCTCTAGGCATTGTCTGTAAGAATGCAAAAAAACCTTTCAAAAAGAGAGAGGAAGGTTCCTAACTGTTTGGGAGGTGATGAGAGAAATGTCTAAAAGATAACTACTGACAAAAGCCTAGTCCTTATTTCTCAGAGGCACCAGATTCTTGCCTCACCCCATCCCACCTGGTGTTTCTCCATTGAAGCTTTTAGCAAGTTCTCTGAATGTTGTATCTGGCCCTGCTGGGAACAGCTAATGCAGGCAGAGCCTGTGGCATGCCCTTCTGAGCATCATTTGTCTGTAATCTGTGTAAGCAGGTTTTCCTCCTTTTCCAGATTATTTATGGGCAAATAGGAAAAATATTTATTTCTTCAACAAAAGTAGTGTAAAAAGTATTTGGTGGAACCCCTGACAACTGATATCCCTGACATTCCCAATATGGCCTTACTCAAACCAGAGGTTTTGGATTCTGCTCTGGAATTCCACAGGTCTTTGTCTTTTCCTAATATGCTTCCAGTGAACAGAGCTTCTGTCAAAGTCAAATCCAAATGCAGAGATGTGCCTAAAGGTAAATTTGGCCTTAAATGCTTTCCTGTCTGGAGATGGCAAATAAAAGTGGCATGGCAGTGCAAAGGCTTCTCTGATGAAGTCAAAGCACACAGGAGACTGTGATTTTGATCTCTAATACTAGAATCCATGTATTCATACAGTTGTGTTTGTGAGGAATTACTCCTGGAATTACTCCTGTGACTAGTCTTAAAGCACATTCCAAACCAGGTATACAAACTGTGGACCCACTTCACCACTGTATTACTCTATTTTGACATCTCTGTCTACCTACACCAAGAGACTAAGGTGAGAACTAGGAGCAAATACAGTAAGTTCTGGGACGCTGACTTTGCTCCCCCCCCGTCCCCCATTTGTGGTTTCCTTAGAGAAAAAAAGACTGATGAAGCTTGAAATCATCTAGCTCTTTAAAGTCTGAAGGGATTTAGAAGAGAAGATGCTGGTTTGGTCTGCCTATATTTTAAGTTTTGGTTTTGTTTTGCTCATAATATGTGAAAATAAGTTTCTGAACAGGCAAATACAGATTTTTTTCCACTATTTCCAATGTTGTGCATATCCATTCTACTCCATTAATCTTTCCCAGTCAAAGTTGTTATCACTGTTCTGCTTATATTTTAAAATTGGGTTATAGTTTACTGTCTGGTTTTATGTAACACTACTTTTTTACATCTTTGGTAATGCAAGTCTTTCTACCTGCTCAGTAACTCCAGAGTTAAGTGAACCATACAGCAAATTGTGATCACCCAAATATGTTACTGCCTGTTTAGAAAAATAGTTACCATAACCACATAAGCAGTGTGAAAAATCACACTTCATTAGGTACACGTATAATGCACTAAAGTAGATTATATAAACATGCACTTTTAGTAAGGTTCTTAAAAATCATCAGATCAAATGCCTACAGAGAAAGCATCCAAAATCATCTTCATCACAATGAAATTGTGCTTAAACCTGGCAGCAACGTGTTAATCAAAAATCACCTGCTGCACAGAGCAAAAAACTCATGAAGTCTGTATTACCCAAATCATCACAGGATAAAATGCAGTTAATCGCCTGTTCTGTCCTTTGCTGGACATATTTCTATTGCCCTCCAGGGTGGAACTTGCCCTTGTCCTGTCAGTCAGAGCTTTACATAAGCATCGTGCTTGCACCTTACATTTCAGCGAGACAAGCTCAGAATGAACCTGCTGACCAAACATTTATGCCCAAGGTAAAGAAAAACAGACAGACTTCATATTCACAAAGTCACTGTCCAAAGGTGTTCAGATCTCTGTTGCTCTTAATTTCCTGCTGAAGGAAACAGTAATTTCATTGAAACCTAAGGAAAACAAAAGATGTATTTTGTCTTGAGATATCACTAGGATAAACATGATTAAATTATTTACCTGGCCACCAGAATTTAAGACACAAATAATCAAATAGCTTGGTTGACTTCTGATTAGCAAAGTATTATATATATTTATACATATTTGTATCACTAAGAAATGTGCATGCCTTTGGGAGAGAAATAATTCTTGAGTTTAGTTACTCTTATTTAAACTAATATAGGCAGATTTTAAGACTTTATGAGGAATTTAAAGATAAATTGCATCAGGTACTCCAGATGCTGGAAACAACTTACTTTGCCTGTCCTACAGCATTACTATTTGTTTCTCATTTCAAAGTTCACAAGGTAATGGGTTCATTATCCCTTTATCTAATTTCACAGAGAAATGACAATTCCTAGCTGCTGAGGTCATGGCCCATCAAAAATTATACTGTCTCTAATTTTATATCCGATCTCTGGTAGATCTTAATTTGCTTATCTCATTTCTCATATATCGACTAAATTGCTGAATTCTATTAAAATTTCTACCAGCTGTCCAAGATTTAAGACTGAACTACTGAATAGAGACTTATTGAATTAAGACATTATTGCCAATGTGAGCCAGTAAAACAATGATTAAAATATACAAGAAGAACGTGCTTTTTAGTTTCCTGTACACCATTTGAATTCATCCTGAACATGGCTTTGTACACTGTATATATAATATCTGATCACCCCAGTTAGTATGGCAAAATAATGTCTTTTTATTTTTTAAATATTTTTTCCTTTATACATTTACTGACCTCAGCTCCAAGAGCTGTAAGAAACAGAGGTAATATTAAAATTATTTTCATGCAAATTTTCATGGGTGGATAGTGCAGTATTTTTCATGTTGTATTTTTCTGTATAATGCTTCAAACTGACCCCTCTGAAGTGTTATTCTGCAGGGCATGCTGAAGACCATTCCTTCTGAAGAGTTATACTTAGTACAGTATTTAGCTTCCTGCTCTAATCTCCAAGTGTGCTCATGTTCCTTACACACACAGAATGGCAGATACTCTGGTGACTGGTCCATCTCAGATCCACGTTTTCCATTTTGGCCACTACTGCCATATTTCTGTTACTAGAGGAGAGAAGGAGCTTGCACAAGCAGCAAATGCAGTGTTTCATAAAACCCAGTTCATTATTTATTGCTTGGAGAAATGGGAGAATGGCGAAATGTGACATCTTCACATCTCTTTCCATCCTGCATCCTTGCTGAGTGAGACTGTGAAACCTTAGGAAAGGTCCCCCTTGAATATGTAACTTGCCAGAAGTTTTATCTTACTTTGCTATCTTAGCACATTGCCAAGAGCTACACTTACCTGCTTCTCTTCCCCCAGAGCTCTGGTTTCTGACAGCAGTTGCATTTCCAGCACCACTGGATTGCCATCAAGTAAGAGGACTATCAGCATAAGTTAAGAGGCAGTGACAGTTGCTGCATCTTCTTTACTACCTTTAAATCTCTAAATTTGCAAACAAATATGTTGCACTAGATTTGTGGTCTCGGTGCCTGTTGACCAGCACCTGGACTTCACCACTTCATCACAGCAAACCTAAGCTAAAGCACATGTCTAAAAGATCATTTCCATTCTAAAGAGCAGGTTCCAAAGGTGGCATGCACCCTAATTTTCTACTAGGACATGAAGGTAGCTTCTAAAGGAAAGATGTAATAGAGAAAACAGATTTTCAAAGTATGCCCAGAAAGACTGATTCTTCACTGGAAGAAAGATTTAACTTCTCATTACCATTTTTCTTACATGGCAGAAATACACTCAAAGTCAAAGAATTTTGTAGCATTCATCACCAAAGGGGGGGGGGGGGGGGGGGGGGAAAAAGAAGACAAAATATGCTTACCAGCACCTCTCACAGTGCTGCTACCTGTGTATGCCTGAGACTCCAGAGATGATTAATCACAGGGCTTTAAGATCAGGTTATCATAAGCGGTTTTAGATATCCTTGGTACTTCATCATCAGTGTGGTATGGTTCAGCAGAGAGAGAATTCAACATCAGAAAACAAACCCTGAGGTCACTTGCTTCTCATTGCCAAAGGCAGAACTTTGCTTGCTTTTGTTCTTGTAAGTCATTTGGTAGTTTGTTCAAAGTCTAATAGTGCATCACTTTCTGTCTGTGATTTCACTTGTGTGTGTGTCTTGTGATAGCCTCAGAAGTATCCTGTTATGATGCTTCCCACTGGACTATTTTTTAAAAGTGAAAATATCTTGCTACATGCTGACTTGGGTGACCAGGAGGAAGGGAGGGAAAAATCCTAGATCAGTAAAATATATTGCATATATATTCCAGCATACTGTATTGCTTATGCCCTTCTGTGTTGCTCCTCCAACTCATCAGGATGTTTGAAGTCCCCCATAAAGACCTGGGCTTGTGATAGGAAGTTGTTCCTACATGTCTGTGAAGGGATTAATCTGCTCTGTCTTCCTCATCAAGTGGCCTGTAGCAGACCCCACTGTGTCACCTGTCCCTGCCCTCCCTTCAGTCCTGACCCATAATCTCTCAGGCAGCTCCCTCATCCATCTCCAGGTGGAGCTCCATACACTCCAACTGGTCATTGATATGGAGAATGAAACCCCTTCCTCATCTCCCTTGACTGTCCTTCCTAAGGAGCTGCATCCATCCATTCCCACACTCCAGTCCTAAGGGCCACCCCACCACGTTCTCTGTGATGCCAGTAACATCACAGCCCTGCAGGTGTGTGTCTGTCTCTAACAACTCCTCCTTATTTCCCATGCTGGGTGTGTTTGCTCTCATGAGCACCAGCTTCCAAGGCAGCTGACAAGAGACTCATTCCATACAAATATTTAATTAAAACAGAGTGCATGTTGACCGGAATTTTTTTTTTTTTTTTTTTTTTTTTTTTTTTTTTTTTTTTTTTTTTTTTGCTTCAAACTGAACATGAGCAAATAATCTTTTATATTAGCAAATTTCTTAATGGAGAGCACCTTCCAACTGGTTTGGACATCCCATTTCTGATGTCAAACTGTTCCATTTTTGTCTGCTTGCTGTTAATGGTTCACAACTAGTCCTAAGTTACCAGAGAGTATTTATACTTCCTGATTGGATATATTTATATTTTAAATATATTTAAACAAAAGATGACAAAACAATAAATGGCAAATACCGAATTAATGAGTAATGAACACCACACTTCTGGTAAAAAATTGTTTGATGAAAAATCACCTACACTAAAGAATCATGAATCATCATCCAGAACTCATTAACTCTTAAAAGTATCTGGCAATTCATATAAACAACTAATAATACAACTAAAACAAGCTTCAGAATGAAGGAAGGCAATTTATTCAGATTGTCTTGATGAACCTACATTAATCCACTATTTGTTGTCCCATAAGGATCTTCCTCCCCATTGCTAGAAAAAGTTTAGGAATATCTTCTTTACTCTTGCTCAAGCCCCAAACAATTACAACCAAACATGATGTTATGCCTAGCACAACATAATTATTCAGAATCTTTTAGACATGAATAATCTGTTACAGGGTTCCCCAGAAACATGCAATACCTTTATTGAGGTCTTCAGCAGCTACCTCAGCTAGCTGCTAGTTAGGATATAAGTTATGTGCTGTTTATACCAAGGGCCATGGTTTGCAGGCTGATGAAAACACTTTTGATTGTGTTGGGAACTTAAAAGCACAGGCATGCAACTTCAGCACGTGTTGTCTCCTCTCTACTTCCTTTACCTTCCATTTCACATCATCTGGTTGTTCTTTTGCTGTCATTTTGATAAGAGAATTCATGTTCTTATACAGACTTTTTTTTTGCTTTCCCCAAAATATCCCTTCTTTTGATAACATAGATTTTTCTGCCCTGAAACTTTGCATTGGAAATCAGTGGTCATAAGAATACACAAAACCTTAAGAAAACCCATACTGAGTTAGATAAAAGTTGTGGGTAGCCTAGCACCAGCCTCCAGTCATATGCTAATAATTCATGCCCAAGGAAGAATTGAGGGAGGCACATAGCAACAATTACCCAGCATCCTCCCTTAACTTCAGGTGCTAACTGCTTCAAGGGCTTCCTGAAGCGGAGATGGCGCCTTAAATATTTAATAACCTTAATTACTGTTTCATCCAGCAACATGCCCAATTCCTTTTCAAACTTTGAGGATTTTACTGTCTATTGCACTCTGTGGCAAGCTCAGCCACAGGCTTTGCCATGGGCAAATCTTTGGTATTAATATGGTCCGTGCTGGTTTTATTGGGTGCCCTGTAGTCCTTGTGTACACAAAGCTTTTATTCCTGTAAATATATATATTTATTTTAATATATACATGTATATATGTAAACAAAAAAAAACCCAAAACCAACTAGTATCAGATCAAAATTTACTTTGTCAATGAGATCATTTTCATCTCTGTATCCAAAGGCAAATGAGCTGGGCAGAGATGATAGCAGGGCTCCAGCAGAGATCCTGCCTGCTGCTCTGCCATGAGGACTGTAATCATCATTTTCTAGCATCACTCAAGCCTATGGCCAATGACATTCTCCATTACATTGCCTGTTCTCTCAAGCCACAGAATTCCAAGCCTTGTTTAAAACCCCATTCATTTATCCGCTTAGGAGAGTGCCAGGCTATCTCAGGTCCTTTCAGGGTGACTCTGGGTGCCTGGCAGACTGAAAAGCTCTGCAGAAGTGCAGTGTGCTCCTTGCAGAGGAGGGAGGGCAGAGCCACCCAAGCCTACTTACGTACAGGCACAGATGCATCTGTAAAACCCTCTGGGCAGCAAATCTGAAGATCAGATCCTGCACTGCCATTACAAGTTAAGACATCAGCTATGAAGTAGTCCAGATACTGAAAAGACTTTTCTAAGACTGTGCAACTGAGGAAGAGAAAGCTATGCACAGGGCTCTCATCTGTCAGGGCCTGAATATATTCAAAATATATTCAAAATATATTCAGGTCTGCATCAGCATACCCCTCCCATGTTTGAAGATTCCCAGACACATCCTCTGACTATATAAAGTATCAGTAAGATTACTCACCTTCAGATCTGAAATTGAAAATATCCAAGGTTAAGTTTTTCAAAATCTGAAAATCTGCAAAGTAACATTTTTGAAATTAAAAATCTCACAAAAGACCTAGAGCTGTCTGCAGCACATTCAGGACAATGTCAATGGCCAAAGCCAAATACTCTACCACAGGAGAGCCCCTAACTGTGATTAGGCTACAGCAAAGGCCTTGGCATTTGCCCCAGTTCTGAGCTGGGGAGGAGATTTTAACCAGCATTTACATAGCTGCCAGCATATTGCCTGCTCTGTGAACAGAGGCTCTGTTCCTGACAATTGCTTTTCATGAGATGCTGAGAAGATTTTGCTCAAAAGACAGCAAGTGGGCTAAGACTGAATAAGAAAACAAGGTAATAACTTGCACTTGCATAAAGTCACTGAGGCTTAATACTTTCCTTATTCTTGGGAAAAAAAAAAAAACTCAACCACTTTTCTGTGTGTGTTTTAACTAGTAAGACATCAAAGGATGACACTCCTAAAGAAACACATGCCAGACTTTTATGTTGTATATCAAATAAAGCAGTTGCCACTATGTGTACATAATGTAATATTGCAGAAAAAGTGTCAAGGGATAGAGAGCCCCATTATGTCCCTGTGATGAGGACTCCCCTGTTTAATTCCTCTGAGATTCTCTTGCTGGAAATACTGCTCTGATTAGGCCTGTTTACATCTTAGCCATTTCCTGCAGACTCAAAGAGAAATACATTTTGAAAGTCTATGATTAAAGCTATTTGCTTTAACTTAGATGTTGATTCTACTTGTGATGTATGGCCTGCCATCCTTCGAAGGTACTTCCTGCAGAGATAAATTTGGAGGAAAAAAGTATTTTATCCAGTTTGCAATGGAGAGTTATAAATGCATAACAAGCAATCTTTGCAGTTTAAGCTATATGAACAGTGTGGCATTCTAATTCTATACAGTCATGTAGAATTTGTTTTTATGTAGATTACAGTTTATCTTGTTAACTATCATCATGTAAACAGCATCATTAGTATGCTGAGATATTTTCCTAATAAAATTATGTCATATTCTGTTGCTTTTTCATGAGAAACCACTATAATTTAATTTCATATGGGAGTGCAACAGTTGCTGCCATGTTACTATACTTGAAACGAATTCTGCTGCTACCTTGCCCTTGGAAACAGCCCCACTAGCCTGGCTGGAAATGGCAAAGAAAGGATTTTGCACTTGGACAAATACCACTTTGGTCAGAAGGACTGCCATCTCTGAAGGTAAAAGGCACTTTAGTGCCCAGGTAAACAAATCTGCCCTTTGGGGAAGGTAGAATGAGATAAATCAAATGTATAAATTCAGGAGCTCATCTCAGGCAATTCACATTAACAAGACCTATCCCACTACAGGAAGCCAGAAACAGTGCTCTAGGTCTGCACAGAACTAATGGTTTGCAGCAAGTTTAAGGCATTTCTCATTTGGAACACATCTCTGATGTCTCATAAATCTAGGTTTACCATGTTTGTAAAGCTGCAGACCTCCCAATTTGTACTCTAATTATGTTTTGTTATTGTTATTATCAGCTTATTCTTGCTACAAATGTTTTTGTATCACTTGAAATTGATGCTAATGCTCCCTGACATACAGCCTGACATGTATTAAGAATGCAGAAAATGAAATGACAGAACTAATTAAAAAACCATCTGTTCAGTTAATTTAGAGGTGTGCCAAACAGTTCAAATGAGACTTGGTCAGCAGTAAATCACATCCACCTATACCATTTGCTTAGCAGTTACTGTCCCTAGTCATGTTATTTCCTTAGAAACACTTCTACTAAGCAGTCCAGAGACTGCACACTGAGCAGCGGGAGCATGAAATCACAGCTATTACTCTTGAACAGAAATAGTACACATAAAAATGTAGTATAAGCCTGCTAAATGAAAAAAAAAAAAAAAAGACATACAAGAAAATGCTGTATATCATGTAGACTCACTCCATTAATTGTAATGACTGTGCCTCTAAGACACGGAACAATCACATCAGTATTACCTACAGAGATATTGCAGCTCTCTATCCAGGAAAAATTTCCCCCTTAATGTCAATGGGCTGTACTTTTCTCTCCTGTAATCCCATCAAAGTTAATAGAGTTGTACCAAGGATACATTTGGTCCCATCTGATTATGGCACACTGAACATGTTATCTCATTGCCTGGCTGCTGTGTTACTGCTTTACATACAGAAAACATAATAATTCAAAAAACATTCAACTGGCAAGTTAGATCCTTTTTCTTTTAAGAAGAAAGGAAAATAAGCATGTCTCAGTCTGATGAGCAGCAGTCTGTCATGTGGCAGAACTATATTATCACAAATTAGGTATATTTCCTCTGCACCAAAGAAATTTTGCTAGAATAAGAAAAGCACCTATATGTAAAATAAGCTACGCGGAATTTTCTTCCTGTTTATTCTGCAGTCAGCTTCCCTTCAGCGTGTACCACTTGGATTTGCATTTCAGACTCCTGTGCATAGAGGGACTCCCTTAGCCAGGCACATTGCCTCTTGAAAGCTTCAACCAGTGGGCAACTTGAAAAAGTTTAAAGCAGACATCTCCAATGGGACACAAAGCAGACAGCAGCCACCTGCTTTTAGCATGAATCTAATAAAACAGCCTATAAAAACCAACAAAACATCTGATAAAAATATATGAACTCATTATTTCTCACCAGAAAAATTTCCACCATTTCCTGTGCTCAGCATGGTTTCAGGCCAATATTCTTATTTTTCACCAACTTCTAATTTTGTTTTACACAGTGTCATTTTGGAATGCTTGGGAATTTAACCACCTATAAGCAAATGAACAGTCAAGCGCATAAACACTACAAGGTGCATAGGGCCAGAAAGGGGAGGACCACCAGAACTAGGATATCAGTGTGCCAAGTTCCATGGACAGGGAACTTGCATATCGCTTCCCTAGACATGGGCATTAGGAGGGATTTTCATGGATGCACACCTACGCTTTTCCACATTGCTACAATCAGGAGAATGAGCAGCGGGGAAGGGCAGAGCTGGCTGAGTGCCACAGTATCAGCATGGACAGACAGAATCCAGAAGGTGTGAAGGGAGGGATGGGAGAACTCTTCTACTGGGAGATCTGGGGGGTCTTTAATGACTTGGGGAATACATTGAGAGAAAAGTAAGCAAGAGAGATAAGCAAAAAAATATTGGACAAACTAAAGTAGACAGAAGCATGGGAAGCAGGACACTAGCAAGGACCCTGACTCACCTGCTGGCAGTCTACACATGTAGCAACAGTATTTCTCTCCTGGCTATTCCAACATCAGTAAGGGGATTGTATCTTTCTAGCTACATTAAGCCTTCAAAAATGTGATGCCCCATTCCATGAAGGTTTGTATTAGGGGGAAGAATGTTGATTTCAGAAGGAACAACATGCCAGAAACCATATTACATGAATTTACTGGGATACTGGTTGTTGTATGTTCAAGTGATGTCTGGGATAAAAGAGAGCTGGCAATGCACAGGGGTGTAGAAGAGTCTAGTAAGAAATTCAGTATTGAGCCCAGAATGTGGGATCTGATTAGCACTTTCATAATTTTCTATTGTCAACAAATAATAATTTATCATCCTTTTCAGTGACAGAAATTCACTGAGAGACAAAAAAAAATATTACAACTGATTTATGTCTCACTAAAACAAATCTGAACTCTAGGAAGCAACTTGGGAATGAGGGGGCACCACTGTTATTGACTAAAAAAGGATAGGTTACTAAAACTCTAGGTTTCAAAAACTATAATGATCTGTCAGTCATCTGAAAAGTAGCATCTCATCTTGCTCTCTGTATAATGAGACTTTTTGGATTGAAAGGGACAGATTTACTAGATACTCCTGCCTTTGGGACCATTATGTTAGACAGACCTATGGGAATGATCTAAAGTTACAATTTTACCTTCGGTGTTTCTGGTCCAAGCCACCGCTTCTACTATAAAGTCAAGTATCCTTAGGATTTCCACAGTAAAGGACATGAGATTGGACCCTGAATAATAATTTCTGGGCTTTCTCTGCACACTTTTGGGGCACAGCTGACCCCAGCCTATTTTTAAACACCCGGCCTGTGTTTATGGCTGGCCTGAGGGAGCCTTTGGAGCAGTCTTCACCCTAGGCACTGAAATTCAGAGGAGTTCTTTAACCACGAAGAAACAGGGAGAGCACAGAGTTTGCACTCTCAGTCCTCAGTGTAGAAGTCTTCCAAATTCATACACCATGCTGATGAGCTGGAGTAGGAAAAAGGAAACTAATTCTGCTTTGGGTGGTGGAGTAGATCGAGTCTCCTGGCATCTGACCAGGGAATTTGAGCTTTGCTTAAAATGAGAATGACCAAGTCAGTAGGAGAGACCAAGTCACCAGGGTCTTGTTCGAGCACTGTAGCCATATGATTGGGGTGTAAATAGATGTTTGTCTTGGATTCACACCCCAAAGGGAGGTTAAAAAGCAGGGCAGCACAGGAGATTTTTTGATTGTCTTGTGGGTGAACATTTCACATGGGAGCCCTTGCTGGGCTTTGTGCAAGGCTCCTGTCGGCAGCCGGGCTCCCACTCGGACATCACAGGTGCTTAGCAGCCTGGTGTGGGCATCTTGATGCAAATTTAACTGCTGAGGTGTTTGGTTTCCATGTCCAGTAGCAAATATGGAGAAATATGCGTGCTTCAGGAATTAGGCTGATTCCAGGCCTTGGAGCTCTAACTAGTGGTAACTACCAGCCTATGTGAACTACCAGCCTAACTTTAAAGCCTTGTTCAGACACAAGTAGGATGGGGAAAATAATTTTTAGAAGGTAAACTCATTAGTAGATGTACAGGGAGAGAAGATGGGACATCTCAGTCAAGATTTAAGTGAAGATCACTGAGCTTTATTATGAGTTCAGTTACATGTCTGTGTTATCACCTTACAAAAATGTTATCCATCCCTAAAAAAATAGAATAATTCAACAATATATCTGCTACTTCCCACAATGAAAATTAGCATGCCATTGCAATTTATGTTAATATTTGTTTCAATTTCCAAATATTTGCTGTTTTTTTTTTTTTTTTTTAAACATGGGATAAATTAACTCTAATCAAATCAATAGCACGGGTGCTGAATTGTTTTGTGGCTTTCAGATCACTTTCATGATAACTCTTGTAATCTAAAAATTGTCTGAAATACCACAGACAAAGTTGTGAAGCTGGGGGCTGCACTCATAACAGCTCCAGTTTCTGTACTCCTTGAGCTCACAGCACTGGGTAGGGACTTAATATCTGATGAAACTTGAACGTTTCCCTCATACAAAAACAACATCCATACTCACTGCTAGGAAATTACTCCGTTCAGTAAACCTGTACTCCAGTAAAAAAGTTACCAAGAATTTAGGTTTTTCTTCTGCAGCCATGGTCAGGTCAAGGCTATCCACACCCACTACCCCATCTGATCCTAGATGCCATTTTCAAGGCTTTCCAGGTTTGCATGCCAAGACTGTTGAATTCTACCACTGTTTGAAACCCACATGGAGAAGCCCCAAGACTGAAGAAGCTGGAACCACCACAGTTTTAGCCTAAACAATAATGGTAGATTTACAGTGGTTGTAAACCCCTAAAACATTCTGAAAAGACAGATTCAAGCCAGCTGAGTGAAGGATTCAGCTTGGGGTTCATTCAGCATTTTACTTTCTGAAAATGTTTTAAAAATATTTTAATTATCTAGGAAAAGTTATGTACTATAAATTGCTGGAAAGTACCTTGTGTTTTTGAAGCAGAGGTATCATCTGCATATTTCTAGCCTCTGTACATTGTTAACATAGCTTTATATTTCTACACCCCATGATGGACTAAAATCCAAGTTGCTCATTTTGTATATCATATGTTTATACTGTAAGGTTTAAAAAAAAATATGTTACTGTTATTAAATGTTAGCTCCAATTTAACATTTACTCCCCGTAACATATTTATAGCAGCAAATGGGGTATTTTTATTCATTTATGCATCATTTTGCCTAATGAGCTAAAACTTACTGACTCATTTTATTTTACTGAATGAGTATATTCATATGCAACAAGACTCATTTTGTTAAAAGGGTAAACCTGGTAACCAAGATTCATCGAGCCAAGAACTAAAAGCTGTGTGTGCAGCAGTATAATTTAGCATTTGGACAACGGATATATGATCAAAGCAAGTTACCTATCATGAAGATAGCAAAGAGTGGTAAGGCAGGAAAAACAGTGATCCATATTGTCACGTGTACCTTCTTATGTTTCTTTTCTGGCAGCTACATTCCTGACTGTAGCACATAGTGTATATTGAATTACAACCAGAAAATTTGAATTTCCTGAACTAAAATTTTCTTCAATTCTAAAAAAGCATAATGAAAAATGTAGAAGGACAAATAAGGAAAAAATACTGAAAGTCCAGAAAACATGTAATTCAGTGAAAGACCTCTATCAGCTTATACTATCAGAAAGTAGCATGAGACATGGCTTCATAAAAATCTTATCTCCTTTGCAGGGAAAAAACAAAGGTTTAGGTGGTAGTTCTGCTAATACCTGAAAGATGATACTCAACAAATTTGTATTTGAACCAAGATGTTTGAAAATTGGTCAACTATTGGAACAAGTTTCAAGGAGATGTGACTTCCCCCCCTCTCTTTTCATCACTGTCAGGCAGAACTGAGCTGCTCAGAGGAAATGCCTGGAGACCCTGCAGTGCCCACCACCCTCTGGAGAGCACACAGGCCACCCCCACCCTATCTGCTGCTGCCCTAAAGAACACCTCAGCTCCCTGCTCCTACGAGGCAGAGTCACCTACAACAATTTCAAAGCATGGGGTGAGCGAGCTCCAGCCTGCTGCTCAACAAAGCACCTACGTATCTTTCATCAAACACGAGTTATTCAGCTCAGTGCAGATAAAGGAAACCAGACAAAAGAGAGCTCTGATATTCAGAGGTCAGGCAGAGGGGTTTTCTGCCAGCCTCAGTGCACAGCCAATAGCTGCCATATCCTAGGTCCTTCAGAGCTGAGTGCCCTCTGGTACAGAAAAATGTGTCGCCCACCACTTCCACACAGGCTGCAAAACACTTGGGTAGCTTACCCAAAGTCATGATGCCTAAACAAAGTATTTACAAAAACATGTTCTAACTCCAGGGTGGAGAATCAATCCTAAAAGCACAATGTTGTGATTACGATACACTAAACATGCAGAGAGGATGAGCAAACAAGTCCCAAGTTCCTTGGGACCCATCTGCTGAAGCTTTTCCTCTGGGTAAGTTTCTGCCCAATTCTTTCTGCTCCATAGACGATTTAAGTGGAAACTGGCTTATTTCCAGAACCTGACTGCAAATGTTTTATTTTTTATTTAAAGATGATGGAAGATTAAAAGTTTGAGAACACTCTGCCAGACCCATAAGGGATGGAAGTTTGCTATAATTGCCGACTTGGAGAGCTAAAATATAAGAAATTGAAGGGGGCTTTTTCAATTCACTGCAACATTAAAAAGGCAGTTCATTTACTGTACTAAAGATACATTTAGCTGTCTCTTGCAGTCAGAGTTTTTCAAAAGCCCAGAATAAACCTCAGTAACCACAGACAGGTACTATTTTACATTACACCATAACCTTTGGGTTCCAGGATTTGATATGATGGGAGGGGAAGACAAAAAAATCTGAAATCTTGCTTTCATCTGGGACTACTTTATGTTTAAGTCTGTGTAGCTATGATATTTTATTAAAAAAAATCCTTTCCTGGGATTTTTCTCTTATTCTAGCTGAAGAGCCTCAGGAAAGAAATGTAAACAATAATTATCTGCTGCTGTAGAATGCAACAAGTGCATCTGTGATTGGTACATGTTAGTTGTTTCTAATTAATAACCAAAGATGCAGCTGCATCGGAGTCTGAGTCATGAGCTTTTGTTATCATTCCTATCCTGTTCTTTCTAGCCTTCTGAAGGATCCTTTTCTCCCTATTCTTTTAGTATATAATTTTAATATAATATATATCATAATATAATAAATCAGCCTTCTGAAACATAGAGTCAAAACTCTCATCTCTTCCCTTGTCCCAGGAGCCCCCATTGGTTAAACCATAAGTCTGGGCAAGACGCTTGAAACAAAAACATTGGTCCTAAACTGGGCTCCCAGGCCTATTTTTTCTAAATAGCACGTTATAATGTTTAAAGAATATGTGAACTTCAGACAAAGTTTGCTTAAAGTATTCTGGGATCCTCAGTAAACTGACTCCAGGGAAGCATACCCTATCAATTCTTTACTCCCATTTTAGTAATTTTTAACCTTTCATTCATTTCACACTATTTAAAAATATATATCCCCATTGCTCCTATTGTTAAATATTTAGCCCAGCTGAATATTTAGAACACTGATCATTTGACAGTACTGAAAGAGAAATTAACAACATCAAATGTTAGCCCCAAATTATTTATCTATTGGAATAACTGACCATATCCAAGCTTATTACAGAGGCAGATTTGTTCATCCCACAGTTTCATTGCTGCAAAAATATGTATTTAATTTTTGTCTTACTGGCTGTTTTCACAAAGAAGCAAGGAATTTTAACCAGGAATTCCCAAATATTAGACCACTGGACTTCTGCATACTCTCAGAATAGCCCATGGACCGCTATGAATCCTCACTATCTGAATTAAAATTTAGAAATTTTTTTTGCCTGTTCTGCAGGGTTCCATAAGCTGCTACCTCAGCCTGTTGGCTCTGTTAAGTCCAATGAGTAAGATAAGTGGCATTACTATTTTTGAACAACTCTCAGGGTTTTGTTCCAAAAGGGGAAGGAGAGAAGGTTTCCGAAATACAGGGTGTTTCTTCTTGGTTTGATGCTTCCTCATAACTGTCCACATGCTTCTTTCTTTGTGACTCTCTTCCCTTATTTTTTCTAGCCAGTAATAATAAAGAAATAAAAGCTATACAGAAATAATTCTCTAATAAAAAGATAGGCCATGCAAAATCCTTGAGGTACTCTTCAGATACCTCCCCCGCTCTTTTTTTCTCTTGCCAATTATGATGTACTTAAGATTAAAGTGTGATTTTTTTCTTTGAAGAAGAGATGAATGTGTTTTCCCACTTTACTAATTACAACATGATATATGAGGCAGAAAGCTTTGCAAGAGGTAGCAGAGCATGCAAGCACAGATGAATAATAATTAGGCTCACATGTTTTAGAAATTTAGATTTTATTAGAAGGCTGTTATTTGAAAGTTTTAGTGCTGTGTGTAAGTGCAGTTATTATAAGTGGCTTTTAAAAAAAATCCAATCAACCAAGTGCTGCTTATAATGTGGGGGCCTCTACTAACTCTCAGTAAATTCAAAGACTTCCACTGACTTCAAAGGGAGTTGACTGAAGCCCTAGAAAAAGAATTTGTTAAAGTGATTAGTGTCAGGGCTTTGTTTTAGAGCTAAATTGTAACTAACCAGAAAAAATGTTTTTATAATAAAGATTTAATATACATCTGGGAATAGAAATTTCTCTCTCAGTTACTGTAAGGCCCAGCACTGAGGGAGAAAGAATGGTCCTATTGCTTTGTTACAACCCATGGTATCTTCATTGTTGAAAAGTTTGTGCTGCATTCAGGAATACAACATAAAAGAACAGTATTTGTGTTACAAATGATGTGTGTACATTTCTAGGGACATGCTGGGAAAGAAGCTCTAGAAAGATGACTAACAAATTATACAAATCCATCTTTTCCAACCAGATATAAGACAACACGTATCCTTAACTTCACTCACCTAACATTAAAAGAAAAAATAACCCATAAAATGTTGCTGGCCCCAAGTGAAACCACCTTTATTCTTACACATAGTATTTGCTTGAATTACAAAGCTATTCAGCATGGCAAATGACACCAAGCAGGAGCACTGCACCCTTGGTTTGGCTGTGCCAATCTGAATTGCCCTTCTAGCTGTAAATGTCCAATTCTCTGAATGCATTATTTCATCCATCTGGAGTTAGATGTTCCTCAGTGATGAACAGAATCATCACTGTACCTATTTCAGGCACTGCATCTCTTGCTTCTCATTCTCCTTCTGTGTTGTATAGATCCAGCCAAAGCCTCAGTATTATATTAATCCCTTTACCCTGCACACAGATCAGTATTCACAGGAAAACATGCAAGTCTCCATGAAGATCAGAGGGTCCACCAACACTGAGTAAATTTTAGAACCAGGGACTCCAATATTTATTGCTTTAGGCCAAGCCTACCTTTCACAATTACAGAACCAGTTGGTTGGCAGTTTCTTAACCAACAGACATCTAGAAACATGGAAAATGCTAATGCTGAAAAAAAAGGCAACAAATACAACATTTGTGATTATGGAACCATAATAATAATCACAAATTATGATTTATGGGTGTAATCAGTGTAAGCTTAAATTGCTACTATGGACATATTCAGTTTGCAACCTATGGAAGAAATTCCTGCAAGCCTTTTATACCAACCCAACCAAAACCTAAGGAGCTCAGGCAGCAACATTGGTGTAACAGTGGCAGCACAGAGTTCAGAATGTTCTTTGCATATCACAGTGAATCCTGGGATGAGACATGCAGCATTACAGGCATCCACCGTAGTCTAAAACTAGGTATAGGCACACAGCACCTTTCACCACTGCCTTGGTACAGCAGCTGGCAATATACAAAAAAGTGCAACTTTAACAGTGCTTTATTCATTCTGTGAGCATTTCCAAGTGTTTAGGGCTTTAAGCATTAAAAAAAAGTCTGGAAGTAAATAATTAAAGCTTAAAAAAACAAACAAAAAAGTAAAACAAGAAACCAACAAAAAATAACAAGAACAAAAAACCAGCACAATTCATAGATAAGTGCTTTAGTTAATATGTTTAAATCCAAGTTGAAGCCTTCTCAAATTCTGGTGGCATTTCACTTTGGGATATGGTTAGGCTTAAAGACCCAGAAGTGAGGCCTGGTGGAGCTGAGCAGAGACCTGCAGCCACAGTGTGAGAGGACCTGTAGCTTTGTGAACACCAAGTAGTGGGCAGGATGAAACATTCGGGGTTGAATCCAAAAATAGAGGTGATGCCCACAGTTCTGTATATGGTTTTGTTGTAAAACCAGGTCAGCGTAGCAGTTCCCAAAAGCATTTCCTTCTAAGAGGAGCAATGACACTGACAATTCTGCTGACGTACAAGAGATTTCTATTCCACCACCACCCCCCACCTCTTTACAAGGAGATGTTTAACTCTGTTGGCAATCAAGGGCCACTCTGTATCTGTTTGCTGTAGGCTATCTATTGATTTTAACTGCTTAAAGTTTAACAGAGCTTTAGTAAATTTCATATTGATCTTTTCAACTTAATCATGATTGGTTTTATGGGTTCTGTTAAAACATATAGTGGCCAGGTGTCCCAGTCAATACCTATATACTGTTTTCAATTAACTCACTTCAAGGGGAAAAAAAAGTCTATGGAACATATATCCCCGGTTATTTATTTTGTTAGTCCATGTCTTGACTGCTTATGCAACCGACCAAATCAATTTTTAAAGCAATGTAACACAGATGCAAACTATCACTGAAATTCAGTATTGTAGTATTCAGTAGCATAAACTGCTTAAGGTTGCACTAAACATACAAAGCAGTACAAACACCAATAATCTGTTTTGGTTCATTCTCAGTTTCATTTTCTCATAAGATTATAGTGCATCCTTTTGTTTGCACTGCATTCTGGACCCCTCAAAAAAAGAGTTCTAAGCTTACCAAGAGGACCAAAAGGCATTAAAAGATGGTGTTACACAGTACAGCAGCTCTGCCAATAACAGGAAAGAAAAGATTTTTCTCAGTGTATAAAATGTCTGCATGGCATGAGAGAAAGGAATCTTAATTTTTAAAGACTCAATGCCAAAGTTTTGGGGTTTTTTGCCTTTTTTTTAGATACATTTCTTTGCTAGTTTTCATAGAAAATATTCTTTTTTTACAGAGATATGAAAAAACATCCTTTTCTTTCATTCAGGACCACACTAGTATTGTCAAAGATATTTTTTTGGTTTATTTCAACCAGTGAAAGTGTGGCCTGCCAGTTTCACATCAAGCTTATCACAGCTGGCACAAATCATTCCTGTCCATCACAGCTGTGGTATACTTCCGTCATCCTCAGAAATTTAGAGAGAATGCTTTAATCATTTTACTGGCTTGTGCTGGTATTCTGACAGTGCAGAACTATTAAAAAAAAAAAAAAAAGGAAAATTTCTAAAACTAGGTCAGATGTATTGTTGGCATAATAAATCAGTTTGTTTAAAACCTGTTTTTATTCTACTCTGCAGTTTTGGAAATTGCTAATGGTATATACTTCAAAATTCAGTATTTAAGAAGAAACTCCTGATATTTTTCTCATTTCCTTCTTCCAGATTATAAATGTTTTGAGTTCCATGATGCAAATTGCCATAGGCTGCTTCATAATTGGATACCACTTCTATTCAGAAGCATTACTTGGACAATTATAGTGAAGAAAATCTAACATAATCCTAACCTAGATTTTAAAATAGTTTCCAGAAGACTATTGTATTCACAGGTAAAGTGGGCAGTACATTTAATTTAGCTTATGTTTTCTGTATTTGCAATTTATTTTAAACACAGTTTATCTGTTCAAGTTTTGAGAATGACATTTTTAACCACATCAGTAAAAGAAATCCAATTTTAAAACTACAACTCATTTTGTAAGGGAGAGAGATGTCAATTTGGTTTATAAGCCTTGAGGCAAACCTTACCCCTGCTAAAACACAGAAAGAGTACTTGTTTAAGTTCCATGATAAAGTTTGTATTGCCAGCACAAGGAATGAGCCATCATGGAGCATCCGTTTCTTCAGTAAGTCAAGGAAAGAAAGAAGCAGAGAAGAGCCACAGAGCTGACAGGTAAGCCACTAAAACAGTGATTTAGCAGAGATTTCTCCCCACCTTCCCTTTTTTTAAGAGATGAGTTCCTAGGTTTTGATTGTAAATACATCAGACACACATTCCAGTAAATGCACTTTGTTTAGTTCCTGTAGTAAGAAAATGGAGGAAAAAAAGAACCTAGAGGTCTTCTTATTTCAATTAGGCATAAAATTCCTGGGTCATCTTATATTTTGTGCACATTTTATAGTATCTGTTCCACACCTGGCATTCTCAGGTGTTGTGTGATATTTTTATAGTCATTTAATTGGGAGTTAAAGCAAAAATTGTAGAAGTTTCATCCCTCCATGTTTCCTGTAGAGAGAAGTTGACCATACTGCACAGATCAGAAAGCTATGAAGTCAACCTGATAGGACAGCCATCATCACTCAAAGCTCTTGTCTATCAGGTTTTTTGACTTTCTTCTGGAAGTGAAAACTTAGTTCTCTTATTACCTTCTAAAGAGTTCAGAAAAGTGCAGGTTTTTCTGTAACTTGAACACCACCCTCAAAATGACCTAAAACTGGGAAAATTGCTTGCCAGAAATGAACAAAAGTTTTCCATGGAAGATCTAGAAAGCAATAAAATATCACTGCATAAATTCCTGTTAATGTAGCACACCCATTATTAACATTGCCCAACCTGCTAATTTCACAGTAATGGTTCTTTCAGTTTGATTTTCACAATATTATAAGTAAAATATTTTTTTCAAAATGCATGTTAATAAGTTTCAAATTAGGATTCCTAAATATACAAACAAGCAGCAGGGAAACAAAAGGGACAAATAAATTCTTCAATAGGAAGACAAAGCACAACAGAGTTGACTAATATGGGAAAAAGGACACTTTATTTTGTAGGTTTCAATTCCAAAAGAAAAATATATCAAAATTTAGAAAACCCCTATGGGAGTCAGATATGAAGGATGTGAAGTGGAAAGAGCCTTGAATATTGTGACCACAGCAGACTATTTATGTCCTTTTCAAACACAAAATTTCCAAAGCTCATGAAACTTGTGGGTTGTTGTGGTTTTTTTTTAAAAAAACCAGCCAAACCAGTAGCTCCTCATAATAAACCTATCAAGATCACAGAAGTTCCTGCAAAAAATTCAGGACAGGCTAAAAGTTTCTGAGGAAAGGGTCTGGAGAAATTTTAATTAATGATTCCTTTGACAAAAAACTAATTCTAAAACCGTTTTAGACAGAGGTAGTCACAGGGCCACAATAAATATATGAGCTAGAGGATGTGTAACTGATGACTCCGAAAAATTTTAAGCCAGGCTGAAACTCTAACTCACAAGGGAAACCATACTACAGGCACAAGAAAAAATACTGTCAGTAGCAGAAAAAGGGATTTGAAGACTCATTGATAAGCTGGTGAAAATAAACTATTCAATTACCAGGCTTTCTCTTTTCTTGGCTAGATAACTTGTGAATACAAATCAACAGATACACATTTCTTGATTTCAAAAAAGTGAAATAAGCTCTTGTCCTATTTTCCACCCCCTTTCACTTCTTCTGATCCAGCCATTAAAAAAACAAACAAACAAAAAAACCACAAACACCCATTGCTCTTTTTAACAGCACAACCAATCCCAGGAATCAAAACTCTGCTCAGAACTGACCCAAGATCAGGCATATTTTCTCCTACAGTTTAAATTTTAAAGGGTTTTAGAGACATCCAGATGGAAGATCAAGCATATAAATTAGATGACCTTTGTCCTATTTCAGAAAACAGTGACTCAGTCTATCATAGAGCAACTCTTCACATTATTTATTGGGATGCTTGTCTCCTAACAAAAACGTCAGCAAGCTTCCACAAGTACATTAGGTTCAGCAGAAAAAAAAAGTTGTAGGCTGTCCTAAGCAAGAAGGCAGCTGAATTCTGCTCTACATTTAACAACAACAGGCCACAAAAAACCTAAAAAACTCATGTCTGTCTCCTAAAAGTGAATATCTTAGCCACTCAATGCAGATTACAAACTTTTTAAAGGAGACATTACTTACAGCAAATGTAGTTGATGTGCTTATTTTTCACAGCATGTTCTGCAGCACATGTCACAGTCAAGATGACCACCATACACTAAGTATCATCATACAAATTCAGAATGCTTTGAACATCTCCTCTTTATTGCTCTTCAGGGCAATCTTCTATACCCTTCTTCTCACATGCCTTACACCTGTGTGCCCTCTGTGCCCTTTGGAATTGGTCAGCACACCTTGGCGCTCCATGTCCCATTGCCTTCATTGCTGCTCACCTGTCCTGCACAGCTGTACCCACTGGGGATGAGGCTCCCACTGCCCCAATCCCAATTGTCCCAAACTGTGTGCCTACACTTATTATCTAAGGTGGCTCCTGCTGAGCCCCTTCTGAAGGGAAGTGCCACCTCTCCCAAAGAAGGCAGGCCAGCCTTCTTGTGCACTAACCTTTCAAGCTCTCTGGCAGCTAGGCAGCCTAGCAGGTCCCACCAGCCAGGCAAATCTGGAGCATGAGCTGGAGGTGTGGGACAGGCTGTCTGTGGCTGTGCACCCACCAGGGCTGCATCCCCTCCCTGGAAAGGCTGAACCCAAGGGAGCCTTGATACAAGGTACAATCCAGCCCTGCAACCTGGCACCACCTCTGAATTCATTCCAAGGTCTCCATCACACAGTCTCACTACTCAAAAGATGCTATGAGGCTGTTGAAATATTGGGTTATGTGTCAAATATATACATAAAACATTCAACAATAAATAAAAGAAATCCTAAATCTCCAGAATACAGACACCTCTCCCCTTCATTATAAGCAATTCCTTAAAACTCACAAATGATTCTCTAATAAACCAGGTGAATATGATCTTTTTTTTAACAGTACAAAAATCTACAAGAGGAGACAGACAAGCAGAAATATCACCTGCAAATCCCTGACATGCTGAGAGAAACTCTTGGGACTGTGAGTAGCTCATATTGTGCCACCCAAATAAACTGAGTCATCCTCTCTCTAGACACTGTTATCTAATTCAGCCTGCATGATTTGACCTTGGAGTTCATAAAAGTGCATTGGAAAAGGAAAGATCTCAGCCTATAAACCCAACAGAAAATTTCTGAGAGCTTTGAAGAGAAAATGCCTTTTTCTCTCTGGAGAAAGAATAGTTGGTCTGAGTCTTGTGTTTGCATGCAATTGCTACCACACTAAGTTTTTACCTTACTTATAGATGTATATCTACAGGTCTGCAGCATGTTTTACCAGCAAAGAACTAGATGTCCTCCACTACAGCACTGAACTCTGACACAGCATTACGTACAAGATGGTTGAACACCAAAAGGGAAGGAAGAGTGCTGGAGGAGCAACAAGGCTGAGCACGTGATGCACAACCCCACAACTAAGAGTCAAACCATTCATTTGCAATCTAAAAATGCTTCCTTCAGCACAAAATATTTACCCCTACTTAAACTTGCAAAATGGTAAAGTTTTTGCGTAACCTTTAACAGCTTGTTCGTACAATCTCTGCAGCTGAAATACACAGCCACCTGATTAGGAAAATCCACATTCATTCCTCTTCACCACAAATCTCAGCATCACCTATCTTGCTCCTGCCCCTCCTATCTTCATTCAAAAGGTCAGGAGGATTCAGTGGAAGGGGGCCTATGCATCTGTCGTGGTTTGGCCCGGAAATGTGTTTTTGGAAAGGTCTAAGTCGGGCCAATCAGGGGCCAAATTCAAAATTGGCAACGCCTCTGAGAACACACGGGGGTTAAAAGCAGGAGATTCCCAGAGAACTTCCTCTTTGGGAATCCGGCGTTGGTGAGTAGAGTCTGGCCTCTCCCCTGCCCAGCTGCGTCTGGGTGGGGGAGGGGGAGGCCATGACAGGGAGGAGGCCGGGAGCCCCAAAAGGTGCAGAGGTGGAGGAGAACATGCAGGGGTGGAAGAGACTTGGGATGTCTGGGCAGCCCCCCCGGAGAGAGGGACAGAGACTGTGCTGGCAACTCAGCCGGCCAGAAGCGGGGGATGCGGCGAGAGAGGTGCCCAGCTGCTGTGGGAGTCCTTGGGCAGGCAGAAGAAAATTTTAACCCCTTTGTAGACTAATAGAAACCTTACAAATACTGAATCCTCCTGAATCAGGATGAGGTGAGAGAGAGATGAGAGATGGGCAAGCGTGAGGAAAGCTGGAAGAGAGAAGAATCCTGAGTGGAAGAGATGGAGTGGCCTTGGGCTGGACTCTTTCTTGTATAGCCATGGACAGACCCGTGTTTTTTCCCTGTGACCCAGAGACTGTATTTAGGGGGAGGCAACACCCGGGAGTCAAGAGTGAAGCAGCGGCGTGAACAGAGACGGCTGAAGGGAGTGTGGGATGCCCTCTGTCTCCACGGAGAGGAAGATCTCTGTTCATGAGGCCCCTCGGCCCCAGGGGGTGAAATTTGGGGGGGACTGGTGTCCCAAAGTTGAGAGACTGCTGCTTCTGGAAGTGGGTGGAGCATCTTTAAATGGGGAGCCCTAAAAGCAGTCCTGGCCCGTGTCCAGTGGCGAGAGCACTGGACATGGGGGGGAGAAGTCACGAGGGCCGATGTTCTTTGGGTGGGGCCATGGATGACGCGGAAGCACAGGAGGTTTCAATTGTGCTTCCGGGGGAGGCCCATGAGGCAAGGGGGGACTCCTCTCTCCCTGATGGATTTGAGGGTTGATAATTTGAGGGGTAGTGAATCTGTGGAGAAAAGGGAGGGGGAGGAGGAAGGTATTTGGAAGGTTTTCATTCTTAGTTTAGTATGTGTTCCTTTCTAGATTTGTAATAAATAAAGTGTTATGTTTTTTTTCCCCTCCATCCCCGAATGAGAGCCTGCTTTGTTCTGTTCCCGGGTCACATCTCACAGCCACCATTTTGAAAATATACCCTTCATGGGGGCCCTGGCATTGTGCCAGGGTCAAACCATGACAGCATCTTTGGGGCATTCACATTTTGTGATTCTCTACTGTCCTTACAGGATTTATTTTCCACTCTGCTGTAGCTGGCTGTTACCACACAGACCTGAAGCACCATTTGTTGTATGACTCAGGGTTTCAAGCCTATATAAAGCAAAAAGCTAGACAGAAACTTGTTTTCCATAATGGCAAGAAAGGACACTAGGACAGCATTATACAGCATTCAGGATGCATATGGCCTTTTGCTTTAACTTGACATGGGCCAGACTTCTGCTTTTTCAGAAAGACAGATAGAAATAAACCTCAGGGCTAGGAAGACTTTGTGCTAATGAGCTAAAAGGTCACAGCAGTTTAAATGAAAGCATAGCCCAGCTGGTTTACATTAGTTGAGGTTTTTTTGGGGGTTTTTGTTTTGTTTTGTTTTTTTTTTTTTATATTTTTAAACAAGCTTTCAATGTACAGAGGTAACATTGTCTGAGATATATGAAGTCCTGTCAATAATTTATGCAAAAGCTATTAAACAATTCCTCTGTTGTGTGCTTCTAAGTTGTTACATGTATTTAAATGGTGGCATCACATTTTTATCTATGTATTTTACTTCAATGAGAGCACATTTTTGTCTATTCCTCTTTTAAAAGTTTATCTGAAACTCAGAATTGTGGCAGCAACATACAGCATAGATCACACAGCTCAAGCAGAATCAGAAAACTTGAAGTCATGTACAAAGACACTATCATCTTTTCTTGTAAGTCTGTTGAAATCAGGCAATAATTAACAAGGAAAAAATATTTGGGAGGAGAATTATTACCTTCTGAAGGAGGATAGAATCCCAGCAGTAAACCAAATATCCAGATAGGCAGCTGGTGTGCTAAGGAAAGACAGAGCAGCGATTTCATCCAAATAACACAAAACTTAATGCCAGATGCACAGAGCTGGAAAGGTAAAGGATAACAGCACCAGCATGTATAATGCTCTTTCAGGCATCTGCATTTTATAAAAGCTCAGAGGATGGTCAGGTGTGATCTATCAACAAGGCTGTCTGTAGTTAAACACCATTAAGCCACTTCAGAAATTGCTGTTTGTCCTGTCCATTAACTGCTGCATGTTCTTTTAAAGTGTTTAGGAGCTTTCTATTTATCAGAATGTCACAGGTTCTTGCACAGGTTATAGGGAGAATATTCTAATTTCTTAAGCCTTACAGATCCTAATACCTAATCCTATGCTAAACAGAGCTTGTGTCTTATATTAAGACAAAAGCTTAAGATAGGTTACTTATGAGGATTATTGATGAGAACCTTTTGGTACAAGACTGGAGTTTGGGTCATCCTCCTAAACTGCAGATATAATTTAGTTCTTCTTAACTGATATTAAGTAGATGAGGGTCTCTCATCTGACCTTGAGCTTCTGCAATGATAGCTATTATGCAGTCTTTCCTGAAAGTTTATCCTAATATTGAAGTTACATTTTCCCTCTCTGCTTGAAGCTTTGGTTTCTTATCTTCCTCTCTAAATTAATCAACCATGACTGTAACATGCTTAATGTAGAAATTATATTTTGATCAACAAATTTCCTGACCAGACATGCCCAACTCTGATTTTTACCTTGTAAAATCTTATTTTATTCTTTATTGATATTTTGCTATCTCTAAATTGTTTTCAATTTGTCTGTCTTTCAAAAATGTGGCACCCATAATCAAGCAAGGAAATCTGTGGGAGTAATGAGTTCTTACTCATAAAAGTGACAGTGTAGGGTAATATCACTGTTGCTTTCATATTATGCTGACAAAGAATTCATATTTTGTTTTGATCCATTATCATCCTCACTGCTCAAACATCTTGTCACTATATCTTATGGCTGATTGAAAGCCAAAAGGTATCAAATGTGTGCTGCAGGTAGAGCTGTCAGGGCAGCTGGTAGTCAGGATTTGATTCTAGAGGGAGCACACAGTTTCTGTGAACTGAAAGAGTGGTAGAAAAAGTGAACTTAAGTGAACTGAAAGAGTGGTAGAGAAACTAAGGCAGTTCTTCAAGACCCATGAAGGTGTGGGAGGGCTGCTAGCTATGAGATTGGTAATTGGTCAGGAAGGAAGTTCGAAAGACAGCTGAAGAAGGAAGGGTAAAACCCAATGGAAAGAACAAACTTTAAATAAATCTAAGACAGATTAAAAAAAAAAAAAAAGAAGCAAATTTAATTTGGGACGTAAGATGTAAATTATACAGGCTCTTCCTTAGAACTTCTATCCAAATTTACCAATATCCCTTCTCACTCACATATTTACATATTTAAATAAGATTGTTCCTCTGGAGTTCAGAGTTGATGTACTTGTAAAATAAACCCCAAACATGGCATGGCAGACATCTGTGTTTATTTTCTCTCAATTCCTATATTGTGGGCTCTCATATTATTGGTATTAAATCCCAGTCGTGTAAACTCAATCAGCTTCTGTGGTTTCCAACCAAGGAAATTAAACTTGTGTGGAATAAATTGGGATATTTGTTATATCCACAGAGTTTCCATTATCTTCAATTTATGTTCTCAGTGACACTGAGCAAAATTTATAGCTGCAACTAAGTCAATGAGTCTTGTTGACATGCAGTGTAGCCCAGCCCAAGCAGACTATTATGGGAATAGAGCAATTTTTATTTTTGCTAGTGAAGCTAACTGATAGTGACTGCAATGCAAAGATCTGCACTCAAATCAAGGGAAGAACGAGGACTTTAGGCTCCTATTTTTCCAAATAAAAATACACTTAAAGATTTTATTTCACTTTCATTTTACTTTATCTTACAGGTTGTATTTAAGTCATTCCCAAAACATGTTACATTCCTTCTTGTTGTGTCTTCTTTCCGTATTCAGCCCTCATTCTGTTCTCCAACTTGGTGTTTCAGTAAGATGCTGCTGAAATTAAGGGGCTGTGTGCTTTTCTCTCAGTGTTTTCTCTTTGACTTTGGTGTTGTTTAAACAGAGAGGTATGTATGCCTACTGCTGGTTCAAGACATCCAGTATCTTCTTTTTGATGATGCTAAATAAAAAACAGAGTTCATTTTCTGTCATCTTTGCACTTTCTATGCTGCACAGTGGATGTCAGAGCATCTGGGCACTCTGCATCCTGCTCAGGTGTGCCAACATGAAGAGTCACACCCCAGATCCTTTGGATATCTACCACGTATGTTTAGATAATGGAGTTTCCTGATAGTGTTTCCTGCAGGTAAAGTCACAGTAACAGCCTGTCAGTGCCTGAAGATCCATCCCCAGTACAGCATGAGTTTTCTGGGTCAGCAAGAAGAGGATTAGTAAGAGCATCTCTTTTTGAAGTTCAAATTGAAGTTTATTGGAAATAATCTTTCCATAAAATTCCTGAAAGCCTTAACACATGAGGGAGAGACTGAGACCTATGCTTTTATATCTGCTTCTTGTTAAGGATCATTTGTCATGACCTATTACGGTGTCATAGATAATGCACTACGGGGAAGTATTGTCTACTATGGTGCTTTACTGTGGTTAAGGACTTCACTCCAACCAACATATCCCTGCTGAGCTTCTCTGACAGCTTTTGTATATAATGCCAATGTTTTACAGATATTTACTAGACCTGCTCAGATTAGAGACAGATTTTTAGGGACCATACTTAGCATCCCATACCACCTGATCAGTATTCACCAAACATCACAGCTTGTGCCATTATCATTGAGACAACTGGTTTTATTTGCTTTCATTTTTCTTTTTTAAGGACTCCCTTTCCCCAGGTAGCTCTGTCTGAGCTGTACTTGCCACTTTGGGCTGCACTGTTGCTCTAAGGTCAGCACAGAGGTGGGGTACTGAAGGCAGTTTTCAGAAATGACTGAGATTGTGATAGAGCTGGCAGTCACACGGTTTTGTGAGAAAGTTTCCACCTGAGAACATTCAAGCTGTAATTGCTGACAGTGCAGGTTGGATCAGTTGAAAAATTTTCAGTGGCTTTTGGAAGAGACGTGAATTTCCATGACTTTTTTAGAAATTTGGGAAGCAAGACTACAACATGTTATTGCATGATCCTATGGTTTTCATGGTTCTTGAGGAGAGAATTTAGAGTTATAAAAGAGTAAAGTTATTTCAAGAACCCCACCTAGAAAGTCTGTTAGGAAACACCTCAGCCTCTGATTTGGAAGGTTAGGAGTTGAGCATGCCTATGCTGTTCTCAGGGAAAATCTTTTCACTGCTCCAATGGGCTAAAGATTGTGCCATAAATAAAAAATTGTTTTGAAACATGGGTGATATGGGTACTGTTGATAAAGGGGTCATTGGACCACTGATGAAAACTTACTGCAGATCTTTAATTCTATAATTGTCCTTTACATTCTCCTATTGAAGTAGTATTCTCATGTAAAAATAATATAGATTATTTGACAATCACAGTAATTTACAAGAAAACACAGTGTGCGGACTGTAAGGTAGTGAGGGTAGTGAGTCATTTGCTACACATTCCCCTCTCCACATGGATATAGAAATAAATGTTCTGCACTGGAGTACTTGGCATGTACAATTATGCTGTTTGCTCAAGTACACTCTGTCTTGCAGTTGCAACTGTTAAGCCATTTTTCTCTTGATGGTTCCTTCAGTACATTTACCTTTCCCTAAAAACTGTGTGTGTTGTCAGGCTTGCAGCTGTAGACACTCTTTTCCTTCTTGAAGTATTCTGGTCAGCATTTTTAAGATATCTTTAAGAACTGGGCCCCCAATATGAGAAACAAAGAGAACTGCATACCTCACTTTCTTAAGCACAATTGAAAATCCCATTCTTCCCTCATGCAAGGTCAGAACTAAAAGGGTAAAAAACATACTTTCAGGCCATCATCTTGCAAGAATTTCTTTACACAAGGTGAATTAAATGTATACAGAAGCAATTGTAGTATGTGGATTTAAATGCAGATTTAATTGGAAAAATACCTTTATATATGCAAGGAAATGCAATTTTTAAGGAACATTTTAATACACTGGTGTGCCTGGCTTTCTCAGATATTTAGCAATGGAAAAAGCCAAACTTTTTAGCTCCGGTATAGCTTTGGATTAGTAAGCAGGTCCTGGACACAGATTGTATTTTATATACCATGAAGAGTTTCTTCTTTATTAATCCAGCATGCAAGGCTTTCATTTCTTACTGAGGCCCATTTTTTTATTTCTTGCAGATTTTAAAATCTGTTGTGTTGGCACTTCACTTCTTGGAGACCACTGGTGTCATTTTCTCCAAATTGTTAGCGTAAACAGTCTGTAACTTGAGTAAGCCAAATGTGGGTGTACTAATCTTCCTAGTGCCAGCCAAGCAAGCCTGGCAAGGCACAGTTTAATTCTGATATCAGAAGAGCAGTAAATAATAATCACTTTTTCCCCCTTTTCAGTGCTGAAAGACTCAGATACTTGTAAGTATATTTGGCTCTTGTAAGTGAAAAGATGAATAGAAGATGAAGGAAATTCTTTTAATAATTGTATACAGGAGCAAGGATGAGCAAGTTAGAAAAGGAAAAGATCAGTGTGGAATATTTTAAATAGTGGTCAAAAAGTAGACTAGCATATACAGACAGTTGGCATCAGCAGTGTTAGCTAAAAGCTAACTCCACCACATCAGATAAAGCAAAACAAGACTTAATGAGTGTTCTGCAAGGTTAATAAGTTAAAATCTGGCTACTGTTAGACATCACTCAAGATATCTGCCGCTCTCCTTGGTGAGTAGCCTGTCTCACTACATCAGCTTCAGCATATGGTTGCCTTGCGAGACATCCTCTTGTACAGTGCCCATGGGGCAGTCCAGGTCAGCTTCCTGCGGGACGCTTAAGCCTGGCTTTCAGGACGGAGGGTGTAATTCAAGCCTCAGAGCTCTCTCTGGGTTAGCAGAAGGTGTGGTGACAGATTTCCCACTCCTTGAGTTGAATGTCAAGAGTTGTTACTTCCACAGCAATGTTCCCCTTCCCCCACAGCCCACACATAGAGCTCACTGGGTTTCTGGATCAGGATGGATGGCACAGAGATACAGGAGAGCAGGAGGCAGGGTGATGCCAAGGGAAGGATCCAAACTGTCCTGGCAGCAGTGTGCTTCAAACAAGGAAAATATGGAGAGCCTCAGACAGTCAGTAATGCCGTATTTGCAAAGACATTGCTGGTGTTTCAGGAGTGCACATGGGCAACATGCTACCCCTGAAACATTTGAAACCTCCAGGGAGATTATCAGCACTCTGCAGCCAATTTCATGCCTTCTCCTAGGAGGACAAGTATCTCTCCTTGCATTTGTTACCAAGAAGCAGAGAGATCCCATCACATGCCCATTCCAGCAAAGCTCACATGTAACCTGAATCCCCATGGAATTATTAAGTCAAGCACTGTCTTTATGGATTTTATGCTCATATTCCACACTGTGTTTAAATGCTTTGCTGGGAGGGGGCCAGTGCTCCCTGCCATCTAAGCATGGGTTACCAGGAAAAGCACAGCCTAACCTAACACCAGCTTTAGCCCCATAAAAACATAATGGATCAATTCACCTACAGGCTTCAGTATGACCTCAAATAAATCAACTAAAGCTTTTGAGATCTGAGCACTCTTAATTACTGTTGCTATGAACAGTGAAATGGGTTGCTTAGTATCCTATACAATCCCCAAAGTTTCAGTATTTACATCTATGGAAGAGGTTTGCAGACACAGAGAGCCCTTGATTTCTGTAATATGTTTTCCTTGACAGGAGATAATAAAATTCTTGTGAAAACAGGGTTGAGTAATGTGTCCCAGAAGCTTTATACATAATAATTTACTACTGTGCTTTCAGGTTTTTCCGGCACACGCAGTATTTCACACCATGGAAGGGTACTGATGCACTCTATCAGAGTGCTGGTGTTGGCATATGAGGTCCACAACACGTCTTAGAGAGGCTCTGAAATAACTGTTCTGCTTTGTTTGCTTTTTTTGTGAGTGGGTGCATCCTCCTGGTCTGCAGCATCCATTCTCTTCCTAGCAAAACAAAATCCAGCTCCTTCCTTTCAGGCATGGTTATCCAGCTCAAACCTACTAATCTCTGAATGCCATAGCTGCTGCTTTTCTATGGCCAACAGAAAAGAGTGGGAAGGCTGCTGCTGAACCCTAGGAAAAGCATTTCTGGCTTTGTGCAGGTAGGTAAACACACACACTTTCAAATTTCACTTTAACTGTAGCTAAAGAGATGTTTGTGGTTAAAAGAAAGCATTGGCTTTTCCTGCTTGAAATCAATATTTAGCATTGCATTTTCTCTGACATTCCTGAAATGAATGCAAATAATAATATATACACAAGCAAGAATGATGTGTCAATCACAGCTCATCACTACTTTTTCTGGAAGTGAACAAGGACAGAACACAGGACAAGAGCCAATAAGAAAAATAATACTCCAGGAAGCTTTAATGCTTACTGTAACCACAGCCTGAAGCATCAGCATTTCAGATATCAATAATTTACAGGAATAGATAATGGCAATAGCTTGATTCAACTTCTCATATGCCCCACAGGAAACAAATCAACACAGGCAACTGGAGCTGCACTGTAGTGATTCTGAAATGCAAGATTTTGTAAATTTGGATCTGGTATTGTTTCTGAAGCTACTAAGAGATGTGAGGGATAGGCTCAAATCTGTTGATGTGAGGTAGATGTGAGTCTTGCCATTTATTTCATCAGTTTTTTCAATGAGGCCCATTGTGACATTTCTCAAGAGGCTTAAACTACCCAAACTAAATAATCAGTTTAGTCGCCACTTTCTCATTTTGCAAAACTCAGACACCTGTGACATGTCAGGCAGCAAACATTAAACCCAGACAAGGCATGTTCCACTGAAATAAATGGGCATTTCATCATTGGTTCTGAGACTAATTTCCTATGGTGGTGACATACAAACACGGGAACAAGAGGAGGATCCATAGGTGATTTAAAGAAAGTCTATACTCACTCTCCTTAAACAGAGAATAAAACCTACTTTAAAACTGACAAATTCTGTCATTGATACAGAAGTACATCAGCAGAAGGCAAATGTAATTGCATTTTTCTACAATGGCAATGTATTTTAAAATATCTTCAATTCATTCTCTTTTAAATAAAATACAGCGAAATAATAGAACAAGAACAAAATTCTCGCAAATTATGATGAAACCAGCTACTTTAAGCTTCAGGTGACAGAACCAATACCACCTTCATGCTTTATTGAAATGTATTATATAGATGGCCTCAATTTCTTTATTCCCTCTGCTTCAGGACAGTTCACTGTTTAAGACTAAGAAGTAACAGCATGGTTCATATGGGATTGATACTGGGCAAAGTCATTAGAAGAAGACAGAAGATGAATAATAAACAGTCTATTTTCTGTCGTTGTTTTCCAGGTCTGACATAGGCATCGCTTTGTACTAATTTAATAGCTATGTTCTCATCATTCTGAAATAGAATTATGTCTAACTCCCAGGTATCTTCTCTTGATTTGTGTGACACCTTGCTTAAGACCCAAGTAAATTCCAACCCTGTGCATTCAAATGCCAAGTGATTCAAATTAGCCATGAGATGGTTTTTGAAATCATGAGAATATAAATCAACTAAGATGGGGGGGTTAAAATACATTTAAGTGGGCATTTGTATGGACTTGTGTGACTGCTGGTGCTTTATGAAACACCAGCAATATCATGGACCCAGGCAATATCATGAACCACATAACACACCTTAAGTTATTAAGACATTGCCTGTTGTAAGAGAATCCTCATCTAAATAAATGCACTCTGCCTGTTTGGGGGCTTTGAGTGAGATCTTAAGATTTTTCTGTCCAAAACGAACGGGTCTTCTGGTTCATATTTAATATATATTCACATGTTTATTAAAAACAAAAAAAAAAGTATTTACCAGGAAAAAAATCAGAGAAAACCTCAAGAAGGCAGGACAGATTATTTGACATTTTAGAACTTCACTAACTTTTATTTCTGGACTGAAACCATTACTACTGTGAAACTTCCACGGGGATGTAGCCAAGGGAAGTGGAGGAGGGGATAAGGCATCCCTGGCAACCCAAGTCAGGTTGTTTCCAACCAGTGCCCCAGTGGTATGAAAGGGACTGATATCATTCTGTGTCCATAAGTTGCTGTAGACCGTAGGCTGGGGTGGACAAGGAAACAGAAGCAGAAACAGACTGACTACACATGATTCTTTCTACTTATACTTCCCAAAAGTAGCTGTTATCCCACTGGGTTCCTGGCACATGATGGTCACACTGGGAGGGAATAAGACTCCCAGACCCAGATGTCCAAGGTGTCTGGGTGCCCATCTGCTAAAGCAGATGCCCAAAAGTGTCTGGGTGCTCTTTGTTAGATTTGTCTGTCCATCAAACAGAAAGTAGCTCATGAACAGCCACATGGATCAGAAACACACCTGGCCCATTTGGTCTGATTTGAAACACAGTCTGTGCATGCTTCCATTATACACAAGGGGACAGAGTATTTGAAAATCTAGAAAAAAGCAGTGGACTACTGAGCTCAGCACAGCAAAGATGTGCATCCTTGGGACTGGGCAACACCCTCTGAACTCCATGTTTGTTCCCATCTCCACATTATCTGTCACCACAATTGAAAGCAATGAGATCGAAACACCTGTGTGGTGTTCTGAAATACTTTTAAAATGTTCCTCTAACAAAAAGTACAAGTCCTTTGAAAAATATAGTGCAAAGGAAATAAGGATCACTGCCCCACGGTGTCTCTGAGGGAAATGTCAAGAAAAACTGTGATGGGGAACAGAGGTTTCACCCAGCCATTTTTTATCAATCACAAAGGTGTCTCCTAATAAATCAAGTTAATTCAAACACATCGAATTTACATTTCACTTAATTTCCTTTCAAAGTTGTTACAAGTAATATAAAAACTTGGTCATTGTTTTAACTCCACAGGGATGTTGTCAAGGCAGTGTATCACAATATGTAAAGTTAAAAACCCCATGTTGCCAAATTTATATCATCATGCAATTTAGTTCCCAGTGCCATAAATTTCAGGTAGCAAGTTTAGCATTTTGAACAATTCATCTGGAAAAGTGACATTATATTTACTTCTACCTTATTTCTCCTCTGAGTTCACATAATAGAAGTAACTGGAAAGCTATATCAGACTTGTAATGTAATAAACACGCCACTGCATAAGGTATTTGGAAGCCTTTGACAAGGCAAACCCATAAATGTAGTCCTCAATAAATCTCAGGTCTGGTATAGCACCTGTTGACCAATGTCATTTCCTCTGCTTAAGTATTGTGCAAATGAGTTCTGGGGCAGATTTACTGGCAAAGGGAGAGAATTGAGAAAGGGGTTTTAGTCCCAGCCATTAATCTCAGTGCTGCAATGCCCTCTTTCTTTTCCAGATGACTCAGGGTAAGTCCAAAGCTATTTAACCAATTATACTGAGGCTCTACCTTCCTCTGGCATGTGATGTGCATGTAGACATATATATTGTAGGCACCTTGCTCAGTGACAGCTCTTATTTGCGAAAAATGCAAGTGGCACACATATATATTCAGCTCTTTTTGCTGGATGGTATAAACTGACTCCTGACTCTCAGTAATTTGATATTAAGAAGTTCCAGCTTCACAGAACTGACATTATGACACACATAATATTTTCATAAACTGTGAAGGCTAATAAGTGTTATTATGGAGTAAGCCCTTCTGTTCTTTCATGAAGTGCCTGATAGGATTGGACCTTCTCTAGAGGTAGGATATGATTAATATAACCTCGGCCTCAGATCTAAGAATACTTTGATTATTTGCCCAGATAATTAAAGCTGTTTACTTGTGCAATGAAAGGCCAATTTAAACAGATTGTGAACCTTAGCCTAGGGAGCATTCAGGAGTTCTGCAACTTGTTACTGGCAAAGGATGAATTTTAATACTGACATAGTTATTTCATCATAATGAACATAGTGAGATTGGTTAAAATGCTTCCTAAATTTGGGATTATAATCTAAGTGTGCTGCAGATATGCAGAAAGCTGCCAGCTATGTTTTGAGCCTGCCTTGTGGCTAGGAATAAATCATTCTGTAGAGAGATGTGGAACACTAACTATAACCTTTAAACAGCTAAGGGAATTATGTTAACAAATGTAAACATGAACGTGTGTGCAGCATAACAGAGTGACCAAGTTACGATCATTTGGGGCATCCAAACACATAGTAAACTGTATGATTTCTTTCCCTGCTTTTTTTCACAGGTTTCCTTCTTAGTACTGAGTTCATCCATATTCCCTTGGACCTCGTGGGAGAATGAATTATTAGAGGCAGGCATGATAGCCAAAAGGCATGGGGTGTAAAATCTTTGCACAGGCCTGGCAGGAAAAGAGGAGGATGTGTTACAGGGCCATGTCTGTGTCAGGAGGTCATGCCTTTACCAGGTACAATGGAAATTTCACTTGCATTATTTCTGTTCCTTTAACTCTCTCTGCAGGCATTCATATTCAGAAGTAAGAGAGAATTTTTTTTGCATGGGATTAACCAAAGAGCTGCTGGTGGTAGAGGAGGAGTGATATCAGCAGCCACTGCTCCTGAGAAGGATGCTGTGAGCTGCAAGGAGGGCTTGCATTGACAGACTGAGTGGATGCTCTTAATCCCCTTCAGTGCAATTGCCAAGGTTAGGGGAAGTGACCAGTAAGCAATATCTCCTGCCTTCACGAGGGTCACAAATTCAAGGTTTTCTCTGTGTGTGCAGAATTAGTCATTGCCTTAAAATAAGTAAATAAGTAAGTAAATAAATAAATATTTCAGTGAGACTGTGGAGAGGTCCAAGATGTCTGTCTGCACATTCAAACCACTGCTTTTTTCTCGTGCCCTGTGAGGACTTCTATATTTCACTGGCAGTGAAGGTCAACAAATATTGCATGGAAGGATTTTTTTCCAGTTTCTATTTTGTTATTAATACACACAAACATCTAACTGATTTTGTTTTAAAGACAAGAAAACAGTGGAGGGAATCCTGACTGCAGTCTGTGTGCAGTTCCAATAGGACCTCTCATTTTCCCCCTCTAATTGTAGGCATAACCTGCAAAATGGGATCTCTGCCCAGTGGCAGGGAAAGGTGTTCTGTGAAACAATATACTGCCATAGAGGAAAATTACACAGAAAAAAGGAAGATGGAAACAATAATCAATAACATAAAATTGTGGAAAAGTAGCAAAAATACATTTGGAAGGGAAAATGTGAATTCTTGTGAGGACTGTTTGATGTAGTTTACACATCCATTGATATTTTAACAGGATGTACTTCTGATTGATTACTATAATACAAAATTCCACCCAAGCACCATGTAGATTTATTATTTTTTCACATAAAAACACATTGCAGGAAATAGTTTTAAAATGTTTCTAAATTCATGACAGTGAATTTGCTCTGAAAATGTTACAAATGAACTTGCTAATGCAATATTTTGACCTTCTTACCACTCCTTTCTCCATATTCTTCATCTGGCCATAGGATAGATAAAGAACAGTTGACTAGATTTTTTCCATTCTTGACAGCAGGAAATGAAACAGCAGAGAGAGAAAAAAGCAAACAAACAAAACCAAAGCAAACTCAAAACTGGGGCTGTTAAGAGAATCAAGAAATATTTGCTAAATGAGTCAGCAAGGTCTAGATCCTTGCTCTTCACACAATCATGTGCAGAAATTATTCTGTGACAAGAAATCCTGTTAAAGAATTACATTTTTAGGTAGAAGTGTGAAAATCAAATATGGGGTTTTAAAGTCATTTGATCTCCCCTCTAAAATACTCTAATACTTTGCTAGAGAGCACTGACATGCTGGGATGCCATCCCCTTTGATTTTAAAATAAATGGGTAATGAGAAAAACAGAAAGCATCCCTAACCTCTAATTGCAAAATTCACTTTTCCTATTGTTCAGTTATTTAACACAAAATTAAAAATCAGAGTGAATTTCTTATACATGAAATGTTTTAATTAGAGTAGGCTGAGGAGGTGTCTGTCCTCAGAAGACCATATGGCTTAGAAGTAAGTAATTCCACATCACTGGTTTGCTGGCAATAATGGAGTGAGGCGGAAGAATGAATTCATTTTAAATCACATCCATAAGGGAATGAATTGTTCAGAATGTTCTTTGTGCCACACAATGACTGTAATTTTAAACTGCTAATACCTTACAATAAGACCCATAAATGGGTTATTTCTTGCTTTTCATGGGGCCAAATTCTGCTCTTTTTATATTCTTGTGTAGCTGTTATTAAGATCAGTGAAAGTCAAGCCAACTTTTACAAGTGGGGGATTTGTTTCAAATCTATTTGGACGTAGTTGGATAAAGTTGGGCTGCCCAGCTCAGCAGTTCCTCCCTGTGTACCACAGAGCACTTGCAGCACTGGGATGCGCAAAAAGGGAGTTCCTGCCTAACTACTCTCTCGTAATGAGCCTTTTGGGTCAGGGATTTGTCTTCAATTTCTTTTTTGCATGTCTGGTTAGCTCAATGGGTATCTCCCTGTGCTGGGCCCAGCTTGCCTGATGAGCAACTTGCCTGGAAAACATAAAATGTGAGGATGTGTCTTTTAAGGATAGGATGCATCTGACCAAGCTGAAAATATAATTATTGATTTAAATAGTTCAAAGTGTTACATATTCATTACCTGGAGAGGAAAACCATTGTTGTTGTTCCTTGTTACTCACAGTACAGCCAAGCTGGAGGTCTTGATCTGCAGGATCAATAGGAGATTAAAATTGCCACTGTGTCTGGAATTATGCTATCCACTAGCAGCATCTACCATGTTGGCTGATGGCTGGTTTATACATGGGAGCATGGATACAGGTACTCAAACATACTGAACTACAATGACCAAAGCTTTGAAGGACTGAAACTTAAGTGACAGCACTGCAGTTTCAGAATTTGCTCCCTAGTTTCAAGCCTGCCTGGATGGAGAGGCACGGTGTTGCAGCCCTAAGGGCAGCTGAGCAGAGGGTATGAGCTGCAACTCACCCAGGGGCAAACTACCCTGATGTGATGGCTACCCACAACCTCAGCAGGACACAGCCCACCCCAGGGCACAGCCTGAATGTGAGAACATGTCCTAAATCCTACTGGTGTCACCAACGGACGAGCCCCTCAAGGTCTAGGCTCTGTTTAATCTACAAAAGGCTCTGCCAAGCACCTGTAGCTGTTAACTGAAGCTCCACACACTCTGCTGGAGTTGACAACTCAGCAGCCCAGAGGTGCTCAGCTTCTCACTGGCAAAGGTCCCACAAAGCCCCAGCCATGACCTGAGCAGCTCCAGTCTGCAAAGCTGGAGCTGCCCTGCTGGTGCTGCCTCACTGGCTGGGCTCCATACAGAATGAGGGGGGATGTGAGGCAGCTCTACAGCTAAAAAAATTGAATGCAGGAGACCTCAGTTGTATTCAGTCCTCTTTCTGAAGGGACCTGAGTCCACCTCTAAGAACCTGTGAGCCATTATAGCATAAAGTAGACAACCACAGAGACATTAGTCATCTTCCCTGGCAGGACTGCTCCCTGGCATGTGACATAATGAAAATGTCTAGGCTGCAATGAATGCTGTTTTAACTCTAAAAGCAACACTGTTCCACTGTAAACTAAATAAAGTCTTTACTGGGGTGGGTAATGGCAGTCAGGTTTCCATGGTTTACATTGCTAAAAAA
Source organism: Passer domesticus (assembly GCF_036417665.1). NCBI lineage: Eukaryota > Metazoa > Chordata > Aves > Passeriformes > Passeridae > Passer > Passer domesticus. Next base: position 96,488,617 of record NC_087474.1, read on the forward strand.
CAGGACCAGGTCTGAACACCTTAGTAAGCTGAATATTTAACTTTTCTGTGCCAGGTGTAGAAGCTCAAATGAGAACAACTCTGAGGAAATCAACTACTGTCTGGTAACAGAGCCATTCCTTTTGTAGCACTGCAGGAAACTTTTTCAGGGGGAAGTACTTTGGCTAAACCCCGCTAATGAATCAGCTGTGCCTCTGTGCAGGCATGGCCTTGAGATCTCCCTTCTACAAAAGATAAATGAGAGATCAGGATTATTAACTGTATTAATGTAGAGAAGCAGACAGAGAAAGATGGCATGACCTAAAGGGGGGAGGTCCATAAGAATCTGAAAGGAATTTTACTGATGCTTTCCTCTATCATTAACATTTGTGTTCAGGTGTTTTCTCCTCTGAAAGGATTCATCAGCAGTCATATAACATGCAAATGTAATTTTTTTCTCATATGGAAGCAGAAAACATACACCTGTATATTTATTTTTCCTGTATTGTTTTCCATAAAGTACACTTGTAAAAAAGTAGAATTGACTAGAAGAGCTCTGCAATGCTGTTAGTTCAGAGATAAGCATCCTACTCAATTCCTTTCTGTAGCTAGACATGTCAAAATGATGGAAAGAGGCAGAAGAACAGTGGCAGAAATAGAAGTTTGAAGGGCTAAAGTAACAGAACAGAAAAATTGGAAGAGGCTACAAAACATTCAGTGATCTTTGCATACATATAGGCAGTTTAGAAACACTGTCCTAGTTTTAGTACATCCACTGATGCCTAATCAGCTCCTGAAATTCTGTTAAGAACAACCCAGAACAACAGCTATGTTGTAAGAAAGGAGAAAAACTTTTTTTTTTTTATTTTTATTTTTTTAGTTCTTGCAGCGACTGAAACTTTAGCTCATGTTTCACAGACCAAAGAACCTAAACTGCAGTGTGAGGCTGCTCAAAAATGAGTAATACTTTTTTTCTTGCAAATAGTAAGCTCCATCATGAATTGTAAACAAGCAGCTCTTCAGAAAGGAATCCCAAACGTAGCTCAGCCCAGTGACAGCAAGAATGGGAGCCTGGGTGGGTAAATGAGAGCCTGGCATGCTGGGACCCCATATCTGAGGCAGGGCAAGCTCAGCTCACAGGACAGTACTTGCCTCGTGCTTAGAATGATTGACCTTGATTCCAGTGCTTTTGTGGGGCACCCTCCTTTTTCTGCTCTCTGCCTCCACAGCTCCCATGTGAGAGACAAAGCACTGGGGGCTGAATCAGCTACTGTGTGCCAGTTTGTGGAAATTGCCAAAGGAGGGGGCAAGTTTTGGATCTTCTGTTTCTCTCTCACTTGTTAATTTTCTCTATAACTGTAATAAAGATTCACCTTAGTGATCGCTCCAGCCCAGTTCCAGCAATGGAGAACCCTTCAGTTGCCAGTCACCTTTGCAAAAATATTACTTCAGCAATACCTAAATATGTGGGAGAAAAAAAAAATCACTTGGTCTTAACCAGTTCTTCTTGTTCAGGGTGAGATGGTTACAAAGCCTTCTCTTCTTGGCAGGGCATACACCTGTTTTTTTCCCCAGAATCATTGAGTACATGAAGACTTCCCACAAATAAGTGAGATTCACAAAGGGACTGTGAGAGACAAGGCGAATGGCCCTCATGAACTGAGGTTGATTTATATTCTGCTTCATGTGTGATGGACATCAGAGTGAAACAAAATATGTGTTCACACCTCCCTAGCACTGCTGGGATGCTACCCTGGGTCCTTGTGTGAATTGAAACAGCCCATCTGCCTCTCAGCTGGAACTTGCACTGTGTTTTGCTTTTATTTGGCACAGGTGGTGGCCTAATGGAAGAAAATTTCAATACAACTGCATTGAGCAGATGATGGAGGAACACAGACCCTTGCTGAAACTGGAATAAAATGTCTTAAGTGTGGGTCTCAGAGGTGCTCCCTGTATCCTCTGCCAGGGCTTACTTGACAGAAAAACTGCCAACCATAGCAATCAAATGTGCAGTACTTTGTCTTGCAGAAGCTTTTGCTGCCACACTCTGCAAACACACTCTCCCCAGGCAGCAATTGCAGTAGGTATTGTACCAGTGTAGCAGCCAGCCCCAGCATTCTGTGCCCAGATACTCTTATTCAGCTTTGTTCTGCTTTGTCATCGTTTTATGCAAGAAACCACCGAGAAGTTCAAATCTTCTGAAACTAGCCAGTGGTAGAGTGGAATGAGCATAAATAAAAGTGGTGGCTCTTGTACAGCCTTGATTCTGTCCCTGACCCTGACTTATTTTGGGATTGTACACAAGTCATTTTATTACTTTGTGCATTTTCTGCCTGCAAACACTGCCTTTTCCTTGATGTTCTTTGCATGTTCTTCTTCCTAAATGAGTCTGCATCTCTGGATTCTTGCTAAAACTACATGATAAATAAACAAACAACAGTATTAAATGGTGCATCTTGGAAAGTGTCTTAGCAACTCAGGAGTGGATTGGATAAATCTAGGCACTCTTGTGTACTTTTTCCAGGGAACAGTACATCCAAAGTAAGACAGATCTTGACCTCCTCATCAGTGAGTCAGGATGCCTCCATCACCTGAGACATGATGAGCAACCTCCTTAACTCTGTGACTGCACTGCAACATTAGTCAGCCCTGGAGATGATGGGGAGATTATTTAATAGCACTGAACATCAATTTCCCAGGAGAGATAAACACTTCTAAGGTAGAGTGCAGCCACCACATGGTTCCCTCCTGGCTGATGGGAGCTGGAGAGCTGGCCCTTGCTGTTGCTGCAGTAACGCAGCTGCTCTGAGTTGTTACTAACTTTTACATGGTACCAGGAGTACAGACACAAATCCAAAAGAGATTTTTAAAAGGCAACCAGAAAGATACAGCAGACGAAAAATATAAGGGCTGGAAGCTAAGTCAGAAGCAATCAGGCCTCCAGCTTCATTGCTTTTTGTAGAAAATATGGGCTGTCATTGGAAAAGCTTATAGCTGTATCTCAGCAATTTGTGCAACTGAGAAGCCTGATAAACACAAATTAGCCTTGCTTCTTACAATTTTAGAGTCAAAATTGATAGTTTTAATGCATTACACAGGTGGAATAAGAAGAAAAATTATGGCAATGGCACTTGGTATCATTTATTTTTATCAACCTGCAGAAGCTTTTATTTGGGTGGAAATGCAGTTGCTGAAATGTTTTTTCATGTATATTCTCAAAGAGTAGATTCTTACTTTCCATTGTTAGGCATCTGGAAGGTTTTTATTTCATATTTAAGTCACATATTTTATTTGCAATGTCTCCTGCAATTTTGTATTTCTGCATCTATAAACCTAATTGAAGAATAAACGTCATAAGTGTTAGCCACTCATGGAGAATGATTAACTATTATGCAATAGATTCACATATCCATTCTTAATATTCCTGTAAATTTATTCATTTTATGGTAAATTTAAGAAGCACCTACCTCATGTTACTTTTTTTTTTTAAATATAAATGCTCTATAAACAGCCAAGGCTATAAAGCTAGTTGAAGCCTACACTGTTTGGTCTCAAAAATTCAATACGCTGCAGTAAGCAGGAAAGATTAAATTACTTGAGTTCAGTAGTTTAAAAATATTTTCCAATTCTCCTCTCTGAGAGGTTCAAGATTGTTCACATGACTTTCTCCTGCTGAATTATGATCGCAGAAAGAAAGCAATTACTCTTTCATACTCAGTCCAGAAAAGAAAACTTGCATTGAAAGAAAACTGCTGAAGCTGTACAGTTCAGCACTCCAGCAGCAAGAGGTAGACACCGCATTTGCCACACGTGAGCATCGCTGCATCAGTATCACCGTTTTACAGATGGGAAATCCTAACACAGAGAGATTAAGGTAAAAAATACCCACTAATTCTGGCTGCTCTGTTTGAAATACCTTGAACCTGCTTTATCAAAGGATCTACTGTATACAGCAACTGTATCAAAAGACAGTTTCCATGGATTTCAGCAGCATTTGAAAGTTATCACTCTTTCTGCAAATGAGACCCTGAGGTATCAAATCAGATATCCCAAAAATGAAGAAAACACAGTAAAAAAGACTACAAGTGAAATATCTGCTTTACATTATTTTCAGTGCCTTTTTTGCATTTTCCGTTTGTGATGCCTTTTTTCATTAGCTGGACTTCTTCCAAATCCTGCATGTCTCCCAAATTCTGTGAGTGTTATCCCACAGAAAAGGAAACTTCATTCCTAAAAAATTGCATACCACCAGCAAACTGAAAATTTAATATAAAATTACTTTGGTGTTTTCCCATATGACTGTTTTTTTCTTGTAAATCAGTGATGTAATAAAAGGAAATAATTTTGAGAAATGTGCTGGCATGAATGTTTTGAATTTATTTTTTCTTAACTACAAAATGTTAGCTTATAATAGCTTTGGAATAATAAAGTTATACCTGTAATTCAAAGTCACTTTTTTAGATTATGGGGTAAAAATGCTTAAAGGGATAAATGTCAAAACTTATATTCAAGTTTTTGAATACTATGAATAAGAAACATGTCACCTGACATTTTTTTCTTTTTTCACAATTTAGTCTGAAAAATGTTTGGGTTTGGTTGGTTTTTAAAATCTTTGGTTTCCTTTGTCCTTTCAGAACATACCTTCCAGTCCCAATCATGAAACTGTAGAATTTTATACAACCTGGAAAAACTAGATCTTGCAAATGCCACAAAGCACTTTAAGACACATATATGGTCTGGTTTTCAAGTTGGGCAGTGTGGGCTTTTCCTGCTTCTTTGCTCATAAATTTCCATTTTACTCTCTGAATTTATTTTCCAGTCCACTTCACCTTCTTTATCCACTTCTGTTGGTCCTTATTCCTGGGTTATTTTACCTTCACATTCTTTGCATCTTTTTCTCCTGTTACTTATCAACCTCCACTCCTATTTCTCTTTCCTAAGGAGCTCCTTGACAAACTCTCCTTTTTACCACACACTTGTTTTCTTCTTCTCTTTCTCTCAGAGGAAGTAGATTTTTTCTTTTCCTGAGCTCCATCATAACACCATGGAGAGCTTTGAAACAACCTTGTTGCTCATAGTCCAGTTGGCTAAATGAAGAAGAGAATGCTGCTGCTTACAGCTGCATTTGCTAGATGTTGTATGGCTTCACACTAGATTGTGCTCAACAGATATAGGAAGTTTGGGGAATTTTATCCATGAGCAATGACCATATTTTAAGAGTATTTTTAAACAGCTTAGTCCTTGTACACATACCAGCTTTACCTCCCTGTCCTAACAGTCTCTTCTCGCCAAACTTCTTGGCCTTACTTCAGGTAATGAGAAATAGCAAATAAAAAATTACTGGTGCTTAAAGAAAAGGACTATCAGGCACCATTTGTTTTTCAACACGTGTGGGAGAAAAAGCTTGTCAGGAATTATTCTAAAACAGCTGGAATGTATTGAAAATATATACCTAAATAAACCCAACAAAAGCAGACAGAGGCAGACACCTTATCAGCATGAAATTTTAAACATCAGTAGTTTAAAACTTAGACAAAGTTATAGGAAACTAAGAGGAGTTTTGAAGGGCAACCTTCACCAGTTTTAATAACAGGCAGTCCTATCTGTTCCACTGCTAATAAAATACACAGTGAAATAACCCATGAGTAAAGCAGTATGTTAGCAACAGTGTTAGCAGATATTAGTCTCCCTCTAGTCAAATCCGTCTGGTGCAACATTAAACGTACAAGGTAGTAGGAAAAAAGTTGACAACATGCTTTGGGATTGAATTAGAAGATTCTAGCTTCTAAAGTTACCTTGCCCTTTTTCCACTCAAATCACACAAGTGTATGATCGAGTTTCCAGTGGTAATGTGAGCCCTGTTTGAACCTGAGCTGACCTGTACAGAGCCAGCTAAAATGCTTCGGTATTGATGTTACAATTTGTAAAGAAAATCCCGATAAAACATCACCCATGGAGATGAAGAAGCTGGCTATACTGACACTGCCAGTGAACAGAACACACTATAAAATAGTTTGTGTCACGTGGCATCTGAAAAGAGTTCATGAAAGATTCTTTAAAAGGTGCCAACACTGTATGTCTCCTCAGAAATTATTAAAAAAAAAATAGAGGAAAAGGTTGTGGCTTAGGTACAGTTTGCATGAGGTTTGCTGAGAATATTCCCTTTCAGCATAATAAAAGTGACTGATAATGACAAAAATCTTGTGTCTTTTGTGGCAGCATTTGGCTTTATTTGCATCAATCATGAGAGTTCATTCAGTCTATTTCATTAGGTTGGGCTGTAGCGAATACAAAACTGCTGGCAGGAAACTTGGTGTACTCTGGAGGAACAAACTGTGTGGGCTTAGTCTCATCAAAGCCATTGTGCTGATCATGGTTATGAGACAATAGTTAACAGCTGTTCAGAAAAAAAAAAAAAAAAAAAAAAAAAAAAAAAAAAAAACCAAAACATTTTTATTCCTTTTTGGTCTTTTTATTTTTAAAGGAGAAAGGATAAAAGAAGTTCTTTTTAAAATTTGGCTGGAACAGGGATATATTGGGGTTTCTTGCATAAGATGAGGTTCTCTATGTTCACTCTTCACACTGAGCTAATTACAGATCTAGGATAGATCTTAATGCAGTATTTGACTATGGACTAATGCAGTCATCAGTGCCTGTGCCCTTGAGATCTTTGTGCTGTGTTTTGGGATGTCAGTACATTTTGACAAAGTGGTCCATCCTCTCTGATTTGCGAGCTCCACACAAATCCACACAGAAAGCAGCTGCATCCCAGCCTCCAGCTCAAGCTCCTGTTAATGTTAGTTGTACAGTGATATTGGCTGTTTATAAATTCCCACCAATGTTTATCAGCTAGTATGCTCAATGGAGGAGGAAAAACATCATGAAACAAGAAGAAAGCTGCCAAATGACAAAATGCAACAGCAAATTATTGTACTAATGCATCTAGAATTTTCTGCAGATACAAGACTGATTTAGGCAAAAATTGTTTTTTTCTGAAAAGAGACGATACTATGGAAAGGCATAGGGAGATAATGATATATCTATGCTAATATATGGGGGTCAGACAAATTGTATTTGCAGGATCCAGGACATGTGTTTCAATTGCCAGATAAAAGTTAGTGAAAGAGAACAAACCAAGGTACAGATATAGAAAGTACTCTATTCCCAGCAAGAACAACTTGTTTGCAAGATAATTGGCTTCATATGTGAAATAAAAAAAAAAAAAAAAAAATTGAAGCATTTATAGCAGACTTCAGTTTGGCAAGTTTGACATGCTGGGTTTTGGATTTGTACAATCTCTAATATAAGATCAGATTGTAGTGGGCCTTGGAGATGTGGGACAGAGATAAAAAATACTTTTGAAAATTGGCTTAAACATGACAGAATAAGAAACTGAAATTTGCCAGCCTGCAGAACATACTCAGATGAGATTACAAGTTTTGATTTCTCTTTTTTAGGCTCCTCAGTGCCATATCAGACTAGATTTAAAAGCAAAATAAAACAAAACCCAGGAATATTCGGAAGGAAAATAAAAGTGAACCTCCAAGAGGTTGGAAGAAAGAATGTCAAGAGGGCAGTGATAACCACAGAACTGAGCACTCACCAGCATTTGGCAGAGTTGTTGTCTCTGTAAAGAAATAAAGCCATTACCACACAGCCTCACTGACAGCACCAAAGGGAAAAAAGGCATGTGTCTAAGGAAATACACTAGTTTGTTATCGAAATTGCTCGAAACAGAGTCACATCCATTGTCTGGATACTGTCTAGAAGCTTTGACACTCCAGAGACCTCACAAGTGAATGTGGTATCTGAAGTCAGAGTGAAAGATTTAGAGAGAAAATGTAGGCATAAGGACAGATATAACAATGATGCATTGCAGAAATTATTCTGAGAGTGGGTGGATGTGGATGGGGCATATAGGAAAGACATATTCTTCAAAACAAAAGGGTTGGAATTGTTTCAAAAATTCTCGGGCTGAACACATGTATTACCCTGACTAACTACACTTTATTTCATAGAAGGGAAGGCAGCCAATAAGGTGGCAAACATTGATATTCAAACTAAAAAAAGGGAAAGAATAGCCATGATTTCAGCAACTAGCCTTATAAAGGAAAACAGCTTTCTCAACTTCCAGAATGTGTGGTAACAAATAAAATATTATGGAAATATATGAAAAAACATATACAAAAACAGTATCACTTTGATACAAGTAATCTAAATAAAACAAAAAACTATTGGTTGGTATCAGGCTGGCCCTTTATAAATGCTTACAGCCTGTTTATTATGAGGAGATTTTTAGAGACGGCATAAATATAAGCAACAGATGTTAGGGATCTCTTTGTAGGGAACTCAAGGCAATTTTTGATAAAGCAAGGTACAACTAATAAGCATAATTGAGTAAATAAATATTGACCACAGCTTTGAGTTTGATCTGTCCAGGCTTTCATCTCCAATGAACTGTTCCTCCAAGACAAAAGCCTTTAAAGTCAGACAAGTCAGGTTTTACTGTAGTATTAACTAAAGTCTCTAACTTGTCTGAAGAGAGAAAATCTGAAGTGACTATGCCAGATGGAGTCTAAATATCAACAATTAAATCAAAAGGTTCATAAATAACTTGTCCTCCCTACTGTGTCCTTGCAGGTGAGTCATTTCCTCAAACCTACTTTCAATGGCAACTCAGAGACTCTCTGAATTGCAGCAAAATCCACCCAGCAACTCCTGGTCTCTGGGATATTTTTCAGGAGAACTTGGCTCCCAGCTCTGTACTTGCATCCTTTTTTTCTGCCACACAGGGTGGGCTCAAATATTTCAGCCCCAGAGAGAGGCTCAATTCTCCACAACACCACATCAAACTCCTCTTCCTCCTGGGAATTTCACTCCATTCAGGCTGTTAATGGAAACATAAAGCTATTGCAAATTAATTTTTAAATTTATATTTTTATATGTCTATATCGATTTATATAGATATATGTAATATATCTACATATATACAAACACATGAATAATATTATTGTGTATAACTGGTGTATCTGACGTCATGAAACAAGGCTGATACAAGCTTGATGTAAACAAACCAAAGGAGATAGGTCTTCCCACAAAATGCATCAGAGCACTCTAACTCTTTCTAAAAGACCAATCCATTTTGGATGCCAAAAAATTTACATGGATACAAACAGAAGCTATTTGAGTATTTGGAATAAAACTCCACTGAAGGCTACTAAGCTTATGAAATCTTCAGAGCTGCAAGTAGTTGACTGCTGGGACTGTATGAGGGTAAATGCCATGTGCTTGCCCTGCTCTTTGCCCAAAGAATCAACCTATGTCCACTGCTGGGATAGTGCTCTGGTCTGAATCAGCACAGCTGTTCTTCACAAACTTTTGAGTAATGAAGAAAAGCCTACAAAGCATTGTTTTTTTTTTGTTTAGAAACATATGTATCTCAGAATGACCTTATTGACACAGTACAGATCACTGACACATCACTGCAGCAGAGTCTCATGAAGAAACCTAGCTGGGTGTATCTGTGTGTGCACACGTGTCTGCATTTATTCATGTATGCAGCTATATCTGCATATAAGTAAATATCTATGCATGTATGTATGTGCCTGTCTCTCCTTCTCTCTGTCTACCCATTTTTAGCCCATCCTTTTGTTTTCTGAAATATGTATTCCTTCCTCTGTTTATCACAAGCAGCATCAATCTCAGAGTGCAGAATGCAGTAAACACCAATTGCGGCTCTCTAGTCTGCAGGTGAGCTTACTTGTTTAGTTTTGTTTTCTTTCCAGTCATGGCCCATTTGCTGCTTTTATTACTCAGAATACCTAGCTTGGATTATTTTTCCTTCAGTTAAGGTTTGCTACACATAACAACTGACTGCAAATATATAATTTTTAGATGAGCCACCTGGATATTTTCATTGCTGTTATCATTTCCCATTTTTGTGTCATTGCATTTCTTTCTTTACAAAATGTTCACAATGTCTCTGTGGATCACCTTTCTTATTATTTGCTGACATATTGAGCACCAAACTGATTTAATTATTTCAGGGCTAGTCACTTTTTTTTTCTCTAGCACTTTAGACAATAGTCAACCCATAAGGGATGGCTTGTCAGTTTGAACATTTCTCAATGTGTGGTCTTTCTCCCAGTGAATCAGCAACTCCACATTAGATTTAGGCCCCAAAGAGAGGAGGAAACCTTGTACATAATTAAATTAGTGTTATTTTTGCAAATATTCTTTATATGTTCCATAAATATCATGATGGACCAGATGAGGAAGTTTCATTATCATGTGCAAAAAAGCATAGACTAAATATATTATATTTATTTTCTTTTTTTTTTTTTTTTAAATCACCCAATACCTTTGGATAGAGTAAATCTCAGAGTTGCATGCCAAGATCCCTGCAGAGACACCAGTCTCTATGACAATAAGAAGGATGGCCGGACTGTCAGCATGGAGTATTATTATTAGGAGCTATATGAAACAAATTAAAAGGCAAAGGAGTGGCCAACACTCAAATATCAGGAGATTAAATCAGCACTGCAAGATTCAGGATTCAGGACAAGGAGCAAACAGCAAGTCAGGCACAAATTTTCAGCCTGAAGGCACAACAAGCAACATCTAGGCAATGCCTACCTGGATCAGGTTTACCTACACGTAGTTATTAGGGAGAAGACAGCCAAGGCTTGCTGCCACCTGGCCCAAAGAGCCAGTGATCTAGATAGGAACATATATTAACTAAGATTCCTCTTGAGGTTATCAACTGCAGAAGCTTCCAAACCCCAAACAGACCAAATAGTCCAAAAGTAGTGCTGCTGTACTCACTGCTTGTTCACAGAATGACAGAACAGGGAGGACTGGAAAGGATGACTGGAGGTCATCTAGTCCAACCTCCCTGCTCAGGCATGCTCCCCTAGAGCATAGTGCTCACAGGTTTTCAAATGCAGCTCAGTTCACATGGGCCCTGTAAGGTGTCATTAAGTTGTGCAAATGGTACAAATACTGAATTTCATGGAAATCTGTCTTTTGTTGCACTGAATTTACTCATTATGATCAGCAGCTTGAAGCTTATGAGCAAGGGAAGCATTTTGTGTCTCTTAACTACCTAACTGTGACAGAAGCCAGAGTCAGCCAAGGTTTTGCAAGGGAACTGCCTAGACCTTTTCTTTATAATGAGATCCCCAAAGAAGATTGAAAGACTTTGAAACTCAGAAAGCAATTTTTATTAGAGCTTGAACCAAAACCTAAAGATTGAAAAGAAAAAGTATAAAAATACCAATTCAAGCAGATTAAAAATAAAGCAGGTTTCCTGAACATGTCCTCCTTGGTTACAGGTTTGCTTTTGGTCAACTCAGTGACTTACTTAGTTTGTCACAAACTTGACTAATCCCCTCTCATCCTAGGTCATCTTTTCCATCAGCCTCTGAAGTCTGTCTGTCTGCTCCTCCTGAGCTGCAGGATCCCAGTTCTCTGCTGTAACTCTTCTACACTCAGCTGTCTTGCAAAGTTTTTCCACCCATGTGTGCCCAGCTGCTGGATAGACAGGAACCATCTGCTTTACCCTCCAAGGGACTGCACCTGACCTAGCCTTCATAAAGGGACATACTGTAACTGTGAACAAAGGAGAAAAAAAACCCCAAAATTAGTGTCCAGTATGCAAATCTTTAACAATTTGATGATAACCTGTTCATGGTTTTTAGTAGAAAGGGAAATGCTAATACTAATAGATGCAGCACCAGCCTAAAATTATTTTTTCTGAAGTATAACACAGACAAAACAGCACTGTTACTAACCATATCCAGATACATTTGACAGCAAGGGGGAATATGTTAGTCATAGCCTTTTTAAAGATCTGATAAAGGAAGAGGGGCCATAGAGCAGAAGTGATTAGATTTTACATTTTCTGAAGCTGACACAACACAAAATAAGATCTCTCCTTTAAATGCTAAAACAGTAAATACATAAATGTCTCAGATATTACCACTGTGGTACTGGAACAGAAAGAGATACCTGAATGCAATGTCTTAGAATAGCAGAAGACACCAAAACACTGGGAGACGAAACCATTGCAAAGTTTTGAATATGGGTATAAGATGGTGAAAGTGGGGTTGATGGCTGTACACAAGGTCACCATGGTGGTTCCTCTGGCTCAGCATTAAGTATGAAGGATGAGAGCTCTACAAAAGGCATAGAAAATCATGGTGTCATAGTTTAACCCCAGCCTGCCACCAAGCACTGAGCAACCACTCATTCACTCCCCCATCAGCAGGACTGGGGACACACTAGGAAGGGGAAAAGATTAAGAACTTGCAGGTTATGATAAATACAGAAAGCAAAAGCTATGCACACAAACAAAGCAAAACAAGGAATTCACTGCTTCCCATGGGCAGGCAGGTGTCCAGCCATCCCCAGGAAAGCAGGGCTCCATTACATCATACAGTTACTTGGGAAGACAAACATCATCACTCCAAACATATCCCTGTGCTTCCTCTTTCTTCTCCCCCTGTTTATATGCTAGGTGTGATGTCACATGGTCTGGAATACTCCTTTGGTCAGTTTGAGTCACCTGTCCTGGATGTGTCTCCTCTCAACATCCCATACAGCCACAACTTCCTCATCAGCAGTACAAAACCCAAAAGGGCCTTAGCTCTGTGTAAGTCCTGCCCATCGATAACAAAAACATCTCTATTTTATCAATCCTGTGTCTAGCACCAATCCAAAGTAAAGTCCCATGCCATCCAATGTGAAGAAAATTAACCAAAACCCCAGCCAAAACCAGCACACATGGCCAAGAGAAATAAAGAAGGACAAAAGGACCTGGGTCTCATATGGAATCAGCCCCAAGCATCTTGCACATGCCTTATGCAAAGGAGTTATCAAGTTTAAGTTTAAGGCCAGGGCTGAAAGTCCATAGCTCAAACCAGTCTGTCAGATTCTGTACAGGATTTTACAGATATGATGCTAATAGGAAAGCTGTGTGCCTTCCCACTGCATGAGACTTTTGTGATCAGGGTGGCTCTGGCATGACAAAAGCAGGGAGATGAGCTATGACTTGGCAAGGTTCTGCCTCTTGCATATCCTTTAGGTTTATCTTGGGGAAGACTGAAAGGAAAATGCAACAAACCAGTGGGCTCAAATGGCAAAGATCCAAAGGAACAGCTAAAGGCCATTAATTTGCCAGTCTTCTATGAATTACACAATTAAAATTATGTTCCAACTAAAATAGTATCAACCTAATTTACTCAATTTCACTAAGAAAATTAAAAAATCAAACATTTAAAATCATGCCACAGTGTAGAAGAAATAGGCATATCTATAGGCTCGAATTTTAAATCACCAAATCAGTATAACATGTATTCAGATTAATGACAAATCCTTCTTTGAAACCTGACAATGGCAGCACCCTTTAAAAGTAGGTAAATTTGCAAGATTATGCAAGTGACAGAATCCCTACATGAGGCTGGAGTAGGCTAGATTTTAAGATCTGAAGCCAGGGCTCTCCACAGCCAGTCAAGATTTGGCAATAATATTGAATTAAACATGCCTTGTGCTTGGCTCACTGAGAAATTTCATTTCAGCAGAATTGGTAAGTTCACTGATGACTGAAACCTTATTATTTTTGCTAAAATTATCTAGTATTTGACTTCATTTGCTTCAGTTGTGGGAGCTCATTCAGTCTTCCTTTTTGATTAGTTTGGGATATAAGGGCTAGCAAGAGCTCTGTCAGCTCTGGAGGAACAAACTGTGTGGGCTGAATCTTGTCAGATTCACTGATGTTATGCTGATCATGTTTAATATCTGTTCAGGGATGAAAAAACTTTTTTCCAGGAGTGAAATTGTACTGGCTCTGCCCAGTACCTGTGAAAGAAAGCTAATCTAAGGGCAACTGAGGGAATACTATTCACTTGTTAAAAAGTCCTATTTTAAACAGATTCTAAAGTTAGCTCTGAGCAGAGACACTTTTTCCAGATTAATAAACCTCTCCTTTCTCAGAATACTGAGCAGATTTACATAGAGCCCTAAAGTTAGTTCATAAAACGTGTTCAAAGTGGCATGAGAGAATTTTATGATTGAAGAAATTTCACTGTTCCTTAACCTATACAAAAATGTATTCAATATTTCTATTATGTAAGGGAGAACAAGCCTATGGATATGGTTATTTGCTGTCTCCTTCCTGTTAAAATATGTATTTTAAATGCAGCCCTTCTTTATTCTCAAACTGCCAAAAGAGATGCCTCTTTTTAAACCTGTCCTTTAAACAAAATAAACCAAGAGGCTAGAAGAGTGTCATATAACAATTCAGTCAAAGCTCTGGATTTCCAAAAGATGTAAAATCAAAATGAGCCTGTGACTCACAAATACAGGTCCTTGAACAAGTGTATCTCTAAACCTGTGTTCTCCTTTTTAGGTGCTTACAGAGATCCTCTGCTGTTCCTCTGCCTGATCTTCTGGCTCTTAGATCTCCAGCTGCCAACCTCTCTCCTTTAATTTCTTTGCCACTGTGGCACATGTGTATCTCCCCCACTCCTCTGCCACCACAGTTTCCTTACATCTGTCAAGGATCTTTGTTGATTTTAGCCATCCCCTCAGGCCCCCTAGTTAGTCGCCCACCCAGCAGGTGCCTGGGAGTGAGGGACTCAGGGCTGCTGAGGGGCACTCAGCCACACTATCCTCCTATGAGACCTCTTGCCCAAGTCTTAATGAGAAAAGGCTTCCTGGATGGGGCAGAAGGAAAACTGAACCATGGGTAAGGCATGAGAGCACAAAAGATGTGATTTCCAACATTCCAAATGCTCCTTATGGGGCACAGGTTGCCCTTTTTGAGCTTCCCTCTATGGAATGTGGACTGTGTTCAGTAACTTTTTGGGTCAGAGATACACTGCAGCTAAAACTTCTGAGCCTGTTAGGATAACTCATTTAACAGAACTAGAATCCCAAGTGATTAGTTTTCTGAGGAAAATCTTCTACTGAAATATTCTGTGTCACATTCCTCCTATCCTTTAATCTATAGGCAGTGCCTTGAAAACTTATTTGGAGGTAATTTGAATTTAAAAGAGGAAATAAATCCACCCAAATCATCCCAACAGCAGCTGACTTCACTAATCAAGAAAGATTTTTACATAGCCAGGGATCTTTCATCAAAGACATGAGGAAACCTTCAGTGGAGTCACTCAGGACTTCGCAGGATATTATAAAGCATCTTTCATTCAAGCCCTGTCTAGAATGCATTATTAAATTAAGACTGTCAGAAAATGAGGACGACATTGGGCAAGACTTGTGTGAACATTGGAGGCTGTGGTCTTTCACATAGCCTCAAACAATCCCAGCACTCGTGCACCACTCAGACATTCCCTGTAGGGAACCCTAGGGGACGGAGCCTGCTGCCCTCAGCTGTGCTCAGTCGTCCTTACTCATTTATGACACAAACTCTGTGTACTGTGAGGTGGCAATGTGTCCTCTCACCCCTAATCTTCATACCCATTATACTGAGTTAATGAAATAAAGAGTTGCCTTAGTTGATGTTTTCTCTTTGCTTTTGACTGTGGACATTTTCTCTGTGGCAGACAGAACTGCCTTGGTTTCTAGAGTAAAATTTCAGAAATATCTTATTGAGCAGGAGGATGTTAACTTGATCTCCCACTGAAATGAAGCTTGTTTCATCACTCATTCTGCACATGTAGGTACAAGCTGAATTCTAATCCATTGCTGAATTTCAATGAGATTTGACAAAGATTCTCTGAGTTTGGTGAAAACAAAATGAGAAGATAAAGGGCTGTTAGTTCCCACTGGGAAAGAAGACAAATAAAACAACAATCTTATTTTTCTTGGGCAATCAGAGACTCAAAGAGTTAAGAGAGTGAAAGACTGGAAGAAAGATATGTTGAAAGCCAGGCTTTTTGTTTCCTCTGCCCAAGGAACAGCTTGTTCCATCGTTAACTTCTGTTCCTGAAGGCAGGAACTCCATCATTCTTGCCACATCAACTATTACAATTCCAAGGTTTATAGGGAACACAGTACTTCCTGGTTTCCAAAAATTTCTTCTTATTTATTTTTATTTTTTTTTATTTATTATTTTTTTACGTGTAGTTGGAGAAAAATCTGCAGAGGAATCAAGAGCTGAAAGAAAGAGAATCTGTTACTGCTTATGAACTGAAATTATGGGACTTGCTGAAGTTTTCCTGCCAATGCCTTATATGTCAGCAGTCACTAAGTGTGAATTATTGACAGTTTCTGCTCTACACTATTTTGTTGCCATCCATTGGCTCTGTAAATAGTGCGGCAGGTGACAAACTGCATGGTTCAATGCTCAGCTCTTACTAACCAAAGGGCTTCCAGGAAACACCGAGTTGCTCAGAGACCTTGCTGTGAGGCAAGTATGAATCATATTTGACAAAAAAACCTACCAAAACCTTGATTAATAGAATAAATGTGATTTTTTTTCCTGCTTATCATTTAGGGTAATCCTTTGTGTCCTTGAATTAGGAAGGCCAATGTCATGCCAGCTGTATTGTCATGCTTTAAAATTCAGTCTTTAGCACAGAATAATGATGAAACTTGGCTTTATAGGAGAAAATCTGATTGGATTCCAAAGATGAAAATATACCCCCCCAAAATAGAAATAATGTTAGTAATTAGCTAAAAAATAGTGAGATTCAATGACTTAATAGTACCATTCACAGTTTTAAGCTCTTTATAATTAAGAAAAAGTTTAGAAGAACAGATTATGAACTCTCCTGTTATGAATGGAGGTAGTTTGCTAGGGGTGTTCTGGCAGCAGAGTAATTCCCAAAATAGAGCACTGGATTCACTCCCAGCTAAAAGGAGCAAAATTTGCAGATGTTGCTAATGCAGACAAAAACCAGAACATATACATGTGACCAGATGCTGCAATTCTAAGAATTGCATCTGGCATAGAACATGTGGCTGTTTTAGCATCACACCAAGAAGTGTTACTCAGTCTTTATGTACTATATCTTTCAGAAGGCAAGCATTTTAAATACATGTTTAAATTAAATATGTAAGTAGTCCCAGTGGAATTATTCAGATGCACAGGGACATGTTTAAGCAACCTTCTGAATCAAAATCCTCAACAACCTGATCTGACTATGAGTCAACTGACTAACAATATTCGCCACTTTTTCCTGGAGACAAAAGCTCTTTTATTTTTTCTGTGCTTTATTTGCCTCACTCTATTTCCTTCAGATTTATTTCTTCTCTTGGCTTTTGGATTTCCTGCTTCCTATTGTTATTCTTCATCAAATATTTCATGTACAAGTGCTTTCCAAAACAAGGCAATCAATCCAGAGCAACATATTTCCAGTAATATATAATTGAGTACTTTTTCTGTCATGCAATTGCTCTAGGATTTGCAAAATTATTTTCTGCATGCATTTATGCTGATAAGCTAGAAAAGTAAATAAAATTTCATGTAAAACCCTAAAGAGAGCAATAGATGATAGCTATGTGGCCTCACATTATGCATAACCAAATTTTGGATTTTCAATTATATCCACAACATGATGAGGAGTTGTTGGAAAATTATCCACTTCACTACTTTTTTCTTCAGCGTCTTTCTTCAGCTCTGGACTGTCCCATCTGTCTTGCATTCATGAATTTTCTGTCTCAGGACTACCAGAGTTGGTGCAATGCAAAGCCTTGAGGGCATTGACTGGTCATGGAAAATAGCAGATGACAAAGATTCCTTAAATAAATTAAAAAGTACAATACACAGTTTCCTGCTTCTAACAAAGAAGGTAAGAGATCTGTTGATCAAATATTATAAAAATGCTTTTTTTAAAAATATACTCTTATTATATTTTCCTATTTATCCATGATTCTTTTTAACACTAAGACCGCTCACCCCCATCAGTGAAAAGGAAGCAACTGAAAAGTGTCATTTTTTTCCCCATCACCATAAATAACTGACTGGGAGACACATTCAAAAGGGGCATTGTTTTCTTGCCCACTACTGGCCCTGCTTTCCTTACTCCCTGACTGCCCAGATCAACCATTCCCCCTTGTGCCAGCTCTGGCACTCGTCACTCTTTTCCATGGGTCAGTTTAACCTGCTCACGCAGCAGTAGGCTCTAGCCAGAGTTGTTCACTGCTTCTGCTTTCTGCTCTCAGGGAGGTCCATGGCAGCTCACAGACAGGCCTGGCAATCACCAGAGCCAGCCTTCCCAAAAGAGGTGGGAATGTGTGGCCATGAGCAGGGTGGTTTCTGGGAGGGGGAAGCGGGAAGACCCTCACTGAACATCGTGCAATTCATGAACTTATCCACAAAAGTGTACGCTTAAGATGATGCAGTTATCTCAAAGAACTTGAACAAGAACCACTGGCAGTATCAATTTTTGATGTATGAAATTTCTGTATGTGGTCAAGGGACCGTGTAGTGCCACATATCCTAAGGAAGAGCACCAGAAATCCCACTTCCACATGTCATGTAAACAGTGCAGTGGAGAGATGGGGACTGGAAGGACAAAAACAAACCTCAAAGTGACTTGGCAATAGTTTACAGTCAAATGGGGTCTAATTCTTTAACTGTTGGCAGTGAGTTTTTTACCTAGCTCTAATGCTTTACCTCCAAGAACATTTTGAGGAATAGCTGTTATGTGTGAGGTGTTTTATGCATGAAAGTGCTAAATGTCCAGAACAGAGGCTACTCCCACCAATTGCTTTCTGGCATTCTGCAGTATATATGCAAGGGAAAGCAATTACTTTAAACAGTTATTATAGAAGCCATTTGATTGGAAAAGAAAACACTCCTGAAAATGCTCAAAGGCAAAGCTTCTTGCACAAAGGAGAAAAAAAAAAAAAAAGTTCATTTCATCATTCTGGTGCAGTAGCCCTTGCCATCTAAATAACATGCTTAAAATCTTCTAGGGGTGTGAGAGAACTCACTCACCAGACAGAACAATGCAGCGAAATCCTTCTCCTGAGAGCTAAAAAGCAGCAAATTGCAGTTAGGGATTTCCTGAGGCCTCCTGGAAGACAGCTCTTTCCAAACTGAGCAGAGGGGTCACTAGGCTGCTTGCCCTGGGGGCAGGTCACCTAATTAATCTCTATTGAGGAGAATGAAGTAATTGGCCTCTGAAATAAAAGGTGCTCATTTAGATAAAATCTAGAAGTCAAAAACTTTGAGATTTACCTATTCGTAGTTATTAACCTTCATCAGACCTAATTAAGCCCTGTGGGTAAAGCACAAGCAGTGAGAGATTTTATACCCATGTCATATTTTCTCAAGGGAGTCTAAGTACAATGTCCTCCAACCCTTTTGCTTTGTGAAGTGGTAATTCTGTCATCCCCTGGTTTCCTGCAAATAGTGGATAACAACAGAGAGTACTCTATCTCGAGTAACCTACATTTCTGCAGTTCACGTGGAACATGAAGCACCAACACTACTTTGGGAACCCTAATTATTGCTGCCATATAAGTCTGTTTACTCTGAGTGTTCCATGTAAATCCTCCATTCACACTAAATATAGGACCAAGTGTGAGAAACTCCCTGCTTTAGAGAGAGGAGACAGAGGCTCAAATACTTTGTTCAGTGTCTCAGCAAGCAGAGCACACCTCTACATCAATTTATTTGGATAACCATTGTCAATGCATTGATGGGTACTGAACTACTGAGTTGGTAGGGCCCTGTATGACCTAAACCTCAATTCTGCAGCATTTTTCATACACTTCAATTGCTTGATTGGAAAGATGTTTAAAAAGAGACTTGATTCTTTAAGATTCACAACTGAGTCACACATAGCTGAGGTGAAGCTGATGTGAGAGATTCATATTCCAAAATTCTCATTGGGGAGCTCTGTTACACGAAAAACCTGTGAGAGCTGTGGCTGGTCTGTCTTTACAAAAATAGGGAAACACTTTTAAAATATTATGCTATGTCACAAAAACTGTACAGACTGTAAAATGACAGAGTATGGGACTTTTTTTTTTTATTCTTGCAGTTCCAGCCTAGATTTCTGCAGTCCCTGGAGGTTTTACCATGTTCCAGCGACTCTCTTAGAAATCCCATGTTTGCAAGTGGCATGAATTCAGTGTTAAAACCTACAATGGTGATTTTTAAACTGTAGCACTTTTTGTTTGTAGGGAGTAAATAGATCCATGATATTGCTGGCAAGAATGCCTTGAAGCATAGAATTGGAACTGCTGCTGATGGGACTGCTGCATCAGAGAGCCATCCTTGAGCCCAGCAGGCAGAAGCATCATCAGAAATTCAAGACGGGAGGACAGGAACTACTGCCGCTGTAGAAAAAACCACTGTGCAGGACTTGCTACACTCACCAACAGGAGCACAAATTAGTGCAAACAGCAGCAGCTCTTTCAGCAGTAGCACTGACTTCTTATTGAACAAGGAAGAGAGTCATTCTGTCACATAAGGCCAGAAGGCAGAGTTGCTTTGAAACCCCTCTGAGATGGCAAGAAAAGCTCACATCTTTGCTGAAGATGTCAGTCTTTCAGAGCCTTCTTCCCCTGAGGTTCAGAGTAACCTCACCCAGCGCATGCCAAACAAAACAGGGAGCTTTGTTCACTGAGTGGGAAGTCAGAAATGTTTCCAGGAGCACTGTCATCACTGTCATCTTCACCCACAGGTTCAGAGATGACTCAGTGTGTCTGAGGATGCCACTTTAGGAAACCAAGCTGAGTGTGCTGCTCGTGCCAGAGACAAGGCTGATGTCAGGCGTACTAAACAGGCGTAGAATTAGCCCTAGCAGTCATGCATTAGTTTTAGGTGCTGGGGTTATTTAACTTCTTTAATTGAAGGGTAAGTGGGGCTGTGTATTATAGTTCTGTGGGTAAAGTCACTATGAATTAGCTTAACCAGATCTGGTTGTGAATCAGTAGTCAGAAATTGTGTAAGTATTTAAGTCAAATTATATGAATGCATCATGGGACTGTATTTGAATGATCATGCACTTTATTTTCAAAGACTGAAACATAAAATCTCTGCAGCACCTTCAGGCTTCAGTGAGGGACAAAAAAAAGCTGCAGGTTTTTCTTTGAATGCAATTCTGTTTCCATTGATAACATGGTACTATCTTAAATAGAGGAAAATTGGTTTCATTTCACCTTAATTGACCTTATTTCTTTCATATATGTAAAGATACCTGCTATTTCTAATAATCATTCATGATCACTTTAAAAAATATTTAGAAACCAATCACATTTTTAAATAAACCCCTATTTTTCCTGATTGTACCTCAAATGCTAGTACTGACCTACAGACAGGAAAAAGCAGCATGAACACCTCCACTGGAGCAGCAGAAGAAAAGAAATTTCCTAGGCAAGATTTGCTAATACCAGATTGGGTGGCATGGTACATTCCAAGTGTTTAAAAATAACAGTATGACATTACTGTATCAATGGTGGAAAATCAAAGGACCGCTGTCCTGGTTTGTAGGTCAGAAGTCTGGCATTCACTGCTATTTTAAGTGGTAGTAAATTCTGCGTGGTGACAGGATAATCAGGAAAATGTTTCTAAAGAATGTTGGTCTATTACACCAGTGACCGAAGAAAAATTTCAGTTGCAAGGCTGCCTGTGCACTGCAGGTTGAATCTGTCCTGCTTGCCATGTATTTATTCTAGCAAAAGGAAAAATGCCCATGTAAATGTTCACAAGCAAGGTGGACATGGCAAGAGGTGCACAGGTACTTGAGGAAAATCCAGGTGAGTTGAAGCAAGATAGCACTACACAAGATAGCTACTTGTGTGTAGCAATTACCACTTGACTCTGGGGCCAAAGTGAGATGATCAGGTATTGGCTGCCAGAGTAATTATTCAATATTTATTACTGCATTTTAATACCAGTGAAATTAAAAAGCTTATAAAAGTAGGAGCTTGCTCTGTCAAGCATATCTGAATGAGCAGTCCATGAAGGTTTATGTTTATTTGTCCTACATACATATCAAATCCCTTGGAATTTTCAAAGGTAGGGAAATTATAACCTATCTTCAAAGATCTTAACCTAAACTTTAGAAGTCTTCTTTCCTTGTTTGACAGTATGGACAAATTTCTCTCGTCAAGAGATTTCATGATCAGAATTTTGTGAACAAAATTAATTTCCTGTCAAAGTTTTGCTGTTAGTTAAATATAGAAATGGCAGAATAACTCTCTGAGTGGATCATTTTAAGTCTTCTAAGAGGATTAAAATATCTGATTCAGAGACACAGCCATTAGAGGGATGATTTTTCAGAGTGAAGCAAAGCTCAGCCCTGCTCTGATGTTTATCCTTAAACTTCTACACTTATTAGAGTTTACTTTGAAGGTATGTTACCAGTGCGTTGATTCTGTATTTTGGTAATACTGAATGTGATTGCTTATACTTAAAGTGACTTTTACTTTATACATAAGATATAAGAAACTATAAATATATACATAAGGAATGAGATTTTTTTTAGCTATGCTCCATTATTGGCTCAAGTTTACTGGGACTTTTGAAAGCCTTGCTTGATGCTCTGCTTTAGGATCAGACTTGGAAAATAACTGGACTTTTTCACATTCTAGACCTGAAATTATAGTGCCAAAAGGAAGTGTATTACTGCTGCTGTTCATATTGCATTGCTATGTGGAGCTCAGAGTTGCCCCTCATGCCCAGCACAGTGCAAAGCCTCAGCATGGCACATCTTTCATCTAACAGCTCATCTTGTCCAGATGAAAGATGATGTATCTAAGTAACATTTGTCATTTATGTGTTTTCTCCTGTAGGGATGGCCATCATTTTGCCCAAACACCTTGTTGATGCTACATCAATTACTAAAAAATGGGGTCAAGAACTTTATATTATTCCTAACTCGTAGCAAGCTAAATTAGCCTTTGAACTTCCAGTGTTATTTCCACTTCAGCAATGAACTGCAGCACATTGTCCTCCTGAACTGTGTGCTATGTCCTTCTGTAGAAAGATAGATAGTCAGAAAAATAGCTTCATGTGGTTAAAAGCATCATTCCAGATTTTGTGGTGAGACACAACCCAAGTACACCAGCATGACTGGGCTGTCTGTCTGCTACTTTTTTCAATTCTTATAAAAATTAAAGCAAGTGGGTAAAATCTAAATATGTGAGACAGAATTGGACGTCCTCAGTCACCTGTGACTCAGTAACAAATTAGACTCTGATCCAAAACCAAGCACTGCTCCAGCAGTCTTAAAAAGCTCTTTGCTAAACTCCCATCAAACTAAGATAGAACTTTGTAAGCTCTGGCCTGGAACACAACTTAAATTAAAATTGTGGGAAAATTTATGATTAAAAAATAAATAATCCTTTTGAATTAATTTGGTATGAATCATTATTACCTTCTTGGAAGTGACAAGTGGAAGAGTCTTCAGACTCTGCTCAGACCATAACATGCTCCCTATGGCTTTGCACAGAGATGTGACAATAGAGTTTATCAGAGAATGAGTTGAACATGGCAACTGCACTGTACAAACACAGGACACTGCTACTTAGTGTGGGCAGCTGAAACTGGGAAGTACTTCATGGTGCTCAACTACACTGGTAGTGTCTGACTCACTTGGGATCAATATTCCTTTTTCCTTATAGAAAATTATTTTCTTTCTTCTTTTACCTTAGAGAATCATGGTCTTGTCAAGGTGCAGGGTTCTTCAGCTGAAGATGACTAATCCAGCACTGGCTTGTCATGTGGTTTTCTCAAAAGCATTAAGCCTAAAAAGAAATAGAGTTGAAGTGCTGAGGTAAATTTACCAGGCTATGCTATCACTGCATTTATATTCATTCATTCACAAATGCATTCAATCAGAGCTCTTTAAGTTACTAAGTTACTTGCATGAACCACAGTAATTTAGTTTATAAACATAGCATCCAACAAAGTTTACCAGCTACACTGAAAAAAAGGTCCAATCTCATAGGGAGCCTCATGTTTTAAAATATCTTGCTGTTTGTTTTGTGGACTGTTTTAGGACCAAAAAGCTATTTTAAAGTCTGAAACAGCAGAAATAATTTTGTGAATTCCTTTCTTAGAGGATATAGATGGAATTGAGATTAAGTTTTTTTTTCTCAAGTATGTCTTTTAGCCAGCCAAGGGTCAAGCTCAATGCTGTTAAGGCTTTCAAACTCTTGAGGCATATCTTGAGGCAGATGCTTAGGATTCAGCCCTTGCAGATGAAGTTGGGTTCTGTAAAATGTCTGTGAGCACGCCTGTCACTCCCTGCTCTGTTTCTGTTCAGGACTTTTCAAGAGGAGATTCTCTAAACACTGAAGGAGGATGGAGAGAGTCCTTCCATCTCTGTCACTAACTTCCTGAATTTCTACTGCTTCCTCCAGCCAGACCTGGCCATGTGTGTTGCACGAACAGTGAAATAGATCCTTGACTGCTAAAAAACAGCCCCTGATGGCATTTTACTGATAGCCATGCTGAGAGTCTGTCCTACTCCAGTGGGTGTCTGGCGATGTGTATTGCAGAATGAATGCATGTGAATCTGCAATTTATATATAAAACATTTTGTTAACGCTTACTTTCCCTAGGTATATTAATCTTACTGTCTCCAGGTTTTATGGTTCATGGCATGCACTAAAGAGTTTGCTTATATGCATAAGAAGCATTGAAAGCAGCTGAGTTATTGAAGGTTTTTTTCTTTTTACAACACCACTGTGCTAAATGGCCAGATGCATGTGATGCTCTGTTTATTTAACACATCCCTGTTTATTCCATATAAAAGCCAAGTCATCTCTTCTAAATTTGTAGTCTAATCTCCAACATAATACAGGGCCCAACATTTCTAAAGTTAATAAAGTTACATTTTTTTTCTGATACAATATTAGGAAATTAGCTTAAAGTAAAATAACATAAAAATGTAGATCAATATTAAAGAACAAAAATTAGACAATTAAAAATAAATGGAAATAAAAATACTCATTCAATACTACTGTCCTCCACTGCACTGAAATTTATATTCTGAATCCAAGAATGGGGTTCATGTGTCCTATTTTCTTGGAAAATAAGAATCATTTTGACCAAAAAAACCCAGAAGAACTTCACAATGGCTAATTGCCATTTCCATACCACATGTGGTTACAAAGAAACTAGTAGTGATGAGGGTATTCCCCTGACATGACTACATATTCCATCCCATTCTTTTCAATAATCATTCTTTAAACAGTTGGACACTCACAGGGTTTAATTTTCCCAAATTCATTCTATCTATGTGCCGAATAGAAGTAGTGATTAATTTTTTGAAAGGCTTTGTTAAAGCCTTCACTGTTGAAAAATTAGGCAGCAGGAATGATAACACAAAACATGATTGCTGCTGTAGTCTCTATAATGCTTTCTCTTCTGAAGTACTGGATTTCACCAATTGATGTGTCTAAATACTACACAGAAATTGGCACCTGTTGAGCTGAACATCAAATTTTTTTTAAACTAAGGAATAAATATTGCTAGAATTGAAGTTTTTGCCAATAATTACCTTATTAGGATATATATTTTCCTAGGATATACATTTTTCTTCTGGTCAATCATCAGATACACAGAATTTTTTATATGCATTTTCTGCTATTGTTTTTGTAACATTGCATAAGCAGAATTTTGTGCAACAAGCAATGGAATGCACCAGGGAAGAGGGCACACCATCTCTTTCAGAGGTGATCCCATGTCCTAGGCCTTCCTTGGGAACAGTACTGGCATGGTAGTTTTTTGCCCTGTATTATAGTGCACAACTAGAAATGGAAAATGGGAATCGTGGCTGTAGCAAATCACTAAGCACCACAGACAGTGAGCAGAAGACAATTCCCCAGTTGCCCTTCCCATCCAATTTTCTGTGCCTTTGGCACTGTATGTAAATACTTATGCTGAATCTCATGACCTAAATACAGAAGGGGTATCTTTTCTTTTTAATAATCTAACTGTAGAAGGAAGCTGTGGTTTAAAACAGCACAATACGGTGCCAGGAATAAAATTTTAGGAACTGGTCTTGGCTCTTGGTGATGTAAATGACACAATTAATGTCTTGATCTTAAATCACTGAATATTGTAGCCATAAGGAAACAAAATAAAGAGAGAGAGGAACCAAAGCAACTCTGTATTATACAGAGTTTCCAAGCTATATGGATTTAGTACACAGGCATAAATACTCAGAGCAAGACAGGGCAGAGCAGGGAAAGCTACTTCAAAAAAAGCTTCAATTTCTCATTCAGCTTTCAGACTGAAGGCAACTAAACAGATCCTATCTGTTTGGCACAGTCCACCCGAAAGCAGATACATGCTAGCAAGGAAAGTGCAAGCCTAAGTTTTGCAGAAAGTTTATATTTAGCTTGCCAAGCCACAGAGCAACCCCTTACAGTATATTGTATATGCCATACATACAGTATATTGTTACTATTACCTGCATCCCCTGAGCCAGAGCTCCCATGTGCATGTCTGCTTGCCATGCCATTACACCTCTATTTTCAACATGAAGCATGAAAATATAATTCCAAAAGAAAAACAGATTGGAGGTCTATTTGGTTTCCTAACTCTGTCTCTTCCCTCCTCTCTATATTTAAGACCTTATGTAATAAAGTCATTGACATATCTTTAGGAATTTGCCTCAAGCTATGTTTGTGCCACTCACAGGATATCACTGACATCCCACCTTTGCTAACAATCTTCAAGAATAACACCACCCTGGGCACCCTGTGGTATTCTGGCACCCTTTAGTACCACACTTAGGAGCACACTTTATTCCTTCCTGTGCCCAGGGTAGTGTGCTAACCCCAATGACAGGTGTCTCTTGTCTCTCTGTTTAGCGTGCATAAAAGCAGCAACAGTGAATCAAAGGCTGAAAAAAATCATTCTAGCAAGACTGCATAGGAGTATGTGTCCAGGAGAAACACAAGTGTACAGTGTGGTCTATGTGTTCAGCAGTATCAAAATAGTGTCTCTCTCCATAAAGACAAGTTTAAAGAAAAAAAGGATAAGAGATAGGCCCTTTTTAATGTAAAATGGGGACACCCATAAAGTTTCTCTAATCACAGAAAGGTAATGTGGATACCTACGGCAACTAGATATTCTCATTCTGCTCCAGGTAATCATTTAGAAAAGTTAAAACCATCTCACATAAGTATGTGAAGATTAAAAAGGAAGGCAACAGTGCAAAGATGGAAATAGAAGTAAAATGAAATTATTTTAAAATACACCCTCTATGCAAGATGTCAAGTCCTAGTCAGATTATAAAAGGGATTAAATAACTTCAAAGGAAAATTAATACATAAAGTTGATTCTTAATATCAGAACCTGGTCTGCCTGAGCAGAAATGCTAGGATTCCTTTAGATCTCAAAAATGGTAATTTCTTTCTGCCCTCTTACAGCACAAATTGCCTTGCTGGGTGAAGTGCCCATGGACAAAGGATCATCTTGCCAGTTTTACCTGGCTAAAATCTCTGTGTTTCTGTACAAGACAGAAATATAAGGAAGGTAGATGATGACATATGATAAACTGTCATCATTTTACTGGAGATATTCAGTAATTCTCCTGTGGCTATTTCTAGTCATGCTGATGTTTAGGAAGATTTACCAACCTACTGGTATTGCCTTCCCTGTGGCGACAAAACCCAACTCCTTACACATCTCAAAATTTTTCTAAAGCAGTGAATAAAAATGCAGTAAAAACTGAATGTTCAGAATTTTTACAGCATATTTTTGTCTCACCAATTATCTCATTTTTATACTGAATCTTGGACATTTTGTGTTGCAGCAGGTTTTACACAATCCTGAACAAAGTTGCAGGCGACCTGATTCTTTGCCAGACTTCATTCGTGTCACCTATAGAACTTAACTGCCCCAAGAAAACTGTGCAGGTTTTAATTAAAATTTGTTTTGGAGCCCCAAACTAAGGATACAATGTAGGGCTAAACATTAAATAGTCCAACTAAAACCCAGATAATTTTAGTGGATTTTCTCTTTGAAAACAAAATAGGAACAGAATGTCCAGCTCTCTTAGTCTTATAGGAAATATCCTAAACTAATATAATTACAATTAAGAATAAAGTGCTATTTTCCACAGTTCATTATTTAAACCAAAATTAACTGAGAATTATTTTTCTTATATCTGATTTTCCCCAACCTCCAGTATTTTTTCAGAGGTTCCTGAATTTAGAGCAAGTGAAATAACCATTCACTGAATCACTACAGGTTTTCTAGTGTCAGTTTCTAATGTGAGTCTCCTGTTAGCTTTTGTTGGGATTTTGTATCAGCCAGGTAAATCTTTTTAAACATAAGCATTGTAGTAACAGCTGTGGTCACCACTTGGGACAGGATAATGAGGACTGCTGCCCAGATCTCTGGGTTTAAGGGAGTATTAGATACAGACCCGCAGTCCAGCATAAAGCAACACGAGGTTTCACGGATATTTTGTGTCAACAGAAGAATGGCAGGATTCAGGAATCACTGGTTCTTTTCTGGGCTCTGAGCAGAGCTGATCAACACTGGCCACAGTCTATTCTCTCTTGGTCCCTGTTTCTTTCCCCCCTCTTGCTCTTTGTTTCTTTTCTTCAGGTTGCTTGCTGACATCCTCATTCCACACAACCAGTGTTGTCGCCTCAACTTTTCTCCATACTTCCAGGATCCAACCTTCCATGTGTTGTTACATCTATACAGGTGGTGTATTTCACTATTTAACTTTGCTAGCACCTCACAGAAATATCCCTCCTAAAGCCTTGTGAGAAATCCTTGCCTTCCCAGACTAAATGTTGATGTTCTGCAGTTACAAATTAGGTGTCCTGCAGGATTTTATATCTAGTGTCTTCCCACAGGAACAAAGAAAAAGGATCTTTCAGCCCAGATGACATTCTTTGTTAGTGTAAGAAACTGCTTCCTAAACCAGAAGAAACTTCAGACCAAAAAAAAAAAAAAATCAAATATTGTCTTCTCTAGATCTCCTTTAACTTCCAGACCAAATTTAAGCAGATACAATTTATAAGTTTATACCCTTTTCTTTGTGCCAGTATTCCACATCCCATGTTAGCTGATTTACCTACAAACTTCTAGAATTTCCTCTAAATAAGATATGTTCTAAATGAAATAAATTCTGCTTCTCTAATTCCCCTTCCTCCAGGTAAAGTTTTCCACTACCCACTCATTTTAATTCTCCTGCTCTGCACCTGTTTGAGTCTGGATTCATCTTCATTAAACAGAATCACCCAGAATAGAGCAAAATATTGCAGACTGGAGATGCTACATCTTGAGTTTTCACATACATTTTTAAGGCTATGCACGTCAGACTGCTGTCTCATATATTCCAATAATAGACTTAGACTTCCTGTTGCTTTAGACTCATCAATTTTTGAGAGTTGACAAGTTCCAAATTCATCAATGAAATTTGTATAATTCATTGCAAAACCCACTTCCAACTACTGTACTGAACTCTACTTGTGCCACTCCAGTTGTCAGCAATATTCTGAAGTATCCCCTGAATTATATTCTAACTCTACTTGAATACTGTCAGTGCCTTACAACTGCTTGTTACCACATTTAGCACAGTGCCATTTTTGGTGTCAAGGTCATTAATAAAAATATTTAACGAGTTCTGTCTCAAGACTGATCTTTGAGGAGTAATCACTCTATAGCCAGATAAATGCTCCTTCAGCACATTCTTGAGCTTCCCCTCTTACTAATCTTATCATTCTTCTATAAAAATTGCATCTTCTACAGTTAAACTAAAGCTTCCTACATGACATCAGAGTGAAGAAAAGACAAAGAAAATGCAGTATCCCTTATCTGTAAAATCAATTCACTAACAAAGAAGGGTGTGAAGCCAGTATAGTGTGAGACATTTTCAGCAGAATCAAGTCATATTTTATCACATTTTCACTTAATTTATGCTTTTAGTTATTTTCCCCACAAACATTTCTGCAAAGTCATGCCATTCCCAGGAGGCCAAACACCTGTTAATAATGCTCATCCCCCCACCACAACTCTCAAATATTTTTATTGTCCTTGTTGCCATTTTGTCATATGGTTCAAACCCACAATAATTCTGTTCAAACTCTGTTCAAACTCCACAAACACATGCGTCAGTCAATTCTGTATTCTGCAACCCACGGTGTATCCAACCACTGTGGCTTAAGCACCCTATGCTCTTTGTATGCTGTTTCCAGGTCAGATAAGCTTATTTGGAGTCCTAAACTCTCACTTCTTTTACACTTCCTGACTTCAACCCTGTACTAAACACCCCATCCTTCTTACAGAGACTGATATCTATGAGCTGCAGACGTTCAAAACCAACAGCCACCAAGTCACCTGCTGTACCAAATATTCAGCACATCTGCAAAAAAGGGTACAATAGGATCTGCAGAAGGGAATGACCCCCAGCTGGCAATCATTTCCGCACAGAAGGAGAGAGAATCCTGCTCCCAAGGGCAGATCGTTTAATTATTTATCTTCTCCCCAACCCAAGATTCTCAGTCCAAGGTTCTGATGGCCCAGCTCTCCTGCTAGTCTTGCCCATTGTTATTCCCTCATGCACACTGGCTCCAGGGCTCTAAACAAGTTAGGTACACCCCACCCAGTCCAGCCCTAATTTGCTGTGCAAAGGCATGGCTTGCAGGGATGTTTCATGCAGGTGGCAGACGGGCTAGCAGCACTGCAGCTGGGAAGGATGTGGCTTTCAGCTCTGGCCCTCTAGGGTGGCTTCTCCCTCTGGCACTTAAGAGAAACCAGATGAAGCTGAGGACAATAACGTGATTTTGAAAAGTGAGTTCAAGGCAGCAGGATGCATCTTCCACATGTGATTTAAGGACACACCAATGCTACCATCTTAATTTGGGGCCAGGACACGCACCAGAGCCACAGCCTGCTGAGCACCCACACTAAATGATTTGTAATCTAGCCCGTGTCAGCTGGCTCTCCAAGAAGGGTGCAGGGCTGGGATATGCTGCATGTCTGACAGCTGAACTGTCAAGAAGTTGGCACTGGCCATGCTCAAAAAGAGATTTCCTCTGAGAGAAGCTCAAGCCTACCTTCCTGCACAGCCAACAGAGGAACATCTCACACCTCTGGACTCTTTTAAAACCACAAATAGTGTCAAAATAGTGCTGATATCTTGGTCATTGTGAAGCAGTACAGCAGGCTCTGACTACAGATGATTTGTTCAAAGTCAAGTAGGAAACCTGTTTTCCACTTGAAAAGGGAAAAAAGCACAAAAAAGGAAAAAAAGCTCAGTTTTTCCAAATTTCAGAGATAATTTCAGCCATATTTTTTCATGCTTTAAAAGAAAAATTAAAGCTTTACAGTTGAAAATGGATGAACTATTCATAGCAAATAATGTAGCCATCAAACAGAGACTTTTAGTCACTTGATGTATTATCGATGAATAGACTGATTTTTATGAATATGCTCATTAGCTGTAATTGTTTAACAAATGATTTATCTGAAAAAGTTTCATCCCCTGAGTTGTCTCTGATCTACTTGCTTTTTGATTATTCAGTAGATGTGGTACATTATTACTTTGTTCCCTCATAGAATAAGTGAAATATTAGCAGTATCTGTGAACACTTGCAGCATGAATATTCATTTATGAATGCACATGTTATATGACTTGTCATTAAAGGCATCCATTATCACCCTATGAAGAGTAGTTTGACTCTTTTAAAAAATAAATGTAATTTATTGTGGCATCTATTCATTATCAAGGTTACTCTAAAATACAACTAAGTAATTACCTTTAAATGTTAATTCATCCCTTGCTGCAAATATTTTTTCTTTTGAATACAATTTTTAAATGCTGTTCTAAACAGAGAAATGGACTTAACTATTGCACTGCCGAGCATGGGTTATTGTCAAAGATTGAGCATGTCTACACTAAAACCCATCTTATGATAACAATTTGCATTCACATATATGATGTTCTCCTGAAAGAATTTACACTGTAAGAGGCTGAGAAAAGTTAAGAGAAAAAAAAGAGAGAAGGGAAGAAATATGAGACATTCACAGGAAAAACTAAATTCCCCAGAAAACAACAAAAAATGCCATAAAGTAAACAAGCTGAAGTGCTGTGGTACAGTTAAAAAACTTGACAGAAGGTAATCATAAATGGCTCAAGAGAGGAGGACATTGAAGATGGAAATTATACTTGTAATTTGAGCATATTAAAGGAAACTTGATCTGTGTAAAGGGCTGGCATTAATTTATTTGCTTACACTGGAAAATATTACACATTGTTTTTTAATTAATTCTTTTTATCCAGAAATAGCACTCTGAGTACTACTGCTGTGCTGCTGCAATAGCTTCTCACATTAAAATCAATATCTGCTAAATATGGCATACCAAGTGAGGTACTGACAAATAATGGACCACAATATGATTTGTTAGGAGTTCTTGTGATGTTCTGCAAAAGAATATGGTTTTAAACACACCAGTGTCTGGTGTACCCACAGTGAATTGCCCTTATAAAAGCTCTGCTGAATATTTTTAAAAACAGAACTTCAAAAGCTTTAGAAAGAAGTTCAGAACCCTGCTTGGTGACATAGACTTTCAGGGAATGGTTGTAATAATTGCATAGCAATGTTTTCATACAGTTCAGTAGGAAGTTGACAACTTCTTAGGTTGTCACTACTGCTAATGAGAGTATAGATATTTCTTATTAGCTATGAGAAAATGAAGCAGATTATGTTATAAAAGGCAAAAGAAGTTAAAGCTCTTTCATCCATAAAACACAAAATATAAAAAGAACAGAAAACATGGGTGCATAAGGCATGTTGTCTCTCTGGAAGATGTTCCCTGTTCACTGCAGGAATTGCTAAGTAGAGGTAGATCAGCAGGAGAAACAGGAGACCTTCTCAGACATCTCCAAAGGAAGGAAAAACAGAAGCTGCACTCCAAGCCTACAAACAGTAAGTCAGAATGGGCCACAAAGGACACAGTGGATAAGATGCCGTAATGGAGTGAACTGTGTAAATATGTCCAGAAATTAAAACCTGGGACCTCCTGTGAAGGAAAATGAGACTGAAGAGACTGACTCCAACCCTTGTGTTGTAAGTACGGTGTATCTTCAGTCAGGAAGATGGACATACTTGACAAAGCCCCATTTTGAACTGGGGCTTGGCATCTGTGGAGAATCCTACTAGAAGTACAGCTCTTGCTCTTTCCATGTGCTTCCAAAGAAAATATTCAGTATCTACCACTGGAGAACTACACTTGGTACCTGGAAACAGAAAAACAGAAACAAAGACAGTAAAACAGTGGAGCAACTAAGGAATACAGTCTGTTTAGAGCACTTACAACTTCAGAAGTAAAAAAGGAAAGGTCCAAACAACAATTTGTGATCTTTGTGGAGGTGGGTAGAGACAGAGCAAAGAATGATAATTTGTTTTAATATGCAAAATGAAAACATAGTAGACTCAAAGTGTGGAAGAAAACACAGACGAAAACAGAAATTTGTTTTCGAACAGAGTTGCTATATTAGTGAGAAACAAAATCATTTTCCAAAAGAGACTAAACAAGAATAAAATGGACTGATAAGAACAGCTGTGTATGTATTTCCAAGAAAGTATTCAGGAACAATCAAGATCCTTATAATAACATCACTAAGGATTTCCAGTGGAAGAATTAGTCCAATAACTTGAATAGTACCTCAAATATAAACAGAGCATGTGTTAATTCTAAATTGGATAGCAGACATCAAGTCCAGTTGCACATCAAATTTACAATTAAAAACTGAAAAGAAAACCTAGTCATGTGGAACACAGGTGGTAAATCTAACATTTTACATTGGAAAGCCTACTTCTAGTGGGAATACTTGAGAACCGGTAATTAAGTGAAATAAAATCCTGACAGATTATCTAAATTGGCTCTGGTCTTCCTTTCCATCCCCTAACCTATGTAACTAAATTTGATTTTAGTACTAATATCTTCAAAATTGTGCTGCTTATGATGGTTAGGGTACCAAAGGTAAGCCAGGCTATTGAAATGCTTCACAGTAAATGATTCTTTTCTGGTTCTTCTGTCCTAATATAGATGTTACAAATTTCTAAAATATAGCTAAAGCTATGCTGCCTATGCTTATCTTTTTACGGATATATTATTCATACAACACAGATTGAAGACAAATTGCCTCAATAAATTGTGTTATTTGATGCAACAGCAGTTATAATGTTGTTCTTGTTGTGTTGGCATCATTGGAAAGATATTTCATTGTTGTAATGCCATAGAGATTTTTATTTTTCATTCAGTTTAGCACCATGCAGTTTATTGCTTTTAGCTGATCTTTTGATTTTTATTCCCATGCCACCAGATATTCCATTTAAAAATCATAATCATATTACTTCCTTTATGGTGAATGAATTCTACCTTGTAAAAAAATACCTAGTAGAATTTAATTGAATTAATTGGAGTTTTCAGCAGTTCATTCCATCCTGAATAAGAATAGATACAAATTTTTCCCTCTCTAAACTAGTGGTGAAAACAATCTTTTACCACGTGAGACTTAAGAATAGAGTATTTTCTTAGATTCCCACTTGAAATATTGTACCACTGGTTCCCAGAATCTTTGTGGCATAAACATTTTTAATGCCTCTCAGATTTAAGAAAATTTTCGTCTGAAATCTGGCTGCTTTGTTAATTGATTGATTTTGTCCAAAACGGTGATGCAGTAGAAGAACTGCATGAGTAAAATTGGGAATTTTCTATATTTTGGCTAAATATCTTTATAAATATTTATCTCTAGCCAGTGTGTTGGGTGTCTTCACTGATACTGTGTTTCTGTGTGGATATAGTTGAATGAACAAGATTCAAAAATGAATGATATTTCAAGATCTGAAAGCACTGAGGCAACTTGTGCAACTTTCTCCAAGTGTCAGCATACAACCCAAAATGCATGGTGACACCCTCTCTAAAATAATTTCTTGTCTTTCTTGTGAGTTTCCAAATATATGACAAAAGAGAGCGAGAAAAAAAGAGCCAAATATAGATGCTGATAATTATAGGAAAAGCCTTCTGGCACGTCCAGAAATAGAAAGCAAACTTCTGACTCATAGGTTTGCATCCTAGCCACTGCACCACACTGCTTCTCCTGGAGACTTATTTTTATGGAGTAAATGCATATTTCATAAATATTAAGATTGATATATACTGTAAAATTGTCACCAAAACCTCATTTTGAGTACTGTTAAAGAGTTTACTGTGCTTATACACATTTTAAAATAATCCCCCCCAAGAAAGCCCCCAGACTGCAAGATGTTACATAATTTCACTACAAATGCTTAATATTTCATAAATCAAAAATGTTAATCTATCTGAGCTGAGCTATGAAAATCTTTCAAGCATAAGTAATTGGAATTTTGCAAGGATCTTTATTGTATGAAGAAATACAAAAATGCCAAATGATTAAGGTGTTTTCATGAACAGAGACAGTATGCTATTGTGAATTAAATTAGTTTTAGCTTAACATTTTGTCAACATAGAGGAACACTGTGTGTGTCTCTAATCTTCATTATCCATTCTCACTGACTTCATTGCTTTTAGGAAGACATCTTGTATACCGTTTGAAGGATATTTTAATTAAAAAATCCCAAGTATAAAACATTCTGGTTTCTAAGAAATACATGAGCTTAGTATCTTAAATGTGTTCTCCATCTAGTGTTTACTGTCTTAAATGTGTGCCCCTTTTTCTCAGTTCACTGAGTTCCAGAAGTTCAATTTGCATTTTTTGCATACAAGTATCCCCCTGTTTCTTGGACACAAAAATTATAAAGTCCACTACCTGAAGGGAGACTACAAGGAAGATGGAGAGAGATTTTTAACAAGGGCATGTAGTAACAGGACATGGGGGAATGGCTTCAAACTGAAAGAGAGTAGCTTTAGATTAGATCTTATGAAAAAAATGCTTTACTGTGAAAGTGCTGAGGCACTGGAACAGTTTGCCCAGAGAAGCTGTGGATGTCTCATCCCTGGAGGTGTTCAAGGCCAGGCTGGATGGGGCTTGGAGCAACCTGGTCTGGGGAAAAGTGTCCCTTGCCATGGCAGGGGGTTGGAACTGGATGACCTTTATGGTTCTTTCCAACCCAGGCCATTCAATAACTCTATGATTCTATAATAAATATTTGGGAAGCACAATAAGTACAGGTCTAAAGTCAAACATTTATGCAGATGAGTAAAAATAACATACATACATGGCAACATTCTTTACATTTATGACTTTTGGGCAAACCAGCACTAAAAGCTTTAACATATTTTAATATATGGGAAAGGAGAAGGTTTGGGGTTTGTGGAATATTGTTTTCCCTATTATGTGCACAGGCATCCAAGCAGTCAGAATGGTCTACTTGGCACAGGAAATTATCTTCAAGAGAATAGTTTAGCTACAGCCACTGATGGTATGTGGGCAGCAAAAGGGACAGAAATAAAATCAGCTCCTATTTTGTTCAAAATCTAAATGATGAGGAAAAAATAAATCAAAAGACCAGAAGACATGCAGACTCTTTATATGCTGATGTCTGGGCAACAGGTGAGAGATATTCAGACTGCTTCCTTCCATATTTAATTTGTTTACTGAAGCAGGAAGGGGGCATATTGATATATATTTTTTAAACTTTATATGTTCTAATATATTTGTTCAAAGAAATGAAACAGCAAAAGCAAGACAGGAAGGGTGTTCTTGTTCATCCAGCACTCCCAAGCCATTGAATGCCTGAAACCAAAAGGTTTTCACTCATTATGTACCACCATTCCAACAGAAAAATCACAATATGGATAAAGTGTTTATGTTCTTCCTTCCACCAAATCCGAGTGCAGAGTGAGCTCCAAAAGTATTATTTAATAACATGCAGGGAGGAAAGTTAATTACTGTGTGTTCTTTCTCTCCATCTGACAGATGTTTCAGCAAAAACTACACTTCTGCCTCTGGAACTTGTGAAACTATAGGTGAATATTTCCTGACCTGTAACTGTGTTTGACCCGGAGGACATGGTATGCTATAGAAATTCCTTGATTATCAGGCTAGTGATGCCTAATTCAGTGGGAGTGACGAAGCCTGATTTAAATTTCTTATGTGGAAACAGAATATATAACTGTGTAACCATTGTGTTCTAGACTTGGTGCTTTAATAGGGCCAACTTAGAAAAGCTGAAAATAACTATGAGTCAAATCAGTTGAAAAAAAATATATAAACAGAGGCATCTGAGAGATGACTGGATTTCACATTATATTCAAAATCCAAAGTCTGAAAAAGTGGAAAATATCCACACCACTGAAAAAGCAGCTTAATAAGGGAAAAAAGCAGGAGCAAAATTATATTTAATTTATATATGTATGTCTATGTATTTTAAAAATGAAATGGGGAGCTTATCCATAAATGTTCAAAGTGTTCTGACTGTGGTTCATTATTTTAAAATGTGTATAAACATGGGGTAAACTATCAACATAGTGCTCATAATAAGCTTTTGATAAGAATACTCTTCATTCCTTGTTTAATATTTATGAAATAAGCATTTACTTAGTGAAAGTAAGCCTTTAAGTGAGCACATTTCTCTGTGACCAGAATGAAATTAATATAAATAAGTTAGAAAGTAAGAGTTATAGGAAATATATAGGAGGAAGAAACAGAAACATGATGAAAAACCTCTAGTCAGCAGAGTTAAAAACAATGCAAATTAGATTTTCAAGTAAACTAGGAACAAAAGAAACCCTGAAAATAGTGCCAGTCCATTGTTTATAGATAGTTCTGGTCTCTGGCTCAACTCAGAATTCTGCGGCAACAATGATGCAGTCTCCAAGCAGGAGGAGGTGGTACACTTACTCCACTTAATTGAGGAAAGGCAAAGTGGTCTGTCAGAAATGTGCTTTTCCAGCAGTGGGAGGATACAGCTAAGCCCAGTGGTGGTGAGGACACTGGGATGGTTCCCATACTACCAACACTCTGGTCACTTTTGCTTTAGACAAAAGCTGATTTTTGTTGTTGCATTGGGTTTGCAGAGCCAAGCTTTGGTGGAGGGGGGCACTTATAGGGGTGGCTTCTCTGAGGAGCTGCCAGAAGCTTTCTCCATGTCCAGAAGAGCCAATCCCTGGCAGTCCCAAAGCTG
This sequence comes from Passer domesticus, assembly GCF_036417665.1. NCBI lineage: Eukaryota > Metazoa > Chordata > Aves > Passeriformes > Passeridae > Passer > Passer domesticus. The sequence goes on from NC_087474.1 coordinate 96,526,605, forward strand.
GACATGCTGCTGTCAAGGCAGGGCCAAACAGAACTTGTGGCAACCCCTCTACGATGACATATTTAAGAAGAAGGAGAAATAAAAATATTGCACAATAGTAATTTTTGCAAGAGAACAGTGGGGTGAGAACATATGAGAACAGCCCTGCAGACACCAAGGTCAGTGGAGAGGGAAGAGGAGGAGGTGCTCCAAGCTGGGATTCCTCTACAGCCCATAGTGAAGAACCAAGGTGAAGCGGTGCCCCTGCAGCCCCTGAAGATCCATAGGGATGAAGAGAACCACCCACACTCCGTGAAAGAGTGATCCAGGTTGTAGCAGTTTGTAGAGAGCTGTTGCCTGTGGGATGGACTTATGCTGGAGAAGTTCATGGTGAACTGTCTCCCGTGGGAGGGACCCCGTGCTGGAGCAGGAGAAAGACTCCTCTCCCTGAGCAGAGGGTGAAACAATGTGCAATGAGCTGACCATAATTCCCACTCCCTGTTCCCCTGCATCCCTAGGGGAGGAGGCATAGCTGGGAAGGAGGGAGAGAGAGGCGGGGAGAAGGTGTTTTTAAGGTTTTATTTTACTTCTCATTATCCTGCTCTGATTTTGTTAGTAATAAATTCAATTAATATCTCTAATTTGAGCCTGTTTTGCCTGTAATTATGGCATTTGGTGAGTGCTTTCTCACACTCCCTATCTCAACTCATGAAACCTTTGTTATATTTTCTCTCCCCTGTTCAGCTGTGGAGGGGAGTGAGAGAGGCTTTAGTGCCTGGAATCCAGCCAGGGTCAACCCTGTACAATTGTCTTAATCTTCCTACTGGGAGCTAAGTATTAACCTTTTGTTAATTTATTTGTTAACTCTGAAGATTCCCTGGAAGGCTGTGTGAAGAGGACCTCTGTAAGACGTTGCATTCCCAGCTCACCTATAGCATGCTGGTCAGGCAGCTGTCAAAGAGCCTTGATCACCTTCCAACAAAATGACAGAGGGGCAGAATCTTGGAAGCTCAGAGATTACTGAGCAAACTTCTCATCATCTGCTTCTTTTGCAGTGCAAACTCTCATGGGAATCTGAAAGTCTGCTAATGAGCTAAGAGAAGCAAGGGCCACAGTGTCTTCAGGTAAGGGTCAGTGAGTCACCATGAACTGCCCCAGAGTCATGATTCTTGGCTTTTCCCTTTCCAAAAGGACTTCTTCATCTGTCAGGGCTTTGACTGCATATTCTGAAAGTGAATATATTGCAAATAATCTACACAGCTCCTGATATCAGCTACACGAAGAGGAAGCCTTGGAGACTTTATATTAATGGAGATGACTTGAGCTCTAGCTTCTCTGTTGGGGAAGAGGAGGGGAAAAAACATCCCATCACAGGTCAAAAAGGAGTTTTAGGTAGTGTGAGGTGGAAGAAAAGAACATATCAGAAGTGTGCTATTGCCGATAGGAAAATACAGTGGGAGTGGTATTCCTAGTCCCACAGACAGGAGCTCCCATGCACTCATCCAAGGTCACTATGCCCCAGACAATTATTTAGTCAGGCTGGAGCTCCGGGGTCACCCATTGGATCATCAATCAGTATGGCAGCACCATTTGTGTGGAATAACAAGGTGCTTACAGAATAACTGGAGAAAGGGGAGGTCAGAGGGGTTTCTGCAGGATCTGTAGCCAGAGGAAGGCACTACCTAGAAATTCTGACAGGGACTTGGGAGTAGATCTCAAAAGCCATCACAGTCATTGTACCTACCACCATGCTCTTCAGACATATGCTGTATCCCACAAAAAGAAGGTATCAAGATCTTTCCCTTTTGATGAATGCTACACATAAGTAAATGGTAGAAGGATTTCTCCGTCCAAAGCAGTTTGGTAGACACAAAAAAAAATCACCAAATAGAACCCAGATATTTTTTATGTTCTTTCTGGTCCACAGCTCTTTAAAATTACTTTTATGGAAAATGTTTGTTCCTTCTCCTGAACAATGTTGTTGTTATGGATTTTCTTGGTCCCATCTCAAAGTTTCAGTCCCTCAGTCAGTGCACCCACACCCATCGGCAGGCAATGCTTCTTGTGATTTGGGAATGCTCAGCACCTTTTCAAGTTAAGTCCTTCCTTTTCTCAGGACTTCTTCCAATCACACAAAGTTAATTGTCACAGCACCGTGAGCCCCATGCCAGAAGTAAGTTATCAGCACAGCTCCTCACAACATACCTGACTAAAACTCACAGTACAGTCTTCCAAAAGAGGCACCATCCCAGATGTGCTGGGCATACTTAATTCTCGTAAAGCCCAGGGCATTTCAGCAATGCTGGATTGGAAAATTAGTGTAGTTCTATATTGCATTGAAGGTCACATCTGAAGGTTTTTGTGTTAAGCAATCATAGACCTCTGCTTCCAAAAACAATGTTATTTTGGAAATTTCAGTTTTACAGGTGCTTAAACAAAAAGTCTGTAAAGAATTAATTTTCTCTGAAAATTAACTACTGAGGATTTGCCTTAGAAATCAAGTCTTACAAAAGGAAGAAACTATTAAAAAAAAAAAACAAAACAAAAAAAAAAAAAAAAAACAAAAAAAACCAAGGCAATATCAGATTGTTTTCCCTACAGTAATATTTTCCCATATTTTAAAAACAAATTGATTTTTGGAGAATGCATCAAATCTCCCTTTTCCTTTCTATCTCTCTCTTGAAATATGGCTTGAACCAATTCTTCAGACACGTGCATTTTAACTATTTACTTTAAATTGTGATTTGCATACTGCTAAGTATTTAAATGTAGCTGTAATTACAGTGGTTGGGAGTGACAAATACCAGGAGACCAGCTATCAAGCTAATTTATCTCCCTATCTGTATCAGTATCAATCCATTCACTGTTCTTCTTTTACAGTATCTGAGATAATATGGTATTTACAATGTTATGTGTTTGCCAGATGCATGTTAATTAAGCAAGAGGAGATTTAAATGTGTCTTTGGCTGGTTTCTTCATTCAATTGTCTTGAGAAATACTCAAAAGTAATTTCCATTAACTGCTGTGCTATTTACTGGTGAGGACAGAAATGGTCATTAGTGACTCCCTGCTGCTGAGTGCAGTCCTCCACTCCATCATAATTCTTGGGTAAGGTTTGCTTCAATGCTAAGAGAAACTCTGTGTATCATTGTTCAAAAAACCACTGCCTTGTCGCAAATGCCAGCATAGACTGGTATTTAAAGATTAGAATGTGAGTTTTAACAGCTGAAACAAAATCCATGCATTTGCAAGGGGAACACATTTTTTAACAAACTTCAGGAAAAGACGAGAAGACCAGTGGTGAGTCCAATTAATCTGATATTCTCATAAAAACCTAAGCCTGGGCTTTCAACATAAATCAGGAAAAGTTTTTGGAAGATTTCTTTTACACCTTTTCTGTTTCCTTCTTTGTGCCAGTATGATGTGCAAAACTATCTGGAACAAGATAGGGGTGGTGTCACAGCCAGTTAAAGACAAAGAAACTACTTGCTGCTAACTCATACTCTGTGCCGTTCTCTGCTCTACCCTCCATAGGCCTCAATTTTTTTAACAAATCATTTCAGCATGTCTAAAAAGACCTTGCTTTTTAGGCCCTCCTGTGTCATATTTTCCCACACAGATGAACTATTCTTGAAGAGTTTCTCCATTCTATGAGACAAAAATAGACTTTTCTTTAACAGCAGATGACTACTCTACATATCCTTGTCCTACCCAGCTGTTCCACAGCAGGTATATTTACTGCACAACCAGTATATTTATTGTGGAATTTGGGAGAAAATGCCACTTGGGATTATTTTTATCTTCAGGTTGTAGCAGAATAGAATCTTGTTCCTCACCAACACTGTGACACAAAAAAAGCAGTAAGTTGTTGGTTTGGTTTTGTTGGTTTGGGACTTTTTTGGTTTTGGGGTTTTTTTGTTTGGTTGGTTGGTTATTTGTGGTTTTTTGTCATTGTTTGGTTTGGGGGTTTTTTTATAGTATTTTTCACTTTTCCCACAGCATTCTGGCTGTTTAAGGACGCATAAATTTTCAAACATCTTAATTAATGGGCTTAAAACCATCACTAAATCAATCCAGAGAAATTCATGGTAGGGTAAAAAAATAATACAAGCTATTTCCATGAATCACTGCACTTTTGGCAATTTCATGTGTTTAATCACTATGGAGAGCTGTCTCTTTTAGGTACACTGTCTTGCAAAGGTACCAAATGATCTTTCACTCCATTCACAATTCCCTGTTAGTCTTTTAAACAGACTCTCCCCACCAAAAGAGCATATGAAATATCCCTTTAATTAAACAGGCACCTAAGCCTATGCATAAATTGATGCTAATATGCATATCAAAGATTTTCTGCAGAACCATACAATGCCAGAAGCACTTTTCTGTTTCATAAAAATCTTAATGAAGCTTAAAACAGCAACTTCTAACATCTTTACTTAGAGATATAGAACCTTGTAGGTTTTTGGGTTTTTTTAATAAATACACTCACTGATTTCTTTAATTACATGCAATAAAGTGTACAGGTTTATATACACATCAAATGAATAAAACTATGTTATCTAGACAAATTATGTTCTCATGCATGGAGAATATCTATTAAAATGAGAATGAGGACCCGTGCTGAGTGCATGAACTCTGACTGCTTTGAGAGGAACACTATGATTTATGACTTACAAGTGAGCTGTCCTCTCCACCAAGAAACTGCTTCTATTCCCTTCCAATTTGTGGAAATTTTCATCATTTTTCAGCACTTTAGGTTAGGGAGTACTGGCCAGGTATGGGTTACAAACAACTGAAAAATAGAGGAAAATTCCATTTCACACCCACACAGTTGTGACCAGTGGGGAGCTTTGTGGTTTGCAATTATTATAGGAAATGTATAGTCTTTGCAAGTATAGGGTCTTACTTATTTCCTTTCTTTGAGGAATGATAATGCAGTAAATCATACACCTATGAAGTTTTATTAAATATTTATCATAAAGATTTTCCAGTCTTATTAGTTTCACCTCTGCCGGCAGAAGAGCTTTCACAAAACAGAATGGGATTTCTATTTTCCACTTCTCAGCCTTTGACTACAATGCATTAAGAAAATACAGTGACTTATTTTTCCAGATGTGTTTTTCTTTCTTTGAGCATAATTTTTTCACTGGTTTTGTTTAATTTTACACTTGACTGAGATGTATAAACTGAAGGAGCTGAGGTAATTTCAGGAAAATACATATGTGGATTAAAAAATGTTTGAATCATCATTTTAACAAAAAAAAACCCCCAAAACTAATTGTAGTAATAACATAATTTTCTGGAGTCTGAATGGAATTTGCTTAAGAAAACCCATGATCCACAGCAATGGCACAGCAGTGGTTTAAGAAATACTACTCCCAGCTTAGATCAAGTGATGGACTGAACATAGGTGCTTCATTTCTAACCCAACCTGAAGCTGTTTGATTCATGTCATGACTCAAGCAAGGTCATCTAGCACTGGTTGTCCACGACAGTGTCCAGATGTCTTTGCAACATCTCAAAGGATGGAGACTCCACAACTTCTTTGTTGAACACTGTTCCAGTGTACAACCATCTCCACCAAAATAAAAAAATGTATTTTCTGATGTCCAGGAGGATTTTCATGTTTCAGTTTGTGCCCCTTGCCTCACATCCTCAAGGCAAGAGGACCTTAAGGATAGTGGTACCTCACATTATATTCGAAGGTGAAAAACCAAATGAGAAAAAAAGACCATGAAAATGCCTCACATTATGCATATTTAGCAATTATGCTAAATATGAAGTAAGATCAATGAGTAATAATGGAAGTTTGAATTACTCTTATAATGCAGATAGTCAGTTTGTTATTTCAGGTCAAAATCATAGTTATGTACTGCTCTGTGCAATGGGAGACCTGCTTCCTGCCTGGATCTGTTCATCCTCCTCCAGCAACCTAAAAAGATTTCAGGCTTTTTTTTCTCAAGTTTGCTGGGCACTTCTGGCACTTTCTAAATTAAATCAGCAGTGAATTATTAACTAAATCCATTCTTGACGTTAATAACCTGATCTATGGCCCTAGCTTTGCAAGCTGTGCTCCCCACAACATTGTGTCTGAGCCCTTCTGTTTGCTGCCAATAACTGCTCCCAAGTGCTCTGTCCCAGATGTGCCACCTCTGGGCTCCTCAGCTCCATGACTGTGCCTTCCACAGACTGGCTCACATCTGAGCACAGACAGGGTGCAGTAGAAGCCTGCTGAGTTTCCACCAACCCATTTGTAACTGGAAGCCATGTGGCCTGCATCCCTCCTGCGCACAGGCCACTGCCTGAGGAATGTCTGCTCTCTCCTGACCTGAGACTATGCAAGTTCTCCAAACCAGTGTGGTACTCCCACGTTTGCTAAGGTATAAACTCCACCCTGTATCAGCAATGCAGGCTGGAAGACTTAGACTTAGCACCAGGTAGCTGATACCCACATGCACCTTCACTCCCATCTTGGGATTGTCCTGGCATTGACTCCTTCTGCAGTGGCCATAGGTTTGAAGCTTGATTTCAGCTTACATAAGAAATATTTTGTCCTGTTTTGAATTTATTAATAGATTTTGCTGTAACACTATAAAGGGTTTACAAAACCCTATTCCTGATTAAAACATTTGTTTGCAAAGCACCTGGAAAGCAGCATTAAAGGCATATACCACTAATTTTGGAAAAGAAAATGATGCTGACTAAACAACGGTTTCTCTTGACAAAGATCCTATGCCATTTCCTATACACTGAAATAGCTATAAATGTTCCTTTTTCTAGATCCCCCATCTTTAGAAAGAAATATGGCATGATGTGCAGGAGGTTAGAAGCAGCCCTGGTTGTGTCCATGGACCCAAGAAAGGCATCCAGGTAAAGCTACTGATCTAAAGGTGACAGAAGCTGTGAGAGTTTCCCTTGCAATGACCTTGCTCATCTACTGGCCTTGATTTTTATTTTCTACTGCCCAGCCCCATGCCCCCTCCTTGGGCTTTGTACTTGTCAAACAGGAACACACTTATCCCAACTTTAGCAATTAGCCACTGACTCCCAAGCCTGTGGCAAACACCAGTCTGTATCAAACCAGCTTAGGGTCAAAGGCCTTGAGCTTCTTTATTGCCAAAAAAGTCCCAAACAAAACAAACCAAAACCAACCCAAACCAAAAGCAAAGCAAAAAGACAACAAAACAAAACAAAACAAAACCCAACCAAACAAACAAAAGAAGAAAAAATGCTGCTGTACAAAACCATTAGAGTTCTTGTGTGATATCTTGCTCATAACAAACTCAGGCATAAGCTAAGGGATCATCTCTTTTTTATTAAAGAAGGCATATTAAGTTTTCCTTGTAATATTAAAATCTGTGTCTTTGAGAATTCTTTACCCATATATCCAGGAAAAAATTCACTTAGTGGCATAATCCTCCTTCCCTAAGTCTTTAATTTCGCTTCCTTACCTTCTGCTACCTATGGCTTTTCCTTCAGTTGGGAAGTAACTGTTTCTGACAGCTCATTAATTGGTCTCCTGTATTGCAGTTAGGAATAAGAAATGTCCCATTTGCTTTCAGCTCATGCTGCTCTTGTGGTATTTATTTGTGAAGTTTCTCTTTTGAGGTTTTCATGCTTTTCTAGCTAAACCCTCCATTCCTTTAATGTTTTGAATTTTCTGTCATGTCCAGATTGCAAACCATCCACAAATTAAAGGCTTGTATTACATTGCTTGTTTTGATTGGTAAATTCTATTTGCTTTAATCATAGCTTAATTCTGTGTCTCCTCTTTTCAAGATCTGTTCTCTTATTCAAGATACAGGTACAGAAAATTGTGAGCCTAGCTCTACAGTCTTATATCAGTCAGAAGCTCCTCTATGTTTTTCTCCCATTCACACAATCTCTGCCAAAATGCATCTTTTTCTGTATGCATTCATATATTTTCAGATGGAGCACAATACTCCTCAGATTTCTGTAATATAGTTTCATAGTCAGCCTCCTCTTTCTGGGATACCTAAAAATTGAAAATATTTGCTGCTTCAGAATCTGCTGTTATGAGAAATAGAGAACCTCCAGCTGTCTACCTGCCTTCTGCTGCTGGTGGGCACTTTTTAAAACCCTCTTTTATCTCTAACAGCATGTGCTGTCCATCCTGAGCCAAGGTTTTTAAGAAAGAAGTTTTTTCTACCACATCCAAATTCCAACAAATCAGCACATTATACTATGGATTTTGATATAAAACAACAACACTTTGACCAGTTAACAGCAGAAACTTCTAAGGGTCCCTACAAGCTCTGTAGTAGTAGAGCTCCTGCATTTTTACTCCTTTTTTTTTTTTCCCTGAAACTATTCTGAATTGATCTCTATGCTGCTTGGTGGTGCTTTTTAAAGTAGTAAAATAGCTTCACCTCAAATACTACTCTCTCCATTGATACCACTAATATATTTCCTATGGGAAAGCAAAGGCATGGAAACTTCACAGAAAAATGTGTCTTAAGAAAACCTTCAAATCAGTTTGTCTTTATTACTTCCTCATGGCTTCCTTCCCCCCACTTCCTGTAACAGCTTTCATGTATATATTCAGAAAATTCAAAAAGGGTTTTTCCACATAAGAAATTGTCACACTGCAATTCAAGTCTGAGGTGTTGCATGTTCTCAAAGCTTTTGATGTTTTGCCACCACTGATTTTCCCAAAGAAAGGAGAGAGCTAACATCTCTTTTTTATTACCCCACACAGAGCTATGGAAAAGAATACCCCTACTACTTGCTGAGAAAGGACTAAAGGCAAGCTAGAATGGCAATTCCATTTTCAAATTTTTGCCAAATTTGGTAGATTACATGCTGATTATGTTTTATCTTTATCTGCAGTAATTTTGAGACTGTTGAGCTTCCTGCTTCTTACCATCTCTGAATTTGGATGTCAAAATCCCACAGGGCAGATTCAGTAACCTAGCACAATTTAAGGTAAGGGGAGAGGAGCCATTCCATGCTATCCAGAAGTTTGCACAACTGCACTGCACCAACCTGAATTCACTTGCTCACTACCAAAATTAAACTTTAGACCCTTCTTTGGTCTAAAAGAAGGGATCTGCCCCTCACTAACCCTCACTGTGAGGCAATGCCTCCCTGTCAGAGGTTGCTACAGACAGTAATCTGGAGGAGGAGAAGCTCACAGGCTCTACTTCACCAAAGAGAAAATGTATTTAAACTGTTTACACTAACCCAGCTGATCTTGCCTGAAGCAAAATGGGAGCATTCACCCCTGCTGCTGGTGGCTGGGGCTCCTGGCCCATCCCCTGTCACCCTGAACTAGCGATGCCCCAGACTCAGGGCCAGGGTGAAATAACTCTGGGACAGGTTTGGAAGACTATTAGTGCAAATAAGGTTCTTGAAAGCACGCCTAAATGATCCAGGACAATCCCTGTCTCCAGGGACACTGGACTTTTGATTCATCTGCCCGAGGCATGTTTGTGCCCAGGAGTCACCAAAGAGTTGGCATTGTGCCATTTAGTGCCACTAAAAAACCTCCTGAAGAAAGTCAGATTGATGAATAAAGGTTCTTGTAAAATGGGGATCAGGATGAAAACATTCTTGAAATATTGATGGGATTTGATATGTCAAATGGGAAAGATAAACTATTTCTGTTGTTGGTTGAAGCAAAAATGCAGAAGAATCAAATTATTCACAGAAGGAGCCTGCTTCTTCCCAGTTGACATAATCAAATAATACAAATGAATACATGCACTAATTCAATTAATTTGGCAAATTCCCTGTTCAACACTCAATATATAACAATTTCAAATAATAAATATAATTTCCTCTTATTAAAATTAAAGTAACTTGAGTATGGGCCTACCGTTTCCATACTAAAGGACTATATCTTGTCTGATCCTGTTATCACATACCAAAAACAGTAACACACATTCTACATGCCAGTTTAAAAAATAAAAGGTATGGGTTTTTTTTTCCTGACAATATTTATATTAGACTTGATTTAAACTATTTAGATCAGTTCAATAAATCTGGTGCTTCATGCATTATTTTCTGAAAGGAGAAATTAATTGCGGCAACTGAGATTATAAAATCTGTCAGATCATGCATGAATTTAAATATAAAAGTGAGAGTAAATTGGATTATGGGCCAGATTTATAAGCATACGGGTAAACCACACTTAATACAGTTAAATTTACTCTGATTAATTCACAGATAGCTATCTCATTCCAAATACAGTCAGAAGTTACTGTCCACAATATAACCATACAACAATTGAGTAATATATATGTTCCATTGAAATATTTCTTATTCTGTTTTGTATTTTCACTTCAATTGCCTTGGTAAGTAACATTTTCATTCATGCTGTGGTTCAGTTATTTTGAAAGCAGGATGTGAAATCCATTGCAAAAAGAATCAGGGCTACAGCTGTTGTAAAATACTTGATAAGTTTTCTATTTTTTTCCCTATATTCTGGTCATTTATTGAATTAAGACCATGAAACATGAAAAAGGTAAAACTGAAATATTAAAAGGCTGTGGAATACTATAACACAACAAAGTAATAGGAATTTACATTTATCTTAAAATATACTTCTGAATGTGAAAGTATAAAATGATATTGCATTTGATTCTCATTTTGTGAAATTGCTCATCAGTCCAAGGCTGACAAGGACAACGAGAACTGTGCCTAAATCTATGATTAGGAAGCAAGAGGAAAGTGACTGCAACAAAATCTGAGTTGACAGAGAAATATCAGAAGAACTGATAATGGAAGGGCTGAAGATACATGAAATTGGAAGTAGTATCATTAAGGTGAAAGAAGCATTTCTACATGGGTTGAAAAAATGCTAGACTCAACTAATGATGATTTGATCTAAGTTCTCCTGGTATAAATCTACACTCACATTGCTGCAAGTTCAAATTCTGATTTGCTGGAAGTCAGTAGTCCCTTTCTAATAACGTAAATGGTGAACTAAATACATACCTAAGGAATGAGAGCAAAACGTGGTCAGCTATGGACCTGATGCTACTTTGGTAACAGGAAATTCATGGCACAGGTCAGGTTACAGACAGAAGTTGGGAAACAAAAAGTAGGAACAAAGGGGAAAACAGATGTCTTCATAGGAAATCCTACAGACACCCATGGCAAGCAGAGATGCTTTCATCAGAGCAGAATAAGATGTAACAGTAAAAATGAAGGCAACTTGAAGGAGAGAACAAAGAGATGAAATATAATGATTTAGTAAGATGTTCTTCCTTTTTGGCACAGTCGTAAGAGCAAAGCTCCAGCTGCCACCAAAATAGGTAGAATAAACACAAACACTCAAGCTTTTCCCCTTACTTCCATAGAAGTGTTATTATTCTATAACTGCATTATGCTTATGGGAACCTCAATTTTCCTCCTTACTCTTTTGTTCCATCCCTTCTTTCCTCTTTCCAGTTTTCACACAGGTTGGTTTTGTTTGCTTTTTCTCTAGTTTGTAATCACCCATCCCCTCTATCCTCCTCTTTTGCTTATTTCTAAACTGGCTTATTGCTACACAACTAGTTTGCATCTCCTCTCTTTTTCTGCAGCCCCTCCTGTCAGCATAAAAACATGCAGAGGGAGCAGAGATAATTCCCTTGTTCCTTTCACCATCACTTCACCACCATCTCTTGGCTCTGAATGCATTAAGAAGCCTTACTGGCACTAACCAGCATTATCAGGGGCCTTGACTCACACCAATACCCATGGACACATTGGCTTTTTTAAGCTCTTAATCTATCTCTTGGCTATGCTGTGGGAGATTTGCAGTCTGAATTTCCAGCTTAATCTCAGATCTCCTCTGTCACAATAGATGTGCCCAGAAATCACTGGACTTGATCTTGTCCCTGACTTGTGGATTGATTTCACACAAACTTGTCTGATGATCTGGATTTTCATTTGAACTGACAATGCTTTGTTCAACTTGTATGGTGGTAGATGAGATCCAGAGTAGGGCTATGGAGAAGATTACAGGACTGGAGAATCTCTTTGATGAGGAGGAAAGGCTGAGGAGCTCGGCCTTTTTAATCTGGAGAAGAGCTGACTGAGAAGCGGTCTTGTCAATACACACAAATATCTTAAAGACAGGTGTCAAGAGGATGGGGCCAGACTTTCTCTCAGTGATGCCCAGTGACAGGACAACGGGCATGTGGGCCAATAGCCACAAACTTAAATACAGGAAGTTCCATCTGAGTATCAAGAAAAACTAATGTGATGGTGACAGAACACTGGAACAGGCTGCCCAGAGAAGTTGTGAAGTCTAATTTTCTGGAGATACTCAAAACCTCAATGTGATCCTATGTAACAGTTCTAGGTGAACCTACAGGGGCTGGATGGACTAGGTGATCTCCAGAGGCCTCTTTGAACACCAACCATGCTGTGATTGATTCTGTGATTCTGAGTGATTAATATCCCTGGGATGCAAAAAATTTTAGAAGCTCACTGGAACTTAAAAGAATTCAGCCACTTTCTTAAGAGAATCCTGCAGACACTTTTTTACATGCACAACTGCAGAAGAGGGAAACTTCATGTCTTTCTGTCACAAGCATCAGAGACAAATGAGACCAAACAGACAAAGCTTGTGTAGCTGTGAGTGGAGCAGGACTCTTGTATATGTTGCTGTTCTATTTTACTGGCTTGATCTTCCCGATGGTGTCCTGTAGCATAGCTACATGCTATGAGCCATGTACATGCACTGTAAAGTCAAGCAATCTCATTCTTACTGTTCACAATGTATTTTCTATAAATACTTGAGATGACTTGTAATCTCTGACTCACTGTATATATGATGAGAAAGACAGATTTGACAAATGAAGAGAAAGGTTTGACTTTTTTTCTGACAAATGAAGAACATGGACTGACAGCCAAATGAGAAATCCATTCTAGTCTCCTTTTAAAATGAATGAACCTGTCAGTAATCTTCTTGGTCAGATAAGAATTACCGATAAGTCTGAACAGATAACCTACAAAAGTTTAATAAATAAGCTAATAGTATGGGGGAAGAGCCAGTGTCATTCTGATCCATTGGAAAGAGCTTGTAGAGGTCAGCCTCATGTGTGCGGTGCCAGGTGCCAAAACAAGCAGCATGCTTTGATGCTTATGGGTAAAGAGGGTATGGTGCATTATCCAGGGCATGGCGCAGCACTTCACATAGGCAGAGCAAGCAGGAGGGGCACTGGGGCAATGCAGCTCAAGCTGCCAGTTTAGCTGGTGGCCATTGCCTTTGTCAAGAAAGCTAGGGTACGGTGCCCACTTGAAGGGGAGACAAGTCATTCACATCACCAAAAAGGATGTATGTAACGACCCAGGCACAGTTCCCAGGAAAACATAGAGCTGTTCAGATTTTAGCCTGTGGGGAGTACCTGAGCCTTTCACTGGACTAGCTGTTGTGTCAAATGAGACCAGGTGGACAACTTGCTCAGCCTGGTACCAGTTACACTATGAGGTAGAAAGGTTAAGGAATATTAGAGAATCAAAAAGGGAGATAGACTGGTGTCATCAAGCTCTGGCCTCCCTGAGACAGAAGCAGACATCAGAAATAATTCAAGATCAAGGTGACCCTTTTTTCATCCCCCAACAAGGAGAAGGTAGAAGTTGTAAAGGAAGGAGTGCCTGGAGGGTGGTCTATGTTCACTCTGGCATGGATGGCAAGTGAAATCCTTTCTCACCCACCTCACTCCCCAGATGCCTGGGCACAAAATGCATGAGGCTTTGTACATGAAAGGCCAGCCAAAGGAGGAAGATGAAGGTCCAGTTACACCAGAGGGGTCATCACAATCAGAAAGGTTAATCCATCTCATTACAGCAACTTCCAAGAGTACAAAAAGGTGGATTGAAATAGCTGTAGGTGATTCCATCCTAAGGGGAATGGAGGGAATATGCTGACCAGGCCAAACCCACAGGGAGCTCTGCTGCCTCCCTGGGACTGGGGTTAAGGACATCACCAGGAAGCTTCCTAGCCTGGTGCAGTCCTCAGACTACTACCTATTACTGGTCTGCCATGTAGAGGACAATGAAGTAGCAACACATAGTCCAAGGATGATCAAAAAGGACTTCAGGGCCTTGGGACTGTTGCTAAGGGAATCCAGGACACAAGTTATTTTTTCCTCTATATTTCCAGTTGAAGGCAGTGACATTGGAAGCAATGGATGGACTGAGTCTATTTACACATGGCTCCACAGCTGTTGTCACCACCAAAATGTTGTAGGTTTTGACAATGGGATGGCCTACTCAGCACTGGGCGTGCTGGCATCAGACAGAACTCACCCTTCTCAGTGAGGGACCAGAGTCTTTGCTCCACATCTAGTGGGGCTCAGTGGCAGAGCTTTAAACTAGATGTGATGGGAGAGGGGAACTGTACCAGGCTTGTCCCTGGAAAGCTCTGGGATGGCATGCAAATGTTAGAAGGACAGGGTGCTAGCAAGGCCAGGTTGGATGAGGCTCTGAGCTATCTGCTCTAGTGAAAGTTGTCCCTGCTCATGGCAGGAGGGTTGGAACGATGACCTTTAAGGTCCCTCCCAAACCAAACCAAGCCATTCTTGATTCTTGATTCTATTACTCACTTTCTAAAATGCAATCATAATTTAATAAATCATTGAAATGGAATGCAATTTTGAGAACTTGTTGATTGTTTTCTGGAAGAAGTATGTTAAGCAGTAGGAGACAAATCCCTTTGCATCGCTTCTGCTGAGTGTGTGACATACCTGCTGAAACACAAAAAGTGAATGGGAGTAATACAACATTCACAAAAGTCCAATAGTCCTGGTCTGGGTGGCATCCTTGGAAGGATGCAGGAAATAGACTATTACTCAATAAAAAAAGCAATTAATTGGTGGTAGTATAGGGGCTGGAAGTGCTCATCACCATCATCTGGAGACACATATTTACCAATTTGTCCTAGAAAGGACAAATGGGTAATGATGGGACAGCAGTATAAAAGAATATTGAAAGTATAGGTATGACAACCCTCCACAAACCCCCATACAAGCCAAAGTATCACAAGCAATTCTTAATAGTTTAAGCAGTTTTGACAGGATGCAGACACTCAAATACAGCTGTGACTCTGGACTAGTGATCCCAACAGGCATTTTCTCTGATAGAGGGTAGAAGCTTACATTTTAATAAGAAACTTAAGTTAACAGCTCCTTCTCTGCTGAAGAAGAAGGGATTTCCCTCCATAACTCCATCATTTGTCTGCTCAAGTTCCAGCTCAACTGCTCTGCCTCAGTCTGGAACAAAAGATTTGCTCGCAAGTGCACATTATCAGCCTGGTTTATGTTAATTCAAATTATGTAAAATCGTATCCAGATCTATCACAATTCTTATAATTTTAGAGCAAAAATACGACAGTGCATGTCATATTTCTATTAATACGTAATTAGATATTTAAAATTGCTGTCACTTGAATCAAACTGCAATCAAATAGCAAACAACTCACTCAACACTACACAGTATTAGGAATGTTTATGATTTTAAGGACATGTAGGCTAAAATAATAGCATTTTAAAATAAACCTTTGATAATAATTGGCAAAGTGCATAAAAATTTTAACAAAACAATCAATAAGCTGTTTTAAGACTATTCAGGTTGGTGATCTAGTCTGAAGACTAGACTAGTTTCATTTCAGTGCTGTTTCCTTTTTTTTTTTTTTAATTCAAGAGCCTGTTTTATTTTTTATTTCCTGGTCTCATTTTTAGAATTCTAACATCGCTTGCTTGTGAAATAGCTTCTTTCACAAATGTAGTAAATCCTACTAGTAAAACCCAAGGAACTCATGCTTCTATTGTGTTGTACATGAGAAAGTAAAGTCACAAGGCTACACCCCTGACACAATAATAGGTAACAGGGAGGTGATTTCTTAAAGGACATAGTCTTAAGTAATTGGCATATCTGTGATCTCTGGGGACTTCCCAATCATTTCAAGTACTACTGCTTGCACATTCACACTACATTTCAGATTGTACATTAAACAAAGGTTTTGACATGCTCTGTGAGAAGTTCCCAAGAATGTCCATAATCTGTGAAGTGGTTATCACACCTGGGCATGACTGACAGACCTTACCATACTCAGGTGAAGCAGACAAAAGCCTAGACATCAGGGACAGTCAGAGAATCCCAAACTGACTGAAACAAGAAACACATATATATTTCCATTTATGTGCAATAATATTATTTTTAAAATCTACTTATTGGCCTGAAATTCACTTTCTAACTTACACTGATAAAACAAGCATCTGCACATACCAACAGCAAAGACAGAAAGACTGGCATCAGGCCTCTTTCAGACATATCACTAACATGCACCATTCAATTGATGCTTGGTGATTTAGAAAGAATTTTTTTTATTAGAGAAGAAGAGAAGAGAAGAGAAGAGAAGAGAAGAGAAGAGAAGAGAAGAGAAGAGAAGAGAAGAGAAGAGAAGAGAAGAGAAGAGATTTCATTTTGAAGGGACCTAAAATGACCATGTAGTCCAACTGACCAGTTGAGGGATGACCAAAAGTTAAAGCATGTTATTAAGGACATTGTCAAAATACCTCTTACACACCAACAGGCTTGGAGTATTGCCCACCCCTACTGGAAGCCTGTGTTTGACCACCCTCTCAGTAAAGAAATTATTCCTATTTTCCAGTCTAAACCTCCCTTGGCACAGTTTTGAACCATTCCCTTGTCTCCTGTCACTGGGTTCCCAGGAGAAGCGCTGAGCACCTCCCTCCCTATGTCCCTTCCTGAGGAAGCTGTGGAGACCAATGAGTTTCCCCTCAGCCAATGAGTTTCTTTTCTCCCAACTAAACCTGAAATTCTCAGTTGCTCCTCACAGGCCATGTGTTCCTTCACCAGCTTTGTTGCCCTATGAATGCATTCCAGGACCTCTGCATCCTTCTTAAAAGGTGGAGCCCAGAATCACACGCAGTAGTCAAGGTGTGCACCAAAGGTTCACCTCATGCTGGTTGCAGCATGGCTTTGAGGGAACAGTGCTGACAGCAGTGGAGATCTGCAGACATCTACAACAGGCTGAATGGAGGCAAGGTGCTTTGTGGCTGGGTCTACCCTGCCGAAGATCAAATTTCTGCTGATGGGTACTACTGACTGACAAGGGATCATGGTGGCCTGGTTCATTCCTCTCAGCAGTGTAAGGACATCAAATACAGTACCCAAACTGAAGTTTTTGTCTCTCTGCTTTGTTGCTCTGTCAGCATACAAGATTTGTGTGTTTCATAATGAACAAAACAGAAAGTCTGTCTTCCTCTGGACAGCATGAATGAAAACCAGAGGAAAGCTCCCTGGTAGTAACTGTTTGCAGCAACAGTGACACCCTGAAACAATATAAGGACCTGTGAGGAAGGATTTTGTTTGTGTCAGTTTAGATGCTCTGTCTTGTTCTCTCAATAACCTTTCTGACTACCTTTGGGTTATTTGATCAATTTAGACAATTATCTCTAATGCATATATATTGTCTTCTGGGAAAAAGAATTTCTACAGGAGCTCTCTAGATAATAAAAAATAACTGATCTTAACCTTTGTCATCATTTCCATTCACTTAAATGTATGTTTAAGCTGTAAAACTGTTTCCCAGCATGCAAAAGACTTGAGTGCCAAGTTATGCTTGCAAATCAGCCATTAAATATGCAGATCCTGTGACATGGAAACTGAAACGTACATTTTACAAAGATATGCTGGCATTTGAACATTTTGTATTTGGGTGTTCTTGAACACCACCAGTGTGTATGCTTTTCATCATTCAACTATAAAGCCGTTCATCAAAAGGGGATTTTGGTTTTGTTATGTTTTTGGGGTTGTTTTTAACTGGAATAAAAAATAATAGCTCTGTGCAAATTTGAGAAAGTCAATAGGGACACAGAGCTATAATTGACAGTAAGTACTACCCTGATATTGCTGGGCATAGAGCAGCTAAGGGAACTGGTAATGGTCAGGGCCTCACACTGCATACTGAATGGACCTGTGGTTTACAGTGAACTGACGCTTTTGTAACAGTGCAAGATGATTCATAAATATTAAAAACCAATGAGAATTCATGTTAATACATGCTAACTGAGATGCGGTTTCTTGAAAATGAACTGAAATTAAAGAAAATATTTACTAGCATAATGTATAAAACATTGCCCTCACTTTAATGTATAAAATTATTTCCCAACTTAGTTATTGCAGAAATCAAGACCCAAAGTATCACAGTTTATTTCCAATGTCTTTACTCCCTTTAGTATGGCTAGGAATAATTCTGTACGTATTTGGTTTCTTAAAAAAGGGAGACATGATCCAAATCCTGTAAACACTTGGGTTCATCCTTGATACTGCTGAATAATTTGGCTCAATAAGAAATGTCAAGAAATTGAGCCTGCAAAAAGACAGAAGAGGATCTTATTCCTCTGATTCCTGTGAGAAGCTCACTTAAGGAACTACAGGCTCTTACTTTATTTCTACTTCATATGAGAGATTTGGAAAGTTCATTATTCTTCCAGTTCCTCCTTCCTGTAAACTCAGAGCAAGTACCTTTAATCTGGAAGGAAACAAAGAGTTAAAATATAGAATAATGAATTTTTTTGTTCATTCTGGGGATGTATTTTTTCTATTTAATTTAGCAAGGGTGTTCTGGTTCTAACCAAGACTTGGGTTCAAAATATTTTACCTCCTCCTCTATTTCAGCTGATAGTGAGTGGTAAGCCAGAGTACAGAAGTAACTACTGTAACTCCTGAGAGGCCCTGTGGGAGTGCTCCAAAGCCACCTGTGAGGCCAGAGCCATGCTGAATGGCAAAGGCACTCCACACCCCTTGCTGATGGTTTGGTTCCCAACCATTTGGCCACCATGACCTGCTCATCAAGGCTGCCTGTGGACCCCCACTGGAAGCTGGTTCACACATCCTCTCTCCAGGTAGCCAGGACAGTGTTTAGGAACAACCACTTCATATCCCGGTACCTCCACAACACTCATTCCAGATACCTTTATCTACTGCCAGCTATCCACAGCCAACCCCAGTGCGAGTAAGCATCTTTCTTAGCATCAGTTTGCATCCTGGAACATACCCTTCTACTATTTACTACATCTATTTACTATATGTACTTACGGAGTACGTATGTACACTTACAGAGTTTGCATACTGGAGCATATCCTTCTACTATTTACTACACATGCTTATCTCAGTGCAACAGCGGTGCTGAAGCACAGCTTGTATATCAGTTGCAGGTTGTGGATCCAACAGCTCGGTCTGCATTTGCTCTCATCATTTATGGGACAATGCCAATTCAAAATCACAAGTCATAAACAGACATATTTACTTGCAGTTGCTAATAGCACTGTAGATAGAAATAAAGAACTTTTTAAAGCTCATTCATTTCTCTGCACTTAAATTCTCCACTTTTGTTTTTTTGTTATTTATGACTTCTTCAGTCTAAGCAATGAAAATGTAAAAAGATGTCCAAAGTCTTTTTATATTTATCTGTTTAAAAACAACTTTAACAGGATTTACTTTTAGTTGCAAAGTACTCCTGAGGGTGTCAAGTCCGGTAAAAATCTTCTTTCAGTAACATGTAAATGTTCTCTGGATTTTGTCAGCTGTTTGAGATAAATGTGACCCGCCGATGGTCCTCACCAGCAGAATGCTGCGAGTGGCTTCCATTTGGACCAGGAAGGAAAACCATCTGCTGGCGCCGCTCTCTGTGAGCCACGCTTCTGTGTCAAAGGCACGGCTGAACGCGGTTTTACTACTTTTGACAGGAATAAGTGCAGTTCTCAGCCTCCCGGCTTGTCACTGATGCTTCCCCCAACGAGCCACGTTGATGTGCCGCTGATAAGAGGCGTCCAGCTGCCCAAACGCCGGCTGCCTCTCAGCACGCCCAACTTTCGCTTCCCACCCCCGAGCTCCCCCTCCCCGCCGGCTGCCGCGGGACGCGCAGCAGCGGGCAAGCACCGCGGGCGGGCAAGCACCCGGCGGGCAGGCGCCGCGCTTCTCCCCGCGCAGCCGCTGGGCCCCGTGGCTGCGCGCACGGCGGCGGAGAGCCCCCGCCCCGCCCGCCGCCGTCCCGGCCGGCGCGGAGCCCGCCCGGGCCCGGCCGCAGCGCTGGCGGCGGGGGGCGCCCGCGGGCGGCGGCGGCGGGAGCGGAAGCGCGGGGGTGGCCGAGCGGCGGCGGCGTGAACGCGGCTGCAGAGCCCCAGCGAGCCGCGGGAGCGCCGCGCCCGCCGCAGCCGCCGGAGCCACCCGGGCGAGGAGCGAGCGCGGCCGCCCGGAGCCGGCTCGGGCCGCGGCAGCCCCGCGGGGAGGCAGCGAGCGGCCCCTCGCCGAAAGCGCGAACACACCCCCGCCCCGCCGCCTCCGCCCGCCCCCAGCGAAGAGAAACAAAACACAGCCCCGGCACCGCCACGCTCTCCCTCCTTCTCCTCTCGGCTTTTGGTGGTTGTTTTTTGGGGTTTTTTAAATTTATTTTTCTTTTAATTTTTTTTTTTTTTCCTTGGGGATTCTCCTCTCTCCTGCCAGACTGACTTACACGTTCTTGATAATTTCTCTTCCCCTCATTTTTTATACTCTTCTCCCTGCTTCCAAACCCTGTGTCTGTGTGTTTCAGTACTATCACAACCTCTGCTAAAAATAGATCTTTTTATACCCTTCCTCCTCTCTGACCCCATCCAACACCCCTTGTTAAGGTGAGTTGTGTCTTTTCATCACTTTTTTCCTTGTGTGTTGTTTTTTCTTTTTTTGGTTTTGGTTGGTTTTATTGTTATTTTGGTTTCGGGTGTTTTTGTTTTGTTTTTGTTTTTTTTCTTTTTCTTGTTTTTTTTTTTTTTCTTTTTTTTTTTTTCCCATTTAGGGCAGGTTTTAGGGAGGAGGGGATGTGGAGGAGATAATTTCATGGGGAGTCAGGCAAAGCCTTATTTTGCCTTCTGCAGCCTCAGCATCATTCCGGACTGCTCCCTTTTATCCCAAGGATGTAGCTAGCTGATGAAAGTGGGGAACTACTCTTCCTTAGCGCTGCGTGCTTGGGAGCCACAGCAACAGCAGGAAAAAAAACCAAGCTTCTCCTTTTTCCTTCGTCCTACCCCCCACTCCCTTCCTCATTCCCTCCTCCTTGCTGTGTCTTTTATTTGTTGTTTATTTATTTTTTTAATATTTTGGTGGGATGTTTGGTTGGGATTTGGTGGTGGGTGGTTTCTCTTTTTTTTAATTTGTTGTTTTGGTGTTTTGTTTTTTGGGTTTTTTTTTTTTGTTTTGTTTTTGGTTTTTTTTTTGTTGTTTTTTTTTCTTCTGTGTGTGTGCTTGGTTTCTGTTTTGAAGCAATACCCAGGGGACTTGGAATGAATTGCATGCAGTGCCAAGGGAGCTCTGTGTGTGTGCACGTGTGTCTTGAGAGTGAGTGTGTGCAAAGTGCATTTGTATTTTGTGTTCCTGGGATGATGAGTGTTAAAGCTACCAAACAATCCCTGTACACAGAACAAGGAGCACAGCAGGGACTGCTGAGGGAGGAACTGGTCAGGGATGCAGGAAAGCTACAGAGCTCTCCACAGAGTTCAGTCCCTTGTGCTCCAGAACATCCTTCCATAGATCATTACTGGCACCTTCAAGGTGATGGCTCCCATTCCTCTCCTGGCTTCTCAGCAGAAGAGTGCAGAAAAGGAAAACTTTACAGCTAATGAGAAAGGATGGCATTTCTGTTCCTCCAGCAGCCCGAGACAGTGTTTTTCCAGGGATGAGTGGGGAAGATACAGTTGTGATCCAGAGTAAATGGATCGTTTGCTGTAACATATTAGTGTTCAGTGAGAAAAAGACACATGAAACATTATCAGTTTGGTCAGCCAGCAGAAGCATTGGAGTCCAGCTTACTTCCCAATTCCAAAGTTGTTTTAGACTGTTTTTCATTCTTCAGAAAACTGTGCCTATTCATGGCAGAAATGTGTTTTTACGGTAAAACAGTCTATTATAAATCTGCTGGGGAACGATTTATTATTCAGAGGCAATCAGGTAATTTATATGTTTCATGGATTTCGCCCAAGTCTTTTAGTGTGCCTTCAATTATGTATTTTACCTATGTGTGTGAAGCGGGGTAATATAGATTTTAGTTGCATTTTAACAAGGTGTTAAGGCATAACTTGCAGGGTGCCATTTGCAAAGTGTCACTTAATATGAAGCAAAATAACAGCCTCTAGCTCTTTTCATGGATTTTTCACATCTCTCTTGTTTGTTTCAAAACAAGTGGCTATTTTGCTTAAGAACTTGTAAGGAAAACTGGCTTCACAATGGTACACAGTTTCAGATATTAGCTCAAAAGTATTAACACTTGTCTGGCTGCGAGACTTGAATTTACTTATAAAATACAAACAAAAAGTACATGAAAGAGCACTTGGTATATATGGTTTTCTAACAGGTTGCATCATATTTGTATCTAAAAGTTTACAAATTAGCTAAAATGGTTGTTGTAATCTGTGTTTGGAGGCCTTCATGGATACAGGAACATTAATGTTTCCTGTCTAGTTAATGCAATTCCAAAATATCCTGTCTTTCCACATGCTGCATAGATAACACTCAGTAAAAATGAGCAGTCATGAAAATAGTCTTGTGCTATCAAGGGACATTTCATCATTTCTTGTTAGCCTAAATTAAAATATTTTACACAAGTTTGCCTTGGAATTTTTTTTTCTGCTGTGGCTGGCTGATTGTGAAAGTGGGAAGCATGGTTTGAGTGAGATGCGACATTCCTAATGCTTGATATCTGAGAGGGGAGAGACACCTGATGTGCTGTGTACATTATTCTTGAAGGGATGCAGGGTAAGAAAAAGGGATGGAAAACAAGCACAGTGCGCTGGCAGTTTAGATAAATAAATGTGGGTGATGCATGTTAGCTTGTCATCTGCGGTTCTGCTGAACCCTGACTGCTGGCTAAACATATTTTCTTGGTAAGCACTGCAATGTGATACAATTTTTCTGGTTTGATAGAGTTTGCTGTTAAAATCACATGTAGCCCAGAACAGTTCTTGTTCAGTAGATAAAAATCATGCCACCTCGTTTTAATCCACAGAAGGCTGAAATATCCACTACTCCTACTGAAGTCACCAGGAGTTACCTGTGATCAGCACTCTTCATGATATTTTATCTCACCATGTCAGGATTTAGGATATTTCCAAAGGATGCTATTGACAGCAGATCTCATTTTGTTTAGATTTTACTTCGGGAGCATATTGTATGTTTACAGGTAGATATTGTCTTTTACCACAGCAACACTAAAATGTATCAGGAAATGGAAAACTCTAAACATTGTTTTTCTCAGGAGCCTTTAAAGAGAATTCTCCTGGTGTCCTTTAACTGTTTCTGGAAAAGCAGTGCTCACTTGAAAATCTACACACTAGGAACCTTTAGTTGGTTGCTTAGCTGTTGGTGAAAAAAAAAAAAAAAGATGGAATGTTTGTACACAAAAAGAGCAAGTCATGTGTTTGGAGTTTTTTAATGACAACTGAAAGACAGGAGTGCTTTCAGCTGGGTATGACAGTGTTGAAGCAAGGTTAATGTTGAGTTTGATCTGGGGGTTGTTCCCATTGGCATGAGTGACAGCACACCAACACTTAGCTTATTCTGTAATGTAGTAACCTAGATTAAACATCTCTTTAATTTATATTTTGAGATTTGGATATGGCATCAAACCTTGGATTTATTCACTTCTAAAGCCTTTTCAGTTTGTTTGTTTTGTGTTTGTTTTGTTTTTGAAACAAGTATTTTAAAGCTGTGAACTTCTATAAACAAAGTAATGGAGTGTTCAATAGTCACTCCAACTTTGTGGACCTTATTGCTGTGAAAGTAAAGTGGGATTTCTCTCTACTGCTAACCAGCTGAAATTATTTTCTTGTATTATTGCACCTTGTTATTCTGCCATGTGAGTCTAATATTCTTAGTCAAAGGAGTTTTTTATTCTGTGGATGTGGTGGTTCCACAAAAGAAGAACGTGTATTTTGTCTTGTCGTATATTAGAAATACCCATCAGGTTCAGTGACATTTTGTTGCAGGGCAAAGTTGCTGTTTCATTTGGGTATACTTATCAAGGAAACTGTATTGATGACGGACTTTCTTAGAGTTTTAACAAAGTAAATGAGAACTGTCACAGGGCTGCCTGGTAATTTTGGGGCTGGGGTGCAGTGGTTTTGTCTGTATCCACGCAGAATGCCATTATGATCTACATTAAAAATCAGTAGCATGTGAAAATATTAATCCATTTTTCTCTTTAGATACCTCTTTCTTTACTAGTTTTAAAATGGTGTGTTTCCATCCGAGTATATTTGTTTTTAAGGTGTTTAGATAAATGATGTTACCTTAAGCAAAGATGACTATTTATTTTGTCTGCTGGAAATACAGTCTTTATAATAAAATAGGTATTTTTCATCTGTTGTACTTGTTTGTGCATAGAAGAAAATTAGTATTTTCCTCCTGGGAAATTTGTTACTCTGAAGATCCAGATGCTGAACACATCTACTAGCAGTTCCCTTCCCAGTCTTGGTGCACATGGATGAGTGTCAGAGGTAACAAGTGCTCAGGCATGGCAGGGAAAGGAAGAGGGTGGCTCTCTGCAAAGCAGGGTGGGGGTCTAATGATCTGCTGCTGCAGTGGCCGAGTTGCTCAGGGCTAAGAGAGCAAAGTGCTCCCTCCCCCTTAACAGTATAAACTCCTCTGTCTTAGGGTTTGCATTCATCAGGCTGCTTGGTTTTCCCTTTATTAGATAGGGATGACTAAATTACAGTCTGGTAGCACTAACACAGCTCTCTGATGACTACTGTTTGTAGGAGAGCAAGTGAAAAGTATTTCTGGACAGGGTTCTCCAGCTAAAGTGGTTTTTTTTGGTATGTTTTTATTTACTCCAGTTTTCCTCGGATTTGCATCCAACTATTATTCCCTACTTGCCCGCGTAGGCTGGAGATTGTCTTGTGTACGGAAAGTGTTTGTAGGAAAGAATGTTATTGTTAACTTTAGACAACGCAGTGTAACTGCTCCATCAATTCCAACCAAATGCAAGAAGAGCTGTGGCATTGGAGCTAAAATGTTCCAAATTTGCTTGATATAAATATGGTATTTCATGTCTCGTGAGGAGAGACACCTTTTTAAACATAATTCAAAGGGATTGCATTTTTCGGAGTGAGTTTTACTCTAAGTCCCAGCGATCACTCATGTCCCAAAGAATCTGCTAGGAGCAGCCCAAATAATTGCAGGTTAATGTGGGGTGTGAGACCATTCCTCCTACTCAATCCACTGCTGCAACTCCATGCTGGTAGATGGGTACCTGTTCCAGCACAGCCATTGTATCAATGACAAAACTTAAATTTTATATAATGCACTATTGATTCCTGCTAGCAGCAAGGCTTTTAACAAGGAGTATGAATCCAAAAATTTTGATTATGGATCTTGCAACATCTGACTTTGTCATCTATGCATTAGATATATTTAGATGCTGTGAACACTTAATCCAAGGAAGCAAAATGCTTCTCTTCTGTAAATGACAGAAAAAATACTTAATTAGTTCATTCATTTGGCCTTTTGAGGTGTAGATGGCTCAGGACTATACATTTCTTGATTAAAATTTGACCCTTGGTTTACTTAAAAATAGTTGCAGAAGGATTTATTATAAATAATTTTTGACAGGCTTTTTTGTGTGCATTTTAAAAAGTAGTTCGTTTTACAGCAAGGTTTTAGGGCCAATCCTGGAAGTCTGATGGGAACTTAGTCCTTTTATTTAATAGTAGTTAATATAAAATTTCATTAATATAAGTGACATGTTGTTGTGGTTTAACCCCAGATGGCAACTAAGCCCCCCATGGCCACTTGCTCACTGCCCTACCAGCAGGATGGGACAGAGAATCCAAAGAGTAAAAGGAAAACCTCATGGGTTGAGCCAAAGACAGTTTATCAGGTAAAGCAAAAGCCACACACACAAGAAAAGCAAAATGAGGAATTCTTCCATCACTTCCTCTGATGTCATCCCCAGGAAAGCCTGGCTCTGTCTGCTCTAACAGTGACTCAGGAAGACAAACACATGGTTCTGAACATCCCTGCCCTTCCTTCTCCCCCAGCTCTATATGCTGCACATGATGCCATATGCTAAGGAATATCTCTTGGATCAGTTGAGGTCAGCTGTGTCCCCTCCCAGATTCTTGTGACCTCCCAGGCTCTTCACTGGTGGGGTGGGGTGAGAAGCTGGAATGGCCTTGATGCTGTGCAAGCACTGGTCAGCAGAAACCAAAATATCCCTTTGTTATCGACATTTTCCAAGAAAAATCCAAACCCCAGCCCCATACTGGCTCCTGTGAAGAAAATGAGTTCTATCCCAGTTAAAACCAGCACATGTATATAGTGACATAATCTGTTTCAAACATACTGGCCCTTTATGTACAACAGTATCTTTTGTAATAAGGCATCTGGAGCTCCCATAAAGATTTTTTAATCTGCAATCAAAATTTGAAAATTTTATGCAAGTGAAAGTGGTAGTGTTCTTTGAGCTCTAGTAGAATAAAGCACCGTGACTGTATGATTCTCTTACCAGTCATACCATTGCCATTCTTTCACCTGGTGAATTCATAAAACATTTACAAGCCAACCTTAGCAGTTTCAGGCAATATCTTTAGGTCATGATGGCTGCCTCAGTAACCTTGAGTACACCAGTACACCAGTTCAAAGACAGTGTGGTGAAAGACAGGGAATGTGAACTAGGAAGGAAATAGGATCTTGAGGTGGGATTAGAAAACCCTTCAGGATAAACAAAAAAGCCTGTCTTTCTGAAGGAGAGGAGAAGTACCTTGCCATGGTGTTCTTCCAAGCTTCTTTGGACTTCCTTGCCAGACAAAATCCGTTTATGAGTAGTGCAGAAACTTAGTGAAATTTTGTAGAATCACAGAACCATAGAATGACTTGGGATTGAAAAGGATGTTAAAGATCATCTGGTTCCAAACCCTGTGGTGGCCATCATCCAGGCACACCTCAGAGGAGATCAGGTTTCAAATTTGTATAACCCAGCTGAGGCTGTAAGAGGAACAGAAAGGTAGAACTTAACAAATGTAAATACTTGTATTTAAATAAGGATGTGAATGGTTCCTTCTCCTGTTGTGATATAAATGGAGAAGTGTGTTCTGTTTCACTGTGTTCCATTTTGATAAGGTTTATACATTTTGCCTTGTAGTATTGAATGGGAAACAATTTGGGCTATAAAAGTATGGAAGTTCAAAGTTAAGTCTTAGCTTTCACTTAACCATTACAGAGGTATGGTCAGTGTCTCAGGAGTTCTCATTGCAGGTCTTGGAAACATCCCCTAAAGTGGCTCTGAATGTGGGGTTTGTGCGATGCTATTCCTACCTGTAAAACGGGATAGCAGAGCTATGGCTAAATTCAGCAATTCCTATTCCTGTTAAATCATTTCTTGACTTCAGTAGGATTTCTTGCCTAAGCGAGAGACTCCAAACAGGCTGGTAGAACGCTGACAACAGGGAAGGTGTGAAGTATCTATTATTATTACTTCAGAGAATCTTATCTTGTATGAGATGGCTCATGTTTCAGGCAGTCTGCATAACTAAACCAAAATTCCTTGGCACTTTCATTTTATTTCTGCAACACGACACTGCTTGATTCCATCACAGGATGAAATAAATGGAAAGTTCTTTATAAAATCTGAGGTCTAAATAAAGCATATCATAAGTATAGCAAGGTTTTAAATATATTAATTCTACATGATAAAAAATATAGTCTTTTAGCTGTATGTTTCTGGTTGTCCATCTACGTGCAAGGAATTATTTTGTCAGTATTTGGATTTTCACCTAACATAAAAATACTTTATGAGTTCTAGAAGCAGGTGGATACTCCATTGGTTGCTTTTTGCATGTCAGAGATGAGACACTGGTGAGGCACTGGAACAGGCTATGCATAGAAGTTGTGGGTGCCCCACCCTTGGAAGTGTTTGAAGCCAGGTTGGATGGGTCTTTGAGCATCCCTGCCCATGGCACCGGGATTAGAACTAGCTGCTCTTAAAGATCCCTTCTAACCCAAACCATTCTATGTTTCTATGTCACAGACATCAATTAGTCATCTCAGCAAACCCCACCCTTGGGTTTTGTAGTGCACAGACAAATATTAAGCAGCAGTAATGGATGAGGAGAAGATAATTTATTTTCCTTCTCTTTTTTTACAGTTAGTTTTCAGTGGTAATGTGGGATAGAGACTAGAAAAGAATTGTAAATGTGACTGTTCCTAGCCATCAGCTTAGTTTTAAAGCTGCATTTTGAGTGGGGATAGGTGCCTGTGTTAGCATTTGGGATTGGCAGAATTCTCCTGCCTGGCAATACGGAAGAATCTGGGGAGAGGAGGATTTTGATTATTTCGAGTTTGAAGGTGAAATCTGCAGTGCCATATGGATAATATCAGATCCTTCACTCCTGTGAGATCTTTCCAGTATGTGTTGCAAAGACAAACTCACGCTTGATCTTCAAGGCTGAAATCTTAAAAGCAACTTCTAAATTTGCGCTCTCATGCAGATTTTGCTTGTGTGTGACACAGACAAGTGCAGCCTAGAGGTGTATGAAATGTGAGGCAGAATCAGGGATAGTAGAATGTATAGAACCAAAGAAATTTTTAAACAAAAGGGTAACAAAGTACCTGCATAAGCAAAAATTAAAAAAAAGAATTAAGTGTGAGGGAGTCTTTAAGAGGCTGGAAGAGGGAAAAGCATTGCTCTGGGATGAGTTTAATAAGATTTAACAGAATGTGAGATAAAAGGCACATAACAAATATCAGAGATTGGAGGCTGGATTGGAAGAAAGCACAACTAATGTTAGAAGGTGAAATTGCAGGCTGAAAGGGAGCTGTACACTGTCAGTTTAAAGTACAGTTTCAAGATCAGCTTAAGTTGGTCTAAATTCCAGCTGCTTCTGCAGAGGGAGTCCTGCACAATCCTCCTTCTCTCCTCTGAATAGTGTGCTGCAACTGGTAATATAAAAAACCAAAAATTTAGCCCAGTCAGGTCCTTGATCCATCTGACTAACTGCTCATATTAACACTACAGCTGCCTCAAGGCACAGGGGAGGGGAGGTACAGGAAAAGCCAGCATTAAATTGACTTAGGCTGCCGATGGATCTGTGCTCTTGGTCTGAAAGTCCTGGTGAGATTCTGAGTTATAAATTATTTAGAAGAGAGTCTGGCTAGGAAGACACAGAGTGGTAACACAATGGAAGGAAGAAGCCACCTGGGACAGTACTTAGAGTGAGCAGTTAAAATGGCTGCATGCAAAGGAAAAAAAGATGTTAAAAACATCTAAGAGGCAAAATAAAGCTTTTAAAAGTCACAAAAAGATAGTATTTATGTTGTCTTTGTATTTAATTCATGGGAACCCCAGCTGATGCAGTCTTTAATTACATGATCAAGCAGGGCATTTTTCCTACTCCTCCCAAGCAGCTCCCCTGTCCCTCATGACCCCGGCTGAGCAGAGCAGTGCCTGTGACCTGGGGCTTGTTTCCACCTCCTTGTGTTATGAATGACAGAGTCCAGTGCTCAGCAGTCCTGCTGGAAGCTTCAGGCTTCCCTCTCACATCCTTCATGTGCATCTCCATCAGAGGCCCCCAGCATATTCCATTCTGACTTTTTATTAACCCAGTGTTTATGGCTCCCAAACAAAACATTTTTCTGCCCCTTTTATCTCAGAGCTGCACCTGCAGTGTGCCATACATGTACAGAATATGTTACGCTTACTTTTAAATGGTAATGCATGATTCAAGTTTCTCCTGAAATAAGAAGAAACTATATAGAAGGATAAAAGTAAATTCAGAATGAAATGCCTTCAGAGAAAAGGAGGAAAAGATTAGAATATGTTTTGTAATGAATGAAATATAAAGCTCCCAGGTCTTACTGGTTATCTTTTTAATGATTTGTTTTAAAATATTAAATGGGGACATTAGATTCTGCAGAAATACACAGACACATGCTAAACCACATTATAGATTCCATTCTTTAGAAGAGAGGGTTGAAAAAAAGCACTTTACCCAGCCCTGTGAGAAATAAAATGCAGGCAGATGATGTCATGCTGTCTAGACTAGAATAAAAGATGTATTTTAAAAAATTTTAGCTAACTTACTTAAATAAAATATTTTGAAAGTCTAAGAAATCATAAGTGTTAGATGATTATCTTAGATTTTGCTTTGATCATGTTCTATGGGTTCTGGTGCCTTTTCATAACATTTTTTTAAAACTTTATTTTCTTCCTTTAAACATACCTATAGAGAATTCCATGCTCATAAGAAGATATGACTGATTCTTCTGGGTTATGCAGTTCAGTCCCTTGCTTCTGCAGCCAAGATGTCATACAATTCCTTTCATGTACTGATCAAACTCCTTCTTACAACTATTTAGGGAGTTTTTTACTTCCCATACTCCATTTGAAGGCTGTTCCAGTTTTCTGGTTTCTTTTCCTCTTAAATATGTTCATGGCCTGCTTTTATTGCTTTGGTTTTGGACTACTTGAGCTGTTGTACTTGACGTTCAATGTAAGATGTTTACTGACTCAGAGTGCTGGACTTAAAAAGCAAAGTTCTTGCTGGACAGAGGCCAGCTATAGTGATGACTGCTAAGTTCTTGTGGAGGATAGATGATGGTGTAGAGTTAGGCACAATAGGTTTCTGATCGTGCTCCCCATTTATGGATGACTAACCTTAAACCAGATTTCACTGCTGACCTTCAGAGTGTAAATGATATGTCAAGAGCCTTACCCACATTTCTCTTTTGGGAGGTTTGATCTTCCAGTGTGCAGTGCTCCACAGGGTTTTTGCAGACTCATTTTCATTTGGCTTAGTTCTGGTTTCTCACTATAAATAGTTCAAGTAAAATAGAAAGAATTTTTGTTTGTAGTTTGAAAAAAGTCCTGTTTCCCCTTTGGATTAAATTTCAGTCGGTGAGAGTTGTGTTCTTAACATTTACACAGATGCAATATTCTAAGCCTTAGCCTTTCAAACAGGAGGTAGCCATTATGCTCTAAGCAAAGTTTTTTTAATATTGGACTATCTAATACTCTTAATGAAGAATGCATTGGATTTCATGTAGCTTTGACACTCTGTTACTGATAAGTACTTCATTTGGGAAGCCAGAAATTACTGACTTTTGATTCTGAGCACATCTTCTGGTTTTAAAATTACTGGTAAAGGGAAGATATATTTTTATTTGTGATCCTTGAAGTATAATGTAAACAGAGCACAGGAAGTTCAAGTGGCTGGCATTTTTATGCTTCAAGAATTTATTTCAAATAACTGTCAAAAAGCTGCAGGTACCCATGTTGGCATACCCTTACCCTGAGCACTGTGTGCAGTTCTGGGCCCTGCAGTTTAAGAAAAATGTGAAGGTTCTTGAATGTGTCCAGAGGAGGGCATCAAAGCTGGAACGTATGTCCTGTGAGGAGCAGCTGAGGACTTTGGGCTTGTCTAGTTTGGAGAAGAGGAGGTTGAAGGGTGACCTTTCCACAGCTTCCTAAGGAGAGAACATGAGGAGAGAGGTGCTCAGCTCTTCTTCTGGGTACTCAGTGACAGGACACACGGGAATGGTTTAGAACTGGACCAGCAAAGGTTCAGACTAGATAGGAAGAAACATTTCTTTACTGAGAGGATGGTCATACATTGGAAAAGGCTCCTTGTAGAGGTGATTGATGCCTCAAGCCTGTCAGTGTTTAAGAGGTATTTTGACAATGATGTGCTTGAACTTTTGGTCAGCCCTGAATTGGTCAGGCAGTTGGACTAGATAATCATTTTAGGTTCCTTCCAAGTAAAATATTCTGTCCATACACAGTATTTTCAGTCTTCTGTTCTTTTTCAGAAATTGTATATGTTATTAT
This sequence comes from Passer domesticus, assembly GCF_036417665.1. NCBI lineage: Eukaryota > Metazoa > Chordata > Aves > Passeriformes > Passeridae > Passer > Passer domesticus. Next base: position 96,558,418 of record NC_087474.1, read on the forward strand.
ACAAGGAGTTAGTGTTTGCCTAAAATGTAATTATTGGCTTTTTAATTTATAAAGAAAACTATTTCTTTGCATATTATTTGTCATTATTTTTCTGTTGGAAATTTAACATGAATGGATAAGATATAGTTCTATTTATCAGATATTTTTTTAAATACCACAGTAAGTTGTATTTACTGTGTCAATGCTATAATACTACTACAAGAAGCAGTATCTGAAACAGTAAAATTCCACAGTGAATGAAGCAGCTGGAACTGTAACTCATATCAGCTGCCCAACACCAAAAACTCCTTTGAGCTTTCTCCTGGGGCCGTTGACATTTGCCTTGCCTGCAGAATGACTATGCATGTTATCTGCAAGGCATTAATCCATTAGTAATGAGCCACCTTTAATCCTGGTGTAGATGTCCTCTTCCTGGAGGAGGGTGTGTGTCACGGCATTAAGATTTCTGTATACCTATGTGGGCAAATAACTTCCCTTGTTGGATTTGTCCCATTTAACCTAGCAGGACTACGGTTTTGAGTGTTTGTAGGAGTCAGCTCTGAGTCATATTTGTCCTGCAGACCTGGGCATGGAAGGGATTCAAAATCCACGCAGGGGAATGGATTTCCAGTGTGTGCGTGCAGAAAGGTTGGGGCTGGGAAGGAGCCTAGAGTCCTTAGCACTAACTCTGTTCATCAACCCAGGATGTTTATGCTTTAAAGAATGCAGCAGTGCACATAGAAGTGTTGTTTGTGTTGCTGTTACTGAAAAAAAAAAAAAAAAAACCAAACCAGAAAAAAAGCCCACACAATTTTTTAAATTAAAAATTAATTGTAGATCTGGAAAAAATATAATAATTATATGTTATGGCAGCGTCTGATCTGTTTTCCTGGGATGCTTCAGATGCTTTTTGATTTCAAATTTCTTTTTCCACATGCTGTTGCTATGGTAAGAATCAGCACATCAGGGAGAGGTGTCATAGCAAATAATGTAATAAAAAATAACCTATAAGAGGTTTGTATTTCATGGGGCAGCATAGGGTCCATGGTTTGGAGTTATTACTGAAGCCTTGTCAAAAGAATTTTCAAACTGTGATGGCATCTCATTATTCAGGGATTGTTTTTACATGACCAAAGCAAATCCAGAAATTCAACCTTTTTATCAATAAAATTATATTAACTATAAATTAATTCTTACCTTCTTTAGAAAATATTAGGTCTTCCATAAATCAAGAGGGGAAAATAAAATGAAAAAAAAAAAGAAAAAAAACCAAAAGGAAATATGATAGAGTAATAGAGATGAAGCTAAGCAAAGGAAAATCAGATATTTTCAGCTTTTCTGCGGAATATGGAGGGGGGAGGAGGAGCAAAGAGGGATGATGTATACCAAGGCTTTCTCAACTTGACTTTAGTAATCAAGTCATGATAAAATTGGATGAGTACAAGAATGTGGAAATACCAGCTGTGTTCTGTAATGGCATGCCAAGCTCCTATGTAGTAAAGATTGATCAAAGTAGTTGAGTATTGAAAAACAGGTGGCATCTTCAGATGGTTCCAGACCTAATTGCTGCAACTCCATTACCAAGAGTACTTGTGTACCACGGCCTGCTAAACAGAGAGACTGCTGAAAAGAGTTTTGAGTTGACTGAACAGAAGTTACCTATGTTTCAAAATGTGGTGAAATAAGCTTATCACAAGATGAGGCTGTACTTTTAAAATAGCAGTTGTAGTTACAGATTAAATGCATGAGAAGAGGTGGAGAGGGGATTAGAGACTCCGAGTTCTCTGAATAGTCAAAGACATGGGATGACAGACTCTATTGGAAGGTCAGGAGATCAAAGGGAATCCTTATATTCAGTGTTAGAAGAGAAAGAGTTTGCCACACAACAACTCTAACTCAATTCCTGCATCAAGACACTGGAGAAAAATCTATGAGAGGGCTTCTGGTTCCCTCCAGACTTATGGCCTTTGGATATAGAAGACTCCAACCTAACTTGCCCATTTGATAGCCAGAAATATCTGGCTAGTCAGGGAGACTGACCAAGAGAATTTAATGCAAATTAAATGTTTGTCACCACAAAACTGAGGGGTTTTTTTTATATGAATGGTTCCAGCAATCCAGATGTTGCTCTAAACTGCCACCTAAGTGATATGTAGAAAAGTAGTTCTGTAATATTAAACTATTTAAAATGTTTAGTTAGAGGTTTAGTTAATTCTTCAGACCACAATGACTTCAGTTATTTTTTTAAGCAGATACCTCCTCAGTTGCAGTCAGTGGCCTCATGCCAAGCCCAGCATCCATTTGGAATTATGCAGAGTTTGCACTTCAATAGTGTTTTAGCAATGTGGACAGGCTTGCTTTCAAGTGTCCTGGCTGCAATTTGCTCACAGCAACCTCATTCAGACCCACCCATGTGTTGCAAGGGCTGGCTTTGTGCTGTTTAGCTGTTGTTTTGATCCAACATACCAGATCTCACTTGCAGGATGGTTTGCAAACTCACAGAGCAGCAAAGTTGTGGTGAAGGTGCCTTCTTGGCAGCATAGGAACTGTTTTCTCCTGAGGAATGCTGCTGCTTGTTTGGTCCTCCTGCCTGTGAGCATAAGTGCTCTCACAGTGTGATGACAGTGGAGTTCAATAACAACTAAAGTTGAGGAAGCAGGAGGATAAGCTGTCCAAAAACTTAGACTTTTTGGAAAATCCCATTCCAGCATCTCTCACTAACTTCCATCAGTATTAAAGAGGATTTTGCACCAAAGACCTCTTTGAAAATCCTGCTAAGCTTCTGTCTTTGTCAGTCTTAGATGTGGATATTTCAAATCAGAGAGCAGAATTACTATTGCTTTTAGACAGTTTTTCTGAAACACCATTGGCAATGTGCTTCTTGCCTCCCTCCTCCCATCGCCTGTAGCTCTCGTGTACATTTGCTGATATCAGACACATCTGCCGGGAGAATGAAGCTCAAAATACAATCCACTCCCTAGAAATTCTTTCAGATGTGTTCCTGTACAGATGAGGAGATGCAGACTGTCTGCGATGGGCTCCAAGCCTTGACAGCTCCAGACCCTCGGCATGCTCCAACTAGAGGGGTCAGACAAGGGCTGGACCTTCTTAGACAACTGAGACTTGCAGTCAATAGAAGCTTGTAGACCCTCTCTGTAGTGATTTTGTTCATAATCCTGACATGATAACTACCCACACCCTTCATGGCTATCCATGACTTTTCTTAGAATTGTGCTAATTTGCATTGTTATTACAGCTTCTGGTGAGTTTTGAATAATCATATATTTCACTAAATAGTTTATTTTAAATGCTTCTTTGAGAAGGGTTTTATTTTGAGGTTTAAAACATGGATGGTCTGAATGAAAAGGAATGTACTTTTTTCTAGTCGTGTTTTGAGGATGTCTTCTGACACATGAAACTTTCATTATCCTTTAATTATTGATAGGAAGCATTTTCTTACCAGCATAGCACTTACACACAGTAAAGTCACTTTTCAGGAGAAATTACTGAAAGCAATTTTTGGATGAGTTTCAGTTTTGCAAATTGCTTAGGTTTTTTTCCTTTGTTTTTACTTAGTATCCCATAAATTAAGGCACAAATTATAAGCAAGATCGTTATGCTGTCATGAATCACTCAAGTACTAATGGCCTAATGCACTAAGCCTTAATTAGTAATATTGTATTTTTAAAAAGACAATATTGTGAATGAAACCTGAGCATGCACTGCTTTATAACTGGGCTTCCCAGAAGATTTTAAATGGATTCCTCCTCTTAGTATGTTTTTAAATAATTGATACGGCCACTTCAAGCCCTTACTAGACAAACGAATTATTGGCTGCTGGTGACAAAATTTGGTTTGGGCATAATAACTTCACAGAGACATGGCACTGCATACATCTGCTGCTCTAATTAGAAAGTTTGCCTAGGGTGCTTATATCACAAAGAGTGGGAAAAAATAGTGCTCCACAATCTGTTGTAACAGAGTGATTCCTGCAAAGTTTGATTTATACAAGATTTCTGTTTAACTCTTTCACTTCTGCTGGAACAATCTGATACTATTTTAGCAAATTTTATACAGGCAGGACAGGACTCACCTGAATGGGCTGCCTGCTTGCAAATGCCACTTTCATGTGCACTTTCATGTGCACTTTGCACTTTCATGTGATTTAGGGCCTGCAAGTGCATTGTTCCACGGTGCAAAAGACCATCTTGCTGTCTTCTGTAGAACAGACCACTGAGATCATTGCTCCTGTCTCCTGCAGGAGTCTCCTAAGAGGTCTTCAGTTGCTCCAACCACAGAGAATAGCCAGCAGCCCTAGTGCTAAGTCCCTTTATTCCAGGTGGGCTCTCAATTTATGAGTTTTAACAGAGAAAGTAAAAATCAGGACTAACAGCTTTATATTAGTTTTGGTGGCCCAGTGATAGCCATATATTTTTAGAGGGAAATTTGTTAATCTGGGACTAAAAGCAGTTGCTGTGATACAATGATCAAGTGCATTTTGTTTAACCAGGGAACATACAGCGCTGGAAACCAAGCCCCTTCTTACTGGAGTGGTTGGAATTCATCCAGTTGAACAGCATTCTGCTCAAAAAAGTAGCTGTTGTTATGGGAAGAATTAATTGGAAGTGTACAAGTAAGATTGGCATTTCTTGTTGCTGATTTTAATTTATCTATTCACCAAATATTTCCTGGACAATGATTAGTTTCAACAAATATCATGTGTGTTCCACAACAACACACAGCAGGAGTTTGGTGTCATGGAACTATAATTTATTGCAGCTTTCTGAAGAAAGTTACTAGGCTTGGTGGAGAGTGTAGAGAGCGAGATCTTGTTCTCCTTAGACCTCATTTAAGTTAATAAATAATTCCACTACAAGGAACTTTAAGGGCACTGAAAATAAAGCAAAGTGGAATTTAATTTAAAGAAAAGAAATCATGTCAAAAATGTTTATGTTTTGAAGGAAGTGAAAGGTAGTCAGGCACATGAAATTCCCTATTATCAATCAATCAGAATGTTTCAGAGAATAGATACATGTCTTAAAGCCAGGTTAAAGTGTTGTGGGAGATGAAACTCTATTTTACATGTCAAATTATCTGTTCATACTATGCTATTGTTGAACAGCAAAGAGGCAGAGCAGCTCTTCAGATATGCTAATTAAATGTTTATGAAAACAAAATCCAATATCAGAAATTGGAGAAATGTAGCAACCTGAGATGAAGGTGTACTTCGGAATACCTGTTGTTATTTTGAATTTTCCTTATCCAAATCTTTCCAAAGAAATGATGAAGCAGTATGATGCTGACATACATTTATAGACACACAGCCTGACATACCGCTGGATTTAAATTTATTTCTTCTACAATGTTACACTCTACCTAATCCAAGTATTTATGTCGGCTGTTAACTCAATGGTCAGTGTAACTACAAAGGTAATTTTTATTGTTTTCACGACCACAAATGATGATGGTATGATGGTATAATAGTATATAGAACATTTATACGTATCCACAAATTTGTGGATAAAAAGCATAAAGTCTTTATATTATTTCCAGGAAATATTAGAAATTTTCTAAATAATCAAAGGAAAGTGGTTTTGCTCCAGGATGTAGGAAGGAATTAGAAAGAAAAGAAGGAGAGGGAGCTACAAGTTATTGTCATTTATTTGTTTCCCCAACAGCAAACACATAAAAATCAAAGAAATCTGATTGGAATGATGAGAGACTTTAGATCACCTTGAGCTGAAGTTACGTTTATTTTCCCTAGCAGGTTTGCTTATAGTGTTCTATTTATGGGTATTTGAGGGGTTTTTAAAGTTTAATTTCTGCTGAACTGAAATATATGGTTCTAGGGAGGATCTCATAAGAGAGAACAATATAAAATTCCTTTCTTATCCTTCTAGATGATTTTTCCTTCTCAGTGGGTCATTGGCTTTTATGCAGTGTGCTGTGTTCATTTGTGGACTAACTTTTGACATATGCATTATTCATGTTGGGACTGGTACAAGTTTTATCAATGATTGCAGTGTCTAAAAGAACATTAGGAAGAATGAGGAACATTTTGAATGTACTGGTACTCTACAGACTTGTTCATGTTGGGCATACACCAAGACTTTTTGTATATCCTTTCACAATCACTCTTGATATACAAGCAAAATTGAATTAAGTACGGAATAGTATTTCAGCAGCAAAGATGCATTCCATTCTCATTTGTCCTGCTTGCTTCATCAGCTCAAAAGACCATATATACAGGCAATTTCTTTACTGCCCTTCTCAAGTCCCCAGGCAATGGTACAAGACCAAAAGCATAACAAGAGGCAGTTTTTATGCTCAAATCACTTCCTTGTTTCAAAAATAATCACTCTTCAGAAATAAAATCTAAAAAAAGAAACACAAGGAAAAAAAAAGAAATAAGAATCAGAAGCTGATGGTCAAAAAGTGCAAAGGTGGCTAAAACCTAAAATGTGACAGCTTAGAGATATTTCCATGGCATCTCATTTCAGTGGCTGGAAGTTGAGGGGGCTTACATCTTTCCATGAACTTGACTTCCTGACCAACCTTGTAGAAGGAGAGACCTTTTTCCTTATCTAGGGGATCATGGGAATCTGATGGCAAACAGCATCATGCAAGATCTAGTCAAGCTAGAGAAATGAATGGGAGTAAATAAATTTCAAGTCACATGTAGGAAAAACTGTCACTTCCAAGTGCAAGTTTGCAGACTTTGATTAATACTGGAAAAAGTTTTTGGTCAGATATTTTCATGTGAAGCAATTTTTTCTGCCAGCACAGGCTGAAAAAAACCAGGTGGAGGTGGGCATGGAGTGTTGATCTCTGAGGTATTTTTCTGTTTAAATGAGTTTCTGAAACAAAGTATTCAATCTTGTGCCACAGCACCACAGGAGCAGGATGTGGCAGAATGTTGTCATAGCACGGCATGATCAGCATAAGAAGGATGAGCAGCCAAAAGCCCAGATACACATATTTTTGGGCACCTGTTAGTAGACACCAAAAGTTCCTTGGATCTTATCTGTAGCTGTGACAGAGAGCTGAATGAAATACAAGGCTTGCAAACAATAAGGAAAAAAAAGCACTAAATATTTTGTGTGTAATAGAACTATATGCCAGCAGACAGCAGGGACTCACAGAATGAGAGTCTCATTAAATTGTTATATATGTATTCATACAGAGAGATATATGGAAAAAAAACACAAGAACTTAGATTTTATGTGGTGTGCTAAGCAGAAAAGAAGACAGTGCTTGTGGACAGATGGAATGTAGGAGAATAGAGATAGTGATGAAGGTAATCTCACCCCTAAGGAGTTACAGCTGTGCTAATTACCAAGAACTAGGAACAGGCCTGCCCTTAATAGGCCACAGCTGGATCCAAATAGGATGGGTGTCATAAAAGAGTAGTTGGGTGGTTGAGAAGTTTAATGGAGTTTGTTGGCCGTGCTGTGGGGAAGAAGGAGTTAGTGCTGTGAGGAGCTGCCTGTGAGAAATCACCAAGAAGGTATGGAGCTTTTGCAGTAAGATGACAACAAGTGCTGCTTAAGAAATAAGGTAATTTTATTTTTTATGCCAGATGTCCTAAAGGTTGGATGAAGAAAACTAGAAGTGCTGTTAGGTGACTCTGAAGGGATCCTACAATACTTATTTTTTTAGACACACTGTCTTAACCAGTACCAATTTTGAAGTTACTGATTTTTGATAATCCTTTGAAAGTGCCCGATGAACAGTCCTTTGTTAAATCTCTGCCACTTTTTTGTAGTGCTCTGTCACTTATTGCAGGCTACAGAACTGGACTATAGACTGGAATGTTTCTCTAAGAGAAAGGCTAAGATCTCAGTAAATTAGCTCTCAAACAGGAATAGTAGAAGGACATGCGGGGGAGCACTCAAAAACCTAGTTGCCTTGTTTTAGTTTGTTATTATTTTTATTTATGTGTGCTGCTGCATATTATACCTAGACTGAGTTGGTACCATTTGAGACATATCCTGGTCTCAACTATTTGTTGTGTAAATATTATCTTCAGTTACCTTATTTTCTTTGGTATAAGAATACAGTTGTGTATGGAAGAGTGTAAGAGACATTTTAATATATTTTCATTATAATTTCTTTCAAGGAGAGCTGCTATCCTGCTTGGGCTCCTAGAGAGTTCCTCCAATACGTGAAGCATATTTTCTGCTGGTTGGGGAGTAGGTTGCGTAGTCACAGTCACATGAATTGGGAACTTAATGAATAAGAGTGCCCCATACAGATGCTTAAAGGAATTTTTCCTCCTGAGCTTGCTCTTGTGAGATTTGTTTATTTATTTATACTAGGAGAGGAAGACTAAAGACTATTCAGGCCAGTATTTGCTAAGTGCTTAGTCACAACTGAGATGTTTTCAATCTGCTGTCTGCCTAGATATTCAGCTTCCCCAAAATTCAACAGCACAAAATGCATGCATGTCTGTAGTCATGATGTGTTTTATTTCTCTGCGATGATATTGCATGGAATGCACTTGTGTGTTCTGCACTGTGTAGAGAATCAGCTTTGAATTTCCTTATTCAAGGCCCAGTGTAGTTACAGTCCTCTGTGGTTTTGACTTTCACTGTAGAGCATCTCAGACAGCTTTACTGGTGTTTTATTATGAGTCATGGTAGTCTGCTAGTCTCATCTGTTTCTGCCTAATCTCATCTGAAAATTTAAAGTAATATTGAGTTTCCCTTTTACTGAAAGTTTAACCTGCAGGATAAAATATAAAACATTACTAAGATATTGCCATTCAATGTGATTCAGTCTAACATTTGTATCTCCTTCAAAATCCACCCCAAGAGCTAACATTCAGAAGCACTGAGGTTTCTGACTCTGTGGGGAAGCTCAGTGTTGAAATCCCTCTTATTTAGTTCACCATTTTGAACACTAACATATTCCACCACAAGGTCTCTCGCTGCACAGAAACATTTTAAATAGCTCTGTTAGAGCAAGCTCAAAGGATGATCTCTCTGACATGCATTCTTCAAAGCAAGACTACATTTCTCTGCAACAAAAAACAACGTCTTACCTCTTCCCCTTCCTACTGTGAGTTGTGCCAGAGCTGTCATTTTTTCTGTAGGGATTGTTTATAAGAAGGACCTATATTCTGCTGTTCAGCACAGTAGAAACCCTTGAGTTTTCAGTTTCAGTGTATAAATATTGATTTTTGTACCTCACTGGTTTTGTTAGTTAACTCAGAGGTTATAGCATTTTTTGATGAATGAATGTCTTTAAGGAAGTAAGATACGACACCTTCCTGAAGGCGAAGTTCTTGTTTCAGAAAGTGACCATTTAATCCCAGCAGCTAACTATGGTCTGTTTGGGGTGTTCTGTCTTGGATCTGATGGGTTTTCTTGCTTAAAAAAGCCCTTGTCAAAAATAATGACCGCAGATAACTGTTTATGTGCAAACTATGCAAAATTTACATGTAGAGTCCAGTTCAAGTCATCAAAACTCTTGATTCTTGCTAGATGTGTATAGCTATTCTTGACACATTTCCTACAGCAGTTTGCTTAATTCTTTCAGCGTATCTTTAGATTAAACAGAAGTATTATTCTTCATTAAAAGCACTTGATTTTGCAGGACTGTCTTGATTTCACATTTGTTTTCAGTACTTCAAGACATTAAGAACAGAGGATAAGTTAGAACTGGGAATGGTCCCATACTTTGATCCAGTGAAAGTGCTCTTCATAAAAAAGCCTTTATAGCTAGTTATCCATGGAAAAACTGCACTTTGAACCTCAGGCTCCTGCTGTGGGATTTGATTCCTAGAAGTCATATTCGTGGCTCAGTGACCACCCTTTGCTCCCTCTCCTGTGAACCTGACTTCAGAACTCCAGCCAGTTGGAAAGCACTTCTGTAACCAGAATGAGAACAGCCTCAGGGTTGCAAAGATTACAGATAGAGGATACTTGGCAATGTGAAAAATCATCCTCACTGGTGTATATTTCAACACTTCTCTGAAAGCTCAGTTTTGCAGGTTGTTGTGCATTGCTCAGCCACCATCAATTTCTTTTGAAACCAGTGGACCAAACCCTCAGCTTCATAAATCAGGGAAACTGCTGCTGTCCCAAAGATATGCTTGATTACTACACAAAAAAGTCACAGCAAGCCTGAAGATGGTCTGAATTTTCAGGCCTTTATTTTCAGTCTTCAGTTCTACCCGATGTTTTTTGATAATAGAAAAACTTTCTGATCCAATAGATTTGGGGGGGGGGGGGGGGGGGGGGGGGGTTTGATGCATAGACTGGGAAGTTCCTTTAATTTTTTCTTTTCAGAAAGTAGGGGGTTTTTTTGTTTCCCCATTAGCACTGTATGTCCTCCTCCACTGATTAGTAAGATATGAAAAGCCACCTCTGACTTACCAGCAATTCCTTTTTCAAGTACCTTCAGATGACATTTGATGAGTAGCACCAGTTGTGCAATATAAACAGGTGGCAACATTTCAGTTACTCTGTGCAGGTAGTCTCTGCCTCAGACTTGAGGAGTTGAAGGCCTGGTGGTGTTCCCCAGCAAATACAAGAAACAGGTCTTCATTGCATTGAGGAGATTGTGGAAAAAACTGAGGGAGAGTGAACACAGCAATTCCCATAACTCATTAACACCTGCTTTTTTCAAAAAATCCACAAGTTTGATTAACACAAACAAGAGCAAGGAGGGAATGGGACATGAAAGGGTAACAAGTACTCTTGTGTTTGCACTTGTCCTCATGCTACAATCTTACAGAGAGCCTCACAAAGTGCTCCACACCAAGTGAGATTTTTCACCCTCTGAGCCCTGATTCCAGTAACTCCCAGTCTTGCCTATATGGAGAATGACAGCTGAAGGCTTCTTGCCATGAGGCTTTTTGTGCATTAGTGAAGCAGAATTCCAGTCTTGCAAGGAGGCGCTCCCTGCTCAGAATCACTACTTTCTAAATGCTCTTCCTTTCATATTTAATTTTGAAGCTATTCAGCAGGGCAGCCACTCATAGCTTTCCCCTTCCTCTGCCAGGCTTTCATTCCTTCCTTTTTCATCATCAGCATGAGGAAAGTATTTCACACTTAGCTGCAGTGCCTGAGTGGCACAACTGCAGATTCTGTTTGGGGCAGCAATCTGACTCTAGTTGTGCAAACCTGTCTTTATAGGTGCAGTGGTGGCAATTTTATCTGCCTCTTAGTGCATAGGCAGAAGCAAATGTTCCTGTTATGCTATTTATTTGGTTAGAATCTGAGTATTACATCTTTCCCTTTCAATTGTACCTGAACATAAAAAAGGCTCAACTTTTCACAGCTCTTTTACAGTTTAATGTACTGCAGTTTCTTTGGTCACTGAAAGTGTCAACTTTACTATAAGGAAAAAACACCTTGTAAGCTGTCTCAGTGAAGATATTGCCTCTCCATAACTGTCTTCCTAATCCTTTAAGCCTTTCCCAGCCCAAATTCCTGTCAAATTCATAGGAATGCAAGAAATCTAGGACAACAACTTAAAACAATTACCAAGATCAGTCTCTGTTTGAATAATGCAATAGTTGTATAAATATTGAAGTTAGGACTCTGCATTTTTGTTTGCATTATTTCTGGCATCTAATCCTTCACAAAGCCAGGGGGTTCATAAGTGAGAACTGCTGATAGCTTACATAACCTTGTTTTGATGCTTGTTTTCATTGTGAATCCTTGTCTGGATGTATGCAGAAAAAAAAATGCAGCTGAAATTCCATTTGCTGTGTATTTTTAAAAAATTTTAATTGTCTTTTATAGGTGGCATGATAGCTAGCAAACAAGCTGCATCTGCATATATTATTTGCTATAACTTTGTATTTTTAAGGTAGGGACTGTGAAAAAATTATTTGCATAATGACTGTTGGGATATGGCAATACTACACAAATCTTGTCAATAGAACTGTCAATAGAACCAGGAGGAAGAAAAACAATTGAGAGAGCTCATTAGCACTCCAAAGTATATACTGTTAGTTCCACAAGAAAATACTTACTGAGCTGACAAACACTGGGAACGGTTTTCTTTGCTGCAGATAGAGTGCAGCTTCTCATTCCCATTTTAAAACAATATTTGCAGTTAAATGTCTAATCAATAAATATATATACATAAAGCAGATTTACTGATAACTATTTAGTTAAGCATGACTGGAGTGCACCCCAGTCTCCTTCTTTCTTGAGTCTTTGCTTGTAGTGCTCAGCATCCATTTCCTGCTATGTGTTGGTGCTCAGCATCTCTGGGAATCTGGGGGAAAGACTTTGAGAAAGAGAGCACTTTTCTCCTTTTACAAAAAGAAGCAAATGTTTAAAAACTCAACCCAAACTTAAAGCTTAAAAATGAGTAGTGTGGGATGTGGGGCGCTGACAAATGCTATTGCCTTCCATAGCCTTGCTCTTGCCCTGTGCTCCTCCCAGGTAAAGGCGGAGTTCCTAGTAGCATTTTCACAAAGGATGTGCCATGAGCAGTCAAGCTGCCATTCTGAAGCTGGTGTCCAAGCAGCAGTATTCCTGACTAGTTTTTAATCTTCTAATACAAAATACACTGCTTGCTTTGATTATCTAATGTCGACAGGAATCTATGTGAATCTGTGTTAAAAATAACCTGTGTGAGAAATTCTTATATGTGCCCTTTTAGAGTGACCTAAAAAAAGATGTGCAGGGGACCCAGTCTTTGAAAGGCACCAAACTTCCACAGTGTTCACTGTGAGTCTTCACATGAGTACCTTTGAGGATCTCTGTATTGCCCTTTTGATAATCCAACCTGATGTCTCTAAGCCTTGAAGCAACTACTGCACTGGTATATTATTTTGTGAATCAACATCTTTCACAATAAGGCTTCTTTTAGTCTCAATCAGGTGTGTATCTTAGGATGAGAAGCCTCTTCAGAGAAATGTTGACTATAAATACCATGCATTTCGCTTTAAGGTCTTGAGCAGCTCCCTTGAGCACACCTGTTAGTCACTGTAGAGAGCTGGGAATTTTCAGAGGGCCATTCAGTTACTAAATGGATCAAGCTACCCTCAGTTTAAGAGAACAATAGCCCCCTGGTAAATGAAGTGTTTTAATTTGTCCTGAAAAGACTTTAGAAATATTTCTGTAAGAACATAAATAATTGTTGCAAGCACCATAATCATAGTTTTCAGCTATGGTTTTGCAGACCCCCAGGCATCTCTCCTTAGGGATCAGTGAAAGGTAATTAACAATAGCAACTCACTGTTAAAAATTTTAATTTTGTTATCTAGGCATCCATGCATTCATCATAAAATTATTGGGGAATATAAATGGGAAAAAAACCTGAAAATCACAGAGAGCTGCTTTGTTACAGCCAAATGGTTTTGGCATGCCAGATTATGATACAATCAAAGATACTCCTTAAATATCCCAAAATCATGAGGGTTTTTGTTGATACATCTAGAGACAATAGTTATCTTACACCACTTCCTCCTGGGAGTTCCATTTTCCATGTTACTGTATTTTCACAGGATTGACTGAAGCTTCATTTCTCCTAAAACCAATCATCCTGAAATAAGTCTGTGTTTCTGAGTCAGTTCTTCCAGTCTTATATTTATGAGTGATAAAGGGTTGTTTGTATGTGCTGTGGTTGTCTGTGTGCCTGTCTGTAATGTCTGCTTGCCCAGAGGTAAAGAGATCTTGCAAGAGTCCAATTCTTTGGGCTCTTTCTGTTCACACTGATGGCAAAGAACACAAGCAGAAAGCCATGTAAAAAGACAGGGGCAGTTCACCTCCAAAGACCACAGCCAGTGAAAGCAACAGGAACATTTACACAGATGCTGGAGGAGCTTTTATGCTGAGGGTGTACTGTTGGAGAGGGGATCACTGATTCACCTTTATTTACTACCCAGCAGCACTTGGAGAGTATTTCCCTTTCTCCTACTTGTATTCATTCAGATCAGTACAAATGACCTGTCTGAGGTTCTCATGACTGACCAAGAGGAACAATTTACATTATAGAGAACTGTGTAGTGATGTAGTGTGTAGTGATGCAGGCAGTTGAATAAGAAGAGATCACACAAAGGGATTTTGTTCAGAAAATGAAAATCTAGAAAGGAAAATAAATGACCATGCTAATAGGTACTTTAACCTGAAGTGAAAATTGTGATTGTGCAACATTTGGGTGTTTAAACATTTATTTAGAAACACAGCTAGTTTTACTCAGAAGCAAGCATTCTAATGCTCAATTTACAGCTTCCTAATTTTTGGGTTTTTTTTAAACACAGACCAAAATACCCCAAGCTTTTTAACTGAATTTATTCATTCATGGTGAATTTTGCCAGGGCAGGCCCACAGGCTCTTTTTCTAGGTGCTCTGGAGGGTGGCATGCCCAGACCTATTATCTCCAGTGTTTGAGTATGGCAAATTCTAGTTTTGAAAAGGTCTGTGATTTTTTCTTTTCCTCTTTCTTCAGGAACATGAAAACATTTCTGATCTGATTTTCATTGTCTTAAGAGTTCAAACACCTAGTAACTGGAAAATGGGAAATGTTTCATATGGTAGTTTGAGTCAGGCTGTGTAAATGGCTGTGTAGTTCTACAGAAATAGAGATTTCAAATTAGTATCTTGTCTTATTAGGACATGAAAATTCTATTCAAATTATGCAAAAAGACCATACTGCCTTGTCCATAAAATGCTCTTAGGGCATGATAATCTGATAATAACCAAACACCATGGAGTAGTCTTGTTATTTTTTATGAAATCTAATTAGTTATGTGAATAAAAGTATGTGGGAAAAGATTAAAGATGAGATTTCTCATTTGGAACAGCTTCTCTTCTGGTTATTAATCTCTTCCCTTAAATGTTGATAAGCTACTCTGAGTTCCTCAGTGAAATCTCTTCTGGGAGGAAACCTGCATTATCTGTGAGCAGTATGACTTGATGGAGGTAAGGAGAATGATGCAAATCTTTGAATTTTCTTAATATATAGAGTGACTGGGAGATTTGTCATTTTTGTGGTGACTTTTTTCATCTCTCCTTGTGCCATGCAAATTTTGCCATCAGGCTAGCCTGAATTTTCAGCAAGTTGTTAATCAGTCAAGGAGGGTGTGTGTGTGTGTCAGAGATTTTAAGTGCATGTGGTCAGTTTTTCAAAGGAGCTTAAGACCTAAAACCCCTTCATGTGTCACAAGCTAAGATCAGGGCTCACTCTGGTGAGCTTTTATAAAAAGCTGGACATAAAAGTAAGGAGTCAAACTCAGGTCTCACATGGTATGAAATCATGTTCTGTAGATTGATTCTGCAGAACCAGATGCAGGAAAACCTTCAGGAGGCAGATACTTCTCTCTAGGGTAGCCCTTTAACAACCCATTACATTTTCATGAAAGTGATTTCTCTTAGCTATTAAATCAGTGGACTCTTCTTGGCCAATATCCCTTCTCAGTTCCCAGAAGCCTCTCTGGAGCATCAATGTATAATGCTAGAATAAAAAGGGAACAGCAAATTCAGAGTTCATGTGGCTCACTTCTTGTTGGTCCCTATGTTTACAGATTAGAAGATGGGATCTTTTTGAACTAATTTATTTCCCCTGAAATTTTCTGAAATCTCCATATTCATGAGATGATTCTCTAGGTCTCTATCCTACAAAAATGTTTGAATGTCTGTGCTGCTACACTGAAGTACTGACAGGTAAAAAAATTATAGTGATCTTTGCCACATGTTGTTCTTTACATATGCAAGGAGTTCCACATTCAGGTCCAAGACTGAAAGTGGGCTGCTGGTATTCAGCATTTATGGCAGCAATTGCAAGCTTTCAGGTGACATCAGGAGTATGCTGACATTTTGAATAATGAACCCACCTGTTCATCCATCATTCAAAACTCCCTGTTCTTGAGCAAATCCTACCCTGGTTTGGGATCTAGAGTCTCCTCTGAAACCTATGTGTGTTTTGTGTGTAAGTGTGAACAAAGTCAATGAGCATCTTAAGGGATGAGATTTCTTTCCTTTTTGGAATTAGTTTCATCTAAAGAGAAGGCTCACTATATAGACCAGACAACTAATACGAGTATTTCAATCAAGTGAGGCACTTCCGTCAGCAGTTCCAAGATTCACTGAATTAAGGTCATTGACAATGCTGATTAACATTAACCATTAGAGCATTAAATCTTTCCACCCGCAGAGAAGTTCTTCATGAATTATGTTTCTACATTAGAAATCTTTGGAAGTGAATTATGATAGTGGCAGTGCTTCTGCTTCTTTAGTGGAGGGAAGGTGCATCAGGGATATGTCATAAATAACCAGAGATGGTTTCATGGTTCAGACCCTGAAATTTGGCATGTGTGATTACTGGTCTGAGCTCTACCCTTGTCGCAGGTTGCTTTTTCTGTGAGCGTCATATCTTAGTTTTCTAGCAGTAAAACAGTAATCAGTGTTTTCTTGACTGAAAGGGTTATCAAGCACTTGGGAACAGGCTTCCCAGGGAAGTTCTTGAGTCACCATCCCTGGAGGTGTTTGAAAGTTATGTTAATGTGACACTGAGGGGCATTGCTTAGGGGTAGACTTGGCAGTATTAGGTTAATGATTAGATTCTGTTGTCTCAAGGAACTCTCCAACCTAAATATTTCTGTGATTCTATGATGTATTTTTAGGGGGAGTGGCTTAAATTGTGATTTAAAGTAGTTACCAAAATTTATGTAATTACTTATAGAAAGTTTAAGAAACTGTTTGGGGAAATTAATGAAGAAAGGCAGTATTTCTGTCCTAATTCTACATTAACATTGGAGAGTTTCTCTTCCAATACATTCAGCACAATCTTTTAAAATAGTAAATTGTATTCAGATAATTATTGCTCAATCATTATTCAACATTATTCAAATATATTCATGTTCTCATTTGGTGCTTTTACACTTTATTCTCATTTTAGGTCATAAGAACCATGAATGTATTCTACCTGGTAAAACAAATATGTAAGAAGAAAATAACACCTACATCACATATTTACTTAATATTACTTATAAAGGCTTCTGTTTGTTCTTTCATAGTATTTTGTAAAAAGAAAATTTATCATAAATTCAGGACTGATTAATACTTTTGCACCTTGAGGTAGTGTACATATATAAAGTTAGAAGTTTTGAAATTTTTTTTCTAGAGAAGGGTTAAAGCGTTTGTCTTGAAGTCTTTGAAGGGTAATATGGATCATAAAGGAGAAGACAGCTGAGCAGACATCTGGTTGAATATATTTTGAAGTGACCTGTAGAAGATATATATGGGTTTTGATGGTTTTTTTTGTTTGGGTAGTGTTTTTTGGTTTTTTTTTTTTTGTTTGGGGTTTTTTGTTTTTTTTTTTTTTTTTTATTGGTTTTTTTTTGGGGGGGGTTGGGTTTTTTGTTTGTTTTTGCTTTACATCAGAACATTATACTTTAACATTTTCAATTCTGTATAATTAAGATAGCTTAGGTTTGTGGGGCACCAAAGCTGCATATCTAGTCCTGAACTGTCAGTCAAGTTGATAAGTATGTGTCCTGTTGACTGCTTCTGTCAAAAAAAAGGTGATGATGGAAATCATTGCATTTTTTTTCATTAAGTAACATTAAAAGTATTTCATTGGCTTAAATAACATTTTCCCTGCTCAGAAACTTCTAATTTTTAGCATCTAGGAAGAGTCTAATTTGACTGAATGTAAATATAAGTTGGATTTTCACTTCCCAAAGTAACCCTTCTGCAATTCTGCATCAAGGGCTTTCTCCTCCACCTACTGTACCACTATTTCTTAAAAAATAGTGGCTTTCTCTTTATAGTCCAGCTAGGTATTATTCTGTCCTGAACTTATGTCCATTCTCTGTTCAAAGGAGAAGTAGCTGTTCTTCATGACTACATTTCCCAAATTTTTACTTGCAGGGTGTATTAGTACACCACTTTGACCATGAATAATTCATACCAGCATGCTTTCTTCTGGTTTACATTTGACTCAGGAGAATGATTCAGTAATAAGGAAGCTAAGATTGGGTTTTACTGACAGTTCAATAAGAGCTGTTGGATATGGATTTTAGGGTACTGAAGAGCAGTCAGTTTTATTTAACTTCTGGTCAGATGCCACACCTGAGTTTTCACAACATGTCTCCCTACTGCATTAGTGTCATGCTGCCAAATAACCTTCCAGTGACTCCAAAGAAATTCTGCAACATACAGCAGGTTAATATAATAGGATGTCAGGTCCTGCTCAGTATGATACTTGAGATGAAGTATGGATACATAAAGTGTCTTCAACTTAAAAGATTTTTTTATTAATTATTTTTGTGTATTGTTGCTTTTATTGTTTTATTGGATATAGTGACAGTATCAGTTACCTAAGGTGTGTTTGTAGGTTGAATGATCTATCTTGGAAACAGTATTTTAGATGAACCAGAGGGTGGACAGAGTGATGACAAATGAGCTGATGTGGCTCTCTCATGTGGCTAGCTGATAATCCCCCTATGTTAGTTTGCACTGGCTCCCCTAACAAATGCATCCAGGTAGGGTTACTGTTTTCATGTGGTTTTGCTTTGATTTTCTTCTTTTTTTTCACCTTCTTGTGAGAAATAATTAAAATTTTATACTGGAGCTAAGACTTGCATGAGGAAGTTGGTATCCTCATCAAGTTTGTCAAGAGTACAAAAGTTAACTATTAAACAGATGTTTGAAGTTTTGACACAAGCTTTATCAAACTTTTTTTTCCTGACTGCTGTGCTCAAGTTATTACAGATGTCCTCTGCTTTAAATGGTATAGGAAGCCTGTCCTCTTTAAATTATATAGAAAGTGTGGTATTTTCTTGAAGAAAGCCTCTGTGAGATTTATTGTTGGATAGAGTTGTTGACTGATTTAGGAGTTTCAATACCTTTTTTTTCAATACCTTAACATTCTGCTGAAATGAATGACCAAATGTTAACCATAGCCCCTCTTTAATCCTTCACCTCATATCTCTTTGCTTGCTGATGGTTTTTTTACGCTAATTTGGAGCACTTCTGCCATGCTGGGAAACTCTTAGCTCATCAGTGACACTTGTGCAGTGTAGTTAATAACACCTTTCCATCTTGTGGATTTAGTATTTTTACTGTAACCACTAGCAACTTAGTTTGCTAGGTGTACAGCATAACACAAAATCTATCCCTCTTTTGGTTTGTCCAGAAATTAATATTGTCAGGTGGATTGATTTAGGAGCATGCAGCAGTCCTTGATGTTACACATGACAGAGTGTCTTTGGAGATCTGAAGAGTACCTAGGGAGAGAGAGGAGATGAACATTGAATTCTCCTTTTTTTTTTTTAACTTTTTTTTCCCGTATAACTCTAATTATTCAGTGTATTTGAATAAAGTATGTTTCAATTTCCTGTGTGTTTTCTATTTGTACCCAACTTATAATTCCATGTTTTACAATCTATGCCATGGCTGGAACATTGCAGGAGACAAGTTTTCGTTGACTGGTTGGACTAAGTCTGGCCCATCAATCCATACATTTGGGTAATGAGGTCAAGAAGTGAGTTCTGATTTTGCAGTACTCATTTCCCAAGGAGCTGAGAGAAAGCTCCTCCTCTGTAGCACAAACATCCTTGCCTTGGCAAAGGCAGTGCATCCCAGCACATTTCACCAACAGCTCTTCTCTTCCATGGTTCTCCCCTGAGCTGAAGCCTTGCCCTTGGCTCCTCTTCTTTTGGTGTGCTTTCCCCTTGTCTCTCCTGCCTGTGGCCACAGCAGGGCACTAACTCCATACTGGCTTCTGAGATAAGCCATGCAGCTTATGACCTCCTGTTCTGCTCCATGTGCCACTTGCTGGCAAGCCTGGCTGCCCAGACATGTGTCTGGAGGATGGATGATTCACAGGTATCACACTGAGAAACAAGATCTTTTCCATTTCCCTAATGGCTTTTTGCTTTTCTTTTTGGAAACAATGCTGCTGGTATTTTCCATCAAACACTTCTAAATAAACGCTTTTCCTCGATGGACGTTCTTTTGCTCTTCTTTTGTTTTTCCACCTGTTTTTCTTATGTATGGTATCACTCCCTTCTCCCACAAACAAATCCCAGATCCAAAAGCCAGGCAAATATTTTCAGTTTACTTTTTGTCATCATCATTTATGTGGTTATCTGTAACAGAAGTTTATACTGTAGAATGTGGAAACTTGTCATTGGTTAACTAATTTTGAACAGGAGAATGTTCTGTGGGAGAACTGGTATAAAAGTTGGCATGTGCAGTGACTGTTGTTAAAATATTTTGGAATTTAGTAGTAGTAGTAATGGAACAGGAAACGGATAAATATTTTCAATTTATAGACCATGATGTTTGAATTCAGCTTCATTGCGACTAGCAGAAAATAGGTTGTATTCACAGCTCCACTGATAATTTCCCTTCTCGTTGTGACAAAGAGAAAATGAAAAAATGTCAGGAGGAAAAATAAACAGGAAATTTCACTGCAGTATTAGGCACCAAGAATAGTGAGGTACTATTTTGAAGAAAAACACTGCAAATGCTGTGGCAACTGGCATAATCTTTGAATCGGTATTCATGAAGTTCATAATTAATTAGAATGTGTTGTTACTCTTGCAGCTGAATTTTTAACTCTACAGCATTTTAGCATGCTCTTTTTTCTTTGACCTAAATCCGTCTAATTTTTTGTCTTCGTTAAAAGAACAGAACAAAAGCACTATTGTATCTTGTGCTGTGCTCAAGCAGATCAAGTAAGTTTGCATTGCTAAGCAAAGCCATATACATTTTAGTCATCCCAGAAATGTATGACCCCAACACAATTGAGTGTCCACGTGATGCAAGTGTTAACTGTTTTTGCTTAAACATGTTTGCAAAACAGACAGTCCGATAGGGGAAAAAAAAAAGAGGGACAAATCTAAAAATGTTATCAGGCATAATAACACTTAAGTCTAGAGAGGAAAAAAGTATTTCATTTGTGGATGCAAATGAAATATCATTACAATTTAGCATCTTCAGGAGAGTTCTTCATTTACATTGGTTATTGGTAGCATTTCTTAAAGATTATTTTATATATTCAAAAGCTTTTTGTTTAAACTGGGAGATGATTCAGAAGAGCATGGCTGCATTCTTGCAGATGTAATACAAGCCACACTTCCCAGTCCTGTGATTTAGCTTTCTATTCTAACCAGAAGAAAATGGAATACATTTAAAAATGCTGTGAAAAAGAACAGAACACCCTATGTGCTAACACATTCAAGACAATTGCTTGTGATATTATTAGATTCTGTTTTGTTATTTGGAAGTTAGTTCTATTTACTCTCTTAAAAAGACTTAATTTTTATCAAAAACTTTCTGGGTTTGTTGGGGATTTTTTGCCATGAAAGCAATGATCTTTGATTTATTGCTAGGGTAAGATCACCAGTTGCCTTACAATCTTTCATGTGGGCATGTCTTGCTGGTGCCTCATGGCCCCACGTGAAAGAAATTGTCCTTTCAGCCCTGTAGGCATGTGTCACCATGTGCTCACAAGGCTGGTCCTCTAAATAAGCCACAATTCTGAAGTTCATGCAGCACCAAATGAGGACATGATGCTGCTGCCTGCTACGAAGTGGCATGGACACCAATTCTTTTTAGTATGGCTGAAGAGCTGGGACTCTAGGACAAAGGCTGATGTAAAGGTTTGAGTATTTCTCACCAGGAACATAAACCAAACAGGAGGAACAAAACTAAATAAAATGAGTTTTGATGGCTTTGAAATAGAGCAGATCCTGCAAACTACAGTGCCTACTGCAATGTTTATTGAAGAACCTTCAGTCTACTGCATAGACCTCTAGTTCACATCTTTTGCAAGATGCAATACTTAGATCCATCTCTAAATAATAATAAAAAAATACCAGTATGTTTTAATGTTTTTTAAAAGGTAATTTTTTTTTCCTATTTCAAAACTTCTAAATGTACCTGCAGTTTTTCAGGAAAGGTTTTGCAACACTGGATCTACAATTCACTGTCAATGTACTTACAACAATTGCCTATAGAAAATTTCCAAGAGTAGCCTGGATAGCTATGTTCTGGGTTTTGTTCACTTACTACCAACCTGTGGACAAATAAAACATCCTTGAAAGGTGATAAGCATCAAAAGGCAGAATTGTGCATAAGAACACTTGCACATTCAGGATCTCATGACAAAGAGAAGACAATGCGGCAAGCTATAAATCCTGTTCTTGGTGTCTTTCCTTCTGCTATCTGGATCACTTTCTGTGGACTAAGATACAGAGGTAGAGAGTTCCTTTTATTTCCAGGAGAAGTGTTTTCCATGCAGATTTAAGAAAGATGTAACTCCAGACTGAACTTTTTTGCTTTCTTGGCTCTTTGCACCAAGCACTGGTGTAGCTATACTGAAGAAAATTCCATGAGGTGGATTATTTCTGAAGGTAGGCAAAGAGAGAGGAAGGTCTGTTCACCCTATTTCAGGATTATCACATCTTTATTCCACAGTGAGGAATGTGTTTATACTCATATGACTTTAAACTGTGACCCAGATAAAAAAGAGGCATGTGTCATCTTACCATACCTAAGCCGCTCAGTCTCCTTTTCATAGCTTTTGTTATTTTCTTGGGCACATTCCACCTTCCTCCATGACATTTCCTAGGTTTAGACATTTTAGAAGCTTGTTTTTTGGACAGCTGAGTTTCAGGTGTGCTGATGATCAAGTACCCTAATTTTAAATGTTGGTAGTGTTATTTGAAATGTGATTGTATATTTGTTATGAATGTATGTTATTATGCTCTATATTTTATCCTTTTTTAAACTTAGAATTGTCTAATTGTTTTGTTATCTGGCAATTCCTTTTTTTTTTAAATTTGTTTTCAGACAGTCCCTGGAGTTTTGAGTCAGCCAAACACAGTCACAGTTGATGTTATCTTGTGTTAGTGATAGTCCTTGTTATGAGTGGGAGGTTAACCTAGATGACCTCCATGGTTTTTTTCCCAACCATTATTTCTATGGTTCATCCTGTATTAGTCATTCTCTGTACCGTGTGTCACAGGTGTCCTTAACTTTATATGCTTCCTATGACTTCTTAACAAGTTTGAGATAGAGCAGTTCCGCAGCAGACTGAGATCTCAAGAGAGACGCCAAGTCCTGTGAGTGGCAGGCAATGCCACATCCAGATGGCATGTGCTATTAGTAAAATCTGAGTTCTTCTGGTGCTCTGATCTTTCCCTTGTGGAAGAATCATTGCACACTTGCAGTGATGGGGGAGACCTCAGAAACTGAGTGTTCCAATTTATTTCAGTAGCTGCCTGAAAAGCTTCACACTTTGTGTCCAGATCTATGAGGGTGGAGTTTCATCAGCTTGATTTGACCTAGCTGGAGAGCGGGGTGTAGCAGTAGACACCACACACTGAACTTAATTCATTGGGGTTTCTCCTGTACTGTGCCAGCTGCAGTGTTGACAAAGCTGTGTAGTTATTTGACCTAGACATTTGATATTTGCTTGAAAAGCTATGTGCAGAACTGTAAATGTGCTATATGTGTTGCTGTATTTGTTAGGCCAAGGTGTGGTATCTCATGGAAAACTCCAGCAGACCCTGTACCCATGCACTGTCACACAGCAAGAAATAAATAGATTGGTGGTGAGGAATGGAAAAGTAAGAATCAGTTGAGGAGTGACAGAGGTTGTATAATGAGCTGAAGATAAAAAATGAATAAAATTTAAATGTGTATCTTGACTAAGTGAGAGACAGATGGAGAAAATCTACAAATTTTGGGGGTGTGAAAGCTCTCCTGGAAAATGCAGCTCTGTTGAAATCAAAATACTTTACAAAGCAGGTCAACTGCAGTAGACTTTTGCTTGAAAAAAAATAGACTGTCAGACAGAACACATTTTAATATTTTGGAATATATTATTTTGAATTCTTAGTTTTGAAGTGATCCTTTGGATTCATTTTTTAATCTATTTTGATTTATTTAGAAATAAGTGTGAACAATAAACAAATCAAAGGAGATATGGAATTTTCCTTCCAAGATTATTTGAAGTGTTCCAGTTTTGATGTAATTTGGAGCAAAGCCAGAGTATAAAATCCTTGGAATTGCTGTCATCCATTCAGCTCCCAGGGGGCCTGAGAAGGACTGTTCTGTAGTGCACTTCAGCTGGTATCTCTTGAGAGGCAGAAGCACCAGAATTTCCAGTAGCTTTACTAGAGCTCCTTTGCTTTGCACTCTGCAGTGCAAGGGATTGAATGTGCAAGTGGTTCCAATACCCTGCTATGCCTGATGTGCAGCTGTAGTGGTGCCGCTTCTCCTGTCACACGGCTCTGAAAAGTAGAAGCCTTGCTTTCCCCCCCCCCCCCCCTTTTTTTTTATCTCTTTCAAGATCAAAACAATTTTGTAAGGGGAGATTTTCCTATTAACACTTTCTGGGACTGTATAAGAGATTTATTAAACCTTTATTTTCTCTGCCTTCCTTTTTCCATAAAATCTAGTACGAGGTGACTGAGAAGTGCTGACTGGTATGTCTTGCAAGAAATAGCTACTGGCTGTTAACTAATTGTTGTGTGCCATTGAGAGATACTTCTTGTATTTGTACATGGAAGGTTCTATGATACAATCTGGTGTTTAAGGCATCGTTTAGTGCTGAAGAAGTTATTGTTCTTGTGGGAATTCACAGAAAAAGTATCTTGGAAACGTGTTTGCTATCACTGCCTACTTAACAGTCTATTATAAATCTATTACATTACAGTAAACTGGTTTGGTTGGTGGGTTTTTTTGGTTTTTTTTTTTTTTTTTTTTGAGAGACAAATTTCCTTGTCTTTCATTATGTCTTGTCGGTAGGATATTTAAAGAAACACATAGGTAGGACCTCATTTAGTAGTCAAACAATTGAATGAGCTTCTCACTCGAGCATGAAAACTGGAAAAAAACAAGACCTGTAATTTTCATTCTGTTTCTGGTCCTGCAAAGCAACCTTTGGATTCAGCTGGTGTGAGAAATTTGCCACAATCCATTCAGCACTTTTCTGCCCACTTTGATGCAGTGCTGTCATTACTGTGAAATCCATGTTCAGGGGCTTTTTTCCTTTCAGGCATGCACATCGCTCCTGCTGTGGATAATTGGTTATGTATGGTAACATGGGAAGAAGACTTTTCTAAAGTGCTTACAAAGGCACTGCTCTGCAGAACTGCAGTAAATAGCCACTTTAGTAGTGGTTTTTAAAACTAATTTATTAGTTTGTCCTTTTTAGACATGCCAACCTTTATACTAGCAAGTACAAATTGCTTTATGGTTTAAAGACATCATCTGGCATTTTCAACTGCTACTCAAGAGCTTTGTGTGCGTTCAAGATCAGTGACCAGTTTGCTTTGGGGAATGGAGGAGCTAGGTGTTCCACCCAGCTATCTTTTCAGCAGATTCTTTACTGGAAAGGAAAGTAAATTTGTTCCTGTTAAAACTTTGGCTTTTGTGTTTCATTCTCTGTGGGACCAGCTTTGGTCTGCTCAATAGGTAATGCCACTCCCATCTGCATCACAGCTGGGGGAGGACAGTCAGAAAGTCTGTGGATCCCATGTGTGAAATGGAGACTGATGGTTTTTCAACAGAGAAATGCCTTTCTATGACAGAAAAAAACTTGCATGTTTGTGCTTTGTACCACTTTAACTGGCATTTACTATGTTTCAAGTAAAAGATTTTTGTTATAAACCATAAAGAGAATATTCTATGGTATTAGTAGAGTTAAATATTTTGGAATTATAAAGTGCTTTTAAAATTTGGATAAATTACTTTAGGGTGGAAAAGGAAAAGAAGATTTATCATTTTTATATCTATTCAGGGAAGGTACGTAAGGACTATTGTGTCTTTAACAGATAATTAGCCTAAATAATATGGATATTTGCAAAAGTTACAGGCCGCATTGCAAAGTCTCAATTAGAGCTACCACTGTAAATAGCACAAAAACTGGAACTTCAAAATAAGGCATGAAGAAGTTCAGATTTTTTGGGTTTGTCCTTTTGATTTGGTTTTATTTCATTTGTAAATGGAAAAGACCAAGCTGGATATGAAATAAAAAGCATTATACACAAAAAGCATCTAATAGCTTTACATAATATCTCTTGAGTGAATGGTTTAAGTGTGTCAAACTTCATCTCTTTGTGCATGACAAAGAGATTTTCTAATAGCAGATAGAAAGGAGTAGCCAGGAATCTATGCCAATCAAATGACAAAGCAGGTTATGAGTTCTCTTCATTTAGAACTGAGATCAGTAAAATACCTAATGGAGGGCCATCAAGGTTTATTAAATTTATCTAACATTATCAGCCATACATAGTTTAAAAACTACACATATTATCTATGAAAGATGTAAAATCTGGAGCTAGTTTGCTTTCAAAGGCTCCTGCAAAAATTAGTCCTTTATGATGATTTCATAAAGCCATTAAATGGCTAGACCAAATGTATTATTAAAATGCATAAGGATATATTTCATACAGCAGCAGGAAGCAATGTGTGTTCCTGTTGAGATGCTTTTCCTTTCATGAGAGAAAATGGGGTCTTTTAGTGTGTAAATACTGAATTTGTAAAGTATATGTAGGAAGGAGGAGCTCTAGTTTAATGGTTAGCTTGTAGTAATAGCTGAAGGACATGCAGATGAGCCCTCTGGAAACAGATGAGCAGAACAATTGTGGTTCATCAAACATAGTCATAGAGGAAGCTCTTCAAAGTGATGGAGACACATGGCTCAGCTTCCTTCTGGCCATAGGGTGTTTATCAGAATTTTGCTGTCCTGACGTGGTCATCTGGGGTGGGAAGGACAGTTTCTTGTCAATGCTGGGGAGGCCCACTGCCATCTGACTGCAGGCCTGGGAGCTGGCTGTGCTGACCTCTCAAGGTGGCAAGGCTCAGGGCTGCTGGGATGCACACCAAAGTTCTCACCCTTGGTCTTCTAGTACTGCTTGGTTCTGATCTAAAATCCCTTCACGGAGCAGACCGTGGTGACTCAGAGTAACATGGTGCTTAAATGATCCTAGCCTTTTCTCAAAATATATTTTGGTAACTCCATCAAACTTGAGCTTCAGGTAGAAAGAGGTTTTTTTCAGGGTTTTTTTGCAAATGTTCTGCAGATGTGTCACTCCTGACTGCCCATGGATGGTCTTCAGTGCTGTGCTTGTTCAGGTGTAGTCTTGTAAATAATTGCAGTCACAAACACACCTACATTTCAAAGTACAGTGTTAAGATAAAGGTAAATACTTAATTTATGTATTCTCAAAAATTTAGAAAAGCAATTAATTATGGCATTTTGACGTTCTAGGTGACATAAAAAACCCCTTTGTTCTCTCAGTGATTGAAGATTCTCCTTTTTAAACCTGCATCTTCTGTATCTTGTGGTGAACTTTCCCATGAGTCGCTTAATTGCTGCCTCACAGGAGCCTTTGTGGAGTGCGTCGAAGCTGTGCAGCAGTCCTGAAGTCCATGGATAAGCAGAGGAAGCATGCTGAGATCTTATAACAATAGATACCAAGTGCTCTGCTAAAAACCTTGGTTTGCCCCTAAGTCAAAGATTTTTGCAATATCTTGCCTCTTTTCAGTACCCCTAGACAAGCCAAAGCAATTGCACTGAGTAAGCAGAATTCCTTTCCAATGCCTTGATAGACTTTCTCTGCTACTTTTGTACTAGAGAAATCCTAAAAAGAGTGCTCAGAATTCATTGATTCTATTTTTTCCTGCAAAACATGTGGAGAGATTTTGCTACATTTCATTATGCTTATTTAGTTAATCATACAGATAGAAACCCATATTTCTGTCAGGGACATTTCCAGCTCAGTGGTCAGTCTTGGAGAGTAGGAAAGTATAAAAATAGATTTACTGGAATCTGTGTGAGTGACACAGCTATCTACTCCCAGGGAATATATCTCATAATGTCATCTTTATTGCATTTTGTGAGCATCAGACATACTTCAGGCCTCATACATTGTGAAGACAGAGCTGTGGCAGGGGGATGGGGAGAGGGTTTAAATACCTTCTGCTACTTTCAGAAATTTGTAATATAGCTTGCTGGTTTTCTAATATGTTCAAAATATAGTAATTTTTGCTTATGTTTAGTGGTGTCCATGAATCAATGCTAATTTTTTTAATGGGTTGAAAGGGCTAGAGTTTTCAGACATTTAAATAGATTTTTAGTAGGCTGAAGAGTCAGCATTCTTTACGGAAACAGTAACCAGGGTTTTTTTTCAAATTCAATTAATAATGACAATACTAATTTAATTGCAGGAGGAACTTACCATCCCTTGGATATGATGGAATTAAATTCTTATTTCACTTGCTTCTTGGTGATTATGGAGGAGAGAAAAACCTAGACATTTTGAGTTCTAGGTTTTCCAGAAGAGTTTAAAGCAGTAGTGGTTCAGATCAAGTTTGTTGACAAGACCCATATGTGTTTACAGACCCTTTAGCCATTAAACTACTAGTTCAGAACAATTTTCTTCTTAGAGGATTAATTATTCTGTAAATGGGTGCGCTACTAATATAACTTATTGAATCTAAAATAAGTGGACACATGAAATAAGTAAGGAGTTCAAACAACTCCTTCTAGCAAAAAAAAAATCTTTCAAAAGAAGTAAAACATAAACAAGTTAAAATTGTATTAACAAAAAGCCATAAAATTAAAATTAAATTAATTCATTTTGTGATGAAAAACACTCCCTGTTGTAACGAAACCACTCGCAAAAATTAACAAAAAATACGTGAGAGCCGTAATTTTGCTTTAGTTTTATGAAGAGGCAGTTCTTCACAGGATGCGGAGAATTCTTGTCCTTTTACATATGGAAGAGTCTGTTTTGGAAGCCATACAAAAGAAGAGGAAGTGGATGAGTGGGTCACCAAGTACATAACATATTTCATTGCACACAGATTTTGTTAAAATATGGTGGTTTCCACTTGACTACAGCTATTCCTCATTTTATTGTTTACCTATTTCAGCTTGCATCATCCACACAATCTACAAAACAGCTGTCTATAAGGAGACTTTTTGCATAGGCTTGATGAAGAGAACGACATGATTATATGAGAACACAATAATTCCTTTTATGTGGGCATGGCCAAGTGGTGTTATTTTTAGTTAGGGTCAGCTGGGGTTTCTTTTGTCCTATGCCCTTCTACAGATCCTGTAAAATTTGTGGGGGTTTTGGCAAGAACTAGTCAGTTCTGTATAAATGTAGATGATCCTTTCTAGATTTGCAGAACTGAAATCCCCTTGTCAGAAGTGCTGTAGGAGCCATGATAAGATGTTTTTCCTGACACAACTTCCATTTCTCATACCTTGCTGTCTTAAAAACAGCAGGAGGAAAAAAATCGCTCTCAAGCAAAACAAATTGTCATGCAGCAAGATATATCCTAACCTTCCACTTTAAAAAAAAATTGAAGCATATGGCTTTTCTTACAAACCAAGGGGCAGCATCACTCCTACATTAATTTTTATCACTCTTTCTGCACGTGTTTCTATTGTTGTGGCAGTAAATCTTTGCCCGTGTGATCTGTCATGCTAAGGGTTATCTTCTATGGCTTCTGGGATTTTGAAACTTATTGTTGTCTTCAACCATGAATCAGAGGGCAGTGGGGCCTGTGCAGTGAACAGAGCTCTTTCACAACCATCACCCACCAGCTGTGGTGAGTCACTGAGGAGGGCAGTACACACAATCCACTGTCCTCATGGGCAGGTGAATAGCAGTAACGGTGAATAGGGATTAAACAATTTTTTTTTTCCAGTCCTGTGTGGATGGTTTTTTGTTCCTGAAGATTCCTCATGGAAAGGCATTTCTCTGGCTGACATAGCCTGTCCTTCATTTCCAGGCAGCTTCACAGCTGTTTCCAAGCTGGAGAGTTCCCATGGAGTGCAGTCCCTTTGCTCAGTTGTTTCTTTGAAAGCAGTGACCCTAGATCTGCAGTGCCTAAACATGCATATGCCTGATTACAATAGACATTTCTAAGATATGGTTCCCCCAGTGCTGGCTATTACAGCAATAGTATTTATGCTGTCAATTTCCTGACTCCAACAGCTAGGTAACGTAAATAGTATTTGCCTTTTTTTACTTCAAGAGCTTTTTGGAAATCTGAAATTTTGTTCTTCCATTTTAGACTGACTCTAGGATCCTACCCTTTTAAAAAATAGGTGTAAATCTTATTGAATTTTTTGAGGGACAAAACCTCTCAGTATTTTCTCCTGTCAATTAACATTTTTTCTTGTCTAGTCTTTATGTGGGCCAGTTGTACATTTTTTTATAAGTTCTGATGGAAAAAACCCCCAACAAAATGATGTAATATTTTAAAAGTTTTTCTTTCTTTTAGCTACGTGGATGTCATTTGTCAACATTTTCTAATCAATGTGGTTAGTGCATACCAGTTATAGGACTGGAGTGGCTAGACCCATGCAAGATCCATGCAAAGCTACCCAGGATCACACTAATTTGCAAGAGGCACCCTGTGATTGCTCTGATGTTTTGAGAACCACTTACTCAAAACATAGTCATGATGTGGTGCTCATTCACCTGAATAAAATGTTTTGATGACTCTGGTTCTAGTCAGAAGCAGAGTACATGGTAAATGTACCTCCAGAGGCAAATCTGCAGGTCTCGGGTTCCCTGCGGGATTTCATCTTCAGGCTGGATAATTATGGCAGTTCAGTTCCTACTGTGAAAATCTTGATCTTGTCTAAAAGTTTTGGAACTGCTAATCAGACTGGGATGAGGCAGTAAGAGCTGCTCTTGGTTAAACACTGCTGTCCTGCCACTGAACTGACAATACACGTTTTTCTCCCCAGGAGTATGATTGCATTGTAGGCTTTTGTAGCAAACCACAAAGTGGTCCAAATTTCCTCTCAATGATTTCTACTAAGATTTTCATTTCAAACAGCCAAAAGAATATAGAACATCAACTAATAAGGCAACGTGGTATGACCTTGCCCATGGAGAGCAGCTGACTGCCGCTGTCCAGGAAGTTTTACTTTAAGAGCAAGCCTTTGAACATCAGAGATGCTGAGCTGTAGCAAAGCAGAGCCTCTCCAAAATCTGTGAGATCTTTGGTGTACTGAATACTGAAGTAGACTGCAGCAGTAGTAGTGCTGTTTTATATAAATGTTAAATATGTTGCTAAATAAAAACTACTCATAGGTTTATAAACATGGCTCTGTAGGAATGTGACAATACTTCTCTGAAAGCAGCATTTTTTATTTGATGTTTCTCTTCTGTTGACAGATATATCAACTTAAAAGTAGCCATACGGTTCCCAGTTGAATATGAATTTGATGTACATTGCTTAGTCTAAAAGTCTAAAATAAGTTACTCTAAAGCTATTTGCTCAAGTTGCCAGACTTTACAGGATATCCATAAATAACTTTGTGTGAAACATGAATCCACTGTCAAAGTTAAGCCATATGCCAATTTCAAGATCTCCAGCATAGGAGCATCAGACATATGCACCACTCCCTAATATTTTGGTGGAGCACATGGTTGATAGGAGGCTGCAGCTCATGCCTCCTGGGGACTGAGTCAATGGAGTGACTTCTGTTTACCACCACAGGCTTTTGCTCAGGCACCATCTGTTGGATTTTTTCCCATGTTGGTAGTAGATATCTGATTATTTGAAAATAGGATCATGTCTTACATAATATTATTGTGTATTTAAGGGGCCATTGAAATGGGCAGAATAGAAGTGATTGTTTGGCTAACAGTCTGAATAAAACAAAGAATGCAACATGTTGCATTAATAATGCAACATTAATAATTAATCATGAAGGCATAAACTGATTTCTCAGAGAAAAGCATTTCTTAAACAGATAAATCCTTCAGAAGAATGTAGGACTTGTAACAAAATGTACTGGAAAGCTCAAGGAATCTAAGAAAGGGGGATGAAAGGACAGAAAGCCCTCTTTCCTTCTTTCCCCCATTTATTTTGTTCAGAGGGCCACGATGAATCATAGGTCTCTTGCGACTTGCAGGAATGATCTTACTGTCCAAATGGCTTAAAGAGAGCTTCTCTAGGAAAGAAAATAATCAATAGGATGAGATATTAAAAGGGAAGTTTTCCCCTTCTTACTGCAAGCAGCACTGTCAACTCTCTATTGAATTTATGATATACAGGAAATTAAACATTGACAGCATCACCCACAAAGATAAGCATATATTGCTTAGGGTTAATGACTTGCTGAATTTTCTAAATCAAGCTATGTATACATTAGTGCCTCAGATTTTTATCAAGTGACTGTTGGCAAGTAACCATGGATAATGATAGCAAACGAAAATTCCTTTTATAAATGACAGAGTCGTGCTGTTGCATTTTAAGCTCTGGCTTTCCAAATATCTGCCTACTGTCTTGGCATAACTAATTTACATGTGTGCAGTATTTTGTTTGAATAACAGAATTGTTATGTCATCCACTTTTGCACACACTTATGGAGCCCTAAAAAAGGAATTAGAGATGCTGAAGCAGTTTGCAGTCCAGCAGATTTAGAAACATGTGCCCATGGTAGATTCCAAATTCATAATTAAGGATCTAAACTAATGGCTCTATTTAAAAAAATGCTGGGCTCTCAGGAGTCCCTTTATTTGCTTGAGATATACTGATCTTAAAATTAGGCCCCAGCTCATGATATCTGCAGCTGTAATCAGGCTTTTTCTTAACTTTCCAGCTTCCCCAGAGCTGCAGACTCCTTTGAGCTAGAGGAGTAAACAGATTGATTGAGCCCAGGAATTTTTAGTTTTCTTCTGTTTTAAATCACATAGTAGGGGCAGGACTGTATTCTTTTCCTTTCAGTGATATCAAACACCAGTTGCCTTTCCAGACTTGCCTTGCTGACCTACTGGAGGAAGGCTTCTTGATCACCAGGGCATGATGTCCTTTATGAAAGCTACGCCAAGAGACTGGTGATGATCAGTGGGAACTGGTTGATAAGGAAAGGGCTGTGTGATACATACACAAGCAGAGAGCATTGCTACTGTTGACATTTAGGTTATCTCTTTGGGAAAAAGGGGGAGAGAAGCTCCACACAAAATGTTCTGAATCATTTGGAGGAGCTTGTGTATTTCCACGGGCCCCAGAGAGAACCTCATTTGTCAATCTAAACTAGATATCTGAAATTCATGCAGCAATTCTCTAGTGTGGCAGAGTCAGAGTTACTGTAGATACTGTTTTCTGTGCACTACCTATGTGATCTATTCATTTTTTACTGAAATTGAAGGAGGCAGTTGCAAACCAAGTTTATTTTTTCTTTTAATGAGGAAATAGAGAGGCAGAGAAAAAGCAGTTTTGCCAAAACTGCAGGAAAAATTTCAGAGCAAAGAATATTTCCTTTGGGATGCATAATGATGGTGCATGCATCTCCTTTAATGTTTCTTCCTTTAAAGGCTTCTGTGTAGGCACTGGTCAGACACAACTGACCAGTGCTTTGTGAGCTGAAAAGATTAAAGCTTAGATTGGTGTTCTTGGTTGGTACTGGTTTTTTTTTTTGGTTTGTTTTCTTTAAGCTCTATCATTTGAAGCCTCAGGGGTTGGCACAATAGTAAGAGGAATAAAATCCTGGTCAAGTATATAGCATTTCTGATAATCCAGAGCACTGGCAGTGGATTACCAGAAACAAAACCAAAACAAAAAAACAACAACAAAAAAAAATCCAACCAAAAAAAACCCACCAAAACAAAACAAACAAAAAAACACCACCAAGCTAAACTATAAACACGGTGCTTGAGTAATATTTCCGTGGAAATTGCATGAAAAAGAAAAGTTTTGCACTAAGTCTATCCCCCTCTTACTGCTTTGTATCCAAAACACTTCTCATTCTCCATCATTCTCATCCTCTCAAAGTCCTATCAGTCAAAACCGCAGCCAACAAAATAACTCAGATATAGGATTAAATAGAAGAAACCTTGTCCATTCCCACTTTGAAGGGTGCTGAAGGCTTGTTACGTAAGACAAATGCCACACCTCTAACACAGGCACAAGCACCATGGTAGTAACATTTCTTCCCAGCCAAGAGTTAACTGTGTTGAAACCATTTTAGTTTATCAACCAGATGAAAAGCTAAAGAAATTCACTTTTTCAAAAGGAAGAGTATCAGTCTGACCTCCTCAAGTGTACCTATCTGTTAGTGAGCCTTTAAAGAAATCTCTCTGGTAAACACAAATTTGGCATTATTTCAAGACTGCAATTTGTCAGCATCACTGATAGGGCACTTTGGCTTTAAGTGAGGAACAGATGATGAACAAAAATATATGAATCATTTTTCACGTAGCAGATTCAAAGTAGGTGAAAAGCCAACATTTTATTACAGTTGCATTTTTTGTAGCAGTTTAGATTTAAGCAGTCTTCAAGAAGAATTGAGCATTTATGGAAACATGACCATCACAGTAAGAACAGTACTAACAAGAAAAGCAGTGGTACTAATGCAAGTTCTCCTGTTGCAGTCTTTTATTGTTTTCCCTCTGGGTGTTGAACAGGCTAAGTATACTTCTATTTAGAGGCCATTAAGGCAGCTTCTTTGTTAAGAAAACAGAAGTACCAGTTTGCGGGATAAAAAAGTATTAGTCATATTTCGTATTCAATCTAGAATCCATTTAGCAAGACTGAAATTGATGCCTAAAAGCAAGGGGGCTCAATTTCTAGTCTCGCAGAAAAATCCTGAGAATATGGAGGGGAGAAGAGGGTCTTTCGTTGAGTTGTGGAAAAGCTGCTGTCTTTACTCTTCTGTCTCTGAGGTATTAGGGCTCCTCTTGCTTCTGAGCAGTGTCTGTGGTAGGCCTCCCTTTTGCATGCTGCAATCTTCAGGCTTTCCTTCAGAACACATACATTGTTGGAGAGAGAAGTAATTTCTGTATTTTTGGAAGCTGCATGCGACAGACTAATCACTTGGAAACAGTACATGTTGAATCTTGGATGACCAAGTTATGAAACACACTAGTTTCATAACTAGTGTGTTTCATAACTTGGTCACAGTAGGCAGGAAAAATTGCTATATTGTTCTTGAATGTATAATTAAAAAAAAAAGGAAGAAAAAAAATGCTGTTTCAATAAGTATTCAAAGAAGATTTTCTAGATGTTCAGGATCAACTTTTCGGATAGGTGGGTGACCACTGAGCTTTCCCAGCCTAGGTCTATGGAAGATCAACATCTAAAAATTTGTTTGTGGAGAAATTTCAAGTTACAACCAGTCAGACTGTAAGGATGTGTTAAATACCTAGAGAAGCTGGAATGCCCGTAATGAGAATCCAAAAGTAAAACAATAACAGAATTTAGTCCAAGTTAGGTATCTAAGTACTGCTAAAAATTCTAGCAAGTACCTACATGTTTCTTTTGGCAGCAATAAATGCCTCTTAAAATAATTTCAGAAACTACAAAGGAATGTCCTAAACATCTGTGAGAGAGAGAAAGAGAAAAAGGTTTGATAGTCTAAATTTGTAGAGATTAAGAAGAAAGGGAAAGATCACAATACAGGAGGAAAATGGGATCACCTTAAGGGGTGAAGTAATATCAGTAGAATGGAATTTTACAGTGAGAATTGAAAGGTTATGCATTTAGGGCCTCATAAAAAGTTCTGATTTTTTCCTAAAGAGATATTTGTCTGTGGCAGGAAAGAGCTATTTTCTATGGA
Source organism: Passer domesticus (assembly GCF_036417665.1). Lineage (NCBI taxonomy): Eukaryota > Metazoa > Chordata > Aves > Passeriformes > Passeridae > Passer > Passer domesticus. Next base: position 96,593,920 of record NC_087474.1, read on the forward strand.
GCGACTTAACGATTGTGGCTTCTTATTCTAGTGAAACAAATGCTAAGAGCATTTTTATTTTAACAGAGTATTATTCTCTGTTATAACACTAAGTAGCTAAACTTTTGAGATGAATGACGTAAGGGAATGCACTGGCACAGAGAAAAAGTGAGCACAAACATGAAACAAATAAGAAGGTTTTTACCTATTAGAGGAATGGGTTTCTGCAAAAGATTTTCAATCTGGGCAGAAAAAAACCCAGCAAGTTCTAATGTGAAGATTATGGAGTTTATAAAAGGCTTGACCTGGTGTTACTGGACAGAACTGATGTCCTAGTAGGGGAGAAGTAAAAGGTCTTTAGAGTCTGTAATGTTTGAGGACTTTTTAATACTTTACATGCTATATTATGGGCTTTAAAGTGTGTTAATAAAGCCACTTCTTAGCAAAATTCTCCTTAAACACTACCAATCTTATTAAAAAAAAAAAAAAAGGAAAGATTTTTCCTGTTCCTGGTGGGGATTGTTGTTGTTATTATTGTTACCATTATCAGCATCATCATTATCTCAAAGGTAACATGGATAATCAAAATGTGTGAAAAATTTCAGCCAGTGCATTTTTTAAGGAAAATTCCAATGACCTAAAACTAATTTTTCATGTGTTAGTTTTATCACATCTGTAGTTATTAAAGAGGAGTGAGTACTTATGAATTTGATGAATGTCTGCATGTGTACTCATCAGTAGAATCTCTATAGATGGATAGAACTGATCTAGGACTGCTGACCTCAAGACCTATCCTTGCCTGTTGCGTGATGATTATCTACCATGTTGTCAGGAAAATTATAAACATAATTCATGCCTCCACAGAGTGTTCTTCTGGTGTGTGGCATCTATGGCTTGTGAGTATTTCAGTCAATGATCTACCCAGACATTGCTTGGCTGTCTCTACTGAATAAGCAATTTTGTGTTGGACATGCTCAGCGTACCAGTGTTAGGAGCCCACTGGTGGTGTTAGGTGCAACACAACAAAGTTGGTCTGTTCATCAGCTAAAAGATGCTGTGAGATCTAGCAGATAATTTTATCTGGTTATTGCACTGTTATGGCTTCGATCTGCTTTGATTGTTTGGCTTGTAGTTGTTTGTTGATTGCAGTTTCTAAATTATTCTGTCCCCCAATAAAATTTTGTGGGGTTTTCTGGGTTTTTCCCCGTGTTTTTTGGGTTTTTTTTTTATATATATATTTTTTTTTTTTCCCTTCATCTTCTTGGATTCGCTGCTATTTATTCTCTTTCATTCATATATTGGAAGTAAATAAACCCTTGCTCAGGAACTACCTTAACACAATGGCATTCCATGTTGTACACCCAGTTTTTGACTACTTTCTCAAAAGTAAAAAGGATTTGTTGATATAACCAAGCTTTCAAGTATCGCTGGTAGATAAAAAAATTCTTTCTGTAGTCCAAGAAGATGACTGCAGTTTTACTTAAACCTATAACTCAGAAGGGGAATGAAATATCTTTTAGTTCTGTTACTGGTCCTCAGTCAAACAAGGATTTCAGAAAGAGGACTAAAATTCTGAATTGACTTATATTAAAAGCCTACTTCTTTTAGTAGTTCCAACCCCTGCAGGTGTGAACAAATTGTGACAGATAGAAGATAATTGTTTTATTAAAAAGTAAAAGAAAATATGTTAATACAAAATGGAATTCACATATTGGATACCTAGTGAGAAATGCTGTCATGATGGTAGAGCCACAATCCAAAATCATCTACATTAATAATAAGGAAAATGTGAAGAAATAATAATAATTTGCAGTACTAAAAATCACAATATTGCTAGTTTGTAAAAAGGTGCATACAAAGAAAGCACAAGTCAGTGCTCTACGTATGCGTATGAGTACTTGCCATTGTTATTTTTCTTCATCCCTCATTGTGCAAGTCCTGAATGAAAAATAGGAGTGGGGTTACTTTGCATCAGAGTTGGTATCTATGAAGTGAATTTTGGACATTCAGGCATCAAAGTAATTGTTCTAAATCTTCTGAAAACTTGGAAGTCATCACTACAATAACCTCAGGGAATAGGATTAAAATTTTCATTAATATTATGAGGGGAGGGAAGTTCTTTGGGGGTTTGGGGCATTTTTTTTCAAAACCATTGAGTAAAGAGATCTACATGTCCGCACTCCAACTAGCCCTCCACTCGTGCCTCCATAGTAGTCTGCAGCATATTTGCTTTCTGGAATAATCTTAAAAAACCCTTGATTAATGCAGATTTAGGAAACATGCTTACTTACTGTATTATGTTTAGAACAGATCTGCAGAATTCCAGAGGGGCAGCAGCCTGTTGTTGAATTAGGTACAGCCAGCAAGATATTGCCCTAGCATATACAAACAATGGTTAAAATTACTCTTTGTGGCATATAGTGAGACAGATTCTTTCACTTTCTGAATCATTAGATTATCTTGTAAAAAGCCCACTGAGAAAAATTACATAAATTCTGTGTGCTGAAGTAAAAAAGCATCTTTCATAACAGAGTAAGGGCTGAATACTAAACACTCTCTTTGTTGTATGCAATGAAGAGTGTAAGATAAGAAGTAAGGAAATACAACAGGGTCAGGAGAAGCTACTTTTGGAGGTCTCATCCATGGCCGTCAGCTAGGAAGCCATGATAAGAAAGGTTTTCTTTTGAGTTCTGTTTCCAATGGAAAATTTCAAAGGCAAAACATCACCAGCAGAGATTGTTTTCTCTCCTTTTTTCAACCTACCACTGGCATAATGTAAAATAAAAAATATTTTCATTTTAATAGCTCTAACTGTATTTTAAAATATTTTTGGTCTATGCCAAACATCTTATTTTGTCTGTTCTAACTTTTTTCTTCCTCATTCTCACTGTGTTACCATTTTCCTGTCTGCAGCTTGTGTAAAGGCACTGCATCCTGTTTGTTCTCCCACCTTCCTGTTGACAACAGTGGTGTTTAAGTACTCTAAACTGGCATTGTATTGCCTTGTTTCATTGTTTTTCCTTTGACACCCATTTTAACTTTGACACATATTTAAACTTTAACTTTAGGCTCTTTATAAAAAGCACCACATTTTTGGCCATCTCTGTTACAGAAAAAAATTTTTGCCAAGCTGATTCCACATATATATTTTTTTAATTGCCATTTTTAAATAAAGTAATTTTTAATTCCTTTCTAATTAACATACCTATATATCTATGATATTATATTGGATATCTATTAGATTTTTTTAATGTTTTAAGCAAATAAAAATGTCTTTACAGCTCAAAATATTATATTACTTTCTTGGCTTTTTGCTACTTTGGAAGCATTATGGAGTGTCAAGGTGAATAATGTGTGAATAACAGTAATAACATCTGTGTCTGGACAGACGAAGGTCCATAGCATTCCTGTCTTATTTTTTGGTTTACTTGTGCTGTGTAGTTATAGCAGTAGTCTGGGGTGACATATAGTCCAAGAAAATAACCAGAGGTCTTTTCAGAAGTAGAAGATTCATAGTAGTAAATTGCCTTTTTTTTAGTTACTGTTTTCCATAGCAACTCTTTTGAAATAGAACAGACCTTCTGATGAAAGTGTGGAAGGCTGTGTCTTATTCCCTTTCCCTCTCCAGCAGCAAGAGAAAATTAGGACAGGGTATTTTGCACTGCTTATATTACACAGCTCTGTGCTTCTGGATTATCGTGTAGAGCGGAAATCTAACCAGGTGGCCAGCACAGTCCTTCAAAGAAGAGTGTCCATCGCCATTAACTGTGGATGACTGTGGACAGCTGAGAGACAATAGCCACCTTAAGCTTGAGTGTGTTGTGTATCATGATATTCCTTCCTTCCTTTTTTCCTTCTGCCACTTCCTTCCTTCCGCCACTTCCTTCCTTCCCGTATTCCTAGCTACATGCATTGGAAGTTCGTGCTGATCTAGTTGATGAATTACTGAACTGTGTAAGTGTTTGGTTTTTGTTTTTTGGGTTTTTTTTGTTTTTTTTTTTTTTAAACTAAATTTCCTCTTCTCTTCATATATTACTAGTTTATCTTCCCCAGCACTGATTTGAGTGTTCAGGACTTTGGAATTGCTTCAGATGACTAGTTTTGTTTTCAAAATAGCAAGCAGCCTAGCATGGTGTTGTTTCTCTCTATTTAACCCACAGCCACTGTGTCTATATTCAACAGCTACCAGAAAGCACCACTTGCAAATGATCTTCTGTCTGGAAGCGAGGCAGGTGGGGCTAGCAGCACACCCTGCACAGCTGGAAGGCCACAGCACAGCTGCTCACAAATAGCTCACTCCCTGAGCCAGTCAGCATCTTCCCATTCTTCAGCGCTCCACCTCATTGATTCGAAACTGCCAGTATCTTTCCAGAAACGCCCCACTAGGGGATTTCCTATACTTAGAGGGGAAAGTCATTGTAATAAATATCTTTGCTATGTTTTCTCACTGGTTTTTAAGCAGCCTTCTCCATTGATCTCACCACAGGGTCTGCTGTAAGCCAAGGGCATGTCTGGCTCTTTAGCAATAAGGTTTGTTCAAGTAAGAGCAATCTCTGCTGCAGTCACAAGAATGCTACCACACTGAAGGAATAAACATGCCTTCTATTTTGAGCTTGACTTTGAATTGCCATCTTGCCCATCTTGAAATAAAAGTTTCAACAACTCCATATTCTTATTGCCTAACACATTTGAGTGTAACTGGGACAAGTTAGCATTGAAATGCAAAAGCCTGGAAAAAAGAGATGGTATTTTCTTTCTCAGAGCAACTGCAGTGTTCGTGCTGAGAAATAGCTGTGTGCCCCACCCTTAATCTCAGGAGATAGTACTGCAGCTCTGTGTCATGAAGTCCTGGATGCATCAGATAATTTGTGACTTAGCTGAGTCTTTACAGCCCACTATAAATACACATGTGAACAAAATAGTGCATTCAGGAGATGGTTTCCTTTGTTCTCTTTGACCACCCTGGCCCTCTGCACATACACCAGGTACCCTGGAGGCACAGAAAACAAAAATTTGCTGTGGACATTTGTTCCCTATGCAAATGAGAGGAATTAAGTGCTTTACTAGAGATATGTGCTTTCAAAAGCAATAATCATAAAGGGATCATGTAGTTTTATATAGATGGTCGCATGAAGTACTTCTAGCAGGATGTGTAAGATCCTGAGTGAAGTGTACAACATACGGCAGCAGAGTGATGGAGAGGCAAGCAATCTGTTTGCAGCCTTATCTCAGCCTCAGCTCCTTATCAGGCAACCTTTTATAGACATGCCGATCCTGCAGAGAAAGGCATCATTAGTAGCTGTGATTGCTTCCTCTGCTGGAGTGGACCATTTAAAGAAATACTCTATAGCAAATATAAATACCAGAGCTGCATCTGAAGAAGAATGGTGACAGCCAGAGGCATCCTTTTCCATGGGCAGGCTTTGATTTTATGTTTAGATAATGGAAAAATCGGTAATGTTCTGAAACATATCATTGCATGTATGGAGCAGTACATACTAAGGTAACTATTAGACAAAACAGAAAGGGTCAAAACGGACTATTCATGGCTTGGATTTGTAATTTTATTGGGAAGTCCTGTTTCACCTATATTTTACTCTGGGCTTTTTACTTTTTTATTTTTATTTTATTTTGTTGGTTTTGTTTGTTTTCCCTTTGCAGTGGCTTTGACTGGGGTAGCAAAACTTGCTTAGTTGAGATGTGGTTTAAAAATAAGCTATATCTAAATTATATGTTGGATAAATTCTGTCATTCTGTTTACCCAGTTTTTCAGCTTGTAGTATTTACTCACAGGTGTAATTTTAGGTAACCACCCAAACACAGTGATAATTATAATAAGAAACTACTTCCTTAGGAGTTTCAGAGATATTTTTTCTCCTTTCTGTCAATTAGCAAAATGCTATTCATGTATTACCTAATAAACCAGTGTGACATCTAACAAGCCTTTAATGAAGATCTTCAAAAAGCATTTAAATTAGTCCTGGTCAGCCTGCTCTAGGTGGCCCTGTTTGAGCAGGGAGTTAAGTGAGATGACCTCTAGGGTTCCCTTTCCACCTCAACCATTCTGGTAGTGTGATTCTGAAATGGTCTAATATAATTCCCTTTATTCGTTGCTGAGCATGTTACCACCTTATATCTAAAATGCTCTGACCTGACAAAGTATTTATTGCATACTGTTGAAATGTAAAGATGGTTTGATTGGAGTTTCTTAAACATTAAAATGACTGCATTATCTTTTTTTTTAAATAGAGAACATAGATGGCTTCACTTCCTAAGCATCTGATGCTGATCTCAATCTCACCAGCATAGCTCAGGAGTAACAGACTGATTTCTAGGATTGCAGTACCTTGCCTGCAAGTAAATCATTCAAGTCCCCATCCTGGGGGAGTTTTTTCAGATTTTCTGGGCTGCCTTCAAAGCGTGGGAGACTGGTGTCCTTTTTTTACCTCATTTGGGAATTTCTTCTATATAAAACAACCAGATTATGCCTATAATCTTGGGGGGTTTTTAGAGTTTTTAACTAGTTACTCATAGGTGGAAAAAGTTAGTTTTTGTTGAGCCTGTAAGGGAGAGCTTGATTGGTGTGAAGACTTGAGTGAATCTGTACTTTAGATTTTAGTGATATGCAGAAATACTGAAGTGAAATATTTAAATATCTAGCTTGAATAATCAATGCAGTCTTGTCACAAAAGCACAGAGCTCAGGGTCATAACTCAAATTTCAGAATATGTGGTGCTTCTGCTGCTTAGTAGAAGATCTTCTGATGCCCAAAAAGCACATTTAAAGCAAAAGTGTAGCTGCACCAGATCTTGTTGTAGAAGTCAGTGTCACAGCTGCTGACACCATTCCCCAAAGGGAGAGCAGCTGACAGCCATTCAAGGAACCTCTCTCTCAAGTACGTTGATCAGAGATGAGAGACTCCTTTCCTGCAGCTCTCTGTGTCCATAGAATGGGGGTGTGATCTACTTATAAATCTAGTCCTAGTGGTGATGTTTTTAGTGTTATAAATCAAACTTTTGTGTCTTCAACAGGACGTGGAACTGTATCTAGGGGAAAAAAAAAGGCATTTTAGTGTGTGTTATGAAAATCAAGGAACAGAAATATTTATGTTCTGGTCTTGTGAGTCAGAGCTGGATTTTGGCAGGAGGTGTCAGAATATGGTGGGTATGGTAGCAGTATACTAAGTGTGACTTACAGCTGAGGAAAATTTAACACTGGGTTGGTGGTTGAGAATCAGATGGGAGTGTTGGTTTTCACTGAACCTTTTATCACAAAAGCAATGTAAGGACACGTTTCCCAGAGCGTTCCATTCTGGGCCCTCATTAGAGGGCAAAAAGAGAAAGATTCAGCAGTAAAATATATTGGACAGGAGTACAGTGAGGTGAGAATATTTATAGAAGCCATAGATTATCATCCCTGGTTCATCTCAGAGTCTAGCCGTGTCAGTGGAGGTAGCCATGCGCTTCTGAACCCAGGCTGACAGTACAGCTTCAAGTCAGAAAGACAACACTGTGCATAACGTGCTGCTCTTTCTGCACAAACCTTCCTAAAATAAGAGCTTCCCTAAATTGCCAAGGTATTTGGAGATAGCAGCTTTGTATCTGTAAGCCATCAATCAATACCAACATTCAATGGGGTGACAATTCCCTGATGTTTCTGGCATTTAACTGTCCTATCACACTTATTCTGTCATCTTTTCCAGTCTTTGCTTCAAGTTTTGTATTCTTTATGCTTACTTTATAAATAATGTTTACATTTTACTATGTCAGACATTGCCAACGTCTAAGCTGAAGGCAAATTTCTGTCCAGCCAACTTGACATACCTAGATCCAAAATTTTCACATTTCTTCTTCAATATGAGCAGATGTGATTGAAGTCTGGCTTCAAATTTATAAGCTTCAAAATATCTGATATCCAGAAATTTCATCTGGGACTTGTTTTTCCACTTTCACTTTGTGGCTCTTTGCATGAGCAATGAGGGACTTTTTCAGGCATCTGTGAGGCTTAGTGGTACAAGCTGGATCCTAGTCCTAGGGAAACAGAAGAACCATGGGGTTATGTGCCAGTATTTTGTTTCCTAAGCTGCTCCCTTGACCAGGACTGACTCCTCTTTGTACATTCTCATCTCAATCCCTTAAGGGAAATGAACTATCATATCTTTGGCAGCTGTGTTAAAATAAGACCTTACTGTCTGTCTGTTAGGTGAAGGGATTAGTTAAATGGGAGCAATAGAGAGCTCAGCCAACTCCTTGGATAAAAAGAGCTCTTCATAACTTGAGTCAGCGGTGTTCCTCTTTGCCTCAGCATCTCCTGTTTCTTCCCCTCTGTTTCAGTATAACATTTAATGCAGTGCTGCAGGGAAAGGCATGTCCCTGTTCCTTTCATTAAGTCAATACCTTTAGAAATAGTAATAGATTATCTGTGAGATTTCAGGGTGACATGAGACTGTAGTCATAAATGCTGTGCCTCCAGATTTCCTGTGGTAAAACAGTAGGATCCCAGTTGATTCAAGGTTCTAGTTGCTTGTGGGTGACACTCAAATATTTTACTGGGATGTGGAGGTGAAATATGAGGCACTTCCAGTTTTGAGTGCTGTTGTAAACAGTAGCTCTTGTGCTCACTAGCAATACACTGCAAGTGCACTTTTCCTGCCTTACATTTTGAAATCACTTTAAAAATTATTCTGAAAATTCCATGCACTGCAACTCCATTCTGGCAGGTCAGAATTTGTGAGGACACGGGAAAATAATTTCCTGACCAAGGAGGAGAAGAGAAGGAGCCCAGACTACCTCAGTCCTACCAATAAATCCATATTTGCTAAAATTGTAAACTTAGGAATAGATGGATTTAGATATATTAGGATATTAGGACTTAGATATATTGGAAACTTTTGGAGCATCAAGCCTGAACAAGCACTTAAGAGACCATGGAATTGCCATGAGGAGGGTTGTATTAATTCTTGTTTTCACTTGGCAGCAACCCTTCTAGATGTGAGGGTATCCCAAGCATTTGAGGTTGAAAGGAGGAGTGGAAGGAGAGATCAGCTGGTGGACCAGGGCCCCTGACCACTGGCATTAGAACTGAGCTGGATTTAGTATGCTAAGCACTAATAGAAGCCATTCCCTTAGTGGATGATTTTAGCAGATTTTTGGGGTACTCACTTTTCCTGGGAGTGCATTATTCACAGTTGTGTAACGTATTCAACATGCAATGGCAAATTGGACTACTTCTGCAGAAGATGGACTGAGGCATAAAATTGTTTAAGAGGAGATTACTCTTCCTTTTTATTAGTTTTTTTCTTATTACTCCTTCTTTTACCTTTTCAGTGCCATTTCCATATGGATTTAATCCTGTTCACTTCCATTAGCCACTAGTGCTGCATTAATGTGGATTGGCCACATAAGATCCTCCCTGGAGTATGGTCCTAGCTCCCATGGCATGTATAACTGAAGCAACTCGGTTTCCCATGGCTTCTCTCCTTCACTCCTAATGTATTTACCCAGCCTGCGTACTTTTCTGAATGTGTTTTATCACTGGTTTATTAATGCTATCACTGAATAGTGACTGGATTTAGAGATATGAAGTATTTAATATCGATCCTGAAAAGACCAGAAGCTGGAAACCATTGGAAAAACCTTGCTGAGAGGGGTGTGTTCTCCTTAAGAACTGTAATGCAGCAATACTTAATGACTTTAAATTATGTCAATATCAAAAAGAAAAAATGTACTAATAACTGTGTATTGAAATGAACTTCAAAATCCTTTTTTCCTCACTCAAGTAACTCATTCATACTACAAATTGTTTTGGTAACTTTGAAACGCACATTTTATTTGACAGTCCTGCTTTGTGAATGTGACAATAATACTTCAGCTTGAATACTTTTTTATATTGTATGAAAACAAAGTGTGTGTTTTTTTACTTTTATATAGGTTTACAGCATGCAATATAATATTTCCTCAGTAGTCATATTGAAATTGTCAGATGTGCATGTGTACTGTCAAAACCATTGTAGAATCTTAAATAAATAGTGACATCTGTGAGCAACCTACAGTGACAAAAAAGGATGACTCTGTGGAGAATAAAAGTAATGGCATGATAGATAGCCAAAGAAACATGTGAAATAATTTTCAAACATGCCTGATTTTCCTCCTGTTCCATGTCATACACCCCTAGCTGTCAAAATGAGCTTGTGTATTTTAGGTAATGCATATTCATCAATGTGTAAAATACAGAGAAAATAGGTTCCACACAGGAAGGCATTATTCCTGTCAAAACTTTTATACTTTTAGGGAAGCAAAAATATTTGAGAAGGCATTGAAATATGCACACTTATCTCAGGATTGCCATAGCCTGGGGTGGCTGTGTGTAGCCAGTTTCCTTGTTCTCTGTAGAGGAACCTGTACCAGGTCCCTCTGCCAAAGACGACACGATCAGGGAGTGACTGGGGGAGACAGGGACTGAAAGTGACCTGTTTCTGGCTGCTCCTTTGCAGGGTCTCAGCCTTGCAGCTGCCTGGTGGGTGGACATTGCTGCCCAGGGCTGACTACCACAACTGGATCCTGCTGGAGAGGAGGCTCTCAGCAAGAGGTCCCCTGGAGACCCTGAGAGAAAAAAAGCAGCTTGTCCCATCCTCCAGCAGTTCTCTAACTGTGGAGTTTAACAGGAGTTAATTCACATGGATAAGTCTCACATGTATATATCGGGTAATATCCATCAAGAAAACAAACAGGGAATTCTGCAAGTTGCATTCAACAGGAAGCTTTAATTCAGGACATGTTGTCCAGAATGAGAAAACTGTATTTTGTACAGTTTATGCTTCTAGTAAGAGTTTTTCTTATAGAGGAACCCAGGGGAAAGCTAAAATGAAAGCAATTCTAGCAGGTGTTTTTATAAGGGTGTTTACTACTAAACTAACCAAATCTAATGTGCATTTTAGCAGCTACTGTATTAAAGTTGCTTAATCTATGAACCACATTCTGGTTTATGTTATTACTGGACAGGATTCTTCTGTTACCAAAATATTTATTGGAATCGGTAACCTCTTACATTTCCATATTGTAAAATTCATCCCATACCTACAGTAGGAGACAATACAGGTAATTCATATCTACATTTGTTTAACCTTCCCTAAGTTGTGTGTAGTGCATCTGTTATTACATCAGGGACACAGTTCTCTGTTGTTCATTGTCCTAAAATAAATGTTGAAATATTGTCACAAGGAATGAGATAAGTAAATTCCTTTCTATTCATGCAATGAGTGATTATTTTATCTTGTAAAACTTCCAGCTCATATTCTTCCATGGAAACAAAATCTTACCAAGGGCCAGAGGGTTCTACGAGGAATTTTATTACCAAAGAAAGTTGATTTCTCCCTTTTTTTTTTTTTTTCGTGGGGGCAGGGTGGTTGTGGAGTGGAGGGGTGGGAGAGGAGGAGAAGTAGGAGGGAGGCTTGCCTGCATCTAACTGTAGTATGTTCTCATTGCAAACTAAAGACAGGGAAAAGACTGACATTGAAGAGATAAAAGTAAAATAAATTACTTTTAGTCTGAAGCCATGATCTTATAATGCAGAGGTGGGAACACTTTCTCTTTTTAAATATGCAGATTGAATAACTGGAGGCTAATAGTAATAATTATTAAAATAAAATTCCATTGTGTTCTAACCACTGCAATCGTTACACTCTTACAGATGAAATCCCAGACACTGAAGTCAATCATTAAATGCTTTGAATAGGACACAATTGTTCCTAGGGAGTAGTTTGATCTCTAGCACCACTTTCTTCTCTTTTATGGTATCTGAATCAAATTATTACTTATAATGTCTAGATAATATTATGAAAACCTATGGTAATGCCATGAAAGGTTTCAAACAGCACTATATGTACTTAGTAACCAGGAACGTGGCCTTGAGCATTTTTGCATGAATGGTAGAAGGTTGATCTTTTCAGACAGGCATTGATCAGACAAAATATGGGTCGTACTTGTAGGAGGCTATGGAAGAATTGTCTCCACCAGTCAAAACCTCATAGAGCAGACTGTTTGTTAAGGTTACACTGAGCTGGTTTTTTATCCTCTTTTATGAAAAATGACTCCTGCTGTCACAAGGTCAGGTTCTTTGCAGTGCCATCTGCAATATATTCAGCATTCCTTGTAGTCACTGAATGGGCTTTCTCTGCCCATTGCACCGAAGTAAAAAAAAAATAAAAAAGCCTTTTGAGTTTAAGTTTAAGCATGGCTTGGGAACCTCTGTTTGGAATATTTACATTTGATTCACTCAGCTCATGAATTACTGTTCTTGTTTTTATCTTTTGCCTATAAGACCTTTCAGATGCATGACAGATCTCCAACGTTGTGGAACTGAAGATAGATGACATATAGGAAAAAAAATTATAATTTTATATATACCGGAATGCAAAAGAAGATTTGACTTGGAGATGTTCTCAATCAGATCTGAAGAGCAAAGTAAATGCAGAGGATCAGCAGTATAAAGAAGTAATGAATAGCAAATTAAACATAGTTGTCATAAAGCAAGGTTTAAGCTCTTTGGGCTGAAATAGGATCATGTGGCTTAGTAAATGAAAATGCAGAATAATATCATTAATTTGTATGCAATTTTTCAAATTTCTATCACACTCCTTGCTTTACATTGCTCAGTCTGTGCTTACAAGTTTGCTCAAATTCAGGCACATTACAGACAGGCAGTAGGCAACAGTTTCATAGCATACTGCAAAACAGTGTGAAGGAGGAGGAATCGTGCCAAAGATATTGACATAAACCTCTCAAGAAAAATGATGCAGAGCAAGCAAGGAATGCAGTTTTTAATACATATGGATGCATTCACACATGGGCAGGCTCCGTGTAATCTATTTCATCTGTAGTAAGCTGGTAGGATGAAAAGCTATGATTTTACTGATTCTAGGCATCTCAGTCCTGACGCATACAACCCTTACATCCTCCTTCTGGTGAAGCAGAGGATTTAGAGAAAACTGCTTTTAGGACAAAGATATTTTTAAAGGTTGGGAGTATGTAACCCGGAAGGCTTAAATTCACAGATGAAACTGTTATAGCTGGATATGGAAGAATAACCTGCAGACAAAAACAATGTTTGCAGCCTGGCATTTCAAACGTACCACAATGCATGTCATTTTTTCAAGATGTGGGGCTATAGCCAAGTGTCAAGTTTAACTGCAGGCACAATATATTACCAGTATGGAAGTAGATGATGAATTTTTCATTCAAGCAGTTAATAGACTGGTAAGTTGGGTTTGCAGTGCATTCTCATGTATTTGTTTTAAACTTGCAGATCCTTAAATTTCTTCACTTCTTTCAGTTGGAAATGATGATGAATTTTGGTCACTTCTTTTTCACTTTTACTGTGTCTCTTACCAGAGAAGAGCAAGGCAATAAAAGAAAGCATAAATGAAGAAGCATCCACTGACATTTCATGTTTTCAGTGATTCAACTGAAATCTATGAATATTGTCTAGCCCCTTCAAAACAAGTTCCATTTGTCAAATAAGGAATTTTAAATTATTTTTTCTCAAGTCTTGTCCAGTGTTCTTCCATGGTTTGCTGTGAGGTTTGCCTCAGTGCCAAAAAAACCTCCAGAAATGCCTTCATTCCTTTCCTATAGTAGATCATTAAAGACTGAAACATTGACATGAGAATTGCTAGCTGTGTTTTTTCTCCACCTGAATTGGGTGTGATGATAGTTCATGCATTACAGAAGTAACAGTCTGCCTTTAATACATAGCTTGGCATTTTGCCATGGGAATGGCCATAGACCAAATTCACTGAATATTAGTATTGGCTTGTGGTGGTGGCAGTGGGTGTTGGTATCATTTTGAGCAATCAAAGGCAGAATATCAAATTAATTTTGCCTGGTTTACTTTAATCTCGGTTGAATCAACAATGACTCAGTAGGTTCAGCATAACAGTGATTGTTGGAAGTTACTTCAGTGTGCACTTTGCCATATGAATCTGTATTCAGAGTTCAATAATCACATTTCATATGGATACTCCACAAAACTGAGATTTTATGTTGTCCTGACCTTCAGGTCTATGCAAAAGCCTTCACCTTGAGAACTGTCATTGTGTTGTAAATTACAGTAGTTTTAAGAAATTGCTACTAAGTAGGCAATTCCAGAAGGTATTTTTTAAGATAATTTAAAAGATAATTTAAAATATCATCATTGTCCCCTTTAAATGTGATATAGATATTTTAAAGACTTCACTGGGGAACCTAATGTGTGTGAAAAAATAACAATTTTCCTACATTACCAGAAAAAAACCAAACCACAGACACTGGTTTTCCTTGGCATGACTAAAAGTCTCACGAGGGAAATATTGCATTCGTATTTGAGAGTGGTAGATGCAAGATCTTATTTGGGTCACCATTCTTTGATCACCATTCTTCTTCGGGAAGAACATCTATACATTTTGGATGTGTCAAAGGAATACTTCTTATTACTTACTGATGATCAGCTTAATCACTTCATATTTTCCCCTGTTTTCAAGTGTTCATTCATGTATCATTAGAGATGAGTTATGAACAGGATAAATTGGGCCATTTAGTTATATTTCTACTTAACATATTGCCTGTTTTAAAAGAGCCTGCTGTAATAATTATATTTCACGAAGTATTCATATATTGACAATGACAATTTAGAGTCTAATTCTCCTATAGCTGTGTTACTCTAAGGATCAGAAGTCAGATGAAATTCAAGGTATTCTGTGCATTTTTCTGGAAATCCATTTCCAGGTTGACATAAAAAATGCATTATCTCTTGCTATAAATGCTCACGCAGTACAAGGTGACCATCAGGTGATTTTTAACCATTTCAACTTTGCCCTGTTTTTGTTGTGTTGCAGTGAATAAGATACATTGGAAAAGTTCTTAGAAATGTTGAATTTTTTCACCCTATTTAAAAATAAGAATGTTGGAAACACCTGTTCTGATCCTTATTTTTAGAACACTCCCTAGAAATCTTAAAGATGTATATCATGAGTTCTCACACTTAAGCCAAGACAAAAGTGTTACCAAAAAAATCTCTTGTCCAGAGAACTGTCAGTCACTGTAGTGACAGAAGGTTTTAAAGAAACAAAGTTTTTTTGTGTCTAACAGGAACAATAAATTCTTTTATTTACCCAGATTTTCTTTTCTGTTTTCCATGCTTTCCTTTTTTTGATGAGTTACCTTATCATTGTAGTTTACTGAGGTAAGCAGTCTTTGAAATTTAAGTGTAAAAAAGTAGGAAAGTAAAGCTCCTACTTCCTCGGAAAAAAAAAAAAAAAATTCACCTCCCTTATTTGTTGCACAAGGCAAAGAAACAGGAAAAAAAGGAAAAAATGCCAGTTCTGGTTCCATGTTCTTTGTTCACTCTCTTTACAGTCATCCAGAATGACTCTGAATCCCATTTTAAAAGTTTTGCAGAAAGCTTCCCTGCCCTCCTTGCACATCCAGCCTTACCATTGTTTAGTATCTGAAAATGTGATGGATTTGGATTTATCACTTGCTTTTTTTGCAGGTAGTGGACACTGCATATTGGCTATGAACTGTTCTTTACTGCACTGGTATCAAATAGAACACCATAAAAAATCATGATTTGTTCAAAATCATTTACCACTATTAATAATTCCTTTGGGATGACATTTATACTGGATAAATGAGTAGATGCTAATGCTGTAGATATTAACACAGACTACTATTACCCTAACTATTTTAAGGCTTTAAAGTTAATAAGGGAACAGTTACCAAACAATTTTGTGTTAAAAGCAAGAGAGAGTATTTTTAATAAATGATAATTTGGGTCTTTTACTTACAGCTATGAAGCAGGTAGTGCATAGTCTATTTGACCTGTTTTTCCTAAAATGTGGAAAAGATAAAGCTGAAAAGAATAGCTTCATAGTGTTCATTGCCTGAGGAATGATTTGGATTTATGCAACATGGCATGTATCTCAGAAGATTAACTTATTTTAATTAGTATCAGAATTAACTTTTTACCTAGCCACAGTTACAGTTTCATCTCTATAAATAAAACCAGCTCTATAACATGTTCTTCTACCTGTTCCCTTATTATCCCACAACTTAGTTGGATAGCAACCAGTTTTTCTCACATACTTTGATCTTGCAGCAGTTTATTCAGATTTTGTGTACTTTGCTCATCATTTTCCTGTGTTGTTCATCTTTCAATGGCTCCTTCTTTATGTTTTGCTTTTTAAATAGCGTGACTCATCTGTACTTGTCACACCAGTTTACTGAGAATGACATTTTATCTTTAGAGAAAATAAGGCTTAGAGAAGTTGTGTGATGCAGAGGTCAAAGGCAGCAAGAGATTTCAGGTCTTAATTTGCACACACTGCCTGCCCACTCATTCTACTTAAGTACTATATGGTAACCTTACAATAACAGTGGAACTCTAGGGGTGAGAGGAAGATTCAGGAAGTAAAATCCTCTAACCCAGAACTGCATGCCTCTGTGTGTGATAAAATGGTATGCCATGGAGTCAGTAGGAAGGGGTGCACCCTACCTTAACCTTTTATAGTTTGCAAAAGATTCAGTGGAGATACAGAATCAGGGTGAAGGATGGAGTCAGATTAGTTTGGGATGGATGTAGTGTCATCATGCAGAGAATTTTTTATTAAAAATTATGAACAAATGACATTAGTTGAGGCTAGTTGTAGCACAGCCAGTGTGTAGTGGCCTTTTTCTCACAAGAGTGGTAAAACACCTCAGGTAGAAGTGACCCCAACCTCTGTGGTATCATAGTGTGTGATGATTTAAGGTACAAACGAGTGTCCTGCAGGAAATGCCATCAGATCACCAGTCGCTATCCTCATCTGGCTGATACTGGAACCAGAGGCATTTTTCCACCTAAAAAGCAATCAACTGCTGAGTCCAAATAGTCTTAATTATTTAAGTTGTAGCAGAAAAAAAGACTGTGTGTGTCAGAATATGCTTATGGATGCTTTTTATGTGTTTCAAGGAAATTTGTTCTTCACTAAATTAGCTATGTGTTGTCATTTTACTTTAGTTCAGCATCTACCAGCAACTCCAAAATAAGTCCTTGCATAAGAAGTAATCTATGGCTGGACTGTGTAGAACTTTGGAACTACATTGGATTTTATGTTTTCATGCTTGTAATACTGGACTGATTCCTTTTGTGTGCTAAATTTATTTATAACCTGAATCTCAAGCACAGCATTGCCCATTTGGGTATTTTGAGACAACCGCTCACTAAAAATTATGAGGTGGCTAGAGATGGGATTTATAGTCCCCATTCACTCTGTTGGCCAATACATTTTTTCAGAGCTGTTCAAAATTCATGTAATGTGCCATTTTATTCCATGGCAGACAGAGAAAGAGAAATACTATAATTTTAAGAGAGTATATGAGGTATCCTACATTTTTATGAAAAAGGTTTTCTGTGGTTTTTTAATACTACATTTATTTTATGTCCCATGGTGGACCTTTTAGACTCACTAAGAGTTCCAAGTGTGAGTCACATGGATCTTAGCAAATAATATACTGCAACCAGAACTTCACAAAATCATTATTCAACACTTTGCAGAATGCAGAAAAATGTCTCTGTTTCACTCAAAGTCTAATTATTGTATTGCAGAATTTTGAGATTCTAATAAGGATGTATTGATCTTTTGCAAGCCTATTGCTGGTAAGCAATTTATTACTCAATAAATCCCCCACTGATGATAAGATAGCTAAATGGAAAGTTCTCCAGACTTGAAGTAACAACATTTGCTTCCACTATTAGCCCAATGTTTGCATTTAAAAGATCAATCAAAATATTTATTAGCGCAATATCTACAAAAGAATATTCAAATTTATCCTGGATCATTGCAAAATAATGTATTTTACATCAGGCTTCAAAACAGTCCCTGGGACTTTGGTTGTGAGCTAGTTTTCCTCCTAGTTTTATTTTCAGGCCAAAAATATCCTTGTTTGGAGTTTTTTCTATATCTAGGGGTTTTTTCTACATCTATTGCTAATGAACATTGAACTTCTTTGTCAGCAATAAAAATCTGAAATTTGTCCTTTATGTATTCCTTCTAGACATGTGCTGCTTTGCACAGTAGCTCTCTGCAGCTTATCTTCTGTGCCAGCTGCCCTAGCTGTGGGGTCAACTCTCACATGGCATTTCAGCAACTGCACTGCCAAGACAGAGCTGGAGCCTGGGGCTGCTCTGTAAAGATGTGTGTGCCTCCTCTGTGGAGACAAATGCACAAGGGTGTCATGATATTGAAATCATGGCATTGTACTCATAGAGTTAGCATTCAGTTTCTGTATATTGATAAGAAGTTAGATTGCTTTGATTTCCCCCCCCCCCACCCACTAACGTTGAGCTCACCATTTCATTGAAAGAAATAGCACATGGCTATGATTAATTAAATGTTAAATCTTGAATTTCATTAGCTCTTGTTTGCATTGGCAACCTTAACCCACATAAAATTGAGAGCACAAATGAGAAAAGATCTACTTGTTGTCCAGTTCTTTCATTAGGACATGGTTACATTTGGCATTAATCTGTTTTCTGCATTGTGTCTCATCTTGCAGCAGGTAGCAGGAACAGAAAACCTGGAGTCTAAAATTGCATTCAGCTGTTAATAGGTACTTTACATCTTAGCCTGCAGCTAAGATTGTTTCTGAGTAAGTGTTGGAACTGCACTTGCCACTAAATTACTACGGATGTTTCTCATGCATTGTAAAGGAGAATATGTAAGTCTGTGCTATCTTTTGAAAGTTGTCCTGAGTCAGCATATAGTATTGCCAAACTATTTAACTATTTGTTGCTCCAGGCAAGGTCCTAGATATTTCCTGAGGAATATTTCCCTCCAGAGAGGGTGGGATCCAGAATATGGACAGACTTGAAGAGTAAAACATCTACGACATTTCTTTCACTATGCTACAGTCTGCCTGTGGATGGGCTTTGAACAACTACTGACCTCCTTGCTACTTCTGAGACATAAATTCCGACTGTAACTGAAATATGTTGACTTCTTCCCATTACTTCCCAATGACTGGGGATGGAGGCTGACACAGAAGTCATCTCATACCAGTATGTGAAAGTTTTGCAGACACAAGAAAGGTGTTGTCAAATTGTCAAACTCAAAGAGCAGGGCATGCTATTTACTTACACACTACTGATAATTTTAGATGCTTAATATAACAGGTTTCTAACATTTTGAGCTCTCCTCTACTTGTAAATATTCATTCCTTAGACAACTGAGATGGTGGGTGTCAAGAAGATGGATCCAGGCTCTGCTCAGTGGTGCTGAGTAATAGGACAAGAGGTAACAGTGAGAAACTGAGGGACAGGAAATTCCACCTGAATATGAGGAAGAACTTCTTTACTGTGCTGGTGACTGAGCACTGGAAAAGGGTGCCCCAAGAGGGTGTGGGGTCTCCCTCATCGGAGACGCTCAAGAACCATCTGGACAAAATCCTGTGCCATGTGCTCTAGGATTACCCTGCTTGAGCAAAGAGATTGATGACTCGCTATGGACCCTTCCCATCTTACCCATTCTGTGATTCCATGTTTTTTAAGACATCTCTTCATTCTAAATGAATTCTCAGGAATAAGAGATTAGAAAATAAGTGAAGCATTAAAAATTTAGACCACGACTTCATCGTGAACAAACAAAAAAGGCTTAAGTATTTGGGGCATGCTGTATTGCCAGACCAATAAGAGTGGTGGGAGTGGGTTTTACAAGGTTTCCCAAGATACCTGAGCACACGTCTTGAAAATTTAGGGAGATAATAGACCTTATATAGAATGCACCTTGTATAGGATATAATTTTGTTTCCTCATATCCTACAGGTACTTGCTTAGGATGCCATTTATTTGCTGGACAATACTGAGAGACATAAGGGTTCAAATTCTTTTCTTGGAAAGAAGAGCTTCTCCTGTCTGGATAATAACAGCCTTTTGTTTCATTAGGGCACACCAAGTATCCTGCTATCTGTCATTTCATTTTGCTGGAGTTTTCGGCGTGCTATTAAAGGTAGTGCCAGTAAGAATGGGAACAAAAATAAAAACAGGGATGAGAACAAAAGAACCCCATTGATAAAAAATGCAAGAGGAAATAAATCTTTATTCTCATTGTGTTACAAGTCACTGAGTCACTGGGCTTGAAATGAGATCCCTGGATTTGCACTTCACTCTCGTGTCTTGTTCAGTTGAAATGTAAAATCTTCCCCATGCTGATTTAATTAAAGAAATGCCATTAATGCAAATTTGTTTGAAATTAGCTTTCATGCTACATGCACAGGGAAGAAAAAGTTGGCAGATTTGAGTGGCAGAAATGTGTGTATGCATCTGTGTGCCTCTTCAGAGTCCTAAGTGATCTTTGGAATCCAACTCTTTTGTTGGATTGTGGAACTCAACATCATTGCTGAGATAGAGGTCTCCCATGGAGCCTTGTTTCAGTGAAGTCCTGGACTGCAAATCCATAAAAGCTGTTTCTTTTCAGAGAGGGTGTCTAATGCCAGCTGCAGAAGTTGTAACAGTTTGCATTAGTTTACTACTAGTTTCATTTGTCCTCTGTGCAAGGACTTCCAAAATTACCCTGGTACATTCCTAGACTGTATGGGTCATTTTCCTACCAGCCATTTCTCACTCCTAATTTAATTCCTTCATGCTCTGTGTAAGACCACCAAGACAGGGTTTTCCTGCTGCCCCACAATGTGAATTCCTACATGGATATTTATTGAGTTCATCTCCATGAGAAAGTGTGGTGACCTTACCAGCTCCAGTGTCTTCGGTCAGTAAGGTTTTCGTTTTACAAATATGTCCAGCCGTTTACCAAGATGAATTTGCCTTACATTATCAATGTGAAATAATTGAATAATACAATGAGAAAATAATGTGAGATGCAAATTATGGGCAAAAATCCTGTCAGACCTCTGTTTGAAAACCAGACCGTTTTTCATTATCAGGCTTAAATGGAGGGAAAGAGATTAGGTGTTGCCACCCAGATGAGGATACAATTGCTGCACATCTTTAAAAACTGGACTGCTTTTTCTTCCATCTTCCATTGTGTTGCTTCCTAGGGTTCCTCTCCTGGAATATATTGTGGGCATTATTTATGTTCACTGCAGGATATAAATTGCAAGCATACAGCAAACTGTGATGACCCAGATTGTTTTTCTATGCAAGAAATCTTCCCATTTGGGATTATCTAAATGTAAATATGATGCATCATCTGATCAGAATAATGAAGACTTTTAAAATTCATTTATCTATTAAGTGTTGCTAGAAAACCTACACCAGGTAGAGATTTTTCATAATTTACATTTTAAAGTACTCTCTCTCGGGAATATTATTCTGCATCAAAAGATTTGCACTTAAGACGTCATTTGAGTAAAGTAATGTTGCAGAAAATCTTTGATTTAAAATCAAATTAGAAGAGGAAGCCATATTTTTCTCTAAAAAATGTGACAATTAGCCATTTGTACATAGCCTTCCAGATATCAAAATTTTGGTCATGTTGGCAAAATACTGGGGAGAGCATGCTTGTCATATTGAACCTAGATTACAGGCTTGTAAAAATGTTGTAGTGAAGGTTAATGGTTTGATAACTGAAAATGTTAACCTTTGCACTGCTGTTTCTGGGCTGAGCATGCACCATCCATGCTTTCTGTTAGCACTGACAGCTCTGGTACACACCCCCTCATCACTAGAAGAGCATTACATTTTCATTTCTTCAGTATAGCCTCTTATCAGTGTCATAGCTGCCCTCAGCCCTTGAAAACACATTCTGTAACTAAGAAAAATAATAATTCTGAGATTAAATATGAACAAGCAAGCACTTTTCTCCTCTCAGAATAGGGAAGTAGGTTTCAGTGGGTGTACAGTGGCTGTAATGAAGGCAAAGTGAAGCCCTTTGTTTGACAACCTGAAAGAAAGTGTCCTTCACACAGTCACACCCTCAGAAGAATAAACTTGCTTTGGACACCAGGAGCATGAAATGCAAGGATCTGAATGAACTCTTCTGTAAAGTGGACCTGTGAGATATGACACAGTTCTTTCTGTCTCTAGCAGACTACGGAAAGGGGATTATGACTAACTCTAACTAGTTCTCTTGTTAGCCTTCTTGCTAGGACCTGTGAGTATCCAGTGTTCTACAGAGTCTGAATTCTCTGTTGTGCTCAGAGATGGGGGCTTGATTCCCCTGGCTTTGTTGTTATCTGATTCTCTGGTATCTAGCCCAAACACCTGTGCTAGCAAAAGGTACAATTAGAAAGAATTTACCATTATTTTGCATAGATAAATAGTGCATTGTTTACTAACTGACAGCAAAAGGCATAAATGAAACAGATCCAGTTCTTGCTGGATTTGCACTAGTCATAGAGATGGAGCAACCTGTTGCTGTCATTGCTCTTGATGTGCCCAGTATGGGTTAAAAGGGGATGTTGCACCAAACACCGATTCAAAATGAAAGCCAAGTTTTCTTCACTGGGACTTTCATACCAGCTTAGTTCTCGATCATCACACTGATAAGCAATAAAAATAAGGAAAGTAAATTAATGGATTGGAGCAAGTGAGTGGAATATAATGCTTTAAGTATTTAATTGCTTCAAAGAAAGTAGAAGATAAACTATGATGCTTTTATTTGCTTTCTTGAATCAAAAATCAAAATATTCTCTGAGCCACTAAATTAGACAAGCAGATTTATGTTTTGTTTCTTGGGTTTTGTGAGTGGCATTAATTACATAGGCATTGAACCGCTTTGGAAATTGACAGGAAAAAAAATGAATGAAAAATGTCTTTATTCCTGCTGAAATGAGCAAAAAAGAAAATAGTTCTTATATTTTAATGTAGAATCTTGCAATGCTATCTAACCAATAGGATGCAGCATCCCAAAGAGGGTAAATATTTAACAAAACAGAAAAGTTTTTGTTATTATCCTTTGACTAATTTTTTTTCTTTTCAATAATCTCAGTTGTTCCAGGAATTCTCAGTAGTGCAATATCCAGCAGTACCTTTCTGTTAAAACAGATGGCTATACTACTGTAGGTTTCTCTGCAATGTGGCTTAAAGATGCTGACTAATATTGCAATATAGTATTTGTTTCATGCTGCAAGAAAAAAAAGGCAAATATCTTTGTAATGTGATCTCGTCACGTGGGCCATTGAGACTAATCAAATCACATTATAAAACCACTTGTTTTCCCTTTTGCTTTTCTCTGTACAGCAGTTGGCTATCTATGATGCTCATAGATTGCATTGAAAATTTTGTATTGGAGAAATCAGTGTTGTTTCGTAGGAATATCTTTATTTTCCTCAGGAGGCTCATCTCTCAATCTAACAAAAAAAAAAGCACATGTATATGCACACGGCCTGGCTTGTGTTTATAGTGTTTTCTCTTGATTTCTTTCTTCACTGAATATGAGTAAATAGTATTTAGTGTCACATATATATGAAAAAAAAATAGGTCCACATACCCTGTTAAAAATTAAGGAAAAGGTTGGATGACTGAAGAAAAGAAGATGATAAGAGCTTAAGACTAATTAATGTTGTCAGTGGCTCAGTATGTTTGGCAGAGTTGGGAGAAATTTTATCAGTACGAATTTTATATGTCCTGTCAGCTTGGTTAGCTCATCTTGTACTTCTTTTTTTGCTTTCTGAGGAGTCATAATTTTATGGTGATCTGTGCCAGCAGCAAACTATACTGTGTTCAAGGAAATACATTTCCTCAAAAAGTTAGCAGAAAGCAAAGTGCAACCTATTTGTCAATACTTACTCAAGTCCTTGCCAACAGGTCATATATTCCTCAAGCCAGGGTCTTTTCCTCTTTTTGGAGGTTACCATTGCAGGCTGTGAGATACAGTTGATGCAGCTGTAGGTTTTAGTTTAAAATAACAAATCAAATAAGGTCACAAGCAGATCAAGCTCTTCTGGATCTTGATCCATCAGTGTAAAAGGTTACAGCATCCTGTGGGCTGTGCCATCCATCCTCCAGCCGTCCAGGGCCCTGGAGCAGAAATAACAGAAGAGAGCGTGTATCAGCTTCCTGACTGCAAATCACAGCCCAGCACATCTGCTTCAACTGCCTCTGCATTCATATCCCAGGCTGTCAGCTGGAGCCTCTAAGGAACAGTCACTTGCTACAGGAAGATTAACGTCCAGGGAAAATAGGAAAAGAGAGAGGGTTCAACCAGTTGGTGGTTGCATCTTAAATCTCTGTTGTTCCTCTTTTCTTGAGACTTTGGTAGAAGACCAAAGACTAAAATAAGGATGGTGCTGAAATTTAGTTGTATGATTGATGACCTGTTTCCTTTTTTTTCCTTCCCTATTTGTAGCTTTTTTTTTTTTGCTTCTGCACAAGAAAAGCTGACTAACAGGTTTTGGGTTATCACTGCTTCTGCTTGCCTAGAAAGAAAATTCAATGCTACAACAATCTTTTGTGTTTTCTTCATATATAGCTAGAGGAGAACTATCTTCTTTAAGGCTACAAAATGCACTCATCAGGGATAACTAAGTTGTAATATCTATCCAGAGCAATAATTCCCACAAGCTTGAAAAGTGCATAATAAAGCAACAGATCTTTTACAATAGAAAATTTGTGTGTCCATCATGCTTTAAGAGAGGAGAATTTATATAATAATGCTGAATGCAGTGACAATTTATTTTTACAGTGAGCATTTATTTTTTCTCACTGTCTGCTAGTCCAAGCATTGTACCCATCACAAACATAGAATTGAGCAGCAGGTTTTTTACAAAACGTCAGATGTTAATGATACAATATAGCTTTTCTTAAATATTTCCTTAAATCTTTATCTTACCTATATGGTATTACTCAATAAATGTATGAGGATTTGAAGATCCACTCTGGAACTCTTATGTTAGCCTTCAGATTCACTCCATTAACCTGTTTGAGCAAAATGATAATGCAATGATGTTTTCTCCATCAAATTCACCAAGGACAGGATTTTTTTTCATTTTGCCAATACCAGCATGCTGATCTTCATTCCTGGTTATTGACATCATGACAAGATGTGTGAAAATATTGCTTCCAAAATGCTGCTGCCAAGCTTTGTGACTGAAAAGCTTACGGGCCATATAGTGTCCCTTGAGTCAACTCAGAATCTTCAATGGAAAAATCCCTCACATGTAATTATGGAGAGGTTCCTCTAAAGAATGTGTTCAGATGGGATTTTTCAAGGATTCTAAAGGAATGAAGTGCCTTGTTGATTAATCTGTATAAAATTATATTGTCAATCAGTATATTCATCCCCACTGCTATTAGAAAAGAGAGAAAAGCTCCCCTTTAAAACATAAATGCTCTGTAACTTAAATCAGTTTGTTGGAACACATATGTCAGGCAGGCATGGCTGATCAAATTACTGAGCACTTTGGCTCTGCATGCATTTTCCCTTTTAAAACTTACTTTTAAGCAAGCAAGAACTACGGCCTCTCCTTTTTTATTGTATTTGCAGGGTGAGAGTGAAAGATGAAGGATGTAAGAGAGAACTTCACTTGGAGTTCAGTGGCCCTTGGATTTGTCATTGGATGCACTCTGCTATTTTCTTTCATAGAATATAAGTCACTAATACCTTGTGTGTGCTGGATTAGTAAGGCATCCCTGCATAGTCCTGTCAAAACAATCTCTTCTATGTGATTCTCTTGTTTCAGTCTCTGTACTCTGTTTGCTTTGATATTGCCAAGACAGAAATGATGACAATTATGGGGGAGTAGGAAAGGGTAGGTGGAAAAGTAGATAGAAGATTGCAAAAAAACCTCAACAGTAATTCTGAGATGGTTATATAGTAGGAAAATATATTTAGTCCTGAAATTATTTAAGCCACCTAGTAAAACTCAATTTGAAATGTCCCGTTCCCATTTATGTCAATAGGGAATGATGTTTGGCTGATGTTCCATCTCTTGGCTGTCCTGTTCGTCTCTTCTTCTCCCCCTCCTACTCATTTCATTACTGACTGATTGTCTGAAGGTCTTGCAAGTTAGTAGGTGTGGATGAGACTAGCACTGACAAATGCATGTCACTGGCCCTTTCGTTTTTGTTTCTGAGCGCATGTGGATTAGCTGTCACTCTTTCTGGTATTTATACCACTGGCACTGATGAAGATACTGGGCTTACTGCTTGAAAGCTTTTCCTTTTAGGGAAGATTTTCTTTTAAATGCTCTAACAACAATGCTGTTTTCTGCTAATAAAATAAGCAAACGAGAGCCTTAGTAATTACAGTAAAAACAATAATCCAAGTACAAACAATAATTTAAAGATAATTTATGTTACTGTGTCCCTCCACTTCTATGCTGCTAGGTGGGCAAATTATTTGATTCCTGTGCTACTCCACATGAGCCAGAGGGCATTTTCCATTGAGCTCTACAGTGCACATTTTTTCTCCTTTGGACACCTCTGTGAAGAATGCAGAGTGCTGGGGTCCAAGCAAAGCCGCCCAATTTATACATGCAGCCTCTTGAGTGTAACTGGTCTTGTTGCACAACTACAGCTCAATTATATGAGCTACAGAATACAGACTGTTCTGTAAATATTTAGAAGGACTACTTGACTGCAGTATGTTAATTTTGTTTTATTTCAGTGTTCAGTCGAAGCTGCTTAAGTTCTCTCCAAGTGAATATTTTTTGTTTTCTACTGGTTGCAGCCACACATTGCATTATGACAGTATGTTTATAAGTAGCTGTTTATTCAAGCCTATATTTATGTGTAGTCATTCAGAAATTATTGGTAAATCTAAGAATAAATTTTTCTGTATTTAATTATTGGCCATGTTTAATGGCAGCTAATGAGGTTTGGTTTTGAGGGAGATATTATGGCTTGGGATTTTTCCATGCATCAGCAAAGTGAAGGAGATTCAATCACCCTACTGAAAAAAAAGTGGATATATCAAATTATTTAATCACTTGTCTAAAGGGCAAAAAGCAGTCTTGTGTTTTGCTTACAACATTAGAAAATGTTTAGAAATAAGGAATACTGAAAGACTTACCTGGCTTATAGCAGTACATATACAGGCTTTTAATTCCCAGAATCACAGTGTCATTGAATTGAGGTTGAAGGGAGCATCTTGGGATTGTACTGTACCCCCTCCTGCTCAAGCAGGCTCAACTAGAGCAAGCTGACAAGGACCCTGTCTAGTTAGGTTTTGAAAATCTCCCCAGAATGAGACCCTGTGACCTCTCTAGACAACCAATTCCAGTGCTTTTAGCAATTCCCATTGCTAGGAATTGTTAAATAATGTAGTGCAACTTATGGCTTAAGAGCGAAGATAAGTTTTAAGGGCTTTTTTTCAAACTTAAGAAATAATGACTTTGAATGCAAACAAGACGATTTGATGGAAATGAGACATAAAAACCTGCAGATCTGAACATTACCTTGATCTCAAAAAATATATTATAGAGTCTAATAAAAGTACAGAGCATTGTTTTCTTTCACATTTTCTACATTTCCTGTTGTTTTGAAGCTGGGGTTTTGTCAGAACCCAGGATGTCCCCCTGACGGTCCTGGATGGTCCGAGCCCCAGCCAGGGGGCTTTGAAGCCCTGGTGGGGGGTGGTCAGAGACCCTGGCATGCAGCCAAAGACCCCTGTGGCTTTGAGTTCGACCCATGGAACAAATTACCACCTTTGTGTGAAGAATTAAAGATCACAAAAGTTTAGATAGCATAACACTAGCTGTCACAAGGTGAAAGGTGAAATTTTGTAGAATTTTGCTATGGGGGTCTAGGGACAAGATGGAGGAATCTGGGCATTGTCCTGTCCTTCTTCTTTCTTCTTCCTAGCCTCCATCTTCTTGGTGATGGTGGCACTTTGGGATTGGTTTAGAATAGAAAGTCACTGTCTAACATAGGTGATAGGTATTGGGACATAACTGTAAATATCAAATACGTAGTTTGTAGTGTAAAAGACAACACCGGCCCCATGGGTGGGGAGTGTGCCTCAGACCGACCTGCAGAACAGACCTTGGCAGGCCAGACAGAACATGTTTTAGATAAAAAATAATAAACAACCTTGAGGATGCGAGCCAAAGACTCCTGATCTATTCTTTGACAGCTGGGTTGGGGAAAAGAGACTTTTTAAGGCACCTTGGAGTCATCTCAACAAGAGGGAACCAGAGAGGGTTTTTCTCCTGGCTGATACACATAATAGCTTTAAATATTTTTTTATAATAAAATGTGAGATTTAGAATAAGACAGGAGTTTTTGTATCTGTGTGAAGGTTTCGGTTTTTCCCCCTAGTATTCACATTGGGTTTTCACATATATTTCTTTCACTATGTGAATAAAGAATTCACATGGTATGTACACTATAAGGAATTCTTTAATGGTTGATGGCAAGCAGTTTTCCATATCCTACAATTCCTATAGACACTTGGATATTTGAGAATTTTACATGAGTTTGTAATATTTTCTGGAGTTTGTAAGTTCAAAACAGCATCCACAAATATTTTTCTATTATAGATATATAATAGAAATATATATAGGCTATGTTATTCTTGCAGCAAATAAGAACATGTAATTTAATTTAAAATAGTTTGTTCAATAATTTTATATTATTCCTTGTGTCCATATATAAACATGTCAAAGTGGAAATTGATTAAAAAATACATGGAATTTTACAGGGTATCAGGTGTCGTGTGTGACATGAAAAATTGAGCTTTTAGATGATCCAAGAAGATGTAGACAGATAGAGATTAAACTCAGAGGAAATTCATTGCCAACCATTAGGCAGACATTCTGGGATTCCAGTGCAATAGTACACCTATGCACTAGTCTGTGGGTGTACAAAGCAGTATTTCTCAGTGGAAGCAAGAATAAACAGACCCTGCATGCAGCTAAACAATGCTAGTGGAAGGCTTGATCTGATATTTTGGGCAGAATGAATGTTAGAGAGAAACATTCATTCTGGATTGTGGCCCATCCTTGGTAGCAGAAATGCCAGTTGAAGGTTATGGAAAAAATTTGTCTGGGAATCTGTGACTGACTCTCAGAAACAGGAAGAGGGAAGACTTCTTGGACACAGAGCTTGCTGAAACAGAACACCTGATCAAACTAAAGATAACTGTTTGTTTTTCTTCATATCTTTCAGCTGCATTCAGAGAAACAGGACTTCTTGATCTTTTAATTTTTTCCCATTTTTTCTATGTAAGCAGCATTACACTCACACCAAAATGCTTACTTGGGAGATAAAGCACTATAAAGGCTCCAGTTTTGGGTAATGTACTATTTTTGTGTCCACTGCACAACTGTGAACACCTGTTTTGTGGTCAGATCTGAATGGCCTGTATTGAATGATATTAGAGTTTTACTGAAGAAAATGAAACCAGCTCATCCTTCTAGGAGTAAGCCTCTGAGGTGAGGAATGTTCATACAATAGCTAAACCCCAAGGGCTGCATTTGAAAAACTTTGGCTGAGAAGCATTCCCTTATAAATTATTCCACTGACTTTAGATGCTGCTCAGTGGTTGTAAGTTCGCTCGCCTTTGGGCCAAGATGAAAACTGTGAGGGCCCAATATTTATTTCTTTATGATTCTACGTGCCTTAAATATATTATTTAATCTTTCTGAATAATTAGAGTATAGATCTGTGCTAAGCATTGTGCTCCACTTTGAAAGGAATACTCAGATATTAACAGAATGCATCAAAAAAAAAAAAAAAAAGGATCCGGAGCTTTGTGGTTATTCACTAGCAGCTCACAGCCCTCCAGACTGGTCAGGGAGGCTTTTTGCATCCTTTGGACCTTGTTATGAAATGTTATGATAAGGTAAGGTGACAAAAGACCTCTCTCAAATCCTGCCAGGGTAACCATTGGTAACTATTCTATTTGGGCATTTAGTCTACTTGGGAGAGCACAAGCAGATTGCTTTTTTTATTCAGAAACAGAAGCCAAACCAGAGAGATGTTCATCCACAGATGCACTGATCCAGTGGGACTGGGTTGAGGACAGTCTGAAAAGACAGTGTGCGTTTCTATTCAGCAGAACTGGATGCCTGGAAAGGCAAATACAGAAAATGAATAGTTCAAGAACAGTGCTTATGAGCCAGGATGACTTTTGTTGTGTTCCTCTGGGATAGATGACAATGCAAATTCAGTAGCTTCTTTCCTGTCAGACCATTGTAAAAGGGAGCCAAATCAATTTTGCTTTGTTTAAGAGCAGTGCTAGGAATGCTTGATCAATATTCACTTCCTCTTTTTGTCTCTCTGTATGGCTAAGTGATTTGTACCTTTGTTCTGTTACATAGCATCTGTTACAGACTTCATTGTGCAGTGTTTATCACCTGAGAAGTTCATTATTTAGAAAAACAATTTATTTGATCCACATGGGACTGTCAACAAAAGGATGTTTTTTTCTTCAGAGTGAGATCTAAAGTTTCATTTTATGAAATAACCATGTCAAATTGCACAGAGGTGGCCAATTTACCATTAGCAAGTTAATAGAACTTTTTGCCCTGGAATGCAAATGAGAGACAAAGGACCATCCTTTCTCTTATAGTACAGTACACAAAATCTGTCTCCTATATTCTTGTCTATTCTTGGACGGTCTTTAGCCCTCAGCAATGATAGACCACTGTCTAGTCACTTTGGGTAGAAAGCAAGAACATCTAAATAATTGTTTAAAAATCTCAGAGAGTTGTGAAAGCTTATCTCTAGC
Organism: Passer domesticus; assembly: GCF_036417665.1. Classification (NCBI taxonomy): domain Eukaryota; kingdom Metazoa; phylum Chordata; class Aves; order Passeriformes; family Passeridae; genus Passer; species Passer domesticus. The sequence goes on from NC_087474.1 coordinate 96,624,539, forward strand.
TACTGAAGTGTCAAGTGGCACAAAGTGGATTCACTTGCTCCATTCAAAAGTATGGAGCAGTTTAAGCTTTACAAAGCCCCCAGGGCTTAGCGAGGAAAAGCTCTTGTGACTCAAGTGTGTGCCAGCTAACAAATTCCTTCACAATTCACACAGAGCTAGGAACTTGTGGAATTGTCTTATCTTTAAAGAATAGCACACAGTGCAAACCCCTCTCTCCCTTTCTCCCAGATTCATGTGATATGTTAGTGAGACTTTTTGCATTTGGCCTCTTTGAACTTCATGAGATTTGCAAGGCATCCCCTCTAAAGGCCCCTCTGGCTGCCACCGCTTCCCATCAGTGTATCAGCTGCTTGGTGACAGTGGCAAACTTGCTGAGGATGCACTTAGTACCGCTTTCCCTGTGGCCAGCAGTCAAGTTCTTCAACATCTGATGATGATGATGGTCCCAATGCCTATCTCTGAGGATACCACTCATCCCTGGATTGCACTTGGACATCAAGATATTAACAGCAAGTCTGAACGTGATCATACAGCCTATTCCTTATCCACTGAATGGCCTGACTGTCAAATCCCTGTATTTCCAGTTTAGAAATAGGATGTCATGTGAATAGTGATATGCTTTGCAAAGTTCCAGGCAGATGATGTCAGTAGCTCTTCCATCATCCAGCAATACTTTATTCCCATCAGGGAAGGTCACCAACTTTGTTAGATTTGACTTGCCCTTAGAAAACCATGCAGGCTGTCACAAGTCACCTTATTTTCCATGTGCCTTAGCATAGTTTTCAAGAGAATCTTTTCAAATTCTGGAGTATCAAATTCTGGAGTATCAAAATTTTCAGTTCCCTTTAGTAAATGGCCATGTTTTGTTTTTTTTTGGTTTTTTTTTTTTTTTTCCGTCATATGTCAAAGAAAAGATAACATTGAGTTCCTGCACCTTGTTGAATCCCCCTGAAAATAAAAAGATTCTCAAAGGACTTCCCTATATATTTCCATCTGTAACATATGTTTATTGTGTTTGTATTAGTATTTACTTGACTGAAAGATACTGTAGATAAATATATTGTCAGAATCTCTTCCACTTATTATACATTCTTCTAGCATCTAATGCAACATCTGTATTTTTAAATTAACAAATTAACTCCAGAGACCAGAGGAGTACCTCATAAGCATAATTTTCCCATCTTCTTTTTTTATTTTTTCTTCCCTTCTTTGGCGTCTGTAAAATTCATTAATAAACTTTGGAGCTGATCTCCTGCTAACAATTACAAACACTTAAAGCCTAAGCAAAATTCTTGATCCAGTTTGTCTTTTTTCAAAGTCAAATTTTCTGAAATTTGATTCTTTTGTTCAGAGAATCTTACCTGTATACTACTGTGCCTCTCAAATAAATGACTCTCTTGAGATGGAAGGGGCAGATAATATAACAAAAACTGCCTTTGAAATTTCACAATTCCCAGGATTTTGAGGGGTAGAGTTACTCATGCAGAACATTCATTTTATCATTGCTCTTCATGGTGTCTTTCAACCCAAAGTCTTCACTGGTATAGCTGCTGCATAAAACTAAGAAATTTATGTGGCAGTAGCAATTCTATGTCGAACTCCTCTACAGCAGACTTCTTTACCAATGTGACTTGGCTATTGATGCTGTCAATATGGTAGCTTGATACATGGCATTTCTTATAAATCGCTATTTTCTAAGATTGTATTTCTGTCTAAAGTCAGTATATCACTTCTTGAAGGGAGCAGTTTAGTTATGCACCAGAAGAAAGCACTAAAAATCTTTGAAAGGCAGGTTCTTTGCTAAACCAGAATAATGCAGTGCTTTTCCATAAATCTTTAGATGCCACTTAAAACCTGCCTTTTGAAGTAGTCCAGCTGCAGTCTGTTCTCTAGCTAGTGTGACTACAGGCATTTATCCTCACAGTTTTCAGGTCTAGGTCACAGGCAACTTTATTTTTCACAAGATCAGAAGGCTAGATATTATTCTCGTTGTTGTGAATCCAAGATATTTCCCATAGAAAAAACTATGTACTACAAAGTCCAGAGAATTATTTTCCTTCTCCCAAAGAGAATTTTCTTCATTCAAGTATGTAGTATGTCTTATGGACTTTCAGGTTGGGTTTTTTTTGCCTTACTGTGGGTGGTTTTCAAAGACAGAAGGATGAATTAGACCTCTCTGATCTTCACTGAGATGATGTATCCAATGAATAGGCTCCTGAGTTTCCTCTAGGTCTTTGAAAACCTTCCATGTGATTCTTTTCATTTTTTTGTGCATCCATTTTCCAGTTTCTGCTGCTTTTTGAGCCTCTGTAGAAACACTCATGGGAACCTGGAGGAGGTATGTGCTCCACAGTCAACTCCTAATTGCCCTACTGGGTCCATCTCATTAAATGTTATGTCTTATTATCCATCTGTATCTTGGCCTTCAAACATTAAACATGACCTTGGGCTGTGATCTATATACTAACTAGACAAGATCAGATTTCACTACAGCTTACACAAGAGATCTTCAAGGGGAATCTAAGGTATCTAAAAAAGGTTTATAATGATTGGGTAGGTGACCTCAGGGAGCTACAAGATCAAAGAACCTGATATGTGCTATCTCACCATTTTGTGAAAAAAATAGCTGCATTTTACACCATTAAACCAGTTCTGACCATTAAATACTTGATGCTATTTTCCCCAAGAATTGGTTAGCAGAGAACATAAGCTGTACCTCTGCACATCAAAGGACTCAAACCCATGTGCAATTAACCCAATTGTCATTCTGTCCCTTCAGGAGAAGTAAAGCCAGTGACTAGGTCCCATAATTGCTATGGTTTTGGTAATCATAAATTAGTAAAAATTATCTAGCAGTTTCTGATGAAAGGAAGTTCCTCCACTGGATAAACAGTAGCCCCAAAAACCTTTGTTGACAGCAGCATCAACCATTTCTCCTTGGGTTTGGCCATATGAAATGCTCACTACATGTAATTGTTCACATGGAATACCTTCATGGTGTTCTAATGAGTATAGTTTTGGCTTCAGGAGACTTACAATATGTAAAATTATGATTTAAGAAAAATTCTGACTTTTTAAATCAAATACCTACTAATTAACAGTAACTCGTTCCTCCAAGTGACATACTAAACATGATGATGCCCCTTTGCACAAATGACAAGGCTGACAGAGCTAGAAAAGTATCTCCATTGTGACTCCTATTTTAAGAATTTTCATTATTTTAAACTTATGAAATATTGCCTTATTAAAAAACCATGTTGATAATCTAGGTTAGCAAAGTAAGTGTTAAGAATAGTATTTATTGTTATATATAAATGCATACACATAAGCACAGAGACATACAAACATATACTTGTATAAATACAATACCTGCCTAAATGAAAGCAAAATTGAACAATCAGTTATAATAATGATAATCAATTATCAATTGAGGAGTAGACCTTGGGAGTTAGGGGAAAAAAAATCACAGATGTGATGTGCCATGATTAAAGAGTAATGAAGCACAATAAAATTATTTTCTTTTCCTCTTGAATCAACTAGCCAAAACACTCTGTTAAACGACAAACATGCCACTCATTAAAAATAATGCTCCAGAAAAAAAAATATTTCCCATGCCTCTCAGCAGAGGAGGTAATAACACCAGAGGAAAAAGGAATGGTGCACTAAGTCTTACAGTAGATGATTCATTAATTACTCCTGTAGTTCTGCAACACTATAGACTCAGAGTCATACAGAAGAGAGCCATATGAAGCTCCACTAGATTAGCTGGATTTCTCCATACCTTTGCCATGGTGGTTAGGTCAGACACTTGCAGAAATCTTCAACATTTTATTACACACTGTAATCCTCGTGGATGACATAGTAAAACTGGGGTTTCTTCTGTGCCTCTTAGACTTTTCTTTACTTAGTTACCTTTAAAGGTAGGAACTGATTCTGTCAGAATTCATGTATTGTAAGGAACTGCAAAATGTGTTAGTGAAGGGGCGGTGGGAAAAGTCTACTTGAAAGGTGAATGAAACATTCTCTGCAGTGGATATTTTACAGTTGGCTTCTTGAACTCAGCAAAGTAGGGGATGTTCCCAAAATAGCATTTAGAGCTTAACAGATACAACTGGTCCAATTCAGAGGTGACATAAATAGGAGCAGACAGAGGGAGTAAGCAACACTCCTGGTGTTCGTGCTAGCGTTTGCAGTGGCATCACTTGAGTAGCAAAGCGATTGGAGAACAGAGCTGAAACAGGCAGGCTGACTTGTGAGAAGAGAAATACAAAGTGCAGGACTGTTTCTGGAGGATGGGAAAGAATATATGCTCTATGTTGGCCAGAGGCTGATCCTTGAAATGTTTGTGTGTTCCAGGTCAGATGGGACTTTAAGTAACCTGGTCTAGTGGAAGGTGTCCCTTCCCATGATAGCAGTGTTGGAACAAGATAATCTTTAAGGTTCCTTCCAACCCAAACTATTCTGTGATTCTCTGATGAGTATCTCCATAGGTTCTTCCAAGTTCATCTTTGTATAAGCAATGATCTTAATCAGTGGCATTTTCCCATGGATCAAATTTGACTCATGGGCCAAAGAAGAAGCCTGGCACAAGGATATGAAAACCTGTCTGTGTGTTACCCATATGGAGGTGCTTATCGTGCCAGTCACTGCTCCTTTCTGGAAATACTGAAAGAGTCTTCCTCTTTTATTAAGGAAGAAGGCCTTTTTTTTTTTTCTTCTGTTTTCTGGAGCTAAGATCTACAGCTGTTTCCAAATTAATGTATGCATATCACTGGTCACAATCTTCACTCCTGTTAAGTTTGGAACTTAAAAATTATCTATATGCAAAAAGAAAAAACCCAGTGCATAGCATTTTTTACCATGCTTAAAAATTGCATGGAGAGTCTTTCATTTGGTGCAGTATTGCTTCTGACAGCCAAAATTAAATCTGCCTATAGTGGATGTTGCTTGTTACCGTATAGAAACATTTGTTAGGTTGAGTATGTGGTGCTTCAACAGACAATGAAAAAGATAAACAATTGATTGCAATCAGAAGCCAAAACAAAAACATTGCAATAATGTTGCATATTTGCATAGTTATCATTAATCTGGGGACAATATAAAAAAATCCCATTTAATGCTTGTACAGATGAGAATTTATTTACGAAAAGGGCCTGGGGAGACAGATACCAAACACTATCAGATTGCACAGTGACTTCTGACTGCTTTTGTATGGAATATTAAAGTCATTCAAAACCTGGAAAAGCCAAAATAGGAATCTTTATTTTAAACTTGATATTGAGTGGGCAGCTACTTTTGGGTAAAATGTCAGTTTTTTCTCAGGTTATGGTCTTGGTGGAGTTTTAATATTAAATTCTGCCTCTCTAATAAAGATTAGAGTTTCTTTCTCCAACATCACTAGTTGGCAGTTAACAGTCCAAGGCAAAGCCTTCATGACACTTACTTCTTTCCAGAAAACTTTGGAAATCGTAATTTCCATTTCACAGCAATTCCAGTATATTCGAGTATATCAATTTCCAAAACAGAGTACGACACCAAGCAACGTTTTGTCATTCTGTCCCTAAAACAAATCTGGTGGAAGAAAGAGTGCACAGAAATATTTATATAAATAAATACCTAATCTTTTTCTGTTCATGACCAACTCTGGCTTTAGTATGTACATATCCCTGTATGTTGCTGTGCAATGGAAATGCTCCGACGAACTGTCCACTTTCTACCTGTATTTATCAGGAGTAAAGGATATAATTCTGGAAATCTAAACCTGTTCCATCTCAATCCTGTATAGTTTTTTTGTCCTACTAGTATCTGTATTGAAACTCCCAATGATTTCAGTGGAAGCAGCACTGAGACCTAAATTCCCTAAAATGTTGAATTTAAATGAAACTCCAAAAACAATGCTTCACCTCCTTGTGTTCTCAGAATGTAATGATACATTGATTTTGAAGCATAGTCTGGAGAATAAATCACAGATTAAGTGTGAGGGGTTTTGGAGACAGGAATTAGAATTGTGTTGGTGGGAAAACAGTTTAGACAAATTGTTTATATTGTCTGCCAACAACTGCTTGGTTTTTGTAATTCAGCCTTACTAATGTTGCTAACTTAGAATTAGATATTGTAAAATGACATGACGTCTGTTCTGTGGGGGGAGAGGAACGCTGATGTGAGAGCACCTCTTAATGAGGAGCAGTTGATATATATATGTAGGCAGTTTTATAGTTTTGTCAAACAACATAAAAGTGTTATTCTGGATTTACTAGCAGGAAATAAAATCCAAATTGAAATTAAATTTTTAAATGGCACAAAATTCCAATGCTTTTTATGTCACCAGTAAAAAACCCACACATCCTGTTAAGTAGGAAGCTTTAAAGCTGCAGTAGTATATTGAAGGCAAAATCAGGGATATTATTTACTCAAGCAAAACTTTTTTCTCTGTTACTGCCATTGGAAAAAGAATAAGTAAATGAGAATAAGTAAATAAATAAGAAAATAATTATTCTCTATATTGTCTTTGTTATAAGTTGGTTGCAGTTGTTGATAGAAACACTGACTTCACCATGTCCTATTAAATATGACTCTGAGGGGTTCAATTCTGACACCTTTTCTTGCTACAATTCCATCTCTCTGTAACAATTCACTTGCAATTTGAGGCTGCTTCAGGACATTTATATCAAATCTTAGAAGCATAATCCTGAACATTCTCATAGGTCAAATTATGGCTATTGACTTTTGAAATAGAGGTAATAATTGTTCCTTTTTTTCTGTTTTGGAATAGAATATTTATAACCTAACTCAACTTCTCCCTCTTATTTGATCCATATCATCAATTTTAATGGGAAACAATGGAAAGGATTTAACCAGTGGCCACATAATGTTGGAAAGTGGGCCATTCCACTTTATTATATTTCACATTTTTTGTTCCATGTCTACTGGGCAGTTGTTTGCACCCAACTTTCATGGTTCACCATTGCTTGTAGCATCATATGGTCCATTTTTTTCCTTTTTTTGAAAGACAAATTTATCTCTTAGGGCTTGCTCTTTATCTCTTACACTTGCTCTTGCTTTCACTAATTTTATGACAAAGGAAGGTGATGCCAGCAGTTTTTAGAACCTTTAGAACCTTTTAACCTTTTAAGAAGCAGGTCTGCTTGTTTGATATGTTGCTTCTTTCTCTGTGGAAAAGTAAATCTACTTATATGTACCTTCAAAGGAAGAAAAACTCTTCTTTTCCTCCTCTTCATTAATATAGAAAAGAACCTCATAGAAGAGTGCGAGGTGCTTGGGACAAGATAAATGATGTTTTTATTAAAATTAACCATTTTCTATAGGTTGGGTTACATTAAATATCTTTGTCTTCCTAAAACGCAAGTGCAGTAACTCTCTACTCTAGAATTAAAATAATTTTAGATATTGCTGGCGTATTATCAATAGACATAGAAGAGAGTTTGTTTGCCAGCTTGTGAAAAGAATCTGAAAATGAAAAAGTGGGACCTGGCAGTTTCTTTTCTGACAAAAAGGAGTTCACTGACTTTGGCATGTAAATCACAAACACTGCTAAGGATCACCTTTTGTCTGGGAAGAAGTGCTCAGAATGACTTCAAAATTGAGTTACAGTGCCGTATTTAGAATAATCCATCTAAATCACATTATAGGTATTCTTCTCTTGTACAGCAAAATATATTTAAAGAGAATGAAGAGAAGCTGCATTTAACCTAATGCTGCCCTGCTGTGATATCCCACATCCTGGGACCAAAAGCTAGCCTGTATCATCCTCTCCTTTCTGTCCCTCAATACAAGAAGGAAGGAAATTAACAATTCCCTGGTGTTTCCCTCTGTTGTAGGAGGAGGAAGTAGGCTCAGCCCATGGAAGAGGGGCAGAACTGAATTTGAAGCAAAATTGTTGGCTAAGAGAGCATGGCATGATGTGATTTGAGGTGAGAGAAAGCAAGGGTTTACATTCCAGAGCATTGAGTGATCTGCTGTAAGTATTGGTAACAAAAATGGTATTTGTAACTGGAATATAGCAAAACTTTGTGCTCTGAAAAAAAGTAAGGTCAGGCAGGCAGGCAAACCTGACCAGAACAATTTGCTTGTATCTCAGACAGTGGTCTGAGTCCAGTCATGATTTCTGATAGCCATGGCCAGGTTAGCCTGTTGTCTTGCTCCAGCCTCAAGTTGCCAGAGAAAGGAAGTGCTGAAGGAAAAGCACAGCGAAACCACAAATAGCTGGGATATCTGGGGAACTGCACTGTTTTCTTTTCCAAGTCTGGACAAATGTTGCACTCCCAGCCAGTGTGCCACCACATTATTTCATATGGTCATTTCTTGCTGTGCAGCTAGACTGGACTAAATTGTGCTAGAGACTGCAAAGAACCAGCTCAGGAGTCAGGGAAGTAAGAGTGATCCCACTCAGACCCTTTACTTCATATGTTCCTCTGATTTATGGATGTAGTGAGGGGATTGATCTTATCATGTTTGAAAACACAAAATCCCATAAGAAATGTCAGGATGCTGGAGTTGCAAACAGGCCAGGATGAAGTAGAATTTTAGATGCTGTAGATTTCTGTATGCATGCAGGTAGGATCTGTCCTGAAATGAGATTAGCTCCTGCAGTTACTCTGGATAAAGGAACCAACCTAATTTATGTACTAAGGCATTTAACTTACACTGATCAGAATTTTATCAGTTTGATAATGCAATTTGGAATATAGAAATCTTTCAACATTCACAATATAGTGTTCTAGTTGAAATATGAAAGTAAAATAGCAAGAAATACTGCACAATAACCATACATATATTTTCATATGCTAGCATTTCAGGTCTGATAAACTGTTTGTGTATGATCTGAATGCACCCATTGTTTTAGAGTAATCAAGACTGATTATAATTTTCCCTTTTTAATTTCCTTAAAAACAACCCTAAACCCAAACAGAAATAAGAAATTTTTTGTCTTCTGGGGCAACATGCAAATGTTGCTGACTCATAAGTCCTTGTGTTAGGCACAGATTGCCAGCTTGAGAGAAAATGATGAGAGAATGTAACATTTTATAGTTTTTGAATTTTGTGGATGCCAGTTGCTAATATGCACACAGGGTTGATGTTAGTGAAAAAGTCAGTATTTTATCCTCTAGGCCTTCCATTTAAAAAAATTAGCTTGTGATTAATTGCTGCATTCTTCCATTACTGCAATGTAGATAGATTTTAAAAGCCATTTGACAAAAAAAATGCACCTTGGAGTATTTTAAATACAGCAGCTGTAGAGCACTCAGTAATTTTATTTTGTGTTTTTTATATTCATAGCGACTGAAAAAGCAACTTGAGTTAGGATTGCAGGATAATAACATCAGTTCTGTTCTTCTACAAAGTTTGATTTTCTGTTTCTGTTTAAGAAGCTGATAGCCATATCTGAATCTCATTGATTATCTGTTTATAATAGCTCACCATCTCGATGAAATAGATCAACAAACCTTTCCCACTTTGTCAAATGTACAAATAACAAAATGGGGCAAAGGTATTTGAAACTGAATTAGAATAATACTAATCTGGTTTATTTTTTCTGAAAAAAACCCCATTATTTAAAGAATAATTTGTGTTAAATTTAAATGGATCCTAATTTCAAATTAATGAATTGTTCATTTCATTTATCTAAAGAGTATATATATCTATTCTATATTTATGTAGCATTTAGGATATAGTATATTTATTTATTCTATCACTGACTCATAATTTTATATTTTAATAAGTGAGAAGAACATCTTAAACAGCATGCATTCAATTAGCATTATTTAATCCATTGATTCTAAGGTTTTCTGTCCTAGATTTTTTAAAAAATCTTGTAAAATCCATTGCCCCACACACCAATATTTCATGGTCATCCATATAACTTGACATTTGCTACTTCTTTGTTAAATATCACCAGATTAACATTGTTTTTCAAGTGTGTGGAGTTGGATGGCTTTTTTTTTTCTTTATATTTAAAATCCAGGTAATCTGGTGGCTATTCTTTTTCCGGTTCCTTGGCCTTTTCAAACATACCAGAAAACAGAAATGTATCCCTTCTATGATGAAACCAAGGCAAACCAACAAAAATCTCTGCTGAAGTTCACAACTGACTGTCACAAATGAAAACAAATTGATAAATTACAGTTTGCAAATGTCTACAATAGGAAATTAATTTAGTGTTTTGAAATAAAGCAAATTTCAGCACTTTTAGACAATTGCTTACAGCCATCTGCAAAAAAAAAATCTGTTTCTTTTTCATGGAATATACAGAGATTTTTATATTAACAGAATTGAATCCCTTCAAGAACCAGCACTTGATCACAAGAGAATGAAATGATACTTCACATTGGGTCTGATAAATGAGACATTTATATATGAACAGGCACATTGATTGACCTCTGATTTTTTAAGAACTTTCAAAAAGCAAACCAGAAATAAGTTTAATCTCTGCTATTTATTTTGGGAAGCAAGTGGTTGAGCCATGTGCTATAAGTGACTCAAATCTGAATGTTTGAATTTCTTATCAATATTTTGACAGAATGATTGTAATGCACAGCCTTAAAATCAGTTAAAATGTTGGGCCAGGATGTCTGTGAACATAGAAAGTCGTGTATCATCCTAAAATACTGCCATTTGATTTTGGTACTTCACTGCAGGGGAGAAAAAAAAAAAAGCAGCAGTGAAATCTGGACCTCTCAGAAACAGATTTTACTTTAAGTAACAATTTTAGTGGCAACTCTTTAATACTAGCAATATGTAAAAACCTAAAGAAATGTTGATATCAGTACTTCTGCCCTGCATTAGTTCATAGAAACACTTAGAATAGGAAATTATGGCTGAAATTAAACCAGTTGACATTCTTTCTTTGATCCCAATGGAGATATGTGTCATGGCTGTGCACCCTGTCCTGCACCCTTCTTGCTGTGTCTGAGCAACTCAGCTACCCTTAGCTACCTGTAAGTTTGTGTGACAGGGAAAATGAACCAACCAGAGCTCTGCTGTGATGGGGCAGCATTGCAGCATCAAGTTCTGATCTGTTTGCTACCAACAAAATGCATGTGAGCTCATCTTTCACTTTTAAATGAGTCAGGTTTCCCTTGGAGTCTTTCAGTTAGAAGAAAGAAACTCTTAGCAAAGGCTACTGATAAAATCTACACTTTTACTACTTTTTTGTTATTATTATTATTTTAAATAGGAAAATGTGCAACATCCCTTCTAGCAAAAAGATGTAAATTGTGGATTTTAAGAAACAAATCCTGCTGCACAGCAGGTTTAGACAGGCTGCTACAGTTGGGGCCATAAGGCATTCTGTGGCTTCCCTGTGGTAAGCCATGGTTCTCATTTGTAAAGCCAGGAGAATTCCCACTGCTGCTGTAATCATATGCATGATCCTTCTTCCATCTCAGTGCTTCGAGCATCAGTTAAAAAAAGAAAAATAGGGCAAATGGTGGTTGTCATGTAGTCAGCTATCCAAGAGCTTAGAAACTTCATATATTTTGTGGGATTTAATTTTGTCCTCAGGAAAAGAATTAAGCTTTTTAGTGGAAATCTTAAAAAAATACAACTAAAAGAAAGGAAAGAGAAAAACACAAAAAAAAAAGAAGAAAAAAAAACCAAAAAAAAAACCAAACAAACAAAACAAAACAAACAGAGAAAAAACCAAACACCAAAATATGGCCTGATTCAGACATGGCAGTGAAGACATGAGAATTTTTTTTTAATGTAAAATGAGAATAATTTTTCCCATTTACTTCTGTTTTCCAAATATGTGTAATCCTTTCAGAAAAGGCCTGTGTCCATCCCATGAGCCTTGTTGTATAATCTCCGTGTTCTGTCACTTCTGCGCTTGGTGACATTCTGTCCAGTGTTTGATTCTGCAGCTTTCCTATTAACAGCCCTTGATGGACTAGTTTTAGCATGTCTTTTTGAATCCCTTTATTCTTTTGATACTCAGAAAATATAAATCAGTGTGTTTCACAGGTCACTTATGTTTTGTGGGTAAAAGTACTTTGGTGTCTTTCAAGCCTTCCCTTTGAAAATTTCATTTTATATCCCCTCCTTCCTGTACTGTGAAAAAGGCTATCTGTTCCCTACTTATCTTCTCTGGGTCTTTCATGATCCTGTAAACCTCTGTCTCCCTTCTTTCTGTCCTCTGTCTTTTCATTGTTAAAAAGTGCTGGTCTGCTCCTTCTTGCCCACTGTGGAAGCTGCTTCAGAAATTTCATTGCGCCTGCTACCCTCCCATCTAGAAGCAGGGAAAATTCTGGATTGGAAGGAGCCTCTGGAGGTCATCTGAGCCCACCTGTAGCTGACAGCAGGGGTTTGGATTAAGTTATCCATTGGCCCAACAAGACAAGTCTTGAATTACTTCCAGTAAGGGAGATTCCACAACTTCTCCAGAAAACCTGTTCCAGTGTATGGTTGTTCTCACAGCGAAGAATGTTTTCCTGTAGTCTGATGAAATTGCCTTTTAAAGCAACTGATGCTCATTGCTTCTTTTCCTCTGCTGTGTCTTTGTGAAAAGAGTATCTCCAGCTTCTCTATCACCCCTTTCTAGATACTGAGAGAATGTGATTGGACTCCCTTGTCCCTTCCAGTTGAGTAAGCTGAATTCCTTTCAACGGGCATCAGCTCGGTGGCCCTTCACTGAACCATCTCTAGTTCTTCAATATCTCTTTCGAAGTGTCTCTTTTGAACTGGACACAATATTCCAAGTGTGGCCTAACAAATACCAAACAAAGCAGTGACTAACTCACCTGCTGGGTTTACTTTGGCTGCTGCAGTCAAAGCCCCAGGTTGGTTTCATTGCTGCAAGGAGAAACAGCTCAGCCAGTCAGTCCTTGGACTGCAAGTCAGGATTATTCCATCAAAATGCAAAATCCTATAAATATCTTTGGTGAATGTTATGCAATCCCTGTTGGCCCAGTCTTCCAACCTGTTGTGTAGAATATATACCTTGTTATGTCTTACCCTATTTTTTTTTTCACAGAATGTGGAGCAGAGCTTTGTGAATCAGTGGAGGCATGGAGCTATTTGTTTACATAGTAAACAAATTACTATTAGCATAGTAACAACAACAAATAATAACATCAATAATATTAATATCAATATGAATAATGTTATACCATTATTTTGCTATTATTTTAAAATTTATCATAATATCATATTTTTATTAGTTTATTTTCTATTATTTGTGGATAAAATCTGTTTTATGTTTTGTTTTCTGTTCCTTTACAGGTTATCAATACTGATATATTTGCTTTTTTGGCCAACACTATAACTGACTAGATGTTGTCACTAAAATGTCCATGCTGATTTTGAGATCTGTTTCATCAACAGCGATAGCTAGTTCACCTAGCAGGGTATTTGAAGAGTAAAAAGACCATTTTCTTCTCTGTACATATTAATTTGAATTTATTGACACTGAGGATCATCTATTATTTTATTGCCTAGTTTTTCACCTTCAAAAAAAGAAAACTGAGATATGATGTGTTTGAATAAGAAATGGTACTGTTAAAGAAAACCAAGTGTTCAGTGTTTCTGATAACACAAGAAACAGAAGTCATCAAAAGAAGTTGCATAATTTTTAGAACATACAGAAATACTCTGATTTCTACACTATTTTAGCTGCTAAAAGTATGTATGGTTTCAATGCTTATTTTAAAAATATGTTTTAAAGTGATATCTCAAGACTGAATAAGGATACAACAGTCCAGGTTCAGAAAGTCCCAACCATAATGGTTACAAAATTTCTTTATTTGACTGATTCTTAATTGTTTTATCACCACGAATATCTCATTACCTATTATCAAAGAGAGAGTACTGAACTATACGTTGTGACCAAGTACAGCCATTTCACATTATATTTCTGAAGAAAGCCTTCATCAGCTGCCCAGTCCATCTTAGATTGATGTGTCCTGAATAAATCTTTCCTGTATACTTCCTTCTGTTTCTAAAGGTGGCCAGAGGAAAAAAATGTTTTTCTTAACTGTAAAACATAGCCCTAGAACCCTGATGAATAGAATATCATCTCTTTTAGAGGAATCCATTGTGAGAAAGTTCATTGCAAATAGCTAAAGGAATGTGCAAAGAAATGTGTTGGAAAGATTCATGAACAGCTGCTCCCGTAAAAGTGCTTGTAAGTGTAGTAGTGATTAGGCTGGATATAAGGAGCAAGCTTTTCCAAACTTACTGAAGGTTGAGATGAATACTTGATATTGACATAATTTGGAAAATAAACCCTTGCTAGAGTACACAGACTGTATTTCTGAGAAGTATATGGTTAAAATAACTAGTAATGACTAGTAATGACTAGTAATGACATGACTTTATGTTTCATTTTAGGGATGTTACACCTAGGAGATTTGCACCTTGTGTCTCCATTTTTTGTTTCTGCACAGCACAACTCCATTTTTAAAATTCCCCTGTCTTGTCACAGACAGAGTTCTTCTTATTTGCTAGATATTTGTTACTTATCCTTTGGTATGCTTTCCTCTAAGAAGGGCTTCAATTCTAAAATGTTTGTTGCTGTAATTTCTGACAAGGTGTCATATTTTCTTCTTTCACTAGCAAATAATTGGAACTACAGTCTTGGTTGGTTATGGCAATTAATTCTGGAATGTAGAATGAAGAGTTCCTCTGGGTTTGGGTTTGCTTGCTTTTCTGCTTCTAGGGGAGAGGGTGGATGTGAGATCAAGAACTTTAAACTTCTACTGCCACTGAAGGAAGAGATCCTATCCTCCTTCCACCCAATTGCTATATTTCTGTATTTTCTCTGGTGTTACCACAAGTGTTTCTGGAAGGAACCAGTGTGGGTTACACCCACAAAGGCAACAATGTTAGCTGAGAGATCCAGGGCTACATTTGGTAGCAGCATCTGTTCATGCCAGCTTAAAGTGTTGACACTTTAGCTTAAACAGGCTTTATTTGCTAATATTTGCAACATCAATGAACAGCTTTTACACTTCCAAATGGCTGTATAAATGGGTAATCACACATATCTACATCACAGCAAATTCCTTGAAGGGACTGACTACACAAGTTTTGTTTTTTTGTTGTTTTTTTTTTCTTTCGCCTTTGATAGAGAAATTAAAAATTAAAAAAAAAAAAAAAGTGGTTTTACCAGTAGACCCTACAAGATTCCAAAAAGTAACATGTAATAGCTGAATTTGTTATTTTCCCCCATTAAATTACTTGACTGTTTCCCATTGAGCTACGTGGTAGTGTAGAAGTCAACTTCTCACTAAATAAAATGGTATCAGTAAGTCCTTGTTAACTGAAGAGATGGCCTGTAACTGCACATTTTAGTTAATTTTAGCAACTATTCAGACAAATTCTCACCTTCTCCCCTTCACAGATATGTTCTAATTCCCTAGGAAGAAGGCATAAAAAAGCCTGAAAATGATGTTTCCAATTAGTGTAGCTTTCTCGTATTTAAATTCTGTGTGGCTCTGCCAGATAATTGAATAAAATGTGATACATTCTTTTGATCTTTGTTGAGATGATGTAGGCTGTTAAATATTGTTTCGTTATACTGTTCATGTTGACATAGATTGTATTGTGCCACTTATAGCTTCTTTGGCTATATCTGGAATCAAGTGTTCAGCAGTGATTAATGGCAAGGATACACTGACCTACTGTTGAGCCTAAGAGCTCTCTAATCTTTGCTCCTGTTCCTTCCCTCAATTCCAGCATTAGCTAATGTGGCTTCTGTGAGCACAGCAGTTCTGGTGACTTATCATACAGCTTGTACTGCCAGCATTGTGTAGTGGTAGCATAGAGCTAATGATCATTAAATTCTCAGTTTTCTTAATTCTTGCTTATTATTGCATCTTTGACACCCTTTCTCACTCTTGCAATTTTTTATTTACTGTTTAATAGAGAAAAAGCTTTAAAACCTGTGACAGAGCCTTTTTTTAGTCCTTGCACACTGTAGAATCATTTAATATCCTTTGATATGTTCTGCCAATTAAGTGATATGTGTGTTAACATAAATATTTAATTGTTAAAAGAGAGATCACTTTGGCCTAAAGCTTTAATTGAATTAGATGCTTTTCAGATGATTGTCAAGATTAAACAGTCCATTATGAACATTTGCCACTGCAGGAGATTTCTGCTTATTGAAAGACAAAAGGGTAATTTCATCTAGTATTGCTGTAAACTGTACGGGTCCTTCATACTGATAAGGGAATTCTCCCTCTTTTAACCTTGATATGTACTGTAGTAATGAATTTATGAATCTTTAAATTCAGTCACATCATTAAAGTGAGGATATGATATTAGCACTGCCAAGTAAATTAAAAGGATGAAAATTTATCTACATAACAGCTAAAGAGATGAGAGTCAATACCAATTTGTCAATAATTACCATTGCTTTAAAAAGTAAAACTAACACAATAAAAGGAGGCAGCTATGGATCTTTATTGCATACTAAATGGAGTTTGATTCATTCCAATGACAGACTTCACATGGCAAACTGGAGTTTTAGGGAAACTAATTTTCCTTGGTACAGGGCTGCTGAAGCACCTAAATTATCACTCCCACAAAATATGCTTGTGTTAATATGGAATCCAGCTGTTTCATTATCAACCCAAAATATTTCAGGTTTGGGGCAAAATGTTCCTGTATTGCAGTTTTGCCTAATTATGTGAACATCTTCCGCAGATCAGAATCCTGTGTTTTTGATATGCTGTGGACTGTAGTCATGCATATATCTCACACTGAAAACACGTCACAGCAGTTTCCTTCAAAACATAGTACAGCTATGCATAATGCATGATAAGACTAGAGAGATGTGCAATGTGAATCAAAGTTTTAATGTCCTAGTTTTCCAGATATTATTATCTATTCACTGTGTTTTTAAAGGAGCTCTGATTAAGAATCATGTCAGCTGTGACAAGCCATAAAGCCAAGCATGACATTCAGTGAAAACTCAAAAAAAACCTCTCTGAACAAGTTTTAATATTAAACTCATTATTGGGGAACCTTGTTCTTGTTATGTCTGGAGTGGAGGACTGCATCAATAGAACCCCAGTTGCTGGCAACATTTTGTCATCAAAGCTGACATAGAGCAAAGACATTGAAAGCACAATACTTTTCCTCTCTGTGTCTGACACACCTCTCCTTACGCAAATGGTTGGTCTGTCTTTGCCCTTTTGTATTTGTTGACCAGGTCTTCAAAAAAGCAGATGCAAAATTTCTACCTCCTTTCTGTCTTGGGACATGCTCTAAAGTAGCTGAGTACCTGGCTTTACTTGAATTCATATCCACTCCCTTGGTCTGCCAAGCATCCAAATGTGAATAAAGCTGTTTGAATGTAAAATGTACAGCTCAGCTGTACATATCTGAGTGCAATCCTGGGATTGTTGGGGACTGCACATTCTCAGGCCAGCTGTTTTTTCACTTGCACAATATCAGACTACTGGAGTCTACCTGAAATTTTATACTAAATGCAGTTCTTACGTAGGCTTCACGCTTCTGGGCAGCCCAGCCACACCCTGAGTTTCTTATTGTCTGTGGTAAACAGCATGAAATAGTCAACAGTGTGACTGATGCTCAGGTTATGTCTATACAAGTGAGGGAAGTCATATCTAGAACAAAATGGAAGTGAAAATCAAACACCTTGCTACTTCTGCAGAACTACTGGAAAGCGTTTCCTCATTAATATGAGAAGTTCTCAATTTGCTGTAGGGCAAGTGCTTGCTTAAGCAGGCAGGAGGGTTTTCTCTTGTTCCTTGTTATGTGTCAAGATAGTGAAGGAGGTGCTTTTAGGGTCCCAGTCATGTAACAAGTCTCAAATGAATTATTTTAAGTACTTGGATAATTCTATTGTCATTATGTTTTCTTTAATAAAAACTATTTACTGAGAAGTATATTTTGCATGTATTTACTAAATCATAAGCAAAACTAATTTGATAATTCCTATGTATTTATAGTTGATGGTAGCTGGAGAAAAAATAGTAGTGTAAAACTGCTTTCTATACTTGGAATGGTTGAGAACTGATTCTGTTTTATTTAAGAATTTTAAGCATCATGAAAGCAGTAAGCTAGAGTGCTTTACTAGCCACTGGAAGGGAGGTGATAAATTTGTGTTGCAATATAATTTGAAAACCTAATACACAGAATGAGTTTTTACTGGGTTATGGATATCCATTGATCTCTTTTCTAGCTGTATTTCTTTAATCTAGTGGAAACAGTAAAAGGATAAAAGGACTGGTGGGAGTGTAGGAACATGAGGGTCAGTATGAGGAGCAGGTTGAAAAAGTGGGAAGAAATCAGGTCAGTGAGGGGAAATGCAAATATTTACTCACAAATATGTTGGTACAGATAGGAGAGCAAGTGCTGGAGGATACTGCAGTAAGAGGTGTTTGAAAAGACAGGTGTCTGCTAAGGAAGGCAGGAGCCTCCCCTGAACTGGAAACTGTAAATCCCCTCCCTCTGTATTGTTATAAAATTGAAATTAAGAGGGGCTCTCAGGCAAAGATATGGGAGCAGGAATAACAGCACTTTATTAGGGAAGAAACAACACTGACAAAATCAGAATATGACCTGACACCCTGTAGGTCAGGGTGTTGGTATGTTGGTAGGTAGGTAGCTACAATCGGGATTGTGGCTGCAGTCCACCTGGAGTGTCAGGTGTGGTTCTGCTGGAGCAGGGATCCTGTAGAAGGGTGTAGCCTTCCTCTGAATATCCAGTGGAAAAAGCAGCTGTTCCTCTGTGAGTTCAATGGAAAGGTTGTTCTGGTGTCCCAAAATCTCAGATTATATCCAGTTAGGAATGCTTGGCTCCTTCCTCTGGGCGAAGGATCTCACAATGGTATACTGTAATTTTTGTCAATCATCCAGTGACATTCAATAACCCATTAACAGCAGATGTCTCTCCAGAGGGAGGAGTGGTTTGTGGAAGAGATAAAGACAAACTGCCCAATTTACAGAAGGTAACTGCCACACCTCTAACAGATGGCAAATAGAATACACATTGCCTTGCAATCTGGGACAAAAATAAAGGAGCAGACTCATGTAGTGAGGAGGCATTAAGAAAACAGGCAATTCTTTATTCCTTGTTTCTCATTGGTAAAGGTGGGCTTTGAAATCATGTCTCTGTCCTTGTCAAGTGGTGTGACTGGACCTGAGGAAGAACTGACAAGAACAAGAGGGCCAAGGAAAACCTTTCCAGCTTCCCTTCCTCCTGCTGCCCTTGTCCATGCCTGCACTTACCAATGGGAGTAAAGCTGAAGGGCAAGGCATGTCCATTCAGTGGAGGAGGTCAACCTTACATATCAACAGCAGCATTGTAAGGCTGGTTTCATCAGAGAAACTGTACAGTGGCAACGGAGCTGGGCAAGACCAGCCTACAGTAGTCATTGAATCTAAGTACAGACAAGACCACATGTGACAGCCTGTAGAGAAGATTCCCCCAGGCCACTAAAAATGCCATTAACTTGGACATCTCCTTTACAGATGATCTCTGCTGTTAATGGAGAAACCAATCTTCAAAGACCATGCCTGCCCATAGCATGTGAAAGGCTGCATGGACCTGCAGTAGGATTGCTTTTGATGTCTTCTACCAATGAAGGGGGAGGCACAGTGCACAGTCTGAGTGTGCCACTTTTGCTGTCCCTCTGCACTCCTCTCCAGCATGCTGACACTCAACAAAGCACCCTAAGGGTTAGAGGGGAGGATTCAGTGAGCTGTCATTACTGGCTCCAAACTGAGTGAAAATGCTCCTACCCGGGGAATACTCTGAAAAGGAATGGCTCATGCCCTTCTTTGCCCTTCTTTCTTACACCATATTGTCCTGGGGCTGTACAGAACATCGCGAGCACACATACACTGCTTTTAGCTCAATGCAGAATCTAATGCTAACTGTCCTGCACGGTACAATTGTGAAATGTAGGGAAAACATAGGGTTTATTGTGTTCAAAATTCCAGTTAGAACTTCAGCCAGCTGAAGCAAGTGACTTCTTTGAAAATGAATTTGTGATCCTAAAGCAATCTTACATAACCACATAGAGAATTGGAGTAACCCAAGTAAAGCAAAAAACACAACTCTGAAGAGAGATGATATTTGGTGTTTACAACCATTATTCCTGCAAAGTAGATTGGTTCCACAAAGAAGGGGCTTTGTGAATACAGTTTTTGCAAATAACTGTAAAATCCTTCTTTGTTGGCATATTTGGAAGTCAGGTGAAAATTCAGCCTTAAGCAAATTTCTTCATAGCTGTGTAATAAAAAATGTCTGATAGCCTATAGATGCAATAAAGAAGCTCAGGCAGAACACTGACCTGCACTGACAGCATTTGTGTTTTTTCTAGTTACTTCTCTGCTTGTCCTGTGATTTAGTATTATGTGGGTGAGATATTTGTACTAGTACACAGGAAACACTTGAACATGGAAAATAGTACTTACTAAAATAGATAGCATTCCCAAGGGGGAAACAGCAAAATTACATGAGATTCATAGAAAAAGGAATAACTGAAATTGCCCAATTATTTAAACTGAGGTATTTTTCTATCAATATAATATCTTGCTGAGCTTGTGGAGCATAATTTAGAGTAGGCATTTTGCCTGCAGATCACGATATAAATATTTTATATGATCTCCCACACTATTAGAATAATAGAAGTAGTGTTATTTAATCCACTCCTGGCAAAGCAGATGCTTGCCAGAATGCATAAAGCACTCAAGGACCTGGTTTTGTTATCATTGAAACTGATTGGTAGAATGATTTATCTAAAGTTTGATTCCTCATTGTGGAAGTGGATTTGATTGTGCTTGTGAGACACAATTTAAGGTTGTGTTGAAGCCTCATTAAAAAAAAGTGCTTTTGATGGAAATATTAACAGTATGAGGATGAAAATAGCTCCTTAAATGTAAGCAGGTAAAGCAAGACCCATGTCTGGGATGGGAGGAGGGCTGAGAGAGACTGCATTTCTGCAAATTGTTTGATTTAGACTTAATAGAAATTGTGACCACAAAAAGTGAATTTGAATACACCTCTTAAAAAGAAGTTGCAAGCAAAGAAACTACAAGCCACAGCAGAGAGTATGCAAGTGCTGCTGTATCTTCATAGAGGTCTCAAAAAGTATGTTGCAAGTCAGCAGGGGTGGAGAAGTTCAAAGTGCAGTAAAGCTTTTCCTAAAAACACAACCTTTGCAGTGTAATTTAATGCCTCTCTTGACAGTCATTGTTTCTATTATTTTTTACTTGCAAGACGTGTTTCAGTTTTGGTATCTGATATGCCCTGACTGCAGTCCTTGGGCCTGAGGTGGTTATTTGGGTTTTGCAGGATTTAGGACAGGTTGTCCAAATACTTCTCTATCTTCCTTTTTTACAGAGTGGATGGGAGATGAGTATTGGTTGCTAATCACCACAATTTTGCACACTTGAGCAGGCTTTAGTAACCAGAATGCTAAAATCCTATGGAAAACATTTAAAGCTATGTCCTTTCCCCAAGGTGATTGTGCCTAAAGCTGATATGCATAGGGAATGATGAAAAGATGACCATTGTTTTGTGCATTTGTATGTGATATACTATGTTATTTAGCAGTTCTCCTGTCTGCTTATGCTTTGTGTTTCGTGCTTACTATAGCTTTTATTGATGTGTTTGATAACATGGCATAAGCTGCAAGGCAGAAATGTTTACTCTGTTGGGGTTTTTTTTTAACTTTTCAATGTAGATTAAAAAACTTCAGCAGCCCCTGGATGGATAAGCTTAAGCTGAAAATTTACATGTGAGTAACAAATATTATAGTGCAAATGAGCCAGACAGAGAAAAGGAAATTCAGAATAAGGGACTGCTCTGGCAGTATTAATCTGCCTCATGTGGATTGTGTGATGAATCATCCCATGTCGCCACAAGGACTGCTGCTGCTGCTGCTGCTGAGCTCTGCCAGCAAGTGGGACAATAAAAAGTGCATGGGAGAGGGGAGGGCACACACAAGGGAAGAGGAAAGGGACAAAAAAAGAACAGCTATTTAAAACTGGACATGTCAAGCCTGGTCAATAGTTCATGTTATATATAATTCAGCCAATTCATTGGGTAAATCATTTCATATGCTCCATGAAATGCAATTTGCTTCCATGGCCAAGCATGATAAAGGTTTCACAGAATTGCAGTTGGCAAAGAACTCTTCTAGGATGGTTAACTCAGTGCCTGTGAGATTGCTGAGGCATCTTGTCAGAGCATTAAATAATCACACAATGTCATGAGGGAATTTCTAATTAAGGGTCCAATTTCTCAAGGGTCTGAGTACCTGTTACAATGTGCTGAGAACCCTTAATTCCCACTGACAAGAGCTGCAGTTTAGGGTGTTCCCAGCAGGCATTTAATAGGATTTTGCCCTTACTTCATTTGGCTGGGATAAGTCCAGGCCAGTCAGGTGAAGCAACAGTAATGAAACAAGACAAGATAATGACACATAGGGTTACATTCCAGCAGGAATATTATTACTTGCAGATGACGAAACATACCCAGGTGTGAAGTCCCTGTGCAATACAGGAAAAGATATAAGGATCTTAGGGGTTAATTTTGTGCCTTTGAGAAAGACCTGCCTGTATTCATCTCATGCAAAAAGAGCTGTAAAAGGCAACATGAACCCTTTATCACCCCAGACAATTACCTTGTATGAACAAGTGACAGAATTCCCGTCCATGATTTGGTTTCCAAGAACTTTAATGATTTAAACCCCATGAGGATTGTCTGCCTTACAAAGGCAGCTTTTCATCCAATGCTGGGTAGGGGAAATGTGAGTGCTGAATTTCCCTGAACAGCATTCTTGGTGTGACGCAAGAGATAGAACAAAATTTGAGGTGGACAGATGAAGCCTTACCACTAAGGCTTTTCCCTCCTTCTTGTATACCCGCAGTTATATAAAGGAGAAAAATGTTAGATGCAGCAGAAGAGAATAAACATTGAATTTTGGCTTATTCTCAGAGATGAAGGTAGAAATAGTATTCTTTTCTTCGTCGTGTTTCTTTTCGTCGTCCTGAAGAAGTGTTACAAAAAGGACTAAATGAGTAGGGAGCAGGCATTATGTTAAGCACTTTTGGGAGAGTGAAAAGTTAAAATTAATCTTTGTGTTGTCAGGCTCTTAAGTGAGGAATCACGCATTAGACAACCTGATTTTATTTGATTTGTTGGGAAACCAGAGCTGCAGTGCTGTTTCTTGAACAGAATTACAGGCTTCATTTAAAGAGAGAGGCAAAGAGCTCACATCACTCTGGAGTAGATCAGCATAAGCATTTTCTATATCATGAGTAATGTTTACTGGAAGAAATCAAATTACTGTTACACAGACCATCTGTTTTCTTTGCATGCAATCATGTAAGTGTTTTAGGACAAGCCATCCTTTTTAATCAGTTGTAAATCTCTTATGGCAAGGCACTGTTTTCTGTAATAAAATCTATTTTTATGATAAATGTAAGAGTTTTAAATACTGGTTTCTCCTGCATAAATATAGTGTACACATTGTTCATAACATAAAAAGTAGGGGTGTACAGCATTAGTTATTATCTGTCAAGAACTTAATTTTAGGGCTTTTTGCATAGCAATTTTTGGATATTTGTTGGATCTGCAACTCATTGGTGTTCAACTATTATAGCAAATAACATAATGAGTAATACTGTCCATTTATAGCCCAAGAAGTTGATTCTTATCTACATTTAGTAAATGGAGTATAATAGGGTTTCTATTTTGTAGCATGACTCTATGATAAAAGTGATTACTGTGGAAGATGACTGTCTATTGTCTAAATTCTTACTCTTGGAAACACTGAAGAAAGCAAGGCATGGCTTATTAAAAAATAAGCCTGTGGAATGACATAATGACATTAAGGAGACCTGAATTTATGGTCCAAGAAGGAGTCAACAATAGAGTGTGATATTTACTTCATGTTTAAGGGTAGCTCATTCACAGACGTAATTGTCCCATTCATTTTAGTGGGTGTTGAATTGAGCCTACTATTTTTTTTTTAATCACTGTCAGCTGACAGCTTCCCTGATTCATGTATTGTCTTTGGGTGCTCTCGAATTCAGAGGGAGCTGAAGGTCTGCCTCTTTAGCAAAGTCTCTGATTTCAAAAGCAGCTGTGTGATTGCTTTGCCAGAATTTGCACTGTATTGCGTAAAATGACCCTGAAATAAAAGAAAGAAACAAGAACTGTAAGTAACAAAATTGGAAATTCCCTGAGCAGGTTGGCTGTCCTTCTCAATGAGGTTGGCAAGCCTGAATTTCATTTGTTCAGACACTTTCAAATCAATGCTATTTTGTCTGAATAATTAAGCTGCTTACTCAGGCTTGAAAAGTGTATGGTGCTAAATTCTTGCGCTTTTTTGGGTAAACATGAAGAGGCAAAGAGGGAGAAACAGATGGACCATGCACCTGGAAAAATTGTAGTGCCTACAGTCTGGTGCCATCCCATGGTAGTGGAAGTTTTCTGCTCAGGGAAATATCAGATGAAATGAAGTCCTATTGCAAAAGCTTCACTCAAAATCTCCACATCCTGTGTATTGCCACTTACTTTCAGTGAAAAGAAAAAAGCAGAACAAGGTAAATGGCTTACAAAATCATACAGGTGATAGAGAGTAAAAGATAAAACTAATTAGTAACAGTCTAATAATTTCAGTTGTTTGCAATTTTTCTTGTTCAAATTCAGTATTCTTTCTTTAAGAAAATTATTAAAGATGAGATAAATTTTTACTTTTTACTCCCTCTGGCTTTTCTTCTTATGTTCACCCTTCTTTTATTCTCAGGGAAGAAAACTGCAGGCAAATTAAATTATGTCATTGAATCACAGCAATTTGTTTGTTAGAATAGACTTCTGGAGGGCTCTGGAGGGTATCAACAATGTCATAGTCTAAGCAAGAAAAAATTAGATAACATCACTCACAGCCTTGTTCTGCTGAATTTGGAATATCTACAAGGCTGGAGATTTGCCAGCTTCTCCCAACAACCTATTTCTCAGACTTCCTTTTGTTCCCCTACAAGCTCATCTGGTTGTTTCTTATGTTGCTCACCAGTTTCAAATCCAGCTGAGGTCTGGCTTCCCCAGTTTCATCCATGCAGTCCAGAAGAAGGAAGTTCTGCATTGCTCCCAAGTAGCCCTCCCAACCTCGTCATCCTGTGCTGTCCATCTGCTGTGCCTGCATGACTTCCCACATGACAACCTGGGAGGTTCCAGTGCACTGGGAGAACTGTTTTCAGCAAGCAGCTTCCTCTTCTGGGCCCCTTTTGCTGTCTTGGGTTTCAGGAGACACATTTCAGTTGGAGCTGTCAAAAAAGTTGATGCAAATATTTGTTTTATATTTTTCATGTCATTCTTCCTACTCCCATCTTCATACTCCCAAATCTTTTTCAGCAAGAAATATAGAGTAAGGTGAAAGATATCAAATCTATTTCCACAAGGGATTTTTTTAGCATGATTTTTTCCTTTGCATGTAAGTAAATTTACTAAAGTATTTTGATTTTTTTTTTAAAATCTTCTGATTTTTGTTGGGTTTTTTTGTCCAGAATTTTGGAGCAGTTACCACATGGGTTCTTTAGTAGCTTCAGTGGAATAGACACTATATTTTCCAGCTGTATGGTCTGGTTTTACCAAAGAAAGATATTTTGATGTATTTACAATTGTCAAAGAAGACGGTGTCAAAGAAGACACTGGCTCTAAGAACAGTAAATGTTAACATTACTGCTTGCAAATTATCACATTTTTATTATCAAGAAACAATTCAGCAAAATTACTTAATTTGCTTAGTGGTAAAATCTGTGGTAAACTATGAATTACTGTTGTCATAGCTACACTGTATTTTGATACAGTACATTTGTTCATTGAAATGATAATAAAATAATTTGCTCTGTAGCAACTGTGATGCATATCTTAAATTACAATGAATTACTTATTGTAATGAATATTTAAAAACATAAATACAGAGCTCCTGACTCCTTTTTAAGTGCAGTAAGTAGAGAATACCGCTGTTTATTTTAGGAATTTCCTGTGTCTGCAGTGCTGATTACACTGAAGTGGGAATCAATGACAATGTGCCATATAGGAGACTTTATTTATAGTAGCTTTATAACTGATCTAAAGTGAGATGATAGATTTTGATACCTATGACCTTTAATAGAATACTCTCTGAAGAGAAGTTTCCAATTTTACCTCCAAAGTAACCCCTAGTGAAAGTCCTTTGTATTTTAGACTTTGTGAGGCAATTAAATAATGACCTATTCTCGGTTCCTTTCTCCCTCAGTTACTTCTGTATCTTGGCTATTCAGTCAAAAAAAAACCCAGAAAAATTATTCAGGGGAGCTCTACAAAGCTAGACATTTACCCATTTCTGCTTTTTATATTGTTCTTAAGTGCAGCATGTTTGGGGTTTGCATGTTTGCTTTTCTCTCCTTGGCCTATTGAGGTCCAGCAGTTGTAGAGAATATGATCTGTGCTTGTGTTCCAAAGTCTCCTCTTCCACCTATTTACCACATGTATTTTTGAAGGACACAGAGCAGGGAAGTGACATAGATGGTGACCATGTTTGGCTTTGAGCTGGTATCTCTCAGCTCACTTGGTGGTATAGGGAGGAAAAGAGGGAAACAGAAATGCTTGGTCACAGTTTTGAAATATATTTAGGTCTGAGCAGTTCATCCTTGAAGAGGAAAAGTCTATAGGTATTTTAAAAAAGCCATAACACCAGTGAATAATCTTCATTCTGGATATTCTGAAGTGAAAAAACAGTAGAAAAAACAGCTTAGAGAAGGTACAGGGAAGAGAATATGTGTAGAATGGTGAGATTGAATTAATATTTCAGAACAGGTCATTATAGTATCTGAACAGTGAGAGAGAAACTAAAAGTAAATGCATCTAACTAAATGCATCTATTTGAAATGTGATCTCTTAACCAGTAGAATTAAATCACTGAAAACTCTCCTCACACACATAATTTTTCTACAACTAAATAAGACAGTGTAAAAAATTCAGGCTCTTACTAAACCTGGAGTAATTCCTCCAGGCTGCTTATTTTTCAATCAACTCTTGGGGTTTTTATTCCTCAATATTGGCTACTATTGAAGGCAGGAAGTAAGAATTACCTGAATTATGGAAGTTATTGTTCCAGTGCCTTCATACGCCACATTTAGTCTCTTTATCCTCTCTGTCACAGGTAAAAATCTTACACCCTGAGCAAGAAAACTAAATTCACTTGGCTGTCCCATATCTCTAAGGAACCTGATGCATGAGTGGACTAGAGAAGAGACAGAGAGAAATTCTCCAAAGACCTACAGATCATCTGGCTGGCAGGGTGAGTAAATGTCCCGTCATCTCAGCCATGTGTTGTCAGGTACACAATGAGTGAGCCTGCTTTCAGCATTGTCTCAGGAATTATTTATCCACTAATTGTTGGGGAAAAGAGGATCAAAATGTGTCATGTTTCCAGGACTCTGACATTGGTGCCTCACATGCATTCAGAAGTACCAAGTGAAACACCTCCTACATTTTCAGTTTAAGCACTGAATGTGGATTTAATAAGCAGGCAGTTCTATATAGGGAGGAGGGAGTTAATGCGTGCTGTGCTGTTAAAGCCATTTTCAAATGTGGTAGGTGAAAGAGAAATATCTATTACTGAATCAGTCCAAACTCCTCATGATTCAAAAAGAGGTTCAAAAAAGGAAAGAAAGGAGGAAAACTAATTTTCCCAGTGCTGACTGTACTTAGATTGCTATGGATGCTATGGATGTGTGTCTGTGTTCTTTGCTTTTCATAAGCTAATTTTTCTTGTTTACAAAACAAAATAATAATTAAAAAATTACTTAGCTGAGAAGCAAACATGCAGTAGTCTTGTGTAATAATCAGAACCTGATTAAATTATCCCTTTTTCTTTCTGGCTTTGCCTGTTCCAAAAGGTGGTAGAAGCAGAGACTTCTAGCAGGTAGCGGGTTCTGGAGCATTTCCTCCAGTTCACAGCAGTGAGTCAGGGGCCCTGTCAAGCATCAACAACCAATTTAAGGGAATCAAGAGCCACATGTACAGAGGATGACTTATTTTTCAAAAGGATGACACAAATAGAAACAGATGAACACGGAAGAAAATATGACCTGAAGATTACCTCACAGTTCTCTGTCTGGTGGTTTTTGTCTCGACAAAAGAAATAATAAAAATGCTGTCCTCCTTCACTGGAGCAGATGATGCTTCCCCACTGTATGTGCTCCTGCACATTTCTGCACCCTGGACACTGTCCAGGCCCCATGTGCTCTGGTCCCCTCTGCTGGGGTGAAAAGCATGAGTACAGCAAACCCATCCTCCCTGCAACCCAGGCCCAGTTTAAATTTGTTCTTAGAAAGGAGAAAAACCAGCTGAATTACAGTTTTGTCTGTGTGAAGATCCACCCTGGCTAGGAACCGTAAGGCAATTTACCAAAGCCTACAACATGATAAAACAAAATAAAAGGCACTCCAGGGTTTTTCCTTCAACTCCAACTGCTCTCTTATAGGGGAAGCAAAACCTAGCAGTACAACAGTGCCTTTACAATTCATGTTAGGAGATGTGTTCAGTATATTAGGCTGTTTTTCTTAGCATATAAGCAATATTCTGACTTTGGTGAAAGTCTGCACTTTCTGACTCCACATTCTTTGAGGGCATCTGTTTAAATGCAAAGGTTGTCTGGACTTTGCCTTTTGTTCCAGTTAGAAGAAGGAGAATTTTGCTATTTTTGCTTTTTGTTGTGCTTTGGGTTACCTTGTTTTTAGTAAGTACTCCTCTGAGTGTGCTGGAAGATGACTTTGGTGCACAGAATTTTTACAGAAATCAGGTAATTCCCTTGGCCATTCTGAACCCAACAGCAACAACCAGCCCTGCTCTCTGTTTTTGGGCTCTGAAATCCAGAGGAAAAGGCGTTCAGATGCTGATGATATACTTTTGTGCTCTAGCAGCTGCTTTTTGCTTCCTTGTGGAAAAGGCAGGGGAGGAGATACAGCCTGGGGGCACAGGTTTGTCCACACTTCACAAATAACAGTGTCTTCTTCCATAATGTTATTACACTCTTGTTTTAATACAGTATCTTACTTTTTAAGTAACCACTTATCTGTCCCTTAATTTTCTATTTCATTTTATATAGTATCTGTGCAGTAGAAATGGGTTTGATGTGTTTTGACACAGTGATGTCACTCAATGAGGGCTAGTGTGACTGAGAGTAATAAAGATGTTCAGTAAGATGTCAGCAGAGCTGAAGATTAAAGTTATATATTATTTTTTAGTCTTTAAACCATTTCTATTTGCATTGCTTTAGTAGTTCACACATAAAATCAGCCTCAAATTCAAATCTTGTTGAAGCTTCATGAACATTACTTCAAGAAAATAAGACATTGGCAAATGATTAAATGTGTAATTAGAGGTTTCACATTTAATCTTGTCACTGTAGTCATTCATGGTTTATTATTTTGTCTAAGTAATGCACTTCTTTTCTAGTGGTTTTTCTTCCCTTCATTGTTGTTAGTGTCTGTATTATTACAGTAAGGAAATTTGTTACAAGGACAATACTTTTGTTCTCAGCTGCAAGATACAGAGGAGAGTTAAATCAAAGCGTAGAGATGCAATACACTTCCCACTGCAGTTGGTGGGAGAATTGTGACATGTTTACATTGTTGGGCCAGCAATGCTTTAGTGGTGAGAACAAAGGGCAGGATGTAGCCTCTGTGCTTCCCCGCTGTCATATTTAGGGCTGAAACAGGTGTCTTCAATAGCCAGTCCCAGGAAGGCTCAATAAAGACATGGAGCTGGGACACACAATCTCCCTCTGTAGTGCATGCCACAATTGGGTGGAAACCTGCAAACGCAGCAGAAACAGCCTTGAAATAGCCCTTAGCAAAGGCTGACCAGAGTCCAGTGCCTACAGGCTGTGGAGTCCGAGCCCTTCTCCAGAGGTAGGTCCCCATAGCAGGATTTTTTTGAAAGGACTCATCAGGACTTGTTCTCACTACAGCTGCCCACCAGAGATGTGGGACCTTGTGGCTTGTGTGAAACTGATGGCTCTTCCCTCCCTTTCCAAGTTGCCCAGCCATTGGGCTGTGTTATCCTCTCTCTCCTTTTTTCCAGCTGCATGAAATTTGCAACTTCACTCTGGCAGGGCTGTAGTATGTCTAGTAAAACAGTCCCAGATCCTCTTTTCTAAAATAGCTTGTAGTTCTGCTGGAAAGGCAGTGTCCACACTGCCTGAAGGTGGGAAGAGACTGGAAATGGGATTCTTCACACTCAAGTGAGTGTTCCAAGTTATGCTTGTGTAGTACAGGATATTACTTCTTCCAGCTGCACCATAGAAAATGAGCCAGATCTGAGATTTTGGGACTTGGGTGTTGTTTCAGGCTCACAAGGGCTCTCGAACTTGGAACATCTTGTTGCTGATGTGGAGTTGTTTGTGGGACTTCAAAGATAGAGTGAGAATTGAATTTTTTGGTGTCAGTTGTCATATGTAGATGTGTAAATTTTTATGTGCTCCTAACTTCCTCTCAATCAAGAACTCACTTAAAAAAATAAGATTTATTCTCTTACCAACACATGGTACTAAGAGTCTCGTTTTATAGTAAGTGTCACCTAAGTATGGTTCCCAGACTATTGCAGGATGAAATAGCTTAGATTTCATTTCAGGTTGGGAGTCTGAGTTCAAATTCATGTTAATTTGACCTAGTACTCTTAATATGAGCAGGAAAAATATGTTGTCAAATTCACTGTTTTAATCTAACTACGACTTATAGATGCACTTCACACCAACATTTAACACAGTTTAATTATGCTCTGTATTTTACATTCTCCTTACCATTGTGTAATATTATTGTGTTTCTTCATATTCTTTGTCTCATTGAAAACACTGGGGCCATTTATTTTAATCCTCTACAATAATTACAGTAGAAACTTCCAAGAAATCTTTACAAAATTGTAGCAGAATAAAAAGTGTAAAAATTATTTTTCTTGAGAAATGGTTATGTAAAAAAGGACTTCTGTTTTGTCTTTTGTCTTTAGTATGTGTCTTTGTCTTTTGAGCAAACTTTTCATTACCGTAATAGTTTTCAACTATTAGTGCTTCTTTTTCTTTGCTGTTTGTTTATTCAGGTTTTTGGTTTTCTTTTGTTTTGGGTTAGGTTTTGGGTTTTGGTTGGTTGGTTGGTGGGTTTGGTTTTGTATTTTGTTTTTCAGGTAGGCAACCAGTGAGAAAATGCTATTTCAGGAAGTTATAAGAAGCCATAACTCCAATACTACCTTTCTTAATATTTTTTGAGGCTGATATTCATGTCTTTTGAGCAGATGTGTGTTTGCTTTAGGAAAGGAGATGTTCACATTAAATTTGTGATTTTTTTTCCCCCTGAGTTATAATAGCTAGTTTAAGGTCTGGCAATCCACATGAGAAGTTCCTGTTGCTCTACTCAACCACCAGACCTTTAATTGGTTGTCTGGCATTTTTCCCTGCTATTGCAGTCCCTGTTTGAATCAGAGGTCACTCAAAATTTCATAACAGCTTTCTTCATATCTGACTAACTTAATTAGTGATTGGTTATTATCTCCTCAGAATAATCATTAAATACATGCAATAAATCCAGGCGTACAGAAGTATTGTGTTGTACCATCTTATGCTGATGATACAAAACTGGAGGGCATGACAGATACACCTGAGGGATGTGCTGCCATTCAGCAGGACCATCAAAGGCTGGAAACTTGGGCAGAGGGAACCTGATGAGGTTCAACAAGGGCCAGTGCAGGGTCCTGCACCTGGGGAGGAAAAATCCCAAATCCCAGCACAGGCTGGGGTGTGACCCACTGGAGAGCAGCTCTGCAGAGAAGGCCCTGGGAGTCTTGCTGGATGACAAGCTGGCCATGAGCCAGCAGAGCCCTTGTGGCCAGGAGGGCCAGTGGGATCCTGGGGTGCTTTGGGAAGAGTGTGGCCAGCAGGTCAAGGGAGGTGATCCTGCCCCTCTACTTGGCTCTAGTGAGGCACATCTGGAGTGCTGTGTCTGGTTCTGGGCTCCTCAGCACAAGACAAGGAGGTGATGGAGAGGCTCCAGCAGAGACCACAAAAATTATTTGAGGTCTGGAGCATCTCTCTTACGAGATACTGAGGGAGCTGGGGATCTTTAGTCTAGAAAAGAAAGGACTGGGAGAGGATCTCATGAGTGCATATAAATATCTTAAAGGAAGGAGTCAAGAGGATGATGCCAGCCTCTTTTCAGTGATTCCCAGTGACAGGATAAGGAGCAATGGCCATAAATAAAATCACAAGAAGATCCACCTCAACGTGAGGAAGAACTTTACATTAAGGGTGTCAGAGCATCCTCTGCCCAGGGAACAGACTGCTCATGGAGGTTGTGAAGTCTCCCTCTCTGGTGACATTCCAAACCCACCTGAATGCATTCCTGTGAAACCTGGTTTAAGTGACCCTGCCTTGGCAGGGGGATTGGACTGGATAATCTCCAAAGGTCCCTTCCAATTTTAACAGTTCTGTGATTCTGTGATTCACATCTTGCTGGTATTTAAAGTCTCTTGATGTAACTAATTTTATGGGTACAAATAAATAAGTGTGGTATCAGCTACCCCTTATGATGCTTGAGACTTCTAGTTTTGTGCTGTGAAGCAGAGGTAGAAGTTACCCCACAGCAAGGTGGATGGTCCTGGTGGCTTCAGTGGGTTTTTACCTTTGCATGAGTCACAGTTTAAAAATTTCAGGACTTGTCTTCCTTATGAGAAGCTTCCAGAAAAACACTGCTATGAGCTGCCATCCATAATATTTAGCTCTGTGCTTAGAAGTGAATAATTTATATTTTTGAGCCCTCATATACATGCATATTTTGACAACACTGTTTGGTTTTTTAATTTTTTAGACAAATTCCTGCTTTTCACAGTAGATTGAACAGCTTTTGCTTCTTCTGAGCCACAGAAATCTGGTGTGTAAATTCATTTGAGCTTGAGGATTACTACCCTTTTAGTGTTTATGATCAAAAGTGTTAGCAAGACCCTTGGGGCAAACTCCTTACTGGAATGAAATAGTATGGGCTATTTGAAGTCAACTGGTTGAGCCATTCCAATATACAGTAGAAAGGAAATTGGCCTCTGGTCCTTCTGCCACTGGAATGTACTGGAGTTTTTATATACAGTACTGGCATATAAAAGACTACAGAATTTGAAGGCAGAGTATATTTTCTGCTGTCTGCCCGACTCAGTATTAGAATCACAGAATCATTAATGTTGGAAAAGACATTTGAGGTCATTAAATCCAACCATTAACCCAGAACTGCCAAGTCGACCACTAAACCATGTCCCTCAGTGTCATATCTGCATGTCTTAAATACCTCCAGGGATGGTGACTTCCCTGGGCAACTTACAACAGTGTTTTCAGTGAAAAAGTGTTCCTAGTATACAGTGTAAACCTCGCCTGCTATACTTTATAGTTCTTGGGTGGTCTATAACAGAAGCCCACCAGGATATCTGCCCTGTTGGCCTTCCCTCTCAACATTTATAAACATTCAACCCATCATCAAGCTCTAGACAGTCGAAACACTTCCTATCATACACGACTACTACTACTCCTTCCTTGCCTATCCCTTCTTAGGATTTTATGGCCATTTTGTTTGGACTCCCTAAATGCTACAGTGTTACATATGCCCTATTTAAACCTCAGAGCTAGAACAGATATTTTCATTGACTAGGAAATACTGTGTGAAGTTTGAGGCCTGTAATGAAGACACAAAAAATTACAGCTGAGATCCCTGAAAATGCAAGTTCAAAACAAACTTTGCAGCTCAGATTGAAGTCCTGTTTAGGTGAAATGGTCCTTTTTTATTCTCATTGTACATAGTTTTCCATTTTTAGCATGGAAGTATTATGTTATATTACAACCATTCCTTCCGAAAACTGGGCAAAAACTGCTTTCTCTAGGTCACAAGGAAAAACAGCCACAAGGGAAATGGTGCTTATTTTCTAAAATGCATATATTCTGTTGTGTGTTGCTGAGTAGCAGGGGGCAAGCAGTTAGGAAGAGCTGATTCAGTGAGATGTTTATGTAGAGGAGAGTTAGCACTGTGAAGTGAATTAATGTGAAAATTTTTATTGCTTACTTGTTTCCAGGCTGGATTTCTCCATCGTAAGAGCCTCAAGGCACAAAAGCCTCAGGGCCCAAAGCAGACAGTTTTTCTGAGAGGGGATCATCACTTTTTTGATCACTGAGTTCTTTAGGAACTTTGATAGGTTTCACATAAAGTTCAGGATGAAGCAGAGCATGTGCAATTTGACTGGATAGGCAGAGACACGCAGGGAGCTGGGCTGCTGCCCTACACCTCTGAAAGGGCATCATGCATGATGAAGTATTCCCAGGGTGAAATATTCACAGCTGGCTTCTGCCATTTCAAGCACAAGACAACAATGCAAAAAACCTGAAGCTGTTCCTCTAGTTCGCTCCTGTTCTACTCTTCTGTACCCAGATGATATTATTATACATATAGAATAAATATATAGCATGTACTTGCTACAAAAGAATAAAATGCCATTCCCAAGAGTTGCTACAGACAGACTGTCTGGGAATTCATAGCAAGGACCAAATTTTTTGTAGTATTTTAACACACTAAGTCTGAGGACTTTTAGCAGAATGGGATGCACTCAGAGAACAAAATAAGTGATGTTAACGTTAACGATTGTGTGAAGTACCTTGAATCTCATGTCCAGATTTTCAATAAAAACCCTATTAAAAGTGTTTCACAAACATTAGTGAGTTAATCTGGACTTAGGGAGGAAGGCCAAGTTACTGGAACTTACCAAAAGGTGACAGACCATTGGATGTAACAGAAAGGCAACATTTCTCTTTCTAACCACCTAGTCCATACAAGAGAAAACTAAATTTATTTCCCACAAACCAGTAACAGCTATTTCTTCTTGCTTACCTCCCACTGCATCTACTTTGATGAAATAATTACCCTCACTCTTACTAAAATATTAGCATGAAATAATTAATATTTGCATTTAAAGCAGTGTATGTGTGAGCTTTGTAGTTAATACTGTGTTAAGGTGGAAAATGTGATTTCATTCACTGTTTTTGGCAGCCCACAGTTGTGCATAGAACTGAAGTTTATTAAGTTGCTCTTCCAATTGTGAGCAACAAAAATGTTCCTGCTTTGCAAGACATATAATAAACTTGGGTAGCATTATTTAGTATCTTTTGAGAATTGACAGCAAGATAACAATTTCTCTATGATATTTTTAAGTTTTAATATATATAATAATGTGGTTTTTTAATGCGTGTGAACTGAGACTCAAAAGGATGGCAGCTTTTTTTCTGGGGCTCATTCCTTTCTTCCTGTTAGACACTTTTTTGGAGTGGAAGGTGGAAAGTAGGTAGGGTAAATGGAAGTCCCCATAGAATTTTTGAGGCTGAATGAAAGAAAAACAATTCTGGTGAACTTCATAGGAGAAGGACTGGTTTTCTCACCGTGTGATTGCCTCTGGCAATTGTATTTAAGAGGCAGTAAAATTACCAACAAGCAAAAATAATCATTTGGAGCAATAAAGATTGGAGGTTAATGAAAATGAGAAGCAACTTAAAAAAAAATAAGGAAAGCCAGTGGGAAAGGCCAGAGTGACTGAAGCAATATTCAAGTGAAAAAATTAATTTGGGAGATGGGAAGAAAGAAAACTGGTATGATGGGACTGATAATACTTTTTTTCCCAGAATCTGGCTTTTGTTCACACAATTGGTATTTATTCACTCTTTTGTCTTTATACACATAAAAAAGCCTTCCACCAGCCTGTGTCTCAGTGTATCTGACTCCACTTAATACATTAAATTTTTCTCTATGCTTACCAAAACTTTTTGAGAAAAATACTCAAATTAAATAGTTTTTTGTTAAAGCATACAGCTCCTTAAAAAAGCAAATGAAATATTAAATATATATCTTCAGTGTTCCCTAGCCTCTTGGCTTTCTTTTTCCTCAAGCAACCCAGGACTAACCTGGGAGATCTTACTGACTTTAAATGCATTAAATATATTGATCTTGAGAAAGCTTTGGCGCCAGGCTGTCTGTAGCCTGTGTCATACTGTCAGAAAGGAAATGCTCCTGATTTTGTCTACAGAAAAAAACAAAATGAAAAACATTATCCTAGGTTCAGATTACTGTGAGAGCTGGCGAGACCAGGGGAATTGGCTAATAGCAGCAGTATTGCAATTAGCAGGGGAGAATTGGCTAAAAGCATCAATGATTCTTTTTAGCATCTCAGAAAACATTGAATGTGTAATTTTTGAAAAACCATTCATTCAGAAATAAACTATGTATTCACTATATACCTACTCACCAGGCTCAGCAACATTTTGGAGGGGATATTTTCCATATCCTTTCCTATTTATGACATCATATTCTTTCTTCATAATGAGATTCACTTGATATCAGTACAGTCTTCTTGAGTTCTGGACTAGTTTCAAGCTGTGAGTGGGTCATGTAAAGCCACTGCTGTTTATCTTTTCTATTTTGGTAAGTTGCTTGGGTTCAGTGATTTGCCCCCATGAGCCTCTTAGTGAGAGGTTAGTTATCCAAACACACTCCCCCTGCAATTACACCTCACACAAACTGTCCACCACCATCTTCTCACAGGAACTCTGAGTCAAGGCTTCAGCTACAACACAGCTTGAATCATTGTTGCTTTCTGTCATAGAGTTTAGCTAAAAGTAATGTGACTTTCTTTGGTCAGTGAAATCAATCTGGGTTCACCCAAAATAGTTAAAGTATATGACTGCTGTCCTAAGTCACTTCCTACTCCATTGAATTATGACTTTTTCCATCAGCAATTGCCTGAAGAAAGTTGTCCTTTCTCTAAGGGAACTCTAAACACCTTTAGATGCACTGCACAAACACATCCCCTTGCTGTTGTTATCCACCACCTTAACACCACACAAAACTCCCATTCCCACCAGCAGCCACCCACAATTCCCTGATCGCATCACACTCCTGTCTTCCCTGCCAAACCATAGCTGAGCTATTTTCTGCATTTTGCCATACAGAAGAACATCTTCTACCCCTGTTACCAGCAACCTTTGCACTTGCCTCTCCCTGTGCAGGTTTCATGCAGTCACAGGCACCTGCAGTCCCTGCCTCTTCCCACCTGAACATAGTGTAGAGCTGTGCAGGCAGTACCAAGAGGAGAGGCAGTGGCATGGCACCCCTCTCCTGAGTTAACCACATTGGATCTGAAGGTTAGGCATGCTTCTGGGTAGGTTTGAGGTTTGTGGGGTTAAAAAAAAAAAAAAAAAAAAAGTTGCTGTATGGATATTTATCCCTTTTTTCTTCTGAAACATTTTTGTATTACTACTCTTATAGTAGTCCAGTCCTCAGTGCAGAGATTGCAGCTGCTTTATATTTTTATTTTACTTAGGTAACATATACTTTTATATAGTATACAGTGTTGCCTGGACAATTTCCTTAGGGATCCATTTTTCTGAATGTCAGTGCCACCTTCACAGGTGCTGCTGCTTTGCTTTCATTAATTCTGATACTTGATTATCCTCCCAAAGAGGAGAAGAACCTTCCTGTATGGCCCAGGTGAAATGTCTCTTTTCGTTACAGCCAGTTCTTAGCTGGTGCCTAACAGGCAGCACTGGGATTTTTTTATGCTGTGCAGCTCTGCTCAAGTGAGACAAGCAAATGATTCTGGTAAGGTAAATCTGCATTGTAATTGAAAGTAGTGTGTGTTTCCTAGATTATATCTGATTGTTAGTTGTGGTAAATATATATGTATGTAAAACTATTCAGGTATAGTTTCCTAAAGGAAAAGTTTTACTGGAGTTGTCTGTGTTGTCCTTCAGCTTTGAAATGAGGTGTCATTAGTGCATTAGTAAGGGTAGTGCTGGGATGTATTTAAATTATTTTCTGTGGTGTGGCTGTATAGCATTCCTTCTGTGTTAAATGAAGGAAGAGGGATTGGAAGCTGTCTTTTTCTTTATTTTTCTATTAGGACAGAGGTGATTTAATTGCAGAAAACAATAGGCCTGCTTAGTCTCCCTGGCACAAGTGTCTTAGGGTAAGGTGAAGGTAGAGGGGGTTGAGATGGGGAAAGAAGAGGAGAGATTTGAAGTTGTTCAAGAATTACTTGAATGTTGGAGTCCTGGATGCTGTCTCCTCTTTGTTCAACTTGGCCTCTGCTCTTTAGTAGAAACTCAAATTAGGACCATAGGATTGGAAGGGACCTCCTAAGTAATCCTGCCTTTCCTCTTGCCAATACAGCTGCTGTAATATACAAATGTCCCAGAAGGTTGTTATAGTAGATCTTCAATTTAACAGGGCTCTTTGCCCTTTCACAGGCTGGCCATTCTGTAGTTGAGTTTCTGTGAAAATTGGATGCCTTCTAATTTTTTTTAATAAGGCAAGTCCAAAGACAGTTTATTCATATTTATTTTACTGCTGATACTGCCTTTTATCTTAAATGGTTTTGCTCTTAGTTGCATGTGGAACTTCCTTAAGTTTTATTTTTGTGAGAGTTGACAAACTTTGGTCTTTGAAATGTGTCTTTTCAGGTAAGTGAGGTGGAGAGGTAGGTTTTGTTGCTTGACAATTTCAGTTAGGTGTTCTGTGTACTTTCTTCGTTAGTTAAATTGTTCCTGTTTCAGGCTGTGTAAAACTATTACCACTCAGCATTTCAAAATTATTTTTCCAAGAGTTTCTACAGTATTGATGCTTCTTAATATAAAAACATTTATTGGTACATCTTGAGTTCTTCTATGGAGACAGAGCTTATTAAGCTTGTAGACTTGAGCTTGTTAGCTTGTAGACTTCTTTAGTAACAAGAGAGTCATCTTTCTTCCTGTGTCCATTTTGGAAGTGACCACCTTGGGCTGTCTGTATTGTCACTAGAGAGAAACAGTCCTATTTTAGTCATCCAGTTTCAATTAAAAGGAATCGCACCCTTAATCTCAGAACCATTGATGCCTAAGGTGGCTTGCATTGATGAGAATTTCTGTATTTTATCAGAATAATCTTAGTTCTTCTGAATGGCAGATTAGCTGCTGGTTTACAGTAGTAATTCCTGTTGATGTCTATGGCTGCATGGGAACCCACTAAAATACAATCTTACTACATCTCAGTTCTTAATGTATGATGTCAAATGACAAAGACAAAAGCTAAGACCTGCTCATACTAAATAGACTTATTTTTCATTTCTGAATCAGTAGCTTTGGAAGGCTCATTCTGCTCTTAATCTTGCAAAAGGTAAAGAACTTTGAACTTCCTCTAAGAGTTGAAGGTTCCCACTTCAATGTTGGCAAAACAGGAGTCTCTCAAAAATTCATTTGGTTTTTTTATGACCTCTATGAGATGTCAGACAGGGCAGTGGGACTTGGCTGCTGTCAAGGAATAGGGAGGCAGACAGAGGACACCAGACAGCATAAAACCTTCTTTTTAATTATTTTTGTAGAAAATGGTTTATTTTATCTCACCTACTAGATAATACTCAAGTCATATTATTGAGGACCTAGAGCAGCTCAAGAATTTTCATGCTTGATCAGTGCTGTGCCGACCTTGAAGAAAGTACAAAGGTGTTCAAAATGCTTGAAGCCTGGTTTTCAATCTTGCACTGAAGCCAAGGATGAGCTTGGACTTGTATCGATTTAATGTTCTCCATCAATCTTTTTTCTAAGGAGGCAACAATGTCTGTAAAGTCTCACTGAATGACAGTTACTCAGAATTATTTGTAACAGCCTGTTTGAAATGCTTCACAGCTGTCTGCAAGCCTTGTAAGTACTATATCAGGGAAGATGCCCAAAGCTAGTACAAAGCTATGAAAAGTACCTTCTCCAACATATGTCCTGGTAGTCAGTGGTGATCATAAGACATAATGAGTCGACTTGTACTTTAAAATTTGTCTAGCCTGCCACTCTTCCCCTGCCCAAAGTGGAATTCTTCACCCAGATGAATGACTGGTCCTTCATTCAAGAAATAGAAGTCCTTCAGGACTGGAGGGCAGTTCAGGCTAGGATACACTTTTCTCTTTGCTGGGGAAAGGGAAAGCATGTTCCTTCATTTGCAGACAATGTCTGTTCAGAGCTGTTTGGATACAGAGAGGGGACATGGATAAGAGGAGCAAATGCAGCTAAGACAGCCCAGAGCCTATGGGCCAAGGTGGGACAGACAATTCTGTTCTGTGGTAGGTGCATTCAAAATGCATGGAAATGCTGTTATTGCAATGAAATGTAAAGGGAATGAAATTCCATGGATGGTGTTGAAAGATCTTAAGATTAGGTATTTTGTTTTGCTTGCATCATCCTGTGTAAGTGGAGGTCACACTGATAGGTTTGTCTGCCAAGGTACAAATGAAGTGTTGTCTTGCCCCATTGTAGATATTGAAATATTGATTTGTTTACTTTTGAGGCAGAGTTGCACTTTCTGAAATAGTGATAACTTTCATCTAATTTACATGTACTGATATGATGGCTGAACATCATCTTGATGGCTTATGAATGAGCAAACCAATTGTAATGAGTCATCCTCACTCAGAAGCCACTCTGCTGTTTGACTCGGCATGCATGGGCTTTGCTGTGCAATTGGTTTTTTGGGGTCAGAGCTGATGGATGCCATCCAGAGTGTGTGTTCCCACTTAGAGGCAGCTGCCAGAGCTTTCTCATGTAACTGCAGAATTTCTTTACTTCTTTATCCTTGTTGTTCCCATAGTTGTAGAATTGAGGAATTATTTTTAGGGTAGTGTGGTTCATATAATACTATGTTTCTGCTCAATTTGTAGACCCTGTGTAGGGTCTTGTTAATTACCATCACTACCCATGTAGTCTAGAGATGTTGTACCAAATTCCTGTGAGTCTTTTCATTGTCATTCAAATCACATTTCACTATCACTTCATACCATACTTTTCACAGTCATTTTGTTGGCAGCTTACTTGAAGACTTTTAAGCCAGCTAAAAATGATGAGAGCTCATTTTGTCTTATTTGGCTGTATGAAAGCTTTATGGGTTGCTGAAGAGTAACTGTTCAGCAACTGCCAGAGAGGACTGGCAGTTCTCTTAATTCATTTATAACTTAGACTTGTGGGATTTCAGTGCTATTGTATCTTTTACCTTAGGAGTAATATCTGTTGTAATCATGAGTGTTGTAAGCATTGGAGTCTCCCAGGATCATAATGCTGGTGTTATCCATCTCTTTTCCAGTGTTACCTATATTGCAGTCCAAGCATCACTATCTACCCTTCAGAAGATCACCTTTGAGGTTTGTCTTTGATAAGACAGGCCTTGACCTTGAAGTCCATTTCCAGACCTAGAACACTGTGTTAGGAACATACTGACTTTGTTTTGCTGGATTTTAAACAACTCAGGGAAGGGAAGTTGCATTTATTAGTGAACTTGTTTGGTGTGTTTTAAAATTAGCTCTAGTCTGAGCTCTAGAATCTGAGCTAGAGTCATTCTACTGATTGTGAGTCCAACTTATAACTGCTGGTTTGTGTGATGCTGTCTTGAGCAGCAATGGTGAAATGCTTTCCTTGCTTTATGTAGATCAAGCCCTATCACGTTATTTTGTCATACCCTTTCTCCTGTGGTATGACAAAAGGGACTTCCTTCTCACCCCATGGACAAATATAACAATTTGCGCTTCTTGCTGTATTGGAATCGCCATAAATCCTACACATCCATATAAAAGCACCTGAAGGGGAAAAATTTCACACAGCAGATATCTGAAAAAGGGAATTGGTACTATCAAAACTGAAATGCACACTTCAGGGTGTACTTATGTAGGTTCTATAGTACTGCTTAATTTCAAACTTTTAGGATTTAAGCAATTTCAAATATTCTCTGCAGGTTATGTGTGTGTAAGTTCAGAATCATGTGGCTGTATACACATATGTAAAAATACAGACTAGGTATGTAAAGTGATACATCTGTTACTTGAAGATCTCCTAAGACATCCCAAGTCTGACCATGTGAGCTTCTTTCTTTAGTCCTTCAGCAGCTTCCCCACAAACAATGTGCTCTGCTTCTCTCTTGTGGACTAATTTTCTTACCTTTAAATAGTGGGAAAGGTGCTCATACTCCTCAGGCAATACTCAGACATGAACGTTGTGAAAACTAATGCAGCTATGAAAGAGGAAGGAAGCCAATCCACAGAGACATTCTTTTACAAAATAAAAGTAATAATTTCTTATTGAAAGAGATGAGGACAAGGAACTAAGATAGCTACATCAGGTGTAAAATATTTTGACTTATGATGTTTTAAGTGATGAGTTTAAGGAGATGCAATAGAAAACCTATTTGCAAAAAGATCTCCAGACATTTTCTGGAGGAGCAGTGTGGATGATTCTAGTTGAGTTCTAGGAAACCATTAGACATTTTGAAATACATAATTTTGTGCTCAAAGAAAAACAGTTCAAACAGTTTGGACAGGTCAAAATAAGTTCACGTCAAAAGGGCTGGTTTCTGTCCTGAGTCCCATTGATTACATATAAAAGATGTTGGTCAAAGTATTATAACATTACTGAAGTATTTCAGCTTTTATAAAACAGTGTGTTTGGCAGAATATTTATCGCAAAATTTCTATCCAGATCCTTGTGGTTATAAGATGAACTGTTACATGTCTAATATGAGATAACTGTTGCTAGCATATAGGCTGGTGAGACTACATGCTACTTAGATTATTTTGATTGATTTACAAATGTAAATAAGTGTTAATCCCTGTTTTTAATATATACAAACATAAAGACTTATTCTTTGAAGTGTTAGTTTGGCTATCAAAGGTAATTTAACTTTTAAACGGATTTAGTATTCATAAACTCTATCAGCTGAGAACAGTATGAATCCCTTGCTGAAAAGGTTCATTAAGAATTAATAAGAAAAATGCATTCTAAAAGTAAGTCTAATATCAAAGTAAAAGATAAGGTCTGGGTTATTTGTAGTACATGAAACTGCCATGTGTACTCTAAAGTTTGAAGGATCACCACATGAGAGACTACTTACTAAATTGCAGTATAACTATTGTTTTACACTTCCTTCCTATTTATTGTCAAAGGTTTTTTTATCTCAAGATGAATTGGAGTGTGGGACCTACCTATGAAAACTTCCAAACAAGAATAGTGCTTCCTCACTAAAATATATAAAATATATATCTGCTACTTGCTTTAATCAAGGCATCACAAGTTAGAAAATGTTAAATGCAGATTTTATCAGAGTAACATTGCAAGACTTTTGCCAGAATCTTGTTGTGATTTAATCCCAGATGTCAATTAAGCCCCACCCAGCCACTCACTAGCCCTCAGTGGCATGGGGGACAGAATTTATGAGACAAAAAAAGGCCTCACTTCAAACTT
This sequence comes from Passer domesticus, assembly GCF_036417665.1. Taxonomy (NCBI): domain Eukaryota; kingdom Metazoa; phylum Chordata; class Aves; order Passeriformes; family Passeridae; genus Passer; species Passer domesticus. Next base: position 96,667,837 of record NC_087474.1, read on the forward strand.
CTAAAGGCTGATGCAGCATAGTATATATATATGTATGTGGATTTTTGAGCCATAGAAGTCCTCAAAATGTGTATTTTTTGCTTTTAGTACAGGTAAAAGGTGTTTTCTGGGTTTTCACAATCTGCATATGTCCTTGCCTAGATCAGTCAAAGCCATATCTGCACAAACAAAAGCTGTAATATTTTTCTGTTCCTTTGGAAGACCAGTGACCAGCACTAAGGAGTATTCATTTTTTTTTTGTCAGTTCACAAGAAAAGGTGATATCTTGAGAATATGTGTACCATGCAGTGGGTAGTTAGCACCTGGCTCTTACTACATTAAATACAGCCAATACAAATGTAAAAAGACTTTTTCAACAATTCCAGGTCTTGGTGACCCTAGAGACTGTGAGAGTTTTGGTTCATAAATGTTGTTTTATGAAAAGTCCCTCTATGTTGTGTGGTCTGATCCCATACTAGTTTTTAATTTCAAACCTTTACTTTTAGAAATGCTTCTAAACAACAATCTCTGCTGAACAGAAATAGATTCACATTGCTTTGCTAGGAGGAAGAGAAACGTTGATACCTCTGCTTCATTGCAGCACCTAGAGCCACCTTTTGCTCTTAGAACTGGAAGTTCAAATCTCTTTCAGTTACTAAGGATGCCTTTGTTTCATGTTTGCACAGGATCAAATGTTGTACGATTTGTATGTCTGTGATTAGGACGCCTAAATGCTGTGGTATATTAAAAAAAATATGGTTATGAGTGGAATTTTCCAAACTGGCTGTAGCCTCATTCCTGGTGGCTTGGTGTATTGAAAGTGTTCATCCTTGTGATTCTGAAGTTCAAATATGTGATTCATATACTGCTTAGGTCATAACAGTGAGTGATTGGCTCAGTGCCAATCAACAGACCTAAAGCAAAGGAGACCTTGTTTGAGAGCAGGCTTCCAGCTCCTTTAGACCAAACAGGCAGTCTAGGGCCTTTCTCAAACTAGCCACTGCCTCTTTCCTTCCACTGAGGTAATGAGAAGCCTCAACAATTAAGATTTTTTTTTTTTAATATATAAGTTCCATTCATTCTGTCACATCTTTGCCTTTTCAATGAGCAGCTTGGGACAGGATGTTAATGTTAAAATGCATTACATTTTTCCTATAAGACCCTGAAAGAAGACATAAGGAGAAACAAGCAGATCCATTTCAACCTTAGTTAAGACAGCACTTCTTACCAAGTATGTGGACAGGTGCCATTTGGAAATAAAAGGATGGATATTGTTGATATTTTTTTTTTTTTTTTTTTTTTTTTTTTTTAACAGGTGCTATATAGGATACTTCAGGGCCTCAACAAAGTGTTCACGTTTCTATTTTTTGTTCCTATTTTGAAATACCAAGAAAAAAATTGCTCTCTTTTTCTAACTTCCCTTCTGGCATTATAATAATAAATTTCCTGGGCAACCTCTGAGATAAATGTAACAAGTGTTAGCACATAGCTATTAAATCTTCTAAGGCTGTGAAATAGCTGTTCCTGTCTGGCCATTTGCAGCCTTGTAATAGAGCATGTTTTAACTACAAAATCTATCAAAGGTATAGAAAAGTTCTCACATCCTATTTTCCCATAGTACTCCCTGTTAAGCCTCAATGTACAAGACTACATCAATGCCAGCTCTAACTCTAGATTCACATATGCACAACTGAGAGTGTAGTAGATTTTTTTTCTTCTGGTTTTGGAATAGGACTAAATTGATATGATCTTTGCTGTTCCATGCTAATTTTGATACTTGCCTAGGATGAGACCTAGAGCACAGGTGTTTTCAACCATGTTTTGTACCTGGTATTGTAAATACTTATTGGCTTTGGTTTAAGCTTAGACTTTGTTCCACATTGTGCTGTTTAAAGCCTCTTCTTTCTGTAAGATCTGTTCTGCACTTGCACACAGCACATCTTTACCACAAGCACCCAGCAACTTGTTATTTCTAGCCCATTACTCTGCATAATGCAATGCATGTGATTATGACATTTTGGAGACAGGAAACAATCTAATGCTAGTTCAAGGCTCTTCTGTTGGTGAGGTTTTTCCCTTCCATTAATTCTACTACAAAGATGATGTGATTTTCAAATACAATTTTCAATACAATGAGGATGTAGATGAGAAACTTAGTCCTGCTTTTTCTGCAAACACTGCATGCCCATTAATTACTTAAAGATCTTCCTAAAAAACATGGTCCACTAAAAATAAGTCTGTAGCAAACATGAAAATCTCTGCTAATTTTTTGTAATTGAAGTCCCTCAGACTTTGGGTTTTTTCATCCTGCACCTTCAGATTCACAGATGTTTTATTACAATACTTTAGTTCCTTAGGGCAAGCTGAACCGTTGTATTCAATGTTATCTCCCAGATTTTCTTGCTTTCCTGTTCCCTTCTCCCTTTATAATTGAGAAAAAAGATACTTGCTGCATTTCTCCAAGGGAAACTTTTATTTTAGTAATAATTCCCCTTTCAGGAAGCTTTAAAGCTACCCTTACTGTTTTGTAAAGAAGTAATGCAAGTATTACTGAAACCAAATAAAGTATTTTCCTAAATTGAATTCCTCAAGTTAGTGTTCCATTAGTAAATTGAGTAATTCCACACTACCTTTTGCCTTTTCCTAATGTGTTTTTTTAGGCTAGATTTTGTGTGGAATGGGATACTGTCGTTCCCTAAGAAAGTAATTTTATTCTTGATTTACTTTGTTGGATGAATTTCTGGAGTCCTACCATTGCACACTCTTCCCTCTTCTCCCCAGCAGTAGCTGTGTCTGCTTTAGCCAGATGTGCAGCACTGCTGCCCCTGCAGAGATCTGAGCCATCTGTCCTGTGTCAGTTGGACACACCATCATTTCTTAAATAATTAGGTGGTCTTAACAACAATTTTAAGATACCATGTTTGACGTAAGCTGCAGGGAAAATATGTTTCTGACTGTGATTTTTTTGCATTGAGTTTTGACACCCTTATAACCATAGCAGTCAATTACTTTGCCAGTGAACTTGATATTTAACAGTCCAGTGAAAGAATGAGTGTGTGCTTCTCACACGAACACAAAAGCAAGAAAAAGCCTGGCTTTTATCCACTCACTTTCCTTCCTCATTCTTCTTGAAAGGCTTAGCCCTAGAGTTACAGCCTGATTCTGCTTCAGCTGTGAGCACAAGGCCTGGGTTGGGGTTCTGTGGGATCATAAATCACAATAGCTATTTATCTTGCTCTTCTTACCTCCCTTCTAGCTGGCATGTGATGTCAGGTGTTTTACAGACCTACAACAACAGTCTCACTGATGAGCAGAGTATTTGTTTCCATCTCAAACAGGGAGAAAAATATTGGTTTCTTAGCACTGCGATGCTGCAATTTCCAGAAAAGTAATTTTGAACCATTTCAGGGAGTATAACAATGTATTAGTGCAAACTTCTTGACAAATGGTAGCTTGGGTGCTTGCAGAATAGAAGACAAAACAACACTAGATTATAAAGAACAAAATAGTGCTGATGCTGAAGTATTTTTCTGTTCTTACAAATAAATTATTTGGAAACATTTCTGGAATGGAATATATCAGTCTTGATTTTACTCCTGTGGTGTTGTGGCTCCACAGATTAAACATTGAGTATCCCTCTTGTTTATTGCAGGACTGAGCAATGAAAGAGCCTCAGTGTGGTCTGAATTGTGGTACTCATAGGAGGTAATCCCTATGACTTTCTTCTAACTTTGATGCATTTAATGTAGCTAATAAGGTGTTCTCAGTCATCTTATTTGCCCAGTATGGCCCTAAGACCTGAATAAAACCTCTAGGTGTGACTCATTATAAAGTAATACAGCAAATTAAAGCCAATGCTAGTTAGATCTCTGCTCACGTACTGTGGACAGATGGAATGTAGGAGAATAGAGATAGTGATGAAGGTAATCTCACCCTTAAAGAGTTACAGCTGCACTAATTACCAAGCATTAGGAACAGGCCTGCCCTTAATAGGCCACAGCTAGGTCCAGTTAGGATGGGTGTTATAAAGAGAAATTGGCTGGCCAAGAAGTTGGTTAGAGTTTGTTAGCTGTGCTGTGAGGAGCTGCCCGTGAGAAATCACCAAGAAGGTATGGAATTTTTGAGATAAGAAAACAACAACATAAAGCCTCACTCTTAAGATCTCTTGTTCCAATCTCCCTGCTCAAGCAGAGAGTGTAAGAGCAGGTTACCAGACCTGCTCACACCTTAAAGCAGGACAGGATGCTGTTGGAGTTTTTTGCCATGAGGGTACACTGCTGGCTTGTGGTTCACCATTCCCCCAGGGCTGTCCTCTGCAAATCCACTTTCCAGATGCTTTGTCTCCAGCAGGTACTGGTGGGCTTATGCCTCTGCAGATGCAGGACTTTATGCCCTGCCTTGTTGAGGTTAATTAGATTACTCTCTATCCACGTCCTGCTGAATGGCAGCACATTCCTGCTGAATGGCATAGACTAATACCATCTGGTGTATCAGATACTCCTTCCAGTTTTGTACTGTCCACAGACTTCCTGAGAGTACACTGAGTTTTGTTATCTGGGTTATTACAGAAGATGTTGACTCTATTGGCTCCAGGGGTACATGGCTAGTGGCATTCCTCCTGCTGGGCTTTGTGCCGCTCTCTGGGTCTGGCAGCTCCGCCAGTTTTCCGCCTACCCCACTGCCTCTTTACCTAACCCACTCCTTGTCAATGTGTCTAAGGATGTTATGGGGGACTGTGTCAAAAACCGTACTATGGTCAAGGTAAACAACATCCACTGCTCAAATAAAATCCACTGAACTGGTCACCTCACAGAAGGTGATGAGATGCTCAGCACAATTTCCTCTGTGTAAATATAGGCTTGCTACCTTCCTGCCCTTTGTCTCTTTGGAAATGGTTTCCAAGATGTTGCTGTGTCACCTTCCCAGGGACTCAGGTGAAGCTGACTAGCCTGAGCCCAACTCCACTCCCAAGTGTGTTAAATATTTCCTCTTCTATGCAGATAACACCAACTGTTTTGACATAAGAGTAGTAATAACCATCAAGTATTTAGGTGTAGAGACTCATGTTTTTCTAGCTAGATGATTCTGCTCTGAGACACAGCACTGTGGACCAGTCTGGTTTGGCAGCAAGTAGGCACTCCACCAAGGGGAATTATGCCTGTTCCTAGCATTTGCCAGCATATATGAGAAGCAGGCAGATTTCATCAGTGATAAAAGGTACCATTCATGTCTTCATTATGGCATGTTCCTCTTCCAAGAGAATAAAACAGTAACAGGTTGTTCTGACACTCTGGCCCTATGTGTTGTTACCTCTAAGCATGCAGGTTATCTCTGCTACAGAGATGAAAATGGGTCAGTGAGGTTTCTTTTTCCTCTTTGTTTCTGGCTCTCACATCTCAGTCTTGAATGTTTTTTGCAACTGTAATTGGTAAGTTGATGTATTTGAAGGAAACTTCCCTTCAGGATGAGCATTGCGCCTCATTATAATTCATTTCTAGCCCATTGCAGCTGTTCCTTGTCTCAAAAATATGGAATTTAGTAGTCTTCTGGTGAATTGTGCCTCTTGTACAATGAGGGGCATGTGGGGGTGGGGAGAAGCTTTTAAAAGCAGCTATTTCATCCGTGCTCACAGTTTTACCACAGCAGCATGCTGCAGCATAAAATTTAAGAGGTCAGTAAACAACTAGGCAGTAACTAAGCAATTTAAACAAAAGCTTCTCCTCAGTATTTGATGATTGGAGGGAGAGGAGGAGAATCAGGATTCTATTGTTTAATGTGCTACCACAGTTGCTCCATTTCTAAAGAGTTGTGTTTAATAAGTGTAGTAACTCTTGCATTAAAATAGCTAGCTTTTTTTCCCAGATCGTTGTTGAATTTCTTTTTTGAAATTGATTGTTGACTCATTGCCGCTAATGAGTTCTGTATCCTCCAACAAATGTAAAAAATTGTGTCTGCACTGGGGAATTTACAACTGATTTGGTTATGCCCCACTTTTTAACAATTAGCATCAGGAAGATCTATGATCTCCATGCAACTAATGAAGATACTGATTAATATTATTTTTCTCTTTAAGGCCTTTATGTGCTCTTTTCCTGACCTATAAATATTTTACAGTATCCAGTCTGATAAAACTTGCTTTCATTAGGGGAACACTGCTAATAAAATGATGTGGCTTATCTTATATATAAAAAAAAATCCTGCATGTTAATTATTAGACACATAATTGTCTTGTTTGTCTGTACTACATGGTCAAGACTTTATTGGATAATGCTATAATTGTCTAACAGATGGATGGTAGATTAACAAAGTACAAGGATCTGAATTCATCTATTTGTCTCTCTCTACAGTGATGAATTTCTAGTTGATCTTTAACCATATTTGAGTAAAATTTAAAAAATCAGTTTCATATTCTGATTATAATTTAATCAGTTGGGTAATTTTTCTATAATAAATGAATTCATACCAATAATAGATTTGAATTTTGGCATAACAGACCATATTTGCTTTTTGTGATTTGGATAGAAAGACTAGCAAACATCATGGACTAAAGTAAATATCACTGGCTTTGGAAACAATCATGGAAACTGTTCCCAGTGAAACTGAAAATTCAGTGATGTTTGACTCTGAGGATTCTGGTCTGACCCTTACCTGCTGTTTCACAGTCCTGCAAACACACATTGGTGTGCATGTTTAGGGATTTGTGGCAGCATCTGCTACAGCAGGGCTGAACTTGGAGACGGCACCAGGACAGAAGAGATGAGGGGCTCGGTCAGGGCAGGCACTGCAGCGGCAGCACCACACCCAGCCAGTGACAATTCACAGCCCTCACAATATCCTACAGCACACCAGTCTTCATCTTCTCCCCCAGGGAGCACCGTGGGACCCTGTGCAGAGGGGCTAGTCAGTAATTTGGGACAGGTTCAGAGGCACTGATTTCAATTACCTTTTTCAGCTCTTGATTTTAAGAGAACAATTTTGCTGCCAAGTTGCTCAGGAGAGTAGTTAAAGCTTTTGTTTTATTTCACATATTTGTATGTGAATGCACACATACATGTAGCCATGATATTTTCTGAAAAATCTTTTTGCCGGGATTTTTCTCCTGAGAAGCTGAGGAGCTTCAGGAAAGAAATGTAAACAATAACTCTCTGCTGCTGTGGAGTGCAACAAGTGCACCTGTGATTGGGGCATGTTTGTTGTTTCTAATTAATGGCCAATCACAGCTGGCTCAGACTCTCTGAGAGTCACAAGCCTTTGTTATCATTCCTCTCCTGCTCTTTCTAGCCTTCTGATGGTTCTTTTCTCTCTATTCTTTTTAGTATAGTTTTTAGTATATAATTTTAATATAATATATAGCATAATATAATAAATCAACCTTCTGAAACATGGAGTCAAGATTCTCCTCTTCTCACTTGTCCCGGCACCCTGGAACACAACCATACACTCATCTGTATTTGTGTGTGTATATACACACTTTAAGTTTCATACTTGCTGTTGTCTCTAATGATTTTTGTTATATGATTGAAAAAAGCAAAATTATGTACTTTTCAGGGCAGGAGGAGGTTATTTTCAAAATACCTTTAACGTTGGAACTTGTTGGCTCTTAACATGTGCTATTTACAGTCTTTGTACTTCTAGTTTGCACAGAATTATACAGGTGTGGGGGGTTGACATGGGTCAACAGCCACCCAGCTGCTTGCCCATTCTCCACTCCTGCAGAATGGGGAGAAAATAGAAGGGAGGCAAGAAGACTCCTGGATATGGAAAATGGCAGTTTAATAGGGAAAGTGAAAGCTGTGTTTACACCCATAGCAAGAGGAGGAGTTAATCCACTACTTGCCATTGCTGGGCACGTCTGTCCACTTCATGAGAAGCAGAGCCTCAGCATGTATAACATCTGCTCAGGAGGAAAATTCCCACAACTATGAATGCATGCATGTGCCTTTTGTCCTGCGTTCTATGTGCTTCTGTTCCTGAGTTCATTAAGGCACACACTGAATTATTTCATTCTTCTATACTTTCTACCTGAGTTCTTGACAGAAGGCATTCCTAGGAATGGGCTTGGCTTTCCCCAGGAGAGGAGGAACCCATGCTGCTTTTCCAAGCTATTTCCTTATATGCGCTATGAGACCTTTGTGTTCTCACCGTATCTAAGCACTTCTTCGGGGTAGCTGTTTGGATGTCTCCTCCAGCAGCCTGAAGTTTTATACTTAAACAGCACTGAAACCTATGATTTGTGAGTTGAAGCTGAAGAGAGGAAGTATAATATGCCTTTTTCAGGCATCTGTTTCTAAAAGAAATATAGCAGTGGTCTAGGAAGGTAGATGTCATTTGTCAAGGCTTGGGAGTTCCCAACCCAGAGCAGAAGTTAGGGGGAATTGGGGTCCCACCAAAAGTAGTTTGAATATCCCTATCTTGTCCTCACTTATAATTGCTTACAAAGCAGTTTTCCTGTATGCAAACAAGATTCTTTGAAAGAAGGCCGTACAAAAACCATTTCTTTCCAAGTGTGGTTCAGCCTCTAATGGGGATAGAAGAGGGTGGTGGTCTCTTTCAGCAGCTTGGTGCTGCTGCTGCATTGGTAACACCTATCCATTGGGAACCAGGCAAATGTAGTTTCAAGTAAAATATACCAGCTGCAGATAGATGTTTTGTCTTTGACAATTGCTTCAATCTGTTCCTCTTGCGCTAATTTTCTTTGAACAGACTAGGGAGCACTACAGAGATTGCCAGGAGGTTTAGCTTTTGGCATGGTCTGGAAGCTGGGGAATTTCCCTGAGGCCTCTGGAAGCAGCTTACTTCAAGGAGATGAGCCCTTGGAGCAGGATTCAACTTTTCCTTGTGAAGCACTCCAACTCCTCAAAGGAGTGAAGATTGCTGCACTGACAATTCTTAATTTCTGTGTGATGATAATGCACTTGCTGCTGTGTGCCTTGGATGCTAATTGCATGACTGTTGGACTCACTTGAACTAGCTAATCACAGCAAATCCAGAACTAATGGTGATTATGCTTTGGATGGGTCTGATACCTATTTAAATATTGTTTCTTCACTTAAGGAGGGTACCTCATGTTAAAATAGACCTACAGAATTGCTCTAACCAAGTCCTGAAGTAGGAGGCCTAGGAGAAGAGAGGATGTGTAAGCGTTGCAAAGGTTTTTTCAGGCATGAGACTGAAGGGAAAGGGTACAGCTCTAAAGGCTAAAGTTAAATCCTTTGAAAGACTGAAATGTTTGTTGACTGAAGGGCGGGCTGAGCATGAAGGAGTTGTGGATAGGGCAGCTGTGACCTGCCAAGGCACATGAAGTTGCTAGCAGGGAAGGTGCTTGCTTATATGGAGGAGAGGCTACTTAGTGTTTCTTTGTGTTAATTCAAATGCAAGAATGAGGGGGTTTTAAGCAAATATGGTTATGCAACTACTGGTGAACAAATCTGTACAATGCCTTTCTTCAAAAAGCCTTTTTTGGCCTGGGTGTGGAGTACCATGCTGGGTGGCTGTAATGTGATCACTGCAGCTCTGTCCCCATGGCCAGCACACTGATGGCATGCCGCATCTACTGTGTGTGGCAGGAAAACCCTGTAAGGAAACTCAATACAAAGAGAACAACAATAGCTGGTCTTTGTGGCTGCAGGGGCATGTGTTTTGCTGTTGCGAGGCTGTACAGGGATAAATAAGGTGACAACCTGTTCAAACTATGCAGCTGCATGAACTCTTTTCATGCTGCATCTGATGCCAAGCCTTTTTGGTGGAATGGCCAAGGTCAGAAGCATTGTGAGGGTTCCTGAAATGCCATGTGGCTTTCACATATCCTGAGTGGCAGGCATGGTGTTTCATGTCACATTTCCAGGGGCAGGGTGTCCCTCCACTGAGGAGAGCTTCTTCTTGTTATGCAGATGACTTTTGGCAAAACAACTCAGTGGAAGTGGATCCATGTTAAGCAAGTAGTTCAGAAAAAGGAATATCTAATTTTTATACTGATTATACAGAAGATAATCTGAAAATGAGCTTATGTACAGGCTTTCCATGATTATAAAAATACTGGCTCTAATGGGAGGTGAGGGTGTTACTTTAGTGCCATAAGTTCTTGTTTTGTGGAAGGAAGCTTCACAGGCATCAAACAAAACAATCTGGTGCTTCAAAATAACATCCACAGTAACTGTGGTAGCCAGATTTATTTATTTTTTGCATTTATTTTTAACCTGAAATTCAGGAAAAAATAGGTTGTCTGTGAAAAGAATCACTGGCGTTCTCTTCTTCTCCATCCAGCTCGGTGGCTTTTCCCTGCCCAAGCAGAGTGTACACAGCACATCATAAGCAGGTAATTATTGCCAAGAGTTTCAGATTGTTCAGTTTAGCCCAAAGGGATGAATGTTGCTGTAAAATTGGTCCCCTTCACTGTAAGGCAGTGTTATCATTAGCGTTCATTAACTTTGCTTTTTCTCAGATGCTCTGACATTTCTTTTCCACCTGCTGTTGAGAAGAGAGCTGAACATATTTTTCCTGCTCACTGCCATGCTGAGTCTGACTACTGACAATATAAGGTCTTTTGCAAGTTATTAAGATCTTTAATTTCCTTTCCCACCCTCAATTTTTCAAATTTGTACATCTGTGTTGGCCCTGGTTAGTACAATCTCTGTTCCAGAATTTCTCATGTATGACAAGAAGGAGGAGGAGAAATTAAGCAAAGCCTAGAACAGTATAATGAGTGATTTTCTTCATTGGTACAAATATTATTTTTTTAGTTTCATGACAGTCTGTGAGGGGTGGGAGGTCCTTGGGGCCCTTAGAGCCTCACCTCAAACACATTTAAACTTTTCACTGTTCAGAGTTTGCTATTAAAGCACGTCTGTTTCACTCCCACTGTGGGTGGGATTTGAGGAGGAAGGACTTAACCACCCGAGTGCTTCAGGGAACAAGCAGACTGTATGATGTTGAATATTGCTATCTGATGAAGAGATAAATCATTCAATGCAGACACAATTTCCTGTTTTTCTCCCATGTACAACACAATGCACGCTCTAGCATGGCCAAATGGTTCTGACCTGTTAATGTAAACTGCTTTTTACAGTTATGTACCTTGTACTGTCATTGCTATTTGAAGCTTCTATGTGCCTGTGATGTACAGAAGAGTTAAAGCCTTTGTATAAAGATGAAGTTTATAGCTTGCTTTCCTCTTGATATTGGTCATACTAATTATCCTTCAGTTCCCCAGGGCCGTTTGAAATAACTAAAGGGCATAAGAGGGTTCAGTTTTAATTATGCAAAAATTGTTTCTCTTTTAATGATGATCTGATGCTTGAATAATTGTAGATTAGGGATTGAATAGGAGAATATGCCTTACTTTGTTGTATTGCAGCTATAACTGGTAGTCTGAGGAGACCGAGGTTCTGTCCAAGTTAAGGAGGATAAGTAGATATGTGGAAGTTTCAGCGCTCCAACAGTCATTGAGGACAGAATAGGAAGTGAACATAGAAAAGTACTATATGTATCTCTGTAAAGCCATAAACATTAACCTTTACTCTCTTCTGAGCCTTAAGACTTGGTTTAACGACTGGCAGTTGGAAATTGGTTTGCTCAGTTTTGCCTCTATCTTGCCTTGTAGTTTAGGAGGGATGCTGCTGATACAGTTCTCCCAATGGCTCTCCAAACCACTCACCCCTTTCCCTCCCCTGTGGTGGAACAGAAAGGAGAACTGGAGGCACAAAAAGTTAAAACCACTATTGTTGAGATGAGAACAATTTGCTGGAAACAGCAGTGAGAAAAAAACAATAAACTGAAACAGCAGCAATACTAATGGCAGAGGGTGCGAGGAAGATCTGAAGAACTCGCACAGAAACACCCCCAACAACAGACAATACCTGACCACTCCCTCTGCCACACAACACCCAGGCAGAAGGAAACCAACTCCCTGGAAGATATTCCCTTCCTACTGCCCCAGAAAATGATGTGAGGTGATGCAGAATAACCTCTGTCCTAGCTATGCTCCCTCCTGGCTACTGTAAAAATTAACCCTGTCCTGGCTGCAACCGGGATAGTTGCTTCTTAAGTTCCTCTGCAGAAACCCCATTATCAAACTTATTGTTCTCAGTATGAAAATCCATTTTAATGGCTGCTTGCTAATGCTTCTGCTCTTGCAAATCTTCAGGTTTCATTTGCTTCTATGAATAAACATTAAATATGCAATTATGGCATTGTGGACTTTGTAGATCTCAGATTTCCATCTTCATCTCTGAACTTCAAGACTTCAACTTTCTGTAGTATTATAATTTTAAAGAAGTGGAATACCCTGCTGCCTGCTCTCTCAGTGCTTGGAGGAAAGAGGAAGAGAAGATATATTGCTTATCTTTGACTTAATGGATGCAAAGCCAGTTCAGGAGTCTGAATATTTGCTGAATCACTTGTGTGTTACCTCTTAAGTCAAACTGAGTGGATCTCAGTTTTGGCTCAGAAAAATTCCAGGACGCTCCTATTTGTGGAAGTGTGGAGGGAGGGTTTCTTGATTTATTTTTGTTTGTTTGTTTTCACAAACAATATCAGGATTATGACAATGTTCCCTTCTTCTGAGCTGCATAAGGCATTAGCTGAAATAATGTTTACCCCTGAAAGATTTGAATCTCTCTGTCTTTTGTCTATGGACTTCAAGGATGGGACAGCTTTCCAGTTCTGCAGCTCTGTCACACAAAGCTGAGATAGTTATCAAGTAAGCAAGTGTTTATGTTGTCTGAAAGACTGAAGGTTTTGATTGACATATCTGTTCCAGTGAATGTATAATAGCAAAACTAACAATTCTGTCTTAAGTTTTATGCCACTCAAGAAAAACTGATGTGCTAGCAGTGAGATTTCTCCTGGGATGTAATGGGTTTAATTTATCTATGACTAAGGAAATGCTCTATGCAATAGGATATTGGTTAAAATGGAGTGTTTGGTGCTTTATACTTCTGTATTTATATGGATCTTTTATATCTTTCTAAGAGCTTAAACCTGTATATTTAATATTAGATTTGTTATAAACTTGCATTTGAGATGAATGCAAAGACCTTGTGAGGTTTGTGCTTTCATGCTTGCTTTTGTTCGATGGTCAAGCCAAGAAATGTTATGCAGCCTTACAATTGACTCTCTTTGCAGGGACAGTCATGAAATCTAGGGAAAATGTGAGAGCTCTCTCACTTGCAGTCTTTCACCACCAGCCAGAGTTACAGGACATCTTAAGCTGCTGTAACACATTCCTTGTTTTTGTGTGGATCCAGATAAGGGCAGGATAGCTTATGGGACAAAAGGTGGCTTAGATCCATGTTGCATTAAGCACAAAGGCATGAACTTTACAGTAACAATAATTTTATTACATCTTAAAGATGTAATTGGACAGCTTGTCTAAGGCATGCTTTACCTAGAAGGACAGAAAATATGACTTCATGATAAACCTGCAAACATTAATCTTCAATTTGTATTTCAGAATATACTGTTATAAGGAAAATGCCCAGAGTAACTCTTTGTAAATGAGAAGTTGCCTTAATCCTCAATTCCAAAGTGTAACTGTTGAATTACTGGTGAAATGTTTTGCTGTCAAGGCTTGTTGTATAGAAGTTGTCCATTTTCTGAAGAGCCTTTAATAGCTTTCCTGATTTTTAGATCATTCTGATTCTAAATTGTGCATGCTCAGACAGAATATTGGGATGGGTAAATCCAAGTCATTTCTCAGTCAGAGTCATCCAGAACAAAAGGACCCTTTTATTTTGTTTTTTGGGGAAGATGTTGAATGGTAACTCTGAATCAGTTTGGACTACTCTATAAGCCTGAATTATCTTTGAACTGGCTTCCATGCACTGGGAAGCTGAAAATAGATTTACACAAGAGGATACAGCAAAGCTGATGTGAGTATTGGAACAAAGAACCACTTAAGGTTCATATTTGTGCTCACGGAATGGCGTTCTCAATTTCAGTTAAGTATTTTTGTTTCATGGAGATGTTACAGAGGTTTCTTCAACCACATCCCCACTGTTCTGCAATTTGGCACTCAATTGATGCAAGAGTCTCCTAATTATCTGTGGTGGAAGGACAGCGACATCGATGGCAGTGGAAAGCAAATACAGATAATACAAATCGCATGAAAATCATGCTATAGATGTGTAACTTTTATTTACACTGAGATGAGATGTCAGAGAGCTAATCCTCGCTTGAGCCACTTGGACACTGGCTGTGTGAGCCCGGTTCTGTGTGTTCTGAGTCCAGGCTGGCTATGCCTGGAGCCAGCACAGATGCCTCTGTACCCGTAGCCTGAGTAGTCCAGTACCTGAATACTCTGCCTGTGGCTTGTGGTAAACTCAGCTTGCTGAGTTTGATGCAAACATATTTTCTCAAACTGTACCAGGTCCTTTTGCAATATGTTTTTGCTCTCGGCTGAGTGTTTTTAACCCACTTGTTAGCCTATAAAACCTTTCCTCTTCGGTAGAAGATTTCCTGTCTTTGAATAGAAATTTGTGGCTTTTCAAGAATGCCATGGCATTGCTTTCTACAGGATGGTGATATCCTAATATTTCAGTTTTGGATAGATATGACTGTATATAAGTACTGTTTGGAGGAAACTGAGGAAACAAACCCATGAACAATGTTTTCAGATTGTGTAGGAAAGTTAATAAAATAAAATACATTGGAGAGATGTCAGAAAAGTAAATTAGATCAATAAGAACTGATTGCTTTTTAAAAATTTTCTGAATTTCCCATTTTAGTTGGATGTGAACATACTTGTTCATCAAATTGTAATTAATAATATGTAGATCCCCATAGATGATATTAGTAGAATAAGATAAGTCTTCTAAACTCAGGAAAACAAAAGCAGTCTTTTACTGATAAACTACGGCCAAACAAGAATTGGCTGTGATCATGAGTATGTGTCTTTCTGTAGTGTTAAATATTCCATATAGATTCCAGACTGGAGTGAACTGCAATGTGGGATGGAGAGGATGCATCCCTGCTTCCCAGCATCTGCTGCAAACTGCTGGATTACTGCCCCACATAGGCATCCTCTGACCACTACAGCCACTTTTTACTGTTTCATTTTTTTCTCAGAGTAAGCTGACTTCCACCACAGTTTTGGAGCAGATGAATGGTAGTTTGCATGATGCTCGGAGTGGTCTCTCCCTCGCTTGTAGAAGTAATGGCCTTTCCACAGTTAGATAAGCTGGGGTAAGATTTTAGCATAAGTAAGGCACAGGCTATGTCTGTGCCTTTGAACTGCAGCAAATGTCCATCTGTTGTTTGAAGGCCATTTGGAATGCTTACCCCTTGCCAAATCCTGTTGTCTTTGAAGTTCATGGGAGTCTTGCCACTGACTCCAGTTGGGATAGAATCTAGATGACCACATTGCTGTTTGCCTTTTTTTTCTCGTCATTTTTATGTGAACACTAACAGACTGATCTACATATGATCAGGGCTAGATGAGGGAAGATGGAATTTGCAAGCAAAATATCTCTCTGGCCTAGTGGTGGAGAATATTCTAGTTCACTGATTTTAAGAGGTTAAGTTTTGATGATGTTGTCTTTTCTAATTCCCTTTTAGGAATCATTTACTGGTGGTATGTCTTGACAAAAGGAGATTTAATTACATGAACTTGGACATCATACCAATTATTTAAAAATCAATTATTCATAGAGTGCTGCTTTCCTGAACAGTGAAGAAATACTTACCCTTGTTAGGAAAGGCAGATGAATGACTCCAGACACTCATTATAGTCAGTGGTTGCATGAAATATTTAATCTTTTGATAAAATACAGTTCCACACTTGTGGAATTTATTATGTTTTATTTCTGGGTCACTTACATACTTGTCATGTGTAGTATGCTCTTAAGCATCTGCTTAAGTATTGCTTGCTCTTAATATTTTCAGGAGCTGTAGATTTCAGTATTATACCATATGCTGCCATGGAGAGGATTATACTGTCAGCCTTGTGTCAGAGTAGCATGGAATTGCAGTCTGATGTATAATTAGAAGGATATATTCAGGAATGTTTCTTAGGTGACTGAATTTATATTGATTATTCAGAAGAAGTGCACATCAAATTACAGACTTTGCATCTATGTCAGAAGCATAGATACACTTCAAATGCCACAGGCTGGTAGGACACCAAAAAAAATAAGAGAGGATGAGCAGAAATGGATGCAGACCAGATCAAGTGCTCAGAACAGATTAGGGAGAGGTGTTTTGTGCAAAGTGATTTTGTGCTTAGTGGCTCCTCGTCTTTCTTAGTGCCAGACTGTTCCTGTCACACAGATTAGAGATGGCTGGAGGGAGGATTCAGAGAGCTCTGAAAGGCCTTTGCAGCAGCAAGCACCTATGAGACACAGCAGCGTCTCCTCGGTGCTGGGATAAGCAAGGAGAGGCGGGTTTCATAGAGTATATTTTGCAGACGGGAAGACACTACACTGTTCTGGTACATGCCAGATTTATCCATGGTGGGATACATCAAAGCAGCCCTAGAGCTTCAGGAAAACTGGCCCTGTTAGCTGCTGCAGCTATGGTGCCGGACAAGGAGGATGAAAGGGTCTAAATTGCCCAAAATAAAGGCTGCTTCTCTTTCTGCTGAGTGAAGAAAAAACCATGGCTGAAAAGTCTCCCTTTTGCCTTTACTTTTTTCAACCCATAAATGTAATTGATAATAAATAATGTGGGTTTTCTCCAGAATCTCCAGCTGTTGTTTTAAGGATACCTTGTGTTTATAGGCTCATATTGGAAACCTAATAGATAATGTGAAATAGATGTCTCCATGTTGTGTGAAACTCTAGCTTATTGTTTAGCGTCCTGCAGAATTTAACATGAGACCGAAATGTACTTCCAAGTGCTGTAGTCCAATGCCTTGGGGTCTGTATCTTGCCAGAGAGATGCAAATCCCTGTAACTGAAGAGCTTGTTCTTACATTTCTTCTACCAGATGCAAAATATGAGTTTCAGGTGTTTATCAATGTACAGTTTAACCAAGAAGGAAACAT
This sequence comes from Passer domesticus, assembly GCF_036417665.1. Lineage (NCBI taxonomy): Eukaryota > Metazoa > Chordata > Aves > Passeriformes > Passeridae > Passer > Passer domesticus. Next base: position 96,684,794 of record NC_087474.1, read on the forward strand.
ATGTCTTGCAGAGGAATTGTAAATGTAGAAACAATAACTATTACTAATTTACAATGGATTGTTTATATCAGATGTGTTGTCAGAATCTTGCTTGACTTTTGTATCACTGTGAAGCTGTAGAACTCACTGGAGTTTCTGATTTGCTTCTATCTGTAAAGTTGTATGTAAGAATGAGCACAGGGCCTGTTATGGTTGCCCTTTGCAGCTACTAAATATTGTATATGAAGTGCTATTTTGAGTAGTCCCTTAATTATTTAAAGCTAAACATGGTTTCTCCTTATTACATACGAGATTTGTGAATAGCAAAGGCTAAAGTATAGACAATACTTTTGCCAAATCTATTTATTTTTTGCAGTAATCTGCTAAAATCAGATGTATTTGAGAAGTCATTTAGGTAAGATTTCTCTTAGATAAAAGCTAGTTATTTTAACAGGGATTTATGAGTGACCATTTTAGACCAGCTTTGTGGCCTGTAACATTCAGTGTCCTGTCACTGCTCTTAGCTGCTCAGATTTTTTTCCAAGGTAGGTTTAATAAATTTATCTATAGAATTGAGATTTTTTTAATAGTGTAGTTAAAGTTAATTAATCAAAGTAATCTCATCAGTTCTCTTTTATCTCCATATAGTGCTGATGAATTTGAACTGTGGTTTAAGCTGATGAAGTTACATGTAAATAACCCTGTTTCTGTTTATTGGAAATGTACACTTGAAAAACTGAAAAAAACCCCTATTATAAATATACAAACTATTGAAGCACCAACTGAGGTTTTTTGCATGTGAGACACCTACATGCAAAAAATCCTGGTATTTTAATGCTGAGAAATCTGGGTTTGTTCAGTCTGGACAAGAGACAGCTTCAGGGGGACCTGAAGGGGGCTACAAAAGAGGGAGGGAGATTTTTTACAGGGGCATGTAGTGTGAGGATGAGGAGGAATGGCATCATACTGGCAGAGGGTTGGTTTAGATTAGATACACTACAGAAATTTTTTTTGCAGTGAGGATAGTGAGACACTGGAACAGGTGACGCAGAGAAGTGGTAGATGCCACAAACCAGAAATCATTCAAGGTCAGGTTGGATGAGGCTCTGAGCAACCTGATCTACATAAAGATGTCCCTATTCTTTTGCAAAATGGTTGGACTGCATGACCTTCAGACTCGCTCCAACCCAAACTATTCTATGATTCAGTTCAATCCAAAAAGTCCAGTCTTAGTCTTTTTTTAGCTGTCTTTTACTGGCAACCTCCTATATTAACCAGGTCACAGGTTGCATTATGTTGTTGCTTTTTAATTCTGGTGACAATATTTTCAGATTATTACCCCAGTTAATTTAAAACTGGATTACTTGCAACACCTGCTTTTTATGCCTTTTATTATGTACAATAAAATAGCTAAAGTTTTCATTCACTTGATCATTTTGCTTTGTACTGCATACTTTTACCAGTTTAAGAAATGTGAGGGGTTTTCCTTGACCAAAAAAAAAAAAGAAAAAAAGCAAGGCAGTAGTAGTATACCTAATGATGTTTAGAATTCTGCTCAAAGATAGTTTGAATCTGATCTAGAGTTTATGTGAATAATTCAGGCTTGGGATGCTGCAGTTAAATTCATACTTGAGACTTATGGGTGAGCATGGCTCTGATTTTAATATGTTATACCAGAGCTTGTAAAACTCATTCTTTACTGTCACAGTCAGTGATACTTGGATGTAAAATTAAACTGAGAAGCATTATTGCATCCACACATTTCTATTTCTTCAGTGGGGCTTACATTTATGTCCCTATTGCATCATAGATAATGATTATGAGTAGGTCTGATCCCACTATGCTGTGTATAGGATCTGTGACCTTGCTGCAATAGAGCAAAAAGAAACAGTGATGCTGCCCCAAACCAAACAAATTCTGTGGGTCTGTCACTCTGCTCCTGAATGGGACTTAACAACTTGTGGAACTGGGTGACCAGACTGAGATCTTGCCTTTCCCTTTGTGTCTTGGTGGCAGGCTTTCTCCTGCAAGGGGACACATTGGTCCTTTTGTTATCCCAAAAAAAGAGCACCCTATGTTTCTTTTGGATTGGCCTATGCCTGCTTAGATTAATTTTCAAAGTGATTGTCTCTATTGGTTAGAATCCTTAAATTTAATATTATAATCTCTCAACTTTTGTAGTTGTAATGTTGCTTTTGTTGGTTAGGATCAGTAGCTGAAAGACTGCAAAGTTTAAGTAAAGGATGAGATGTTTTTAACCTTTTCTTCATGCATGTGTCCTGAGCTTGAAAGAGCATGTGTGGACTCCACAAGGCTCCTGTATACATCATTTGTACCATTACAGAAAAGTAACTAGTCATGTATATTTATTCATTAGTGTAAAAAATATATAGTGGTTGTCTGTTGATCTCTTTTTTTCTCTGAAAATATTTGGGAATAGTTGTGATTTAAAGGATATATTTATTATAGTATTTTTTAAGAGGAGCTCAGAAGAAAAAAGATTACTTGAATTGTAATTTTTTTTTCTTGTAGCTGGAGGAGCTATATGCCCTTTTTTTCTAGGCACTGGTGGTGCCTGTTGCTTCTCAGGGCTGCTGGGTGATGGGGTATTTCCTCTCTAATGGCTTGACTTTGAGCTTTTTAGTAATTTTTAGAAAAAAGCTGCTGAAACATGTGAACATGAATTCTTTCAAGTCTCAACATCTTTCCTATCCTACTTTTGAAGACTTTGGCGCAGACTTATGCCTGCACATTGTTCTTGGGATTCAATGGTACTGTCTTGCATTTGGCTTGTTTCATTCGAAGTGTAGAAGTCCTTCTACGAGCAAAGAATTCTTCATTTTGCTGTGATTCATCCAAACATGCTCAGTGATAGTGAAGTGGTTTTGATAGTAAGATGTGGTGGCTGGGGACGTTGTTTGAGAACACAGGGTTGCTGCCAGATCTGTCAGTGTTTTATTGGAAGATTTTCTGTGCAGGAAGGATGCAAGTCATCTAAAGCTTTCATACACCATAGTAACAGTGGCTGGTTTTCAATACTAAAGTGAGATTTTTGGAAAAAGTTTGGGTTTATGTGTCAAAGTGTGTATATCTGACAGACTTTAAGATTTAATCCTTACTTTAGGTAGAAACTACCCCCATGGTGCTTGCAGCACCTGTGTAGTCCGGGGGAGGGGGGGAGAGGATGTTTTCCACATCTTTGTCCTCTGCCTTTTCTACTTTATTTTTTTCACTTTCTAGTCTCGCCTTTTTCTGCGATATTTCTTTCCCTTTCTTTAATCTGTATCACTTTTTCCACTGGTTGCCTGCTAACTGCTATTTGCTTTTGAGAATGGGGCATCTGTATGTGAGACAGGTGAATCTGCTATGTGTTCCAATTCAAATATGAATAGAAATAAGAAGCAAAACTGTTCTTGTTTGTATTGGCCTTATAAGTGGTCCCTTCAGGGTCAGGAACATGAAAATACTTTGGCTGCTTTTGTGTTAGGCTGCAGAATATGGCATACTGTAAAAAAAAAAATGCTTCTGATTAGGTTTGAATATTATTTCTTGCCTACAAAACTCCTTGCAGCAATCCCTTTGCTGAGGACTTACAAATCTTCTCACCTTGCCTTCTTCTCTTCCCTTCTCCTTTCCTGGGAGGACTTGGATACAGCAAAAGGTGCCCACACTGGACATGATGTTGGCAGGAACCCAGGAGGGGCTTCCTTCCTTAAAAGAAGACATGGTGTGGGTTAAGAGAGCTGTACAGTGGGGATAAAGTCTATCACAACTAGCCAGCTTTCTGTTACCTCTCAGGTTAGGAATTCATTAAACCTTGCCCCAGAAGCACCAGCTGCAGTGCTGTGCTGCTCACTTTTTGGAACACAGCATGCATCAATCTTCCTTTGCCTGGTTGCACTTGATGTTTCCTTTGTTATTTACAGATGGCTGGAAATGGATAATTCCATCCAAAGATGTGGTTTTTTGCTGTGAGTGTGGGTGGTGGGCTGCTTTTTGGGTTTTGGAGGCATCTTATTCTGCAGCCCCAGATAATTGTGTTGGCTAAGTGCCGTCTTTTGTGGAGAATTGTGCCAGGATTTAATAATAGCAGTAGGGTTGGGTGCACCTCTTGGGTGCCGGGGATAAATCAGCTTAGGCCTTGCACAAACCCATCTAAAACATCAGTGATACTAGCAGGAGTTTCATCACTGACTTGCCAAGTCCAGGAATTTGTATGTGGCACTAAAGAGAGATCTGACTTTGCCATTGTTCTCTTTGTACTTAGCGTGTGCACAATGCCTGAGTGCTCTTGATATCAACATTTCTATAAAAGCTCGTTGGTTTCCTATGTCTCATGTTGTCTGCCTAATCAGGAGGAGGATTTTTAAACAATTCTTTAGTAGGCATAAGAAAAAAGTGTGCTTAACATAACAGCAAGTGTGAAATAAGCAACCTTCTGCTGAAAGTTCACATGCCAAACACAGCTAATCCACCATATGTGTGACCTAAAAAGTACAGGCATATGGATATTCTTCCCTCCCCCTGTTTCTCAGCCTTTTCATGGCTGCTGCAATTGTAAGTAGCCCAGTAACACTATATGCTTGATCAATGTATGGGATCTGTGATGGTATTTTGCAGTTGGGATTACTGCATTGCATAGCATGCCTCAAAGTGAAATGAAAGGAATACCATAAGCTTTTCAGCTGTGACATGTCACCTCGGCAGTTGCGTGCCTTTTGAAAATACAAAGGAGTATTTCAGTAGCCCAAGGAGAATGATATGTAACAGCAAATACTCTGGTTTTGATTCTTCTTTAAGTTGTTTGTACATTCCTGATGACTTTCCTGCAAAAAGGGCATTTATCTTTCCTTGCCCTCTGACAGCATCTGCTGCAGCCTCTGGAGTTACCCGTCTCTGGCATGGAGAGAATAAGACTCATGGTAGAGGGAAAATAATAAGATTACATACTTTGAGAAAAGGATCTATTTCTTGGCAGTAGGGATATGTAGCATAGGGAATATGTAGCTGTCATACCCTTGGGATTTGTTTTCTTGCCTTCAAAGACCAGTCACAAAAGATTAAGCGGTGGTCAGGGCTGCAACCTCCAAAGCCATTTGAGGCTTGAATCTGAGCAGACATCACATAAGTGGCAGACCTTTTACTTTTCAGGTAGGCTGATACTCATCATGGGTCCAGTTTTGTGATACATAACTCATGTCACTTATTGTGTTGCTGTATGCTGTGGTGTGTCACCCATTTAGGTTAAGATAAGAAAAACAAGTGCAGTACGTCCCACTTCATAGCCCAAGTGTAAGCACGTGCTTCACAACTCTGTTGTAGACAGAACACAGTTTGGCCAAAGTGAATATAATCAGTTCATTTGTATGCAGAGCTAAAATTACTGAAGAGTAGCTTCCAGATAAGGATTCATTTAGGGAACTCTGGCGACTGCATAATTACCTATAGGTATGGCTTTAATTGCAGTCTGTAGCCAATAAAGAATATATTTGTTCTATAGAAAGAAGCAAGGAATAGAACATGTACATGAGGCAGTTTAATGTTTAAAGTACTGTTTGCAAATACAAGCTATTAAAAAAGTGAATCATGCTGGAAAATGGTCCCAAGCCATAAAATATTAATTGATCATTAAGTCTTTGTAAGAGGCACTGATATATACTTTGTATCTAAATGTGTCCCCTTTTAACTTCCATCTGCTTTGTATACACCAGTGAGGGGGGAAAAGGCACATTTTGTAGGGATCAGAAGGTAACAATGTTTGTATTTTATGTAGGATGGGCTGTCTATAGACTAATAGTTCACCAATGAGAGATTTTGTTCTAATTGAATAATTATGTTAATATTTTTGTTTTTCAAATCAAGATAGGAGAGAGAACCATATCTCTTTTGGGAAAGTGGCAGGTATGGAATATGGAATTACTAATTTTATATCAAATCTATAGCTAATATTCTAGTAAAAGTATACATACAATATAGATATATAATTTTAGAGAGGACTTGAATCTTTGTCCACCTTGGGGCTGAGTCTGGAGAAATTTTTGTCAGGCAGAGAGCTGGAGTGAAGATGATTGCAAGGTCTGGGTTGGGAACAGAATACAGGATAGCACATGTGCCTGTACAGGGCAAGAGTGTCTACTGATGGGGAGTATCTGAAGTATGTACCAGCAGATAGAGGACATGATAATTATTTGGCAACATAATGATGATTCTTCACATAATCCTAGAATGATTCAGGTTAAAAGGAACCTTAAAATCACCTAGCTCCTTCCTGCCATGGGCAGGGACAATTTTCACTCAAGCAGATTGCTCAGAACTCCATCCATCCTAGCCTCAAATTCTTCCAGAGATGGGACATCCACAGCTTCTCTGAGCAACCTGTTCCTGTGCTTCATCACCGTCACAGTGTAGGATTTCATCCTAATATCTAATCTAAAACTGTGCTTTCAGGTTGAAGCCATTACCCCTTATCCTATCGTTATATGCCCTTGTCAAAGCTTGCTCCCCAGCTTTGCTTCACTTTAGGTGCTGGAAGGCTGCTATAAGGTCTTCCTGCAGCCTCCTTTTCTTTTCCAGGTGGAACAGTCCCAGTTCTCTCAGCACCACCTGAAAGAAGAGGTCTTCCAGCCCTCTGATAATCTTCTTGGTCCTCCTCTGGATTTGCTCCAACAGGGCCAAGTCCTTATGTTGTGAGCCTCAGAGCTGGATGCAGCCCTCCAGGTGGGACTCACTGGAGCACAGCAGAGGGGCAGAATCCCTTCCCTTTACTTGCTGGCCATGCTGCTTTTGCTGCAGCCCAGGATACACTTGGCTTTCTGGACTGTGACAACCACATTGCCAGGTCATGCTGAACTTCTGGTCAACACCCAAGTCCTCCTCTCCAAGGCTGCTCTTAATCCATTCTCTTCCCAGGCTGCATTTGTGTTTGGAATTGCCCAGACACCTGGGCAATTCCACCTTACCCTTAGCCTTGTTGAACTTGATGTTCATGGAGATCCACCTCCATCCAGAGTTGCTCTGGATGGTATCCCTTCCCTCCAGTGTGTCAACTACACCACACAGCTTGGTGTCTTAAGCAAACTTGCTGAGGGTGCCTTCAGTCTCACTGTCCGTGTTTCCAACAGAGAGGTTGAACAGTGCTGGTCCCAATATCAACCCCTGAGAAACACTTCCTCTTTCTGGTTTGCAGTTGGACTTCACATGAAGAAAAAAATCTTCCAACTGAAATTTTCACTACATCCTTTGTTTAAGCATCTAGGGAGGGCAAGCCAAGTAGATACAAAAAGGAGTCAATTAACCAATGCACATGGCTGTGGGTCTGCAATATGCAAGACATGTATATGTGAGGAAAAACAGCAGAGTACATACTGAAGTCTGCTAGATTTTTCTTTTGCTTATTGTTTTGTGTCTATACTTGGTAACTGTCTTCTGGGGAAGTTTTAGTTTGATAACAAACAGTCTGCTGTGAAAACTTGCACAAAAGAGGATGACATCTGCATTACTTAAATATTTAACGTGCTAAAGCAGCACTAAAATACTACCCGACAGTATGATATATACTGTATTCCTGTACGTTTTCCAAAACTGAAGTCTGATGGCCATATGTTAAAGGAACATGGCTTTCCCTGGAAGGTAATATTTTTTACTTCTAGCAACAGATGCATGTAGTGCTCTCTGCCAGAGAAAGAAAAATGTCACAGTTAGGAAAGGGGCTGGAACTGGGTCTTATTTGCCTGCTCAGAGAATTAGATTTCTCTTTAAACTTATTCATTTGTGTTTTTCTGAATACAGACTAATAATTTCTGATGTGTTTTACCTCTAGTGAGACTTTCTGGTAGCGTTGATCCTTCCATTGAAGAGAAAACCTTGACAAACTGTTCTAATGTAAATAATTGACCAAGACAATTTGAAAATCCATATTCTGAAACTAATACCATAATGTTCTAAAATACAGTTTACCCACCCTTTCAAAATAGTCTTTTGGGCTTGGAGGAGGGAGAGGGGTTGTTCAGATTCACTCTCCCTGAATGTCTTGGTGACTGCTTGTACCATGGTGTACAAAAGAGAATGTCTGTAAGGACTGTTTTGTTTTTTTTTTTTTTTTTTTTTGCAGGGTATGCAAATGTACCATATTTAACTTGCTGTATGGTATGCACCTGTTAGTGTCAAAAATGGTACAGCAAATAGTGACACCAGAGCTTTTCCTTTTCTCCTTTGAATGAAGTGGTACTTCTCTGTAAGTCTCACTAATCTTCCACAGATAAATCAGCTCCTGTCTGTGTTTTCAACTACACTAGGGCCACCCATGCATTACAAATTAAAACTTGTAAAACACATGGATTCCTTTATTTCTTTGGCTTGTTTATACCAATAGGCAGTCCCTTTCATCACTACATTCATATTAGTCCCCATCCAGTCCTCTGCAATCACAGGGCATTCTGCACTGCTGTGAAGCCCACATTATGTATTCCATGTGGGTAATACACAAGCAGCCATAAAGCATCTAAGCATCTATTTTGTCACAATTTAATCTACAGTAAAGGTGAGACCAAACAGTTTCTACTCTTTCTCTTCCCACAACAGAGTCATTTCCCAGAGATGCTGTGAGGAATCGAGTGTGTTATTCACACTCAGTCCTCATGCTATAGCACAAGACTTGATTACAGTAAAACTGCTTGCTTTGGACCCCATACACACTTTGTGTTCATACACTGTATTATGTGGAGCCTGCTTAGAGCTCCCGTCATGTCCTGAAAGAAACGGGGAAGGGTCCTGAGGAAGTTTAACCCATGCAAAAATTGAAGGTGAGATGTTTGGGGACTTTGTTATTGTCCAGTACTTTGTGTCGGAAGGACTGGTAGGACTTTGTTTCTCTGGAATTTGAAAACAGCCTGTAACTCCCTTCCAGGGATGGTTGTTGAATGTTTCTAACTGATCCAGTAGTTGGAAGGACTGATGTTATGGGATCAGAAATCTGGTGGAAAACAGCAGGGAAAATGGAAGGCTGAACACAGAGAATTGGATCCTTTCTCCATGGACTTTCTGCTTTGTGAGAATTACTGGTGTTTTGGTATTCTTACTGAGAGCAGATTTTTAGAACACAGTGACTGAAGCTGTCATCCATTTAGTGGCACACAGAGAAAGGATGATTTATGCCTTGAAATGCTGACAATTACAGACAGAAAAAAAATCACCACAGATCAGCTTTGCAAATTTTAATGCATCGACCCATAATTTAACTATTACTTAACTAAATTCTTCACCTGGTAAAAGTGCTATATACTCAGGGATAAAAAGCTGAAATAACATTTTGAAGTTTCTTCCTAGTTTGGACCCAGTTAAATAAAGCATTATGGCTTAATTTTTGGCCTTTATGTCTCTTTTAAGCTGAATGCTTACTTGGTCGTCAGAAGTTTGGGGGTTAGGGTTTTTTCTCTTTGGTTGGTTGGTTGATTTTGAGTTTTGTCTGGGGACAGGTACCCTAAACTTGTAAAATTTTCATACTTTATTGTTGCTGAAAAAAACATTTATGCAAATAAATTAATATGAGGAACTGGTTTCCAAGCTAGCTAATTGCATTCTAGCTCTGTAACTTTGCTTCTGAGACCCCAGCTAGAAACAACACACATTTTTTCCAATCAGAGCGAGAGATCCTGATGAAGGACTAAGGAAATTACCTAGGTAGTTTGTATACTGGCATCACAGCTGCTATCTAAAATAGTGCCTCAACATGTTTAATTGATGCATCTGTTACCTCTCAGACAAGTAACATTAGTTGTAGGTCAAGTTAGTTTATCTACCTTGATGAAATTCCTATTTTCTGTTGAAGGGGAATACTTTTCTGCCTTCTACTCTGTGTTTAGGCTCTTGTTCTGAAACGTGAAGGTGCACAGGAGTCCCTGCTGCAAATTAATCTTCTGTGGTCTTCTTTCAAGTGAAACTAACTCCCATGCTTGTATCTTCTGTGCAGCTGTCAAACCATTTGGAGACTTATTGATCCTTGCCACAATAGAACAGTGACACTTGAGCAACAACAAACTGCTTTTGAATGTTTTCTGATGTATTGCAGACATTAATGCTATTCAGGTTAGCACTTGGGCCAGGTATGTTGTTTTGTTTGACTTGCTGTCGCTCTGTTCTTTGTTTGTTGTCTTCAAATATGGATATGCTTACAATCTAATTTACACAGCAACCTAGAAACCAGGCTCTTGTTTTTAAAGTAAGCTGTTGTTTACTACCATTGTTTTTACAAACACAGAAGCAAATAAGCTCCAGCACTGCAGTTTGTTCCAGTGCTGAAAAAGGAGAGGAAGAATTGTTGGAATCTGTGTTATACATGAAGCCAAGACTGCTAAACTGTATGGGTTGCTGAAATCTTCTTACATGACTGGGGATGTGGAGGCAGGGCAAGTATGGGTGTAAATGCTTGGGGTTTTTTTGACAATATAGGTAATAGAAGCCAGATTGCTGCACTGATCTTCAGACAGAAATAAATTGAAAGAAAGATTTGGAACTGAGACCGATGAGCAACTTGTGGCAATGTAGAAAAGCAGAACATTGCAGAGCTTGTTTCACACTCCCTGATCGGAGATGATTTTCTTGAACTGCTCTGAAAGATGCATGAAAGATTCAGGAAGGTTTTGTGGTCAAGGGTGGGGTATGTACAGTAATAGCAGAATGCATATGACAGCAGGAACAGTGGGACAGTTGTCATGCATGATTGTTGGTATCAATCCTTTCCAGAAAAAGAAGCTGCATAATATGTCAAACTACGGGGGGGGGGGGGGGGGGGGAAGAGAATAAAAATGCAATGCATAGAAATAGGACACATAGTGAAAACACTTCAGTTGGAGTGACATATTCTGATATGTCCAATATGCTTGTTTTATGGAAGCTGTTATGGATAACCCTGTAGCCTTTCTGGAATTTCAGTCTAAAATTTCATGGGGTTTAGGTGTGATTGTTTGCAATTTGCAAACCTTTGCAAAGGGCATTTGGTGGGCATCTTGAGGTCGCAGACAAATAGCTAGGTGTAGATAGCGCCTACTCTCTGAAACTTATGTGAAAGACTTGAAACCTTTTTTAGAAAAGAAAGCATTGATCAAATCCTATTTGAAAAGCCATTTGCAAGAAGTATATCCGGTGTTTGATGCAGCTATTTTTGCACGGCCTGTGGTAAATGTACTGAGTAATACTTTTAATAACTAATCTACTGTCCCTCCAGGCATATAAGAAAGGTGTCTTTTGTTTTATGCCCAGGACTGGGAACAGTCTCATAGATGCAATTTGGCAAAGAGGAGATAGGTGAGAGTCTCAGCATCTCCTCCAAAGGCAACTAAGAAATGCTGTCTGCTGTCTCTCTCTCCACAGCTGGTAGCCCTATAAATAGCATTGGTTTGACAACAGCTTTTTTTTCATGGGAAATGGTCATGGAGGGAAGAGGTTAGGAAGGGAAAGAGGGTGCAAGCTCTGCTGTGTGACAGCTGAGCACAGTTCAGAGGGTTTATTGAAGACTTTTCCTGAGGCCAAGGTGAGGCATGTGTAACAGGAGGGAAGAGGATCAGGCATTTTAGATGGGAACAGAAGGTGATGAGACAAAGAAGGAGTCTTTGAAGGGTTCTGAAGATGGATGTTCTGAAAAAATAAAAGTATGTTCTATCCATCCTATTTTTGTTTTTTTTTTTGTTTTACATTTGTGTGTCTTTATCAACATATGACAAAAGAGGAATGGCATGGATATATTGTTCCTGGGTTGTGACAAAGCAGATTGCTTAATCTCCTAATGAAGTTGTAATACAGACTTGTTATTTCCCTTTCAGTTATGCTGAGAAACTTGGAAAAGTGAAAATCCTAGGGAATTTCTTGTGTCGAAGGAAAATTTCAGGTTTGCATTATTCAGTCTATGGCAGTCAAGTGTGTATCCTGTACTGGTGTGTGACAGACTGTCAGAGAATGAGTACTTTGTTAAGTACCAGTTAATTTATTGTGACATTCATCTCTTTGCAGTGATTAGGTTTTTGACAGATGTTTTTCTCTTTTTCAATTAACACCTGTGCAAGGAAAAATCTCATCTAGGCAGGTTATTTATTTGAGCCACCTTAGACCCAGTTTTCACCCCTGGATGCAGGAATACATACAGTACACTGAAACTGAGCTCTGCCTCTGAGTCAAGGAAGTAAATAATCTTCTTTCTAAAGCTAAGGCAACCCTCCTCTGCTGTCTGCCTGAATCTTTTCTACCTCTTCCTTTCCCAGAGGCTCCGACCCTGTCACTATCCTGAGGAGCATTGCCTACAAAATGGTGCACTGTTCCTACAATGTTGTCTGATGGATTATTCTATTCCTGCTTTAAAACTAAAGCTTCTTTGATATTGCCTTAACTTTAAAAATAAATGTATTTTCTGCAAATATATTTCCATATTATTCTTTGATTTAAAGATAGAAATTAAAAGTTTTGAAATAGCCCTTTTGTGGAATATTCAAATCCAAAATCTCTATCAATGTCTGATTGATTATTTGAGCAAATTAAGTAATCTATTTCAGTCTTGGAGCAAAGACCCAGGAGTACTAGGGTTTATGGAAGCCCATAAACCTTTTTTCTCTTGGAAAATGAAGTTGTTCAAGCTAACAAACTTTTGTGTTGAAATATATATGTCCAGAAAAAATGGCTGAGAGATCTGAAAGATCTGAATGTGCTGGAAGACAATTTGTTAGAGAAGAAGACTGGACTGGGTGAGGGGGGAGCTTTTTCAGGAATAAAAGAAAAAAGCAGGGTGTATCATCTTTGGAAAAAAAGGCAGGCAGCTCAGGAAATGTACAAAGATGTTTTTAGATCATGTAGAAAGATAAATGCTCAGGTAGAACTTAATCTGGCCACAATTATTAAAGACAATTTTAAAAGGGTTTACAAATACATTAATAACAAAAGGAGGGCCAAGGAAAAACCCAATTTTTATTAGACATGAAGCAGAGGAATACAGTCACCAAAGGTGAGGAGAAGGCTGAGGTACTTAACACCCTCTTTGCCTCAGTCCTCAGCAGTAAGACCTGTTGTTCTCAGGACCAGTGGCCTCCTGAGCTGCTGGACAGGGACAGGAAGAGGAAAGGACCCCTGTAATCCAGGAGGGAGCAGTTAGTGACCTGCTGAGCCACTTGGATGCTCAGGATCCATGGAGCAGATGGGATCCACCCCAGGGTGATGAGGGTGCAGGTGGAAGGACTCTCCAAGCTTCTCCCTATCACTTGCCATCAGTGCTGGCTCACTGCAGAGTCCCAGATGACTGGAGGCTGGCCAATGTGCCACCCATCCATGAGAAGGGCTCAGGGAGGATCCAGGGAGCTCCAGGCCTGTCAGCCTGACCTTGGTGCCCAGCAAAGTCATGGAACAGATGCCCTTGAGTGTGATCACACAGCATGTACAGCACAACCAAGGGATGAGGTGCAGCCAGCACAGGCTCAGGAAAGGCAGGTCCTGCCTGACCAACCTGATCTCCTTTAATGACTAGATGACCCACCTGGTGGATGAGGGACAGGCTGGCATGGGTTTACCTGGACTTCAGCAAAGCCTTCAACACCATCTCCCACAGCACCCTCCTGGAAAAGCTGGCAGCTCACAGCTTGGACAGGAGGGACCTTTGCTGGGTTAGGATCTGGCTGGATGTCCGGTGGTGGGGAATAATTCTGCCTCCAGTTGGAGTCAGTCACTGGTGGTGTCCCCCCAGGGATCAGTGTTGGATGCAGTCCTGCTTAATATATTTATTGATGGTACAGGTGAGGGTATCCAGTGCACCCTCAGTAAATTAACTGGAGGTGTTTAAGACTGGATGTGCCATGCTTTAGTTGACATGGTGGTTGGACTTGATTATCTCGGAGGTCTTTTCCAACCTAATTGATTTGGTGAATGTGTGAACAAAAATAAGAGGTTTTTTGTTTAATTTAGTTTGCCAGTTAAAAGCCTTATGTCACCCATGTTGGTAATGAAGTGGAAAAAAGAAAATCTGAATATGTAGGGCTGTAACATGTGTGAGGTGAACATCACTTGGGGGATAGCTATCTGCTAAACTCCAAATTCATCTGTCCTGGTGAGGCAGCACCCACCAGAACATACTCACAAGGACAGGGCAGCTGTGGCCTGGCTGGGCCAGAGGGGAGCTTGTTTCTGCATTTGATGTCCTGTTGCTGATGGGCAGGCAGCACAGTATGGTCCTCCACCCCTTTCAGGAGTGTAGGGCTCAGACCATGGATGGTAGAGGCCCTGCTTGGTGATGTGAAGGAGCAGGGATGTGAGAGGGTCTCTGTCTCCCACAGCCTGAATAAAGAATCCACTTTATACTCCTTAAAACTCAAATACTGTTTTTGCTCTGCTAGAAAGGATCCTGCAGGCACCAAGCACAGGGAAGGTGCTTAACAAGTAATAAAGAACAGCAATAACAACTGATTAGGTCTGGGCAGGTAAGAAGAAGGGGAATACTTTGTGAATATTTAAAATCTTAAAATGTATTGCAAGCAGGTCCCTCCATGCACTGTTGTTAATTACCTAGACAACAGAAGCTGTGCAATCACCTTCAACCACAGGCTTCTATTTGATAGGCTTATTATAATGTATTGCAATTAACACACTCCTAACAATTTGTGCAAATATTCAGCTTTTTCTCCCAGAACAGCATTGTAAATCAAGCTATAAAATCCATTGGTAAATCTACTTTCCCCCGTTAAGATAAGTGGATGAAAATGTGTGTGGTAGTAGAGCTGAAAGTGGCACCCTCTGGGTAATGGGGTGGGATTGCCAGGCAGGGCTGGACAGCTGCAGCTGTGCCCCTGGTGTGGGTGGGTCCCACAATTAATTGTGAAATCTCTGGGCAAGATCTCCCAAATCCACTGGAAAAATTTGCACATTTACACTATTTAAAATACTTTGTGTCAGAAGACTCCTATTTGTCTCTCATCCATAGCTAAATCAGGCAAAATTCCTTCTCTGTTGTACCAGCTCTATTCAGAGCAACAGTCAATTGGAAGTTCTTCCAATTGACATCAGAAAAATAAGAGCAAACCTCATCCTAAAAAAAGTTCCCTCTAAATTTAGTTTGTTTATGTATGGATTTGGCTGAACTTGTTTCTTAGACGTATCTGCAACATCTGGATGTATGTCTGTGCACTTGTGAGTCTTGGCTGGCAGACAGCTGTGGTGTGAGTGCTGCTCACAGTCACAAAAATAAAGCAATGAGAGGGAACACTTGAGAACAATTCTTCAAGGATGATACTGCCCAGGAAGCAATCCTTTACAGGCAGGATAGTACTGTTTAGGATATTATTTCTCAGCTATTTATGATCATACTGATACTTTTCTATTCAAGGTTACATTTGAGCAGTGCACTAAAATGCTGAAATAAAACAAACGGAGTAGTATTATTACAGACACACCCCCAACAATAAGAATTAAATTCTGAGAGATGTTTCTCTATTCCTCATAAGTTTAGACTATTTACAAGTTTGAAAAATATTTATGGAGGTGAAATATTTGCAACAGAGGTATCAATGACCTGGATGAGATATTTAACCATTTAAAAGATGTTTATCTGTGGTATCTGAAGATACCATGCTGTGTAGAATTGAGCAGTATAAATTCCCTGTGTGATGTTTGTACCTGTAAGATTCTTCGAGGTTGACCAGAGGAAGAGAGAAAATTCTAAAAAGATAAAGCACAGGTAAATAGAGGCAGTTATCTCAATTGCCTACTCTCTCTTTTTGTAGTGCTTTTTCTAAGCACAGAGTTGAGTGTAGCCCGCTCTCACAGCACGTGGATGCTTGTCAGTCCCTTCTGGACACCCACTGCGGAAAAAGAAAATCCTCTTTCTGGAAAAATTTTAAAGCTTCAAAATTAAAAGATTTGGTTTATTTGTTTTAATACCTGTCTTCATCTCCAAGTAACCATGCTTTCAAAATGAACTCTGTCAGTGGGGTTTTTTGGTTTGCTTGTAAGTTGTTAGCCTCTCTGCTGTGTAAGTCCTCAACCAGGTTTGTTTAAACAGTTCCTGTTCTTCTACAGAGACTGATAGGAGGCAGGTGCTTTAAGTTTTAGAGGGAGCAGACTCTTCTCCATTCAGGTGTAGTTTTAATCCCATTCCCTTTTTTTTTTTAATAATACTATTCTTTTCTTTTGCATTTGTGCATTGGTGAGAAACAGGCAGGGAATAGCTTTTCAGCCCTCTGGGGAGTGGTACAACCACAGCCTGAATGTGGGATGCTCAGAGAGACTTAGTCTGAGCCAGGTCCTGCTCCCTGCTTGGAAAAATTACAGCAAGCAGGATTGTGGGGCGAGCAGCCGTGGCATGTGCAAGGCTGCTGTTGTTCAAGCTGAGTTTTTACACATCTATGGAACATTTTAATTTTCTGGGTTACGGGACTTGCAGTGCCTCGTTATTGTGTTCTCAGCCAGTGGCAGCGATGCCGTGTTGCTGTTGTGGGTGTGCTGTCACTTTGATTAGTGGATTAAGGGGCTCAGCTGCATTCCACTTCCCCTAATGTATATTCCTATCACAGATTATAGGATAGATATTCCTATCCACATTTATCTCAAGTTGCAGCATAAGTCAGGACCATTTTTAACTGCACAGACCAATGGATATGAGAGCAAGGCGAAGTGCTGGTAGAGCTACAAGACTAACCGAACAGTTATCTTAATGTTCCAAAGATGTTACTAGCTGTCTCTTGAAACCAAGGCCCTGAGTGAGAGAGAAAAGTAGGTATTGTACAGATAAATTTTCAGCTTATTTTCAGTTTTCATCCAAACTAGATCTGTTTAGCCATAATGCCTTCTATTTGTGGAAATTAGAAGCAGAAAATAAGTTAATTGTGGTAACTACAACAACTGTGTTCTATATGTAACTATGAATGCACCCTATATTCAGACTTCCCTGAAGTGAGGAAAAAATATTTCAAAATATTAAAGGTTTGCTTTTTTGGTTTTGTTTTTTAATTAAACTTTTGGGGAAAAAAAACCAACAACAAAACCGAAAACATAAGAAATAACACTTAGGGGAATAATATTCTGAGAAAAGATTGCCAGAAATAGTAACATTCAAACCAACAAACTCCAGCCAGAGAAATATCTTCTGTAAGTCACACCTGTGTGGCTCATGTATTTTTGACATTTTTCTGGACTCGTATCATGTTATTTGTTCACTGAGCTTTTTCCCTGTGTTCTTCATCATGCATGTGGTTTGAAGAATATCTAGGTGATCATTTCCTTTTCCTGTTGTGCTTAAAAGAAAAAGCAGCAAACAAGTTTTTCATAACATGAACAGGAAATATAATGTAAATTATGTATAAATTAGCAAGCCTTCTTTCTGCTTCATGAGGCATTTTGGTTGTAATATGTCTGCTCCCCAACAGAATCCCCAAAGGAGTTTACACAACTTCATTCAGTGATATTTGTTTAGAGGTTTCAAGGGAAACTTTATTTAAAGGAGATTATCAAAGGTTAGAAGGTATCACTTCCAAAGCATCTATGCAGATGTGATCACTACAGTCAGCCTTCACATCTGCACAATAAAAATCTTAAATCTTTCTCAATCCCTTGTTTTGTTTTTTTTGGGGGGGGAGGGTAGGGGTGTTGTATTTTTGGTTTTTTGAGAGCAGAGAAGACAAATATCTTTTTAGTTTTGTAGATGTATAAAACTAGGCATGATTCAAACATCCTATAGATTTGGGAAGGAGAGGGATGACTAAAACTTAGAACTTATTACTGCTTTATCCTAGGCCATTGATTAAACCTGTTTCTTTGCAAATTTTGGGAGTATTTTGCAGTAGAGTTACAGTACATTTTGCCTTTTCTCTTATATGTATTTTCTCTCTAATACAGAGAAGTCATACATAAGATGATACAACTTCTCTAAGAGTCAAGAAATACTTGGCAAAAAGAAAACCTCAGGGAGTCAAAAATTCTCAGATTTCAATTACAGGTCTTTCAAGTTCTTTCATCATCCAGTTTCTGACTTAGTTGAGAAACAGTGGTCTTAATGTACAGACTGTACGTCTGTATCCCAGAACAGTAACAACTGATATGGGTTAAAATTGATGTCCTAAGCTAGAGAGGAAAACTTTCACAACTCTTGTTTGCTAGGGTTGGAAGTACAGGATTTGATTACTGTCAATATTTAACAGATGACTGTTCAATTTATGTATATGCAAAGTCCCTGGGATCTTGATGTTGATGCATATAATTATAGAATGCTTTGCTGCTGAAGAGAAAAATAAAATTGAGCATTATGTAGGTTTTTAGGACATCTCTCTTGATACTTAACAGATATTCGGCTTTCTGAAAAATGCTGAAATAATTTTGATTGTGCATTCTGCGTTCTTGCTGAAACCAAATAAATGGACAAAGATGTTTTGCAGAGTCCTGTCTGGGAAGTGTATGAAAATGTATGTACGGCCACCATGGGTTTTTTTGTGGTGCAGAACTGTCCTTGAAAACAAGTGAAGGAAATATGCCTACACTGACTCCTTCTGTACTGTTCTTCACAAGCTTATTTGCAGCTGAAAAGATAAAGCAATATTGAGAATGCCTGAAGCAGAGATGCTTGCCTGGTCTATGGGACGCCATGGTTCTTTATAAGTAGCATTGCTTAAAACGTCTTGCACAGGCAACTCTAAGTGAAATGGTGCTTTGATACTGGACTCACTTTGGAAATTGCTTTTAAGTTAAACCTCTGAGTAGCTGTACAAAGAGGTGCTACTAGAGAGCAAGCTCTGTATCATCATGAGAACACAAGGTCTGGCATCTGGAAGCTGGGGAAACTTCAGGCTGGGAATGCAGTATAATTTCTCAGTAGTGAGGGTGGACTGCAAGTAGAATGCAGGAGTGTGTGAGTAATTTGGCACTTCTAGATTCTTGGCACTTCTTTAGGTCAGTGTCAGATAGTCTTGGAGAAGATACTTTTGGTTCAGTCATATCTTCTTATTCAAAGGAAACTCTTGTTAAGAGTATTAAGGTTGAATGGAAGAATTAGGAAATAACATTCTCCGATACTACATTAAGAAAGGGTGACTAGATCATTTCAATGATACAATGAATTTTTAGTTTCATCAAAAGGTATTGTAGGGAAGTTTTTGTTTTGCTTTATAGTTTAATGGCTGTTTTCCATACTATATTGTAGTGCATACATTAAGTTATTTCATGCTTGAGAGTTGGAGACACATCTTTTTTTGCACAATGCCACTGGTCCTGTTAATATCTTCACCTGTTGGATCCCAGGCTGCTGTCTTACAAAGGCTTTGACAAAGATTTTAGGTTTTCACTCAGCCCTAAAGATGTCATTTCTTCTACCACAAACACCACAAACCAAATGTTCTTGACATAGAACAGAAGCAAATGTAAATAAGTTTTTGTACTTCTGTCACTGCTCAAAGTAGAACACCATTCACGAAAAAGCATTTCTTTATTCTTTCTAAGGCAAAAGTATTCATTAAGATACTGAAACTTCCTATGTATTTTGAGTACTATTAGCGGTAGCAGATACTTTATTTTCAATGAGTTTATTCGAGGTCCAGCTCTTGAGCAAACAGCACAAACTGTAGTTAGTGCAGTAGGCAGAAAGGCTAAAAGTCCTTATGTCTCCATTATAGCAAATATCCTCTTACTTTTCTGTCCTTTTGGGAAAGGAGATGGGCTAAATCAGCTCTCTTGTCTAAAGGCAGAGTCTTATGTTTCAGAGAGTCATGGGTTTTCTTCCCTTATTCAATTTCTGTGAACTCCCCACTTCAGAACTCAGATGACAAGAACTGGTTCAAGGTAAGATAATTTGTGTAAACTTGTTTAATGCCTCTAAAGTCTTGTATGGTTCTTAAAGTATGGTTCTACAGTCTGAAAGGGACAAAATTATTGTGGTGCATTGTGGGCGCTCATGCAGTCTAACATATTCTTTGTGTGTAGTACCAAATATTTGACTATATTAAAAAATTAAATAAATCATCAAAAGAAAACTAAGCATGCTTTTATGCACATGAAATAATGCTATAATTGATGTCAAAACTTTTACTGAAAATATGCATTATAGCGCTAAGTAATTTCATTTCAGATTTACTATTCCCCAAAATTTGTTCTACAATCTGTTTTCAGTCAAACATGATGAGGGAACACTGGAAACATAGGAGGTGCAAAGCTTAACTTAGATTTTCAGGAATTAGCCAAGTATGCTGGGGGACCACAAAAAAAAAAAAATAAAATTCATATATAAAACAAGCATTGAGTCTGTGTTTCCTGAAGGTATGCATCTTGAATGCTACTGAAAATCCTTACTGTCATTATACAATGAGGTATCAACAGGTTTGGGGGTTTTGTTACACTTGAGCTATCATCCTGCATGGAATTAATTTTAGGTAATGATGCAAGACAAGGGTTTGATTTTCTAGTTGTGCCAGAGTGAACTGGCTCATATCTGGGCTTGGTACAATAAATTCAGCTTAAATTTTGGGGAAGAAAGATGCAGGTGCTCATAGGGAAGCTGGGAGAAACAGTTACAGATATAAACAGCTTGCAGCAGTATTGGAGAGCCCAGTGACTAAAAAATTCTCACTGTGGTGAAGAGGGATTTCTGTTAAAGCTTTTAATGAACACCCACCTTGACCTGGTTGCATACAGAGGCAGCAGAAGATCATTTAGCTGAAAGGGCACTTATCCTTGGCTTTGAACTGGGAAAAACAGGAAGCTTCAGATACTGAAGTTTTAGAAAACAGAGAAGGAAATGTAAAATTGATGTGTCTTTTTGTGGGTGAATTTAAATATCTGTGATCAATAAGAGTAACCCATGTCTTTATTATTTATTAAAAGAAAATGGGGAGGTTTTTGGTTTAATTGCCTGATAATAGGGCCATGCATTATGGAAGATGTGAACCTCTTTAAAAGTCACATTTTCATTCAAGCTAGTGGAATTTGGAGTGGGGGAAAGTCATCTCAGGAGTAGAAGTCCTCTTTGTGTTCATGGAGGTTTTATTTTGTTTTTGGGGGTCTTTTATCTCTTCAAAATAACATATATCCAATATTGTAAAACTTTATGCCTTACAGCCAATTTCAGGAACTTGTTTAGTTTTATATCTAGCAGGCTATCTGTAGGCATCACAAAGACAAGGTTCCTGTGAAAAACTGAAAATGAAGACATTTATCTTCACCTGTCAAGTTTGCTTTTTATTTTTTCAGAGAAGTGTTTCCATAAACTGCATCTATGTCTAGAAGACAGCCTAAAGTCCACTTAAGCAGCATAGAATTAATCTCAATTCCTTTGTTTTCATAAAGATATTCATTACTCTATGAACACAGCTATAAATATCAAACAAGGTGAATAAAATATCTTTGCAGTAGGAAACTCATTTGCATGTTATTGTAATAATTTCAGATACAATTAATGTACTTTAAGTGGAAGTATGCTTTTACACCATCCATACACTAATGAATTATTTATTAATCCATTTATTTTAAATGTATCATAGTAATTTTATTTTTTAACTGCCATCTTTAAAAATAAATGCAAATCCCCCCAACAATTAATAGCAGAAACAATGACTATGGTATCTCAAATTCCTCTCCCAGTCCCAAAGCATCCTTATCCTGGGACTACAACATGTGTTTCTAGAGAACATGCAGGCTGGAATTAAGACAGGCTCACTGGCCATGCAGTACTGGGATGGGCCAGAGACTGCCAGCTGTCAGAGGATTTTTTTGTGTAGTTTTCCTTTATGTAAGTTTGGGGTCAGAAGAGCTCTGGAAGCACAAGGAGGAAAATAAATCAAATAATATTTAGCAGAAGTTCCATTAAGGATTTTGCTTTCCTAGGGATATTGAATGTCACCTGTGGCCTGCTATGGTCAATTTAAAGTATTTGAGCCATGATCCCTTAAGCTTTTGTGCAACTTAAGTAAGAACTGGCTTACAGTAGTGAAAAGATGAGACTAAGCCTCTTCAGGTGGTATAGCAAGACATTTGTGTAATGAAGTTTTACCAAGCCAGCAAAATTAGAAGCTTATCTTTCCCAGAATGGGACTTCTACACTTCTTATGGGCTTTGGATGTGACAGAAAAACACATTTTTTTTTGTCTGGTCAATTTTAAATTTATGCTAGAAAGGGCATGACTGAAAAATGGGACAAAAAACTTAAAAAATCTGCAGGCTCTGATGCCCTCAATTTTTGCAAGAGGTTTACGAAGTGAGAGGTTTAAAAAGGAAGCTTACCTTAACTCACTTATTTATCATGAATTCAAATTTATTTTTGTTTGCCACTTTTCCCCTGCTCCCCTTCTTTCCACAATTGTCATGCAAGAATAATTACCAAGATACTTGACCTAAAAATGTATTCACAAAATATTTCAACTAAAATCAACTGTTCTGGTTTACACTAATATTTTGTCTATACTATGAGTTTTGGGTGTTGTGTAGTGGGTTTTGGTTTCTTTGTGTTTTGGTTTTTTGGCATTTTGTTGTTGCTGGGGGACTGGAAGTCGTTGGGAAGGGTGGGGCTCCTTTCAGTATAAAGTCAGGTTGAGATGCTTATCCTTTAAAAGCAATAGTTGCCAACATCTCAAACAGGATCAATTGAAAATATGTAAATATGAGGAGGCAGCTCTGTTGAAATGAATGAACAACTTGTTCCAACTGAAGATTTGCTCTAGTATTTTGTTTTTAAAATTCTATAAGCCTGCATGAAAATATGCTTATTTTTACAACCCAAAATAAACCTTTTTGCTGATGCTCTGCAGGCTCATAAACAGCTTAAAAGCAATTCTGAGAGCTGATGTTATTAGCAACTGGAACTCTGTTTTGATTGACTGGGAGTATTAAACCCAAGAGCTCTCCACTGAACCTTGTAGCATTACATCAGTAACTCTGAGTGAAAATGAGATCACGCCATCATCCTTCTGCAATCTGAGCTTTGTATTGTACCCACTGCACAAACAGCTTCTAGTTTGGTTAAAATTGTCATCCTGTTGCTTTCATGGGAAGTGATTTCACTAATAGGTTTAATATACAGTAATGATGCAGACTGATTTCTATTGCCTTGTGGGTTTTGGTTTTTTATTTGCTACGTGAACTGTGCAATGTGAAGTTAAGACTATATTATAGTGAACAGGGAGTGAAGAATGAGCTTCTGATTTTATTTACTTTATTTTAGAAAGATCTAACAGTCCTCTGATCCCTTCTTAGCATTCAAATTTGTTGGGGGAGAGGAGGATGATTCAGTAATCATGACACAACAGGCTGACTCAAAGTCAAGGTTCATTTCTTACTTCTGCCATCAGTGTTATTTTGAGATTCTTAATCCTTATGCTCTCAGTTCCCTTGTGTATATAATGCGGATAGCAAGACTTTCTTGGTGAGGTGATTTTAGGGCAAATTGATTTATTTCTGTAATGTTTTGTTTGCAGCATTTTGGTTCACAGATGAAACTGTAACAAGGAATTTAAAGGAGAAAAGTAAGCAACAGAATATGAAGGGTAAAAAGGTGTCAAACCATCATGCAGTTGTCCCCTGTAAAAAGAACATCCTTTACATTGTTTTTCTTTTTTACATATGCTCAACACCCACCTTTCCCATGCCCGGTGCCTTCACTGCTTGGAGTTTTTCTCATGCAATGCCTGTCAAGAAAGAGTAAAGTATTTGCCACGGCACGTTTAGCTGACACCATGCCTTCATTCCTTTGGCATGGTGATGTGCCTAAGGATCCCACAGAAGAAGCTCCTCTCAGATTTGGAGTATTTCACACCACAGCAGCTCTGAGAAAATGTTAAAGTGTAAATAGTGCATTAAAAAATCCTGGCAGGATTACTTTTTGCCTTTATTTCTACCTGTTCAGAGGAGAGAGAGATGTCATGTAAATATGGCAGTATTTTAAGATGGAATTCGTTGTTATTTCTATTGAGAAGACATGTAAAGGAGAGACAAAGCTAACATACTTAAGCTTTTTATCTGGTGGTAATTTTTACTGTCTCAGTGATCAGGAGTGTTTGTGATCCTCTAAGGAAATAATTTTTAACAAAATCAGCAAACTTGATGAGTGATTATAATGTTGAAAAGCCATTTGCTCACAAATGAGCAAGGATCAGTGAAAACTGTGTTTGCAATTTAGACAAAGTTTGACAAACAGACGTCCTATCTTTAAAATTATTGGTAATTTTTCCTGGGACTTTCAAGGAGGGTTTAGATTTTGAGACTTTGTGTTATGGCTTTGGGATAATTTTGACAGAATGCGTACTTTCTGATTTGCAAAAGGAAACTTTATTTTTCTACTCCTTGCAATTTTAAAACTGAAGAGTTGCTGAGCATAAGACATGTGCTGTCAGACCTTGGGGAGGATTAGGTAGAAATTCAAAGGCTCTGTATGAGTGAAAGGATGTGCCTAGAAAAGGTGATTTGGGAAGTAGCCTTCTCTAACACCTCAGGAATGGTGGAAGCAGAGGAACCTCAGACCCAACAGATGCTTGTATCTAAAGGCTGGTTTGATTTTTAGTCACTGGATTAAGGGATCATGAGAATTGGGGCAGACAGTAGGAAATCAGCCTGCTTTGAACCCTATTCCATTTTCACTTTCCATGGGACTTCAGCAGCAACATCTGAGAAAGACCTGTAAGAATGTGTCATTTGTTGCGTGACTCCATTGCTTCTTTCTTTTTAAACTACAAAGCAGTATTAAAAGATTTTTCCTACAAAGTGTTGATGTTTTTACATTAGTTCTCAGTATCTCCAGCCCCCAAGTTAAATGTAGGAGACACCACAATTTCAGATTACAAAAAACCCCACCTTGTTTGATGCTGGAATAATGCTCAAGGCTTTTAAGTGTTCTAGTAGTTCTTCATTCCAAGCATGTATTTTTGAATGTGGGTAAGTGTTAGTTTGGCATTGCAGAATATGGGGTATCACTCAGCCTCTTCAAAGTAATAGTATTTAAATTTGTCTGTTGCCTGACTGATCTTTTTTTTCTAAAAGTTCCTATCAAGGGAAGATACAAAACCCTGTATATTTTAGTTTATAATTCTCTTCCATACAAATGTTCTATGTTGTCCTGGGTTTCTTAATTTTAGTTCCCCTCTTCTGTAATCTTACTGCCTTTTTTTATCCCCCACCAGATTAGAGGACAGTATCTTCCTGTTCTTGTTTAAGTTCTCAAGGATAAGACTCAGACTAACAAAATGAGTGGGTTTTTATTTTATGTCAAAAGCTACCCAAAATAACTTTTCCTGGATGCCTTTGTTGGTAATGGTCTTGATACCAAGTTTGATGCTAAGGGAATAGAAACAGAAACCAGGCAAGTTATTTTGCTTTCTAAAGTAAGTTTGTCACACTGCATCAAAAAAGATTTTTCACCAAATTTAAGTCCTAGTCCTTGATTCTGACTATATCTTCCTGAACCTCAACAATTTCAATAAATTCAATATTGGATTACATCTCCTGTACAACAATAAAACATAATGTACAGATTGATTTTTTTGTCCCGAAGGAGCTGTACGTCTCTCAAACAATATATTTGTGAGTCCTCCATAATAGTCTTTTTTAGTTCAGTTTCTTCTGTTGCTGGTACACTATTTTTTTTTCTGCTTTTACACAGTGTCTCTGGCCATTTTTAATACAGTGGAAGGAACCACACTATTTCTGCATTAATGTTCATCGGGGATCATTTCTTAAGCTGAGATTCTTGGAGGGACTTTGATAGTGAGTAGCACTTGAGGCTCAGATAATTCTGCTGGTGATGAACAAATGGCTCATACTTAAGAAATGAAACAGCTGGAGAAGCTGAAATCCTTATAGCCTTAACTGCCCACAGTCCCTTTTTTCTGGATGGCAGCTTTCTGTCAGAGGGAGTTCAGAGTTCCTTACACCCAGTTCCTAGGCCCTGCAATATGTCACCCCGTGGTCAAGAGAAAACTTCTGCTGCTGTCAGTGCACAGGAGCACAACGTGATGGCTGGTGGCTGTCCTCTGAGATAGCTCTGCTCTGAGGAAGGCAGCATCTCACAGGTTTATGACCTCTTTCACTGGGCTGATTAGGAGTGCTACAAGACATTGATCAGCACTATTCAGAGCTTAATATGTTTCTGGCACAGTCCAGCTATGTTGTTCCTATAGTTCCTAAGTGGAAGCAGTTGCCACCATTTGGCAGTGCGCAGGGTTGCTGTCCCACCGTGGCTGGTCTGCACTGCTGCCTGTGGTCCCTTCCCTGCATTCTAGGGTGGAGGTTTTTGGATTGCATAGGAGCTCAAAGTAACTTTTAGCAAAACTTTAGGGGTCTTCTGTGGCCATGTTTCTCTCTTGCAAGGTTTGGAGAAAAAAATCACTTCAGACTATTCCTGAAGTGAATGGGAGTAGAAAGCAGTTCTGAGGAGATTCAGGGCTTCACCAGCTCTAGGAGGAACTGAAATTTGTGCAAAAAACCAGAGAGAACTTTTAGGTGTCTTTAACACTAAGGAGAATTCAAGAACATTATGCATTTGGTGACCCTCTTTGGGATAATCAGAGAAAATAGAAAACAAGGACATAGAAGGAGAGGTGAAGTTGTTTGGCTTCTTTTTATTTCCATGGGAGCAGCAGCATTAGGGCACCACTTTTTTTTTCTTTTTTAAAACACTTCCAAAATATTCCCCAATCACACTTTTGTTCAGTTGTTTTCTGTTTGAACAAAAAGGAAATCTATCCTGTAACATTACCATTTTTATTCTTAGGAGCGCTGATTAATTTGTTTTCATTTTTCAGATAGTAATATAGAGGTCTTTGGGTAAGAGAGGGATTTTTTTTTTTCTTACTTGCATGCAGTACAGCCGCTCATTCAATAAAGTACATATTTCCAACTGGCACTTGTATCTGCTATCCCAATGGAAATAGGAATATTATCTAAAGCTTTTATTTTGAGGTTTCTTACTCAAATGTTTTTCTGCTAAAGAGGAATCTCTAATTAATGGTCATTCACTGTCATGCAGGTTTTGAATAGCATATTGTATCCACCATCCTGGATAGGTCACCTGCTTGGTTAATGTCAATTAAGGAATCCAGTATTTTTATTTTTTTATTAATAAATACATACCGCAGCAACACGGCTCATCACAGTTATTTATGTTCCTGAGTGTACAGCTTCAGCTCTTTGTCAAGTTGATCCTTTTGTCATCAAGTGGGGGTAGGAATTTTGGATGTGGAGTCTGTCTGCATGCACTCCCTTACCCAAAAATAAGCAGCAGAAGCTCTTGTTTATGCAGGGTTCCTGGCAAATGCCTGCTATCTACTCATGCAAAATAAACGTATCATTTCCATAAACACTCTAGGTATGCAGCTCCTACCCTGTTTGAGATGCATGGCATTTTAATATGAAGAGAAGAGGCATAAATCAATCTTCACTTTTAGGAGTGTGCCTCTCTTGCTGATAGATACTTTTTGGGTGTGCTCAGTTGACGTGCAACAGGTTATATATACCACACTAAATAGGAATGTTTCGCACCAGAACATGGCACTAGACCAAAACCAGTCTATTTGAAAGGCAACCACGAGACTTGCTAGCATTAGACTGGGATGGTCTGCTCTAAGAGGAAATGAAGGAGAATGCTTGGATTGCATTTACAAACAGCAGAAGTCAACTATTTGTGTCAACATTTCAAACCTTGTTCTTTTTTAAAGGAGTAAAATAGAGGAAAATGATGGCTCTTGGAAACTGATATGAGAATCACCAGCAGAACACTAGCTATTGTAATGTGCAGAACTATAATTAGCTTCAAAGGCAATGAATTCTATGCATCTGTTGGCAGCAAGACAGGAGCTTTGCTCTTTAGAATAAAATAGCACAGAGGTGGGCTTTCTATTCACATTTCTAATGTGGTTAGAGCCCCTCCCATTTCTCTGTGTTCCATAATCCTTTCTTATCTTTATATTCTACTTTAACTGTCATTGAGCACATATTAGGAAGTATTATTTTTTATAAAACACCTACATATAGTTTGCTTTCCCCTTGCCCTTTGTATTTTCTAGCTTCACCACCACAAATTTTTTGCCACTTGCCTTTCACCAGTCAATTGTCATTTATTATGTAAGTGTAATCAGGCATGATAAAACTGGTAATTACCAGTAACCCCCTTCTTCCATTCTGAGAGGTTTCTGTCTCAAGTACTCACCACTGTCCTGTAGGTTTTCCAGAACTGTGTATGTATACACATACGTACATTTTTTGTTATAGTTTTAAAATGAAATATGGTTACCCATATTTTAAATTGATATATAGCAAGTTGTATTTGAAAAGTATCTATGAAAAATCCTATGAAAAATAGACTTGTTTTGCTTGTTGCTTTAGTCAGTCTGGGTATTTCTTCTGTCTAGTGAGATCTATATATAACTTTTTTTTTAATACTCAAAAACTTGGGATTAGTTGGAGGTTGCAGTTAAAACTTCTGAATTTCATACTTTTTCTTGTGATACAAATTTCCTCTTGAATGTGTCTTTTACATTAGAAGTACTGTGATGGGATTTTTTCTTCATGCTGTGTTTAATGTCTTTGGTAACTAAAATTTTAACACATCACTCTTGTATTCAACTTTTTGAATATCAAAATTACTTCTTCATTAATTTCCCTGTGATTCTAGTATATCTGTATTTGAGACAATAATGAAAATTCTACATAAGAATTTCATTGAAATGTATATAGAGTCATAAAATATCTCATGTTGAAAGATATCTGTAAGGATGATAAAATCCAGCTCCCTGCTCCTCACGGGGCTGCGTAAAAGTAAGCCATCTAAGATCATCATTCAGACATCTCTTGAACTCTGGCAGGACTGGGGCTGTGACCACTTTCCTGGGGAGCCTGTTCCAGTGATCAACCCTCCTTTCAGTAAAAAACCTTTCCAAACATCCCATCTGAACTTTCCCAGACACAGCTTCATTCTGTTAGAATGTGTTTAGACAACTGAAGAACTATACTGACAACTTTAAACGATTCTTCACTTTCCAATTGCCTTTGTACATTTTTCTTATGCATGGCCAAACTTTGCAGGTCTTTTTCCTGCAAATAAAAATCTCTATTTTGAACTTACCATTTAAATGGTAAGTCTTTCACCTGTTTCAATGATTTAAAATTCTGAAATATCTGATATTGTTTATGTGTTTCATACTTTTGAAAAATCAGTGCATAGAGAAGCTTTTGGCTTCAGTGATGTTTGGATTTTGGTGGGGGTTTTATGTATACATATATATATTTAGATGTATTGTGAGAGTGTTTGAGCAGGCTTGACATCTTTTCCATTTATGTACATGTGTACTCCATACAGATATAAGAATAAGCCTGTTTTTTACAGGCTAGTCAAAAGATGTCCTTTATTATTTTTCTCATTTCTGTATGTGTTGAATTGACATGTGCCTAATCTGAAATTAATTTTATTTCTCAAATTTCTTCTGTGTCCAGATTTAAAAGAAATTTTTTTCAAATTAAAAGGATATTATTTAAAAGACTTTTTTTCCGTGCAACTTTCAAATGAAAGACAAATCAGCAGAAGGCACATTCTTTAAAAGTGCAGAGAGGGGTCAAGAGATCACTGTGTCTTTGCCTGTCCTGCAGAGGTTAAGCCAGCTTCCTAACCTTTTCTGGGTGACATTTCAACAGTGACACTCAAGAAGCAGACCCCACTGTTTGAAGTAGCTTCTCAGGTTGCAAAAACTTACTGATCTAATCTAACAGCTGGCTGTCATCTAAGCTGGTAATCCTGTTTACTCTTCTATCCCAAACTGGCTATCTGGTCTTATCTTCTCTCTCGCTTTGACTCTGCTACTTGCTGTTCAGCCAGCATGCTTTGCCAGCAAAACAGACAACGATGGCTTTTATTCTTTCCTCAAAAACCAAACCAAAAATTGTTTCTTGCCAATTTATTGAGGTAAAATGTCCAGTCACTGGCTCAGTAAATGCCTGTGTCAGAGGTAAGGATGCAGGGTAGCAGCTGGCAGGTGGGTTGGTCTACCCCCCTTGGAACTGCAGCATTTCCCAGGAGCTGAACTCAGAAAATTCTGTCCTACTTGGAAAGTTCTGATCTCCCCCAAAAGAGACCTTTAATATTTGTTAAGTCCTCTTTTGCCTGCTCCTTGTCCTGTTAGCTTGATCTACCAAACCTTACCTTTCATTCTGATTTGCAACACGTCCTTGAGATGGATCCTGGTAATATTTCTGAACCAGCTACCATAATTCAGGAGAGCCCATCTTAGTCAGATTTCTTTAGATGCAGCTTGAGAGCCACCCTCTTTGCACCTTAATTATGCAGAATTCCTTGGGACTTCAGCAGGAGTTTTGACTGTGCAAGTGATGCTGAATAAGGTCTCTAGTTTACACGACTAATTACCCCATACTTTGATTTGGCTCAAAGAGTGCAATTACTGCAGGAGAAAGTAGTACTGGAAGAAACCATCTCAAGGCAAAATTTGTTTAATTAATATCTTTATAATTAAAGCTAGATTCTTTGCTCTTTCTTACTCTGATTTTTACACTATCCCAAGACAAAATTTGAATCCAAACTGGTGTGAAATAGATGAAAAGAATCTGTGCTTTATGCTGCAACATTTGGCTCTGTGTTTTTGTTCACAAATGTTATCTGTAGCTGCCAACGAGTGTTGTCATGAGACACTTTTTTTTCTGTTATATGTTGGCTTTCCCAGTAGACTTTTACTTTTTGTTTTCCCAGAAGGTTTCAGTGTCTTTTTTAGCATCACTAGCAATAAAAAGATCTCCCAGAAGGACAGATTTTACTTCCAGCTGAGTTCTACAAGTGACTTGAAAAGTCTTAACTCATGCAGAAAGTGGCTTATATTCCCAGGGAATTACTTAAATTACTCCTTTTCTTACTTCAACTCTGAGTTCAAAGGGGATTCATATGACACCCACACCACAAATTCTGTCTTTAATTCAGAGGCCAAAATGACATCAAACAGGAATGAAAAGCCCCTCTGCTGTCCTCGCCAGCTGTGCAGTGAGCTTTTAGCTCGGGGGAACTGTGATACCCAAAAACCTTCTAAGAGGCCACTTGTTCAGCAGCTCCTTCAGCTGCCTGCAGGAGCAGCCTGCAGAGCACTGCTGCTGGATGCTGGAGAAGTCCAATTATGATAAATTATGCATGATAGTGGTACCTGCTGCTCCCATATCTGATGCACTTTGAATTCAGCTCGAGTTTATTTGAGGAACTCAGTACCTCTTGCAAACTGCACTTTCATAAATTATTACTAATTAAAAATAGCTTAATGTTCAGTGGTGCTTAGAACCACAATTCCCATCGAAGTTGGTGAGTGTGCTTACAGCATTAAGCAGGTCTTGCAGCAAACTTTGTGGACCAGGTAGCAGATTCAGATTTAATTCTTCTATGTTTTTTGCCTTCGTGAGTTGGCGTGCTGGTGTAAAAAACATATTTTTTTTTCAATTATTTTGTAACCTTGTTTTTAAAAAGTATTAAGTGTACTGTCTTTTTATGTAGTTAGTAAATGCTCTTTGGCTCCTCATTTCAAGTGACAGTTGATGCAAGTAGCTGCTATAAAGGACTCCTGTTGGAGTAACTAAGTATTCATCAGATAAATGTTGTAAACTGAAGAAGATAACGAAGCTTGTGATCTTTATAGTTAGAATTTTCAAGAATAGGCTCTTCAGAAAATATTTACTTTTCCTCTTTTTCCTGCTTAAAAAATGCAAGCTGTGAATTCCAATCCATTTCCTTATCCCTTCAATTCTGGCCCTAGGTATCAATGTTAGGTCTTAATAGCCTTAAAAAATGCAGAAGTGACTTTGTCTTTTTCTTCTTTTTTCCTTTCAAAACTCAGGGCAGGAGGATATCCTTTGTGGATTATGTCTCTGTCTTTTTAGTCTTAGCAAACTGGCCTTTTGCACCATGCTTTGATATAGAATCTTACAAAAGAAAAATTATGACTTTGACATGTGGAGTATCTAGATACCTAAAAAGTTGTATTAATTTTACTGGTGAGATTCAATTTAGATAAAAAATTATGCTCCCTGAAGAATATAGCATGTGATGTGTTGCCTAGTGCAACTGACTTCTGCAAAATATGGAACAGAAACACATACAATTAGAATTTTCCCTTGCTTATTTTTCTTTTACTCTCTCCAACCTGTTGCTGTTGAACAGTGGATGAAATAGAAGTGTTGACTGTGATGTGCCAGTAGTTGATAAGTTAAGTGCTATTTTAAGGACTATTCAAATCCACATTGTTTTTCTGGTCAGTTGTTCCTGTCATTTAAATTATGATTACAGTAGATGTTAAAACAATCCCCCCAATACTGCAGCTCCCTTGATATATTTAACTTGATTTATTATGGTTAATTGTCAGGATGCTTTGAGGGATAGTTACAGATCCCCTTAGCCTTTTAAACAATGTGAAAATATATTCATTGTCGTCAATGAATTCTGCTAGAATTTCCAGTTCTATTGCAGATAGTTATTGAGGAATATTCTGAAAATTCATTTTAAATGCTCTTTTCTCTTGAGCCTGATGAAAAGCTAATGGATCTTCACCAGCAGGACCAAACCCAAGGATTAATCTTTTCAGTTTTGGTTTTGTTTGTTTTTTCCCATCTCACGTCTGTGTGTTTTGGCATAACATGGGACAGGCAGAGCAGCATGAAAGAGTCAGTCTCTGTGCATCTGCTCTGCTGGCAGTGCAAGGACAGGCGCTGGCTGCCTGGCTGGGGGATGCTGCTGCTATTTTACCTCATTCCCTAAGGCTTCTAATTTCCATTTCTCTCATAAAGAAAATTAAACACTTTCGAGATTTTTTTTTTTTTGTCCGAATATCAACGCATTTCCCTTTTCAAAAAGAAAGCATGCACCTCTCAGATTAGGGACAAGAAGCTTAGTCTGTGCCGTAGGGGTTATTTGGTAGGATTTGGGGTACCTCCCCTCAGGTTTTCTTTCTGCTCTGTTCAAAATGGTTTTGCATCCTCTATCATTCACTGAGACAGAGCTCAGGTACATGAACCTGGGCTTCCTACTTCCTAGCCTGTGATATTTGTCTTAGTTTGCTCTTCTTGTTCTTAAAAAATAATTTCACTGAAAGCATTCTCAAAATGGAAGTGTTTTCATGAAACATGTTGAGTTTGATGAGTTAGCACATATTTGACATACTGTACAGATCAATCTTGGTGCCTGAAGTTGGCAGGAGAGAGAAAATGCATAAAAATAGTTGCAAAGAGACTACAATGGAGTGAATGCTGAACAGGGATTTTGCAGAGAGCGAGGGAGGTGCTGTTTATTTTGAGCCAACTCATGCTTTGTTAATTCCGTTACTGGCAACTTGTCTGGGAATTGTCTCTCCATTTTGACTCATGAAAACTTAATCTTCCCTGACAAAAATGCAGAGTGATGAGTATGTGTTTCCAATTTTGAGAAGGCTGTTAAGGAGGATCCAGTCCTGTGCTAATGGAAGTCCTGCTGCTACTGTTGTGTAGTGGGAAAAGCATGACTTGAAGGGCTGCACAGAGAAGTGCTTCACTTAGCATTACATAGGGGATAGCATTTCAGCTAATGTGCTAGGCTCATTTCCTGCCAATTCCCACTCCTGTTCTTGGTTTGTTCTCCCATTTCCCCTCTTGGTATAGGGAGAAGGTTTCAGAGACTTTTATTGCTAGTGACGATGGTCTAAGCCCACTCCTTGGCCTTCCTTGCTGTTGGTTACCTTATGCTGGCATGCAGAAACTAGAAAATAGGCTTATTCTATTAGCTCATAAAGATTACTGGAGTCCTTGGAATCCTTGCCACGAAGGAATGGGGAAAACAGTGATATTGCAGTGTGCCCAAAATTTAATATTTTTATATATGAGTCCTGCATGCATTGCTGAACTGGAGGGGTTTATCTTCTTTAATATATTCAAACCATGTAATGAGTTGGTGTACTTTTCAGGACTTTTTCTACACTTTGTTCTGCATTTCTAGTTATTGGGCCAACTTCTATAAAATTGAGAGTTTCAAAATCAGATAATTACTCTGTGAAACAGAGCTCTGTCATAAAAAGCGTCAGTGTTGTAAATGGTGTATGGGCAGACAAAAGGGGAAACTTTTTTAACCTGGCCTTTACATGTTTTAGAAGAGCACTCTATGTGTTTATTTGAGCCAGTAATGTTGAAATGAACTTTAACTGCACACAGAAAAATCCTGTAAAAAATAACAGCAACAAAAAGACTGGATGCTAAATTGTGGGAGTACAGCTTGAGGGATGCTGCTCTCTGAGAGGTGTTTTGCAATTCAAGTTTTGAATGTCACAGTTTTGTTTTTAAGTTTGGGACTCTATGTGGAACTTCCAGGACTTTCATCTTTTCTCTTCCCAGCTGCCATGATTGTTTTCCCGTGTTTTCTTTACCTTTTTGGTGGCATTGACTTGCCCACTCACTGCTATAGAGCTAATCAAGCAATCTGCTCAGGAAACACCCTGCAGCGTACATTCCTTCAGCATGGCTTTCCCCCTTTGCACTGGCCAGTGTGCAGTGGATTGCTAGCAATCCCTTCTCTTCTGCTGCTGCTTCTGTGGTTATGCCCATCCTGGGATTCGTTCATTGCTTTTGTCACAAAGGATGCTGAAAATTCTGTGAAATGCTTAGAAACTTTTCAGAAGTACGCAAGAAATGAGAAGTCATTACCTTGAATCTGTGCTCTGCTGGCTTCTGTTGCACTTGCTGTTCTGATTTGCCTGGCCTGTTCCTATTTTACTTACAGAAGTTGCAAGTTTTTACTTTTTGTGTAGTTCGTAATTTTCCCAAGCACTTCTTAGAATAATGCTTCTGGACATCTGCACCATCAAAATGGGATCATGCATGTGTCCACTAATCCCTAGTGGATATAAGCTTTGTGAACCATTTCAGGCACTCAGGAAAAAAAAAAAAAAAAAAGAGTACTGGAGTCATATGCATTTCAAAATCCTCACCAAGAGACATATCCTGGTCCTATTTGTGTTGGTGTGAATCCAGAATCTCTTTATATCCATTAGTGGCTTTAATATAGATTAACTCTGTTTTTAAATGGAATCAGGATCAGGCCAGTTGCACATTGACTTTACATCTTAAATGGTGCTACTCGATTAATAGGAATTTCGCAAGTGCTCAGTTTTGTCAGGTGGGAACACTCTGGCCATATTTGTGTTATGAACTTCAAAACTAACAATGTACAACATTCCTTTAAGTTGCAGCAGCCTGATGCTGACTTTGGAACTATGATCCCAGCTTACCTACCTTGTGAAGTTGCATTTTTAGCCCATGCACTAAATTTTGCTCCCAACTGTGCTCAAATAGCAATGTGGAGGAGTAACTTGTAATAATATTTAGATCCATTATTGAGAGACAACAATGGGTATAATTTGGAGCAGAACCTTAGATGTACTGTCCTATGACTAAGACCAAGAAATTTATTTTAATAAATGCCATTTTAAATATGTAACAAATTATCTGTAAGCTTCATAATGTATCATGGGTTTTATTTTGCATGTATAAACAATAAAATAATTATTTTAAAATCAGTTTGTATTTGAAAAGTTAAATATTAGCAATTAAGAATAAAGGGGATTACTAAAAATTTCACTTCTCAATGAGAGGGCATATTATTTGATGAAGCTTATGTTTCTAATGGCTTTACTCCAATCTGGTATCACTGGATGAAACAAATGCAAGAACTGCTTATCTAGTTCTGCTCATGGTATATGGCCCCCTAAAGAGCACAGTATTGCTGCTGTAAAGTTAGAATAAATGGAAATGGAGACTTGGTTAGTAGTGCCTGTGTTGTCTGGTCTTGAGGGAGGGTGATCCTGGTAATCTCTTTCTCCATGGTTTGCAGGAAACAGCCTAAATATAGGTAGGGACAAAGAAAGAAAGGAGTTCCTGGGATATTTGTTTGCTTCTGTGAGCAGATTATCAGCCTGGTTAGTTACAAGTCCTCTGATGTAACTTGGAGTGAGCATAGTCCATCTTTTCAGTCAGCTATGTGTTATTCTGAAAATACACCTCAGTGGCTTTGACCCTCTGTAACCATTTCAATTAAAAACTGCTGTGATAGCTTTTGATGTAAGGCTAGTGAGGTTCTAGAGAGGGAATGAGAGTCAGTGCAGCCGGCATTCATCCCACAAAATGCAGGGCTGGATAGGGATTCTTGAGCTCCACCTACAGTCAAATCAATGCCGTGCCTAAGCGCGTGGAGGTTTGCGCGAGCACCATTCCCACAGCTGAAGTTGCTCGCATTTTTTCCCAGCATGGTCATGTCAAAGTGGTGCTCCAGGGGCTGCTATTCCCTGTTTCTTAGCATAGTCTTGAGCATTGTGCTGATAACTTTATAATGCTGGCGTGTTCAAGTCTACCTTGGCTATCTGCATCGGACTCTCCTACACATGGATGTGCCCAGCTTTGACTGGCTTGTACTGAGAGCAAATGCAGTTTGAGAAGCTGTGCTGGACAGATCACTTAATGTTTTTTTTCCCCTGCCTTTCTTGTGTGTGGGTTGAAAATAATGCTTTTGAAATTGCTTTGAAAATTTAAGCACAAAGGGTGCTACATAATGTGGTATCAGCATATTTAAATGGAATAGTTTATATGGTGAGGAGGGTGGAGGTAGAAGTCTAATGTCCAGCTGAACTGCATCCA
Organism: Passer domesticus; assembly: GCF_036417665.1. Lineage (NCBI taxonomy): Eukaryota > Metazoa > Chordata > Aves > Passeriformes > Passeridae > Passer > Passer domesticus. The sequence continues at coordinate 96,721,388 of NC_087474.1, forward strand.
ACTAGAATGATGAGCCTCTGAATTTAGAGGAACTATCTTTTGGAAGGGGCATGGCTTTTCTTTTTAAGCTGCATGCTGTTCTTAGACATAGTCTTAAAGGTTCATAATGCAGTCAGGATTTAAATTTCTGCTACATGCTTTTGAATGCTTCCTTTCTCTTCTCCATTCCCATCACAAGCATATATACCTAGCAATAGTCAGACAAGACCAAAAAGAAAGAAAAAAAAAATTAAGTTTTTGCCCCGTCGTCTTCTTAGGCTGGTATAAAGTGCACCCAGGACATATTTTATACCCTCTGCTACTTATTACCTTACTGAGATTAGTAAGAGTTATCTTCCTGCTATGGGTCCCCCCCAGACCACTGGAAAAAGAATGGATTAGTGATTCATTTTTCTCAATGTCACTAGAAGATGTTGCTCTTCAAAGTGAGAGAGGAAGGGTGGAAGACAAGAAGGGTTATCCAAGGGGTTGTTTGCTCACTAAGTGCATCAGCTGCTATCCTATCATCTGCTTCATCTGAGCAGATGTTGGCTTACTATTCTAAGACTTCAGAGGATTGTCACCTTCTTTTTCCCACCTTCTCTTTCACCCTCCCGCAATATGGTGCTTTACACCTTGCCCTTGTCTTTTGCCTGCCCTGGTGTTTAAGGAAAAGCTGAGCAACATGACTCCAGAACAGAGAATTTGAAGATTCAGCTTGCATTGTTGGGATCTTCTGCTATAGATGCTGGAAATACCACAGTTTTGACTTTTGCTTTTTTTTCAGATTTGTTTAGTTGCTCTAAAACATATGCTTAAAATAGATTGCTATCTCAAAGACTTGTTCACTGTTAATCAGCAGCAAACAAAGTCTGCCAATGTGGACCATGTGTGTAGAGAAAAATCAAATGGATGAACGCATAATCAGAGCTATTCTTCTACTCAGAGTAAATATTAACAACAGTGTTTTATGATAAACTATAATTGAGGACATTAACTTACTGGGGAAAACAATCTTCCTTGATAAACAGGCACATGTTGCTGTTGAATCAGGTGCTGACAGAAGCAATATTATCCAGATTTCAGTAAGTCTGCCTACATGAGTGTCTGTCTATAAAAGGGTGTTTTTTGATGAAAAAAAATATTTTTGTGGAAGTGTTCCTGATTCCAATTTGATTTTCCCACTTGCTTTCTCATCTTAGAGTTAAATAGGTTTCATTTCTATTCACATTTTTCAGCTACAAGAATAGCCTATATACATATTTATCTGTACCCATGCATATTTAGCTAGATGTGCTTTGCCAATTTCAATACTATGAGAAGCTTTTATGCAAAGGTAAGCCTCATTTTTGGTCCAAATTTATATTTAGATTATTCTGTCTTTTATTCTTGTATGTCTGAAGCTCTGTAATTCTGTTTGCGTCAGTGGCACTGCATATCAGATTCACAGTTGAAATAGAGACAAAGGCTATGCACCTTAATCTGTTTTACTGTTATGTTATATTTGTAATAGAGGAAAGAACTTCAGTCCAGATTATAGCAGTATAAATAGAAATATTAATTTCATTTTTAAAAAACCAACAAACCCCCCACCCTCAAAAAACCACACAGAATTCATTAATAGCAATGGAAGAAGATTAGAAAACATTGGTTTCATTTAGGATTATACAGAAGAAAAATTGTCTGTGTGATTTTAGAGACTTTTTGTTTGTCTGCTTGTTTGTTTTCCAGTAGAACTTGCTGTATGCATGGAAATTAAATTGTTGGATACAGCAGCAACAAAAGCAGGAACTGATCACTGTGAATTCATGTACTATCAGAAAGAAAACAAGCAGAAAAACATATGCAGTAGGTTAATGCAAAGATGGAAATGGGCAAGAGCCTTGATCCATAAAAGAAATCCCAGATATCTTCAATTTTATTTTGGCTATGGTGATTCATGTCTCTTCAGAAGTTTCTCAACAGCAACAACTGTTGTATGCTGCCTTTGAAACCCACATGCTCCCACTGAAGCAGGGTTTGAATCAGCATGGAATTTGGCTTATCAGACTGTGTCTGGGAAGCCAGCAGTTTTTTTCATGCCAGATTGCATCTGGATTAAAAACTGAAGAAAAATTTAGTGACACATCGTGAAAAGAAAAATACAAGCTTTATTGGCTTCAGTGAAATCTCATAATCAGATAAATGCTTTGTACTTTGGATATAATAGTTATTTAAGCAGTAATTATATTCATTAAATATGTGCTTTAAAGTTAATGTTGCTGGAGATATTTCAAGTATTAGAGATGTTCACGTAAATCACTTTTCATATTTAGAAATCTTCTAATCCTCATAAGAATGTCATGCTTTTTGATGTGTTTATATTAAAATCAGGATGGAAGAACAGGCTATTTTGTCCAGAATCGGAAACAGAAAATAGTTTTGTCTGTGATCATGTCTTAGGAAGACACTGATGCAACACCCTAGAGCAATATGATTTTAATTGAGCAGAGGCTTTTTTGTCTCGCTCTGAAAAAAAACCTACATGTTCTTTGAGTGTACGTTAGTAGTCTGGGCAGAAAATCAGAAAATAAAAGTTCATATCTTTATTTAGGAGGTTAAGTTGGCTGAAATTGATTCTCTTTCCTAAATGGAGTCTGATCAGCAGTCCTGTTTCTCACCAAGGATAGAGAGCACTTTGGTGACTGCAAATGGAATGATAACTTAGAAGAAACTGTATGATTGCCAACACCCTCTCCTGAACATTTGTCAAAAGCATAGCTGTGAAAATTAGCTATTTCTAGCTAATCATAGCTAGATTATAAAGAATGTCAGTTTGATGGAGGTGAGGAAAGAAAGGGGCAGGAATGGGACTGTCAGAGTTAATTCTGCAAAATGACACCTGGCAAAAAAGCAATTAGGGTTATTTGGACAGCTTGCCCAGAACAGCATATTTCTCACCTTTGTCATTCATAGAAGTAGTAGCTGCCTGTACTAGATGCATTTTTGTGTAAAACTGCAAAAAATATAGGTCATATTTAAGCAAGCTGTCGTAAAGTTTTAAACTAAAAGGGTAATTTTAATACAAGTAGTAGGGTTGCTCACTACAGTACTAAGGTTCTTTTTTTTTTTTTAAGTGACATATCAGTCTATGTTTTGTGTTAAAACATAACACAAGGCAAATAAAATCAAATTTTATCACTGTCTGTGCTAAATGCACTGGAAGAATGAAGGCTGAGGTGTTTTGACTCTGAGAAAAGCATATCGGCTTTGCAAGAGTCTTGCAAATATAAGAAAAGATGGAGAAAGAAAAATATAAACTCACAGTAATCTGAAATCTCAGCAGTTTGCCCCAGTTTTATAATAGAACAAAACAGAATGAGATGACCAACTCTCACAGCATGCCACCACTGGAGTTAATACATTACTGGCTGATGACAGTGATTATGTTAAAAACGCCTATATAAAGCACCCTTAGGATTAATTATCAGGTAAAATTATGAAAATTAATTTCTGTAAATATTGCTGGAAAATGCAGATGAAAATATTTGCTTCTGCATGGGCTTTTGGAAAGGACTGGCTGATAGAGGTGGAATAACAGCTCACATGGCACAGAATGGTCTGCAAGAATGGAGGAAGATCTCCCTTGGTTTCCTCGCCACCAACCAATTCCTGAACATAGGTGGTCTAGCCATGAGCATTTAGGTTCTTTCACAAGTTAAAGGATTTATTCTGCTATTTTCCTGTGGCTCTGAAGCTCTTCTGAGGCTTTCTATAAATAACAGTAAGGTCCATCATACTCTTACTCAATTTTTCAGGAATATTGGGACACACAGACTTCTGGATTCTGGATTTATCTCCCACTAACATTACCTGTAATGAGAAACAAGGCAAACAGAGGTTATCACCTAACATTAGCACAGTTACAGGGTTTAGGATATATTTCCTTGGCTTTTTTTTCAGATGCATTTAGCAAGCCCTATCCTTTTTTCCCTTGCAATAAGAGTAGATTTTCCTTCTACTTTCCCAGTAACCAGATGGTACTGCAGTCACAGAGCATGCAGTCTCACCTGGGGTTAAATGGTTTTCTCCATTTCAGATTTTGTGCCAACCAGATTTAAATTCAACATTGTTTGTTTAGGATTCTGTACTCAGCACTTTGTATTAGATGAGAAGAAGCCCTGCATTTAAATTATTCAGTCTTTAGGACTGATGAAAATTGTCAATCACCTTCTAGCATATTTAACTTATCCTAAAGGATGCTTACAGGTGCAAAAATTCACATCCAGTTGCATTTATCTATTCTTGGTTTATTTTGTCACTGAGTGACTCTGTCCTCCTCACCTTCTGATGTATTCTTGTGTTGACCTACAGACAGTGGGCAGAAATCAGTTTTTGGGTACAAAAATAATAAATTCCTTTTTCCTCAAATTGATAAGATGAATAGAGAAACAAATAACATGGAAACATTACACATTCCATGGCATTAAATAACAATGGCTGGCATGTCCTGCCTAAAGTAGGAGAAATGCTACTACAGCAGGTTATTTTCTTGGCACTAACTGCAAAGACAGTAAATATTATAATTATTTCTGATATTTGCATTCTGTCCAGGCATAGGGAGAAGAGATGGTGTTAACTATGAAATGAAAACAGACTTGAAATGAAGGGGGGATGTGCCATGGAGTCTGGGAAGGGGTGTACAACAGACCTGAACTGAACAACTGCTTTCCCATCCCACAGTGTAAAAATGCTTCCACCCCACACCAAGATCATAATGTTTCATTTTAAAAAATTAACAAGCAAATAGTCGGCAAGATCCTTCCAGGACCAACCTTTTCAGAAGCCACTCTGGGGTGCAAGGCCCAGGCCTGCTTGGAGTGGGAGAGGTGTGAGTTTGGCTGCCTGTGACAGCATGTCCCAAGTGTCCACTCATCATGGGGGCAGGGGATGACATGGGCATGGGGATGGCAGGGACAAGGTCGCATGAGACCCCAGGTTGGCACCTCCTGGGTGCCCAGAGTGCAAGGAGAAGTATGGACAGTGTAGGCTGCCAGGTGAAATGTCTCCTCATGGTGGAGCTGGAGGCAGTGCTGCCCCTGAAAAGGGGTGGCTGTGGGGGGCTGACAGGCACTGCATTTGCTGGCTTGGGGCTTGGTGTAATTTGGGAGTTCTTCATGACACGGATATGGTTTCATTAGGAAAATCCCAGCCTGCTCTGCCATTTGAGGAAAAGTGTTGTGTTGTCCCTCCTGAAAGAAGCCCCATGGGCATCGCGAGCCAACCCCACAGTGGGAGAGGTTTGTGCTCTTGAGCTTGTTCTGGGTTTGTGGCTACTTCAAACCAAAAGAGACAGTCCCAGAGAATTGGCTGGTAGGCTGAAATTCACGTTCATTCATTTCACATTTGCCCTTCTGCACGTGAAGGTCATCAATCAAAAGAAAACATTTGTCTTTATGCCACATCCCACAGTCTTGAAACAAGATGAAAGCCAGCTGGTGATCTCCATATGGTGACAGCCTTTAGTCGAAAGATGCTTCAAAGAATAGTGATGGTTAAAATGTCACCACTGAGAAGTGGTTACTGAGCCAGCACTTTGCAACTCTTCAAAACCATCTGAGGGAAATTGCCACATCCCCTCAGAGTGGACAATGACTTCATACAGCTTCATGCAGGAGTGGTTTTACTGTGCTTGTGGTTACTCTGTCCTTTTATGGTGATATGAATTTTTGTGAGAACATCCTTATGGACTTTAAAAATACCCAAAAATAACAATGAGGAGGTAGAAATACTAACCTCTGACCAGACCTGCGTGCATATGCTCCCAGAAGGACAATATAAATAACATGGTTTATTTTTTCATATTTAGAAACTTTCCCTAATGCTACTGAGCAAGGTACTCAAATTCAAAACTATACATTTTTTTACTACATCCTGCACATCTCTGTACTCCTTTTCTTTTTTCCTTCTTGTGAATCTGGATAATTTTTTTTTTTTTAATACCATTTTCTGCTTGACTCAGCAGTTGTCTCTATGATAAATCTGAGGGACAGGAGAGAGGACAGGCTCTTTATCTGGCAAAAATTTAATGAGGTATGTGTTTCTTTCAGCTCTTAGTGGGAATAAAACTCTCTTTGTAAAAAGCCCTGAGAAACTTATCCAACTGAGGGTTGTCAGATTTACGTGGGCTTTTTTATTCATTTGCTAGCTTAAAAAAGAGAAATCAGGCCTAGCAGTCAGGTGTACCATGTAGGTGTGCAATACACCCTAGAGGACTATGAAGCTGATGAATAGTTAGCTTCCTATAATGCCAAGTATCTCATCCATTATATATATAATAATACTAATTTTTTAATGCTTTCAGAAATTCCCAAGTAAAGGTGCTCTGCAAAAGCAAATAATCCACATTAACAAGCATCAAACACTTTGCTTATTCCTCTGTTTTCCTTGCTTTATTATAAATAGTTGGGAGTAATTACTTTTATTTTATATAATTATTTATGATGTTTCCAAATGAAGAAGATTTGTAAGTACATAATTCAAATGTAAAATTGTAGCTTCCTCATCAATGTTCAGTCCTAAAGTAGATTTTGGCTGATTTTTAAGAGTACCAGGGAAAAAAAAAAGAAATATGGGATTGAATCTTTAAATTAGCATGATGTCTTGAGGAGAATAGTTGGCTAATGAAAGTCAGCAACAGCATGTCAAACAATCATTTATTGGAGCTACAGGTGGCCAGCTGTCAGATGGGTTTCCACTGAAATACTTGCCCATTTCTGAAGATCTTTTCATTCATTGTTGTTTTACTCATTTAAGGCGAGGGGATCATGCTGTCATTTTCATCACTGAAACTTGTACTTACTTGTTAAGTTTGGAGTGTGCCTAGGAATCATAAAAGGAATAAATCCTTGCAATTTGCCAAGAACCTGAAACCCTCACTTCTGGTAATCTGCCTGTCATTTGCAACCAGAGAGATGTTAATATGAAAGGCAGGGTTTCTTTAAAGGTCTTGGCAAAGGGAATAAATTCCCAAAACTTGTCCAACTGCTGTGTGCAGTCACCAAAGAAGTCTGAAGATACCTACACTGTTTAAAATCCATTTATGACATTTCTGTGTTTTTGGAGGAATGCCCAAACCAAATAAATGGGTAAGCTTCTACACAAGCCATCTTATCAACTGTTAACTCTCCTACCATCCTCATCCTACTGTGATGTGTCCTATCTAGGCCTTGGTACTTACATACACTTCCTTAATTTCATCCTCTCTCTTTCTAACACAAATATATGCACTCCCACTTTCTACCTTTTTTTGAGGTGTAGCAATGGTAAACCTGACTCTTAATATTCAAAGGGTGGTACCTATCTAGTATATTTGCAATTCAAATTACCAGATTTGAGGAATTGGATTTATCATTTCATTATATTGTCTATACCTGCTTACTCCTCTGAGGAGTCGTTACCATTGTGTTATCCACACTGGCCTCAGCATAAACATGTATTCTGGGGCAAGGTCACAAGAACCAGATCTGTGAGAAACTAGTGCACTGTTGTGAGTTAAAGCCTAAGAAGGAAGGTGAAAAATGCTGCAAGGATTCCCATGAGGCCTGAAGAAACAATGGTGTCTTGGGGAAGGTATTTGTATGTTTGCAGGCTGCTTCAGTATTGGAGCTGGTATGTCAGGATGCTGGACTGTGTAACTAAAGGGGCTGAATGCTGAATTGGGGTCCTTGCAGTGGTTTACTATGCCACTCCTGTAAGTGGTGGAGCTTTACCACCTTGTTATTCCTGATTATCTGCTAAATATAGAGATACAAGTTTTTCCCCACCCCTGTATTTATCAGCTTCATCACCACCACAAGGCAGAAAAGGGCCTTTTCATTTTTAAGAAGGTCCTAAACAAAACCTGTCACTGACACATGGTCATCTTTCAGAACTGGATCAGAGTGAACAAAAAACTCTTCCATGTCCCTGATTGTCTTGCAGCCAGTTTTGATGGAAAATAGGAACAGGGTACTTGGTCTGCATGAAAACTGAGAAACCACACATACAAGCTGTAGGCATTTCTCTGCTCAGCACATACTTGCCTTACTGCTCAGCTGCAGGCAAAAAACATCACTGAAAAGAAGCACATCAAAGATATTGCAGCTGTCTCCACACAATCCAGCTCCATGGAGGAGTATCAGCTAGGGCACCTGGGGCTGTCATCTAGCTATAGCAAAGTTGTCCCCTGGAAAGTAGCTGGGTTTTTTTGGCAGAGCTCTGCTCGCTCTACGCTTTGTTGCAGTGCTACCTGACTTCAGCTAAGTGTGTCCACAGATGACACTGGTTGCTCTTTTGGGATATAGTCAAACCACACTTACACATTTGTTTGTGTCTTTGCTTATGTGTGAGAGCAATTTGCTGCAGCAAATTACAGGTGGACTAATAATAAGGGCTGCTGGCATCTCAGGATGCAGTCAAACTTTTCTGAATTTGTCTCAGAGGTACTCTCAACATCTCTGTTCAGCAATATATTAAGGATGATAAGAGATATTTATGGAGCTTTTATTCTGTGTTGTCACACAGGAGTGAATATTTTCAGGACTGAAGAGTTAAGCTTAACTGAACATTGCCACTTGTAAAAGTGTTAATCTCCTGCAGCTTACTCGTGCTGTGATGATTCAACTCTAGTTGTTGCTGCTTAGCTGACTACAAGATGATGCTGTAATATCATGCCATTAATTACTACCACAATAACTCAGGAAGGGCATGGCTAAGATATTTAAATCTTACTGCTTTCTGTTTTCTTACCTCAGAAGAATAGTGTTTCAGAAGGCATTTAGGAACAATTTAAGCCTACTGTCCTTCAGATTAGTTTTGTTCTGTTTGCTCAAACACACCAGTTTGTACTTGCAATTTTTGAACTAGCGTAAATTACAAATGTATCTCCTATTTTCATTTACTCTTTTTAGGTAATGGAAAACCTGTGACAAAAGGTGTGACTTGCATGGGAAATGTATTTAGGGCCTTTTATGCATCCGAAGAGACTTGAAACACTTGGTTTCTACAGTAGAGATGCAGTCATGAAACTTAACAAAATAATCATCTCCTTAATTTTGTTTGCCTGGAGTATTTTTATTTCTACACTGAGCGCAAATGTATATGAGAGCAGCATAGTATAAAAGCATATAAGTGTTTCTATTTCTTTCAGAATAATACAGAGATAGTTATGATCATGATGTGCAGTGCTTGCAGCATTAAGGCCCTTTTTGCTTCTCACCCCACCCCAGCAGAGGGGAGGCTGGGGGTACACAAGGAGCTGGGAGGGGACACAGCTGAGACAGCTGACCCCAGCTGACCAAAGGGACATTCAATACACACAGCATCATGCTCCAGCCTATAGAGCTGGGGAGAGAATATGGAAGGAGGGGATGTTCAGAGTGATTGCATTTTTCTTCCCAAGTCACCACTGGGTGTGATGGTGTCCAGCTCTCCTCTGGATGGAACACCTGCCTTCCCATGGGAAATGGTGAATGAATTCCTTGTTTTGCTTTCCTTATTAAACTGTCTTTATTTCAACCCACCAGCTGTCTCACTTCTACTCTTCCAATTCTCTCCCCCATCCCACCCAGGGGAAGAGAATGAGTGACTGCAAGGGGCTTGGTTGCTGTCTGCAGTTAAGCCATAGTAGCTCCCTTCCTGCCTTTATGCAGCTGGGGCTACAGAGCAAGGCTGACAGACAAGTACAAGTGCAAAATGGATTGTGGCAGGGTGATTTCTTTGGAAATACTCTCCTTTGCTTAGACTAGGGGAAAAGAACGTTGCCCAGTCAAAGCTGGTGTTGGTGATGACTGCGACTGCTGTGCAGTGGCAAGCTCTTCCACCAGAATGCATAAATTTTCACTTTGGGTCTGTCTTTTAATTTTGTCTCAATTCTGTCACACAGAATAATCAGTGGGACAATCTGACTCTATATTGAAGTGTTCGAATGGTTACAAGGTTTGGGGCTGAAGTAATTTGGAATAATATCCTATTAATATAATATCCTATGTTTTGTTTGCCATGTCTTGAAGAATTTTTTTAAGTAGATATGGTGGGTTTTTTTCTCATTTAATATGAATCACAAGAGAAGACAAATTAGTAATAATTTAAACTTTTCTGAATAGCAATTTGAATTTACATGGGATCAGGGAAGCTTTTTTTGTGTCTATTTTATTTTTTCTGAAGTACAAAATGTTTAAATCAAGAACTTGGGAAAGTTGAGTAGATTTCAGGTAAACTGGAAAACATGGAAAAACAACAACATTTTTTCAACAAGAACAGTAAAGCTACGTAATCAAAGGACAACAAATGTTTATTAGCTTGAGGTAGAAATAGATAGATTCCCAGTGGTGATTTTTAAGTGGATTTATGTCCACAGCAGATTTACCTGTTTCACACAGTGTTCATTCTGTTTGTTTGTTTTGTTGGGGTTTTTTTGTTTGTTTATTTGTTGGGGTTTTTTTGGTGGTTTTGGTTTGGGGTTTTTTTGTTGTTGTTTTGGTGGTTTTTTGGTTTTTGTGGGTTTTTTTTGTTTTGTTTTGTTTTTTGTTTTTGTTTGTGGGGTTTTTTTTGTGTGTGTGTGTGTGTTTAATGAATAATCTATTACTCTGGAGTTCTCCTTAGCAACACAGAGCATAAGCTGTGGTTTGTTGAATGATCCTTTCAAACTCAGACCTTTCCTAGTAGCATCACACATATTATTTGATTTCCCTTCAGCTATGCATGTCTTTGAAGTTTTAATGGAAACCTGCCAGGAATTGTGACAGGGTAAAGAACTGCATCTTTTCAACCTCTCTCATCTCACTGCTTAATTTATAGATAGATCTGTATGTTTGGGCTGAGAGAGCCTGTCTTAAAGTTTATGGAACGTGATTTGACAACAAAAACCTACAACTGTATCCCAAAGCAAATGAGCACTATGAAGTTAAACAAAATGTTGAAATACCCCCAGGACACTGCCAGAAAGCAGTGAAATGGTTTGGTGTTCCAAACTCAGGTTTTATCATCGTGGTCTCGTTGCTCTGCAGCAATGGTGGTTTATGCCCTCACCAGTAACTGACATAGAATTTATTCACAAGCAAAAACTTGCAAATGTGTTTGGGGGGGGGGGGAATGGGTTGGAAAACACTAATTAAAATCAAACACTTTTAACTATAGCAAGTTTTTCTAATGTCCATCTTGTAGCTGTCTAAAATTGCTTCAAAAAGAAAAGCATTTTTGTCACCAAGGCTATTATATCAGGATTTCACCTACAATTTTCAAAGTGAATGAGATCAAAATCCACCTAATTTTCACAAATATGTCTGTGATGCCTCAAAATTATTGTGAAGGTTTTTGCTGTAAGAGATATTTTATTAGCTTTATAACTTGCCTGTGCATCTATGTAGTTCTTCTGAGAGAGAATTTATAGAGTTGTAGATCTTAGGCTTGGAAAGATTCCTGATTTTTCTCTCCTTTTTATATAGTAACCAATGCAAATATAAACTAGAGGATAGCAAGGGCAGAGGAAAAGACTGAACTAACTTTAAGTAAAATTAATGATGTTTTTATGGAACCATAAATACTATTAGTATTCATCATTGCTAATCAACTCATAAGTCAAATTAGGAAAATAGTGGATTTGAAGAATTTGATTTTGTAAACTGAGAACAGAAACATCCTTGGATTCTATCTAAAGTCCTCTTTCTGTTAAAAAGGATATCACATCTCTAAGATAATATAATTTTTTAAAAAATCTTTGCATTACATATGCTTCCTATGGTTTCTCAGCTTTTGTTCCCTTTTTGGCCAATCTCAGAAAAAACAGAGATCAAAACTATCATTTTTGACAATGGGATGTAGAGCAACTAAATTGTTATGTGGATAGGGAAAACAGATACCTCTTATTCTAACAGTTTCAATATTGATCTCGTGAATTGGTTTATAATACACTGTCATCTCTGTTCAAAAAACAAACAAAAAACTCTGTTCTGATTTCAAGAGTCAACCTTTCTTTTTGAATAACATTCATATGGCAGGTTAGCATACAGGTTAAAACACCTTCATCTTTAATCCAAGTTACAAAGTTTTATGTTAATGATGCCAGATTTTCTTCATCATTCATTCCTAGAATGAATTTCTTTTAAAGGACAGTAAGAAATTCCTGACATTACATAGGTCTTGTTTCCAAATTTTGTTTTGCTAAAGATTATCTTAATCATCATCTTCTTGAAGAAGGAGGTGTGGGACTACTAAAAATATTACATCAAGAAGCATCCTGATATATAAGCATTTGAGACACATGAAACCATGCTTGTCTTAGAACTTGTGTGTTAAAATAAATGTGATCCATTTATGTGTTTCAAAATAGAGTTGTTTTGGTTGGTACATGACGTATAGGGGATAAAAAGAAATTTTTAGAGGATTCAGAATTTCCTTAACCTAAGACATTTTAAAAAAACCCCTTAAACATACTTGTATTTAGAATTTCTAAATGTCCTATAACTGTGCTACATTTTCCTGTATCATCATTTTCCATTTGGTTTGCCTCAATACACAGAATATCTGGCCGTATTCTGTAATAAATTAATGGGTACTATGGCCTCATCAGACCATTTAATTTCATATTTTCTTTCTCTGAATGTTCACAGAGAAAATATGAGATACAAAGGACCAAACTCCCCCTCATCCTGCCTTCCTCTTGAAAATATGGGCCTTGGAGCTGAAGCATCAACGTGGGTGTAGTTTCAGTTCCAATTATTTTGATGATGTTCTCCCTCCACTAAGGCTGAGAATAAGTGCACATCCCCATTCTTGCTAATCTGTTAATGGCATGGGATTGTGGTTCCCCAGGGTGGCAATGCTTTGGTGCAGGGCAGGACGCGTGCTCCCATTGGCACCATTACCCACATCAGGCAGAAGGGAGCCAGCTGCCATCGGACAGATCACGTTCAAATATGTGTAGAAGTGAACAGATTGCTTCCAGGGCCAGCTCTGGGGTGGAAGAACTCTAGGGTGGGTCTTGCAATCCGAAGTCTGGGGACATAAATCTCCCTGGGTGCCAGACTGGTTCCGTGCACATCCATGGCAGGTGTGTCTGTGCTGCACTTGCTTTCGAGAGTCACTACTGAGGTGGCTTTCTATGGAGAAAGCCATGGGCCTGCAGAGCCCTTGCTCATCCCAGCTGCCTGGCTGGACCCAGCCTTATTCTTAAAGAGCTGCATCAGTACACAGGCATTGTCTTTCCTAGCTTCGCTGGTCCTGGATCATTTTTTGACTAGTTTTTTTGATTCAATAAAAAAAAAATATTCTGTAGGTATACGGGACATCTCAATTTCTATGCAAAACCAGGCTGCATTCCCTGGTTGTTAGCTCAGGATATGCAGTGCAGTTAGAAAAAAAAGTGAAGTGTCCTATTTCATACTAGGGAGTCCTGCTAAGAAGTCCAAGTAGAATTCATAAGACTTCAGGCAGGGAAACATTTGTATGAGGGGGCAGAACTAAAAACTGAATCTGTGCTATTAAAATGAGAAAAAGGAAAAAAAAAAGCATCAGATGAATGGTTTTAGTAGGCTGGTGAAAAATAAGTATGAGAATTTAACAACTTCTGGAAAGTAAGAGACAGTTAAGGCAAACGCCTCTTTTTTTATATTATCTTGTGCTTTTAGAGCTGGTTGACAGCCCAGAGAATTACTGGTAGGCCCAGAAGGGAAACTCTGCCTGTCTTAACTGTGACAAAATTTTTGAAAGAAGACATAGCCATAATGTCAGCATTTCCATAAAGGAGAGCAACACTCCAGAGTCCTGAAAATGCTTCAGAGCAGCTTCCCAGTGGGGCTTTGTGATGAGTTCAAAGAGGCCATGTGAATTCACAGAAGGGAACTAGGCTGTCCTTTCTCCTTTATGCCAGGTAGGGAGTTACCTGTTCTCCCACTGAGCCAACAAATTGCTTTTAGACTTGCATAAATAACATGAGGGGAGAGAGAAGCATTCAGAGGTGGATTTCAGTTCCTGCAAAAACAAGCACTTCCTCCAAAAAGCAGAAGATCCTTTTGGGCACAGGATCCAGGCATATGGCCATTGGCATTTTGGGCTCTTGAATATGCAAGATCTGATGTCATTGGTGAAGCTTGATATTAGTCTTAAAACCTCCTAAGAGCAATCATTGCCCTTTGAAGTAATCCTCCTTTCTCGTGGTACATGCTCAGAAAGCCCAGCCAAAGAACAGCCCGTTCTAGTGCTTCAGAGGTAGGAGAGAGTGTTTTTTCTGTTAGGTAACAGAAGTAAAATATTCCACTGTGAAAAATGGAGATCCTAGAATGCCAATGCTGACAAGCTTTGAGACTTCTTGCAGATGAATCCCATGTGGAAAGCAAATTGATCCTGATACCAGTGTAACACCCAGGAATTCAGGCTTTGGAATCAGCCACGTATTTCACAAGTGAGATGGAAAAGCTGTTCACTTATAAATTGTACAATATTTGAACCTATTCCTGCCTGACATGCACAGTTAAAATGTGTGTGACCAATGGATGAACTATGTATTATTATATCTGTGATATCATGAATGACTGGGTGGTGCTCCATAGCCTTAAAAATTATGCTAATAAAATTTTCACTGGGTAATGAAACTGTTCTGTCAAGGAAAGAAAGGATTGTGCAGAGAAAGCATGAAGAGAAGGGTATTTTCTGTAGGTGTAAAATTATTTTATAAAGAAGACATGAACATTTAAATTCTTGATGTGGACTTGTAGTGTTTGATCAAGGGATGTGTATTGGTTACTTGCAGTAATGTATTTATCTGTCAGCAAGGACATGAACCTCAGTACAGAACAAAATCTAATATTGATGTAAAAACTCCTAAAATTGACTTTCTTTATTAATTTCAATTTATTTCAGAAAAAGTTTTAGTTTGCTCTGTTAAAATGTACCTCATTGATTTTACTTTCTTTTTTTTTTTCTTTTTTTTTTTCTTTCTCTTTTGCCTATGCCATTATGCATTCAAATGCATTGTAGCTCATACAGGCTCTTTTCTGAATCAGATTAAAGCATACCATGTTTGATGAACCCATAAATAAAGACTGCTACTTTCACTTTTTTTTAATCAATGTGCATCAAACAAATCGGGGAAGAAAACAGAATACATTTTCCCTTCAGCTGTTCTGCATTACCTGAAAGTTAGAGATGGAAAAATGTATTTGAAATCTTTTTCTGTAAAACTGAATAAATTAAAACAATCCATTGTGCAAATTTTTGGTACAAGACATTTCAAGGAAAGGGGAAGTAAGAAACTTAAATTCATGTGCACTAACGTTTTTTTTTTTCTTAAATAGAATTTTGACGAATCTGTTGAAGCAAGATTCAGCATTGTGCAGGAAGTTAATGTATATAGAGTTTGGTAACAGTCAAGTGAAAACACCTTTTCAAAGCTTGTTTGAGATGGAAGTTGAAGTAAACAACAGCTCTTTGTCAGCAATACAGTTGCTGGGTACATAACTTTGTGAAGTCTTTCAATTGTGCATTTTATCCCCCATATTTTAGGAAAAATAATTAATTATAGAAGGCTTTTATTGCTCAGACTTCTTTTAATCTTTTGCAAATTCAGGGCTTAGAGTACATGCTAACATACATTTTCCTGGGCTGTTGCATATTGAAAAGGAAGATTTTTTTTCTGAGGTGACTGGAAAAGCCAACCTGAAAATTGCTGTATCTGGAAGCAGTGCCTGTGGAAGCAACAGGTCACGAATGTTTCTGTAGTAAGATGAGATCCATTTGAAGTGTTTGCTATGTCTACCATCTACATGGTAGCAGGATTTCTATTTCTCAGCAAAAATTTTAATATCTAAGGTATATTCTTTTCAGCTGTTTTTAACTACTGTCAGTTTATATGTCTGAGTGGTAGAAAATGGCCTTTATCAGTGGTTAGGACAAGAAGGCACATTTTTTCTCTTAAATTTGATGTACTTGTCTGCTTTTGTTTTTACCTTCTCTATTTTATTTTTTTACATTTGAAGTGTACACTTCTGTTTAAACATTCTTGCTTATAAACACTTTTTATTTCTTTTTAAGCCATGATTACTTCAGTAAATGACATCACTTCTCCAGAGAGGGGTGTAAAAAAAATTAACATTAAAAAAAAAAGGAAATAAAAGGAAAATTTATCTTCTTAAACAGTTAATCTACAGTATACAATTTCCTCTGTTACATGGATGTTCTGAAAATGCAAAACAACATCAATTCAGAAATTTCTGGAGTCCAAGGAACCCATGTCTAGCAGCCAGGAAAACAACCTTTAAAGAACATGGACAAAACCCAAATCACTCTGACAGTTCTGAATTTCCAGAAGTGCAGATATATCTACTGAAAAAGCCTTTTAAAGGTAATGTTTAGATGTGTGAAAGAAAATGGATCAAAAATTTAAGATGCAACCTGCTTTGGTTTGGGGATTTTTTTTCTCATATCTGTTTTTTCCTTAGCTGGTAACAAATTTTACCTGTTTTGTTCTGCCTCCCCTGCCAGTTTTAGATTTGCCCCTGCCCTACATTCCCATCTCCTACCAAGTGCTTTCTCACCCTTTTGCTGGACCCTAATTTTCTGCTTGAAAACAAGCCAGGTGAAAAAGAGTTCAGATGCCTGTTTATTTAAAATACTGAAGCACATGGGGGATCTTCATTTCATGCAGCAGGCACTGGTCAAGAACAGTGGGGTCTTATGGAGCTGTTCCCTGGTAATATCCTCAAGGTTCCACACCCAGAATGGTCATTTGTCCTTACTGCAGATCATATAAGACTCACCTTTCCTCCCCCTGCAACAAAATCAAAAAATGATGAGGAGAACATTTGAAACCTTGCTACTTGCTCAAAGAAACCAAAACATGCAGTTATTATTTTTGCAGAGGAAAGCTTGTAAATGTAGAAGAGTAAATCCCGGAAACTTGGAAACAAGATGGCAAATGAAAGTTTTCTGAATTTTAGAAATACCCTATTTTATTTAACAGCTTTAGTAATTTAAGGTGCATTTATGTTCTCAGGTTTTAGCAGAAAGTGTCTCTTCCATCAGCATTACCCTTCCTGTTGCTGTAATGAGCACCAGCGTTCAAGGCAAGGTGCAGATGCTCACGTAGGAAGAGGCTGAGCACTTGGGGAGGACACAGTGAGAAACTCTGCCAGTTGCTTCATTTAGGGCAGCACAACAGCTGGAAATCGGGTCAATACATTTGAATAGTTTAGGGGATCTGGAAGCTGTGGAGGTGTCTGTGCTGGGAGCAAAAGTGGTGCTGTGTTCTCTCCTGACAGCACATTGCTTTTCCCTGTGGCCTCAGTGTCAGCGCCAGGTGGTGGAGTGGCCAAGAGGACCAGTGACTGGGGGACACTGCATGGGCTGGCTCTTCTCTGCACCTTTTCCTTCTGCCCTTGGATGTTTCCTTTACTTGGCTTCTGCTTGGATTCTGTTTAACAAGTTTGCTTGACTATTAGGAATTATTTGCTAAATCTAAATGCTTGTTAATTAATATTGGTGTGTCTGTCATATATGTGGGATGTCTTGCTGTGACAACCAGTTTTACAAAACTAGAAGAGAGTGATCATGTTTTCCTCTACCTGATATTTTTCTTTTCAATGCAATACAACCCTTTGTATTAAGATCAGTTTGAGGAATCTTTATACAAAATTACATATCAAAGTGGGTTGTTTGATAAAAATGGTGAAAGATTTCCTCAAGATTGAAGATGATGATGCAATATTATTTTAATATAACTACATAACTGTAATTCCATGTTGATTTTTAATTTAGTCTACAGTTCCCAAACACCATCTAAACTGAAGAGAAGTTCAGATCCCTTGCTTTTCTGTAGTCATTGACTCTAGTTAAGGGACTGTTTAGGAGCTGATGAGCTATATTGAAGTTAATGGACCTGAAAAGGGGTTTGCAGTAATTTTATTGATAATGTGGAAAAAATTAATCCTAGTTTTAAAACAGCTTCCCCCAATTTAGTAAATTGTTGGAGTTGTTAGAATAACAATAACAATGGATTTCAGAAGACAGTGATTTGAATCACCAAGCACAGGGAGAGGCATCTTGCTGTACAGGTGCCTGCAAGTGCAGAAAATCTGAAGATGAGGGAGGAGGACAAACAGCAGTAGTTTAGAAGATCTGAATTACCCTTTTAAGAGCTCAACTACTAGCCACAGAATGACTCAAATGTCGAAAAGAACAAAGTTTCAGATTGCAAAAATTCAGCATATCGGTTTGGAGTAAAACTAAGCTGCAAGCTTTAAAAGTCAGCACAGGCCAATTCAAGCTTGGTGCATCACAGGCAGCCAAGAGCAAAGAGAGGAGAGGGTGAGTGTAGCAGGTAGTTTTGTGCTGATGGGAGCCCTCCTGACAGGGGGTTGTAGGATTGGAGCTTCTGATTTAAAGGCCAGGTAGTGTGGATGTAAGAACTTCAGGACTGAAGAGAAAAGAAGAAATTCCTGTATGGAGAGTGTGTTTGGAGAGAGAAAGGAGACAGAGGGCTTTAAGCCATATTTAAAAACAAGAATTTAATTACCTTGGAAGGTGTATGTAACAAAGCTTCTTAAAACAAAGAAATTACATCCCTATTAGGTCAAAATGGAGTTTTATGAATGACTGGGGCTTAAATTTCTGTGGCAGGAGTTAAGATTACATGCTGAATACTAGTGTATTAATTGCTGATTGGAAGTTGGGTTAGTTCTCAAATGATAGAAGAAAGAGCAAAATTTTGTTCTTTGTATTTAGAGAAAGATAAGAGGTTTGTGTAGGTGTTTAACAACATAATGGTGTGTTAATAAGATTTTTGCTAATTTTAGTGACATTATAGCAAATGCTGCAGTATCCATACAGGAGTAAAAATAATACAAAGAACATTACCTGCTAATGTTAACTGCTTTGCACTTGTTCTTATGAGTATTTTGGAGAGGTACAATATCTGGAAGCATCTGCCAACAAGAAGCACCCTAAGCAAAATTCACAAATGGGATATAGAGTTTCAAACAAATTTTTTTTCTTTTTGTTTCTTCTTTGTATAGACAGTACCTTTCTTTCCCCCTTCATCTTTGTGAGCTGACCACTTCTAT
Organism: Passer domesticus; assembly: GCF_036417665.1. NCBI lineage: Eukaryota > Metazoa > Chordata > Aves > Passeriformes > Passeridae > Passer > Passer domesticus. The sequence continues at coordinate 96,740,440 of NC_087474.1, forward strand.
TACTTTCTTATTTCTGCTGAGGCTGGTAAGCTGGTTTGATGCATTCAGCAGTCAAAAGTGCAGTTCTCTGTACATTTGTGTTGGCTGACTAAGCAAAGTGAAAGAGGCTGACTGTGAAAGTGAAAAGGTGATTTACTCTGGTGTCATAGTGTTGTGCAGTAATAAAACTCAGGGACTGTTGGACACACATTATATTGTACAATTATATAATTATAAACAATATAATTGGAGGCAGTTGAGCTTGAATGCAGCAGGCTGTTATTTAGCAATCATCTCTTTCAAGGCTCATTAAACACAGATTTATATAGAAAACCAAAGCTTTGCTCTATAAAAGCTAACTATGTGATGGCATTTATTCCCCAAAATGTAATGCATAGGTCTAAAGCTGTCAACGTCCATAATGGATTTACTCAGTGATTGTGAATTAGGTTTTTCAGCAGATATGACAATCCCGGGCCTTTTACCTTTATTTGAGGCATTGTTTCTGAGACTTTATTTGTATGTCTGGTTTGGAAGGCTAAAGAGCCTACACACATACGTCTGTCATCTTAGATTTTTAAATCTGACAAGCAGGGACAATACAGATGGTAAAGTGCTTAGAAAGGTGACAAAGATCTCTTGAAGTCATCCATATTTTGGTCTTACTTTAGACCTTTAATATTTTGCAGTTCTGAAATGATGAATGAGTTTATGGGTAAGAAAATTAAGAGGCAAAAAAAAATTTGTTGCTCCTATCCCAAGGAATTTAGTTTTATTACCTGATATAAAATAAGTTTTATTTTAAATAGTAAAGGTATAAGAATTTTATGAATAAAGAAGAAAAGCCACAGAACTAAGGACATCCTACCACGAGGAGATCTACAAAATATATGTTGGTCCAGTCAGACACAACCTTTTAATAGTTGGCAGATGTTTGTAACATAGAGCTGTATTTAAATAATTATATATATAAACTGAAAATTGAATGTTTCAATATATTTATCATGTCTTTTTAGTGTCTAGAAGTCTATCTGATTTTTAAACTGAGGTGTTAAAGAACTGTATAAAAAACTAAGACATGCACTTGAAAGGAGAGCCTGCAGACCCCCTCTCTGGGTACAGCCCTGTGAGAGCACAGCTTGGCATGACCAAGTATCTGGCCCAATGTGCTCAACACAGTTTTGCATTTGTTATCATTTCATACATGAATTTTTAAATTCTTCATTTTAATTCTGTCCCTGACATGCAGTGTGTTTCATTTCCTCCTCTCAGTGATCCATAGGGGCCTGAGACATGCAAGGCTCCTGTGAGTTTTGTCATGCCTCTGACTGCACAAGTGCTCTGCCACCATACAGGTGCTGCATCACTGTTTCCAGAATGCAGCGCCTGACCTCAGCAGCTTGTGGCTGTTAGCCTTTTAGTAAGTTATTCCATTTTGCATCACTGGCTTTCACTTTGCTGGGTCAGAAATATGCCTGCACAATAATTGGAGTTTACTTCAATTCACCTAGGACACTGGAAAATGTTAATTATTCAAGTATCAGTTATTGTAGATAGGTATTTTGAATGCATGTAAAATATTGTGCTGTTGATACTTTTAGCAACTGTATCTTAATTTTAGCCTTTAGTAACTGTGATTTAGAGCTGCGTTTCACAGCTGTTTTCCTTCCCCCACTCCTGACTTGTTTGCTCATTTATCTAAATGTGTTAACTTGCAATGTTTCTCAGGATCACATTAGAGAATTAACAAGGTCCAACTTATTGTAGAAACATTTTTTTTAAATTTAGATATAAAGCATTTCAAAATGCCAGCCATAAAGTTTATTGTTTCTTGGTATGACTAGCTTTTTTTGCTTTTCATAAAAAAAAAAGAAAAAAAAGGTGTGTACTTAGGAGAATAAGGAGCATAGAGCAGTCTACACTGGCTCCATTGGAAAATGGTCTCACATTATGACAATGATTTGATAGAAAGGTTTTTGCTTTTTCCCCCTTCTCCTTTATGCAAATCTACTCCAATGTAACTAAGTAATCTAGGTAGTTGACTTGGTTTGTGGGTTGCATTATGGCTTCAGTATTCTATATTTTTTTCAGAAGTCCATAGACAATGAACCTTAGCTGGGAACAGTCTTGGAAAAGCTTGACCTGCTCATTTTAATTCTGTATCTTCTGAGTGCACAAACAGTGCACAACTCAGGTCCCCAGACTTTCAATTTCTCAGTTACATTAAACTCTTTTTAAAAGAAAATACTGAGTTGTGTTAATTAACATTGCCTTTTTTGTTTCTATCTTAAGTCCTCTCAGATAAATTGCCAGTGGTCTCCTGGTGCTCTGGATGAAAGAAGCAATCCTTATCTAGTGCTTTACAGAATTTCATGGCTAGAAAACAGTGCAATGTGAAAATTTATCTTGGTAAATCACTATAGTATAGTGTGCAGGCTTCTATGATTTGTAAAATACTGAATTTAGACCCCAAATCAAGAGCGCATCTTTCCACATGTGTTTTGACTTCAACGTACTCTTTCCTGATGTACTACAGCTATGAAAGGAATTGCTATATCACAGGGTTTTATCACCCTATGGATGGCAGAAAAGAGAAGCAGCATCATAGGATTTCTCTTAAAATTTGTGTTAGCAACACCTTCCCAAGGTGTCTGGTTCCTTGGGAGCCACGGACACAGCAATCTCCACCACCAGGATCCCACATTGTCTTTGTCTTGCATGACTTTTGCTGTCTATGTGTCCTTCCCATGAAGGTGAGCAGATTATTCTTCAGGACATGGAGTTTTGCTGTGTTTATCCCATCATGGCTGGCTCATTGGGAAGCTCTGCACAGGGAAAGAGCAGTAGCTAAACAAGCCTATGTCTTTAGAGGCACTGTGATACCTGAGCTGGTGTTCTTTCCCATACTTGAAACAATAAATTAATATCTTGCCTCAGACATTAGGGGGTAATAACTTAGAGCTGAGGGTCTTTAAATTATTAAGGGATAATTAAACAATACATAACAACATATATATGGTAACTGTAAAACAACTCTAAGAGGAAAACAGAATTATATTCCATGCCAAATAGTTTGCTCACTGAGAAAATTACACTTTTTGAAGCTTTAACTCTTTTAAGAAATTGGATATTGGTTTGTGTGACTTGCACATTTTTCCAATTGTATTTGTATCAGCTTTCATATAGTGCATTACCTACTCTACATGGGTTAGTCCAAAGATAAAATATTCCCCATTGTAAACAGCCATATTGCAGACAAATAGCACAGAGCACAACTAACAGGCTTCACTCACAGATCTTTTCCATCATTAGTATTGCACAACTGTGTTTTGTGCACTGAAAGGTGATGGTCTTTTGAAAGAAGGAAGCAAAGAGAAAATTGAGACATGAACTCCATCTTGATGCAAAAAAGAAATCCTTTCAGTTCTGTATATAAGGAAATACGTTTGAAATAGAAAGAAGAAAAACACTGTGTATTAAACCTGGTGAATCTTCAAATTAATTTCTTTAAATCTAGATCAACATATGTATCAATGACTGAATATGTTGCTAATATATTTCCATTACACCGATTTTGATTCATAAATTTTCCTCTAAACAAAAATGCAAATAAAGAGAAATACACTATATATTTAAAATATAAAGACTAATAGTCTCAAAGAAATTATGGATCTTACAGCATAATTTTTTTTTTCCTTCAGACTTTAGCAAATATATTATAAAGATGAGATAGATATGCCAGTGTTTATCCTGCCACTCACTTTTAAAAAGCTTTCAGATCCTCATAGAAAGAGGCTGTGAAAGCCCTTCTCAGTCATGGCTCTTCCTATGGCAGAGCCTGCTCAAGTGCCTGGACCACCCACAGAACTTGGGCACCTTCAGGGAAATGTAAAGAGAGACCCTTCTGAGATCAGCAGAGGACTAAAGGAGCTGGTTTCATTTCCTAATAGTTTCAAAGATAGAGGTTTGGCTGCTTCTGAGGAACTAATGAAAATATTACTTCAAAGATATTCATGGCACAGGAAATGTAAAGCAAAGCGAAGTGTGATTCACAGGGGTGGGGGTGGAGAATGAGCTTTGAGTTGTTCGTTTGAAAGCAGTGGATACATTTAATCTGAACTGCAGAGTGTTGTCCAACTGGTTTAATCTCATCTCTTTTAATTATTTAAATGTTCCATAGAAAACTGTTCTAATAGCAAACAAGTGCTGCAAATCAGCGCAAAGGAATGTGTAACTCTTCTCCCACATGAAGGTGTAACAAGGTGTGACAAATCGGTTTGCTTGCAGGCAATAGCAGAAAGTTGATGGTCTGCGTCTCTTTCCTCTGCATACCATCCAAGTATGCCGTGACAGAATTCTTCCTGAGGAAATTTCCTGATACATTATAAAGCCAGACTGCTGGTTTGAACCTTGCAGCACCTAAGTGTTAGATTTTAATTTTTTGTTTGCACTTAGCTATGTGCAAACATGACTCACAAAAAAAAAAAAAAAAAAAAAAAAAAAACCACCACAACAAAAAAAAAAAAAAACATGGAAATAATGCCCTGTCTCAACTCTCCCAAACAACTACATTTTTAAATTTGTTTCCTCCCTCTTGTATCCTAAAATATTGATGGATATGATTCCAGCCCAAGGCAAGAAAAGGGGGCCTGGAGGATACCTTCTACCCTTCAGTCACTGCTATAACTCTCTATCAAGTTAATGGAAGTTCTGCCACTCAGTTGAGAAGAAATGGGATTAAGCCTTTGCTTACTGATCCCATTCTGATGCAGTCGGGTTTCCTGCATCTGTATCACCGACAGAAAAACAGGAAGGCCAACATTAGTAGATATTGCTTAAAAAAACAATATCAGATGTCATAGGTTAAGAGATCCTGGCTTGTGTATCTTTTCATAGCCTACTCTGAAACAAGATTTCTTGTGCTGCTTAAGTGGAGTCAGTGAAACAGTATAAATCAGCAATGGTGGATTCATGTTTTTTTCTTTACTTGAGGACTTAGATTTCTGTGCACCAAAAGATGCAGATTGTGCATTGTGGCATCTCAAGCTCATGTTATATTACTGTCAAGCTAGTAGAGAGTTGAAGCTGTTTTCTTTACAAGAATATTAGCACTATAAATATGTTCTGCATATATTTATGAGTGTTGGACACCTCTAATTTCTGCTTCCTTTCTAGCCAATGCAGGCTGATAGGAAGTCTTGTTTGTCTTGCTTTATAGCTCAAGAAATTTTAGCAAAATTGTTCAAAATCTTAGGCTTGAACATAGAATATATGAGAAGACTAAATATGAGGACTAAATACTTGACAGCAATGACTTTTAGAGAGCTGATTTTATAAAAATGCAATAGATATAATGGTACTGTTGGCAGAAAAAAGCCCCCTCGTCTCCCTGACAGTCCTTATTGTCTCTTTCTATTTCCCTTTTCCACTCCCTTCTTTTGGTTTTTCTCTGAGAGAGAAAGTATGTAGAATGGAGCAAAGATAAAAAGTGGAAGTAAAGGGAGAAAAATGTGTCTTGTTTTCCGGTCTTTGGAGATTTATTCAAAGGGCATCATAAGAATTTGTGCATACCAATTTTAATTTTGTACATCTTTCTGAGATACTTCTTAGAGCCAAATGCTGGACCCCAGTGAGCACAGTGTAAATATTAAAATGAGAGAAATCACAGATTGGGAAATTCAAGTTATCTGTTCATATCCAAATTGTAACAGAAAGTGAAAAGAAAGTTTTGGGATCCTAAATCATCTGTGGTGTTAAACTGCTTTTCGTCATTCCCCACAGAAATCCATGGTTTGTTAGCCTGTTCTAAAGAGGGCAAAACTTTATCATGAGTGAAAATGTGTTGCTTCATATTCAACAGGTCAAGTTTTCTTTGGATTGAGGTGGAACTGTAGCTCGTGGACATCTGATCTGATAGGTAAGTTGAATTTGATATATCTTATTACATTACTACCACATGACAAATATTGATCTTGATTATGCTAGTGTAAGTGCAATTTATTATCTTTCTTATTTTGCATTTTCACCAGTATTAGTGAAATGAAAATTTGCCTTTCTTTCCATTTCTCTCAAATGACACTTCAAAAACAAGGTTTCAATTATTAGAAATTGCCATTTTATTTAGAAACAATATACATCAGGAGTTATTTAACATTAAAAAAAACAAACTTCAAATAACCTTATTTCTTGAAATAAGACGTTAAGATATTCTATTGTAAAAAAGGATATTTGGGCGTATGAGAAGACAGTTCAGAAAATCTGGTGTAATTGATGTATAGCCCATGTGCTCATACATTAATAGATAATTGTTTCGGTGAAGTAATGGTCAACAGCGCTAAATTACTTAATGGCACTGTTTTCTCTTTGGCTATTTAATCATTGTGCAGTGTTTAAAAAAGGGGTCCAAGCATGTCACTAAAGTGAGACTTAAGTAGGGGTTAGAGGCTTATGTTGTGCTGTAGAGTGAATTTTATTATTCATGGTAATTGTTTAATACTTGAGGCATGCATCTACAGATCTGCTTGGTCTTATGAAATAGCATGGGGACCAAGCAGAAGTTTTGCTTACCCTGAAGTATGTGAGGCTGCTCCAGTGCTAGAGAAATAGTGAAGAAAATGTAAAAGGATTTGAGTTAAGGTTGCATAAGGCTCTAGAAACACTTTGTCACAGGGACATCCACCATGGAAGCAATTCCTGGAAGGGTTTTGGTAATCAGAAGCAGTTAGGCAAATGGTGTCCTGCTCTGTTTGTGTCAATCAAATAGATGCATTGTAGAAAAGTGTATTTAATTGTGGAGAGTTGAGCTGAAAAAGTTGGAACTGCGGCTTAAAGTTGCAATAAAAATTTCTAGGTATAAAAGAAAAAAAGGAAATTATAAATAGCTGTTAGTTTGCCATCTCTGAAAACCAGTTTAGGAGACTGCCTAATTGTCATTTTTCAAGTTGCAAGGTAACTTTTCTGAAGTAATCTAAACAAGATATATATATAAATATATTCCTGGTAGGACTTTGAGTCCTATTTACAGTATGTACTGTTGCTTACATTAAGTTTTTTATGATTAGGATTTAAAAATGAAGGTAGGAAAAAAAAATGTCCATGCATTCTCTGCTAGTCTGAACATGATGATACATTTCTGAAACTCCAATGTTCATACTTCATAGTTCTCTTTTTTATGAAGTTGTGTGGGGGAAGAGTTTCACTCCTTTCAGACTGTTTTACTTTGATCACTTCATTCATGACATCAAATATGTTTGGGGATTTTAACTTGCATTTTTGACTCATATTGATACAGACCATCAAAGGCAAATTGGTAGCACCAGACTAACACTGGGATGATGAAGTGACAGTAAATTAAATGACAGGGAAGGTAAAATACATGATAATATTTTTAGCACCAGAACAGTTTGCCACCTATACCTATAAATCACGTATAGATGGAGCAGCTTCTCAAATGTCAGTACCTTGTGATTTACAGCTCAGAAATTTGTCTTTTTCTAGATAAAATGAAGTTTAGTTTTTGTGCATGTAATACCTTGCAATTTATTATACAGGCAGGCACTTAATTGGGTCTGAGCATGAATGCCTCAAATGAGAGGTGCTCTCATACTGCAGGAGTGCTTGAGAGAAATCAGTGTTACAGACATGTGTATGTAAATGTGATTGAGAACACAGGATCAAATGGATATATTTTTGCATTGCTATGTTGCCTTTTATCATGGATTGGAAAAATCCATTCTTGCTTGTGGGAAGCAGAAAAAGGAAAAATTACACTGCAGAAATATGTGGATCTCTCCCTCCTTGCAGAAAGAGAAGGATTCAGATCAGAGAACTGTATGAGCTCACCTTTTCAATAGAGGTTTTCTTCCTGGTGTTTGTATGAGTATCTGTTATGTAGCATAAAAGATCAATGCATTTCATAGACAAGATCTTTCCCTAAAGAGGAAAAATCTAAGAGGATAATTTTTTCCCCCTCACTGTGACAGGAACAAATGTCCAATGTTGTGGAAGGTCTGATCATGAGGAAATGGAATATAGACTGTACCATAGGTTTAAACCAGAAACAGAGTGACAGAATAACAGTCTGTAAAACACGCACAATGTTGTCAAGCCATGAACATGTTGAAAGTTTTTTCATAGTAAGATAATTAATGTCTTAAAATCCACTAGGAAAACAGACAGCAGCCAGAGGATTTGATGATACACATTTGATGATACAGTTCATTTTGTGGTCAAGAGGATAGTAAGACTTTTATTCTTGCAGGAGGAACAGCACTTTTCTGAAAAAGAGAGGCAGGCACACAGGCAGCTGTTTCAGGAAATGACATGTTGAGCAAGTTGGAAATATGGAACTGAGAAGGAAATTAAGAGCTCAAAAGTGAGAGTTCAGTGGCAGAGGTTATAGAGGACCTACAGTGAGAAGATGAACAAATACAGTTAAAAACACCCTTCATTATCCCTGGTTCATTAACTTGGGTTTCTCTCTTTGCTAGTGCTTAGTTATTTGTTATGATGGTGACTCCCCATCTTGATTCATTCTGCTTTAATTATCAGTTGCATGGCTTGAATACAGAAAAAGTACAAAGGAGATGAAATTGCAGTCATAATGGCCAAGTTTAGACAGGTCCTCTAAGGATGGAAGAAGAGAATAAAATTTGCTGAAGGTATTTAGGAAAAGTTGCTTCTCTGCTACGGAATAATGCCAGTAACTGGTGTCCAGAGAAAATGAAGGAGCACCACCCACATGTAGTTCAAAAGTATAGGAGGGGTAAACTGTGCAGTGAACATGCACTATATGTATAAGAACTCAAGCAAACTCTCCTTTCAAAATTAGTCATCATATTGCTTTCCTTTTAAATTAATTATTATAATTATTTATTACAGTAATACCACTATGTATGGTTCAGCAGTCATACATTGGATATGGTTCCCCCAAAGATGAATTTGGAGTTGAAAAAAAATTGAAAAAAACTTTCAGTGGAGACAGAGCTAAAAATGAAGCTATTTCTGTTCCAACAGTGCTGTTTCTAATAGAGGGTACGGCAACGTGCAGAGGCTCAGAAAGATGTCAGTGAAAATAACAACCTGACATTACATGTGCAGTAAATACTGAAGACTGGAGACTGGTTTATTACTTTTTTTTTTTTTTTTAATGTGTGGGTTGTTTGTTTCAGTTTTAGTTCATGCTAATCTGCTTGATAGCTCATTATCTTTCTCCTTTGGTTTCATGGCAGTCTACCAGTTTATGTTAATGGCTGTTTCTTTATCCAGTCTCATAAGGTCATCATTTGAAAATGGTAACTTAGGGCAGATGTTTACATAAGTTAATATCTCTTTTCATTTGATATGAGCCCATTGAAAACTGAAGATCACTTACTTTCAAGAAATTGTACTAATAATATTATGCAGTCTTTTGAGACTAAAATGCAGAATTCAGTCTATTAGATTGGCTGTCTAATCAGAGTTCATGACAACAATATAACTGTTTTTGTTTAAAAAAAAAAATTAAGAGCAGACAAAACAAAAAAATCATGACCAGTGAGGATTTAGCCAGTTAAAGAAAAGCAAAAGGACTTCTTCATCTCAAGAAACCTCAAGAGCTAGAATTGGCACCTGTATACTCCCTGCTGCAAATATCAAGGTACATAGGTCTTAAAAAGCCGTATTGTAGTAAACACTGGACTACATGCTTTAAAAAAATGTGTGGGTGGATAGGAAGTGGAAATAGTTGCTGAATTACTCAGGTGGCTTTAAGCAACTATGTGAGCAAGTGTAGGATTTATGGCAGATGTTGGTTGGCTCTTGGATGTAAAGTGGGGAATCCTTACCCCGTGAATTATCCACACAGTGCTGGCTGAGTTGCAATGGCAGGAAAGTCACTGTTGGACCTTGACTAAGGTCAGGAACCATAGTGTCAGCTCTCAGTCCATTTATTGAGCAGAACTGAAAAACAGTAAGACCTCACCAGTAGCTGGATTGCTCTTGTGCTGTAGCATTGGAAAAGAGGAAGAGTGGAGAGCAGAAAGAAAGAGGAAAAGATACAAAGTGATTCTTGCATAATTGGGTTTGTTCATGAAACTTTTGTGTGTCTTCTCAGCAGTATCTCATCCTGTGGAATAACATACTAAGCTAGATGATCGTCAGCCAAGAGGGATTCCTTGCTAGTCTTCCTGCTTTGTGGCATCAAACATGGATTTTGGAGCAAGGCCAGGGTTAGATTTTAATAAATGAGTGGAGTTGTCTGTATTTTCTACAATGAGGGCATCTACAGTACTTTTGTCTCTCATTGTGTTGGCTAGGAGGCTTTTCTTTGATAAACTCTTACATGTGTCCCTGCACTTAGATCTACACTTGTTGCAGTATTCATACTGTACTGAATTAGTGAGAGATCCTCTGAAACTTTGGTGTCTCTTCTAACAGCAATTTTAAAGGGAATAAATAACATCAAATCTTGTACATTTTTTCATTTCCTACTAAATTCACCACAGTGCGAGAGAAATCTTCCTGAATAGTGGAGATAGCGTATTTCACCTTCTCTCAGTCCCCACTCTGCTGCCTTGGCACTGCAGTTATTCTGAAGATCCTTTGAGTTCAGCTGTTTGTTCATACCACGGCTCAGCAAACCAGAAGGCTCTCATTCTTGAGACCTTAATGAGATTTAAACATGTGCTGAAATGTCTTTTGCTGAAAAATCATATAAGCACAAGCAAAGATTGTAATGTTGCCTTAACTGGTACCATAAAACTTAACTTTGTGTTAAATATTCTGGTTTTGAAAATTGAGTACATTTTAAAAGCTCTAGCATTCATTTGCACATATATGACCCACACATACATCATGAGGAAATGTCATTTTGCAAGTTGCTACCACCACTTGATCATTAGTTATCCTTCTTGTGCTCTTTGATTAGTTTATGGTATGAAAAAAATGTCATATTTTAGGACATTTTGGTGTAATTTGAGAAATCAGAATATACAAGTAGATAGATTACTTGTTTTCTGTAACTGCATTGAAATTTGCTTTCTGCAGCTGGGGAAGAGAGCAACTGTGGGAGCATATGTGTTTGAAAATGTGTAATTTCACAGCGTGGCAGATTTGGCATGTAACAGGAGGGTCTTTCCCAGAGTGGTTGTTCTTGTGAATAAGGCTTTCCTTGACCCACTGCTTCTCTTGAATGCCAACTTGCTTTTGCAAACCTCACAGTAGGGGATGGGGGAACTGGAAGCCCAGGTCCTTCTGAGCTTGTGGCATTTATATTGTGAGACCCTTGAGATCGAGTTCATTTTGCTAAGCTGCTCACCCATAATGGATCTGTCACAGAGACTTGACAACATATTTGTATCCATTTTGGACAGCATTTGCTGCTCAGCACTCTCCCTGTGAAAGTTTGCAGCAGACCAATCAGATTTACTGTTACACAAACCCTTCCTCTCCCCCTCAGAATACATCTATCCTTTCCATAGGTTGGGATCACCTGATCATCTTTTCCATAGGCTTAATAGACAGTCATCTGTTCCAGCCATGCTTTATCTTTGCATTGGTAGGGAATTTTGAATTTGAGAGCACCTCTTAATTTGATCCCAATTTTCTCTTGTTCAGCTGGCATAAAGATGGCCCAGTGAAATAATGGAAAAAATTGTATTTTATGTCAGAAACTCTATTGTTTTTTTCCTCTGGAATTCAAAATTTGTTTGAGTTTCTGGTTTGCTTCTGATGTAAATATGTGGCAGGGCTGGTGGAAAGGAAAATAATGGTATCTCATAAACTGAAAATCTGACTTTCCTGCCAACTGTGTCGGGGAAACCAAGTTATCTTTCAGAGACTGGAGCTGCTAACAAATGGAGAAACAAATTACTGCTTTTTTGTATCCAACCACTAATGCTGAAATTATGCAAGTGTATTTAACTCAAAGTTCTGATTCAAAATTGGATGTTTTATTCTACTGAAGACTTAGTTGAATCTGAAATACAATTTCAGTCTTTGTGGCACAAGAGCATATTTTACCCTCTCCCCTTCTCTTCCCCCAACAAGGGAATTTTTTCAAGTTCAAATCACTGAATAAACCTGCAGGAAGGAAGACAACCATTTCTAAATATAGTAAGCTGAGCTATAGGCATTACCAAGGCCTGGAGATACAAGTGAAAATGAAACCACTGACTCTTCTCTACTAATTCATCCCCTGGGTCTCTACTTTCCCAATTTCTTTTTCTTCCTTCCTCTCCTTCTTCTCTGCTTTTCCCCTTCAGTGCTGCTTTTTCCTTAACAATAGTTATATAATGCCGTCTTTCCTTTGGGATGCATCTTATATAGTATAGCTTATATATGTATTAGTAGCTCTGTTCAAATCCATATCCTTTCAGTTCACTTTAGAGACTTTTTCCAAGCTTGAGTTCACACAAGCAGTGGTTTTCCCAGGGAGGGCCAGCTCTCACAGCATTGCCCTGGTTCCAGGTCAGTGCATGGTGTTTAGGTTTAATAGCATGTCCTAGTATTTTCCTTCTTCAACCTACACAGCCCTATCTCTAATAAGACAGCGTCTAAACTGCTCTTTCTGTGTTTCCTGAGGCAGATAGAAATAATAATACTGGTCAAAGGGTAATGCTTGAAGGCACATTACTTTTAAAAACAGACACAGGTTCAATGAATTCTGCCACCAAAGTGTGGCGGTTGCAAGTTAACAATCAAGAGAGAGTGAAACTCGCTTCATTCCCAACAAGGTCCATTTAGCAAAGCTGATCTTTTTCACTGGTGTAACTTACTGCAATAAATAAATTAATTAATTAATTCTGTATATGGTGTTTCTTTTGGCATGTCTTTTTTTTTTCAGCACTCTCTCCTAAAGCTGTCTATGGCTTGCTGATACTTGCTGTTGGTCGTCCATTACCTCCCCTTGAAAATGCACGTGGGAGACAGCCAGAGCACCTGACAAATCCACTGCTCTTCAGAGACCTTTCTAGCACTTCCACTGTGCATGTTAACTGTAAAAGCTGAAATGAAATACCTTGGGCTGCACTGACCTCATAATCTGTTTTTTAAAATAGCATCTCCATTCCATAAATCCTCTTAGAGATAAATTAAAAATGCCTGTAGAAGAGATATAGCCTGAATGTAATAATTAAGCAGGTGCTAAGAAGCAGCCTATTATTCATATATCTGGGTTTTGTATGATAAAAAAAATTCTAAAAAGTTATTACTGCTTGAAGAGAGACTTGATCGATCACCATCTCCAGCTGCCCAAGCACAGAATTGAGTAATTGGAGAAAAATCTTCTGAAAGGGACCAACCATCATCAGAGCAGAAGTTTCCTTCTAATCAAATCAGTTTTAGGAGTAGCTTCTTCCTTGCTAGGCAGTACTACTTACATTTTGAATGAACCCTGAAGGGGTGCAAAAACCTTCTTTGAGTAAAAGTTGTAGGTGAAAACAGCATTGCTGCTATACAAGTGTCATTTAAAATTAATTGTTAGTAATGCCTAGAGGATAAAAGGTATTTAACCAATTTAACCACAAGCCTGTGGTTAAGGAGTATCAGAGGCTGTTGTTCACAGATCATTCAAACTGAAGATTATCAGTCGAGTCCAACAAGCATGCAAAAATTCTGATACCATTTTTAAAATGGAAAGTAGAGGCACAACTGGGACGTTTGTGTAGTGTGGCAGTAAATTCAGATATTTAGCAAGCAACTTCTGTAGTAAGTTTACTATTTTCTACATAGGGAAAGTAGCCAGCTGGGATTTTAATTTTGTTTGGGTTTTTATTTTTTTCACTTTCTAAACTGCTTCTCATGAAATTATGATCACTTGCAATTTGGGAGCAGAGATACCACACAGGGAATAAAATGCCTCCGCTGCTTTTTCAAAATGAAATAGCTTTGGCTAAAAGGACTCTGCCTAGACAGCTTCCAGAGGGCTGTAGAGCATGCTGGCTCTGTGTGGGCTGTGCTGGAGAGAGAAGAGCCTGGAGCCTGGGTAAGGTGGGGTTTCCTGAAAAGTCGGTGGCTGGAGATTTCAAATGTTTAATTGTCTTCAGAAAAAAAACTTTATGTGTGGAACTGATAAATATTACTTTTAACCTGTGTGTGAAATCGTGACAGCATCACTGGAGAAGGGCCTGTCTGACGGCTGCGATTGCGCTATCACCCGTCAGCCACGTGTCCCAGCTGCCGGATTAGAAGCAATTTGGGGCAGATAAAACGTGTGCCATTGTGTTTTGTACTGTGGCTGGCACAATGAGGCCCCCACTGCTACCTGGCTCTGCTGGGCACTGTCAGTCTGGGAGCATTATAACAGCTTGGAAATTTGTAAAATGCACAGACAAGATGTTCAGATAAAAAGTCTACTGGAGCAGCGTGAAATTGAAAAAGCTTTTGAGAGATTTCTCTGCTAAACATTAGCTACTCTTCTGTGATGTTTCATCCTCTCAAAAAGTACTTTCTCACAAAAATAAAAAAGTATGTATTTCTTTCTTTCTTTCTGTAGAGAATAAATATGAATACAAAGTCACAGGCCTCATTCAAAGTGGATTTTTTTCCCTCTTCCAATTTTCACATTGTTGAAGACATCATTTTAGTTCAGTATTATGCAATGTGTTAAAATCAACAAAAAAGAAACACCCTTGAGCATTTTTTGATTTATAAAATGCATCCTTTCCGATTTATTTTGTTCAGAATCTAGTTATGGCATTCTCCATTCTATGAGTGGAGTTTCAAACACTCTAGAAGCTTTTTTTTTTGGTTTTCTTTTGTGTGAAAATAAGAGGAGGAAATTATAAGGTGGAAAATTGCCTGAATTACTCCAATGTTTCTTTTAAATCTTGAAATATTTAACATTGTCATCAGTATGTTAATGAGCTTCTTCATTTTGAAAATGTTACCTTTACTTCTAAAATAAGAACTCACTATTTTTTTATTGTTCAGATTTGCTTTTGCAAAAAATATATATATAAAATTAATGCATGAGGACAGTATAATTGTTTCCTTGTTATCTATCAGGAGTTTGCATTTTATTAGTCTCTTGAGCTTGCAACATAGTAGTTTTCTCCACTGATATCATAGTGCAAATCTGTGAGTCAGCAATTAAAATAGTTTCATTATTTTCCATGTAAAATGTCTACATGTCAGTGACTGTCTTTCCCATATGTACCTCTCCGGTTGTCTGAGCATTTGAATAAGAGCTAAAAGTCTTTAACTCCCCCATAGTATCACCCATTGACTTGGGTGGGACCACAGCAGCAGTCTTGAAAAACCTTTTTTCGGTGACTGGCAATGCAGCAGTGTAGGGATTTGAGGAAGGCTGAGGGCACCAATAAATTTGATTTGCAGGAGAAAAAAGTTTTGAGTAAAGTTTGATAAAATTGAGAGGTTGACAGCAGTTGTTTGATTTCCTTAGTTAAGTCCCTGACATCTTTGAGTGAGGATGATGCTGGAAACATAAATCAAGCCTAATTGCTTGTAGCACTCACCTGAGACTAATAAAATGGGGGAAGAAGAACATAACCCTTCCTTCCTTCCTTCCTTCCTTCCTTCCTTCCTTCCTTCCTTCCTTCCTTCCTTCCTTCCTTCCTTCCTTCCTTCCTTCCTTCCTTCCTTCCTTCCTTCCTTCCTTCCTTCCTTCCTTCCTTCCTTCCTTCCTTCCTTCCTTCCTCCCTCCCTCCCTCCCTCCCTCCCTCCCTCCCTCCCTCCCTCCCTCCCTCCCTCCCTCCTTCCCTCCCCTCCTTCCTTCCCTCCCCTCCTTCCTTGCCTCCCCATCAGTATGCCCATCTGTGTCTTTTGTTCTCTCTTAGGGAGCACCTGCAAAAACCCCATATCTGGGAATGATCAATGTAGGAGAAGCAACAGTTGCCTGCCTGTCTGAAGAAGGGTTGTCTTGTATCTTAACTGTAGTTAAATGTATGCTTGCCTTTACCCAGGAGCATTTCTCTTAGCTGGAGTTGTCTCCCACAGGTACTGCAAAGGCTGGAGATACTTCAGTGTGTGGCATGGGTTTGTTTGGGTTTTTTTTAAATATCCGTAGAGCTGTTCCAAGAAAAAGAAAGTCAATATTTAAGTATATCAATTATTTCGATACATGCAAAACATTTTAAAAGCCTTTCTTTCACAGTCAGTGTTGTTTTGTATACTCCAAAATTGTTAGCAGAACTAAATGTGAGCATTTTTGTTTGAAGTGATGGAGAGGTTAAATGCCCTCCTTTCTTTGCCTTCCAAAAGACTGCATTGCTTTTAATTAGCTGTAGTCTTTCTGCTAAGTAGAATGAAATTTCCCAGCTGTGTGGGAGATGTGGACCAGCAGAAGGTGTTGGAAGCTGGGAGCACTGAGAGTGTTTCCAACAAAAGCAGTCATGAGCCAATTTCATGTTGTGAGTAAAACAGCAGTGAAGTGCTTAGCTCTGTTTGCAGATCTGGACTGCAACCACGTCTTTCTCTGCCCAAAACGTGCTGTTTCTGGCTTTTAAATTTAACTGTAATAAAACATTATTATTGAGAATTTTCATATTTCCCAGTGCAATTACACACTGTGATCTAAGCAGCAGTGCCATTCCTGTATTTACCAGGAATACCAGCTAGTGTTTTAGCTTGATCCTTCCCTGGTGCTTTCTTGGCAGGTTAATTTGGATCTTTCTCTAGAATTATTTGTGGAAGATCAAATGGCAAAATCAGTGAGGCCCCTTCTGCAACTGATGGTCTTTTACTGTGTGCATCAATTAAGTTTTCTGCTCTGTTGTGTAGCCGTGCTGGAGCTGCACGCAGACTGAGACCACACGGTCTCCTCATGCTCACGGCTGATTTTACTGTGTGCTGTAACTCACACATAAGTGCACTGCATGTTTACCTTCTCAGTTGCTTTTTGCCATCCAGGACTTCATTTGGAATCATAAGTTGGAAAAATGTGTGGAGAGTTATATAGCTTCTAAATTTAATTTCTGAATTATGATTAGATTTTTTTTTCTCTTTTTTTTTGTTGAGCATAGTTGGTTCACCTCCTCAAAATAGACACATGCAGTTATTTAGCACTTCTGCACAGAAGGAGATGTCTCTTTAGTACTAAAATCAACAACCACATTCTCTCAGGTGTGCAATCCCATCATGGCAGAAGCAAGATAAATGCTACATTTCCGAGTATCTTGTAGGAAAAAAGCAGCATAGAGCCAATTCTTTAATATTCTTCTTAGCACATAAAGCACATGGATTGAATGCTCAGGGGTTTATTTAATATGTATGTATATTGTATATATGATCCTACAGTAAAAGGAAGGTACACTATTCTGCTGATTTAACAGCTCCATGAGCATTAGAAATGTTATTTTAATTTACCTTCTGCATATCTACTTATGCAGGATTAAATACTCTTTGACTTTAAGCAAATTGCTAGAAAATGTTTTTCTCAGTTTTTCCTGTTTTTCTTAGTTATAAAAGCACTGTAATCCTAAAAAAATGAGTGTTTTTCTTACTTTGCAGTTTGAGTGGCAGAAATCAGGTGCTGGCATGTAAAAGACAAAAGAAAATAATTCTCATATATATGTGTTATCAGAATGTTTTGTACTCTAGTTCTTTTTTTTTTTTTTTTTAGTTCTCTAGTTCAAGCCTTAATTCTTTTTTTGCTACATTCTTTAAAGTATTCAAATGAGTACTTTAAATGTGGATTGCACAGAACTGGCCAAATGATTGAACCAAATGATTAATAGCAGTGAGAGCTAACTCTTGTGGCAAAAAGGTCTAGGAAAACTTGATGTTATAGAATGATCTTTCAGAAAAATAGCAGATGAAATTTCAGATTCAAATAATTAAAAAACTCATATTTGGAACCAACCTGGAGTACACATTTTGCATTAATGGTACTGAAATTAGCTATTAGCATTTAGACAGTAGGTCTTGGAGCAATGCTGTATATCGTTCCTTGAAAATTTCTCTTCAAACTTTGTAGCGGCCAAAAGTGAGCACCAGTAAGAAAGAATAATGAACAGAAAATGTCTTATGGTGCTGCATATCCACTTGCAAAATCCACAGTATGTTCATGTACTGAACTTTGCATGATGATCTGGATTTCTTTCTCAAAAGAGAAAGATGGAAATTACAAAAGGAAAAAAGGCCAGCAATTAAGAGCAGAACATAACTTCCATTTATAAGGAGATGACGTTCACTGACAGATTTCACAGTAGGAGAAACATATCTGAACAATATCCCAGAGTTTTATATATCCTTGAAAGTGCAGAAAAGAACGCAGACTGTTTATTCTGTCTCTTGTAGTGCAAGGAATCGGGGTATCAAACATAATTTTTCAACCTGAAAGATTTCGAAAAAATTTAGAACTGTTGGTTACACAAGCAGCCTGTGAAATCATTAATGAATTCTTGGCAAAATCCACCTGAAGCACTATCAGAGCAAAGGTATAGACACAGACTTTGACTTGGGAAGTCCCTTGGCTGTTGAGGAAATATTGCTGTCATTCCCTCGCTTATTTACTCTTTCCTTAGGCATCAGTTGCTTACAGTGGCAGTCAGAGGCAGAGCAGTGAAAAATAGACATTGCATCTGACTGACGTTTTTCCTACCAATATACACTTGCACATATAAGTATTTTAAAATAAAAATGTATTTTAACGGCTTTTTTGCAGTGCTTTTGTGCTTGATTTAGTAGATGAAGGGAATTGGTTTTGTTTAAAATATAAATATCTGTTTATGTCTCTTGAAAAATTATTAAAATCAGAAGTACACTGAAAATGTATGTCCAGAGAGAAGTTATATATTATTGTCTAGGGAATATCTGTTATTAGTCTGCCAGTCTAGGTGCTGATTTTCTTTGTTATCAGCTTCACTATCCTAGTTTTACCTTTCGAGCATACAGGGACCAGCAGTTCTGATGGAAAGGGTCAAATTGCTTGGGATACAGTAGGAGCTCATTCACATTCAGGTTGCACAAGACTGTGATTGCTATCCTTTCTGAGAGAAACAATAACGTTTTACAAGACTGATTTTTAATTGCATCCCTTACTTGGGTGCAGAGCAATCTCTGGAGGATGCCTTTTCCCTCCTTAAAATGAAAGAGCAGTACAAAATTATCATGTTCAAGGCAGAAGCAGTGTATGTTTGGAACTTGCTTCCTGACTTATCTTCCTTGTTTATTTTTAACTGAAGAAATACTGTGTCTGAGACAACCTTGTAAGAAAACAGTGGGTTTTAAAGAGATCTTTCAGTATTAGAGAATACTATTTTTTTTATTATTATTCTAGTTCAACAAAGAAAATAATGATGATCATGGTTTCATAGCTTCAAAGTGAGGTAACTGAAGTTTTATTTTGATTTGTGAGCTCTTGGATAAAGAAATTGCATGTATCATATAATTATCTTTTATTCCATTAGTAGTATAACTACAGTACACTTGGTATTAATAAAAAACAGAACACATGTGACAAGACTTGAAAGCAAAAGAACTTCTAATTCACTGGAATTGTGTTTCATTATATACCTTGCATGGAGATCCATGAGCTAGTACTAAAGCATAAATGAAAACAGCATATTTATTGTCAACGAGTTTGAACTTACAATGTTTCCACTGGGGAATTTTTAAAGGCTTTTAATCTCAAAATGGTTGGAAAAATTTAGTTTGGGCACCTTCTGTCTTCAGCTGTTTTTTCCCAAGAGACAATGTTCTGTTAGGCAAGAGGTAGCAAAGGGGCTCTCTGTTTTTGTGTGCATCCATACCCATCTTGGACTCAGTGGGGTGCAGTGCCAGCAAGTCACACACATGGCATCATTGATTCTTTGTTTTGAGATATTTCACTACTAATCATGAATGTTTCCAGTGCATGACCTGACCTGAAATGGGAGCAGTAAATGCATTAAAATTTTGTGTGGTGTGGGTCCCCTACACCAGAGTGTAGGTGTGGATTGACAGCTCTTAGTGAAAGATGATGCTGCAGCTGAGAGGCAGTAGGTCATGGAGCTCTGCTGTGGGTGCTGATGTCTAGTGAATTTGCTGAAGACCCGCCCCACCTACTCTTGGTGACTGGGATTTGCTTCCTTTCATTCCTGTCAGGCACGTATGCTATTCAAAAGTTAGCTTTGTTCCTTTTACTGATCATTTTCAGGGTGCAAGATGGTGGGCTGGTTATATCTTTTATTTCATCCATTCAGATTTGGTCTACTTGGAGTTATGTTCTGCATAGTGCAGCAGAAGGAAAAATTTTTCTTCAGGTGTCCACATATGACTTGTTGTCCTGTGGGTGTTTACTTACTTGGGAAGTTGTTTTTATTTGAGCTGAAAGTTGGAGATGGCTCCAGCAGTTTTGTTCCATTGCACTGGTAAAAACCCTAAATATTTTTTGGGGTTGAGAGGAAAAGGAAAGAAACACAGAATTTATGGTAGTGATTATTCTTCTCTGAGAATTCAGCTTATGGCTGGAAGATTATTTAGTGGCTTATGCCAAGTGGAATAGCTGCAGTGGAAGACAGAAAAACAAGTAGAATATTGATCAAACCAAAGCAGCCTGGAAGGTACTGTTTCATAAAAATTTCTTGTCTGAGAAAATATGTTTGGATATTTCCCCCTGGAAGGTGTGAAGGGACAGAGAGAAAGGTTATTTGTTAATGTTTTTTTCACTCCTTTGGAAAAAAATTTTGATAGGAAGCTGAAATGTATTTTGAAGGAAATCTCCCAGCACAGTTTGATAACTGATGTGTGAGGACAGTAGTTCAAAATTGTGCCTCTCTCTGTCCAGACATTTGAGGCTTTCAATTTGGATCATATAATAGTTTGGGTTAAAAGGACATTTAAAGGTCATCTAGTCCCACCCCTGTGCAATGACCAAGTTCAACTAAATCAGAAGGTGCTCAGAGCACCTTCCAGTCTGATCTTGACAGTTTCCAGGGAAACCATCCCTCTCTGGGCTACCTGTTCCAGTGTCTCACTGCCCTCCTCATAAAAAATTTCTTCTTTATAACTAATTATATGGATCCAATTTTGGAAATTTATGTCTGAAAGCTAATTTCTGAAGCATACCGTAAGAATTGTCTTTATAAAACTTTAATACCAAAAATGTAAATGCTTGCAATATTGTGAAAAATACCTATTTGTAACTCTTACAGGAAACGAATGCCTCCTATGCGGTTTTGCCAATGCTCATGTACTTTTTAGGCTGTCATTTTTCAGGTGCAGCCATATTTGTGTTCCTGATAATGCTACAGCTTATGTGGTGATATGAATTACTCATTCTATAAATTTATGCAACATAGGAAAAACATGAATACCCTATCCTTAGTATATTATTCAGTCCAAGATGATTCCCCTTAGTTGTATTTATAAGGACTCATAAGGTTGTAAGAGTCTTTGCAGGTTACAAACTCCCTGT
This sequence comes from Passer domesticus, assembly GCF_036417665.1. Taxonomy (NCBI): domain Eukaryota; kingdom Metazoa; phylum Chordata; class Aves; order Passeriformes; family Passeridae; genus Passer; species Passer domesticus. Next base: position 96,761,756 of record NC_087474.1, read on the forward strand.
TTCTGTCTGTGGTGTGGTATGAAGAGATGAAAGCACAGCACTGTCTGGCTGCTGGGTTATACTACAATGCACATTACTGATATTAAACAAGAGATGAATGTGCAGCTAATATTTTCCCAGTTCTGCCCTTTCTTGCGTTAAATGCATGAGGTCAGCTCTCCCTGCTGAGGCAGGCTCTTTGAAAAGTCAGAATGGTGTTGCCCAAGTAAGGAAGAAAGAAGAACATCAGAACTCTGTTCCTGTTCTGTAGAATACTAACAGAGAATTCAGAATTTGCCATTAGAGGAAGACCTTGTGGCTGATGCTCAGAAAATCAAAGTAGGTTGAAAATTACACAAACTACAGTCTTAGTTTTTAAAAGCAGGGCTATCCAAGTGTCTGTTGAGTGTACTAGACTTAGATAGGAAGCAACAACAAAAATAAAAAAATAGGCAGTTGTTATGACTCTAATAAAGGTTACATTTGTTTTAAGGAAAGAATAAATAAGTATACGGAAATTTATTTTATTTCATAGTATTGGTTCTCCACCTCTCAGGTTTTGTATCTGAAATTTATAATCCATTAGAAACCTAAGTGCTGTAAGAGGCCATTTAAAATATTAAAAGTGTTTAATAGTTGCTAGATAGTATGATTTGCATTTGCTGCAAATATTCATTTGCAATTAAAATCAAAGGTATTTTTCAGAAACAGGAGGCATTAGCAAAAATACAAGTTTTGAAAGCTACTGCTATTTTTTTCTCTCTGTTAAAGTCTAATCTATAAGGATATACAATATGACTTAATGAAATTCCTCTGATATATGAAACTGGAGATGGAATGCTTTTTAGATCTAATTCCAGTTTTTCACTGTGGTGTGTAGCATCCAGAGAAGAATTTCTGCAAGCTTAGAAATTTTAGTAGTAATCTTTTATAATTTGAGTTCCTTCTGATTGCTCTTATTGGAATATTTGTACATTTTCAGGAAGGATTTAGTATGATGGAAGCAACCCTCCCACCAATCTTAATTAATCAGTCCTTTAGGTAACTAATTATACATGCTGAATTTTCAGCGAGGTGTATTGTTTCACTCTAGGTCTTCACGCCTATCTTACCCAGCTGATATCTGTAAACTGAAAGAGGATGTTGCTACAGTGCATGGTTCCTAATAAAATTCTAATTAAATAATCACCTCAATTATAGATTAAAAACTCAGGTTCAACAATTATCCAAAGAGCTTCATTGAAAACCCACAGTCATGTAACTACTCCTTTCTCTTTCTGCCTGAATTTATAGCTCTCTCACACAGACATAATTTAGATTTAGTTTAAATGGTGCCCTAAGTTGTTTCCATTATCTCAGCCTGGAGCAACCTGTGTCTATTCCTGGAATATGATTTCATTATTCTTGAGCTGTATTACCTGCAGTGTATGCTGTCTTTTCTACACTGAACATTTTCCAGGAAAAGCTTTTTCAGTTCCTGTTAGTGCTTAGACATTTGAGTCAGCTAAATGTGGAAGGAGGAGGACTGTGTCTGATATATTCATTCCATTTATGGTAATTGTCTTTGAAGAACATTCTTATTTAATCACAGATTATACCAAGTTTTTGGGATGTCCAATCTAATATTTATAATACAGAATTATACTATATTGTGTAGATAAGATGGCTGGCTACTGGTACTGGGTGGAAGCAGGAGCAGCTGAAAGCTTTTCATACTCCTGAGTCACTGTCACTACAAGAATATTTATTTATTGGGATGACATTTCTGGTGAAAACGTTCAGGTTTTCAGAGACTTGATCAAAAACACATGGAAATTCATTTCTCACAAAGGCATTTAATTTTTCTTGTCAAATACCCTTGTGTCTTATATTATTTTTGTGATTCAAGCTCATTTTGACTTGCGGCTGTTATCTGGAAAGTCAGATTTCTATAAAATAATGGGAATTCTTTCTCCATGCTTATCCAAAAATGTATCTGTTTGAAGGCTGCAACTATGCAGGAACTCTGGACAGAAGCCTTTGGAATAAGAGGCTAATTTGTGTGGCAGAAGAGTAAACAACCTATTAGGATCACAGATCATTCACATAATAACCACCTGAAATCAGGGAGTTCTTTACTTCTAGTAAAACCTCTGAATTGTATTTTTCCTTTGTATTGAATTGTGTTTCCTTTTGTGTCATAGTGTTTTGAGAATTTGTAGGTACAGCTGAAGTGCTAGACATGTTCTATTGACAATGTGCCTAATGGAAAAGATATGTACTGGCTTCTGGGTGCTTTCAGAAGAAAAGTTCTCCTTTTATTTCAGTGGAGGTACAATGTTAGCAGTGCCTTTAGACTGAAAAAACAACTTATTGATCCATGGTGGAAGCATAAATTCCTGTCGTTTGGGTTGGAAGGGACCTTTAAAGGTCATGTAGTCCAACCCTGCTGCTATGGACATGAACATATTTAACTAGATCAGAGCCCCAACCAACCTCCAACCTGTCCTTGAAGATTTCCAGGGATGGGGCATCCACAGCCTTTCTGGGCAACCTATTCTCACTACACTTCTAATGAAGAATTTCTTCATAATATTTAATCTAAACCTACCCTCCTTCAGGATCATTTCCCCTTTGTCCTGTCACTTCATGCCTTTGTGAAAAATCCATCCCCAGCTCACTTGTAGGCTCCCATCATGTACTGGAAGGTGCTATAGGGTCTCTCCAGAGCTGGCTCTTCTCCAGGGTGAACAACCTCTCAGCCTTTAGTCATAGAAGAGGTACTCCATCCCCTCAGCCTTCTTTGTAGCCCTGCTCTGGATTCGCACCAGCAATGTCAGATTATACAGATTAGCTCAGCTGGGTACAGCATGGTGCTAACAACACCAAGATCATGGGCTTGGTCCCCATATGGGCCATGCACATAAGAGCCTGACTCGACGATCTTTGTGGGTGCCTTACAGCTCAGAATATTCTGTGATTCTGTGTCCCTCCTATGCTGAGGACCCCAGAGCTGGAGGAAATTCTCCAGATGAGATCTCATGAGTATGGAGTGGAGGAGTCTCCAAGGGATTGCTAAACCTATGGCCCTACTTATCGGAGGTGAAGTTCTGAGGCTGAAGCAGCTTCTGAGGCTGAGACCAAGCTCAGGAGAATGCAATTAAGAAAAGGCTGAAGGGCTAATTTGATGTTCTGTCTGCAGCTGGTGCCTGGAGTCTCTGTTGGCACAGGAAGTAGGAACAGGAGTGAGAAAGGAGGGGGTTAGCGCCGTCTATCAAGGGGATAGTACAGTTAATTGGAAATTAATTTACAGGCAGTGCTAGCAGTCCATCAGTGCTGCCATCTGCATAAGTGACAGGCCAGATCATTCAAGGCAGAGAGAATTACTTATCCTGGGGCCAGGAGGCAGAGTGCAAATGTGAGACTGGTCCTCTCCTAACAGGACAATCCTACAGAAGCTAGAGAGTTTTCCAAGTGTCCCTGGAATTTCAGATCTGATCTTATCCATACCTGGTTGTTCCTGCTTTTTCTTCCACTTCAGAGAAGGCTGAGCAAAGAAGCATGTGGCATCAGGAGGAGTCAAGAGGCAGGGGCTTAGCCTGGCACTGAAGGGTTGCTGCTGCTGGACTTTTTCAAACACAAATTGCCCAGGGGCAGGGGGCTTTGCCTATGGAGCCAGAAAGATTTAAGAGCTGGTGGAGTTCACAGTCCTAACACAGAAACTGGTGTTTTATTGTGTGACCGTGTGATTTCCAAAACCCTTTAAGCTTATGCTGTGAAACCTCTTAAGCTACCCAGCATGATGTGCTGTTTGTAAAGATTTATTAGCTTTTCAAAGTTTCCAGGCTTTCCCCTCCATGACTCCTTAAGGATTTTGAAAGAGCAAAATGAATGCAACTCAAGAGTGGACAGGCAAACCTATTTGCCTTGCCACCAAAGAAACAGAAGTGAGGATTGTGCCTGAAATAACTGAATCTAGACTTCTGTCATATTTAAAACTTATGTTTGTAGATGCCCTTTATGTGCATCTTTCATGAGAATGTGGATAGTCTTATAGCTGGCATCTACTCTCAAGTTGCTTGCCATATATATGGCTCTGTGGGGTTAACCAGTTAGAAATTTCCCATTTATAGGAAGGCAGGTAGAGCCCCAGTACCTTCTCACATGTATTTATTTCACTGGTTGGTTTGAAGCACGATGCAACACCAGAGACCCAGCTTCAGTAGGCTGCTCAGGTCCTCAAGACCTGCTGATCATGAAGGCAGTGTCAAATTAATACTAAGCATGCATACATGTGCTTTGCTAAATTAGACTAATTGATTAAAAGCTGTGCGGAGTGATCAGATGTATTTAATTCCTTCTACTTCACTGTCAAATTACAGGGGGTTTTGTTGTTCACTGAAAATTATTACTCTTTTTTTTTTTTACCAAGGCTTCTGCTTATTACACACATTTTTGTATTTTATTATTACTATTATTATTTATTCAGCTTACTAGGAAGTAGAAAGGGTTATTTGGGATTTTGGCAGAGAAGAAAAGCAATTACTCTAAATGCAGGAAAATATTCTCCTTGCCTGATACATTTGAAATGTAATTTTGTCTGGCAATTAGAGCCTATGAGAGACTTATTGGCTGGGTATATCAGGTAATAGCCATGATCAAACAGAGTCCACTTTAATTAATCTGATTATTGTACATTTTGTGGTCCTCTAAAATTGCTTAGATTCCCTGACATTTATTAAGAATAAACTTCTCTTTTACCTAGGGATGATTGCATGATGCAGAATTATTAATGGTTAGTCATAAGAAACTAATCAAGTTAGAGGCAACATGAAGTGAGGGAATGAGCACTGAAGCAGCAGCTAAGTTCTTATGTTAATTTGATACATGGTCTTGGAAAAAATCACTTACTGCTCATCACAGTCTCATGATTTTCCTGCAGCTAAAGAAGAAATATTAATATTAATCTCCCTACTCTACCAGTTTGAGGAGAATTAGCTAATGCACATGTTTATAGATAAAATGTTAGTGCTGCAAAAATATAAATTTTGTTTTATCAAATGTTTGTATATGTATAGATATGTGTGTGCATCCAAATAATTAATAATGAAACTAGAGTCCTGATTATGCTATTTCTGTAGTTGCCAATCCATCAAATAGGAAGGAACATTATTTATTATGTACTTAAATGGCTTCTGTCACCAACAGGAGAACTAAGGAGAACTTCAAGGATAATCAATTGTTTTTCAGGCCTTAGGTATACATGTAATTCATAATTTTATTTGCTCTTAACTGCACACTGATTTATGTGGAGTGACAAAAAAATCATACCTATTGAAATATTGATGTTCTGATTTTATTTTTTAAGTAGATTGCTTAAGATGACACAGTCCAGAAGGAGTCTAGGAGCAGAATATTTTTTTATTCCTTGTAATTGCAAGGCTCTGTGACTGTTAAATAACTTCACCTGTAGTGTAGGCTTATTTAAATTAAAGGCTCAAGCTCTGAAAGAAACCTTTTTTATTTGTGTAAAAACTCATGTGCTTTCATTGCAGTGAAGCACTGTAATCTTTTGACCACAGGAATTCTTTTCTTCAGGATGTGAAATGCTCTTTGAACAAAACACTGAGCCTTGAAACAAGACAAGGCCTCAGTTGTGTGGTGTGTTCCCCATTAATTAATTGTACATTTGTGGTAGTAAATATTAGAAATCACAGAGTCATAGAATTATTTAAGATAGAAGGGACCTCTGAATGCCATCTTGTCCAAGCCACTGTACCCCTCAGCACCTGCACTAAACAAGGCTAACTTCAAAGCTGGAACTAATGTCAGACTTACCTTGTTTTATTCAGGCCATCAACAAAATGTCTATTATTTCTAGCTTCCTCAAAATTTATTGTGGTGGATTTCTTATCTAACATCATCTGGATGATGACCCAATCATCATCTACTAATCCCAGTAATGGTGTAATCCAGCTGAGTCAGTCCTTGATAATCTTGTCAAGATTTTCCTGAACACCAAGCTTTCTCAGTATGTTTTGGAGGTAAATTTTGGGCAAGAGACAAAATAATAAGGATATACTTGCCATGAACAGTGCTTAGACCATTTGACTAAGTTCCAGATAGCAACATCTGCAATATTGTTTTACTATAATGCAATCAAAAACAGAGTTTAGTATCCTATTTTGAAATCATGTTAATGCTCAGAAAAATAATCTTTATGTTCTATCTCTCAAAAAAAGAGTTGTACATGGGGAAAAAAAATATAAAACTAAAAAAAAAATCCCAAAAATGAATGAAGCAAGCAAAAGGCCCTCAAACCAAATATACTCCAAGACTATTTTAGGCCCTTTTTTCTTATATCTTTTAACTTTGAGCTATGTCAACTTACTGTTCATGCATTGGAAATACAGTTTATCACTTACATAAAATTTTGTAGATTACACACTTTTCCTTATTCTGGTTGACCTTGCTTCTTCTTCTGCATTATGTAATTTAAATTTGTATCGTATGCACTCAAAATATAGATTTGGTGAAACTTGCTGCATTTGGCTTCCATTTCTTACCTCACAGTTTACCACTCTACTAAATTTGAGCTTGAACCTTCTTCCACAGTCTCTCATGCATTGTGGCTTTATCTAGACTATAATTTGGTTGTTAGATGTAGAAAAAGCGTAAAGCAATCCCATTTCTGAAGACTCCGCAGGAGGGTGACTGGTCAGGACAATCAGGACATACTGAATATCAGTCACAGCAGCTGTCTGTAGATTTACTTAGGTCTTCATTCCTTGGGCTGAGCCTTCCTTAGCAAGGTGATGCACTAGAAACTTGTGGAGCACATAGTTTGGTTTATAGAGTAATTTAGGTTGGAAAAGACCTTCAACCATTAAACTAACACTGCCAAGTCCACCACTATGGACCATGTCTAAAAGTGCCACATCTGCATGCCCTTTAAACACCTCCAAGTATGGGTGCTCAAGCGCTCAAGAGCTTCCCTGGGCAGCCTGTGCCCATGCTTTACAATCTCTTTGGTGAAGAAATCTTTCTTAATATACAATCTAAACCTTCCGTCATGCTACTTAGTCCACGTCCTCTCATCCTATACCTTCCTCCTTGGGAAAAGAGCCTGACATCCACCTCTCTACACCCTCATTTCAGATAGTTATGTAGAGCCATACGGTCCCCTGTCAGCCTCCATTTCTCCAGGCTGGACCCTTCACCAGCTTCATTGCTCTTCTTTGGATACAAAGACCAGGAATCCAGCTCATGAGTTCTGAGGTCTTTTTCTGATATGAACCCAAGTACAAAGTGGAAGATTTGCTTCAGATGTGCTCTACTGTTTCACATCAAGACACTATTGTAGGTCCATCTTATACATTTAACAGATTCGATTGGAAGGTCCCTAAGTACTTGCTCATCAGGTAGTCTTAAGATTGGTCATGAGGTGAACTAAGGTGATGTATGGAAAGAGTCATCCCCTAGATTTTTGTTAGCACAAGTAACATCCGAAGTAGGCCCTTTAGGTTTGCTATTATTACAGTTCAGAACTACGGGAAACCTGAACTTCTGTGCAAAGGAAAGAGAAAAAGTAAATAATACTTTCTAGAATTTGGGACAACTTTTAGAACTGAAAGTTGTGCCAGAAACGCTCAATAAAACTGGTACAGAATATCTCTTTCAGTCTTCTGCCAGATCGAGCCCACTGCAACCACATGACATGTTTTCTAAACTCAGTTAGATCAGCTCACAAAACATTGACAGGAGCTTTGTTCCAGCAGGCTTCATGCCTCATTGTGTATCATCTGTTCTTCTGCAGCCAGCATAAACACATCTACAGTGCACAGTGTGCCTTGGTGAATTTCAGGGCAGTCGGTGCTGCAGCCTCAGTGCTGCCTGATTTGGAACATGCTCCTACTGCTGAGTAAACCAACAGTGTACAGATCCAGCTCTTAGGACCGTGGCATTATGACTGTGGGATGCCCACATAAATCTTCTTCCATTCTTTGCTCATGCTGCTTATTAAACATAGAATCCTAATTTCTCATAATAAGTTTGTTAAAGTAAATTTTAATGACACCAGGGTGAGCTTTTCTTTCCAATTTTTCCTTCTGTGGCATTTGCAAAATGGCTTTTTAATGACTTCTAAGACAGGAAACTATTATCAGTATTAGTAGTTCATACTCTCAAAAAACGAATTTTTTTTTTCCTGAACACACGATTTGCTGCTTTCCTTAGGTGTGAAAAGGCAAGAAAAATACTCTGCTTTCAAAGCATAAAATTATTTCTGCTCTAAGACAAAAAAAAAGCAGGAGGCAGACATAATTACCAATTTGAATGTTGAATAGTTTATAGAGTGAATAAAATTAACATTTAAATGCATACACTTTTTCAGAGCTGAGTTTTTTCTGAAGGTATGGTTTTAGTCTGAGCTGTTAAAATATCAAGTGTATATATTAATCAGTTTGGACAGATTGCCTTCCTTTCCAGACACATACATTACTGGTTTTACTTAGTTGCATAGATATACAAAAAAATATTTTAGAATCACCTGTTATTTATGGTGGAAATAAAAGGTTTGATATTTTCTGAGAGCTTTTGTAACACAATAATTATGGTAGAACTAATGCAATGACATCTTTCAGTGGTGATATTTTGATAAGTATCTTCCCTGAAATCAATGTGATAAGTTACTTCTTAAAAAATATATTAATATATTTGTTGACTCTTTGGACATTGACCTGTAAGACCTCAATAATCCTGTGCAATGGTATTAGGCTTTTTCAAAGAATTCTATTCTTGAATTTTCAAAGAATTCCATTCTTTGAGCTATTGAGTCCTAAACTGTATCACAGTTGCATATGGTCTAATAAAAAATGATACTACTGAAAACATTTTATGAATATTAAAAGAGTTACCTAGAATATATATATATATATTACTGACTGCTTAAAAAATGAAGGATTTCTTTTTTCACTTCATAAGCAGCAGGAAACAAAAAAAATCTGACATTAAAATATGCTTTGTCTCTCTTAAATGATACATATTGAAAGAAATGGAACATAAGCAAAAATAACTTTTTTTTCCCCCTTGTTACATAGGTCTTATTTAGTTTAGTATTTCCTTAGGAGCAATTGTGATACTTCCAATTAGACAGTGAAACAACAGCTGAAAATAGAGGCAGTGAGCAACACTATGCAGAATTAGTAAGTCCAAGGGAAAGCTCAGACTTTGGGCAAATTTGAATCCCTTCCAAAATGAAAGACTGATGCATCTGAAGCACAGTAGTGTGGATATGTAATTCATTTGCTTCTGCTTACAGAAGTGTAGCCACTTTCTGAAAGTCTGGTCACTGGGTATGGTTCTGTACCTGTAGTGTCTGAACAGTCCACGAATATACAGTCAGGATTCAGAGTCAGAAAATCAGAAATTCTCTGTAGTTCTTCATTCTGACTATATCTCTCATCTTTTTTTTTAACTTCCCTTTTCTTTTTCCTCTTTTTTTAAATATTTTCTCCTCCTTAAACCTAATTTCCTAAGGAAACAGGACTCTCATGACCATTCTCTGGATGTGTCTGAGAGCTGTCTCCTTTTTAAAACAGCTTAAGGCAAATTTAATAGAGGTTGATTTCTAAAGCTCTTGAGTAACAGTGACTGTCACAAGAAGAGGAAGCCAGACTACGTTTGTGCCCTCACTGAGCAAGAACAACTAAAAAAGATCAATCTATATTGAACACTAGGTAATGCACATCCACCTTGAGAAATCCATGTTTATTGATAGTGATTCCTCTGATTATTTTGGTTTTTTATTAACTGCATTGGACGTTTTCTTCTTGTTGCAGACAAACTGCCAGTTTTACATCAGTGTTGGGCATGTGTTATATATAGTATATATACATAGATGTATATGCATACATAGATGTATATATATGTCTCCTAACCAAATCAGGAGAACTCATCCTATTTCCCCTGTGACTTCAGACATTCTTAATTAATTTTCTAGTTTCCAAGCCAAAAGGAAGTTAATGAGATTTCTGTGAACTCACTGGGTACCCAATACTAGGTTCAACTGCTTTGTGTAGAAAATGCTTATTTTCACCACCCATATTTAAGTCTAGTTCCATGTGAAGAGCTTTGACAATATTGTAACAATGACTGAACTAATGTGTTCTTGGCAAGAAAATAATGGGGCTAATAACATAGAAATATTTACAGGAAAAATGCTGGTGGTGGGACAAGAAGGAAAAAACACCACCAACACTTAAATTTGGACAGACTGCTCTAACCTCTTCATTGAGATGCTGAAGCAAAGTACTGCCTAAACAGTTACATGGATGGCGGTATTTATTACACTTTCTTTCATTTAAACCATTGAAAAATTGTTCTCACTGAGTAAAGACTTCACTGAACAGCAGAGAACTCTTGTAAGCCTTGCAGGATTTTTTAGCCAAAATAATTGTTGTGTTTCAACCTATACTGCAGTTCTGGTAGAACTAACTCTGTACTGTGTTGGTGCTGAGGTTGAAAGGTAATTAATAATCTGTAAGAATATGTGTGAGCTCCATTAAAACAGTCAGCTGAAAATTCCTCTGTTGCAGCCTGTCAGGAACAGCACATGTTTTTTAATAGACTGTTGTTATTTATCATTTGTATTTGTAGCAATGCACTGGGCTCACTGTTTAGAAAAAGGACTCTCTGGAACTGAAGAAATGTCCCCAAGATCTTTTGCGGAGGAGCCTCCCTTGATATCTAACAGGAGGTTTGCTTGCGGTAGCACACCAAGCTGTATTCCTGCCTGTTAGATTTCCAGCTCTGGATTGCATCTCACCAAGAGTCTGTTTCTATTTTCTCCTGGCTTATTGCTAAGCGCACTTAATGCTCTCCTTGCCATGTCCAAGCTGCTCATGCAGCACTCTTGAGAACTGCAGCTGCATGTCCAGCCATGGACTGAAGGAGGTGAGACCTGTGCAAGCAGTTCAATGACCAGCTGTATGCTAACTGCTGTGGTGTAGATCAGGATGAAAAGAATAAGACGTGGTTGGGTTCTTCTCTTAAACACTCCTGGCTAGTGCAAGAGAGTGTGTGCCAGGCTGCATTTGCAGTATAAAAGAGGGGTGCTTGAAATGGGACAGGGGCTGGCAGTCAGGCCAGCTGGAAAACCCTCTGCAAGAAGCACAGACACATAGCCATAAGTTTAGAAACAATGGACAGGGGAAGAATCGCATGCACATCCTCTGGATCTCAGATTGAAGATGGATGCATCAGTTGTGTGGTACCTACTGTGACTGTCTGGTCTGCAAGCACAGCTCAGGGCTCTGAGTGGAGACAGACCTGAGTGGCTTATTTTTTGGCAGCAGTCCTGCAGCAGTCATGCTAATACTAGGTAAGGGTCTCCCTTGTTTTTTTCTAAAATAACAACTCTGGTTTTAAATTCCAGCTGATTATGAACTGACATAATTTCTTTACCTCTGAACTAGTTTATTAAAAGTGGTAAAAAAGCCCAGGGGTAGTATTTTCAGGACCAAGATTTCTAAAAAGAGTAAGAACTTGTTTGTGTGAATTGCCAAGCTAGTATGCCAAGTATAGGAAGAAAGGTGTTCTGGAAGAAGGACAAGAGTTCAAATATACTACTTTTTCTTTTTTTTTTTTCCAGTTTGTTGATCAGTGATGTGTATTGAGTCAGGAAATCATGTTTCTGTGGAAAGAAATACAAGACTTGACAGACATTCAAATTATTTGGGTGATTGGTGGGTGGAACAGTTTGAGTTACTTTTGTATAATTTTAACAAGTCTTTTTGTCTGTGCATGCACAAAGACTTTGATTTTGTCTTTATGGTAAAGTAAGCAAAGCAAAATATTAATGTTCTTATTTGTAGAAAAAAAAATAGAAGGTTGTAACACTGAAAACTTCAAAAACTTTTCTATTTTCAGCCTTGCTGCATCCCTGGTTTACAACTTTTTCATGGCAGATGTTTTCTAAGGAAAGCAAGCAGGTTCATGCATGCATGGATATTGGTTGGGTTTTACAAGCAAATGTAAAACCCCAGTGATTTGTGTCTTCCTGAAATGTTTCATGACTTTGTCACCTTCTAGCAACTTGAACTAAAGTGTAATTCAGAAGATTGCATGAAAGGTATAATCTTGGGCAGAATTTGATGTGTTTTAGACATGGAATTCACTTCTCCCACTTTGCCTCATAATTCTCCCATCTAAGTAATCACTGCAATTGGTCATTGCTTTGTGTGGGGCATAAATCACTATCTAAAAGTATCCAAAATGAAAAGGTTATAAGTGAGGTGAAATTTTACAAGAGAGAAGAAAAGCACCAAGTTTACTGAGGAAGGTCTGGTATGTGTCAAAATATGGAGCAGTTGGAATTATTTTACATGTTTTTTTTCATTGAAAAGCATATGTGAATGATATCAAAGGGCATGGGAACATCTGCTGCAGTAAACAAAGTAGTTCTAGCATGTATCTCTCTTATTTGTAATTATTTAACAATGGAAGGCTATGTTGAGGGGTTTTTTTAACAGCTTCTGAAGTTTCTGGCTGAACAAGATGACACTTAATAATGAAGTCAGTGTTCTTGCATTAATGAGTGGTAGACTTGCTTTGCAAGATTTCTGGCAGTGACTTTCATTAACACTGCTCCAGATAGAAATGAAAGGGTTTGGCTGTAAGTGTTTTATCTCTTAAGTTAGAGGCATTGCTTTTCTGTGATTGTGTCCTCACTCAGGGCAACCAGTATGTGTGGAAGGGGAGGGTGTTATTTTACACAGCTTTGGTTGAAACCCTCTTGCAGAACCAGAAATTTCAAGGTCTGCAAAAAATGATTGGTGGTTTTTAATGAAGCTCATGCCCTAGTCTGGTGAAGCAAACAGTCTACATCTCCAAACACAATACAGGTTCACAAACTATAACGTGATGTCAGTGACACTGAATTCAAACTTGCAGTTTAAAGTAACATTAGACTATAACTAGCCTTTTTCAGGTACAGAATAGTTTCCTCAATTTGTTGTGCCTAAGATAATCTCATCTTCTCTCTCAGGACCATTTTCTCCTTTTCTGCATGCAGGAACAAGCACTGTCACATTCAGCACGTGCACTTAGAACTCCAAGAGCAGGTGAACAGAGCCCTGCAAAGCTGATGCAAATACCAGTGGAAAGATCAGGCTGTTGAGGGAGTGTTGAGCAGCACAAAGGCAATGGATTTATCTTCTCCACAGATCTGCTGCCTTCATTGGCACAGGATAACAGCTCAATATTTGCTCTCCAGTTCAAGTCTCCATCTTGTCAGGTAGCGTGCATCCTCTGAGCCTTTGGGGCAGCTGTCTGACAGGCTGCACGCATCAGGCTGGCACAGCTGCTTCTTACAGGTGTTTCTTTACAAGTAAATTTTTTCCTGAGTATGCCACCTCTTAGGTTTTATAATTGTGGCACTCCCTGTTGACTGTTTTTTAAATAATTGCTCAACAGGAATTATTTTAAAAGCAGAAAAGTTTTGAGCTATGAATGGAGATACTCCTTTTTAACATAATAATAGCACCAATATATGTTTAAATAAGTTGAAACCTGATTATCTTAAATGTTGTTATACTCTGTTTTAAACTATTCCTTTCTGGGATATGGAGTAGTAACACAGCCACCTGAAAACTGTTTTTTGTTTCAAGATTCAAAGTAGAATTTACCAAAAATGTTTGGTAATCTAATTTTTTGTTTAAATTTTATAAGGTTGTCTCCTCATTCTGTCATTATCTTGTCATCCTTTCCTGTCACTTCTAGTATCTTCCCATGTAGAGAGCAGTTGAGGTGTCACACCTCAGGATAGCCAGGGAGCTGCCAGCTTGATATGAAGGCAGCTGGAGAAATCTCTTGCCTCTGAAAGGAACTGACGATGGGTGAGGATGCTTAACCAGATAAGCTGAGTATGTGGAAAGATTTCTGGGGAGCAGGAATTCCTCAGACTCCGGGGAGTGGGTCTGGGAATCTGGAATAACAGATGAGCCTGGCTTCACCAACAGGATGCAGGTTCAGATCTTTGGGCTATAAAGAGGGAAGGGCTGATGAAGCAGGACTGCAAGTTCTGCCTGCTGTATTCTCAATTTATGGAGTCGTGACTATGATACTAGGATGCTGCAGTGGGCTTTTTAATATAGAGCTCCCTTTTCCCACAAGCTACCCTAGGATGAATTTTCAAAAGACATTTTGGAAGTATGAGTTTTCAGACATAAAATGTCTTTCCATTCCTCGACCTGATCTCTCATCTAATTGCGTTGCTCTTGTTACTCACACTTCTAGAGAATTTCTTAGCCAAACCATTTCCTGGGTTAGCTGCACATAATTTCTCTTTGCTCTTGTGAGGCTTCTCACAAAGAATCTCTCATTGCAGGGATGTATTTGTTCATCTTTTTATTCTGCTGAGGGTGCTCTCTCTTTTTCCTAGCTCACTGTTACATGACACCACACTTCCGCTGAAGCCTATAATACCAACCAGGGACGCTGTTCTGAAGTGGATGCCTTGCTCTGTCTTACCCAGTGTTTCACTTCATGTGACACAGTAAATGTTCAGGTGATTATTTGGGAAATGCAAATGCAGTATATTCCCCACTGCCTTTCTTTAACAGATGAGTTTGTCTTTTCTCTAGTTTTTAGCATGCTATATGCAAAATGACCGACAGGCAGATAGTTTTCATTTCAATAGTAGTTAATTCTTACAGCCATTTTAGAGATTCCCATTCAAGATTTGAAACATCAGTAGTGGGTTCTTTTCAAGGTCACAATAGATTTATTGTACACCTTGTTTGTGGTCACAGTTTAAACATGCAACGAATGACTCTGCTGAGATGCATGATAAATTTTTGTGCCTTTGAGCATGGTGACATCACTGTCACTTGTCCTAGACACCTCCCAGTTTGACCAGAGAAACACAAACTGTTTCATCAGCAGGATTAAAAGAAATTAAATGTGTGCTTACCAAGTGCTAAAGATCCTATGGTCCCTGTTTGGTTTTTATGGTAGTACACTGGCATCACTTTCAGACTGCTAAAGCAGTGCTTCTGAGTAAGCCCTGTACCCAAATTATTGTAGGTTCCTAATTTCAATTAATCACGCCACTAAGATAGAGCTTCCTTTGCAACTCTCTCTGAAAAATTACATGAGTAAGTACAGTCGAAGAGTTGGACGATTTTGGTTTTATTTTGGAAAACATTGTCACTGTTTTGATACATATTTTTTTCCTTTCCTACCTACTTCACTTGCTCTCCTGCTATGATTTTCTCTGAAAAGCAATATTTTGTTTACCTAGTAACAGTGAGGGATAAGTTGTTCTCAGCTGTCAAATAGGAAATTACAATTTGTGTGTGACCTTGAAAGATTTAATGGTAACGTCTTTTTCGGTGTCGGATTGGAAGTTTTGGGAAGCTGGGAGCAATCTATGAGATTTTAAAAGGGAGCTGCTTCCCAATGCATGGAAAAATAAAATTGTGTGGGAGGAAAAATACATCTTTCATTACTTGATAGGAAGCAATAGGGGAAAATAGAACTTTCTTCAACTAGTATAAAGATTTATAAAAGCAAAGTAACATAAGATAGATTCTTATCTTAGAGTACCAGATATTGCTTTTTTTCCTAAGTGGACTACCTAGGAACTACTGTACAAAAATTTTTCTCTCTGCAGAACAATTTATGGGGCATAGTAAATTCTATGCTTGCAATTCGAACTGGGTGGCTGAGGTCACTACACTATCTCCCTTAGATCTGTGGGTGCAGAGATGCCCAAGTCACTCATTAATCACTTTACCATATTGAACAAGTCTGTCAGGCCTTTGGTCAGGCAGACATTGCTGGACATTAACATCCCAGATAATTCTGTTTTGCTGTCCATTCTTGATTTGTAAGTACAGAGAGAAGGTTACAGTTGGGAAGGTACAGTTGTACCTTATTATATGGTGACAAATTTGGTTTCAGAATAGTAATACATCTTTAACATTTCATTAATTTTTCTCTTTGCACCATGAAGTGCCATGGCATATATTTATTAAAGTTGTACCTGAACATGAAGAACAATAAATAGTCTGATTTTCTTGCTTTGATCATGAGTGCTGTTGTGTTGTGCTGCAGAGCAGACTTGCTAGGACTCTTGACTGTGATAAAGTGTGAATCTTGTGGAGCTGATGTTGCTTAGACATACTAGTTGGCTGCACTAACTTCTGCATATAAGCTTTTATAGTCTGCTGAGTGCTTATTCCTCTTCAATATTAACCTTAAGTATCTGATAGATTCACTTTATTGTAGTTAATAGCCTGGTTTTATACTGATATATAATTAAATAGCATAAGATATTTGGGTTGTTTTCTTATATTTTTTGAATTCCTGGTCATATAAATATCAATGCCTCTGGTTGTGTGGGTCCTTTGCATTTGATTGTGAGAGTTTTAGGACTTATTACACTCTGATACTTCAGGGCATCCATATAATTCTCTTCTTTCTCAAGACTATGAACTTTATACTCTTTTCATTATACCAAATTGATGGTTTGTGCCTGTAGACATAGACTTATATTACATAGATACAGATATCATTACTGGAGTTTTGTATTTTTTGTTCATTGAAAGGCTTTTGTCTTAAAATGCAGTAGCTGTTCAACTGATATTCTCAAAAGAATAGTCAGTCTCTCAGACAAGGTATCTGATTTTTTACAATGCCATTGACTGCACATGAATAATGCATGATTATGTCAGTCCACCTCTTGTGTTACTTGAAGGCTGAAGTACTTAGAAAATCTATTTAACGACATTTTTAGCCAAACTGCACTGAATCCTGTTGTGGATGATGTAATGGTTCTTGATAGCATTTGAAAAGTTGATGGTGTTTATTTATGTTTGTACAGCTTCCAGACAGCCAGAATGTTTAAGCCAGCGTGGTTATCTTACAGTTGGGACTTTTGGCAAACCATAACAATCAGGATTTCCAGATATAGTACCAGCAGACTCTGATTCCACTGACACATATTTGAGTAGAACAACTCTAGATTTCCTTAGAGATGCTCTCGACATATCATATGACTGAAATCTGACTCCACTAACTCTGGCACTTTAGTCAAATAAACAGCAATAATTGTAATGCAATTCAAGCTGGAATTCCCTATCTGTATGGCACAAAGTCTGAAGAAAAGTAGTGATTAGATGTAGTGTTTGCTTTAGGGATTATTTCTAGATTTTACTAGAACTCTGTGAGCAATAAATGATACACCTATATCTTCAAAGCAGAGCAATATGATGAAGGCAAAACATTTTTTTATTAGTTTTGAATTGAGGACATATAAATAGGACAGCTTTAAAATGCTAACAATTTGAAAAGAATAGTGACATTCAAAATGATAGGTATTTGGAAAGCTGATATTGACAGTAAAATGAATGCTAGAAGAGCTTTGCATCTTCTAAAGTGATGAAAACTATTACATGAGCTTTTGAAAATAATTGAGGGATAAGTGATTATTAATGATGACAGACTGAGTTTTCACTGTTGCTGAAGATTTAAAGGTATTTATCCCGAACAGGGAAATTAATTTAAAAAATGCTATACTTACTGTT
The DNA here is from genome assembly GCF_036417665.1 of Passer domesticus. Lineage (NCBI taxonomy): Eukaryota > Metazoa > Chordata > Aves > Passeriformes > Passeridae > Passer > Passer domesticus. The sequence goes on from NC_087474.1 coordinate 96,779,302, forward strand.
GACAAAGTTCTGTTCAGAAGTTTTGCACAACTTGCATGGGCATAAAAGAATTCTTAGGATGGTAACAGCATTTTGTTTAATAAGACTGAAGAAGAAGCAGGGGATTTGACAGTCTTCAATGTCCTGAATAAAGAATCTTCATTATGTTTGTCATAACTGAGTCGTATTCCTTCTGCTGCAACTTGCATGCATCTAATCACACAAGGAGACAGGAGATTTACCCTGCTCATTTCCTTCTTCACTCAAGAGCAATTTGGTCTGAGATGATGATGATTCACAATGCACTTTAATAGAAACATTAAATAGAAAAAAGACAAATTTGTGTCCCTGTATACAGAAGCCATTAGCAACTGATTCTTCAGGAGCCCATGAAAAGATAAACAGGAACCAAATAGAAAATTCAGGAATATCTCTGAAGTGAGAGTAATCTGACACAGTACAGTAAAGTGTAGATGCACTCACTTAATATATGCCATGTGCACTGAAGGTGAAAATATTTGGAATTAATTTCTTTTCACTAAAAGGATGAGATCTGAATAATCGTGACCTTCTGGCAGAAGTTAATGTAATTCCGGGCCTGGAGGTAACCAATGAATGGACGTGCTTTTAAGGGGGCGTGCAGAGACCTGGGGAGAATGTAGAAGTCTCTGAAGAAAGGCATGCAATCAAATAGGTATTTTGAGTTCAGTAAGTAAGAAAAAACATATAAGAAATTGCCTGGTTGCTATGACCTTAAGCAAGGACTTTCAGATGAAAGCCCACTTTGATACCCTCAACCCACTTTGGGTTTAACCTAGCAGAAATGGAATATTCAGTACTGTCTTTGTGCAGATCACAAGGTTTTAAAAGTCCTAAAAGATCTGAGAGTCTGAGCCTTACAATATGATAAAATCAATGCTGAACCCTCTAGTCCTACAAAGTGTTCTTTACTACTAGCAGACAGATGCATAGTGATTGTCTAAGCAACAACACTTTCTTATGTAAGGAAAAACTCTTGCTTGTGATCAACCTGAGGATTCTTAAACTTGCATTCATTAAAGATGACCAGGACCAGGGAGTTTGAGATGCTTGGACCTCTGAATCAATGATGTTAAGTTAAACAGTCTTATTACCTTCCCTCCTCAATGCCTTTTTGTCTATTTAGCACTCTCAAAAGAAAGAAAAGGTCAACAGATCCCAGTTTTAGCATAATAACTCTGGTTGTGTTCAGTGAATGAGGGTTTTTTTTCTCCTTGTCCTGTTGAAACAGTTGAAATATTAAACTATTGTTTGCTATAAGGTCTTAAGAGTAATTGTCAGTAGAAAAAGAACAACAATACTAAGGATTAAAAATAAGGAGCTATTTATCTTGTGTCCCTCCTTAGTAGTTACTGTCATTTATTTTTCTTACAGTTGGATGTAGATGTTATTTTGCTTCTTCCACTTCTTACACATCTCTTCTGTTTGAAATATGGATCAAATTAACCTATCATTTATGTCTTTTTTTAACCTGCCTGGGACTGAGATATGCTTTAATTGTTAAATATAGGACTTGAATGGCTGTAGTAGAGATATGTGGCATAGTCTGTTTAAGCTATTTGTGATCCCCTTTAGGAAATCACTTGGTTTGCTAACATGATGCCATTTTTTGGCACAGCTTTCAGGAGCACCAAACTTTCAGCCTGTGTTCTTGGAAGAAACTATTAGCATTGAAAGGAATAAAGGAGGACTAAGCAATATGTGACTGATCAAAATTTTGGTGGAGAGGAAGCTGCTTGTGAGTCAGCAGTGTGCCCTAGCAGCAATGAAGGCAGGTAATATTAAAACATTAACAGGACTGCAGTTAGATCAAAGGAGGAGATTATTCCTGTGTTTCTTGGGCTGCTAATAAAAAGGAAATTACAAACTGGAGCACATTCAGTGAAGAATCACCAAGATGGCCAGGAAACTGGTGCATTTGGTGAGGGAATGGCGTTTGTTCACCCTGAGGAAGAGTGGAAAGCTAACACTGACCAGTCAACACCTATTGAGGAGGTTTGCAAGGAAACACAGCCAAGCTCTTCACTGAGGTATATGGTAGGAAAATGAAGGGAAAGGGAAGATTTAGACTGCTAGATATAGCAAAAAGCTATTTCTCTTTGAAAACAGCATGGGAACACCATTGCTGCAAAGTCTTCATTGCAGGAGGATTTCAAGGCCTGCCTAGAAGAAGCCCTGAGAAATTCAGTCTGACCTTATGGCTGACCCTGTTCTGAGCAGGGGATTGGTCCAAAGACCTCCTGAGGTCCCTCCCAACTGGACTGATCCTATGAGCCTGTAAAATAGAAGATTTCTGCAGACAGTCTTAAAACTTCCTGTGAGGCATCTTGTGGGAAACTGGGTCTCTTTTCCATATTCTACTCTTGCCACATTTCAGATAATCAAAAATGTAGACAGATAAACTTTAAAATGTACATCTGAACAAAAGATATATGTGCTGGATGATCTAGGCACTATATTTTCTGGCTACTTCTTAAAGGCAGTTTGGGAACAAGTAGACAGTTTGGATCAGATTCATCTTCCTTTCTTGCTGTCCAGTCCTTTTGAGACAGAAAGGGACCAAACACGGTAACATCACCACTCCACACAGGGATCTGGTTACTTGGGATGTCACTGGACTGAGGATTTTTAGATGTGACCAGGTTTGAAATTGAAATCGTGTGATTAAACAGACCAGGTGTCAATTTTGGGACCACACTTTTCTAGCTGGCTATTCATGTGTTGTAAGCCAAAATGTGAAACTATGAGTTACACAAAATTATAAGTTTGCAAAAAAGCAATTAACTGACTCCTATTTTACCTCTACAGAAAATACAATGATAATTTGGAAGCCTGTTTCAGAGAAGCTTGATACTGGTTTAAAAAGACTCCATACTCTTGCACTTTTTGGTATTTCTCTGTAGTCTTAGCATACTACTGTGTTCACACTTACATCTTCGTCCTTCTCTAACATTTGCTGTCTTGCTGACTGCATCTTCGTATTACCTTTTTTAATTCTTTACTTTTTAGCAGTGAATTCTTTTATCAGAAAAAAACTCACATAATTTGCATCCTATTAAGAAACACTGAACTCATTCTTTATGGTTGGTACAATGGTGACAATCATTTTCATTTGCACAGAAATTAATTTCAAAGCATTTGACAAATTGGTATATGGTGACAGGTGAAGAACTGTAATTTCATTACTAAATTGCGGTCATTTCAAAGGGTCAAAATAAGTATCTGTTTAATAACCTTGCTCTTGCAGAAAGCAATGTGAAAAGTTTGAAAGAGAGCAATTTTAAGTGTTTCCTTTTTAATGCTTCTTAATATAAGAAAATAATCTTCAGCTAAATAATAGCTTTCAGAATCCTTATGCAGTTATGATTAAGTCCTAGCAGGATATAATAATGCCATGCTGCATAGGCATTTGCTGGAGATATTAATGTATCTGTCTTGCACTTGGAAAAGAAGTCACCCAGCAACCCCAGATACCATGGCTTGTGTGTGTAGTCCCTTCAGTAATGTGTGGGAAGACTCAGGGCACCTAAATAGGCTAACTGAGGAGACATGAAGATGGCCTGTTTGCTCATAATCTTCACTCAGAAAGGAATGAAAAGCAGATGGTAAATCAGAGCTTTTCTTTGTCTAGTCACTGGGAAATTACGCTCAGGAGTGATGTTTTGAAGATGCACTTGTAATCAGAATGATGTTTCATTTCGTCTGCTGAAAGTTTGATTATATAGTAAGTACAGGGAAAGAAAGAACAGTTATCTTAAAACAGTGTGTTTTAAAACAGTACATCAACTCTTCTCTCTGAGCCAGCTCAAGTCTTTGGGAAAAAGTAGACGGAGCTCCTGATGCTGTCAAGGGCAAGATGTCAGCTGCAGTTGCCTAGGGGGACCTTTCCTCTCTCACAGTAACCATGTTCTCCAACTCAGCCTCCCCTGTTTGGCAGCAGCAGAACTGAAGGCTGTTCAGGGGAGAGAAGCTGCCTGTGATGCTGACATTGCTGGATCCCTCCTCCAGCCACAAATGTCTCAGCATTCTGCTGTCAGAGACTTTTACCTATACCTACTGTCTCCAGACTGGCTGTTGTAAAACCAGTGTGGACTCTGCATCGTGGAAAAATTAGAATAGATTGTCCTTCCCTTGAGGATATCTGGTTTCAAAGGCACTTCCTGTGAAGTTTTTCTCCCTATTAGATTTCCCTGGTTTTGTGTGAACTGAAATGCCTCCATGGAATTCCAAGGCATGAAGGGGAACAAGTGATTCAATTTATAAAGTAAATCTTTTTGTGGCAGGTCAGCTTTTAGACACAGAGAAGCTGACATTGTTAGTGAAATTGGTGCTACAGGAACCTAAATATCTCAGTGTGATTTTCTTTTTAAGTCTCCAATATAAATGCTCCAGAAACCTAAATATAATAGTAAAAGTCTAAGAAAGAGCTTAAGCAGAAGACATCCAATAAATTCTTATGACTTGCCTCCTAGTGAGTGTCATTTCTCAGAGCTTTACTAAAGCAGTTTGTATGTTAAAATGATAGATATGTAAGCCATTTTTCTTCCTTCCATGTTGTATTGAACCCTGAACATTTTTCTGTTTCTCACATCAATAGATATTGCTCCAGCAGAATCATAAACTGTTTTGTTTGATGGAAGTTCAATTTCCTATAAAACTAGAGAAGTCCCTAGTTCTGGAGATTAACTGCCTTTAGATATTGTTTTGGCACAATGCTAATTGTATGCTAGCCAGCTGATTTAGAAAGCAACTTTTGTCTCAGACAATAAAAGAAACTACTTCATATAATTTCAAGATAAATAACAGATTCTGTTCATAGTTCTCTGCATGTCTGCTTATTTATACTTATTTGAAATCCATATACAAATTTGATTTATGTGGTTAAAGAAATCCTCAGGATGATAGAGCTACCTCTCCATTCCCTCTCTTTCTCTACTTCCTCCAAGGAAAGACTACTGGTCTTTCTTTATCCCAGCTGATAAAAAGGCTTTAGGCTTTAATTTAGGCTCTCATGAGACTCTGAGGCATTAGCTTGGGTTTAAATGCATATAATGTCTACATTTTTAGATGCAGTGTTTTAGAGCTTTGAACTAGAGCAAATGATAAGCTATACATTAGAAGGAAGCAGTTGGGCAAATGTTTCTGGTGCTTCTTACACTTTTTGAAAGCTGAACACTCTACAGCTGCTCATGAATGCACCATGTTTCTATTTCAGGGTACACCTCCTGGCTATTAAAATAGCTGCAGAGCATGCCCAACACAGAGTTCAAAGGCTTTGAGCTTTGCTAGGTCAGGAGTCTTTCAAAAGACCGGGGGAGCTGAGCAAGGACCATGTACTTGGGCAAGGAGCATTTCTCACATCCCACATTGTTTTGAAGTAGCCTTGTTGAAAAAGTGTAGAATGTACAGTCTGGTGTTCTCTTTCATACAGAAACAGATGGTGAATTCTTATTTTTTTAAGTGTCCCCTAAATGTATGGATTCTATATCTTAAGCTCCATTATGCAGTCTCTCAGCTTAACAAAGTTTGTTTTGTCTTTAATTTTGAGGTGTGTGTTGTACATGACAGTGCATTTAGGGTGGAGGCAGAAACTGGGGAGAGACACTGTAAACTGTGTCACTCCACTGAACTTCTGTGGTGTTGTTTCCTATTGAGGAGGATGTGACATAGCATTTTAGAAATATTTTTGTTTTGCTTTTCCCAAATTTCAACTCCATAGAGTAGTCATAAACATTAAAGCCATGTTTCATTTCAGCAGGGGTGCTGCTCAGTCTCATTCTATATTTAGTCAATTCAGAAGGATAAAACACAATTCTACTTGTCTTTTATATATAACTGAGATCCACAAATGCTCCAGCACAAGATGTAGTTACTGCTCATGATGAAAATCTGACAGAGCACTCAGAGCAGGCCAAGGATGAAAACTTTTACATTTACAATTTTGCTAGTTGTTCCTTTACATGGATTCAGATTGGAGAAATCAATGGAAGAAGAACATCAAGGTTTTCCAAATGGAAGATAACATCTTTAGCTTGAGGCATCCTTGAGTCACTGGAGTCTGGGAGCAGTATGTTTGTCCTTTACTCACAATATTCTAGACAGCTACTGCTGACAGTGGTAGCAAGCTTTGACTTTTGTAAAATTACTTGCAAAATTGCTAATAATACCAAGCATAGAAGAACTGAACCTTTTTCAGGTCATACATATATGCTATTCAGATATACACAGCAGAGCATATGTCCAGTTGCAGCATTTGTAGAAAACAGTATACCAGGCTGAAGAAATTAGGGCTTCATTGAAATACATCGCTCAATTTTTAGCAAAGCAAAACAGAAGAAGCCAAAGACTTCCCCCAGGTAGTCCTTGGGATGTCCAGAGAATAAGCACAAACTGAGATGCTGACTTTTCTACTAGGTACAAGAACAGAAGTTCGGGGTACTGCTTCTAAAGCAGGATACAAAACATTCATATCTTTGAGCGAATGTTTGGTTGTCTACTTTACCAAATGTATAGGAAATTAAAAAGTGGAGCATCTTTTAAAGAGATTGCCAAGAAAGAAACAGGGCAGTGGTATATGTACTTGTAAAGAAATTGTGTCAGTTTAAAAATTGAGGTGGCTTAGGAATTCATAACTAAATGAAAAATGAATGTAATAGTGAATGTCCACACCTTACTGGAAATTACGCAATAAATTGACACTAATGCCAAATATTTGTGTAAGATTTAATACTGATACTAATATAAGTGAAAGGAGATCGGATTCCAATTATGGTAGTCAACTTACTACTGCAATTTATAACATAATAATTCATGTGGACTGAAATTCCAGGTGTGGACAGGAAGAATGTATTACTTGAGCTGTATTAATGACTTCTTGACCAGAATGACAGAACATACAACTTCTTGATGGAGGATGTTGCAAATGCAAAATGTAGACTCAACAGAACATTGGAAAATCACTTAGACAAGAAACCTGTCAGAGACTGCTTTTGTTGACATTTTGGTCATTACATTGGCTCCGCTGTGTCTCAGCGTGGATTATCAGCATTTTGCAGAGTACATCCTTTGTTGTTTATACATTTCATCACAAGTTTTTAAATTTCCCTCCTGCTTTATAAAACTGGAAGATGAACTCCATATAACACGATGTTGAACTAGTGACAATCAGACTGATGACTGATTTTAAAAGAAACTGCTAGAAGCAAGAGGTTTTCCTGTGGGAGACAGAATGAAAACTCTCCAATTTACATCTCTTAATGAACTTCTGTGTAATGAAGTAAAATGCTGTTTCATTTATAAGGTGGTAGGTATGGTTCTGTTTCTTAGTTCTCTTTGAAAAAAATATTATGTAGATTTGATGTCAGTAGAAATAGATCAAAACCTAATATTCAAATTTTCACCTTCTATATAATTGTAATGTGCTGAAAAGTATTTATATAATTTTGGATCTGCGAAACAACTGACATTTTGGAGTTTTAAGGGGCATTTTTAAGCAGAATAAAGTTCTATTTTGTACAACTAGGAAAACAAATTCATTATCTTTCAAATGAATTTTAGCTATTATTATGATTGAGAATACCTTGCTCTTGCCAAAAGAGGAAGACCAAATGGATTCATTTAAAATTGAGTAAATCAGGAAATGCAGAAACAGCTTCTGAGGAAAATTGTGCAGAAATATAAAAAGCAAATATAAAATATTATGATTTGGATCTGGGGGTAAGGGACTTGTCAAATGTCTTAGAAAAAAGATATGTTGACACTGAGTTGAGAAATTACAGCACTTTTTTTATGGGTAGCTGATAAAATTCTAATACCAGTAACTTCCTGAAAAAATCCTTACATTAAACCAGCCACAATAACAACTGTGACTGCTGTGTTATAAAGAAATGGAGACCCTTATGAATCACCATGCAGGGGATTTGAGGGGGGGTGGGGTTTTGAAGGTTTTTTTTATGAAATCAAATCACCTAGAACTTGTAGCATACAACCAAGTTCACTTAGGAAGAATATAACTTTTATTACTTCAAGTTCATCACATAAAATTTTTTCTTGGGGTTACAGCACTTCTTGTTTTCTTGTAGATTTGTCTTGATTCTCCTGAGTTATTAATGTGCTTTTTAACAAGGTCCTTTTCTTTTTCACAGATTCAAATTTCCATTTACTCATATCCATATCTTAGGAGGTCTGTAGTTCCCAGAAGGAGTTCTTTATATAATGTTTGGCTCTGTGCTCTTTCATTGGCATTTTTCTGTCTAAGCAAAGTTTAATAATGGAAATTAGGGGAATAGAACGCTGCAGTGTGGGAGGAAGAGGGAGAAAGACAGTGTTCTATTCTGAAAGGAAAAAATTTCTTTGTTGTCATTAAAAGAATGTGGAGGAAGGAATTTTTTAATTCATATGCCTCTTTCTATCCCTGTTGCTGTAAAGAAGGTGCCTGCCTACAACCCTACCACTTCTTGTACCAGTGACAGTCACTCGCTTCTTAACAGTGGCTTGGCCTATCATATGCATAGATAAACTTCTTCTATTCTTTAGCCAAAATTTCTGAAGATAAAATAAAAAAGAGAAAAAAATGAAAGAGAAGAAAAAGAAAAGAAAGGGAAGGAAAAGGAAAGGACAACAGGGAGGAAGAAGTAAGGAGCATAAAATTTTATCATGATCCTTCTATCAGGGAAGAGATGATGCCTTATAAGAAAAAATCAGTTTTTGGGTAAGATTTTTTTTGCTGTTTTGGTTTGGGTTTTGTTTTGTTTTTTTAACCAGCCTACAGCTCTGTTTCCCACATTCTCATCGGCATGTACTAACTTACATGATCTTGGTCTGTAGCCCCAGTGGTTGCAAAAAGCAATTTTTAAAGCAATTACAGAAACTCAAAACCCAGATGCAGCTACAAAGAATTCTCAATGCATTATTTAAAAGGCAGGAGAAGCTTTAATTTTTAATTAGTTATTAGACTTGAAAATACCTATTTAGAGGAAGCCTCAGGTTTTGACTTCCCAATGGTGTCAATGTTGGAATCTAGTGAAACTAGTCTAGAATCCCTCCCTCATACTAAATAGCAGCTCAAAACAAGAACCAATGAAACAATCCTCCCATGTGAAAAAAGTCACTTCACCTGTTAAGTCTGTGTATGCAAACATTGATCTAGTGAAAGGAGTTTGAATAATTGATTTGAAGCCTTATCTTTGCAAGGGAGTTCAGAAAGGTTTTACTTAGAATTCTTTTCATCATGTCGGAGTGTTTTCTACTTCAAAAATTTCAGCCATTGTCTGATTTCCAAAAAGCTCACTCTGATTAAATTTTATACAAAACTTCTTCTCAGATCTAGGAAAATGAATGGAAAAAATACCTCAGCCAACAAAAGTTATAAAAAACTGCCACTCGTATTCTTCCTTTTATACTGGTAAGGTACTAAAGTTCTTAGTACATGTTGCCCAAATGACTTGGAAACATTGGCTAATAAAAGATGCCAAAAAATCCATTGGATAGATGGGGAAAATATGTAGTTTCCCTAACTTCCCCAGCAAGGTATTGATAGAGATAAGAGAAGAAGGGCATCCAATTTCTGCAGACTTGCTGAAATGGGGACTGCTGCTCCAAGTCAAATGTTTGTTGTAGGCCCCTTTGTTTTTATCTGCACATATTCTAATTTTTTTATTTTTTTTTTAGTGATTACTGCTTAGGTAGGAGATATTCTGAAATAAATTGATTACATATCAGAAGCAATTTTAATGGAGAAAAAAAATGTTGCATAATTTTCAAATTTTCCTGAGTAAATATGTTCTCTAATAATTATTCATCCACTTTTTGCTTGAACATGCAGGAGCAGTAACACTTTCTGCTTGTCAACATTTCCACAAAGACCATTTTATCAAGCTGAAATACTGATTTGTACTATTCAGGCTGATTCTGTTTTGCATAAATCTCATGACAAAACTTCTCTCATCTGTAGTGGAAAGATTAGGATTCATAATCTAGTTCTCTGATAATGTAATGATGCAGGAGTTGTGATTACAGTTCTTTCATAATAGCAGAGAGTGAATTAATTCAGCCTTTTCTGAGATACTGAAATGACAAATATATCACTTAATTCAAAGTATGACTACAAAGAATCACTACTGGCATGGCTCATAAATACACAGCATCTCTTTGACTTTCACAGAGTTATCAATGTTTGTTATACAGCACTTCCTTTCTTGCCACATTGTGTGTTGTTATGAATGTTTTTTAGTTTAGTTTAGTTTTTTGTTAGCAGGTAATCAGTGGATATTAGTTGAACTAAGTATCTTATTTACTGGATATGGATATTTTCTTCCAGTCTTTTCAGACCTCTGACCTCTGCACATTCATGTGTTTCTACAGCAATAAAAAAATAAATCAGAAATTAGATATTCTAATACTATAATATGCTTCTACAGCAATAAAAAAATAAATCAGAAATTAGATATTCTAATACTATAATATGCTGTACTATCATCTCATCAGTTTTTAACTCTGTCACTTACTGTAAGCCCGAATTGAATTTCCAGCACCAGAATGGATGACCTCAAAAATGACCCCAGGGCTCTAAATCTGAAAATATCATATTCACAGATTGAGGTCAAGGGTTAGCAATACGAAGCACATTAACAAAATGCTAGTAGAAGCAAACCTTTCCTCCCTTCCTGTGACTTCAGCATCTTAGTCACTCCACAGTCATTTAGTCAGCCCGAGTCATTCCCATGTTAAACAACAGGGATCCAAAAAGTGTTGCTTCACAATCAATGCTGAAAACAAGTTATATTAAAAAATTGGGCTTAAAAAGCTTGCAGGGGAGATGTGGCCATCATGGCTCATTCAGTCCTGAAAATTTTAGTAGTAATAGTTACAGGAACAACAGTTACAGTAATCAAAGGGTGCCATGGAAGCAGGCATCATACACAAGGGAATGCACAAAACCTGCCATTTTCCCAGAGCCTGAGGACTGCTTGCTGGTCTGGCTGCTCAGGTGGCTGCTGTTTAGGCTGTGCTGATGACTGATCTTCCACTTAGTGCAAGGCTGCAGGAGAGCACATGTGTACACAGTGTACTGTGAGCCATGCCATTTCCACTCTCAACAATGCATGGAAACGTGGATCAACACCCACACAATTCTCAGGGAGAGCACGATGGATAGGCTTTGGGGTGTTCAGCACTCCCTACTGCCAGTGTGGTTGGACTGGAGAGCAGCTTAGAGCCTGGAAGAAGGCAAGGGTTTTGATGCACTACTCTTCCCTGGGTCTGTGCCTCAACATGTAGAGAGACATTGTCTGGGATACAGCAAAGGCTTGAGGATGTAATACAAACCCATAGTATGAAGGAATAGTATAAACTCTTTAATAGGCTATTTTCAGTCAACAGCAGAAGGAAAACATTATGTTAAGCTTAGTCTGATGATACAAAATTCTTTTGGAAGAATTATACGGTTTGTTATTTAAAAATAATAATAATAACAACAACAATATTCCTGTTGTCTGTTTTTTCATAGAGGTGAATCTCATGTACTTCATCATCTTGTCCCAGAAACATCTCTTGTTTTCTGTTGCTTTGTGTTGTTAGGGCAAACTTTTAGATTCTATTCACTGCATCTTTGCTTTTATTTCACTTTGCAGCTATTCCCTCTTTTCATGAGCCTTGAGTATAAAAAGAACTTTAATACTGTAGAGTTGCATTTAAATCAAAGAAAGAAAAAGATTTTAAAAAAAAGAAAAGAAGACACTTGGAATGCCAGCACAAATGAGCATTTATTTCACCATTCCTGCAACCATATTTCTTGAATGCTGTGCTCTGCCTTCTCTGCATACGAAAAAAAAAATTCAATTTTCTGTTTTTTCAATTTTTCTGTTTGCTTTGGGTGACAGCAAAATGGTTTAAGCACAGAGAGTAAGGTGACTTCACTTCTGACACGAAGGCATGCCTTGCTGATCACCTGTGTCGCCAGCCTGGGAGGCACCTCAAGGAATTTGGGAAGGAAATGTCCCATAAGCCTATTCTCTAAAGTAGAGATATAGCGCATTGGCTGCAAGGGTGCAGCAAGAGCAGCTTGGGGAGCTGCTGGGGAATTGTTCTGATGCACTTCTCCCTGCTTCAGCTCTTGCCTGGCTCCCCTTCAGTCCTGCCCCTAGGTCTTTTGAAAGAAGTCTCTGATAGACAATATTCTGCAGGCAGTTTTGGTTTCAGAGTAGCTGTTAATAGGTCTGCAGTGTACACAGAGCCTTTCAGAAACAGCAAAGGAATAAGCAGACAATGGTTAAGGAGTCCAGATAAACATGGTTTCATCCTCTTTTGGCTATTGTTCATCCACACATTTTATTGTAAGCCAAGGCTTCAGTATCAACCTGTAGGCTGTTGTCCCTTCCTGCCTATGTATGTAAAAATAATTTGATTAGCTGAATTAATCTGGTCTACAAAAATCAGTATGCATCTCTTGCATATGGTAGGACATCAACTGAATCCCTGTCTCTCACATAGGGTAGTGGGTACCAGTCTGTCAGAAAATGGAAATGTGTTGACTGTGTTATGTCTGTGTAAGCACAGGGAAGATGAGCAGAAGAATGGGAAGCACCTTGAGTTTTAAAAGCTGCCTTGTTCTTTCAAGTTTTGTTGCTCTGTTTAAGAATTTCATTTCAGACAGCCAGCCTGAACAGCTCTCTTTTGTTTCTGAATGATTTGCTGAATGGGAAAAAGCTATTGTGAGTTTTATATAAATAAGAAAAAAATGGATTTGTACATAAGTATTACTGAGCTTATATTATAAGAAAGTTGCTTTTTTCCCTTTTCCAGAAGATGAAGCATTTTTACAGGAGGTTTTCATCCCCGTTTCTAGATGAAGCCAATTCACAAACAAAGCACCTAATTTTTTGCATTCTCCTACTGCTGAGATGATGTACTCTTTTAGCCTTTCCATAAGTCAGACTTAATGAACAAACCTGGTAGGTTTGTTGGTATAGGCTCACCAGCCAAAATCCTTAGCTGTAATGGCTGGTTATTCCATTTGTCAAACAATTCAGTAAATACTCTGTGGGAGAAAAAGGTTCTTCTCTCCAGGGCTGCTAAGGAAGCTAAAGTGTTTCTCTCTTCATCTTTGTTTAATTTTTAATTTAGTTAATGAAATAATTGAGAATCACACCTTAAGAACATGATTGCTTTATTAATAATGGATGGACTCCATTAGAAAGGGCTAATCAACCTGTTAGGCTATTTTTTTAATAACATGTACAACATAATGGTAGCATTGTAGCTCTCATTTGAAGGGATATTTTCCCCAGCTGGTTGCATTTTCATTACTACTGATTCATCAAGTGCAAGAGTGGTGATTTTAAATCCGTTTCTCAACTTATCACTGCTATCAACTGAAATATATTGGACTGGATTTTCAACAGGCATAAGGTCAGATAAATACACTGGTTTATATTACCCAGAACCTTAAGCTGCCGTTTAGGCCAGGTCTCAGAAGGACTCGGGCTCACACAACCACCCCTGGCTGTCTCCAGGGAACTCCTCACATCCCACAGTGTGCCCACATCCTCTGCCCCACTGCCTGACCTGCAGGGGCACTGCCTTTGTGTTGTACAGCCACTGGTACAGCTCTTCTGGTTTTCTCCCTAGCCTTCGTTTCAGGTTGTGTCATTAAACTAAGCATGGCATCAGCTCAAATTTAGTTATAATCTCAGCCCAAGACTGACTTTTCAGATTTATTTTCCTGTGTGTTCTTGTGTGTCAGCCTCTAGCACACAGCAAAAATGCTGTATATAATCAACAGTTTGGGGAAGGAGCATTGTAAAATAGTAAAATTTAACAGGACTTTATGATGTGTTTATTAGCATTCCAGACATCTCCACACACTTCCCCTTAATGTAATTATTTTTTTCATAAAAAATGCCAGTTAGTTATATCCCATGTTGGAACAGCATAAACTGGAGAATGCCTTTAAGTAGAAATATGTAAAATGGAAAAACAGGATGAAAGACAGAATGGGCTGAAAGGTGTTTGGTAATGGATTTGTGTTTTGTCAGTCTCATCTTTTATTTGCAACAGTAGTTGGAAGAGACCTGGTCAAGTTATATGCTGCAAATGTGCTAGTTACCTCATGATTTCCTGTCATTTCTGCTCTAAATTGCAACCTGAAGTTCTGGCAACATAGCTCAGCAATAATAAAGCCTCATTTTATTTTATATAAATATGTATATAGCAGGTGTAATTAGATACACACACGCAGTAATATGTGCAATACATATGCACACGTATACAATCACTGTATGTGTGTTTATAAATATCTTTCCAATAAATACAGTAATTGCAAAAAACTCTGCAAATCCAGTATGTCAAGTTTTGGCAAGATTTTCAGAACAATTTTCTTAGTATTTGTATTTTTCTTTGTGGTGTTCTTTGGCCACTGGGAAGAAGCTGTTCCTAGAGGTGTCTCTGCCAATGGACCAGGTTTTTTTCAGCTCCTCTGAGTGCTCTGATAAAGAGCTGCAAGACCTCATAGAGCACTGTCCAGGAAAGGGAAAGCAAAACGCCTTCAGTCAATCAAAGTTTCAGCTGCCAAAGTGAGTCAGCAGTGATATTAATGTGCACGCCCATGTGTGATGCTGGACCTTACAAGAGCCTGGGAGAATCCCAAGTACAGGGCCCTGTCCATGTGTGCAGAGTGAACAGCAGAGCAAAAAAGGCAAGTGCCTCCTGTCAGTATGTCAGTATCTGCAAGAAGGGATTCCTTGTGAGTTTTCAGATTACACTCTGAAATCTTGCTTCCTTTACTCTTGGCCCTACCACCTCTCTGTTCTGCCCATGATGTCAGCCTGAAGGTTTCCTTACCTTTCAGATCAGAGATGAAGACTCAAAACTGGAAACCTCAGGTTTCCAATACAAGGTGTATTATTAAAAAAAAAAAAAAATTAAAAAGTCATTTAGCTATCAAGAGTTATAAATCCTGACTGAGGCTGGGTAACCTTCTAATCTATCTGCACTCTCACTTTGATGTTAATTGTTGGGAAAAACACTTGACAAGTTGCAGAAGAAATCCTGGATTCACATGAAAATGTGTTTCTCTCAAAGTTCAGTTAGAACAAAACAATGAAGGAGAGCTTCTCACACCTTTCACAAAATAATATATTTTGCTTGTATCAACATTCCACTTTTGCCCTTGCCTTCTGACTTAACCTTTTCTTAGGCTGTATAAGACAGTCTTTTGTTGAAGCAGATAGTGGAAACCTTTACATCAAAAGATAGTACCATGATAAGACATAGTGCTCTGTCTAGCCCTAATTTCTTTCTACTTACCTTTCCTTTCCTTCATGTATTTTCAGTTATTTCTTACCTCTATTGCTGTTGCTTCTCCCATTTTTATCATGACACTGGCTGAATATATGAATTGTACAGGCTAGTAAAATAACATTTTCACAATCTTTTGCATATCTCATTTTTATTCTTTAAATCTGAAAGCCTCCCCCCCCAAAAAAAAAAAAATAAAAAAAAGACCCGCAACCAAACAAAACCCAACAAGAATATAAAATTACTTATTACACAAAATAAGTAAATAAATTAGCTGTGAATCATTTATGTTGTTTGCAACCCATTCTCCCCTCTCCTTCTTTCCTTTTCTACACAGATTCTGCACTTGCACCTGTAACAGTAGCAGGAAAAAAAAAGTTTTCTCCTGTTAATTGTTTTTAAGATACTGCTGGGAGAGGTTTCCCTTGTGACACAGTGCAGAACACAATTAACACAGCTAATAATTAAGGTTATTCTAGAAAATCTGCATTTCTCACCTCTTATGAAATCCTATCAGAGAACAGTGCAAATCCTGCCTGGCCTTCCTGTAAAACACTGTAGGTGTGTGTGCAGTAGGCTTTTGTTTCTCTGGAGGTCTCTGCATATTGCTCAGCCAAGAGCAGCTGACTGTAGCATGAAATGCCCTATGGACTGCTCCACGTCTTTGTTCCTGCATTTTCTGGGCACAACATATCTCTGAGGCTTCAGTTTGAGACAGGGAGATAAGGATGGCTAATACAAGGAAGGGTTTCCAGAGCCTGGAATGTGTGCCTGTGGCTGGAGCCAGAGACACTTCTGAAACACCACCCAGATGAAGCAGCCTGACTCCTCCTGACTATCCAAGCAGGGCCCTTGACAAGCAAAACTGATTGAAGAATCCCTGTAATGATGGTAGAAGAGCTGAAATAACACCTGTATTTTTAGTGAAGGTTAAAGGGTATAACATACATGAAGATATATTTGGATATTATTATGATTTTCTGTCTTCATAGAGTTTGAAAAGTAATCCTCCAGAAAGGCTAATTTAATCTTTTGCTTCTTAGGTTCTTTTGACTGCTACCCTCTCCAAGAATATGGATTTAAAATCTGAAAAATCAGAATATGATTCTGTGTGATTCTGTGTCCATTCCTTTACTCTGACATGGTGTCTCTGGCTTCAGTGCCTCTACATGAGTCAAATGCAGCAGAGAAGGAAAATCATCCCCTTCCTGGCTGTAGCTGAGTGCTAAATGATTCTCACCTTATTTCCTCCTTTTCCTCCCATACCCACCCTGCACACCTGATGCACACAGCAGCTCCCAGGATCTGTCCCTGCAGTTCTCTCTGCACTGGTTTCCCCCCATTTGAAAAACAGCTGCTCTTTCTATTCCAGATCCTGCTTGTTATTGATGACCTGCTCCTTCTCAACTTACCTGGCCACCACAAGCTGTTATACTGCACGTGATTCTTCTCTCAATTTACAGTAAGAAGTCTATTAGCTATAATTGGAAAATTGAACCTCTTCCAACTGTGGGTAGCTTATTTAGCCCAGATAGGTTTTGCATGTAAATGGAGCATATTACATGTCAATTGAATTGAAAAGTGACTCTTAAAACTCTGTTTACCTTTTATTAAGTTTCAAAATTATTATGCCCTCTGCCTAAATTAAGTTTAGAAGCATTTCATTCTCATTTTTGTTTATCTTGCTATGTAGTTTTATTTAGCTAATTAATGTCTTTTTTGCTTATTTGGCATTCTCAGCAATACTTTCTCATTCAAAATATAATTGAAAAATGAAAAAATAAAATTTCAATTAAAGATCATTATTAACGTTCTTCACCTATTATTCTCTAAATTTATATATTTGGGGGATTTTTTTACCAATTTAAGCAAAATAACTTGCACCTGTAGTAATAAACTTATGAGGGTTTTTTTGTACTTATATAAGTCAAAAGTGATGCTGTGTAAATTCTTGGTGTTATCTTTCTGGCTTTTATGCTGGAGTAGCTACATACAGAAATTTTAGAGCTTTGCAGATTATCACTTAAGGGTGTGGAAATCCCAGATTGTTAGTGCTTTATCACATCTTCCATGGGGCTTCAAACAGTAATTAAAGCAGTTTCAGTACTGGCCCTGTGTCTATGTTGTAGTTGGTGACATCATTAGTTGATTACAGTAATAAGATTTTCTAGAAGAGTCTTGAGCTTGGTTTCAGTTGTGACACTAAGATGAACCTGAGAAATTTTTAAAATTTTCTCATCTTGGTATCCAAATTTCCTGTAACAAAGGGAAATTTTAAAAAAAATAAAAGCATTGTCTCAATACAGTCTGGGCTATAGTTAAACAGGATCAAATATGGTCATTCTGATAGTCTGATTTTAAAATCAGGAGTTAATTTTTATATGTTTCTGAACTATTATTTTTGTGACTTGCTTCTTCTCCCTTGAAAATTTCAGTATGCCTATTTGCTAAAAAAAATGGGACTGGTTCCATATAGATATCATGTGATTTCATTTAGGATTGTAGATGAGCTTGCGGTGCTGAATAGCTGATGACTTCACTAGGGAATGATGATCTCACTAGGGACATGCTCTGAAACAATATTGATTGAAATATTTAAATCATTATTGAAAAAATTTGTAGTAAATATCCATTGCAGAAGTTTTCTATATTAGTTTCTCCTTCAAAGGAAGTTGGTGCTAAAATCTATTGAAGATAATTTATATGGCTTTTTTTCTAAATTAAAACTGAATGCTTAAGTAGAATTGAAGTTGGAATACATTTGTCAAAATATAAAGCAGAAGATGTGCATCCATAGTCATATCACACTGGTATTTTATATATTTCATAGAAACTGCAGATGTTGGCTGAACATACCTGACATCAAAGAGGTTATCTAATATCTTTGACTGCAAAAAGAAACCTATGCTGCTTCTGTAAACAAAACTACTGTGGTTATCCAAGGGGTGTGCACTGCATATATATATACATATCTATATCTATAGGTATAATTCCTTACAAATTAGAGGACTGGGCAATCACCAGCTTCATGAAGTTTAACAAAGGAACATGCCAGATTCTGCAGCTGGGGTGAGGCAACCCTGAATGTATGGACAGAGTGGGGAAGCAGTTGCTGGGAAATAGTGCCATGGAAAGGGACCTGGGAGTCCTGGTTGAGGGGAAGTTGACCATGAGTCAGGAGGGCCAACCCTGTCCTGGGGGCATCAGGCACAGCATCACAGCCAGGCAAGGGAGGGGACTGTCCTGCTCTGTTCTGCTCTGCTCTGGGGCAGCCTCACCCCAAGTGGTGGGGGCAGTTTTGGGTGCCACAATATAAGAAAAACATTAAACTATTGGGGTTGTCCGAAGAAGAGCAACAAAGATGGTGAAGGGTCTGGAGAGGAAGCTGAATGAAAAGCAGCTGAGGTCACTTGGTCCGTCCAGCTTGGAGGAGATTGAGGGGAGACCTCAATGCAGTCTGCAACTTCCTCACTAAGAGAAGAGGAGGGGCAGACACTGAACCCTTCTCTCTGGTGACAGTAACAGGATCTGAGGGAATGGTCTGAAGTTGGATCAGAGGAGGTTTAGGTTAGATCTTAGAAAAAGGCTTTTCACCCAGAGGGTGGCTGGGCACTGGAACAGGCTCCCCAGGGAATGGTTACAGCACCAAGGCTGACAGAGTCCAAGAAGTGTTTGGACAATGCTCTCAGGCCCATGGTGTGACTCCTGGGGTGTACTTGCAAGGGTAGGACTTGAACTTTGATGATCCTTGTGGATCCCTTCCAGTTCAGCATATTCTCTGATTCTGTGATTTGGAGAGATTTTAGTTGCAAATATTTCCTTAAGTCTTCTTTCTGGGCACTGGCAGTAACACACATGTACTAATCAGAGTTCTGCACAGTTTAGTTTTGTCCCAACTTGGGCTAAGAGCTAAACACAGAAATGCTTCATCTGACAATGTAGAAATGGTGTAGCTGATGCAGTTGTTATACTTGACCCTGACCATCTGTTTACTTAAGGTGCTGCTGTATTATAGTGATATTTTCACTTGACATCTTCAGAAAAGTCCTTTTCATCTTCCCAATGACTTTTAACATTGTCCATACTATTTGGGAGTCATGTTTTGTAGCCCTCATCATCTCCTTAAGTGTTAATATTTTGATTTTTCTCTTGATAGCTGATCTTCAAACCTACTAAAAATTCACTTTATGTGCTTTCTTCTTTTTCTCTTAAAACTGTTTTTAAATCATACTTTTGCACTACTTTTTTATTCCCTATTTCCATTTTAAGGTTCTGTTTAATTCCCTAAAATGTCAGCTCTGTTCACCTGCTTCCTACAACATCTCTTGTTTTAATTTAAATCTTGACTTTCAAGTAGGTACAGTCTCTGAAGCTTTTCCTCTTTTTTTGTGTCCTGAATAGCTTCTCTTGTAGAGCTCTGCAGTCACTCATGTTTTCAGTTTTCTATCACTTGACCTCTGCATGACCATTATTTTCACTTGTTTCCCCATGTTTTTCAGCTTCCTAATGTTTATGTTTATAAAACTGAAGTTACTTCAAAGGAAACATCTTCCACCCTGTAACACAGAGGTTATACAAAGATTATACAGAGGCTGAACTTCTTGTTGTTCTATTATATATATCTTAGGCTTTATGTCAACAAAAGTACAGTAGAGCCAGAGCAGCATGCACATACAAGAGCAGATAAAAAGCTAGGGGGAAAAACATTCTCAGAAATTAAAGCTCTCTAGAACCTGATAGTTAGAAGAAACCCACGTATGTCTATGCCAGCTCTTGCATTTGACAAGTTTATGAACTCTGGGAATCTTTTATTTTGTGTTTGACAGAGGATACAAACTGCACTAGTAAATTGAACACTTCATAATATCTAGAAATACTTAATTTCAGGGATCACAGATTTTAAAGGATCCATGAGGAAAGCAGCTGAGTTAGTATTTTATGTAACTCTGTCTTGCATCCATTACCACTGGGTCTTGTAATTTCTTTCAAAATACAATTCTTAAGGTCACTGATCTTGAGAGAAATTGGTGAATTATGGTTCTATTATAAAAACAGCTTTCCTGGTACATCTAGTGTTTTCCACTCTGAATATTACTCGAGAGTTCTGGATAATCAGATGTCAAATGCAACAGTCATAGACTGAAACTATAACAGGCTAAGTCCTGAAGTCCAAACTGGAGTCTTTCAAAGCTCTTTCAAGTTTGTTTTGTTTGGTTTGTTCTGGGGTTTTTTGAACTTTTTTTTTCCCCCTAAATCAGTGATACTGGTAACTGATGTTCACTTTTTACAAGTTCTGGTCATAGAGTTGAGGCATACTGTAATACCTGTGAGAGAAAGAATCAAACTTCATGTAAGATAACCAAACACTTTGATGTGACTATCTATTGCTCACTGTGAATATTTAGGGATGATTCTTTTTGATGCTTATTAGTGCAACATTTCAGTATACATATGTACATAATATTTTCATTTTCTTACTCTACAGAAGAATAAGTAAGTGCTATTTATTTATTTTTGAATTATGTGAACAGTGCAGATGAAATGAGATGCTCCAGGGCTCACAAGAAACCCTTTGGTAGTGCTGGGAATGAAATCTTGCTCTTTCCAAGTTCCCCTTCTCATGGGACACTGTTAAAAACTATGTGAGCAGCGCATAGGCATGTGCCCAAAGGCAGTCAGATGTAGAAAACAAGCCTGAGGAGTTAAGAGGAGGTTGTGACCCACAGGCATGTTTTCTCTTTTAATACAAGAGAGAATTTCCTCTCTGAATTCTGCTGGACATGTGTCAGCAACAGGAATCAACTGCCTTGTTTCAGATATTGTTTCTAAGAGAATATAAATGCTTTGGCCAAACTCACTCACAAGTTTCTACTTATTCCCACATTTGAGAAGCTTAAAAAATCTTTCAATCACCTTGAAAGAATTTTTTCTTTATGCTTGATAAGACTTGTTTCCTCTTCTTTCACTTAAATTGAAATATAGCACAAGCCAAGTGGTGCATTGTGGGTGGCACAGCCATTCCTTCAGCCCTGGCTTTAGCTGTGCAGATCTCCACATGACAGTTCTCCCTCCAGAGTTTCCACAAATCTGGTCCAGAAATGCTCAGAAATGGGCAAATCCCTCCTCCTTTTCTGGAGACTGACCTCAGTTTAGCAGTGCTCATATGGAAGTTCTCATCCTCAACCACATGCTTCAGTTTCATGAGATGACCTTTATCAATGAAGCTGATGCCTTACGTGGTCTACTCAGAACCTGTTGCTTCCCTGCTGATCATGTTTGGAAAAACCAACCTTCTCAAAGAAATCAATCTCTCCAGAAAAAAACTAGCGACCAAAAGCAAAACACAATGGTTAACCAACTTTCTGGTTTTTCCAAGAGAAACCCTGGGTTTTGTCCTGCCCTATGTAGTTGACAGCCAAGTGGGGGATATTTGTCCATATTTTACAGGTGAACCAATAATATGTCTATATTAGGAAATTATTTTTCTTTAGAATAAATAGAATTATGTCATATGATCCAAATAATGCATGACAGCACATACTTCAGAAACAAAAAATATAATTAAAGTGTCTAAAGAGACACTTCTTTGTTCTGTAGAGGAAAACAGGCAGCCGCTTGGGGGCTTATGTTTCTCCTCTTGCATTCACAGAGGAAATCTGTTTATGTTTATCATATCTGTCTTCTTCCTGTGCATCCTTCAGGAAACATTTTTTTGAAGACTATGAAAAAATAAAACTAAATATGGCACAATAATATCCTCTTTTAAGCTCAACACAGTAATTTATGTCTACTATCAAGCATATATTATTTTAAATACCAGAAAAATTATACCCTAGAATGAGCTGTACTGCACACTGAGTTTTAATCTCCTCTCCCTAGCAACAAGCAAAAGAAACAATAAGGGCAATAAATAGACAAATAGGGCATAAGAAATGAATAAAAATAGTGTTTCTGTTTGGGGAAATGGATCTTTAATCACTTCTCCTCTGATGTCCCTAAAATTGAAGGTTTGAACAATTAACAGTTTCAAATAGCAGTTTCAAAATAGCCTCAGAAATGGTCTTAGTCTCCAGAACAATAGGCCTTTTCTAAAATAAACATGATAATACCCAGGGGATCTTGCTGACTTCAGGAAGTTCAAAAGACATCCATGCTCCCTCACACAGAGAAGGCAGAAGTAGCAGCCTCAGGCCATGTCTTCACTGAAAAAAGGGATGTCTTTACACTGCATTAAATTTAGATGGTGGAGATGTTGCTTTACTATGACAGCGGGGGCAATAGTAAGGTAGTTTTAGCTATTTCATAGGCTATTTGAGGTCATCCTTGAGCTGAGGTACAAAGACAACCTTTATGAGACTCAGTAATTGTTTAAAGCTAGGGGTTATCTAGTTTCAATGGCTATCCTGGGTTATTTATTTAAATGGAAAATGGAAATGGTTCCCCATATCCATGTGAAATCAAGCCTGAATTTTTTGTACACCAGCAAGCTGGCAGCAACCCTGTAGCAGGAACTAAAACTGCAGCTACTCTGACTTTCTGTGCTTTACAGAGGTTATATGAAAATAAATGTCTCTTTTGGTGGAGGCTCACAGGGTGGGTTTTATATGCCCAAGGGCCAGTCTCCAACTGAAAGTGCTGAGTGGTTTAAGATATCTGTATTTGGGTACGTAAGTGGTAATCTAGGTAGTTCTCTGTGGCATTGGTCTTTGCTTTCTACATTCTGCAAGAGAGCTGAAGTATGTTTCAGAGGCTTGTTTCAACACTGAAGCTCTGTTGGGAGTGCAAAATGCCATCCCCAGCAGCTCTGTTATGTAAAAGCAGAGAACCAGGACTGTGGCTGAAATTTTTAAATTTTAATCTCAGTTTTGCTAAATATGAGAGCAATAGTAGCCAACTGATATGTATCACTGTTGCTTGACTATAGAATGAGTCTAGGAAAACCAAATGTCTTTACCAGTTGGCTGGCATCACATATCCCAAACATGAGCTCCTCTGTAAGTGAACTGCAGAGTTATAGATGTCATTTTACCATTCTGAGTAAGCGGGACAATATTGTGCCTCCCAAAAGTTTAATCTTCCGTCTCTCAGATTAGAAGCTTTCTTTACTTTTCTTTTCTTTTTTTTTTCTTTTTTTTTTCTTTTTTTTTTTCACAAAGGCTCATAGCAGCTCACAAGAGCCAGTGGAAATTTTGCCACTGACTTACATCAGGAGCTCTTCAAAGCCCTGCTGCGGCTTGCACACCTGAAAGAGATGACTTGCAAAGTTAAATTCAAAGATATGAGGATGCAGTTCATTCTTCATGAACAACAGCTCCAGGGCTGTTTTCTGCCTAAATGGAATATTCATTGTGTGGATTTTGTCCTAGCCTATGAGTTGATGCTGCAATTAACTGCACAGGTTATCTGGACCATCATTCCAACCTGAATGTGCTGTGCCATTGGGCTTCCAGTGGGCACCAAGGAGGATGAATTTTCAAAATTGTACAGTGGGAGCTGAGTACTAGTTGCACCTTGAATAATTTTTTTGCTGGCTTCAATAATTTTTGTCTCTAATTTTTGCTTTTCCATTATTATTGTCTCAAATTTAAAAATAAATGGGTCGTAGATGCATGATGATACAGAAAAAAAAAATTCATGTTTATAAAGAAATACAGTTAACAGAAAATCACTATGGCTGCTTTCAAAACAAAAAATTCTGGTTCCAAAGATTCTGCAATTTTTAGGAGATTTCTTACCCTTAAAGTAATGTAGAACTACAAAGATTTTTCAAGCAGAAATTTTCACCAGAGTCAATTTTTGTATTATTGTTGTAATATGTTGTGGGTTTTTTAAGAAACTTAGAGCTTTCCAGCAGGAGAAAAAGTGTAAATAAAATCAAGAATTGTAATTTTTAGCTCATCTTTTTAGAGAATCTGCCCTCATTTGTTGTTCTGAACTCAGTTTGTACAATTTGGGTTTTTTCTTAGTTTTTCATTTAGTCTTGGAAGTTTGCAGACAGAGAGCGCTCTCCTAGATTGCTGTTTTGCCCGTGTGGGTAACTTGATGAGCTAGCATGTGCATTTATATTAAGAGATGTGAGCCTCAACATTTTCTGAAAAAGAGCAGTGTGGTGCAGTCAAGTGCCCTGTTGAGAGATCTTTCCTTATCTGTTATTACCCCAGATTTGCTTATTGTTATAATCATTCAATAATCGCTAATTTTTGTGCATTAAGGGAAAATATTTTCTCTCCCATTTCATTACTCATGATATTCCAATACTTGAAACTGATTTTCATACCCCCTAGCTCCATAGCTTTAATTTAACTATGCATTAATCTTTTAATCTTTACCCATAAATCACAATGTCCTGTTCTTTAAAAATTTGTTCCTCTTTTCTAAAAATTCCCTGTATTTTTTATGATACAGACTTTTCAGAAACAGAAACACAATATTTTAGATGTTGTCTCAGTGGTATACTCATTGAGGTTTGGTTGTGCTGGAGGTAAATAATACCATGTTCTTTGTTCTGCTATAAAATGTTATTTGTAACATGCAGCTGAAATGAGTATTTTGTTGCTTCTTTTCTTGTTAGCATTGGATGCTCATGATATAAAATAGATCCTGCTGACAGAATCCAGCACGGTCTTCAACTGTGAACCATTGTGATAGGGAAATTTCACTTTCCTCCACCAGCCACTGGTGAAGCAGACACACTGCACTTGTTCTTGGAGAACTTGGAGAACCCTGAGCATCATTTTGCCTCACTTCTCACTGCCCAAATGACTGCAAAAGGAGATGATATGAGACTGTATGTTAGCTGTGCATAGATAGCTGTAAAGATACAGCTCTCTGTCTTTAGGTATCTGTCCATGGAAATCTCCAATATCACCTGCATGTCAGTTGAACATCACTGATGATCCAGAGGTAAAGTTTTGTTAAGTTTTCCTTCAAAGAAATTAATTAGATACCTGTGACATGTAAATGCACAATTGGTTTTACTGGTTGAATATTGTCTCCTTAGGTAGAGATTTGAAACAGTGAATACACTGTGCACAACGTTTGCAATCAAATATTTATAGCTACCCTTACAAAGAGTAACTTTGCTGCCAGAGGTGGAAAAGGGCACCAATTTTTATTTAAATTCGGGCTTTCTTCTCTATTGTGAATAATTTTCAGGCATAACCGCATTTCTCTAAACTTGTTTGTTATTAAAGATTGTGTTGGAAGACCCTTCTGGGTATGTACTGTAGCTCTGTGGCAGCAATTTGTGTTCCAAAAAATCAAAATTTTAAACATGTTAGTGTGACTACATTGCTATGGGAATATAAAAATGCTTCTACAGGCTAGGGCAAGAGTGGCTTGAGAGCTGTTTGGCAGAAAGGGACCTGGGCATGCTGGTTGACATTCAGTTCAGTATAAGCCAGCAGTGTGCCTAGGTGGCCAAAAGGCCAATGGCATCCCAGCCTGTATCAAAAACAATGTGGCCAGCGGGACCAGGGAAGTGTCCATCCCCCTGGACATGGTACTGGTGATGCCACACGTCGAGTGCTGCATTCAGCTCTGGGCCCCTCACTTTAAAAAGGTCATACTTCCATCTGGATCTGGCACTGGGTGATATGGTTTAGTAATTTAGGGGTTACAGTGATAGTGCTGGGTGAAAGTTGGACTTGATGATCTTAAAGGTCTCTTCCTACCTTGACAAATCTATGATTCCATGGTGCTAAGTACATCAGTGACCAAGGTCTTTGATGCACACAGAGAACTTGTCATAAATGCATTCACTCTTGTTAGCCCTTCAGAAAACTCAGACTTCTATCCTTCTCAGGAGGCACACACTACTTACAGAAGCTATGCTCTCTCTTGAAAATTATGCTTCAGCAATCACATCTTCTAGTCTTCACCTCTTCTTTTTCTCATCTTTTTCAAAATTCATCTTTACCACTGGCTAGCTAGCCCCACCCAAATTGTTCACTTTATTCTCCTTTTGTCCCTCGTAAGCATCACTAATCTGTAGCACACAAATTCTTTGCATATGGTTTTGGAATTGCTTAAAAAGCTAAGAGGGAAGAGGGTAATTACAGACAGGTACTGTTGAGGAAAAATTCTTTGTCTGTGTTTCCAGAGAGCAACCCCAATACCACGCAGCAGAGTCGGAGCTTTTGAGGAACTGGAGGTCTTTCCATTCAACTAATGGATTCCTACAGTCCTGTTGAGATGGTCAGTGTGATGGTGCAATCAGGGTTGACAGATGCCCAGTGCCTCCCAAAGCAGTGATTTTGTTTCATCTAAAGAGATAAAAAGCAATACTGCCTGACACAGCAAGGTCTTTGGAGCCTTTCTTAGCAGGATACATCTTTCTACACTTTGCTCTTAAGCGCTCAGTATCCCATGGCAACCTCTTTTCTTCAGGGAGCTTTAGATTTTGACATATCATTAATACATGAGTTGAGGAAGCAACGCTGCAAAGCTGGAGATTGGTTCATGGATTTAGCTGAGGTAAATAGCAAGGAAATTTAAAGGCAGGCTGAAACCAATTTTATGGTACTTCCTGTGGGATTAATGCCTAAATTTGTTTGTCTGGTAATGAAGCAAAGTTATCACCTGCAGGTGCAGGTAGAAATTGCAGAGGAAAGGTGTTTGTAAAAAGGAGAGCTGCAAGATAAAACCAAACACTTTTTAAAACACTAATATATTTTAAAGCACTAGCTGCTAATTGAAGAAGAGGGCTAGTGAAATTGATTCAGTATGAAATTACTGTGACCTGCTTGACTACAGAATAGATATTATTGAGAGGACAGAGAGACCACTGGGGAAAAAAAAGTATGGTGAAGTATAAGCTACATATATTGACGTATACTTTGGTACAAAACAGACTGAAACACTTGAAATTACATCTGATTCAAATAATCCTTTTAGTATGTTGGGTCTTCATCTCCTGGAGGGTAATTGTTTGCTTTCTGGCTACCGGTTGCTCCAGCAGCCAGCAAAATATGAGATAAAAATTTAAAAAGAAAATATGGGGATTATAAAGAGTAACCACTACGTACACTGACTGTACTGTTCAGGAACACTCATTGACTAACCTCAAGCTTTAATTTCTCTCATGCTCAGAATCTGATGATTGACCACCAGCATCCAAAACCCCTTTCCTCTAGAACACACAGGTCTTTGCTTAGCAAGAAAAATGCAAGGGTGTTAGCACCTCCATATGCTTATTGACTGCCTATGATGGGTTATATTAATATTTGGATTATATGAGGAGGAAAGTTGCATCGATACAGGCATGGAACCAGATTCTTCTTTTATTTATGAGATGCAGATCTTTTCCCACAAGATGCTTGCTGATTCACCTGAAGACAATTTCTGAAGTAAAAAACAGATCAACAAAAGAATACGGGGACATAAAATACATTCATGAATTTTATCTGCTGTTTTCTCTTGGTGCAAATTTGGAACAATACGGCTTCAGATTTAAAATATAGTTGTTTGGGGTTGTGGGTAGACGTAACTCAGGATGAAACTCAAGAACTTCAAAAAGCAATACCTTGTGGAATAATGTTACATGGACTTGGTAGAAGTTCATTTATTCCAGAGTAGATATGAAAAGGAACCTGTATGCTTCATCTGGAGAGAATAGAGGATAGGTTGCATAAATACTTTACTCATATGTCTTATTTTACCAACTCTGACACAAAACAAGATGTCTCAATGCAGTTTGCAAGGACAAGCTTCTTCTGCTCATACTTTATTGCAAGGACATGTCTGGAGTTGCTGATCTAGTAAATCAAGCAGAAGGTCCTGCTTTGTTATTTGTGATTAATAGTTTAAATGTAAAATGATGATCATTTGGATTGACATTAGTAACTTCAGTTAGGAGATAGCATTAGCAAAAACCATTCTCTCTGAATGCACTTGAGATACAGAACATCTGAGAAACAGTAAAAATAGCATTTTAGACATTGAACTTTCTAAATTAGATCTGATATTTTGCATTAGTTCTTCAGCCTTAAATTTTATAAATACATCTAGAAGATTCCAGGAGATAAATGTCATCATATGTTGTGATCTCTCGCCCAGTGTAATTTTCCTTAGGACAAAATCATGTTTTAGACAGTAGCACAGTGAATTTGTCCACGTCCAGCCTGAAATCTCAACTTTCAGATGGCAGGGAAAGATGACAGGGTGCCACTTGCTGGAGTATTCAAGAAGCCTGTTGGAAAAAAAAGAAAACCAGGAGTATTAAAAGAGAATTTCTGTATGAAAAGTCTTACCTAAGCTAGCATTTGTCTTTATTGATCCTGAAAAAATGATGTGTCTAGTCAGAGAAATGCCTCCAGCAGACACGAGATCCCCTCTAGAAGCTGTAGAAATGTTGTGGCTCTTCAGAAAGAAGAGCCTTGGGAGTGCTGGGCACTTATGCAGATGAAGGGTTACTGCTGGTTTTTCTTCAATTCACCATATCTGTGTATCTAGTGCACCATTTAGAACACTCAACATGTTTTTTTGCACAATGTTGTCTATTTGTGTAGCCACAGTGACACAGCATGACTTGTTCATTACTCATACCCAAACTTTTAGTGATTAAATCTGCTGATTCTGGGAGGGTTTACTGCAAGACATGTAGGTGTAGTTTTTCCTTAAATCTATAGTTCTTGTGAGAAGCCAATAGAAGAAACTTGATAGTCTTCATGATGGCAGGGGAAAGTGGGGAAATATGGCCTTGCTTCATTTTGGAGGTTCCAAGCCACATTTAAAACTTACTATTTTATGATTACACAGCTTGTGGTTGGCTATTAATTATTGTCCTGTTTGGAGCTGATGATGGAAATTAGATCCTCAGCTGCAGATGGGGGCTGTAGATGCAACTTTGAAATAAGCAACAACAGCTACAGTTACCTGAGATGTGTTGTCCTCAGAACATTAGAGGTGCCCTACCTGTGGTGGCTGTCATGGTTCAGCAATTACCCTTCTTTCCATGTTCTCCAAGGAGTGACCTCTCACAAAACAGATGGAAAAAGATACAAATCCTTCCAGCTTTGGGGAGTGGCAGCTTTTGTATGCACAGATGGAATGTTCAGGCCTGACCTAATGAGGTGTGGGGAAAGAGAGATTCACAGAGACTGTGGATTGCTTGGGTGTTTGTGAAAGATGTGAGACTAAAATGAAGATTGACTTAGATCTTGATTTATAAAAATGTGCTCTGATATACTTTAATATGTCTCTAAAATACATTCCTCGGGTATTTTATTCAGCCAGACGTCCTGCTGTTGAAATATATGTAAATGACAAAAGGCCCAGAAAAATTGCAACAACTGACAAAAATCAGTGTAAGTATGCTAGTTTTGTCAACCCATCAATATGAATTGTCTGTACAGGAGAAGCTTCTTTGCTTTTTATAAGGGTGGTAACAAGCAACCTCCTACGGGCCTTGATCACATTAGCATCAAACAATCACACAGTTACTGGGGATAAAGAAGGTGCAGCTGTGGGCAAGTAGAGCATTTCATATCTTGGTTTTTTTTAAGAGTCAGGTTCCATGTCAGACACAGCACAAACAACAATAAAAAAGGGGCTCTCAGCTGTGACCAGGGTTAGGTGAACTGAATGGCTGCAGATGGCCTCATAAATAAGAAAAGAAGTGATAAAGGCATCTTCAACTATCCTTTCTGTATTAAGAGACATATACTTGAATGGATCTTGCTGTCTTCATTAATTTTAGTTTCCCAAACACAGTATATGGCTGAAACTCCCTTGTGATACGACTGGTAATTTTTAATTTTAAAATTAATTTTAAAAGTACTGAAATGCAAGCACATAGAAGGGGTGAGAATGATGATGTGTCACATACTTTACTTCATCCCTCACCACTTCCTACCATTGGAGATTCTCAAATAAATGTTGTTACATTAATACCTGTAATTGGTGCTATTTTTCATTTGACTGAAAGCTGCTTACAGATTAAGCAGAATAAAGATGCTGATGCTTGTTGCTCACACAGAAGTGGCAGCTGGAAGATGCCATACATGCCCAGGAATAGGGAAAGGCTGATGATTCAAGCAGCTGTCCTGCCATGGTCCTACTTCACTTCCCTGGTCCTCAGAACCTGATCAATTAGGAGCAGTTAAGCAAGCACTTAACTGTTAATATCTTCTGTATGCTTTCTCCACCCTCATTAATTCATATTTCCTTTCTGATACTTCTTTGAGGCAAAAGGGAGCATGTGCTGTGTGTGGTGTAGCACTTCATCAGCTGGGACTGTCCCTCCAGTGGATTCCCATTTGGGTAACTGCCTGAGGCTCACTGTCTCTCAGATATTTTTGCAGCAAAGCACAACTAGATCAAAGAAAGATAGCAAAACACAATGGTTGGTGTAAAAGTTATTTTCATTGGTTCTACACATCCTTCTGATCTCTCTGAACTGCTCAGCTTCATAGTACTCCTTGTTCCCAGGTGCTCTTCTCCTTGTGCTGCCTGGGCAGTGACAGGACGAGAGATATTTTCTGCTCTGAACACAGGATGTGTGTGGCCTTTCTCTATGGATGAATATGCTCATTATCTCTATTTATTATTATATTAGTCCCCAAGTCTGAAGCAAGCTCAGAAATTAAGAAACAAAATATTTAAAACTATTCAAAATACCAAAATATTTAAATTTGGGGTGGCTGCTGCATTTGGTCTTAAGAATTTTGTGTTTTTTTCAAGCAAGTAAGCAGTATGCTTGTGGCACAAATGAGCAATGCAAGATGTCCAGGTAGGGTTAGTATCTTCCATTAAATCACTAATGAAGTCAGAAGAATGGACAGGATTTTGGCAGCATGGTCCTTTATCTATGTAAAATATACAAATGAGTATGCAATAAGGAGTGTATTTAGCAAGATGTTTTATGCTTTAGTTTTATCTTTTTCTATATTTTAGTAGGCTAAGATTTAAGCAAAGGTAGAATACAATCCTATTTCTGCCTGACAGAACCTCATCCTCTAATAGCTTCATTTTTTCAATACCTCCTTCAACATATATGGCCCCTACGTGTTTATGATTTTACCTATAACATGACTGTGTTACCTGTGCATGTAACAACACCCCAGTGCAATTTTACAGAATTCTGATAGTTATGAAAATCTGCCTACAATTTATAGCCTGTTTGCAGGAAAGGTATAATTTTGTCTGTATCTTAAATGCACAGAACCAGAAACTTAAACAGAATTTTTAAAAGGAAGCCTGTAACTATTTTCTTAAACACATATAATTGAAAAAATAGACTTGGGCTCAAGTGTTGATTTAAATGGGATATCATCATCAGAAAGGCCCTGGCAGTTAAGCCATTTTATGCTCTAATATTCCTCAGTGGTCACATTCAGTCTATGATCCAGACAAAGGCAAAGAGGAAGAGGTATACAGAAGGGAAATAACAGTTATCTTCATGTGTCTAGTCATTCCTTTCTCTCAAAGGTGTCATTGAGCAGGATCATCTTCATTATTCTTCATATACTTTTAATATTAGAACAGTTGTCACAGAAAGACTTTTAAATTATACTCTATCTGTTACTGCATCTTTTTTTCTTATATGATGTTCACTGTCTCAAGCTGTCAGTTAGTTTGGCAGAAGACATTTTTCATGTCTGATCTTTTCAATGACTTTATCATTTACCTTCACCCTCTCACAAAGGTCTTTGGAGTAGTCACAGTTAAACATGCTTAGGATTTCTTAGAGTTCAGGAGAGAGAAGACAGGTAGCAGAATTAAAACAGCAATGAGAAATCAATATTACAGTGCTGGACTCCTGAAGATCTATGGACCAGGGAATCAGGAATTCTCTGAGGTGCTGTGCAAACACTGCACTCCCTCTACACAAGTGCTCTGCCCTGTAGGTTTTCTCAAAGAGCTGGGTAGGAAACAAAGCCAGAAGGTCATGTTCTGCTCTCCTGCAGGCATGAAGGCATTCATCTCAAGGCCAGGGCTTTGTCTGTGTTGTGTCAGCACTTCATCACATTTCATTTCTTTCCCTGTCTCTCTTACCTGTGTGTGTGGTCAGAAATGTTTGGAAAAAAAATATAGCTTCTGCTTCCTGACTCTTGTCCTTAAGCATGGCAGATGGCAGCTCAATTTCAGAGCATGCTGCAGCAGACTTTGATTAACAGTTAGCAAGCATGGGTGTTCAGGCTTTGCTTCCAGTCGTTTGGCAGTTCCCCATTATTAATTGTTGCTGTTTTCACTAAAGTCCTTTTGCTGAATTGGCCAAAGCAAATTCCACGGTGACAGACTTACAAGGGGGGAGTATAGCTTTAAATAGAAAAGAGTAAGATCCTGGTATGTATCACAGATAATTTAACATCTGTTCATGTATTTTATCTGTGTTAATTACCTTTTGTTAACCAAAGTCTTAGTTTTTGAGACAAATAATTGCATCATCATTGGAAAATAATGTCTTCAGTATACTTTACTCCTAGTCCAGTTCCAGTTTCTTTTGAAGCACCCTGTGACACCCCATATAACTGATTTTCTGGATGGTTATAAGATGATGCTGACAGCCTTGTGAGAGTCGTCCTTCAAGCTCTGCATAGTGGTAGCTGATAATTTTATGAAAATAAAAGGGACAGTGTAAGACTGGGGGAAAATCGGGGAGCTATAGTTATTCTTGAGACTGGACCTCTAGAATGAGCACAAATAATGCCAGAAATATTACCCAGGAGGTTATTTAACATCTGTCCTGCCCTAAAGACTCAACTTTTGCTCATTCTTCATAAAGCTATTTATCTCTCTGTGGAGTTTAATAGCTCCAGGGTTTATGGTTATTTTTAGAGAAAACATAACGCAAATGTCACCTGCTTTCTCTCCCTCACCAGTATTTCTCTCCAATGTACTGTGCCACTGATTGCAAAGCTTAATGCTGATGGATGCTTGTACAGTCCAATGTGATTTCTTACCCATTTTTTACTAAAGCTATTCCCATTCAGAGGAATGGGCTGACAGAAGTGTCCTCCTAGAGTTCCTCAAAGTTATATGGCAGCAGTTGTGGAGCAACCACAGAAGTGGTATTTGTAGACTGTTTTGGGGTTTCTCATGCCAGGAGCACAGCAAGCTCCAGCAGTGGCATCTGTGCTGCTAAGGATCTTGCAAACGGCTCCCAGCTTTCCCCTCTGGATTAATTTCATAGATATTGTGAGGTGCAGCATGAACCACGAAAGTTTGTGGTTTTCTTACATGCAGGACCAAACGTTTGTGGTTCCTAGATGAATGGAACATATAAATGAGTGGTTTGGTGAAGACTGTCCTCCAAGGATTTGTGGTAAAATCTGTTTGTGCCTAGTGAAGAGTGGGCAAAATGGAAGGAGAAAAACACAGGGGGTATGTTTGAAGAGGTGGTTTAAACCAGAGCCCTGGGGACTTCCAGTGGTCTATGATAAATGACACAAATGTCCCAGGGGGGTTTGCCATAAATTAATTGGAGGCAAAGCTTGAGGATTGAGCTCTGGGATGAGCCTCCCTCTGGCTGAAGCATTTGGCAGAGCTCAATGGCTCAGGTCGTACCATGGCTCTCATCTGGAATCCAGACTGCCTCTCCAAGGGCTGGGGGCTTTGCACAGCTGCAGTGTGAGAATCCCAAACATGGATCCTTATAAAAGATCATAAAACTCTGAAGGCACTGAAGCATAGCTGCTTGCACAGGTTTTTCTCGTCAATACTGTAATCTTTTTGGGACTCATGATTCTAAGGCAGTGACTTGTCCAATCAGCACAGCACTGCTCACCTGGCTCAAATGGTTTGGCCTGTATGACTGCAGCACTTCGAAGGTATTTACTGATGTTTACATTTTTGAAGCAATCTAATAAATCTTAATGTATCTAATTTAAAGTGCATATTACTTGATATTTCACTATTTTTCTCCTACTCATAAAAAAAATGTATAATGGATTCTGTTTTAATGAACATTCTCATACATCACTTCTAGGAATAGTCTTTAAAGTAATGGAGTATCAAATTCTGCTTGTAAGATGATCCATGTAAATACTTCAGTCAAAGTCCAGGAGTTAAGTCTTGTTTGGTCTTACGTAACTAAAATAAATGAACAGAGAATAATTTGCCTTTGCTCTAAAATTGCTTTTTTTTTTTCCTTCTCCTAAGCTGTGCATTCAGGTTTGCAAGATAAAACAGCCAGTAAATATATTATTGGGAAAGATATAAACTCAAACATGTCTTACTCAGTTTTGAAACTCACATTCTATTTAAATTTATAGAGCATTTTAACTTCATGTTCACAAAGTAGTAATCCTCAGGTCTCAGTTTTCTATTAGGTATAAATCAGCTAAAAATTTTTAGACTACCTTATCATGCCTATATTCATGAAACTTCATATTCATTTCAGATTAGACAGTTTGAAACCTGGAAGTATTTTCATTATGTTATTTTTCTTGATCATTGCCATTTGCACCTTTGCCTTCAAGTTTGGACAATACCTTGCTGTGGGAAATAGTAAAGGAAAAAGGATTTCCAGAAAGCCAGGAAAAGCAGGCCTTAGAAAGAGCAGAGAAATGTAGAACTAGCTGCAACTGCAAAGTCTGAAAGTAGAAAAAGTTACAATGGTACAGCAAGCAAGGACATTAAACAATAGCTTATGTTTTAGGCTTGGCTAAGATAGACCTTAAGACTGCAGGAAAATATGCTTAGCAAGATAGTAGAAGGTTTTAAGCTTAATAACGGAGTATTGTGTACTGGTAATAGAAAAAGACAAGCAAGCATCGTGTGAAGCAGGTGTATGTGTGCTTAGTGATTGGCTAAAACAATTGTCTGTAAGCTTTAGCAATATCCTGTTGGCTAGAAATTTTTTTAAGTGCTCTGTAACAAATCTTTGGCTATATGTGAGCTTTGCCATCTTCCTATTGTCTCAACCATGTAATGAGGCTGATGCTGCAAATACAGCTCAAGGAACATACCCCAGCATTCCCATCCCATTTGTGAAAGAAAGAGTTAAAATAACCACACCTTGATGTTTCTGAAGTGAGTTATTGCAGCTCAATTCTTTCAATTAAAATGATGTGGGATTGGCTTCTATCTCAAAACCTTGTGTTGTTACTGAACAGAAATTCTGCTTATTGGTTAGTTCAACTCAAAATACAGCAATTTAGATATAGCTTCAGATTGTCTCTTCTTATTTTTAAATATATGAAGAGTCACTTGAATTAACAGACCATGAGATATAATGAACCCATACCACAAGTAACATCCTATAACAGCAATGCTTCTCATGCTATCATTTTTTTTTTATATTTCTCATATAGTAATAAAACAGGCTCACTCTGAGAAAATGTCAGTAGTTTGGATGAGATGGGATATTTCTGGACCATCCCATAAAGATACAAGTAATTAAGTGTAGCTAGAGTCAGGATGACAGATGCGTTCACCGTGTAATGACTGTGATTCCTTCTTGCTGAGAGCATTGTCACTCCTGACTTCCTTGCTGAATCTAAGTCTTCAAAATGCATTATTTTCTCATATTTGAGTCTACACTTGTTGCAAAAAAATAAGATATTGAGGACTACAGGTTGTTATAGGCTGAAAACTGAATTAAGATTATAGAGTAGGGCTCTTATATTTCATCAGCATGTGTGTGTTTATATATCTTTGAAAGACACAGAAGGTCATGCATTTAGCTTGTTGCTTATTAACAAATTTCTGTGCTGGTCATTAAGTCCAGTCACTATTTCACAGGATTTCCCCCCTTTTGTCTGAGCTAAATTCTTACTATTTTCATTTTTTGTCTATGATGGAAAAGTTAGGGTTTCAATGCAATAACAAGGTCAATGAGAGTGCTTCAGAGAACAAGAACTGTGGAATTGGGTCAGTTTTACTCAAGACAGTGATTTATATGCTCTGATTGGCACGGTGTTCATGGGCCTGGGCTTGGAAAGGACAGTGAAAGCTCTTTCCTGGTGCAACACCAGCAGCCTGGTGGGCATGACTGGATGAACATGTAACATCTCATTCAGCTGACAGGCAATTCTACCTCTAGAGGAACCCAGCGAGGACTTGCAGCTCCTCTGCTGTGCTGCCCTGATAATAACTTTTCATTTCTGAGTAATCCTACTACCACACCATTAATGACAGGAAGCAATATTCCTTAAAATTTGCTTTTTTTTATGGTGGCTTTTCATTCTGCTGGGTTCAGGGAAGTATGTCTACTAAGAATCACAGTAGGAGACCATAGAAGAATGACTGAGCAATGAGAAGGTTTCTGGGCCCTTTTAATCAGTCAAAGGCTGAGGATACTGAATCAGGAAGGTTATTAATTGAGGGGGCTTAAATAGGTACTGGGTAACCATAAGCTTAAATTTCAATTTTAATTTTTCCTACCCATTTTTGTGTCACTTCACCTAAAAAAAATTAATCTGCAGAATAAATCTAGTTAAGAAAATTCTCTTTAGGAGTTAGTTTCTCTTTTGTGTAGTGTCATCAAAAAAAGACCCCCAACCAACAGGTTTTTTCCCTTGTTCTTTTCATTAAACATATATAGCTAGCAAGTGAACTGATTAGGTGATTCCTCTTTTGATTAGCTTTTGGCAATTCAATATCTAATTCAGCATTTCAATTCAGACTAGAACAAAAATCTGAACTCTTGAAAATCAATAAATAGAACACAGGGCTTCAATGTGATTCTTCAATGGTACAAGCTATGCGAAGTGCAAATTAAAAGTGTGCTTTCTACTAGCTTTGCTGAGAATTTGAAATAAAATTCAAAATTACAATCATTTTCTCTTGCAGTGATCACCTGGAGGCATCTGGGATGCTCCATGCTAGGGCAAGAACCTATCTCAAACTGTCTCTCATATTGTTTCTTTGTCATGCAATTTCTCACTCCTTTGAAATCAAAGTAGATAACTTGCCCTATCATGAACAAGGGCAAGAGCCACACAAATATTTCTGCAAACAGATTAACAGTGTATTGGTTGCCACATTTGTTTAAATTTTAAACCAACCAAAAAAAAAAAAAAGTTGCTTTATATTATTTTTGTTTTCCTGTTTCTATTTTTTTGCTTGTAATGAATGAGAATGTGCATTCTGTGTTTTTAAATCTTTGATTACAACCAAAAGTTTTTTAATTATTCATTGGACCTGTTTCCAATATCTCCTTGGCTGAGTAACGTTTGGCAGTATGGGTGAAGTGTAGCTGGATGAAACAGAATTTGGAAGAAAACAGTTCTTGGCTGATCTTTCTTAAGAAATGAGAATGATCACAGTCTTGTCATTCTCAACTCCAGATACAGACACGTGTCTTTGGCACCACTTTTTCAAATGAACAAATATTGAATTCTATGCCTATTATATTATTATTACCTAAATCAAGAAAAACTGTTTCTGAACTGGGGACTCCTTTGTGCTGGGGAGATAATAAGTTAATGAAAAGCATGTGCCAGATGTTATTTAATGCACTGCTGGGAAGTGTTGTCAGCATGTTTTGTAATGCTTTTTAATGCATTTCAGAGTCAAGTTACTTGAAACTAAATCTTTAATTGATATGAAAATAAAAATAAAAAACAAAGCAGCTTATCACTGACAATAAGTAGTGACGCATACCTATGTCAGATCTTATTGTACACAGCAAGAATTCTAACTCTAAATAAAGACTGTAAGTTTGCTCCCTTTTCACCCTGCACCTCAGTTGCCTCTTGGCCTGCAGTGCCAAACTTGGAAACTGAGCTTCCAATTCTTTCTTTCTGTCCTGCATACAAGAATAAAGTAGCAATTTAAATAAATATTTTTTCTGTATGAAAATCTGGTTGCTACAATGCACCGATGAAATCAGAAATGAATTATCTGACTGAACTCCATCTAATTTTTATGGTGGCAAGCAAGGAAGTCTTTAACGGAGCTGTGGATGAGAACAACAAAACAGTTAATTTTAAATCATGTTTTAAAATTTAGATTTCAGAATGATGGCAGAAGTCTCCATATTTACTGTGCTGCCATGATTAACCCTTTTGCCAAATTCAGCCGTGGAATGGGCATGGTTTCTGTTTGCTATGGGAAACAATGAGTATGTGACCCTGAGAATTACAGTTGTTTGCTTTGTGATATTAAAGTCTGGGTTGTGTGCACTTGCATGGCACACACTGTATATAAGACAAAAAATACTAGGTCATACTTGCCACTGAACCAAAAGGAAGTGACAACGGGTGTTAAATATGTCCCTGAGAACTGCCAAAAAAATCAAAATTCACCTGGAGGAAGGGAGTGAATTTTTAGAAGAGAGCATGGAGTCAGGGTGTTCATCCTTCTCTAGGAAAATGGAAGTGGTAGTGCTGTACTATGACATAAAGGCACTGAGTAGACAGACCTGCAGACCAGATGCTGACTGCTATGGCTGTTACCAAATCTGTGTGATAGCATGGAAATTGTGGCACTGGAATGGCACTGGCAGTTAGCCGGAATTTGCAATAACATGGCACTGCCTCTGGCAGGTGTTGTCAGAGCACCACTTTTAGTGGTGCAAGGTGCCTGTATGCAAGGGTAGGGTGCTAATACAGGGATCGTATCTCACTTTCAGCTGGAGAAAGAATGACAAGAACTACATCTCTGTGACACCCCTTGGGGTACAGAGCACTGAAGACTGCTGCTTTACACAGCAGGGACCTGTGATGGTGTGCAGAAAGGCTAAGGACAGGCAGAGGCAAACAGGTCTTTTGTCTAAAACCATGTGCAAGGTAGTAAAACTTTTATGAGTCCTTGTTCATTAATCCACAAAACTGAATTCAAGATGTTTGTTTGTGATGTGGCACTGGTGATGGAAATCAAATGCTTTTTCTAAATAATCTGGGTTTCATTCCCACTCTGCACTGAGCTAGGCACCAGGAGGCTGCTCTGTGATAGCTAGAGCCGCATGGAACAAGCTGCCAGTTGTCTCTCAGATGTCAGAGATCATCAAGTGCAAGAAACTCCTGAGAGTTTTTTTTAATTAATTATTACTAAAATGGTCAAGGAAAGAGTATGGCTGGGAAGCTCGAGGTGAGTGCATGTGAAAGTAAATGTTTGGACTGAAAGCCTCACGATGGTGAAGAGGTGAGTGCAGCAGCGTAAGTGAAATACCCAAATGGCTGTAAAACACCTGTAAAAAGGAATGCCTTTGAACCACAGGGTCAGCTGGTTCCAGTGCTTTCATGAACTTGCAGCTGCCACTGAAGCAAAACAGGGTTGATGAATGTGTAAAATATGGATGGGGATAGCAAACAAAAGGTGACACCGGTGTAAATTATTAATGCCTTCAGCATTTCTTGATTTTAGGGCTTAAGCAAGTCCTGCTGTGGTTTGTCTTGTGATGGTAACTGTTGAAATTGTTCAAGTCAGGGGGCTTTTTATTTCTTTTTTTTTTTTAATGTTAGGTAACTGTGAAATGTGAACAAGTTTTTTTAGCGAATTGACCGCTGTGTAAGGAGGTGACAAAAACCCAGTTTTCTTCTGGTTTCTTCATGAAGGCTTTGCAGTTCTGCTCAATGTAAATGTTGTGATGAAAGTAGGAGATGGTGGACTATGAGGTCCAAAAAGCATATTTTTATTCCCACTGAAATATGAGACACTTTTTCTAAGAACTTTCTTGCTTGAGAAAGACCCCTGCATATGTGGTAGAATCTAAATGAGTGCTGGTTTAGTCTCCCAGTGCTCTGTTTTGATGTCATTGTAGGTGATGCCTTGTGCTTGCTTGAGGTCTTGTGCATGGAAAATTATCTATCCAAAACTGGGTAGGGATTAACAATTTAACATGGTCTGAAAAAGAGAGTGGCTGTGAGGTATGAACATTTGGCAAAGACTGATGTAAAAACAGTTTACTATATATAAGCTCTGCCATTAGTACTAACATAACAGTTTTTAAAGCACTCAGAGAAAATAAAGACCTGCTTATGAGGCATATATCAGTGTATTTTACAGTTATCCATTATTTATTGTACACAGCAAACTTAAGACATAAGCTTGCTTACTTACTTGTTCTGGGTCAATACAGGAATGCCTCAACAGAAAATGGCTATTGTGTATTGTTTATGATAATGAAACTTCATTTTACTGCTTTTTATACAAGCAGCAGAAGAAAAAACAAACCTGTTTTGCCACTGTCTTTCAAATTCTTCTTATAAGGGCAAGTATAACTCTGTGGGGAGTGGAAGGAATTGATTCATGGGAGACTGAGGGAAACTACTGGCTTGACATCAAAGTTTTGATTTTTTATTATAATTAAATTTATTATACATGTTATCCCCCTCTGTCTTTAAGTATACATGTGCACATACACTTGCTTTTATAGAGTCAGTAAAAAAGCAAAATGAAAGCAAAATATTTCGTTTTAGCATATAAATAAACACTTCACTGAAGTCATATTCATCATAGAACTCACATGTCTGCTAGAACATGTTTTACTTATTTATATAGTTTTCATCTGATGACCTCAAATTCTTCAGTGGATTTTTCTTCACAATAGATCCTAAAGATAGTGAAGAAAAAATATTTTCACTTTACAAGTGGGAATTAACTAGACAAAGGCTATCAGAGATATTAGTCCTAGTCTTTTCCTAAACCCCAGTCACTGTTTTCCTCCTACACCAGTCTCTCATCAGGCTAGCAGAAAAGTAGAAAAAATCAGTAACTTGGATTCACTTTCTACTGTGCAACACAACTGGCATTTGGGGAAGGCTGCTTTGATTCTCTAATATTCACTTGTTTATTTCCAACATAAGATCAGTAACACCCTCCAGGCACCATAAAAACGGGTACCTGAAAGTTTGTCATGAAGAGCCCAAGTTTTATAATGAGATTCAAATAAACCTCCAACAACATTAAATTTTCTTCATTACCCATATTTAAGTCCACCAGCTTCTGTGTGCTGAGTGTTGGAGAAGGAGAGGTAGAGTTGGAGTCCTCAATTACACTGTCCTGCATTGCTGCAGCCCAAGGGGATGAAGGAAGTTTATCCCTCTCTCTCTCCCTGGTGAAGCAGTCTGAGTTCTGCAGGGCAGGGAAAGAATGGAACTTTCCTAGCAAGAACAAGAGCTCCAGGCATTTTATCCAGCTCTGAGAAACCTCCTGTAAGTGCATAAGCATTTTCGTAACAGTAGTTCCCATTTTCATAGTTTGGCCAACTTTGGGAAAATTTGCATAAGAATAAGGAGCATATTTCTGACACAAAACCTTACCCACCAATCTTCCAAATTGCAACTTACTCTTTCAGTGCATGAAATGCTGCAATTTCTCAGGGAACAATCACCTGAATCGTTCTGAAATTGCAGAACATTGGGCTCTTTAACTTGTTTCATGGAAATGTCTGAACAGTTGTGTCTGAAATTGGGTGATGTGATCATGTACGGGAAATCCAGACTGTCAGGAAATAACAACCCAGTTATTTATTTTCCCTGTTTTTCAGGGCTTTGTAAGAAGAATCATCTTGTAGCCCTAGTGACTGGCAAAGCCATGAGTTCTGCCAGTGATAATGTTATTGATACAGCTACCAATGTTGTTGGCTTTCTAACAAGGCACATTGGCTACAAATTACTAGTGCACTTCTTTCTGTGTTGTCAGGATTTGGTGTAGGGTATTTTAACTCCTAACCAAAGACCAGTCTTCATGATGCCCAACATATAATATCTGGCACACAAATTTGTTATTCACATTAGTAATAATGCTGGAAGCTGAAAGTTTTGATGTGTCTCTCAACTGTTTATTTTGTATGTATGTGCACATTTAACATATCCCTCACGATATATTTTGCTTCTTTGTACTGGGATGCACATGAGAGTTATTCTAGAAAAATGCAGGAAAGCAGAGTTTGTCAACTACTGCAAGTGGAAAATTTAAACGTGATTCAGCTTTTAATGAAGAGAGTAATTCTCTTTCATCTCTCTGCTAGACATGTAATTCTAGCTGGTCCTTCATTAGTACAGCTTTCATCAGCATGAAGATAAAGCTGTATTTAAAAAATTACTTAAGATTAGAGTTCAGTATGAATTTTGTTTGCTATCTAAATGTGTTACATTTTTCCAACTGGAGTTTGAATATGTCACAGAAAATGTGCTTCTGATTTTTTAGGGTTTTTTTTTTCTTTCTTTGTGGGTAGTATTCTGGGTGCCAGAGCCACTGTGAAACTCTTTAAATTGGCATGATGTCTGTCACAGTTATGAATTAGTGAAGGAAAGGTTCAGAGTAAATTGCATTAGCAGAGGTGCATATACTATTACATAATTCATTGCAAGCAGTGTTTTGTAAAATTAATATAAAATCTAACATAGTCTTTAAAGGTTTAAAGGGAAAAGACTAATGGCGTCAGATCCATTTTGTCCTGTTTCCTGCTTACTGAATTCCAGCTGACAGCCTAGGAAACCCACACCTCATTACCATATTTTGAAACATCTGTTAAGGAAAACAGATCTGCTTGCCAAAATTCATCTTCCTTTCAGAAGTGCCAAGTATGTGAGCAGAACCATTATTCCTTAGGCAAAAAAAGACCATATTCAGCTCTGCTGTCATCAGCCACATTAAGGCTTTATTTGGTTCAGAATGTATGTAATTAATTGAGGAAAGCTATTCATACAATGTCACTGTAATTACTGAAACATGAATATTTCTGCCTTGTATTTCATCTGAGAAATAATCCTTAGGTATCAGCCACATTTATTCTAATTCTACATTTTAACAGCTTGCTACCTGTTAATGTTGTAAATATGACATCAGAGCTACTGCTCTGTAAATGAGCTGCCATCAGGAACCAGATGCTGAAGCTGTGTTTTACATGAAGGGAGATGGTGTGCTTCAGTCCATAGTTCTGGACCAGTGGCTCAGATATCTCCTGTATACTGTAACTACCTGTCTCTCAAAATACCCCTTGCAAGAACAGTATCTCCCTTAACTGTAGTCATTAAAGATTGCAGTAAGTCTTGTAAAAGGTACTTATTTAAGACCTGTTTCACAAAACCAGTAAAATGTTAGCCTTTTATATTTGCATACCTTTTTCTTTTTTCTTTTTTTTTTTTTTCCCTAGCCTTGCTTATTCCAAGTCTCTGTGGCCTTAAAGGGATTCAGTTATTGACATGTAGGTAAGTAGAAGATGATAAGATTCTGGAGGACATCAGTTTTCTTCTTATTTCCTAGAGTAGACAGCTGTGTAAGCACACCATGCCTATGTACTGCTTTCCATTTTATCCTTTGACTTCAGTTTCCTAATTAAAACAGTTTGTTCTGAATGAAAATGAAAAGCAAAATAATTAAATGCAACTTTCTCCTTATCTCTTAATGAGGCAGTGGCAAGTGGTAACAAGACAGGGAGCCACTACTCCATAAGTGGCAGCTCTCCTGGACTCAAACCCCTGCCCTATGGAGTCCCAGGACAGAGGGCACAGTTTGGTGCTGTGAATGTGTTGCAGTGTTGTGCTGGGTAGCAGAGTGATTGGTGCTCTGAACTCATCTAAGTACAAGCTGCCACTGCACTAATTCCATTGCTGGTCACACTACCATGTGGTCAATTAGATTCAGGGAGGGATCCAGCTGAAACTAAGGGAGATGGTTGCCTCACTATTCAGCTGGATCT
Organism: Passer domesticus; assembly: GCF_036417665.1. Lineage (NCBI taxonomy): Eukaryota > Metazoa > Chordata > Aves > Passeriformes > Passeridae > Passer > Passer domesticus. Next base: position 96,823,148 of record NC_087474.1, read on the forward strand.
GTCACTGTTCAGGCTCATCACACTGTGGGTGCTGGTATGGGGAAAAGGAGGGCAGGGCATTAGCACGTGAAAGTTTACTTTGCTGGGAAAAACTTCATGATACACAAAGGTTTGTTTTCAGATGTTCTTTCCACTTTCCCCTTTGTGTGTATTTATGTATGCTGTTGTAATGCTTTTCTCTTTGCTATTTCCCTTTACTCTTTCACCTCTTTCCTCCACTTCTTGATCAGTCAGATGTACACATGTACATCTGTAGTCTGAATTTATCCCATTAGCTCTGCATGTATCTCTAGTCCCTGCTAGAATTAAGGTACCTTTCTTTATAGTGCATGTTAAATTCATGCCCAGACAGATGGATTACTAGCCCTCTCCTGACCTTTTTCCACCTGCTTAAAACTAGGCATCACCTGCTCTGGAGCCCTCAAATGGGGTCAACTCAGTGAGACAAGTCAAAGTCAAACCCTTACATTGTAATGGGAGTGTATTTGAAGGTATGAACAGAAATAAGCTTGAACTGATCTAACAACTTCCCACAGCCACTGAGAAAGGATGTCATTGTACCTCTTCCCATTGTACCTCTTCCCTGGCTGTCCTGGTAACACAGTTCTGTTCAGTACCTTGGGCCAGCTCTAGTGCCTGCTCAGCCTTTCCCGGAAATGCTTTGTTTCTCTGATCTGTTACGAAATTCACCCAGCAAAGGGAAGGTAGACAGACAGAGTCCAAGGAAAGGAGAAGACTCTTGGAACTGGCTGTGGAACAGCAGATGAAAGTAGCAGGGGAGGAGAGATAGGAAGCAAAACCTTAAAATTTTTACAGCAGTGAAGTTTGAGCATCCTCCTTTCCAGACTGACCTCACTTCTGAGGTCCCATTTGACAAATTATCAGCTGAGTGCTGAAGCAATCTAGTGCACAACAACTGTGCTACATACATTGGTGCTGACTGTTAGACCACAGCCAAGCCTAACCTATTTTGTAACTGTGCAAATATTGGTGAGATGTTTTCCTATTGCTCTTGGGAAAAGTAATGACACTCAGGGTTGTCACTTATCCAGAAAAGGCCAGCATAGCATAATCTGAAAGTCCCCTGCCCAAGCTCTTCATGTTCTCAATGAAGTAGTTATACTGCTCTTTCCTTTCCTTCCCACTTTTCCTGCTGCTAGCTGAGTAATCGCTGCTTCTCTTAACTCAGCTAGTGGTCTCTCACGTGAGGCACCTAAAGCAGGTAGTAGTCACAAGATAGTTTTCTAACTACATGAGTGCTGCTCATCAGTCACCTGTAAATTATTGTCCAAACACCCACTGCATGTGCATCGGTGTCTGTGTGTACTCTGCCTCTGCTGTTTGGATCCAAAGGACCTGATACCATCACCAGAGTTTAAGAGAAGGTATCCATACCTGCAGATCAGGTGGGCCAAGGTCAAGGTTCCTGGCCTGAATTTGAAGTATCAAGTCATCACATCCACCAACCTGTGTTTTAAAGCTCTGTGTTTCGACTTACAAGTCTTTGATCTCCATAAGAAATCCAGGGAGAGGCTGCTAATCTCAGATATGCTCTGTGTGTGCAAACCAAGATTTCTGAGTGGTTTAGCAACATATTTTTATGCCATGTCTTTATGCTTTGGTATACAGTTGTAAAAAAAATTGTCCTTCCTTTGTGATCATCTTCTGTAGGCTTTCCTGCTATGGTGTAAAAAGGTACCGGTAATGAACTGCTGCTCCTGCGGCATCCAGAGCCACAGGAGAGAGAGAAACTCCAGTGCATTGTATCAGATTGGTTTCCCTCACTTTTCTGGGTTTGGAACTTGCTTTGAAATATCATTACTATCTCTGTTTCACTAACATATGTGAACTGGATCATCTCTGGTAGCATCTTCAACATTCAAATATCAAAAGTAGCCAAGATGGGGCAACATTCATGCATCTTTCTTCTGTATTAGTGGTGGCCAGTGTCGCTTGTAACTCTGAGGTTATAGCAAAGACAGGTCACTTTATTGCTTTTGTTCAAAAGGTACAAAACACATTGTTTGGCATTCCTCAGAGAAATGTACCTCAATAAGATAAATGAAAAAAAGGGAGATAAGGAGAGAACGTGCTACAGGCAAGGGGTTTGGAATTAGATCCTTTCCAATCCAGAAAATTCTGTGATTCTGTGACTTTTCGTACTTACCACTGCTCAGATATGGGATGTAGGGAGATGGAACGAGATGGCAACTTCTAGATGAGCATTTACCTTGTAAGCAAAGGTGGTTAAAAGAAGCTGGTTTGCTTACTTATCTGATTATAAGAAAAATAAGATATGCTATTTTGGCCATGGAATGAGAAAAGCATGACTCACCAAGACCCATGTTTTTCCAGAACTTTATCCAATGGTAGTCCATTCTTCATCTCTCTGTGCCTCTGGGAGCAATTATTCTTCATTTGTCTGCCTTTTTGTGTTGAAAATTCTTCATTTAGTGACAGCTATCTGTTACTTTTGCAATTTACTCCAAAATGGACTCCTACTTCAAGAGGGACTCATTAGTAAGACTGCTTTTTAAATACAAGATAGGATTTATGAAATCAGTTTTATGGAGGATATATGTGAAGGCTGGTGGTATTTCAATAGCTTGATCTCAGCTGTATCAAAACCAGAGAATATAAATATTAAAAAATGAAGCGATCACTTCCCTATATCAATCTAATCCTGACATCTGGGAGTGTCAGAATTTGTTATTCATGCCTTTTGAGCATTTTTATGTTTTCTGGGGAAAAAATCCTGTTCATTATCTCTTCCTCTGCATCGCAGTCTCATCTTTGAGAACTTCCTCAAGAAGATGCCTTCCTGTGCATCTCTCAGGAACATATTGCATAGAGGGCATACGTACTGACAAGTTTAGCATGTACCATTCACCAGGAGTAAGATAAACACAGGCTTAGATGCAGCAGTCCAACCTATCTTGGACCTATTCCTTGCACCTATAGGTAAGGTGGCAAATTTTGCCCAAGATGATTTCCATAGCTATCATGGCTTCCATTTGATTTCTCAGAGGCTGAACTTCCTGAGAAAGTCTCTTTTATTCTTTCCTTCTTACTTGGATGCCTGAAAAACATTTGGGAGTAAAGTGTTGCTAGTCCTTTTACTTTGTCCCCCATTTCACATTCATGTTACCTCTTTCTCCCCTCTTCTTCCTTCTCTCTCTAAAGGTTGAGAGTATCTAAAGTAATTTATGCTCCTGCATTTTGAATTTTTCTGAGCTGTTTATAATGAGATTGCCAAATGCTTTTGTGACTGAAAGAAACTGCAGAGAACCCAAGGGTGTAATATAAAATATTCCAAGTGATTTGAAACCAGAAAAGAGATGGGTTCAATTTACCATCAAGACTTGACCTTTCTGTAATTTTACAAAACTGTGAAGGTCTACTGGGAGTGAAACATTTTCAAAAAAATAAATTCTGTTAGTAATCCAGTCAGCACACTAGGGTGCAAGTCCGTTCCTGAGTATACTGCAGCTCAAACAATAATAACCTGTATTTGTATGTGTCTAACCTGCAGGTTATCTGCTTGAAAAGCAGAATGTCATCCAACAGCAGAGTGAGTTGTATATGTGTGTGAGGAAAAAAAGGAAGAAAAATTTTCCTCGGAGTCCCTCCATTGTCTGTTCCCTCTCCCCCACCTTCACCTTCCTTACCTTGTATTTTGTTTGAGTTATCCCAGGGTGCAACAATGTATTTTAAGGAGTAGCGCTTTTAGAGGTGTGTGGGTTATCTGAGCACAAAGTTTTACATATGAAAACACAGTACTACTGATGATATTGTCTGAGTTTTTTTTAATCTAGTGCAATGAACTATTAAATTCACTTTAAGAAAAAAATCTATCATCCCTCTCTCGACCGGACTGAAAGCAGGAGGGGTTCAATTCTTAGCTGTGGCAAAATAGAATTGCTCTGAGCAAATTCTCATTACCTGCTTAATTAGTAATACTTTTGAAATCATATTTTAACAGCTAGAATTTGTCTGCCCTGTGCAATAAAAGTCACATAGTCGTGCAATACTATAGGACACTCCATGATAAACTACATCAGTGAACATAACCATAGCTGTGTCCCTACTTTTCTTCCTGTAAAAGTGAAAGGGACTCTCTTACTGTCTCTCACTTTATGGAGCCACAAAGGGTGGGCTTCTCTGTAGTGCAACAAAGCAGTAAGCCAGATTACTTTATTTGGGTGTAGGATTTGGCTTCAAATCAAAATATTGACTTCTGCTAACATGTTGAATGTTGGATTGGTGCAAGATCCCAGTGGCCTGTGGTAAAGAAAAATCTTGCCACTACTTTCTTGAGATTTATTCCTTGGTAAGGAGAGCAGAGAAGTATTAAGATTCCTTATCTAATCTCTGCAAAATGTTATTGCCCGAGGGATGCTTCAGAGTGTCTCACCTTGTCTAAGCTCTATGAACCCTCTAAATTTGGATGCTTAAACTTTTTTTTGTGTTGGAGACCGTTAAAATTCATCTGTATGTACTGTGAGAGCAAACAATATAAATGTGTTGTAAACCCCTTTATTCTTCTTCTGGGTAAAGTATCACAGACCTTAGGCTTCAGAGGGATGGCCTGAGCTGGATTAAGCTACAGCAGTAAGGACATTACTGCTTCCAGGTGTCCACAGCCCGAGCTGAGAGAGATCGGCAGGTTCGTGTTGGAGTGGCAGAAGGGAATTCTGTTCTCCTCAGCATCCTGCTGAGAGCTGGTTAAATGCTGCAGCTAAATCCAAAAGACTGAGTGCAGTTTAAACTAATTCACTGAACTTGTGAACTCCAGTATCCAGAGAGCCATTGCCTTTTTTTGCATGCTGTTTCTGCTGTCCTTGCTGTGAAGACAGTAATTGCTAGGAGGGTGGATGTCCAAGAATGTAATATCTTAAACCTCAGCACTTTAATCCCACAGAATAAATCTGTGGGAATACTGCAGGAGATCATATTGTCTGTTTAGAAACATTGGTCAATTTGTTTCTTTTGCTTATAAGATCATGACTAAACGTTTTTATCCTTTGGGATATGTTTGTTTTTGTTTTAATTTTCACACTGGATATATAACTTAGTGTGCAACTCTATGATTGCTTTCTCTTAAAACACATTCAGTGTGTTTGCTATGAATACAAATATACAATGCAGAAAATAAGTGCCATAGCAGAAAACAAAACCTATCTATCATAATTTATTCACTCAGCAAGGCTATAAAAAATTTTAGTACATAATATATTAAAGCTATTCCTTTTGTTCCACCATTTGTTTTAACTGAGTTATATCAGGGTAAATGTGAACCAATAAATCTGTGTAATAGATCCTCACCTGCTACAATGCAACACAATCCAAAAATTATTCAGATGTGTTTCAGTTGATGACTCTGGGCTTTGCTGTCTCTGACTGTGATTCTTTCATAACTGTTTGATCACGCTTTATTTAGTTTCATGAAGCCAAATGACAACTAGTTTTATGTTACTGGTTCCATTGTTATATATCTTTTTATGGCTACTGGCTTACGTGTTAATGCAAGACAAAATAAACCATGAAACTACAGGGACATCTATACCAAAGATTACACCAGAGGAGCTAAACCTTGAACTAAGGCATCCTTCTCCACTTGAATGCATTTACAGCTGTGATCAGACTCAGAGGGAGCTGTGTAGCACAGCTGTTATCCAAAGAACCCTTATTTCAGCACTGTGTGCACTCCTGGAATATCCCACGTATATGCCACCAAGACGGGGTTAGTGCAGATGGCAAGTGTTTAGAGAGAAGGATTGAGGGGTATTCAAGCATTAACATAACAGGCACTGTACAAGAGCTTGTGATGCCACTTTGTATTGTTTCTGTTTTGTGGAAAAATCAGAAGGGGGGTATATGCCAATGTGTTTGTAAATCCTGGCTGCAGTACATCCTATTCTTTTAGAGCCAGCCAGACACCAGCCATGTGCATGCAAGATGTTGTGATTGTTTTTCCTTCACTGCTTGCTTGGAAACAGAGATCCCTAATTTTATCTTCACCACATGCAGGAATTCAAGATTATCTTCCATTTTCCCCATGATGAAAATGGGGACATTCTGAAATGAACATTTTGCCAGTATTCATGATCCTTTCAGACATCAATCTTGTCATGTGCCTTTTGTCTGAATTCTTGCCTAGGATAACAGACACTCTATGAAGCTGGAGAGGCTTGTGGCAATGAAATAAAAGAAGTTAAGTATCAAAACCAAAGCACTACTTTTTTCAAAAGACAAAATTTTCATGTGGGAAATTCTTCCTTTCAGAAATCTTTTAGTGTTTACTGGGAAGACATGAATGGCTGATAGTCTATCAGGTACCAGCTGAAATATCTAGTTTCATTTTTGTAGGCACCCACCAGTTGGCATACTAAAGCTTATCTTATTATAGTTTTGTTATTCTGTGTATGGCACTTAGCTTAATAAGGTAGGAGGGTGCATTTTTCTTCACAGAGTATTTTATTCAGAGACAAAGCCTCTGTGTGTTGTGAGTCTCCCCACTCAACTTTTGTGAAGGTTGAATGTGAATAAACTTAATCTGAACTGCCTGATCTAATAAAGAGCACAGTGCTAACAGCATTATGTGAACTCAAAGCCAATACAAAGATCCCCCTGACTCGATAGTTCCTGATGTTACTTTACCACTTGGACCTCAGGACCTGTAAGGCTATCCTTTTGAGTACACGAAATTATAATGGGTTATCAAATCAAAGCCCAGATAGTCGGAAAAGGAGAAGTCAAACTAAAGCTGACATACCGAAACCTCCAAACTATATTGTAAGCTGTAACCTTACTGTAGATAATAAAACTATACTAGGAATAAATGAGGCCCATTACTTCTTTTTTTCTCCATTGTCAATATGAAATTCTGATGATAGTCACTTTATTGCTCTGCATGAAGCTGCATATATTATTTAACCAGTATGAAAGATTTCCATCTATTCAGCTACGTGGGCAGCTTTCATGCGATCAAGTTTTATTCTGGCAGGGGAGTACTGCCAAGCTTTACTTTGGTTAAGTACATTAAAAGAAATTCTATCAGCCATGTGAGTCTGCATTGTAAAATTCTGGTTTGTTCCCTCGATATTATTTTCACTAAGGTTACCAATGCGAGAAACCTTTTCAGTAATCTTCAGCACACATTTGCTATGTAAATCAAATTATAAGTAGCAGATAAAACCTTGCTAGGGCTTCTAAACTGTGGGTGTAAAATGGATTTGAATTCAACACTCAGTCTAACTTAGAGAATGAAGAGCTTTGCTGTCTTACAAACTTCTGACTGTACAGCTGTTAAATCTGCAGTTCCTGCCACATTCTGTTTTGGTGACCTTGTCACACGTACTTCATGTGTGTTCTTCTCTCCCGTATGAATCAGTAGCGTATGATTTGTAATCTTTCTTACAGTAAGGTAACACTTTGAGGCACTACCACAGTAGAAATTATAAGCAGGAAAGAGCATTTCAGGAAACAAAGTTTGGATTACTTTCTTATGAGTCACTAGGAGGCAGAGCTGTTCATCCTTTTTTAATCCTACTCTACACCCTGGAAAGAAGAGGCTGACAATGGGGCAGAATGGCTCATTTTGAGCTTGGGCTTGAGATTTGCCTTGACTGCAGTGGCATAGTTCTTGGTACTTTTGATCAGATAGTTTTCTGAAAATTTGAGGAGTTCAAAAGCACCCATTCCATTCTTTCTTGTCATGATAGCTGCTTTGGAGATCGTGGTGGCATGGCTCAATACTTCTCAGATCTGCTAGATCTAAAGATATAATAGATTTGATACATCACAAGTCCTTTTGCACTCTTTCCATCACTCTCTTCCAGAACTACTTTAGATGTACTGATACATCTTTTCAGTATGGTCCAGTTATCACCAAGATCCTTTGCATCCTTTGAGAGGGGCTGTGCTTACCTCCATCAGAATTTGGTTCCTCTCAGCTTCAACCATGTTGCATCTGCTTTTCCATCACTTTTGCTCAGATCACTCACACGGCTTCACGGCTGCTTCTGCTCTGCACTGTCTTCAGCCCTTTTTTTAACCACCTCTTTTTTAATTTGTCTTCCCATCTTTGGTTTCTTCTCTTGCCATCACTGTTGTCTTCCATTCCTGCAGGTGCCCATCAGCCCTAGAATGTGCCTCTGGGCTTATCTTTGCTTTATATCTTTATCTTATTTCTTTAGAGCAGCTGCTCTAACAGTGCCTGCTGCTTCTCAGTGCTGAGCCCTAATGGTTTGTCCCTGGACTTCTGGTAACACATTATTTTCAGACACTCACTCTGCAGGTCCTTGTTTTCCCACATGTGACTGAGGGTCAAACTTTACTCTTTAAATGGTTGCCAAGAAGTAAGAAGAGCAGTGATGAGTCAGAAGCTCTATAAAGCCAGCTGCATAATAAAGTTTAAGTGTTCAATGAATTAGAACAATGGGAACAGTCATAAAGCCTTCAGTGCCAAAATGGTCTTTTTGTTTATAAACACCTGCACAGTGGGATTTCCCGTTGCATGACTGTAGTGCTTTGGCTCTTTTTCATTAAAAGATAATAATTTTTCAAAATAGCACAAGCACTCAGGTTGAAGACTGAGAGAGTCCATGGGGAAATTGCGTTTAGATAAGCAATCCTAGCCAGGTAACACACGCTCATATTGTTTTTCTTTTTCCTGTTTGGCATTCTCTTTTGGACTTTATAGGGATGAAATAAGAGAAGAGGGTAAATTTTAGGGAATTATTGTTTTATTTCTGAAATAGATGCTTATGTCTTGCTCTAGACTCTGTTTAAACAGAGTCCTGGATTTTGTCAATCCGTGACACTGGACAATAAATCAAGGCATGGCAGATTCTCTAATTTTTCTACAAATGTTGGCTGCACATTAATTTCTGTACATATCCCTCTGCTTTTCTAAACAGAATGAGCAATGGCAAAAAATGCTTCAAGAATGAGCTACACTTCAGATCGTGTTGGTGGCTTAAGCACTTTGAACAGTGGTGAGGTTACACTCATGGCAGCCCATTTTTGGTTACTTCCCTGTACTTTTCTAAAATAAGAATTAAAGCTGTTTTAAAGAGCATAATAAGCATGCCTAAAGGAGGGTTTGGCATTTCCAAGGAGCTCCTAGTTTTACTGAGAGAGTAGAAAGAGGAAAAGTAGAAAGAAAACACTTCAAAATAAAAAAGCACATTTTAGAAGTTTCAAATTATATGCAAATCTATTTATTATTCATATACTCAGCATTCAGGAAGGGCTGAAGCATTCAAAGGCAACATACAGTTGTGACTCTGCCTTCCCAAACTTCAAGCATGCACTTACTAAATCTCCTTGAGAACCATGCATAGGATTTTTCTAGGGTCTGAATGAAGAATTTTGTAAGTGGCTATTACAGACCGTGAAGAAGCAAGAAGTAAAAACATAAGTATGTTGAAATTCCTTAGATCGCCCTCTGAATTTTTCCTAATTAACTTCTGCTGCAGGTTTTCTATTCAGTGTCTTATGGTTCTCTTTTACTGGTAAGTTTTTATGTGTAATACTGGCATGCAGCTAGAGACAGAAATCAATAACTATGGGAATGCTGAGGAAGGAGCTGAAGGCTGGAGCTGTTACAGAGATGGGGAAATGTCCTTTACAAGTATAAGGGAGGCAAGATGAGACAGAGGAAAGTAAGCATCTTTCATCTGATCAACAAAATACAGACAAACGAAAAAAAATCTCTTCTTTCTGAGCTGAAAACAGACACAACAGCACCAAGTGCAATTATGAACAGTTTATGTTGATGTAAATAAATTCAACTGTTTCTTAAGATAATTTAAAAGACAAAAATCACTGATGATACCTGTGAAGAAAAATGATGATATTACAGTGATTATTCTCTCTGGAAGGGACAGGAAGACAAGTGTTTGTCACTTACAGAAAAAGATCTGGATATAGATAAATTTTTACTGCCCTTGAAAGCAAAACATGCTCCTTGTGGAGGCACACTCGTTCCCGGTTATTATGCTCTTAGACCATTTTCCTGTACCTTCCTAGAGGATCAGAACTAAGCCAGAACTGGAGCTCTGTGGCAGTGGTGTGTTATGATATTCCTGTCCTCTGTCAATTGTGAATTCATTCTGATGTGTAGAGATAGTTTATTTTTGCACACATGTTTTCTTTCAAGGCAACTTAGTAAATAATAAGCACATTATATTTGGGAACACTGATATAAGGTGAATGAGAGCACTGAGTCCTTCCCATCTCCATATTCTATGAAGTATTTACAATGATCAGTTTATGTAACTTAAAGCACCTCAAATTCGCATAGAATCTCATTCCAAAGCTCTACTCAGTACAGTTTAAGCCACTTTAAATCAGTCACAAGTTGCTTTACCTCTTTCAGTGCTAATCCCATGAAGGGACATCAAATTTTTCATTGATTTTTTTTCATAATTTTCCTTGTTCTCCCATGGAGAAGGTCTTACTAATTTATTTGTGAACAGTTATGTGAATATATAATTTTAAAAATAATTCCTAGATTTAAAAGGCTGTTAAATCAAATTAAAATATGCACAGTCACAGAGAGCACTGAATCTTTTTCACACTGGCTGCAAGCTATCTGCACCTGTGAGGCATGTCTGCTTCACAGACCCAAGTACCTGCTGGAGCTTCCAGCAGGCCCTCCAGTCTTTGCCATGGTGTAAGCTGACTTGCAATCAGAGTAAGGAGGCAAAAGCATATGCAGAGATCTGTTCAAAATTTGTTTGGCCTTGACCCACACACTAGTCATGACTAATAGAAAAAAAAAAATCATCTTTACCACTGAGTGTATATTGCAAGTAAACAGTTTTGCAGAATCCATGTTTAGAATCCTTGTCTCACATCATCTTGGATTAGCATAGGGTTTTTCCTCTATGGAAAGCCACTCAGCAGAAGTCCATAACTTTCTGACCACAGTTTCATGGGAGAGGCAGCTACATATGGAAGTGGTATATTTTCATTTGCTGAAGTTTGGTGATTGCATTTAAATTTCTCTGGTACTGTTACTCCTCAGCTTTCCTGAAAAGTGAGGTGGGGGAAAGAGAATCTCACCCTGTAGTACAAGCATGGTTTGATGAGATGGGGTATGTCTACATCAACTTTTTAGTTCAAATTAGGAGGGCACTTTTCAATGCAACTCTCCCAACTACCCCTACACACTGTGCTTTGGTTTGTGGTGTAGAGCTGTCTCAGAACATGTGAGATGCTTTTATTTTGAAGGAAACAAAGTTGTAAGATTTTCTCCAGAGGTGTCTGTAGTATGTTCCAGCTGAAAACAAGAATTCAACTAGTGGAATCAGGGCCACTCTGAAATGAAAATCTGCAAATTGGGAAAATTGCAGATGTGGGATCTCCAGCAGCAAGTGTTTTGCTCCAGAGAGCTGCTTTTGCTGGTGTGCATCACAGGTTAATGTGGGTCAGCCCTTGTGATCTCAGGTGTGCAGCATGTACATGTGGGCAGAGGTTCCCCCAATTTCCACTAGTATTAGAAAATTATTTACTCCCACATATGCTGTGATAAGAGACATATAGACATATATTGACATTAAAAACTGCCAGTAGGCTAAGGAAGAGCAAGGAAGACTTTCAATATGGATTTTTTGAAGTACACTTCTAAAAAACAAATATGTGCTGTAGGGAGCTACCTGTCCTGGTTTGACATAAATGAATCATTCCAAGCACCAGAGGCATCAGAAGACACCTAATCCTAAAGTCAGTTCAGCAAAATTAAGACCTAGTTATTAAGTATAATCACCAACGTTTATAGAGCAGATTACTGCTTTTGGTTGCTGCTGATGTAGATAGCTGATATATCACCATTGACATACCAAGTGAGCACTTGATTTTTCAAGGTTCATTATGTAATTAGTTCATATTTTTTTGCTAGGTGTTTCTTACTGTAATGTCTTCATATCATCTGCAAAATCTTTAACATAAATTTCACAGATGAATTATTGGTGAAGTTCTGCCAAGCTAATTAAATGTGAGAAATGTACTCATTGCATTTGTGAATATGCATATTATTTCATACAAGTTTGCTAGCAAATGTATTAAAGGAATTTCTGTAAGTAAGTATGTAATTTCTATAAATAATTATGTTTTGGAAAATTTACAGTTGTTTTTACTATGTTCTTGTGCTTCTTTTTCTGTAAATGTGTGGATGCATTACACGTTCATATGGGGGTGAATTCCTCTACACCCTCAAGCCTCTAGATAGAAGGTAGTTCACCAGAATCAAGATTAAGTACTTGTGGACTTCATGTTCTGGTTCTTCTTTGGTCTGTGCCTGTTTCTTTCTGTGGTTTATTTGGAGAGGGGAAAGGTGTGGCAGAAGGGTAGCTGGTTATGAAGTGGACTCTGACAAATCCCCTTGGTCTTGACCTCCAAGTTGAATGTAATCATGTAGCTTGTTTACTCTGAGTTAATAGAGTCTGTGTTTAACATTTATTGTATTTGATTAATGAAGGTTTGGCTGTTCCTTTGCTGAAGGAAAGGACACGTGTTTGAGGTCCACTGCTTCCACTTATGCAAACACAAAATCAGGTTTCAAATCTTACTCAAGGGTGTACTTCATCAAGGGGACAATACACAACCTTCAGTCTGAAATCAGCTGTCAGAAGCAAAAAGTACTGTGTGGTTTTTTAATCATAGGTGAGAGTAGCTGTCTTTGAGCATCTAGCTTTCCATACCACTGAACACTGCCCAGTATTCAGAAACAGTGGAAGAAACAACAGGCCTGGAAATCCAAGGCTGGTTTGGCCTTTGTATTCTTCATATTCCTCAGCACAATATCCTACATTCCCTGCTTCAGGCTCCCTTTCAGATGCCCAGTGCCCACAGCAGATGCTGTCTAATCTGAATTATAACAATCATGTCATGTTCAGTTTGATGTACAGTACTAACTCTCAGAAACCACATGCCATTTAGAGCAAATCAAGTCCTGTACACCAAATATACAAAAGTTTTAATCCACTCCTCCCTTAATCAACTTTATTTACTCTGTTGAATTAGGGACAGTAGAGATCTCAGTAATTGTCTGTACCTCTATCTATTTGCCATAAGGACAGCAGTGGTTCTTTGACTCAGACTTTTTTGCCCAGATTCAGAGCAAAATCAGAGGGAGAATAGCATGGTTGCTTACTGTAAGATTGACTTAAAAGTAAGAAATTTGGTTTGAAGCAATAAGATGTGGATTTGTTTATGGAAGAATAACAGGATGATGAAGTATTTTCGTAAACATGAAGCACATCTCAAAAGCAAATATCTTTGTTATCAGGTATGTCCCATGTGTCAAAGCTGAGTATTGTAATGTAGAAGCATTGTGCAGTAATGAAATAAAATTTGATGTGATTTGTGTTGCTTGTAGGCAGATGTCCCCATTGGCCACACTTGAAAATCTTACACCAGTGCTCTCTCATATTTGTATCTCTCCTACTAAGTGCAGACATTGTCACTAAAGTAACATCTTCAACATATTTGTTTAATTTGCTACCTCTAATGCAAGCTGCTTAAGCTGAAGAAGTTCTGACTTGCTGTACAAGAACACAGGCAGTACCCATGATAGTGATGCTGCTGTGACTCTTCAGCTGATGTGATGGTCTGCTGATAGCAGAATGTTTTTGATGTAAATGTTTTTCAGGACTGTAAGATGTGCTGTGCTATAAAATGTTTGCATTACTGCTGCTGAAAATATTTAACTGGAAATCATAATTGCCTGGCATTTTTCAGATATTATTGCTAATGAAAAATGGCAGAAGAGTGATTTTGTGCTGGGTGGTGTGACTTAGTCTCTCTGCAGAGATGGCCTACCAGTTTGTTCAGCCAAGGCCCTGAAAAGGTGTTCATTCCTTATGTATACCTGGAGAAGGGTCAGCTTATCCAAGTCCAGTATTTCCAGGTTAACAGATTGACCTGGAAGTTCCAGAGAAATGAAGTTACTTAAACAGTTCTTATCAGTAGCAGCTTTTCTCACTGATTTTGACTGACAACAGTTCTTCCTTGGTCTTAGCAGAGTATTATGCATGCAGTTGTGTGAGGCTTATGGGGCCTGCAGCTTCCTCCACTGAGCCAAATCTATCACTAGGCTTCCTGTTGTTGGAAGGAAAAACAAGCTTACAATGCTTTATCCATTATACAAAGGCACTTTCCTCCTGAAAAGAATATGTAAAAGATTTTCCTAGGAAAAAAAAAAAATGTATGACCTACATGCTAGATGTGGGCAAGGGCTTTCACTTCACTTTAAGGTAAATGCGCTTAAATAATTCTAAATCTATTTCAGTACAGTAGGGAACATATTATAGACACACAACCTTAGTGTCTCTACAGATTGTTCTGGGTATATATAAGTGCCAGTTCAGGTTTGCACTAAACTTTTCAAATCATTTAAACAGCTGCTAAAGCATAGTAATGGATTTATTTAGGAAAAGGATCATATTTTCACTTTATGTGTGCTTACAAGAATCCTTATCATAGGGGAATCAGGTAGGGAACTTTCTGATGACATCTTTATTCTAGAAAAGCAGCTGATGGTGACTAACATGTCTAAGAAATAGCCTTGGTGTATTACTGCATCACATATCCAAAGTTATTCACCAGCAGAAGAATCAGCAAAAAAATACAAAACATTAGATGCAGTTTTATTTTCATCATGAATTTGCCAAGTCAAAATCTTTACAGGAAATCCTTATAAAGCATAAACCACCATGTGTAATAAGCCTAATACATGGCATTAGGCTGCTTTAGGCTACTTCTCTAGAGATAGTTTCACGGGATTTGTTGAATTGTAATGGCTTCTTTATTCTGCTCTGCTTTTTCTAATTTCTAATGATGAATCCCAGCAGAAACTAAGGTGCAGAGAGACAGATAGTGTATGATGTAATATGCTAATGAAGCTGGTAAACTGCTTTCTGTGCTAAATATGGTTAGACCTGGACAGAAACGATTAGCAAACATTCTGTTTTAGGGATTCCTGCCAATTTTCAATAAGCATGACAGCTGAGAACTGCCTGTTCTTGAACATGAATGCTACTGCAGTCGTTGTTTCCTGTTTCTGGCAGGAATATCATGTCTGTTCTGAATCTGCAGGCCATAATCTTATTTTACCACAATGCCAAATTCCAAAGGTTCATAACAGGACTCCCAACTGCTTTTAGTGCTTAGAACACATCCAAAGCAGGCCTCCACCAGCAGCTCTTATCGCAGCCTGTGGAATAGCAGGACATCCTGCCCTGAAAGATGGGTTTGTGTGAATCTCTAAGCACCTGCTGCATTACCACAGCAGTACCTGCAGCAGACATCATGTGCTTCTTGCTGGAACTATCTATATATATCTGTATACCTCTAGTATGTAGAGGTATAACTCAAGTGTACCTGTGAAGGTGTCCTTGTCTTTAAACAGCAAGCCCAGACACGATGCTGAAACAAAGCCACTTACATTTCTCCAGTTCTATATAGCCTGTCCTAGGAAAACAGGACCAGAATCAAGTTCATGTCCCTGTTGTGATTGACAAGACAGTTTTTTTCTCTTCCTTAAGCATTGCTCTTGTCCCTAGTGTCCCTAATACACTGTGCTTCTGCTTGCATTCCGAGGGATGCCCTACTGTAGTAGAATTCTTTAAAGATGTCTTGAGAATCTTTATGATACACCCATGCTCCATATATGTTTGGCATCTATCTCAACCTCACGAGAAAGGGAGAGGAACATTTTCAGATGCATAAAGCATTTTGAATCTGGAACTGTGATATAGCACAGGTATTTCTACAGATAACCTGAATGCAGGGAAATCCAGTGCAGGACAACCCTCACATTTACATTTTCAGTAAGTGTATTGGAATTGTCTGGTGTTCCAAAGGCTGGTATGCAAATCAGTTCCTGTGATGCAAAAATCCTAAAAGAAGCTGCTAAAGTAAATTTTTATTATGGTTAGCATTTCTCCTGAGAGGAGCTTGTCTTTGGACCTAAAAGCATCTCACATTGAAGCAGAAGTTAATATCAGCCTTGCACTTCAGCATGTACCACAGAGCCCATTGTACCAACCAATGAAATGGTCACTGCATGGCTCCAGACTCAGAGTGTGTTTGCAAAGCACCTGACAGATGTGTGGGCAGGGTGAAAAGAGGTTAGGTGTCATAAAAGTGCTTTGATAACACTAGAGAAGCTCATTCATCTGTTTCTTACTCCTAGTCATATTTCTTCAACTAAATTATGAGAATATTCTGGGGTTTGATCTGCTTTTCAGCCTGCTTTTCATAGGGGACAAAATATCCTAACAGGTGTGACCAGCGTGACCTTGGTGCTTGGGCAATTAAAATAAGTAAACTGTAAAATATTCATAGCACATGATACTGTTGTGATTTTCTGGCAGATTGATTGCTTCAGTCAGGCTGAGGGGACTGGCTGCCAAGGATTTACACCGGCCAGCAAAAAGCACTCATGATAATAGGTCCTACTGGTAAAAATGACAAAACCTGGGGGTCAAAGCACATAGAACAACAAGTGAAATAAAAATGACTCTGTTGTGACTCTATTCTGATGTAGGTGGCAGCAGCAAGTTCTGCATGCTAAAATACCTGGCAAATGTTTGGTTGTTTTTCCGAGTGCAGCTGTCCATTAGGAACAGGGACAAAGCTCTTGTTTTAAAATGAAATCTTGATAAGGAACTACTGGAAGAAAGGTTATAAGGTTATGCTAAAAGCTACTTGATAGAACTTGTTTTTACTAAAAAATTAGTTTAAATTGCATACACTCAAGCTAATGCCCCTTAAGTTAATGTGGCTTGAATGAGGAAAGCCACCCTGTAAATGAACACCATAGCAATGCAGAATAGCTGAGCTGATCAGCTCAGGTCAGTTTCCTGAGCTGATTTCCACTGTTGGGTAAGATGACTCCTGTTGAAAGCGTAACTATTCTTGAATGAGAGTTACTGGTTTGTTGGTGGGTATTTTTTTAATAATTTTAATACTGGTAGGTATTTTTTTCATTAATGGGACTTGAGTTATCAGCCACACAAATATTAACTGAAGCTAACTCTGCAGTGAAAAAAGTCATGCGTCCATGCACCCCCAGCTCTCTTCACAGGGAGAGGAATTGTCTCTGTCTGTGGCCAAAGGCAGATTTTGGTAAGGATGTTCCAACTGAAATAAGCTGTGTGTCTCCTTTTTGCTGAGGACATCTACACTTAGAAATTTAGCAAATGGGATTCCATCTTCTCACTGAAATTCACAAGAGTTTTGCTCAAGTAAAAGTGAAAAGACACAGCTTCTGCTTTGCAGATAAGCTTGTGATTATATTAGATGCAAGATGTGTTTAAATAACAGAATGGCTGTCAGAGAAATGACAAAAGACAGACAGGTGTATGACACAAAGGAGGAATCTGCAAGTGAGATATTAGCTACTGCCATAAAAATACAAAACAAGGGCACTGCTGAGGCACTGAAGGACAGAGTGTTACTTTCCATTTCTTTCTCTCAGTGGCTACTGAGGAGTAGTAGATGAAGATTTAAATTCTCTTTAAAAATCATTTATGAAATTATAAAATTTGAAAATATTTGCCTGTGAAGATGAAATACCTTTTTTGGATGCAGCTATATCTCTCAAGTACACTGTTAGGCAGTTGTTTAAAATGTGCACAATCTTCCCTCATAGCTGCACAAATCTGACAGTTAGAAACAGGTTTACAAGCAGATGAAGGGCACTGCTTTATAAATTAGATTTAAAACAAACTGTGAAAAGAACAGAAGGGAATCTCCCTTGTTGAATTTCCATGTTCAACTTGATTCAAGGCAGGCCAAGTTTCCACATCAATTCAGATCAGAGAGGATCTTGAGGTACATTTTTGTAATGACCAGATAGCCAGACTATCTCATGTGCAAGGTCAGAAGTAATTTCCTTCTCTCTGAAATACTGACAATCTCTGTCTGTGCCTGGGACAACATGGGGTCCACAGCTTGCTTTAATCCAGCTAGTGGCTTAGCCTTTAATTTCCTTTCTCTCTCTTTTCTTTTGTATTGCTTTCAGAAATTAAGTAACTTCTGTTGTATTTTATATCCTTTAAAAGACCTGGGACAGATCTAAGTGTAGAAAATCTAGGAGAAAGAAAATACAGACAAAGCTAATCTCTAAGATCTGGTGGTTTTTGCTATTGCTGGTACTTAAGTTGAGCACAAGGACTTTTGTGGGGGGTGGGGGGAATTTATTTTCATTTTGGATCAAAATATTTTTACTTGGGAAACTCTTACCTTACATTAATATAAAACTCCCTAAAGCCAACATAATGTGTTCCCCACCTCATTAAGGTCCAGTGTTGGTCATTTCAGCAATTTCATACTGATGTATTCTGCTCCACTGATCAAATTGCTTTAATAGGTACAACCATCAATTATGTGTATAAATAGCTTTATTATGCTGATCATATATCATAAATATTCAGAGCTGAGCCTTGGTCAGCTACACATGTGCCATCAGATGTAGCAGCAGTAAGCACAAGAGAAATATTTCCCCTTGCACCTTACTTTGCTGGAAGTAGTATTTGAGCCTATGAAGTGTTGCTGGATCTTTGGATGATGGCATATTTATATATAATTTCCAGTGTGTGAGGTTACCTTTCTACTCTGAATTACTTTTGACATCCTAACTCACAAGAATGAAAATAGGAAAATTACAATTTCCCTCCAGCTCTGTCTTACTATTTATAGCTATGGAGCTAGCATGCTGGCAAAAACTTTATTGTTGACCATTTTGTGATTTAATTCCTCTAGTTAGTGCTTAGTTCGATATTGGAGTGGTTCTATCAGAACCTTGATTTAGAGGATAAAATAACTATTTTGGTTGGTGAGTTCAACAAAAATGTCTGGTGTCTTTTGGCAGTGATATGGTGTATTGGGTTTGTGAAGCCAGGTTTTGGTAGTGGGGGGCTACAGAGGTGGCTTCTGTGAGAAGCTGCCAGAAGCTTCCCCACGTCCAGCCGAACCAATACCTAGTAGTCACAAAGCTGGACATGCTGCTGGTCAAGGATAGGCCAATTAAAAATGTTAGCAATGCCTCTGTGATGACAATTTTAAGAAGGGAAAAAAAGTTACTGTGCAGAAGTAATTGCAGCCAGAGAATGGTGGGGTGAGAACGTGCGGGAGGAACAGCCCTGCAGACAACAAGATCAGAGAAGAAGGAAGGGGAGAAGCTACTCCAGGCAGCAGAGCTGAGATTCCTCTGCAGCCCATGGTGCAGACCATGGTGAGCCTGCAGTGCCCCTGCAGCCCATGGAGATCCACAGGAAGGCAGAGATCCACCTGCAGCCCGTGGAGGATCCCACACTAGAGCAGGTGGATGCTGGAGAGGAGGCTGTGACCCTGTGGGAGGCTTGTGCTGAGGCACGCTCCTGGCAGGGACCTGCAGATCCATGGAGAGAGGAGTCCACACTGGAGCAGATTTCCTGGTGGGATTTGTCACTCTGTGATGGTCCCACTCTGGAGTACACTGTACCTGCAGGATTACACCTCATAAAAGTGACCAGCGTTGGAGCCATTTGTGAACTTTTGCCTATGGGATGGACTCGTATTGGAGAAGTTCATGGAGAACAGTCTCCCTTGGGAGGGACCCCACACTGGAGCAGGAGAAGGACTGCTCTCCCCGAGCAGCAGGAGAAACAATATGTGATGAACTGACCATAACCCCCATTCCCCATCTTCCTGCACCACTACAGGGGAGAAGGTGCAGAAAGGAGGGAGGAATGGTGAAAGGTGTCTCTAAGATTTTACTTCTTGCTATCCTGCTCTGATTTTGTTAATAGTAAATTAAGTTACTATCCCAAATTTAAGCCCATTTTGCCCATGACAGTATTTGGTGAATGATCTTTCCCTGTCCCTATTCAACTCAATGAACCCTTGGTTCTATTTTCTCTCCACTGTCCACTTGTAAAGTGGAGTGATAGAGTAGCTTTTTATGGGTTCCTGGCATCCAGTCAGGGTTACCCCATGACATAAAGTAACCAATTTCACAGATTTCCAGTACAGAGAAAATACTGTTCAAATCACAGCTGAACACCCAGTTTGGATCATATTGCAACCTCAACACATTTTGAAGTTTTCCATGCACAGCTGACAAACCATCATTGGTAATTGTGCACTAAAACACACAGAATGGATACACTATGTATCAATAAACTGCTACTACAGCCATTGCCCACAAGAGCATTTTTCCATTTCTCACTTTGAATATCTTGATGTTGAGGGACCATAAATATTGCTGGAACATTCCTGGAAACTTAAGAAAGATCTCATCTCTCTCGTTCTCAGTATCCTTTGGTAGCAGTTCTTGCTTCTATGGAAGGCTCAAATTTCTCCCCATTTTTTAAGGAATCAAGCTTGGTGGTTTGGAGGGCTTTTCTTATTTCTGTACTTCAGGATACATAAAACTAGATGACCTTAATCTGGCAATCATAGCAAAAGACCTCCTTCAGCTGTTGTCTGTTGTCCCCTTAAGATGACTTGTTGTCTAGGAAGGACAACAAATAATTTCAAAGATGGAAATTGAAAGCATGAAACTCTAGGATAAATAATTTCCCAGTATCATTTTCTAGTCTGGAAAAAGGAAGAGCTCCAGTGCTCCACTGTAAGCTCTGAACTTTCAAATGTATTTGCAGGTGAAACACAAAATGCACTTCTGCACTAAGTCTTTCAGATGGGTGTTTTTCTTCTTTTTGTGAGACAAATACTTCTGTATCACATTTCACCTGTCCTCTAAGAGTCGGTTGGTGGGAGAATCTAATTATAATTTCAGAGTGCTTTGAC
Source organism: Passer domesticus (assembly GCF_036417665.1). Lineage (NCBI taxonomy): Eukaryota > Metazoa > Chordata > Aves > Passeriformes > Passeridae > Passer > Passer domesticus. The sequence continues at coordinate 96,843,953 of NC_087474.1, forward strand.
TTATTAAAATTCTGCAGGTGACTGTTTTAAGTTGGTGGCATGGCAAAGTTGCAAAAGATTCAGTTGCTTTATATCTATTCTTGCAGAGCTACAAGTTGTTTTTCTTTTTGGGGGCAGAAGCTCTCAATGTTCTTTTCAGCATTTTATGAAGTTTAACAAGCTAGTACAATAAAAATCAATTAACCTGTAAACTTTTTTTTTACAAAACTGATTACGAGAGACTAGTACAATTAACAAATCAAATATGTAGTTGGAGTTGCATTGATTGTGCTTAGTTGATTAAATTGATTGTTAATGAATTAGTATCTGTGTGAAATTAAATCAACAGCATTTAGTTGTAGATGGAACGAAGATTCAAATTATGAAGTTGTGCAGCACATCTAGAGAACTGCAAGGAATTTAACAACTTTCCAGCTCTTCAAGACAAATCTGACAATCAGATTTGCTTCATGAGTTGCTTTTTGCTTTTGGTTTTTTTTTCACTTTTTTTTTGTTCTACTTTAGAGAAAGTGGGATTCACAATGCCAAAATAAATGTTTACAGTGTAGCCAAGCTTCTCAGTTAGCACCTTTTAAGCTCATAGAAAGTAATAAGCACTTGTCAGATGTACAAGTCCATTCTAAATTATGTGTTTAAAAATGGTCACATAAATCATATCATCCAAATTTTTATTTCTCTTCATTGACTCTAAAGAAAGTGAAGGGTATTACTTTGACTGTAGACATCTTCATGGCACATCTAAAACATTAGGTGGAAATTATCTTATCAAGATGGCTCAATTTCGTTTTTCCAGAAGATTAGCTCCACACAAACACACTCTTGCTGTCTCCAATGAAGCATGCTTACTGAAAGTAACATTTGCTAAAATGTAGATACTGCAGTGTTAGCATTCCTTATGCCCACAGATGTGTACTCACACTTTGAGAAGTGTTACATCAAAATCAGTAATCAGGAGGCAGAAAATCCTAACACTATAAAATGCAGAAGAAAAGGTATTTAGAGAAGAAAGGAGAAGCTGCTCTTCTTGCAAGGAATTGAGCTCTTCAGAAGTGGTAACACAGATGAGGGAGGCTCCAAGTAAGCCTCTAGTTTGCAAAGCAAACTTGCAGTTTTCTCATTGCATAGACTCTCCTACATAAAACTACCAAGCTACTGATCATTTTTCACCTTAGAGGTCTAGAAGAAATGTACTGTGTCTGGAGCAGTTGGATACATATTTCCTTCTTAAAGTGGAGCTAAGAATTAATCATGTTAGCTGGTGAAGTGGCCCAGTTTGGAATAAGAGCTAAGAATATAACTTTTGTTATATTCTGGTTGTGGAATTTCTTCTACTTTCTTCTCTCTGTAAATTAGATATCACATACTGGGTATGGGGGTTTTTTATGATATACATACATTATAACAATCATCATAACCAAGAAGTAAGAAAGGATAGTCCTAGCAGTAGGAATTTGCAAGTAATAGAAATCCTTCCTTAGGGAGCGCAGTGGGAGTGTCACAACACAAAGTGTCACAAGTTCACTTTCTTTGCTCTCTGGTTTTGGTACAGCCAGTTACTTTTCCATCCTCTTGGTCATTTACAGTTACCTTTTTCATTTATCTTTGTATTGTAAATGGGAGACTTGATAGGTTCCTGATAACTTACCAAGCAGCAGATATACCCCTCAATGAGTGCAGCCTCTCTGGTGCTTGCACCCTGGGAGGAGATTCCATGGGAACTCATACTTCCTTAGTGAGTCAGTCCAGTGTCTCAGGTCCAGAGACCACATTTTCCTGGTCTCTTTGCTCATGGAGCTGTTAAAGATGTTTCCTCTTGTGCTGAGACCTCGTGTTGAGGTTTTACCAGGGCCACCCAGCAAGAGCACAAGGAGCAGAGGAGGAGGCCTCTCCGGTAATTTCCCCAGGAGCAGGAGTTCTGGTATGCAGCAGAAAAAGAGATGATTCCACCTTTTCTTTTATGTGACTTGATGTACTGACTGTCAGCTCTACTGGTAGAAGGCTGCTTTGCCAGTTCAGCTGGGCCTCCACAAGGGAAGGCTTACAAGCTGTATCAGTGTTTAGTCAAATCTTAAATTATGGGAATAAATGTGTGTAAATCTTCAGATACATTCAAGAGCTCCAAAGTAAATATTCATTACTCCTAAGATTAAGGAATCTAATCATGTTTTATAAGAGATACACTCTTGAACTCTAGCTGTTTCTTATCTGGTACAATAACTTTGTAAATTATTCTGAATAGGGGGTTCTCATTCATTTTGTTAAAGCACTCTCTCTGATACAACCATCCTTTGTGAAGGACGCTTACATTTTCTTGTCTGTCATTCAGCTGGTCAGCAGATAACCTTCTTATCCTAGCATTCTCTAAAATTTTCCAAATAGAACTTACCCATATCTAAACTGGATGCTCCAAGTCCTGCTCTGACATCTTTTCTTCATGCAGCTGAGAGCTAGTGGCAACACCTTCGTGCTGAAGCCTTTTTTTCTCAGGAAAAATAATCCAGAGGAAAAAAAAACCAGGATAAAATAATAAAATATCTGAATCCTTCAGATCTCGAGTACAATTTAATTCACACAGACAAGCTTCATTAAAAGAATATTAATATTGTAAGCTAAGAACATGAAAGGTTTAGGGTTAGGGCTAGGAAGGGAAACATAGGAAAAGTTTAAATAGCAAACGATTATGAGTGACAGATAATGCAGGTTTTCCATCATTCCTAGCCATTGGAGATGTATCCATTGGTAGTTTTAGGTCTAGTGATAAATCATAGGATTTATAATTTAGATGGGAATGCTTCAGTTTTAATTTGTTTTACAAGTTTCACCTTAAACATAAAACAATTGGGACCACAACTGACTTCCAAAAAAGAAACTTGATCTGCCTGCTCCACTAGGATTATAATGCTGTTCTGAGCTTGTAGAGTGTTCCTGTGTCATGTTCCCTCTCCTCTTATGAAGCAGAGATCCCATTATACCTCTGTTGAATCATGTAATGAGGAGCTAAAAAAAAACTCCTACTGTGAGTTAAAATAGAGTAAGATTTCTGAGAAGGACAGGACCTTCTTTTAAATTAAAGAAAAACATCCTGTCATGTTTCTTATTTTTAAAATTAACTTCTCTGCCAAAAAGTAGGGAAAACAAACAGTAATATATTGAAAGCTAATATATGTGCATTTACATACTCTGTTCTGTTAAATTAAAAAAAAAAAGGACTGCAACTCTCTGCCCTTTATATATATTAGTGCATACTTTTCCTTTACAATCTTTTCTACTTTTTATTCCTGCAAGGGATGAATGGAAACCTTACAGAGAAAATCTCTCAATGAAATAATTTTTACTCCCTACCAGTGTATTTTCCCTCTACCGCTATGTCATTATATTCCCTTCACTTACAGCTCTATGGTGCAGTATCTCCAAGTATTCAATTTTTAGATTATTGACGTTTTAGAAAAATTGAAATAGGTCTTTGTAGTATCCAAGATTTCCTTCAAAGAAAAGAAAAAAAAATTGGTGTGCTGTTTTTCTGCCTTACTAATAGTAAAACAAGGTATTTGAGGTTGTTTCAAGTTGGTTAGGAGGATTGCAAATTGTATCTCCAGAAAAACAGCTTTAACAGAGGATGGCAATAATGTACTCCTCTGGGTTTGTAAGCCAGCCTGCACAGCAGGCTGTCACTTGGGAAATTTCTACCTCTTGTGCCATTAACAAGCAAGGAAATAACAGATCATTACAAGAAGAAGAAATATTCAGAAAAGGTTATAGGTAAGGCTTCAAATTAACTCAGCTAACACAGGTATTACTGAAATTTGGAATCATTGACAGGTTTCCCCATCAGACTTAAATGCAGTGTATCAATATTCAGCTTCTTCACAGTGTATTTTCAGATACATTTTTTGCTAGGTAGTAGCTAATTTATTCTCTGTAATGAGGCTTCCTGTGAGCACACTATTCATGAGACCTTGGCTTTAACAAGTAATATGGTATGCTGGACTGCACGTACCCAGCTTGCCCCTCTTGGCACAAAAAATTTGTATGTGGGCTTTTTATTGACTACTATCTAGTAGTCATAGTTTTCAAAGCATTAGTTTGAGGTAGTAGTTGTAATATCTCCGCTACAAATTACTAAAAATCAACAACCTGATGTTAAATTTGCGTATTTGTGTAACTTGGTGGGGAAAGAATTTAAGACCTATGTTGTTGTTGCTCCTTATGCAACTTGGATGAGCATGTCTCTTTGCTGTGTAGCAATGTATGCAGTGTCATCCAGTCAAACATTTTTATCCCTAGGCCCCAATTCATACTGGCTTCACATTTTTCCTTCTGCAGAAGGATGTCTCTCTGTACATTACTGATGCTGTGGCTTAACAGGATTTTCTGGTTGCTATTGCTAGGTAGGGCTAAACAGAAACCTCTAAAAAAATCTTGCAATGAAATGCTTATTTCTCTTTAATTGTTTATCTGCCAGAACACATTCTTATGCTATGGTTCTGCCACATAGCACCTCTGAGCTGACTGTCTTCCCTTGCTTTGGTTCTGGTGCTCCTTGAACTGTTCAGAAGGACTCCACCATTAAACAGCAGTTTAATGTTTAACAGCTCCTTTAAACAGCAGGGAAAAAAAAAAAAAACACTGCTCTAAACTGAGTTTCAGGGTATGACTTCATCTGGTTTGTTGGTACCCAGATGCAGAGCTTCAAAGCCCAATGTCTTGCTCACACCACCCACCTTCTGCCAACTTGAGTGCCATCTACAGCAAACCAGTTCAGATCACTGAAATGGCACAAGAAAAACTTTGTAAAATCTGCTTAGACACACCTTGCAACCCCACCCTTTATACAGTATGTATCCCACTCTGAACAAAACATCAGAAAAAGGTTCCTGACTCTTGGTAAGTTGCCTTCTTCACCTTGCCATGATGCTGCGGAGCTGTGTTGTGCCCCAAATAATTGGTGAGAAAAAAATAGCACAATATGGCAAGACAGGAAAATATAAGCATTTGTCCCAAGCCTACCTGAAGACAAAAGTCTGCAAGAATCTATCTAATCTAAAAATATTCTGAATTCCCCTTACGTTTTCAAAAATATAGCTCCGAATAATATAGAGAATCTGTGTCATCATTTGTTATTGTCCCTGAACTTTCAAAAATAAGCTTGATCCTCAAGGCTTATAGTATTGCATCCCACTGATTTAAGCAGTTTAGAAATATACAAACATACACCTCCACAGCTGTAAAACATTAAACCTGTAAAGCTCTTAGTGCTACTGCCTAGGATCAATGTTTCATTTCCTAAGCCCTGTAGTAACCTGTATTTTTTTCACTAACCTGGATTGATGCAGATTGCTCTGAGAATACTGGCTGCTTTAATGTCTCTCTTGATAAGACTGTCCTCTTATTAGTATGTGGAAAAACAAAGGGATGTAGTACTAAATTTTTCTAAAAACATAAAATTAATAGACAGGAATAGCATAAAAAGAAACACAATATGTTGAAAAGAAAAAAAAGGACTCTCCTTCATAACATGGACATGTTTTAGGTGTGCAGCTGGTTTATGTCTGTCTGAATGCTTTGGACAACAAGCATTGCATGGGCTGAGTTTGTTTGAACTGCATGCAGTCATGCCCATCTTTGCGAGCTTGTCTGGGGCACAGACCTGCACCATGAACCTCTTCTGAGCCCTAGAGCATCATGTCCACTCCCTTTCCTTTGGAAAGGCTTTGGACACTCAAATGGAACATCAGCCCTAGGCAGTGCTGTGTTGCAACGTTATTGTCAAGCTACTCAGGGCACCTTTCTGCTCACTAATCCTGTGATCCCGCCTGACAGGACAAAAGAATCTTGCTCTCACCTTTAACTGTAAGACAATGCTGAAAATACTGTAAGCATTCAACAACACATGCCTGGTAAAATGAGAAATAATATATTTGTAATGTATTTTTTGATTATTTTCCCAGGGCAACAAAGTGTGAAGCCAAATCACTCAGCGAATAAAGAAAGCGCTAGGCTGTCTCTAGTAAAATCTACTTTTCATATGTCAAGGCAACAGTATGAATCTGACTCCTGACTGACAACCAGTTTTCCAAGCTTGACACACAAAAGGAATAGACAGTTCTGCAGTCAATAGTTTCAGGTTCTGATAAGCAGATAATAAAAGTCAATCAGAATAAGAAACAGGCAGATTTTTGCATACATCCAGGTTAATACTAAGGCCTGTCAGGTTAATGTAATGTTTCCTTTGGTCTACCAAAATGTTGTTTACTAGCTAATATGTTGTAAAGAATGCACTTTTTTATTTATGAAATTTAGGCCTGCAGGTAATTGGTGAAGGTGAAGGCATATACAAAGGTTTATTTTAGGATTAGAGCAATAGCTGTTCAATTTTTATGTTGTATTTTCCCAGTACTGTCAGACATGTTCAGAAGCTTATCTGTCAGACAGTTATGGACAATCATTCAACTTTGAAGCATTCATTCTTATCATCATCCTTATCAGAGTCACATTCATCCACTTGGACATTGCAAATCAATAACTGGGAATTATTTGGGGAGCATTGTGGCAAAACAGTCTCTCAGAATAAAGCCCTTAATGAAGTGGGTATTGTGTATGTTTTTTGCAGTTGGCTAAATTCACATTCTACCTACCTGTTGCTGGTAGTTATGTCCTTTTAGTAATTCAGTTTTCTGTAGGCATCCTTTTAAATTTAAGTTTAGGCAGAACTAGTTTTGAATTAAAGGACCTACATTCAGAAATTGTGGCAATTCTCTTTAGTACAATATGTTGATTACATTGTTTCTGTAAGTAGATTCTGTGTTATTTAAATCATTCAAGAAAAAACAAAACCTATATCCAATAGCTGTACTTGAACTACAATGCAGTTTTTTAGAAAAGCATCAATCATGATTTGACATTACTGGCAAAATGTAGCATGCTTTTTTTTTCCCAGAAGTTTACCATTTCTGCTTAAAATTAAATACACCAGTAAACAAACCTGCCTCTGTCTTTTCTGAATCTGAATGTATTTATACTCAGCTTTCAACCACTAGACCTCTGAAAATTAGGTCAAAGATAAACTCTTTCACTGTCAAACTTCTGCTTCTCGTATTAGATGTGTGACTATGATTAAGACCCAACCCTTCACCTTCTCTTTGATGAGCTAAGTAGATTAACCTTCTGGAGTCTTTCACTAGAAGGCACATCTTCTAATTCTGTAATCATTCCCTAGGCTCTGCTATGAACCTTGCCCAATTTCTCAGCATCCTTCTTGAAATTTGGATGCTTGAAATAGGCACAGTGTTCCAGCCACAGTTACACTGATGCCAAATACAGAAGTAATATATTGTCTTTCTGTCCCCCTCAATCAAGCCTTACGAGTAAATTGGGAGTTGGGCTGCCTCATTTTATACAGATGAAACACAGTGACACTGTCTTACCCTTGAGACTTACTATCATCCTTTTTGTTATGCTATGTCTGTGCTAGCATCCAGATTCTTCTTCACAGTACTGCTCTTCTGCAGGCTTCCTGGGAAGGGGCTTGGTGTTTTTGGCAGGCTTAAAGCTAGCTTTCACATAGAACTCTCCACTCTGAAAAACTAACAGATTTTTTTTCCTTTGATGACGTTCCATCCTAGAGAAGATGTGTGATCAGTTGTGGCAGTGGGGTGATATTTTAAATAGCCACACTGGGTGGCTATTTAAATAGGGCTACTCCCTCGAGTAGCAGGAAGTGTGAGCTAAGGGAAGAGAGCACCCCAGGCTGTTTGAAGCTTTGTTCCTGCACCCGACGTGTTCATGGATGGGAACAGTAGAAAAACACAACTGCTGCATGTTGGACCTCTGTCAGCCTCGTACTTCAAAAGAGAGGAGTGACTAAATCAACACCAGGAGTGGCACATAGAAAGAGACCAGAGTTAATATTTTATACTTTATTTTCTTTCTAAGTTCTTAAAGAGATGGCAGTGCTTGGTGATGCTCTTTTCCAATAATGCCTCATATTTTTTAGTGTTTTCTCTTCCCACAGTATTCTTACCACCCACACATCTGTCAGCATGGAGAATTATTTAAGAGGCACATTTTAATTCCTGTTGTTGCCACTTGGCCTACCTTTATATTATGGGCCAAATTCCTAAGTTGCCTTAGAAGTCTGAGGGTGAAATCAAAGTTTGAGAAAGTCAGAAGGAAGTCTGCTGTCAGTATGGCCAGGGCAAGGCTCTTGCCTCAGGCTTTCTCTGCTAGTTCTTAAAGGCATTTAAGTACCTAACTGCTTTTGACTCTTTTTTTTTCCTGTGCATTTTAAAGTTGAAGGCAATATTTTCAGTGTAATCAAGTTGTTTTGACCCTTACACTGCCTTACCATCTTTCAGGGCAGTGATATCGCTCAGACCAGTACAATAGAGCATTTTATTAATTGTTGATAAATAGGAATGTGTAGTTTCAGAGAGAGAGCTCAAGGGAAGTCAGTACTTGGCTTCATTCACCAATAAAGGATTGTTCCCATTGAAAGACAAGGATAGAGTAACTTGCATCAAGCTTACATAAATCTGGCATCATAGAAGAGCCTTTCTTCAAAGCTCAAATATATGCAGATAGGATCCAATTAAAAATACCAGCACAATTGAATAAATTATGAGTAGATGAGGAATTTTACAAATAGTTTTGTTAGAAGTTGCATTGTGATAGGATTTTCTTTAATTTACTTTACACAAGAAAGTATTCACTGAGCTTCTAACATGTAATCTAGATTTTCTATATACATTTGTACCATTGTACAAATGACCTTTCAAAGTTTTGTGGAAACTTGGTGAAAACTGTTCTCATTTGGAAGTTGAATATTATCCATGATGGAAAACATAAAAGAAATCAAATAATGATCAGAACCATAAAGCTGGAAAATGCTGTTGCAGACACAGGTAATCAGTGTATTTTGTCAAGCTTGGAATTGTGAGAATGAATGAATGTATCTATGACCAGTAACACACACAAAGGGAGCAGACACCAGATTTTCAGATATATTTTGGAAGGATAACAGGAAATGCTAAGGGAGTTTCACAGGTAAAAAATATAGGTTTGTTGTTTTTTATTTTCTTATACTCATTTCTATACATGGATCATGTTCATATTTACTGTACATCTTAGACATGTTGTGTTTTATAGGAAAGCATCTGCCTGACTTGGATTCCTCACCACTTTTCATTAGCAGTAAAGCATCAATATTTCTGTGTGGTTGATTTTACTATTTTCTTCTTTCAATAGTAATTGTTTATGACAGAAAAAAAAAGAAAAAAAATACCACAAGAAGTTATCAATGTTCATCAGCTCTGTATGGATCAAAACTAATATTTGCAAGTGGAAATGGTCAATAGTTTTACAGAAAATAAGTCCACATATATGACAATTAACTTTTGATTAAACAACGTTATAAACTGTACAATCATTGTATCTTAAAATTATTTCATAGTTCAGTTACTAAAAAAAAAAATTAATTAGTATTGCTATTAGAGTTAACACTGTCACATTTGTAAGGTACTCCAGCAAGGGGCAGTGCAGGACACAGAAAGCAGTTCTTGACAGTAAATCAACTCCTCCTTACTGAGGTTTGAAACATGTTTGCTTCAGTTATTTCCTTGTGTTTATTTATTGTAGAAGTTCAAGCAAATCAGAATAATTTTAAGTTGACCAAACACTCTTGTTATTGGTCTACATTTAATTTCTGAAATTGTATTAAAAATGCAAAAAAAAAATCTTCCTAGAAGTCAATTAATGACTGTATATCATTCCTTGGAATTGTTATCTATATTAAGTGTAAGACAATGGAACTCAAGGTCAGGGCTGCAGAATCACACCTGTGTCTTCCTTCTTAACTTTTAAAGAACAGCTATTCTTCCAGATAGATGAAATTAATAAAATACCCAGTTAAATATACCCTGCATATATATCCTGTTACAAGCAGAAGACAGGCAATGATTTGCAGCTTTATGCAAGTCAACAGAAAGCAACAATCAGACCAAAATGTCATTTAAAAGAATTTATGGAGTTAAAGAAGACCTGCAAAGAGGTTTTTATTGAACAAAGTTATTTTCTATAATGGAAAGTATCTCAGCCTTTTTTCTTGTTCTTCTGTGATTGCATCAGTGAGGCAAAAAAGGACATTAAAGAACGCAAAAGATGGTTCAGGTTATTTTGCACCTTGCTTTACATTTACCTCCAGAGCCATAATTAACCTGATGATTGATAGTGAATTGAAACACAGGTGTCAGAATCAGAACTGTATTTCTCTGTTAGATTCTGAGCTTGACAAAGCAATTTTTTAAAAGTAGCAACCTATTTGCTAATGGTACAGCAGTCTGTGAGATGTCATCAGATTGAAAAGATGGAACTGAAAAATATAAGCATGTTCAGAGGTAAATTTGACATCCTGGAAAGTTTGGATAAATTCACCTTGTCAGAACCAGTTATGTTGCTGCCCTGGGAATCTAATTGTACTTGTCTCCTGTATATTTAGCTATTCTTCTTTTACTTTATTTTACTTTATTAATTAAATTTTGCAAAGATTCTGCATTCCTCAATTCCCATTTAAGTGATCTCAAAAGGAGCTTGCATTTTCCTTTTGAGAAAACCAAGTGGTGTGAGTTTAGCGTAGTTTTAGGAGTGACAAATCCAGGTGCCTTATTTATTGAGTATGTGGAAGCTATTTTAAAGCATTTGGGTCTTTTGTATCAATTGTTAGGAAATTTGAGAAAAAAATAGTCCATTGATTTGCTTGTTCCTCATTAAACTTCACCTGTTTGAATGAAATAATTTGCAATGTTTAGGTTTTAATATGAAGTGTGAATGTCCTCAGCAGGCTGGGGTTTAGTCCTTTGTGTTGGTATGATAGGTTTGTACTCTCTTGTGGAGTCACTAATAGGTAGAGGAGCCTTTCTAGTAGCAGCAAAGCATTAACACCACTCAGTTCTTCTGACCCCAAAAAGGAAAAAATAACAAAAGTCAATTAAATTTATTCCGAGCATTGTGTCAGATCACTAACACTTCATATTTAAATAGATATTGAAGACCATCTAATATATAAATCCTTAATGGATTGAGTTAGGCAAGCTCCAGGCCTCTGCCGTGCTTGTACAAAGAAGTTGTCTCACTCCCACAGTTTTATTAAAATAAAATGCAACCTGCAGTGGAGCTGACAGCTGAGCAGTCAGGTTACAAATCTGGCTGTGATGGTAGGGCAGACCAAATGAATATTGCCATGCAGCTTGTCAAAGGCAGGGTGAAAAACAATGATGAATGGTGCAGCTTGATCTGTAGTGTGCTGGCCCACAGCACTTTCAAAAAGATGTGAGCTGAGGGAAGAGAGCACCCCAAGCTGTTTCCAGCTTTATTCCTGCACCTCATGTGTTCCTGGATGGGGCAGTGGGAGAACACAGCTGCTGTGTGTTGAACCTCTGTCAGCCTCATACTTCCAAAGAGAGGAGTGGCTAAATCAACACCTGGAATGGCACACAGAAGCAGACCAAAGTTAATATTTTATGCTTTATTTTCTTTCTAAGTTCTCAAAGGGACATGAGCACGTTTATTTTCACATCTCATATGGACCTGAGGCTTTCATTAACAAAATATTCTGGAAGTCAGATTCTGGATGTTCAAAAAGAGAGGTATTTAAATAATACATGTAACAGTGCCAAGCAGTGATTGAAAAGTGCATTGAAGCAAGACCATGAGGTTTTTCTTCCAGTATGTGAGTTAAAGGGCAAATGAGAGTCTGAGTTACACTGGTGCATGGCGGTGTAACCAGAAGGATCATTTTAACCAACAATCTTTTGCTGTGATCAGTTAATGCTGATAAAATGAGCTCTCAGCACCTATTTGGGTCAAGTGATAGGTGATCCTTTTGAGTGATTTTAGGACGTAATTCTATCTCTCCAGGGAATGCACTTCTCTGCAGCCTTGCCTAGCAAATATAATTGTCAGGGTAGTAACAGTGTCTTCTGATTTTGCTTTCTCATCTTGATACATGCCCACAGAAGGTGCTCTGGAATAATATTTTGGCCTCTCAGAGTCTGAAATGTAATAAATCATTTTGAGAAGTTAGAAACTTTAAAATTTATTATCAGGGATATACAGAACTATTTTTCAGATCAAGATGCTTCACATACAGAGCTGCAGCTCTTCCCAACAGTAGTAAATGTTGTCAGTGAAATAAGAGCAGATACAGGTTAGAATAAAGGTATCAGCACCGTGGAGTATGATTTGGGGCTCTTCTTTTTTAATTAAGGTTATTGGAAAGCTACATAATTATTACTTGCACACAGAAGAAAGAAGATCAATGAATGCTATAGAGGAGTTCAAGAAAATAATCTGTCTTTAGAAGCTATAAACGTACAGCAATTTAAAGAAAAAATGAACAGCAGTGGAGAACAGTGGTGAAGCAATTATGAGAGTCACTGCAGAAGAGCGTAAGAGATGTGCACTATCGGCCTCGGTTTCTCTAAGTTTTAGCATTTGCAGTGTCTCTGAGATAATTAAAATGCAAATGTATATTTCTGCCTGGCAAGAGAATTGCGAGCACAACTCTCTGCTGTGGGTTGTGGCTGCAGGCTGGTAATCCAGGTCGGGCACCCAGCAGCCCTACAGGGCCACCTTCAGCACTCTGTGCCCACTCCGTGCTCCTGCCAACAGGATACCATCAGACCTCTTGGCTTCAAGTGAGATGAGCCAGCTTTGTCTTGGTTTGCAGCCCAGGCACGTCGTGCTCTCTGCCACCACTGTTCTTAGGTTTTCCAGTGCACTTGGAAACTGGCAGACATAATGGAAACATCTAAAACCTTCTATTCCTCAGAATAATTATTGTAGTATCAATACCAGTCTCCAAAGTGGTTTTGTCTGCCTCCACTTGACTGCCATCTTCATAGAGGAAGGAGATGCTTTAACAATATCTTAACAGCGGAATATTTTAAAGAAAGATCAATAAGTAGAAATATTGATTGACCAGTGTCCCTTTAGCTAGTACACTGTAGCCATTATATCATATTCTTAATAAAAATAATTGTACTTGAATAGGTTAGAGCTATTACTATGTTGTTTTGCACATATACATGCATGCACATATGCATGCATGCACATATCTATTTTTCCTATCTATCCTCTAAAGTAAGTGTTCTATAATTATTTATTTGGCCCAAGATGCCATAATATAAGATGAATGGAATTTCATTCTGGTTGAGATTTCACTAATATTTCTGAATACACTTCAACAGTTCAAAGATGGTACAATAATGTTTTATTAAAACACTGCATCAGAAAAAAATGTATTTCAATTCCATATTATCCATTTAATTTCTCAGAGCTGTAAAATACTGAACCTTAGTACCTTCAACTCTTTCAACATTATCCACTCAGAAGAAAATTGCATGTTTGTGTTAGTCCTTTTAGGATGAGGTGTAAGAGTAAAAAATGGGATTTGGTGCAGTTCTTAGATAACATGTGAGTCAAACATACAGCATAGTTTATTTATAAACACAGAAAGTCATGCCTCCATCTGATTGCACAGACTGTTAAATGAAATCTTCCTCATTTGTAAGGAGACTTTTGGAAAATTTTAGTTTAAATACTGGAATGAATTGAAAGTAGGAAATAATGTGTTTAAAGCCTGTGGAGGTTGATCCTTAGTGAAATGTAGGTCAGTCAGATTACACCATACAGTCTCAGCTGCTGTGTTTTGTCATCTGCCTGTAATAAGAAGAACCAACGTAGGTAGCAGTTATACTCAATAAATGTATTTTTCTCCTATGGAAAAAAGAGTGATTGATAGGAATGTAGCCTACGCTGAATTGGAGTCTAATGTTGATGCTGAGCTCTGAAAAACAAGGACTAGTGAGTAGCGCAGGTCATTGAAGGAACAGACAAAATAACACCGGTTTCTTTTTCTCCTCCAAATATCCTGCATCACAAAACTTATTTTCTTTGACTTAGAGAAAAATACAAAAGGATCAGGAGGTAAAAAACTAGACTCACAAAACCAAAGAAACAACCCTTCCTTCCCCAACACAATTTCTGCTTCTGAATGTTCAGTCTCTCACGTGCCATGAGAGCACGGGGCTCTGATGCTGTCAGGCTCTGTAGCAATACCCACATGCAACATCTTCCTTCTCTCTGAGGTTCATTGGTAATTTTCCTCAGTAAAGTGGGTGGACACCACCACAAAAGACACAGCAGCTGATAGATGCTACTTTATATTGTGCTATCTTAGGTGTAATGTTTCCCATCAACAAAAGCATTTAACTCATAAACTAGAATGGCTGTTATTAAAATTTTTTTGAAGTTATATCAGAGATAATTAATTTGTGGTTATAGTTGCTGAAGATGGAGTTGTCTTTTTCTGTATTGCATGCTGTCATTTTTCCTTAAACCTGACAGTTACATGCGTTGAACCTTAATACATAGTTAATTTATTACTATTTAAGGATTTACATTTTTTTATTTTAATGAGTGGGAGGTTGTATGTGCACTTGCTAATAAAAGTAACTTCTTGAAAGCCACTCAGAATTTTTGGACTCTCACAAGATTCACTTGATTTTTCTCACATGGCTTTCTGCAAGTCAAATACATAATTTTCGTTATAATTATTCAAGAAGAATTCAGCAGCTGAATTTGCGTTTAAAAAGGTAAGCTGCTTGCTATGTTCCTCCAAACAGTGTAGGAAAGGCTGATGTTTATCTCTAGGAAGGAATTTAAATGGTGTTCACGTGGGTTCACATGAGCCTAGAGAAGTCTGAAGGAGGGAGATACTGGACATAGTGAAATCTGTGGTGCAGGTGGAAGGGAATGTGTTGCCACAGATGGTGCTGAATCTTTTTACACCAAACTGACGGGTCAGGAAGAGCTCAGGAGGGACTGAATTTCCATAGGAGAGAACTTGCTGTGGTGAGAGGTGTTTTCTAAGGTTCAGTTACGCAGTAAGTGTATGGCTCTACAAGCACCAGTGTGTACTCCACAGACCTTCTGTGGATTTTCACCTTCACAGGGTATCCCATACTCTGTCTTCATTAATTTATCTTCGCATCTCATGTCAACCTGAGGCTGTCATTAACAAAAATATTCTATATAAAATACAGCAAACCCTATGTCACAGGCAAGCAGACTGGTTTGACTAAAGGCTATGTTTAAAGGTATGATTTCACCTCCACTTTTGCTGTAGCCTTCCTGGGAACAGGGAACAGCACACCTGTCCATCATCTCTGCTGACAAATTATTCTCCCCTCAGCAGCTTTGCTTTCCCCGCTCCTGCCTTTGGAAAAGGAGCTGAAGGAGTTGGCCTTAGCCCACAGGTCTCTGCTGGTACTCTTGTTGGCTGCTCACGAGCTGGGAGCAAGAGGAGTGACAGGTTCCTGATGTCAGACTCAATGTAAGGCATTTTTACATCCCCCTCTGAGCAGTCAGGCTGCAGGGGCCACCACTGCTGCTGACAAGTGTTTGGGTGTTGCACAAGGGGCATGACATTTGGCAGCTGTCTCAATTTAAACAAAAAGGGGCTTCCTGCTGCAAACAGATGCGTGCAAAGATAAACACTTCATGATGGTACCAATTCATATCACAGGAAATTCCCAGGCTTGTTCTTGAAATGGGCACTTCTAAAGGAGAAAATTATGGCATCAAGTCTGTATGTTAACTCCAGGGACTGGGACAAGTTATTCCTTCATTACACATTTATCAGATTGATTATTCATCTGCTAATGTGTCTAGGAGGGCAAATGCCCATTTGCTTAGTTGGTGTCTCAAGGCATTAAAACTCTTTAACAACATAGTTACAGGGAACTTAATTGTTTTATAAGCTCTACTAGTAACAGAATTATGTTTCAATGCTTTCTTTGCTTTTGTGTATCATGGAATTCAATGGGAATACAACTGAACAGAGGTTTTCACAGTTTGTAAAGGAACTCAAATAATCAGGAAGCCCATATTAGTTGCAGATTATTTGGTAACATTTCTGAAGGACTAATCCCCTGTCCAGGATCTTTTCTTGAAAGAAAGATTTTTTTTTGTTTCTAACCTGAATCTTCCTTGTTGTGGCCTATGTTCACTGTTTACTGTCCTGCCTGTTGTGGGCATGAAGAACCAATTTTTTTAATATGCCCTCATCTGAGTCTTCCTGTACTGAGAGAAGCAGAAGGGTCCTTTCATTTCTCTTGCAATCTGTTCTTATGCTATGTGTCTCCAGACAGAATTTGCCTTTCTTACAGCAGGGTGAAAATCAATGGCAATCTTCTATGAGTCTTATACCCTTCTTCCATTGTTTTCTTGCATAGGCACTAGTTTTCCATACTGCTGTTGCATAGACACTCGGGGAGAGCGATTCATAAATTAAAAATAAATTTTAAAAAAAAGTGAGGCTCTTATCATAGAGAGGTCAAATCTCCTCAGCAGAATAGTTGGTGTTTGTCTGGTGGTGATTGGAGTCTCCACTGTAAGGGCACTTGAAGCAGCATTTTCAGCTGTGTGGGGTGTGCCCTTGAGCCCTGCTTTGCTCACTTCTTGTAATCCAGGCACCATCCAGCACTCATTTAATTCATTGCTACTTATATATCTTAACTACATAAAAATTCCTCTTAAATATCTTACCTGCACATAAAATACTGTCCCACCTGACCATTTATGCAGGAACAATTTGTATTGATTACTTGAAAATGTCTTATTTACACAAAATTCTGCAACCAGCAAGAGCAGTCTTTGGGACACAGGGTGTTAACAAAACCAGCTATACAAACTGGACTAGGCACAGCGTGACCTGGGAGGAGGGAGTCATTTCTAGAAGTGTAAATTCTTACCAGGAAGCCTCCTGTAACTATTGTGACTAATAGAATGGGAAGTCTTTAAAATATTTTCCTTTGGAATATTAATATTTAATAATTTGTGTATTTTGTGGTTAAGGTAATGCCATCTGGAAAAAAAAGTTTCTTTTTATAGTGACCCATATTACTTAATTTCTAACTTTTCAGGTGTATTACATAAATTCATTTCTTTCTGTTTGAACAGAAGTATGATGGCAGTTCATTTTCCCTTGATATTCCTTTGCAGAAGCTATAATTTCCTCCCTTGCTCCCCCCGGAATCCCTTATTCTTTTTCTGGGCAGAAGAGGAGAATAGGAGGTTTAATGGTGCAGTGGATCTTCTCTTAACATCTGAACCAAAAAGGGTCATCTGCGTGCGAGCCTTGGTGCTCCTCGATTGGAATCTTTTCTCCAAGCAAACATTCCAACCAAAGTGAGAGTTTTGCATCCAGAAGGGTTCATAGTTACAAAAAGATTTCTTTTTATATTTATCTTGGAGTCCTGACACTCCAAGAACTGAGGCAGACTTTAAAATTTCAGAGAATCAACAGAGAATGACCCGATGTGGGATTCCTTTTCAGACTCTGGGTATTCTCCTGGCGCTGGCATCAAACTGACCTTAGTCAGCAAGGCATGTACCTTGGAGTACCTGGCAGAATCTCTGCTGTGCAGAAAGAGTTCTCTGATTCACTGAAGCTTGATTATTTGTTATTTGCAAATTTAATTTTTTTTTTCTTAAGGAATGTGAGCATGGAAACTTTCATGTGATTATATGATGAAAATAAAACATGGCTTAAATAGGGATTCAATACCTTAGAAATAAGGTACAGGAGAAAAAAGGTTAAATGTTTCAAATGTTCTGTGGAAAGAAGAGTGAATTCTGATTTTCTGGTCTGTCGTAAAGGATTTGCTCTGATAGCTGGGGATTTATTGATTGAATCCGCGTCATTCAAAGAAGCAAATCAGTGCTTTGCTGTCAGATTCTGAGAGTTCCATACTGTGATTTGATCTATTTAAGCAAGAGAACTTTTTTTTTTTTTACATCTTTTCTTATTTGTTTTACTCCTGATGCACAGGAGTACGCTTCCCACCTTGTTTACAGCAGTGCTTCAACACATTCATTGCTCAAATTATAGAAAGAGATCAATTATAAGGGATGTGCTTGCTTCATATGTGCTGCGGACAAATTACAATTTTATAGGAAAGACTGTATCTTGGTTTCTGTTAGCCAGATTTGAGCACTAGTTCAAATCCCTGGAAATGTCAGTGACTAGGAATTGTGTGGGCAAGGGGTGGACCATGGCTCTGGTGGTCAAAACACATGTGGGTCCTGATTCTGCCCTCAGCTGGGCTGGTGTGGCATCAGGTTATGGCTTCAGCAGGGAATGCTCAGTAGAAAATGTTGGTATCAAACCAACTATACTGGGCAACCAAAACAATCTTTGTGAATACTACTGAAAGGCATTGTGGTTTTATTTGCCAGCAGTGGTGTTTATTTCTAAATGTACCTTGATATAGATGCATTTCTTATCATTCTGTCTTGACCTTGTAAATCTAGCAAAACTAGACAGATTAAGCTCTTTAATCAATATATATCTTGATACATTTATCAATGCCAATAATTTCTTAATATTAAGCATCCCTAAAATGTGACCTCTGTCAAAATCTTACACCTAAAACTGAGGAAAGAAAGGAACATTGTGGCTTCTTGAAATATTATGAGAGAGAAAGTATATTGGAGTGAATGGAGGAAGCCTATTACAGAAGAATAGAGCCTGTTCTTACAGCTGATGTCAAATTCACTTGGCTTTCTCATTAGTGCAACCAAGACTATGGCCTATGCTGGATATAAGTAAATTTATAGGCAGTGAAAAATATCCCTATCACAGAATTTAAAATGAGCATTTTAAATTAATAAGGATTAAAGGAAAGACCATTAGAACTGAATATGCATTTGAGAACGAAGTCTATACCTCAATGCACCTCCCAGGAAAATCAGTGCTCAAAATTGTTGAAAAAATATTCTTATTTTTACCCCCATTTGTTTTTAATGCTTAGAAGATTTAATACTATCCTCAGGGACGATGTTCCTTGGTGCTGAAAAAGCTACCCTGGTAAATACTGGGAAGGCTGAAGGCATCACTTGATCCCTTGATCAGTGTGTATAACTGGGGGGAGGCTGTGGAGGCTGTCCCAGATTGTCCTGCCAGTGTGCATAGTCCATGCTGTGGAGAGACAGAGCAACTCCAGGGCTACACACCAGCTGAATTGCTCAGGTTCTCTAAAAGTGCAGCTTGTAAAATGCTAGCAACCCCTCATGATTGTTTTCACAATTTGTTTTATAAAATATGCAAACCACCAAAGCTTAGCAATGTGGGAGCCCAGCACTGGAGGTTTTTTCCCTTGTGCTACATCACTAGCAGGGCAACAACCAGTGTAGCTCTGAGATTAATGGTTTTACGGTTATTTCTACCAATTGAAGATGTGACCCAGTATGTTCTGATACACCTTGACCATGCAGTTCAAAATCTCTTTTATTTATCTGCTCACTTCTTCTGGTTTTGAGTCCCTCATTTTAGTGCATCACTTCATAGTCTCTGCTCCACTGTAAACTTAGAATTCAGTATTGGGAGGCAGCTGGTCAGTACCCAAAAATTCATAGCAATATCCTACTGCAGGTGGCCTGGGCTCAATTTGGAAGGTTGCATCTAGGAAATTCAAACAGTCGAGAAAAAAATATGAAACCTGCTTTCTGATGAATATCCTACCAGGAGAGCAGCTGGAGGAAACACCAGGAGGTTTTCTCTGGCCCTTTGTTTTTATAGCTCTTATATTCTTGGCTCTAAATGTGCAAATGGAAACACCAGTATAGGAAAGAGACTTTTTCTGTGCATGCTAGGAGGCCACACTTGTGTGTAGGGAGACTACATGGTTTCAGTCTGGTATATGCTTCTTGTATCACAAGCTGGTTTCAGTTCAGGTTCTGAAGTTTCTTTTTGAAGTTTGGGTTTGTTTTTTTTCCAGTTCAGTTCATCCAATCATAAAAGTGCATTTCACAATTACCTTTATGCAACTGCTATTGCAGGAATCAACTTTCACTTGGTGCATGGTGAATGTACTGCACTGCTTCTTCAGCTTAGTACCCAAAATTCAAAACTGAGCATTGTGAATCTGGATGGACAGCAATATCCTCAGTTATGTGTAAAGCTCAGCATGTGCAGTTGCACAAATAAACAAAATAAGCTCACTCAACAGGGGAAGTGTGAGTCAACAAAGCAAACCAAGGCACTACGCTGAAACAGAACCAAAGTGTGCCCTGCCCGTTGCATTCCAAAGCCAGTTTTTCCAGGTTCTCTGAGTCCAGATAATAATGGAACTCACGGTGCCTTTCTGGATTCTATTTATTTTAATAGACCAGAGAGTAATTAATTAACTTTATTTTCAATTAGGCTGACAATACCTTAAAAAAAGCCATGACATCGCACATGGAACGTCTGCATCTATTTTCAGATGGCTAACCATGCTGTTTAATACCTAAAAACTGAAGCTCTTTGTTTATGTTCATCCTCCATAGATGTGGCTCTTTCCATGCAGTTAAAAGTAGATGTTTTCACCACTTTTAATTGGCATCTTTCTGTTTTTTCGGACTTTCCTAATCAGTGGTATGTCAGCTACATGGAAATTTTTAGTAAGTATTTGCAGTTTGTATTCTTTCAAGGGATGTTCTTCCATATTCTCATAAAGTCATACAAGTAAAAAAGATAGTGAATACTTTTTAAAAATCTATTCTTTTACTCAAATTAATACATTTTTACTCAATATATTTTTGTAATATTTGGTCAAGTATAGTACAGTGTTCTGCATGCAGATGCATACACAGGCACATGATCTTTATCCTTGACCTTCAGGTTTCTCTTTTTATATCACCGTTAAACACCAATTTGCTACTAATGTCTACTTTGCAATTAAAAATTTATTGCTTTAAAAGCAAAAGCAGTTTCCTGCCTAGTCCTTAATTAATCTTTATTTAAGACATTTAAATATTTATAGTGGCTTACTTCTTTTTTCTCTTTATAAACACCGTGGTACTTGAAAGAACTTTTACGTTTCTGAAGAATTTTCACTATAACCACAGTGTCTACTCATAAAAAAATGCAGCACCTGTCTCAGTCCATAGACTGTGATGTTATTGCAGATGTAAGCACAAAGATGTGAGGTTTAATGGTAGCAGATTGGTACAGAAAGGGTCAGGCTTCCCTTAGGCCTCATTCTCCCCCAGTGAAAAGTTGAACAAAGTGCAGGTAAACTATTACTCTACAGGTAAACTATTGCTATTACTGCAGGTAAACTATTACTGTGCTAGATATAAGCAAGGTCCAACTAACTTCAGTGCATGCCAGCTGCAAAGCTAGGGGAACAAAGAAATACTGGATCTATTGCTTAACCTTCTGCTGCATCAGCATTCGTCGTGCCAGAGCAGCACACTGCTCTCCCAAAGGACAGCAGCAAGAAGTAGCAGGGGGCGTTTTGCCACGCTGAGGCACAGTGTTTCCTGGCTCCTGTGCTTAATGAAAGCCAGTACATTCCATAATATTCCAGTATCTGCACACAGTGCTGGGTTATGCTTCCACCCTCGGCCCCCCAATTGACTGTACTGCAAACCACTTGGCCCAGTCCCCAAGACAATATTTTACATTATGTCAAATTTGCTGAACCCCTGCTTATCTTGCAGATTTTCCCAGGGGTGTCTGCACCTGAAATCATCAACTGAGCCCTATTCAGTATGCAACTTTTCAATTCCCCCAACTACTCAGTGCTTTTGGTAATGACGTAGCTGTAGATAGAATAATGTCTGCTTCCTTGTTTTACAGACAAACCTACCCTGGAGTTGGATGGGAAAAACTGGCCAGCAGTAATTCCACAGCACACTTTCTCTGACCTTCTTTCAGTCTGTAGAGCCATTTTTTCTCTATCACCTTTTCTTTTTCTTTCCTGTTTTCTCTTTAGAGAAGAAAGGAAAGCATAATTTATAAGAGGAATCCTATTTTCATACACTAAAACAAAACAGCTTTTCTGTTGAAAACCAGGATGGAGGTGGGGAGGGAGTAGTTTAGGCCTCTAGTCAGGGATTTGCAAACTCAGTGGGATTCTGCGTCGCATATTCTGCAGGAGGTCACACTTTGTGATCAAAGAGGACCCATAAGAACATCTTAATCTGTAAGCAATGGAAACAAACATTTGGCACAAGAAAGGGTAAGGTGGACTTCTGTGTGCAAGTGAAATTAGAGAAACATCACTGTGCTTCTGCATGGTCAAATTGCCTTAAATAATGGGATCACCACAGTGTTCTGGGAAACACAGCAGGAAAAATTGCAAAGCAGATATGAGAAAACTGAAATCTGAATTGTAGTACAAGCAAATGACCTGCTGCTATAAACTGTACCCTTACAGATTTGCTTACTGATTGCAACATGCTATTTATTATGTGTATAAGCTGTAGATTGACCAAGATTATTTGTTTCCATTTATATCTTGTTGGAAAGCAATGGGAGATCACTGTTTGAATGAGGTAGATTACTGCCAGTCATTGTGATATGTGAAATGAGGAATTTGAATAAGCATTATTCTTGCCACTTTCAGCTGAGTTATTTAGCTGAAACCATAGCTTAAAAGGTGGGATTTTTCACACTGTTTAACTGGAAATATTTAATGTAGCTGTTTAACTGTAATATTTAATGTGAAATCGATACTGATACTTGAATGGATGAAATATCATTTTAAGTATTGCAGTGCTGAGTAAGGATAACATGACAATATAATTGGTGATGTGTGGTATGCATCAGGAATTTTAGCTGACCATATTAAGTGATATCTTGCTCATCTTAATCATGTGAATTATTTCAAGGATGTCACTGAATGAGATTCTTTTATAAAGCAAGACCATTTTAATAGATAAATGAAATGGGACTGTGCCCACAGATTCTTTTAACAAGGTGTGCATTTATTCTAGTCCTGCAATAAAAATAGCTGATTAAATTGATACTATGTTAACAGTTTTTTCTTCCTAGTATACCTATATCTCCTGTACAGTGCGTTCTCTGCAAATTGTAAGTCTGTGTTACGATTGTCCTGTTTTGCTTTGCTGGAGAGTGGTACTTTAATGAGTGTCACTTTTGTGATGCTAGCAGTAACTTTCAGCAATTCACAGCGGGACTTTTATTTTCAGTTGCCTTCTGATAGCATCACCATTTCATTAGCCTTAGCTGATTCCAGAGGCAGAGCAATTTATCAGATAATGAAGGTTGAGTAAGCCTCACCTATGTGACATGTGGCAAGTTATGTCATTTCTCTGCCCTCGCCTGTTAGATGTGCCATCTGTCTAAGTCAGGCTGCAGTGACGGTGCTTACACAGCACCTAGGACAGCTGACATAAATTTTGCTGCTGGTTCTACCCCTTTCATTGCAAGACCTGAGGCGGTGGCACAGCCTCTTTGTACTTGCACAATACTGCATCTCAAATTGTAAAGGATTTTGATACCTACTGTGGAGAAGAATGATAACCCTGGAAGTCTTTAATATTCCTGCTGAGCAGTAAGGCACAATAAGCATGCCAAATTCAGATGGTGCATGAACTAGATAGTGTCTCAGAGATTCCCTGTTCTTAACGATTATTGATCAGTGCATAAAGAAGAGGCTATCTCCTTGAGAGTGTGTCAGGGAAACAACCCTTGTTCTATGCTACCTGCACAGTTTTCCGTAAGTGTCAGTCCAGGCTTGTCAAACAAGGATATTGTAGTGACCACCACACTCTTTTTTGTCCATCCTTCCCAAGGCAATGCTTACTCAGGTGTGGAATGTTCCTCACACACATCTTTGTGTTGCATGTGTCCTTATGAAACTAAGCTGAGGCGATTAGAAAAATTTAACCATTTAAATGTTGCTTCTTGACACACCATGGAAATAAGAAACCAGCTTGCTCCTGGATAAGGTAGCACAGTGCCTGCTGCCTCTAGAAGAAGAGAACATCACAAGCAGGTGGGAGATTTCTCTAGCGCAGCAGCCCCAAGAAATCTCAGTGCATTATGGACAGTTGGGACCAACTGAACCATCAGTATCGAATTAAGGAGGGGACAGCTGGGAGGACTTGAAATCTTTTGCACTCTTGTCACAGATACTGTGATATTGCCTGTCTCTCTAAATGAAATAACAATAGGGAAGCCTCAGGGCAGATTGTGTACTTCCCCTCACTTGGGGAGTATGCCTTATTTTGCTCGCCATATTAGAGGTGGCAGATCCATTGTAATGCAATGTCAAAGGCCTTTGGGACTTAAAAAATGTTGTGTGTGTGGTATTGGAAGGGCAAAGAAAAAGCATTGACCCTACCAGATGTGATCTTTTCAGGTGGTGTGTATGCACTTAGGTTGACCAAGCTTAAAGAAAATTAAATCATTCCAGATGATTGTCCAAATCTAGAGCAAATACAATTATTTTAATTGGTTGCATAGCTCCATAGCTTTTAATCAAAACTCCTTGAGGAATATGGCAACCTTTGCATTACAGATTACATGATGGTCCCAATAAACTTGTTTTCTTAAAATCTCATTCACTTCTGCTTTAATATTTGACAAAAATGTTTGTTAGATCCAAACAGCTATTTGAGAAATACTCACCTGTGTGAGGAAGCACTTTGCTGTGCTGGTTGTTTTGTACTTGCAACAAATCAAACAAACAACAAATCCAGGTGCAAACTAGCATGGTAATTTTTTTTCTGTTTGTTATTCAGTTATTTTTTACTCACCTGTATCTTGCTGAAAGTTGTTTGCATCTGTTCAGCAAGTAGAAACATTTTGCTTACTATGGGGTAGCCATTCATGAGCATTACCATTCTTCCTTCACCATAAGGCACATAAGGCAAAAGTAGAAACAATTGTTAACAATGCATAGCCAATAGAAAACAGCTGGCAAACCACCCACATGCTAAAAGCGCCTTGTCCAAACAATTCAATGCATTATTAACAAATGTGTCTGCAGAAATCTGCCCATTAATGATTTCCAAGTGGAAAATAGGGCTGGATCCTGCATTTTCAGACTATCTGTACTGGATGTAGCAGGAGAGTAGGATTGCATCCTTGTGCTCCCAGAGAACAGAATCATTCTTTGTCTATGTAAGGGTTGCTCAGAGCAGTTCAGTTTAAGTTAACTGAAGGTATGGAATTGATGAGTAACCAGAAAAACCCAGTCTGGACATTTTCACTGAAAACAAAGTTGCATAAATATGGTGCCTGTTCCAAGGATCTATTGGGTTGATCTTGGCCAGTGGCTAGGCACCCATCTGGCTGCTCTCTCAATCCCTCTCCTCAGAAGAGGAACTCAAAAATCTTATGACTCAGAATGAATTAGATCATTTACCAATTACTGTCACAGAGAAAACAAACTTAGCTTGGGGACTTGAATCCCTTGCATTAGACCAACACAACCCTACTAGCTGAAATGCCAATCAGCGTGAGCTGTGACCTTTTAGAGTGGACAGGTGTTGGAGTAAGGACATGCCTACACAGAAAAGTCTTTTCGTTTGGACAGAATAAAAATTTCATGTTAATTGAGGTAAACTTTGAAGGAACTTAGGCAGACACACTGGTTTGTATGTAAACCTTTTTTGTTTCCCATCAGTTTTGAACAAGCTACTATTTCTCTATAGAGTATGAATTTTAAGAGCAGTCACTGTTCCAATGCAGGTAGTTAGAAGTAGCTTTTTCTGCAATATCTCTTGGGTCTGGTTTCCCTTGTTTGGGCAAGGCTCTTAGGAACTGTTCCAGCTAGTGTACAAGAAAATTTTGAGGGCAGAAAATTCTGAGTTTCACTGGTACCTTTGTAGAGCTTCACATTCTAGGGTAACTAAAATAAACAAAGGGTTTTATTTTCAGAGTTCTTTACAAGACCGCCCATAGTTTAGGAAATAAAAAATACAGTGATGATTGTAATAATCCCATGTACAGACCTGTGATCATCTTTTAGTGTTTTGGAATTTTGCATAAATGAATAGCTAAAAATGTCTACATGAGGTCAGAGGGGTCTGTCTACCTAAGCCAGTGTCCCACCTAAAACAGTAGCCAAAACACCAAGTTAGCTTAGCCTAGTATGACATATTCAGCTTTCAGGATATTTAACACTCCAAGAAGCCATGCAAACATTTTCTGTCCAGAACAGACATTGAGTAACCACTGTGAAAATACTGGAAAAGCATCCTCCTCAGGTTTCTGGTGCGCTTCCCAGTGACCAGGGTCACACCAGGCTATGCCCCATCCCTCTTCCCGCCTCCTGGTTTTCAATGAAATAACATGGGTCAGTAGCAGAAGGGAATAGTGATAGCAATCAAGGTTAATGATCTGGGTAGCCAAGAGCTGTGGGGCCAGACATGCCCAATAACTTAGTTGCCACCTACACAACTAGAGATCTAGTCAGCAAAAGTCAGTCAGAACATTTCCATCATAGCCCTCTAAAAGCATTTCCTAACCATGACCTTTTATCTGATCAGAAGTAGCAGCCATCCCATGATGGAAGTCACAAACCCTTCATTTGTAGCTTAAGAGTCTCAGAGGGAAGTCGTTAATAGATCTGCATCAGATTAATAGTAGATTGACACAGAGTTCAAGCAACCTTGCTTAGTCACTAAAATAATGGTATTTTATCACCACAATAAACAGAAAGTGACAACTCCATACATCCTATGTCTATCTGTTTGTCCAGGAAAATCTCTATGCCTCCCATCATGAGACACATGAAACAGTTAAGATGAAGACCACTAATTACACAGGAATGGTACTACCATTTTCTTCTTTTTTGAGGGGAGAAAATTCAGCATCATCTCTTATTTCCAAAAAATGAAAGTTTTGTTTACCCATCCCTTTAGTCTTTAGTAGCAGTTGGATGCTTGGAGACCAGACCCGAGGATCCTCAGAAAATCCTAGCCTGAAGTCTGCCTGCCTGAGTAGGCTGCACTATTTGAACTTAAAAAGGTCCATAAGCCCCTCTGTAGATATGTTTATAGAAACCTAAAATCACATATTTGCACTAATGCTCTCTAATATCTGCATGTTGGAAGAGATGACTAAGAATTCAGAAAAAAAAGCAAAATTAATGAGAAGAATTGCAACATCTGTATTTAAACCAGACCAATAGACAACCTCCCTTGGTATCACCCTACAGCACTCTGTGAAGCTTCTTAACCTGCAGGTTTACAGCAACTTCGGGTAAAGCATAGGCTGGTACTGGTCAATGTTTCTTTTACCACTACAGTGGCTTGCTTTTTGAAGCCCACACACATTTGCAGCTTCCCACCACAGCCTGTGGCAATGAGTTCCACCCTTTAATTATGATCATTGTGGAAAGCATCCTCTCTTGGATTTCATGTTTTAAACTTGTTAACTACTCATTTTATTGTGACTGCTTCCTTTGCTATGAAATAAAATGAAAACCATTCTTTATTCACTTTCTCAGTTCTGTTCATTGTTGTCCTGGGGCTCTGTCACAGTCCTTTTCCTCATTTGTCCCTCTTCCATATGAAAATCCTAAAGCCTTTCTTTTTTCTTTCCCAGTACAGAAACCATTAAATACCTTTGATCATCCTGTCACCCTTTTCTTTATCCTCCTATTGCTATCCTGTCATTTTTGAGATGAGATGACTGGAACTGTATTCAATATTCAAAATGCTAGGTGGGCAATGGATTTCTTTGGCAGCATTATCGTGTTTCTTCTCTCCTGTTTTCTGTTCTATTCCTAGTATTTCTTAATATACTGCTTTATTTTTTTGACAGTTGATGAGGATTTAGGTGACATTTTCATAAGGCTGTCTCCAAGCTCTCTTTCCCAACTAGTAGTTAATTTCACTGTGTGTTTAGAGATTTCCCAGGGTACAGGTAGGACAGCTTAGTCATTTAGCCTTGAAAACACAACTAAATTACAAGAGAGTCTGGGCTGCAAATGGGAGATTGTTGATAGGATTTTGTACTTGTTCAGTTTTGCTGGCAACTTTTATTCTTCTAGGTTTTGTTATACCAGAGGTTTCTGTCATGTCTGTGAGGCAGTGTGAATGTTTGCCACGGATCTCACCATTTTAGTGGGTTCTTGATTATTTTAATAGAACATTAATTCTAACAGAAAATTTGTTCTGGAAAGAGTTTATTCAATGACTTTTAGAGAGTGTTTTTCTAATTTTGCCGCTGTAAGGCATGTCCTGACCAAAACCAAGGGAAACCAAACAAATGCATAATCCTCTGCAATACTGACTCAATGGAGATTTTATCCCATAGCGTTCAATATCAGGTAGAGATGCATAGCACTTCAATCCTTTTCAGAGCTGAAATTTGCTATTAGGATCATAATGATTGCTAAAATTGAGTTCTGGAGCTTAATGAAATCTGGAATTAAATAAATCACTTCAGGATTGTAAAAACCTAGCTGTGAAAGAGTTGTTTCTAAAGAGTGCCGACAGAATAAATATATTGCTGCAAGTCAGTCAGTCTCATCTCTGACTTTAAAATAATTGCTATGTTATATTTCAGTGATTGCTGTCAAAAATTCCTTAATGGGCCAAAGACACCTCGGTATCATAATACAAGTAGAGATATTTTTTTAATTAGGTTTTCATCTGTCTCCTTTCATGAAGTGGTAGTCATTTGACTTCGTCTTTGTAACCAGAAGCTTTTATTTTCAAATTTGTGGCTGCACTACAATACAGAAGGTAGAGATCTATGAAGTTTTCCTGTTAATGCAGTTTTCTCTGAACAACATTTCTGCTCCTTACTAATTCTGTTTATTCCTATGTGTATTAGGCAGAGTTTTATTAGTATGGATTTTATATCTCTATTCCAGTCTAAGTCCTGGGGATCTTAGAAAGATTGACAGTGGAAACATTATTTCATAGCTGTGGTGGGCTGATTTTGGCCAGCAGCCAGGCACCCATCCATCTAGTCTCTCACTTCCTCTTCTCGGCAGAATGCAGGGACAATACATAATAGAAAATCTTACAGATTGGAATAAAAACAAGAAGATAATTCTTGATTACCATAATAGGCAAAAAGAAACCCTGACTGCCATAATAGGCAAAAAAAAAACCCAGACAAAACTTGGGGAAAACTAATTTAAATTTTTGCCAATTAAAAATAATATAGGAAAGTGAGAAACAAAGACAACATTAAACTCACTTTCCCTCTAACATTCTTTTTTATAGTCTCAACTCCACTCCTTAATTCCCAACTCCCATAACTCCTTCCACTACAGCCTGCATAGATGGAAACTCTTGTCCCAGTCTTTCAGTTTCATTTTGGTTTGGAGAGCTAAGAGGGCTTCTTGATACAGTCAACTCCCCTGTTTGCTAAGGACAGTTGGAAATTACAAAGCTAGACTTTAATGTAGAATAATGTTTGAGTGCAAAGGGATAGTCTCAGCTACTAGATCACAAATTAGGTGGCCAAATATATTAAATACTCCAAAAGATAGCAAATGAACTTGTAGTCATTTTTTGGAAAGACATTTAGGGACATAATTTTCTGTGCTTGTTTTGGAAAGTTACTTATTCCAGTATATTTTTTTAAAACAAGAAAAGAGTCGGACTTCTTTCATTTTCACTGTTCTGTGTCAACTGGAAGAGCTTGGAAATGTAGGTATGCAAGATAATAAGTTATGTAATAGCTCGTCTCATTGTTCTGACTCCCTGTGCACTCCAGGAAGTTTGATCTGAGCAGTTCAACTTCTGGGAGCCCATAAAATCCCTACAAATCCAATGGGGAAATAAAAACATATTTTATTAATTAATAACCTCATAAAATGGAAAAGTAATCTATGTTGGACAAGTTTTGGTTTAGTATTTGATGGGTGACAAAATTACTAAATCCTTTATTCTTTTCCTTTTCAGAACATACTCAACATTTTTAGATATCTTGAGACTGCAAAAGCTGACCACCGACAGCAGGTTTTTAAATATCACTGCTCTTCTGACAAGTAAGTGGTACATCCCATTTTTTTTTCTCTCTAATATTCTTGACTTGTATTTTATTCTTGTATTTATTATATGGACTATCACATTCATTTTCTGGGCCAAGTAAACATGAGTGCAAATTGAATAGTATGGAACTGGTCTTAAATTTCCCAGCTAGAATGAAACAGATCAATATTACAGATAGAGCTGAGATAAAGCACTGACTCACCTATTTATCCCAACTTGTAGAGCCAATGGAACTGTGGTCACATCTCTGGATGTTTTGGGAAACCCTTTTCCCATTAAAATATTTTTAAGATGGAAAAATTTAATCATTTAAATATTTGTATGTTCTTGCTGGACTTAGGGAAAAGAAGCTAGAAGAATTTGGAAACTTCTGAAATAATAGTCTGAGGATAGTCTCTACATTTAGAGGAAAGTGTTAGAAGAACTGGTAAGGACTGGGAAAAGTGGAGAGGAAAAAATATGCATTGGAGTAAGGAGGAAGAGGGTCCTTACTAAGAGGAATAGAAAAGAAAGTTCCTTTCTGTTCAGCTCTTGTTGAGGGAGAGCTTCAGAACTTATTAAAATTTTAGTTTTCCTGTGCATAAAGTTTAACTTTCATAAGAGACTGCATTTTAAAACAAAAGTTATTCTAAACAATGAAGTTCATTTATCCTAACTTCTTAAGTGAAAGATCATATATAGCCAGAGACTGCTGCTCCAAAAATAGCAATGGAGATTCTCACAGCACTACTAAATTTCATCTTTCTTTCTATTTTCATAAAATTGCTGTAAATACTATGTTATTTGTTACTTCTTGGAATATATTTCACTTATTTCACTTCAAGGTATCCAGTAAATTTTATGAAATGCAGTTCTTGGTTACAGGTTGGTTCAGTTTTTACAAACATGTTTAATACTCTGTGGATGATTGGTATTGAAATTTTAGGACTTTCTTTTGCCACTACATATTTCTGGGATAAAGAGTATACATTGAATTTAGTTCATACAGCATCAAATATTCCATGACCTTGTATATCATAATTAAGTATGTTTAGCTACCAGCAGTCTCCAAAACAAAAGTCTTCTGATGAATTACTTCTTATAAATCAAGACAAAGTGATATAAAGAATCTGCACTATTTAATAACTACCCATAGGAATAAAAATCTTTGGATTTATATTTATGAAACAGCTTCCTTCTTTCCTATTACTTGTTTGATTGCTTTTCAGGCGTTTTAGGTATAAGCACACACACCAGTCTTTGAGTCTTATTTAGGGTCTTAAAGGATCCCAGGGTCATGGCTTCTATTTCTCTCTTCCCAGGAAGCAGAAGTACTGAATATATCACGTGTTACTAAGTGATCCACCTGTCTGCACCTCTGTGTGGCTCACTTTCCCATTTGGGCCAGAACACATCAGAGATGTGGATAACAATACAAGCTTCCATATCTGCTAGAGTGACCATTCAGTTGTATTTTGCTAAGAGGACAGACAGGCTAGAGCCGGCAGCTTCCATTCCTCTTGGATTTGTCTGTGAGATGCAGTTTTGCAGCTCTGTTCTGTTTACCATGAAAAGCAGACCGTAAGGAAAATGAGGCTGTTTGGCACAATGAATCCAAGCTTAATAATTGAATTACTGAATCTCTGTGGCATTAAGCATGTCAGGACTGTGCATGAACTGATTTATTGGTTCATCAACCCAGGAAATAAATAATAAATTGTGAGTCAGTCTGAGTGGAGAAAACAGAGGGTTTAATTTTGAGATTAAGCGGCGGGGGGGGGGCAAGTTCCAAGGAAAAGGCTCCATTTCTGCTTAGACAAATTAATTTATTTTCATTAACAACATTGTGTTTTGAGGCAAATGCTATAAAAGCAAAGGACAAGGATAGGCATACACACACAGGTGAAGTAGTGGTGATGGTATCTCCTTTTATTTAGTAGTACAACATTGTTATAGTCACAGGGTAAATCCCCTCTTCTACTAAAAAATATTGGAAAACAAATCCCTCACCTCTGATCACAGTACCTATCAGCTTCCTTGGTTCTATGGTATCCCCAGAAAAATATTTATTAGAGTTTACTTCAAACTATTCAGTGTTCTCATAAAACATTATCCCTACACAATGTCAATGGAGCATGTGCTAAATGAAAATAACATAGAAAATACTTGGCAAGATGAGTTGTAATTGAGGGAGAGTTTTTGCCAAAGATGTCAGCATTTTGAAATTTCAGATTTCGAAGGTTCACAATTAGATGTTTTCAGTATTTTGCAGGCAACCTGGAAGCTGACAGAATTTCCTTGTCAATGAAATTTGCAAATGATACCAACAGTCCGGACCACTTGCTCTATCAAGCACCTGGGTTGCTTGGTAACCCCAGCCCATCTATGT
Organism: Passer domesticus; assembly: GCF_036417665.1. Taxonomy (NCBI): domain Eukaryota; kingdom Metazoa; phylum Chordata; class Aves; order Passeriformes; family Passeridae; genus Passer; species Passer domesticus. Next base: position 96,876,135 of record NC_087474.1, read on the forward strand.
ATAGCAACATATTGAATTTGGGGCAGAAGAGTATCTCTTCATCGAGAGAAAGAGGAATTGTGTTCTAAGGGGTCCTAATCTTTGAGGGAAATGTATCAGGAATCACAGCAAATAAGCAACTTCACTGTAAAAATTGATAACATAGAACAGGGGTTGTTGTTTTGGTTGTGAGTATGACTTTGGTGAGACTGATACCAGAAGGCTGTGTTTTGGTGCCTCTCCTTTAAGAAAGGGTGCTGTAAAAAACATAGAGGGACAGAAGAAATTATCACTCCATCTTTCTTCTGTCCATTTACTTTGTAATTAGTTTTCTGGAATAGGGTTTGTTCCCCTCAGCTGGTATTATTAAAGTATTCTGGCTTTCTGCCAAAGTGTAGCAGTAAATAATATGGTGGTTGACCCTGCTGGTTTGATAATCTAGACTGGGAAGTACAGTATTACCCCCCAAAAAAGTATGTAACCTCCTTTAACATCACCTTCTCCCTGCATACTGTATCGTTGACAGGCAGCATAATTCCTGTAGCCAAATACTGATGGCAGAAAAACTTTTGATGATCACTATAATCTGTCCTGTTCCACTGCTGTGAGAGTATCATAGGACAGATCACTTTGACTGATACTTTGTTTACATTAGGTATTTATATTAGTTAAAGGGACCTATATTAAGTTGCATTTAAAGAATTACATAAAAGTTCCTGATATATTTATTCAGACTCTTGATATTTGCTTTTTGTTTTCTTAGAAACTGATGAATGACATTTCACATGTTTATGTTTATTTATTTATTACATATATTAAGGTGATTTATTAGTCGAATTAGCCATTTTTTGTACTGGGTGAACAGATCAGTGTGTTTTTTTCTGTGCCCAGAAAGATTTTAGAATTAGCAGATTTCAGTCTCTGCCACAGAGCTTTTCCCTACAGTAGAAAGTAAGATTTTCTGCCTTTATCAGCTCTCAAGAGATAACTGTGCATGAGCTAGATATTGCATAAAGGTAACCTGAATAAAGTGAAGAAAATACCTCCTTAGAACATGCAGACAAAGCTACAGATATCAAACTTGGACTAAGCACTTCTGTCAGAGGCTGTTTTCTCCAGTCTCTTAAACTCTCCCAGCTCAGTGGTTTGATGGTCAGCAAATATTTACCAACAGACACATAATACTTGAATATTGCACGTTATTTAATGTAAATCCAGATATTAAATTTAAGAAGTTTGGAAGCACATTGTTATAAATTCATTTTTAATTTTAAATTATCTTGTTTGAAATGAAAATATAATTTAAAATAAAAATATATATTTAAATTGAAAAAATGCACCTATTAAAAATATACAAACAGCAGTTTCAGCAAATTCAATTCTTGTATTAAAAAATTATGCATGACTTCCTATGCAGGCTGCCTGCAGGACAATGGAAAATGCTCTACTTTGTATGGCTATTTGGAAACCCTTGAGGTGTTAAAGAAGTGAAATAGTGGCTTGCCTAAGGCGACAACTGTGTTAAACTTAGATGTTGATTTGTTTATTTAATAAGCATAACAAAAAGGCAAAATACTAAATGAATTATCTTAGTGAAAGTAAACAGAATGATTACTATAAAGAAAACCAATATTATTTCTTATTTAGGGAATTTTGGAACTATATTAAATGGACACTGAGATATAAAGGGAAGATATATTTTTTGCTTCAGCGTTTAAAGATAGCATCCAGGCAAATATATTTGAGTTCTGTTTGGTAGTTATACAATATGAAGAAAAAGGAAGATAAATGTGCATTTGATCTTTGTTTTTTCCTAGAAATGCACCTTGAGTCTTAGACACTACTCCAGCACCCTAATGTAAAATTCTGTCCAAATGAGTGTAATGGATTTTCTTTCAGATATTTTTTCTCAGATTTCTAGCAGAATTTGTGTAGTAGAAGCCAAATGGTGCCAAATTCTTTGCTGTAGAAAAAGGTGTAGGAAAATTCAGATGAGTGTAGAAAGACTATAAATAAAAAAATTAGCCTCTGACCCAACAATTGTCCAGAAACAAGCGCAATTATGTAGACAAATGGTGCTGATCACAATCTTCTCTCCCCACAGCGTGGCAATTGCCCGGCATAGAGCAATGCTGAATAAATAGATGTGCTTTTGACATCAGCAGGATGGAATATGCCTGCCCACAGTGAGATAGAGCAGTCATTGACTGGGCTGACAGCTCTAACAAATAAAGATCTGGGCTCAACGGGAGATGTTGAGCACCTGTGACACTTGTCTTTGCTAATTCAGATTTTTGCAGTTGAATGCAGGAGTGAATATGAAGGGTCACAGTCTCCCGGTTGGGGTGGGGGGGTGGGCAGCAGAGGGGATGTCTGAACGAGGAAATCAGTTTTAGGGAGCTTCTAATCAGTCAAGAAATGCCTGTGGCACCCGACACAAAAAAAAAAAAGAGCAAAAATTCAGATTTCAATTTGTATTCTGTGCCCTCAAGATTTTTTTCTGGAGCAAACATTACCTGCCTTTGCCCCCTGATTCTGAACCCACAGGCAGCACCTTCCCTCCCTGTAGCAGTGGAAGCTCTTCAGAGCCCTCCCTTCCTCCCCAGAAACATGTCTGTGTCTCCAGGCCTGACCCTGATGCCTCAAGGGGACCCTTTGAGGGGACCCTTGTGTAATCCCCACTTTGAGGGGGCACTCTGCAGGAGTGCTCGTGGCAACAGGAGGAGTTAAGTGGGCAGGTCCTGCTGGGGTATTGGCTGGCATAGTCTCTGCTCTCATCCTCATGGATTCTCATTCCTTGAAAATCCCTTGAACACAGGCCTATCTAACTTCTGTCGTTGTGATGGATGGTCCTAAGTCATGCCATCATCTCACACTCTTCCAGCTAACACAGAGGAGGAGGGCAAGACCTTGAGGGATTCTGGTCCTTGCAAGGGCTGAGTGAGCCTTCCAACATGTCTAGTTTCTTCTTTGCTGGCCAAAAGCAACTGTTCTCCAGAACTGGGAGCTTTGGATAAGTGCCTAAACGTAGGCAGGATCACTGTGCACTTCAGTCCTCCTTCCTGTAAGTGAAGAGTTGCCTCAGCTCCTTACAGTGACTGGCAGGCTGCTGCTCTGCCCCTGCTGCTCTGCCTCTGCTCTCCAGCAGGCAGAGGCATCTGAGCCTCCCAGGTTTGGGCTCTCCCAGCCTTGCTCCCGTGGGCACAAAGCATGGATGCCCCAGCAGTAGCCCTTCCAGTGAGCACAGGATTCTGGGCTGAAAGGGTCTGCAGGGTCAGCGTGCCTGTGCCAGCCCTTTGGCTGAGGAACAGCGCTGCAGCACTCGCAACATTAAAAATAGCGGAAATCGATGTGGCTGCAGCTGGGATCCCTGGGGCCGTGGAGTGCGTGTGTGACACCCTGCCCACAGCAGCTCCTCCTGGGGCTCTGCCAAAGGGCTACAAATTCCCGACAGACCAAAGAATCTGGGGCAGAGAGGAAGTGTTTTCTGTCTTTTTAAGCAGGAGTGCCACTTTCGAAGTATGATTCCCCCATTCTGATAGGACAGGGCAGGTTCAGTCCAGCTTGGCAAAATGCAGTCAGTCCTGTGTAGCTGAACATGCACAGTATTTTTATTTCGTAATAGCAATAACCAGTTAAAAGACAACACTTATTAGGCAGATACAGACACATTATTTGCCAGTCTTGTCAGGGCAGAAATGAGAAAAAAGCCAGAAGTACAGTTCATTAGGAAGGAACTAAGCCATATAATTATCCTAAGAAAATTGTCTTTGTAATTTTTTTCTTTCTCTCTCTTTTTTTTCCTAATGTTCGTACTATTCACCGAGATTTAGATATTGAATAGAAAAGGAAAAGAAAATATGTGAGTGTACTAGTATTAATTATTTTATGCTGTCATATGGAGTTCAACTAATTAAAAAAAATGAGAAGATTTCCATTTCAATGCTATTTGTTTTATAATAGAAACTTTCCTTTTCTTCATCCTTCTGCTTCCAGAAAGGTCTTATTCAGTGTATTCAATCTTGTCTGAAAGGTCACTGTTGTCCTACAAGAGAGACTCCCTCTTTTTCCTGTCACTCCTGGATGCTGAGAATAGGGCTCTGTTTCTCTGAGGCCGAGATCCATCATGGGAAGGTGCACTGGGAACAGCTGAGTATTGCCCTCCACTCTTGGAGGTCAAGTGTGCCACCCCTGGATGCTGCAGAAATTGTGGGAAGAGAGGTATGGGTAACCCCACCAGTTCTACTGGCTCTGACCCTGCAGCACTCAGCATCCTGAGCACCCTTCCACTGCACTGCGCCATTAATTTATATTAATTCAGCCTCTTTGATAAATAGTTCCCTAGATACATAATCTTTATATTAAATTTCTTAGTCTAGGCATTTAGCATTTCTATTTGTATACACATTTTTCTTTGTGTAACCCTGATTTTGACAAGGCATTGATGAAGTAGAACATCTGGCAACATGAAGCAGTCAAAGGGCTACTCATTCCAACTGAATTCTGACATTTCTAATCACAGTAATTACATTTCATTTTAGTTTTGTCTTATAGTATTCAGTAGGAGTTCTTATTGAGTGAAACTCAAGTCTATGTGAATAATGGGGTTTTTTTCTGTGATACTGGGAGAGGACATGCAAGAAGGCTGTTGCCATTCCAGCTTGTGCTGTGAAGAAATAAGAAATAATAATTAATCAGTATGAAATGGAGACAGGACTCTCCTTGGTGATTTCATTGGTTTGTGATCAGAGACCTTTGGCTGCACTGGACAGATTGAGCCAGAGTAGAACAAAGAGCATCAAGCCCAACACTAGAGGAGGATTTGAGCTCCAGGAGGAAAGCAGAGTCTCAGACCCTCTGGAAGACACATTTATGAAGAGATGGCCTGTACTGCAGGAAATGGCTGTGGGGCATAAAGGGACTTTTTTCTGGTTGTATTTTCATACTTCCTAAATTAAACTGTGCCTGTGTGCCTTTACAAGCATCTCTCTCTCCCTTCACTTGCTTATAAAAACTCAGACCAGCTCCAATATCTTGCTATTAATAGGAAACAGTAAGCATTTTTGAAGAAAAGAAACAAGAAAGACTTATTACCTGCAGGTAAAAGCTCAGAGGGAATAGGATATAAACAGCACAGAAGAAATCTTTAGAGAGTCTACCTGCTAGTGCTTGGCATGCTTTTACTCAGTGTCTGCAAAAGGAGATTTGGGGCAAAGCTGAAAACACTCAAGAGACAGAGCAGAGATTGCACATGTAACATCAGGGAACTCCTGTCAAAATTAGAAGAGTTTCTGAGGAAAAAGGAATGAGAATAGATAAATACTGTTTTGCAAAACAGCTACATCAGTTTAATTGTAGCCTTTCAAAACATCTAACCTCAAACAGACAAGGAGCCTCAGAGGTTTCATACTGATGATTTGAAAGTATGATAAGGTTGCAAACAATCTGTTCATTTTGGCTTAACTGTAGTCTTTTTTATCCTTAATTATTCACAATATTTTCTATGTGTTGCCACAGAAAAGAAGAGACTAGAGACTCCTAAAACGTGACTCTTGTATGACAGTGTACATATCAAAATGACCAGAAAGGGACAAGATGAGTCCCCAGCAAATTAGGAATGTGTATACACTATGCTTGTAAAATGATAGTATGCTTAATAACATTACATTTAAGCAATTGTTATTTCAGTCTTATGGAGCAAAGAGTGCAATCAAAGAGATTTAAATAGTGGACTTAATTGACACTGGTTGAAGAATATTCAGAACCCTTCAATAGTTGGTATTATCTCTCCCCTTATCCTACGTGATTGTTTTAATTCAAACTAGCTCCCTGCTTTGTGCATAGAATTACTGATGAAAATGTTTCTTTCTTCTGCAAATGATTAGCTAAATCATCCTCTTATTTACAAGCAACACTGTGTCCCTGTGCCCTAAATCTTGCTAGTTGGAAGAGTGGGAGGGGAAGCAATTTAATTAAGTTAACTTTATTGACACACTGGAGCTGTTGTTTAATAGCATGGCTCCTTGGAGTGCAGTGCAGGTAAATTGAATGAATGCCACAGAATATCACTTCCCTGCATTGAATATTTCAAACCTCTGCCAGGCAGTTTGGGATGAGCAGCCAATCAGGAAAAAGGTTTTCCCAGCCTTGCTGGTGTGGCTGGCATTTCCCGCTATGCTCCGAACGAGGTGCCGAGTGTTACCCATGCACTCTCCCGAGCATAGTGAGAGGGATAACTCTGGGACTGTGTGTTCTGCTCAGCTGCTGCATTTGGAAGGCAACTTCATGGCTTGGCTCTTCAGCCATGTATCCAAAAATGCCTTTTTATGAAGGAGGAAAACTAGCGTGTGAGTCTGAATGAAAGTGCTGTGAGTAAACGATTTAATATTAAAACCTCCATATACTCATTCTGCATGAGAAATCAGACTCTAGAAGGATAAGACATATTTTCTGGAGCTGTGCTTTTCATCAAATACTTGGGAATAAAAAGAAAAATTACAAAACTTCTCTGTTTAGCAGTTTTTTGATAAAACAAAAGCTGCAAAGGCTTCCACTGTTTATACAATTGCGCCTGGTACTATTTCAATTACTGTTTCTGTTGTTAAAATCTTTGTCCTAATGTCTTATTAGTATATAAAATGAGTGTAACTGCTCTACTGTAGCTGACTGGAACACACACCCTTTTCTGCACTGTTCTTCAACACTGCTCACTGAATGATAGAAGACAGTATCTCAGTCTGTTGTACCTGTCAATCACTCCTTTTAAAAGTCAAGCCAGATACATAGTTCTGCAAGGTAACAGCAACTTCCTACAGCTTTTAACCCTTAAAGAATTTGATTTTCCTTTATTAAGGCTGCGACCCAAAGACCCAGTTTTACAGTTTTTCCTGATGAAATAAACACTCAGCTAGTTTATGTTTCACTACGGAAAATAATAAGAGGTAGAAATTTAATTACAATTCATGCTTTTCTCATACTCATTTAATTCAATGTTCAAAAAGGTTTTTGTGTAATTTTTTTATTGTAATTATATTTTAATTTTTAATCTATAAACAGTTTTTTCTTTACATCAAATGCTGGTTTTAATTTTATATGATGGTGAGATGACAGAGCTGGGTTGTAGGGGAGGGGCACTGTTCTTTCTGGTGTGGACCAGAGCAATTTAGCGACACAGGCGAGTTTCAAGCATGTAAATCCTTCTTTAGGTCAGACTTGTGCACCTTCTAACAATCACATTTAAAGAGCTGCACTGATTTTTGCCCCTATGGCAGGTTGATGATGAGACTGACTATCCTTTAGAATGTCATTTCTCATGGCACACAGGCACTTTTGGGGGTGGATGGCCCTTGGGGCAATCATTTTCAGTTCCTCTCCTGACCTTTATGCCCTAATATGCCACAGACATCCTCAGAAGTGCTGCCAGGTTCTTTTAATATAGAAACCCAAGCTGTGGTGCAGCCTAGTGAAACTCTAGGCACTCAGAATCTGGCCCTTTGCTCTGAGCTCTGGCCCATGATGTAAGTCCAGAAGGTTAAACTGCTTTTAATTCAGTGTTAGATTAACATGGCTTTTGACTGGCACTGTATGTTTGTGTGTTTGCAGAAAATGACAATGTCTTGCATGAGTAACCCTGAGCAATTTACTGGCTGATATTCCTCAGTACTCTAATACTTTATTTTCATTAAACGTGTGCTTTGGCAGTCATTGCTTGAAGTCCATATTCCCTATTTGTGCAAAAAACTGGAGTTTCTATGCTAATGATTGTGTCTGAAATAAAAATATTCTGAAAACCTTATTGTGTGTCTAATAGAATGAGAAGAAAACTTATTTCCATGATTCCACCATACAGTTCCTTCCAAGTGCAACAGACAAATCACAGTGACTCACATGTGACTGTTTTCCTGTGTAAGAATGCATATTATATTTTTAGATTAAGTTCTTTAAAGGTGTTAAAATACAAATACATTATAAATGCCTTCATTTTAGTTTTACTTGATTACACACTATTAAATCAAGGTTTCTAATACTATTTATTTATTATGTTTAATTTTTACCTTATAATTATTTAATGTATGTGTATATTAGTACAAATATAAATAAATATCTGCTAATTTATGGTTCTGGGTGGGGAACAGAACTCATGCTGGATACTATTTTAGACTTCTATGTGTGTATTTTTCGTGGCAAAATTCAACTTAAGCATCTCCCACCCCTCTCCGCAACCTTCCACCTATCTCTGCCCCTTTCCTTCCCTTTGTGCTGGCATGGTTTTTTGTAGGACTGAACTCTGAACTGGGCTAGTAACCTTGGAAGGTTACCCATCTTCTTTCTTTTTCTGAAATTCTTTATAAGGCAGAGCATCTGGTTTGCAGTGTAGCCTCCAAATCATTGCTCCAGTGGAACTGAACAAGCATCCTGGGAAAGTGAGCTGACTCAGTTCAGGCAGGCCAGGGAAAAGTGCCCATCAAACCATCACTGGATTTTAAAACATGCAATTTGCTTGATGCTTTAGTCTGTAAAATCTACACACACTTAAGTAATAGTAATGGTGTTTTTTCTGAACTACAATTTTACTGAAAACTTTCACCAGTACAGAAACAACATTTAGGGTTACATTTAGTTTCTGAAATTTGAAGGTTTTTACAAGTTTGGAGATTTTTAATGCCAAAAACTAGGGAAAAGCTTATGTCAGCAAACTTATACCACAGATAAGGATCATTTGTTTATCTTAGAATTGGGTATAAGAAATTTATACCTTCTATACTTAAAAGAGTTTGCTAATTTACTGGCTGGTTTTGGGTTTGGTTGTTTTTTGTTTTTCCCGAGTACAGCATATATCAAGTGGATAGAAGTAACATACTGTAACTTTTTCTCCCCAGATACTAAAAGACGTATGTGGCTGGTCTTTCCCACACCTAAGGGACACTGAGGCAGAAGTTTTACAGCTGCAGAGGGATGGCACCTTCTATGCCCCAGCTGTTCTGCCTAAAGACGTTCCTGCTTTCCTCTGTCACAGCCACCCAGCAGCTGGCAGTGCTGCCCCTCTGGTTTTGCTAGTGGGGTGGCTTGTATGACTGCTCCTCAGCCTGAAACCTGCTAACTCAGCCAAGCCAGTTCAGATCCACAGTTCACACTGCTTAAAGTAATCTGGCTTGTTTTGCCTTGAGCATTTTAGAGAGCATTCATGTGAACCCCTCTGTTGGCACATCTGTGGGGCAGGGTGTGAAAAACAGCAAGAAGTAATGTTGTCACACCAGTGATAAGTTTGCTATTCTCTCAGTCTGAACCACTTTAAACACAAAAGAAGGTGATAGAAGAGGCTGCAGCTTGGCTGTGTCCAGCAGACTTGCATTCAGGCATGATGCTGAACATGCAGCAATAAGTAAACACATATGCAAATATTTTTGTTCACACTGATATTTAAACATTCATTCACGGTTTCCTCTCTTCTTAAGACTAGAGCTGGCTTATGCCTTCATTTTGAGGTTGGTTTTCCTTACTTCACATTAAATGATTGTTCATTTATTTAAGAAAGAACGGATCAATGATGATGAGTCAAACCGTTGCTACACAGGAGGCAAAACTTTGATTTAGACTACAACTTCATCTCTAAGTCAATCAGTTAGGAACATAAAAGTTGATTAGGAGGTGCTCTCAGCAGCTCATGAAGCTTAACCTGGCAGCAGACAGCTAATGCTCCATAATCCCAGCTATGGAAAGGCCTAAGGAGTTTGAAGAGTTCAGTTTGGTAATTTACTAGGAAATCCCTGATCATTCCTTCAGAAGAAAAATTAAGTATATGGAGAAGATAACATGGCCTGGACACCTCAAGAGGAGCCCAGATGCTGAACAGGATTAATTAGTTTCTTTGACCTCAGTCACAAGACTGTTGTTGCAGTATCTAAGTGGATTGTCTGCCTTATTGTGTATTGCCATGGAAGGATGGCAGTACCAGAGTCACAAGAAGATCCATCCTCTGCTGCAAGGTATAGCATCAACAAAATTGCTGTTTAAATTCTCTACAAGTAGATTACAGTAATGTAGAATTAACAGGAGAAGCAGGAGAAGAAATGTAGTGTCTCAGCTTGGAAGTAACATATGATAATTAATTAAACCCACTGGGGTTTTAATCTTGATCTTTGATCTTAAATAAGATAGGTTAAATAAAATCATTGAGAGAAACCTTATTCCCTTGCATTGTAGCATTTCAAAAACCCTCCGCAGGAGAGAGGAAAACATCACAGGAAACCTTGTTATTAAAAAATCCAGGAAGTCTGAAGGGAACCCTGTAGTACACTAGCAGTGGAGGTATTCTGATTCAAGAAACTACTTCAAAAGCACATCTGTCAAGTCAGACATGGTATTTTAAAGACTTTTATTGAAGCACAAAAGGCCGGCAATAACCAATATCATAATTTCTGCCAGAGAATAGGAATTAAATAGTCATTTCAGTATTTTATTTTATGATTATCATTAACTGTCTTCTGCACCCAGGTTATTAGATATCCCTTAGCAGTCATCTGCATCCACAGAATCACAGAATCAATTAGGTTGGAAAAGACCTCTGAGATCATTGAGTTCAATCTTTGGCTGAACACCACCATGTCAACTAGGCCAAGGCACTGAGTTCTGCATCCAGTCTTTCCTTAAGCACTTTCAGGGACACTGACTTCACCACCTCCCTAGGCAGCACATTCCAATCTTTAACCACCCTCTCTGTGAAGAAAGGTTAATTGGACACAAAGAGAGCTGCTGGGTTGTTCTTAAAACCTGTCCTATTCCTTGGCCTTGAGGAGAGGCTGAGAGAATGAGTTTGGGGAAGAAAGGCATATTCAGAGGGCCTAATTTACATGTAAATTCCTGTGTCAGATGTTACCTAAAGTTTTAAAGTCAATTAAGAATAAAGAATTAGATGCAGAAGCTAGTGTTCTTACATAGGCCCTGTGACAATGGCTGGTAGCTGGTACACAAAGAACAATATCTAAACGCAAACATCACTCAGCTACCTTCCTCTTGGACTGGTTTATTAATGGAAGACATGGGAAATGTAGGTATATCAGTGGTGCCACTTTAGCACAGCAAATTCACAGCTTTATTTGTGTTCTACATTACCAGTCACAGACTGTCATGGTGCTCTGACTGAAAACACAAAGTAACTTATTAATCTGTGTGTGCTAATAAATTTTCTGTGCTGCAGAATAGTAATATAATCTGGAATAACTCTGCTTTCATAATGTGTATAATTTCTACTTTAAGTAACTACTCGTCTTTTAGGAATAACTCTTGATATTTTTAAAGATACAGATTATAACTGATATTTGGGAGTTGTAATTACTTATTGAAAAAAAAAGAATCCACTGAAATACCTAGCCATAAGTACTTTATACATTACCACGTGCAGTGGATACAATCACCATAATTCTAGTTAAGTTAGATGTTGCCTACATACTGGTCTATTTAATGAGTTTTACATTTAAGAATAATCAAAAAGAAAAATCTAATGTTCTATCTCTAGATTTTTTGCTTTTTATTTCAGATTCCACTCTATGGCTCCATTGTGGCAGAAAAGAGATGCTTTTATGCCTGTGATATAATTGTATCTAAAGCCCCAGGCCTTGCCCAGTAGAACTAGTTCTGATGAGTAGCTTCAATAATTTAAAAGCAAATCTAGCCTTGGCAGAGGAGGGGGAAAACACTTTTTGTGATGTTTGACCCCACATAAGCATCCATCAGTCTGGAAGAGTTTTAGGGATGTACAAAACCCACTGTTTACCATGGAGCTGCAGTTGGCTGGAATAGTTCTGTAGTTTACAGGACAATCAAAAGAATGGTGGCCCTTTCCTTCTGGGGCACCTGCTGAACAGACATTATTGTAGACTGTGTTTAGATCATATTTAATTATAATATAATAGAATATGCTGAGGTGAATGGTACCAAGATCATCAAGTCCCACTCCTGGCCCTACACAGGACTCCCTAGGAATCCCACCATATATGGCTCTTGCATGACAAAGATTTTTCCCTGCATGAAGTACTGGAAAATATAAAAGCTTATGCTTTTCATCCTTGTGTATATGCTCCATCAAAAGGAACAGCATAAACAGGAGTCTGGATGGGATTAAAAGGAGAAGCAGGGAGTTACTGGCAGTGCTATGTAGAAGTAGCATAGCAGAAACTATGGGAAGAGAGAAGATGAACAGGAGGGAGGGCAACTATATGAGTAGCAAAGAGGAGAAAAGAGATCAACAGACTCGGGCAAGGGAATCATGCAATGATAGAAGGGCCAGAAAACTGCTAATGGAAAAATGAGAACAGAGAAGAAAGAGAGATGGCACATTTTGTGATTTAATGTAAGGCCTAATGTGCCAGGTACTCAGAAGAATTTTTAATCTAAATAAGGCAACTGAGTCATCTTCTTAACCTGAATTCTCTAAGCATTCCCTTATGACCAGATGAATGTATGTGTCATCTCATAATGTGATTATGACAGAAGATGCAAGCAAAGCAGGTTTGAATCCCATATCTGTAGCAGATAGGGACAGCTCTTAGGAAAGTTGGGAACAGATGGAAAGTCAGTGAACGCACCCAACTTTTAAAGCAGAATGCTTGAGAAAGCTGTTTTTTGTTTGAAATACTGCTTAAAGATCAGCACCTGCACACACACACAATCACACACACACACACAGAGCCCCTTTCACTTTCCCACTCAAAGAGGGAGAATTGATAGCTTAGTCCTTTGGGTTTAGTCACATTTCAGCTCAAGCAGCTATGCACATCTCGATCCTGTAATAATTTTTTTTAGCCATAAAGGATACTTTGCCTACTCACCTTATAAGCAGCTGGGTACAGCACAGATATTATTCAGTCAATTTTTCTGCAGAGAAAAGAATAATAAATTCCTGACAATGAGCAAAAAGTACTTAAGGCAACATCCATTTACTTGCGTTCATTTAGCGTGGCTTTATAAGACACTGTACAATATTGTGGCTTGTTGCTCCTCAGTAATGTTTCATATATTTTTTATGTTGTAGTGGTGAATTTGATTTCTCTGTCTGCTACCCTCCCCCTGCACCCATGTGTGACATTTAGCTGCATTGCTTTGGCCAAAATTACCAAAGTAATTTCTGTAATACAGTCCTTAATGGCACTCTCAGATTTAAGGTGAGATTGTTTCTAAAAATACTTTTATATAACTTGAAGAAGAAAATGTTATAGAAATTGATATTTTGACTATGTTTCCTACAGGTTTCCTTACTTTAATGTCTACATATTGCACTGTTTGCTTTTCATGCAAGAAATACTGTGAGAAGTATAGGCACACATTAGTTCAAGGCATTTTATTCATCAGCTATGTGTGGAAACACAGGATACTGAGAGAGCCATGAGCAGGCAAAGAGATTATTTAAAGTGATACTGCCAAATTCTCAAGTGCCACTTCAGTATGTTAGTGGATTAGTGTTTAATCATTACTTTAAAATGTGTTGCAGATTCCAAAGTGGTCTGCTTTACAAGGGGAGCATTTTGAAAAACTGGAAATGTGAGGGCTAGATAAGAGCACTGCCTAGATGCTGTACAGGTTGTAGCACAATTCAGAACCTGAAATGAGAGCTGGTTCCCTCCCTCCCAATAAGGTTTGTGTGCCTGTGTTGATATAACAATATGTAGTCAACTATAATGTCTGGGAAACTAAAGTAACAAATTAATGACTTTTGTGATTCGAAAGTCCATTGATCTTTCTTCCTGCCCAAGATGGGATGGAAATGTAAGCTATTATCAATGTAACATTTACTGGAAAAAAAAGCAACGCTAGGGGAAGTTAAAATTAGAGCTGTCTTCAGTTCCTTTAATATTAAAATATAGATGATGAATCACAGTCAATGTAGATAAACCACTTACCTTCATAATGCTGATGTAGGATGGGAGCAAAAGCTCTCCATTCAAATATCCTGCTGGATGCCTGTATCCTATCCGACAGGCAGTAATCAGGGCAAAGCACTACTGAAATTAATTCCTATAATACTGAGGGGTTTAATGAAAAATCCTGATGACAAATTGTCTTTGTTGTTCTGTTCACCGTTTTCTCTCTTGTATCCTAGGTTAATTACAGGGCATTTTAAGAGAAGCTTTTTGAGTATACTATACATGTAGAAGGAAAAGTAAAATGCTGTCAGTTTCTGGAACTTTCCCAGACTCTCACAAACACATATGAATTGAATTCTAATAGTATTTTAATCTGAGGGTTCATAGTTTATATTTTTACTGTCAAACACTAATTTAGCTTCTCTTAGCATAACAGGTGGGAGCAAAAAACCAGTATTCTCCCTCTTGCTTGTCTTTTGTAAATAAAATGAAAGAAGCAGTAATTGCACATCTCACAACCCCATTTAGGACTAAAAACCACAATTACAGAATGTTTAAATTAGGCACTGCTGTGAGTTGCAAAGCAGGCAAGACAAGGTTGCTGAAAAGTGAAACAGATGTTGATAGGCAGCAAGCAAATTCATGGGATGCTAAGTTGGGAGGGTTCTTTGAAATCTCTCTTGATTTTATTTTACAGCCATATTGTCAGACTTATTCATGGATCATTATGTACCAATTAGTATTTAAAATTATAAATAATCTAAATTATTTATAGGCAATCATCATTAAGCATCTCTACTCCATTACTTTTCATTTCACCTTAGTGAATGAAGACAATTAAGTGACTATGACTCCTTGTAAAAGTTCAGTTGCATGTAAATCAACTCTGATAGATAAAAAATTTTCATTCAAATTTTTTTACACTGTTTTTTTGAGAATCTTTTGTCTGAAATGAACAAATACTTTGAGCAAAAACTCAAAGTTTTCAGAATGATAGCAGCAAATGAAAATAGAGGGTTCAACAGCTCAATCTGGGAACTATTCAGCAGGTTCCCATGGGAGACTGTATGGAAGGGGAAGGGGAAGGAAAAAGAGGAAGGGGAAAGAAATCATGAGAGGATGCTATTCTCTGAGGACAACATTCCCAGACCTGGGCTCAGCCCAGCCCACAGCCCGTGAGCCACACAGGCACAACAGACAGGTAGGAAGCTCCATCTTCTCTCCAGCACAAAAGGCAGAGGAGGCCAAAGAGGGCTACTCAGGAGCAGAGCATTGTCGGTCATGCAGGCAGGGAATTAGGGAAGTCAGAACTCATCTGGATTTGAAATTGGTGAGGAATGGAAATGGCAACAAGAAGAATTTCTAGAAGTAGAATCAAAAGAAGGTCTGTGGAAGATGAGGGACTATGAAGCAAGATAGCAGACTTGAAGCACACAGAAAAGGCTGAGCAACTCAGCATCTTCTCCTTGGTCTTTCATGGCCAGTTCTGTCCCCATACATGCCAGGCAGAATCTGGGAATATCTCATTAGTGACCAAGTAAGCAATCTGGACACACACACAAGTCCATGGGACAAGACAGAATGTATCCAAGTATGTGGATAGAAGGAGCTGAGGTCATTGCTTTGTATCTTCTTCAAAAGGTCCCTAGGAATCAGGAGAGTATCCTGAAGGCTGGCAAGTGTTACATGTACATGGGCATGAAGGCAGATCTGGGGAACTATTTGCTGATAGAGCTCCCTTCAGTTTCCACAAGGATTTAGGAGGAAACCATCAGATTGTGAAAACCATGTGCAGTTACAAGGAGGACAAGAAGGTGATTTGGAACAGCATGGATTCACAAACCACAAATTGTGGCTGAATAGTCTGAGTGGTTGCTCTGAGGAGATGTCTGGCTTGATGGATGAAAGAAGAGATTGTTTATCTTGGTTTCTACAAGGTCTGTTACATGGTATCCCTACAGCCAAATTGGTGAGGCATAGACTTGAGCAGTGGACTAAAAGGTGAATGCACTATTGGCCATACCATGAGGCTTCAAGAGTTGTGATCAGCTGTAAAAAGTCCAACTGATGAGTGATTTCTAGTATCTTCTTTCAGGAACCAGCACTAGTGTGGACATTCATTCATGCCTTCACTGCATATGTATCCAGTGGGATAAAATAAAGCCCTCAGCAAGTCCACAGATGACACCTGATTATGGGAGCAATTAATGTGCAGGGCTATCATTCAGAGCATTCTCAACAAGCTGGAGTATAAATCTGGCAGAAACTTTTTCAAGTTCAGCACAGGCCAATGCAAATTCCTGATCTATGCAGCAGGACAGGCTGGGCACCAATTGGCTCCAGAGCAGCACTGCATAAAAAGTCCTGGGTGTCCCAGTAGACAAAAAAACTCCAATGTGTGTCAGCAGTGCATCCTGAAGGTCAACACCATCGTGGGCTGTACTAGCAAGAGCGTAGCCAGCAAGCTGAGAAAAGTGATTCTTTGCCCTCTCCTTGACCTAGTAAGACTACCTGGAGGACTGTTCTGTTTTGGATTCCCTTGTACAAGATGGACATTGACATAGTGTAACAAGTCCCTTGGAGCACCAGGTGGCCAGAGCACACGACATACATGGAGAAGCTGTCAGAAAAAGGGTTCTTTCTGGCTGAAGGTGAGAATAAAGAAGGAATCTGATTGTTTTCACCAATTTATTAGCAATGTACAGATGAGATGAAGTCAAACACTTCTAGGTAGTGCAATACAATAGGACTAGAGACAGCAGCCCCAAGTCACAACATATGAAATTTTGTCTAAATATCAGAAAAAATCTTGCCTTTCTTGTGTGTGTATGTGTGTGTATATATGTGTATGAAATACTGGCACAGGTATCAAGAGACTCTGTGGCGTTTCCATTCTTGGAGATTGGACAAAGCTCTCTGTGCAAGCTCCTGAGCAACCTCTGAACTCGGATGTAACTTCAAAGCTAATTGTGTTTGGGTAGGCTCAGATGAGCCCCAAAGACATCTTCCAATCTGCTACTTCCAATAGAATTTGGTTTTGCTTACTTAAATGCTGCTTAAATGGCTGCTTTAATGATTTAAACAATATTCCTGGAATACTTTCTATTTTGAAGAAAAAGAACAGTGAAAATACAGATCATTATTATTACAGAAATGTATGTAATTACTGCTAAGAAATATTGTAGGAGTGATCATGTAAACCAGGATGCCAGGATAGATTGTGGGTTTTTTAATAACAGAACAAAAAGTGTCGGTTATCCCAACCTAATTATTGTTCCTCACACAGATACCATCCCTTACCATTAATTATCTTACTTATCTATAGATCCTTGTTTATATGTTTTTACTTCAGGCGAGTCCCTTGGGGCTTAGAAGATAAGGTATATTTTCTTTGAGACCTTATAATCTCTCTTCCATTTAATTTTCCTAATAATTCATAATATTCTTTTTACATTAGGCTGGTGTTTTGATAGAATGGTACATGGTTTCACCAGTTGCAGTAGCCAGATTTCAGATTTGTAGCAGCTCACTTACAGCTCATCACTGGGTATGTATAGTTAGGACTCTTTTTTTTCTTTTTGTTCCACATTGATCATTTATCAGCATTATTCTTGGTCCATACTTTTATCACCAAACAAAAAGAATTGAGATTATTCTGCAATTTTTCAGACATCTTTGGCTTTTGCCACATTAAATAATCTAGTATGATTTAATCTCACCTCACTGTTCAGCCTTAAACAAATTGTCAAGGACTATGCTGAACAGTGCATTTCCCTACACTAGAAATCTCTCTGAATTGTGAAGAGTGACCATTTAATTTTCTACTCTATGTTTCCTACTGTCTAACCAGTAAAGGGGTTGTGCCCTGAAAAGAAAGTTTCAGCCTGGGGATCTCCAAAGTCTATTCCATAGTGTTCTTTACACCTATATAAGGAATTCTTTTCACTTTTCTGAGTTAGAGTCTGATCTTATTTGGGTTCCCCTTTCATATCCAAGTTATTATCAGCCCTACAGACATTCGGCAGACTTCCTGTTTTGGAAGTGCTTAAAAAATATTTTATTATTAGTTTTATGCCTTTGGAAACTAGCTCTTCAAAGTAATTTTTTGGCTGGACTTTCTAAATTTAACTTTCCAGAGTTTATATTCTTTTGTATTTTTTCTGGTTGGGAAACTTCCACTTTCAGAAGAGCTTCTAATAATCACCATTACTGTGCTGTGTATTGAAATGGTGTAGAAAAAATGAGAACACTTGGGAGTTTCTCTTTCCACATTTCCTGCCTTTCCCTCCAAAATGACCTGACATTAACTGAAAGAGGGTAGATTTAGCTCAGCTATAAGAAAAAATTCTCTACTGTCAGCGTGGTGAGGCACTGGAACAGGTTGCCCAGAGACGTTGTGGATGCCCCATCTATGGATGTGTTTAACAAATTGGATCAAGCTCTGAGCAACCTGGTGTAGTGAAAGGTGGTCCAGCCCATGGCAGGAGGTTTGAACCAGATCGTCTTTAAGGCCCTTCCAACCCATTCTATGATTCTATGATTTTATGTAGTTAAAGTTATTAATTTTTTTACTGCTCTTTTTTTTAATTGCTTCCTCTCTCTTTAGTGCCTCCTCAGAAAAGGCCCTAAAACATGCAGGGAATGCTCATAAAATTCAAGCCGTGGGAAAAAAAGAAAAAGAGAAAACATTTGCAAAAATAAGTAGAAAAAAGAGCAGAATGAAGAAAGAACAAGTTGGGAAAACTTACACAGATAAATAAAAAAGTGATCATAACAAAATAATCCCTTCTGAAATGCTAACAATTTCAGTGCTGGTTGCTCTGTAGTTTAGTGAGATGAGTCCTAGAAATATTCTGAAACTATGAAATTGTGTTTTCTGAAAATTATACCCACATATAGATAGAAGTGTATATATGGATATATGCATGTATGTATGCATGTTCTGCCCCAGAAGTGAGGAAGACTGAGACAGCAAGGTTTCCATCTGCATTGGTGGGATTTGACTAGCAAGCAGAACCCCCAAACTAGAGGCAAATCTCATCCTTGAGTGCCTGTGAGGCTTCATCAGCAGATTCCAAGCAGTGGGATCTGTCTCCTGCAAACAGGTGTGCACAGATGTGATTCCTGGCTATATTCTGCCCAGCACTGCACGCTTGCAGAAGAAGGCAAGGATGGTACCAGATTATGTCAGTGCCTTTGTAGGACTGAGTCCTGCAAGCTTTTCTTCATGAGCCACTCCAGGAGAGTTGTTGATTTCTCCCTTAGGCAGCTGCTCTGCACGAAAATGATGGGTCTGTTTAGAGTCAACTCTAAAGTAAGCCTTCCAGTAATGTATTGACAACTTTAACATTTCTCCAGATTTGCAGAGAGAAGATATCTTACCTTTTGGAACTGAGCAATTATCAAACTTTAGAAAAGCACCTACCACCCCTTAAAGGGGACTAACACAAAAATGAATATAATTATATGTATAAATAACATATCCATTCCTACTCTAGAGTTCTGCTGGATCCTGAGTTCTTATTTGAAAGGCCAAGTTGTAGATGCAGTTGTAAGCTTTTTTTTTTTTTTAACTAGGCTTAACAATGAGACTTTTAATTTATATCTCTGAGAATAGATCTAAGTCCTCCAAATGACTGAAATCAAGGTGAATGACAGCACTGGTTGGTTCTGTCTTGCACTTCTTGAGAACCCACAGCACAGGACAATAAGCAGCTGGGAGCCATCAGCACCTGGGCTGCGATCACCCCATAAACCACATGTTTTGTTGCATGTAGCAGCATTGACTTTGTTTCCCAGTTGAGTTAAAGATGTAAAATTTAACCTGTAAAGCCTCCTGGGGTTTAAGCTGTAGCAATGTGAAGGCCTCTGCAAGGTTAGCAACTTTTTTGCACTGAGCACTGGAGAAACCCTTATTTCAGGCAGATACGATCCCTACCCTGAAGCACTCATTATCTCTGAGGTGTTTTGCACATCACTAAAGGCCTTCATGTATCCTGAATAAAAGCTCTCTGATCATTCACTCTTTCTGATTTCCCTGTCTCCTCATCAATGAATGCTTGCAGGTGTAGTGCTCTCCTTTACCCCTATGAAGGGAGACAATTCCTTCAGGAGCCAAAGCAAGGTGGTTCACAGGCAGGAAAGAAAAGGCTCAGAGTAAGAAGAAGTGACATACAAAGACCCGACTAAGTTTGAGAATAGTTACCTATTCTCAGTCTAGATAGAGTGGCAATATATGAGAAATAAGAAGACTGCAACAGTGGAGAAAAGAAACATTGAAAAAAACCTCATCAGAGTTAGATGACACAGAAAAGTGACTGAAACAGGAAGGAGACTATACCAGGAGACACAACACAGTATACAGGAAAACATGGTGATGGAAATTAGAAAATAAAATGAAAAAAAAAAAATGTTCAGGAGACAAATTTAGGTTTTGTATTTTTTTAAAAAACATTTCAGTGGAAAATGTACACATAGAATGGTACATATAGAAACCATTTTTATGCCATAATGCTGTAATGCTATAGACTATAAATAAGCTGTGCTAATAGTAACTCTGTGAGGTAGGACTAGGCTATTATTTTATGTTATTGGAGCTAAGCACTGAAAAACAAAGTGAATCTCAAGAGGGCACAGTGGAAATCTGCAGGTGTAGAATGGGTCTGAATTTGCTGGGCATCACTGAATTATTTCTTCCTTAGAAAAGTTTCATATATTAAAAATATATAATGGAATTAAAATATTTGATTTGATATAAAAAGTCATTATGGTGTAGCAACATATGATTTTTATTTTGAACAAAATTATTGCTCTTTTTTCCTGTTGTTGCTACTCTACTGGGCAACAACAGTATTTTCAAATGCCCTGATACAGTATAATCTGTCAGAAAAGCTGCAGCAAATATACCTCCATAAGGATTTAATAACTTCAGCTTGAAACACCAATATTTACTGAAATGTGTTATCACCAATATTGATGCAACACATGGTCCAATGGTCCTGTAAAAGGAACAACTGCCAATACACATTTCAAAGCTGTTGCTGATTTTACATCTATAATTTACTCTACAGCTCTCTACAGTAGTTTCCTGATTAAACTAGTCATGCTCTACCCTGACACACTGATAACTCTTAGGTTGCACTAGCATATTGAAATATCTCACAGTAGCTTTTTACATCAAAAATTTCACTGCAATTTCACTTTCATAAGGAATTTGAAGAGCACAATATGGACAGCATGTTAAAAAATCTTCTTAATCATTAGAGATGAACTATTTGCTTTTTTGAGCATAATTTTATCCTGATGACTCTGGAGATGGAATGAAGATTGACAGAAGGTAGATTTCATATGAGGTCAAGGCCCCTGACTCTCAAGAAGCATTATAAAACCAGTGAACATAAGTTTTGCTGAATCTTCTGAGAATGCAGAAGAAGCATTGAGTTTTTAGCTTTCAGCAGCAACCTGGACTGTCTGAGAGCACAAGCAAAGCAGAAATTGTCTAAGGTGACAGGCTCCTGGAAAGACAAAGTGCACATCCCTTAACATCTGTCCACCCTAATTTTGTCCATATTAGGACAGGGAAAAACAGGTTGTCTGAAAGAGCTGCTGCCCCTAAAGTAGGAGTGGAAACTACTGGTAGAATGCCCAGTGCCAGCAGCTGTGATAGCTGACTGTTATCAGTCCCTGGAGGCAGCCAGATTAACAGCATGAATCCTCTAGATCTCTCCATTGCAATTCCCCCTTCTCTGTGGCAGGCAGAGGTGGCCCTGTCCCATCTGTTATTTTAGGAGGATTGACTGTCAGTTTTGTCTGAGCTGTTGAAAAGTCTTGTGCTGGCTCTAGAATAAAAGGCATTTCAAATGGTTATAGTGAAGAATATTTTAAATGAGGAATAATCATGGCATTACTTACATTTAGAAATTCAGGGAGTGCCCTTGGTCTTAATGTAGCATGCTACTCATTCCAAAATGCAGATGACTTTATCAATGTTGGATTCTCCATCTCTGACTATCTCAGTTTCTTCTTTTTCTACCCAAAATTCTTTGTAAATTCAGCTGTGTAATAATACAAACAATTTTCATTCATTCGTTCATTCTTTCATTCAGGAAGGATGGAAGGATGGAAGAATGGATGGATGGATGGATGGATGGATGGATGGATGGATGGATGGATGGATGGATGGATGGATGGATGGATGGTCTGCCATCACTGTCTGCTTTTGAGATTTGAATCCCAAAGGTTCAGTTTTGACTTTAAAACTTCCCTTGTGTTTGGAAGATTTTGGTAATTTCCATACCTTCTACCAAAGGAATTTCCAGACATTACCAATTTGGTAGCTAAAGTAGAAATTGTACGTGGAACTTCCCAAGTTTCTTCCACAACTGTCTGATTAATTTTTGTGCCCTGGAGCTTTGTTCCTTCAAACGGACCCTCAGACCTCAGGAGATGGAAGTGAACCATGTGTTAGATTTCCAAATTGTTCTCTTGGTCCATTCTGGGCTTGTGCTATTCTCCCATGTTGCAGCCAGTGTTTCTCATAATGGCAGAATTTTTGAACACAACTGCTTCTCCAGTTTCACAAATCAAGATAGATTTTTATTTAATTAATTAATACTTTTTACAACTGTTCATAAATGTCATAGAGAACATATTACTGTATATTATAAAACCCCCTTCTGCCATCTCTGTGAAGTCAAGGATTGTATTATAAGGCTCATGAGGATCACTTTTCTCACTCCTTATTTCATTCTCCTTATGGCTGCTTCCTCTTTGGTATACTACTGCTCTAGGAGAGAGGAGGAACTTCCTGTGAGTTTTGCTCAGGCTCAGTCTAGGGCTGCACTCTAGCCAGCTCACAGGCTTCCTTGTTCTTCCTATTTCTGACATAATTCTGGTTGTTTGTTGGTTGCTTTTTTTTTTTTTTTCCCAGATGCAACTTATTCCAAGAATAAGCAAGCTCTGATGTTTGTATGCACAGATCCTTGCCCTTCTTTGTGAAAACCCTTTGAGCACTCTGGCTAGAGGCTTACTTCAGCTTTTTAGTTGGACCATGGCTCCCGTTATTTCAGTTATCAAGGAGCTTGATTGGTTTTTATATTATTCCCCAGTAAAGGTTGGATACTTGCTTCCAGTTTTCAATGAACTATGAGAAAGCCACTCCAAAAAAAAGTACTTCTTTGGGATTTTAAAGAAGAAAATGGTAGGTGATTTTAAATTATTTTTAGATCTGAGATTAGTAGATCTGAGTTGTTTGGACTTTATGCAAAAAACAGTAATTTCTTCTTTGTACCAGACAACTAGCAACTCCTCTTACACCCACTGGTATATTTAATCACTTTTTTGCAAATCAGCACAAAGCAAACTTCCCAAGGGCAGATTTATGAAATGGCACACTCCCCATGCATATGAAAAATGACTTGCTACCTTCCCTGTAATAACCAAACAGAGAGTGAAAGGCTGTTTGAAAACCCAGGGCTCACCCAGAGCTGTGGAGTGTTGCTTTGCCAGCATGCAGAAGAATTAGCTCAAGGCTGTTAGAGATAATCCTTTCCCTGCTAGTAAAGTCATCCCAAGCCAGTGACCCTTTAAAAATAGGAAGGAATATTTGCCAGCTCTGGTCTTCTCTGACCCTGCTGGAAGAGACATTCATGTCTCAAGACACCCTATGCACCCTTCTTTGTTTTCTACAGATAATCTACTGGTTTCACTCTGGTTCCTCTTGTCTCTCCACTTCACCAGGCTGGCTGGGTGGTGAGACACTGCAAAATTATGTTAACCAAGACCTAAGGGCAGACATCCTGAGACTGAGAGCAAAAGGGTATAAATAAAGCAATGGCAAATTTGCTTCCAGAGTATGCTTAACCATTACTCCACTTCCAAGTATCCCATGAGGGATTTCTTTTGCACTGCTCTGCAGTGAGAGCAGAAGATGGTTGATTCATAGTCAGTTTTCTGACTATAGTGGTGAGCTCACTTCTGCATGGCTTCCATCCCTATATGCCTTGTATTCCTTTGGGACTCTGCTTCTGGATGCACAGGTAAATGCTGATCATGTCCTGTCTTGAGAGGGACACCTCAGACACTTAAAAGATTACTTCCATGTAAGCCTGGCAGGGAACTGTTAGCAAAATACTGCTGATTTTGCCTCCTGAGATTAGAAGTGTTGTGCACCAAGAGTGCACATTCTCATTTTGTCCTTTGGCAGTCTGCTGACAAGCTGCCCCTGCCTGTGAGATCCTTTAATTCTCATCATGCTCCACTGAGGTTATTTATACAATCATTACACCTCTATTATGAGATATCAGTTGTGTGTTTGTGTGTGTGTTCTGCAAGGTTCATGATCACTGTTACCTTAATGACATTCTACACACTTCACACTTTAATAACATGGATATCTGATGCTGTAAAATTCATATGGTATGAGTGTTAATGCAACTTGTACCCAGTGCTTCAGATAGTGTCCTTTTGGAAGATCAGCTCCCCTCTGCTTTGCTGTATGTCTAGGTAGAAAGTGCATTTTCTTCTGATCTAACTGCATGAGAATTCCAGGCAAAGAATATCACTTAGAACTATACCATAATTCCATTAAAAAAAAAAAAAATCCTGGTTTTATCTTATCTTGGATGTACAGTGCTCCTGGTTCCCTGCAGATACAGGTTCCCTTGATAAAGAAACCCAGACACTGATTTTGAAGATAGAGTTAATTTTGGACTTTATTGAGGCAATAGACCTTGGTTTTGGCTGCCTTCAGAGGACAGAATTTCAGTGAAGCAGAGCTGATGTTGTAATCTTGGATGATGATGGCATTTGTGATTGCTCAGTGAGCCTTCCAAGGGATCAGCCTACTGCTCTGGGTTTGGACACAATTATTTTCATTCTGACAAAATTCCTTGTGGTGTGGAAGGAGATCACAATTATAGCTGGGGTAGATTTAAATCTTTCCTAGCCATAAGATGTTTTATTGTTTGCATCATGTCCTGCATTTTCAAACTTTTCAAAGTCAGTGGAGTAAAAGGTCTGATTTTCTTTTCAGAATGGTGTATGAGGTCAGCTGTCCAGAAATATTTTTCTCTTTGTAGTACTTGTAGGAAAATAGGTAAATGTGTAATTTTTTTTAATTGTACTAAAACAGACATCATAATGAGATTATAATTTTAGAAAACAACTGGCTATGAATTAAAGACTTCTCTCTTCCCTTCCCTAATTCATTTTTAAAAACCCAACTTGGCTCTTTTTTCCCCTGAAATGTTACCTGTCTCTCTTTATCTGTACAAGATAGCTGTATACCAAAATTATTCAATTAAGTGAATTATGTGATTCAAATGGTGTATATCCCCTTCCTCCCTCCCACTAATAAGGAAAAGAATTCTATGTTTAGGGGATTATACCACTAGAATAATGAGTTTAATGTGAAGCTCAAAGGATTGGCATTGACAGTTTTATCAAACAAGAATAAAATTTGAATGGTAAAGTACATGCAACCTAGAGAAATGAGACAGAAGGCAGAAACCAAGGAGCAGGTTTTTTCCACTGCTAGTGTTTTTGTAGTTAGTAGCCACAAAAGCATCTTTCTGAGATGTTTTGCTTGGTGTGGTGGGCTGACCAAAGCAGGAGAGAGGTAGTAGGATCAAAAGTTTTCTCAGGCTTCCCAGCGACATATACTTTCTGATGAACAGGGCTCCTAACCACTCAACAGAGCTACATGCTTTATGCCTCACTCACCACAGCTTTCTGTTGCAATCTTTGGTTTATTCACCTCTAGTGAACTTGATTGTGCTTTCATTTTTTGGAGAATGAAATTTTTAGTGCTTATCTATTTGAAAGCAAGCTCTTGTAACTCATGGTATGGAGTCAATTGAACAGGGGCTTTTAGAACAGAGTATTGACTACTCTTTTTTCAAAGATTAGATTTCCAAATTTTGGACAGCTTTTTATGCCTTTCTTTCTCAAATTTTTTTTAAACTAGTGCATGGTGCTACCTCATTTGCAGAGTTTGATCCAGAAGAATCGAAGCACATGCTTAAGGAAAAGAATGGCATGAGGTTCATGAACCCCATAATTAGTTACCCTTCCTAGCTCTAAGCAGTAATTAAATCTGTCACTTCTGCTCTGCTGATTCATTTATTTAGCTATTTAATTGCTCAGCTCAATACGTCTTTATCTCCGGAACTGCAACATTTTATTCAGGCTAAGGAATAGCATAACCCATTATTATTTTTTTGTCCAAGGGCAGGGACACATAAAAGAAAAGAACACTAATACTAGATGATGTGGTGGTGCTGTCAGTTTTCACTTATCAAATAAAACAGTATTTAAGGGAAAACTTCAACCAGTGCTTGAGGATAGCTTTCGGTACACAGGTTTCCTTCTCCAGGAAATTATGTCAAATGAAAGGACCCAATGTATCTGATTCAGGTTTCTGTTTCCATAATGAGTTAACTTAAAGCACTTCCAGGTAATATATAATTCTCCATAATTCTCCATAAAGTGAGTGCTGTGTTGGTAGAATATTTTATGACATTTTAAAATTGCAAATATACATTAAATTGTTTATAAACCAAATAGTATCTTTGCTGTGTACATTTCAGTTTTAGGACATTGCTCAGTCAGGGAGATTTCTGTCATCTGTCTCTTAGATTTATCATCAATGGAGCATTTTGATCTGAAAAGCAAATGGCATTTGGAATACTTTCACACTTGCAAAGACAACCCTTCTGAATACCCCTTTGTGAGGCATATCCATACATGCAGTTTTTCTTATGTTACATTTTCATCAGTCCTTAAGGGAGATTGCAAGATTCCTCTACCATTTCTATCCATAGGTTGGAAAAGCTGGTGTAGGAAAGCAGCATGTAAAATTAAGAGGAGCAGATCAAGACAGATCAATACAGAGTCTTTTGGTGAAAGGAGATTTTTTTTTAATTTTTATTTTTATAACTTTTTTTTCTCCTTTTTGAACTAAGGAATGACACACACAAAAATTAAAGATAAAACACTCGCCCAGAGTTCAGAGACAAGGATATTTTCTGTCACTTCTAGCATCAGTAACTCAGTTCCACCAATTTGTTTGTCTGCCTGGCTGGCTAAATTTTTTTACCATGCACACAGCCTTGCATTTCACTCCATTAGTGATTTATTTTTGCTGTCTTGTTATTCAGTCACAACTATGCAGTTATTTAAGTCATTGCTCATGTTTTTGCCAAGTAAGCTTATTATTCTAAAAATCTTTTTCCTGCTTACCTGGAGGGGTTTTTGTTGTTGAGGATTATGTTAGGGGTTTTTTATTCCTTCAGTGAGACTTCTGTCCACTCTTTTGCAATGCAATACGTTTGTACTGCTGCTGTGGCCAACTCACTCAGTTGGCCCTGACTGAAACAGAGGCAGGAGCCTGTGTAAAGACCAGCCAGTGGAACTGGCAGGGTTAATTAGCCATATTGCCTGGAACACCTTGGAAATCCAGCTGGATCTATTTCCATTACCCTGGCCGCTGTGCTGGGCTGCACAGACCTGCACCATGCCTGTGCCAGAGTGAGGACCTCTGCTTCCCTGTCCCCCATCATCAGGGAGGGCTTTGTCAGCCCACGGGCTGGCAGCTTTGGCCCAACAATGCTCAGTCTGTGTTGTTCATGTTGGTGTTGTTGTTTTGCATCTGTGCACTCAGGGTTACTCACAGCTCTTTGTTGAAACAAAGAATATTTATCTCTCTGCTGAATCTAGGAAGTCTGGAAATCTTGTGGGCAGTTTAGTTCTTGCAAGCCTGCATATAAGATTTTTGGACTAGGGTTTTGTATGAGCTTCACTTAAATATTCTTTCTTTTAAATCAAGTGATCTTCTAAAAGTACATTCTTCGTTGCATTGGACATATGCTCAAATTCAGGGAAATGTGCCCATCCTTTGTGGATAAAGGTGTTTTGAGAATAAGTCTGTATGTGAATTGGTTCAGTTTGAGAAAGCAGTGTTCACTGCAGCATGACAAACAAGTGTGATCAGAAGAGGGCATGGGAATGAAATAGAAAAAATAACATGTATTTGTAGTAGAAGTTGATTTTTGAGTTGATGGAAACCCGACAGAGGAAATACAGGGTTAATTTCAGATGGCCTTTATCTGGGTTCTAAAAGAGCATGCGGTTGGTCAATAGGATTAACTACTTTTACACAGATTTGTACATAAACATTGAGGCACGGGACTTGGACGTGAGCTGAGCGCCCTCCCATTGCAATCATTACATTCTTGAACAACGTCTGGAGAGGGAATTAGGTGACAGTGGCTATTGGCTTCCCCTCAGATGAACCTAGCTGTTGTCATCTGGCCATCAACAGGCTGGAAATTACTATCTCGAAGGCACTGCAGAGTTTACAGGCAGCCTTATGGGACCGAAACCACTCCCTTCTCCCACTCTGCCCTCCCCATGCTAGAGCCAGTGGCATCCAGCTACTTACACAGCGTGAACTGGGCATTTGTGAAGTGATGTACAAGCCCAAGGTCCAGGCACTGCTGGAGGAGGCACTGTGCTTGATCAAGGGTGTGTTGGCTTTTTGTGAGTTTCGTTGTTTGTTTGTTTTTTGGGGGTTCTTTGTGTTAGTTGTCAACCCTAGTTCACTGTATAGTTAGAAACCTCAGGCTGTAGTTTCTCCTCACTCAAAGCACTGGAATAATGCTAGTGTAAAATGTGTCTAAATCAAATTACATTAAATCCTTCAGTCTTCATATAAATGCACCCCCCGTCTATACTGTATTAATATATTGGTTTACTTATTGGTGTGTTGGGAACTTGTTGTTAATGTTTTAATTAACAAGGTAAGCCACCTCCTGTACTATTTGTGTGAGACACCATATCTGTGGGGTTGGAGTCTACCTCTGCCCAGCGCTGGTCAGTCGACTTGGTTATATAAGGTGCACAGACTTGGGTACCTATAAATATTAGCGAGCAGCTGTCACAAAGGGATTGTGAACGAGCTGCTCTGGACCTCGAAAACATAATAGCTTGGCACCCAGAAATACACAACTTTGATAACATACTACAAGGTCACGTACTGGGGGGAGAGGGTAAGGAGGTGGCAACTGCTTTTAATCTTTGTCTCTTTTATGAAAAAAAACTAATTTTCTTGCTTGGTGTTTCTGGTATACATCGGATATTTATATTTTTTATCACATTAGGATATGACATTCCTGGCCTTGCCAGTGCTTTTGTTTGGATATTTATAGCAGCTTCTGGTCATTGTTGAGCAAAGGCGATTGCCCTGCCCTCTGGCCCTTTCTTAAGCAGATTTTGGGCAGAAGCTCCTCTCGTGTGGCACTAATTGAAGTGACTAGTGGAGGGGGGTGTTGTGAGCACACTTGTGCTGATTTGCCAGGGTCTAAGCCAAGGGAGGAAGAGAGGATAAAACGGGAGAAGGGAGGAAAGAGGAAGGAAAAAAAAAAAAAAAAAAAAAAAAAAAAAAAAAAAAAAAAAAAAAAAAGGAGGGGAAGGGAAAAAAAAAAAAAAAAAAAGCCGGGCTTTGCCTCTCTCCGGCAGAGCGGAGGGCTGCG
This sequence comes from Passer domesticus, assembly GCF_036417665.1. NCBI lineage: Eukaryota > Metazoa > Chordata > Aves > Passeriformes > Passeridae > Passer > Passer domesticus. The sequence continues at coordinate 96,905,503 of NC_087474.1, forward strand.
AGGGCTGCCGGCCATCTGTCCGCGCAGGGCGGCACGGCGGAGCTGCGGCGGGCGGCGGGAGCGGAGCCGCTCCGCAGGTGGGTGCGGGCCCGCGGGGGCGCGGGGGGCGCCGGCCGGGCCGGGCCGGGCCGGGCGCTGCCGGGGCCGCGGGGCTCTCTGTGCGCGGCGGGCCGGAGCCCAGCGGGCCCGAGCGGCCGGCCCGGGACGGGCAGCGCCGGGCCGAGGCGGGGAAACTCCAGTTGTACAAGCCCGAAACCCAACAAGTTGCGGTAGAAGTGCTCCGTGCGGAGATGGGGCTGGGTTGTCCGCCGCACGAGTGAGCGGCGCTGAGGGAGATCCGTCAGGGGCTGTCAGTCGGGACGGGGGGCTGCCCTCGGGTGAGGAACCCCGCCTGAGCCGGGGCTCGGAGGCGGTAAGATCATGCGGAGCCTGCTCGGTGTGTGTCCGTGTGCCCCGGTTAATGGTTTCCTGCGAGTTTAACGTGAAGCGGGGAGAGGCCGAGGAAGACCACAGGGGTTGCGGAGGGATTAGGAAGGCAGAGGTTAGTAAGTTTCTGATGTGCATCACTGACAGAAGCGACCAGTTTGGAATATTGTCCCGTATTTTTGGATTTGTATTGGTATTGGAAGTTTTCGAGTTTCGTTCAAGTGTTGATGTTTCTGGAGGCTTTTCTTGCTGTTGTTTTTAAGTTGCTGTGTAAACAGCCTGAGTAAACAGCCGGGTTGTCGCTCAGCGAGTTGTGCAGTGGGGGAAAAGTGAACTTCGAAGTGTTTTCAAAAGAAACATCCTAATCCTAAAGAAAAGTTCGAAAATATACAGTAGTTTTAAATTAACAGTAGTAATAGAAGAATCCGGGCTTCATACCTGATTACTATGGTCATTAATATTATTATTTTTGAAGATGGAAGAAAAATTGTTCCTGTGCGCCTAAAATGACGTTTTAATGTCCTTTATGCGTCTGTTAGAATGTCCTGTTAGTGGATATGGTTATGTTTAGTGTACAGCTTGTATTTGTGTTTCTGATAACCTTCCTAGTGCCGCTGGAAAAATAAACACTCAGTAAACGCACATTACCTAAACATATTTTAGCAGCTCAGGCATAAGTTATAGGCAGCAAAATGCAGGCATAACTGGCAACTCCTTTGCATATCTATCTTCAAGAGTTAAAAAGAAATAAATAAATATTAGTTAGACCTGTGTGTACCATCCAGTCTAGCTGTAGGTCTTGTTTGTTTCTTTTGTATATGGCTCTAGAAGTAGAACAATAGTGAAAAATGGAGTTGAGCAGCTGGTAATCCATTTGTCCATACCTTCTCTCTAAAAAGATTCATGGTGCAAAGTTCATGAACTATCACTGAGAATGGTTTAAAGCTGAGTCCAGGAACTGGCCTTGCTGAAATCGATCAAGAGTTTATAAAAATGAACAGAAAAGCTGAGGTTTTCTTCCTCATAAACCTCTTAAGAAATATGTCCTCTATCCAGTATGCTACTCATATGTATCCAAGGCAAGGGGAAACCTTGATGGATCCTGTGGATATTGCTCCATACCGTCCTTATCTATAATCAGGCGAACAAAAATATTTTTACTTTCTTTAGTCTGGAATAGCTGGTTTCTTACAGAAGACCTTGCCTTCTGTCTTTCTCTCATCTGTGTCCTTGTCGCAAAAAACAAGTCCTCAAGAATATAAGCATTTGTTTTACTGATTATATTTCTTATCTCTCCTGCCTTCCAATTTGTGCTGGTTTGAATATTTCTGTAATATTGAAGTCAGTTGCTATTACTTCCTTCAAGGACCCTATTTAAACACATTTGTAGAGTGTGTTCAGTATGATAACGTGTAGTGCCATGGATATATTTAATTTTATTCTTACATGGCTCCATTTATTTCTCTTGTTACTTCAGAGAAGCAAGAAACATGATGAATGCTCCATTAGTGGTATTGGTAAGAAATACATTAACGCGAGTGCACGGTCAGTAAGAAAGTGTTTTTATTTGAAAGCCTTCTCGTACCACAGAGCGTACTAATAATCATAACCTGTGCCACATATCTTCAGTGCTAGATTGCATTTGCTTTTAGCTTCTTTATAAACACAGCTTTTATTCAGGATAGCTGCATTTTCACCAAATGCCCAGGCTCCTTGCTCCTTTTCAGCGTTTGCAGCCTCTGAGTGCTGCGGGAATTTGCTGGGCAAAGGACTGGGTGTCCGTGGGGCAGGCAGTTCAGGATGCAGCACTTCTCAGAACCCAGCCTCGGTATTGTAGGACACTGAGGTCTGATAATAAAGTCAAGTGAAATGTGGTATTAAAAATATAAGTCAAATCCGAAGACTGCTGTGTTAGTTGGATACCCAAGAGCAAGCTGGAATAGCCACTCTGACAGATAACTGGAAATGCGGTGAGCGACTTTTGCAAGCCATGAGGAAAAGTACTCAGTTTTCTGCACGTGAAGCCGCTTTCCACGGATCCATCCCAAGGCAAGCGGCTGTCCTGGTGAAAGGACAGGAGTTTGCATCCCTCATGCTCAGTATCCAGGCAGAAGGACAAGACATGGGGAAGCAGAGGGTGAAGTGGCTGTCCTGCTTAGGAGTGTTGGGAGCCTGGGTCCAAGCCTGCTGGGCAGGGACAATTCCAGAGGGACCCTGCAGCAGGACAAGGGTGTATCACTGCAGCTGAAAGTTGTGGAGCAGCTTGCAAAGCTAATGGGGGACGTGACTTCAGCCACAGGTGTGTGTGGCAGAAGTGGAAAAGAGGTATGTGTGGGAGGCAAGGGTTTTAGAGTGTCAGATGTTGTGGCAAAACACATGGTGGTCATGGTGTCACTTTTTTAAGGTAGAAGAGGGATCAGAGGTCTGGTAGAACAAGCAGTAAAGGCAGGCAGATGACACCAGCAGCCAAAGGTCTTAATGCTGCTGCAGGGAGGCTTTGCAGCTGGATGGATGACCCAGTTTGGGTGCTTTGGAAAGAGTGAGTCAGGAGCTGGGAAGAACCATTGAGGATCCTGTTTGTCATCATGGACCAAGGAGGAAGCATTGGGCAGCTGAGCTGAGGGCAGATGACGTGCAGTAATTATAACTGGGGTGTAGCACGAGGGCTGACAGCCAGGAGACCGGGCACAGTGAATAATCTTCAGCCTTTTCTGTGGCATATGTGACATTGGGAAGACAAACTTAGAGTTCAAAGCAAAGTTTAAGGGTAGCAACCAAAATGATTCTGTAGCACTAAAGCTTTTTACCCTCTTTGTTTTTCTCACCCCAAGATTTTCAGTTACTGGGATCTCCACCTTCAGATGTTTATAACAACATCATGACTGGGGATTGTAGAATGCACAGAAATTAATTTTCATAGACTTTGCCAGATCATTTTCCTTTAAGAGGGACCTAGTTGCACTTTTAATAACAGATGCACTCTGTTGTAATCATTTGCTAAGCAACAGGCTCACTGTGCTGCCTATGAAGCACAAAAGCAGGGGACGCTTTGACACGTCACGTAAAGCTTACATAAAGTTTGTGAGCAGCAGCAGAAAGAGTGAGTGATGAATGCTCTTGGTTTTGTTCCTTACGTGAAAATAGTTTATAGTTGGGTATTTTTCTCTGCTGGCTGCCATCAGCAATAGAAGTATCAACAGGAGAAAAATGGGTCGCTTGGGTTTTAGCATTAAGCAGCAAATCCAGGGCCAATAGGATTTAGCTGGGATGTTAAGGTTTATTCAGTGCATTTAGTTAATGAAGTTGGGGAGGGGAGGAAGAAGGAAAAAGTCAGTGTCTGGGCTTGGGGGAAGGGATGAAATAGCCTGCTGCCACTGAGTGAATCCTACGGTGACTCCTCCTGATTGATAGATGCTCCACAAGACAAAAACAACTCAGCAAAGGAGGTTTTAATTAAAAAACAGCAGCTCAATGCCAGCTCTTTTGGATTAAAAACAAGCAGAAAATCTTTGTAACAGACATCTACTTGGTCTTAAGGGTGTGTGTTTTTACCCCTAAAGGTGCAGTGCCCATCGGCTGGTGAGAGGGAAGAGGGAGATAATAGTATGTGCAAGCATCCTTGAAGTGGCCATAGAGCCATGGGGATATTCAGCAAGAGCAATTGTATGTTAATATTCATCAGTGAGGCACAGAAGTCAAGTTCAGGCTAACAAACTCCCTTTTGAGCATTTTGCCAGATTCCTAGCAGACAGCCCATCATCCCCTACGCACACGGGTGGCCCTTCGCTGTGCTTACCCGTATTTTGAAGCCTTTGTGTCCCCTGCCAGAGGCTGTCATCTTGTGTACACACATGCTGTTCAGCATCTTGACTTGCTTTCTGAGCCCTGAAAGCCCTCAGCACAGAGACACAAAAAACAATTAGCATAGAAAGTCATTGTTATTTAAAATATAAAGGGCTATTATCTATATGTACAAAAAAATTTGCAAACCAACGTGAATTGATCTCTTCCCCCAAGGGAGTTAGTTTGTTGGGTTTTTTAATTCTGCTTCTCTGATTCTGGCTTCCACTTGGATCAGACCTTGTTTTCCCCAAAGCTGCAATGGTCATTTAGAGTCGGATGAAGTTTTTTTCTCCTGTGCACCTCCTTGGAGGTCTGTGCTTGACCATAGTACCTCAACGCTGCTGGGAGTCGTTGAGCAGCAATTCACACTGTCAAGACTCAGCCAATGACCTCAGCAGACTTACATCCTCCTATGGGGGATGTGGACATCGGTAGCAGGATCTGACTAACAGTATAAAATAAATAAGCAGCAGATTTGCAAAATTTATAAATGTACCTGTTGTTCTTGGCATAATCCATTTCCTCAGATAGGCTATAGCTTGATACAATTCTGTGAGGAGGATGCTGCAATATTTTTTTAGTAGGATTTATTGCAGAGACACCTGAAAACTTTCACAAAATGGTCCCGAGAAAAACTTGAATGTGTGATTTTTTGTGGGTTTTTTGTTGGGTTTTTTTTTTTTGGTTTTTTTTGATCTTACAAACATTTCAAATTAAATATTTTCAAATCATAGTTTAAAAATAAAGTCGTGAAAATGCTTAGGAAAACGCTGTGCAGAATAGTTTAGGCACATATCTGTAATAAGAAAGAAAGAATTTGATCTCATTATAATTAAACAAACCAACACAAGGACTTGACTGTGATGCTTACAGTAGGGCTTTATGAATGTTCAGCCAACTTTTAGAAAATGGGGGATGGCTGTGTCAGAACAGCAGTCCTAGGCACGGCAGCAGGAGTCTGGGCAGCTGCACACAGAGAATGTGGAGGTCTAGGAAAATACTTCTGTCATCTTTTATATACAAATAGGTATATGTTTGTTGGTAAACAAATACAGATGTTATTGCTGATCTTAGGATTTTATGAAATGAAAAACAGTCTGATTGTGTCAGTGGCAACAAGGGAAGCATATTATCCCACAGGCAGAGCATGCTACAGAAAAGTATTCATTTTCTCTCAGAAAATGAATACTTTTTGGTGTATCTACATGGTAATGAAGTGTTTGGTGCAATGCCCACACCATCTAGTCCTGTATTTATGGTGGCCTATTACCTTTACCACTGTTGGCATATATTTTCTTGTCGGTGGGCAATAAAGCACCTATTCAGCATTTGAGCCTAAACAACTAGAAGGACAGAATCTGAGACTTGGAGACCATAAAATGACTTTTCTGTGATTTCATTCAGTTAACAAAACTGTGTGCATACCTTGAGGATCTCATTAGCATAGTTCTAGCTACATGCCAGCATCTACCCAGAGGAGGAAACAGAAAATCTCTGTCTGTGTTGTAATATTAAACATTCTATGTAGTAACAGCATTTTTTTACATGAAAAGGCTGTAAAACATTGGGGGCTAATGCAACCTTTGTAAATGTTGCAAATCCACTCAATAATTACTATATAGGCTCAATAATTACCTTATAGTACTAGATTAAATACTGAAGGTCCTTGATCTGCATAGATCTGGTGGAGGTTTCCTTACATATGATCAAAGTGATTAAAAAAACTATTTTCTTTCTTTTGAAGTGTATGCTATACCTGTGAGAGTAAATTAAAATAAAATGTATTGCTCCTGCAGATAGGAAGACGTGACACTTCTACCTTTGTTCCACTAGCCGAGTTTATAGTATTCATTCACAGCCATGAGAATCAGCTTTGGAGTTCCAAGTCCTTTTAATTCAGAGAAGTTTAGATAGGTGGATTTTGATTGAGTAGTAGGGAACTACTACTCAAAAGTTACACCATTAGATTTCTCCATGAAAAACAAGGGCTCTGTGCAGACACCAAGAGAGAGATGCACTGTGTTTCCCCCTTCCTTCTTTCCCCATCAGCATTCACAGTGCACAAGCAGAGATGCCTGCTAGGTATTGAAGAGGCTGTCACTGTTAATTTACTGAGAGCATCCCACAGTGACTGGGGTGGGGTGGAGGAAGCTGAATAAAAATTATAAGCGCTATTGAAACTGGCTTGTGACAAAGTCCAGTGTCCCTTCAGTGTTTCCAATGTCAGATAAGTATCTGACATGGGAATCTGATCCTGTGTTTTAAAATGCTGCTTAAATTTTGGAAGCTTCTCTTTTTTGTGTAGGAATGATACTTTGCTGACAAAAGACTGCAGCATGAGCCATGATCGTGAAACCTCCTAAAGCTGTTCTTTTTCCATTGACTAGAGCAGATCCCCAAGCAGCCCCCAGTCCTGACAGAAACGGGTCTGCACTTGGAAGTGTCTGCTTGGATGTGACCATCACGTGCTGGGTGTGGCTTTCCCACACTTCCAACAAGTGTTGCTGTCGGCCTCCTGTTTGCTTACAGGAACCTGAATTGCCAATATATCTCTAGGAGCTTCAGTACCAATTAATCTGTTGGCAAGACCTGTTATAACGTAATATGTGATGTCATGGTATTCCTCCTCTTATTGGTAGCTAATGTGTGTTTCTAAGTAATTTCCCCCATGTCTTGAAAAGCATGCTTGTAGAAGGCACTGATCAGAGCTGTGACACAGTAACTTCAGGGATACCCGTTCCTGTTCCTGGCTGTGGAGCAGAATGCATCAGCTTAAACACTGGAAGTAGAGATTGCTTCCCTCTGCAGCTATTAAGACTGTCATGACTGAGTGTAAGAGTAGCTCACCTATTTTGTTCCATGTTGCTGCAGGGTAGGATCATATCCATGGCCAGTTGCTGAGTTCCAGCTGATGAGTGGTACCCCTCAGTGGTACTTCCTAGCCAGTGGGTGAAACAAGCTCCTTGCAGTTGTGTGAATGTACTTTCTTGTGCTTGGATGACACTTTCTGATGTCTCAGAACCATCCTTCCTCTCTTCCTCGTTTCTAGTTTCAATGAAAAGATTATAAAAGGCAGAAGTATAACCACTTAAGTGACCTGTCTTGATATTTCCATATTTTCTGTTATTACCCTTTTTCTGTCAATGGTAGCCTTAGCTACAGGGATCTCTTTGTTTACTTTGGTTTTTGACTGGGCAATTGTATGGACACCACTTGTGGAGGATTGCATATATATGTGTGTATATATATACATGTTTATATCCAGTTTTGTTGGTAGTTACTTCTTGACCCCAGATTTGCTAGCAGGAGATTGCTGACACACAGTTTGGACTTTGGGCTGTGCCTTGTCATTCCTGGGTTTCCTTTTAGGGTGATCTGCTAACCAGGACCTATTCACTTTTAATCTTTTTTATCATCTGAAAAGAAATCTCCCAGCACTGTGACCTTTCCTTGCCTGTTTCACTGCTGGTTAAGAAACAACCCCAATCATGCTTTGAGTGGATGTGTGGCGTTACTGGGCTGCTGGCAATAAAATGCAAGAGAGGCCTTACAAAAAAAGTGTACAGGAATCTATTTTACTGTGCTTTTATTAAACACAGATTGTTCTGCATAGATGGATGGGCTTTTACTTGGCTCAGATGTAAAGGGCCCGCCAATATATGTCTAAACCTTTCTAAAGCAACTTGAATTTCCCTAGGAGAAATCCATTAAAGTTCCTATGAAAATGGAGTTTCCTTTTACCTTGTGACCTTTCTGATTTCCCATCCCTAGACACGAATGACCCAGTCTCCAGTGAATACTATTGTTATTATTGTTGTTATTATTATTATTATTAGTCAATAAAGATAAAAGCAGATAATGTATATACTGAGGGATAAATAAAAATGTAAGTAGCCATAACTAGGGTTGCCTATGGCTACTAATAAAATGTCACCTACATTTTAGCTCTGAATGCCTCTGAGATCATACTTAAAAATATATCAAAATGCAATTCTCTCAATGAGAATATAGCTGAGCTGCCAAGAAAAGAATTATTTCTAAATCATATATTTAAAATATACAGGACAAGCTTGAAAAATTGCAGATACACCTTAAATCAGTTTAATTTTTAGTTCCTGTGCTCCTAATGCAATTGATGTTTTTCAGATACATATATTTTATTACATGAGGGGATTATCTTATGAAGAGTTTGAGATTTTTGCACAATCCTTTCTTGGTTGTGTTGATTTCAAGGATATTAATTCTTACTCAATTGAAAAAAAAATTAACTGGGATCTTTAACTACAACTTTCTCAGGTTTATACTCCATTAAATTTTTTACATGCTTTTGTTTCTAGAATGTGGGCAAATTGGGCAAAACGTGGACCTGTGTTTGCCCTACTTTAAAAGGAAACTAATTTTCACTGTTACTAGTGCTTTCTGAAAAAAAGTTTGAGAAACATTGTTGCTTGGAATAACCACTGAAATGTTTCAGTTTAAGTTGTTTTGGATTGGTACTTTTATTTTCTTAATAGTAATTGCAGATTTTTGGGGGTTGGGAATAGCCACAGAATAAAACCACTTTGCCCCTGCAAATATGTCTAAAGCTAAGGGCAAAGGAGTTTTAAAAATCACATCAGCATAGATTCAGTCTAGTGATGAGTTTGGCTCAGCGTGTCTTCTGCTGCAAACCTTATTTCAAGAGATTATTAGTCAAAATTTGAAAACTGTGCAGACATCTCTTGCAGAAAACTGATAATCTGCCTAATGAGCCTCAGCACTCTGGGTAAAGCCAATGAACAGGGTGTGTTCTTGAATGCTTTTCATTAAGAACATTTATTAGGGCAGATGTCAAATGAATAGGCTACAGTAATAAACAAAAATGGGGTTGTAGTTCGTGTTTGAGGCAAGCTTTCATGTCTGCAGCCCTGAATAGCTGCTGCCTGTAAAAGTCTCTCTACACTTCTCATATAAAAGAAGAACTTACAGAAATGTGTTTGTTCAAATAAATACCTTTTTTAATTTATGATATGTAATCAACAAGGTATGACATCAACTTTATTAATTTTAACCTTATATTGTTCAGTTAATACTTGGTCAAATTCGATAGTTTTGTGCAAGCACTGAGCACCTAATTTACATACCTACTAATGGTTTGTATATATGCATAGTGACTTTGTGACAAAAATGGTATTAAAGGAGATTCTGAGATATAAATACCTTCCTTTTATTGTAAATCTGAAGTGTCATTGATCTGTATTCCTAGCCGGAAATGATCTTGTATTTGTAACTAGTTCTATTTTAATATGGTTTACCTGGTTAGTTTTTGCAAATTGAAACAGCTATTTTCAATGTATTCCATTCATTTGCTGCCTTACATCTTTGGAACAGACTGTGAAGGTTTTCCTGAATTTCAACATGTGTACAGAAGACCAAATGTGATATAGTCCAAGCTGTAGATAGCCTTGCCCAGTTGTAACAAAACAAGGAAGATGTTGAGGATGAGATGTCCACAAAATCCCTGACAGAATTTCTCCTTGATTAATCTGTTCAAACAGTAGGATGAGAACAGGTTGCTGTCTAATCCCTGAGGATTTCTGGGATCTTCTGTCCTCCTACATCCAGTTTTTGTGATGACACAATGATGTTCCCAGACTCTTCTACTGACTTTGGCTACAAAATGACATCTCATTGTGAAAGTGATGTGTAATTCTGCTCCAGCTTGTATCTGGATAATAACTTTTTCTCAACGTAAAACATGATTGGACAAGAGGAATCAGCTTCGGTTGTGCCAGGAGAGGTTAAGATTGGATATTAGGGAAAAAATTACTTACTGAAAGGGTTATCTGGCACTGGAACACGCTGCCCAGGGAAGGGGTTTTGTTGCCACCCTTGGAGGTATTTAAAAGACAGGTAGATGTGGCACTGAGGGACATTGTCTTAGTGTTGGTCTTGGCAGTCCTGGGTTAATGGTTGGACACAATAATCTTACAGGTCTTTTTCAGCCTTACTGATTCTGTTTTTCTGTTGTCCATGGAAATTGTGTTTTCACAATTTTTTTGTCTTCTTTCTCCATCCATTTCTCCTTACTTTCACTGCCCTCTTTGGATCTTCTGAGTTTTAAACCTGGATGGCTCTTTCTGTTGGGGTAAAATGAGAAAGGATTGAGTTTGCAAAGATACAGTGTCTCAGTGAGAACAGTGGAAAGTGAGTGTGGTATGTCCATGAGATTGGTAATAGAATGTTAAAATCTTTGCAGTATGTGTGGATAGAAAAAGCTTACCTTGGTATGTGGATTTTTTTCCAGATCCCTGAGAGGAGATAATATTTTTTATTGACGTAGGGAAATCTAGTGGTTAGTACAGGAACGCTACTGTGTCCATCACCACTTCGCCTCGATAGGAATAAACTTTTCAAAACTTGTGTATTTTCATTTGAACCACTTGATACATTCAGCAATGAAATAATTAAAAGATCGATACTAGGCAGACTTTCCCCCTCACCCTCCATTCAAACCAGCCTTCTGGATCTCATATTAATCATGATGCCAGCTTCTTGTCTTTTTGTATATCTCTGGTGCTCTCTTGAATGTGTTAGAAAAGTCACATTGGAGATCAAAGATTATTTTGGAAGCCTGATGTGTTTGCAGGAGAAGCTGATCTTTCGTGTGCATGTATCCACTTTTTTTCAGTTTTGAGGTAAATCTCTATTTACTCATTCCAATTTATATGAGAATGCATCTGTTACATTGATGTTATTTGAAAATTTGAAAGATGGAATAATTGGGAGCAAGTCTTGTCTTGCTGTTTGAGGCACATTCTGGGCACCCAATGTACCCAATCTTTATATGTTATGATGGGTCATTTGCCACGTTAATGGCATTTTTCCTGTCTGTGGTTAGTTTTAATAACCTGCCTCTGTAAGGTGGAGGAGGAAATAAAATTACTTCTTTTAGAAAACCTGTTTTCTACGTTTATACTCAGCTTTGATGTCTCCTTTGAATTCATCTCTGCTATTGGGCACCCAGAAGCCAAAACAAACCCCAGTTCATTTGGCAGATGACCACAGGACTGGGTTGTGTCCTGAGAGGCACAAGACTCACATGTTTTACTTGGAACTGCCACATCTGTGAGGTGACTCAACCTTGGTTAAAATGCAATAATTTTGCATGCTGCTGGGGGGTATTCAGTTTTGCAAATGTCTGGCCTACATTCTTCTATGCAGTTTTTTCTTCTTTAGTTCAAGGAAGTTGCTTGTCATCTTACCCTGTACCAGGACTCTCAATAATTCTCTTCTTTCATCTATATTGTTACCTGTAAGTTATTTATAGACTATGATCATATTCTGCTCAATCCTCTTTTCTGGATTATAGAACTTTAGCTTCCTTAGTCTGTCTTCATATTCGGTGTCTTATCTTCCAATTCCTATATCATTTAAGTTAGCCTTCTTTGTGTATGCCTAGTTATTGTATATCTTTTTTTGCTATGTGTGAAGGTAAGAGCTGCATGCCATATTCCATTTGTGGTCACATCATGATTTTGTACTCTGGAATTATTACCTCCTTGGATTTATATCATATTCATGCACATCAAAGACCAGCAGTTGCTTCTCCTGCAAACAGTTCAAATTTGCAAAATAATCTTTAATCTCCAATCAAATACTGACCCTTTTTTCAGATGGCATCATATGCTTCTAAACATTTAGTTCCCCTTATGTTCCAGCCTAAAGCAAGAACAGCTTTACTTATTGTGAGTAAATATTCCCTTGTTTTCTGCATCAGCATATTTCAAATGTCTGTAGATTGCTATTCTCTTGTAGACAAAGACAAATCAAATGGGAAGGTGGGAAATATTTCCCCCAAAGTAAATAAGCTTAATGTTTGTGTAAAAAAATTAAATTAATAAATAATTCATCTTTACTGGAAATATTTTTGGGTTTTGGTTAATTATCATGTGGATTTGTCTTTTTTTTTTTATTTCAGGAGAGCAACAAAATAATAGTTCTAAAATAGAAAGAAGTGAACTGCACATAAGACCAGCTGCTGGCAGAACTCCCACAAAATCAACTTCAGTTTCTGTGCTTAGGACGCCTCTAAATTTTAGATGCTTGGTTAGTTTGGTTCTTCACTCCACACCTATGCCCTCAGTGCATCAAACCTCTGAACTGTCTAATTTATCTATCTTGAATTCAAAATATTTTCAGTTTGTATGACCCAACAATGAATTACATTTATAAATCAAATTACATAGAAATGTCATGCGGTTTTATTAATTACATTTGTAGTAACTTTCATAATTAAGAAATCTTTATTTTAGCTTGCTGTAATTTACTCATAGTGTGCATTTTCCAACTCAGTAGTCTTTTTCAACTAAATTTATCCTACTTGTCTAATTCTTTCTCTACTGCTGCTCCTCCCTTGAGTAACATTTAGAACCTTGTACTTCCTTTCAGAGCTGCTTATCTGTGGAAAAGCTCACACTACTAGCATCTTGTATACTTGCTTGAGTGAATCCTAGAATTTCAGAACTAGTAGGAAATCAGTTTGTTGCTTGATTATCAAATTCATCTACCCATTCAGTGTGTAAACTCTCAAACGATTATGTGCCGATTATATCGCCCATGGTTTCTTATTCTTCCCATCCAGATTTAGCACTGTCCTAAGTGGTCTCATTTCTTATTTTCTTCCATACTAGTCTGTGCCAAAGATTAATATGTTTCATCATCTTCAGTTGAAAAAAAAAATAATCACTGCTGTAATATTTAATAAATATTTTGCTGCAAGAATGACTCTTGTAATTTAGGGGAAAGTTCAGTAAGGCAAGCTGTCTTTAAAATGTGCCTGCTTCCTCCTGTGGTGGAGGTCCTTGCCAATTCTGGCAAATCCATTTTGACTGCTAGGTTATACTGGTTATTTAAAATAATAATTTAAAAAGTTTTAAATGCTTAAAGTGCTTTAAGATTAGTGCCAGAATGAATGTCATTAAGTAGTCTAATGAATCCAGTGTGTTCCCTTTTGAAGTTAGCAGTCTCTGAGATCTGGGAGAGCAGTGTTAGTACTGAAAAGTTGAAATGTAGTCCAAAGGAAGCACAAGGAAAAGGGAACTACTGCAAAAATTGAACTGGAATTAGAAAGTAACAGGATTTAGGGAGAAAATGTAAGCCCTTTGGAGAAAGTTTTCAAACCCCAGCGCTGGATTCTTATACCTTATTGCCATTGAATCTGCAGAGACACGGCTTCAATTACCATCTGCTCGGTAAATGAGTAGCTCCTTCCTAAAGTCTGGCTTGGGATATTAGATGGGGAATTTGTCTTGCCAGACTGTGCTAGGAGCCCAGGCGTTCAGGATGGTTATTCCTGGTTTGCTTCCCTGATCTGTAGAGCAGGTCTCTTGAATGCCCATGACATTGATGTTAACAGAAGGATGGGGAGGGGCATTCCAGAGGATGAGCGTGTTCCATGAGTGCCTGAGTTTGGGATGTTGAAGAGGCTAGTTATTTACTTGGTGTACTTACTTGACGTCCTTTCAGATTAGTAGCCTGCCTAGGAGGTTTGTGCTGTAGTACGTAAATAGCAAAAGAAAAATGTGTGGTGAAAGGCAGACATGTAGAGATAACAGCTTCTCCAGATCAAAAGAAGCCATTTGGTTTCTACTTGTACAGCTGAAATTCTCTGTATTGTTTAGTTCAGAAACAAATGTTGCTGCCATGTTACCGTGGTTGGCTGCAAAAGCCTGGGAGTGCCCTTCCAGCCCTGCAGATCTGTCCGGCATCTGGAGATGAGGCCAGGGAACAGAAAGTGTGAGTGGGCTCCACACCACAAGTGTGCATCCCTGTGGTATTTATAGGCACTTACAGCACTATTAGACGGCAAGGCATGGGCAGGGAGCATGTGACCATGCTGCTTGTGGCTGAATTGCAAGATTGAGAGAAGAGGGGTGTGTTTTGGGGCTTTTTGTTTTGTGGGTTTTGGTTTGGTTTTGGCTTTTTTTTTTTTTTTTTGTGGGTTTTCATTTTTCTGCATTTTGGGTATTTTTTCCTTTTTTCTCTCCTTTTTTTTTTAACAAAACCACCTGGCTTGGTTAGTCTGCTGAGTGCAGGCAGTGGTGCTGCGTGGACTGGCTGTTGGCTTATGTCTGTACCTTCTGGGATGAGCAGAAGTGGCCGTTCCACAGCTTCACCTCACAGGCACTGGAAGTGCAACCACGTCTGCTCCTGAGTCAGCAGTTGTTTTTTGGGGAGGATTACTTTGGAAACAAACCAGATTTTCAAGATCTGAGCAGTAATTTGTAGTAGGTTCACTTGCATTGTACTCAACTGCCCTTACAAGGTTAAATAGGAAAACAGTCACAGAGTTTCCTTGGGAGCAGGGGGAAGCCTGTGCCCATTCAAGGATCCAGAGGTGAATTGGGCATAGGACATGAGTGACCACTGCGTGTAACACTCCCCTTTCTGTTCCCTCAGCTGAGGCCGTGCCTCCTCATTCACAGGCTGAGGAATGAATCCCAGGCTGAGCTGGGACCCAGCTGCATTTGGGACGCAAAGTCCCTAAACGTTGCTGGCACTGGGCTGGGAGTAAGGCAGCTGGGACCCACTGACTGTGCATTAATTCATTTTGACAGGGAATCAGAACTGGAAAAGGATGATTTTCTGAAGAGTTAGGACATCAGAAGGTGATACCACTGCACCACTGTGGGCTTAAAGTTGTTGTATCCTGACTGCTTTTTGTGCCTGGGTTATCCTTGCACCTTAATTGCTTTGTCCTTTGGCTTGCAATGAACATGACCACCATGGGGCTTGTCAGAAAGTCTGTCTTTAAATTGGAATGGCACAGGGAATGCTTACAGCGGCAGGAGCTGTTCTATCCCTTCCTTGTGCTCTATTTCCCCTCCCTTGCCCCTGCCTTTTACCCCCACACTTTTTTTTTTTTTTTGCCTTGTCTGCCAAAGAAAATGTAACACACAAATTAGTAACAATCATTTTGTGCACTTAAGGTAGCAAAAAAGTGATCAGCTCAAGAGAGTTAAGTTGTAGAGTGCTGTGGAACAGTCGCAGTTTAAGACTGGTGGAAAGTGAACTGGTTTATAATGCTGGGAGGGCTAAGTGTCCAGGGTTAACTCTCCATTTCTCCTCTCTACGCACTGATCAGGCAGTTACCAATGGGAAGGTGGCCCTTTCTGGTGTGATCTGAATTATTTTACTCCGTGTGTGGCAGTGTTCTTTGCAAAGACAAGCCTTTATATTTCAAATTGACTTCATTATTATGAACCAAGGGTAATAAATTTTAGTGCAAGTTTCAACAGCATGTGTCTTTTTTTTTTTAGTAGTTTTATTCACATGACTTTTGATCTTCTCTAGCTAAGCAGCCCAATTGCCAAGTAACAAAGATACTCAATAAGTTTTCATAGCCACATAAAGGAAAGTCATACATTTTATTTAATCCAAAAATAAGAAAGATTGTTTTCTGAAGTAGTAAATTATTCTTTGAAGCCACTCTGGATCAGATTCTTAAAGTCAAGTATTTATTTGAGCTCTTTGCAGATTTATAGTAATACAAATATGAATATTAGATGTTTTCGGATGTTATAGCTTGTTGGAGAAAAAAAGTGTACCAGTCTCTGTTCTGCATCTTTTGTTCTTAATGAAGATTCCTGGTGTTATTTCATGTACTTGAATTGGATGTCTCTGATGTCATGGTTGCTCCCAGTTGCAAATGAGAGGTGTTGACTCAGCCGCAATGTTAGTCAGTCAGACAGAGACTAAAAGAAAACAATTTTATTTTTCTTGATCAAGTGCAAGAGTAGATGCATAGAGCTTTTCTGGTTGATGTGCTCATGAATTCCTCTCCCCCCATTTTTGATCCATTTTTGATCCTCACAAAGAATCTTGAATGTGAGCCAGATTTCTCTGGGAAATTGTCCCCTTGATGATGATATTTGCCAAGAAAGGGATTTCCACAGTGTGTTAGCAAGGGAAAGAACTGTTAACACTCTGTAGATGGGGGAATGGCTAACATGAAACCACCACGGAAAAAACAAGATTAGTGTTACCTGTATCATATAATACATAAGAATTCTTTCTGGGGATTCTATCAACCTACCAAGGTTTTTTCATATTTTCTATCAAATTGCACTATCTCTACGTTAGAATTGTTCTGAGTATTTTATTAATTATTATTTCCTGTATAAAATACTGAATGGAGGGGTTTCTGTTATTTTAAAGAGCCTGCATAATCATCTAGGTTGGGCCTTCACCAGTGTATGGTGGCTGTGTTGTCCTTTCCTCTCTGTAGTCCAGTGTGTCACCAGCAGCCGTGACATGTCTATGACAAACACCAGAGTTAGAGCTGAAGCTCAGACCTTCAGTCAGAATTTGGAAAGGGATTAGAAAAGAGGAAGTACATAGCCAGGAAGGACCCTGTTCAAATGATTGTTTCTTTTAAATGCCTCCACCAAGAACACTCTATAAAGAGCAGTAGGGATGCATGTCTTCAGAAACAAAATGTGTACAAAACATGAATTGAACTAAATGTTCCAGGAACTTCAATGCTTAGTGGACAGAAAGATGTTTTTGTTTTCAAGTGCCTGAGGGGGTGTCTGTCATGTAGAAGAGTCTCCTTATAGACCACATAATCCTGGCAGGGCGTTTTTTATGAGTCGTATCTGTTGCTAAATAGGTGCATGAGATTCTCCCAAAGGAAATACAGAGGGGATATACATCTGTCAGAGCAGCAGGCCCTCCCCCGGCTCTAGTGAAACTAAAAAGAATTCTGCAGGCAATTAAAATAAATAAAAAATAAGTGTTCTATTGGTTGGTTCCATGTCTGGTAATTCTTGGGCAAATGCAGGTGATGCTCAGGACACTCAGATATGCAGGACTTCTCTGGGGTAGCAGGTATGTACCTCCATGGGCCCCAGATTGTGTATTGGCATTTCACTTAGTGCTGGAAATTAAGTCCAGACATTCTGGCTCTGAACCAAGACCAGGTGCACATCTCATGTGCTGCAGGTCAGTCTCGGGTAGACAGACATGGGTGCTGTCCTGTGTAATGGAAGGCTGATAAACTGCACAACAAAGGTTTGCAATGCAGTTTGTACCTAAACCCATCCACGGCAAAGAGACCTGAAAATGTAAGCATTTGTGGCTTCAGTTCAAAGAAATCTTTTCTGCAGAACATGAGTAGGTTGTCTCTTCCTTCCCCCTCCTTTTGAGGAAGGCTGTGATAGAAGTTTTCTAAGCAAAGCAGCTAAATTCTGATAAAAATATGTCTTTTAAAAAATGTTTTTCAGCCGATTCATATGTGAACCATATCTCAGAAACCCATGGCAGGTAAAGATGAAAAGCAAGCTTTTTGCCTTGGGCTTAATGTTGCTATTCAAAGATCGACATAACCACTGGAAAATATTTAGGGATCTGTGAATTTAAAACAGTTGAAAATCACTGACCTGAAAATAAATTTCCTTGTTTTCAGAAAACCAGCAAGACTGAGTTAGCAGAACATTTCTCTATGGTGGTATTGATGTCTTTCACTCCTACCCCCATCCTACAAATGGATCACATGATTTGTAACTGGACCATAGCCTTTCATTTCTTATGGTTCTTCTCTAATGAGATCTTTCTGTGTTGAAACATCAACATGGAGCTTTCCTAGACTGCTTGTACAATTATCCAATGTACTGCAAATTTAAATGCAAATTAAAAGTTTGATTAGTTTAAAAAAATTGTTTTCCACTTAATTTTAAATGATCAGTTTTGCCAAAGAGATCTCCCATTATAATTAAGATGTGTTACAGTTCTGGTATCAAGTTTTATTTCTATTTATGTTCAAAAAAGCCCCAAAATTGACCACTATAAAAGGAACAGATGTGTCTATACTAGATGTCATAATTATCCATGACAGTGTAGGCTGCTTTTGGAACACATGTGCTACAGGCACAGCATTCGAATATTCCAGACCTCTGACCTTAAGCAGATGTCATTATTTTAGTCATATGGACAAGCCAGAAGGAAGGTCAGAGCTCATTCATATATGTTTATAGTCTTTTATTTTATGTATACATGTGATATTTTTGCTTGAAGGTTTATAGGAAGAGGTCAGCACTAAAAAGTGGTTAGGGTGGAATTTGGCTTTTTTTCTGACAGAACACAGTGGTTTTCGTGGTGTCCATTGTTTTTCTTGATTTGGGATTCCCTGCTGCCTTTTTTTTCAGCGTGGAGCCCATAGGAGGTTGCTGTTACCTGAATTATGCACTGAAATCACTGGGATTGCCTGGAGTGGACATCAGCCCAGACTTTGTTTCCCTTAAAGTAGCTGTCATCTCACGTAACTGTCATCTTCATGGAATGTGCTCATGTCTGATCATAGCCTTTGGCAGCAGTCTTGAGCAGGAAAACATTATTTCAGTTCAGGTGACTGGGGCTTGTAGGTGTTGCAGACCACTCTGAATACAGGTAGGGAAGCTGCAGCTCATGGAGTTTAATTGTACTGCATTTTACTGGAGCACTGCTGTGATATTGGTGACCTTCCTCCTTTCATTTTACTGAAACCATATAATTTCATTTTGTGATGTTGCCTGAAGCCAGCAGGTTATCTAAATAGCCTAAATATGCCAGCCTCAAAGCAAAACTCTCCCCTTTCCTAAAGATCCTTTCACTGCTGGCAATCTATCCTTTTTTTTTCTGGGAGTGGGGGGAAAAAAGTCATGCTAACCTCAAATCATTTTGCAATTTTGAGTCTAATAAAAATAAAAGGACAGCTGAGCAACAAATTAAAGGAAAGGCCCTGAAAAGAAATTAAGATATGAGTTCCTTTATAGAAATCACCTTTTTCTTACATTATATATATAGGGTGAGAGTGGCATTTTAGCTGAGTAATTAAACTCTGGAGTACATGCTTATGATGCCAGGAGAGCAGAATGAATGAGGCTGAGAATTTCTCACAGCTAAATCACAGACCTATTAGAGCTGAAGCAGCAGCCAGGTAACACTGTGGTGCCATATTACTGGTAAGAATAGTCAGAGGGATTCCTGACAACTTACTGCCATGAATTTATTGAAACAAATGCTGCTTTCAGCTCTTTAATGAAAGCATCTGCCTTTAAACAATGGTCAGAAGATGCTTATAGGTTATGAGAGGTACTTCGTTAACTGTGTACTTTCCTATCCCTACAGAAGGTGTAAAATAGTTTTCTGTATGTATGATCTTAGTTTTGAAGATCACTCATGGAACAGCACAGTTACAGGAGTCGATGTGTTGGAGCTGATTCCACCCATTATCCTGTTAAAACTCTGGGACTGCTTGGTCCTCTCTCTCCCATCTGGTCCTCCTGGGACTGCTTGGTCCTTTGCCATGTGCTGCTCCCAGGCTCAGTGCTCAGGCAGAAACCCAGGCAGGAATGACTGAGCTGACACCAAGCTGCAGCTGCCCTCTGGCTTTCTTACAGTCTCTGCTTTTTCATGCTCTTCATAAAGGCAGGGTAGTCAAGCCTATCTTATTTGTAAAAGGTTTGTTACTTTATTTATATTTTAGGGGGAAAAAAATTCTTAAAACCTTGGAAACTGTAGAAATTGACAGCTCAATTCCTCCTTCTGCCAAAACTCTCCTATTTCTTGGATTATCCACTCTCCTGTTGTGCTTTGGGGCTGAAAGTACCAGAGAAAGTTAAAGGCAAACATTTCTACTGTATGGATCTGTCTCTGTCCTTAAAGGAGCCAAATGAACTGTGCTGGGTTAAGGTCTGTTTGATTGTATTTTTTGGCATGGTCCTGTAGAGCTGCATTCTGTAAGGCTTAAAGCTGTTGAAGTTTAAAGAAAAAGAGATGAATCATGGAGAAGAGACATGAGAGCTCACTTGAAATTACTTGGCACCTGTTTCCAACTACAGGTGGAAGCAGCGTAGTTTGGCAAAAAGATACACAGAAATAACCCCAGGCATTGTTTCTGTGTGGTGCTAGACCACATCAGAATTACGCAGGGCATGACAATATTTAGATCAAAGCATTAAAGCTGAAAGGTCATCCAAACCTTATTGCATCTAAAAAAGATCAAGTAATCCTTGTAAAAGCTTTGGCACAGCATTGTTTTGGTGGGAGGTGGAGATAACTCTTGAAAAAAACCCAAGGTTTGCATTGATTGAAAGTAAAATTGAGATTTTCAGGTTGGCAAAAGCCACTTTTAAGGGATGAAATTGCATTATGTGTTCTTTTTTTATAGAGAGAAGATTAGTAACCTGATAGGAAAATGTCATTTAGCTTCTTTGTACAATATGTGAGTAAATAAGTGTGCTCTATGAGTTAGCCTTGCAATATTCAGCATTGCTCGTACTGCTGGGTATAAGTCATTTAGGTTCCAGAACTTTGCAGGGGCCAGAGTAAAACGTGTTTGAAAGTCACTGGTATTCTAAAAGCCCATTTTCTTCCCAGTTCATGCTGTTCAAGTTCTTAATACCAAAGCAATGGAAGTTTAGGGCATGGTTTGTGTTCTCTCATAAGTGTGTTACACATCACAGTTGCATCTAAAACATAAGAGATCCATGGGTGGAGGGAAGCTTTCGACTTCCTAAGGCCCCTGCTGGTAAGAAACTGTCCCTCGGTATTAAAGATCCTCATTAAAGAGAAGAAGCTTTTAACTGGGGATTTGCCTAGAAATGGGGGTTTAAGAATTCTGCTAGCTTTTCCTGTAACTTTGCTTTTTAAGAGTATCTTAGTAGTTTAACCTAATACAGTAGCAAGTGATGTTTGATCTAGAGGAAAAATAAAGAAATTACAGGAGACAAGTCAGTAAGTTGAAATGGGATAAATCCTTTGAACAGTTTGCAGCTTTAATTTCTGTGTTAGCCTATAGAGAGACATGCCCCTGTGTCTCTACTGTAAATCTTGCAACACTGAAGCAAAAAATCTGCCTTTGGACCACATTGGAAGAGCCCTAAATTTTGCTTTAAATTTAAAGCCAGCCACAGTCTGCAGAGATGATGATACGCTTCTATGAAACAAATGCTAAAGTGGGAAGGATCAAAACAATGTGACTTCAGTTCCAATGTCTTGTTGATGTCCAGACTATGACAGATTTTGAACTGACTCCACAAGATAGGTATAAAATACTGCTGATACAAATTGATGATGTTTTACTCTCTTTTTGCAATGTTATATTGCAAAAGAATAAAGCCAAGCAAGTTCTGTTATCTGTGCTGCCAGTAGGGAGATTTTCACTGACTGAAGACAACTGCTGTAAAAGCTTTAGCTGGTGGTAAACCCATCCTAGGAACTGAAGGAAAACCATTTTTATCCTCACTTTGGCACAGATGCCATTCTTTTCATGGAGAGGAGCATGGGGAATCTCTTGGCAAGTAGATTTTGTGAATGTTGCACCTTTTAAGATTTCTCTCATTTCTATAAATCTCACAGAACAAGGGTTTTTTTTTTCTGAAAGGGGATTTATCGCTGCTATGTCCTAACTGCCTGTAAACAGTATATACTTTAAATATTTTATAGCTACATGAAGAGATTAGGGCTCAGAGCACTATGGTTTTATGCATATTATGGTCAAATGGCTGTTATGCCTGTAGTTTCGTAATATGTTTTACTTAGAACTTTGATTATCAGGACATATTTTAATAGATAACTCCATTACAGCAGGAGCAAAAAGTGAATTACATTAAAAAATATATAAATTTTTGAAAATCCTCATGAATCTTTACATGTTGGTCCCTTGTTTGCTTTTGGGTCATGGAAACCTTTAGCAATGCATGAGAATAATCTGATTTAATGGCATGAACAAAGAACTAGCTCTCTGTTTTCCAAAGTTGCAGCAGATGTAGAGAGAAATTATAAATAATTTTCCAAACCTAGTGTATAAATTCTTAGCAGTGACATCTTGATCTTGGATGAAAAACACAGCATATAGATACTAAACAGAACAGTTCACTCTAACCAGATGCAGGGTCATCCATTAGGAATACTTTATCTGATTAGTATTGTTAATGGAAGGGCTTATCCGGCCATTCCGTGAAAGCAGATCTGCTGTAGATCATGATTTCTTGTCAATACAATCATCAAGGCTATCATGGTTGTGACAGCACAGTATTAACCTAGTAGAGAGAACTGGGCAGGATAATGTACCAAGCAGTCAGGGAAACAGAGACCCTTCCATTGATTTCTCCTCCATGCATAGCATTGCCCCCTGCACTCTCCTTTTCTGTCATTCCACTTGGCAAGACAGATTACTTCAACATCTTTCTTTACACCACTTCTGATATATTCAACGGCTTTATTGTGATAATTTATAGTAGTTTTGATTTTTGTATTTATCATGGCCTTGATAAATGGAAAGGTAATACAGAAAGGGCATATTTCTGGAACTGATGGAAATACCATAGTTATATTGTGGATTATTCTAAAACATGTAAATTAGGAAGCAAACCAAAAACTCAATCTTCTACCTGAAAAAAAAATTATCTTGAAATTTGGGTATACTACATTAACTTTGAAGATGACTATCTAATATTTCAATTTTGTATAATACACTTCTGTTGTTTTTTGAAGTATTTCTGACAATAATCACAGTATTTAATGATCTGTCTTCATTATAAATAATATGTTTAGATATTGACATCTATCTTCATTATAAATTTTATGTTTATATATTAACAACTAAGCATAATTTTAATCAAATAGAATTTATGTAGACATCAGTTCAATAGGTTATATTTTGTTTGAAGTTATCTGTACTATTTTTGAGTTGGTCTTTGAAGCCACTCTTCAGTTAAAATATGGTGGATTTCTTCTTTCTTTTTAATAACCTGGGAAAAAGAAATATTCTGTTTGGAGGAAAGATACATGTTTTTAAACAAAGCATGTTTTCCTTTTCTATTTGTCTAACTCTGAGGAGAAAAAATTTATTTTTAATGTATGATACTGATAGACTTAAAAAGCTGTTACAATTGTAGATTCCTTGGAAAATAATCCTAAACCAAGTGAGGCCTACTGTGACTGGCATGCATGATAACAAACACAAGAAGTAGCTGTGCTGTAACAGAGCTCTAAAACCTCTCGGTGCCGATCATGATCCCAGTGCTGTCGTGCCTTTGCAGCTCCCATGTGAGATCCTGGCAGCAGGAAGTCAGCTCTTTGTTGCCATGGTTGTAGAGCTGCACCACTGACTTGGAATAGCTGATCAAACCAAAGCCATTCCTTCCCTGTTTTCAAGAACAAGATAAAGATTCAGAAATATTTTGAATTTTATATACCTCCTGCTAAGATAAGGTGATTTTCATTGACATTTCATTGTATTAGGGGGTTGTATTGCTTTTCCTAAAATTGTAACTAGCTTACCTACCTAATTTTAGGGGGTTTTAAATATATTTTTAAGTTTCAAATATTTCCCCTGCTATTTTTTTTTTGTTTTTTTTCAGCTTTTACTGCATACATTTTCCATTCCTTTATTCTTGTCTTCTAACTGTGTTTGAATTTCTTATATTCTTTGTCCTTTTCTTTCTTTCCATATCTTTCTTATCTTTGCTTTTTTGTTTTTTCCCTTCCATGTTTTCCTCCCCTAGATGGGATAAAGGACTTTATGTCCCGTGCACTTGGTGTGGCTGAATCTGTCCCTTACTGTTCACCTGCCTGGCTCTTTCACTGCTTAGGTAGGAGTAGGGAGTGAAATGTGAAAGTTCTGAGGAAGGGTCTGTCAGAACCACAAGGAGATAACAATTAATGAAATCCTGAATGTACTGAGAGCTGTAAAAACTAGCAAAAATACCACACCAAAAAAAAAAACCTCACCAAAAAGATGATAGTAAAGCCTTCAGTGAAAAGCCAGACTGCAAGAGGTTAAAAAAATAGAAATGGGGGGTTTGAAACAGTTTGTAAAAATGCTTGTGGGAAGTGGGATATCTGGACAGTTCCCATACTTTGTAATGAGGGAAAAGAACAAGTGAAT
This sequence comes from Passer domesticus, assembly GCF_036417665.1. Lineage (NCBI taxonomy): Eukaryota > Metazoa > Chordata > Aves > Passeriformes > Passeridae > Passer > Passer domesticus. The sequence goes on from NC_087474.1 coordinate 96,929,684, forward strand.
TCAGAGTGAAAAAGGTGGAAAAGAGGGATGATCTTCAACTGCATGCACAGGGGCAAAGGAATGCAAGAATAAATTTCTAATAGGCAAAAAGACATCAGGGTTCATGACCTGAAAATCAGTGAGACATAATGTCAGGGAGGAGGGGCTGATGCTCTGTTTTGGCTGAGATGAGAACATGGAGACAGCTGGGGAAGAGAAGGCTCTGGGGAGACTTACACTTTCCAGTAACTAAAGGACTACCTGTGAGCTGGAGAGGGACTTCTCACAAGGGTCTGTAGTGGTACTACACTGAAGGAGGGTAGGTTTAGATTAAAACAGGAAACAATTATTTACAGTGGGGGTGGTGACATACTGGAGCAGGTTACCCAGAGAAGTTGTGGTTGCCTCATCCCAGGATGGATAAAGCTTTGAGAAGCTTGTTTTAGTTTTAGTTTTAGTTTTGTTCTAGCTTATGGAAGGTGTCCCTGCCCATGGAAGAGGGATTGAAACTACATGGTCTTTAAGGTGTCTTTCAACCAAACTGTGTGTTAATTCCGTGAATGAACGAAGATGATCGGACATAACAGATAGAAACCAACAAAAAGTTAACAGAAGAAAGCAAAGGGAAAAGAGCAATTGGATCTATTGTAAGGAAAGAATAAAGGAAGCAGATGCTCTGAGGCAGTTTGGGTTGTGATGAGAGCCCTAGGAGACTAGCAGATGGACCAGGGTTTTTAAAAAAAGCAACAAACAAAAAACCCCCAAAAGCTAAATTCCAACAAAATAAAACAACAACAAAACCCATTAATGCTATTCAGGGAATTTGTGGGCTTAATCTACCTTCCGGAAGAAAAACTCATAAAGAGCAAGGATATCATAGTCAAATAGATAAAATGTGAATAGTTGTAAAGTGCATGGGTAGACCCTTAGATGCAGTAAACTAAAAGGTAACTGGCACTGAAATTTTAGCTTGGCACAGCTTTTCCTGTTACCAGAGTGTGAATGCCTTGCTAGAGCCTTAAAACTGAAGAGCAGCAAATCTGAGTTTCTGTGCTGCAGAAGATATGCAGGATGAGCCTAAACTCATGCAAAATGCCTTTTGTATCTAGTACCTCTCATGTCTTGTATCCTTTGTGCCTTTTCTACATTTAGCTTCATATCTGAACACTTCAAACCAGAGTTCCCCACTGGAATCTCTGAAAATCTATCCATGAGGTGAGAATTTTACACACTTATCACAGTATCTCCTTGCATTTGGAGTTCCTCATGATCTAATCAATGGAATACGCTGAACTTCTAAGTCATTGTTTATAATCAAATCAGGAGATACCAACGCAGTCAGAACTGGTGTGCTTTTGATGACTGTGCTCTGAATTTGCGCTAATGTCTTTCAGAACAGAATCCAGCCACTTGGTCTGCATGAATCTACGAAGCTTAGGAGTTTTTCTCAGTGAATAAATTACATATTCCTTGCTAGACACACTGAGATACCAATTTCTTTGAGGTCTTTTTATTGTAAGCTTAAGGGACTAAAAGTGACACAGCAGTCATCCGTGCCGAATTATATACAGAGTACAGCACAATAGGAGTGACACCAATGCATCTTCTAATGTGTGCTTAACCATCCTGATGCCATATTTGGCTCAAAAGCAATTGTTGTCCTGTTACTGGGAATGATAACTGCACTTCCCTACCCAGCATCTTGACTGCACAAGCTACTGAATGGAATATTCTCTAAGTGGCCGTATTTTATATTAAAATTTGATTAAATCCATTCTGTAGGCCACTCCAATGTGAATCATAATTATATTATTCTGTCAGTAACTGAGGTAATATGATAAGAAGAATGTCACATTCTCTGGACTGCTTTTAGTGGAGTATATATTATAGCTCTGTGCTTCATGTATTCAGCAATCCTCACTTAAGAAAGAAATTTGATACTAAATGGCAGCTTAAAGCTGTAATACTTGGTGGGTCACACTCTTCCAGCTCATGCATTAGCGTCATTGGGAGTAATGGAAATTATGCAAGATGAAAGTCCAGTGAAGGATTTGAAAAGTGAGGGTGGTGATAAAGCTTCCTCATATTATTAAACATTTTTCATATACACTCCTCATTATTTCAAGGCAAGTGGGGGCACTTTACTATCTTGGTTGACTTCCTCTGTGACTTATTTTCAGCTGACCTCCCTCAATAGATGAGAATGGACGTAGCTTTCTGTGGCAGTTTGTCTTACTGCAGCAGAGTTGGCAATAACATTTCATTATTGGCTATTTCATAGCCTTCCCTTGGAGAGTTCAGCTCCTCACATACCGACATTCTTGTGTGGCTCTGTGTTTTCAGCCATCTAACACAGGTTTGGTTTTTATGAGTGTCCTTAATAGAACAAAAGGGGAAGATCTTGGTGAGAAACTAGAGATCTGAGGACAAGGTAAGCAGTTGGCATCTGTCAGGTTAAAGAATGTAATTTCCAAGTAGGAATTCTGTGTTGTGGCTTCATCGAGCTTTTGGTTACAGCAATCTATTTCAAAAATAATGATTTATAGTTGGTTATCTGATGCCAAATCACCTGAAAATCAAATCTACAGTTGTGAATTCCTACACATACGACATACAGTTGTAGGAAAACAGAGCTTAAAAAAGATAACTCCTTGAAAAAATATATTGAATTTAGTTAGTCAACTGCTTAGATGAGCAGTAGGGTTATTGCACATGCCAGTTTTAGAGTTTCCTTTACTATGCTGCCGTTTCTGGGAGGTCATTTTGTCTTAGTCCTCTCTGCACCGTTGTTCTCTTTTCCTTGAGCACTTACAACAATAATACGCATTGTACAAGCATTCTCAGACAAACTTTCAAGAATAAAGGGTTTGTGCTTTAGATCCAAAGAAGACTTGCTCAAGTCCATTGCAATTAGGCTGTGAAGGGCGAGGCACTGGAGGTAACAAAGGGGGTTAGCGGGGCTCTTCCTAACTGAAGAAATCAATTTTCTGTGTATTACCAGTAAATGTATCTGGCTTCTCCTAGGTTTGGGAGTTCTGTGTACGAGCATTAACAGCTATGCTCTGAGCTCTGATGGAAAATGTGGTATGTTACTGTTGGTTTGTGTTTTCATATCTGTGCCAAACAAGCTAAAGCTGTCAGAAAAAAAATAAAATAAAAATTAGTGACCTTGTCCTGCTAAGCCTTGAAATGGCATTGGAGCAGCAGCTGACTTTGTCCAAGTTCTCTTGTACAAACACCCTCAGCAACATTGCAACATGTGAATAAACAGTAAGTGTTGTTCTAATAACAACACAAAGGTTGAATATAAAAATAAATAAAATCAAGGATAAAAACTGCTGACCTGAAGCCCAGTTCTCAGTCACAGAAGTCAAGGGACCTTCAGCATGTTCCAAAGCAAGCAGCATGTCAGGCTGACCGTGATTTGTATTTTTCTTGGTCACACTTGTATTTGCTCTCAATGCAATCTTACAGTGATCGGTGTTTACAATGTGATCAGACATTATTAGCTCTACTAGATGTGGTTCTTTCACTGATATTGGAAGTGTAAATTTTTAGTTGTAGGGAGTTTTATTTTCACCTCAGCAGTAGGATCACCTTTTGCAATAATGAAATTGTCTCTTCGTTCTAGCTGGTGCTTCTTGTGGCTGTGTCTCTTCTTGTTGGGCTGGGTTCTAAATGTGGGATGTCACTGAATTCATTAATACATGGAAATGATTCATTTAAGGGAGGTTTCTTTCCCCTCTGTACATGCTTGCTAATTAGCAGATGAATTTTGATGTTCTAATTGATCTGCTGCAGAGAGACAGCTGTGTGCCCCAGCTGTCCCCGGCTCCGGTGGGCCTCCTCTGCAGTAGGGAGGCAGCAGCCCCGCTCCTGACAAATTGATTTAACTGGAGTGCCGTGCCTTGGGGGAGCCGTGCTCCACGCTGTCGCTGCAGATGACTGCAGCCTTTGCGGATGGCAGACACTGGAGCGCTCTAATTGCCCAACAATGTCCTTTCCATTGCCTTGCTGAAATTCAATTTTTCACGCCTCACCAAGTTTTCCAGTCCCCCTTCCTGCCCCTAGTGTGGAAATACTGTATTCTGCCTGACTGCCATTTTAAGTAAAAATTCAGATGCTTGACAACAGGGCTAAAATTGTACTTAATATGCTAATACTATGTAATGTAATGTGCTCAGTCACATATCAGACTATTTGCATTTAATTAATAGGAAATTGTTCTCTAATGGCATTGTATTTAGCAGGTACTCATTGCTAGGGACCTTTCACACTAATCTTAGTGCATCAGTGTTCTTCCCAGTGCTGTACAGCTTGTATAGGAATGATGGCTGTGGTGCTTTAAACATTTGCTCTTTCAATTTTAAGTATAGATTTTTTAAGGCTTAATGTCCTCTTACACCCCATTTTGTCAAATCTGGTGAATACTTTTGATGTAACAGGTGCCTCTCCACAAAAATGACAATTGTGGTCCCAGAAAGTACAGCTATCTAATACATCTTTCATGTCACTCTCCCTCATGAATGGATTTCCAAGCTGTGCACAGCATCATCTACCCTTTCTGGAGGCCATTGATTTGGCCTCAATATACCTCTGGGGGAAAAAAAAAAAACCAGCACCACAGAAAGTGCAGTAATGAATTCTAATGTGTGCCACACCACTACCTTTATGCATATCTAATAGACAACCAAGCACATCCAGCACATTTATGGGTGTGCAGCTTTATAGACTACTAATAGGTAGCAGCTGTTCTAGACATTCACAGGTTTTGTGTGGAGGAGGACACAGAGGTTTCCTCAGAAATGGCTGTGCATTGTGTTTGCAGAAATGTAATGTCATTACTTATTAGTATTACTATTATTTTTTTCTCAGTATGTAACTCTTTGTGTAAATGTGTGCAAGTGACAGGAAATCAGCAGAAAGGAAAAAAGATGGGGGTTTATACTATTGTCTGTTAAGGTAAGACCAGCATATATATATATGCAGGTATTAAGCCATAAGGCTGCTAAAGATTTTGTCAAACTGACCATATGTTCAGACATAAGTGAATGCCACTAAAAGTTTTGAGAAAAATACTTTTCTGAATTGCACAGTCCCAAAGAGCAGCAGAAAGTACATTGCGGGGAGAAGTCGGGACTTCATCTATCTTGTATGCCACAGTTCTCCATCCCTGCACACACAAACAGAACAGTATGGGTTAAGCTTAAGCAAATATTACTTAGGTAAATGTGTATTCCTTGATGGGAGACAGTTTTCTTAATTGGCAGCGCTTTTCTCAAAACTCCCTATCTTCAGGATAAATACCTCTCTCTCCTAAGGTCAGGCCCTGTACCACATGCTACTATTATTTTCATCCTTCAATAGCCTTTCTTGTTTTATTTGTTTTATTTATTTCTAGTGAGATATAATGTAAGTAATTAGGCATTTTTCCCTCAGAGAATGACAGAAGCATATCTTGCATAATGAGTAAGATGGTTTGTGGTTAGAAATAGTGCTTATTGGTCATTTTATTTCATTTTATAGCTGCAGCTGAAGATTTACTGAGTACTGCTTGGTAATGCTACATGAAATTCATGGGCTGAGGAAGCAACCTGAACTCTTAATCTTTGGCAGTATTTAAAAAAAATGATGCCCAGTGGACCATCACCAGTAGAACTGGATTATGCTGAGCTCATTTTTAAGCCTTAATGGGTAGAAGGATATTATTAGGAATGAGGTTTGCATCCCACTACTTTGTGTTGTAGCTCCAAGGGGTGTAGTAGAAGGTGTGTGTTCTCCTGACATGCCTGGGATCTCTGAATTGCTCCTTGGGGACTTCTGTGTTGATGGTTGTGCCTGCAGATGGCTGCAAGTCACAGTTGCTGCTTCACTGGAGTGGGAATGGTATGGAGGCTGTATTGGCTCACCTTTGTCCTGCCATCTTGTGCAGGACACTACTCTGTCAGCCTGCTCATACCAGCACTGCAACTACGGCTGGTAAAGCAGGAGGCCACAGTAGGGGGACAAATGAGAAGGTCCTGTATTCTCTCTGAATACCGTGAGGCAGTTTTATCCCAGAAAGGCTTGAATGTAAGGCAGAGATGCACCCTTTGGCACATTGCTCAGGATAAAAGTTCTGAAGCTGTGACCACATCTGGCTGTATGAGTACCACATGCACATACACTGACTCGAGGTTGTTGGAGTACAGGGTATTATTTGTTGCAGGAAATACTGCAGGTCTTGAGGTCTCCATGGATGGTCAGATGTTTGTCCTGTTGTTTGTTCAACTCTTTTTCACTGCCTGACATCAGAGGGCAAAACACTCTAGTAATCGTGTTTTGTTGTTAATACTGTGCCCATGTGCCCCTCCACAGCCCATATTCTAGATTCTGTCCTTCCCTCCCTCCCTTCCTCCCCTCCAGTTGGGATGAAAAGCCAGCAGCTACCTCTGGCTGATGTTGAACCTCCATTTGCTTTAGTACACACTAACAAGGCAGGCTGTTTCATAGGAACACTGGAAGTTGGAAAATGTGGGGGTTTTACCACTTTAAGGATTAATTTTCTGGGATGGGATTTTTTTTTTCCCAACAGCCAAGATGGTTTACATTGAACATTTTAGGCTGTCACATCACTACAAAGTGGTACTTAGCTACTTAGCTACCAGCAGGGTGCTGAAGATTGCCCATCCTCTTATACATCTCCATCATAATGTTTGGCTGTTGTGTATCAGAGAGGTGTTTATTCCAGCATATGTTGCAAAGTACCATTTTGTGCTGCCATTATTTAGTTTTGTTTCACAAGAAGTGAAGAAAATGGTAAAGGTACACCTGCAATAAAGCTTCCACGGTGTATTATCACAGCTAAGGCATTAAGGAACTGCCACTTCAAGAAGGTAAATGAGTACAGACATGAAAGAAAATGCAGTGCTTAGCTCTTTTATTTTGACCAGTGTAATGTAATTACTTATACTAATCTTCCATTATATTTCCTTGACTAGCGGAGACAGGGACCTAATTGTGTCTCTAGCTGTTGCTACTGCAAAGTACCTTTTAAATCATATTAACATCCATACTTGATCTTCCTACTGGTTTTGACGTGTAGATCACAATATCCTGTTAAATTACTCAGCAAGAGTGGCTGGCTTGTGGTGTATCCAAGCCACAGCATAGCAATGTATCTAGTGTGAGTGATTTGGTGGAAGTAGAAGAGGCACTGACCCCTTTTCTCTGGGAAAGCACTTGACCTTCCTTTTTCAAAGCATTATGAGTTCTGTACAGCATTCTCATCTAGCTGGTTCTTCAATACCAAGGTGCCAGAAATAGTCAGAAATTAATTATTCTGCTTCTGGCTGTTCAAGAAACTATGCTCCCTTTTCTTTGGCGTCGATCTAGTGGTAGTGATGAACACGTTCTGCACAAGCAGGCTGGATTATTGTAACTCACTGAAGCTGAAGATAAAAGCTCCATAGAAAGTTCAGCTACCGCAGAGCGCAGCAGCCGAGCTCGTTAATAGGTGCAGCACTGCGAGCACACAGCGCCGGTGCTGTGCATCATCACCTGGCATCCCATTTACTTCAGCAGCCAGCTGTGGGCTCATTCAGCACATAAGGTCACCAGAAGACTGGTATGAATGCTGTTTGTCTACACATTGCTACATTGCCTCTGTTACAGGGCTGCCCATCATGTGCAGAATTAAAACTCCCTGGAACTAGACATGACCAGTTTTGGCCAAAGGCCTTTTCCAGAATCTGAAAGGCAGCTACCAAAAAAAAAAAAGTCTCTTCTCTATTTATAGCCTTTATTTCTTTTGAAGGAATCCTTCCTCATACAGTAGGAGAAGAGATATTTAAAGATGTGTACATTTGAAAGGAAGGATAGTAAAACTTGGGAACAGAATAGAATTCACCCTGGAGAAGTCAGTGAACTTCCAGTTATGACATTGCCATGTAGCAAAAAATGTCACAAGAAGCTTGTGTTTTACTGATAAATACACCACAGTGACCATGGGTGGATCTCAGTCTTGCTGTCAGGATAGGCATCAAGAGGTCATCTAGCTCCTATACATAGCCTGATTCCTACAAGAGCTGGAGACTGCTCCCCACAGTCCAAGGGGAGCTGTTGTCCATGCAAAAATTTGAGAAGGCTTGGGAGGCCATGGCAGAGGGTCACAGCAAAGGCTGCAGGGAGGATCAGGAGGCCTACAAGAAGGTAGCCCTAGGAAATGGCAGATGGCTTTTGGATGATGTGCTGACAGAGGGCCTTCTGAAGAAATTACATTGTTTGACTCTGCTGTGTGCAAGGAAAGAGAAATTCTGACATTCATCTCTGTTATGCTGCCCTATCTTGTCAGTCTCAGAAATACAAGACTGGAGGGTAGAGAAGTTGTGAAAGTGACTCCTCTAGGCCCTTGGATAGGAGCACCAACCCCTACCAGTCTTTCTTCTTCATCTGGGATGGAAAGGCATGCTACAGGAGGAGAGGGGCTCACCTCTTCCCATTTGCCTTGAGGACCACCATGCTTCTTACACTGCTTCTGCTAGAAGGGACCTCTAAAGGTCATCTACTTCTGCTAAGATGAATTATTTATGGCTACCTTATCTCCTGCAGAATTTCTTCCTTAAAAATCTACTGTGAAGTGGATTGCATGCAGTAGTATATTTCTCTGTTTTGTGATCCTTTTTTGTTGGAAGGTCTCTTACTAATCAGAATTACAACATTATTACTTTTTTCTCCTTTTTTCCCTTTTTCTTGTTGTTTTTTTTTTAGTTTTATTTTGTTTTGTTTCGTTTTGTTTCATTTTGTTTTGTTTTGTTTTTAATTGCCAGTTAAATCAGTGGGGTTTTTGTCCAGATATGGAGAAAACCACCACTGTCCTCATTTATAAAACCTTTTTCTCTTGGAATGCTTTAATCTTTTAATAAGACAAGGAAACCCCACATTTCAGTCTCTCCTTCCTGATCAGACCTTCAGAAACACTCTTAAATATGTTGCTTTCTTATACATTTTCTTCAGTTTCTCCACACTTCCTGCAAGTGCAATGCACCAACACATCAAATGTGGCCTCCTCAGTGCTGAGCAGAGCACAATAATTGGTTCCTGTTTTCTTCTGCTAAAATGTCACAGAATGAGAATTGTCCCTCCATCACCCCAAACAAAAAGCCTTACAGTATTGGTTCTTATGCAAGTCATAATTCATTGTCACTTGCACATCCAAGGTTCTTTGTGGGTTTGGGGTTTTGGGGGTTTTCTTTTCTTTTCTAGTTTACACCCCATTGTGCATTTCTTGTATTTTGTACCAAACATGAAGGTGTCTGCATCTAAGGATGTCAGATTTCTTTGTGAACTTTTTGTTCTAATGAAAGTAGTCCTCTAAATTTTGATGTATTGTTAAGGTCAGAAAGGGATATCAATAATTTTCATGAGGTATAGTGATCTTAAAGTGATGAATAACACAGTCATTACAGCATCTGCTTGAAAATTGGTGAGAAGAAGGATTGATTCTAGTGTTTTGGGCCATGGTACATGTTAGGGTAGAAACAAATGAGGATCAGCTGTTGTTTTCCATATGAAGCCAAACTGTGGCAATGAGTCAGAAAGCCTGACAGAGTTCAAGCAAATTGTGTGGGTTTCCTGCTGAAATAAGTGGCATGCCCTGCAACATATGACATGTCTTCTTCTGACCTAGGACACCTTGCTTTTAGCAGCATTCATCTCTGCAATTTATACAGGCATTCATATTTCACTTTCTCCATTTAATCCTAATAACCAGCTTTTAGAAGAACATGACAGCATAACATATGGGTGGTAAAACTGCTCATAAACCATAATAACATGGCAAAAAAAGCTTAGATAGATAGATGCACTATGATTATTGTGACATTCTCTGATTAAGAGGTATAGCTACTTATTACAGCCATTAGCTTGGTGACTTGGAAGCAGACTGAAGCCATTATTTGAAAAACAGGTTGTAAGTCCAAATTTTAAACAACTGTGTACTTAGTAGATGTAAGAGATATAATTATGTTTGCAATTCTGTTCTTCAGTGTGCAGATGGTAATTTTGTTCATTTGTGGTTTGCACACTGATAATGTTTGCTGTAGAACTGGCCTTGGCAGGATTAAGTGTGTGTTAACAGTAAGTAGGCAGTCTGTAATACATGGTTATAATTTTGTTGATAGGGTTCTGGTGGGATGAAAACCAACCAGAAATGTTAGTCTAAATAATTTCTTACTATAAACAGGCTTCCTCTGTCTCTGTGTGTGTGCATATGTTTTTGTAACTTATTGTTATTTTTATTGTGTGAAGAATTCTTTCTTTTTTCCTTCTCATTTGGAAAATTTTATGTTAGCTTCATTTTCAGTGTAGGCAGTATCTGCAAGCTTGTGCCTTTAGGAATAAAATTCAATTTCTACTCAAAGTTATTTGAAGTTTCCCATTAGTTTTAGGGGTTCACGTATGTAATATACATTTATGAATGTGTATATGAGGGAGATATAAAAAAAGCCCATCTATTAATGGTACCCTTTTGATTTCATATTTTCTCAAGAGTTATTCAACAGATGCTTGAGAACAATTAACGGTGTATTTTCAACAGTGTATTTTCCATTTTTCCAGATTGAAAGGGGAACAGATAAATATGCAGATCAAGTCTATAAAATGCTTTTATGATGTTGAGGTTAGGTGTTAGATTGTCATGGTGCAGTACACCTATTTGTACAGTTCATTGTTCAGGTTTCCACTTTTAGAATTGTGTGGCACTCTCACTTTAATTAAATAGATGTAAAAGAGGAAAAAAAAGTAGTTACATAGCAAGCCCAAGAGGCATAATAAATAAATAACATTTTCTATTGTTTCTTGTTGTTTAGCCAGTACAAAGAGTTTTGCTATGTACTAAGGAAAAAGGACATAGTACAGCATACTGTATATAAAGGTACATTAAATATATTGCATACTATATAAATTATATACAAGTGTACTTATAAAAAAATAGACTGCATATTATAATTATCTATGCATGTTTATATGTTAAAAATTCTGTATAATAACCACAGATTTCATGGGTAAAAAATAAAAAGTGTCATAGGATGTATTGTCTTAGAATGGCCCAAATGGTATAAATTCTCAGAATAAATGAAAAAATCTCAGTCTGGGCTTTGATATTATGCTCTAGCAACTCAAACAAGATTTTGCCAAAAGCATCATAACTACCAGAGCCACATAAAGCAAATATGATTAAAAGATCTCATTTAGTATCACCAAAAGGCCTGGCTACTTAATGTTCTTTTATTATCCTCTACATCCCTAAGTTTGTGGAAGCAGCATTATGGGTAATGAGAGTGTTTCATCTCAGTTTGCCATGCTCATAGGAGAAAATAATCACCCACGGTGCCCTTTGAATCCTGTTAGGACCAACTGTAAAGGATGTCCCCTTTTACCTGTAACTCGTGGGCTGCAGCCTGGTGTGAGCAGACCTTCGTCCACATGAGGCTGCGAGTGGCACTTCAGGAAAACGCACTCTGTAACAGCACTGCACACAGATGTGTTCAGAAATGTGTGTGCCGTGTTCCTGCTGTCTTTCTGCTCTCACTCTTCTCTCTGAAGACCGTCGCCTGCCAAGGCAAGGATTTCATCTGTTCTCTAAAGAACTTAGTACAGTTATTGGCAGGGTAAATGTAAAAGGAATATTAAAGATCACTTATATTAATGTGAGCAAATGTATTCTGAACTTAATCAAAACTAATTCTTTCTGAGACTGAAATGCTTACTGTGATTTTAAAGGAATATATTACTGTTGAGAGAATGTTAGGCCCTTTGGCTTTGGATTCCAGATATGTTAATAAATCATTTATTAGGTATTATTAACACCAATTTATTATATGCTTTATAGATGTAGCCATTTCACTTAGAATAGGCTAAGATAGTTTTTAACTTTTGTTTTATAAGCCAGTATAGAGTCAACTATCTGTGAATTAAAAAACCAAAACCCTGTGAATTAACCTAAAATATTCTGAAAAACCCACAGTTTTAAGAAAAGGAGTGTTAATTTTGTATCTGATAAAAAATTACACTTTAATACAGTGTAGTTAAACATTTGAATATGATCAATAACACACAACATGCATTTATTTTCTGGACTGTAAATAAACTTGCCTTTCATTGCTCCTTGTTGATCTAATTGTTGATGTAAGGCTGTTGGTACTTCCTTAAATTGTTACAGCTTTGGGCAAATACTCCTAATAGAGTCTTTTTCCTTCCACTGAACAGAAAGATGTCTGTCCTGTATTTGTCCCCAAAGAGTTACAGCATTAAAAAATATATCCCTAAACATATATTGCAAGTAATATTTTCTTCTCCTTCCATCCTGGAGTCTTCTGAAATTCAACAAACCTACCTGCCTGTCATGCAGGCCACCCTGAAAAGTAGCAGCTTTAGAAGGCATAAGCCACAACCCTCCTTATTTATTCCTATGCATTTTTGCTCCTCTGACTTGCCTGCCTTCCCAATTCTGAATCCTAGGCAATGCTTTCTTTCTGCCCTTTTACTCTTCCCTCACTGTTGCCTCTTTTTGCAAGAGCAAAGTCTTTTTTTCAGACTAGGTATTCAAACATCTGACTCACTGGGACTTTGATTGCAGAGAAGGATGTGGCCTCAAAAAAACCCAAACAGGATGTTATAATCTGTTTTCAGACTGTCAGAAGAGATATGGTTGATTTTGAATCAGTCAGCAAAAACTGGCTTTGACCATCTCTGAAGCCTAAAAATGTTTCCTGAGAAATACTGATTATTAAAAGAAAATATAAACTTGATGAGGCAGCAGATGTTTATGCAAGAAAAAAAATCATGTAAGTCTGGAGATTTCCATAGTATGTTTTTATATAATCATTAGCAACTATCTCCTGTACAGTAGGTTGCTTTGTAAGTGAAATGTTGGAAGGCATGTCTCAGACACTTCTCATTTATTAGTCACCAGCTAATAAGTGATGCTTTTTGGCCCTGTTTTCCTGTGAATAAAATTTTAAATATCCATGGAAAATAATCTGAATTGTGTGTTAGTGACCAGATGAGATAGATAACCTTATGTAAATAGCAAATCAACAGGCCGGTAATACTGAGTGTAATACCTAGGAATGCCAGCTCTGCCACAAATGCTACCCAATAAATGGGGCTTTGCAAGCAGAGTCATAGGGAAGAGTGCTGCAAGGCACCTCAAAAGGGCATATAGTGCAGCCCCTCTGTCAGAAGGATCATCTTTTTCTTAATCATACCCTGAAGGTCGTCATGTTGCAGTTTGTTTGAAAAATGTGCTCCCTTGGTGGTCTACAGTTTGTTGCCCTGATGAAAAGTGTGGGAGTTGCAGTCCTGTGGTTTTTTTGTACAACAGTGAGAATCTACTCTGTAGCTATGGCAAAAAGGTACAGGAAGAGGGACAGTCAATTGAATGCCTCAGACCTGGCTCGAAGTTACCGGAGAAGGAAGGGGAATGAGATTTGGCTTTACTGCATCTTGTGACAGGAGAATACCTTTTCCCCCATTTCCCGAAGCTGGGCTGAGCAGTTGTCTGATGCAGACATATGCAATATTTATACGCAATAACCAACATCTCAAGCTCTGCCTGCAGTCTGATGCAGACTTCTAATCTTTGGTGTGCTCAGTTGGCATGTTGCTTTTCTCCACATTGACAGAAAGGTAGATGATATCTGCCAGAGCCCCACTGTTGCTGGAGGTGGTGAAGCCATGGAGCATGAGTAGCTAGGCTGATGTATCTGGAAGAAAAATCTTCATGTGCTCAGGAGCACGGGGTGGGTATGAGGTTGTCTGGAGTAATGATATAATATGGTCATGTACCAGCAGCTGAATGGGGAAGAAGGAAGTAAATAATTCTAAAAGTACATAAATGCCCAGCACACATTGGCAGATGGGACATGACCTGTTTTCCCTCAGTTGGTAAGGTGGGTGGAGAGCTTTTGTATGGTGGAGTGGAGGGCAGGGCACTGACCACTGTGCTGCACATGTGCTGTTCTTCAGGCTTTCTGACACTGCCTTGGGGAGGCAGCAACCCTCCTGCCTCCTAATGCACGTTATCCATAAGTGCTCGTAGCTAAACGCAAGGAGTTGTCCTCTCTGCACTGTGGTGGTGCCCACAGGTGCTCTGTGGATCAGGACTCTGTAGTGCTTTGATGCTTAGGGGAGCCCCTTTGGCAGCTGCAATTGCACGCAGAAGGTGCAAAAGACTGGGGTGCCTTCAGGGAACGCTGATATTCAGCTTGCAGTACCTTGGGGGAGCACCTGGTCTTCCCTGTGACCTTCTTGGTGCTGACTATTCCTTGTTACAAGGCTCAACTGGATTTGTGTCACGTGAAGAGAAAGCAAGTTCATTCATGATCTCAGCAAATGCACTCCTGGGTGAAGATGGACACAGCGTGCGTGACGAGCGGAGCTAGCAAGGATTGCGAGGCTGGAAAGGACTGGTACTGAGAGCCAGTCCTCCTATTGCTCTCTGAGTCAGACTCCTCAAGGCAAATGCACTGAATTGCTTCAGTCAGCTGTGCCCTGTACCACAGGCTGATTTCTGTTTGAGTGCGTGATGTGTGAGTAACTAACCACCACCTTCTGTGAGGATCTTGTGCATTCCCGTGGAAAAGGCTGGAATCTGCAGTGCCCAGCTGAAGGGACAGTAAACTGCCTTCCTTTGATGTGGGTTACATCCCCTCAGCATTGAGGGGGAGCATTGCTGTTGCCCCCCAGCTCCAAGGCTTTGTACACTACCAGGTACTCAAAGTAGCCTTGTAGTAGTTTCCGGGTTTCTGTCTCTCAGGTGAGCACTGCACACATAATGAAAAAAAATATACCGGAAAGATACAGTATGAAAATAAATGTATCATAATTTAATCAGAGTAGAACTGCTTAGTTGTTCACTTTCCCCTTTTATTGGGATTTTGAACGCTTTCTTTTTCCTGAAAATAGAATTTTGCACAAGTAATTTCTAGCTTTTCTTTTCCTACTAAGTTTTTTTTTTTTTTGCTCTTAGTTCTGCCTTCTCAGATGTTTTCTGATGTCCTTTCATCTTGATAGTTGACATAAACTTGCTTGTGAATTAGAATGTATTAAAAAAATTATATAGACATGCTGTCTTTATTGTGTAAGAGGTCTTTATCCCCTGCAGAAGGTAAGTGACCTGTGATAGTTAGTACATTTCTTTCGAAGACTCCAGGGAAGAGCAATCTATCAGCTTGTAAAATAGATAAATGAATTCACTTGACAAAGATCAAGCAAAAGTCTTTGCGAGAGAGAGCACGAAGCAAGGTTTCTTATAAGCCTGTTTTGGTAATGTGTGTCCTAAACTAGCCACTGGCTCTGATGAAGGCAGTCAGAAGCATTCAAACGGATGCTTAATTTTGGCAACTGCAAAGGTCATTTCTTGGAAGCGAGTATTGTCTGTGTCAATTATTTTTTCTTATATTTCTATTCATCGTTTGCTTTTGATCACAATTCATTCTTTTGGAGGTTATATTGCTTTGAGGGGGAGTTAATTTCATGATATGAAATGCTAGTGCTTCATCCAAAGAAGGGCTGAATTCTGGTACTAACGTCTGTAGTGTCTTTCGTAACAAAAGTAGCATCAGGTCTCCAGTTGATGTAGATCACAGGGAAGTTGAGCATTGCATTTGAATTAGGTTGCATCCTAGGTTGCATCGCAGACCTTTGTTGCATTTTATCTTTGCAATGGGCTTGTAGCTGTTCAGACCTGTTCAATGCTGATGGTTGTCTCAGAGGCATCAGCCAAGGACCTGCCAGGCCAGCAAGTACACGCTTGGTAGGTTTTGCACTCCTTGTGCTTCATTCAGTGAATCCAAGGTGAATCAGGGGAGTCCTGAGGTTTCAGTGCATTGTTACACACCGGCTGCAGCACCTCATGGGGGAGGAACAGTAAAAATAAAAAGGCCCCAGCAAGGGTTAATGTACTGGAATGACTGAAATGATCACTGTTGATAAATACTTCATGTAATTAGTATAATACTTTCTTCTGTTAATGAGCTGAAGCTGCGGTGGGGTGCAGATGCTTGGGGGCAGGGAGCACTGAGGGGGGATTTGAGACTGTTTGACAGTGCACTCAGCCTCTAATAATCTACTAGGTCATTTTTAATTCATAATAGTTTTTCGGAATATTTGATGTAGTCCTTTTTTTGTGCTTATTGAAAGTGCCCCTAATGTTTTAATTCCCACCCCAATGGAACAGAAAGTGAATAAACAAGGAAATGAATGGAGATGTATGAAATTATGATCTTAAACTTAACAAGCATGTTTGTTTTTTCAAGCTGCTGAATAAATCCTCTGTGATTTGTGCTGCAGAGGTCAATGTTCTGCTGTAGGAAATGACTGGTTACATGTCAGTATTCTCCAAGAGTTCATCTCAATTACTGGATTTGTCAAACATGACAAGCCTGAATGACTCTGTGGTGAAAATAGCACACAGTTTGACTATTAAAGTAATTGGTGCATTGACATTTAACCAAACTGCAAGAGAATTGCAGTAATAAGTCTGAAGAGCACTACCACAAGCAAAGCAGAGACCAGTATTTTTATAAAATAAAATATTTTATATTTTACCAGTTAAACTGGTGCTTTTTTTGTGTTTTGATTAAGGTATATTTCAGTATATTTTTAATTTAAATCATACAATTAAAAAATGGCAATTCCTTTTTGCTACTTTTTTTTAAGAAGTATTAAGATTTGTATAATTGGAAACTGTTAATTTGATGCACACCCTGGGTCAATTTTAATACTGTTATGAATAATTCATGTGTGTATTTTTAATGTCCTCATAAAGTATGTATGCTATAAAGTTAAAAATCTATGTACATATATACATGTATGTGGAGATCATCATGTGATGATCATCACAGTATTAGGTTATAAATGTGTCTATTACTTGATCTCCACTTGCTACTCTACCTTGCTAAAGAGCTATTTCTGGGCTTTCAAGCCTGACATGTGGATATTAAAACTCATTGCTTTAGTAAATGCAATAGAGCTTTTATAAAATCATTTGGAAGTCATTTACTCTCCATCTGCAATGAGATTTTAATTTTTTTAAAGATATTATTTCTGATGGTAAATTCTACATATATCAACTTTTTCAATATAAAGGATTTTGAGAACAATACAACTGTCAGTCACTTGGCTAATTTGGATTTATACTTGTGGATCAGACGAGATTTTACAGTCACCAAAATTGTGTTTCAGACAATGGCTTAAACGACAGCCTCTTCCAGTGTCTGGAGTAGGGACTGAAGTAATGATGATTTATGACAGTAGTCTGAGGGGGCTCATTCTCAGGTGAGTTACCTGCATTTTGGCACATTAATTTTACCTTATCTGAACTTGAAAATCTGTTCTCTCCCAATTACGGGAGCAATTCTTCATGTGGAAATTGGGACTCATCTGTTCCTGGTGAAGTAAATCAGACAAAACAATCCCAAAAGACAGGGTCGGGAGCATGGTACAACCAACAATATGTCTGAAGTACCTCAATTACATTAACTTATATTTTTTGTGGGGAACAGAGTATGATTTGCCACTTCTGCAGCCACATCATAATTATTGTTCTATCACAGAAGCAGAGAGCAGTACTTATTGATTTAATATGTTACTTGCCTTGACTTGCTTAAGTCCCATCTCCAAAGAGCTCTTGAACACAATGCTTAAGTCTGTCTCTCTTGTGTAAAAGTAAGTATGTGTTTAAATCCATCTGATTTCAGTGAGATTCATACGTATAGGTGAGTTTTTAGCTCAGCAGTAAAACCCAAAATATAAATTTAACTGCTTTACTGAACTTGGAGCTTGCATGATGCAAAGAAATACTTAGTCCCCAGATTTTGGGAAGTCTTTGTAAGGACAGACTTTCCTGTATTTCCCTATGGAAAAAACAAAGAAGAATTCAAGGAAATACAGATGATATTTGTCTATCTGTTTGCTGATCTTAGTGTGAAAATAAACTATGTGTTAGGACCAGAACAAAATCTTTGGAAAAGCAAAAGATGCAAAGAGTTGTAGTTTTGGTTTTCCCCTTGAATTACATCCTGGGGATCTGTATGGGCTCAGGGCTGGGGAGAGGAGACCTAGAGGCTGCTTCAATTCTTTAAGTACATTCTATAAAACCAGTCATCTTCTCCTCTCTCACTGATGTAAATCCATTCCATCTTCATGTTCCACTTCTTCACTTCCACGTCTTCATGTTGCTCCTGATTTTTCCCTAGTGTATTAGAGATCAGATGCACTTTCCCAAAGAACAAGCTCCTCTTCCATAGCTGAAGTGGCACTATCCTTACCTACTATAATTCCATTTACTTGGAGTGTCATGGCATATTGCAGTTGTCCAGTGTTTTGTCAGTTTCACCTGTAAATTTGCTTTGAAGATCCTAAGTCATACTGAAGTGCTCCTGACAAAAGTGCCTCAAGTGAAATGAAGTAAATAATTATAAAGGAACAGCAAGATGTGCTCTTTTCTGGAGCTCGAGAGTCTAAAAGCGGAAACCTCATATTCATGCATGAAAGAAGAAACTTCCTTGTTAAGCACTAAATTGTTTAGACAGTTTTAGCTGCAAAGGTTAATGTAGAGCCCAAATCAGTTATATGGAACATCAGGAAGGAAGAAATCATTTTTTTTCTGTACCACACAGTGGAAAAGGGAGAAACATCCATCAGTTACATCCAGAAGAAACATCCATCTAGGAAAAAAGCATCATGATTCTGAATGAACAGTAAAACAGGAAAATGGTTTGGAACAGTTATTTTTTTTTTTCCAAAGCTTCTGGAGTAGAAAGAAATCAGATAAAAACTGGGAGCAACGTTACCTTTCCTCTCTTGGGCAGGGGGATGGAGGCAGCGTGCACTCTGACATTAGGAAAGCAGCATAGTCTATGTTAGCCATCCAGCCTGTTAACCATGTTTTGAACTTCCAGATGATGGAACCTATGCAGAAATGCCAGATACCAAACACAGTAAATCAGCATCTAGCAAAAGGCTGCTGCCAGAGATTTTTGAAGCAACAGGAGGACTTTGTGGCAATTTTACCTAACATGTAGGCTTAAAGTCTGAACACAGTGAAATAATGTGTGGTTCTGGATGTGTTGTAAGAATGGAAATGCTTGGGAGATTTGCCAGGGAATAGCTGTCACTACAGTCACTTGAACAGGTGCCAGTTGTGTTAGGACTTTTGAGACAATCTGCATAAATCCCAGGTGGAGGAGCACTCATTCCAAAATACCAAGTTTTTCTCTAGATTGCTGGCCCTGCAAGATGACAATTTGTGAGGCCTCAAAATAGTAGCTCTAAAATGCAAGAGTACAATTACAAAATACACACAAAGTTCTTTCAGTCAGATTTCACTCTGATAGTTCTGCAAATTTGCCCAAGATCCAAAGCCATCCACGTTGCTGCTTTACTGAGCAGAACTGTCTGTCCAAGGAGTTTCATCTGCTTGGTGAAATTGAGTTATAAAAAGTTTAATTCAAGAGATTTGTCAGTGATTTGGCCAACAAAAGAAAGCAAATCCCAATATACTTCAGCAAATCCTATTGTAGGTGACTTACATGGAGCAGATGGGGAACTAGGCTGGGTTTTGCTCTGTGGACTGTGATTGAAGAGCTCCATTGATTCAGGCTGAAGCAGCTTAAGAAGTTACTGCCATCTACTTTGCCCTGCCTCTGTTGGAATTTCTTATCCTTGAGGTAAAAATAGCAAAAAGTATTGTGCCTGCTCCCCAGCCACTGCAGCTGCTGGCTTGAGGGCAGTGTGATTCACCTTCACGTTTTATTTGGTATTGAGGCAGCCATCAGCTGAGGCAGCGGGGAGCTTGGAGTCACTAACTCATCAGATTTAACTGTGGCAGTGGAGTGGTATGGGAATAGGATGGGAGGACCAGCAACCTCTTCAGTCCCTGCTGTTAAATCCAGTAGGAATTGCTCTGCAGAGTGCTTACAGTCCCGACTGGAGAAGTTGCAGTGAACCGTTCCTTTTCCTGCAGCATGGTTGACCAGTGCTTTGTTATCTTCTGGGATTGAAGGAGCCCTCTCTTAGCTGGTAACTGTAGTCATCTTCTTACTGAGCTCCTTTAATGAGTTTGTTTAGAAAACCTTGATGGTTAATTAGAAAGCTAATACTAAATACAAGCAAAAAATAAATAACAAATATGGAGCACACTCATTTACCTACATTGTTTTAGTGTTTTCTAAGAGATAATATCTTAGTTTCCCTCCTGTAACTGATTCAGGGCAAAAGTAAATACTCTCATAGGACAAATGACTAACCATGCAGTCAATAGCTGTAAAGGAGTTGTACAGCTTAAAGGTGCTTCTGGAGTAATTTTTAAGAAACTGTCAAACTTGTCAAATGTGGTAAGCATGAAGGCATGTTTTTGTTCTGTAATTCTTCCCCCTTTTTAGCAAATTTTGAACTAGAGATTTAATTAATGTTTTTATTAGTTTGGGAGAGCATCTTTCAGATTTCCAGAGGACCTTCTGCAGGGATTTAAGTTTTGAATTTACAGTAGAAGGTATTTTGTGATGCATCATATAATTTTTACAGAAAAGAAAATCTGTAAATCCATGAATCTCATCCCTTTATTCATGCTTATACAAAACTAAACCTTTTAAAGTAAACCATCTCTACTTGTGAGGTTAACATAGGCTTGATGTGGAAAGGCACTGTGGCATTAGTATAGTGCTTAAGCACATGCTTAACTTTGAGTCCAGAAACATTGAAGTACCTTTCTGAAATGGAGCAGTAACCTGGGGCTTTGTTCAGCACAACTTAGAAGCTTTGTCAAGGCGTAAAAGATTTGATTTACCTTTCTTCCCTGTGAGGGGACACAGCCAAGATTCCTTTTTTAAGGATTGTTACTGTAGCACTCAGGGAGAAGCAGGAATGTAGGAAAGGATGTTTCCTAACACATTCTGATACACTGCTACCATGAGACAGCATAACTTAATCATTGTATTTTTTCACTAAAATTATGTGGAAATGCTTTAGTTTTATTGTATGGAAACGCTTTAGTTTTATTGTATGGAAACTTCAAGACTTATACTGAGTTCTGCTTTTGTATTTGGTATCCCACAGCACTTGGGTCTGTGAACTTGTCACCTTCACTCATAGCCAAAGACAGTGTTCACTTATATAAAACCCTACAAAGTCAGAGCTCTTTTTCTTATTCTGACTTATTAACTTCTTAATAGCAGAACTTGCAGCTTTCTTTGTTGTTATTTTTCTGTTAAGGGAAAAAACAAAAGTTGCTTTCATTTTTACATAAATTCAGTTATTTAATCTGAGTGTGACACTCAGGCTTCAAAGAATTCTGTGCAGTTCATTTTTAATCTGTTGTTTTTAATGAATTCTAGTCACTAAGAAATACTGTTATCTAGGTCAGATTTTTTGAATATTATTTTACTGTGGTTACACATCCTGCTGTGCATTCTCTAAATGAGCTCCCCAATGAGGTCTTGTTGTTTTACTTTCTCACAGCTTTGTGGAGTAACTTTTCTCACTGTAAATGTAGGTTGTGCTTTGTTTTTCAATAAAAAATGTATTCTTAACTGAACCAACATCCACCCATCTAAGACTTCAGTCTTAAACTTTCTTGGGGGACGAGGGAACAAGACATAAAATATGTCCAAATTTTATCATTGATATTCTTGATCCTTCCTATCTGGAAGGAATGGAAAAGAGATGATCAACCCAAAATTTATTACTTAATTTCAAAGGTGTAACTTTTTTTATATAACTGCTTCTCAGCTAGTCACAGCAAAATGGCCTTGTCCAGGAGGCAGGGCAAGACATAGTTTGATGTCATGGAGAGGTTCTGAGGTTTCTGAGCATTTCTCTTTCTGGACCTTTGTTGTGACATCTCTGTCTTTACCCTAACTTACCTCTTAGTATGTTTCCCCAAGAGATTTCTCCATCCCTTTAACAGAAAAGCATTGGCTCTGTTAGCCATGCCTACAGGAGGGGACACTGAGCAGTGGTCAGTTTAGCTCACCTAGATCAGTGACAGAGTAAAATTGCACACCAGACTTCCTTCAGCTGGCTATCCTACCCTTTTCTGACATCATGTTTTCTTCAACATGTATGGATCGGGCACATACCTCCATGTTCATTGATAGAGTATCACCACTCAGCTGCATAGTTTATTTAATTGAAATCCTTCTTCACTCCTGATGGAATGATTACTTACATAAAGATATTTCTAGGTACATGTCCTAACAAAGCAGTTCATCTCTCAGGATTGTTTTCTTCATCAAAGAAATATTAAAGCTTATAATTGTGATGATTTTCCATGTGGAGTGTGAATTTCTGACAGTGATGTCAGATCAGCTTATAGGTAGCTGAAAGCAAAAGCCAGTTTTGTAATCTAAATGGGTAAGAAGAGAAAAGCAGAGGAATAATGTGGAGTTTATATCAAAAGGAGGATGCTGAAACTGAAAAGATTAGAAGAAAGCTGGATGACAGCCGGGTGAAAGCACTTCTGAAGCAGCTCACTCGGTGCACCCTGTTCTGGAGCTCAGATGTTAGGGTTCTGAACTTCCCGTCTCACTGAGGTTTATGGCAGACCTCAGCAGTCTGAAAACAGGGGCTGTAACAGGGCACTCAAGGAGCAGTTGCCCTTAAAATTTGGGCTTAGAGAAATTCTGGGTAGAGTCACTGGTGCCAAAGCTAAATAAAATTGACTGATTCCAAGGAGTTCTGAGCTCTGTGAATGCTAACTTGGATTAAAAAGCTTATTTTTAATCAATAATTAATTAATTAAATACAATACTGCAGCTTTACTAGAAGTTTGCAGCTTGCATTAACATACAGCCAAAAAAGAAAAAAGAGATGTGGACTTCAGCCAACAAGAAATCCAGCCATTTCAACTGACCTGACCTGGTGTAATTTCATTTTCAAGTAACACAAGAAGGACTTCAAAAGGCCCTTGAATAGATGGTGGATAATTGACTCCTAGCAATGAGTGCTGAATATGGAGGTGCCTGTGCTGGTTATTATTAGATGTATTGTCAGCCTTTGACAGCACTGATCACAAGGCATGTTGACACGTGTGCTGTATGATCTACTTCTTACCTAAGTTAAGCATTCAGGCAGGTGGTCAACATAACAATGATGCCTCTCCCAAGTCTCATTTAAACCCTAGTTTAAAAGTTCAAGAGGGACTTAAAGTTGGCTTACTCTCTGCAAAAAGGGAAATTACTGAGGTGAGTTTTGCTGTCTGGAGGAGCCACTGGATGTGGATTTGTGTTTCAGTAAGCACCTGCCTCTGATTAGATCTTCTAGCACTCATTACAGAAAAGGTAGTGCATTGGGACACATCTATGGAAACGGAGGCTTTTTTTAGCAGCAGTTTGAAGGTAAAGCAGTCTTTTTCAATCCTTTGCCAGGTCCATAAACATCCAATTCTGCTTTTGTAATGTAAATTAAGTGTCATTAAAGACCATCTGTGGTGCTGGATTTGTTTTTTGTTTATATATATTATATTAGTGCTGAAGACATATATCCTTAGAAAGTACTTGTACCTTTTTATTAAAGGTTACAATTCTTCTGAAGCATATTTATTTGGACATCTCTGACCAGTGACATTTTGAGATCAAGACCTTTGAGGTTCAGTGTGTAGAACAAAATGTTACCATTCTTTTGTTTCTGCCATCGCATTCATTCATTTATTGAGATGGCCGAAACTGTGCCCAGTGAATTCACAAAGATCTGTGTCTTGCCCTCTTCAAAGCTGGTGGGCAGGAATGGGAGAGGACAGGAGGGTGGCATTTAGAGAAATACATCTTTTTCTCCACAGTGTTGGTTGTTTTCCCTATGTAAGCTTGGTGATGCCTCTAATAGCAGGGCTAGTATTTATAATGGGCCTGGTTTCTCCAGGAAAACGTCGGTTCTTGTTCTTTACTTTCTGTTCCTGTATCTATGTAATCAAGCAGTGGGAACAGTCTCTCTGTCACTGTTAGTTAAGCAATAGGACTGGGTTTCTTGAGGACTATAGCTGTACGAAGTCATCCAGAGAAGTTTTAGGGCATTTCAGAAGTGTGTCAAGCCCAGCGCAGGTCAGGGTCCCTCTTCACGCTGGGCTGTCAGCACACTCCATCCCAGTTGGCAGGGAGGGCACCTCCCTCAAATGCGGCAGCCTGGGCTGACACAGCCCCTCTTCGAGGTGTGGGAGTGGGAGCTGACAGGCATCCAGGCTTTCTGCGAGTTCCCAAAACCTATTGCTCTTTGTTTTGGAGGTAGGTGGTGAAAACACCTAGCTCTAGAACAAGATGAAGAAGCATATGCCTCTCAAAAGGAGCAAACAATAAAACCTTTAGGAACTGAGATGATTCATTGCTCAGAGCTGTTCACTGGGGAAGGGACCAGAGAAGCAAGCAGGGCAAAAGACATTAGCACACAATGTTTAGGCAAAAATGCTGGGTCCTGCTGCTGAGTTGTTTAATATATCCTAAAGCAGCAGTAGGGACATAGCTTTTTGCTTAGCAGTTCATCTTTAAATGAGGAAAACAGCTGATTAAAATGTATATCTTATTTAAACATTGTGATGGCAGGCTGATGCTCACACATAGAGGTTGACTAACAGTAGCCTAAAGGTAAATGTCTTTACATGTGTAAGAACACCAGAAGCAATCTTATATTTAATGCATCTTAATTGACAGTGATGGATTTACTCTAACTTTGTATTTCACTAATGGACTCTGTAACACCTAACATCTACATTGTAACAAATCAATCTTATCCTGACTTCTTTTTTTACAATAAAGGCATGTTTGTAGGCAATTAATTTACTTATTATTTCCATTACCATTGATGTGGCTACCATTTATTCTTATTGCAGAGTTCCTGGTGCTTTTCACTAGAGGAGTCTTGGTGATTTAATCCGTGTTTTTGAAATCTAACTTTTGCAAGAAAGTGTGGATTTAAAGGAACTTTTAAAAATGTTCCTTTTCTTTTAAAATGAGACTCTATTTCTAAAATGCCTACAGCAAGTCTATTTGACTATTTTTAGTACTGTAAATTGGAGCCTAATCTGCCTTTCCCATCCCTATGCAGTAATACCAATAAGATAAATTAATTTACTCTAGACTTTTATTAGTCCCAGTGAAAACAATATCTAGTGAGATCAAGTAGTAAAGGCTTTGCATATGTAATTTGGATATGTATTTTCAGGAAAGAAATGTAGAAAACAATTCTGCTGGCTTTTTTTTGGCCAAATTTGTGTACAAATATAACTATCAGATTAACAATGCATAATGTGCTCTGTGTGTGTGAACTTCTGAAGAGCCCTCAACTCTCTATGTGTGACATTTTCAAAGAAGGCAACACCTTCAGCAGGGAACATCATATCATCATGTGTGTTCATCTATTGAAATTGTTTTTAAAGGTATTAATCACATATTTCATTGAAAAAAGGCTCATCCAAATGTTCAGTTTCAGGAGAGAATTTATTATTTTCAAGATCTGGTTCAGAAAGTGCCATATTGTTTGGATGACAACTGGATATATTTTTAGGTTGTTGTGTTATTTTGAAGAACTGTGACTCATTGTAAATTGATTTGGGGCTCTCTTCTTCCTTTGTGTTCTTTTCTCCACGCCTTGTTAACTTACTCCTCATGCACTCCAGATATTGTCTTCATGCAGTGGACTGGTTTATGCCTTTTTCTTAATATTGTACAATCTCCCACCACTTACATATGGTCAAAAATGGCATCATCAGTTTTATTCTTGTTATAACATTACCCTAGAATCTTCCAAGCACATTATCATATGTTATCAGTGTAGCAGCAATGTCCCTGGGGCTTCTCTTCCCAGGCAGTATCCTAATAATGTGTTCTCCACAGCATCTTTTCTCTCTCTTTCTCTGTCTAACAGTGGACAACTGTTCTGAAGAGTGCTTCTTCCCAGACTTACAGGTCCAGTCGCCTCCTAATTTGTTTAGCAACACAGTCAGTTCTGCTGTTCCTAGGAAGATGAATTTCACTGCTCTGTGGATACAAAAATACAAGCCACAGATGCCTCTCTCTATTGGAAAGTGAAGCCTTAATTCAATAGGAAACACAAACTTTCCTTACTTTGGCTGAACATTTAAAATGTCTTTATTAAAAAAAAATCATCTCATTGAAGCAGTTTCACACTGGTTTTATGCTAAAGCTTGCCAATTTCCCAGCTGCCTGCTATTCAGTAAAAGACAGGTAGCATCCTCTGTTGTTCTTTTTTGACCCAGATTCCTTATTCACTTATATCAGTGTTTGCAGTAAACAGGAATTTGCAATAACCAAGTGCTGAATCCTGTTGTCTTGTGACTGAACTTTTCAATCTTTGAATAACTACCCAGCAGCAGAATAAAAATGAAGCAGTGGAATAAAGCTTGATGTACTCAATAAAAATACAAGTGAGGATCATTTCAAAAAATTGTTTATAGGCAGCTATTCTGGAGAATTTGCATATGTTGCAATTTACAATCACATCTGCTTTGCGCAGTCCACTGTCACTTTTCTATCCCATTCCCATCATAGCCAATGCACACAAGACTAAGTGTGGGAAAAACCCGACATCTGAAGAAATTTTCTTCCCTGTCCCCTCCTCTCTGCATTTTTGAGACACTGTTGTCAACCTAACTGGGTTATGTGTAACTTGGTAAAGCATATCGGAGTGTCATCGCCATTCTTGAGCTGGATTTGTGCAAGTTGGCAAAAGTAAAACAAATTCTACTTTTCCAAAGTTTTAAAAAGAGTAATAAAAGGAAATCAACTCAGAAGCCTTTAACTAATTCAGAGTAAGCTCATATATCTCCCTGGGAGGCAAAGCTGCGATTAGCATGTTTGAATGCCTTACTACAAGTGATACTTTGTGGAAATGCAGCACTTTTTGTGGGAATGAAAAGTGCAGTTGCGAAGCAGGCTGTTGATTAACAGAAGAGTTAGTGTAGTGTTTGCTGTGATTTCATCCTAGCTTAACAGAGCAGAACCAAACTGAACAGCCAAAATCAGGCAAGCAAGAGCCTTGTTGTTGTTTTTTACATCCTGAGAATTTGACTTTATACATTATTCTGGTTCCCTGTTGTCCTGGGAACAGGGGGGCTGGGGGGCAGAAAATACTGGTGCTGATTTTAATTCAAGCTTCTAAATGTTATGGAATAGCAAAATAATGTCTGGTTTTGTGACATTATTTCTAGTTGTTGCAAAGCTTGGAAGTGAACAAAGCAGTTTTATGTAGTGGAGATTATATCCATGTTTTAGTCTGAGCAGAAGAAAGAAGAAGAGAGTCTCCATAGGGTAAAGGGATCATGTTAAGGCCTCTCTTGTGCTGAACTTATCTCACTGCCTAAGCAAACTCATGTGTCAATACTCACCTGACATCATCTTTGTGACACACTTGGAATTGTGCTTCAGGTTTAAGTGTGTGGACACTATTTTGACACTGACCCAATGAAGGTTGCTGTGGTCTGCATGTTTTCATGGTTTTACAGAACTGCTGTGAACAAATTAGGTGAATTCTGACATCTGATAGACAACATCACTAAATACATACACTCAGTGAAAATTAGTATTAATAATACCAGAAAAACACATCTAATTTTATTAGAAAAGTCCTCCTAGGACTGGATCCTTCTACCTATCCTTCTAGATAGGCAGTCCATTACAATTTTTTAATTTATACCCTATTTTCTTACATGTAAAAAGCAATATTACCAGAACCTGTTGTCAGATGAGGATAACTGATGGATGAAGTTTGCTTTCAGTGTTAAACTGTATGGTAATGCAGGGTGACAAAAAGTGAATTATAGATCAGTGACAGATGAAAAGTGCTCCATCCATAGAGTCATTGATATTGTGCTATAGCAAAAAGACTCTCTGTGTGCTGCTTTATGAAATTATTTGCATTGCTTGCTGTTCCTGAGCTACTGAGCCACTTTGGTGCCTCACATCATGTATGCTCATGTTCCAGTAGAGAACAAGACAATACCTTCACATCCTGGGAATCTTAAAGCAGACTCTTAGCACAGATTCTTTGGGAAGAGGATTGAGGAATTCCTGCCTCTCCAGCCTGAGATTCACATGTTTGCCCAGCAATAACTGGATGAAGGCAGTGATAGCTGTTTTTCTTTGATTCTAGCATTAATGAAGATGGTGGTTCATTGTGGTCAAAGAACAGATAATACTGTTCCCAGGTTTTGAGTGTCTTACTAAAAACCCCCTCAACAGCAAGAAATGTTTGGGGTTTTTTTTGCCTCAGCTTCTGGAGTGACTTCACATATTCATGTCTCTATTTCATTTATTCTTAAGCAAAGTACACTTTGTAAACTAATTTTCCATAGCTTAAGGCCTATTTATAAGTAAGTACTTAAACCTACATGACTGCAGATGAAGACACCCTGTGCTGTTGAAATGCCCAGGGTTGTCCCAGGTCTGGTTTGAGGCCAGAGAGCTCTTTTGACTGCTGGTGCACTCTCACAGCTGCACAGCACGGCAGCAGCACACTGTGATGTCTTCCAGGGTTTGAGTAGGTCTTCTCTGCCCCCAGCTGTATCACTCATGACACAAATCTGCCCTGAGAGCATGGTTTCTCTGAGGCAGCCTTGCCTTGTGCTATGGAGGACGTCATGCTATGTCCAAAATGCAAAGTAAAAGGCTGCTGGCGACAGCATGGGCAGGTCTGGGATGTGGCTTGCACTCTGTGAACTGGCTGTGAAGGGGCACAGCTGCATGATGTGTAAACCATCACCCACTGCCTATGGCTGGTACCACTTGGCATCTGAAACACCAAGAAACACTATACAAAAAACAGGCTTCCAGATGCATAAAGACATGTCACTTGTACTGCGTTGTATATTAATTGTGCAACACTAAACATTAGCAAGAAAAGATTGTTTCATTACTAATATTGGTGAAAAATCAAGTGACATCTTTGTGACAACTCTGAACAGGACTGTGGTTGTAAGCCCAAAAAATGCCAACTACAAAGCTTTCTTGTTTCCTGTGATCAAGTTATATTCTCACATGAATGTGCATAGCAACAACTTCAGAAAACAAAAAGTCTCTGTTCAAAATAAGTGATTATACAGTTCTTTTTAATTTAGCATAGAGTGACCCTTTATATTGAGAAGCTCAAACATATCTGTGAATTTTTTGAGTGCCTAAAATTCTCAGCATATTTAAATTGCACTTATTAGAAAGGGAAACAGTG
Source organism: Passer domesticus (assembly GCF_036417665.1). Lineage (NCBI taxonomy): Eukaryota > Metazoa > Chordata > Aves > Passeriformes > Passeridae > Passer > Passer domesticus. The sequence goes on from NC_087474.1 coordinate 96,958,871, forward strand.
AGCATAGCAGTTGCAAGGCTTGCAAGGAAGAAGAGGGCAGAACCAAAGGTAGTGCTGCTTTTTTTGTATTGGTCTTTTGCATGCAGCTCTGACTCTCATTTTAAAAAGTCTTGGTGTGTGATGTTATGTGATGGTAATTGTAAAGCAGAACAAAAGTGGATGTGCTACTGATTAGAATTATGAAGCTTAATGGGGTAAATGCTAGGGCGTAGCCTTCGTACTGAGGAGGCTTACAGTGCAAGCTTTTGCTCAGAAAGAAAAGCAAACCAATCCAGACTGTGTTTATGAATGAAGACCAGTTGAACACTAGGATTTAATATCTATGTTGTAAGAGCTGCCACACTTGATTGGTAACAATATACACTTAAGTTGTGTTTAGCTTTATTTCCAAATGAAGAAATCCTTGTGTGTCCCCTAGTAGTGGTTCAGGGTTGTGGTGCCTGTAGATCCTGTAGATTCTACTTGGCTGGTTGTGGGAGGTGATCATGAAGTTCTGTGAGGCCACAGGGTTTCAGTCTCTTTTCTTTCTGCATCTTGTTTTGCTTGAAAGGATATTTCTCAAGACAGAGGCTCTCTTTATATCTGTTTTCACGGTGGCATTAACCCCACTGTCAGTGCTTAAAAACAAGTATGTAGCATTGCACTGAAAACCAACATGAAAAGAACTTTTAAGTGGCAGAAACAAGCTCTTAGAAGTTAGGAAAAGCCAGATGTGTGGTTTCTTCTGTGCCCCTGATTTAGCCTTATTATTCATACATATTGTGTTACAGTCCTGAATTACATCATTGCAGCCGTTTTTCCAGAGGACCAGCATTCTCTTTGAGCATGAGATGAGCAGTGTTCAGAACATGAATCAGTTTGGTCTAATGAATGAGGATGTTGTCGAAGAAGTTAATCTAGGGGTTGAAAATGGTGTTATGAAGAGCAAGGATGGCTTCAGGAAAGGAAATTGTGTGTAAATCAGATGAACTGGAGACAGGAGACTGTGCTACTGGCACTGCCCCAGGCTGGCAGGGAGAAAGATAGCATTGGGATTAGGAACTGACTCTGAGCAGTGTGAGAAGGGAGAAGTGCAGCCAGGCTTATCTGTCCCTCTTGGCTACTGACCATAGGCAAGCCAGACTGCTCTGGTCCCCAAGGTTCCAACACAGTGTGCACAGCTGTGACAGCAGCAAGCAGGGTTGGGGGAAGCTGTGGGACAGGCTGAGCTTTGGATGTTTTGTTGTCCCAAGTCTGGAGGGTGCAAGGCAGTGGTGGGTAATGATCATTCTCTGGTTTGTTATGCAGGGAGAGGAAGTGTCTGTCCAGGTGTGAAGATGTGGAAAAATTCATGTGGTCCAGAGGTAGTGTTGGCAGAAGGCCACCAGGCTACCATGCCTGCAGAAGGCAGCACGGGAAAGTTTGGACCTGAGAGCCAGGAACAAGTGTCAATGCAGGTTTTGTTTGAGTGGGCAGGATGTGGGTCATGAGGTTGGATCAGAGGGCTGCTAAGGACAGCAGGACCACTGGGAGATGTTAGGAGCATGCAGTCCTTAGATTCTCAGATCTTTGTGGTTTGTGGTCACTAGCATATGCTCTCCAACTGGCCAGAGCAACACTCTGTTCCTGATCTAGAGATGCTTAGTGAGGAACTGCAGATTTTTTGCAGATCCTTATTTGCATTGGGAAAGGCACTGCAAATTATTAAAATATAATCCTGGTAATTATAGTGTTTGATGGAGAATAAAAATAGAAATAAAGATAAGGCCCAGTTTTGAAGCTTAAATCTTTCTGTTGGGCTTTAGTGGAAATACTTCTAATTGTCAGCAGAGTTAGGAAGAAGCAACACTTCGGAGTTTGGCATTCCCAGCTCAGGTCTTGATTTCAACCCATCTCCAAAAGCTACATTAGCAAAATTGTAGGAATAAGATGGTTGTGCAAAGACATGCTGGGATTCTGGCATAGAAACAGGACAGTAAAGTTTGCTTGTGGGTCTTTGGGAAAAGCAGGAAACCTGCTACTGGTACCTGTTCCTTGCCTCACACTTCAATATAAGTATCATCTTTATTCATTCCAGGAGCGTCTAAACTAATCAGATTACTCTTGTGTGGTTCTTCCTGCAGGACAAAAATGGGTTTAAATCCATTCCAGGTGAGCCAGGAGAATTCAGTTAATAACACTGAGGCATTTACACTGGAGTGCCAGCAGATCACTAAAATAAATTCAAGTTGCTTGGCATGCCTTTGATAGGACATCTGCTGCTGAATTTCACCTGGTAACATCTGGGCCCAAGTGATTTCTAAAATAGAGGAAAAAAGTTGTCTTGGAGAAATAGTGTTGGCATTTCTACTGCATTAAAATTCACTATAAGCATTGTGTGTACCATTTCTCTAAGTATGAGCAGGTGGTAATTTTAACAGTAAGGCTTACACTTTGTCTTCTTTCTGGGGATCTTGAAACAATTTTGAGATGTGAAAGATCATTTTCATTCAGTAATCAAAATGTGTTTGCAATAAAGCTTTCATTTTCTTAGAAAGTTATAATTAATATATAAGAAGGCACTGTAAATATGTTTTTCTTTTCTTGGCTTTTCAGCCCATATTGAGCATTTAGCTATCACAGCTTACTGGAAAACAATGTATGCTGCTCTTTTCAAAAGAAAAGAGATCACACCTATGTTTTGATGTGTGAATTGCTGAAGAAAATCTGCAGGTTAATTTAGCCTCGCGATTTGACAGATCTTTCCAATTGGGTTAACAGTGAACATTGCAGCTCTAAAAGTGATGAAGGCGGCGGGAGTAAGAAATGACCACTCCTCTTGTTTTGCCAGCACAAAGGCAGGTCATGGCACATTGCTAGGACATTCAGCTCCTCCATTCATGGTCAGTGTGATTGAGAAACAGCAAGGAATTACAAACAGATAGCAAGCTGTTGTGTGGTCACATGAATACAGCAGAAAATTTTAACCCTGTCCAACTAGAAATGGGCAAAATGACTAGGGAAAAATGTAGCATCTGATTCTTCAGTACCATCCATTCTGTATAGACAAGTGCATTTACACAGGTGTTTTCTCAGCCAGCAAAGCTATTTTAATAAGGCAGCATTCCTGCACTGTTTTTCACCCACTTCCATGTTGTGCTGGATGATTATTTGTAGGGTTGTGCTACAAACCAGACCCAGACTTTGGGTTTATTTTTTGGTTTGGTTTGGTTTGGTTTTCTAATCTTTTCTCACTTCAATACAGTTTTGTTCAGTACAGTTGGTTTGTACAGTGTATGGTTTCATCAGCATGACTGAGGGGATGAAGGACTGCAGGAAAGAAGCAGAAAAAGAAAGAAAAAAGTATGAGGACTTCTTAAAACTGCATTTGTCATCACATGACATGTTTCTGTATCTCTGCTTTCATTTTTGCAGGGTGAAGGTGTGCAGTGCCACTGTTCTGATGTGACAGCACCTTTTTAGTGTTTTCTAATGAAAGAGAAAGGGGAATTGTCAGGAAAAAAAAAAAAAAAAAAAAACATTATCTGTCACTTCCCAAATAGTATATGGAAACAAAGCAGTTTCAGCATCTTGTAATGAAATATTCCTTGTTGTCTGTCAGGTTGTGGAAGGGGGCTGCTAAGGATGTGAAAGCAATAGCATGTGTACAGGAGATAAGGATGTACAACGTGTACATGGGCTTGCCTGCTCTAGCACCAGAAGATTGGGATTCTGAGCTGTAAGTGGCTCAGGGTCACTTACAGTTTTTTAATATATATATTTTTTATATATAGAGAGAATATATATATACACACATATAGAGGGGGAATGTTTGATTAATTTGAAACTATTTTTTATTCTGTGGCCATGGAAATTTTGATTCAGTTTCATGACCACATTTAAAGACTTTATCAGTGTTTAGAAGGGATAATTACGTTATGCATAAAGCCATAGTTTGAAACCAGCAACTTCTAAACAAACTGTTAAATTAGAAACTTTTTATTTTGATCTCTCAGTGCCTCAGGTACTTATAAACCAGGTTGTATTAAACTGATTAATACTATTTTGTAATGTTAATTCAAGCTAGATTGATGGGATAAACCAAGTTGGGTGCACACACAGCCATCTTTGAATGCCAGATATTGTATGTTGTCCAGTCAGTTTGTTATTCACTGTGAACAGTTCAGGATAAACCTGGAAGTAGATAAATCAAACCCAGTATGCCAGAGAATGGCAAACACACTTAGTAAAACTTTATTTTCTTTACGGACAATTTACCAACAGGATAAAAACATGGTGTTTGTCTAACTGCTGACAAGCAGTGGTTGATCTAGATCCATTGTTCACAGTGATCCCTTGACTTCTCCAGAATTGCAAGATTTTTGTTTAATCTTCTTTGTTGCCAGTATATGACAAATTGTAGCTCTGTCACCAAAAGTGTGTGGTCATAAAGCACCTTAAAGCAGGGATGTGTACCGAAATAAGTGGATTAGCTTTTTACATACCAAGAACAAAAAGGACACAGAATCCTCAAAATTAAATTTATTTGAAAAACAAACTCAAATGAAGCCAGCACTTTTAATCTACTGAAGGTGCAAATGGCTGCTCACCTTGCAGAGTTCAAGGTAATATTACAAGGATAAGACCCTGTTCTTTATACTTTCAGTCACAGTGAAACTAAGGGCACCTGCTGTGTTTACAGCTTTGAATATCAAGTGAACACATTATAGCTTGTACACAGTAAGCACAGTAAACTGCTTCTGGTAGGTATGTGGCTCTGGCCATGTGTTGGCCTGGAAGATTGCACTGGCAGAGCTTCAGCACCCAAGAGCTGCATATTCCTGTCCCTTGATAGCCCATGCTGGCAGAAACCTGCAGTATTGATCTAGTTAACCCTTGCTAGAAAGCAGACTAATGCTCTCACTGCTAAGCCTACATACAGAACTTGCTGTAGTTTCCATTTGCTATGGGCCTGTGTAGCTATGGGGGCCTTGGTGCCCTTGGTCTGAACTCAGTAAGTCCCCAGATAGTCTGTGGGATGTTACTGTCTTCACTGGCTGCAGAATTCGCAGCACGGGGCTGTAACTTTTTGAGTCTTGAGATGGCAATGATAGGATGTGTAGGTCTAAATAGCAGGCCTGGGCTTGGCCACAGTTCCTGCAGGATCTGGGGGACAGCAGCAGTGTAGGAAATGGCATAGCTGGTTGATGACTTCAGCTGCACCTGAGAGCTTAGACTGGATTCTCTATATTCTGACTGCATGCAGCAGAGGAAACACTGGGCATGGGCTTTTGCACATCTGAACCTGGGTTTCAGAGTAATTCTGCCATTTTCTGTAGTGTGTGTGCTCAGTGCAGGGCTTTGTGCCTGTCTCTAGTCAGTGCTAGCTGTGGGGTGAAGGGACGGGGGACAATGTCCCTCTTCCACATGGAGACACAACTCCTTCCTCTCACAGTCCAGAGAAGTGCATTTATGTTCAAGCAAGGAGAGAACAGGCCAAGGAAAGGGACATTTCCCTCAAAGCTCAGACTGAAACTGCCCTGGACAAGATCTGAAGAGGAAAGGGAGAGAGCATGGCCATGGGTTCCTGCTTTGGTATTCTACCAGCTACATTATATTTGCTAGCTGCCACTTCATCCAGCAAAGACCTCTCTCTGGGAAGAGCCATTGTTATTCTAATACATGCTGCAAAACTGTTTTGTGATTAAAATTGGAAAGTGGGATTTGGAATGTCCTTCATGCAAAAAATAAGACTCTTTGTTTAAAATCATAAAGGAAACAGCAATAGAATAACTCAGTTTTCCATGAAAGAGCTTTTTTCATGGAAATCTTGCAAGCAGCCTGTCTCAGTTACTTAAGGGAGAGACCAACAAGATGCCTTTTGTAATAGACTGTGCACAAATTTGCTTTTAGCCAAACCTACATGTCTCAGTTACAAGCCTATATTTTCCTAGAATATGTGAGTCATTTTATCCTCCACTACATGGATTCTTAGTTTTTTTTGTAAGTGTGTCATCTGAAAGGAATTTCATAGCCACAAGTAAGAAACTGGTCTGATGACTCTGGTGACAAAACTAATAACCGTGGATCTCAATTTCTGAAAGAATGCAGCTGTTAGTGTATTCAGTCTGCACTTAAAAGTCTAACCAGCTAGGTTGTGTTAGTAGTCCATTGGGAAGGAGGAGGTAAGATACACTGAGTTTTGCATTTACTTCCAAAAGTTGGATGACAAAACAGTAATTTTCAGAAGTGCCAGGATGTCAGCAACAGGGGAGTGATGTGAGGGCGTGTGTGGGGGAAGGAGAGCATGGAAGCTGTAAATATTCCTCTACATCAGCTTCAGGGAATAAAAAGACTTGGATTATGTGTTTGCATGACCTGAAAAGTACTGCTTCTTAAGTATTTAGTCAGCTTTGCATTTCTCTGTTGTTTTTGCTATTATTTTTGCTATTAGTAATAAGAGTGCAGTAATGCAGTAACATTTGAGTATTGCAGTTATCTTGGTTGTCTGTACTCCTTGGAGAACTGGCTTCCACTGTTTTGCAGCTGCAACTGATATTTGACATATTTAGGTAACAGAAATAGGACTTTTAGATTAGTTTTTCCTTTAAAAATTCTTAATAAAGCACCTTACAGAAATTCAGACTATTTGGCTTTGAGTCCCTGGAACTAGCTGGCAGAGACCTATAGCAGGGAAGAAGACAGGCAGCATGGCTCAGAGTGAGGAGAGTTTGCCTAGGGCTTGGGCATCACAGATATCCCTCTATTAAACACATACCCACCTCATATAAAACACGGTGCCTTCAGCTTTAAAACTACATCTTTGAAGAAATACTCTGGGAGGCAGTGATGTGATTTTGGAAGTTTTGGGGGTTTTTGTTTAGCTAGCCATAATAACAAACTACCTGTGTAATTATTTTCTAACGTCCTAATGCTTCAACAGAATTTATGCCTGTCAGACTTCAGGAAAAAAAAAAAAAAGAAAGAAAAAAAAAGCCAAGAAACACACTAAATTATTAAAATGGTTAGGTTCAACATATCCAGACTGTCTACATAGTTTTTCTTCAATTTTGCCATTAACCAAATCTGTCACAATGAGAAATTGTGAAGTAGAGCCTTGTGGAGGCTATCAGTAAAGCCCAGTAAATCCTTCAGACTGGTTCACCACCTTTCCTATTTAGAAGACAGGGAAATCAAGGGAAACAGAAGGAAACAACACATCAGGTATGTCTGATATATCCTTTCCTATATTGCCTTGGTTTTCATCCAGTTATTTCACAGACATCTACCATCAGCCTTTCATAATCAACAGGTTGCTGTAGAAACTGTAAAGGAGTGTTTCACTGTAGAAGTCACCCACCAAGTATTGTGCTGTTCTCCTTTACATGGTTTTTAGATGCATGATATCCTCCTGAAAGGCTCAGTTTGTGCCCAGAAAAGCTGTCCCTGTGACCTCTCAGTCTGCACTCACTTGTGCCCACAGATCAGGGAAGCTGGATCATTAATTTTATATAGCCACAGAAACTGTGCTTCTGCAACAGTGCTGCCCTGCTTTTGTTTGGTGCTGCAGTTTACGGGTCAAAAGTGCATGGACTTAATATTTTATTTGTGCCTCTTCCATGCCAGAAAGGCAAGACACGTGTACCCTTGCCTGTCACTGTGGCAAAGGCTTTTCATCCTGCGAGGTGCTGAGAATTTGTGCCTCAGCTCCATAGGGGACCCAGAATAATCTGGGACACGTCTGCAGCCTATGGCCAATCCAAACTGACATCTGCATTGGGAAGAACAATACATAATCTGACATTTGTGTATAGAATGACTGTGTGAAGAAATAATGGCTGCTGCTACATTTTATGTGATCAGAATAATATCTCTGAGTGCTGGAGGAGTGCTGGGGCTGATACAAGCAGTTTTATGCATGTAGGACTCCATCAGAATGAGCAGATATATATGTATATGTGTATTGCATGGCTGATCTCTCAATTATCTTGATTTTACATTACAGTACAGTCTGGGAAGATTCTAGATAGCGTGACTGAATGCTGTTGCAAAGACAGAGCTTCCACTTTATGGAAGCAATTGAAAACTTAGATGATCTGCTTGGGGCTGTTGCAGTCTGGGAAAATCGTGATTTGTTTTATAAAGTAATGCAGACTAGTTCCTCTTGGCAATGTTTTGGTGCCATATTCCAATTTATAGAAGATACATCAGCCCTGTTACCAGTGCACATCAGTTCTACAAGCATGTGTGTGGGCATGAAGGTGCACACTGCTGTGTTTCCCTTATTGAACAGCAGCTAATTAAACAGAGAACAGTGAAGCCTCCCACACAGATAATTTTCCTTTTGTATCTTATAACTTCTCCTCTCCTGAGCTGAAGGATAGCCACAGACAGAAACTAGGTCTGCCTCTGACAAACAGGTCCAATTTTATTTCAACCACTTTTAATTGATTTCACTTCAAGGAGGTATAAGTAAGATCAGAAAGCAGTTTTAAGTAGATTTTCATAATATTTGCAAGAAAAATGGTTAATTTTGATAGAGCATGTCAGGGGGAAAGGGATGAGGAATATTTGGTGTGCTGTAGTGAGGCTCTCCTTTGGTGCTGACCTAAGTGTAATAACATGGAGCATCTCTTCTGATGCATTGTTGGCTGTACCTAGATGATTCCAGAAAGCCTTGGACAGTGTCTGTGGGCAGCTGCTGGGAGATAACTGTCTTATACATAAGATCTCTCAGATTGAATGACTGCAGACAACATTTTCTTTCATGACAGCAAGATTTGGTGTCTGTGTCCACACTGGGCAGGCTCCAGGATCCTTTATGTGCTTGAAACTAGGAGCCTAAATCACTCAATTTCATGATCAGCTAAGTAGCTAAAGACCTGCCAGTATCAAGATTCTCAGGAGGAGTCTGTGCTATTTCTGCTGACACACAAAGATTTCACTTTTGGAGAAGCTATTCCATGTTACAGTGTAACCTTTATAGTGTCTTCAAAAAATTGCTTCTGTGCCCTGCCTAAGACAGGATTGGTGGGTTAAAGGCAGGCTGTGCTTCTACATAAACTGAATTTCTCTTGTTGCTGGAGTTCAGTGGAAATGTCTTAGAGCATGAGCTGTTCTTCCTGAAGCTCCCTGAGATAGGTCTCAAGTGCTCTGGATAGGAACCTGTGGTTACAGGAGGAGAGCTCTTCCCCGGTGAGGACTGTTGATCATGTGATAAGACCCAAACCAATTTCCACTTAATTTCCACTCTTTCCAAGCTGGTTGTTCAAATTTGCTCAAAACTGAAGTTTTACCTCTTAAAAAATTGGTTTTAAGAGGGCAGACTGGCATCAGCACAGGCAACAAGCTGACACCTCTATTGTTCTCTTAAGTAACCCGAGTAAAGAGCCACTTGCCCCCATGCTGCCCTGTCCTGACTTGACCCTGACCTTATAAACTGCTTTTATTATCAGTGCTTAAGGGAGTGCGTTGGCTTCTCTCTCTTCAGTTGCTACCAGTGGTTTGAAAGCTTCATTCCGAGTTCATGTGGCTAAGCTAAGGTAAGTGTTCAAACACTTACCTTGTCCTTAAGAACATTTTTTTATGGAAGAGTTGCTGCCGAGCCACATCTGACCAGCAGCACAGCACAGCACAGGCATCCACTCATTGTCCAAGAGTGGTCACTAGCTGGTGCTTCAGAGGAAAACCAGTTTTCACCTTTGCTGTTAACAGCACATCCTTACAAATTCTTTAGGGATAATTGCTAATTAAGCATGATGGCTTTTGTTCTTTGGTAATACTGGCAAGACAGCAAAGCCTTGTCAGGCTGTCTGTGTCTTATGCTGTGTACATTTTACATTGAAGCTCCAGAAAAAGCAATGAGTAATTTCTTTGCACGGCCACTGGCCCTGTGCAACTGCTGTGTTACAGCCAAAGGTTGTGAGATGGAAAATGAGGGGAGGGCCTAAATTTGTCTAAATTAAAAGGAATAAATAAGAAATTAAATAATTGTTAATAGTCTCTTAATAGGATTTTCACAGTATGCTCTGTCACTGGAACGTATCTCTCTTCAGGGCAGCTTCCCTACCTGAATTAGCTGATTGCAAACCTTCTGTGAATAGTTGATATCCTCTATCAAATCTTCACCTCATCTTCAGACATCAGAGGTATCAGAGACCTTGGTTAGGAAGGAGGGGGGAGAACCTTGTTCTATTGAGTTTCAAGTAATTCATCAGCAAAATACACTATGATTCTTTTCCTTTTTGCTAAATGTGAATTTCTGGTTTGGTCTGTTTCCTTCCAAAAGTTTGAGTTGTTTTCTTTGGGGATTATGTCTTTTATGAAAATAACCAGGCTTCCAAATGCAGACTGTCAAGCTTGCCAAGTTACTAGCACACTGGCTGGCAGAGGAGTTTTGCTTCCTGTATTGCCTGTAAGCATATCAATAATGTGAAAGCTTTGATTTTTTTCATGTCCTCAGCTCACCTGCTGTATTTTGCTGAGGAAAGGTGAGGCAGTGCAATAAAGAAGAGGAGGAATTTTTTGTCTTTCCCTTTTGTGACCCTCTCATAGGGAAAACAGCAAAGAGCATGGGCACCACTTAAGAGCATGTCCAGCTATTATGTGTTTACATGATACCTGTTACTTCTGGGGACGATGATTTTTCTTCATTGTTTTCCTGAGAACTGCAGGGCCTCCCTTGGAGTTGTGTTTAAGTAATTCCTAGGAAATATATGTGTCCAAACCACTTAATTTCTGATGTGCTTGCTGCAGCAATATAGCCCAGTAGACCAGCAAATAACAGAAAAAATCTCCAAAAAGAAAGGAGCACAAGACAGGCAAGATTTGAAACTCTCAAAAGTAAGACAATGTTAGGAATTGTTCTGCTTGTTATCCTTATGGTCTAGCACTCTAGCACTTAGAATTTTAGTGGGCTTTGTCCCTAAAGCCTTGCTGTCTGCTTCTTTTGCCAGAGCTGCCATCCTGCAGCATTCTTAGGGAGGCAGTGGATGTGTCTTGACAAGTATATGTTCACCTTCCACAGAAAAACAGGCAAAGTGAACAAAAGAATGAAATAAAACCTGGTCAACACCTGTAATCTTTTAGAGGGCACGTCTTTAACTGCTTTAAATGGTTTGCGGGTTAACAAATCCATCTATAATACAAATGTAAACAGGAGTCAACAGTGCTGGTTTCCATTGTGTTGAATCAAAGCTCAGGCAGGCATGGGCATGTTACAGATGCCTTGAACTTGGTCATCTGATACACAGGTGACCCAGCTCACGAGTGCTGATATTTGGGAAGTTATGCTGAACTGTATGCTCGGCCCATAGCTGTGCAGTGGCACTCGGCAACAGGTGCTGGCTGTAGCCGCCTTTGGAAGGATGTCAGGTCAGGCTGGAGCCTGGATTTAGCTCATTTATTACAAGGACTTCTGTCAACTGCTGTGGATCATTTCAGACTGCATTGTGATTCTCAGTGGATGAGGTTGCAAATGTAATTCATGAAAATTTTATTAAACTGATCAAGCACAGCACGAAGCTTTAGCTAGAATGTGTTGCATCTATGAGCTACCCCTAAACATTAAAAGGAACTGACTCAGTGACTCATCTTTTCATGTATCATATCGTCCATCAGATAACAACATTTGCAGAAGCACAGGAAGAGGAGAGATTATTTTGATGTCTTCTGCAGCATGCAGCCTAGATCTGCTTTCTCTTTTTCCCTGGTCTCTTCCCTGTCTCCAACTCCGTCTCTGTGTCTCTCTCTTTTCCAATTTATCTGGATTAAACAAGTCTCTGATTATTCTTTATGCCACTGCAAATAAAGTCATTTTCAGAAACAGATGTCGAAAGAGCCCAGTGAAATAATCCTGGAGGCAGATGCAGTCTTCCATAAGCTGCCAAGTGCATGGTGCAATCAAAGTGATGAAACAAAATGGAACAGGCTGCAGAAAAAGTAATTAAATTATAGTTCCATTGTAGAAGCACATTTTAAAATTACTGAGATTCAGAGCCCATAATGCTGGTATTATAGTTGAAAGAATACTTGCCATGGGTCATGAGCATTTTTTTTAACAGTTATTAATCATGCTTGACTGGAAAGACATGTGTAACCTACAACAAGCAGTGGCTGTAGTTGTGCCAAAGGAAGCTTTTGTTCCCTGAAGAGAATTGTATCAAAGGCCAGTGTGTCCTATTATTACGTGTGCAATAGCAACGTGCAGAATCTGAAACGGGCTTTTCAGATTTCAATGCAGAGCACTGGAGGGGAAAAAAGAAAACAAGTATTGTATCTCTTTGAATACTATATGACCTCCTTTTCCTCTTACCAAGTTAACTTGCTTATACACTAAATAATAGTAAAAAAATGTCAAAAATATCCCTCCCCTCCCCAGCTTCAATAAAAATAATTCCAGTGCTCTAGCATAAATGAAAAAGAAACAAAAAATGTACAAAGTCTTGGAGACTGGAGATTTGTTCATAGGTTCATTTGCTTCTGTTTCCTTTACATTTGACTGAACAGTAGCTAAGATCCACCTCCATCTTTCTGTCAGCTTTAGTAAGCAGGTTTTTTCTTTTCTCCTGTAAATGAACTCCTTTTTCTTTTTCTATTTTCTTTTTTTGTTTGTGATCATTTGCGTTTTTGGATTGCATTGGATTGGAGTTTTTTGAGTTGCTTTAGTTATGGATTGTCCTGATGCAAATATAAAATTGGAGTTGGTTGTGAGAACATAGATGCTTCCTATTCCCCTGCTTCAAAGTACAAGTTTTAAACCTTTAATTTGTAGCCTGTGTCATCCCCAGGTCTTTTGTATCGTCAGGGCCTTCCAGATGTGGCTCATTTTTAAGAACTGAGTTTCTCAGTTGTTGTATTTGTATTATTGCTTGTATTGTAGATTTATTGTGACTTTTTTTCTACTTCTCTTTTTAGTGTCTGCAGTTAATCCAAGTGACAGTCATTAATGTGATGGTAATACCTTCTTCTAGTTATTGATGTAGACAGTACCAAAATTTTAGTAACGTTTTTAAAAAAAAATTTTAGAGAGGGTTATTTATTTAGTTATTTATTTATTTATTTATTTAGTAGTAACCCACTCCTGGGTGTATATCCACAGTATATCTCTGGCATTTCTGCAATAAGTCAGCAATTATCTTCTCTTGACCTTTACTTTTTTCTTTTGAATGAACTAATGGATCGCTTTGTGGTCCCAAGCCAAAGGTGGGAAGGTTAGGGCATCATCAAATCATTCACATTAGCAAAGGTCCTGTCTTGTTTTCCTAAAGAAAGTAGAGCACCAAATGACACAACTGGCTATGTCCATGAAAATCTGTTAAAGGTAGTGGGACTGTGTACGAGCCACAAAGCTACTGGAGCAGCTGTGGGGGAAAAAAGAGGAATATGTGTCCTGTGTATGCTTAAAGCACCTCTTGTTGGGAATTTCTCTGAATCTGTGGGCTTTCAAAGGCATTCTGTTAGTCACTCAAGGCTATCACTGGGAGAAGAAGCTCCCAGTGGCCTGCAGTGGAGCCATGACCTTGCACCTGCTTAGTCTGTGTCCCGGTGAAACTTGTATGAACTTGACACTTTGACATCCCTGTTAACTCTTAAAAATGTTGAAAGGGTTGGGGAAGCTTGTATACATTCATGGACATATGTACAGGTACATGTGTATGTGTGTGTTTGTACAGAGAGAGTTTGAAGGTTAGACAAAATGACAGACATTTCATGAAGCACTGTTTCAGCTGAGCACCTTGGTAAAAAAAATGAGTTGTTTCTTCAAAAAGAGGCTTTTTCCTTTGTAAAGGTTCCACAGAAGTAACAAATGGATGGCTAGGGCCAAATGCAGTGCTAGAGCAAGATACAGTGGTTCACTTTACATCTGGCACTTTTAAGTCACTAATAAACTATTTTATGTTTTTCTTTGGTTTTGAGTGCTTCATTAATTAGACTGGCTTTTGAGTTTTACAGATTCTCCTGGTTTAAATCAGTGACAAAAATATTGATTTAAGTGGCTTAAATCTTGGAATGTGTTTGGCTCTTTACTCTGAGTATTGACTGCCCATAAAAAAGTCATTTACTGTGGGCTGAGTTTTGGTTTTTTTGATTGGGTGGGACTTTTTTGTTAAATCTTTTTTCAAGTGAGGCTCTGGAACTTACTGGATTTTCTTGCCTACTCCATAGTCATTAATTTTATAGTGAAATCTGCGTAATGCTGTATGTTTTCCCTAACAATCAGTGGCTGAGAACTTAAATATTCAGGTAGTGGCTTTTGAAGGCAACAATTCCAACGCCCTGGCAGGACATGGCAACATTGCTTTTTGTTTTCCCCTTTTATCTCCATGAACTATGGAAGTCTGCAGCACTCAGCCCTATTTGCAGCTGTTACAGCTGTGCTGCTGTTGGACTGGTTTCTGAGACAATTCCTTCTTTGCCTCAAGCAAGCACAAGTGTGGCATCCCAGGAGGGAGCCTGTGACTCACACTCCAGAGGCTGGTACTCATCCCCTTGCGACTGAAGGATTGGAGCTCATCCTCTTCCCTTTCTGAGAGGCTGTGTGAGTTTCCCTTTCTTTAAATAAAAATTTATTTTATTCATTGGGAAGCTTGAATGGATTTTCAAATCACAGCCTTGTAAGATGACAAAAGTGATATTTTGGCTTGTTTTTGTCAGATGTTCAGTTATATCAATATGTAATATTTTTATGTTTAATGAAGTTAAATGTATCATTATTATTAGCCTCATTTCACTGACCAGCAACGATGTTTGTCGTTTTAGAGAAACAACTGACTCATGTTTATCAAATCAGATGTCTTGAAAGCATTTAATTTACAAATAGGTTGGACAAAGATATATTCTACGACAGATATAATTTCAACACCAATGGAAATATAAAACCCCAAATATATTTAAATATCTGTTTGTTCTGTAACGATAGGAACATACTTGATGCGTTAATGTTTCCTATTAAAGAAGCTTCTGTATTTTCTTGACTATTTTTCTGGTTTGGGAAATTTTTTCCTTTGATCAATAAGAAGCTGTCCTTACTCCTATATGTACTGGCAAAGAAAATTATAGATCTCTGTGTCTGTGAGACTGTTTTTATTGAAGATAAAAATCTCATTTAAAAATCATTCTGTTCTTAATATTTGTTTATTAGATTACACCCCAGCGATGTGGTGCATAATGTTTTAAAATTTGTCCACATCTGTCATGTAAAAAATTATATCTTATTTACTTGTCATTATTTAACCATATTCTGTGCATATATGCAGAGTATGTTGAAATGTATCTTCTTTTTTTTTATGTATGTACATAAATCTTTCTTAAAATATATTGGAAATAGACTGTGTGGGCAATTTCTCTATTCTCTTTTATTTATTTAAAAATGGGAAAGAGACTTAGGCTTTACTGTCTTCTTGCAAGTACATTTATTTCTAAATCAACAAGCAAAGCTGTTGTTTTATTTGTTTTAAATTGTATTAAGGTAAATTTTAAAATTTAAACACTATTCCAGAATGAAATTATTTATTGAGGAAGTGTCAGAGTCATGCATTTGACTTTAGGGGGCAGAGATTATTTAACAAACATACCACACATTCACACACATACCACACATTCACAATGTTTAGGTCATCAGAACATAGGATTTTTCCAGGAATAGGTGTGGACCAAACTTCTCTTCTTATATGGCAGGCCATTCTTGTAAGCAACTCTGCTGGACAGACCTCTAATGCTACTTGTGCCACTTGTACCTTCCCTGTGACTTACATGTACATTTCCTTATTAGATTTATTATCTCACACAATATGGAATGATTAATCCAAGTTAGTTGGAATGTTGTTTCTTAGTCAAACATAAGCAAGTAAGGCAAAATTTCCATTTGAAACAAGCAACATAAAAAATCCCAGAAGTCTGAGAAATGTGGTGCATTACTTGAGGGTTTGGAGCCGCAGGATAAAGTGGCAGTTAAAGCTGATTTTATGCTCAAAGCTATGATTAGAGCTTTAGAGTCTTTGGTAAATAACTGGCCCACCATATGCATAAATTGTCTTCCCTGATGTTGCAAACTGGCAGGTTCGTGATGAAGCTTACTGTTCATTTCATTGCTGCCATTAGGAAAGGAGAGAAAGCACCTTCTGCTCTGTCCTCCTGCTCATCCTCAAACCCTTTTGGAGAATATTTGTACAGAGTAATTTATAGTGGGCTGCCACAACTTTCCTGTAGAAGCATTTATGTTGCATTAGTGCAGCATGTCAGCTTCTATCTAGAGGAGCTTTTATCTGCCTGGCTCTTGCACAGATGCAGAAGCACTAGTTGGCTGCTGGGTTTGTACAAAGTATTGGCGTGCTCGCTCTGCTGCTTGTCTTGTAGTTCATGGGGAATTTTAAAGATGCTCTCTGCATTTCTGCCAGGGTAATTCTTTCCGGAATAATTGCAGAAAGAAGGGGAAAAAATTAGAAAGATGGAAGATACCTTTGGCAAAAGAATAACTGTGTTTTCCATAGCCTGGGAATTATTTACTTCCATCATATCCCAGATCTGTTTGGCGTTTTCTGCATATCATTATGTAGTTTTTCTAGATTTCCTGATCCTTCATTTCCAGACATTTGGTAGCATTTTTTACCTGTTTGGCATGTGATGCTTTCTAATGGGATAACTTCCAATATTTTGGCAGTGTGTAGCTGTCTATGCACAGACAGAATAATATTTTGACATTAATTTATGTTGAATAAGTAATTTGTCATTAAGTGTTGATAGTAGAAAATTTGTGGACAAGACAATAGTCTTTATTGTGCTTCTGTGATTTTTCCTCCTGTAATAAATTCACAACATCTTATAGTTTATTCAAAAGGCTTTACAAAAAAAGCATTATTAGTAGAAGAGTCAATAAATATGTTGCTGTTTACTTCCTTTAATAAATCAAAAAGGGAACAACCAGTGTAATTGCCTAAAGCTCATGCTTATTGACTAGCGTGAGGAAAAGTGGTCCATTTTAAGAGCAGCACTCATATACATCAAGTTCAGTAGCTAAGCACTCATCAGTTGAGAATATAAAAAACAAGTCTCTAATCTTTTGCTGTTCTCTTCAAAGACTATTTGACATTCAGTGATCTTCAGAAAATGAGATGTCAGTTGTATAGGGTGAGGGCATTTCTCGTTTTAGGGAGAACACAAAGGCAGCTGCAGGGAGAACGCAGCTTCTTCTATAGATATAATAGGTTCTTCCTCAGGCAAAACACCATCAAACATATCAAGGAAAAGCTAGTGTCACTTCACATACTTCATAAAATTACATTCAAAAGGCAGCATTCCTGGAGTCTTGCCAGTTTTTATACTTTCAATTGCCTGTAAAAGTTGTCCTGTTATTTTTTCATCCTGTTCTTTCCTTATCAGTTTCACATCTTTGGCAAAACTACAACTTCCAAACATCTGTAGTAACTACAGAGCTTAGCATATGACAGATAAAGAGATTTTTATAATAATTAGTAAAAGGAGCACAGGGATTGGTAAGATGTGTAACTGCTTTAGGTTAGTGGCCGTTAGCTGGTGGAAGAATGTGTTGGTCTTTAATCCCCTTTGACTTTTGCACTAATGTTTTACCACTTAAACCCCCTCCCACAAACATGTATTTTCTGTATCTGTTTGTGTACTCAATTATTGTTCTCTTAGTAGCCCATATTCAGCTTACTTTTATTAGGTGTTATTTGTATCTCCTTGAGCATGTAATTTATGGATTTCCTGAATCCTTCTTCTCTCTAGTGTTTAAATCTCATTCTTGAGCTGTTGTTTTATCTTATTTTACCTTTTTAGCAAAAACCCATTGTGCCAACTGACACATGTAAGCTTTGTTCTGGTAACACAAAGAATTAATTTTCTCATTTCTGGATTTTTGGATTCACACCAACTATCCCCCTACTTAAAATGGGCCATGATACAACAATTTAAGGGAGCCAGGATCTGCAGATCTTGTTCTCTTTATGAAAGAGTTAGAGATTAGCATTAAATCTATTTTGGGGGCATAAATTATAAGGATGTGAATAAAATGTATAATCTTATTCCTTTGTGTAGAATCCTCTCTAGTAATTTGGGAGATGGAAGAGATAAAATAGAAAGGTTGATACTGCACCTGCTTCTTTAGTTATTGTTCATTAATCAGGTTCTCCTGGTGAGGCTTCTATGTAAAACTGGAGTGCTCCAAAGCCTGATTTCTCCTTTGCAAGTAATTATTATTGGGAGAAAAATCCTTTGAAGAATTGTCATTATTATTACTGTTATGTTATTGTGGACTTCCTTTGAGCTTTTTTAGTAACCTCACAACAATATAGTTTAGTAACAGTGGATGTCTTTATCCTTCAGTTGACACAGAAACTGAAGAAATGTATGTTTAGCAAATACCCAGTTGTCTTCTTTTGCTTCAGCTGAGACTGTAAATATTGTCAGATCATTATCTCTTTCAATAATTTTTGAAAAAATGTTCCTTGAAACAAATTAACGCAACTGCAACTGAGCTGGTTTTGCTCTGGATTTCACCTGTAGTTGTGGTTGTTGCTTTTTGGCCAGTGGGGGGACAGGGTGGTTTTCATTTGCCAGTGGTTTTTTTGGGTAATTACACTGTTTAGTCCTTTGACATCCAGAGATGTTACTTTCAAGTGAAAAGCCATAGATAAGAGCTGCCTAGCTTATCAAAGAGCTTGAAAGAAAATTGATCAGCTCCTCGTTTGATAGCACGAACCTGTCTGTGGCAGACAACTTATTTCTAATTTTAAGCCTTACTGTATGGCCAAATACGTCGACTCTACTGATATTGTCATCAGTTCTTGTCCTGTGGCAATTTTATTATGTTCCTTATCCCTTCCTGTATTCCCTCCAGTTTAAATGAAAGACTAAAATCATGTCAGTAGTATAAATCTGCCTCCAAAGAACTGTGCTCTGCTGAAAGTACAGGTTATTTCTTCTCATCGTGATCCCTGGCAGTGTGTTTCTTCCAATTCCTGGGAGGTCTCCCTTCACCTAGAGTCTTCTGATCAAGAGGACTTAGCTACAGCCTTTTCATGACTTCCTGTGTTTCAGTTTTCTCTGTTCTTTTTTATTCACTCTTGCTATCTTCTTTTTTTTTCTTCTTTTTTTTTGACATCAACACAGTAATGTGAAGATGAACAAAGAGATTTATCATGACTTGTGAAGAACTGAAAACTGGACAGAAATGCTTCACTTATGAAGAAGTAGCATGTTTCTGTCCAGTTTTCAGTTCTTCGTAAGTCATGATAAATCTCTTTGTTCATCTTCACATTATTCTGCTGATGTCTTAGTCTTGCTTTTCATACCCCCATGTCTATGGCTTGATATCTGCCTAGTTACCCCTTCTTTGGGATATTTCCATATATTATGAAAATGACATGTTTACTGTGAGAGACTATGAGAGAGCATTTTCTCATGTTTCACTTAAGAAAAAGAAGTTATCTTTTTCTAAACCTACAGATACATGGAAACTATATGACTGAGATTAACCATCCTCATGTGAATTAGAAGTGGTTTCTCCTGAATGTCAGTCACTATCATTTTCCCATTCTTTTTTTTTTTTTTTCTTCCAGTGGAACAGCTGGAATTTGCTCTTTTCAATTTTATCAGTAGATTCTTCCTTTCTTTCTTCATAATTACATTTTTCAGTTTGTAGTGATGAAGCATCATAATTAGGTTCAAGAGGTTTTCAGGCCCAAACACAGAGAATGCGATGCTGGATGCTCTGGCCAGTTTCCTCATTCCCAACAGCTCAGATTTAACAACCATAAAATCAAGATTTCACATAGCAGAGCAGGCTTCCTCCTTTAATATTTCCAGGTGGTTCTTGCTTCCATATTGATTTTTCTCACACTGTTCCCCATTTCCCCATATCAGCTATCTGAAGCTAAATTTCTCTCTTTCTCCCTGCCTTTCTCCTCTTCTCTCTGCATCTCTCTGCTTTCAAGCACGCCTCAGTGACTGTGCAGCTCCACCCCACCTCACCCTGTGCAAACACTCTTCCTCTCGCTTCTCCCTTGCATCCCTCTGGATCTTTGAGATGAGTAGTTATCTTGGCAGATTCACACATAATATATTTCAAATAATATATTTGGGCTTTAAACTCAGAGATCAGTTGCCTGGTGTCTACCTTGGTACTATGTTGATTTTATTCATCTTTGGCATCCCTGCCTGCTGCTTTCTTACCCTGCGTGCCTGAAGCAGTCGCCTTAACATGCGTATCTTTTATAAAGCACTGTGCAGCCACATTCTCTGCAATGGCCTGCTTATTTTCTTGGAGGGAATTAGCAGGCTTGAGGGGTAGGAAGAAAGGGGGTTATGGGGTTGGCTTTCCATGTCTCAGGCTTCAGGCAGCCATCTCACACATCCCCTCAGCCACGAGGATTCCTAACTTCCATGTGTGTGCATGTGTGGGGGTTGTGACACTGCCCTTCAGCTGTATTGTTCATCTTGTAGCCTTTATTAATTCACTGAAATCCCCAAGAACTGTGTTGGGATTTTGTAGTAGTCTGATGAACATGAGGCTTAGCTGCTTGTTGTTTTATTCACCTAATCTACCCACAATTACCAAAAAGCCATGTTAAAAAATTATGTGCAATAAATATTGAGCATGTAGGACCTGTGGGTATATGCCAGCTTGAGATAGTTCATATTTAAAATGTATAGAAACATATACTTACAGATAAAAGGCCTTTGCATATGACTCCACATCCATTTTGTTGAAGTTTTAAAAAGATTGTGGTTTTTAAAGTGCATTTGGATGTCTTATTCTACCTGAAGAAAAAACATTTGCTTTTTACATGATAAACAGCAGTGGAAATGTCCACAGGACAATGGAAAAGCCCAAAGGAAGTAAAGATCTGCAGTTTGCTGGAAACTACCTGATGTGAGCTACTTTTCTTTGTTCTGTGGGCATGATATTTTTTGCTTGTTACCTGGAGCTGCAGAGCCCCAGATCTTGGACTTTGTGCATTCTGGTCCAGACTCCCAAGGTCAGGAAGAGGATCTTGTCCGGCTGTCCTCCTGTCACTGCCAGCTCTCTGCTGAAGGCAGGCTAAAATGCAAATACTCTCACTCTTAACATTTAGCTGTGCCACTGACTCTGCCTCCCTGTACAGTACTCTCTGCTCACCTGTGGAGTCCCCTGACTTTCCTCTGGCACCAAGAAAAACGTGAAACACTGATTTTGTTTCAGTCTGAGACTCAGCTCTCCCAGCCACCAGGGTAGCCATGGGACCTCACTGCACAGAGCTTGAGAAAGGAAAGCTGCCTGTGTTCAGCCTCCTGTTTGCTCACAGAGAGGCACACACAAGGCAGGAACACAGTAAATTGTTCAAAGTGCTGACTTTGCAAAGGAGAGGGAAATTATTTTACCAATTAAATATTCACAATGCACTTGTATATGACAGTAGTAGTTTATAAATACATGGATGTCTTGCTGTCTGGTAGGAGGCTCTGTGGAGGGAACCATTCTCTTCCTTGTGAATGTGATGATCCACATGCACACAGAGATCAGCATGTTTGCAGCATGGTCTGCAGAAAAATTTCCTTTAAAAGATAAAAAAAATTACTTTAAAGTTAAAAGTTAAAAGTTAAAAGTTAAAGTTAAAAGTTAAAAGTAAGTTAAAGTACAACAACACATTTTGTTTTAATCTTTAAAACCAAAACAACCAGGTCATTAACAGTGCTGTAGGTTTATTTTGTAAAACTGTAAAGCTGTTTATTTTGTAAAGCTGTTTTACCCAGAATACTTGCACTCTCAGGACAACTGAGGCAGATGTGATTGACCTGGCATAGTAAAAAGTCTTCTCTCTTTGTAGTGTATGTGTAGCTTTTAAATATTTTTCCTTAGCATGTGAGACTGCCTTTTTGAATTAATTCCTTTTGTATCTCACACAGCTGCCTAACTCCTTGCAGGCACACACACTCCCAGCACTCCCCCAGACATCTGTTCTGATTCTCAGTGCCAGGTGCCAGAGTTTAAACTTGTTGGGAGGAGGGACAGTGACAAAATCCTTCATAAAATCAAATAGCTGTGGTTTTTTAACAATATTTGTGGTGGAATTTATTTTCTGATCTTTGGTTTTTGAAAAGCAGCCAGAAATTGTTAGCCTTTACTACTGATTTTTTTCAGGTTTTATCTGGAAAAGGTCAGGCTTGGGTGGAGATTGGTTTGTTGTTGGGGTAAAGATTTTCCTCCTTTTTTTTTTTTTTTTTTTTTCCAAAGGGATGCTCTAGCATCCCAGTAGTAAGAGGCAATGGCAACTGTGAACCTGTTTCTAGTCTGGAATTATTTTTCCCACATGGGAATACATCTCATTAGAAACACAACTGTACCTTCATCACTGAATTTTGATCCACAGAGGTCTTACATACCTTCCTTCTACTTGAAACACAGCTGTTGTTGAAATCTTCCAAGCTTGCCCTAAAGCTGCCATCAGTTTCTAGAGGTCTCAGAGGGCCAGTGTTGCTTTCATACAGTCCAGAATGACAAGGTCTAGGCCGCTCTTTATGTACCAAAGTGCTCCTGTTTGGCATTTTGGGTTTGGTTGGGTTATCTTTGACAGACCAAAAAATGCTGGGCTGTCAGAGCCAGGACATTTCCCTCATCAAGGAGCAGGTGAGCAGCATGAGACCATTCCCTTTCTCAGCCTGGGAACAACTGCAGTCATCTCCTCTGCTCCATGCTCTGAACTTCTCAAAAAGGCCTGTCATGGTCATGCAGTTGCAGGTTTTCCCCTGACTCCTGGTCTAATCTTAAACAAGTAGAGTACAGCTGATACCCTTCTCTGCCATTCCCTGAGATCTGCCTTGGAACATTTTCCTGTCATGTTCCTACACTCATGGTGCATCAGAGACATGGCCAGGCTGCTTCTGTTTTCTGCCTTCTCACCCAGGCACCTGGCTTCTTGTCTCCCTTTCTCCAGTGAGATAGGGAATATGTAGTGTAATAATAAGCCTAGAAATGTGAAATAAATGGATTTATATCAGCAGCTATGGTCCGGGTGGTGGAGGACATGGTACTAAATACCCGGAGTCCATGCTGGGTTAGCGCAAATCAGGAAGGTGGAATGAGGAGTTTAAGCTGCTCTTTCTCACTCTTTCTTTTCATCTCTCCTTAGGCATGTCTGCCACTTATTTTTGCAGTCACTGAAGGCACAGGAACTCTCTGTGGCCCTACTATTCCTGTGGAGGCTTGAGAGAAAACTCTTCCAGTGTATTTCCCAGGGGCAAAAACATCAGGAGTGGCTTGGCCACTCACAGGCCCCGGCTGAAATGAGAAGTTTCAGCTTCAGAGAAATGACTTGGTGTGATAGTCTTCAGATAACACACAAAGGGCAAAATGTGTAACAAGGGGAAATATCAGTGAGCAAATTTAAGCCACATAGAGTGAAGAATGTTTTTCCATACTAATATTAAATGTGTGACACCCCCACTTTTGGGGACCGGATATATGGATTCAAGAAGGTGCTAAACAAATTCATGGATCTGTCCACCAATAGCTATGGGAAATGCAGGTCTGGAGGCAGTCTCCCAGGGTGCCATGAATCACTGATTGCTGGCAGCTCAGCAAGTCCATCAGCAATCACTCCACACTTTTCTTGGGTTCTTTCTTTAAGAATTGCTGTTGATGTCTCTCACACATAACATGTTCAGCCAATGTGGGCTTCACCTTGATCTAGTAAAGCACTTAGTGGCTCTTAGGGTAGAGCTTAGTCAAATGGTGAAACAGCCTCACAATACTTCCTCCAGAGTTTTTAGGAGAATGATCCCATAGGCCCTTCCAACTGTTTAGTCCCGTGCCTGAGCAATCTCAACGAGGGGAGAGCAGCCTGCCACTCCAAAACACAAAATGGGTGTCCCTAGAAGAGCTCATTAGCCAGTGCCCTATTTATATATAGTGCAAGGTAAATATTTGGGAAGCCTGAAGATGCAAAGCTAATAAATAGGGTTGTTACAGAGGATGGGTAACAGAAAAGGGATGGTTACTGAGAGGCGTAATATCTAAGGATTTCATGCTCCATAAAATAAGCCTGAAAAAGACAAAACTAAATAAGAAGTCACTAAGCCTTTTCTTCTACAGAATTTGTCTGCCCTTGGTAATATTCCTTCTTGCCCGCATTTTTGTTTGTGCTGATAAATGTCCTTGCATTAATAAACTCATAATGCAGCTTGTTTATCCCTTCAAAGCCAGCCCTTGCAGCTTTCATTAGCATTTTAGGATATTTATGGCTTTGTAAATGACTGGAAATCTGCAATTTGTCATTAGGAATTAAGAAAAATCTTCCTTCCACTTAGGGCTGAAGCTCAGCTTTGGCCTTTGAGGGACTGAGCCACCTCTGGGCCTCATAGACAAAAACAAAGTCAGACAGTGCCCAGATTTACAACAGCAAGTGGCTCTCAGTTATTCAGATGTCTTTGATAATGTGTCATCCGCTGTTGCTGGCAGGGATCAGTGTTTAGGCTCAGAATTAATTTCTCTCTAGCTGGAGAGAAAACAAAAATATCTCTTCTGCAAGAGCAAAAAGAGAAAGATGCAGTAACAAAGAGAGAAATAAAAACAGCACCAGGCACATAGAAAAAAATGCATGTGCAGATATATGTATGTAGCATATACACACTGCAGAGGTTAACAAAGGGCTCTTCAGAAGATGTTGTACTTCACTCTGCTGTGCTCTGTACTTTCAACTTTGAAATACAGGAAGTTAAGAAAATTTTAAAGGTTTCAAAAGGGAGTTTATCTTATAATTGGTGAAGGGCTAAAGAGTTGGATGGGGAGGGATAATAATCAAAGGAGCCTTTTCAGCACTAAACTGTAGTCCAGAAAATCAAAGGAAGGAATGTTAATTGGTTTGTACAACATGATATTCTCAGCTCAGAGTAGCTTCAGCCACTCAATAGTACTTTTTCTTTTTTTTCTTTCTCTCTCTCTGTAGGTTGATTGAGTGAATAGAAGAAAAAAAAAAAAAAGAAAAAAACGAAGCTACCTTCAAGTATTGAAGATACAAGGCCAGGATGAACACGAAGGACGGAAAAGTGTCTGAAGGAGGTCTCAATGTCACTCTTACCATACGCCTTCTCATGCATGGCAAGGTGAAGCATTTCCTGTTGCCTGTGTGTTGAGTGTGTGTGCAGCTACCAGCAGAGCCTGGCACTAACATTGACAGAGGGTCTGCTCCTCCTCCACCTTGAGTCAAAAGCACCATTGCCACAGCCAAAAAATCACCCCCTGCCTTTCAGGGAATCCTGCTGAAGTTCACGCTGCAGCCCAAGCTCATTGAAACAAACCCTGCCTGTAACGAACCCATTTTAAGCGGATCCGGCGGCAAAAAAAGAGGAGTTCTTCCATTGATACTGAGCCAAATTGGGCAGACCCTTGCAGGAGGCTGACCTGCATACAGCTTGCCTTTCTCAGCATTTGCTGGGTTTTGCAGGGGTTTTTTAGGATACCAGAACATTGACTCATGTGAAATAATTGCCACAGAGTTGGTGTCTATTTCTATTGAATGCACATGGGGTCCAGTTCTTCATTATTCTGGTGTAACATCTCATCAGAGTGAGCCCCCTGATATTCCAGGGGTTTGTCCAGGTCCTGGCGGGTTTGGGTTGGAAGACTGGCTCTCATTTCCTTTCTGTCCAGTGCAGCACTCAAAGCATGCAGATAAGTGGGAAATCGGTGCCTTAGACAAAGTGCCAATTCAGTATTGTCAGATTTAACAGTCTGGTCATTGCTTATTTCACATCAACAGATCATAAATTGGGCTTTTAATTAAAAAACACATTTCATAGGTTTGTTTGTATTATTTGCATCAGGCAATTTCAGGCATTTTTAGGCTTAATGAATGAATGTTATAGAAAAGAGGTGGTTTAGTTTCATCCTTAACTGGGAACAGTGAATATATAATGCATGTTATTCTGGAGATTGAATTTATATATATAAATCTAAAAAAAAATTTTACTCCTAGAGTTTAATTTTGTAACTAAAATACTTATACATTTTAAAATAGTGGGTGTTTTCAACCTATGGTATGAACACACGTATGATAAACCCATAGCACAAATAGGCCCTAAGGTATCTCCCATTCTATTTTACTTATGGAGAAGTGTGAGGGGGTACAGCCTAAGTTTGCAAATTAAAATCCTCAGAAATTAGGTTATGTCAGATCAAATTATGTTTTTTCTCAGAAATGATCTAACCATTTTGATTTTTTCCCCCTGAAATATTCAGCTTCAGGCAGGCATCTGGTGTGTAAATCTGCATCTTAAATAGGGATCTGTCAAACAAATTTAATAACACTCTCTCTTACAAAACCCACCTAAAATCTGTACACGTGTCTGTGCTCAAAATTAGGTCTTCAGGGTTGATTCTACTGGTTTCTGGTCCCAATCCATGAAAGCATTTGAACACATACTTATCCCAGTGGGTATAAGCAGCCCTACTGGTTGCAGTCACATTCCCATGTGCTTAAGTGATGGTGTTTTGGGCTTTTTTAATCATTGTCAGACAGCTCTGCTTGTTTCAGAATCCTGCCTTTAAAGCAAAAATGAAGTATCTGTCATTTTCAAGACATTTTATTTAAACTGTGGGCTAGGATTATTGGGATTTTTTAAAATCAGAAATTAAATCAGATAAAGTTCATTTTCTCTGTTAAACATAATTGATTTTGTGTGCAACCACTTTTAACAATAATGGATGTTATGTGTCCAGACTTCAATGCATATGTAGCCCCAAGGGTCTAAATTAAACCCACAAAAGCTGCAAAGTTCAAATTTTACCTGGATCTATACCATGCATCCTCAGTTAACAAGGCACGATGGGTATTCTGTTAGCTCCACTATGCTCTAATCATGTATCCTATTGTGCCTAAGTATTGGAAAGAGTACATTAAATCAGAATTTATTTTGGTGATAAAAGTCAGATGCTTTCCGTTTCTTTGATGTAATTTCTGTGATTTAGAAATAATACAGAGGAATGAAGGATGTCTGAATCAATATGAACACAATGTGAGAAAGCATTCTGAAAGCTGTATGTTCCTCTGGAAAAGAAGAAACACATTTCTAGACTCTTCCTTGAGATTTGTTGTGGTGATGACATCAGTGGAAATTGTTGATCTCTAATTAATATTTCTAGACAAAAGAATTTGTCTAGAAGTAGGTCTGTAAATAACTGGTCATAACTTGAGAGAGAAGAGAAGAAATAAAAAGGTTTCTAAAACTGGATCAAACTGGATTCAGTTATTTTTTAAAGTTAAATAATTTTAATGTTATTTTTTAATGCATTGCATGGAAAAAGGAGGACCTCTCCCTACTAACTTTAACTCAGTATTTCTAAACCATTATTATCAGTGTACCTTTGCACAGGGAAGGCCTGTGTGCTTTGTGTTGTTTGCATACATTTTGATTGGAAATCCATAATTTTGTGCTACTGTGCTTGCTTATCTTGACTGTAGGTCCTGCAGACTTAGGAAATTTTCAGCGTGTACTTTTCATGTGATTTGTATAGAGGCTTTAAGTCAAGAATAGACATCTTAATGAAGCAATTAAGGTAAATTCTATACCTGCAGAAAAATGAGGATCTGTATGAGTGGCCAGAGCTCTGCAAGATGGTAATAATAAAAAAGCCACCACAACAAACAAATTATTTGGCAAAAACAAAAGACATTATCATGAGTTGAGAGGAAAAGAAATAGGAAGAGTCCTGAGCTCTGGGAGAACCAGGGCCAGTGTCTCCCCAGTGCAGGTAGGACACCACTGATCAGCACCTTTGCTTTATCTTGCTTTGAGGAAGGGAGTGTCTGTGCATCCAGCTGAGCTCCCGCCAGGCTTTGTGCAGCCTCTGGCTGAGGAGCTGGGATAGCTCCTGGGAGCACAGCCACTCAGCCACAGCACAGCAAGGGCTGGGAGCAGCCAGCTGGCAACAAGGCAAGGCACAGCCTTGATATTCTCATGGCAGAAAACGTGGTGTTAAGGGAGGGCAGCGATTTTTTTATCAGTGATAGTAGAAAAAGAATTTTTGCAGGCCCTACAAAAAGCCAACCACTGCGAGGTATGAAAGGTTAACCTTGGGGTAACCTCAGTGTTTCCAGGGCCTGATATGAAAGGTGTCATCCTGGGCTGGGACTTTCAGAGATTTTGTGATGACGTAAGATGAAAGGCTTAATTTTCATCTTGTGCCATGTTACATCAGTGAAAAAGTTTCAATGGTGTTACAGCCCTGAAATCATGAGCAACACAAAACATTTGTCACATTTTCTTGTGATGAATTAGAGGGCAGGTGTTGGTGAGGATGCTGCAAGGGCAGTGCTTAGGCATTCCTTGCATCCACAGAGAAGCAACTGTCAGTGTTTGTAGGTAATCTAAAAAGCAAGATTAGGAAAAACTTGTTATGAGGATGTGTGAGGAGGGGAGGAGGCTGCCTGGGCATGCTGCACCATCCATCACTGAAGGTTTCTAAGGACAAGCCAGACAAAACTGAATTCATCCTGTAAAGTTGCACTTCACAGGCACTGCAGCCTCTTCTGCTCAGCACCTTTCTGACCGCGTTACCCCACTGCTCCAGAGGGGTCAGAAACAGAAGAGTCTTTTCTAAGACATACAGTTAGAAATATAGAATATGTTAAATAATGCAGATACACATTTTCATCCTTTATTAATGAGAAAGATGCACCACATTAAGAAATAAAGCTGTTTCATACATTTCAGTAGAGAAAAACAGAGAATATGAGTTGAGGCTGTTTACAGTGCCCTACTTTTGTATTTTCCATCTGATTCTTGCTGTTTCTTGAAGTAAAATAAGTAAAATCACTGTGTAGGAAAGAGACGTGAATGAATATGGATATTTTATTATCTTTGTCTACTTCAAAACTATAATTTCTGGGCAAGATTGGAGTATTGTAGGGATTGCAAGATTTCTGCTTCCAGCAAAGGCAGGAATAGCAATATTTTCCCAGACCACATCACTGGTTTTGAAGGGATGAGGAAGACGAATGAAGTGTGTGTGCATTCATGGGCAAACAGCCCCCAGCCATCAGAGCCCTCTGTATGGAGAAGCAGAGCTCATGCCCGAAAAGAACTCTTATGTTTTACTTTTTCTTCCTTTCTAAATTTTTGTCAAGATAAAAATTATTTCGGCTCTTTGCATGTCATAGGGTATAGGTGTAGACCTCCATGTTTCCTACCATTCCTTGCTCACCTTTTGCTGAATATTCTATTCCCATGACTTGTGGCTGATTTTTCCTTGCTTACTGCCTCAGGTAATGAGGTTGAAAGACTGGAAATTGTAGCCTTGCCCACAGGTATCTGCCAACATATTAGCGCTTGACATCTGCAATGGTCTTGAACTAGGTTTGGTCAGTTCATGCCCAGAAAGAAATAACTGTTGATAAAGCACCTATTTTGACTATACTGGATAATGATTACATGATTTTGGACTAGTTTGGTTTTGTACACAGCCAGTGTTAACAGGCTGATTAACACTCTGGAGACTCAGCATTAAAGTTTAATTTTAGATGTGGATGGTAAAGAGACTGTGGCAGTAGAAAGGTCTTAAATCTCAGGAAAGCAGCTTAATGGAGATTTAAAAGCCAGGTTCATGAGGTGTAACAGGAGAAAATATTCATGTGGGTCAGCATAGAAAGGGCAGCAGGTCACAAATCCACTATGAGATCCACCTCCATCTCATAGTGGTGGTGCAAGAATCTCTGCTTCCTCCCTCCAGTACAAACCTGCAGGAGAAATAATGCATTGTTTCCAAAGGCACTGTGTGAACGTGTGCATTGATGAAATCATATTGGGTGCAGTGAAGTCTGCAAGAAACCAAAGTAGAATATAGTAATGTATTGAGCCTGAGGAATATTTTGGAGAAAGAGAATGGAGTTCAGCAATAAAAACCAAAATGGATTAATGAAGTTGAATGGTTAGGAAGAACAAGGAAATAATTTACAGGTAGGATGAAGGAGTGAGGGGAAAACTAGCAGGAAAGTAGGACTCTTGCCAAATACTGAGAGCTGTAAATTGGAGAGTTGAGGCAATTAACTGGAGAAGGTAATTTAGAAGATACATGTTCAGTGACAGAGGGAAATCTGGAAAGCATAAAAGGCTAAAAAGCATCAGATGTGTCAGTGTCTAGAGAGTGGCACATTTGGGATATGCTAAGTTGGAGAGGAAAGCTATTTCAGCAAAAGTGTGTGCAATTTTGGATGTGTGGCGTTGGTGCATCATGGGGCAAGGAGAGGTAATTACCTTATTGTTCTTCTGGCAGAATCACACCTGCAGTTCTGTGCTCAGCAGCAGGTGCCACATGTGTGAGTGACGGTGAAGACTGACAGAGGGGGAATTCACAGAAAAATAATGAAAGTTTTAGGAGACTGAGGAGACTATGCCTAGCTTTCTTTAAACATTCTCATAAATACATATTATCAATACAAATGTTATGGTATTTTGAATGCCATAAGTGCTTGTGGTTGGAAATAATTATATAAAATACTATTTTGAAAATAAATCCAATAAGGGAATCCCAAGAAAAAAATCTGGTATAGAGACTTTTGTTATGTTCTGTAAGTCTCCTATGCAAATTTTAAACATGTCCAGTAAAGAGTAGCACGTGTACTATAATCTGCATTGATGGAGGAAAGGAGTGGAGCTTCTCTTTCCCTCATACCATTTGCTCAATGATGCATTTCTCATTCAGCAGCAGTGAATTAGAAAGATGTATCTGCAGTCAAATGTTTGGGTTTGGACAAAACCCTATGAGTGCCTTAGTACTTACAGCATAATTTTACATTCCCTGAGGAACTCTAGGTATCTGAGTTCAAAATAGTTTCAGCAGGATCAATGGGTGACTTTGTGGCACTGGTTACAGTGACTTACATCCAGCTTCAGTGGTAGCTTTCAGACATGTTGGTGATTACTTTGTGATGCTACATACAGAATTTTTACAAGAAAAAGAAAGAAAATTTCAACTCATAAAGTGATGGCTTATACTTAACAGCTCAAATACAGAATAAAATCACTAAGAAAAATTGCCTTATTTCTGTTAGTGGCCACTTTTTGGTGCCTGCTTAATTGCCTCCCTGAAAGACCGTAAAACAAGTACAGAAATTAATTTTCCCCATCTTAAAGGGAATGACCTTCTACTTTTCCATTTTTTAAATTTTTTTACTTATTGAAATGCAGAATGCAACAAAGTAACTTTAAGAATCACCTTGTCAGTAATACAATCCAAGCCATAAAATGCCAATCAAGCCAATGTTTGTTCTGTTCTTTCCAGTTTCCACAAACACTGTCAGGGTATTATGAGGATTGACTGTCCTGCCTATTGCTATTATAGTTCTTGTTTTGTTTGCTTGCATTACTGTGATACCTGAGAGCCCTGGTCATGGAACAAAACTCTGCATGCAGATGCACAACACAAGATGGACCTCTTCTCAGTGTTTTTGTAGGAGCAGCCAAGATACTCCCACTAGCCTCAAAAATCAGCAGAAAGGGAGAGAGAGAGAGTTCCCCCAGCCCCAAAAACAATCTCCATAGCTCTCTACTCCCAAAAACAATCTCCATAGATGAGTCTTCCCACTTTTACCAAACAAAATCTCCTCATCAGTGCGTGACTGTAATGAACTGAGATTGCAGAAGGTACACACCCTGCTCAGTGCTGCTGCTTCAGCATCACAGGTGCAGGGACAAGCACAGGGACAGAACTGAGTTTTGGGTTGGTTTTAGCAGGGAAGGCTGGGAACTTAGGTGTGAAACTGAATGTTAGCTGTCTGCTATCAAAAAGCAAAGGAAAAATGCCCATTGACATAGCACCCAAAAAAATATTAGATGCACTTGCAGAAGATACATAATATTGGAATGTCCATTAGAAAAAACATAATTTTTGGATTTCCTTATACACTACCATATTTGTTAGCAAAAGATCTGCCTCAGTAAGGAAGGCCTTGGACTGCAGTGCCTTTCTAAATTAGGGCTGTGGGCATCAGACAGTGACTACTGAAGCATCACCTAGGAACATGAGATATCCCATGGCAGTGAGGCTAATCCCACGTAATCCCAGAACACAAATCAGATTCTCATTTTACCCATTTTACTCATGGTGGCTGTTTTTTCTCTGAGGCTGACAGATTTCTCTGAGGCTGTCATGTTTCCAAAAACTGACTTCTATACCAGTCTTTGAAAAATGTTGATGCCCCACACGCTCCATGCAAACGGGATGTTCAGAATGGCTTTGTGGAACATGTTCTTGGGATCTTCCACGCAAGCATATTCATAAGCTTAGGTGACTATTGGCAGCTCTGTCCTCAGGTTAAGGTGAGGAGAGAGAAAGCTGAGTTATGTTACACCTCCTTTTGGATGGGAGAAAGACAACTGGTCTGGGTCTGGAAAACTTTATCAGCACAGCTGATGTGTGCTGTTGCCTGGACCCCTCCTTGTCCCATGACAAGTGTTTCCCCATAATGGAAGGCTGTATTCCTTTCCCTTCAAAGCTGTTTTGTTTGTAGACTCAGCCGTACTGGTTCTACCTTATCCTTGCTTTATAGGAAGCAGATTAGCATGTGCAATCAGAGCATTGCCTAAAGGAATTTCAGGCTTTAGGATGGAGCCTGTGCTTAGTTGGATGTTTTGAGGTGAAAGCATATATTCCTACATTATTTCTTAAATGTGTTTTCCTTCTAGACATGGCTTTATCTCAGGGATTCTATGAAGTTTTTGTTCCATTTGCCCCATAGCACTGCTAATAAAAGCTGCATGATAATAGAGCAAGACCTGTGCGTTTCTATGGTCCCACAATAGCTACCTGTTTTTGTTTTGATTTTCCAGGACTCAGTAATTATTTAACCAACCTCACACTTTAAAAAATTCATGGAATTTCACACTTTATGTTTACAGATCAAAGGTTAATCTTTAAACCAATGTTTGTTGTCATTTGTTAAGCTTCTTGTTTTCTTAATATGACTGATTTCTTTCTCTTGCTATTCAAAGGACTCACAACATAATTTATTGGGAAAAAGGTTTCTTCTACAGCCAGTTTTATATCTTTGTTTAGTCATTCTTACCATCAAGAGCCCTGCAAAAGCCTTGACTAACAGGAATTTTTGCTGCCCCGTTTGGTTCTGCTGATGTTGCCTCGTCTTCACCACAGATGATGCACAATCTGCAGAAATAGTTTCCAAGTGTTCATTAAGAACAAAATTCATCACATTTTTGTGAATAAGGTGTGCAAATAGTATATGGTACATTGTAACATGCAAGAAACCATCCCCTGTTTTTACCATTGCTTTTCCTTAAGTTATCTTCAGTGAATTGGCTGGTTGATTAGAAAATACTTTACTGATGCTGGGCAGTCTCCCAGGGTTTGTTGGTGAGGTTCAGCTCTTGTTTTATCTACTTGGTTAGAAATTTCCTACCAAAGAAAATCATAATGACAACTCTGTTCCCCAGAGAGAATTATCTTCAGGCCATCTGAAATCAGCACGTAGATTTCAAATTTTCCGAGGCTTTCCAAAACAACTCTTTGAGCACAGGTGTGCGTCTCTCCTGCTTGAGATGTAGTCACCAGGTGGGATTGTCCTTTGGAAAGCATTACCTGGGCTGGGTATGCAGCACCATCTAAAACTCAGGCCCCTTTGATGAACCTCAGGATAGGCACCCCAAATTGCTGGCATTCCTTCAAGAAATGTTCATACCCATCTGTTTAGTGCCTGTGTGTGTATATTGACTTTAAACACAAACAAACAAATATACCTGTGTGTGTATGACGATGGATCAGTGGGTGTAGGCAGACATATGCAGCATTTTGGAGTCATCCAGTATGGGTGCAGTGGCACAGCTGCTTCTGGAGAGTGGATGTTTTACATGTTGAGGCCAAGGAGCCTGGGTAGTACTTCTAGCTCTGGCATCAGTCTGCCAGATGGGTTGGCTTGGACCCGTCTTTCTCCCACCGAGTTTTAATTCCCCCCCTTTATAACTTCTTTTTGTGCACTTCTTTTTGATCTGCTGTTCAAGTGTGACTATGCGAAACTCAGTAATTGTTATCATGTGACTTTTTCTACTATATTTACATGTGGATGGTTAGTCAATAAATCAGTCTGAAATTGATGATCAGTAGTTACTGCTAGTTTATATTCCTGAGCACTGGAAAACAACAAATAGTTCAGGAATTGTTAGTCTATTGTAATAGGCAATTATTTGCTAATGCAGCTAGATCAAACACTTGTCTGACCTGCACTGAGGCTGAACTTGACATCAGCTGTAGGCTCCTCTCACCAAACTTTGCATATGTTACTGTCAGTTTAGGCTGCTTCTGCTGCAGATGAGAAAAGGCAAAAACCCTTGGGAGTACACTTATTTCCTCCTTCTTTAGGAACAAAATATCCTCCACTGTCTCTCCCTGGACTGCAGTGAGGGTTGCTTGCCTGACTTAAACTGAACTACAAACTTATAATGAACCAGTGTAGGTGACAGACATCTTATGCGCTTAACTATAGCACATTTGATGTCTGGCAGATCTAGAAACATTTTCTAAAGAAGATAAAGCCAAGTAACCTTGGTTAGAAATAATGCTAAAACTTGAGTGTCATAAAAATTATGTTAGGTATCTCATTTAGCAGCAAACTTATTTCATGGTGATATGAGAAACTGTATGAAACAAGTACTGCACTATATAAAGAAACATTAAAGGTTTGGTGAAGTAGCTTTGGTAGTTTGAAGAATGAGGTGAAAAGAGTCTTTTGATTTAATCTGTGGCTGAAATAGGTTTCTCATCATAATTAAAGACATGATCTGTTGTCACCAGTATTTCTTGCGGCTTTCCTAGAAAAAGCTAAGGCCCCAGTAAAGTCTGAAGTGACCTATTTAAAATCATTGGGGTTTTTTTTCTCTCCAGTAATTTGTATAAAGCAAAACAAAATTCTGAAACGTCCATGTGAAGTTAGTGCTTCTCTCTGCCCCTGTGACCTTACCTCACATGGCCAAGCAGAATCCCATCTTCTAGAGTAGAGGGAGAGGTAGCATTGGCTTGGATGTTTTGAAACTGGCTTATAGAATAAGCTCTAAAGTTACCCTTTGATGAGGGGGAGATTTGAGGTACGCCATGTGATTACGGTGACATTTGTTGGCATGTTCCAAGGAACTGGTCAGCAGTCTTACTGAAATATTTTTTTCTCAGTTGTATTCACAGTTCTTCCACTCATTACTTTGATAGCTTGTGCTCTTCATTAATAACTAACAAGGTGATGATCGTTCATGTAGAATTCCTGTCCCCACTGAAATCCAAAGCAAAACTCACAGAGAATTCAGTGAAACAATCAGCTTGAGAATCTTTTTATTCTGTGCTCTCCTTTGCTTGTTTAAATACTCCTAATTTCCGCATTGGAAATGGACCAGCTTTTTTTAACAATGCTACAAACAGTACTTCTGTTCATAAAGCAAAGTATGTTCTCCTATGTCTAAGGAAAATATTTTTGCATTTATCACTCATGACCCATCCATTCATTTCTGAAAGAACAACATCTCTCATTGAGACCCAAGATGATCAAATGGATTGGGACAGATTTTGTATTAAGTTTATACTGACAGAGCCTTGGACGTTCAAGACTAGGCCTACGTATTCTAATGAAACTGCAGGTATACAAAACCTGAAGTTATACCATGGACTGAAATATAGTTGCTTGCCCATAGCAACTGAAACAGAACGCTCTCACGCCTAGCAAAAGGTCCTTCTACCTCCTAAGAATTTGTTTTATGGAAATAATTATTTCTGAAAGCTGGAACTGAGAAGAATGGAAGAAGTTTTTAAGATAAAATTGCCAGATGTGCTAAGTGGTCAGATAGGAACTACTGGACATGGGGGATTCCCAAGCCTTGTCATCGCTGAGAGCCTTGCTCCCTGTATTTCACGTTCAGCAATCACTGTGAGATTGACAGTTACAATGATAATGTAAAAAGCAGTAAGATCTTAGAAATCTGGGGGAATGGGTGTCCCAGATTTGTGTCACTGCTAACAAAAAAGCTACATTTCACTTGAGAACCTACACAGCATGCTGGTTTGGCTGTCTCAGCCACAGAAGAGGCGTGTCCTAAACCCGCATATTAAGAGAATATTACAATAATTTAGTTACAAGACAGAAAACTGCAGTGAGCGCTTTCATGCCCATTCTCTGCATTGTATGTACAGAGGTGCAGATCTCATAGTCCCAAATGGACACAAGCAACTTCGCCAAAAAAACTCACACAACTGTGTGAAGTGTAAAGGTCTACTCTACACTGGCCAGCAGAACGTAGATTTGTAAAGCAGATAGCCCTGGAAGATTTGTAGCTCCTGTCTGGACAATATCTGTTCTCAGCTCAGTGTGTACAAGAGTGCAGAATCTTGTACATCTTAAAAGAGCAATTGTAAGAGAAAGGAAAATGGCAAACAGGAAAAGCACAGTTTGAAAATAAGCCTGAGAAGGGGCTTCAAAGATTTAGGAACTTTGTGGCTATTGAGGCATTGACTTCAGTGGGAATAAGGCTGTGCCTGAAGAATCACAGACCAGTGAGGGTTGGAAGGGACCCACAAAGCCTCCAGTCTGACCTCCTGAGGCAGATTGCATTGGAGCAGATTACACAGGGCCTTGCCCAGGCTGGGTTCTGACACCTTCAAGGATGATGATTCTCTGGGTGCCTCTTTCAATGTCCAGCCATCCCCATGGTAATTTTTTTTCCACACTTTGAGTAGGAATTTGATATTGTAGCTTGTTTTCCTTATTGTACATTGCAGTAAGACTTCCCTGTCAAGTCTTTTCTTCTTAAGAACAAATAATAGTTCTCTCAGCCTCTGCTCATGTGTCCTGTGCTCTGGTCCCCTGACCAGTTTGGTGGCCCTGCATTGAATTCACCTGAATGTATCTTTGTCTTGTACTAGGAGCCCAAAAGAGGCCACAATCCTCCAGGCATGCTCTCATAAACAGAATGACAAAGAGCCATTTGCCCTGGCCTGCTGCCTACGCTCCTGCTAATACAGTCCAGCCTTTGCTTGATCAGGGGTGCACTGCTGATGTACTCATTTATTTATGTTGAAGTTCTGATATAGGACCCTTGGGACTTTTTCTGCAAAGTCAGTTTTAAGGTAGCAAGTTTTTGTCCAACTTGTCCTGCTGCATGGGCTTTTTCCATCACAGACATGGAGCTTTTCATCTGACTTCGTTCTACTCCCTGAGCTTTCTCCCAGCCCAGTTTTCCAGCCTGTCCAGCAGGGTATTGACTGTTCCCTTCAGTCAGGTGTTGTGTGCAGACTTGCAGAGAGCATAAAGGAACAATATGCCAGAGTTCATTGAAATAGGTAACTTCATCTCACTGAAAAGTCTTCATGTCTTGTGAGCAGGATGTGAGGAATTGCAAGCACAAACAGCTTCATGTTATGAGCTTATAAACAACTGGCAAAAATAACTCAAGGTCACTGCAGGTAGTTCTTTCCTGCAGAGTGAAGTCAGCACCACTTTATCACGAGTCTATCACTGGATAGAGTGTTAGAGGACAAAAATTTCAAAAATTCTACACTTTGGACTTAGTTCCAGGATGGATCACACTGAAGTGTATGGACTGGCTGGAGGGAAGTGGTGTATCATACATCTGAGACAGCTCAACCAGCTGATGCAGTCTTTAACTGTAGAAGTGGATTTCACAATCTTAGTATAGAAGAGGAGTTTATTTTCCTTTAGCTGGTCTCTCCATCACATGATTTCCAGTCTGATGTCACAGCTGCATGATTTGTGTAACATGTCCAGCCTATTCATTTTAGTGTTAATAGTTTCATTTTTGCTACCTGTTGGTTTTATCCACCAAGACTTTCACCTTTGGGATGTTGCCAGAACTGCCACATTGTTCCCCTACTGTATGTCCACATCCACACTTCTCAGTATTTTCTTTCCTTTGGTGGAAGATTGTGGGAGTCCAGTAGCAATTCCCAAATCCCTAAAAAGTGATTAGCAATTAGTGTTCTCTAAGTGCTTAATAGGGAGATTAAGACAGGCCACCAGGTGTTTACACAATAACACTTGGTAGCGTGGAAATTCAGCTCACTGTTACAAGGCGTAAGGAGGGTAAATGCCTGCCCCTGCTGGAGAAACCAGCAGTTATTTGGATGCTTGTATTACACCTCATTTTCTCCAGTAGATTGTGCAGTTCTGTTATTTCTTAACTTTTCATTCCCTGACAGGGGTTTGTGTGTGTTTAAAGTAGCGGGATTGATCTGTAACCACGAGATCGGTTTCTGTTAAAAGTGTTTTTCTTGCACGATCAGTTGGCTGCAAAGCTACGTTTTTAGTCCATCCCTTTGTATCTAACATGGCATATTTGTATACAGCAACAATGGAAGGGAGCTATGCTTCACACTGAAGGTTTGAAATAAATGATAGTGAAATAGCTTAGGAACAGCACAAATGCTCTTCTGTAACAAATCGTATCATTCATGGTGTCTCTTTTTTTTCTGTTGCAGGAGGTTGGAAGCATTATCGGAAAGGTCAGAAAATAACTTTATATTCATGTCAAACTGTTGTATATCATTTCTCTTTTCTTAGCCCGGGCTAACGGGGTTTTTTATGCTTCTTTAACAGAAAGGTGAGACAGTGAAGAAGATGAGGGAGGAGGTAAGACAAGCTTTGATGTCTTCACTGCCTTCCTTTTCAGCTCGGAGAACTGAGTTCAGCATGTGCAGACCGATGCTGCCATCAAGTGGGCCGATCGTTTAACATCCCCGTTCTTTGCGAGCAGTGGGGTATAAACATGCTGGCCTAAATTAAACATTGTTGTTAATGTAACCTCCTTATCGCTGCAGCAGTCTGGAGCCCTTCGTTCCCCTAGCGATGTGCCTGCTGCCGCCTTATCTCAGGAACAGCTCACAGCATGGCTCTGTGCATCAGACCCACTGTATCTTTCATTAGCATATCAACATCAGTCCTGCACATGGCTTGGACTCCTGGTAGAGTTTCCAAAAATCTGAAACCAAGCGTAAGACTGATGCACGTCAAGTTTGAGGGTAGACACAAGCTTCAGCAGAGCTGGAGCCAGATGTGTGTAGGCCAGAGCATCTCTCTGCCAGGTCTTGGCAAAGCCTTAGCTTTTCCTCATTTTGCAGCTGTGAGTAGGATGTGGGCAGGGTAGACCTGTACACCTGCCATTCACATCCTTTGAAAAGGCTGAAGACAAATAGGATTAAAACAGGGCACTGCATAAATCTCAGCCTCCCCAGTGTCTGCAGGCTTCTTTCTGTGCCACAGAACAAGCTGTGCTGTCTTCAGAGGAGTGTGCTCAGGTGGAGGCTACAGACCCACACTGGTCCTGCAAGGCAGCACATCCTACCTGGAGATCCATGTAATTTTTCTGCTTTGAAGCAACTGCTAAAAGTATAAGTCAAAAGATAAATCCTACTGTTTTAAACTTTAGGAGTGCAGTGCATAGAGGATGCCTCAAGGAAAGTCAGTTTGGCTCTAGTAAAGCTGCAGTACATTACTGTGTCAGCTGCTTCGTTGTTTTCTACTCTGATAGAAGGTCTGTGGCAGGGAAATGTCAAAGTATTTTAGTAAAGAAAATTGCAGACATCCATCTTTAAATATACACAATAGGGATTTCATTGTCAGGCTGACTGAGTCCTGAGCTCCTTTTTTGATGACATGTTTTCACCCATATTTTCACACGTTTTCTAAGACTTAAAAAAAAAATAAATAAGAAGAAAAAATTTTCCAGTGTACTAGGTAAACATAATTCAACACGTTTTAATGTAATTGTTAATTATGATCATGAGCAGATATCTTTGTACATAAATTGTATGCACAGAAGGGAAGCCATCATTGGAGAGTGCTCCTGACTTCTGAGTAAAACATCTTAGAGAATACCTATGATACTTGGTCTGTCTTGCAAGATAAATATCAAAAGTTCTTCCAATCCTGAACCCCTGCTGTCATGTATATGTAGTCAGAAGACACTTCATTTTCTTGATTTTTTTTTTATAATAGAATTGTATGTATCTTTGCATCAGCACAAGACTAAGAGGCTGTATCTAAACATGATGATAACTTAGTCACTCTTTAAAT
The DNA here is from genome assembly GCF_036417665.1 of Passer domesticus. Taxonomy (NCBI): domain Eukaryota; kingdom Metazoa; phylum Chordata; class Aves; order Passeriformes; family Passeridae; genus Passer; species Passer domesticus. The sequence continues at coordinate 96,998,899 of NC_087474.1, forward strand.
TACTACCTTTTTCAGTACTTCTTTAAAAGGAAAATGCAATTTTATTTTGACTTCCCTGGCAGATGTGGCAGGGTGCATGCCATCTTTATGGTGTGAAATGTAGCTCTGTCTTTGAAGAAATGTCAGAGACAATGCTGTCATTGAGAAAATGTCAGAGACAACTTCAGGCCTAAAGAAAAATACAGAAACCTCAGTTCTGTGCCCAGGTCTCTGGCAGGAAAATTTTTCTATCGGTAGTGTTGAGCCTTGGTTTTTCCATGTTGTGTGGGGGTGCTGTGATATGAGGAAGCACAGCCTCTTGCAGTAGAGCAGCAGCATGGGGTGCTTAAGGGCTGGGACACAGCACATCAGCAGCTGTGTGGTGACCCTGCAAAGGGCCAGACTGACCCAGCTTGTCTCACATGTGCTTCAGGCCCTGATCCCCAAGAAGGTCAGTGCCTGTGGGTGAGTTGAGGTTCCAGAGCCTTGTTAGGCTGCATTAACACATATCCAGGACTGAAATCTCAGAGCACACATAGGGTGGCTCTTACCTGAACTGGATTTGATCATTACCTACATTAAAGAGCATCTTAAATATGTATTTAAAAATATATAAATTCCTTAATATATAAAACCTCCTGGTTGAGACATTTTCTCTGCACTGCCATGGTGACATAAAGAGGACTAAGTATACTTGAGAGCAGCATGGCTTCTCTAAGACACTTCTGGTTTTCTACCTCCATCCAGCAGGCTCCTTGCCCTATGGACAGAGTACTGTTGGTGTGTCCTGTCCTACCACTAGTCCTTTAAAGGGATGTCAGTGTATGTTGGCTGGCTGCCTTCACATGAGAAACATGTACAAGGAGCCTACTCCACAGTGCAAAGCAAGGCCCCAGTAGAGAGGCAGAGAAGCCAAGCCCCCCCTTTGCGCCTCCAAACCAGAGAGGTGCATCGCTCCTGGGAAATGCTGGTGCTCCCTAGAGACAACCACCGTCTCTTAAATCCTGCAGCTCCAGTCCTACTTAAGGTTAATCCTGCAAGCAGGAAGGAAAAAGACTTGATTATGCAATTATTTGCAACTTTGAGTTACAGAGGTGCTATTTGCATGCTGCAAAGAAGGCTGCAGAAGTATTTACCCAGACAGAATCCGGCTTCCTGCAGTTACATGAATTTTTGGAATGTGATCAGTTTATGCTGAAATTATATGATGTTGGGGCTGCAGTTGTAGGGGAGGGAATTAGATGCCACAAGGTATTCCTTCCCAAACTATATTCCTAATCCTACTTTGTTTGCTCCCTGGGAAGTATAACTTTGAAAAATATTTGTTCCTTTTGACAGAGTGGTGCTCGAATCAATATTTCAGAAGGCACTTGTCCAGAGAGAATTGTGACAATAACAGGCCCAACAGATGCAATTTTTAAAGCTTTTTCTATGATTGCACTAAAATTTGAAGAGGTAAGCAAATAATTTTTTCTCTCTTCAAGTTGAAATACAAACACTGTTTGAATTTTCTCATGTTTGCTTTAATGTTAAATAGGATTTGTTTAATGTTCTATTTAATAGCAATGAAAATGGTTATATTTTTATAAATGCTTTTGGCAGCAATGCTGAAGAAAAATAATGGGTCAATTTAGAAGATGTTTGATCATTTCTTTTGCTTTTTGGAGGCTTCAGGGAAAAGCAATTGCTTCTAGTAATGTGTGTTAATGGTAGGAAAAATGTCTTGGAAAAATTCTATTCCCATTGTGGGTTTGATTTGAAAAGAATAATTGCCTAACTTTTAACTCCATTTCTGTATGAATCCAGTTGGTATTGATGTAAATGTTATATATGTCAAAATGAATATATAATTCATTTAACTAGAATTTTTTTTTATTTTAGAAACAAGCTATATGATTACCAGTTACCACATTTAAGACTTGTCTTTTAAAACAAATTAAAGGCAGTCAGAGTAAGTAAGGCAGGAGTTCAGTGTAGACGAAGTGTTCTGTGCAGATATACATCTAAATTGATGAGATTTCCTTCAGTTTCGTGACCACCTACAATTAGATAGAGTCACCATTTTAATGATAAGGCAGCAGAGTACAGAACATGAACCCTGGTCACTCTGGAGAGGATTTAACTCCCTCTACTTTTGAAAATCCTAATGGAGGAGCTTGCAGACAGGCAGACTGAATCACCTGCAGCTGAAGCGAAGGGCAGGGTCTTTCCAGAATGGATTAAATTAGAGGGATGTTAATCCCTTTCTTAAGAGCTCTTATTTCTCCAACCCAGCAAGGTTAGTCTCCACATCTCCCCACAGCACAGGGAGATGGAGGAATTGATGAGAATTGTCAACATGTGCCTTTATTTACACATGGCAAATGTTCAAATTTAGAGCAACATGATTAGAGGAGAGCTCATAAGTCACCAGATGAAGTTGTCTTCTAGAATCATCTGTATGGCTTGGACTTGAAACTTCACAGCATGATCAAGAGCTAGTTAGATTTTTTCCTATTTGCTGATACTGGGTCCACAACTTCAGGTCTCTGATGATTAGACACCTTCTTTTCTCTCCTCACCTGAGTTTATTCATGAACAGTTCATGCAGCTTTGTTTCTATGCCAGCACTGGCCATTCATTTAGATAATTCTTGCCTTTCCATCCCTGAGGATTTCCTTTCTAGATATATATTTAGAAACTGATTTTATCCCCACATACCTTTGCTTTTGCCAGAGAGAGTGATCCAAGCACAGTCTTTCAGAGGATGCATTCCCCGCCCCTCTCATGAGTCTAGTAGTCCCTTTCCACCTTTTTCCAGTTAAATTTTATCTTGAATGTCTGTGTTAATTGTGGACAGGTTGCAAATTAAGTTCCACAAAGGCTTATTTAACAGCATTAACAGTCCCCTGTCCTGCTTATCACGCTGTCATATCCCTGCCACTGCTGAAAATGCCTCACCTCCTACTAGTTTAATGCTTTGTTCACACCTATGCTTTGCCTGATGAGTGTCCCCAGCTCCTGCTCAGGTGTTTCCACCTCTTCAGTCTTGGCAAACATTCCTGTAAGGCTCCAGACAAATGACCTTTTTTTTTTTTATACTGCAGGTGTTATTTATATTTCTTCAGTCCTTCATGGGTTTTCATATCTTCCTGCATGATATTCCAGACTTTTAGTATGTTGATAAAATGTCTCTGTTTTGTGGCATGGCACATTTTATAAGAATGCTTGGGGAGGTTTATGCCAATTGTTAATGAAATAATAATGATTTTGAGGTTTAAGCCTGCAGAACCAGAGGTAATTCTATCTAACCCGATTTCAAAACCTCCTATTGTCATCTCTTTCTCCTCTTCATCTCCTGCCCATCATGGACCAATCCCTGTTTCTTCTAGTTTGAGGTAGCTTGGTGCACAGTGCCATAGCCCCCAGTCCAGAGAATCCTGGAGAGAGCAGTGTCTCTGCCCTCTACAGGAAAAACGTTCCTCCGCCTGTAAAATTCTGAGAGAATCATTAGCACAGATAATCCCTGCCAGTTCCCACCAAAATGAGTACCCAGTGGAAATAATGCAGAATTTTTCATACAAACATCAAACACTGCACAGCATCAGATCCCCAGCCAACCACCCAGTGCAACGTAGTCTTTGAAAGTGCTGTAGGTAGCAATAGGCAAAGAAAGCTGAAATTCAGGCATCTGGCTGGATTTTGCACTTATTTGCACTTGCAGGTTTTAGAAGGTAGCCTGGGCTCTTCATATGAGCATTAGCAAAGGAGTATTGGCAATCTCTGCAGATCAAGTGCTGCTCTGAAATAAATCTTAAATCTGTATTTAGTTTTAACATAATTGGTTTGTGGTATATTTAAAAGAACAGCAGTAAAGAAACATGTATATATCATACATATTGTATATATAATACATTATATATATATATATAAAAAATCAGTTAGGTTTCCTATAAATCTTTCTGCCAATAAAATGAGGCAACTGTAACACTCTGGAGGAAAAATAAAGTGCTGCTTCAAAAATTACAAATTAGCTAGCTACCAAGTGCTATTTTTCTTTCTTTCTTTTTTTTTTTTTTTTTTTTTTTTTTTTTTTGGAGATTTCTTCAGCCATTTAAAAGATTCAGTCCAGCTCTGGTTAATGCAGCTATGTTGAAACAGAAGAAAAAAGATGTATGTGTGAGACTGCTGCTTTGAGGGATTGTTTTGTTATTTGTCATGCATGCCCACATGAAGACCTTGGACCCTTAATTTCCACCGTACAGCTGTATACCTAGAGATAAGCAGGTGTAGGAAGTCCTGGAATGCTTTGCTAATGTTAGTAAAAGTTTCAAAATTTGTCAGAGAGATAGAAAAATGAGAAAGGTTGGGTTTGTCTTGTGGCTGTTCTGTAGCCTTATATTACTCTGCTTTGACAACCTTCCTAATGGAAGTTGCTTTTCTAGCAGTCTTATGATGAATTTATGAGCTAAGTAGGTGTTGACATGAATACCTAAAGTGTTCACTGCAGGGAACGAAGAGAGTTGTTAGAAAATGACACTAACCCAAGCAGACCCCTGGAACTACAAGAGGGACATTTTAGCAGAGTCATTTTTGGACTGGAGGCTGAGACCCAAGATATGCAGCTGTAACTTCACTGGCGACCCTGTAACTTCACTGGGGCAGCTCTAGCTTTGCTTGTAAGTCTGCATAATCCTCTGAAAGCACGTGGTACTTAAGCACAAAAATAACCAGCAGGCACAGCTCAGTAGTAAGACCATCTCCAGATGAATAAGAAAAGGAATTTTGGAATCCTTGTTCTTCTGTAAACATCTATGAAGCACATCTTTGGCTCTAGGAAGAAGAAGAGAAGAGGAAGATGATAAAAGCAGTTACGGTGATCCCTTTCTGACAAACATAAATTCTTGCCAGTACAACTGTGATCAGTCCTTTAGTGGTCATTTCCAAGAGAGGAGCCACCTCACAGAATCCTTCTTGCTGTGGAAACTGGACAGTTTAACATTTCCTTTGAAACCAGAAAAGAAGAATTTTGGTATATTTTTTTTTTCCTTGGAGGCTTGGTAGAATTCTGAGCTGCCAGGTTAGTTTGTCTTGGGAAACCTTATGTGCTATGACCTCAGGATGCCAAGAACTTCTGCTGGCTCTTCAGCACTTCTAGGCTCCCAGTTAGCCTGTCTTGGCTGAGGTGCAGCCCACCAAGCAGGGAGAAAGCCACGCAAGGTCCAGCTGTAGTGTCTGCCAGAGCCCTGAAGAAATGGCTGCAATGTCACAAAAAGTTAGAGGTTAAATAAATAGGAATCTCCCAGTTTGAAAGATGACTCTTCTGTGATAAAGTCTTGAGCCATCCCTCCTTGGAAACCTGCAATTCTGAGGGGGATTTTTTTCTACTTATTTCTCCTTTGTCATGTTTTTAAGCTGGAATAATTCCTGTATGCACTCCAAGCTGCTGAGCCCCCATGTTTAGATTTTGCTCTTCTTAAATACTGAGGACAAAATAAAGAGAACACTGGCTTCCAGTTCCTGCAAAGTGCTTTTGAAGGCAGAAATTTCAGTGAAGGCTTTGAGGCCAGGCTACATATGGTATGGAAGTAGGAGACATGATTAAGTTTTGTGCTGTGTGGCTGAAGAGGATTATTCATCTACATGTGCCTCCATCTGACACAAACATGATACAATGAAATGTCATCTTCCAGCTGAAAAATCAGCATAACTTTATCTCAGATACATGGGTACTGCAAAATTATGTTATCTCTCTGGCTTTATTTTGGATTGCAGTCTCTCACTGACACAGCCACTGAACAGAATATGAGTTACTACTGGCTGGCAGAGGAATGATTTGGTAGCTGTCTTGTCACATGCAGCAATGCCTTATTCCATTCAAGATTTTATTTTCTTAGCTTTTGAGCTAATTAAGGTCATACCAAGCCTTTTCTTGGATGGAAGAATGCTGCCATCAAAACAGGGGACATACCATAGGAATCAGTGCTGGTGTCACCAGGCTCCCACACTGGTCCAGTGAGATGTGCAGAGTTGGTTGAAGTGCTGAGTAGTTTTGTTGTTGATTGTTTTTTTTATAATTTGGGGTCTTGATTGCACAATATAGGCACTTTTGGTTGGTTGGTTGGTTGGTTGGTTGGTTGGTTGGTTGGTTGGTGGGTTGGTTGGTTTTTTTGGTATTGTTCTTGGTTTTTTGTTAAAGTGATAGTATTTATAAGCATAGGAAATCACATCAGTTCTGTCTAATGGACTTAATAGGAAATGCATGTTTTCTCCTTCCTGTCATAATCTTTGGTAACATTCCTATGGAGAGTATAATAGCTGTGTCATGCCACCTCACGGATGAGTCTTCTCAGTTCACAGCTAGTGTTACCAAAACTCTCTGAGATTCTCCTGAGTTGTTGGACAGCTGCAGTGCAGCTTGTGGCTTTTTATTTTTCATCCTAAGTTACCTTAAAGCATCCCACTGATCAGTGGAAAGCTAAGCTTTATCTTTTCCTCTGTGATGAAGTCTTTAGAGAGATTGTTTTGTCTGCCTAGAAGATTTTGAACAAACAAAATATATTTAAAACAATTTAAACCTTGCAACAAGTTGAAGTGCTTATGGGAGTGTCTAATGTAGTCTCATTGGACAGTGGGATACATGGATGTGTTTCATTATCTGGACACAGGCAATTACTGTTCTGCTGAGCTTTTTGTACTTTGGTTACATAACCATTATGGAAAATATTTTAGAAGTTGTGAAGTGCTACAAATATTTATGGACCTGCTAAAAAAGAGAAATTAAATCTAGAGGACGGCTGAAGACTTACCAAAACCATCTGATTTTCTCTGCTTCAGATTACTCACATGCTCTTTGTCATTCCTTTTTTTAACCATTTTCCTTTGAATCCAGTCTGGAAAGAGACGTGAAATGTAGAGACATATTACACATTATAAATTTTCTAACTGAGGTGGTGGAAAAGAGACCAAAACAGATCGAAACAGGTTTTGGAAGCCTGTGAATCCAAAAGCCTCTTTGCCTTTTTCACCTGTTTTGGGTGGTTTAATGGCAGACACTACCTCCTCCACCTCCTAGTCCTGCCCTCTGGTCCCACAGCACGGATCTTGCAGTGCCAGACATCCGAAGGGTTCCTCTGGCACAAGTGGCTTCATGCTCACAGTGGATCACTGGCAGAGCTGTGGTGGGCTTTCCTTACCACCAAAGCCAGCCACAGCTGGTTGCACAGTCCCCTGCTCTCCTCAGACAGTCTGGGCATTTGCTCTGAGCCCTTCAGTGCTCCCCAGGAGTGACAAATCCCCGCTAATGCTCGCTGACGCTGTGATTACAGGACATCAACGCTTCGATGACAAACAGCTCGGTGACAAGCAAACCGCCTGTAACGCTGCGGCTCGTTGTCCCAGCAAGTCAGTGTGGGTCCCTCATAGGAAAAGGAGGTTCCAAAATCAAAGAAATCAGGGAGGTAAGTCTTGGGATGTGCTGGGGACACTGGCTAGCTCAGCATCCTACTGCAGTGTGCCCTGCCAGCATCACCCACTGCACTTTGCTGATCACACCAACATGAGTGTGGGTCGACTGAAAAACCTGGAAAAGCCTTGGTCTGAGAGAAGCAGGGTGTCCAGCACTGCTGCACTTGTAGTTTTCTTGACAATAGAGACCACATGTGAAACAGAGAAACAGCTTTGCAATGTATACAGTCTTTCGTGCACAGTTAAGCAAAGCAACAGTGACAAATGGCTCTTCAAGTTTCTTTTCCAGCACAGACCCCTGCCCAGCCATACTCAGGGGGCAGACTTGCAGACATTTCCAAATTAACTACCACCCTTACAGTCAGAGAAAAGCCCAAGCAGCCCTGGGGATTCCAAGCTAGTAGATCTACTTTCTAGTAAATTTTGATTTTCATGTTCCTTCCCTGTTTCTCCTTAATGTCACTGGGCCACAAGTGACCTGATCTGATGCATTCCAAACACAGAATTTATTTTTAGTTTAAACTTTAGCTAGAGGTACTCATTCGGTGTGCTAGGAGACACTTTTTTGTCTAAACAAAAAATGCAAGGAGTACTGTTAACAATATAGCACATGCCAAGCCAAGGATCTGTTGTTTGTAATCACTCATACAAGAAAATCAGGTACATGCTCAGTTATATAGAGAAAATATTAATAAATATTTCAGAAAAATTGATTGTTATTCTGGAGGAAGTGACAATATTCCTTCTAAATCTGAATTCGTTCCAACATGGGATAAAGTGTTGAATACTAAGATAACATGTTGATCCATTTTTTTAATTTACCTGTGTCAATACAAGAGGCTTTTGACAGGCTCTACAAAGCTGAAACTCTGGTTTTTTTAATCTGAAATGTGGATCCAAGACAGTAGGTTTTATGGAGCTTTTAAGTTGATTTCTTAGTTATGTTAAAATAGAAGCAGGCATGCGTGTGAACTGTGTGCTAGTGATTGCTTAGTTCTAGGTTTTACAGCTATCCATACTTCGGATTTTATATTAAATATTGGTAACTTCACTCAGAGCACTGTAGAAATGTGCCCAGGACATAGGTTTCTAAAGGTGAGATTGGTCTGTTGGTTAAATGAAGTGACTGAAGTGATTATCCTGGTGAGCACAGTTTCAGAAGCAATTGCCCATAGTCTGGTACAAGGAGGTAAAAGGATAGTGTTTGGCCAAATAGGTGTTTTGATAAGGCTAATGTAGCAAGAAGTCACACTGCACATCTTCCTAAGCATAAGGGTAATGGACAAAATATTACTTGTTTCTTGCCACTGATGAATGACCAAAGTCAAAGAATAAACAAGATTAGCACTGGGACTAAATGCATAAATGACTCTGGTACTTGGCAGTCTTTTGTGCTGGCTGTACAGATACCCAGGAATGTACATTAAAAAGCAAATATCAGGAAAGAGGGGGAAATCAAGGAGCATCCAGCCCAAAATGTGGCCTAATTTCATCATCACACAACACACTGAGCAGTTGCCAAAGGAGGGGTCTTTTGTGTTCAGTCATGCACCCAGAAACAGCATGTAGGGTTGCAGTACTATTTTTGAGATAAGATTATGAAAAAAAAAAGAAAGTAAAAGCATGAGGGATTGATCAAATTACGGTGAAATTCCAAAGTCTGTTATAGGGCATGGAATTGATACTTTGGCTTTAAACAGCACTAGTGTACAGAAGATGAAATCAGTACATTAATCAGTCTTGGGAAAGAAGAATAAAACTTGTTGTTTATAACTAACAGGAAAACAAATTAACTCCTTGCTGACTGACGCAAAGTCAATGGTTACTGAAAATACTTGTTTTTAAAGCTCAAATATTGCATTGCAGTAACAGTCAGGAATAGATCTTTTGTGCAATATGTTAAAGAGCTTAGTCAACATCAAATGCCTGGGTTTTTCTCTGTTGGCTGAAAAGGTCTTCTGTGTTTGTGTAATAATGTCAAGGGTTGTTTGGGCCTCCTGTATTTTCTTCTTTCTTTTCTTTTTCTTTTGTTTTTGGTTTTGTTTTTTTTTTTTTTTAACTAAGACACACTAGTGCCAAGATCAAATTTAAAAAACAGTGGAAAAAAAAAAAAAACAAAAGTGGCTCATTACTTTCTTGGGTTCATTAATGAGCTAAAAGTTGATGATATGCATATATTTAATCAACACTAATTAAGATTTAGAAGTGCTTCTGTACCATGTAGCATAAGGAAGCCTCAAATTTCAACAAGAGACACAAGTCAGCCATCAGTAGATTAAAGAGCCATTTATCAGTAGATTAAAGAGTGACTCATTTGATTAGCCAAGCTTCTTCAATTATTGGGATTTTTTTCTTATTATTTCTTTATTATTGAAGAGTACTTTTCACCATTTTCACTTTTTAGTCAGCATTTCACTTTTTTGTCAGCCTTTGAGAGGGTTAAAATGCTTCTCCTAACATTCGGGTCACAGTTTGATTCCCTAACAGCTAGTGGGGACTAAGCTCCCTGGGATGGTAGTGCTGGCAAACTGGCTTGAACAGCCAAATCCATGTCCAGGGTAGGAGTTTCCAAACATGCTTTACCACATCCAGCAAAGACAAAAAAAAAAAAAAAAAAAGTTTAGGGGTGTACCCCCTCCATTGTCTCAGTGAAAGACTGCAGAGGTGCCATTGCCTGCATGGCAGTGACAGTGTCTTTGCTCTGTCTCTGCTGAAGTCCACAGGAGCCCAGGTGCAGGTGGCAGGGGACATGCTGCCCAACTCGACGGAGCGCGCAGTGACCATATCCGGCACTCCCGACGCCATCATCCAGTGTGTGAAGCAGATCTGCGTGGTGATGCTGGAGGTAAGCGGGCACCCAGCATGTCCCTTCTCACTCAGGAGAGGCTCAAACACATTATTAATAATTGTCAATTGCCATGGGTTCCCCTGGGGAGCTGCCTGCCCTTCCGTGCCAAGGATTTACAGCGGCTCTGTTAAACTCTACGTCTCCTGGTGTTTCAGAGCCTCTTGCAGCAAGGTTTAGCAGTCAAAGGCTGTCTTGACATTGTTGAACAACAACCAAGTCCAGAACAGAGCTGCAGTCATTCTGAAAGAAAGACATTTTATTCTGATGTAGAATAGGGCAGAAAACATCCAGCTCTTGTTTAAAATAGAAATAATTCTGACCAGCCAGGACTTTTTGCTTCTTTAGGTCAGGTCATTGCATATGACCAGTAAGTTTCATTTTGATGACAATTTTTTAGCCCCTAGATTAAATGATACACAAAATAAATGTATATAAAAATCTGGGCATTTTAAACCCTTGCTGAAAATGCCCATAATTTCCAAATCATTGACCGTTTTCAAAATTGTGCCCCTGTTTCATGAAATGCCTTAACATGCTCAATGAAGCTTCATAGGTTCATCTGACAGTGGCAGTAATGAAACCACAGGTGTCACATTGCCTGTTTTGGCCATGCACTCAGGTCCTCAGCTCTTCTCTTGAAGCCCCGACAGGAGGCCTCTAGCGTGATTTTTGTCTGGTGGGGTGGAGGGCAGGGTGGGCTGGGCTGGGTTATCTGCATGTGTTGTTCTCTGAGGTGACCAATATTTGTAAAAAGAGACATCTTTTTAATACAAGCTCTGCTTTGTTTTACATTTTGACCGCTTTGTGTTTTTGTCTGCAGTCCCCACCCAAAGGTGCCACCATCCCCTACCGTCCCAAACCTGCCTCTGCACCTATCATTTTTGCAGGTGGCCAGGTAAGAGCAGACACCATTTTGGCTTCAGCTGGAAACCACACCGTCCTGGCCCAGCCTCAGCCAGCGCCTGTTAGTTTTCAACTTTTACTCTTTCTTGCCTGGTATAGTATTGATGTGCTTTGTCTACTGTGTGTGCTTACAGTTTGCAGGACAGGAGAACACTGCATTGCAAACTTCACACAAAATTGTGACAATCTGGTATTTTAACAAGATTTAACATTGACTTCTGTAATTAAGAAAGGTTTGCCCTTCTGCAGATCAAGAGGTCTCCAAATCAGGAGCTCATTGAGTGGGGCGGCCCTCCTTATTGTAGTGGTTGAGGGCTTTTTTCCTTAACTTGCAGCTTCACTAGCAGTATCAGCAATTTCATGAATTTTCAGAGGTGATGAAACAGTGTGACATTTCTGCTAATGAAAAGTGTAATTTTTCTCTCATAGTTTTCATACTTTTTGGGACCAAATAATGCATTTTGCAGTAAGGATTTACACACACATAATTTCCACTGCTTGTAGTTCCTTGGGATCAAATAGCAATGGAATTCTGAAGTGGCTACAGCTACTTGAATGCAAGTGTAGACCTTCCAAACCATGGTGTGGAACAGCCTGATTGATAACACAAGAACAGCATTCCTGTTTCATTTTTATGTGAAGAAGTTCTGATGATTTCCTCTTCACCTTAAGTGTATCATTCAGGGTTCTCATCTGCCTTTAAAAACCCACGTGCAATTTGTTCTTCTGTGTCTGTTAATAATGTCTGAAATGGGTCTACAGTGTGTGACGGAGGCATGGCAGGAGTGCTGTGCCATCATCTATTGCAGGGGGAATGCAGCTTTCACTGAAGAGCCGATGATGAACAGAGCTGATAAATACCCTAAAAACACCATGGGAGAGTCACAAGGGGACCTGTGTAGGCACCAAGCTTCAAGCAGTGGTGGAGAAGTGAGATGCTTCAAGCCCTGCCTAACTCAAAGGAAAATCAACCCCATAAACCCAGCCTAGAGGAAGGCAAACATCTCTCTACTCAGGATTAACATATGTAAAGCCCCCCTGGCAGTAAGGCACCCCCACCCAACCAGATCTTTTCCCCAAGGTGATGCCAAGGTCTCTTTTTAGGCAATTACCCAATTACCAGCAGATCTGCAGGCAGGTCCCCCCTCCCACCCCATCAGCCCATCCAAGGTCATCACCCTGTCACAGGGTGTGGGCTGGTGGCACACACTGTGTCCCACCTCGGGCAATTTGGACATGGAGTTCCTGGTGGGGCTGAGTGCCCAAGGTGCTGCTGGCATTGTTGGTGTGATGGCCTGTGCCATCACAATCTGCTGGTGTGTAAGGAAGCTCCTGCACAGGAGCACACACCTCCCAGGCATATGCCAAAATGCTTCTGACAGCCCTTGTTATGAACTGTCTCTGATTTTTTTTTTTTTTGTCTGAGACTTTTACTTTCTATTCTCTAATGATTTGTTCTGGTGTATATCCAGATTTTTATAATCTGGATGTAGTAGCTTTCATCATGTTTGAGCCTACTTCTGTTACTTGTTGCCATCAAAATAAGAAATCTGCTTCCTTAGTAACCAAAGCTGAAATGAAATGTAAAATAATGTGCCAGAAACTGATCTATGACTGAAAGTTCAGAATAATTTACTCCAATTATGTAAGTTTACACTGCAGTGCTGTCCTTTAAGAAATATGTGTGTGTATATGTATGCAGCAGCTCATTCTATCAGTGTTGTAATTGCCACTGCCTTCAAAGACCATATATGATTACTCAAAAGCATTGAAACTGTTTGCTAGAGGGTGCTGAGCAGTTCGTACAAATAATCGAAAGTATCCTATTTTCAGGTCTAATAGCTCTTGTCATCTTCAGTTTTATCAGTTGAAAAAGTGTTCTCACTTTTCTAATGCAACCTTGTTGATGTGACAAAGAATGTAAGAGGCGGACACCTTCTGTGTGCTTTGAATTTCTCTGTGTTCTGGCTAGCAGAATTTTTAAGAAAATGTTTAAGGTGTGTTTGGACACCACTATGGAAAGACGCTTTAACCAAGTTTCATAAGTGGAAATTAATACCAAAAATTAAATTTTATTAGCACTGTTAGTTCCACACAACCTTTCAGCTAAGATATCAGAAGTTATTCTAAATCACATCATGGCTATCTTGAAAGGATTTTGTTTGTTTAACACTTAGTAAAATAAGTAACATTAGCAAAATATAATCTCGAGTTTTCTTCCGAAGTTTGGGTTCTTCCACTCTAAGTATTGCTTTTAATTCTCTTGTGCTTCTTTGATACTGCATTGCATAACAAAACTAAAAGGAAACTGAACACTGCCCTGCTCTGCCCCTATTGTTACTTAGCATGTGCAATGGTTAAATTGGAAATTTCTACCCCGTTTGCTACATTGGTGTTTAAATGGGTACTCAGAGGGGGCTGTTTTGCTCTCTGTCTCTCACCAGTATCATGGTCTAAATCGAGGGAGATGTGCAGAGCAGGTCATCCCTGTTGTCACTTACATCAGTAAGTTGCCCATGACTTTGATGGAAGCAGATCCATAGCCCACGTGCTCAGTGGAACATTACAGGACAGATGTCTCAGTAGCCTCTAATCAGGCTTGAGCTTAGCAAGCCCCAGCCCCAAAAACATATGGTTCCCCTGACAAGGGCTGTTTTCCCTGACAAGCAGAGACTGTTTTCTCAAGCTAAATCAATCAAGTGACCTTTTGGCAGCCTAAGAAATTAAAACCTTTCCTTCTCAGGTTTTTTGAGGGGGGTTTTGAGTTTTGGTTTGGGGTTTTTCTGTTTGGTTAGGGCTTTTTTTTTGTTTTTTGGTTTTGGTTGTTTGGGGTTTTTTTAGCTGGGGCAGAAAATTCAAGGCCCATCGTGCCCATTCTGGTTTGATGGTTTTCATGGACTACCAAGCAACCAAGTAACCTGGTCTGAGCACTGAGTGTTGATTATTTTTGGTTTTTGTTACCTCTCCAGTTTGTTTGCTTCCTCCTTTGTACACATGGAAGTATGAGGGAGCAGAACGATGACGGAAGGGGTGGCTTCTCTTAGGTTTGCTGGTGACTTTTTTGTAATGGGTTCTTGCTGGTTTGCAGACCACTGCTTGGAAGGCAGCCGTGTAAAAGATGTTCTCTCCACTGGGTTTGAAGTACTGCTGGGACCAGAAAAGACACTTATGATCCAGCACAGAGGCTCAGACACCAAAGCATGGTTTCCAAGCCCACTGTTTGCTCACAGACCCAGCTGGAACCTCCCTGAAGCTGCTGCTGTGCTTGGCTGAGCGCAGAGCATAGCCCCCTTCCCCCTGTCCTGCCCCACTGTGGTCGTCCTCATTTGGTGAAACAGTTAAACAAGTTTCACTTGCTCAAATACATGTTTCCTTTAGACCCACTGATGACAGGGATCACTTGTTTTTGTGGAATGGAACCTGTTCTTGTGATACATAACCCATCAGTGATTCCCATCCCCTACAGAGGCACATGCGTGTTTGCCCATGAACCTCCCATTGAGCCTGGTACACACACTTCTCCCTGAAAACTGCTCACGTGCATAATGTTTTCCAGATTATGGCCTGGCTTTATAACTAATTTAAAAACTAAATTAAATGTTTCTCCTCCAGAAGGGAAATTCTGCTGCAGAAGTGTGCATCGTGCAGTTGAGACATTAAAGGTTTTAATATCCGAACTCCATTAAAAGAATTGTTTTATCATTTGCAGAGGATTCATTACTTTCTAAGAGGCCTTTTGTCAAATAAGCATTTTGCAAACTAAGCTAATCAGCTCTGTTCCTGTTTATAATTCTCCCACTACAAATATTTATGTTATAATTTGTCCTTCTGCTTTCCTGCCTGTCTAAGCACAAGCACATTAATTTTTTTTGACATGCCATTTCTTTCATACATAATAGAAAACCATAAACTCTCTGTAGTTTTTTGTAGGCCACTGCAGAGAGTTGAACAGGACCAGCAGGAGAGACAAAGGGCTGTGCTAACTGGTGTCAGGCATGCCACCATATCCCTCCTCACTCGTGTGCTTTTTTACCCCCACACCTCACGCCGGTGCTGCCAGAAATGATGCCAGAAACTACATCCCTTGCACTGCTCTTGTGGTGCAGAGTGGCTGGATTTGGAGAGAGGATATCTGGCTTGTTGTGGAGGATAAGACCATGCACTGTGCTGGGGTCTCCCTGATGCTCCTGTCTCCAAAGTGACCTGCTGGCCCTGTGCCCAGGCCCTGCAGGACAGGCTGCCATCAGCACACAGGCTCAGCTTCCCACTGGCACGGCAGCCTGGGCATGAGCTCCATGAGGTGCCCCAGCTGGCACTTGGTGTCTGTGGCTGTCAGATGAGGTGGCTCAGAGCTGGCTGGCACGTGGCCCTGCACACACATGGCAGTCAGGAGCTGGAGGACAGGGCAGGGCATCCCCTGAGCAGGCCTGTCCCCTCCTCACTGTGCCTCTTGCTGCTCTGGCATCAGCATCTCCCTGGGTGCCTTGGAGTCACTGGGGACCCCCTGTGCTCCTTGATCCCCCAGTGTCCTCAGCTCTGCTCCCGGCAGACAGAGCTGGACTAAAGAGAGCTCCTGAGGGCCAGGAGCATCAGAGCTCGGGCGGTGGCACTTGGGGTTCTCTGCTGCCAAGGGATACATGGGCAGCCTGACAGAGCCTTTCTGTAATGTGCCAAGGGTTATCAAGCAGCACAAGACAATTAAACCTCACTCAGTGTGGAAAGCAATACAGGTGGCGTTTGCTGGGGGGGACCATGAGAAGCTTTTGTGATGAGAACAGGAATGTTGTCCCACCTGACTAACCCGTGTCTTAACTGTGCTTGTTGTTTCCAGGCGTTCACGATTCAGGGGCAGTATGCCATCCCTCATCCAGACGTGAGTCCAGCACATGTAAATTATTCCCTTTTTGTTCCTCTCCCTCTTATTTGTTCTGGGCAGCATTTGCTTTCTGCAGTTAGCAGTGAAGACACGGCCTAAGGACACCTTTCCTGACCAACACGTTCTATAGCCAAGTGTTAGTCCAGCTGCATCTCTTGTTATTAATTATTGTGTAATAATTGCTAGAAAGTACAATGGCCCAAGAACAAATGACAGTTATCTTGGTCTTTTTGCATGTGATATATTTGAGTTCTTTTAATATGTAATTCTACAGTAATTAGTTAATATTAACAATAGCCATTACATGTAATAACAGTAGAGATGCCATTTATAACCAGTTTGTTTTTGGTTTGGTTTTTTTCTCTACAGTAGATTAGAATGAATTATTAAACCTTTTATTTTTCAATATAATTTTAATTAATCCAGTTTTAGAACACGTAAGATGGTTTCTCTGCTCTGAAATAATTCCATTTGATTGGTTAGTTCTAATTTCCCATCCTGCCCTGCAGTTGACCAAGCTTCACCAGTTGGCTATGCAGCATCCCCCCTTTACTCCCCTTGGGCAGACCACCCCTGGTTTCCCTGGTACGTACCCATGACCCCCTGGGGATGTCCTTCTTCTTAACAGCTTTGTTTCCCGTGGTCATTACATCATTTTAATAATAAATGTGGTCAATGACCAGCAATCCTTCTGTTTTTACATATAAATCTCTCTTCTTCCCTCCCGTACCTCTGTTACAGTTCCTTTCATCATTACTAAAACGTGCTTTGTTTGTTACTTTTGTTAATCACAACGGCTTCATTTGTGCCCTTGGCTAAAAGCCCTGAGTTTCTTCTGTTCAGTCCTTGCAGAGTTATTGTGGACCATACAGTATGTACCAGTTGGTTCTGAGGGAAGTGCTTGGGCATTTTTCTATCCATGCTTTGGTGACATGGATCTCAGAGAGAAGCAAACATGGGAAAACAGTTTGTGCTCATGGCACAGAAACACCAATTAAAGAAACCATAGCATGATAAAGTTGAATTCCTGTAGAGCCAAATGTCTTGAGAGCATCTGTAATTATCACTGCTGGGATAAGGGCCTCACTTCCTACTAGATAACGCAGATATAGCTACAAAATGCAATGGAAATTCAGTTAAGGACTTAAAAATTTGCTCCCTACTTAATAAAGCTGAGGCTGAATTCTTGATTAAAGCTGAGGCTGAATTCTTGATTGAAGAGTGAGAAGTCACTTAAGCCTGCAAATGAACATTTTTACTGTGCTTCACAACATACATGCTTGGCATCTAAAAACTTCACAGAAGTGCATCTGTACTGGTACATGCTTTGTATGGCAAATAACATTTTATCACATACATCACAAATTCTGTGCGCAACTTGTCTATTTGATACTCAGTGTGAAATAAGCTTGTGCAATTCATAATTGAAGATAAACAAATAAAATCAGTCACTTTTTTATAGAATATTTATTTTTTGTAAATTCTAGTTGGAAATTACTATTTTTGGCATATCTTTACAGATAATACAATAAACACCAAAAAAAGAGAAAATAAGAGAAAGATTCATGACATCAAAACATACTTTTGTTTCTTTGTGATGTATCTGATAAAATATATACAAGTAATACTAAATGGCCTTTCCTAGCTTTGTGTTTTCCTTATTCTTGTCATTAACATCCTGCTCCTTAATCTTTTCCTGGTTATATTTGTGAGATGTACATTTCTGTAATGTTACTGTGTGTTAGAACAGTAATTCCATTTTTCCTGAGCATTTTCCTTTTGTCCACCCAATTTACAAACAAATGTATGCAGCTTAGAGTACTTTGTCCATTGCCCTTCCAAAATTACCCTTCCCAACATTTCTTCAGCAACTAATCCCACATATAATTTCCAGATTTCTTAGGTTAATTTCTTTGTCTTTATTTTAATTTTTTTGTTATTTTTCATAAACATGTATTTTGTTCAGCTAATTGTTCATTTGACATCCACTTTAATTTTCCATATTCTGGAATTCCTAGTAGACAGGTCCAATTTCAGCCATACATGAATTTCTCAATTGATGTGTTTAGAACAAGCTTCAGAGATATATTTTTAGAGGAAACCCTTCATTTTCTAGAAGCTTTTTATGATGACCCTATGGAATCTCATGTGACATTTGTTGCTTTGGTGGGTTAAAGGTTAATTAAAATAAGATTCATTTAAAATTAGTCCAGCCCTCTGAGTTTTGCATCCTTTGCTTTCTTTTCTGTTTCACTATCAGTTCTCTATTTTTCTTTGCTCCTTTCTTTTCTCTTTTTTTCCCCTCTCCTTTCTGTATGTTTCCTTCTTTAAAATTTCATTTGTTGTGTCTTGCCCTTCTTGCAAACAGCTGGCGTAACATTTTCCCTCTGTCCCCTGAATAGGACTGGATGCCACTACTCCAACCAGTTCCCATGAACTTACTATTCCCAATGATGTAAGTGGACCAATAGTCCGTATCTCTTTCTCTTCTCTCGCTCCTCTGGCACCAGAGGGGACAACTCTGACCTTTGGCTGATCCGTAAACACCGGCCCCAGAATCAATGGTGCAGCAGTCAGTCTGTGGGGAGGGGTGTGAGGGGTTGGTGAAACACTGGATGGCAGCGGCAGGAGTGGCTGTCCCCTCTCGTGCCCCTTGGTGACAGTGCTATGGGCTTCACTGGCTTCATGAAAGCCTGGCTTCCCAAAACTCATCTCTCAAGTGGCACTGGCACGGGTGGTCTCAGCAGAGAGGCCAAAGGGGGTGGAAGAATGTGCAGCCCCGTGTGCTGTGTGTTGGGCTGGAGTCCTCCATGCCCATCTCCACTGAACCCCACACTTACCCAAGAATGGCATTTTTCCTGAGCCAAAAAGCTACTTTGGAAATGTAAAGGTGCAGTATAAGGATTTATTTTAAAAACAAAGGCTAGGAACACTCCTGCTCCAGCAGCTTTGGGTTGGTTGTGATCAACAGGCCTAGTGCCCATGAGCAACATGGTGCTGAATCTCAAAACAGTTCAAAATGCCCAACTGATATGCTGGGCATCACATAAAAATGCCTTCCCCTTTAATTTGATTTCATTGCAGACAGAGTTGGGGTCTTTTTTCCATTTTCATTACAAATGAGTCATTTGGAAAATGGAAGTATGCCCCTCCAGTAAAAAAAGCTCTGAAGCATGAGTGGGATCACAAATAGCAATTATACTATTTAAGAGATACTTACAATATTGTGCAAGCCCTATTAAACTCAGTGGCAATGATTTACAGTAAGGAGAATATACAGAACCACAAAGTGGAGGTGTGAGTGCTGTGATTCATTCAGCTTTCTGTTACATAAAAAATTCCCTGCTGATTTATCAGTTCCTGCTTTGCAACCAAATTCATATTAAGTTGTGAATTTTTTAGGAGCACCTTCTTTACCCTTATAGAACAAGTTTCTTAATTTCATTTTCAGACAAATGTTGTTCTTGCCATCAGAGTTGCAAATCCAAGGTCACTCTTCTGACTTATCTTCTTTTGGGGTTCATGGCAGAGAAAGGGAGGGAGAAAGTTTGCCCTGGGTCCTGTAGTGCCATACAAAATTTTTAAAAACTATCAGTTTCTCATCCATGAGGTGTGAAATACCCCAGCTCAGTACGTCCATGAACAGCAAACACGAATCCACACGATGATTCTCACAGAAGGTTTTTCTGGCTGTGCAGTCTGTGTCTTGCTGTTGCTGCTTAAGGAGCAAAGCCGAGGCTAAAAAGGGGTTTGGCTTAGGAAGAGCCTGCAGGAGCTCTGCAGGTGGGGAGAGGGAGCTCTGATGTATGTGTGGTGTCAGGGTGTGTGTTAGAGGAACAAAAGCTGCCCACCTGAGCTCTGTGTGCTGCTGTCTCTGTGTGCACCCAGGGCTGAAAGCAGAGGCAAGAACAGGCTCTTGTCCTGTCAGGTAGCAGGAGCTGCTTGGGAATTTTGCAGGTGCCTTCCCTTGGGTCTCCCAGTGTGACCATGCATACTGGTGTCCCATGTCCCCATCACAGCTGCGCTAGGGCTCCTCTTCAGGCAGCCCAGTGCTAAAAATGTATTCTTTTTGTCAGCAGTGGTGTGACCAGCAGGACCAGGGCAGTGAATGTCCCCCTGTGCTTGGCTCTGGTGAAGCCACACCTCGAATGCTGTGTGCAGTTTTGGGCCCTACAGTTCAGGAGAGGTGCTGGAGGTTCAGAAGAGCACATTGAGGTGCTGGAGAGAGTCCAGAGAAGGGCAGTGAAGCTGGTGAAGGGTCTGAGCACAAGTCCCACAAGGAGCTGCTGATGGAGCTGAGGCTATTTAGCCTGAAGAGAGGAGGCTCAGAAGGGACCTTATTGTTCTCTCTAACTATTTGAGTGGAGGCTGTAGGTGGGTGGAGGTTGCTCTCTTCTCCCAAGTGAGTGATAGGAAAAGAGGAAGTGGTCTTAGGATGTTGCACCAGTGGAGGTTTAGATTGGATATTAAGAGAAATGTCTTCACTGGAGGGGTGGTCAGACATTGGAATCACCATCCCTGGAAGTGTTCAGAAGGACATCTGGAAGTGTTCAAATGGACATTGTGGATGTGGCACTTGAGGACTTGGTTTAAGGGTGAAATGATGGTGCTGGGTTAATCACTGGGCTCCATGATCTTAGAGGTTTTTTTCAATCTTAATGATTCAGAGAGAAATGAGGATATGAAGGAGACAGAGAAACGAGGCAGTGAGGGAGGAGGGTGGGAAGGCACCAGCACCATCAACCAGATGCTGTGTCAGAGGGAGGTCAGGGTGGGAGAGGCAGCAGCAGCTGTGCAGCAAAGCCTGCGTGGGCCATTTGGCTTTGCTTTCCCAACAAGCATCTCCTAGTCTCAGTTTTGATGGGCAGGCTGTCAGTGTGGCACAGTGATTTATCTGGCTGGAAGCTGCAGGCCCTGGCACGGAGCTGCAGTGCAGCCCATGGTTTGTCCCCTGCCTGCTCCATCTCCAGGGATTCCCTGTGCTGCATGAGCTCCACAGCTTTCTTTTCATTTGTGCTTATCTGTGTAAAAGTTCAGCACACATGAGAACACCATGAGAATACCTGTGTGCTTTGCAGCTACCAGAGAAATCAGAATATGTGCTAAATACTTTTATATACTTTTTAAGACCAAGATAATGATAAGCATACCTCAGTAAGAACATGATAGAGCAAAATCAGATATAAAGACAATGAGAAGATGAGAGTTTAGCCTAGTCTATAGCAAATAGATATTAACACCCTTTTACAAATTGTATAGCTTCATATGAAAATAAATTTTCCTCACTCCCTCTGGCATTTAGGCAGTGACAGAAATTTATTTTTCTATTATTAATAATTTCTGTAAAAACATCATGCTGCTTTCTTCATACAATATGCTGACAATTGCAATTAACCTGTGGCTCAATAACAAAGAGGTACTGGAGACAAAAAAAAATTCCAGAAAGTTATTCTTCACATGCTAAAAGCTGAGGCTTCCTCTCCAAATAATGAATTCAGAAGATCTGCCTTTTTAGGTTTTTTTCATAATTTCTATGTAACTCCAAAAAGAGAACAAAGAGGACACTTCTCCCAGTCCATCTCAGAAGTCACCTTGGTCTTTATCTAGTGTCTCATTTTGATCATCAAAGCCTCCTGCGGGGGCATTTGGTTGCCTTTCTTTCCTTGCTGGGATCTTGTCTGTCCTTCCACTGCTGCCCAAGGTGCACAATATAAGTGTGTTTCACCTAAATCCCAGAATAAAGTGGCATAAACAGGTCCTTAAAAGAACCTTAAAAGAAAGAAGAGATGGCACCCTTAGGTGTAGATAACAGATGTCTTAAGATTCATATGTCAATACCCCAAAACATCCATTGAGAATAAATGAACAGACCAATAATAATTTCAAAACCCATCTCATAAAAATTAGGCAGATTTTGCATATATTGGGAGAAGCAGTCAGGGACAAGGAACAGGAAAGCAATTTGCCCACAGAAAGCACCAAGAACATTTTGAGGCAGCTGTAAATCTGATCACTACTCCACAGAAACAGAAGTGTCAGTCCATCCAAGATGGATATGGCAGACTTGAAGAATTGCCTTTATTTCCCTATGGTGCCTCAAATACTTCCCTGCCAATGACTGGGACCCACATGTGCAAAATGTTCTCGGAGCAGCCCATGTTTTCTCCGTTTTCTGTATGGCTTATTGCAAGGTCTGTGCAATTACTATGGTCCAGATTTTGCATTGTGGTGGCAAGGAAATTTCTTAACATTATTATTGTTTTGTTCTTAAGAGATACAGAGTATTTAAGCATCTTTTTCCAGGCCCTGCTGCAAGTTTGTAAAGAACTATAATCTGCCTCAGGAGATACTTCCCCCTATAGTATTCTCTGCCCCAGACCTTCTGGTTAAAAAAACCACAAAACAGACCAACCAAACCTGAAACCAAGAGTTTCAGCCTCTATCTTTCTGAGAAGAGATTGAAGAGTCTAATTTGTGATGAGCACCTGCTTGCTCAGCTAATGCAGAGGCTTTGCCAAAGCAAATGGACTGGCTGTTGGCAGCAGGGAACCAGGGGGAACCATAAGTACCTGTGGTCAACCCCTCTGCTCCTGACAGCAGATACCAAGCTGCAGAGGACAATTCATGGCATCAGTAATTTGGAGATGGGAGGAATTTTAGGAGACCTTTGAATCCCACCCTTTAAGAGTCCAGACTCCTGACTCAGTTCTGTTTCCATTCATGCCAGCAGAACTTTAGCAAAGATCAAAGCTAGAAAAAGGCAAAAAAGCAGAACATGTGTTTCAGGGTTGGTTTGTTTGCAGTTTTTTTGGCACAAGGAGAAATGAGGTATGTTGAGGTTGGGGAAGACAGACAGAGGTGGTGTAGAGAAAGTGGAAAGGGAACGTTTTTTACCTGGTGCTCACAGATCAAGGAGGGTACACCAGATGATATTTTGGGTGTACAAACAAACTGTGATACTTAACGCATCAGCAAGCTCTGCAAGTCACTGCCATGGCCCTTGGACAGCAAAAGGAGAAACAGGTTCAAAAAGAAATTGTCAGACAGATGGACTATGGAGCATAAAGGCAGAGATAGCAGCTGCTGCTCAGGTGGTCTGTAAGCCTTAGGAGGGAATTTGAAATACCAGCAGAAACTTTATTTTATACCTCACACTCGTTTTACTTTTTTTGTTTTTCCTTGTAAGGGTGGGCTACTGCCACAGTCAGAGATAGACAACTGGGCTTGATGCACTTCCAGCTCACATCAAGAGAGAGAGTCAAAACATATCTGCATATACATGTACACACTATGTACATATGTGTATATTGTAGGTACTTAAAATACGAGTATTCATAGAGTGGGTGAATCAAAGAGTGGTTCAGGTTGCAGGGACCACAGGGCCATCTGGTCCAACCTCCCTGCTCCAACAGGGTCATCTTAGAGCACATGGCACAGGATTGTGTCCAGATGGTTCATGAATACCTTCAGTGAGGGAGACTCCACAACCACTCTGGACAGCCTGTCCCAGAGCTTGGTCACCCACACAGTGAAAAAGTTCTTCCTCACATCCAGGTGGAACTTCTGGTGCATCAGTTTTCACCCATTGATTGCCTCTTGTCCTATTTCTTGGCACCACCTAGAAAAGCCTGGATCCACCCTCTTGGCACCCTCCCTTCAGATTCTGACATTCCTGAGGTCCCCTCTCTGTTGTCTCTTCTCAAGGCTGAACAGGCCAAGTCCCCTCAGCCTTTCCTCATAAGAGAGGTGCTCCAGTCCTTTACTCATCTTTGTTGCCCTGCGCTGGACCTGCTCCAGGAGCTCGATGTCTCTCTTGTCCTGAGGAGCCCAGAACTTGACACAGCACTCCAGATGTGGCTCACCAGGGCTGAGTAGAGGGGCAGGATGACTTCCATTGATCTGGGCAGTGTTATTTGTTCCTAATGCTCCCCAGAATGTCACTGACCTTCTTGACCCCAAGGGTACACTGCTGGTTGTCCACCAGGGCCCCCAGGTCCTTCACCACAGAGCTGCTTTCCAGCAGGTCAGCCCCCACATTTGTTGAATTTCAGACAGTTCCTCTCTGCCCATCTCTGCACCATGTTGAGGTTCCTCTGAAGGGCTGCACAGCCCTCTGGGGTGTCATCCACTCCTCCCAGCTTTGTGTCATCAGGGATCTTGCTGAGCAGGCCTCTGCCCCTTCATCTGAATCATTGATGAACAGGTTAAACAGCACTGGGTCCAGTATTGAACCTTGGGGGACACCACAAGTGACAGATCTTCAACTGGACCCTGTGCCAGTGATGATTATACTTATTAGTAAGTACAGTATTAGACTACAGTGTATAGCAGGCTTGGTATAGTCTGTGCTAGGTTTGGCTCCTCTCCCAAATGGGCCAGAGGTGTTTGGATAGAGTTTGACATGATTCCATCTCAGAGCAAGGCATCTCAGGCAGATCTCTTTATGTAAAACCAAATGCCCATAACCAAATGTCCCTTGAACTTCTTCAAGAACACAACAGGTCTTGTATACTCAGATACTGCTCAAATTTCAGTGTAAGTAACATGTAATGAGAAAGGCACCTCAGAGAGAGCCCAAGTCCCCAGCACTACTATCCTTCCTGCATGGAGTTGTGTGTTCTGCACGAGCCACAGGCTGTGTCACAGCTTTCAGAGGGTGTCCAAGCATCTTGTTGTCACAGCAATGAAGGGTGACTTTGGAGAGCTTCAGACAAAAAGCTACCTAACCTCTCTTTGAGACACCAGCATCACCAGTGTCCTTGACCAGCGTGGACTGAATCCTCACTACCTAACTCAAGCTCAGCTAGGAGACGGCACAGTCTTTGCACAGACCCACGTGGGTGACAAGCTGGGCATCACTGAGGACCCCCAGCACATGCAAGTGGCAGCTTGCTGAGTGACCCCAGCAGGTTCCTTCTCTGCCCGTGCTCTGGTGCTCCCCTCTCCTGCACCAGGTTCACTCCCTGCAGCCACGGAGGCCAGTGAGACTGAGGCATCAGAAGCAGAGGCTTAGGGATCCCTGTGCTGCCCACAGGTAGCCAGTGCAGGCACATTGGTGTGCACACAGACAGGCCAGAGGCTTCCTGGTGGAGCACACACCAGTCCACTGCACTGGCATATAGTCACACACTCAGAGAGATTCCTTGGGATGAGGACAGGGAGGTCAGCAAGGCCCTCCTGTTGTAACAGGATGGGAAATCCTGTGTGCATTTCCTGCCACCCCATTTTTCCCCCCTTGTGGTTGCTCCTCTTGTGCTCGTCAAAACTTGGTCTTTGTTTCAGCTACCTGGGTATCCACTTTGGCTTTCTGTTTGTCCCTGAGTGTGAAGCAAGGATTGCGTTTGGAGGTTTTTCTTCTGTTGATAATATATGTGGACAATGTGAATCTGTTTCTGGCCAGTTGCTCCAAGTACTACAGTACCACAAAGGGTAACACGTCAGGGCTTGAAGCAGTGGGAAGAGTGGGAGGGGAAGGGCAGTCTCTGCATCTTGGCATATCCTTCTGCAAAACTGGCAACATTATCCCAGCATCAACAGACCTGTAGAGCAAAGTTTCTGTTTTCTACTCATTCTGGCCATGGCTGAGCTTCTCAGCACCCAGAACAAAATCCCCCTCCTCACCCATACAGAAACCAAAACATCTCAGCCTCAGCTGCTGGCTCCATGCCCATTTGCTCCTGGGGCTCCCCATCCTGGAGGAGAAACACCCTGGGACACACATGCACACACACACAGCTCAGGCTCAGCTCTACTCACAAAATAAGAGTTTTGGTAAGTTTCTGTAAAGGAAGGCAGACAAATTTCAGTATCTTCCTATGCTTGCTTCTGCCTGCAGTCAGAGAGCTGTAAATCCCACTGACTTTAATGCACAGTACCTGGCCAAACATTCACCATGTGTACCCAGGGAGGTGTAGGGTTGTCAGTGCTCTGGAAAGGTGCAGAGCCACACACAGCAGCTGTGGATGGTCAGCCTGGCTCCCAGCTGCTGCTCTTGGCTTGCTGCTGCCAATGGCAAGTGGTTTGGTTTTCTCTGCATCACAGTACACTGTCATTTTCTGCCACTGAGACAGTGAAATAGTCTTGAAACACCAGAAATGTTTCAAGATGACTTACCCATGTAGCAGAAAAACTGGATCTAGAGGCGTATGACCATAGAGACAATAGACTGCACTAGAGATTACTTCCAAACAGCAGAGCAAAAATCTTTTTGTTTTGCTACTGAGCTGCTCATAACCCTCTTTTTAGCAATACTACAGATTGCAGTTAAGTGGTTTTTGCTTGTGTCTGTGGCACTAATCTCAGTCTTTGTCCCGCTCCAGTTAATAGGCTGCATTATTGGCAGACAAGGCAGTAAGATAAATGAAATCAGGCAGATGTCAGGAGCGCAGATCAAGATTGCTAATGCCACAGAAGGCTCCGCAGAACGACAAGTTACAATCACAGGATCCCCTGCAAACATCAGCTTAGCACAGTACCTCATTAATGCAAGGTAAGTTGGCTTTGTAAGTGATCATGCTTCTGCGAGATTGCTCTGTCTGCTCTCCAGCAAATGTCTGTCCTGGGTAGATCCAGAAAGTTGCTTTGCAGTGTCCATTTTGCATAGTATTACTCAATTCCTAATGGTTTATAAAGCCTGTATCATTAGAACCTGGGTTTGCTGTTGGCTTATATGAAAAGGAGCTTAATCCGGTGCAATTCCAGCTACATGTTGAATGATAAAAGCTGCAAAATCTGAATACTCATATTACCATCTACTTAAAATATTGGTGGATAAATTAAATGAAATGAAAAGCATAAATTGTTTAGAGGAAAAACACTTTTCACAGACCCATTTTACTATCCTGAATGGCAAATATAGTGAAACAGATTGCAAAATAGATTTCATTTGCCAAGTGGAAATTGCCATTCAGAGTTGATAAGCTGACATCAGGTTGCTGAAGAGGCACAGGATTTACTTCTTCAGAGACAGCACCACAAATCTGTAAGAAGCATTCCCTAATGAGACAGGGTGAGACTATCTGCTTCTCCACTTCCTGGTCCCAGACTTAATGAAAGCACTGGCTGTTTACCTAAGCCATGGTGATGGCTTACGTCTCTTAACAGTTTTTACATGATTATTTAGAAAAATATTAAAATTGATCCCACTTTTATTTGCAATTATACGGAGAAGAAAGTGCAGCGGATATAGTGCTGTCTCATAGATCTACTTGCAAATGCTGGACTGAAGCAATATATGGGGGGAGGGGGGTAGCTATGTATTTTATTGGGTTATTTTTCTTTTATTTTCTTTTTTTCCCCCCACAAAATTACTGTGATATGAATCAAGCTTTGTGTTTAACTATGTTTGCTGTTAAGGTAGTACAAAGTATGTGATTTATGTGGGAGCTGCAGTCACAGCAGGTCTATGGCTTCCTGTGGTCCATCCCAGTTTTGTAGAGCACCACTGCAGTGGTTGCAGTGGAGGAATGGGATGTTTGTTCAGCTCTGTGTTCTAGCAGACAAAAACACTGCTTTTCATAACTGAGTCTGAAAGCAGCTTCCTAGGGAAAGATACATGTAGGGGTGGCACTGTGAAAACTAGGATAAACCATTTCCAGAATCGTAAAACAACCTACAGCTCTTTTGATTTATATTCTTTGTAGCAAATATAAGTCACTTCCATAAGCCCTGTAATCAAATAAAAATGTGTTCCCTCCTTTAACCCTTAAGGATATGTTCTTCTCTTGGTGTTCAGGGATTCCCCACACATCGAGACGAGAATAGACCCCTTCATTTTTAGTTGCACAAACACCACATGGCATGCATCTGGATCTCGGAAGATAACAATTTAGGATCTTGAAGACAGCTAAAGCATGCAAAAAAAAATAATGCACTTATTAATGGAGTTGCAGTGAGCTGCTCACCAGAGACAGAAACTCTAGTGAACAAAACTGTTTGACTCACTTTAGAAAAATTGTGAACTCTCACACTTCTGTTGATTACTGTTTAATGGTTCTTGTGGTGGAATGGGATCTATATGAGGTCTTTTAACATACTTTCGCAAAGAAGAAAACTCCTCAGCAGTCATATACCATGGATCTCTATCTATACCCTGTGAAACCAGAAACAAAGTATTTTGTTCCTGTTAAATTTCTAGATAGAAGTAATTTGTTACCATCATCTACAATAAACCATCATATATTATTATGTACCATGTGTTGGAACTGTATTTAGATGAAGTGACTTCATTTGTAAATGAAGACTCTTAAAGTAACATGTACTAAATTAAGCTGTAAGATAACGTAGGCAATTAAGGTGGCTTTTTCATTTTAAAAAGTGACGCTGTTCCAGACCTCTCCTTTCACGAGACATTGCTGTCCAGACAGGTGCCACCACAGCAGCAGCGCGAGTTCAGTCCCACTGGGGGAGGACTGAGAAGCTGTGTGACAGGCGAGAGGTTTGCTCTAGTGAGGTTTAGGTGCTGGGGCAGGACAGAGGTGCAGAGCCAGGCTGCTGCTGCTGCTGCCTCTGTGTGCTGGGAACCACCTCCTACACCTGCCACAAGTGATGCTGTCTCTTTTAAAGACGGTGGCATAAAACAGCTTTGGGGAAGAGACGAGTACCTAGACTGCCCAAACTGTGGTCTGGTATGTGAAAATAATAATCACAAAAAATAACAGCCCTATAAGCATTCAGCATAAGGTAGATCTTTTTCTCCCCTACAAGATCTATTGTTCATGGGAATCGGTTTCCAGGGCCAGTGTTTCTGCATAAACCCGTGTCTTTCAGCAACATAAGATGTAAAAAAGCAAAATTATCTATCCACAGTATTCCTGAAATATATTGCGTGTATCTTTAAGCTGTCCTCCAACCAAAGTTGCTGTCTATAGAACAATTTATCAGCTTGTTTTAAGACTTTTATTGCAATCTGGTGTTGGATATGTACATAGTATATTCTAAATTATAGATATATAAATATATTGATATCATATCAAGACAGAGATTTAAATCTTATAAAGTATTGGTTTGATTCTGTATTGCTTACCCGAGCGCTGGCCTCTGTACAAATAGAGTGTGTCTTAGCTTGTTTGCAGTTGGAATGTCCTTTTTTCCTGTAAAGCCTTCTGTCTCTTTGGTCTCCACTGTAGTAACAAGATTTTCATTACCCAATTCCATCTTCTTGCTTTTATTAAGATTGAACTGCAGTTTAGTTTTTCTGTGTAATATCTGACTTTGGATTATAAATTAATTTAGCCAGCAGCACTTTCTCCTTGTTGAAGGGCAGTTTCCCGAAGGTATTTTTTACAAGAGGTTCATTCACAGACCCAACAGGACTGCCAAGCCACACCTGCTCTCTTCTCTTCACCAGTTTCAGGGCATGCAGGATGTGGCCTTCAGTGTATATATTCAGAAGGTGCAGGCCTGCAGAGGGACAGTGTAAAATTGTCACTGTGAAATTTTGTATGAAGGCTGCCTCACCCCCTTTTACATGCGATGTTGTTGCATCAACAGTTCGTTTGGGAAACTGCCACTGCCATGGCACAGCTGATAGCTAACCTGATGAACTCCCACCTTACGTGTTGCCACTTGTAATAAACAGGAAAGGGGGCAGTAGTACCTATGAGAGTAAACCAGAGACAGGGAGTTGGAATGGCTGCTACCAACACCAGCATTTTGGCCTGTGGGATCTGTTCTCCCTGCTGGTGCAGGAAAAAGCTTAGGCTCAAATACCACCACCCCCCCATATCAGTAAGGATTTTTTTGGTTTTTTAAAATGTACAGTAGACAAATTTGGAGTCACTGAAACACAGTCCTGCAGTACCTTTCTGTGGACCTCTATCCCAGAATAATACTGAGTAATACTAAAAAATCCAACTGTATAAACTGAGTTTTTCAAAACATCCTAAGGTATCACATGTAGTTCCTACACCCCCAAGTTGAGGATGTGCAATGGAGTTGGAGTCTCTGATTCAGTGGTCTTGACATAAACTCCTCTGTGTGAGTAGATGGCAAGCAGCACAAGGATGCACTTCTCTCTGCTTAGAAAAGCTGAGTTTCTCATCCATGGGGACAGATAAAGACTTCAGGGTAGGAAAATCAAAACTTCACCTCCCTCAAAGGAGTCTGAATTTCATGCACTCACCTTCCTTCCCTCACAGATGTGCTCCTTCCAGCTTCCCAGCAAAAGCTGCTGAGGTGTTTACGCTCCAAGAGCCCTCTTTTCTTTGTGGAGAAGAGGAGCTCAGTGCTCAAACATTTCCCTGTCTCCTGCACACTTCTCTCCCCAGCTCAGACCCACTTCAGGTGTCCTTTCAGACTCACCATCAGCAGCAGTACTTTGGGAAGCTCTAATCCAGTGTCCCCATTGCCTACGTATCCTGGTAGATCCTTGCATCCTTGCACAAGGCAGGCAATGTGCTGGTCACTGCCTTTCTCTGGCAATGAATGGCCATAGGGCTGTTACTCTCAAAACTGTGCTAAGGTGAGGAAAAGAGAGGCTTTTCCAAGCCCTGTGTGGGGTGACCATGTTTCCTTCCCAGCCTGCAGCTGCTCTCCAAGACTGCTTACCCAGTCCCCAAGAGGGACCAGCACAAACCCTGTGCTGGGAAGCCTTCCTGAGCCTGATGGGGTGTGGGAAGAAAGCACCAAGTCCTCTGCATGGCCAGCCAGCAGCTTGCTGACATTTCACTCTGGAAGCAAGGAGCTGCTACAGCTCCTCAGCTCACCTCAGGAGAAAGCCCAGGAGCCTGACAAGTTAGTAATTGCCAAAAAGACAACCCCAAACTGACTAGGAATGCACATGCAACTGTAGCTACCAAAGGTTTTCTAACCCACTGTCCTATTTCTATGCTAGGCTGCTATAGCTCCCAGTTGGTCACCTGCAAAAAGCGTCCTGAAATTTGTTTTTGTGTTATTTGCCAACCCAAAAGCCAGTGCACAAGCTGCAACAAGTAAATGGGCAAAGGGAGGGTTTATCTAGGCAAATATTTTGGCATACAAAGAAAACAGCGTATCCTTGGAATTGTTGTATTTTAATGTCTGAAGATGTACAGAAAAGCATAAGTATATGGGCCAAACTCATCTTGCCTGCTGATGCGTGGAGTTAGATTAAAGTGAGGGTGGTTTGATTCCTACACCCTCCCAAGAGCCCAGCACTGCCCTGGGCTTGCAGGTCAGGTCAGTCTGGAAGTTGCTGGTGCTGGTGGGGTCTGTCTGAGGATGTGTCTGTTGTATCCATGTAGTACCTTGTGTGTCAGCTGGAAAGCTTTTGTCATGTTCTCTGTAACCACGGCACAGGCTCAGAAAGGATATCACTGCTGAGCCAGCTGGGGTGTTCTTCAGTGTTCCTTTTTACTAATTGACTTATAAGTAGATTAATATAAGGAGATAAATATTTTGTTGTGATATTAAAAAAAAAGTCTGGGGAAAGTATAAAGCGAAGTGAACACACTGGCTAATCTCGTTTGTTTTATATGAAAAATGCACATTGACCTCACAGTGAATGAAATTAAAAACTAACTCACTTAAAAAACAAAAAACCAGAACAACCAAAACTTTACGCCTTAAATGGAAGCAGCAAATTGTTGCTCAGGCTCCTCTCATCCTAGCAAAATGATTAAGGGTACTATTTATGTCACAAAACTGACAAATTGAAAAAAATTACCAAAACCCCCCGCGTCCCCCTTTCAAAAATACCCTAATTTTGAAAAGCAAAATTCACCATACCAGTGCTGGGGAGTAAACTTCATAGTTATTTTAAGTTTTCTTTTAAGTTTCATTTTTTTCCATCTTTTTGCCATTACCTGCATTCCTTAGATTTCTTTTTTTCATATGTAAAATGAACTAGCAACACCTCCATACCCTCTTCCTTTTTCTTTTATTTCTGTTCTGAAAGAACTTTAGAGTCTCAGTAATGTTTTCCCCATCAAATCATGGAAAACCCTTTTGTTATTTCTCTTCTTTAACACATAACATGTTCCTCCTTTGACCCTCATTTTCCCTTTTTTTCTCTCTCTCCCCCTTCTCCCTCCCACTCGTCTGTCCCCCTCGTCCACCGATCTAATCCTGGATCCTGTCCTTTCGTGGTTGCTGTCCTACCCTCCTTCCCTCCTCCTCCTCTTCCTCCTCCCGGTCCCACCACCCTGGCTGAACCCTCCCAACCTGTTTGTTCCTCTTCCTCTCTTCGTTTGCAGCTTAGAGATGGCTAAAGTCAGCACCCAGACCGCTTCCGTCACGACCCCTGTTGACCTCAACATGAACCTCTCTCAGTCTGCCACCCCTACCTCCACCCCCACCTCCATGGCCGTGCTGGCGGCCGCCTCCGCCGCTACCGTCAGTACCCCCCCTCCCCTACCAACTCTGCCAACCACCCACTATGCCGTTCCTGTCTCCAGTCTGCTTGGCATGAAAACTGTCCCACTCCTGGCACTAAATGCCGCGGCCGCCGCGGGGGCCACGGGGAGTTTGTCCGCTTACACTGCCAAAATTCCTTCGACGAGCGGGGTTAAGAAATCTGACCGCCAGAAGTTTGCTCCATATTGAAGGGATGAGACACAATGCAAGCTTTGCCAGCTCTGCCAAGAGGCTGTGGTAGATCCTAGTTATCAAGGAAACAATACGGCATCTTTTATTTTCTGTTCAATTGCTAGTGTTAACTGTTGCCGACTCAAGTCGTCTTCCGCTCTCCATAACACCTAACACCAGGCACCACCTACCAACTAGTTCCAACAGCCAGCAGGTGCCAGCCCTGGCTCCTTCTCCCTGGACACCGTCCCTCCGACGGGGCTGTGCCCAGGGCTGGCCCTCGGCAGCCCCACGGCGAGGCAGGGCTGCAGCCCAGCAAGGGAGGTAGAGCGAAGGGAAGGGAAAAACGTAAATGAGGCAAACTGGTGACAGCCGGGTCCTGCTCCGGCAATGCTGCCCGGCATAAAAATACACTTAGATCCATTGCAGAACAATTCCTTATGGCAAACTGGCATCTCTGATGCATTTTTTCTATTGCTAGAACATGCAAATCTGGCACTTCTGATGATCACTAGTGCCCCTGCAATGCCCTGTGAAGTGCTGCCGGCACCCTCAGTCATTCTGCTGCTCCCAAAAGGCCTGGAGACCCCCATTCCCCATCCCAAAATCTGCCTATGAGCAGGAGGTGGTGGTGAGGAGGTACCAACTTCAGGTACTTCTGCATACAACAAATGAAGCTTTCTGGTCTGAGAAAAACTGCTAAATTAAAATTACTGTAAAACAGTAAGGAAAAAATACCAGGTACCTGTGCCTTTCCACATGATTCTTTTAAAGGGTACAACCATTTTTCTCCACTTTGGAAAAACATAATTTTAAGAACTCTGCTTTAGGGAGGGAGGAAGGGAGGGAGGGAGGAAGGGAAGGGAAGGGGAGAGAGAGAGAGCAGGCTCCTCCTTTTGCACTCAGATGTTTTACATACACCGACACAGTATTTATTCCTGTAAGTACTCCAGAGCAAGTACAAGCCAGATGCCGTCACTATCTCGTATTTCCTCTCATGTATGTTTTATTCAGCCAAAATGACCATTTTTCATTAGGTTTCTCTACAAAACACATCCCTGTTTAACTCCCCACTAATCGTGCAGTCAGGTTGTATGGTAATCATGAAAACATGTAGGGTTTTAGAGGTCATTCAAAGGCTGCTGCCTGGACAGATCCCATCCCTTTACCAAGCACTTCAAGATGTTCAGTTTAACTAAAACGAGACAGGTAACGGCAGCCAAAGCCAAGAGGGCTGGGGAATGGAGTGGCTGGTTGCCAGCTGTTGGAACTAGTTCTTAACTGCATTTTATGTTTGTCCATCCACCTTCTTTTTAATTTCTGTTGCATAACTCAGTAATGCAATATTGTTTTCCTCACCACTGCCAAATCCAGAATCCCATTAGCCCGCCATGTTCATCCACTCTGCACTCCTTGGACACAAAGCTTTAACGATTGAACTGTATTCAGTGCATTTTAATATAAACTAAAAACACAATGCAAATGCAATACTTTTTAAAACATGGTATTTCAAAGTGTGTTATTGTATAGGGCTAAGTACTATCAGTATTTTGTGTCATTTCTGTATTCTGTGGGCTTTTCTTCACCTTAGCATCTTTGCACTAAGTTTTGTCACTGTAACCATTTGTAGAACTGCCATTGTTACAATTTGCACTTATCTAAATGGGGTTTTTGGTTGGTTTCGTTGGGATTCTTTTGGTTTTGTGGTTTTTTTGTTCGTTTGTGGCTTCCTTTCTTATTTTTTTTTCTTCTTTGTTTTTCTGGTTGCATATAATGAAGGAAAAACTGGGAATAATGTCAAGGTACCACAGCTATTTAAAAGCTCTAGAAAACTGCTGTAAAATTGTTCTGGATTATTGTAACTGTTTCAATAATTGACATTTAAGACAAAAAAAATCCACCAACCTCTGTGTGAGAAAGCTTGCCTGCACTGAAATGCTGTTCTATGCTGGTTGTACTCAAGTGGTATTTTTTTAATAGTGAGAAGATTTTTTTTTCTTTTTTTTTGCCTTTTTTTTCCTTTTCTTTTCCTCGTTTTTGTTCCTACATTTTAGGCTGTCTTCAGAAGTTACTGGCCTGGGGGCTCTGTAATGTATCTCATCATGCCCTAGTGCATTAGCCACCAGACAGGACTTTTCCAAAGCCCCATGAGACAATGCTTTCTATGGACTAATCTACAGAGGAGTTTCTGCCATTTCTAACTTTCTTATTATTCTGAGACATCAAAAGAAAACACTTCCTTTACTCTTTAAGCAACTGTGCTTCCTAACTCTTGTGTTGCTTTCATTACTGTTCCAGTTTTAACACTGTTGTGGCTCATAACATAAAGCAGAGACAAGTTATTTTCGGGGGTTGATTTTCATTGATGTTCATGCTTTGGCTAATCTGTATAAAAGCATGGGCCGTTAGTGTTCTAAACCACTGTATTCAGCTAGAGACTCGACAGTAAGTTAAATGAGACGTTTTTATAAATAAATTTTTTTCCTGATTAAAAAAAAAAACAAAAAAAAGACGTGGTAGCTTTGTGCATACAACTGTTGTGTTGTTTAAACTTTGTTCTTTGTAACCGAGTTGCTAACTTGTCATTGAAGAAGCACTATTTTATGGATTGTCAAACTAAGATCACAGACAAATTGCTTGTTTTCAATTCATGATTAAAGCTTTCATATCATCACGCTTAAGGTCCCAGTGCTCATTGGGAAACAGTTTAACATCTGTGCAAGACTGGCAACCTTAGTAAGGATGTTAGCCCATTGTCAGGCATGATGAGCCTCTTCAGGACTAGAGGGAGCCAGACTGTGCAATTAGTAGAGTCAGCAGTATTTCTACAAAACTTGATTCAGCTTTTAACAAAACTGCTCAGTGAGAACTTCCCACACTGCATAGAAAAGACAAATTTGGCTTCATGTTACAAGCAGCCACTGATTTGTATCTCTGGTCTTTTCCCAGACTGAGCTATAGATCAGATACTGGGGAAAACAGGAACAAAAGAATGAACTTGGATGCTGAGTACTGTATTACTAAGGCCCTTTGTAATACACTCCCAGCAGCACTGCCCTGTGGCAAGGCTTCCAGTCAGCACCTTCCACCCTGCCAGGAGCCAGCCCAGCAGCTGGGAGGAGCACGGCAATGTGCAGTAGGACAGGGAATGGAGAGCTGAGCTGTCTCCTGCTGCCCTGACACTCTGCTCCAGCTGTGCATCCCCTCCCTTGGATCTGCTGAAGCACTGCAGTCACAGCCTCGAGTCTCTCTTGACACACAAGCCAAAGGAAGGGGCTGGCCCCGAGCTGCTGCTGCATTACAGCACCCCTGGCTGTGCTCTGGCCACCTCTGCTTTTGGGGCACTGTCACAGGTGCTGCTCTGGCCTCAGGAGAAAGCAGGCTTTCTGGCCGTGCAAGAGTAGCATCCTTAATGACACAAGACTGTACAACCTCCTTGTCCCTACTCAGTTAAAGGTCTCTACCTGCCTTCAGGGATTGAGCTTGGGGTCCTGCTTCCCCTTCTTGCCCCTGCATATGGCGGCATCTGACGATTATTCCCCATGATCTCCAGAGTACGGGCAGCTCTCAAGTCTGAGCCTGGAACCAGGGCACAACCAGGATGTGCATGCAGACTTGGAGACCTGTAGAAATCAACAGCTTTCTCAATACAGATGCAGCCACAGAACAAGCCCTGATGATGAAGGGTGCCAAGGGCACCCTTACAGAAGAGTTCGCTGCACCTCCACACCAAGGAGGCATTACCCAATGTTGACAATTAGCTATTGCAACCCTAAGAAAAACTATAGGCTGTAATACTAATTTGATAAAATTCTCTGTTATTATTACTTATATTTTTATTACTTAAAATGTATTTAACTTGTCATTCTTGAAAGGAGAGCTGAAGCTGCTTTCACAGCAGAGACCTCCATAAGTCTTCATTTCTTCAACAGCAATTTTCTATGGCTAGCCTGGATACTGTAAATGAAAAAAATATATATATTATTGCAGCTCAACACTAAGTAGGTCAAAGCTTTGCTCTCCCAGTAAAGCTGCCAGGCAAAGGGCAGCAGCAGCTCTGGGGTGTATAGTATCTTTCACATAAATAATTCACATGTGGCTTGCAGAACTGAAAGATTTGAACAAACTAGTGCAGGGGCACGTCTATGTGAGGAATGAGGAGAGGTAAAATAAAGACATATGGACTAAGAAGGAAGTTTTCTGAGAGGGTTTTTGCAAAAATACAGGCAGAAATGTGATAAATTCTAAGCTTATTTTCATTAGTTTAATATTATTTCATATTATAGAAAATTATAATAATATAATATTATATAAAATATTTCTGAATGCAAGAAAAAGCTTCTCATATCTTTAATATACAAAACAGCCAAACAAAAGACAAGGTGGTAAAGAAAAAAGGGGAAAAAAAGGATAAAGAATAATAGTAAACAAGACAGAAAAGTAAACCACTCATGCTCAAAGGTAGATAAGAGGCATGTACTCGCTCTGAAAAGGTCACTGCCCACACAAATGTCAGTTTCCAGATGAAAGACAGCAGAAATTCAGCAGCTTTTGCGTCATCAAATTGGAATTAGGTTTCTGGAAACATCTCAAATGAATTGAAGCAGCTCTGTTGTGTTTCTCAAGTGAAAAAACATTGACAGCATGAATGCTGGCTGAAACCAGAAGGAAAATAAACAAAGTTAGTCCTCTGCTAATACACAGAGTGCTTTCTGTTTTCAGGCATAGGCAGAGGGCATCTGTGAGCCCCAAGGTTCCCATTTGGGCCAGTCAAGCTCCTAGGAAGCAGCAGAGTGTCAGTGGTGCCATGAACAGAGGCACCTGGGAAGTGCCTCAGCCTCAGAAGGCTGCACAGGCAAGGTGCTGTTTGTCAGGTTTCACAAGACAGACTGAAAACCCAATTTCTTCCGCAGCCTTAACACCAGCTGAATGTATTTCAGCACTGTTTGTATTCTTGGGACAGGACCTTCTCCCTCTGAAGTGAGTGTCATGATTATCTAAAAGTCACAATGCTCACTGATCCAGTGGCTCAACAGTGGCACAGCTTCTGCAGGAAAGACTGTCATTGTCAGGCTGCTCGACTGGGTGACACAAAGCGTGTGTTCAAAGGACAGCATTGAAAGGGGGGATTTCAACAGAGATCCCTTCTATCCCCTGTAACCTCTGCAGTCACCCATGGTGCAAGGCATTAGTGCCTCCACTGTATTTTTGGAAGAAAGACCTGGCTTAGATGTCTACACAAAGGAACTGCTCACATTTGTTCTCCCAGCTCTTGGGCCAGGATAATTCTAATGAACTGATGAACAGAAGATCAAAAGAAGGCAAACACTGAAAAACTGCTTCACACATGAAATTTCCATCTCTTGGCCCAAGCAACACTTTCTAGGGATGTAAGTCCTTTCTAGGGATTGATAAAAGTACACACTGCCCTTCTTGGCACTGAAGTGTACTTAATTCCTTGGTTCCAGGAAGGAATGCAGTAATGTTGATTAAGTCAGTTTCTGCATCAATGCATGTGTCCTGTCCCCCTGCAGACTGGCATGTGTCTTATGACAGTAACTGAAATTAAAGAGTCAAAGTCATTTGATGGTACCTAACAAAAGGGAATTTCTGTAACATTACATACACTGTGGTTTCTAATGACACCTACATGATTCATGCAGGCTGAATGTCTGATTTTCTAGGGCTACTTTTATGAGTTATCAGAAAAAAAGTATTTTTAAGTGCTGAAAATATTTAATAATATGGCTTTTCTCATTCCTAGTACAGTGTTTTTAAGATGATAAAATGCAGAGAATCTAATTATAGTGGAATGTAATAAGCAAAATTTGTCTCTCCTCAAATTGAATTATTGGCAGGAGGCCTGGCCAAAGCTGACATTAATGTTCTTTTCAATCAGTATTTGCAATTTGAAGCAAATTTTAAAATTAAATGCTGTAGCAGAGGAAAAACAATCATGTTAGCAAATGAGAACATTGGTTTGCTGTTATTTGGGTTTGTTGGCTTTGTATGGTCACTTTTGGGCTCCTCTGTACCAAATACAGACCTTGTTCCACACCTCAGCCATGACAGCAGCAGCTGATTTCTTCAGGGCAGGAGAGAAGTTGGCACAGCAATTACCATTGCCAGAGGAGAGCTCACTACCAGCAGCTGTAGCTATGGTGAGCTGCTCCCTGGAACTCCATTTCAAACATGCAGACACACATTCTGTCCCTGGATGTCACTTGCCAGCTCCAAAATCACCGAGCTGGGGAATCTCAACTACTTTTTGATGGCATGAAATTCCACAGCTCCTAAGTTTGGACAACTTTCCATTATTATATGAATAAATAAGGATTACAAATGTCTTCCTCCCTAACTCAAATATTTCAGTTTTCTGCAAGTCTTGCAGATCCAAGAATTAAAATAGTCTTCCTAATTCCAATTAAAATTTCATTTTTAATACAGAGCTAGTTATTAGGATTACTTTCATCTTTATTGTTAAGAAACAGAATTCAAAGAAGTTAAGAAGTGAGAAAGAAATTAAGTACATATTTTTAAAAACAATCATTTCCTCTGGTTTATAATCTATCTGAATAGCTCATCAGAAGTACATAAAATTGTTTTCCAAAACTGAAGACATACTTAAGATTACAAACTAATTATCCCAATGTTTTTCTAAGATAGAGGAGATTATTTCCTTTAATAAATTAGCTTGACTACTAAATGAGGTTCGGATACTTCTTTCTTATAGCCATGCTTCTTCTCATAGCCTGCTAAAAAGCAGGATGATTACTTGCCCTCTTGACACAGCACATGCACATCAGTGGTCACAAGAGACAAAGACACTCCCATCATCCTCACAAAGCTCTCTAAAAGCTTTGTTTCAAATGCTGAAGAAAGGTACAGTTGTATGCAGTAAGCTGTAAAAAACTTGGATAGAACACTAGAGATCTGTGAGACTCCTCCAAGGAAAAGAGCACCAACTCCTAAACAAGACACAACCAAGAGGGATGGATCCTGTCACTTCCCCAGGAATGCACACCCCCTGGCTGGTCCATGTTTCTCTTTCAGCAAGTTATGCAAGGAGAACAAGTAGAATGATGAGTGATCTGGCAATTATTCCTGCCATCTTCTCCTAATAACAATGGGGTGCACTGGTTTGGATTCAAATGTTCAAGATCCCTGCACTGTAACTAAACTCACTGCCTTTAGCTTCTTACCTCAAAGATACCTCTAAAGATGAAGGCAACTGGACTAAAACAGCTGAACTGTTTTAATACTCAGTTAACTTCCTACTCATCCACAGCTGAAACCATAATTTGCAGATTTCTGTGCAAGATGAAAGTAAAATTACAGAAAAATGTACAAAAAGGAAGTGTAATTTATAGACTCAGAGATTAGCATTTTTATACTGTCAAAACATGCATGTCCATGATGTAACCTGACATTCATTACATCTGTTTCCCTGAAATTAAGCCAAATGCAGAGTGGTTCTGAAGTTTTAAGTGTTAATAAGCTTGTGTGCTTTGTTGAGTGGGGTCAGTGAAAAGCCAAGGTAAACAGAACCATCAGAAAGTTAGCTTAGCTTTTCTCAGAGGGAAACTGGGGGACTGTGTTTAGGTTTGTTTTGAAAAAGACTGTCCTGTTAATACTGCACCACCCTCTCAGCTGGAAGTTCTCTTTGCAGGAATAAATGGATCTAGAGATCTTTCACTGCACCTCAGACATGGATGTTCGAATGTTTCATGCTATACAAAGACATTTTATTTCAGTTTTGGTCCAACTAAGTTTTCTCCAACTTGTCCAAACATTCATTGCTTATTTCAATATTCTCTGAACACTTATTCTGTATTTCAATACTCTCTGAATATTGCTGTCTCAGTGACAGTCCTAATTCATGTAAGACTTCAGCGTCACATCAAACATTTCAGCAGCAGCAGCAGCCACTTACACTTCCTCTTACTAACAGCTGTAAGCCAGCATTTGTGAGCAGCAAGGTGTGGATGCAATAAACCACTAGGGAGCATTGCCTGAATTTTGACAGCTTTATAAATAGGAAGAGCTGAACCCAAGGATCACAGAAATTGGGAGTGATAAAAAAGCATCTCACTATAAGGGCTTCTGCCATATCAAATATTTCCCCCAAAACAGGCAAATCAAGCATCTAAGATTTGTTCTAATCTTTATTGCTTGGTTGATAATCATCTCTGAGGCAAAGAACTGGAATGCTTTCATAAGAGCAAAGCTTGTTTTCTCCCTTTAAAATCTCACTAGCTTTAAATCTAGAATATCATTTAAAAAGGTTAACCTGTTCTTAACAACTTCACTTTTTTATATCAGTCAAGCCACACATCCCTCTTATTTTTAAAAAGTCGTCAGCAAATTTGAAGTATTTGATGATTTACAAAATTAAAAAAAAAAAATAGACACTTACCAAAGGTAGTTCTGCTTTCCATATCCCAGTCTTGTCAAGTTTGTTGGTTCTTGGTTTTACCTAATCTGTGTTTATCAGAACAGAATCAATTTTAGATGCTTTCTGTGCCTAAGACAGTATTTTAAGAAAATTTCCAGTATTTGTAGTTATTATTTTACCTCCTCAGTCTCCAGTGCAGTACCTTCCTCTCAGGCATTCTGTCACCTTTCATTAAGTGATGCAGATATGCAACCACTGCGTTCTCATCCCTCTGGTTCAAGAAGTGTGAGGTATGCTACATGATGGCTGCACTAAGCAAAAACAGGAGACTATAAAGAAAAATATCCAGCAGTGCTATGGCACATTACTGGCTATACATTGTGCACAAACTGTAGCTCAGCATTTCTGAGCTTAGTCCTTATATACACAGAGAAACTGTAACAGACCCTAAAAAAAAAAAAAAGTACATATTTTATTGGGAGCTGGGGCAATGAACAGGAGGGCACCTACAAATTTTAAGAAAACATAAATGCATAGTATTTCCCTTTCCCTAAACCCTCAGTCTGTGAAAACTTTGTAGACTGTGCACTCCTATAGACAATAAGCCAACTCTAAAAATTACCAAACTGAGCTAATGCTTCCAAAAGCCTAGAGATTCTTTACAGATTTATTAATCCCACTAAAATACTTCTGGTAGGAAACCAGTCATTTTAATAGGAAAGGTGCATTCAGTATTGTAAAACATTTGCAATATACAGTTTTTACAAGTAATACACCACTGTAGATCTACAAAATTTTTTTTAATAAGCTTGACTCTTTACCTCACAATCCTCTTTAATAAATATTTAACAAAAGAATCTCCCTTCTAACAATGGAACCAAGACCACAGATAAAAAGGGTGTCAACCACATTG
Source organism: Passer domesticus (assembly GCF_036417665.1). NCBI lineage: Eukaryota > Metazoa > Chordata > Aves > Passeriformes > Passeridae > Passer > Passer domesticus. Next base: position 97,040,762 of record NC_087474.1, read on the forward strand.
CAGAAATGCTACAACAAAGCCCCTTTCACCCGCCAGTCCTGTGACAGCAAATCCTGCAGTTCTTCTTCATCTTCACTACCAACATCCTCCTCCTCTTTCTCTTGTGCTGCTCTTAATCTCATGGCTTCCTTTAACTTCTCCTTCACCTCGTCCTGGCGGTTCCGCAGAAGCTCGACACGGCGGTAGCATTCACTGTTGGAAAGTGAAACACCTGTTAGCATTTGGGGCCTCTCCACATTAATGTGATCATCTCCAGTGCTGGATTTTGCTTCTACAACTTTGGATAAAGAAGCTTTACAGCTTCCCAGCAGTGAAAAATAAATAAGCTTTCAAGATGCTAGTGCACCTTCTCAGTATTCATCAAGTGAAAACAGACCGAGGAGAGGCTTGGTCAATTCTCTAGCAATGAGATCTAATCCAAATACTTAACAACTGCAATACAGTCACAAACCATTTTTCAAAAGCACAGAACCAATATCCACTTCCACACATGAAGGAACATCGTTCTCTGCTCCATTTATGGTTTTCATGAGAGAAAGGTGTGACATCAATTATCAATTTTGATAACTTAGTGGTGGCATCTCTGAAAATAAAAAAGCAGCACAAAGTGTTCAGATTCTTTATCTGCTTCCTCTGTGCTGTAACAGAACATTTTAAGTAAACACAATATAAAAGATTCAGGTTTCCATTCACTTAAAAAGTTCTGTCCTTGAATTGTGTTTTATAACCATTCTAGCCACTTTAAACAAGATATTTTTTTGAAAATACCAAGCAGTACCAGCCTGATTTAAATTCTCCTTTGCCCCTTTCATTCTTATTTGCTCAGAAGGGTCAACATGGAGGGGTTATTACCAATATGATTCTTACAGGCAGTCATAGCTGAAGATTTGAAGGCCAAGGAATTTATTTAATTTTCAACTTAATTTGAAATAGCCTGCATTTGAATACACTCAGAAGTCAAAAGTTACAAAAAGTCTTTAAAAATGTATTTGGAACTTTTATTTTGGGGAAAAATAATTACAGTTAAAACTTGAAGTACTCTACAAATTTCTGAATTTGGTTCTGTGTAGCTAGTGAGAAAAATAAATCCTCAAAGAGAGGCAGGTTTAGCTCAAGCTCTCTGCAGAATTACAGGAACTTTGTTAAAAGGCATTCCTGTAATAGCAAAGTTCAGTTTGAACCCAATGTTGTTGTTACCATACACTGGTTATGTGCAGCATGTAAATCTGCCCAGATGGTTGAAGTGTTACTTTAATTTCCAGTGTCTTCTTTTTGTTGCATCTCTTTCTTTTCAGCTACCATTACCTCTATCACTGTTAATATCAGTGTGTCAAGCTACACAAAAAGGGTAACAGCTGTTCCACTGAGCTGTATTTCGGGTTGAGTTTAAACCAATGCCCATCCAACCACCACACCCACCATTTCTGCACAAAAAAACCAAACAAACCACTTTGTCTAATGAAGTGCATCACTCCACAAAACCTTTAAGTAAATTTCTACTAGAATTAAAGAAGGTTTGCCACAGGACAGGACATTTTCAGTACAGGAAATGTTTCTTTAAAATGTTCACATAAATTCTACATCCATCAAAATTCCCAAGGGAAATACAAATTAAGACATTAATCCACCTGACAGGGGAAGAGGGACAGTTTGTTTCAAGAATTTGCCTTGTGTACTTTCAGTGATTCCAGTGCATTCTCTCTTTGAAGAAAGTTACAAAACTTTGTATCAAAATCCACATCATTATTAGGTATCATTCTGCAATTTGAGGGAGTCTGTCCTTCAAATACTCAGATGATTAATGAGAGGTAGTATCACAGATTAAAAGTGTTTTTTATCACTCTAGTCAAAGAGCAATCCATTGCTGCTAGAGAACAGAGAATCTGAGGAAAAATTGATCTACTTACATCTGCTCATCAATTTCTCCAATCTGGCGATCTAGTCGTCCCTCCTCATCATCTTCTGCCACTATTGCTTCTGAAATCTAAACCAGAAAAGCACTGAGAAAATTCACCTTCATCCTGAATTCCACTTCCACTCCTTTACAATGTCTGTGTCCTCCCCTGCTCCCCTCTACCTGAAGTTAGTGTCAATCTCCCCTGTGTATATTCCCATCTTTACAAGGGCAAATACAGACAAAAAAATGGTCTGGTTTAATTTGAAATGGAAATGCTTTTTCTTAAAATCAAAAGAATTTTGGCTGCTTTGGGGTTAATCTTTGGAAATTTTCAATACACTACGATTTGAAACTGAGCATAAACAAATGACACACACCCACAGTCTGAGGCTGAAACGAGAGCTCTATCCCAGTGCTTGGGACTTAAATACACACCAGTTATTGAACATACTGTTTAACTATTCCCACTAGATCCCGAAGTGTTTCTAACCTGTTATTTTTTTCAGCATATACTTTCTCAAATCTGAATGTCTGGGAGATGCTATGCAATCAATGGTCCACGCATAACTGAGAAGATTCCTCCTAAGCTGAAGAATTATCTGAATGGCTTATGCTAGCAAAATGTATCCACCACCGCTTTTGTATGAACATTCGCTCTGTTTATAGTGCTGACTGCTTTAAAATGAGCAATGATACATTTTTCTGCACCACTTTTCTCAGCAGTTGACATATGAGTAACTATTTACAATTAAAATAATTAAAAGAATAGCAAATACTCTAGGGAAAGACCAGAACACCAGGTAATCTTTAAATTGTACACAAGGGCAGATAAACACCTGCTGCAGGAAGACTTTCCATGCAATGGTAAACAGTGAAAAATTGAAGTACAGAAAAACTGGCCAATTTACGTGTCTCAAAACTCTTTTGTCACCTTCCCAGATTTTGGAATTCCTTTCCAGTGCATTTAAATTAAACAAGAAATCCAGGTTACCTACACTTTATAGATATGTTTTTAAAAAGACAGACAAATGGGTAGTGTTTTTAAAAGTTAAAGTATGAATATAGAGCTAAAGAAGAGCCCATAGTTGTGTCCTGTTTGGATACAGGACACTGATCTGAGGTATGTGTTAGCTAAATAGTATTTAAATAAAATACAGTGTAACAAATGTAACTAGATACATATGACTGGATCTTGATTAGAAGTTTTCATCTTAATTTAATTTAAGTGGAAAATACAAAGAACCCTTTGCTCATTTATAAAGTGCATTTAACCACACACTGCATTGAAACAAACAGCTGACAAATGCAGATGTCAGCCATTCTGCAGAGCTGCATGAAACTGTTGTTTTCCTTATTGTGTATAGTATTTAGAATCAATAAATATAGATTCCATTACTTACTGTGTTGACCTGTCGCATTGCCTTTTGAAATTCATCCCATTCTTTGTCCATCTGATCCTTTGGAGCATCAACTTTTCTCACCTAAGGAACATGAAAATTTATAAATTAACAATTTAAATCTAATGACTTTTTGGGGCACTGTAAAAAAAACCAGGAGAAATATGAAAAATTAGGCTGCTATGTTATCAGAGAAGTCTGGTTCATGTATTTCAGTTTAAGTAATGGATATGAGTGAGAGAGTGCAGCTGCACAATGGTTTCGGAAGAAAAATCTGACTCTGCTCCTGGATTAAACAACATCTGTGACTGCAGCATTAAAGAATAATTATTGACTGAAAGTGGCTGGTGTGGAATGTCTGGAGTAACAGAAGTGAGTCTGATGGTATGCCATTTCACTCTGTCAGGTGATAACTATTAAATTCTTCTGTAAGCTGCCTGTACAATTGCATACAGTAGCCATTTCACAAGCCAAAAAGCAGTGAATTGTTTGCCTTTGGCATAACATAAAATATCATCAGTCACTAGTCTGCTGGTGTTAGGTAGCCTGACTGTATTTCAAATCTAGTCTAATTTTGTTGGCTAACAGAAGAAACTGTACAGCTACAAACCAATTTTAATGACATGCAAAGCTTTTTATTCTGTGGTAGATGGCATTTAGTACTAAGACATGAAGTCTGAAAAAGTAGTAGTGGTAAGAATGTGTTTAACATCTACAGCCAAGGTAATCAAAGCCAGATTGTGCTTTTAATGCAAATAAATAAACAAGGTGGTCTGTCTGTGTAATTGAAACTTACACAATTCAAGACTGGGAGATGTGGCATATAATGTATTTTAGAGGACAGATTATGCCTGACTCAGGACTGAGTAGAAATTATATAGCTAGGAGAACTAAGCAGTTTGAACATAAGAAGTCATGACACCATATTTTTGCATTAGTTTTATTTTCCCTTTATTCATTCTGCTCTTTTGGTGACATATCAGTCATCACCTTAGTAAAGACAACAGTTTGGTGTGTTTTGTTCCTGACTGATTATACGAAATCAAGTAGTATGAATTAAGTTTATTGAATAAATTAGAAGCTTCCAAGCAAACTCATACTGGGAAGTAATAGTCATCATTTCATTTTTCTGTTCTGTTATTATTTCTATCATATGTGTATGTACTGTGTTATTATGCATTGTGGTTGTCTTTTGTATTTCATAATTATTTGTATTTCTTACAATAAATTTAAACACTAAAGTTATTATTTTTTCTTGAAATATTTTTCTAATCCAGAATTAATATGCTTTACAAGTACCTGATGCAAATAACAAGCATTTTTCACACCCACAATCTCCCTTTCAAATGCCCAGTTGATTCTTCAAATAATTCTTTTGTGTATGATTCCAACACAGAACCACCACAGCCACCTCAATATAAATGATGTCACAGACATTTTCCTTCCTCTGAGTTAGTTACACTCAGAAAGGGCTGATTAAGAGCAAGAGCCTCTCCAAGCAATTCAATGGAACAAGTAACCAGTTGTAAATTTATCACTGGAGGCAATACCCAGAACAAAGGTTCCTAAACCAGTGTCCTCACAGAGATAAGCAGGTTCTCCTTTCCTGCTAGGCATTCCTGCATTCCCTACTTAGGATGAAACTAAGTATTTGAAAAATTTACTACTTCAATTAGACACAAAACAAAAAACAAAACACAAAAAAAAACCACACACAGAGAAAAAAAAAAAACCAACAGCCAAAGGATGGCTTTTTCAGCTACATATCTCAATATTCAAAATATCATTATTCAAAACTATTCACATATGGCAACACCGGGGCATGAGTAGTGCCAAAAGAGTCTTGCCAGAGCAAATAAAACTAGTGGGACTAACTGAACATGAAGAAGCATTATTTGGAAGGTCTCTAAATTAGATGTCATGGCTTGGCCTCACAATGCCATTTAAATACACCAGCAGCCTTCCACTGTGTGAACAAGGAAATGTACTCAAAGAAAATAAAAAAGACTTAGGCCTACAGCACTATATTTCAATAAAGAAAGCAAGAAAGCCATCAAATCCGTGGCAAATTTTACAAAACAAAACAAAAACAGGTTTGTATTTCAAACACCAGTGTTTATTTTGGTCATTTGGCACCGTGGAAGCTGAAGGAAGTATGAATGTTTTTGAATTTCAAGATTTTTAAATGTGGGTTTTTTTTTTTTTTAGAAACAGGTGAATACCCACATTTCTTTTCTTTTCCAAGCATCATAAAACCCCAAAGTGGTAAAAGATGAGAGGGCTGAAGAGCAAGTTCACTCTTGTGGTGTAACCAGCACCACAGGTGACAGCGTGTGCAATAACGGAGCTGTTTTCATTCCAGCAGGATGCACTCTGTCAGTCACACAGTAACTCAACACTTTTCAGCAGGATCTCACAAAGGACATCATAGAACTGTTATATCCCCAATTCCAAAGCAAAACTGAATGTACAAATTAAGTGAACTGCTTTTCCTGGGATGACTCACAGAAATAAAGGTAGATTGTCCAAATCTCAGTTCAGTATTCCAACCAACAAATGACATTTCTTTAAGAGTCACAGAGGAACCAGAATCAAAAACACTTTCCAAGAGATGACTTTACCAAGCTCTTCCTGCCCACCTCCACCCCTTTTCATGTTTTCTCATTCACACAGAATGAATGTTTAAAGGTGCACCAGGGGAGGTTCAGACTGGGCAGTAGGAAGCATTTCTTTACCAAGAGGGTGGGAAAACACTGGAACAGCCCTCCTGGAGAGGTGGCCAGTGCCCTAAGCCTGTCAGTGCTTAAAAGGGATTTGGACAGAGCCCTTAAGAGTAAGTTTTATTTTCTGTTCAGCCCTGAAGTTTTCAGGCAGTGGGACTAGATGATTATTATAGGTCACTCCAACTGAAATAGTTTATTCTGGTCTTAATAGTTCAGTAATTTTCTTATATTCCAGTATAATTCATTACCTGGAAAAGCATTCTTACTACTCAGAAAATCATTACCACTGGCAGAAATAAATCCAGTAGCCTAAAACAAGTAGATCACTTACTTTTGCATCCACTTCAGGATCATCAAAGAAACCTTCTGGCAAAGCTTCAGCAGTGTTTTCTTTCCTGAAATATTTGATTACTATTAGCCCAAGTCAACACTTTACAATCTGCTTTACTGCAGAGTTAAAAATAGTCAAAAACAAAATTCATAATCCTTTGTGTAAGTATGTAGAAACACAGCAAGTTTTTTAAGCCCTTAGTTTTATCTACAGCCATCAAAATCTCCTCCTTTGGCTTGATCTTTCCTTGCTTTGAAGGAACTGCACAGAAAGGTTTAAATCTCACTGTTAAAACAAGAGCTGTAGCTTATGCTCCTTAAACTGTTCATTCCAGTGCACTGAACACCTGAACATTGTAACAGCACGGTTTCTACTTCTGAAAAACTAAAGCACTGTCTAAAGGAGCACTCAAGTGAGCTGAACCATTACCACACAACAAGCAGTTTCCTTTAAAAAGTGGAAAGCAGTGGTTGACATGAAACTCCCACAGTACCCTGTGTTAAAATTTCCAAAGAGATGTCAAGCAGACTCTGTATGACATTGCTCCATCTCTTCTCCTGCCCCTAGGGTGCAAGATACCTGTCTGAAACAATGCCAGAGGCTCACATATATACAAACTATTCTGAATGCAACCTAACAGTAAGTTCTAAGGGGTCTCTATTTCCCGGAAGATTTTTGTAAACAAACATTTGTTTGTTTACAATTGCTCAGACTATCAATATTTGATCTGACTGCTTACCTTTCGATTACCTTCTCTTGTACCTCTGCTTTCTGTATGGATCCTGAATGAGAAACTATAGGAGCAGCTGGAGTTTTGGTATCAAAAAAGTCTATAGGAAAGGACAGAAGTCTATGACAAAAAGAACAGCTGTTCAGGCACTTTCTAAAATTCCTACTAGACAGGAATTTCAGTTAGTACCTTACAGAATCAAGGGAAGAACAGCCAGCTGTTACTTCCCTTGGCAGCCTCAAACAACTAGAACACAAAATCAATAAGCAATCACCACACAGCAACAGGAGATTCTTTGCTAGCTTAGCTCTACTTCCAGTATTACACACCCTCACCATCACCTAATGGCAATAATTAGAAAAATAAAATACAAACTTTTCATCATCAGTTAAATCACAGTTTCTCCTTACAGAAGATTACTATTAATTACTAAGAATTACTAATTACTATTTCAGTCAGCATTACCTGCAGGCAGAGAATTAGCTATTGCTTCTTGAGTTGGAGGTGGAATTTCAGTTTTATGCACAACAGAAGATTTGCTTGATTGCTCTTGTTCCTCCTCTTCATCATCATCGTCATCTTCGTAATTCCCTGACAATAAACTGGGACCTGGGCCCTTGGAAGGGTGTACACTGGCACTGTCTTGCTCTGCTTCATCAAAAAAATCTGCTGGCAGCCTGGTAAAGAGCCCACAACACAACAGTTTGAAACTTCACAGCAATGAGTCCAGTCCAGCACCAGCAGCCCAGTCCCTCTGTGAGCAGTGCAGGCTGTGAGATAGTGAGCACTGAGCAACAGCCAGAACTGCACAGCTGCCAACACAGCCACTCTGTGAAGACAGCACACACTTGGGGCTCTCTTTTTAAGCTCCCCAGAAACTCCCAGGTTATTTCTAAAAACGTATTTTAGATCCATTGTTCCATTTGCATATTCACATTAATAAAAATAACCCATAACAAATTGGAATGGTGGTTAAAGTAATTTTTTTCCACCTACTAAGTAATTTGCTACTTATTTTGGGTACCTAGTGCTGTCCAGGACTGCAATTTAGAACAACCACACAAGATCAGCAATGAGAAAGCACAGATTTGCTGGAATAGCTGCAGCCTGCAAGCCAAACATTTTTCCACAATATATTCTAAACGAATTGTACCAACAAGTTCAAAAATGGACAAACCTCTCAAGTGTTAATTTTGCACACAAACTCAAATTCCTACAAGGAAACAGCACATGGTACCTATGCAAAGTAGTAATTTATCCTGTGAAAAGCAGAGGAGACCCACAAGTGTCACCTGACATCTGCCAACCCTGCAAAGATGTCTGAATACCATCAGAAATTCTTAGGGGCAGTTGAGATGCTTAACCCAACCCCCTGAAGTCAAATACAGTCCTGTATTTGTACAAGTTCAACTGCAGCATATGCACCTACATTAATTTTAGGTGACAAAAACCATCCTAATGAAGATCTGTCACTTGTTAGTAGTTTTTGTTAATAAATATAATTTAATTATATATTCAAAATTTGTCTTAATTTCAGACTGCCACCTCTTCTGTAGGATGCCAGTATTATTAGAGTACATGCTACAATCTAGTTATGTTTAAGCTGTGTAACAGCACCACATGTCAATCCTTTAAACCTGTCAGTGGCAGTAAAAGAATTCCTGTTTTCTCAGAGAGTCTTAAGAGTTGATACAGTTATCTCCACTCAGGAAGATGTTGCCATGTTCAGGAATATACAACTCCGTTAGAGAATCAGCAGAAGCAGGGATCTGCTGACTCTCTGAACCTTTGCCCTTGTCTAGGAAGCAGACACAAGGAGGAGCTGGATGAGAATGCATCCATAGTTAGTTAGAAAAAATTCCTACGTTATAACAAGATCTACTTACCCTGACGAAGACGTGTGTGGCTTTTCATCCGTACCTGTACAACAGCCAAGAGTCACTTCTTAAAATCCATGCTTTTAAAAGAAACATCCCCCTGACTTCTATGACAGCACCAAGTCTCCAACTCCATATGTATTTAACATGTCTCATATATTTACATGTCTGGTAGCACCAAGGGAAAAATTAACTGTCTTTCCTTTGGCAACAACTTTGGTGCATGGTTTGAGGAAAACCAGTGACTTGATTCCACTGAAAAGGAATGACACCACTTCTAGGCAAGTGCTCCTACTGCTTAATTTACACTCCTTCTCAATCTCTTTGGGCCAAGCCCACAGTTCCATGACCTAATTTAACCCAATAACCCAGAAGAAAACCAGGTAAACTTTCAAAAGCACTGTTTTCTCCTGGCACAGAACTCACAGAGAAAGAGCAAATAAACTTTTCCCCTTTTCAGCAGCAATGGGCTGACATTAACTGAACAATCTGGTGTATTCATACTCACTTCCACAGGAACAAAACCAAAAACATTCAAGATGTAAAAAGGACAGATTCTAGCAAGCATTTCTCTCTCATTACCTTTTATTCTCTTTAGGTCTGTACTTTCTGTCTCAACTGTTTTTCTCTTGACAGGATGAGATGACGCACCAGCAGCTGAGCCAGTGGCTGTCTGTTTTGTGCCTTTTAATTCTGCAACTCTCTGTAAAGAAATAAAAATTCAGAACACATTACTAACAGTAACTTCTGGATTGCAGCTTAAAATACAGAGCTTTTACAACAGCTCACCAAAGTGAGCAAATACCTTTCTAGAACAGTATCACTGAAATAGACACCACAGGTACCAAAACAAAGACCTGTGTTTCTGTCAGCCTCTGGAATGATGTGACATGGAGGAAGATGAACTGACACTCACACAAGGGAGGCTGTACCAGTAAGAAAGAAAAGACAGAGCAGTAACACTGACAGCAGTCAGGCACTGGAGAAAAGAGCAGGAAGGCTGGATTTATTCTAAGGTCCTGGAATATTAAGTGTTTTAAAATTAAAACATGGCATTTTAACAGCATGAAAGTCGTCTCCCTGCCTTGCCACAGTCATCTAGTCTGAATGCAGGCAATGAACTGGAACCTTTCCGTTCCTTTGGCCTTTCCCTGAATACTTGTAAAATTAAACACAGCCTTTCAGTTTTTTGCTAAGAAGTAGCAGCAGAACTTAAAAGGATTTAAAAAAAAAAAAAAAAAGGGTCGCATTCAAGTTCCAAACTCCCTGACTTGCTTTACAAGTTCTTCATATTTACTACTGATTTACAAAGAAAAAAACCCAAAAAATCGTATTTTCTTAAGCCCGCGTAATCTGTCACTTGACAGCTCACAGATCGTCCAGCAAGCCCGGGGAGAGGGGGGCGGGGGGGAGGAGGTTCCAAGCCCGAGCTGCAGACAAGTGACAGCCAGAAGCTGTCCCTAATGTGGGAACTGCTTCATCGGAGGAGCGCACCCCTGAAAGACAGACAGGGGAGCGCCTTTTTACGGGCTGCCTTTTCAACCCCCGCACGGGCTTTTTAAGAGAACAGAAGGCAGACGGAACAGCCGGGCTGGCTCCCACCCCCATCCCGGCGGGCGCTCCGCTGCTCCCGCGGCCGCACGGGATGAGGCAGAGCAGCGAACCCCGGCCCCCAGCTCCGGCCTCTCCCCGGGCCGAGCGCTGTCCCGAACAACAAAGCCCGGCCCAGACCCTCCGCACCGCCGCTCACCTCCCGGTGCTGCTTGCCCAGGACGTGGGTCTGCCACAGCAGCTCGCCCTTGACGGGCGCGTTGCACAGGGAGCAGCTGAGGTGCCCCAGGCTGTTGTACGTGTCGGCCGCGTTAAGGGAAGCACCGTGCGGGGCGCGCTCGCCCTCCCTCCACCCACCCCTCCCAGCCTCCTTGCCGGGCGCTAGGGAGCCCGGTGCCGAGGATATTTGGCGAAGGGCGAGTCGATGCGCTTCTTGCCGGCGTTCTGGCGCTGCTTCTCCCTCATGAGGCGCCGCAGCTCCTCCTGCCGCACCTGCTTCCGCCCCGCGCCCGCCCCGGCCGCCGCCATCTTCCCCCGGCGCGCACGGGCGGGGCCGGCGCGCGCCGTGACGCGGCCGGGAGCGCGCCGGGAAGGGAGCGGGGGAGGAGGAAGAGGAGGAGTGGGAATGGATCCGTCTCCTTCGTCGCCTTGCTCGGGATGTTCCTTAGTTAAGCCTAGTTAAGCACCAACAGAGCTCGATGGACACAGCAGTCCAGCTGTGGGACACAGCTCTGAATAAGGTGCCTGAAACACACCCCACCCCTCACGCCAAACCACCCAAGTAAGTAAAAAAATAATAAACATTACATCCCACACGTCCAGATCCAGAAAATGCAGGATCACAGGGTGGGTCAGGCTGGAAGGGACCTCAGTGGGTCATCCGGTCCAACCTGCCTGGCACAGGACTGTGTCCAGATGGATGTTTAATATCTTCAGTGAGGAACACTCCACAGCCTCTCTGGACAACCTGTTCCAGCGCACGGTGTGCAACACAACTGTGTAAGGTGCTTTATGTTCTTAAAAAAACAAACAAACAAACAAACCCCCCCTCCCAAAAAAAAAAAAAACAAAAAAAAAAAAACAGCTTTTTTAAAGTTCCATGTCCTTTCCAATCCTGGGAACACTGGAGGCCCCAAATCACGGTGCCCCCCGAGAGGCCCTGCCCTCTGCCCTGCACAGCATACACAGCACCAGCCAGAGCCCGGTGTGCCTTCTCCACTAAAATACAGCCCAAATACAGAATTTAGTGACTACAACATGACCGAGGCCAGCAGAGAACTTTCCATGTTTTATTTTTATCTTTTCATTTATCACAGTACAATAATGTGAGTTAACCAAATAAAGAAAAAAAAAAATCTAGTGCCAACTTCCACGGTGTCAAGTGCTCCACTCCAAACCATGAGTGTCCATTAGAAGTCAAAAAGTGTTGCTCCAGGTTCACAGCGACATTACCTTCCAGAGGACTTGGTCATGGAGGATGCCACTATAATTTTGTGCTGTTTCCAGAGAGCAACTCATCCCATGGCTCCAGACTCCACATTTCCCTGAGTCGGGTTTGGTTCTTCTCACACCAGCCCACGGGATCTGGGAGAGGAAACGGGCCAAGGGCATGTGCAATTCAATTTCCATTTTGATAAAAGACAAATCCTGCGGTACAATTTGCCAGGATGGCAAATCCAAGGTCTGTAAACACAGCCAGAGCAACACAGCAACTGGAGGAAGACGATGGGTAAGTGCAACTAAGGCAAAAGGGAGTAACTTCTGTCTTGACATGATCATGGCAGATTGTTGGGCTGAGGAAACGACTCAGTAGTGAAACAGGTATCACAGTACACCTGAACTACAGAATCAGTGAGACTACAGCTTAAGCTTGATTATTTATATTTACAAACTCTGAAGAACATTTAAAATCACATCTTCCTTCCCCTTCCTCCCACAACTGCAGTCTGCTGCACTTTTGAAAAGCACAGACGCTGGCTTTTACTGAATTTAAGGCTATTTTGACCAAAAAATGTTTATGACTCTCCTCTCCAAAACTAAGTATAAAAGGCAATTCACTCTAGAATGTCTTGGATTACTCTAAATATAACCATCTGTTTTCCAAAACAAATCAACTCATTTTTATATTTGGAAGACAAAACAATTTATACTGCAGAAGTTGGGTCTTCATACACATACTTTTGTCCTAGAGACCAAACCACATAACACTGTAGGTAAATTTGGCTCAGGACACCCACCCTCTGCTGGATACAGATGTGCTGGTGGGAGAGGTTCACCATCACTCTCTTTGCCCCAAAGTACCAGACCATCAAAAGATCTGCTATGGAACATCCTGAAGTTAATCCACCTTGCTCAGAGACAGGCTGAGGATGTACTCACACAAGCACATCCAAGGAAGCAGCAATTTCTGGGAAAGACTGTGGGGAAGACGATGTCTGCCTGTAAATGTTCTCACCCAAGAGAGAAAACTGCACAGGGGTAGTTAACCCAGCTACAGCTGGGTTTAGCAGAAATGGACACAGTCCTAGCCATGAGCACAGCTCTCAGTCCTCTCCATGGGCACAGGGGGATTCCTTGCTTTTTGTACGTGCACCTGTGAAAGCTCAGTGCATTAGAGAGCCCACATTTGGGAGGGTGAGGAGCCTTTCCATCATAGGAAAGTAGCTGATTTTGCGTTCCCTGAATTAGGCAAGTGTTGCTGGTGGTTTAAGAGTCAGCTGAATCTGCTCCAGAAGCAGCCACAGGATAGGCAGGGCTTCACAAAAATGACTACAACTTGATGCTTCCTCCTCTTAACCTTAAAGTGCTGGGGAAATGCAGCATGGCAGACTAGTTAGCCTAGGGAAAAATCTTCCACAGTCCTACCATACCAAATCCTAACATGACAGATAAGATTCCTAGGAGTTTAGACTATTAAATCCTCCACAGATGCTGATAGGAGAATTTCATAAGGAAAAAACAGAAGCTGGGAGTAACTGGTTAACAGCAAAACACATGGCAACTCAAATCCTGGTATGGTCAACCAGCATTTTTAGAATATAAGTGACCCTCTGTAAAGCACACTATCACTTCATTTGTTTAATGGCATTTTTCACTAAAAAAATGTTCCTCCAATTACGAACATCAAAGACAATACTGTAATAATAACACTTAAGGTATTATTTAAACTTTATAACTTATCAGAAGTTAAGATCTTTTTACGTGCATTTCCTATTTTTATCTTGAAAGCAACAGCTAAACTTAAAACATATGGATAATGCCTCACTACCTAAGGGCCAATTCCAAACATTCCCAGTCTGACTAATTTGGGATGAAGAGTTTATTTCTTGCACAGAAAGAGGCTCCTTCCCAGTCCCTGCTTCGCTGGCTGCTCTGTATCTGGCTGACCTCCCAATGAGGAGCATCAGTGAAAAAGCAGCTCCTGTACATTTATGTTACCTACAGGCTGACATGCTCCACAGTCTGCTCAGAACCTCTGAGCAACCACTGCAAAGTTGGCTGCACCCACTCAAAGTTTGTGTCTCCTGCAAAAGCTGACTTCTCACCTAACAGAGAAGGTTAAGCACAGTACATACGTGACTGCAAGACTCAGCCATAGCCCTCACACAGATGGCATTGCTAAAATAAACCTGTGTCTCTTCACCACATGTTATAAAAATTCACTGATTGCCTTAACATACTGGGATAATCACTGCATTTTCCCATTAAATATAGCATCATGAATTCAGTAAATTCAGAAAAAAGTATTAAAAAAACCTTTCAAAATAGCTCCTCAGTTATACCTTGCTTGAACTGAACCCTTGGTATTTGAGCAGCATGAATAATCTCATTTCATTTCTCAACATAACTCAAGACAGAACACAAATAATAAAAATACAAATAATCTATAAAAACCACAGTACATCAGAAATCTGTGTAAAAAACATACATCTGTATCAAGGAGCTCAGTAACAACTTAAAGCACCACTCAAAATTAAGTACCATACATGTTACAGTACATTCCATTTATTATGACAATTTAAGGCTAAAATAGGTACGACTCCCTTATAGTCAAGCTTTCTTATATTTATAAATGCATACAAACATTAAGTAGATACAAATGCGTAGGGGTTTTTTATTGCTCTGAACTGTCTACTAGAATGTTCAACTTTCCCAGATGTTGTCTCAGTTTGCCTTTTTCAATCTAGCTGTAGTCCTACAACTGCAACTTATGGCACTTGTACGATTATAGATCTTCTTTGATTTGAGCTGTAAATAAATTCAAAGATATATCAGACAAAAATGCCCACCACTGAAAACTTCATAACTTAGTTAACTAAACTATCTTATTGTCCATAAGATACACAATTCATCACAAAGATTAGCTCAGCCATTCTTCAGGAAGGATTTCTTTTCAAAATAATAGTTCTAACCAAGCGGCAAACAAGACAACCAGCAAGAAATGATTGACTGGTGCCAGTCTAACAGACTGGGCTTTGAGGGAAAAAAAAAAAAAGGAAGCTGGATATGTGCTCCAAAACAAAGAGCAAACTTTTCTTCTTGCTCATAGAGCAATTATGTTTCCTAATTATGTAAGGCGATGCCTCATTCTGCCAGTGCCAAATTCTTTGACTGTAGCTTGTCCATTTCTTGACCAATATTCCCTTCAATGGTATCACACTGGGCAAGAAAAACCTGAGAATAAAAAACAAACAAATGTTATTAGATACACAATTTGGCACCGGGAGGTATTTCTGAAGAACTGAAAGTGCAGTTTCTATAGTGAATTCGAGATGTCAACTCAACAACCACTTTCCAGTTGTTTCGGCAAGAGCTTATCCACACCTGTATTTACCCAGAATCCAGCAGAAACGTGACACTGGATAAGGCTAATAAGGATAATAGCATGGCTGCCCAACCAATCCTGATGCTGACATATTTTCAGTTGATCCAAAGCTCATAAACAACAATAGGAAACACAAAGGTTCAGACAAGTTAGTGCTTCATTCAGTTTAGAACATGACTTCTAAGTCCCTTTCTAAAACACATACTTCAGAGACCAAGGCTGGGAGGGACAAACCTGCTCAGTCAAATTTAAAACAAGCAAGATCATTAAACCAAGATCTTTTCTACTTCTCAAGACTACAAGGCACCATTGAACCTATATCTTCATCAGTAGCTGGTGTTCCTCAAAAAACAGAAGGCTCCATTCCAAAAAAAGCAATCCACAGCACCTTACACTTTCTTAGAACCTGCCCATGAGTTCTCACAAGTAGAGTAACACACAGAGAGCAACCAGGAGCCAGCAGCCCCTGGTCACTTTGCTCAGCCTGTACACAGCACAACATGTCAGCACTTTAAGCCAGTGAACTGTTTTAGGCCAACCCCAAGGAATGCAAGTACACTGCACTTCCTGAGAAAGATTCTCCCATTAGCTATTCACATCTCACTTTTGTTTTTGATATGTCTGCACCAGACTCTGACAGTCAAACCAGACATTTCATGTTATTTACATTAAGATGACAGTAAGAAAGCACTTTCCTTCTAGAGCAGCAAGCTGTTGTGCCATGTGAATGTTCCTCAACCATCACACTGCTTTGAATCATCTGTTTCCAACCAATCCCTTGAGCTGTCATCAACTCATGTCTGTAAGAATTTGAGTGATGAAAAAGTGAAGGTGGTAACAACTGCAGTTGCTGGCTGCTACTCTTTCATATTTATCTTCCCACCCTGGAAGATGTGTGACTACCAGCAGCAGAAGGCAGTTAACAGCTCCCCCTTGCTTTCATGGACACTTAAGAATAATAAGCATAACTTAAAAGCACTGTTTTCTTGTTCTTGCTCTGGAAAAACAAACTGTTTGTCTGGTCTGAAACCCCTTAGAATTCTTCTGGAGTCCTCAAAGGGTTCATAACGCACAACTGCATAATGCTGTGCCTACAAAAGCACATTAATAATTCTGATCTCTGCTCAACAGAATCCATTATGCTTACATAGCAGTTCTTAAAACAAAGCCCCACTTACTTATTCTGTAATTTTACCCAAGAGTGGGGATCCAGTAGCTTCCATAAAGTTGATAGCCACCACTCTATTACAAGTTTTGCTGCATTGGTTAGGCACATGGAATCAAGAGTGTGTTCAGAACAACCACATAACACAGCCACACCAGCAACCACCTTCATTTCCATTTGCATTACCTGAACTTATGTCAATAACTGAGTTCAAAGTGCTTTGTCCCTAAAGCTGTAACTAAAACCATTTCTCCTATGAAGTACTTCTTGGTGGGCCTTCCTCTAAAATAGATGGCTATTCTAAAAAACTCGTGAAACATCAATGGGAGGTATTTAATAAGGTAACAGCAAAAGACAAAATCATTCAACTCTATATATGAATGCAACGTACTTCCACATTTTTAGGAGCCCATCCTAGCACTAAAGTTAGCACAATAGAAATAAAAACAGTAATACAAGTAGCATTACCCTTCATTTATGTAAGTTTGAGTGAAGGGAGCTGAATTCCTGTATTTACTAACAAACCTTCAGTTCAAGGTTTCTAAGAAAATGATACCTAGGAATTTACAAGCATCATACCACAGCAAAGCAATTAAACCCTCCATCCCCAGCACAGCTACTCTGCTGTACAGATCTTAAAGACCTACTCTGCAAAGAAGGCTGGTGCATTGCAGTAAAAGCTAAATTTTCCAAAGAACACCTCTGGCAAGGTCAGGAGTAGGTCAGCAGGAGTTACAGTTAACTGCATCCTTGTGCCCAGACCTCAGGCATTACTCCGGTCCATCAAGATTCAAAAAAGGAGGAATGATCAATCCCGTTGTCTTTACAAGTTATCAGAATTATTTCACATCATCAGGCAGCCATAAGACAAACCATTAATGTAAATAACAAACATTATCTGAAAACAGCATGACCTATGAAAATCTGTATTCTGTGTGCTATTTTGTATGACCTCAAAGGGAGATCATACAAAATACCAATGTAAGAACAAACACTGAAAAAATATAAACAGCTCATTTTCACAAACTCTTGGTATAAAAGTGCTCAGCATTTATGGACGAAAAAAAAAAGGAAGAAAACACACCAAAAACAAACCAAGAAAACTCACCTGGACCCTCTTCACTAACCCCTTCTTTTTCAGTTTGCAGTCACTGAAATTCTCTGGCAGACTCTGCAGTGAAATAAGCAAACAAGTTGATGAAGGTTAATGTTGAAATGAACACATTAGACTTACAGCAAAAACTATAATTATCAAAGAATCCTCTGAAAATGTCATGCCTGCTCAGTAAGGATGATTACACAGGAAAGAATATATAAGAAAAAGTTATTAAAAAGCCAGGGATGCAGCATGCTGACTGCAAAGAACCAGGCTAGCAAATCTACCATGTGTCTTTAGGGAATATACAGAAACAGACTAAACACACTGCTTTTTCTTCTGTGGTGTATGTTAACTGTTCTTCAGAGCTTTTTCAGAGACTATAACATGAACAAATTTCTTGCAAATACATTAACTCTACCACTTGACATCACTGAATGTATCATCAGTAATGCAGCCATTCCCAGTCTAACCTGTACATCTGATCATCTCTGCAATGTACTCATGGAAGGCAACAGATGTGAAGTGTTACACGATGTCAGCTTTTCATTTAATTCAAACTGCATCATTTACTGTACTCCTGCCACCCATTACGTTCATGCATGTCATCCTGGCAAGTGCTACATGCTTTGTCCTTTCCGAGCTATGTGAAACTGGGGTGTTGCTGAGGAATGGTGCTCAGGTTTATGATTTTTTTCTTAACGGGCAAAACACCTGTACAGATGATTATCATTATATAAAGTTTATGTGAACGTTCTTAAAAACACTGTGTTCTCACTGGTGAAGATGCATAGAAATCTTGTGAGTTTCTCACTAGTTTACCTTTTATTTTCCACCCTAACTCCAGACCAAGAATACAGGTTTCCCTAACCTAATCTGTTTCATTTCAGCCCAAATGTGAACACAGCTGGGAGGTTTAGATACATAAACTTTTGTAAAAATCAAAATACAAACAACAAAAAAACGGTGTTCTTTTCTTTTCGTATTCAGACAAATGGATTCTGCTCTCCCTGTTTGTTGCCCATGCTGTGTGCACTGGTGTGAGGCACTTCAACTGAGCTGTGGGCCGTGTCACCTCCCTACAGGAACACTCCTTATCTCCTCAGAGGTATTTCACTGGTGTTTCCCTCTTGAGCCCTAACAGCATGGTGGCTGGAGTAGAAAGCTACAACCTAGTTTCCATTACTGAAACTTGGTAGGAAAGTAACAAAAATTTTAGTCAGCACAGAGGTTAAGGGGGGATGAAGTGGAAGATGGAAATGGGTGGAAAGTTGCCAATCCAGATATAACAATATGGAAAATTATACTGAGAAAATGCAGTTGCTGCTTCCTGGATGGAATGAGGTCAGCATGCCCGACTTCCCACAAATAAACACTAAGGGGGCCTAAAGAGAGGGTGGACTGGAGACACCACGACCAGGGTCTGTCCAAATCCTGCAAGAGGGGGAACATGGTGATACCTTGTAGCTGCTAAGCCATGTAACAGCTGTCAGCCAAGGAAGGAAAAAGATTTCCTGCTGCTGAACCAGCAACTGTGGCGAAATCACAGACGCCCACCTCCATTCCAAAGTTTACCTTGGATGCAATACTGATGTATGGCTCCAGCCTCAAAGGTCACCTCAGATGTAATACAGATGTAACACTGATGTAATTACCCATACCTATGAGTCAGTAGCACTATCAATGTCCTCAATACTGATAGATGCAATTTGACAGATTTGTTGTGAATTCATGTTAACAAAATCAGTGACTGGTATTTCATAAGAGGAAGCTTTTTTCCATTCTTAGAACAATCTGTTCTCTGCAATATTGTCTTTCTAGATTAAAAAATCTGCCATTTAATAGGAGACCATCTTGAAGACAAAGTGAGTGCTGACACTGCAATACTGGTGAAAACATTCATTAAATCAGAGCTGGTCCACAGGTACACACTGTCATGACTGTGGATTCAAATCTTCCTACCGACCTCAGAAAAACTTTGCTTTTTCTTGAAGAAGCCTTTTAGATATTTAAAAAACTGATCCAGATGACCAAGTAAAGCATTTCCCGTATTCTTCTCACTGAGATTTGTAATAAATAGTGTGTTTTGACTTCTATTCCTGGATCAATTGTTTTCACTGATGAAATTAGCAGCACATCTGTGAATGCACACACACAAATCTTCAACTATTGAACAAGACTCAACTGCATTCTTCCTGAAGAAAACTTCTAAGATCTGAGGCTTATGGCAATGTCTGACTGTGTCAGACATTTAGATGCAGTGAAAGCAGTAGCTGTTTAAACACATTTATGTTACAACACTTAAGTTACAGATGCTCTACCCAAAAGCATCCCTTCATGACTTTTCTTTCACACCTCTGGCAGTGGCAACACTGTATTTTTTCTCTCACACCCCACTACTGTATGATTATAAACTTACTTCTCCACCTTCCAAATCCCATCTTTTAAATTCACAATTGTTGAATGCATGGTGTCTAGTAAAAGTATTTAGTTCCAAACTCAGATCCTATAATTAATGAGCTTGGTTGCTACCAGTAAGAGAGTGAGACTCCTAAAATAGAAAGAAAACAATATGCAGGCTTCCTCACCCTTATCTCTCTGTAACCAACCAAATCTCATTTTGCATCAAGCTGTATAGTCTTGAGTGATCCAAATAACACAGAGCAGCTGAGACACCTTAATGAGTTGTAACAATTCTGCCAAAGAAAAAAGCTAGAATATTTATAGTGTGAGCTTGCTGGTATGTTTGACTTCTACAACACATCACCCATTCTTCACCACCAGTCACATTTTTTTCCCTCTGAATTTTTTAACATGCTGTTGACTCAATCAACAGCACCTCTACACGTTCAATAGCATTTAACAGATGTGTCAAAACTAGCTTTTTACTTGGCTGCTGAAAAGAATGCTAATTACTTGAATAAACCAATTCTACAATAAGACAAAATACTTCACTGCTTTGCATTTCTATTTGGCATTTTTTACTCCAGCGGAACTCATTTATTGCTCATACACATCCCTCAGTACCAGTCTGTACTGATGCCTCCATACAGTGCACAACCACAGTGCAGCTGAGTGCTGCTGCCTCAGTAAGTTGGTGGCCTGTTCATCTGACCTGGTGTGATACCAGCACTTTGAACTCACACATTTTATGTAAAGATTCCACCTACCTACATGTATTTCATCTGCAAGATTGCACATTAGTCCAGTTTTCATGACACATCTCACAGCCAACTTTGTATATTGAAAGAAACAAATATGTGCCATGTAACTGCAATCACCAGCAACCAAACCCTTACTTAAAAAACAAACAAACAAACAAACTTTTCAATGTCATAGGCTCTTATGGCTCTTATTCAATAAAGTAACAAACAATTACTACAGATTTTGGATGAAATTAATTGTAATTGTAATTAATTGTAATTAATTAGTCTTAGCTCTGACTGCTCCACTTTCTCAAAAAACAAAATACAGGTACTCCATTACTTCCCGAATCTAAACACCAAGTCACTGATTATAAGTCTTCCAAAACATTGTACTAGACCTGAAATCCCTGTCCAGTACTATTTAGAGTATTTTGGATAAGGAGATACAGCACAGCATGCTTTCTGTTTAAACCATGCAAAAAGTAACAGAATTAAAAGTAAACTTTTAATTGAAAAAGTTGAAATTGAGTTTGGGTTATTCAGAAAGCAGTGAAACAGTTTTAAAAGGCAGCATGCTGGGTTCCAGAAGTGCACCCAGAATACAAGTACTGAGTTTTTTTCCATATAGGATTTGGTATCAAAACTTGAAGGGGTCAACCCCATCCAATTGAGACAGTTGTTGTCACCTTACTGATATTTTCATGACAACGCATAGTAAATCTGCCACTTCAAGCAGGAAATCAGTTACATGAAGTCTTTATGTCTAACAGCATTCAGTAACTGTCAGCACAATATTCTCCTTTATACAAGGCACAAAAGGAAACAGAAATTTGAACACTTCAAAATACTTAGAATACAGCAATTAAAAAAAAAGTATTTAGAACTGTTGGCTATAACAAACAGCAAAGACTACGTTATCACCATAGGCTCACAAAACAAAAGCAGGAAATTACTTAGTAATCTTCCCACCATTCCCAGGAACACATCCATATTACATAGCACTTGATGATGGCCAGTTCAAATTATAACTCTGATTTAGTCCACTGTTGAACTTTTACAAAGAGTCCATCAAATTAAATTACATTGGTTCACCAGTTATAGATATTTGCATGGCATATTTCTGGAAAAAAAATCCAATATAAGGTCACTGTACCAAGGAGGGGACCTAAGGACACCACTACCACAGAAAAGCAGCATTTTTCCTTCAGAGCAGGCTGTTATGATCTTGATATGCAACATAATTATATCATGAGGCTTACAGAGAAACACAGTAAGGAAATGCCCTGCTTGGGGCAATTTTCTATTTATCTCTGTACAAGACTCTTATTCTAATCTACTATTCTAATCTCAGCTACTGCATGATACAGGAAGATGTATATTATACTCTGAAAATGTAATGTAAGGTTATGATCCACTAATGACTGTGAAGCACTTGGATAGCCAAAAATAGATTTCTTAGTACATTAAAACATCAAATAAGTTTCTATCGGGATTTGACCCTCTTCTGTGGTTAGTTACTTACAATGGCATCAATTTGTTCAAGGGTCTTCATGAACTGCTCTGCAGTTCCTTTTATTCTCTTGTCCAGCTGTTTTAGTGCTTCTGCTTGGAGATCCTTTGCTAAAAATCCCTGAAGAAGAAAAAACAAAATTATTCTATACCCTACACAATACTCACCTTAGAAAATCTGTCAATCCACAACAGCAGAAAACACTTTTACTATTTCTGTATTTTCAAGATTAATCTTAATCTGTATTCTTCTGGATTTTATCAATTCTTGACATGGTAAATGTAAGATCCACCAGGTTTACTAAAATGATAAACATGTAATAGGCCTTCTTGTTTGGTCTTTGAGAGAACTCTAAGTTTGTCCAGATATAAAGAATGTAAGTTATCCCATATGAAACAATATTTACCTTTCTCCAAACAGTGCCATGTCTCTATTTTGCAAACTTATAAATGGCATTTGGAATTCACTAAGAATTATTACTGACTCTTGGACATTTAGGAGGGGCAGCTATTACTGACTACTCAAAACCTCCAAACTGTTTTGTTTGGGTTTTTTTTTTTTTTTACATAGAAATATCTACAAAACTGCTTTGCAAAGATATAAAGTGATACAAAACTGGCATACCTTCTGGATACTTGTGAACTCTTTATTAACTTCCTCTAACTTATTAGCTATTTGCTCCACTGACTTCTCCAAATCTTTTAACTTCTTTAATTCAGCCTCTTCTTCTGGACTATTCTGTGTATTCAAAAGTACAACATTCACAACTAAGGAACAAATGAAGATACAATGCAGCTAAAAAGCAGCAGTGCTGATACAGACATAAAGGCTTCTGAGGGTTTAGAATACACACTACACTGTGGCTATTCTTTCCATATTTCAGTAACTCCCAAATCAGCTTCTTCCAAAGCTTAATTACAAATATACTTAAATCAGCAATGTATATAAACACATTTAATGAGATTAATTTGAAGGAAAATGGAAAAGAGCAGTTTGTTTTTTTTTCTTTTTGTCAACTTATCATTTCTAAAGTATAGGCAATATTTACATCATAAGATTTTTACCTCATCCTCAAGTTGCAAAGCCAGCCACAAATCATTTCACCAGAAATAACCTAGATGATCAAGACTCAGTAGTAACAGTTGGGAAAGTTTTTTTAAACCAGAAAAATAAGATGAGCAGATAATGTCATCAGTGCACAGAAAGTTCATGAACACTGACCATAGATTAGGCAGAGTTCTCTCAATAATGTAAAGCAGAAGCGAGCCAATAATGTAATTTCAGAAAGGTACAAACTGCAGTTATTTGCAGTGTAACATGAGACTGAACTCAACTCTGTGGATAGGTATACAAAATTAGGTTAATGCTCCATCTTGTTTCTGTGTTCAGCAGCTGACTTAGTGACAAAAATGTTGATAGTTTAAGGGGAAAAAAGGTCAAAAGCAATGCTTACCCTTTTCCCAATCAACATGACTTTGCAACCATTTTTAACACCAAGTGCTGATAATGGTTGTTCCAATTCTTTCAGAGACTTTCCTAAACGAAGAACGAGAGAGGAAAAAAACAGTTTAAGTACACTTAGTGGCATAAGAATTTCTTTTTGAAGACATTCAAAAAGAATGACACCTGATGAAAGCTCATAATCTATAAGAAATATGGCAGTTTTATAAATTACCTTTGTATATCAGTTTCTGAAAAGGAACTGGAACACCAGTGACTTGTTCAATAAGTACAGCCATGTCCTGTAGTGTAGGTTCACCATCTTCTCGTTGAGAAGCAACTTGAATACTGTGCTTTTCATTACCTAGTAGAAAAACAGATTAACAGTAATACTTATTGTAACCTAGAAAATATTACAGAGAGAATCCATCTCTAATATTTATTATCATTAACGCAGAAAGTTCTTAAATGACAGGTTCTTACATAGAATTTTCAATCAAATTATTCTACCTTACTTCCTTCCTCTTGAAGTGACTGACCTCAGCTGAAAATTTTGGTTCACATTGGAATAACCTGAAGAGTTTGAGTGGGTGCATTTTACTGGCGCAATTTAGCTCCTGCTAAATATTATTCCCTATCTCTTTTTAAGAGTACAGATGGTGTCCAGACATCCCACAAGCTAAAGCATGAAAGCCCACACCTTCCTGATGTATTCCATTTCCTACTTGTAGGAACTTCTAATGACATGAGTCTTTGGTATCTGAGACAATTTGCTCCCTTCTTCTCAAACATGAGAAACAAGCAATCATTGTCTACCCTGTTTCACCTCCACCACCAACCAGAAAGAATTCTCAAGAGTACAAAAACTATTTCTCCCCATACAGTACTGATAAGCAGACATAACCACTTGGAGAAGTCCCAGCTTATCTGTCACCTTCCACTTCCTATTCAGACTCCCTAAGATTACTTACATGCTAACAGGAGGTAGTTCTTAGGGGGAAAAAGGAGTATGCCTATTAATATCTGCTTTGCAACAGACCCTTTCTACAACCCTCTGCTCCCACACACATAAAGTCTGTCAATCTGAGAGCACCCACAGGAATCAACCACCTCTGGCTGCAAGGGAAATCAAAACAGGCATTTTTCACTCTACAGGAGGAGAGAACTTAACACATACAACAGAAGAAAAACTATTCTCATACCTCTAATTTAAAGTGCACCTATCTTTTAAAAAGGAGTGCTAGAAAAATTGATTTTAAAATGCTCAGCCTCTCATAGTCACATGACAAATGACACTGTAGCCTCAAATATTTTAAAGCTCTAACAAAATCTGTTATTCCAAGACAATTTTAAGCTTAAGATCACATTATGTCCCTCTCACCCAAGCATCTTCCATGAACAGCCCTTCTTATCAGTTTGTTTTGGGGGAAAAAAAACAAACCACAAAAGACAACCTCAATATATTTCAAAAGGTCATTTTGATATATACAACTGCTTTGTATAAGGGCTATGCCCATGAGCAACTGAGAGAAAAAAAAAAACCAAACAAACACTAACCGTGGATGAAGTCTGTGTAACAATAGAACCAGTTTAATTACAAATTATGAGCACCACTTTGGACAGACTGTAAACAAATTTTACTGTAAATTCACAGCAGAGTGAAATCACCATAAGAAACAACTCATGGGTTGCTGCAGGTGCCAGAGCTGAGATTCCCCTGCAGCCCACAGTGAAGACCATGGTGAAGCAGCCATGCCCCATGGAGGATCCCACACTAGAGCAGGTGGATGCCTGAGAGGAGGCTGTGACCCTGTGGGAAGCCTGTGCTGGAGCAGGCTCCTGGCAGGGATCTGCAGACCCATGGAAGAAGGAGTCCACATTGGAGCAGTTTGTTCCTGAAGCACTTCAGTCCTTAAGAGGAACCCATGCTGGAGCAGGGGAAGAGTGTGAGGAGCCCTCCTCCTGAGGAGGAAGGAGCAGCAGAGACAAAGTGTGATGAATTGACCAGAGCCCACATTCCTCTGCACTGTTCAGGCAGGAGGAATTAGAGAATTCAGGAGGAAAGTTAAGCCCAGGGGAAAAGTTGTTTTTTTCTCTTTTAGTTCTCATTGTTCTACTCTGATTTGAATGTTGATAAACTACAAGTCCCCAGGTTAAGTCTGTTTTGCCCATGACCTGGTGAGTGCTCTCTCCCTGCCATTCTCTCAAGCCATGAGCTTTTGTTGTATTTTCTGTCCCCCGCCCAGGTGAGGAAGGGAATGACAGAGTAGCTTTGGTGGGCACCTGATGTCCAGCCAGGGTCTGCCCACCACACTTGCAGACTGTCAAGTCACACATGTGGGTCTACTGCTGTTCTGTTTCTCAGCCCTAATTTCCATCTTTCCCACTTTCACTCAAGCACACAAAACTTTACTAAAAATGTTCTGTGCAAAGTGGTCGAGCCAGCATCTGACTGGTGCAGGTGTAAATCACACAGGTGAAGCCCAAGCTGAACTAAGGCTTCTATTTGCTGTCTGTTAATGACAAAGCCATTATCATGTAAGAAAAGAACTGGAAAGACAAAAACATTCTCAGACAAGCAGGCTGTTGCCAAACAGCAAGACATTGGAATTATAAACATATCAAATCATTAAACTGCTGACACCTTTGCAAAATGAAAACCCCTCAGATCAAATGCCACTCTCTGAAGGCACCAGGGAGCACATGAATCATGATGACTCAAACAAATTATTCCACAAAATTCCCCACCAGAGACTCTGAAATAAAACTACCAGGTGATAAAGGAGACATTTTAATGAAACAATTTGAAACACAATTTGAAAACATGAATGAGCAATCAGAAATAAAGAATAAGCTTTAGAGATGGAAACAACATTACCAACATAGGGCAAAAGAACCAAAGGCAGAACTTATTATTCAATTTTTTTTAAAAAATACAATAAACAATTACTACATTTTGCTAACAAAACTCAGCAGAACATCTTTCTGATTTAATACCTTACTATCTTCTTCATTCCTCTACTGTCTCACTTAGAGCCATTTCAAAATTTAACCATGGTGTTCCCCATCTTATTTGTAAGAGCTGTGAAGTCCAAGCTATTCTCACCCCTTTACAGCAAGGTTTTATATTTGTTATATATACATCTTCCCCTCCACCTTCTTCTCATTCCTCTGGTTTTTTTTAAGGGGCGAAAAAGCCCAACTCAGCTGGCCTTTGAGTGACCCACTCCGTCAGGCTGACAGCCACCTGTCCCACCAAAGAAACCACTCTCTGTTGCAGCCTTGCAGCTCACTAGCTGCCAACACCTAAGCCTCTTCAACAAACCAGAAGAAAGCCTATTGGGTAGCACCTGCTGTTACCATGCAGTGCTGACTTCAGCAATACATTTCGTCTAAATGAAGATTACCCAAAGAACAAAAACACAGAATGGATCAGCTTGAAGGGACCACGACTGGTCCAACTTCCCAGCCCAAGCAGGGTCATCCTAGAGCATATGGCAGAGGATTGTGTCCAGACAGCTCTTGAACACCTCCAGTGAGGGAGACCCTTTCTGGGCAAGTTGTGCCAAGGCACAGTCCCACAATAAAGAAGTTCTTCCTCGTGTTCAGGTGGAACTTCCTGTGCATCAGTTTCTGCCCACTGCCTCTTGTGCTATTGCTGAGCATCACTAAGAAGAGCCTGGCTCCATCTTCTTGGAATCCCTCCCTTCAGACATTCATTCACATCAACCTCTGTCATCTCTCCCTGAGGCTGAACAGGCCCAGCTCCCTGACCCCTTCCTTTTAAGAGAGATGCTGCAGTCTCCCCCAGATCCCCGTCGCCCCCACAGGACCTCTGCTCTGCGCTCCGCGGCCAAGGCCGCCGTGTCACCTGCTCCCACCACCACTCTGCAGCACACCTACGCCCGGGACCCAGCTAGAGGAGACCCTGGCAAGCCGCGGCCAGTACGGAGCGCAGCCTCACGGCAGCAGCCGGGACGGACGGCAGGCAGAGCGCGGCCGAGCCCCGCCGAGGCCGCCCCCGCCCGGCCCCACCGCGGGTGCAGCCGCGGCCCGCCCGCCCCGCAGCGCCCGCTCCCGGGCGGGGATGGCGGGCACGGGCCGGGGAGGGCCGGAGCTGAGCCCCCCGCCCGTGCCCCTGCCGCGGGCGCTTACTGTACGTGACGGTGACGGTCACCGGGGCTCCGGGCGCCGCCATCTCGCCCCGCCGCAGGAACCGTCGGCGGCGCTGGCGGGGCGCGCCCGGAGCGCGTCACTTCCGCAGCAGGAAAACGGGAATGCCGCTCTCCCGGGCCGCGCTCACCGCCGGGCGGCTCCCGGCGGCAGCAGCGGGGACCGGGGCGGGACGGGAGCGGCTCTTCCCCGGCCCAAAGCAGGCTCCGCCTCTGACGAACCCTCTGCACCCCGTGATAACCTGCCCCGGGCTTCGCACCGAAGTAATCGCCAAAAACGCCACACAAAGGGGTCTGCTAATCTACGTGATTTTATGAATCCATGGAATACATAAAGTTAATGATAACCCGAGCAGTTTTCAAGAAGGTTACAAGTACAATCGCATAAAAGTCTCAGGACTGCAGTAGTTTAAAAATTGCTTTCAGTTCTTTTATCAAACAGGCGTAGGAACAAGGGAGCTATTTTACAGAGAGTAAGCAGCAACGTATAGTCTTAGTTTCAAGAAAGAGAAACATAATACAAAGTCAAAATAAACCTCAGCTATCAACAGCCACCACTAGTCTTCACGTTTTACTTTGTCCATAAGACACGGAAATCAAAACCTATCAGACTGACTGCTTCCACTGAAGGGTACTGGGATGAATTTTCCATTAACAGAAATCAGTAGTAAAACAACTTTCTCCAAAGAACACCACCAGCCACTCATATTGCATTCTAAGATGTAGTGATATTCAGGTTACACTGGAAAGACAAGTTCTCCAGAATTTTAAAATAAAAAAGATTCTTAATACAATTCCAAAAGTATAGTTCCATTGTATCCATTGTGCTTTTGAAACGTTTATGTTGCAGGGATCTTTGGCAACCCAAATTCATCCACCAATACGCCATCCTGTAGGAAAGAAAGAGAAGTGACAGGGTAACAATTCTCCAACAACCAGAACATTTTACAGAAGCTTCCTTACTACTCTATAAAGTGTCTCTATCTGCAATTGCCACTGTGTGACAGCTGGAATGAAAACAAAAGCATCAGTTCTTCCTCACTATGAAGCTCTATTAAAGCCCCAAAAGCAAACATACAGAAGCTTTTCTTATGGTTTTAAGACTAGAGCTGTAATGGTACACTTGCATTCTACTGGCAGTCTGACAGTGTTTGATAGGAGTGACAAAATGTCATTCTAGTGATTTTAAACATAGTTGAGCATTCAGTACACTGTACACTATTCTCAAATTCTCTGTATTTAACCTCTACACATGTAATACATAAATAGTATACATAACATTAGGCACACTTTTTTGTTCAACGTATTAAGGATCCTAAATATCAAGCAAACAACACAAATGTGATTAACCCAAACAAAACAAAAATGTATTTTGCTGTTAAAGAGCAAAGGACTCACTTTGTTTTTTGTGTCTGTAGGAGTGACCTCTGGGATTGCTGGAGCGGATGCAGCTTCATCTAAGTAGGAATTGTCTTCATCAGCTAAAAGTTCATCACCTAATGCATCCAGTTCTGAAATGAAATTATGTTGGCTGAAACATTATGCAAGAAGTTCCTTATGCAAGAGAAAAGCTGCTCTTACAGAAACTCAGGATTCCTACTGAATGCTTACACTCAGATTCACTTCACATCAGTCATCAGTCAGAAAAACACACACACACTCTGGAGAGAACCTTCTTCCCTGCCTCGTAGCATTGGAATCTCATGTCTGTGCTCTTGTTACTTCTCTTACAGGAAGTACAACTTTAATGTTTAAAAAAGCTACCAAAGCTTTCTAAAACACATTTAAAGTATTTGACCAAGGAAATAAAAAAATCACTGTATGACAGTATGATGATTTTTATATTCAGTCATATAAAAAAATCATCTTCCCCCTTCCTAACCTGCTTCCAAATCATCTTCATCAATCTCTGGTGTTCCATAGCTACGACTCAGTGCCTCCTGGACTTCATTGGCTTCTTCCATCATATCTTCCAATTGATCTTGTATGTCCTGAAGCAAGAACAATTTTCAATTGGTCCATATTTACTCAAATTCAATTTAGTAATCCCAACATACAAAGCACTCAATTTTTTTTAATGCATACACCATTTCTTTGAAGCAGTATTAATACAAGTCAAGGCACACACATTCAGGACAGGAGTACCTCAAAAGTAGAAGAGATATGAAATTTAGACAAATCTACCATCTGGAAAATAAGCACTAACCTGAGTTGTGCCACAGCAGAATTCAGAAGATACATTAGAGTATTTACTGGCACTGTGCTTGAGTACAGGTAAGGAAACAATACTTGCCTAAAGGTTTACAATGCAGGCCATTTATAAAAGACAAAATAGGAAAGAGAACTTAAAGGAATTCAGCATTGGCTTTGGGTAAGAGCTTAAGTGCAGCATACTTGAAATTATATTTAGAGATCTTATGGGGCATTTTTTAAGCATTTTCTGAAGTCAGAGCGAGCCCTTGCTGATGTTCAGTTAGTGGCTTAGTTTTTTTGTTTGTTTTGTTGTTGTTGTTTGTTGCTGTTGACTGGGGTGGGTTTTTTTTTTTTTGGTGTTTTGGTGGTTTTTTGTGGGTTTTTTTTTCGGTTTTGTTCTTTTTCATCAGGCACTACCTTGAAGGAGGGAGCAGGAAGGGGAGGGGGGTAAAGGACTAATCTGCATGTTACTAGTATAGGGAAACAAAAAAAGGACAAAAAAAGCCATAGCAGGAAGTATCCACTAACATTTATGCTGAAGTACAAGGAAGGGAGAGGAGAGATTAAAGATTAGCTCAGCAAGGAAACAATAATCACTACAATAAGGCAAACCACTGATTGTGCAGTACCAGAAAAATCAGGAAGAAATTATGATGGTGGTCCCATAAAAAAGGCAGACAAACTCATGTGAACAAAAATAGTCATCTTGCCTTGAAGTTCACAGTCCATTCACCATTATTTCAGTACATGATTTTTTTCTTTATTTATTAAACTATAAAAACTCACCTCAATTTGATCAATCTTGACTTGCTTGTAAGCTTTCTTCATTTCTTTCACCCCCAGTTTCATTGCATCCACCTAGAAGAGTCAAACATGATGCTTGTGTCTGATGTAGCACAGATTAAATAAATTAAACAAGTGTGAGATAAACAAACTGGTACCGTTGTCTTTGTATCCTTCAGGGCCTGAATAGTGTAATTAGCTTGTTCCATATTAAAAGACTGCTGTGACAGATTATCCCTCTGTTGTTCATACCTGTTAAAAAAAGGTAAATAATGGCTTTAAAACACTATACTATTTATTACCACAAACATTCTTAATTTATAAAGAGTTGAAAAACCAGCAGCAGTAGTCTAAAGACAGGAACAGATATGTTTGGTTTCTTTTTTTTTTCACTTATTATACAGAACTGCAGAATAAACAGCTTCATAAAAATCTGGCCATTATGCATTTCTGTGCACTTGAAGCCAACAAAGCTATTCCTGAACTAAGCTTTAACTGACATCAACACCGTATCTGCCTAAACTGACAAAGTAGGTGAGGATACAGCAAAAGTTTAATCACCATAAGGCAGACATGCATGCCGGGCTCACTAATGCTGCAAAGACAATGGAAGAGTTGGCAGATTATCCAAACCACAGTGGCTCCACACTGGAGTTTTTCAGGACAGGGAGGAGGAGGAGGATTGGGTACCAAAAGGAAACCTTTAACACTACCCACAGAGAAAAGAGAAACTTTAAAATTAAGAAATCATCTTTCTCAAAGCTAAATTTCTATCAAATCAAGACTGTAAACTATGTCAAGTTAAGCAAAAGAATGAAAGCATAAAAATGAACCGTGAGTCCCTCCAACATGCAAAGCAGGAAGTCTGAAAGACAAGGAGACAAGGAGGATCCACATGCAAAACCTTCTGGACAACTAATGACTGCACCTTGTTTCCCAAAGTCAGAAAGAAATAACTGAGGGATATGACAATAGCCTGAGGAGCCCAGTAATTCCACCAAGGAAGATTAGCAGGAAGCATAGTCAAAAACCTGGGAAAAAACCCCTAAAGCCAGAATCAAGCAGCCCTCCTCACAACATCTAACTCAAGTACCACATTCCTTGCCATATGATATTTTGGATTGTAAGAGTTTACTAATACTTAACAAGTAATTGAGTGAGTCCATAAAGGTACAATTCATCTGAGGGACATGAAATACAAGATGATGGGAGCTTTGGCTCAGACAGCTTCTAAGATTTGCAGTTCATAGGCTATGAGATATTCCAGTGAAACATTTCCAAACACTTGCCATGTTCTGATATTCTTTCCTTTGGATCTGTTGCTGGACACTTTCAAGACAGTACACTAGACAAGACCAGACCACAGGATCATCTATCCTGTCCATTTGGGAGTTTCTGCATTGACACAATTACATGCACTACATCCACTCAAGTCCTCAAAGGTGACCACAGAGAACAGGTAAATTTCCAGTAAACCAGAGCAAGGTCATCAAATACAAAATTTACAGTAATCAATTAATAATAGAAAATGAGCCAAACTCTCAGAAAGTTTAGGAGCCAAACTCTTAACAAACCATATTTGTAATAATGAGCAGATTCAGGCTATCTTGTACAAATCCAAATTTATATACTGGCATATAAATCATAAATATGCTGGTGCAAAATATCTAAGGAGATACTTCTGAAAAGCTTCTTCAGCATTTTTCTTTCAAGAGTGCTCAGGAGAGTACTGGAAAGAGAAATAAAAGTGTACCACCACCCCCTAAGGAAAACAACCTTTTATTAACCACAAACTGAGAAAGGTCTCAACTTACATTCGCTTCTGCTTTAACACTCTTAATGCTTTCTGCTTTACTGTATTCTGAAAAACACAATAGTGTTACATTAGATAAAATATCTGACTTTACACTTGATTATGCTGTTTAAACCTAATGCATTGGATTTAAGTTTTCCAAAAGATTCCTCTGTTACAAGTGCCAAGAGTTTAACAATAGTTACATTCAGCATTTGGCCTGCACTAATGATTAACAAGACACAGAGTACACAAAGCTTCTCATAGAAAAGACTTTCAGTTTCTAGCTTCTGATATATGTTTTCACTAAGGAGAATAAAACATCAAACTTAGTCTATCAGAACTATCTATCTTAACACATTTTAATGGTCAGCATAAAATAACACTGCAACAGGTACTCGAACACTACTGTTTATATCATGTATGTATATCTTCAGATAAACTTAAAATATAAAATGTATCTCCTTAAAAAACAGGTTGCCCTGCTCCCTTTAGGCATAGTGTGGAGCTTTTTATTTTGGATGAGAAACAAAACAGCCTCTCTGCCAGACTTAATTCAGGTAATGAGGAAGAAGGGAAACAAGTTACTTCTCATGGAGGAATTACATTACACTCTGGAACAAATAAAAACCAATAAAACATTGTTCAAAGATGTACGTCTAATAAAAATAATCCTGCAGGATCTTATCTCTCATCCGTAGGGCAAGATGCAGTTTTAAGAACCTGATGAACTGGCTAAATCACATGACAAGAAGTGTGAGTCACATCCTCTCATGCTCAAATTCCACAGAAGATTCTTACCTTTGCAGGTCCCTCTCTCATTTTCTTCATTTGATCCTTATACTTCACTAGTTCTGCATCGAGTCTAGCAATTTTCTTGTCAATTGACTCAGCTCTGCTATCCACCTTTAATACATGAGGGGGAAAACAAAGAAAACATTCATGGAGGTTTTATTCAGGTATGGGACAAAAAAAAAAAGAACAGCCTCTGTTTTGTTGTGTTTCTAACTGAAATGTTTCTTCACTCATTGGTTTTATAACCAATTTAGATTCTGTGAGAATCCAGAACCAGAATCAAGTGAAACAACTTCTACAAAGAGCACAAGAAACAACATCTGAGGCTGCAGGAAGCTCTGCCATTGTAACATGTTCTCATCATTTTGAGATGCTCCCTTGCAAAGCCACTCAAGGCAGTTCTCCATTCCAGAACTTCTGGTCATACACAGTGCCAGGGACTAAAGTGGAATGGAAAACTTCTAGGTGTACCCTGCTGGCATTCCACAGAGCTCTCATGTGGGATATATTTTAACCCTTCACCATAAGAGGGTTAAACGTGATAATTAAATAACCAAGCATGGGCATAGGTAGCTCTGACAGCATACCCAAATTCATAAAAGGCCTTTTTAAAATGAACAGACTACCCTAGCATTTGTCTGGAAACAACAAAATAAAGCTTATTAACTTCTCATTCCAAGAAGCCTCCCTAGGGATTAGATTATAATGACATTCCAATTATAGCATAAGATAGATCAGTGCAAGTTTTCAATTCTGCCCTGCTAATGGTGTGGCTAAGCATGTACAAATATGTGGATTTTGATTTCAGTGTTTCGATGACCCTTTTAAAACCCTGCTCTATGACAGCAACATGCATTTGCCAGAGGCATCCTGAGGGGAACATCTGATGTGAATGCTAGACACAAGATGTCAAAGTGCCTGGGCAGAGCCAGCATTGAAAAATTTGTATTAAGCTTTCTATTACCCAAATATTTTACTAACAGCAAGAAAGATAAAAATTTGCAATTTTAGGACTCCTGTACATTTAAAGCATGACACCTCCTCAATATCTTTATCAGCTAACTGCATCTTTCAGATCAGCCTCCACAGGGGAAAAAATATTTTGTTTATTTATATAATGATTCTTTCAAGCAGTATTAGCAGGAAACAGAGACAAAACCTCCCACATCAACTAACTATGTAAAAATTTCACACACACATGACGCAGGACCTCAGCTTTTAAAAATGCGACTGGACAGAAGAGTGGAGAATGGATATAATTTATCCAAAAAACTAGACTGTACATTAGGACTTAAAGAGCTCCTGTGTATTACAAATAAGGCACACTGAGCCTTATTCATTGCTGAACATTTCATTGCTACAGAAGGGCCCCAATTTACACAAAAGAAAGGGAATTTGAGTTTTTACACTGTTGTCACAACTATTAGCCTTTTGTTCCTATGTTTCCTATTTACTACTCTGAAAAAAACGTAAGTTTAGAGTGTTTTTCAAAGAAGAAAATTTAAAAACACTATTAATGCTTCACTTCCTGGTGCATCCCTCCTCCTACAGGCCTTGTGACAGCTTTGAGTCATCTCACTGTGCTCCACCAGCAAACATAAAAAAACTGCCTTTAAATGCAATAAATTTTAGATAACAACTTTTCTACACAGGAAAGAACATCCAAAACATAGGCATGATTACTGCCTATGAGTTGTCTATGTTTTTAACAAACGTTGCATTAATCACTGCTCACCTAATAAATTTCCAAACTGCCCTTTAATAGCTAATTACCACTAAACTAACATGGTTAAGAGATCTTACAAAGCAATTTGACTCTTTCAAAAGGTAGAGCAAAATGTGTCTAAGACAGAAAACACCCCAGAAGCAACAGTAGTTGAGCCTCCAAACTGTTGGATTTAATATTGTAAAGAAATAATAAAAGGTTTTTTAATATCTCACACAACTCTCTTCAATAAAAATTCACATGTAATTTAAAATCATCTA
The DNA here is from genome assembly GCF_036417665.1 of Passer domesticus. Lineage (NCBI taxonomy): Eukaryota > Metazoa > Chordata > Aves > Passeriformes > Passeridae > Passer > Passer domesticus. The sequence goes on from NC_087474.1 coordinate 97,076,171, forward strand.
ATCATGTCTGTAGTTTTAGCAGGACCTGTCCCAGAAATTCCACTATTGTGAAAAGTAGTTCACAAATCAGACAGATTATTACATATACCTTGGCACAAAAAAAGTTAATTCATAAACTTCAAACTACTAAAAGAAAGCATTTCTCCCCATGATTACATGATTACTCCCCACCCTATAACTCATCACTGGTTGCTGAAGTCATCACATGGATAAAATAAATCCAAAATTCTTCTTTTCAGTTAATCTGCTGTCTTGCATGGTCAAACTTTCACACAGTGCAATTAGAAACAACTAGAAGAGGATGAAAACTGCATTCAGAGGAATTTTTTTGAAAAAAAATCCCTGGTGTTGCCAATCAAAACATCTGTTTAAATTACATTTTTATATACCCCAAAACTCCTCCAGGATTGAACAAGGTCTTAGCAGAAGACAGACTGCTGACCTATCTAAATTTTCTTTTAATGTACCTGCCCATTAGAAAATGGACATTAACTTGGAACTGGCAAAAGCAGCAGGAAAAATCTAACAGACCAATCAGTCTCAGTTGTTGGGAGGGAAACAAGGTCTTTCACTTATATTGCCAAAACAGCAAATTTAAGCACTTAGTATCTCAGATGGATTTTGGAGTTCAAGTCATCCACCAAATTTACTGTTGTTTACTGGTAACAGTGGGAAAATTAATCCTGATTTTCAATCAGATGCTCTATTCACTGTTCTAACTAAATATATTTAGAATTATGTTTGGGCTTAATACTGCTAAAAAGCAATACAGATTTTTGTCAGTAAGATAAACTACCGGGACAAAGATTATGAGCACTTCTCTCCCCCCATACCAGCCAGTGGCACACACAAGAGACTGATGTGTAGGCAGCACTGACAAATATTAGGTATTTCATTTACAGAGTCTCTCCACTGGGCAGCAAAATAAATCTTCTGAGAGGAAAACTGCGATCTTTCCATGGAAACTGTTAGTTGTCAGGTTCCAGTGACAAAGCTTAGTCACACAACATTTACGGATCTTTGTTTACTGACAGAAATATACAAGAAACTCCATTTTCTTTCTTCATTTTTTTAAAATTAGCTTACAGCAAAATTATCTGCAAAACCTTGCTACAGTTTTCTTCATAAAGTCAAAAAAAGACTATGAAATTACCGTAAATCTTAACATGTGTTCTTAACCCTCTTTGCAGGCAGGCCAACACAACAACAGTTGTGAAGTGCTTTGCCACGTGTTTCCTGAGCATTGCTTACTTGGTCTGAGCCTGCTTATCTGTCCATCTGCACACACCTTTGGCATCAACCCTACAGGAACCCTTCTCACCCCTGAGACAGAACACTCTCCTGGACTGGACAGGGAGACTGATGCTCTTGCTCCTGCCCCTGCCTTGCTACAACTTGCCACGGCAGGAGTTACCTAGCGCAACTGGAGAAGTCCTCAGATGGAAATGCTGAGAACATTCATAAGGATGTAAGGAAAGCCATGCTATCCACGCTTGCTGCGTGCACAGTGAGCGCTCATTTATGGGATTTACACGTTTATGGGATGCGCTCCCAGGCACAGGACACAAAGGCAGGTGTGTGTGTAGGGACACACAAAGGCACATCCCTGTGTACGTGTGCGGCCAACCCAACACGCTCACCAAAACACTCCGTGCGTGCCCGCACACTGCAGCGCCCGGGGACAGGCCGGGTGTGGCTGCGACCAACCTGCTCTAGTGCAGGTGTCCCTGCCCACGGCCGGGGGGTGGAGCTGGGTTACGATCCCCTCCAACCCGAGCCCTTCCGTGGTTCTCTGATATACGTACCCACACACTCGCACACACGCTGTGTGTGTCCCCCCACACACTCTCGCACACCTGTGCACCGCTGCCGTCCCCAGGGCCGCCGCTGCCGAGGAGGCGGCGGCCGGGCCGCGCAGCGCTCGGCGGGCCCCGGGCCGGGCACTCACCTTCCCGATGCAGTCGGTGAGGCTGGGCGGCGGCTCCTTCGGCTTCGCCTTGCCGAAGAAGCGGTTCATGGCGGCGGTGCTTCGCAGTCGCTCCCGGCCCCGGCAACGGCGGCGGCGGCTCCGGCAGGGCTCCCGGCCGACCCGGAACCCCACGGCCGGCCCCGCCCCGGAGGAAGGACCGCGGGAAGCAGGAAGCGCCGTCCCGGCGGATCAGCGCCGGGCGTCAGCAGCCCAGGGCCGCACGGGGCTCGGCAGCCCCGCTCACGGGCGCGCTTTTGTCCCTCAGCACAGCCGCCCCTGTAGCCGGCTGCGGGGCCTGCAGCGCCCGCTCGCAGCGGAGGATCACCCCCGTAACGCAGATGAGCTGATCGGTCAGAAAGGCCAGGAAAACATAGAGTGTACCAAACCCGCGCTAGGAACCGGGGATAGTGGGGCCAGCAGAGTTAGGGCAGGGATTGTCTTGCTGTATGCGGCACTGCTGGACACCTCGAGTGCTGTGTCCACTTGTGGGGCGGCCAATTCGAGGTGCTGGGTGGAGCAAGCCCACAGAAAGGCAAGGAGGCTGATGAAGGGTCTGGAGCACGGGTCCCATGAGCTGAGGTTGCTTTGCCTGGTAAAAAGGAGGCTCAGGAGAGACCTTTATCGCTCTCTACAACTGCCCAAAAGGAAAGCGTAGCCAGTTGGGGGCTGGGCTCTTCTCCCAGGTAAGAAGTGACAGGACAAAAGGACACAGTCTTAAGGTCCACCAGGGGAGGTTTAGGCTGCACATTAAAATGGTATCTTCACAGAAAGGGTGCTTAGACGTGGGAATGAACCACCCAGGCAGGTGGTAGTGATGCCTTAAGTTTTAGCTTTCATATTTTTCAGATGCTGTACTGCCTTAGTGTGTAACTCTGAACTTTCATATAAAGTATTACTGAGTTTTCTTCAGTTTAGTTAGACAAAAGAATCCTTTTCCAGCAAAAACCAAGGATGCTTGCAGCTTCCGGCCCCAAAAGTATAAACAACAGAGGACTCAGGGAGCAATCTGGGAGGATGGACCTTCATAACCTGAACGTGTAATTGGACAATTGACCCCAATATGTAAATGGCCCAAAACTTAAAGTGTGAAAACTCATGACCAGTTGTCCCTCTTGTGTCCATCCTGCGTCCATGTTAGGCAGAGCCACAACCAGGCTCTTGTACTGCCCAAGGTGTATCCTTTGAAGGCCTTTTAATAAATACCTACTTTATTCCTTAACTGTGTCTAGTCTCTGTTCCAGGTGAGCCTCTTCAGGTATCAGTTCAGTCACTGTTCCATGGAGGTGTTTAAGGAAAGACAGGATGTGGCACTCAGTACCATCATCTAGTTGACACACTGGTGTTCAGTCATAGGTCGGGCTCAGTGATCTCAGAAGACTTTTCCAACTACTGGATTATATTATATCATATTTATTTATTTTTTTATATTAAGAACACTTTTTTTTTTACAGAAGTTACTGAGGACCTAACATGTCTTTAGGCTTCACCCACTGATCAAACTGTTCTGATGTAAGGAACCCCAGCTTTATGGCAGCTTCTTTTAACGTTGTCCCTTCTTTGTGCGCTGTTTTGGCAATCTTGGCTGCTTTATCATATCCTGTTACAAAACAAAACCAACAAGTCACCCATTTGCAATTTTAGATGATTCATCAGAGGTGAGAGAAAAGTGGGACACAGTCTTTGGAAAATTATTTGCTAGGTATTGCTATTACTGCTTAACTCAATTTACAGGAAATGCACACCAAATGTTTACTCCTTACTTGAAGTGAAAGTAAATTTTGTTATTCTGGTCTTAATTAATTTAGATCAAGTATTTATGGGAACTTTTTCTTTTAAAAAAAATCACATTGTAGTCTTTCACTCAACCTCTAATAATGATAATTTAGGAAAACAGGTACATAAATTCTCCCAATCTCCTTTTGACTCTAATCAGTTATTTTTTTAAAACCCTGGCATGGCCACTGCAAGGAGAACACAGCTTTTACAACAGCAACTGGTGATGTTGAAGTAAGTTAACTTTTGACCTGACTTAGCCTTATAAGTATTGTGACAATACAAATGAAGTATACAAAATAATGTTACCACAAAGTATTTTGGTATGTTCTAAGAAGTTTTTGAGCCTTAAACCTACCTATATGTGGGTTCAGTGCTGTTACCAACATCAGAGATTCATTCATCAGCTTGTTGATCCTATCCGTATTGGCTTGGATTCCAACTACACAGTTGTCAGTGAAAGAAACACACACATCTCCTAGAAGTCTTGCAGAGTTTAAAACATTTTTAATCTAACAAGACAAAGAAAGAAATAGCAATTATTTAATTCAGATATTACTAGCTGCTCATTATGGCGCCTTTGTTCATAACCAGTGCCCTCCCTCCGATTTCAATCTATTAAACAGGCTGTTTTCCTTCCAGTATCTGAAGGGAGCCTACAGGGAAGGCAGAGAGGGACTGTTTGTCAAGACCTGTAGTGATAGGACAGGGGACAATGGGTACAGACTGAAAGAGGGGGAATTTAGGCTTGATATCTGGAAGAAATTCTTTGCTATGAGGGTGGTGAGAGACTGGAACTGTATCTGAGGGATGCTGCGGATGCCCCAACCTTAGCAGTGCTCACTGGGAGTTTTTCTGTCTGTAAGTTACCTGACTGTACAAACAGTTACTTAAAAAGTCCTAGATATGTAAAACGTTATGAACTTACCATCATGGGCTTAAAGACATTCAGTTCAAAGTGTCCATTGCTTCCTCCTACAGTAACAGCAACATGATTTCCCATAACTTGGGCTGCCACCATGGTCACAGCTTCACACTGGGTAGGGTTCACTTTTCCTGGTTGTGAAAGGAAGAGAAAAAGGTTACCAAAGGAGGAGGAAGGGAAAAAACCAACCAGCCAGCCAGCCAGCAGCCTTTTACTAAATCACATTCAATAGAAAATGTTTTGTAAAAGGTAACTTGTCTTACTCATCTGTACCTGCACACCACAGAAAATAAGGTTATTTCCACAAATGATGTTGAATTGAATGTATTATTCCAGTATTTTCAGTGAGGATTTGTAAAACAGCTATGGCTGCTTCAGCAGTCTCCCAAGACTCTGAGAGCTTGAGGATGAGCTCAACAGCTCAACATCTGCATGAGCTAAATAGCTGTTCACTACCACAGTTCTTAACAGTCAAGAGATTATCACCTGTCTTTACATGTGCCAAGCTGGCACTTCTGGGAGACCCCTACCAAATCTTACTCAGCTCAAGGTAAGTATTACTGCTCTGTTAGAATTACTTTGTGATAAAGTTACTACACTCTGTCAGAAAAAAAAGCAAAACAGAAAACCCCAAAACCACAACCCCCTGCCAAACGCAACAAACACACCAAGTTAGAGTGGTCTCCAAGCAAGTTTGTTTTATGGTTTTATCATTTAATTTTCAGACATCATCCCAGTAAGAACATTCATTGTTTGCTTTTTTAGAGCCAGATATGTTCATGACCTATTTCTTTTATGATACAGGAGGAACAACCTTAGAATGGCTCTGGATGTACAATATTCATATGTACATACTTTTTTAGGAGAGGGAAGGAATGATTACTAGTACAATTCATGTCTTTCTTATCCTCCATACAATGAGATCATTGCAGAAGGGAAAATGTCAGCGTATAACACTCATCATGCTAGGAAGTAGAGACCAAATCAAGTTACATTACACAATTCACAGATTAAAGATTATTTCAGAAAAGCCTTTACCTAAAAATTGTAGAGATCTTGCAACTCTAAAAGAAAGCTTTGAGAAGTACACTTGTATTAATAAAGGCATATTCTTACAGATACTACACTCCCCCATAGACTTGCCAGCACACAGCTGTGCAAGCATTTTTATGAACAGAGGTTTTGGTAAAACAGGGCAGTAGATAAAACCTGAGAGAATCATGGACTTACTGACATTTATGACAGTGTTTGGTAAATATCTGTTAAAAGACAGTGGTCAAAAAAAAAAAAAAAAGAAACAGGTCATTTTTCTCTGCATGCTGTCTCTGTACCTGGCATGATGCTGCTCCCTGGTTCATTTTCAGGCAGGATGAGCTCTCCCAGCCCAGAGCGTGGTCCAGAGCCCAGGAAGCGAATGTCATTAGCTATTTTCATCAGGCTGCACGCCACTGTGTTCATGGCTCCACTGAGCTCCACTAAAGCATCGTGAGCTGCAAGAGCTTCAAACTTATTTGGGGCAGTGACAAAAGGCAAACCTGCAGGGAGAGGGTGTAAACATTAAACCAGTGAAGCACTTCCTTGCAGACATAAACCAGACAGTCAAACACATAACTAGATAATAAAAAATTAAAAATTAACAACCCTGTAAGATCACCTCTTTTCTCTAGAGCTTTCTTCACAAACATATTTCTTAAAGTAAATTAAATACAAAAAGACATAATGGAAGTCACTAAAATAAAGAAGAGTACAAAATTTGAACACCCACCTACAACAAAGGTACAAATTTCAACCCTTCATGTTAAGCACTGCTTCTGCACCACAGTGTTTTGTGAATGTCAATGATCTTTCAAAAGCTAGTCCAACTTAAGCATTTCTTGCATTAAATCAAGTTAGACACTTTAGATTGTTAATTGCTGTGATGCTTTCAGTTATAAAAATACATGTTTTTGCAGCATAGTGCAGGCATTGGAGTAAGTAAGAAATATTCACAATGGAAGGCTACAACAAACCAGCCAGAACATGGGACAGCTGGATCAGACTTAGGAGGATGCCTGCCAACAGCAAGAGCACAGGAGCAATGGAAGGAACAGCTCTGTTTATGTTAATTAAATGCCTGAGATGTAAGCCTAGGTTCCATGATTAAAAACATTCCTTCAGGACTTTGCTCTGAAGGAGAAGTCCCAGCAGAATGGGACTGTAAAAAATTACAGACATCACTAAGGACTGACTGTGGGCTGGATTTCTCCCCCCCAGAACGACTGATCTGAGCTTTCAGCACCAGTTCCAAGGAGAGCAGCATGACTCCTATAACTTCCAGTGTTTTGCACTTCCTGACAAACACCAAATCCCACCCAATTTGCATGGACTTGTGAACTGCACAGCTGCCTTCTCAGCTACAGAGATCCATCCAAACTTCTCCTCTTGTTTTTGCCAACAACCACCCTCTATAAGAGCAAAAGGAACTTCAGGAGTCTGCCTTACTCATACAATTTGCCCATACAGGATCCAAAACATCCACTGACATGGGAGAGCTTCCTAACACCACCAAAACATGCTCTCTACTGCTCATAGCAGCTGTTGTTTACAGCAAGTTACTTCTCTTTCAGGGTACAAGACAGTCCTGACCCTCTGAAAGACAGTGAATAAGAAATCCATTAAAACAAAAATACTGTCACTAAGCAATTTCAGATTTTACAGCAAATGTAAATGACAGATGTGTACATTTGTTTGGGGGGTATTTTGAAAACTGATACTGTGACACAAAAGATCTAGTTTACAGATCAAAAACTACACTGTAAATTAAGTCTTAAAATCTATACAGACAGAATGGAAAAAAAATCAGACAGTTAACATTTACTCTTTCATATGAAAAAAACAGAGTGGCTTTTGAAGCATTTTTTCCTTATTTTCTGCCAAGTTGCTGTAAATTCAGAGAGCCTCAGAAGCAAAGATCAAGACAGAAGCATTATAGTTGGGCTAATAATAGAAGTCTGAAACTGTATCCATATCCAAAGAGCCTTGCTTGGATAAGCACCATCATTTCAGTCACTTTCAATGCACTGAGTATAATTATAGAAATAAATTGCACAAAAAATCCAAAGTAGAAGGCATAGATCACATGGCATTAACAAAAGCTTCATGTTGAGATATAAATACAGTTCAAGCTTATGAGAAGTATGGAAACTGGCCAGATTCAGTCTGAGTTTGACTGCATGTCACATACACTGCTTTACTGGTAACTCACTCCCAAATATCATTCCTCACCCGTCAGTTCAGCCACTTTAGCAGCAACTTTCTCAGCAAAGCCAACCCTTGTGTTCAATCCCGTGCCGACTGCGGTCCCGCCAGCTGCCAGCTGATACACCCTTGGCATGGTGGATTCAATCCTAGCCACGCCGTATTTAATTTGTTGCACGTAGCCACTAAATTCCTTCGAAAGAAAGAAGGACAAAGTTAAGCAACAAAGACAACAAACGAGAATAAGCATCAAGATTATTTAGATTTTTAGCATGTTTTGACTAATTCCGTTAAAAAACTGAAGGTGCTGAACTTCACTCAAATGCTAAATCTAAGCATGTTTTCATTAAGAGGGGAAGTATGCTCCCCTGCTACAGAAAATTATACTTTAAACCAATCTTAATAGACAAAGACATAAGATACATAATTACACATAATGCATCTTTCTCTCACCTTTTATTTTAGTTGTGTACTTAACAGGATCTGATTCCATAATAAATCAGCTCCAAGATTACATTAATGTGCTCGAAGAACAAATAGAGAAATGGATCTTGGGCTTTGCTCACTTAATTTTCGTTAGTAAAAACCCCACCTGTGCATTCTTGGAAAAAGTCCATAAATTCAACCTGCTGTTCTATCAATTCACTTTAATTCATTACTAAATTACTGTAATATAAGCCATTCCTGACAATATGATAACATTTGCCATCTTTCATATATATATATACACACAAGATTATATATTGACATTTTTCATTCACAATATTTAGTAGTTTTTTGTGTTGGCAAAACATTAATTACATAACTTAGAGATTACAGACAACTACCTCTCCCCTGCCATGTAAAAGAAAAACTGTGCTGTGCTATCTGGTAATGAAACATCATTTTAAAATAATTATATTTTATTACTGTTAGAAATAAAATACATATGGGGAAAAATTAATAAAATTATGATGCATGTATTACAGTACAGCATATCCAGCAAACTCCAGTACACACTGAAAATATCCAGGCTGAGATTCCGCCATTTTCCTATGTTTTATCAATTACTATCAATTTAATTTAGGCATGCTTAAGTCTGACTTAAGTTCAAATTTTCCAAAGAAAGGCGTAATTTTTTTCATTTTTTTTACCTGCCCAAGTGTAAGTGGAACAGCATCTTGCGTATGAGTGCGCCCTATTTTTATGATTTGGGAAAACTCTTTGGATTTCCCTTCAAGTGCATTCTGTAGCTTCTTCAGTCCAGGTAACAAGACCTCATTAACCTCCTGGGCAGCAGCAATATGCATTGCTGTTGGGAAGGTGTCATTTGAACTCTGTGGAAAAAAACCAAGAAATTAATTTACAAGCTTTTCTCACCATTGCTGCTGTAAGATGTACATGTGTGGCTTTATTCTCTTTATCTCATAAACTATTAGAAACTAAGAGTAAGCAACTTAGGGGTGTTCCACAAGGTCAGTTCCTTATTGATAAATCAACCTTTTATGACTACACCCACAGAAAGTTAAATTTAACAGATTGTTATTAACAACCTTGGGACAAAAAAATAATTACTATCATAGTTATGAGATATGGCTAATGTTATGAGAGATGGCTAACAAATGGACAGATGATTTTCAATGAGTTGTAGGTGACTTTAAAACACATGTTGTTTTGATAATGTTAAATGCATAGTTCACAGAATACTGAGTAAGCACAAAGGATCAGGAAGGGAAAGAACCAAGTCAGTGGCTTAATCTTTCCTTCAAGATAGGTGAAGTTTAAGAGAAAAGCATAATAAAAATGTCTACAGTGATGCAACTTTGAGAAATTTGACCTATATTTAACATCTTTAAGACTGTAGCAGTGGTTGTCACAAGGCCACTACTGTCTAATACATTATTTATGAATTTATCTATCATGAGTAAGTTCGAAGTTTTTAATCTGAAGAGCTCTTACTGTCACTGAAAAACATCTTAAAGTTTATTTGAACTAAAAAAACACAGAAAATTGTTACCAAATTTGTCCACAAAACATTTTTTTAACCTAAACAGTGGATACAAGAAAACTAAAAATTCACAATTCAAAGACACAAAACTTTTGAAATTAAAAGCAGTATAAAAGAAGTCTAACAACCTGGCTTTTGTTAACATGATCATTTGGATGCACTGGCTTTTTGCTTCCCAGTGTGCCTCCCATTATCTCAATAGCTCTGTTGCTGATGACTTCATTGACATTCATATTGGTTTGAGTTCCAGACCCAGTCTGCCACACCACCAAAGGGAAGTGATCATTTAATTTTCCTTCAGCTACCTGTAATGGAAAAAACAGAAAAAAACTGTTCCACTAGAAAAAAAATTAAAAAACACACAAACCTGAAAATTTTATTGCCATAATTAAAATTATGCTCTCTGTTATATTTTAGATTTACATATAGCAATTAGTGAATTTACACTAGAATAATTAGGATGTTTTTATGTAATACCAGATATTAAAAGAGAAAAAAACACTATGCTTTTTGAAGACTGAATTGTGAAATACAGAGATATATAGAACTTGATTTTATGTTCTACAGACATAGAAAATATTTTTGAAATATACTTTAGGTTGTATCTTCTTTCTGTGTAACTAGACTCTGATATCTCTCAATAAATAAATTTCATGCAGGGAAGTTCCAGACCTCTTCCACCTGCAGACATTATATATTGCATCAACAAAGCCAGCAGATGGCTGCTAGTCTCAAACACCTCCTTCCTGTAAGGCATTCTCGTGTGTGATCAACATTTTTTTGAGCCTGTTGAATCTTTGCCACATTCAGAGAGTTTTCTAAATATGTGTTTGTAATAGTATCAAAATCTGTGCTCAGAAGTATCACCCCACACATATTAGCCTCAGAAAAACAAAGGAGATGTTGGCACAACTCTGAGGCTAGCCAATCAGATTACCAGGATACATCAGTCCTCCTGGAATCATACTGTTCAAGAAAGGATCTTCTGTATTTCCTATCTTATACAGGGGCAACGTTCCCACCTCCGAGAGGAACTTGATTCCTCTTTTTATTTAAGTTGTGTTAGAAAATTATTTTGGAGGTGAGAGAAAAGGTATCATAGCAGGGGTGTTTTTAGAATACAATAAAGAAAGCCACAAACAACTTTCAGAATTTATGAATATAAACTAAAGACCCTTAATATACCACACCTTCTAATGCACTTTTAACTAGGGGAACCCTAGAAACCAGAAGAAGAGACTGGATATATTCTGGAGTTCTTCAAAGCTACTGGGTCTTGGAACTTAAGGTGCTACAGCTGGTAGGAAGAGGATACACCTTCTGTCACCACTGAAATATTTTAAGCTATTCAGGACAAGAAAACTCTGTTAAAAACGCTTCCAGATAAACAAATCTGTTGATTTATTCAAAGCAAAACACCTGGTATTATCACACCTCAAATAATGGTCACTCACAATTCTGCACTTGGGTGGCATTTATCAACATGCATTTGAACGTTCCATCATCTCTTTACATGCATGAAAGAAAATAGTAAAACATTATATTAAGTAAATGATCTCTGGAGAACAAGATTTACTAATAGGAAATGCTTTCCTGTAACAATATGAGAAATGCAATCCCCCACCCTCCTGTGAAAAGCTTGACAACAATACAGTGGCAGTTGCAGTGTTTTGAACAGCTCGTTCCTACCTCATTTGCCGCCTGTACAATGGCTTTAGCAATCTTTGGGTCGAGACCATAGTCTTGATTTACTTCAGCAGCTGCTCTCTTCAAGATGCCAAAAGCCCTTATGACCTGGACCTGAGACACAAGGGTAAGTTTAAACACACTATTTCTTTCCCCCAAAGGACATGCCATCAATTTATAGTGCATGTCTAGTTCTGAAACAAACTGCTTCTGATCTTAAATCCAGCAGTGGTCCATCAGGCAAACCAGAGAGCAATCAGGTCATCTGACCTATGCTCCCACCAACACTAACATTCACCCAAACAGTGCAGAGGGCAGCACACAGCTGTTTTCGCAAGCCCAGGTATGCTCTGTGTATCCAAAGTTATGTACATTAGAATTGAACTAGTTCAATTTTTATAACAGCCTTTTGAGGGAAAACTCACAAATTTCAGTAAATGGAGAGGCACTATATGACAAAGCATGTGCACATTAATGTCCTGTGCACAGCTACATGTGACAAATTAATTTTATAACAACTCATGCTATACTAGACTACTTCAGCAACAAACTAGATAAATGCTACTAAATAATCAAACTACCCCATTTGCTTTTTCATCTTTGTAAAGATGAAAGACAGATTTCTATTCATCCTGGTTATTAAAAAATAAAGCAACACCATAAAATTATTAAAAGCAATAGTCCATTCATTTAAGCACAACAAGAAATACTTCCACCAAAGTAATACGTTGCCATAAAATTTCTACCTTTTATTAAAACTCAAAGTTGTTCACACTTCCAGCAAAAGCCTCAGAAGAAGGTATTTAGGAGGTATTCACTTTCACATACAAAACATACTCTAGAGAAGAAGAGAACACAGATTTGAATTACTTACTGGCATCCTTTCTGAAACACCTCCAATCTTGAAGTTCATTGTGGATCTTACAGTTTGGGCACCATAGTATTTGTCACTTGGGACCTTCAGTTCACCAAAGGTATCATATTCTATCCTGAAAGCCTCTTGAGAAGACTATAGAAAAGGAAAAAAAAAATATTCAAACACTGGCAATCAGGATATTGTTTTTGAAAGCAGGTAGTCAAGGGAAAGAAGGTGGAAAAAAAAAAATACAAAGCCAAAACATGCAGCTAGTCACAGGTGTTTCTAAGTACATCTTCAAAGTTGAGACATTTTTCTAGTTTGAGCAGCTGTCTCACCAGAAGTCACAACTACAAACCATGTACCATTGCTGTGTTCTGCTGCAGCAAGGGGCACAACTCCCCAGGGCCCAAGGCTCAGACCTCAGGCAGCCACCGACCACCAACACGGAAAGGAAGATAACACGATGGGTCTTGGTTTACCAAAATCCAGGACTCTTTATTATGCCAGGGACCAAGACAAAAACCAAGGAGCTAGGGTCATGGGTTTTAAATGGGTGGAGTTTAGGGTCGGGGTCCATTAGTAAGACAAGCAGGGGTCTCCAAAGGGGTGGATCAAGGAAAAAAACCAATGCAACAATCTAAGGCGGGAACATTGCAGTAGAATTTAAACCAATGAGGGTACAGGAGAAGAACAGTCTGGCACCATTCCTTATTGACAAAATGGGGTGGAGTGTCTTTTCCCAGGCTTGTGGGGGCACGCCCCTCAGGGTGGAGGGGCAAAACCTTCCTTAAATCTTCTTTAAATCTTCTTTAAATCACACCCCTCACCCAATGCTGTCTGTCTGGGTAGAATCCTCACTTCCTGGGGGGGGGGGCATTCCACAATTCCCCCTTTTTTATTTCTTTTAAAAGCAGGGAATAATCTCTAAGTTAGGGCCCTAGAATAGTCTTAAATAGTCTAGAATAGTCTTAAATTACTTAATACTTATGGGATAACTTACAGAGGGATTATGACAACTCATCAAGGAGCTCCCGGAGACATAATAACAAACAGTAAAATACAATTAACAACGACAATTACAGAACTAATAATTTTAGCCAAACTTGTGACAACAAGCAACCTCAATGGGAAGATTAAATGTGAAAGGGACACACATAAGAAATTAGTTTTGACATATGTAAAGAGTAGGAGGTATAGGTAAAAGTTTAATGTAACAATTAATGCAACACTTAATTAAAGCCTTCTCCTTCATCTCTCTGCTCTCAATACCATTATTCTTAGCAAACCACTTCTTTCCCTTTTTGCTCACTCTCTCACTGTTCCCCTTTTCTTTTTCTGTCTTTCTCCTCCCTTTCTCTTCCCTTTAACAGTCTTTCAATTTTCTATATTATCACCCCTCATGATATACATCTACTATACCTATAGGTATAGCAGGTAGACTACATCTAGGTGTATTTTATGTAATATTTATGTATGATAACATTTCCATGTCATGTATCCACCTAGCATCTGTCATTATCTAACACAGGCACAGCTAAATTAATTTTAGCTGACAGTAATTCTTTAGTGTTGTAGAACAGCCCAATAACTTGTGATGATGTGATCACACTCATATGCAGCTCTACAAAAATTATGGAACTGACTGGAAGTAAGAACAGTTTACTCTTCTCACACCTTGGTCAGCAAAGTCCCAATTTTCTGTGAGAAAGGTATCCATCCTTTCCCAGGAGAGGAAATTACCTTCTTTCAGAGTCTTCAGGAAGGGGGAGAAGTCTTTTTTATTTCTTTATCATGCATAGAGTAAAACAATCTCAGCCATGTAGGCAGGGTATATACATTTACAATGCTGGGTTCCTGACGTAACCACGACCCTCAGGGGTGAGTCTCTGGGAAACAAACCTCATATCAATAAAGTCAAGTCAGTCTTGCAGTGCAGTGAAAGAAGAAAATGCAAGGAACTATCAAGAAAAGCAGAGGATACAAACAGAAAAACTGCTGTGCCACCATGATTCATTGACAGCCTGAAGTCTTTGTGCAGATTTAGTTCTTTCATCCGCAAAAATTCCATGTATTACTGGAAACAGTTAAAAGGCAATAAAGTTGACAAAAGTTAGGGAACAGCTTTCTTAAGACAAGTGACTTTTTTGTTCAGAAAAGAATATAACCTGGGGATTGAAGGAAAACTGAGGTATAACCTGTATAACTGCTCACTGTCTCTTCCAATACAAGACACAGGAGCCCCAAGATGCTTGTAGGAGTCAGGTTCACAGCAAGGGAAAGGGAGCAGCTCTTCACACAAGTCACAGACTGACAAAACTCCTTGCCAGATGACGCTGAGGATGCAAGAAGTCCACAAGACTTCAGGGGAGATGAGACAAGCCCTCAGAAGAAGGATCTAAACTGGCTTACTACACAGACAAACCACAGACTCGGGAAACTCGCTGATGTGAAAATCATAGAATCATTAAGGTGGGAAAAGTTTACCAAGATCATTAAGTCCAACCTCTGACCAAACATCACCATGTCAACTAAAAGTGCCACATCCAGTTATTTCGTAAACAATTCCAGGGATGGTGATTCCACTACTTCCTGGGCAGCCTGTTCCAATGTCTGAGCACCCTTCCAGTGAACAAGTTCCTCCTGATGTCCAGCATGAACCTTCCCTGGGGTGCAGCCTGAGGCCATTTCCTCTCATCTTGGGAGAGAAGAGGCTGACCCTCACACCTGGCTACAGCCTCCTTTCAGGAGTTGTAGAGGATGATAAGGTCCCCCCAAGACCCCTTTTCTCCAGGCTAAACACCCCCAGCTGCCTCAGCTGCTCCTCACAGGACTTGTGCTCCTCACCCTTCACCAGCTCCATTGCCCTGGACTCACTCCAGCACCTCAATGTCCTTCCAGAATTGAGAGGCCCAGAACTGGACACAGGACTTGAGGTGTGGCCTCAGCAGTGCTGAGTACATAAAGAGTTTGAGTCAGAAAATGGGGAAAGCATCATCTATGTTCACACAGTTCTTATTCTTCCTTAGGAGTCCACTTCTGAATCAGATTGTTCCTCTCTTTTTGTTCATTTTACTTGCTCCTCCTTTAGTGAACACTTTAGAGAACACTCTCTCAGTGTTCTGGGACAGAAGCACAGCTGGATATTGGCCAGAACACCCTCTCCAGCAGCCCTGACCTTCTGCCTGCCCAGGTTTGCATCACTGTAGATGGCAAGCTGCAGCAGAGAGAGGCAAGTGTCCCAACCTCCTGACTGTCATTCCCAGCCAGATGGAGACACTCTGCCATCAGGTACCATCAGTCACACACCAGAGACACCAGCCCTGCTCACCTTGAGTACTTCAGAGGAGGTGGTGCCTGTGAACTGGAGGAAACTGCAGCCCAGTCCACAACCAGGGTGAGCTCTCACATGGCTGTCCCGCTCCCCACATCCTGTGTTTTGGCTGATGCCCTCCCAGGCACCCAGCAGTCGTGCTCAAGGATAGAAAGCTTACTGCGGAAGAGGAAGTAATTCCTAAGTTCTTTAATCCTTTTTGTCCTGCTTGAGTCACTACCATTCATTTACATGCTAACACGAAACAGAATACAGTCAATGCTTCTTTAGTATCTCACTACCAAAAACATTTAACCTGGATGCTTGTGGGTCTTCATGTGAGCACATTAATATTCCATCAGTTGGGATCATTGTCTCGCTGTCTTTGAAATCCCTGCTTTTGACATTTGAACACCTTGTGAAAGCACACAATGCAAAAGCTTTCACAGCGCTGGAAAAGCAGAACCCATTCAGCTCCAAGCCCAGCCCTCAGTATCATCAGTGGTTTAATAACTGAAAGTATTCACCCTCAAACAATATAGAAAGTTAAACTATCTGTAACCTTTTAGACAAAAAAGCTAGCAGTTGCACAACTGATTCCTCAAACTAACTTACATAATTCCAATGTCAACAATGATGAAACAAAGATAAATAGGATCAGTACATCCTCGTACAAGTACCTTTCAACAATAAAATCATTATTAAAAAAAAAAAAAAAAAAAAAAACCAAAACCAACTCTCCTAGCCAATTCCAAGTTAACAGGGCAAGGTGCTTTAAGAAGAATGTCATTTGCTGATTCCTAGTGTAACAGGTGCCATCAGGCAGAAAAGCAGTGATGTTTTTCAAGCAGACCGAAGGAACTGAGCTGCAGCATTACTCTCAGCCTGCAGCAGGCACTGTCTGAGCACGACTAACAAACATGATTCCCTCGCTTCTCGGCCAGAATTCAACCTCTTGAGCAGCTTAACCAGCTGAAGGTCCCAGCTCCTGTATGTAAAGAGGTTTCTGAAGTCACCCCCTGACCCAGAGGACCAGCTGTAAAATGGTGCATCAGTGGCACACTCCAG
This sequence comes from Passer domesticus, assembly GCF_036417665.1. Lineage (NCBI taxonomy): Eukaryota > Metazoa > Chordata > Aves > Passeriformes > Passeridae > Passer > Passer domesticus. Next base: position 97,092,985 of record NC_087474.1, read on the forward strand.
CATCCCTGGGCTTCAGGAGAAGCCAAAAGGAGACCTGGAAACTTTGCCAGTAGCCAAAGCGAACTCCTGTGCTCACCTGATTTCTAACCTAGCTACAAGTAAGGCTCTGCTCACAATTACTGTTCCTCACATTTACAAAACTTTTTTTTCCCCTAGAAGGCCTGACAAGATGTGGCCAGCCCTCCAAAATCCATAGAACCCAAACACAGTCCAAAGCTTACAGATAGGCAAACAGAGCTGTACTTTTGCCTTGCTGCAGGGAACTGATCAGAACTGATTGCCCCATAACACTCCAGAGATACTCAAACAGCAGAACCACTGCAGTGACGCTTCCTGTGGAAAATTACACTCTTTTATGGATGCAGCAACTTTTGGATATAAGTATTTCAATTCAAAGAACCATCACTTTTAGCATGTCAAAAGCAGTCTTTTGAGGCCATCAGCATGTGCAATTTATGTTTTACTGCTCTTCTTCAGCAGATGAAGAATGTTTCTATTTTTAAGCACCGTCTCTCTTTTATAACATAATTTGAGTCACAAATTCTGAAATTTATCCTTCAGAGCCAAAACCCAAATATTTTACAATGTTCAGCTACAGAAGGACCATTTAAAAGGACAGAAGGACAGCTACGACAATTCCATTTAAAACATCTTGTGCAATTTAGCTCCAAGCAAAGGCAACACAATAAACATACCAGGACAGCATGAATATTTGGTTGTATCTACATGCACAATGTGTTTTAAAACAACTCTTGCTACTGGGAAAATCTCTACAAACATCAAAAAGTGATGGCGTGGGTTTGTTGCATGGCTATTTTTTTTTTTAATTTAAATACTGGTTAGTATATATTTTGGTGGTTCCTCTTTTAAATAAAAACATACAGAACTTTTCCTGTAAGAATTCAACAGCTGCTTGACTTCCAAATCCACTGAGGGATTTTTTAAGTAGTGCTGTTATTTAAACTCCAGGAACTCACAACACACATAGGACTGGTCACTCTGACTTACAAAGAGCAAAACGCATCTCGTTCTTGTAAGATTGCAGACCAGACTCATAAACACCAGATTTTCAGCAAATGAATGAAGGCCATGATTTCTCAGACAATGCCAAATGGCAAAACAGAAAAAGGGAATCATCCAACTGGCCAGTCTGAGTTACATATTCTGCTCTGACACCAGTTTTCTTAAGTTAAGTTTCATGCACTGCAAAGTTTTTTTCACTCACTGGAAAGCTTGTTTTATTAAATGCTACTTTTTACAACTTCATCAATATTACAGATTGGAAACTGCTGTTCTAGATAAATTTAGTAATTTAGTAAACTAAGGAATTGATAAAATCCTTAACACACCACCTTCTGCTGAAATTCTTCTCACAGCCTACATTACCTCGTTTTAAGGAGTGAACTCACAAGGATAAACCTGAGACTAAAGCTTCCATGTAATACCCAGCGTGTTAGAACTGAGATTTGAACTTCTGTATCCAAAATAGTGTTTCTGTTTCTATGCTGAACCGCATGCAACAATCAAGTCCCACTCGCGTCCGAGCCCGACAATCAACTGATCACACACGAATATCTCCTGGTGATGCCCGCTAGAAGTACCGGGCAGTTCTCAGCTGAAAGCTCCCTAGTTTTCAGGCAGCCCCAAAGCTATTCCAGTGAGGAATATTCCCATTCCCATGAGGATGCAGCTTTTTATTATTTCCACCTCAACAGCTCCAAGAAAGCGCCCAGAATTCCTGTGGAAGCAGCTGCCGCACGGCGCGGCTCTGTGAAGCCGCACCAACACCTTTCCTGGCCGCTCAGGGCCGTGCTCGGGGCGTGCATTTCACCCGGGCAGCGCCACGGGAGAGCAGCGCGCTGCGCATCCCGGCCTGGGCACATCCCGGCCTGCCCGGCAGCGGCTGCCCAGCGGGGCCGAGCCGGGCCGCAGGAGGATGCGGGAAATGGCCGCAAAAGCCCGGCAGAGGATGGCAGACTCGTCTTGCCGGTGCCGGCGCGCTCCCGATGGAGCAACACACGGGATTAAACCCCCGAGGCAGCCGGCGGCCGCGGCCGCCCCGTCACCGCCCGCTCCCCGTTCCGTGCGGGGCGGGGGCGGAGCGAGGCGGCGGCGGCCGGCGGTGGCACTTAGAGGTCACGGCTCCCCGCTCCCCTCCCTGGGCTCACCATGGCGGCGCGGGGCGGCGCCGGGATCCAGCGGCCGGGGGTGGCGGGAGGCAGCGCGGGCGGCGGGCGGGAGAGGAGGAGGCCGGCGGAGCGGCCGAGGCGGCGGCAGGCGCGGAGTGAGCGATGCATGGTGGCGGGGGCCGGCAGCACCGCGGGGGCGGGGGCGCGGCGGGACCGCCCCGGACGAGCGTCACGGAGCCCGCGGCGCTCGGCCCCGGAGCCGCCGCCGCGCCAATCGCCGGCCGCTGGAGCGGCAGCGGGTCCGCCCGGCCTGGGAAAAGCCGGGAAAACCCGCCTGCCCCGGGCGAAGGGCAGCGGGAGAAGTGCCGTAGCAGCGATTTCTCCGCGGGGGGTGGGGGGAAGAAGTATGAGCTTGTTCTGGTTTCCTGCAGTCTTTTCAAAGGTTCTAAAGCCTTATTCCCTCCTTCCTAAGGACAGTCACGGCTCCTTTTATAAAAAAAGCTAAGTCAAGGTGCAGCCCCCTGCTTGCTTCCGTCCCAAGAAGGCAGAGCGCGCCGACATGCTACATCGCTCCCTGGTGCAAAGTGCAGAAACCCTTCGAGAGCGAAAGAAGGTATGTTCCATTTTTCCACCCACCAGCAGCAACATTCCAACGTCCCAGGTTCTCCAACATTCTGGGTTTTTTTCCAAGAGCAGCCAACATTCAGCCGTTAAGAAAACAATTTCTTTTTTGTCTAACATGGAGAACGCTTCATTCTATTGCAGCCTGCATAGGTACCCTCCAGTCCTTCAAGAACTGTGTTATTCACAGAAATGCTGTCAGAAGCTGCTCTATTAATGCCTTACAAGTTACATCCTGGCACTAAAACCACACTAATTTGAGCCTTGTATGCTTAAATATTTAGGCAAGTCTTCTGCCCCTTAGCTTCTCTGGGAAGAGACAGTATATGAAATACACGGGGCATGCCACTAAAATGGCTTCAGAAGTTCCAGAGACAATACAGATTGGGTAATAGTATTATTATCTATATTATTCTATGTCAGAGAAAGTAAGTGAAAGTCTTTTTTCATTCAATAAAACAGACAATACAAAGTTATAACTACTACAACATCATCTTCTTCAAGTATTACTTACAGTCAGCAATTAAGACTGCAAAATTCAGCATCTCCATCTTGCCTAAAACTATTGCAATGAATAGCTGGGGTTGGAAGGGATCTCGGGAGGTCATCTAGACCAATCCCCCTGCACCAGCAGGTTCACCTGGAGCAGGTTGCACAGGATCACCTCTAGGCAGGCTTTTAGTATCTCCAGAGGAGATTCCACAACCTTTTTGGACAGCCTGTTCCAGTTCTCCACCACTCTCAAAGATTATCTTCCTCATAATTAGATGAAAGTTCCTGTGCTTCAGTTTGTGCCTCTTGTCCTGTCACTGAGCACACTTCTTGCTCTTAGAATATGGAAATAACTACACATCCACAAATAAGAGCTTTGTAATTATATACAGATCAGCATATTCAAACAAATACAAGACTTTAAATGACTTTATTTAGACACATTTTGTGGTTTTGCTGTCCCTTTTGACAGATGAGTGAAAGAACATAAGCTGCATTCCACTTTTAATAAATGTACAGTAAGCCACAGCAGAATACAAGCTGGAGAAAAGTTTTGTCAGCATTTTCCATTCAGTGCTAAGTGCCAACACTATTTTGGTTTGCTTGTGCTATGCTTATGTACACTGGCCCCTCTGGGAGGGGGCTTCAAGTGAGATGGAAGCTGCTAGTATGAGCGGATGGCTGGTGGGACGGTCTGGCAATCTTCCTCATTCAAAGTCTTGTCGATCACCGGTCTGTACTTCAAGGTAACCTAAAGTAAAAGGGAACAAAGAACTTCAGGACAACAGGTCAGAGAATGAGATCCAAAACCCCCAACAGTTAAGATTTTTGTAGGGTCAGAATTCAGTTCTATCTTTGCAATACCATAAAGCTGCTCTACTAAACACCCAACAACACATTTTGTCACCATTAGAAGTAAAAACCTTTTGAACTAGTCTGATACAAGGGGAAACACAATTCTAGCTCAAATAAAGAAGTCACTTCCCAAAGATCAACAGTGCAGGATTATCACAATTTCCAAGGCTGTTTATGAGAACAGCTGTAAATAGCAAAAAAGATCCTCAAGCACCAAGCTCAAAGTACCTTCCCAGTTGGGATATCCACGTATGACAGGGTGTGCTTTCTCCAGTGCTCCTCAAATGGCTTCCGCTGTTGGCCTTGGAGTGGCTTAGAGTAGTCAAACTCATCCACCCGTAACTAGGGAGAAAATGAGATTTGTACAGACCACACCTGTAACCCAGCATGTCTCTGAACAGACAACAAGCTTTCTCTTAAGTGCCGTGTCCAGTTTCAAATGCTCAGGGGCTTAACAAGGGCTCTAAGGTAACCTTCCTTGCATAGGACGATTATTCTGTTTATGCATGTTCACGTCCTGCTTATGCATCCGTGATATTACTACTATAGTCCTGGTTTAGAGGTCTCTAATCACTCAGATGTGCACATGGAACAACACTTCTCAAGATCATTCCCAGTGTTCCATGTATTGGTCCTTTTATAAGAAGAAGAGACAGAGCAGAACAAATAGGACCCCAAACAAATACTACACTAATCTTAACACTGAAGACTGTACAACCTTAAAATAATCCATCTCAGGACAGAAAACAAGGAGATTAAATCCTACATTCAGGTCACAGAAAATATTTATACCTTATAATCCTCTCTGGCATGGGCACCCCGGGACTCTTTGCGAGCCTCAGCACCGTAAATGGTTTGTAGAGCACACAGCATCAGGTTCTGCAGTTCAAGGGTCTCCACTAAGTCAGTGTTCCACACAATACCTGGCAAAATATTAAAATACTATGGAAGATGGTCTACAAACAAGAGACATATGTGTGAGTGAAGCAAAGACACATCATCAGTTGCACTGAAATAACCAAGTTCTCTTAAGATATACCACAAAGCATGGCAGTATCTGTCTGCATTGTGATCTGCTCAGCTGGAAAATGAAAACTGAGTGTTCAGCCTAAAAATAGTCTTGCTACCCCTCTGCAACTCACAACTTTCAGAAGATTCTGAAAAAGTTCATCATTCATCTTGGTATTTGTACAAGGTCACATCATGTTCTGAGGGCAGTTTCTACCTTACACATGTAAATCCAATTTCAGTCTCTGCTTCTTTGAAAGATTTTTCAACCAGAAAACAACTGCAAAGGTCAAGTATTTCACCTGATTACTGTGTTTAGTAAGTAGGGCTCAACAAAATATTTTGAAATATTCAAAATGGTAAAAATCTTCAGCCAAAAATTCAAGAAACATGTTAGGTTTACAGGAAAGAAAAAAAAAAAAACAACCAAAAACAAAGCCACCAACACTCTTGTCCGAGTACTCTGGGCAAGGTGTGTTCTTTGCTATCAGATTACCTCTGTCAAAAGTCTTTAGATGAGCCAGATCACCATAAATCTGGCTAAGTTTCTCACAGCCTTCTTGGAGTACAGAACCAGTACGAAATACAGCAGCATGGTTTTGCATTGCCTGTAACACAGTAAAACAAAATCAGTTTCACATGCTGCATATATGAAAGCATCTAACTTCCTTCGCTCCAGAAGAGCTTGATACAGAGCTGTTCTGAGCTCAAACTTGTCTGCAGCCTGAAAAACCCCACATTCCTCCATTCACCCCAAAAAACTGAAACCCCACTCTGTTATACAGCAGGTAAACTACACAAGAGAACGACCATGAAGGGAAGAAGGAATTGACAAGTGATACAAGCTTTGTTGCACACACAATCTTCTCACACACTTTTTCTTCTGCATGGCAAATCCTGAAGTGCACTTGGCCAAGGCACAGCTGCTTGCAGCTTGTCCCCACCCTGTCCCTGAGAGCTTCCCCAGGCTTACCTTCTGCATGTTAAGTCGCACTTCTGAAGTCCTTATGCTTCCATTAGCAAATCTTAACTTGTCGAGATTAGCAACTGACTCTTCACCAGCATTTGGTTTAATGGGGGGAACTGGCTCTCCTAATAAGAAAATGTCAGTAAGTTTGGTAGTCAGGCTTGGGTTTGGTTTCTGGCAGTTTCAGAGTCTATCAATTACTAAAAATCAGATTTAAGTAAAACTTAATCTGTTTTCTTCCTCTGAGGTGCACACCAAGTGTAACTTTCCTGAAGTCCCACCAATTGTATCCATCTATTTAAAGTTCTCAGTGGAATATGAATCCCATTCTTTCCTACATAAATTAATAAAGATTTTATAGGTTTGGCAAAATTTTGCTGTTCATGCCTTCGAAGCAGTACTTGATGAAAATTATTCCAAACTATGAAATAAGCCTGTGGTCCTTACCACCTACTGCTATGCTTTCCTTGTCTCCTCAGTCCCAAACCTCCCACCTTTTCTTGGATGTATAAGGGACCAGGAGCAGTCAATAAGCCTGGCAGTTAGACATGAGCTCTGCATCTTACCTCTAATATTGGAAGCCACTTGTTACTGGGCAACTAAGCAAACACAGCATCTTACCAGCACACTTTACCTCTCATGTAGCTTTGCATTCAGATTAATAAACCCCCTTCTACAATTTCTAACTCTGAAGAGCCACAGAAGGATTCAAAAAAATGTTGGCACTAAGCCAGACCAAATAGGCACCACAAGGTCTAGGCTGATTCCATGAGGAATCATCAGTGTCAGCAGCTGGTGCAGTTTGGACATTAAGCAGTAAGAAAACAGATGACTATTTGTGGACTCCAACTGCTCTGCCAATGTAACTTCCATGTCCAGTATTTTGTTGGGGGCTGGAAGGGAGGGCTTACTTCTCTGTTTTCTCAGGTCAACAACTGTTGCTGAACCAGATTATTTTAAAATATGTCATATTCAGCAGTGAGAATCCAGTGAATGAGATATTGCAATTTTTAGTACCTCTCTTACCACTTCAGTCCTTCTTATAAATAAACCAGCAAGGTGGCAGCAAATTCCACTATACAAAAGTGCCAAATGTAAGACAGATTACATTTTGTTGTAGAAAATGGTGCAGTGTGTAGAAAATACAGTCTTCACATTCAATAGTCTGTGTTAATTTGTCAAAAATCCTAACTGCTCTTGCCAATAGCATTGGCCCAATTCTAGTTTCAAAGGATCAATTACAAAGCAAATAGTAGCGTCAAAACATTTTCCTGGCACAGAACATGCCTACCTACAGCATAAACACCAATTTCTCCCTTTTCTAACAAGTAAGAGCCTATGAGTATAATTCTAAATTTGAATCAGGTAGCAACAACTCTTCACTGGGCAGAAATCACATCATAAAGGCAAACGTCTCTAGAAAAGCGAGCCTTACCAGGCTTGCAGGTATTTGCAATAGTCAGGGCACAAGCACGACCGAAGACCACCAGATCCAGAAGGGAGTTTGCTCCCAGGCGATTAGCGCCATGGACGGACGCCGAGGCCGCTTCCCCGCAGGCGTACAGCCCGGGCACCACCTTGTCCTCGCCGTTCACGTGTGTGATCACCTGCCATGGCACACAGCCAGCAATACTCAGCAACAGTGCTAACCTCCTCATTTGCAAAGGCCACATGCATGTAAGCATGGAACACAGCCACCTAAAGCTTCTTCCATCTCTAAACACAGAATTATCTTAGCTCTGACGGGCAAGTACAAATGTATGCAAATATATACATTTACATCTGTATGTAAATACAGACAGGAGTAAACCCCAAGATTTCCTTACATATTCTTATGAAGAGTGCATAGTTCTGTTTCACCACAATTCTGCAGCCAGTCAGAAATGCACAGGAATAAAGTCTGATCTGCACATGCTTCTAAGGCAAAATTTTACACTGAAATTTAACAAGTACACAAAGAGAAGAATTCAGTTGACACCATCACATTGATTTCCAACTAGTGTCAGTTGGAGGACCTGCTTTAGTGTTTAGATTACATGAGCTACAGAGGAATAATACACATTAACTCATGCTACAGAATGCAACAGAGTCCTACTTTGATCTGTGTTCAATATCCTCAGCTCAATTAACAGAGAATTGTTGTCGGACCTGACAGTAATTTCATTTTAGATGTCTGTTGGAACTCCTATCTCTAGATGAACTAGAACATGGTTACCAAGTTGTTTAAAAAAAAACAAAAAGATTGTGTACTTTAAGTACACTGACATCATTATATTATTATTATTAAAAATACTATTAATCATCCTAACATTTCTAAAAAACATTCTTAATGCTTTTCTATTTGGAAAGTAATTTCCTAATATGATGATGAAAATACAGCCCAAAAGTGACACGTATTCCTCACCTGTCCTTTGTAGTTAGTAGGAATACCTCCCATGTTATAATGCACAGTAGGCAGGACTGGGATAGGCTCTTTAGTGACATCAACTCCAGCAAATATCATGGCTGTTTCGGAAATCCCTGGGAGACGGGTTGCCAGCTGCTGTGGTGGCAAGTGGTGCAACTGCAAGTACACATGGTCTTTTTCAGGACCACAACCCCTAGCAAAAAAAAAACCAACCAAAAACAAAAATTGGAATACATAACAGGAATTTACAAACATTAGTAGCATTTCTAATCCAGTTTGTTTCATTTGTGAAAATAGACAGGTTCTTTTTCAAATGTTATCTGACAAAAAATAATATCTAGCATATTTAATAAGACTGTGGCACTTGGATGAATTGAGGCCACTTTCCAACGCCCAGATTTCTTTTCAGAGCAATTCACATTATTTAAGACTTTCAACTATTACATCTCTGAAGAAATATGTAAAACTTGGTAATCAGTCATGAGAACAGCACCAAATTATTTTGTTTGTAGTAAGAGCATATACATTAAGCTTGTCTGAGCAACTGTCTCTAGACACACTGAATTCAAACAGGAGACTCTTAACATCATCTGTTCTCTGTCAGTATCATTGGGAATTAACAAGAAAGATTTTCTGCTTTACACACAGAGATCAGCTTAACAGTCATTAAAGCTCACTCTCATGAATTACCATGTGCTTATCAAATGAACTATTGCACTTCACAGTCTAGCATGATTAAAGAGTTCATTCTGCAGCTTTGTGAAGAGCATTTAACTAACCTTCCTTCACGGATTTCTATGGTCATAGAACGAGACACTACATCCCTGGAAGCCAGATCCTTGGCAACAGGTGCGTATCTCTCCATGAATCTTTCACCTTGACTGTTGATCAGAATACCTCCCTCTCCACGACATCCTTCTGTGATAAGGCAGCCAGCCCCATAGATACCTGTTCAAGAACAAAAATGCCATCAATGGAGATTTCTCCACACAAGCAGGATAAACACTGAATAAACAAGGTCTTCGCAAAATAATCAGAGGTGCAGATTTTATTCCACCCTAATCATACCTCTAGGAACTGTCCCTCAAATGTTGTTATTCCTTTTAAACACTCTTTCCGAAAGGTAAGCAAGTTGATTAGAAACACCCACAGTATTTCAAATATTAAACTGGAAGTGATCTGCACCTATCAATACATCAGGAGAATTTTATTAAGACCTTGTAGACCTTCAGCAATTATTTTAAGATTTTTAATGAACCAGAAGTTAATTATTTCATGGTCCATTTGCTCAATTTTGTTCCCTCTTCTGTGCTGAAGCAGTACAAGATGGCTTCAAATCCTGAGGAACATAAAAGCTTACTTGGTATCCTTTTCCTTCAGAGAAGGAAAGCGTATCTATTATTTTGCAGCATTGGTCATCACAGAAAACAAAAATGCAAACTAACTCATGCACTTGATAATTATCTTAAAAGCAGAGTTATCATACAAGCAATGAAGCTTCTTTAACTAGAAAAACTTAAGTCTAAGGAGCATTGGATCTCTATAACAACAACATTGTAAAATTATGCAAACCATTTACAAAAATTGCATCATGAGTTAAAATGAAGCATTTAATTAGCTACAAATCTAGTTTGTGATCAGTTTAGATACTGATCATGTGCCAGAAAACCACAATTCTATATACAAACCTTAACTTCAACTACCCCACTTCGTTGAAGATGCTAGTTTATACATAATTCCCTAACATTTGCACCTATCCCATTGCTCTTGTATCTAACACAAAACCCCTTAAGATATTAAGGACAATGAAAATATAAGTTTAAGAGGTAGTTTCAGCTTTTAATTCATAAAACTTCTTACTTAGTATTGTAAGGATAGCACCTTGAAATATTAAACACTGCTCCTTTCAATGAGAACAGCAGAGACTTTTCTCACATTATATGTCTTACTTTCAAATTTATATGCAACAACAGCTGCTGACAAGTTTAAACACACATCACCCAAAAGCAACTTCTCAAACGCTGCAGAAAAGTGGAAACTGACTTGAGCCCATCATGCTTGAGGTGACATCATGCTGGTGACCTGTCCCTAGTGGGGTTCCACAGGGCTTTGTCTTAGGGCCTGTGCTCTTCAACATCTTCATAAATGACTTGGACACAGGACTGGAAGGGATACTGAGCAAGTCTGCAGACACTCCAAAACTGGGAGGAGCTGCTGATTCTCTCAGAGGCAGGGAGGCTCTGCAGAGACACCCCAACAAATTAAGAGGGCTGGGCAATCACCACTGTATGAAGTACAACAGGAGAACTGCTGGCTTCTGCACCTGGGATGGAGCAACCCTGGATGCACGGACAGACTGGGGAAGGAGGTGCTGGGAAGCAGTGCCATGGAAAAGGACCTGGGGGTCCTGATCAGTGGCAAACTGACCATGAGTCAGCAGTGCCCTGGCAGCCAGGAGGGCCAAGCCTGTCCTGGGGGCATCAGGCACAGCATCACCAGGGGGCAAGGAAGGGGATTGTCCTGCTCTGCTCTGTGGTGGTCTCACCTCGAGTGCTGGGAGTGTTTTTGGGTACCACAATACAAGAAAGACATTAAACTATTGGAGAGCATTCAAAGGACAGCAACAAGGATGGTGAAGGGCCTTGAGGGGAAGTTGAATGAGAAGTAGCTGAGGTCACTTGCAGGTCACTCCCTGTAGGAGACTGAAGGGAGAACTCAATGCAGTCTGCAACTTCCTGGCTAAGGGAAGAGGAAGGCAGACACTGATCTCTTCTCTGTGGTAACCAGTGACAGGATCCGAGGGAATGGCCTGAAGTTGTGTCAGGGGAGGTTTAGATGGGATGTTAGAAAAACATTCTTCACCCAGAAGGTGGCTGGTCACTGGAACAGGATTCCCAGGGGAGCGGTTACAGCACAAGCCAGAAAAAGTTCAAGAAGTATTTGGACACTGCCCTCAGGCACATGGTATGACTCTTGGGGTGTCCGGTGCAGGGCCAGAAGTTGGACTCAATAAATCAGATGGGTCCCTTTAAACTCAGTATATTGTGCAATTCTGTGATATTTTAAAACAACATAAAAATCTGTTCAACTCATTAAAAATAATGTTGTAAGCATTATTTCACATTCGGTACCTGTAGGGTGAAACTGCACAAATTCTAAGTCCTGGCAAGGGAGCCCAGCTCGTGTGACCATGGCAGTGCCATCACCAGTACTGGTATGAGCAGATGTGCAGCTGAAGTAAGTGCGGCCATACCCACTGCACAACACAAAAGTTAACAGAATTAACAGGAAGAAAAATTAAAACAACCCTACAACATACCACTAACTATACTGCTTGCACAACAGTGGAAAGGGTTAATAAGAAAAGTGCTTAAGTTTTACCATATCCTGTACTATTTCAACCAAAAGAAAACAAAACTGGTTTAGCCCAATTTGGCTCAACCATACTTGAAAAATGGCAGGTGACAGAAAGCTGAAGAAAAAGAAAACCAATTCTAAAGTTATGCTAATATCAGAACCCTTTCTGCCAGAAACAAAAAAGGTTATTTCAGAAAGTTCTCTCAATCCATACCATTCAGTTTCATTTGAACAATCACTAGCAGTTTTATAAAAAATAGCATATAATGATGGTTTCGACTGCCCACATGGCCCTGGTTTTATATTCTTAGATTTAAAAACTTAGTTGTCCACGTATTAAACATGAATTATTATGCTGCAAACATCTGGGTTAACCTCCAACATTACTGAGAACAGCCAATCAGCCCAATTTCAGGACAAACTCTCAGAAGAAATAGCAACGTACACATTCCATGTACCTCAAAGTACACAAGCACAAAAAATGCATCAGAAAGACAAATTACGTAGGCAACCTTTTATAAATTTATTTATAAGTGTATCTTTCACAGATACATTTATAAGTATTTTTCATACTGAAATAGAGTGCCATAAGAAGCAAAAGACTAATGCAAACAGCATTCTAATAAACATATACAAACTTTGTAACCAAGTAATGTTGAGTTACAATATGATAATTTTATCTTAGAACAGTTAGAATTACAGCAGCAATATCTTAATGAAATGGAGTCTCTGGAATTTTGACAAAAGCTGTTTCCTACAGGAAATTCAGAACTCTACAGACAGACATCTTGGCACTGCCACCATGTCTGTTTTAAACAGCATATTTTAAAAATTGAAGACCATCTGAATCATATATATTACACTTACACATTCTTACTTTATGTCATTGTTCTAGAATTCAAAGTTTGACCTCATACCAAATTCATACTTGGTCACAAAATTAGCATGTGCCTTCTTCCAGAGGGAATTACTGAAATCAGTTATATTCCTCTTAGTGTGGGGGGAATGAACCTATAAATTATGTTCTGTCAGTCAATGTATCTTCTTCCACAATGTATTGTGAATCTGAACACATGTACAAGCACACAAACTTCCAGCTGGTAACACTCCCAAGTTTTGGTCCTTCATCACAAATGTTACATTACCCAGTGGCAATGACTGTGTTCTTTGCTCTAAAGCGATGTATGGTTCCATCTTCAATGCAGAGGGCAATAACACCACGGCATTCTCCATTCTCCATAAGTAAGTCCAAGGCAAAATATTCAACAAAGTAGCTTGTATCATATCGTAGAGACTGGAGGAAAATTACAAAAGGACCTTTTACTTAAGTAACCTCTCTTCAAAACTGTCCATGTACATGAGCTGTATCAGGATAAAAAGCATCCCCACCAACTCTCAAGGAAGACTGTTTCCTCATAACTATTTATTAAAGAACTTACTAATCAATATATTCTAGCTTTAAAAGACAGAAGTAGCAGCAAAAGCACTTAATTCTGAACAGTCAGGAGCTAGGCAGCAGGACTTGTCATTTCAGCCTACACTTGGCAACACATCAGCCAAGCTGCAGTGCTCTATACATGTAGAAGCACGCTGCACTTAAGCTCTCCTGGAGAAATGAGAAACACCTCCAGGAGCCCAATAAATCAGCAGGAGCAGCAGGCACCAAGTCAAACATTCTTCCATGCCCTCAGGGATCAGAGCAGTGTTTGGCAGCACGGAGCATTTGCATTGCAGCAGCACACACACTTCCAACCTCGAGGAGAGCAATTAGCTGGCTAACAAGTAAATAAAAAACAGTAGCCACCAGGTACTTGGATTTCTGGTTTCAAGTAGCTCACTACCATTTTCAAACAGCCAGCACTTCCTTCAATTATGGTTTGTAGAATTAACAGGCAAACATGCTGGAACACTGGTCACTTACTTGCCAAAGAACAAGCTCAGGAATGCACAGCAGGCCTTAACTCATTTACACCTTGTTTCCCCCTCCTCCCAGTTTGAAGAGTGAAAAAAATGCTGGCTTGTACCTCTTTTCAAGAGTTCCCCAATGCTGCTGTGTCAAATTTTTGGAAAAAAGGGGTTTTGGGGAAAAGTTTATATAAATTCTCTTTGGGTCTAGTTAACAGACACAAGAGTACTAACAGTGCAGAACTAGCCTAGACCACAAAGCTGACACTGTACACTAACTGGCATCTATTGTCTTCATCCCTCCACATTGCCTCAGGAAGGAAGATAAGCCAAAACTGCTATAAGCCATTCCCCTGGAATCCTCATTTGTATGTGACCAGTTACATGTTTGTTTGGTTTGGGTTTGGTTATCTTTTCTCAAATTCTGGGGGAAAAAGGAAAAAAAAATCAGTAAATGTAAACGCAAAACCCCAAACCAAGTTAACTTCACAACTGCTTACCCTGCCATACAGAGTATGTAAGAGTGAATGTCCAGTCCTGTCTGCAACACAACAGCATCTGTGAGCCTGTCCTCCTTTTCCAAACTGAAGACTCTGTCCACCAAATGCACGCTGATAGATTTTTCCTTCTTCAGTTCTGCTGAACGGCATCCCGTAATTTTCCAGCTGTTGAACCCAAACACAAGCATCAGAAACTCTTGTGCATCACAGTACGATGAATTATTTTAAGGAGATCTCCTTTGAAGCCAGCCTGTGTTATTTATAACTACAGCTGACATCAAATCCCATGAGTCTCACCTCTATCACGGCAGCTGGGGCTTGCTCAGTCATGTAGTGTATGGCATCCTGGTCACCCAGCCAGTCTGACCCTTTCACTGTGTCATAGAAATGCCACCTCCAGTTATCATCCTCCATGTTCCCCAGAGCAGCATTGATCCCTCCCTGAAAATGAAAATCCATTCTCCTGGAATTACATGACTCAAATACAGCTTTAGTAGGTTTACCACATTTCTATTAAAAATCACATACCAGATATGCACCCTGTGTACAATAAATATAGTCAGGGCAGATTTCTGTGGCTGTGAAACTCCTCAGTTTCACAATGGCTTGGCCTGCTTTTTTCTGTAACGCAGTGAGTCACAGTTACACTACAGCTAGTGAAGCAGCACTGCATTTTGATAATGTTTAGAAATGGGGAAGAAAAAAGAGGCAGTATAATGAAATAAAAACATAAGGGGAAATAAGGGTTTTAAGAACAACTGCAAGGTCAAAGCAAAATGAAATGTACCTGTTACTTAATATAAAGTCTGGCAGTGGTAAGTACATGGTTAAGCTCTTATGATCTTAGAGGTCTTTCACAAACTTACTGATCCTGTAATTTTGTTATATACTACCCTCTAAAAAAGTTTCAACTAAATATGTGGTATTTATAAAAAGAAGCATGGCCTTGAAACAAGATATTCAAGTGCCCCATTCCTAGAAGTGCTCAAAGCCAGGCTGGATGAGGTCCTGAGCAATCTAACCTTATGTGTGGAATCCCTGCCCATGGCAAGGCTGCTGGAAGTGGGTAACCTCTAATGTCCCTTCCAACCCAAACCATTTTATGATTATTCTACATCCAAATCAGCTTTCTGACAATAGGCATTTTTTAACCATTTATTCTGCCTCATTTCTCACCTGTGCAGCAACAGTATGAGAGCGGGTGGGGAACAGCTTGGTAACACAGGCTGTGTTAAACCCAGCTTCTGACAAACCAAAGGCTGCCCGCAGACCTGCTCCTCCTGCACCCACAACAACTGCATCAAACTCGTGGTCCACTACTGGGTATTGCGTAGAAATCTGGAAAAATAAATCCCTTTGTTATGATCACAAATAGTTCAAGATAATTCAAATAAGTTTCATAAAAACACAAGCAGGATAGGTATAATGCTCTCAACAGACTTTTGCAGCAATTTGTACATCTGTTATACTTTTTTGCTTGGAAACTATCATTAAAAAAAGCCACACACTTCAGCAACTCAGTCTCCCAAAGTACTTGAACACAGCGCTCCAGTAAAAGCCTGAAAATCTCATGCCTGTCTAGCATTAAGTGCATCACTGGATCACAATACAAAAAGCACAGACATACCGAGTCAGACACCTTGGTGGAGGCATTTTTCTTTCCATAGACTGTGAAGTGCAAGTTCCGTGCAGGAGCCTGGCACGCTGCTGGCCACTACGGAAAGAAGCCAAGACAACTATTATGGCACAAATGTTTCCACAGGACAGGCTTACAGCACTCTCAGCTACCCTACATTTACAACAAATCTTCACTCACCACTGGTAGCACATATACAACAGTATTAATGTATTTTAGAGCTACCTGCACTGGCTGTAATCATGACATATAATCAAAAAAGGTCTGACTGATGAGGTAGCCTGCAGTTAACAGGGTGTCCCAGACAGGCCATTATTGACTTCAGCAACGGTGACCAGCCTCTCACACCTGTCTGAGGCTGCACCGACAGAAGAATATGTCTGCAATTAATGCTGAAGTATTCTTGCAGTTCTTTCATAATTAAGCAAAGATGAAGCTTTGTGGGAACCATGGGAAGCAATGGAAAATGACTCTCCTGTCAAGTAATCCTCAGAATTTGATTTCAGGTGGTTATAATACTGAAAATTAAAAAAGGTTGTAGGGAATGCTCCTCCAGCTGAGTGCTGATTCAAAAGTCAGAGATATTTCTCTTATTCTTTATGAAATTAGTGACCAATTTAGAACCCTTTATTAGTACATAAGCTTAGCACAAGGATGCAAGTCTTACCCTTCTGCAATGTCACTCCCTACTCCCTGACTTGCTCAAAACCAAATCAAACCAAGAAACACCACACCCAAACCTACTCAGCATGCAATCTTTGATTTGATAAGATTAAAACAGAAAGTTAGTCTCCACCTCTCCAAGGTACTGGAATCTGGTATTCCTTCTTTACACAGTTCAAAAAATAAGCCTAACTCAGCATGTACGATTGCTGAGAACAGCAACACAAAGCCACATCAGGGACCTGTCCAGTGACATCAGCACTCCCCTATTTGAAATACAACCTAAAATGCACTGTAGTGGTGTCTGCAGCTGTTACATTCATGGTCCCACCACTCTACAATATGCTAACAAGCAGCTCTTCCCTCCCCAAAGGTCCACTTCTTCCTGAATCTCTCAAGTGAACTCCAGTACACTTTCTTCAACCTAGTTTTATCATTTCTCATAGCAGTTTCCTCAAATTATCTTCTTGCATAACAGCAAATCTACTGTGTCATTACATTTGCTATCTCTGGTTTCTGCAATCGTCTTGGAATGAGATCAGTTCCTATCACCTTTTCTTAAGGAGTTCCACCAGGACTCTCTTCCAGGCAGCTACTCTCTCCACACTGCTGTGTTACCAGGCTTTGAGCTCAAACAAGAGCCCACAAAGCAGAAAAAGATGTCACACTAAGTCTGAAGGAAACACAGACTGCAGCAATCTTGAATTTTTATGCCACCAGAAAGATCATGGCCCTTTTGAAACTAAAGGTTCAATCAGGGCCAGCTCACTGTCATCTAAAATAGGGAGGCACTGTTTAAACATTTCCCTCCCTCTGCAGTTGTCTTTTCTGCACTTGCTTTGTACACAAGTATAACTACAGCCCACTTTGCAATCCCAAGCTCATCATGGGCATGCAGGATGAGAACAGTGGGAAGAAACTCCCACCTCACCATGGAGAAGAACAAGCCTTCATGCACAACTTACAGCTCCCCAACACAAACCTGCCAGACTCATCGGCAGCCCTTTCTGGGCACAATCACCAGCCAGGTTCAAGCAGCTCACATATACACTGGCCTCCCACACACGTCCAGAATCAGGGAATGTATTAGGTTGGAAAAGGTCTCTGAGACCATCGAGTCCAATCAAAGACCAAACACCACCGTGTCAATTAGACCAGGGCACCAAGTGTCACATCCATCCTTTCCTTAAACACTTTCAGGAGCGGTAACTCCACCACCTTCCTGAGCAGCCCATTCCAATGTCTAGTCACCCTTGCTGCGAAAAATTCTTCCTGATGTCCAACCTGAAGGTCCCCTGGTGCAGCTTGGCCATTTCCTCCATTCCTGTCACCTCTCCTCAGGCACTCTGGAGAGTGATGAACTCCCCACTAAACTCCCTTCTTCCAGGCTTAACACCCCTGGCTCTCTCAGCTGCTCCTCACAGCACTCCTGCTCAGAACCTTCACCAGCTCTGTCACCCTTCTCCGGACTCGTTCCAGCACCTCAAAGTCCTTCCTGAGCTGAGAAGCGCAGAACCGAACAGCGCACTCGAGGTGTGGCCGCAGCAGGCCGAGAACAGGAGCACCATCGCTCTCCTGCTCTTCCTGTGCGCATTTTGCTGATACAGAATAAGTCTGCGGCGAGCTTTCCATGCCGGTGCTCGGGCCGCACCTGCCAGGCTCCTCCAGGGCCCTTCCCCAGCACCTCCCATTCCCGCTGCCTCCCTCAAAACCCCGCTCGGGGCCTCAGGCTACGGCGCTCGCTTCCCGAGCCGGGAGGCGCGGCCCAGCCGTGCCCACAGCCGCCCACTCGCAGGAGCCTGCCCCCGGGACACGAGTGGCGCGGCCGGTGCCGCTGCAAAACAGCGCCGGAGGAAAGGAACCTGCCGGGCCTGGGAGGATCACCGGGCGAGTCAAGGTCACGGAGGCGACGGCGGAGCCGGGCCGCCGCCGGCGGGAAAGCGGGGCAGGAAGAAGGGCAAGGACAGGAACAAGGACATGGACAGGGACAAAGACAGGAGCAAGGATGGGAAAAGGGCAGGGACTCACCGCCCGGGAAGCCGCGGTCGGGCGCAGCCAGCGCTTCGCCAGCCCTCTCGCCGCCGCCGCCGCCATCACGCACCGCGGACTCGGGGGGGGGGCGGCGGGGAGCGGGCGTGAAGGGCGCACGCGCGGGGCTCGGCGGGACAGACCAACAGTGCCGAGAGGGGGAGCGCCCAGAGCGATCCCACCCCGCCCAAGAGCTGCGTGATGGAAGATTTCTAAACAGCTCCTGTTTCGAGCGTAAAGAACATTTTAAAAAAAATCAAAACCTAGAAGTGTGTTACTGCCGTTATTTTTCATTGGTGATCTTCAGCCTCTTTCTCCCTCTGACAGCGCCTCAAAGTTTGCATAACAAACAGGTCAGAATCATGTTTTGAAGTTGTGGGAAAGACCACCTCGTAGACATGAGATTCGGACAGAAGGCTGAAGGAAAGACCGCAGTGTCTCTCTAGGACAGAAAGCAGGCTCGGCAGCTCCAGCCGGCGGAATTCAGACGCGGCTGGCGGCCGCCTCCGGCCCCCGGCGCCAATGGCACAAACAGGGGCGGGCGCGGGCCTGCGGCGGCGCTCCGGCCTCGGGCCAGCGCTTTTGTTGTCCACCCCCTTTTCCCCCCGGCGGATGGGCCGCGCCGGGAGGGGGCGGGGCCGGCAGGTGAGTGGCAGCGCCAGGGGCTCGCGCGCTCCCGGGCTCGTGCGCGGGGGTCCCGACGTGGGGGGAGCGAGACCGGGAACGGGACCGGGAACAGGAACGGGTCTGGGTCTGGGTCTGGGTCTGGCAGGCCGTGTCGTGGCCGGGGCTGCCACTCAGGGCGCGGCCAAGCTCCGCAGTGCCGGGGCCGCCGTTCGAGGGGCTCGGGCGGAATTCCCGGTCGCCCGGCGGGAGCGGCCCCGGCCCCTCCGCGCGCTGCCGAGGCCGCGTCTTCCCTCTGTGCATCGCAGGTGCCTTCATGAATAACTTAAATGACCCTCCCAACTGGAACATCCTGCCCAATCGGCGCGGTCCCGGCGATGACGGCAGCCGCTGGAATTACGCCCTGCTGGTCCCCATGCTGGGCCTGGCCGCCTTCCGTGAGTAGCGCCGGGCCCCGGCCCCGGGAGCGGGGCGGTGGCAGAGCCGTGCCCGCCTGGGACTTCCCCGGGCCTCCGTGTTTGTACACAACCAGCGCTCCCGGTATCGCTCAGGCACACAACGCTTCTCACACACGGAGACGAATCCATATTTAATAAGCTCTAATATACAGAGCTCTCTCAAGAAAAATAGACACAGGATGTGCTGGAGAGCCCAGAGATGTGTTTATTGCTCAGAGATGTTGCTGATGTATTTATTTACTGGGCCTAGAAAGTTCTCCGTGCAGTATCCACATTGGAACCCTCCAGTTTGTTTCTCCATGACTTTATTTTCCTTCTCTAATCTAAGTAGTGCTAGCATAGGCTAGCACTACTTAGATTAGTGCTAAGTGCAATAAAAGAATGGGGGTATTTTATTTCAGAGAAAGCATGATCATTTAAAGTGACTCACTGTAAAATAGGGATTACAGAAATACATTTTGTGGGCATGCATAAATAGAAGTGAAGGGCAGGAAAGAAAGATTTTTGCCAGTTAGTAGCTTCATTTCAGGCATAGCTAATTAATCATACCCCTCACTGTTACATGTTACACTTGCATCTGAAGTCTCATTTATGTGTGATAGGTTGGATCTGGACCAGAGAGTGTCAGAAAGAAATAGAAAAAGAAAAACAAGAGTACTACAGAAAAGAGTCGACCTTGCAGAAAGACCTGGAAGGCAAATACCGGGATATAATCACGGAGAACCGTCGTGCTGTTGCTCACCTGGAGGTGGAGCTGGAAAAGGAGCGCAACAGGACCCTGAGTTACCGCGAAGCCCTCGTGTCCCAGAGCCGCAAACTAGTAGAAGAGAGGAAGCTCCTGGAACAGGAGCAGGAGAAGCTGGAGCGAGAAAAACAGGTCCTTTTGCACTCTGGAGCAGAAGGTTCCTTGTACCAGAGTTGCCTGGCAAAGGAAGAAGAGTGGCAACAGAAAGCCAAAGAATTACTAAAAGAATTTGAAGAGGGACTGAAGGAAAGACAGGACATCTACTGCAGTCTTGTAGTACCCAGAAGTCAGAGACTAGAAATAGAGAAAAATCTGCTAGTTAAAGCAGCAACTAATCCTGTTGCTGTGACTTTACATGTGGAGAGTGGCTTAAAAGATATTTTCAAACATGATAACTACTGTGGCAATGTGCTGAACAGAACCAGAAGCCAAAATGGAAGGCTTATGTGGCTGTATCTGAGATACTGGGAACTAGCTGTTGAACTGCAGAAATTCAAGAGGGTAGAACAGGCCATGCTGGGAAAACGCTAAGTAGGGGAGGCAGTGGGATTCCGTGTGATCCTCCATGCATGGTAGGGACAATCACAGTTGTAGTCTGAAGCTGTTAAATTCTTCTGCTGTGTTGCCGTCTCTCCTCCTCCTTGCACTTGTGTTTGCATGGGACGTGTGCAGTGCTGGTGCCTTTCCTCTCACTAACAGCAGATGCTCTGGTGAGCTGTGCATGCTCCTGAGCCCCACGAGTGTGTTTGTGTGGCAGTGTAGAGACACTCCGACTCCCCAGGTATCAGAAGCAGCAAAACAGAACTCAGTTTAGAGGGATTTGCCTCACTGATGGTCACACTCCAGCAACAGAGAATGGTCATTTATCTCCCCCAGGTGTGGTAGCACATTGTTGTCCTTATCCCTGACATTTTACGTGGTGTCTCAACAATGTCTTTCTTTTATTACTATTTTTTAAAAGTTTGTTTAAGCAAGACCGATTTTGAGGCAGATATTTGAGAGAGGTGGTGTTGGAGCCAGCTGCTTGACACATGAATCTTACGTGTCTGATGAATCTTACGTGTCTGTGTGTACAAATATATAAATATATATGTATGTGTGTGAATGTGTGTGTGTGTAAGTGTATGTGAAAGTATTCTGAGGGTGGAATAGACTGATCCTGTTTCAGATTAGTCAGTCTTGCACTGTCTTCCAGCTTAATATACAAATAGTGCTTTATGAATGAATTATCCAAAAGATGCTAATTCAAATAATACATAAAGAAACAGATTGATGTCTCATTGGCACTTGGGATCCATTACCAAATTCTAGGGAATGTATAAACTGGAAGTTATATTTTCATATATTGGAGATACCCTAAGAATACTTCTTTTTTTCTCAGCAAGGTTTTAGTTGCAACCCAACAATGTGCCACCATTATGGATGTCCCCATGCTGCTGCTTCTGCCTCTCAGGGCACTGGCTGCCTCCTGGGTTTCTTGCAGGAGCCTCCTTGCAATTGCAGCTGGCTCTGCTCCTTGGGCAGGTGCTGTTTATTATTTGCAGGTGGGAACACAGCTGCAGCCTGCACTAGTAGCCACTGCTCTCTTTCCACCTGTCTCCCTTCTCCCAGAACTGAAGTACATACTCTCTTCTGCAGCTCTGAAATTTTGTGCTTGTGGTTCACTACTTTACATACACATGACCGTGAAAGCCTACAGATATATGAGCTTTGCAAACTTTTAATAGAGGGGGCTTTTTAATTTAGCTAGTAAAATAAAATAGATTTGGTAAAAAATAATAAGTACAGTGAAATATTAAATAAAAAACATCCAGATAAAAAAAATCCAACTACAGACAAAATTTTTAAGTGCATTTCAATTTCTTAAAACTTTGAGTATACTTTGGGTCCTTTTTAGCTGTAGGAACCACCTTTCTTCAAACGTGCCATGTATTTAAAATAGTAAAGAGTAAGTAAGAACTTTTTTCTTCCCCCTTTCTAATCCAGCCTTAGACCTCAAAGGGGCAGTGTTTATAGCATCTAGTCTTCTCTGTTACTTGACTTTGATTAGTGCTGGTAGGTTGTCATTTCATTAATTAGCAGTTTATTATTTACTGAGGGCTAGACTTGACAAATGTGTTTGCACTAGGCAGTCATGTAGAACCATGGCCTGGAAGCAATCCAAGCTGAGTGAACGCCCATCTTCCTGCAGATGTGGGGTTTTTCTCGTACTGTTTTCTCCTGGTTTCACTTCAGTCTGAGCACAGAAGACAGCAAATAAATCCTTTGGAACGATGTGCACAACTTAATCCAGTTACTAAGTAGAAATACCTAACATGAAATAAAATTCCTGAACAGAATAGATGTTTCCCAGCTACTCTGTTTTCTAGTTGAGATTTTGCTCACCTTGGTAGTACCAATTATACTGTTGTGTTGACTTATTAATCCGTTTTTCATACTGATGTTTTTAATAAAGTTCTAGTAGACAAACTTGGAGGAAAAAAGAGAGCTCACAAACACCAGAAGGGCCACAGTTTGTCAGGGTGCCAACCATATTTGGGTTGGGAGATGAAAACACAGTTGAGTTGCTAATCGTGTGTGACACCCTGAGCCAAGCTGCTGCAGCTGGACATAGGCACACGGTCTAATTGCCCAGAGAACAAATCAGCTTGAATAACAGCCCGTGAATAATTCCTTCAGGATGTGGAAAGTGACCATCCAGCTGTGGCACACT
Organism: Passer domesticus; assembly: GCF_036417665.1. NCBI lineage: Eukaryota > Metazoa > Chordata > Aves > Passeriformes > Passeridae > Passer > Passer domesticus. The sequence continues at coordinate 97,116,093 of NC_087474.1, forward strand.
TGACACGTTCCTGCAGGCAGTTAAGCTGCCCAGCTGGCTGTAAGAGCAGACAGTGAATCAGTGCCACTGTATTTGAGATTCATGCCTTGAATTTGTGCAAGTTAGCCTTAAAAGATCAGAGGTTTTATGCTTTGTCATTTTTTCATTGTTTGTTATTCATATCACTCAAAGTGTTTAAAGAAAATGTAATCAAGGGTAAAATACTATTTTTTCAGTATGAATATGTATATTCAAGCCTTACACACTTGAATGTACAGGGTTGAATGCAATGTAGTAAAGGTTTGGTATTCACTTTCTCTTTTTTAGAAGTATCATTTATTTGTACAGCTAATTGAACTATTGTTCTTGAACTTTGAAGATCATTGTCTCAAGACAGAAGGGTTATTTCAGAAGGCTTTTAAGAAGTGTATAACTGATTTGGCATCACTGGTCCTGTTAGTTTCTTCCAAAACTCATGTTTGTGGGTATGCAATGTATTTTTGAAACGTTCCCCCTTTGTAGTTTGTTATTCTGAAAATTCTAATGTAAGTTTCATCTTGCCCAGCACTTGTTCTGAGTTGGTTAATTGTCTGGAACTGCCCATATACATATGTAGAATGCAAGAATAATTTGTTTTCAAAGTATTTAATGAACTTCTTTTTATTATAAAATTGTCACTCAGCTATTAAACAATAACAGTTAATAAAAACCTTTACATATTTCTGCACTGTTTCGTAACTTGGGCAAGGTGGGTCGGGGAACTGGAATTTGCTACTATATTCAGACTTTCCAAATTGTAAATTTTTTTTAATTGGTATATAAAAAGTTTTGGTCTTGGTGCTGAGAAAACAGTATATTACCAAGTCTTTTTTTCTTAGGAAAGAACACTGTTAGGAAAAAAAACCACTGTTAAACAGGTAGGTGTGGAAGATTAACTAAAGATGTGGGGTTAAAGGTGACCATCCCTTGGAAAGACTGCAGACCTTGCTTCAGCAGAATGTTGTGCAGGATATTCTGCTTTCCTCCAGAAACCCTCAGATGTGTCATTCTGCATGTCAGCTGCTTTTCATTTCCCTCATCTTCCTGCTCTCAGGAAGAACTGCAATCCAGCTGCTCTAAGACAGCATTCAGACACTCTGGAAATCCTTGTTCCTGTAATAAAGGACCCTCAATCTGTTTGTATTTGACACAGTCCTTCGCCATCTTCTGGCTCTATAAATCTTGGGTTTGAGCACTCCTGTGTGACGATGAGAAAACTGACTGTTCCTCTGTGGAGGATACAAGGCAGAAACAATGGTCAAGGGTTACTGCAGTGAAATCAAAGGAATTTGAGCTCTTGCTGTGAAAAGAGGATGAAAGGCAAGGTTTCAGTTGCAGTTGTGGTGCAGCTGGATATGGAGGCTTTGCTGGTTTGCATGCCAAGGGCCACATTTAGTGGTCATTAATTTACTGCCTGGTCCAGGAGCTTTCCTTGGTCACTGCCTGTCTGAGACAGCTGATGGACCTGCTGAGAAGTCACTCACTGAAATTTTGCGTAGCTCAGCACTGAGGCAATGGCCACTTCACAGTGCAGCAAAACAGCTGAGTGATTGCTGCAACAAAAACTGAAAGTAAACTGAAAGTAAATGTGCTTCTGGAAACAAGGAGTCTGTGGATGGAAGAGTTTGAGGAGAGCTGGTGGATTGTAAGAACAGCGGTGGCAGCTGTTCACAGTCATGCACCCCTGGGATCACCCAGGCTGTCCAGCTGCTGGAAAAATGCCTCCTCACTCTTGTGTTCATAACAGGTTTATATTTCTGAGATACCTCGCCTCTAAACATATCTCAGAACAAAATGCTCGGCTGCTGTGGTTGGTGTTTGTGTGACTGGATGCTGCTTCCCCCTTGTGGCTGATGGCTCTTCCAGCCGCAGCCGCATCCTCTGCTCCCATGAGCTCCGCTGGAGCCCATCTCCCAATGCCACACCGTCAGAGCTCTCTGGCCCAAACACCTGCGGGGGTAATAACAAGAAAGGTGAGCAAAACCGCGGTGTTCGGTGACCAGACCAGAATGAACTTGTCTCCGCTGAGGTGGTGCTGCGGCAGATCTCTGTGCAAAGGCGGCAGGCACAGGGGGTTGGGTGTAGTTCAGCAACCTTTTAGCACCTCGTCGTATATTGCAGCACTGGAAAAGAAAACCGTGACAAATTCGATTGAAGAACACTGTTCATTGTTTAATGAAGATGGCAAGAGGCAATCTGCAACTGTCAACATCTTCTCCTGCCTGCTGGAGGAGAGACACTTGTGGTGTGACAGATCCCAAGCAATAGCACTTCACTAACTAAGAAATTTAGGGGGACGCTGACCACTACAGAATGGTTTGGGTTGGAAGCAACCTTTAAAACTTATCTAGTCCAACTCACCTGCAGTGAGCAAGGACATCTCCAAACAGACCGGATTGCTCAGAGCCCCATCCAACCTGACCTTGAATGTTTCCAGGGATGAAACACTTACCACCTCTCTGGGCAACCTATGCCAGTGTTTCAAAACCCTTGTTGTAAAAGAATTCTAACTTATGTCTAGTCTAAACCAACTCTCTTTTAGTTTAACATCATTATCCCTTGACCTGTTACAACAGGCTATGCTAAAAATTTATTCCTATTCATAATAAGCCCCCTTGAAGTACTGAAAGGCTAGAGTAAGGTCTCCCCAAATCTTTTCTTCTCCAGGCTGAACAACCCCAGTTTTCTCAGCCTGTCTTCATAGAAGAAGCATTCCAGCCCTCTGATCATGAGATCAATTTGGTGCTGTCCACAGAGGCATTTCTACCCCTATGCTCCTTACTTGTATTAAGTAAGTTATTCCAAAGGTGAGATGTGTCCAAAGATGGAAAAAATATTTTGGTTCAATGTATATAGTGAAATATTAAAGACAGTACATCTATTTTCCTGATGTCAAAAAGAAGAACAAAACAACAAAGCATGCTGCTGCTGCAGCTCATATTGCTTCAGTTAAATATTTATATATAAACTGAAGTAAATATTAAGCAAACTACCAGTATAGACAAACATAAAGATTGTGCCTCTTTCTGGGAGATGAAAAGGAGAAAGAGGCCATGTGGGCATCAGTGTCAGCTCAGCTCTGGATGCACTACTCAAGACCTGCTGTTCACAGCTTGTTCCCTTTTATTTTTCTGTGGCTAGGGACACTGCCACTCCCACAATAAACATAAACTGAAAGTTTCTTGACATGTCAGATTGCTGAAGGAAACTTCTTGACACCATAAAACTACTCCAGAATGGGATGCATGTGGAAGTCATTGTGTGTGACATCCTACTTCTGCTGTGTTCCCAGTAGTCTTGGAAAGAGTTCCAACAACAGCTCAATGCTGTCTTATTTCTCCCTTGCTGTGATACTTGTTGACACAAGTTGGAACTTCTCTCCAATCTGCAGAAGTTTACAATCTCATGGGAAGAAATTTAGGCTCCAAAGTTTATTGGGCATCTCCAAAGTCTTTAGGTATCCCTGCTTGAACTGCTGTGGACTGGTAGCAGCAGCTTTCAAGCAGTCACATAGGAAATCCAATCATGCCAGCTGAGGAGCTGTGAGAGCTGTGCCTTTTGGTTACTTATCAGGTAGAGTTTGAGAACAACGGAGCATAAAACTTAGATCCAGTTAAAGATCTACAGATCATTTATTGGCAAGGTAAACTGCATGACCACCTGCGATTGTTTATTACCCTTAAAACTAAGCAACTCTGAAATATCTTGCCTGTGTATCTCCCTTTCCAAGATAGTCATTATCATTCCCTAGGCTGGAGATTTTGGGTTTGCTCTTGAGCCTTGGGGCCCCTTTTTTGCACATCTGGTCAAGGATGTTATCCATTGGCAGCTTGTAAAAGGATTTTTTGTTTTCACCGCCTATATTAAAAGATTGGCTGTCACAGACACTATTTTATTTAACTTCTCCTTCTCCTTCTCCTTCTCCTTCTCCTTCTCCTTCTCCTTCTCCTTCTCCTTCTCCTTCTCCTTCTCCACCATCTTTACATTTCCATCTTTTCCTGATTTAGGCTTATTACACAAGCAAGAGTAATTGTATTGCTGTATATGATGCTTTGACTACTAAGTAGAAGCTGACTGGAAAGAAAATGGGATTAAGGCTGTAAGATATTGCTATAGAATTAAGAGCAAGAGATTTCACTCCAGCAGCTACTGCAGTACTGAAAGGGTCAGAAAATAATGTAGTTAATCCTAATAGCCTGGTATATTGCAAGGAATGATGAAAATACCTGGAGAGTTACAGATTTGTCCTGTCATACCAGGCATGACAGAATCACAATGAAAGGATCATATTGCATTTCATGCCTGAAACTGTTGATTGCAACCTGAAACCTAGTTGCAAACAATGTGTATTGCCAGTGGCCTCTGCTTTTCTCAGTGGCTTTACATGAAAGGAATTGTTTTTTCAAAAGAATAGTTCTGTCCTTCTTCTTTCTATTTGTCCTCCCATTCACAGGATCCAGATTAAAAAACTTCCCCTAAGGCAGTCTCCTCCTCCTGATGGAGGGCAGAAAAATCATAGAACCATAGAATATCTTGAATTGGAAGAAACACAGAATCAGTTCCAATTCCCTGCTCCTCACAGGAGCATAGCTGCACATAGCTTTATGTAGTTGTAAAAGACTTCATTTTGCTTTTAAATTATCTCAAATGTTTTATTGTGACAATAAATAGGAACAATTAATACACTATTATGAAATTCTGCAGAACAAGTTGATCTGAAAGCTGTTGCACAAGGAATCTGCTGAATCTTTTAGGGCCCAAGGCTTTAAACTTCAGGTTTTAGCACTGTATTCCAGTCTTTTGCTTAATTTATTTTTGCTGCTATGTCTGGTGATCCACGTTTATCAGGATTTTCTGATAATTCTGTCAGCTGTTCTGATTTTGTCCTTGTCAGCAGATGGATTTACACCTAAAAGAAGAGAAGCTGCTTGAGCACTTGTTTTCTGTTCAAATCCTTCTTTACAGTATGATGAAATGCTACAATTTCAAGGTGGAAACTTTACACAGGACAGTTGCCACACCAAGTCCAGTTGGTGCCATAGTTCTGGTCAGCCCTCGTCTGGCTTGGCTCAGCTCTGCCAGCACCTGCAGGGTCCCTGGCACCCTTGGCACCGTGTCCTGGAGGCAGCTGCGGCTCCTTCCATGGTGGAGGAGACGAGGCTCAAGCACTGCAGACAACACTTCAGCCAGGTCCTTCACTCTGCCCCGCCACTCTCTCAAGGAAGAGAAGAACCCATCCTTAGAATCACGGAATTGTAGAATCACTGAAGTTGGAAAAGTCCTCTATGATCATCAAATCCAATTGTTTTCCCAAACGGATATGGTCATGTTCAAGGGTCCCAGGATGAGGGAAGAGACAAGAATCTTGACTCCATGTTTCAGAAGGCTGATTTATTATATTATGATACTATATTATATTAAAATGCTATATTAAAAGAATAGAGAAAATTATACAGACAGAAAGTTAGAAGGAATACAAAGGAATGAATAACAAAATCTTGTGACTGCTCACAGCCTTGACACAGCTGGCTGTCGTTGGTCATCAAGTAAAAACAATTTCACATGCTGGGTAAACAATTCTCCAAATCACATTCCAAAGCAGCAAAAAATGGAGAAGCTGAAGCTTCTCAGTTTCTCAGGAGAAAAGATCCTGGCAAAAGGATTTTTCATAAAATATGTCTGTGAAAAACAGGTTCACCACTAAACCATGTCCCCACATGTCACGTCCACACACTTTTTGAATGCTTCCAAGGCTGGAGATTCCACCACTTCCCAGGGCAGCCAGTTCCAAAGCCTGGCCACCCTCTCCAGGAAACAATTTTCCCTACTATCTAATCCAAAACTCCTCTGGCACAACTTGAGTCTATTTCCTCTGGGTCCTGTCACTTGCTACCTGGAAGAAGAGACCACCTCCCACCTCATTACAGCTATAGCTGCCTTCCAGTCCTTCTCCACATGGGATGGCTTCCTGAAGGGCTGGAAGGAAGCTGTGCTGGCCCAGGGGTGCCTGTGCTGGCACAGGGAGGTCACAGCAGGAGCAGCTGCCTGGCAGCTGGTTTGGTAAAGTGTGTCAGGCTGCACCTGAGCTCCAGCTGGGAACATCCCTGTGGAGCTAGGCTGCCACCACGTTCTGAGGGCTGCCCATAGCCTGGAGTCCCTTGGCCCAGCTGGTACTGCACCATGATCAGACCTGGCTCCTCAAAAGGAAATGAGTGGCTCCGTCCTTCCTTGGCCTTGATTTATATCCCAAATAACTTCCTGCTACCATTTCTTTTCTTTATTGCCACACTGTCTCATACTCTTTCATAACATCATCATCATCATCATCATCCTGCAAGATGACAGACATGTTCAAGAACAGGAGTATGCCCACATTTTTCCATAAATGCCTATGTGAGTATGTTCCAGAAAAAGATAGGATTTTTATAAAGGGGATGTTTCCCTTTTAATTGGGTTTTTGTAAAATTTTGTGTTATTTATAGACAAGTTGGCTTACTTTTTTTACAGCCTTTTGTAACTTTTGAAAAAGTAGTATATTAAAAATATGGGAGTAGGAGACAAAAAACCAAATGTGTCAAAAACAAATTAAAATGTTTTAACATGAGTAATTCAATCCAATAATTAGCAGTATGCAATACATTTCTTCTGTAGTAGCCTATACCATGAAAGGTTGAATTTCATAGAGATTTATTTGCCCTAATAGACCTGTGGGACCTGCCAAACATAAGCCTAGCATCTCCTGAAGGAGGAGTTTACCTTAGAGCATGGGGAAGGGCTCTGTTGAATAAATAAGTGACTGTGACAGGGAAAGACAGCCCCAATTTTCCTATTCCAGTCCACAGGGTGGCAATATAGACAACACCTCCGAGCACCTGGGGATCATACTGGAGCTGGTGGCACTGCTACTGTAAGTCCTTCAGAAAAAGGCACAGTGCCTTCCAAGGTGATTAGCCATGCTATTACACTGATAAAGGCATTTGAGCTAGATGCCAGACCAGCGTATTTGCTTCTGCAAATATTTATGAGCTGATGGATAGCTAACAGCCACTGGCACCTTGCATTACCAGAGCAAGATAAAATTCTTCGAAAAGAGGATTTTCTCAATGTAAGGAAATCAGGACTGTATTTTTGGATTCTGCTAGAAGCTGCTTGCTCATGAAACTTAGAAGAGAGAAATTTTCAGTAGTCCAGTTGCCATGTGACCAGAACTAGATGTATTAATTGAACTAGATAAGAGATATAACATGAACACGGTGTTGCAGTTGACACAACAGAAGAAAAGGATGCCATCCATGAGGACCTGGACAAGCTTGAGAAGTGGACACATGAGAGAATAATAGGGGTCAACTAGTCCACATGAAAGGCGCTGCACCTGGATCAGGGCAATCCCAAGCACAGATACAGGCTGAGTGACTAATGGACTGGGAGCACCCCTGCAGAGAAGGACTGTAGGGATGTTGGTGGACAAAAACCTGGATGTGAGCCAAGAATGTGCATTTACAGCCCAGGAGATGAATCAATCAAATTCTGCATCAAAAAGCCAAGGGAGGTGATTCTCCCCTGTACTCTGTGCTCGTGAGTCACCACCTGGAGCACTGCATCCAGCTCTGGGGCACTCTGCACAAGGAAGATGTGGACCTGCTGGAGCAAGTCCAGAGGTGTCCACAAAGATGATTAGAGAGCTGGAGCACCTCTCCTCTGAAGACAGGCTGAGAGAGTTGGGGCTGTTCAGCTTGGAGAAGAGCAGGCTCCAGGGAGACCTTAGAGCACCTTCCAGTACCTGAAGGATGTACAAAGAAGCCAGAAGGGGACTTTGACAGGGCGTGCAGTGATAGGACAAGTGGCAATGGGTTCCAAAATGAAGAGAGTAGGTTTAGGTTAGATAATAGGAAGAAAAGCTTCACTGCAAAGGTGGCAAGGCACTGGGACAGGTTGCACAGAGAAGTGGTGGATGACCCATCCACAAGCTTCGTGGGGACTTTGAGCAGCTTGGTCTAATGGAATGTCCCCCTGCCAGTGGCTGGGAGTTTGGAACTAAATGACCTTTAAGGTCCCTTCCAAAGCATTCTGTGGTTCTGTAATGACTCTGGGAACAGAGAACTAGGTAAAAATGTATTTGTGATAGTAAGCTGTGCTTGAAAGAATAAATGGTGGTCTAAGGGGAGGTTGCTAAGGCAGATCCAGAAGGATCAGTTTAGGAACAATGGTTTATTATTCTTCTACTAATGACTAAGGACAAAAAATAGTAGCATGGTAATTAAATGTTCCTGACACATTCTCAGAAGGATTGGGAATGCTGTAACAGTATTCAGGAAGAACTGTGCAGCTCAGTGACTGGAGTAGCAGAAACAGAGTGAAATTGAACATGTGCTTTCAGCAACTCAGAGAAGGAAGTTCTGCCACGAGCTAGGAAATCCTAAGCTGGAATCAGTAAAGAAGAAGAAAGTTGCTGCTCCAGTGGTTAATCAGGAGATAGCACATCCACAGACCTGACAGGGTCATGAGAAAGGCAAGTGCTATCACTAGGCAGACTGAGACATATTTCAAGTCACTTTAGGGAAATATTAATACCTATTGCAAGACCCAGGGAAAATCCATATGGGCTACTCTATACAGTTGACCACGTGAAGGATGAAGATTTTTTACTTTGTAGCTTTTCCATCCAAAGATATTGAACAGCCTTTGGAATCAATTTTGAACAAACATGGTAATATTGCAAAGGGATGCTACGATGCATTCACCTCTTTTTCCAGGGCCTGGACTTACAAGATCTCTCCTAGTTCTTTACTTTGACCACCCTGTATCACTGCATGCAATGAGCCTGCAGCTGACAACATTTCTTATTACATATGCAGTGTTAGATTTTATATATAGTCTTCAGTGACAAGTAATTTATCTTTTGAAAACAACAAGGTTCAAAGGGAACAGTGTTGTTATGATTGTGCTGAAATAATGAGGATAGGAGTAGTATCTGTGATATTTGCTAATCAGTGGCTTTTTTTTATTTTTGACCACTATATCTAGGGTCACTGAAAAGGTGAAGGGACCTTTGATTTTCTTTTTATAAAAAAGACGTTCTTCAGACCTTGTTCTGTACTGATTAGAGGTGTTGGGGTAAGCAGATTATGCTTATGACTTTAAAGGTCAGATTTTATAATCCCTTTCATATTCCATCCTTTTGGTCAGAGCTTTTAGTAGGGTACAATCTGTTACAGAGGAACATTTATTATGAAGCATACAATTTTGTAGGCATACACAATTGGAAACTGAACGTGATGGTGAGTCACAATCAGTTTATCTTCCCGATAAAAAATGATATGACATCTCCATATTTAGTCTGAGGCCAGTGGAATCCTACTATTCCTCATTTGCTAGGGCTATATTTGTATTTAAGTGAGTTTAAACAGGGGAGTGGCAAGGGGTGTTACATATCCTTATAGGTGATTAGGGTTTATAGCCAAATTATCTCCTGAATTACATTAGCTGAAATCAATGTATTCTACTGGATGAACAGACTGTTCCATAAAACCTTGGCAGATAAAGCATTAATAAGTGTCAGAGCTGACTTGGTCAATTGAATGATTTGCTGACGCTTCTTTTTACCACAAGCCTGCACTTACAAGTCCAGTGCCAAAGGTTCAGCATATATAGCTGAAGACAGCAAATAGATGCTCTCTTTTTGAGCAGGGTTCTGACAAGCTGCCTTTCTCATTACCCCTCACTGGCAGCACTTTCAGGCACGAAATTTAAAACATGGTAAAGCTGAAGCTGCCCAATCCTGGCCTGGAGGACAGGATACCTTCCCATGCTGAACTTGAAGTCCTTGAGAAAGAAGAGGCAGACTCCAGACCAAAATGGGACAACAAGGCACAGTATATGCTGACGTGTGTAGGGTTTTGTGTGGGCTTAGGAAATGTCTGGAGGTTCCCGTATCTCTGCCAGAGCCATGGAGGAGGTATGTCCTTAACACATCTTAACTAACTTTGGGTATAAACCAGGTTAAATCTCTCTTTTGGTAAGCAGATAATGGAATATGTTTAGAACTGTTCAGGTCCTGTGAGAACAGTGATATCTCTCTAGAAGAACTGCATAACAGAGAAGGTAATTTCACAGGTCATGATCACACACTGGAGTCTCTTTCTTCCACTACTGATGGAAGAAAAAGAAGGGTCTGTTTTTATTTCAGGACACAGGACTGAACAAGTGAATCTTCCACTGTCATGTACATAGTTTAGTTTCTCAATCTAAACCCAATGTTACTTTCCATACATACATATATATAGCATATATTTAAAATATTAATAAACTACTTGGGACTGTGATTCTGCTCATGATACCAAATGATCTTTTTATAATAGGTTTTTCATTGGGCTTGGACTGATCCATGTATCACCTGTAGAGTCAGTGTTTGTATAATTTGTGCTAGGATTGACAGCATGAATGAAGTTAACATTAAAAATATTTTTTTAGCAGTTGGTGTTATTAAGAATTTAAAATCCATGCATATATTATTTACTGCATAATTTAATGGAACTCCTTAAGGTTTAGGTAAGGACTGAATGACCACATTAGAAATGTTATTTTCTGTTGCTGTTTGTTTTGAAAGGTAACTTCGAGCTGAACCATTTTGCTTAAATATTATACAACAACATACATTTTTCATTTTCTTTCTGACTTTTTTGCCTGCTATCTGGTTATTGTCATTTTTCTCTCTGGGATATGTGTAAAATGTATTTGTTCCTTTGTAATATTTGGTTTTGAAAGAAAAATATTGGCTTAAGGAACGTATTTCAAAGTAATATTCTTTTACTTGTACATGGTGAGATATTTAAAAATTGCTTTCCTTGTTAGAGTAGGGACAACTGAGGGCTCTGTGGGGAATTGCTCACACAGACTCAGGGACATGTAACAACACGTGCAACAACAGTTGCAAGAAGAGATGCTTTTGTCATTAAGATTTCTCTAATATGGGCTGATATTTAAAGTTTGCTTTGCAAACTGGAGGTTATTTGCAGCAGAGTCAGATCTTGTAGCAAAAAATTACAGCACACAGACAATCAGAAGCATTTCTATATTTGACATTTTTAATTTGAAAAAAGTGGATGTATATATCCAGAACTGATGGCACTCATTGACTTCTCAGGTCTTTAAACTTAGTTTTAGAAAGTGGACATGCCCTGTTTTCCAGGATACATTTATAGGCACTTGCTTGCTTTTTGGTCTTTATTTCCCCTGTGTTCTAGTCATGTGAAATGCAGCTGAAAAGCAAGAACCCAACAAGTGCAAAGAACTTGGTATGGATCATGGTTTTATCACTGATGTCAGTGAAGATTTATTAATTGCTTGTGTGTGTGTGTCAGTCCTCTGGCAGCAATTAGCTTTTTTTCTCATCATCCTGTAAGTTGTTCTTTCTCAGGAAACACTGTCAGGAACACTGACAGTAGTTAATCCTGGTTTCTTTTTCCCCTGGGATTCTCTCACTCAAATTTTAGGCAGAACTTGAAAGGGACCACACAGCAAAGGAATTATAAGCTAATACACAGTGTCCTTCTAGCTAGACTTGCTACCTTCTCTAATATTCTTCTGCACAGCACCAAATGCTGTGACTCATATCAATAAACTCAAGTAATGCCTTCCTGTGACTTCTTAGAAAGGATTCCCTAATTTCATCACACATAAGGATGGAGAGCTTTTGTGCAATCTCTCCTCCTGCTCCTCTGCTGTACAGTGCACCTCAGCCTCTCATGGTAGGTTTAAACCCAGCTCTTGCCACCACTGTCCTTCTCCCAATACAGTTTCTGTTCTCAAACTTCTCCCTTAAATCAGCTGCTTTTTGGATGAATGCCTTTGAATTTGAACATGTGATTATTTGTATTGTAAAAACAGATCTCAAAGTTCTCATTTCTGAAGATATTTTGGTGTTGAGACAATTTCTGCCTCATGAGCTTTTGTGGCTCCTGCATCTCTATTTCCCATTCAGCCGTGTTCACAGCATACCAAGCACCCAGTAGAGGCAGCACTGCAACATCTGGGAATTGCTGAAGGAAACTCCCTGACACCATAAAACCACTCCAGAATAGGATGCTTGTGGTGGTCACTGTGTGTGACATCCAGACTCAGTTGTGCTCCCTCTAACCAGCTTCACCTACATCCAACTGGAATTGCTATTTCTAGGCATTTTGGGTGACCTTTGCCTTAGTCTTTGCCCCTCAACATGGTGGCCAAGATGATTCACTCATCTTTGGATTTGTGTGGTCCACTCAGGGACACAGATGTGCCTCTATAACAGCAGGGTAAAACTGTAACATTATGCACCTTTTTCCAAATTATTCACTAGAAAGCAAACATGAGTTCACTGACGAAACTCCATTCTGCTCCAGTAGTTCAAGTGCCTTTATTGTGGGTGGTGTTTGTCCTCATAATTTGCATCTTCAAGATATGTCTCTACTGAATCCAGAGCGCAGAGCACCAGGAATCCCTGCTCCTGCTCTCCCACTGGAAAAAGGGATTATGTTACTCCTTGGATTGTTACTGGAGTGATTATTTTAGAGTCCTAAAGCTGGTGGATTATGGTTGCCAGTTAAGAGATTAAATTAAAAAAAACAAACCCAAAACCAAACCAACCAGCTATATTTTGTGCAGGAAATATCTGCAGTGGATGTGAAAAAGTCCCGTGTGACCACATATCAGATATTAGGTATGTGCAGAATCAAGGTTACATTGTCTCCTGAAAATTGTTTCTAATTTCTAAAGATTAGCTTTGTTATCTTAACTTCTTTCTTTTTGACTATGAGTTATATGGATGAATGTTTGGATCATTTTGGATGGGTGAGTTCTGGTAGCAATGGTGGGGAGAGTATTTCAGCCAAGGGCACTCCTGAATGAGGCTGGATGTTTGCCTGCTTCGTGAGCCAGTGGTTGTACATGTTACATCCCTTATGAAACATAAATGGACTACAGTAAAGCATAAAATTTACCCTTGTGTGGTACTTAGACTTCAAAAAGATGGATTTTTTCTCTGCAAATTATCTGCAGAGAAAGTGAAGTTAGTTAGTAACACTGAGTTTATAGGTAATGCTTATTTTCAGATGTTGAACTTAAATCTGGAATTATTTAAGAGCTGTTTCTTCCTAAGCACAGCACTATGATAGTGTTTTCACACTGAGATACCCAAATACACAAAAATAAATTGTTGGTTACATAGTTTGCTTACTTTTGTTGTCATAGATAATGAGTTCCTATTTTTTTAAAATGGAATATTTACTCCAGTGAAATTTAGTAGAGCAAAGCACATTTTATCCTTTAATGTCTTAAAAGTTGTCAAATCCATCATTGCCAAAGGCGAAATAGAGTTCAATATGCACACAATGTAAAAGGTGTGGTGTTTGCCTCAGTGATTTCAGCAGCTTAATGAGATTGAAATTTCCCTTCATTTGATAGCTGTCTCTGACATTGCTCATAGCTTTTGTTTAATCTTTATTGAGCAACATGTCATTTAATCAACTGTTAAACATTTTCATTTTATCCCTGATGACCATTATAAAAAAGAGAATGCATATTTAATGTTTAAACCATTGATTTAAAAAAAGTCTCTAACTCTTCAGCTCACATATGGAAACCTTGCCACTGCGTGAGGGAGAAGTTTTTTATCTCTCTGCATGGCACACGGAAAGAAGGGACAGCAATTCCTCACTTAGCAGTTGATGAAACAACATGTTGCTAGAGTTGAGGTCTAAGAATATGTTGGTGTAGTGAAACAACTCCATCTGAAGTCTGCCTGCCTTCCCTTTGTGATGAACTATGTGCAAGCAATAATGATTTTTTTTCAATTTGACATAAGAAGCTCTTAGATTAGAGAGGAAATAACATCTGTACAGATATTCAAACCAAATATTATTTGTTTTGAAATACAGTATTGAAACAGGACGAGAATCTACTATCTCAGTTGTAAGGTTTTCAGACTAGAATATCGATCATTGTTTGTGTACCTACATACAGTGTCTGTTTTCAGATCATTGGTCCATTTGTTGGATCATAAAATTGTGGCAGCTTAAAAAGTATTTGTTTATTTTTTTGTGTCCCATGTGAACCTGAAACTGTTTTAAAGGTGTGTGGGTGTGGCACCTGGGGACAGGGTATAGTGGTGAGCACTGTGGTTAGTGCTTGGACTCCAAGATCTTAGATCTTGTCTTTTCCAAGTATAATGACTCTATGATTCTATATGGCAGCTTTGCCAAGCCAAGTTATTATTTTTCCATTATAGCTTCTTTCAGAAAGGTTGGGGAGAAGTTGAGAGAAAGGAAAAATGCAGCAGAGATGGATTTTTGAGTTGGCTGCTAGAATTGAACCCTGGAAACCAAAGAACCCAAGAAAGAGAAAAGAAGTGTCATATATCATTGAGAGCTATAATTTTATTTCTCTTGAAAATACAACAATATTCCTACAGCTAAATATTGGTAGTTTCAAATACATAAAATGCTATTCAAAATGCTGAGTCCTTTGTGGCATGTGCCACACATCAGGGTGAATGACTAATCACTGAAAAGTGATTAGTGCACCAGAAAAGATATTTTTATTGAAGCCAGTAGCCAAAGGCAGCTGTACAGACGTGGTATTGTCTGACTTCTATATAGGATATCATTTAGCCACACACAAAATTCCTTCTTACCAAAAAGTTATCAATTTTTAAAATCAGTGTGGTTCATTTTTCTTGCATTAAAACATAGTTACTACTGTAAAAATGTAGACTGACAAACTGAAAACCTTTCAGAGGAAAGCCAGAAGAAAAACTGAGACATACTTTTTGTTAGTCTTAGTTAGAAGGACTCATTATTATTTATTTGTAGAGATGTTTGCTAAATTTCCAACTTTGCTGACTGTTTCTCTGTGTCAGTCTATCTCCTCAGGAAAAGGATTATGTGGACATCTCTAAGGAGAAGAGTATCTCATTTATTTTCTTCCTCACTTCTCCCATCTCAGCTACATCCCCTTCTCAGGAGACCATTTAGTCCTTGCAAGAGCAGCCTTGCATTAGTGTGGAGCAGCTCTGTGGTAGATCTAGGAGCCTCAGGCTGCTGCTGCCTCACTTTGGAGAAAAGTGGCTATTTTGTCATGCCAGGAAAGAGAGAACTATGATGATCCACCCTAGTTTTGAGGAAAGTGAGCTGCCCTAGTTGCAGATTTAAATTTAGCATTGTGGTCTTAGTTGAGATATTGTTACAAATGGTGTCAGTGCTAAAGCAGGCAATTCCTGACTCAGGTCTTTCTGACTGTCTTTTCATGACAGAAACCTGTGAAACATATAGGGCTTATTCCAATTTTTGAGTACCTAGAATTTCTTACAAAACAAGGTTCTTTTTTCTGTTTCCCACCATTCTAGGGACTTCTACAAATTTACTGACTGCAGGAGCTACTAGTGTGAGATATAGCAGGGCAGCCCTCTCTGCATGCTTTGTTGACTGTCACCTGAAATGGCAATGGACTCCTCATCCACCTGTGCCTGCCATCACTGCTGACAGTGCAAAGGTTTTGCCCATGTTGGCAGAAGTTCTAGGACTCACTGAAACTGTGTCAGACTCAGTCACTGCAAAGAAATTACTGTCTGTCCTTTCAGTTTCTAAAGGCTCGTCCCATTTTCTCTTTATGGACTTCCTTAGCTGTGCTGGAACATGCAGTGGTGTGCACGTAAGGGCCCCTGTTCATCTGATAAGACATGCAGTATATGCAAATTTGGCTTCAAATGGTTTGTTTTCTGCTGATTCTCCACCCTCTTTCAGTGAATAACACTTCTCATAACTGTTTTACTTTTGTTTTCTTAGTAAGCAAGATTTTTGCAGTGTATGCAATGAGAGCTTCCTCATTCTTGCATTCCATCCCCTTACATCCTGATGGCTTCCTTTCCTGATGGGAGGGAACCCATCCTAATGGGAGGCTCAGTGGGACAACCTCCACACATGGAGTCTGGCCTTTCACAAAGACAGAGTTACTTACCAGTGCCTGGAAGTGCAAGCAGCCATAAATGTGCCCTGTGCTGCAGCCCATGTCAGCCTGACACAGTTTCCCTTGTGTCACACTCTGGCCAGGAGCTCTCATGAGGGTAAGATCAGAGAAGGACACAATCATTGTGTTTATACCAGCAGTTTTAAATTCCAGAGTATTCTCTCTGCCTCAAGCAAGACACCTCATAAGAGTCTGAAACCTGACCCTGCAGAGTTTGTGTGGATGCCTCATCTGGACCTTTTGTTACCTGCTGTTTCGGATGCCATATGGGTCTCTGCTATACCACACTCTCAATTCTCTCTGATAAAGCCCTTCTTGAGCAATGGTAACAGTTAAGACCAGAAGATGGATCTGTACAGCTACCTGATCCAAACACTCCCCATTTGCACTGAGGATAAGTCCTTGTCACCCTTTGGAACTCAGTTTGCAGTGATTTTACATCACGCCTCAATACTTAAGCATGGGCTGGCAGTTAGTTCAGCTGAGGTGCTCCTAATGGAGACACATCACCTTTTTTGATCAGGTCACAGAAGTTCACTTGAGGACTTGATTAGAAATTATGTCCCTGGTCAAGATCTCATTGAAGAAGGAAATGTACAACCCTTATACTCTTTTCAAACTATTGCTCCTTATCATACCTGTCAAAGAAAAATCTTTTTTGATAGCTATCATCTCTGTTGGCAGAAGGGGGAGAAGATCAGGCTGCTTCTAAGCAGTGTTAGAAAGCATTCAAAGGTAGTCTGAACCTTTTGCTTTCTGCAGACAGCAGGCAGACTGATATTCTGATTTAGGATCCATTTTTTCTCACTAATCTAAAGTGCACAGTTCACCTCCACTCACACAGCTCTAGCAGTCTGGGCAAACATGGCTTTCCCTCCAAGACAGGGAGATTCCTCAGCAGCACAGTCCCAACACCACAGCTCTCCCTGTCCACAGCACAGTGTGTAAAATTTGCTGCAGGACCCTCAGATTTGAACCATCTTCTATGATGGACATGGCAAAGTGTTCTATCAGCCTCAGGGGATTTCCTCCAGATGCTTATAGAGTTCCCTTTAATAAGATGCTGTTGAAGAAGTCTTTAAGTATAACAAATCTATGACAGAGCAGTCAGATGAAGGGGTCCCATGACTGTCTTTGCACACACACAAAAATAAGAAAGGAAAAACTAAAAAGGTGTGTTGTGTGCTCATAGCTCATCAGCTTTCTTGATAGCTTGGAATCCCCAGGAAGTAAATTTCAGTTTCTGAAATGGTTTTCTTTCTTCAGATTTCCTCTTTCACTTGCTATCTGATTTTCATTGCACACATGAAGAGAAAGTCAGTAAATACCCAGATCTGAACCTTTAACATTCTGGTCTGCATTCTTTTCATTGCTTTCAGATTAATTACTCCTATTTAGATTAGGAAGATAAAGCCATTTTGTAATGACAGATAACCATAATTCTAACATGTAGCAATATTCAAGCATTTGACTCTGCACTTTTACAGTGCAGTGTGGTGTTCTGTGTTACCTCCCATATCCAAGGTACACCTTGTTCAGGAAAAAAATTAGTTAAGAATATTTGTCCTATACTAACCAACTTTATCATCATTAACAGGGTTTGAACCCTGTACTTCAGATGTCTTCTAATAAAACAAGAACATTTTTGGAAACAGATGCCAAGAATTTATTGTTGTTTCAGGCAGACAGCCGAAGGCTCCTGCCAAATATTTAGGGGTACTTTGCTTAGTTCATTCAACTATTTCATAGACTTTGCATGAGTCACAGCTATAAAACCATAAATTTTCACAGGAAAAAAAAAGGAAGTCATTCCAGGAGAGTAGCTACCTTTCCTCCACTTGCAATACAAAGGTGGCTTTTTCAAATTTTAACCTTGAGAGTGTATAATTTCTGTGTGTCACTTGGGTAGAATAAGGATTCCTGCCTGAAACTACACATGTAACTGAGTGCCCTGTCTGGGCAATCAGGAAAAGCATTGCTCAGAAAACAGGGAAGGGTTTCCAAAGATGCTTACAGGTTTCTTACCATGTCAATGTCTCACAAAACAAATGTTTTTGTTTTGTTTTAGTACTTCACTGATTGAAATCATTATTTCTCTTATCTATTCCAGGAGCTTTCATGATCCCTTTCCTGATTTTGCTAGTCCTGGAGGGCATCCCCCTGCTTCATCTTGAGTTTGCCATTGGTCAAAGGCTGAGGAAAGGCAGTGTGGGAGTATGGAGTTCTATCCACCCTACCCTGAAAGGGGTTGGTAAGTCAAAAAGCTGCCTGAGAAAGCACAAGTCTCTGAACTGATGATCTGAAAAACAAATCTACTGGGTTTAATTCTCATGTGCCACAAGAGATTTCAGGATCTATTCGTTTTCCTCTTCCTAACTCTCCATTGATAGGTCAAACTAATAATGATGAAGCACAATGACAATTTTGTATTCACATTCCCAAGTACCCTGGGTCCTGTTAAAACCTTTCTCTATTCTGAGATCAATTTCAGCCTCAGAGATATTCCCTGTATTATCCATACTGGCTGTTTTTACCATTAGGATAAATCTTTAGGAGCGCCAAAAATTGTTCTGTAACTGTTCTGTGGATAAATATTAGTTGAATCTTTATCTGATACACCTCAGCTCCACCTAATTTTTTTTTTTTTTTTTTGCACCTGAGAGTTGTCATTCCATAAGCCATAGAAACAGTAGTTTGCAGAAAATACTTCTTCACCACTGTACCAAACTTCTGAGTATTCAAACAGTCCATTTGAAAATGTTGTAAAAGCAGCATTATGCACACAACATAAAAATCTCCACAGCTGCCTCCTTACACAGGAAACACAGGAGGTGCCTCTGAACATCAGGAAACACGGTGAGAGTGTCCAGGGAGGCTCTGGGGTCTCCAGCCTCAGAGATACTCAAACCCTTCCTGGACATGGTCCTGGGCAAGCAACTTTGTGTGGCCAGGCTGGAGCAGGGGGTTGGACCAGGTGACCTCCAGAGATCCCTTCCAACCTCAACTACACACTTGAAAGGGAAGAAACGGGACTGCTTTGGCATCCACTGCATTTGTAAATCAGTTACGAAAGATAATTGTTCATTGCATCTGGAATTTTTCAAGATTCTTTAGAACGTAGGAGCTCTCAGGAGCTAATGATTAGCATTTACTGTCTGCCAGAGAAGTCATCAGGGGTTGATTACTTGGGAACAGGCAGAGGAAGAGAGATACCAGCATGAATTCTGTACCTGGTCACAGACTGTGCCTCCTGGCAGCTGTCCATCCTGTGCAACACAAGCTCTGCTGACTTTGCAGGGACATTGTGGAAGAAGGAGATATTTCAGTCTCATTTAACCAAAATCCCAAGTCAGTTGAGCTTTACATGCGTCCAGCATCCCAAACTTCCTGGATATCAGCTGGCAAGGCTGTGAACAGGATTGTGTGGTGTCTGTAGGGAATTAGTCCTCTCATAAAGTTGGCTCCTAAGTGGGCATCACCTTCAGTCTCAAAGAGCTTTTAGGATGTAACTCTACATAGGACTCACCTGTCCAACCTTTAGGCAAAAAATTCACAGTGACAAATCTACATCCAAAATGTGGCAGATTTGTTCCATCCAAAATGAGGAGGGAAAGGTTGAGTTTGCTACCATGTACTTTGTTATATCTTGAAGACAAAAGTGTTGCAATTTACACAGTGTTCTGATTTTTTTTTTTTTTCAGGCATAGCATCAATGTTTGTGTCTTTCCTGGTGGGCTTATATTATAATACTATTATTGCCTGGGTGATGTGGTATTTCTTCAACTCCTTCCAAGAACCCCTGCCATGGAATAACTGTCCTCTCAATGACAACAGAACAGGTATATTTTATAAAATATTCTATTTTGTTGCACAGCACACATTTATGTTTCTAACAGTTACTATAAGTGAGCCTTTCTGTGAAATAGCAGTAAGGCATGGCAGTCCTGTCAGGCACATTGCACTATTAGATACTTAAATTCACATTAAATAAAATGTGGCCAGCACTTAGTCTTTGAGGCAAATTTTGGTTTCTTTTATAAAATTTCGTGGTAGATTTTGACAGATGTGTTCATATACAGAATATCCACTAAGTGCAGATCTAGTATAAACATTAACATTTTCCAGATTTAAGCAATGCCTTTCATCCATCTCTTCAACAGCCCTCCATTAGCACACTGAAAAGGAAAAAAAAAAAAAAGCATAATCCATTTGAAACACCTGCACCTCTCAGTGGTGGGAAGCCTAGAGCTCCTTGGAGACCGCTTGGTGACAGCAGCTTTGTTCTCCACAGCCAGCCCTGCATGACACTGTGTGAAGCAGGTTTTGCTGCTGGTCTGTGCACAGCTGCTCAGAGTGCTCTGCCCCTCTCCTCCCAGAACAAGCATGGGAAGCCTCATACAAGGGCAGGCCAGGGCTGAATATTGCACAGTGCAGGGAGCTGGGGATTCAACTTGAGCTGACAAGACCTTGAACACTGCCCCACAGAACAGAAGAAAAAATATTGCTGAAGGAGGTGTAGGAGGGGAAGAGCCAATGTATTAACATACCTGTTGAATGTCCTTCAAATCTCTCCTTTTGTCATGAAACTAGCCTCCAAAAATCTGAAAATTTACCAACAACAAATCCACTGGCATTAAGTGGAAAAATTTAAAACACTGATGTTAATTATTTAGCTTCCTTTTTTTCCAGGTAAATAAAAGACATACAGAATGACAACCATTTTGTGGTTACAGATTATGTAGAAGAGTGTGCCAAGAGCTCTCCTGTAGATTACTTCTGGTACAGAGAAACACTGAACATCTCCACCTCCATTGAGGATTCTGGCAGTATCCAGTGGTGGCTACTGCTGTGTTTAACATGTGCATGGGGTGTGCTGTACGTGTGCACAATCAGAGGCATTGAAACAACAGGAAAGGTACTGTGTCTTGGGGGAACTTCTAATGAGACTATATTAATCATGCTGTTGTGATCCCTTATTTATACAGAATTAATAATGCTGTAGAAGCTGTCTGGTTTTTGAGTGAAAGCATGTCCACAATGTTGTGTAATCACTGGGACTGCTTTTTGAAGAATGAAGGTGAATGAAATGGAATCTGACGTGATTTAATTTATGTGGAGATTTTTGTGACCAACATTTTGTGAGTCTTCCTGCTTCTTCTTTGTCCTTACAGGTCCTAGTAACATATTTTTAGGTATTATCACTTTAACACTAATATTAATCTTTAATGCAAGATTAAGGGACTCTCTTTTTATTATGGCTGTTCTCCTCAAAACATACCTATACAGATTAATTTGGGTTTATGAAAATATTATCTCTACAAAAGAGTGACCAACTTTCTTTTTCCCAGCAAAGTCCTGAGAGTCCATCCTTGCATTAGTCTGGTCTCAGGGTGTACATTATTTTTGATGCTGCTTTTGAATGATCTGAGTTGAATTTCAACAATGACAATTTCTCTTAAATAGGCTACTATTGCTAAAAAAGTATTTATTATCCAAATGTACCACAAATACTATTTCATTGAACATTTATTACTGTAGTATGCTAATTGTGACTCAAAACTTGCCATTATTGTTAATGAGCAAACCTTGATTATTTCCCTATTTTCTTCAGTTTTTAAAAAAATCCAAGTGTTTTGTTTCATTTGAGTGGTTTATTTACATTTTTGTTTTGGTGCAGGCTGTGTATGTGACATCAACCCTCCCGTACTTGGTGCTTACCATTTTCCTGATCCGCGGCTTGACGCTGAAGGGATCTACCAATGGAATTGTGTATCTCTTCACCCCTAATGTAAGCCACTGCTTGGGTCATTGCTCAGTGAAACATGGTGTAGTCCTCTGTAATTAACAACTGATTGAAAATCAGTCCTCCCCAATGGTGCTTTTCTAACTATCCCTCAGGCACCTTAAAAAATCTTGATTTTGTGAGGTGAATCCTCTGCATTGGATATAGCAAGTGTACATATACACAAATATTTTCTCTCCATCCTCCATCAAAAGCTGTTCTAATGAGTTGAATGATCATCACAGAGCAGTGGGGTTGTCATTTATTTGGCTTGGTTTATTTTCCTGTATTCTACCTAAGAACCAGCTTAAATTTAAGGCATAAATCATGTATTTGGAAGTAGAACCCACCTAATTGCCATATAAACAAAAAACCCTAAGAGAATGGTTTAGTTATACAACAGCATTTAAACAAAATTAAAAGAGGGATCATTTTCCATAAGCAGATCTCTGAATGATCATTATGAATGCTAAGTAATGAACACCTTTTCTGAAAACAGGCATGGTAGCTGTCAGCTATGCAAAGCATTTTTTAAATCAGTTTTCAAAATACTTACATAAAAACTTCAGATAGGTTTTCTTTTATAAAAAATTGTTAGTTTGACAAAAATGTTGACCTATTTGTTGAATTTCTTCAAGAACAGTGAGTGTTGCATGGTTAATGTTCTTGCTTTAATTGTTGTTTTAAATGTCTCATATTCAGTTCAAATAGCGATGTTGGATGTGCTTAAAGCTGTGTCTCTGATGCCTCAGGTTAGTGAGCTGGCGAACCCCGTGACGTGGCTGGATGCAGGAGCTCAGGTGTTTTACTCCTTCTCCCTGGCTTTTGGAGGCCTCATTTCATTCTCCAGTTACAACTCTGTTCAGTAAGTAGCCAGGCAAAATCCAGATTTTACATTAATATTTCATTGTTTCAAATAAAACATCTCTATTTTGCCCTGCTGTTGTGCTATGTGGGACTGGGACAGCCTCCCCTCAGACACGTAAGGTGCCTCCCCTCTGACTGCTCCTAGCTCTGCCAAACCAAGATTTCAGGTCCCTAGGCTGATTTCCTAGAGAAAGATGTGGTGATGCAGGATAAGAAGAAGGATACTGGCTGCCCAGCAGCAGCTGATGAGCAGGAGTTTCCTCTGTGGAAACTCAGTGTAAACTCAGTCAAACTCATGCTCAGTGCATGGTGATGCCTTTGGTCTCAGAGCAGGCGGCAAAGCACATACTTCAAATAAATTCACAGAACAAGGTCCAAAATTTTAGCTTTGCAATGAAGAGATATATCTAATCTTGAATTTTAAATTCAATTTCTTTATAGTATGCTTTGGGGCCAGGAAGTGAAAAATCCCATCACCCAGAGACTGACCCAGTCTGCAAATTATGATGCAGTGCTATATTCTACACTCTCCCTCATAAAATATTGCAGCAACCACCAATGCCTCTTGGTGCCTGCCATTCCTTCAGAACTCCTGAAAGGAAAACTGTCTGGCATTAGCTAAATGTAATATTTTTGATAAACTGAATTAAGTTTTGGATATGTGGTTTGGTCATGCATTCAGAAATTTGTGTTTCAGCTTTGGCTTGGATTCAATTACACCACAGCAGCATTTCAGTCACTGAGGAAGTTCCTTGCCACCACTTTTGATTTCAGGTGTTTTTGAAAAGATCTGGAATTTTTGATGCCTGCAAGTCTCAGTGTGAGGTGTCAAGCCCTGCTTAAGATCCAAGCCAATTCCCACGGCCATGGGGTCAGAACTGGGAGCATGAACCTTTCCAGGAGACACAAAGAAAAGGAGCAGTGTCCTCTGGGTTTTCCAACACATGGGAAAGTTGCATTCAGGCCATGTTCATTCAGTGCTCAATGATTCATGACTTAAGGAGGGAACTGAACAAAGTCACCAAACTCCCAAGGAATATAAGTAAAAAAATCCCCATGCAAATTCCACAGTGTTACACTGAGATGTTGGGCCACCTGCAATCCAGCATCAGCTGGACCAGGTGTCAGTGAGTCTGCCCCTGGATGGTTTGGGAGTACAAAAACATCAGAAAATACAATAAGGTTTCGATGCTGTCAAGGATTCACTAATTCGTAATGAGAAGGGGCTTGATCATCTGACTTTCTCTAAAAGGAAGAAATGTTTTTCAAGCCTGTCATTGAGAATTGCATGTTACGTTGCAAAAACTGACACAAGACTACAGCAAGGAATTTCCATTCAATGCCCAACATCCAGCAGATGCCTATTTGCAATGCTATAAATGGGGAAAGAACACAATGTGATAGGTCTTGGTTGGACAAGCTTGTCTCTCCTCTTGAACATGTCCAGAAAATTAAATATGACATCAAGTTTTTCTCAATACCCCTCTCTTGCCCAGGAGAAATGAATTATCTACAGTTTTACAGCCTTCTCTTACAATGATTAACTAACTTAATATTGATATTTTATCTTGTCCCTTGGATGAAAGTCTGTTTCTGGCTCTGCAAATTCTTTGCATTAGCACAGGCACATTGGCAGAAGTGCCTGCAACAGAGGCATTTCTACAAAGAGTTTTTCTGTCCCATCTTTTTTTCAGCATAACATTACTTTGTTCTTCCAAAAATTGGGAATATTTGGAACTGTCTTTTGTTCAACAGTCAAACAAAACTGTTCCCAAGTGCTCTTGGCTACTGCAACTTCACCGTAACTAAGTGCTATGAAAAGTGAACTTGTGCTCACTTTTCGTGTCTGAGTATTTGAATTCAAGCCCAAACCTTTCCACCTTGCAACAAAATACACCAGCAGTGAAGCCCATGGCAACATATTTCTGCACACATCCATGACAAGCCTGAAAGGGAGGGGGCTTTTTTGCCCCTCATCCTTTACTTCCCATGAGAAAACATGAAAACAGCTCAGGCAAGTATTCCTTATGAATACGATTATTTGAAAAGGAAAAAAAAACACCCAAAGAAACTAACCCCATAGCTATTAAATTGCTTAAGGCACCAAGTTTTAATTTACTAAATCTAACAGCACTACTTGTGTACTTTTAGAGGGTTCACTGATGTACCTATGCATCCTAGACTATTTTTTTCTTAGGGTTGGTAGCCAGTTTTACTATTTATTTTAGGAATGTGATTGACATCCATTGTTTCTTCTCTTTGAATTGCAGCAACAACTGTGAGAAAGATGCTTTGATCGTTTCAGTGATCAATGGTTTCACATCCATCTATGCCGCCACTGTCATATACTCCATCATTGGATTCAGAGCCACAGCAAGATATGATGACTGCTTTGACAAGTGAGTTATTGGGGAAAAAACCCCACAGAATATGCAAGTGTTTGTTTGGCTGAGGCAGCTCTGTTAGCTGTTATAAATCCATCCTGACAATGGATTTATAATTTCTGAATAATTGCAGCTCTTGACTCAGATGGCATCAGAACCACTCATTACTTATAAAAAGATGGAATCTTGTAGAGGAAATCCCATAGAAAGTGATAATTGTTTAAGTCACCTTATTTTCTACATAAATGTTGCATAAGCAACTATATTTTACCTTATTCTCCATGCTGACATATGGCGTAAATGTAGTATTCCCTGGTTCCTGTGTTAGCTCCATGTTTAGGTTTCCTCCTGGAGAGCTCAAAAGCTTAGGTCTCATCAGAGGTGCCTCATTTTACCCGGGCAGTCAGACTCTGTGGTTTCCAGTCTGGTTCCTCCACATTCAACCATGAAACTGCATGATTCACAGCTGCAGACAGCTCAGACATTGCCATAAGCCACCCACTCTGGGGTCTGGTGTTTAGTCTGCAATGCTAACACAGGCACCTAAATTCTGCACGGGTTGCTAGAGTGTCCATCCATTTAGAGTCATCTATGCCATGAAAGACGGTGTTATATTCACCTTGGAAGAAAGAAAATTGCATGTGCACATCTGCTGGACTTTCCAACTTTAAATGATATATTGATATTGATTGATTATGTGATTGATTATGTAAATGAATCCTGATGATGCTTACAAATTAATAATTTCAAATTACTGACATTTCACTTTTTCAGAAATATTCTTACTCTGATGAATGCATTCGATTTGCCAGAAGGTAACGTAACCCAAGATAACTTTGAACAAATGCAGCAGCTGTGCAACATGACTGATCCAGCAACTTTTGCAAGCCTCAAGTTTGAAACCTGTGATCTGGAAACCTTCCTGAATGATGTAAGTTTAACAACCTAACAGATATTGATACCTTAAATATGGTAAGAATGCACAGCAACTATTTAATTGCCAAGTCTAGTGACTACCAGCGTAAATTTGAGTGATGTTAATGATCCTAAACCTTCTCCAGGGAGCTGAAGGAACTGGCCTAGCCTTTATTGTCTTCACTGAAGCCATCACCAAAATGCCCGTCTCACCTTTGTGGTCCATTCTCTTCTTCATCATGCTCTTCTGCTTGGGTTTGTCATCTATGTTTGGAAACATGGAAGGGGTGCTTGTACCTTTACAAGATCTCAAGATTTTACCCCCAAGAGTGCCTAAAGAACTTGTAACTGGTAAGTGCATTTTTAGAGAAGAGTGACCTCCCCACCCTCCCCAGGGAGGGTCTTAAGACTGCCAGATAATCTACTGAAGATTTTCTCATGTTCCCCAATGGGGCAGCTCATGTGAGGTTCCTTCTGAGCCTGCAGGCAGCTGTTCACCCTTAGGCTTGCCCTTCTGCTGCTCGTGATGACCACTGTCTCCTCCACTGGGAAGCTGGAGGACCTGGGTCCTTCACCCAGGCAGGACTTCTCTCAGAGCAACATTATCCCATCATCTATGAAGAAGAGCACCTGTTTGCTTTCCTCAGATTTCTCCCTTTTTGTTTGCCACATCTGCCACCTGTGTAATGTTAGGAGAGTTTTACAGAAACAGAATCCAGCCTCCCCAGAGTGCTATTAAAAAACAAAAGTGGTGGCCTTCAGGCTGCAAGAGTTACTTTTTAAGCCTTACAGCTACTGGGGAAATACTTTTCTTTCCCATTTTGCTTTCGCTTTCTTTGCCTAAATGTGCTGTTGTTTTTGGTTTTTTCCCACAGGTCTCATTTGTTTGGTGTGTTATTTCATAGCTTTCATTTTTGTGCTGAATTCTGGTAATTACTGGCTGAGTCTATTTGATGGTTATGCTGGCTCTATTCCCCTGCTGATAATTGCATTTTGTGAGATGTTTTCAGTCGTCTACATTTATGGAATAGACAGGTATGAAATACAGCTTAACCATTACTTGATATCAATGCATAAAGTGATTGTTGTTGTATAGCTACAATCTTGCTGCATCTCTGTGCACAGAATTTCTGTTATAGAAATCAATGAAATTATACAGCCATAATTGGGTTGCTTATATGCTTCAGGTTTTTTTAAAGAGTTCTCAGTGAAAAGAAATCATGTTTGTTAAGAATTTTTATGTGAAATTAATACATTATAATACTTTATAATACATTATAATATGTATTATATTATTAATACGTTAAAATAAATAATGCTCTTTAACAACTAGTTCAAATAAAGACATCCCTAAGATATTGAAAGAGAATATTAGGCATCAACAAGAGCCCTGGAGTGCATTAATATGAATACAAATAATTTCTTTTTAAAGTAGGCATCAGAATGTAGATATTTGCAACAGTTACATAAGAGCCACTATAGATAATTTACCCTTTAAATATGGTGACATTTATAATAACTCTTCTTCAGGATAATTGCATTAAGCATTTAGTTAGCAGAAGCAAAGTGCACGCACATTGGCACCGAGCTGAAAGTTTAAGGCAGAGTTATATCCCAGGAGTGTTTACAGGGAGTGCTAAATGGTGCTGTCCAACAAGGGATCTCCAGGCAGGCTGCAGATACTAGTTTACAGCAGCTTGCAAATCCAGGCTACTGAGATACGTTCTTAGCTGATAAATCCAGATCTTTATCAGCTGTAGCAGCGAGTAATTATCCTCTCAACTTTCTACAGATGTAATAAATCAAGTTTCAACATCTTCATGTTTGTAATAAATACAGAAGAAATGTGAAATAAAGTACAGGGAATTCAATCACCCACAAGTTTTACTTGAACTTGTGCCAGATTCAGCTGCTGCTCCTGGCAGTGGGGTGAATGCCCTTGTGACCCATTTTCCCATACTTTTATGCTACTTGAGGAAGCATGAATCAGGTTAGGTAAATTAGATGGTGTACCCTTGAGAAAGAAGGCTTCTTTTAATTTGTTAAGGACAGAAAAGGCTATGTTGATCACTTATCCTTCCCTTTAAGGTCTCAGAACTCCTTACAAAAAAAAAAAATTAAAATAATTCCCAGGACACAAGCATGGGTTGAGTCCATAAAGTGGGGGCAAGGGGTGTGTGTGTGCTTGTGTTTGATTCACATAAAAGCCTCATACCAAATTTTAATGTTCCTGGCCAGTACACACCACTGTAGCCCTCTTTGAGAAGAAAGCTTTTCAGGGCTGCCCAAAAGTGGTGTTATCTGCTCCTGATGAGTTTCTGTGACCTTTCTCTGAGAAAGGGTCATTGGTAGAAAGACTTCTCTGTTGCTTGAAGGAGAGCATGTGTGTTATCCATGACACACATGAACTACACCTGAACATAGGCTGCAGTCAGGACATGGGGCTCCTTATCCTTTTAAGACACCTAGATCTCAGAAGTTAGGGATGAAAAGATAAAATAAATGTACACAGTAAATGAGATTCTAGTGGATTCAGTGTGTTGCTCATAGTTGAAGGACCAACTGAGCAGTCCCCTCAGGGTTCTTCCCATAGGATATGCAGGAAATCCAGACAAAAGGACTAAAGCAGAAATCTCAAATTTCCAAACTATTTTTTAAGAAATGTGTGCACAAGGTGCTGCATTATATGTCAAAGCCATAAATTGGTTCAGGAATGATGCAGACATTACCACTCTCAATGCTTGTTTCTTCTTGTGGAAATATTTTTTCCCCACTGACCGCTGCAAGGTCCATGAATAATCCAAATAACGTAATGTAGGTGTTTTTAATAATGTGTAAAGTTAAAAAATGTTTCATTATTCAGCCTGAGAAAACTGATAGATATCCAAATTAGGCAAACATTATATTGTAATCTAATTGTTAAATTACTTCTATTTGCTTTTGTTCTTTTTAAATGTTGTATCACTCCCTTTAATTTATGCAGTACTGAGATACTTATCGAAAAATTGTGAAGCAATACTGCAATATGTTCTGGGGAAAACCCATCTGCACTGACTCTTTTTTGTTGAAGTTATTTCACATATGTCTCACAGACATCTTCAGGATTGTACATCTCCAAAAATAATTTTCCAGACTTGCAATGATATTTGCCTTAATTTGAACCAGTAAGGTCTAACTCCTGATCTTGTCAATTCTGGTCTCAAATTGACATTAGCAAATTCCTGGGAACCACAGTAAGGGGTAGTTTGGATTTTCCTGTTTATGAGCAGGCATTCTTTAATCCTGGCCAGCTTTTAAGTCTGAACCTCTTGCTTTTTGTTTCTAGGTTTAACAAGGATATTGAGTTCATGATTGGACACAAGCCCAACATTTTCTGGCAGGTTACCTGGAGACTCGTCAGTCCCCTCATTATGTTAGTTATCTTTATCTTTTATTTTGTGGTGAAAGTCAACCAAGAACTGCTCTACAGTGTTTGGGACCCTAACTATGTAAGTGTGTAAACCAAAATATTTATTTATAATTATTTTAAGTATTCTTCTTTAATGTAAGAGTCATTGTCAGTTATATTCATCTTCCATCTGAAAGAGTTTTCTAGCAAACTTGCCACAAAACATGGAAATGGGACTGCTTTCTTTTCTCCTCTTTTGCAACCTCACTTCCCTCTTATTGATGTTTCATCTCTTCCTCACCCTTTGATTTCAGCCTTCCCACAATAAGGCTGATTGGCCACAAGGCCCTGGTGGCCTGTCAGGCCCCCCATGCCCACTTTCTTTTGTGCCAAGGAAGTGTTCCAGTCTGCCAGTCTCCCTTCTGGCTCTTACTGATTTCATGCCATTTCCTTTACATCATTTTAAAGTAAAAATAAGCCCCAAAGAGCTGAGGCTGGAAACCCTTGAGCTGAAAGCTGCTGTGGAATTGGCAAACTGTTGTGCCATTATGGCCAGCCGGCGTTCTGATCACATTTTTGATCTGTTGAATTATTGAATGTGTGCATGGTCCCAGATATTTGCTCCTCATGACTTTCTACAACTTGGTTGTTTGCTCTTTCAGGAGGAGTTCCCCAAAACAGAGAAGACTGAATATCCCCCCTGGGTGTACGCTGTCATTGTAATCCTCGCCGGGGTGCCCAGTTTGACCATCCCTACCTTTGCCATCTACAAAGCCATCAGGAACCGCTGCCAGAAAAAAAATGATCATGCTGGCCTTATTGCTACATCTGAGACCTCCATTAATGGGAACTTAAAATATTCATCATAAAACCATTTTTTTTCAAATGTGGAAGGATGCCCTGTCAGTGAGGAAAGTAAAAAAAAATATATTTTTTAAGAATGCAGTTAGTTTTATTTTCATGAAAGGATAACCATGTGCTGTTTTCAGGTAAACATTTGTGTAACAATGCAATGCACTGTGAAGAGTTGATGGCCTGACTTCTGGAAGCAAAAAAAGTGACATTTGCAAGTGATTGGGGCACCAGGCCAAATAATTTGTCCTCTTTCAGGTTCTGAAGCCAGTTTGTTTGAAACTGGCTTCTATCCCCTGTGCTTGGGGATGAACTGTGCATGAAGTGACTCTTCCATGTGTAATCATTCTGGTTGGGTGGCCAATATGAAGGGTAACTTAATGCTGTCCTCTCTTGCACATTAAATTGTTTTTACTTTACATGCCACTGTGTTGCACAAAGCCACTAATATTATTTGTGTCATAGAGAAGTTTAAAATATTTAATAAAAACGTTTCTAAGTATAAGAATGACAGCTTGATTCGTTTAGAATTCTATATATATTTTATAAATTGCCTATAACTTCCAAGTTCCTAGCAGATAGTGCTGCTTTTGCTGATGACAGCAGAGGAAATCTTGCAATGGGGCAGCAGCTCAGGAAAGAGCAAAATCTGCCTTCTGTGGCACCCATGAGCAGGGGGGCACCACTTGCCAGAGGTACCCATGCTGACGGGAGGCCAAGGCACACCAAGGTGCAAATCTTGCTCTCCTCTGCTGTCATCAAGGTAGGTGGCTCTGGTTCATGTACACACACCTTACAACTATTTGAATGTTTTAACTTCCATGTGACCCAGTGGAGCTCAGTGAGGAGTCCCATTCCTCATGTGGCCACCACAGAGGGAAAGGGGCACTGTTAGAGCACTCAGGCAGAATGCCTGGAGCAGACAGCATCCACGTCCCCTCTGGAAGGGTGATTCTCTTCATCCAGCCGTCTCTGTATATGGACAGTAAAACACTTGTATAACCTTGGAGCAATTCCTACACCCACCTTTTGAAACAAGAATGGACCCAATTTCAATCCTCATACTGATTGTAATCGAAACACTCTCTTAAAATGAATAGGTGCACTTAGGGTACATTTACTCCAGAATGTATCTTTAGAGTAGTCTGTCTCCTCTAAATTGAGAGTAAAGTGCCAGACATTGCATGTGTACTTCATGGAATCACGGAATCAATGGTTTGGGTTGGAAAAGAACTTGAAGATCATCCAGTTCCAACCTCCCTGCCACAGGCAGGGACACCTCCCACTTGACCAGGTTTCTCCAAGTGCCATCCAACCTGGACATGAAGACTTGCAGGGACGAGGCATCCACAGCTTCTCTGGGCAACCCATTCCAGGGAATCTGAATGACTAAATTAATTTACATTCCATTTTCAATTTTTTGAATTACATTAATATAAATAACTATTTAAACTATTTGAAGATGTTACTCTTTAATAGGAAGTACATTTTTTGTCAGATTTTTCTGCTGGTAAAAAGCTCAGCCACCAGGAACGAGCAACACCCCATGTGAAGTGGCTGGCTGCGGTGCCAGGTGTGGAATTCAGGGTGTTGCTGGAAGGGCCCAAGCCCAACCCAAGGCATCTCCTGATCAGAAGAGCAGCAGGGGAAGGAGTGATGGTGGTGTGTGTTCCCTGGGATCACTGACACTGTGCAAGGGCTGCCAAACCACCCTGTGTGTCCAGCTTGTGTGTGCTCTCTGAGTGAGACAACCCTGACAAGACACTGGGAAGTTGAGTTGCTCCATCTGTGAGTCTGGATATTTGCAGAGGTGTAAGCAGATGAGCTGTGACAGCCCAGGGAGAATCAGGCAGCCATGATCTCAAACTGGCTTCTGGTTGGATGATCTGCAACCTGATGCCATTTGTGTGCATAGCTGCAGAGCAGGGCTTGTATTTTGGGGAAAACAATTCACCCTCACTTAGAAACTACCCATTTGGAGAGGGGAATCCAGGCATAAACTGTTGATTTACTGAGGCAAGCAAGCTGACTGGCTGCTCTGTTTAGTGTGGAGTGACCTGATTTGGCATGCACACCAGCAAAACCCTGGTATGACTGAAAGAAAAATACTCTCACGTACTTTCAATTGAAGGAAAGCATTCAGTTCTTGCATTCATCAGTAACTCTTTAATGAATAATAAAAATAGTCACTGGGGATTCATTGACAGGTGGGAAGTGATTAACTTCTAGCAACTATTGTGAAAATGGACTAAATTCTAATGTCTGAACATACAAGGCCTAATTTTTCTTGGCTTTTTATTCTAATTGACTTTTTTGTATTTGGAGAAGATGCCTTCATTTATTTACTTCTATTAATAAACTAAGAAAGGAAATTCCAACATTTTATTCACCGATTTTTACAGGTATTTTGCAATTTTAATTAGTCTGCTGCAAAAGTTTCTTTTTAATTATATTCATTGTCACACTTCTCTGACAGAGTCTGAGAACATAAGGAGAACAGAAAATAAAAACCTGTTTGATCCTGAGTTACCCATTAACAACATATTCCCAAGCTGTCTAACTACAGAAGGAGCTGCAAAAAAGGCAAGAGTGGCAACTCTCTATAGAATAATAATTCCTGGTTTTGTCTTTAAACTACAGCCTTGGCAATGACACAGCCCTTTGCATCAGATAAAAAGAAAGCTCCACCTCTCTTCCAAGATCCTTCTGTCACCCTGCATAAAACCTGTTGGAGAGACAGATTTTGAAGCATCTTCCCATTTTTAGGGAAAGGGGCTAAGGAGCCACGGACAATTCATTAAAATGTCACAAGATTTATCAGCAACACCTGCAACCCCCAAAGAAGATGGCAGACCCAAGTGGGACAATAAGTTCCAGTATCTCTTAAGCTGTATCGGATTTGCCGTTGGCCTGGGGAACGTGTGGCGGTTTCCATACTTGTGTCAGATACATGGAGGCGGTAAGATTGGAACGGGGCTTGGCCAAAATACTGAACTGCAATTCTCATGCAACTATACTGACTTTTGATGGGCAAGGAAATTAGATAATTTATATCAGTTATACCCCTTTTTAAAACATGCTGATTGTCATTAATGTTTTGCACCAGTTAATTAGCTCTTTCCATAGAAATATATTTAATTATAAAATGATATGTTCAGTTAAGAGGACCAGACTGATGCTGACCTGACTGATGATAGAACAAATCTATGTTGAAGTTTTTATACTGCTACTACAGTCCCAATGGAAGCAGGAAACTGAACCTGCAGCTGGCTACCTCAAGGAGAAATGAGAAGCCCTGGGGAGGCCTGAGGGAACTGGCCCCTAGACAAATGGCCACTGAACCTCCCTTTGGGATGGTGAGTGAGTCATTCCCCACCCATGCTCTTTGGAAGTACCTCATCAGGTGGAATTGCCTCTGAACAAAACTAATTTGTGCTTTTGGTTGTCTGTGAGGCTGTTTAAAAGGCTCAGCTGGTGGAGCAGCAACAGGAGCCTGACAGGTGTCATGGACAGCTGCCTAAGCCTGTGCCTGGGCATCAGTTACACAAAGAATTGCTTTGGAAGCAGACAATTTGGTAAATATAAATGGATCTGAAAAAAGTACTTGGTAACTCACTGTTCACAGAAGCTTTTGAAATCTGCCACAGTAAGTTGTCTAAAGAAGAGGGAGCAATTTTTTTCAGTCCAGTATTATTGATCTTTCAATTAATTGGAGAAACCGAAAATTCACACCTGGAGAAACTGTCAAGTGACAGAAAATTTTATCACATCCAAGTGTGTTTTACTGAGGTGTCTGTATTACTTGATGAACTACATATATTTCAATCAAGCAAAGAACAAGAATGGATGTAGCCTGCAAAGGAATGTGTTTCAGAGAGAAGCAGCCACTTAGATAGGGACTATGGTGAGTAGCTCAATGAATGATCTGTAGCAGGTTGCATTAAGCGAAAGAACCTTGTCAGATGTAAGCAGAACACTAGGAAGTAGACAGAGATATTGCTGCCTATAGTAAGACAACTTCTGAGTCCTTGACTTTTTCTGAAAATCCACTTTTTAAAGTCAACATTAAAAATTAGACAAAATTTTTAAATACAGAACAGAGAAAAGTCCCAGCATTTATTCAAAGGTTAGAAAAATTCTGGAACACAAAACAACTCAAGAATTCAATCTATTTAGGCCATGAAATTGAAAATTAAAGATTATGTTTATCATAGCCTATATATGAAAAAAATGGAAATTATTTTGGTGGCAAGGAGCATTTTAAGGCCGAATATGCAACAACTGAGAGTTACAGTTACACAAGCACAAATAAGAAAAGACAAGAAGCAGTAGGTTAGATTCCTCCCATGGCACTTGATGGTTTCTATTATTTATTTAAAAAATGTGACACCCAATGAAACTCCCACAGAAAAGCACCATCACTGGGTGGTTAGAAAGTCAGGACTGCACACTCTTTCTCTGCATTTGTCCATGGCAATTACTGGGGAAAAAAAAAGTCAATTTAGTTAATGATACTGGCATTTATGAGACATGATGAACATCTTTAGAGAGACATCCCCATAGCAGATATGGCATAAGACCTGCAAGGAAAATATTCTTATGGAGCAGGAGCTGTAGGTCAAATCCCCTACAGCATCTCAGGTGATCTTTCTATCTTGGAAAGCAAGGGGGAAAACATTCAGGATTAACAAATAACATAATAAAGCAAATATAATGTGATGTTTTTGTAATGCAGCAAATGATTAACACAAAGTGCTCAGTGGAAAGTTTGAAAATCCCAGGCAGGGCCATAGGAAGATGCAGCTCCTCCACACATTTCATTGCACAGAGCGGCTTCTGGAGCCACCAGCTGCAAGAGGCTGCACAACACTTGTGCTAAGTTTGGATTAAGATGAAATATTGTTCTAGTGGCCATAAAAAGGCTCTCACACTTTCCTATGAAGCGCCAATTATTGCTTCTCCATGGCTCCAGCTGTGGCCAGTGGTGTTTCAGATCCCAGCCTCACTTCAGAAGGAAGCAGCGCTCATCTGTTCCCGAGCTTTGATCTCTCCCTTCCACCCTCCCTTCTGGGGTCCTCTGCACCCCTATCCTCACTGCCCCAAGAGAAGCATGAGTCTGACTGCAAAGAGGTGACCTGTCTTATGGACTCAGCAGTGCTCAGAAAGCCTGCTTGCCTGTGCATCCAGCTCCAGAACTCCACTATTTCCCAAAGGAACTTCTAGGGACAAAACAGACAGGGGGTACAGCAGGTTTAAAGAGGGTAAAACCATGGAAATGCTGCAGGGGCGAGGGCTGAGTTGCTCCTTTGCTCCCTGAGCAGTAATGCTGCCAGTGAGAAACCAGCTTAAAACAGCCACCAGACTCAGGAATGGCAAACCATTCCTGCTTTGCATCACCACCAACAGTGGCACAAGACAGTGGTGAATTAAGGTCAATGTATGGATGGGCAGCCAGTGTTTGGTCATTATTGGCCCCTTCAGTAAAGGTCTCAAAGTGCTCAATAGCAGGATGGACTCTCTAACAGAGTGCTGTGAGGTTTGTGAATAATTTATCCTAGAAAGCTGGCATTGGAAAAGTTGAGTGAGTTATGAAGATCACTGGGAAGACAGAGCTCTTGCATTTATATCTGTGTGTAAAGTGGCTGCATTTTTCTTCTGTTAATTTAAAGCAGGGACGTGGTTTGGGTTTGCATTTTCGAAAGCAAACAACTCAGGTGCAAAAGCCCAACAGATTTTCAGGGATACTGGAGCATAAATCCTGCGTGTATGCATGTGAAGATGTGCACATGGGAGAGACCAGCAGCACAGTGTTTAACTGGGAGCCCTGAGAGGTGCCATGGCTTTCTGCATGCAGCCATAACCATAAGCATGGAGAAACCAGGTATGGATATGGCACAGACATGCTTGAAGGCTGGATGGCTTCTGGGGTAGTTTTACAGCTGGTTCAGGTGATATCCTCATTTCTGCATCTTTTCAAAAACAAGAGATGAAAACAAGTGCTTGTGTATTTGTCTCATGTCAGCTGTTCCCATCAGACCTCTGGCCCTGATTCATTGCACATTAGTGTTACTCAGTAACTCAGATCTAATATAATATCAGTTCTGCTGACATTTATCACCTGCTGCCGTTACTGATTATTTGGGTTTATTGCCTGAGTTAAGTTAGCTATTTACTTTTCATGACTAATGGGTATGAAGGTTGTTTGCCACAGTTGGTAGAGACAAGCGCAAACGTTCCCAGGCAACTGGGATTGAAAAGAATTCTCTCAATAGCCCAGTACAGAGTTTGTCACTTAAAACTGAGACACTAACAAGTCATGCATCTATATGTGTACACAGAGTCATCTGAGTATACTTAGAGAAACAAACTCAGTTCTAGCTAGAACTGACTGCAGTGGTTTACTTTGGATTATAGCTAGTGGATATATATATATATATATATATATATGTCATATATATACATGCTTGCTTAACCCATGATGATTAAAAATGTGTATAGTGCCTGAGCCTATAAAATTACTGAAAAATATCTGTAATATAAAATACAGTTTCTTGCTAGGAGAATAAATACACATAAACACTACTATAGGAGGTAGCAGCAACCACCATCTAAACCCCATGCTGCTACACACTACAGTCATGCTACAAATGGAGAACTGTTTACTTCTGGGACAACCATTTACAGACTTTCATAACTCGTGACCTACTTGACCTTTTGCTCAAATTTGAACTAAAACGTGCTGTGAAATGCCTGGTTCACTATGTCCTCAAAAGGAAAACAAAGCCTAGGAGAAACAGATTGTATAACTGAAAGATGTAAAAAAAACAAAAAAAAAACCCCAACAAAAAACGGCCCCCCCCAAAAAAAACCCAACAACAACAACAAAAAAGAAAACCACAAAAAAAAACCCAAAAAAAACCCCAAAAAAAACCCCAAAAAAACAAAAACAAAAAACCAAACCAAAACCAAACACCCCCAAAACAAACATAGTATGTTGGGAAGAGCAGAACTCTTCACTATCTGACAGAAAAATTGGGTTACAGCTAGTAACAAACTTCATTTTCCGGTTTATTGCCATATCCTGCTTAAGCCCTTGGTGAAAAGCTGTGACATGTGGAGTCAATCCTTTCATAATTTGTTATATTTGATTGCCCTTTATATCTCAGGTTGGTGCCTGCTTGCATACTTCAAATTTCACAGGGGAGTTCGCCAAGTTTATTTTATGAGTTATCTGTGGGTGTTACCCATCTTCATTTGAAATGGCCATTGCCCCTTTGGTTTTCTGGACATGACTTAGGCTCCCTCACTGTAGCTCAAGGAGGTATAGTCATTTATGTGGGAAATTCAACCCTGCCAAGTTTCAGTCAGTAAGGTGTGCCTGCAAGGCAGCAGCAGTGCCATTATAAGTGTGCTGCACAAATATAATGTTTAGAGTAGCTCATACTTTTCATCTGGATTGAGGCATGTGAGAAGACACAAAAGAAGTCATGGAGTGCTATTTTCTAGAGAGAGAGCTGAGTGTGATTAAGTTGCTTTTTTTCATATCTGATGTGTGATGTAATTCCTTGTTGTGTTGACTATACCATACTGTTTAGCCACTGAACTGCCATGGAGAGAATGGGTCAGGTCTGAAAATTCCCATTGGATAGCTAATATGTTTTTCTCTGCATCTGAACAATTGGTTCCCACCTATTGCATAAAATTGCATAAATTATCCCAGGCATCTTGCCATTAAGTTCTTAGTCTTTTGGAAAAGTGTACCCATCCCTGTTCCTCCGATGTACCAACAGAACTGATGAAGTGGATCTCTGAATGCTTGCTGCATTTTATAACATTGAGATGTGCTTTCTGAATTTTTCAGACCCTACGGATGCATTTCCTCCAAAACTACTATTTTGTCACTTTCCAGGTCATTCAGTCTTTATTATAATTCTTTCTTCTACTCCCAAATCTCTATCTGAAGGAAAATTATTATTCATGTTCTGGGCTTTCAAATGTTGCTGTGTCTTTGAATCATCATTTCAAGTCACTTGCTTTTCTTCTGCTAGCTGATTCACAGACACTGGTAAGATGCAAGACTGAATCATGGATCAGTCCTTCCTGATTTTTGATCTGTCCTCCCTACAGTTTTTTCTCCACCATTTAGGAAGTCTTAGTATCCCAATATCAAGCGAACCTACTGGGTCTTTTTCTCTGCTTCTCACTGAGCCATATTGATTTCTGCAGGTCTTAGTACACGTAGATTAGGAGGTCGCCCAGCTGATACTTCAAACTGCTTTACATTTCCACTAGCCCAGTCTGTGGGTCTCTCTTTCCAAGTGACAAACCCAATTTGGTTGTTTCACTCTGCTTTGCTGGTTGCTGAGAGCCAACTTTAGCCTGTGCTCCTTCCGGAGCCTCCTGGTGTCTCTGTCCTGTGGAGCAGTGGCAGCTCTCCCCAGGCTGCCGAGAGGGTCATGCACTTCCCCCCAGACTGTCACGTGCAGGTGATACAACAAAGGTTGTGCCCCTCAAGTTTCATTTTGCTGGACATGGTTGGGCAGCTGCTGTCCTGACCTGACTTGCCCGTGCACTGCAATCGAGGGGTCAGGTTTTAAAATCCCTCTGTGCATCTCGAGTGCACCTGCTCCTTTCCTTCCTACTGCTGTGGCTGAGAACCATTCCAATGGTTCTTCAGCAGTCTTGGTACACACTGGTGCTCCTCCACACTTGGGACTCTCTTGTTAATGACACCAGCTTACCAGTAGTGCAGTTTTTGATAGCCTGATTTGAAAAAGCTTTTGTAGTATTCTGTGCCTTCCCATGTGCAGGGGATTATTCCACAGCTTTGTGATATCCTTGTGCAGGATTCCTTCCAAAATAACTTTTGACTCTTGCAAGTTTTGAAGAGTTTGGTTTGGTTTTTTTTCCCTTGACCTTCTTTTAGTACCATGTGTTTCTACTTGCAGGATTGATGCCTTATGAGTCTTTGTCTTTCTGACAGAAAGATGTTGTAGACTAAAATTTTCCTGAGTCACACCCCAGGGATGGAACTAAATCATGCTTTTGCAATACTTTTTATTTTTATGGGCATTTCTCCAGGCTTTTAAAGTATTTAAAAATGCTTCACCACTGTAATTTTCCTTTTTCACTTTTCAAGAGAAAAAAAACCCTAAACTCTTTTTTTTTTTTTTTTTTTTTTTTGTAGAATGTACAAATACAAGTTAATTTGTTGCTTGTGCTTTATGATTTTTTCTGCTATAGTTTCCTTTTCCCATGCCCCATGGAAGCCAAATCTACACAGAGTTCTGCAGTGCCTGGGCTTGACATCACATGAATTTTGCTGAGGCTTTGCTGTGCTTGTGTTCGAATGCTCTGGTGTGTGGTACCTGCTATGCCTTAGGTTCTCTGCTTCTTGGATTTTCTGCTTGATTTCACATGGCATTTTTTAAAAGAGGTACTAATTTTTTGCCTTCTGGCACATCCTCTTCTATCTATTAATGAGAGCCCTCAACTATACAGTGCTAGAGGATTCCTACTCACTATTCTGTATATCTGATAGCTTACTGTTAATGTTTCTTTATAGGTGGGGGATTTTATTGTGGAAAAGAGTAAGCTTCAAGTGCTTCAGCAGACTGTCTGCTCTTTTCCTCTGTTCTTTTTTACTAAAAATATTGTGATGCAAAGGAATGAATAACTAAAAACTTACTTTACACTACAAGCCATTTACCTGAATTAGGTTTGATAGATTAGATTAATAAACTATTTCTTGCTAACCCATTCCTTTGCCATATTTTCATATCTGCAGATAGCAGATTATTTTATATCATTCTCATGGAAAATTAGTATTTTTTTTTCCAAGTGTGACATTATGTTTTGCCATGCTGTAAATATGCCTGAAGATACACACAAGCCAGCACAAAGTAAACATGCTCTTATCAGCAGAATGTCTAAACATGCTCTGCTGCCAGTGGTTCAACTAGCAAACAGAGAAGGGGAGACAGATAACAGTTTGCACTAATTATTACCCAGTTATTTCCCAGGAGATATGATATGGGAGATAGGCTGGTCTCTTATGGAGTGCTCTGCTAGCAAGGGCTCAGCACGGATTGCAGCTGCTGCCCAGAGCTGGTGGAGAGCCAGGCAGATGGATGAAGAAGTACAGCACTCCATACTGCAGTGCTCTGGTCACTTGCCTCAATAGTTTGCTCTTCTCAGGAGACAGTCCAAGGCATGAGAAGGGCTGGGCTGGCACCCTCAGATGTGCTGTGGAAAGGTGGAAAGGGATACTGCAGCAGGTTTGAAACAGACCACTGGACTGAGCATGGCAACAGGTTACTGGGTTCTTCTTGAAGGGACCTCAAACTGAGGATTTAACATACTGGGAATTAACTGTGAGGTTTCCTTTTTAAATCTGCTTCTCAGTTAAAAACATTTCAAGAATAGAGATCCTAAGGTGAGACATTTATTTCCAAGTTTGGCAGGTTAAGAACAGTTCTTTGCTGAGAAGAGCATTGTGATTTTTGTTTCTATGCTTAACTTGATAAAAGGCTAAACCATCCAACAACACACCTTCTCTGG
Organism: Passer domesticus; assembly: GCF_036417665.1. Classification (NCBI taxonomy): domain Eukaryota; kingdom Metazoa; phylum Chordata; class Aves; order Passeriformes; family Passeridae; genus Passer; species Passer domesticus. The sequence continues at coordinate 97,156,858 of NC_087474.1, forward strand.
GTGTTGTATGTATTTATTACAGCATGTAACAAGAGGTAGCAAAGTTATTGCAATACAACACTAACTCAAGAGATTAGATTTTATCTGCCCAGCCTTTCTAAATAGCCAGTGATTGCAGAACCCAGGCGCCATTCCAGGTGGAGACCAGAAATCCTTGTGCATTCCCCCACCTCACTCTCAGGGCCAAAGACAGAGCATAGAGAAAGTTTCCTGAGCTGGAAGAGCAGAGGTAAGCAGATCAAGATAAGAGGTCTGGAGGTAAATCAGAAATGGCAGAACAAGGCACAGGTTTATTGACAAAGCCATGAAGAGCACAGAATCTGCTCCCTTTTGTAGGAGGATGGGGAGGCAGCTGAGGCAGGACTTCTGTCCTTGTCTCCCTGGAGAAAAGAGACTTTGTGGTTGCTGGTCATGGCAATAAACTTCAGTCTATTCCACCATTTCAATTTAATTGGCCATTTGGGCAGGTGGTACAAACATACTGATGAAACTTTGGGTCTCAAGTCAGCAAAAGAAGGACTGACACACCAAATGTGTGTCCCTTCTGGGGGAAGGTGGGGGAAGCGAGGCACTGCACACAGTTTAGCAGGAACCAGCCAAGCTGTTGGTAGGGCTGGTCCCTTCCCACAAGCAACCAACAGGACACGCTGCTTCTGGCAAAGGGAGATGTTGTGAAAAGATGTAAAGGACACAAACTGGGAAGAAATGAAGTTTCATGGCTCACATGTCTCAGAGAACAACTTCAACCTTGCTTTCAGTTTTTCATTAGCTAGAGGCTCTGTGGTCTGAGCAGAGCTTTATGCAATAAAATAACCTGATCTCTTGGGGTTATACAGCACATAATCCTGCTTTTCCAGAGCAGGACAGAAGAGCACAGGCCTGAGAGCCTTAAGAAATGAAATGAGGCAATGCACTGAAGGGAAAACAAATGGAATAGGGGACAAGCAAACCCTTGTGCTTTATGAGAAGGGGGACAAAAGAAGATGCTTAAAAGAAAGGGAAATGGATGAAATAGTGAGGCTACTTATAATGGGCTGTAGCAATGCCTGAGGGAAGTGTCCTGCAGCACTAAGCATCTCAGTCTCTCCCCCTCCATCTTCACTACCAAAATTACCAGCAACAGATGTCACTTGTAGGTGTGCCTAGCAATGATCCCTCTCTCAACACATCCTACAAGGACTTTGTTAGGCTCATAAAGCAGATTAATTATAAACCAGTAATTTCAGTGAGATGCAGAAAAATCATGTGGCTTAATCACACTTAAATGTCTTTTCAGGGGCTTTCCTGATACCATACTTCATCGCTCTTCTTTTTGAAGGAATCCCACTGCTACACCTCGAGCTGGCCCTTGGGCAGTGCCTGAGGAAAGGCAGCATTGGAGCCTGGAACACCATCTCTCCTTACCTTGGAGGCGTTGGTACGTCCCTTCAGCCCCAGCTCAAGGAACTGCAGACAGCTCCCACCCAGCACTCACTTCCTACAGACCTGTGCCTGATGTGTTTTAGGATATAAAAAGAAATGAGTGTTAGGATTAAAAAGAAATACTTTGTAATGAGGGTGGTGAGATATTTAGGGGTGGTTTCCCTAGAGACATTCAAGGCCATGTTGGATGGGGTTCTGAGCAAGCCGGTCTAGTTGAAATGTCCCTGTCCATGGCAGGGGGGTGGCACTAGATCTTTAACATCCCTTCCAACAAAAACCATTCTGTGATTCTGTAATTGTGCATTGCTCTCAGCAGGCGTTACTCAGGCACATTTTAGGATCATTTGAAGAGCCTAAATGCAAACCTAACAACCTTTGCTGTGAGGAGCATAATGAACATGGGCTCTGCTCCTCAACAGTGCCCCATACCAACCATACCCTGGTGCTCAACAAGAGCTGCCTGCCCACAGTGCTTCTTGCTCCTCTAGCACAGGCCCTCCAGGACCCAGTCTTCTCTGTCCACGAATAGCCAGACTTGAGGAACGACAGAAAGACAGGAAATCAAGGATCCTGGTACCTCCTAATGAGTCCAAAGCACATGGGAAGGCTCCCCTCCATCAGAGGGTGGGGCTACTGAAGGGATTTTGTCAACACAGCTGGGCATGAGGGACAATCCACATGGCATTGTGCATCAGACTGATGTGCAGTCCTCTACTGCCAGCTCTTTACTTAATATATGAAAAACCACATCTGGTGCCCCATGTCCACCATTGTTAGGCTGCAAAAAGTGATCCAGAATAGCCACCAGGAGGAGGTTAAGGCAGACTCTACTGGGTATTTGACATAACACCCTTGTGCCTGCAGGGCAAGGGGAAACTCCTGCATGCTTCAGCCAGCTCTGCTGGATCATGACCTGCTTTAAGCAGGTGCCTGACATGGGCTTGGCACTGATGGCCCTGCCTGTGGGCCTGTGTGGGAGGAGAAGGGCAGGGTAAGAGGAGTCATCTAAGGGCTGGAAGGAAACAGGAAGAAATACCAAGCTGCAGGCGATGCTTCCAGCTAAACCCATCTCCTACAACCAGGCATGTTCATACTCCCTTGCAAAAACGCAAGAAAGCAGAAACTGTGGTGTTGATATTCTTCCCTCCTCATCACAGGAGTAAAACAGTGCCAAATTTAGAGCACCTGTGCATGATTTGGAACAAGAGTGGCCGCATGCAGCTACAGCACACTATAAAACTTTGGTCTCTTTAGCTCTCTGCTATTACAGTTGTCCAGTATTGTAGAAAACAATGGACTACATACTACAGCAAAGATTTGAACCCTAACCTTGTATGTAAGTAGAGAGTCTCAGCATTCCTGGAGAAGGGCTGGTGATCTGGGGGATTGTGCACCAGTGTTTGGCTATTGAGGACAAAAATGCCCATCCTTCACGGGAAAATCTCAGAATGGCACCAAAGGGATGGAGAAGAAAATCTTGAAAAATGAGGAAATGTGAGCTTCTAACAGCTAGTGCTGTGACTGACTGATAACTTTTTCCAAAACTTTTCTGAAGTGAGATCTTGTGCTTTCTGTAGGAGTTGGTTCGTGGATGGTGTCGATTCTGGTGAGCTTATACTACAACACTGTTTTAACTTGGGTGATGTGGTATTTCATAAACTCCTTCCAAGAACCTCTTCCTTGGAGTGTTTGTCCTCTAAATGAAAACAGAACAGGTAAGTACACCTCCATGAGCACTGCTAGCAAAACATCAGATTCTGGGTTAAGCAAGAAACCACACTTTATTTCGCCCTGAATTGTGCACAAGTCCTGGTTTGATTTCCTGTTAAAAAGGTACAGGAGTCATGCTAGCTTACTCAAATTCATCATCCTCACAGGAACAATAGTCAGAAAGTCCATGAGTCCTTATGCTTGACTTTAAAATGGGAAACAAAATAAAGATCAAGTTCTGTTATCCATTACAAAACCTTTACTGACTAAAGAGAGACAGTGTACATAAACAGAGTAAGGAAGAACGTTCTCAGGTTTTAAAAATATTTTTAAGCTTCCTTTTTTTCTCAGAGCAGGAGAGTACACAAGTTCCAGGGCATAGCAAGAAATACCACCTGAGTAAAAGGCTAAGAAAAAAGACAAAACATAGTGGAATTAAACTTTCTTTTGGAGGCCTTAGGACTGTTCTAGAGTAGGAAGACCAATGGGCATTGCAGGTTATGGTGTACAACACGTTCCCTGTTCCCTTTTCTTCAGGCATTCCCCCTGTCTGGGCAAAGGGGCCAAAGAGGCCAATGCCTGGGTCTTTCCCCACCACAGGGCCATGACATAGCCAGGGAAGCCTGGACTTAGATGCATCCTCAGTTGCCTGAAGTTTGTTATGGCTCTACCAGCTTGTAGCTATACAGCTAAAAAATTTCATTGTTTCACTACAATTAGTGTAGATTTTACCTTGCACTGAGTGCAACACTGTTTCTAATCAGCAAGTTATTCCCTGTATAAAATGCCGGTGATATTCTGGTGAAGGTCTCTCCTAAGCCTCAAAGTCTCAGCCTGCTGTGAGTTTGTCTTGCTGCACATTACAGAGAGTGCAAAAAGTCCATCTCTGTATTAGATTTTGCAGCCCACAATTTATTCTAACACTTACCAATTTTTTTTTCAGGGTTTAATGAAGAATGTTATGAAAGCACTGCAGTAAATTATTTTTGGTACAGGAAAACTTTGAACATAACACCAGATATTGCTGAGAGTGGCACGTTCCAGTGGTGGCTCATTTTGTGCTTAGCAGCTTGCTGGGCAATTGTCTATCTCTGCACCATCCGAGGAATTGAAACCACAGGGAAGGTATGGAAAGGGTAGAGAAGTGATTATCCTGCAGTTTGAAATCTTGCCCTCCAGACACTGAGGTTTTACCACAAGGAAAACCCCATTTACCCCATTTTACCCCATTTACCATTCAGTATGCTCCCCGTCCAACAAATTGAGAACAGCAGTACAAGTGGCTTAAAATGATGCTTCTCTCTTTTTCCATTGCAAACACTTCTGCCCTACCAGCCTTCCCTCTCACAGCTGTAAGAGCCATTTTGTTACAAATATATTCTGCAAAAGTAGCCCCTGCTTATTTGAAAGATGGCCATACTCATCTGTAGCTGTCTGATCTAATATTATTATTATTATTGTATGCTGCAATAATTTAAATAGGATTGATTGAACTTACTGCCAGTAACTCTGTCTTCTGACCTCCTTACTTTAGGCAATTTATGTAACAGCAATATTTCCATATCTGGTCCTGACTATATTCCTTATTCAAGGACTCACTCTACCAGGAGCCACTGAAGGTCTGATTTACCTCTTCACCCCTAATGTAAGTATTAGTATTAATTTTTCTTTTACTCCTCCTCAGATTTCATACCATTTTCCAATAACTCCTAGTTTAGATGTCTATCCAAGAGTTCAGCTAAGGTCTTTTTCTGAGATGAAGTGACTTAATTATTTTAATATATTTATACAAGAAAATAAGCAGCAAAGAATTTAACAGTTCAGTAGTAAGCCTACAAGAAAATACTGGAAAATTAAGTTTAAGAATGTTATGGGTGACTCAGTCTTTAATGTGTAAGTGAAACTGATGTACTTCACAAGTACATGAGAAAGATGGGATTTCCCTGCCACTGCTACAGAATTTACACAGTTTTAATCTTTTAAGAATTCACAAAGAGAATTTACACTGTAAAGTGATTTTTTGGAAGGTTGAAAGTAATTTTCCCCTGCCCCTGTTTCTTCATAGTATTTCTCCCCTCCCCCATATCTCTTCCTAAAATAACTGCTGGAGAACAACCCTGCTCCCATTTTTCTTAACTTCTCATATGCTGAACTTCTCATATGGACAGGAGTTCCAGATCCCTCCACATGCTGGCCATTTCAGAAGCACCTTTCCTACACTGTCCTTGGCAGCATTCCCAAATGCAAAGTCAAACTGTCCCACTAAGTGGTTGCTATCCACTAGAGGCTCCTCACAACTCTGCCTTCATGGCTAAAAAGCTCCATGAAGCAGTGGGTGTAGAGGAGGAAAAGCAGCACTCACTGACATTCTCGAGCATCCGCTGCCTCTGCAGCCACAGCAGTGCTTCAAATACAGGAGCACTGGATTTTTCCTTTCCTTTCCTACAACAAGAACACAGATATTAAAGAAAACATAAGCCAAGAAGCTCAGAGATATTTTATATGTCAGGCTGGAAAAGGACAAGAGCAAGCTCACATGAGACACTGTTTTATCCCTCTTTCTACAAGCCCAGTGGCACAGACACCCATTTTTTACAGAAGATCAGGATATTCACTTACATTTTTGAAGGGCCAGACAGGACTGTAAGCAATGTCTTAGTGAAGAAAGCAGCTTTGACAACACAAACAAAACACGCCTCGGCCTGTCATCAGTTGGTCTCAGCTAGGCTGTCAGGTTTCTCTGGAAGAGCTCAGGCATTTTTGGAATTTAGTTTGCAGTGATCCTGAACTGAATGCAGGAAACTAGATTTGTGTGTACTCACAAAGCCTGGAGGTATTGCAGTGCTGAGGAGGAGCAGATCATCATAAAAGAGCTGGATGGATTTGTACACTGGAACAGAAGTCAGAACTAAAATCCACCTGCAGAGAGCCTGCAGCTGATGGTCAGCTGGTTTGAGGAAGCAGATCCTGGGCACATCCTTGAAAAGTCATCTGAAGATGGTTTTAGTGATGTTCTTACCTACAAATGTGGAAAAGCTGATGTAACAGCCTGGTGAGTGATACCTGCTGTCGATGTTGCCATTGCACAGAAAGTTACTGTACGACAGATGGCTTTGTTAAACTAACCAACAAATTACAGGGTTGTGGCACTTCAAGGACTTCAAAAGCACAGTAACACAGCTTCAACACTGCCCTTCTCTCTTCATCCCCTTACTCCATAACTGCAGTACCAGTATTGCTTTTGCTGTTAGGCTATTCCCACCCTCCCTGTGAACAAACACCGGTTTTTCTTTTACACCTCCACAGGGGATGCCTCAAAGTGAGTTGTACAGGAGGGCTGTTAGGCAGAGATTTACTTGGCCCACCCAGACCCCATCAGTTTACAAAATTGTAAAGCACGTTTCTCAAATGTGTGCTATTTTCTTCTTCTTTTCCTGTCTTTTTGCAGAAGTTTTAGCAAAATAAAGTAAGAATTAAATCACCTACTGTCCATTTCAGCTTGTTTTAAAAATACATAAAATCAACTTTCTTGACATTCTTCCCTGACTGGAGGCAATATTTTCCAATTTCTTTCCAACTCTGCAGTGCAGGAGAAATTGTAGTTTCTCTGTACCAGCTGCTACATCCATTATCTCATAACTGTGACACCTCATTTTTGTTTGTGAAAGTCTATGAAAGTAATACCTAGCACAAAAAGTTCCCATCTTACCCAGTTTCAACATCATAACCACCTAACCGAATTTGTTTTTCTAAACCACAATTTTCTGAAGTTTATTCACTTTCCAAGTTTGGAAAGTGCTAATAAGTACCACAAATAATAAAAGCATGCATATGGATTTTAATTATGTGAGGCTGTGTTTTTATTTTCATGCAAAAATACATAATCAGCTTTTGTCATCTGACAACTTTCCACCTTAAATTTCAGAATAAATAATTAATACTTCTTTTCATTGACTTTCAGACATAGAGAAGTCTGATGATTCACTCACCTTCTCGAAATTCTTGGTAACTTGGAAAATGAAGCTACCAAGAAAACAAAAATGTATCCTGAAGTGACACCGGAGGGGAAAGCAGAAGCTGCACAATGATGAAGCCACACAGGGGCTGGAACAGAACAGACTTCTGGAAAGGTTTTTGGAAAATATGTAACCAGAGGCAGCAGAAACAAATAAACTAGATTCCATCATGCATCAGCAACAGTCTGCATGGTTCAGCTTCAGGGGACACCTGTGTAACCTAAAGAATACAAATACCTCCTTCTCCAGTCTCTTTCACATTTGAAAGAACTTCAGAGATTGTAAATATTTGGAGGTTCTCTGGCAATGAACAATTCCAAGAACTTGGTAGGGAAACTGTTGCCTGTGCCCAGAACTGAGCAGCTATTTAACAAGCAGAGAGAATGAAAAAAAGAAAAAAAGAAAAAAAGAAAAAAAGAAAAAAAGAAAAAAAGAAAAAAAGAAAGAAAAAAAGAAAAAAAGAAAAAAAGAAAAAAGCACAGACCCCAAATCCTCTATTCACAAAACCATCAGATGTTTTTACACCAAAATGACACATCACAGGGACCCCAGGAATTTTTAATTCTGTTTCTGTCTGTGCTTCACATATACAAGAATCCAAACACCTTATTACTCACGAGGGAGCAATTATATCTCCTTTCCTCCTTACTCCCCTGTTCATTCATTAACACTGATTGTATATCTTCATCCACATGTTTCTGGCATCAGCACATTTTTCTTCTGAAGATAGGCTTATAAAATCTTATGCCATACAAACATAAAATACTTTTAACAATTTGCTGAAGACCAGATAATGACATTGCCATGGCATGCTTTCTTGCCCATTATCTTTTCAAGTTTGGGGGTTGATTAGTATCTTTTGGAGCCAATAAATGCACTGCACCTAGTACCAGTCTAAACTATCTCCAGACTCATTTGCCAAAGTTCCCAGTGAGAAAGCCAGACTTTTAGGAGTCGCATCTGTCAGCATCAACTGACTTGGCAGCACTTAATCTAAGTGTGAAGGCCACAGAGCCATGTGTGTGCCAAGTTTCTGCACTGCAACAGCATCTGCACAAGGTCCTGCCAGTGAGCACTCTGGCCTTTGAGGGCTTGACTATGATCTTTCAAAATAAAAACCTCTAGCAGGGTTTGCCTTTGCTGAATCACTTCAGCCAGCAATGGTTCCTCGTATCTGCTTGTTAGGTTGTGCTGTACAAGAGGTGACACTGGTTCTGCTGTGGTCAAAGCACTGGCCTCCCTGTGGAGAGAGCACCTGCAGTAATGGCATTGCCTGAATCCATACAACCGAGGTGGACCCATTGTTCTTGCTCTTCAAGCTCAGGCCAGCTTCAGAGAAGCCCAAAATGCAATGAAGGGTCTCGTGGCGTACTTACTTCTCACTCCTACATATGTTCCAGTCATGGACTTGGATCACTAGCACAGGCACACAGACACACAACACACAAGCTGTCCTGCACGACTGGGATGCAGATTTGACTCAGACTGTTGCAAAACAAAGTGAAATAGTCTACAGTCCCAGCATCACTTTTGAACTATCTGGCTTTTAAAACACTTTTAGCAAAACATTCTTCTAGTCCCCATCCTTGATAATGGATCAGAGAGCAATTCACATGGTAGGGTATAACACACCACTTTGTAGTTTCTGCAGGAAAGTAACACTCATTGATCACATTTACATTTTGTGCATTACTCACGTTTTATCTCTTTCTTTTATATAGATTTCAATGTCAAGATTCTTTAGTGGAGCTATTTAGAACTGCTTAATGTTCTCTGTAATCCACCAATCACTGTTTTTTAATTTACCTTCCTGTATCATACTGCCCTTAAAACAAAATTCAAATTTCACTGTCAGTTTCTCCTTTTTTTTTTGTATTACCTATGCTGATATTCTATCTTTTATTGCTGTTTTCACAACACTCTGAATAGCAGATGCTGCTCTTAATAACTGTTCTCTTCTTGCCTGCTTGTACTTTTAGTCACTTCCATTAAATTATTTTTAAGCAAATTTGGACAGCTACAGAATCACTTTCTGTCTTAAAACAGTTTAGGTTTAGTATTTGTTTATAGAGTTTTAAGAAGACAATATTCTTTAACTGCAGGTTAAGTATGTGAATTTAAAAAAAAAAGAAAGTAATTGAGGAAAAATATATTTTCCCTACTGTGTTTCTAGTGTCTTTCACTTAGAACCACATTTTTATCATCAGACAGACGAAATGTACAATAAATAAGATTCTGTAATTGTTGCACACATTTAAATAGCCTCAATGATACTCCTGAAAACACTTGTTTTACTGACCTGTTTAGTACCTATTCTCATTTTCACAGTATTTAGATGGCAACTCAGCTCAAAATTTCAGAAGTGAAATAATAGATGAGCTATGAGACAGCAAGAGAAAATAAATTTTAATTTAAGCCATGTAATAATACATGTAATACATGCATTTCTTTCAATTATTTCAGCTGAACACTTTGAAAAATCCCCGTGTATGGCTTGATGCAGCTACACAGATTTTCTTCTCTCTCTCTTTGGCTTTTGGAGGGCTTATTGCATTTGCGAGCTACAATCCAACAAAGTGAGTAGAACTACAACCTTTATTAGCTGGCTGAATTCTTGCTGCATTTTGTGCAATTTCTTAAAACTTTCAAAATGTTTCCCTTAATTTTTCTAAAGGATCTTTAGAAAAGTATCTGTCTTCCTAAAAGGCCCACTAGATTTTCTAACAGAACAGAGAAGGGGAGGGAGGGAGAGAAGACATTTAAAAAAAATGTTTGTATTAATAACTGCATCACAGATAAGAAAACCTGCCTTTTTAATCACTTCACTTGTTTGAATGCTATCTCTAGAAATGACTGTGAAAAGGATGCTGTGACAGTAGCAATTGTGAATAGCATGACATCTCTCTATGCTTCCATCCCAGTCTTTTCTGTGTTGGGGTTTAAAGCAACCACAGCCTACTGGGACTGCTTGGACAGGTGAGAAAGCTGTGTTCCCAAAGTTATACTGTGGTTTCAGTGCCTAAATAGATAATGTGATAATGTGTTATTTGAAAGACATTAATTTGAGAAAATTATTTTTATTAGGAAGGAAAAGCACCTGTATGGAGAAGTTTAATGTAAAAATATAAAGTACTATGGGATTGAGTCAAGGGTGATCATTTGTAAGAAGCAAGAGAAATTGCAGAACAACCCACTTCAAGTAGTGCACCAAGGCTTGCACCTTACTCTCAGGCTAGCATTAGAAGTAGTAAAAATCCCCACTTTTTTCTACTTCACCAGAAATTTATTTCACTAACTTATTAAACACAAGTAGTAGAAATGGTCTGGAAATCTGATAAAACAAAAATGTTTTAGAGACTGCATCTGTATAAAGTACTCAGAGTTTCTGTCCGAGACAACATTAAATAGTCTGAATATTTTCTGTTTTATATATAAGCTGCCAATTAATATTCTCCTTTACATTGTAAATACCAGCACAGAAAGTAAACACAACTTTGGTGTAGCATCTGAATACACAGCATAGCATTTCCAGCCACATCATCTGCAAACTTTTAAACTAAAGTTTAAATATGTTGGCTTCTCTGGCAGGAACATTATCAATATCATCAATGAATTTGATCTTCCAGAAGAAAGCATCATGCGACAGAACTATACATCCTGGATTAGTTTTTTGAATTCATCATACCCAGAAAAAATTGCTGGACTCAAACTGAAAAGCTGTGACCTTCAAGAATTTCTTGATCAGGTACCATAACTGCTTTCAACAGGTAATCCTTAAACAGAGGTAGTAGGTAGGAGGATTGGTATCTTCCTTTCTCTTTTAAGTACATGTACTCTGTCCTACCTGCAATTATATATTACACATAATCATGCAACAAATCAATCTTTCAACATTTGAAATAACAATACAAGGATAGTCTGAATGTATAGCTGTCTGCTATGGCAAACAAAACTGTACATTATAACCACAAAACTGATCTTGCAGGGTGCTCCCTCCCAGAAGTCTACCATGGACACTAAATTCAGTCCTACTTTGGTTTACAGAAATAAGCATAATGGGGGAACACATCTAGATGAAAGATGACAGAGAAAGGATGCTGAATGGGAATTTCTAAATCTGTATTTAGGAAGGTATCAAAAAATCTATTACAATGTACACTGTTCACCACCAAAGTACATCACAAGCCTCTCCTTATTTTCCAACCTTCCTCTAGCATTTCCCCTACCACTAAACACAGATGTTTCTTCTCTGTTTTCTGGTCCTACCTCATTTCACTTGCTCCAGGGATCCTGTTTGGCACAGTCAGTATGTGCTAATGCATGACAGGCCTAACACACAATAATGGCAAAGTAGGCTATTTTACTCTCATGATGGAGAAGTGCAAGGACAAGATTCCAGCCCTGGTAAAAGTCAGTTTCTTCTGTCTCACTTCTTCTGATGGCATCCATTTCTGATTTACAGTTGGAAATAATTTACTTCCAAGTTAAAGCAACATTAGCATTTTTCAATTGTCCTTGGGAGACTAAATCAAAAGACTCTTGGTTGAAACTGGCTTTTGCCCTGTTAGTCTTTTCTGCCTTGGCCATTACAGGGGGTTTTGTGACCAGTGATTCATGAATTCTCTTGGTGTTAAGAGTGATAATCATATCCTTATTTTTACCTCTTTTTTTCCAGAAGCTACTATATCATAGATTTTTAAAGAGCACATTTAAGATGGTATTAGCAAAACAATTTCTATGACAATTACAACTCTCCAATCTACTTTACTCTGAACCCATCTCTCTGTGCAGGCTAAAATTCTGCTCTATGATTGTCCAGGTATCTCTAGAACGCTTGAAATTAAACTCTCCACTGCATATTTTCTCAACTGCTGGCTGCCCACTGGGTGACCAGCAACCTTGACTCCAGAAAAGGACAGCAGTGTGTTATAATTACTTTATGCATGAGAAATGACATTGTAATGTGTATTTTTATCTATCTGTTTGTGAATGCTGCAGAGTGTCTCAGGAACTGGCTTGGCTTTCATTGTTTTCACTCAAGCTATCATCCTCATGCCAGGCTCCCAAGCCTGGGCCATCCTGTTTTTCACAATGCTGTTCAGCTTGGGCCTTTCTTCAATGTTTGGAAACATTGAGGGTGTCTTCACTCCTCTTCTAGAGCTTCAAATTATACCTAAGTCAGCACCTAAAGAGCTATTATCTGGTAAGGTATTTGCTTTGTTCAAAGATGGTGACTTCCTTACAGATGCACAAACTATTAACTGCTTGATTAATATCACAGAGGGGTCAGTAATTTTTAGTATTAATTTAGCTGAATGTCACAGTTCAAGTAAGGGCAGTGGATTGTGTTTGCAGAAGATAAGCAGAGAGATGAGGTAGCAGTTATGGCAGAAGCTGTCAGGTGACTATATTGTATTGCCTTGGCCAGTTTTTTTCTTAGTTTGCATGTTAAGCTGTTCCAGTCTGAGAAAGCTTGTTAAATTGCTATTCCTGGAGTCCAGTCCACTCTGATCTGCTGCAGTCATCAGGAAGAGCCTTGCCTTCCCTTAAGCCTTTGGCACTGATACAAATCACTTTAAGGCACCCACTAACATCAGCTGGTCTGCCATAACCACGTGCACTTGAACTTACCACTGCAAGAGAGGTCATTCACCCCTATTTCACTCAGGTTTATGCTGCTACAGATTCACATTTACTGTGAACATGTCAGAGTAGAAAACTACCACTTGAAAACGAAGAATAAAGGTGTGTGATCCTGTTCTGGCACCAAAACTGGAATCTTTTCAACCAGCCATGGTTATTGAACGAAACCTGCTCCTTAAGAAGCAGACTGGATAAGAGTCTGAGAGACCCTACCATGAAATTGGTCCAGAAAAATCTACGGCAGTTGCAAGTAATGGATAAATATTTCTGCAATGTGCTGTTTTAAATTCTTATGGGAAATATTGCTGTCATGCCTTTTGTAGAGTCTTCCTGTGGCATCTAAATTGTATCCCTAATTTTACAATTTTTCACATAAAAACAAATTTATTCCCAACTTGATGAGTTACCAATATTATTTTTAATTGATTTTACAATTGTGAACTTTAAAAAATAAAACAAAAGTCTGGAGCCAACATTTTACAGAATTGAACTAAAGGCCATCTCAGAGTTAGAAGCAACTAGCCACACATTAGAAAACTGATTTGTAGCCTGTGTCTGTGTACAGGAATTACCCCAAATCTAAATGTTGGCTAAAGGGGAACTGGCTGTACAGAAGCATGCTGAAACCCAAACGATACATGCTGGAACATATGGGACATCCACATTTGTAGCTCTGAGTTCCTTGAGGAAATGGGGACAGAAATCCAGGGAGTCCTTGCACTTCTAAGGTGGCACCTGCCTGTGGTTTAAGCCTATGGCTGCATGGAAATGAGGCACTTGAAACTCACTACAGCAGAAAAAAATTAACACTGGCTCACAGCACAGCCCAGGCTGTCTGATGGAAGGAAGCATGAACTGAAGGATGCTCTGAGTCACATGAATGCTTTCCTCCTGCAACAGTAGTGCTCTTGGCCAACACACAGGGGAAAACTGAGTTTGGGAAGTAGTATTAGCTCCCATAATGAAAAAAACAGCTTGTTGTAACTCCACAGAGTGTGAGAGAATAAAAATTATTAGAACAAGAACAAAGCAATTTAGAACAAAAATAAACTTACCAGTACTCCAGTAACAAAGATATCTTTTTTTCTTCAGGTATAATATGTCTAATTAGCTTCCTCATTGCTCTGTGTTTTACACTGGGTTCGGGGAGTTACTGGATTGACATTTTTGACAGATATGCAGCTTCAGTGCCTCTTCTAGTCATCGCTTTCTTTGAAGTGATTGGAGTTGTGTACATCTATAAAATTAAAAGGTATGTTGGAAAGAGATGAAATTTTTTTCTTCTAAGACATAAATGCAGCTCAGGGTGCAGTAACTTTGACCCTGACCTGATTTGATTTGGTGCTGGTAACTGAAACATCTTCCTAGCACGCTACATTTATTCCTTTGGCAATTTTGTCTTTATATTTTAAATATCTGAACAGTTTAGAGAATAGTTGCCATATTACCATCATTTATTTAAGCTTAGAAACCTTACACTACGTGCTCAGGTAATTAAACTGACAATGTAAATTGGTCATTAATCTCTGGTATGGCTCAACAAAGACCTACTTGAATGATATTATTTACGCAAGCAAGCAGTGAGTTATTAAAGAATAGTGTGGAACAGAAAACATTTACAGCGCTGTACTCTGTGTTTCCAACTTACAGGAAGCTATAAAACAGGGAAACTGTTACCACTCTAGATCTGACATCATCATAAACATGCCCTCTTTTACAAGGTTCAGTGAAGATGTGGAATGGATGACCGGACGAAAACTCAGTCTCTTCTGGCAGATCACATGGAGGTTTATTAGCCCTCTGCTCCTGCTAATTGTCTTCATGGCCTTTGTTATTCTTCAGATGCAGAAGCCGCCAAGCTACACAGCCTGGAACCCTAAATATGTATGTGCTCAAATATTTTTTGAACTTCTAAAAAAAGGAAGAATTATCTATTTTCTTCCCTTACCAGATCCTTTAATATCATTGTTATCTACTGCTGACCCATTGAAAATAGCTTGAAGTGATGCAGTGCTCAGAATGAGAAGGCTCCAGTGTGCAAAGAGGTTACACATACTAAAATGTGTCTCCTCTTGAGGTGTCCTGCTTATCCCATGCTCCATATTTCTTATGGATGTGTGTAATGCTCAGAAGTGTTGAAGTGAAACTTGTCACAGACATTCCATACCCACAGGGGGTTCAGAGGTAGAACAAATGCCTGAGCAGAGCTTTAGAGCTGCATAACAGACATCAGGGATGAAGGCACTTCTCAGTGAGAGCTGCCAATATCACTGGGGCCCTGGTGGGTATATGAATGTGTACTTTGGACAGCAGACAGGAAAGGCAGTGATCTGAATACAGTGTTGGTTAATTCAGCAACAAAGACATGTCCATGCTGAGAACATTTCATCTGGATGTCACTGTCTCACATCAATTGCAATTTCTTTGACCATTCTCAAATACACCCTTGTGTGGGGGTTTGAAGATTGGTTCTGTTCCTGAACTATATGAGGATTACACAGCAGCAGTGTCTCCCTCAAAAGCCATCAAGTGTCTATCATCCCAAATAAAAGTCATAGCCACAGAAATTGCTCTATCACCATTCCATCAAAATCTCTGGTATGCAACTTCCCTATGTGACAAAGAACATACTCAGTAATTGTTGAAACCAGTTAAGCTTTGTGCACAACAAGAATGAACATAGTTTAACCAAGAGAGGGTGAAGATTTGATAACACTTGGGGCAATCCCCATATCCCTAGGAATGTGTCAGCTATACATCTTTGAAAGTGTAAAACATTTACAGCTGTCTCTAGACCCACAAGAAGGGTTTGCAGAGGACACAGCCACTGACTGCTACTGTAGACAGAGTAAAACTTGCTATCCTTACTAAAACAGTGTAAGAAAATAAAAATTCATGGCAAAATCAAAGTGTACCTATGAATTATTTCTTTTGCTTGCTTTTTTATCTCCACAGGAAGGCTTCCCCATGAAAGAGGAGAAAGTTTATCCAGCTTGGGTACAGGCCATTTGTGTGCTGTTGGCTGCCCTTCCTTGCGTGTGCGTGCCTCTGGTAGCGCTCTTCCACCTGGTCAAACAAAAGTACAGGAGCAAGGACCCAAGCTTTGTACCACCAGAAGTCTCCTCCTGTCAGGGGGCTAACAGCAACTTTTCTCATCCAAAAGAATAAACATCCATTGTATCTGTCTGTAAGCAAAAATAAGACAGACTTTGTTAGACATTATTAGGTGTCATTTAGTATTATCCAACCAACCTGCTATACACAGTTCATATGCTTACAGCAATCACTACACTCTGTAAACAATGATGTTGTGTTTCCTTTAATTTCAACCAATTTCACAGCTTCATGTATCTCTCCAGCCAGAATTTGAACTTGGAAAGCCTGTTAAGTATTTTTGCTGGCTTCTGTCTTTCTTCACATTTAAAACACTGGTCTGTTCCCAAGCATCAGCAACAAAAATTGGAACATAAGCACTTACAGTTTCACTCACTGCCCTGCCCCCCAGCTCCAGGAGATGCAGAATGGGAGCCCTCTAAGAATAAGGACTGCTTTTTAACACTACACTCTAATTTTTGTAAATCCCTATACACACTTAAATAGCAATCATTTTGTGATTATTTCACATTCTCAAGCATTGCAAGGAGCAAAGATAAAGCATCAGCACATAAAGAATGTTAAGTAAATTTGAGCAATTAATTCTACACAAATATCTTATCTTAGCAGATTCCAGAATTTATTGTAGGGGAAAATACTGTTAAAAAAAAGAGTCCCCATTTTCTCCCCTTTCATTTCTCATACTAAACACAACAGCTGAATAGCGTAACAAAAACACAGATGTATAGCAGCCTTTCAGAGAGCTGCAAGCTTACAGAACATGACAATTAAATGAATCTTTACTGAAAACCAGGATTTCCTGTACTTGGCTGCAGATTCTGGCCACTCTGTAGTGCTGGGAGATGAGGATTCCTCTTGTCACAATACTTAAGGAATCAGCAGCCTCTGAAAAAATATGGAGAAAATATGTGAGGATAAAGTATGACAATGGCTTTAGGCTTAGTAACTGAGTCAAGGAAGAGAAAGGATTAAGGTTATAAAGCGGTAAATACATAAATAAGAGGTTTTAACTAACTGGAACATACATTTTATACTCATGTTTCTGATCACAGATCAGACTGTTCATTAAAATCCTATAGGCAACTACATGCGTCAGGTTTAAGTAATCAGAGTTCTGTTCTTAAAGACGAAAACACATCCAAATAATACAGAGAGAAGTTGAGAAAATAATTAAACTAGATCTAAAAGACCTTCAAATCTATAAATCTGTCTTGAGTCACTGTCACGGTATCCAGACTTGACTTTTGAGCTGTCCCTTCCATTCAGCAGAAGGAAGACTTTATGGATCACCGGACATGCAGTTCAACCCAGGACAGGACTCTGGGGGAGGACAATTTTCAGCCCCAGTAACTACAAATGATGGCTGGGAAACACAAGCTGAAGTTACTGTTTAGCTCAAGTAGGCATGTAAAAAAAGTGTTGAGCAACACTTGCATGAACACTGCTTTTCTGTTGTCAGTGCATTTCTGATATTACAGCTACCAAAAATCCAGAACTGTAGCCTTATTCCAAAAAAGTATTGATATAGGTTCCCCTTCTTAATCATGAACAGTAAAATGACATCCTATAGGCACATTTTTCTCCTGAACAGCTCGACTGTTTTACTTGAGGAAGCACGTGTTTGCAAACACCTTCCACTCACTCTTTTCCCAATCTTTTATCTCCATATTCCCTCAAATCTTCTTTGCTCTAATACCCTGCTGTGAACTCATAATGTTGTGACAAGACAAGACTTTCCTAGAATTGTCTAGACTACAAGAACCACCTGGGCTCTTTGAGGGTAAATCAGTAAACGACACAAACACAGCTATGGCGACGTTCAGCCTTAGCCAGAATCCACAGTCCTAAAACAAGGAGATCAATTGCCTATTAAAGGAAAAAGCCTCAGAAGGAGCATTGGAACAGCACCATAAATAGTGACACATCCAAATTACCATAATACAGTCAACAGAAAATAGATGCAGAAAGAAAAGCACAATCCGTCTGGAATACAGGAATTTCCTACGTTGTGAAATTTGACACCTACCTCAACCTGAGATTCCCAGTCCATGTTTCCTTCCCAAAAGGAAACAGTGGAGAGAAGGACTTGTTTGATGGCTGCATCCAAGATACTGTGATTTCCGCTAGAGGGACTTCTGTCAAATTCCTTCCTTACACCTCTGTAGACACACTAAAAACAATGTTCAACCCTATTTCTCCCCCTCCCCATTTAAACTCTCCAGCAAGCTCAACTTCCTGAGTGGTTTGCAACACTTGCAGCACAGGGAGTTAGTGGCTTAGCTCTCAATCCCTCTACTTACCTTCTCTTAAATACTGAGACCTTAACCCTCACCGCAACTCTCAAAGATTTTGAAATTTTCCCAGCTGTACAATGATTGTCGAAAACCCACATTACAGATTCAGAATGCTCCTAAGGTAATTCATTTAATATTTCTAGATTCGAGTTATTCACTCTACCCAAATGTTTCCTGTCAGCAGTTGCTGTTTAACGCACTGCCTTGCTACCAATTAAGTAGAATATATTTTACCACCACAATGGATCACGCTATTTCTTTTAGAACAATTCTGTGCTGGAATAGCTTTATGGAATATTTCTACCTTCCCAACTTTATAAACATCTATTTTTAGAGCAAAAACTGTGTGCCCCTGCCATGGTTAATCTATTCCTTACACATATACTGATAGTATTTTCTTTCCAATTATCATAAGCCACAGCAGCAACTTCAAGTTTCCAGTACAGACTGCCAGCTCTTCTTCAATTCTCCAAATTCTCCACTTGCTAAAACACATACCAGTTTCACTTTATTTTCATTTGCCTTTTTGGGGGAAGGATATTTTTAATGAAATAATCTTCTCTTGTGATTTCTACACTATATTTGTATCTGTTTACAAACAGCTACTCTTTAAAAGTGATGACTCAGCCAGTAATTGTTGGGAAAGACTCAAACATCAGCTCAGAGAATTGCAAGCATTACCCTGCATTCATTTTTATAAAATAACACCTTCAGGTGAGACCACATCATAAGTTTATATTCTCACAGAGAAAGATGGGCTAATCCAAGTCATTGGTGAAGTTTACATTCCCTCCTTTCTTCATGTTGGAGCTTCTTGCTGTCTCTTCCTGACACACGATCCCATAAAATAAAGCTGTCTGCACTGCCAGGCCTCTCTTATGCAATGCTGTCCCTGATAGTGCTCCCTCATCCAGCATCACTCAGACCACTGAGAGGCATGGGGGTGTTTAAATGTTTGAGCTGCTGGCTGGAGAGCAAGAGTGTTGTTCTTCATCTCTAGTAGGAACAACTGCTCTGTGACTTTTTTAAAAGGTATTTTAAGAGTGCCACTTCGCAGACAGAAGAAGCCCAAACCTGTATGACTGACTGCACATTTTGAACTGAGTTAGGATGTTAATGGACAGACTGCAATACTGCAATTCAACCACCCTGTGTGGTGGGGATTTGCCAGGGATGAGGCAACCATTACTTCTCTGGGCAATCTCTTCCAGCAACTCAACACCATCACACTAAACAACTTCTTCCTTATATTGAATGTAAACCAAACTTCAGTTTAAAGCCATTCTCCCTTTTTCTACCACTACATGTCCTTGTAAAAAATTTGGTTTTGGAGAGCCAAAGGTATGCAAATAGCAAAGCAATATACTTGGTATATTATCTCATCAATAACTTTTGTTTTGTAGGTATAAATGCACCAGCATCATTCTGTACAACACTGTATTAGAAATATCACTAAGATTTCAAAATAAATAAAACCTACACCAAATATAATCAGCTTGGACAGTGAAATTTGGGCATATATTATTTGTGATCTGCAAAGCATAAAATTTCTAGCCTCTACATCTTGCCATGAAATGCATTTGCCCTGTGCAGGTAACTGCTTTTTGTGACGTAAACCAGCATATTAAAGCTTACTATAAAATAAAGGTCATGGAAACAAATGTGTTATTGCAATTAACCAGCCAATTTATTACAAAATAGTCTGCAACAAAAAGAAGTAAAAAACAGCCCTTCATTGAAACAAAAAAGTTAATAATTTTGTACAAAACATAGTTTAATGATTCCTTCATCAAGAAGGAAGGAACATAATCAAGTAAATTACTTCAAACAGCCTGTGAATTTACAAAAAAAACCACAAAAAACAAACAAACAGGAAGGCATTAACAAAACTGTCTGCTCTTTTTGTGTCCTTGTAGGGTGTCTGAGAAACAGACACATAACACTTCTGGTGAACTTGCTTTTGGCCCACTGTACCAAAATAAACTACAGAGAAGTCACCTAAAGACATAGCATTTATTTTCAAACCTGAGAAAATTATGAAGTAAACCTCAATCAGTTAGTCCAGTATAGCTTTGAAATCTTGACAAAGAGATGGTTCTGTCACTGCCTGCAGTAGTGCCATAGTATCCTTTGGGATCCTCCTGATTAGCTTCTTCTTACCTACCAAAACATCAGAAACAATTCATTACAACTGCAAATAACTATTAATTCTGGTTTAGGGAAAATGCTAATGAAGCAATGAAATCAATACTAGCTAAACCACCTAAAAAGCTGAAACACCTGGAATATGGGGACAAAAAAAACAATAATAAAATATGCTACTGTTCCTCCACACTTATATCAGGCTAACAAATAAAAAAGTTTCAAAATTGTATGTGAAAATATTATCAAAGAAAGCAGGAGGAATTTGCTCCTTGATTTTCTGTTTTTATGGAGCTTTTTTTTCAGATTTGAGAACCTCACTGAATTTTGAAAAGTATAAGCCCATTTATTCAACAACTTTACCCACCCAATAAGGTCTTCCATTAAATCCCGGTTACTTTGAAAGACTGAGTGTTCCATCAATAGAAATACAGACAGCAAAAAGGACTTCTTACAGATTAGAAAGAACATGTAAAATCCTAGCAACAGTTTAAGTCCATCACTATACAGAGTCAGCAAAATTGTCAATGATGCAGAAAGCCAGAAGTACTCAATAAACATTTGCCCTGTATCTGGAAAGGAGACAGATGATGTATTTATATCTCATCATGATAAGGAAAGACTCTTGCTCCTTTTCCCAGTGGTAATAACAGCAGGGATGTTAAACAATAACTGTGTTTTAAATACTTAACTCTGAAGAATGATGACAACTCATGACAAGCCCCTGATGTTGATTTTTAATAGGTTTGGGAATAGTGGGAAGAACTTCCTCCCCAAAACCTATGAGCTTGATTTCAATTCCCATGGAGAGCAATGGAAAGGCATGTGCAGGGACACAAGAGAAAACCACATTTATATCAATTCCTGTCAACAATATCATCTTACAGAGGTAATAGTGTTTAATAATTGCGTTTAATACAACCAACACAAACTCCAAAATGACAATAGAAATTGCAGCTGTTAAGTCAACACAGGGGCTTTTACCAGCCTTGTTTATCTCTGTGCTACAGATTACTGCAGCATGCAGAGATACTGGGCAAACTTCACAGGATCCCACCTGAAAGTCAGTGACTTCCCTGTCATGACTACTGACATCCACACATGCTACCTGATTTCAGAATATAAAACTTAAAATACCATGTTTAGAATTAGCTCTGACATCTCTACATAATGCTTAGCTTTCTAGTAACCATCTCTACAAGATGATTTTCTGATTACAACAACATTGCTCAGGGCTAGGTCTGGCGCAGGGCAAACAAAACTAACTTGTAACTACATAGAAAACTACCAATATCTCTGTAAATGGATTTCATTGTATGCCCAAAGGATCGGGACACTCAGTATAGTACCAAATTCAGAAGAAAATACAAATATAAACACAAATATGTACAATCAGAGTCTGAAAAACAGCCTTCACTTATGACCAGAGACCTTGGGGATACAGAGATAATGAAGCCTGTTCACACCAAGGGTATGCATGTCACTTGTCAGCACAACATGTCTTTGTACAGCTCCACCAATTATTGTATCAACCCCTGCTACACCAGTGGAACAGGGCTAGTAGAAGTATAGGTAGATGTTAAGCTGGCTATAAGCAAATGGAGAGACAGCATTTGAATTACTTGGACCCCAGTGATCTGTCAACCAATCAGAGAGAAAGTTTCCATCTTAAAAGTTTCATAGTAAAGTCACAAGTCACAGCCTGCTAATTGTTCGGGCAGCTGTTAAGCAAAGATTTCTGAAGCCTTGATCTCTCAGTAGAGTACTTGAAGTCTCAGATATTTCCAAAAGAAACTGGACTCTGTAGACAAGAAGAGTGGATTGCCTTAACATTATGGATTCTGCCTCAGAGAAGGTAAGATTTATGAAAGAAAAGTAGAAAATTACTCTTTTCAAGAGAATGCCACCAACGACTTTCTACAGACCTTTGGACTTTTCCTGCTCCACCTCCACAATACTCAGGAAGTACAATGTTAACAGCCTTCCTCAGGAATTTAGGAAGAAAGATTATTCCCTTTCTAAAGGGCAATTCTCACTGCCAGAGAAGCCAACTGACAGGTCAGCTTTCTCTTCCTGGGTAAGAAACTGTGCAGAGTTAGGCCTGGACCACATGCAAGTTTCAGGTCGGTATCACAGTTAGGCAAGCAGCTCTATGGGTGCAGCAGAAGGAACCTAGTGACAATCACTATTCAGACTAGGAAAACTTCACCTCTACTTCCCAGCCCATTTTCCCTGGCATCTGTGGTGGTGTGACTTTGTGGACGGCTGAGACCACTTTTATGGCTGATGCACACAGCCATGGAAGCTGAGATTCTGCTGCAGTAAAGCTGCCTGGGACTGTGCCTCCACCCTGGAAGTGTGCACAGAGTAAACAGCAAAGCGTGCACAGAGAAGGATGGAGGAGCTTTGGCTTGGATTGTGGTCCGCCAGTCAAAGATCCCAAGAGCAAAACCTTTAGCATTAGAGATGAAAACTCAAATGTGTCCTATATGGATCTCAGAGAAGTGAGGCAGCTCCCAGAGAAGCTACTGTCCTATTGGTTGTGCCTACTGCATTCTCTGCTTAGTCCTGGTCTCATCCAAGTGAAGCAAGCAGCCCTGCCCTGGTTTCTCAGCAGCAGTGAGCAGACTTGGGGCCTCTGGATTTGGTGTCATTGAGTAACTCAGAGAAGGAGTTCCTCTGGGAAAGGCTGTTGGAATTCTGCTCCATACAGAAAGTCCACAGGTCTCAAGAATGTGGCTGGCAAAATCCCAACCATCAGTTTGTGAAAGCGTGTCTTCTTGATACATTCACACTGCACCACCAAAAATCAGACTTTGCACTCAGGCGTTGCTGCAAGCCTTTGATATGGGAAGGAAATGCTTCCTTCCAAAAGAGCTGCTTTCTTTTGGGGGCACTGGGATCTCAGCAGCTATCAAAGGAAGCTTATATTTCAAATCAAATAGGTGCTACTGTGGAATGACTCACTCAGAGGGCAAATCACAGAGTCAGCATTGAGAATCTGACCATCACCGCAGCTAAATTCATCAACAGTGCTGGCTGCTTCAGGAAAACATCTTACTGTCTACTTTTAGTATCTTAAAACTGAAAATTCTATTATTTCTGGGGCTGGCCTGCAGGCAGACTGCACAACTGTTTAAGGAAAGAGCTC
The DNA here is from genome assembly GCF_036417665.1 of Passer domesticus. NCBI lineage: Eukaryota > Metazoa > Chordata > Aves > Passeriformes > Passeridae > Passer > Passer domesticus. Next base: position 97,180,350 of record NC_087474.1, read on the forward strand.
CCCAGGGACCAGGGACACAGACAGCTTCTTTCACCAAATGGAAGTGTCGGAGACACACCAACACCACTACTCTGCACTGCTTCTGTTTCCAAGTGACTCTGGTGACACTTTTTTGGGTAAAAGTTTAAATTGTGGAAGAAGCTTATTTAGTTGCCAGTTAATCTACATTTTTAAAAATAGATTGAGCATTTGTGTTTCATTTAGTTAAACTTGCTGACAATACTTACATATTTAACACTGTCTTGTAAAGCCTTCTGGACTGTACAAGCTTACTGAGTGCCAAGCATCAACTGTCCTATGAGAATAAGGCTCTAGAAAATGCAGTGCTGGAAAACATTTTAATCTGCCTATTTATACTTAGTAAATTTGAATAAAATCAGAAAGACCATTAATGTACATCTGAGAACAACATTTTAGGATTAGAAAACTTTAAAAATCCATTAGATTTTAAGTTTAATTACAATGAACCATAGACAAAATGTAAAAATAGCTGAATACTTACAGACTTTTAAGGATGTAAGCAGACATTTGTAAACAGCTTTGTGATTTAACAGTTTGACAGTGAAGGCATGATAGCAGAGCCATTCTGCTACCTGAATAGGGAATATGCCAGATACACCTTTGTTAGCTTTAGCAATCCCTAGAGATAGAAAAGGAAAATAATGTAACTGAAAATGATGAACATTAAAAAGCATGTCTGGTCTCTCTTCCCTTTCTATAAAAATCACCCCAGGATTTTTTACTAGAAACCTGTGCAGTCAGTGAAGTCTTGTGCATCAGCAGAAAACCAAGAAACTAGTGCCTGAAACACAATCTTCAGAAAACTGAGTCTAAGAAGAAAAATGCACTGTGATTCTTATTATGCATTTCACATTATTAATTCCTGATCTGTATCCCAAAATTACACAATTGGACTGCGCATTCAAGATGTTCTATTTGTCTAAAAAAACCCCAAACAAATCCAAACCCACTACTTCATTGCCATTAACATCCTATACCTGCATTTACTGTTTTCAGGATAGCATAGCAGCATGATGCAGTCTGAGAGATAATCCTTAGGAAGAAATCAGGATTTTTTCTAACTTGCTGGTTGAATGGTAATTGGAGAACACAGGCATGGAACCTGTTCACAAAAACAGCCTATTTAATAAAAAGTCATTTGCAATTTCAAGTGAAACTATGACTACATAGCTTAGGCACTATACAACATTTAAATGCACACAACAGTCTTTAGGTGTATCAACACTGTTACTGCATGATACCTCTCCCATATACAAACATTCCTGGAATGTCAGATGTAAACATTGCTTGTTTGTAAATTTAATGCTGAAAGAAAATCTTGAAGCTCTCTGCCTTGGTAACAGACTTCTCCTCTGAGGATAGCATAACTGTGCAGGGAAAACTAAACTACCCATTGTCACCAATTCCACATCACAGATTACGCCACCAGAGAACACTCACGTGAGAAAGAGTAAGAGGAAGAAAAACAAGGCAAAACCCCACAATAAATTCTGTTCAGGTATGCAGAAAAATAGACTTCCAAATTATTTCACAGCCCAACCTTTGCCTATTTGGAAGCCACCTCTATAGATGTTATTTGTATCATATGCTTCCTTACACCTGTTTGAAAATATTTGGAAACTGCTGACTTTTTTTTACCTTCAGACTCTGGCATTATAATCCTGCTTATGCTGAATATAGCCAAGTACAATGTTGATTTTTAATTAATCAAGAATGTATACACTTGTTTATGAAATTAACCCAGCAATCTCAAAAAATGGTGACATTTGCAATATATAAAGGATAGACCTAAGTACCATGCTGCATTAAAGGTCTCTGGTTGAATTAACCTGACATACAGTTATCATGGTGGACAGTCTTCTAAATAACATATGAAGGCCACTATTAGAATGTTACCATAAAATCAAACAGAAGTAACTAAGTAATCACATCTATCAGAGAAAAATCTTAAATCAAGATTTAATCAAGCCAAAAGTTTAAGAGCTGGACACATCAGTGCTGTACTAGACAGACCCAATTACACTTCTTGGACAAAGAATACAGCTTGAAAGTGGACCAAGATGAATTTAAGAACAAAACCAAAATATCCCTTCATAACAAGTGTGACCATAAGAGCAACATCTGATTTCTGTGAACAGTGAAGAACGTCTTGCACATTTTTGTGTTCAAACAATAGAAAACCCATTAATTGCTGCTGCCAATCATTCCAAGTTTTCAATGTATGTAATTTAGTATTTTCTTCCACCCTGCTTATCAGTTTTGATTTCTTTCCCTTATCTTAGTTTAAAACATTCACTTCCTCTACCGATCAAGCCAAGGTCACAAATGCCAAGATACTACCAGCTAAGGAGCAACTAAAATGTTATCAGAAATAAGAAACTACAATTAACTTGGTAGAATGAAACCTCACTTTACCTAGAGTTATACTGGTCAAAGTTCTGTATGACTTTAACAGATACAAAGTTCTAAATATAAACTACCTAATATTTAACTGATCTAAATATAAAATGGTTAATAAGGCTTCTTATCATACTCCTGAATCAAAACAGACTGGTTATCTTGAGGTCAGCTATCAAAACCAAGACACTGAAAATCCATTTGGTGAAGTATCACTTAAACACACACATCAAACATATTCCTTTATCCTAAATCTAACAGTATTACCTAAGAACAGTGTTGAAACAAGAATAACTTGACCTACTACTGACATTTCCTATTGCACACATGATACATATACCTACATATACACACATATACACACACTGCACACCTACATGGCACTTTTTTTTTGATTCATAGCTCCTCCATGTGTCAAGAAAGAATAATGAAATATTCATGCTTATTTCAGAAGACAGTGACCCACCTGTAAGCCTGGAGTAAAAATATCTTGTAGATGTTAATGAGAACTGTTCTAAGGCTGTTGATCTAGAACAGAACAGAAACAGATCTATAAGAATATTTTAGTGTCATAATAGGATTGGTTGAAGATTTAGACAAAAAACATTTTATGCTAAACTTAAAAGATTTCTTTTATGCAACTAAGTTAACAGTATCAGTTCCGGAACCCTACACTTTATTTGATGTCCACATTTCCAGACTATGTGGATTTCCTCTCAAAATAAACTTTTATGTTATAACTCAAAGCAGTTTTAATGCTCTTCATCACTAATCACTGTATTGCCAAACATCCATTTTCATATTCCCACCTGTAAATCAAGAAATAAACTATGACATTTCAGTTTGAGGACTGCACTCAGTTTGTATTTCATGTTTTTCCCAGCTGTTATACTTGAATTGAAGGAAAGACTTGATCTGATAGAAGTACAGCTGTAACTAGAAAAAAAAAGTAAAAAAAGTAGTTACTCTATGGGCTAACAGACTAACTAAATTAAATTCTGTAAAGTAAGCCTCATTTAACTTCCCGTGTTACAGAGATTTCCTGCTAATCAATGAGCCAGTAGCTAAAAGATGACCATAATTAAATTCAATGCTGAAAGAGACTAGGCCCTGTGGCATTAACAGTACTAGCTAAGGGCTGACTGCAATATCTCAGGGCTGAAAAATTCAGCCTGCTAAAAAAAGCCAAATCAATAACCTTAAAAACAAACTAAATTTATTTCTTAAACACATTATCTAGCCAGAACATTATTAATTACTCCAGTGACAATCATCTTATCTATATCTATGATCCATGCAATGCAGGAGCTTAGGCTTGAAGCCACCTTAGTTACTGGAACAACCGTGATGTTCCAGCTACTTATGTCAAGCTTATCAAAAGCAAAGCCTTGAAACAAACACTGGGGTGCGATAGGCAGTGCTGGGGTAATGGTTAGACTTGATCTTAAAGGTTTTTTCTAACATAAACAATTCTATGATTTTATGATTCTGATTAGTGTCTCCCAGACCAGTAGCATCAATATCCTTTTCAACATGAAGTGCTTCTTTTGAGAACTCAACTAGTGAATAAATCTCTTTGGCTGTTGAGTTTGGTCCTTCATTATGGGAACACATGTCATATAAATTCCTTTCCTAAAGTGACCGAGCTTTTCTGTTTAGGAAGACTACTGAGGGACTTTACCACACTGTTGGTGGAAAACCTCCTCCAAATTTTCCACTTAAATGCTTAAGGGATGTTTATACTAAAAATGGTCAATAACAAAGCTAATGAAGCAATATTATCCTTGAGTTTAAACAGTTCTTTCTTTTCGATCTTTAGCAAATACCTAATGCCACCTCTAATAGTCCATGTACAGTGTCTACAGAACTTTTCAGTAGGATACATTCTTCCTGTCTGGAGTTCTATGCCACTTCAGACTGCTTTGTGTAAATGGTCACACTTGCTAGTTTAAAAAGAAGTTGTCTTCCCCACACATTCTTTCCCATCTGAAGTGTACAGGAGGGAACACCTCTGATGTTGAAAGGATTGCTAGTCCCTCTAGTCTATACCAAATTAATCCCAATCTATTTTGCAATTAATTCAACTACACCATTCCCAACACACCCTTGTGCTTCTCCCACTATGTATGAGATATTGTAAAGCTGACACTGGAGTGCACAACTCTATTTACCTGGAGTAATCGCAGTAAACCTCAAGTGTTTTTATATCTAATAACAAACCACACCATGGGATCAAACGACAATCTGGCAGCTGTTTAAATTTGGAACATCCTGGGATATCATCAACAGGAAAATTCACCACTGTCTTATTTGGGTTTATTAAAAGGCCATACTCGGGAATACCTGTTGTTAGAGTCCTAAAACAGATATAAACAGTTAGGCTAAGCCCCCTCAGCAAAGCAGACAAAAACTGGCAGCATGCTGCAAGACAGAAGATCTTGAACAAAAGGGCAGAAATCAAAGAATGAAGGGAACCACAGCCAACTCTTCAGGTTAAGGAACACAGCTAGAAATGAAGAGAAGAGAAGAGATTAGAGGTAAATAAATACATAAAATACATAAACTTGAGGATAATGGAGAAAAAAATTTATAGATTAATGAAAATTAAGCACATCAGCCATGCAACACTTGAGACCAGCTATATGAACTACACTCACAGAAACCTCTGAAATAAAAATCACTGAAAAATGTGACAAGTTACTATTTTTGGAAGTTAACAAAACCAAGGAGAATCCATGTAACAGAAACCTCACTCATCTGATGAAAAGTTTTGAAGGGGAATAGTTTCCCTACGAGTGGTTTCACAGTCAGAATGCCTGCTGATTACCTGCTATATACTGATCAGCAGGGTCACTGACAAGAAGCAGTTCTTACTTGGCAATGTACTTATGTGCAGGCTTTTAAAGAGAGGAAGAGGTAGGTTCTTCTTCTTGGGGAGTCATAGTCTTAATGCTGTCTCCTCGAAACCAATTTACTGAGTCCCCCAGTTCTAGTACTACATTAGGAAAATCTGGTTCTACTCCATTTGTGGCAGAGAGCTCATAGGATCTGATCTGTAAACAGTTCTGGAAATCTCTCACAGAAAAGGCTACTTCTCTACAGAAAATCAACACAGCTGGTACACAAGTTGATAGAACAAAGATGCAGACAAGTTCAAAGGGCAATAAGGACAATATCTGCACTGCTACTCAAGTGACATTGTGCTGAAAAGACATTGTAAGAGATTAATAGCTTGAAGCCCTCAGTGTTAGTTTGATTTATCTGTAAACCCACAGATCCGTAGAAATTTATTTCTGTTCTGATAGGGAAATGAGGATAAATGAAGTCTTCAGAATAGACTACCACTATTTCATACAATTTATACTTCAAACTGTACTTAACTGATTGCTCCATCACCTTCAAAGCTCACAACAAAGCTACATCTTTGTGACTACGTGAAAGCATGATGCAACTGACAACACTAAGCAGATGCTAAGCTTTTCTTCAAGACCTGTCCTTTGGATCCTTTATATTGATTCTGGCATCAGCTGAACTCCCCTAGGACTGACTGTACACTTCTGTCCACAGTAACCAGGAGCTTCTGGGATTCAATTTTTAAAGAAAAGGTAGTTCTGAAGCATAATGAAGAATTACTATTTCAAAACTTCAGAGTGAACTGCACACTACCATGCTATTGGTATCTTCAGATATTCATTATGGAATGTTAATGACCAGAAAATTCTTAGCAATATTGGATCGGACCACAGCTGCATTCTTTCCTGGGGAACGGAAAACAGCAGCACGAGTTCCCAATAAAAACATTTTGAGAATGGAAATAAGACATCTTAAAAAATTTGAGGGAAAATGGTTTTCAAAGACAAGTGTCAGCTGCTTTGGTTAGGCTGCAATACTAATTTTTGCTTGAAGCTCCACCAAGGTTAGTAGGTAGGTCCCTAATTCAAACTTAAGCAGGAACTGCCCACCATATGAACGGCAACAGATTGTTAACTGGCTATCAAGAATGCAGTTTTAGGATTCTTCCCAAGCACAGGCTACTACCAAGGATTCCAAAATAGCCCTTGATTGTTAACTCATAAAACAAATACACCTATGTGCATAAAGATGAAAAAGAATTACATAAAAGATAATAATGCTTACTACTTTGCAGACTATGTCTCAGCATACCTTAGAAAAGTTCTTGCCTTCATTAAATGTGGTGTAAGCAGCAAAAAATCATCAATGAGACGTATTAGGACTCTGTAATCAAGAAGACACCAATCTTAAGATTTCTTAATACACAATCTTTTCAAAGCTTTTTCATAGACGTCAGAACAACAATGTGCCTGCCTATTTCAATTCACAAGATGATAGAGGCCAATATGAACTCCAAATTGAGACTCATAAAGAAATTCTCTGCTATTTTTTTCCTAAACATAAATGAAAAAATTAAATAAAATCAAAAAGCAATGAGTGGCTAGATGAAACATGAAGGAATTTACAACACACTAACTTCTACAATGGCATCCCTGAATACAGGGTTTTACACCTTTCTAAGGGAAAATTTGCAGTATTTTTCTCGACAAGACAAGGGAACGAGGTGCCAGACCAGGAACACAAGTAGATTCTTGATAGGTTCCAACTCTCTCTTTGTTTACCAGGTAGTAACTTGTTCATGAAACTATAGCTTGAATGGAAAGCAGAATACCATCTACCACTGCAAAGGCTAAAATTTTCCAACAGATCCCAAGCATGCCCACATTTTTCTGGTAAATCCTGCCTAGCAGATCTCAGAGAAGTAGCTCTGGAGATGATGATGTACAGTCTCATCTTAAAAGCAAGAGTACTGCCATCACTATGCCAGATCAGCTGCACCTTGGCCCACTCAAGTCAATAACCACCTTATTCTTCTGACTTCAAGGACAAATTAAATTATCAAGATCATTCAACAGACTCTTAAACAACATTCTAAAATCTGCTCTACATAACAACAGCTGGTACATTAAAGAGGGCATTCTTCTGAAGCAGTTTCAAAATTTCTGCTTTCTAAACACCCTTTGAAATCAACAGACAGCTTTTCAGACTCACATCAGAGCTTCTTCCTCAAGCCTGTAAGAAGTGCTTTTGTAGGGAAATGTTTAAAATTCTGACACCCAGCAAGCCTCCCAAGAAGAGACACCAGACAGATGTACTTATCTGGAGTACTCCCACAGTTCTTTTTTATTTTCTTGGGGAAGAATTCACAGCAGTGAAGGGATATGTCTGAACACAAGTTTCAGGTTCCAGCTCATGACTAAATGCCCTAATCCTGGATTCAGCTGGGGATCTGTTTATACAAAGGTAAAAGGAACCTCAAAATTTTTACAGCTAATAAAGAGGTAAAGTTTTTGTCAGGCTAGCTTTCTGTCAAGCTCCTAAGGAGCAAGCATGTGTAGGGCACAAATACTAAGAAGATTTACCAAAAATCACACAGGACTTCAAACAAGAACCAACATAACCCATAAACATCTCCTGTAAAGCTCTGACCTTGATAAAATGTTAAGATTTACCGACAGTGGATTGGAAAGCCCTCAGGCAGAAATCTGGAGTATCAGTATCAGGAAGTATGTAACAAACATCTCATCTTCTCTGAGGTGAAAAGACCACAGATGATGTGGGAATGAGTGAGATATAAACTTCTCAGAAGTACAAGAGCAGCTTGTAAGACTCCTTACAGCATCCCTAAATATGGTGCCCTTTCTAAGAATAAATCTGCTACCAAAGATACAGAAAAGCTTCTCTGCATTTTCTTCTCAATCTTGCAATGGGGAAATTCTCCCAAAAAAACAACCACAATTGCACTGAAGCTGCAGAGATGTTTGTGTGCACCACACTACTAATGAAGTTGGAAATCCTTGAAATTCAAAACTAAATGCCAGACAAAATTTTTAACACACGTACTACATATTATCAATTACTGTAACAGAGCACAGAATAAAGCATCCCTACCCATCCTGCTTTATTCCAGAGAGCCATTTGTTTTCCATATCTCCATAGAATAAGCTGCAAAGTAAGGTTGACAAAATGGAGCCCTGTGGTATTCCACAGCACTGTAAGTAGTACCTACCAAAGAATAAAAGAAAACAAAAAAATCAAAACATGTAACAAGATTGCAATAGCTGTTAAATATTTTCCAAGTATAACATAAGAAATATGCTATATGTTTGCCAGGTAGCCTTAATTTTTTTTTTTGTTCCTTCTTCTAAGAATCTACATAGAGATCTAGAAGTTTTAATTTTAAGAGTGAAAAAACCCCACTAATTCACATAGTCCTTTCATATTAACAAACTCCAGGAGACAACTGCCATTAAATAAAGAAATTGTATAACTGATCTCAAACCACAGTGCCTCCTTCTGCTGCAGACACATCTTTCATTGAAGTTTTTAAATTCTTTATGTTACATCTTACTGTGACAGCTTCAAAAGAAGTGCTCTTATACACAAAAAGTGCACTGGAAGAATTTTCTATGCTGGCATCAACCAAATGGGTATGGCTCACAAAACCCAAGGGAATTATTTTCACAACACTTCTTTGAAGCAGTGAGATACTATCATGTTAATTTCACCACTACTACATGAACGACTCGGTGAAGCTGAAGAGAATAAATTCAGACCACATACTACTTTTGAGCACTGATCCTACCTGTATTTTCAGTCATCTGAAAACACTCCTGACAGTAATTTTCTTTTCTTACAGCCTTTTGTTAAATGTATCAAATGGTATTAAAAGATTGCTTAGAAGTCCCCAGCTCAATAACCACCACTTTTCTCAAAACATCAAGTCAACTTTGACTGACTGTGATTTTTTACGAGAAAAAAAGTGTTTATTTACTGAACATATGGGGTTTTTTTTGACAAATAAGAACAAGCTACTTAAAAGGGCTAAGTTCATTTCAGGACACACAGTATTTTTTCAGTCGTGACTAAATTTAAAAGTATGAAGCTGGTTTTGTCAGGGTGTGCTTTCTCTGAAACCATTACAATTCCATGAAACATACTCATGTTGGTTAGTCATTATTAAAGTATGCCACAAGAGCATTCTTATGATGCTGCCAAAGGGAGTGTAAGCATCAATGCTAGAAAAAAATATAAACATGCTTCTGTGTGACTCCTTGAGAGCATTTCTCAGTCTCCCTCAATCCTGTGAGATTCTAAAGTAAGTATTCTAAAACAAAGGTGTTTTTTCCAGAGCAAGAAGCTATTCACTCTAACATAAATCACTCTGACTTTACAAATAATGATCATGTAAGTACTTTCTTTTTTAGACATGGTACACATTTGCCACCTAGAGGCAAAATACAAGTACCAAGTCAGTATCTCTAGCAACACCAGAAGAAGTCAGCATTACTACTTTCTGTAACATCTGATTTTTAATTTTGGAGTTGCCAAATAATTTAAATTCCTATTGCTACTACCTTTTATTTTGATTGCAACTTGCCAAAGAGCAAAACCATTGCACTTCAGGAAAATTACTAACAAGGCTTTTGCATGATAGCTTGGACTTCACTCTTGCTTTTGCTCACCACTGGGGATCCCATCATTTTAAAGTATATTCCTTTTGAATTACACTTGCAGTTTTAAATTAAGGTTACTCCATATGCTATGGAATTATACACATTATGAAGGTTATTCCATAATCTATGGAATAATGCATTGTAAATAGTTAACATTTAGGTAGGGAAGAGAAATTTTATTAAATGTAAAGTTTACTCCAAACTCTTCATGCTTTTTTGGAGCTTAAACTGATACACAAATTTCTCATTAATATGAAATAAAAAAAAAAACTTTAAAAGACAGCTATTCAAAATTCCCCAGAGCAAATTAAAGGTACCCTCTTAACAGGAAACAAACAAACAAAGCATACTATAAAAGAATAACTAAGTTCTTTTTTACCTGTTCCTAATCTCCAGAATGCTGTTATGTATCATTTGAAGGAAAAAATTAAACAGGCTGGAACTTGTCTCATAGAAAGTTAAGCTCTAGAAATGTGACAAAACAAAACAAGATTTGAAACAAAAAATACACTATAACTTTGAAGATACACAGAAATCTTTTAAAAAGTAGACTGTAGCAGCTCAAACCCCTATGTAAGTGAAAAGACAAACCCTAAACCCAAGACCTGAGCATACATACTAAAAAGTTGCTCACATCCAACAAGTTAATTTTTGTTGGATGTTGGGGTTTTTTGTTTTGTGTTAGGAGAAATCAAATACAACATCTAAACCCACTTTTTTAAATGCCGGCATAATATATTGGATTATTACAAGGGATAAGACCCTGCTCTTTTGGCCACTTTCTATCTATGTACATCATACTCTTGATGATTCCCGAAGTCTTGACACACTCGCCCATTCTGCTGCAAAACACTCTTCAGGTATTACATACACTTCCATGCATTGCTGTCCACCCAATATTTATGGAACATTGTTAAAAATTATAAGATCAAAAATCCATTTACAACAATTTAAATACCCTTAACAATGACTTAATTTAAATTGAAATAAAATTACTTACTACTTGGACAGATTAGACAGCAGACAAATGCACCCAGCCTTTGATAGAGCCATGCAAGATCACAATTACTTGCATTGAAAAGAGAAGGTGATGTACCAATGGTACAGATACCCAGCCTGACATGACACTTTTCTCAAAATACTTTAAGATAATGACACAAAATTGTTTTCTAACGTAAAATATTTTTAAATACAACACTGTTGCTCATGCAATATCTAGTATAGGTCTCTGAATCAGTTTGAAAAAGATACCAAAATATACTTATAAATCAGAGATCTAGCTAGTTTCCATTTTCATCCAGGTACTCATTAAATTTGCTTATTTTTGTAGGATCTTGGAATTGTACACTAGCCACACCATATATTCCACTCCTACGTGCACAGATATGCAACATCATTTCACTCATTTGTTAGAAATCACCTTTTGCCAATCTTGGCATTTTCCACTGCCAGGTTTAGAGAAGAAACATTTGAAGAGGAATTACTAGCTTGAAACAACATATCTGTCTGCTCATTGGATGCTCAGGAAATCTTGTAGGTTGTTATTATGGAACACCATGATTCAAGCAAGGAAATGCATGAAGAAACTCTCTGAACCTATCACCTACTTCTATGCCTTTGTCATCCTGCTCACACAGAAGGAAGTCTTGAGAACAACCACTTGTATCACAAGAATGAAAACAGAAGGATGCTTGCTTCTTGCAACAAAGCAACAGTTGGAGTAAAGTTAAAATATATGTAATTTTAAGCTATACTTTAACTCATTGAAATCAAGAAATCTCTTTAAACAAAAACTTAAAGGGCTGATCGTGTTTGCTTTGTACTTAACTCCCCCTAAAGAAGAGTTCATTCTCATCAACCTTGACAGGTAATCCTTAAAATCAGCTTTTTAAACTGTTAATTAGGTACAAAATAAGATCTTAAAGCAAACAACAAAAAAAAAGCTCTGCAGTTTGCAAGCCAAGATGCCACACCCTTAGCTACTTGGCTTGTAATACATTTTACTCATTCTTACTTCCGTATGTTTTGGAGATAAGAAGTGTTGATGTCCACTTGTACCAGACAGTTAATTTCTCACTTGAGGACTGTTGCAAGAAACATTGAAATTAGGAAAGGAAAAAGAAAACACTGGTTAAAATAAAAGTTTGATAAAATAATGAGAAAATCTGGGAAAAGTCTAGAAGGACTTTTAGTCAGATTTCTTGCCTGGTGCACTCCTCCCACTGAACACTCAGAGCCTGTTACAAACATCCAGAAGAGATGACAAAAGTCTTTCTACTGAAGAAAGGTACTGGTTAACTAGATGAGAAGTAATGGCACCACATAATATGTACATACAAGTAAAAATCTCAATCCTCCTCTAATTCTTCTGCAGCTTTCTTTTTCAGTTGAAAAGAAGGCTCACAACACTTACCTGTTCAACTACTATTGCATTTCGCAATGAGGCACTCTCCTGAAGCTGGGACACAAACTGCTTCATGTCTGGCATAAAGTCCTTGAAAGTAGAAACCTGTGTAATTGTTCAAATTGTAAAGAAACAAATGACAAAAGCAATAAAAAAATTCAATAAATGACTTTTCTGTTCAGTGGAGGTCAAAGAATCAGCCTTATTGCATTATTTTAATACAACAATTCTTTTACCATTAAAATGAAATGTCTCACCTACAATTCCCTATTTCCACAACAGATTTATTTTTATCTTTACTAAGAGTGAGCAAAAACTTTAAAAGGTATGGACTAAAACCAAGTTTTTCTACCCCTGGAAAGTATCTAACAGCATTAAAAAAAATGTTTACTAAGTACTTAACCACTTCAAAGGGTGGCTAAAGAAAGCTATAAAGGAAAAACTTTTCTGGGACCAAAATACGCTTACAACAGCAAAGAGAAGAAATCAGGAAGTCATACATGTCTCTTATAGAGCCTCTTGGCCCTTCCACTTGGGGTAATCATAATCACAGCGTAGCGCCGTATGCAGTACACGGTTCTCTTCTCGGGCTTCAGGACCCGCGAAATCACTTCCACAAGTTTATTGTGAGGAATGCTGTCATAAGCCCTGGACACATCAGCCTGAAACAGAAGGAAGATCTTCCACTACATATTCAGCAATATTGCTGTAAACATTCTAATAGTATAGAAGAAGTATTGCTGTAGTATGTAAGCAAGGCTGAAGGATAGATCACATGAGAGTAAAATTATTGCACCATTCAGGCCAAATTTCTGACAAGCCAAAAACTCACTGCTTCTCTGAAACAGCTTTGCCCACTCATCAAGTGTTCCCTTAGAAAGGAATATCCAAATCATCAGTTTTAACACAATTCTTATTATTAACAGAAGATTATACCACATGCAACCTTAAGTCTAACACTAAACTTCCAATCATTTAAGTTAATAACTAGTATTCTCATGTTTAAATATTTTACGAAACTTGCCTCATCATATGGCCATGGAGATGACACCTTAGACTCTTGGAAAGCTGCAAACCTACATATTTTACCTGTCCCTTCCTTTCCTTTTATATTGGAAACCTACCTATGCTTTTACTTATCCTAGTAAAACCAGAAAACTTTCTGTAAAAGCAACAATCCTAGGATTATTATAAGACAAATTCTATGTCAATGACTCAACCCTTTGGCTAGAAAGATAAGACAAAATTACGAAAGTTATTTCATGACAAGCAACATATGAGAGATGAGAACACAGCTCCCCTACAACACATACAAATCTGTATATTTTACATAGTTCTGTATACATTGCCCCAGTTCAAAGCTATGAATTGAAATCAAACACAAAATGTTGCCTGATAGACAGAACTGACAAAAGTGTGAAGATGAAGAACAAACTCCTTTAAATAATGGGCTACCACAAGCAGTGTTTTTTTCCAAGTGGGAGAAGAAACTTCTTGGAAAGACACCAACCAGAAGTCATGTGTTCATTTTCAACAGAAACTAATGATACTGAGATAGAAGAGACAAATTTTATTCAAAAGCACATACAACACTTTTCTCTGGTTTTCATATGGCTCAAAAGGCTATCCAAACTTCTTTTTCCCACTTTTATAACCAGCTAAATGTGACTGCAAAAAATTCAGTGCATGCATAGAAGCAGGAGTTCCTGCACAACTGAAAGATGGACAGAAAAACACTCAAGTAGAGGAAACTCTACTGCAGGGACACCCACGCACAAAAACCAATCAACCACCCCCACTGAAAAACTAACCAGAGTCTAGAAGGAGTGCACAGAATTTTATTTAGAGAAAAAAAAAATTATGCAATCAGATTACAGCTAATACAGCTATAAAAGTATCTGCACAAGCATGTTTTGAAAAGCTACTTTGAATATGTAATTAAAAGTACATACCTTTACACAGTAGAAATGAGGAATTTCACCACCAGATTCAAGAATCTTTGTAACAAACTGCTTCCATATCTTGTAGATATCATCTTTCCCAAACACTGAAGAGCCTAAAACACTGGTGTTTATAGTCCGTTCATAATTTAACACACTAAACAGATTTTTTAGTTGAGTGTTGTAATGATTCATCTAAAGAGACCAAAGAGAATTACCTTAAATTATGCTGAAACACATTAAATTCTTTGCAATACAAATACTATAAATTTAAATGAAGTTTGAAATTAAATTTATGTATTTATTATATCATTTGGTTCAACTGAAGCTTTCAGAAAGCCTGAATATCACTGCAGTAACTACTTCAAAGTCTCAGAGATTTTTCTTTTGGTACACTTAAATCCTATGGAAAAGGTTTTGTTCCTATACTTGACTCTTGGAAATCAAGGTGTAATAGTTACAGTGATAAACAGATGAATGCCAGCAAACAAATTCACTATTGATCTGAAAAAATCTTCTTAAATATTATTCATTCTCTCTACTGGAGGTAATGACAGCAACAAGAACAGCAAAGAGAAGGTGTGCTCTGAGATTTTATGCAAACTCCAGCTGCACTATCAGCTGGGCCTCTCCAGGGTACTTTATTCAAGTAATTGGGCAAAGACTTAACTCAGCTGTGGGGATAGTCAAGTACATCAGAGCAGCACTGAAGTCATGCAGGTAGATTAGCTCTGTAAACACCATAACGTGGAATATTATGTGAAATAGCACTCCACAGTTCAGAACAGCTTTTAGCTGATGATCTTTTCACCTGGTCTGGGACCACATGGTATGAACAATTAGAGCTAAGAAGCTGTTGACACCTCACCGATTTGGGGAACATTCAATATTGGGAATGAGACTCAGCCTTAAGGAAAAGCAATTAATTCAGGCAGGCAAAATAGTGAAACTATTCCTTCTGGCTAACTGCCCTGTTAAATAGATTATTTTGTGCCCTGAGTGTTTTGTCTGTTCCCACACTGCACTTACTCTCAGCTTCCTTCCTATCTCTCTGCTGTGCTTGTTCCAGCTTCCTGGCCCTTCCTTAGATCCTCTTCTGCAATGCACCCAGCTCACCATTGTTCACTGGCTCCACAGGCAACTTCACAGATCAACACGCACCATCAGTATTAAGGCAAATCCTAACAGGCCAGACTCACCCATATAAAAAAAACAAACGGGATTACCTTACATGCCATGTTATTCTATTGGGCTCATTTCCTTAAGGCAGGTTTGCAAACAGAAGTTTGCAATGCTGGAAATGGAGGCTTGTGGTAATTAAGCATTGGAAAGGGAGAAGCTAAGCTGCAACAGACCCATTCAGCCATTTTGATCAGAATGTTACAGTCCATCATGTTAAAACTAGTTTTATGTAACACAAATCCTTACTCCGTTTATGAGTTACCTACACCAAATGCATATAAAACAATGAAATAAATAAAAACCTTCTTTTCTCTGCTTTCCTTGCTGAGTGCTTGTGGTCCAACAACACCGCTCACTTTTACTATGGGTCTCAACCCATTTGGTTTTGGAATAAACCGGAGCTTTGATGCCACAGGAACAAATTTTTTTTGATGGATAGCGTCGATCTCCTCTGAAGACAGAGGCCGTAGCTGTACTTTGACAAAATGGTTTCTAAAACACAAATATACAATCAGTGTAAACAACAGGAAAGGCAGAAAACTAAAACATTCAATGTCTTTATGATAACTAAAGCCAAATATTTTTCTAAGATTATACAAATACTAACCACTACAGAAAGTGACATGCAATTCTGAATTTCAGAACAATATCACGGTATCTTAATGACAATGTAATACAAAGAGACCATATATTACTGCTTGATGAAAATAAAAACCCTTACTAACACAAATTTAAATTTAAGCACAGATTTGTGGAATACATAGGAACATTATGAAATATGTTTTATGCAAGAAACAGGAAGTTGGACATTGCTCATGGTTTCAGAAGTTTGAAAGGCATTAACAAAGTTGAAAAGAACCTTCCGAAAACTACTCTAAGACAGCTCCTGGGAAGAACATACAAACTGTAATGGCCATTCTACTCCTAAGAGTTATGGGATCTACCACTTAATAGGTGCTGGGATACACTGACAACATAAGGGCTTTAGGTATGCAGGACTCTGATGAGCAGGTGTCAGTTGAAGCAAACAGCAGAAAATAACGAAGAACCAAAGGTGCCTAAGTCACAGGTAAGCTTCCCAAGCTTACCTTAATGGGAAATGTGTTTTTCTCTCAGATCCAGCCCCCCAGGATTTACAGTTCCATGAAAAAATCAAAATCAATACTTTTCCATACACTGAATCAGGAAAACGGTGGTGGAGCAAAAGCCCTTGTTTTTACTTAAGATGCAGAGTTAAAGTACCCCACCTGCAACATACAAGACCTGGATAAATCTCCTGCACTGCTTGTATTGTTCAGATGGACAAAATGTGCCCTACAGACTAATGGCTATATTACCCTGGGAAGGAAGGGAGGCAATTCAAGTCCTCACAAAAGACTGGACATCAATCTAAATTTGCATGAAGACTTTTTACATCCCACACAATCCAACAGGCTGGTTTAGCAAAAGGAGACCACACTACTACAAAAGGCAGTGGGTAAATGGTGGAAACTTGGTAAAGACGCTCTAGCAGACACCTGAGAAGCCAAGAATGCAGGTAAGAGAGGCTCACAAATACTTCTTTTGTATGCCTATACAAGTCAACTACAAGCTCATGATCTGTCTGCTTGGGACTCCTGGTGTCTGAGGGACACAGTGCATGACACCTAGAAGGTATAGTGGCATGCAAGGCCAGTGACTTGAGCTACTGAAAAGAGTTTTGAGGATTAATATTAAATTTTTTTTCAAACTAAATTCCTGGTACAGATGCTGCCCAAAGAAAAGCAGAAATGATGATTGCTTTTCCACAGTGAGGGATCAATACTCTTTACAAAACTATAGTCTTTGCTGAACACAACATCTACTATACTATTAGATAGATAACCAGGATAAAACAAGTCACTCCAGTTCAACAGAAAAAACTTAATGATCAAATTTTCCTCCCTTTACAGCTCACATTCAAGACCAGAAGGAAAAAAAACCCCAATGAACCTCTATCACTATGCTAAAAAATATGGCTTCCTTTGAAAGTGAAGACAAAGACCAGTTATTGGCAGATCCTGGCTACTCCCTCTGGCCAGCAGGAGATGCCATTTTGCCCGCAGCAACATTCATTGCTTATTTCATGGCATTTATTTCATGGCAGTGCTGATAATTTTGAATGTGCGCTAATCTAGCAGCCACTGAAGCACGCTGCTCTCACTGGCGCTCACAACGCTGTTAAGCACTGAAACTTGAAGGAACTTGACTAAATGGCCCTGCTGTCTTTTGATATCTCACCTCAATCTGACGGGGAAGATTCTGAATTTCTGCAGTGTTTTTAATCCTCAGCAGCCACTGTGTGTGGCAAAGTCAGAGGTGGCATGAGCTTTAGGAAAACAGGTGCTCTCAACACTGTGTTCACTATTTTTAACTCACAACTTGACATTCTGCAGGATATTTAACTTGAAGCAACCGTATCACAAAATACTGAATTTTTCTTAGCAAATTCTGCTTTTAATTTGGGGACTGAAGTTTGGTATAGCTTCAAAAATTAATACAAAGTTGTCTGTTCACAATGACAGCACACACTGATCTCCACCAATACAGCAAGGCTAATATACAGATCCAGGGCCCCTCTCAGAACCCTGCTCCATATCCTCCAGTGGGATTCTGTCCAGGATGATCTACTCAAAAGGACAGTCCTTCAAGATGAGCATTTACTCCCTAGTGGCAATGCAGTCAATACAAAGGTAAGCTCACAAGTATGGTCCAGGTCCACTCAGTCCAGCATGTTCCATGCATTGTCTTCCTCCAAGGGAGGATGCAGAACTCAACAGGAATCAGTGGCTACCAATGCCTTCCTATGAACCAGCTCAGAGCAATTGCCTTGGGCAGCTTCAGCTGAGGAGAACCAGAACAACCACAGAAGATCCATTAGGGCAACACCAGACATTCCTCCAGAGAAGATGGAAGCAGCTCAGAAGCCTTTGGCACTACTTCACCAGCAGTGCCTGGCTGGTTAAGAGCGGACAGTGTCTGAACAGGCTCAAAACAGCCAAGGCTGTCCTAAACACCTTGTATCCCAGTATCTCTAAAGACCTAAATTCCAATTTCTTTCCTCCTATGTGAAGTTGGCAGCTGGCCATCTCTATGAATGCAAGAAGCTGGGCTCGTGGCAGACCTCATGTAACACATCACACATGAAAGAGCAGTGCTGAAAGCCCTGTCAGTGAAGCTTAACTGCAGCTGTTGGAATGAGACTCAAAGTCCTTATAAACTATGACTCCTGTAGCCAGAAGCAAACATCCTGTTCTTGGAACACGCCTTTGGCAAACATGCAGCAGCATTTCCTTAGGATGTTTCTCCAGCTGCCAACAAGTTTAGAGACCTTCCAAGCAAAAGGTGAGAAGGGGCTTCCTGCATGGTAAGGAAATATGTAGGGAGGAAATCAGAAGAAACAAGACCCTAGATTGAGATCTTTTTAGTTCAAAGCACCTTACACATTGAGTTTTTCTGGGAAACTGGGAACACAAACAACAGAGCTAAATTCCAAGTTGTTTGCTTTTAACCACAAACCCCACAAAAAAATCTATTATTTACTACTTCTATTATTTTTTATTTTATCTCTACTATGTGAAAGTCAGTGCTTGATCATATTTTGTGCCAAAAAATAGCCTTTAAGTACACTGAAACTGCATAAAACAGTTTTAATTGCAACACTACAGCTGTTTGAAGACAAACAATGCGTGGGACTGAAAATTACATTCTCCTACTATTCAAAGTGTGTTTGCTGTGCTAAAACTGCAAACAAGATCGAGACCCCATTAAGTGCAAACACAAATGCAAAGAAAGGACTGGAGATATCAATGCTGAAATCAGGGAGTGACGGGGCAGGAAGGGAAAAATCACACACATAACATTGAGGACGAAAAGATCAGAGCAAAAGCAAAAGGCTCACCATTACAAAACAGCCATTAAAACACAAGACATGAAGTATGATAATTTTTCACAGTTCCAAAGCTCTCTCAGATACCAGCAATTATAATGAAAACCTGAAAGATGTGAACTAAGGAGATAGGTGCGCAACACTGTTCATTAAAACTGCCTTTCCTATTTTCTCAATTGTTTAAAGTTTTGTCTTAAATAATCTTTTAACTTAAATACATGTATGCATTTTTAAGACCAAAAAAAAACCAACATGGAATGTCAGCCATACTAAAAAAGGAGCTGTGGCTTCTAAAACAACCCTTAACCTTTGGAAAAAAAACCCTAAACCCACTAGGCTACTGTGTGATTTTTATGAATAGAGTAGTACAGCATTTCAGCAGAGCCTTGTCTTTTTCTAAATTAAAGTAGTTGAAGGAAATTGAGTATTTTTTAAATGAATTTTCATTTTAAAAGGTTACTTTGGTATTCTATCACCACGTTTTACTCATTCTTAAAAGGTATAAAAACTAGACTTATAACAAAATCCTCTTCATACTGGATTTTATTATTGCAAAGATTTCTAATAAAGAAGTATCAATTTGAATTAGTTTTCTCACACAAAATATTTCTGAAATTACTAACTGCACATACTACAATCACAGGCTAAATTTTCCTCTGGAAAATGAAGCAAATAAAATGAAGATAAATGGACAATAAATTAAACCAGAAATATACCTTTATAAAACAAAGCACATGATTTCTACATATCCATTAAATGTTAATTAGTTTTCTAGTGTTACCTAATTCCAATGTTCTGTAACTTGCCCCAGATAAACTTTCGGTAGTAGAAGAGCATGTTTTTCTGGAACATGGTCTCGGTGATATAGAAAAATGATCTGAGCAATTCAACAACATAGGTACCCATCAGCCAGTACAGGAATTTGGCCAAAATTTCTTCACGGAAACAATGTTCATCGGCAGGAACAAAGTGATCACCTTCAATAAATAATTCAAAGGTAGTTATAGTAACTATCAACTCTTAGCATGAGTAAAGAAACAGAACACACAAACAACTTGGGTAACGTTCTTGCCCTAGCTTGAGGTCATGAGAAAGAAAAAAGGTAAGTACAAACCATTACACAGGAGACACTCCAAATTTTCAGGGCATTAAATAATGCAACTGACCCAAGCTTAAAGCATAAACACAGGAACTAATCTGCAGTGACAAACTGACATATGGAGGACACAAATACATGCCACAGTAGCCTAAAGACTTATTTTCTTACCCCAGCATCAATTGTGCAAGATCTTTAATGCACAAAGGCAAGATTATTGTGGAAGGAGAGGTAAAATAAAAAGAAACAAGTCTACTACAATACAAAACTTAAAAAAAAAAAAGGAAGAAAGTAAACTGGGATGATTTGAGGATAAGAATGACATTCAGATTTCCCAATGAAAATTACATGAAAACTAACTAATTATAGGGTTAGGCTTTATTTCAGACATCCTAAAACTTATTGTTGCAGTCAAAAGAAAAACAAAGAAAAAATATAAATCACCCAAAGCCTATCAGTACTTCCAACTTATAGATGGGACTATTATGAACCCACAGCATTCCTAACTACTGCCGAATTTAAGGTCACATAGATTTGTAATTACATCTAAATACAGATAAACAGGGAATAAGCCCTGGGCTATAATACTGATGTTTTGGCCAACTTCCAATAATAACGTTTCCAATTACATTTAAAGAGTAGAATTTAGCCCAAATGCAACAGGATTCTTAAAGAAACTACGCAGAAATATTAGTTTAGCTGCTTAGCACACATCATAGTTATGGCACGAATGTGTTAAAAAAAGCTTGATTTTGATGCAACAGACCTGACAGTAAAATTTATAAAATGGAAATAAATTTTCAGTTCTATACTCTGTTTCATTTTTGCATGCTCCAGGGCAGAAACATTTTCTTGTATTTACAGCACTTAAAAAAAGACTAGTACAACTTCAAGAGAAGGCAGTTAACATCAGGGGAAAATTTCACTGCTGGAAAAATCTCTAACTGAAGAGTTGCCATATGTAGTTGTAATATGCAAGTTGAATCAGGATGCCGACAGGTAGCTGCCCTGGAAATAGATTCTTTCTTTTCCAAGTTATTGACAACAGATGTAAACAATGACTACAATTCAGGAAATTGTCAAGAAATCACTACTACTTTTGAAGGAAAAATAACCCACCTACAGTGCAGCAAAACAATTCAAAGCATGTTTAAACATCAAGCACACAAGAGTACTTCCATGAAAATTAAAATAAGCCTATGTATTGCTTTGTCTGGAATATGGCCAGAGAAGAGGACATATTTTTCAAAGATCAGATGTTCTAAATTACTATGAATCACACACATATTGTACAATAAAACCTTTTAAAATATTTAACTCCTCAACATCTTGGAAAGTGTGGTTTTGAACCACAGTATCTGAATAAAGAAATACTGTTTCCTAGAATTAAGAGTTTCTTATTAAAGTGTAACCTCCCTTACTTTTGACATCAGTTCTCAAACATCAGACTTTTGATCTTCCTCCTACACTTGAAAGAACCTGTAACAGCTCCAAAATTATTGCATCTTTTAACAAAAGAATACCATTTTCAGTTCACATTACTGTAGGATCCAAGCACAATACCAGGTAAGAATAAACACTCTAAGCATACCAGTTGAGGGAGTACAATCCATATTGCAATAGATGAAGAACAGAAGCACAGAAAAATTGAAATATGCACTAGATCCTACAGCAATCATCCCAGAACTATGGCTTCAGCCCAGATTTAAATCCTGGGATGGAATCTGAAGAACAAACTCAAGGAAAGGAAGATTCACCTGTCATTTCAAAAGAGGATTAAAGAGAAATGGATTCATACACAGTCTGAAGCAATCAGCAGTTGCCCTCATGACAGCTTTTTAGCCAGGGACTGCTTAGCCTGGGGACTTCTGCACCACTAATTAGCCAGGCTGAAGCTCAGTGAGGCTCTCTTGATCCTGGAGAAGGGCTCTAGAAAAGGTGATAGATGATGACAGCCCTTTTCACATGGACATGTAATGACAGAACAAGGGGGAAACCTTTTAAACTGAAAGAATTAGATTTAGATTACGTGTTAGGAAGAAATCCTTTACTGTGAGGGTGGCAAGGTACTGGAACAGATTGCCCAGAGAGATTGTGCATGTCCCAGCCCTGGAAGATTCAAGGACAGGCTGAATAGGGTTCTGAACAACCAGGTCTAGTGGAAGGTGTTCCTGTGCATGGCAGGGAGGTTGGAACTAGATCTTTAAAGCCACTTCAAATTCCAACCATTATGTGATTCTATAGTAGGCAATCCCTGCACTGAATGGGTCTCATACTCCTATCTTTCTCACAGGGTTGATGTGAGGGAGTAAAAAACCCTGGGTTTTTTTAGCAGAGGAACCTGTGCCACTGCAAGTGTCTTGATTTGCTTTTAGTTCTTTCTGAACTCCTACAGTAACAAACAGGCAGACAGTGTTCATTCCTTATATGCTTAGGTCACACTTCAATGGATTTTCTGAGTTAGTGCAATCTGAATAGTAGGAGAGGATGGGAAAGAGTTTTGGTTTTTGTTTAGCCCAGGTTCTGAATTCATGTTTATGAAAACATCATTCTATTAAATATAAACAGCACGAATACAAACAACTTTTGGAAGGAAGACAAGCTTAAGTGTCCTTCCACCATCAGTTGCTCTCTCAGCTATGGTTATTACCAATGAACTCAGCATTTCTGAGTCTGGATTCAATATCCTCCCCTTCCCACCTTAATAACAATAAACACCAATCATCTGACAGCCCCACCACTTAGTTCTTTAATATAACAAGTACCTTTGCCTAGACGAAGCCACATGCAGTCATTCACTCTCATCCTCCACATCAACTCCCGCAACGAAACCTTAGCAAACCTCCCCCTGGAAATGAACCCTTTGACATTTTTCAGAAACCGGCACTTGTTGTGGTTTGAGCCCCAAAGCTCATCAGGAATGACCTTCTCCAGGCAATCCCTTACAAACATGTACACCTGCCAGTGGCTGCTGTGCTGCTTGAGGAGCTCCGTGAGGGCTGAATCACGCGCCCCTCGCGGGTTTTGCTCCTCACTCGGCGGCAACTCCTCACACACAGATCCTGCGAGGGCAGCACCTAAGTCGTCTGGCACATCAGTGTGACCAGGTTCACATCTGCTGCTTGTCACACACTCAGCATTCTCTTTCCCGAACCGTTCTGCTTGCTTCTGAACATCTGCTTCTCTAGGCAAGGCTGCCTGACAAGACAACTTGGTTTTTTTCATACTGATTTCAGATATCCAAACGGGGCAATTTTTTCTCAAGAGAGCTAAGTAAGCACAGTTCCCATGGTTCTCTAGCAGTTTCTGGAATATATGCCTCATTTCCCGGAAGCGTTTGGGTAACCTCTTCTTTCTCCGCTTGCGTTTTGGCAGATTTGGGTTGTGCCTTTGCTGCACCTGATTTTGGTTAAAGAATATAGCTTCTATAAGCCATCTTCCACCTGCCTGAGAGTCCTGCAAGCGATTCAACACAAATGATTTAGGAAAACATTCTTGGAAACTCCTGCAAGAATACAGAAGAGACTTCCTCCCAATGCATGCTTCAGAACTCAGAAGTCTATTTGGTAACTTCTTGGATAAATGAGGTTGGGGATTTTCCTGCTCTCTGCATTCCGAAGTACCCTCCACAGGTTTGGTTTGTCCTGAAGCCAACTGAGATTCATATGTATGAATCTCTACTCTTTTCCTGTGTGATTCTGCTTGCATTTCAGTGTTGGACTCCAAAGGTTTGTTACTCTGAAATCTCTGCAGAAGAGAGCCTGCCACAAACTTCCTCCTGCCACGAGATGTGTGAACTAAAGAAGGACCAGACACAGCACTCTTACTTCTTTCAGAAATATGAGGGGTTTTAATGACACTTTCAGAATGTGGTGCTACATACCCAGTTTCAGATCTCTTGGAACTACTTTGGTTTACATCAGGAAGAAGACTACAAGCCTTTTCCTCTCTCACTTTCTCCCCTATTTTTGCCCTCTTGGCTGGAATTTCAGATTGTTCTCCATGAATCTTCCTTTTTAGAGATGGAGCTGTGGCTGAAACACATGAACTGGAGCTACTCCGTTTTTCCTGATCTTCAGTAACCATTCTGATCTGTTTGCTTGCTTTAGAAACAGCTTTTGTAGAACACTGGTCAGTGGGCACTAAGCTTTGTCTCTTGTTCTTTCTTTCATTTCTTATTCTGGAGACATTAACTTCACATCTTTTTCTGTATGACTTTAAAAGATAATTTCTATGAAACATAAGCCTTTTCCGCAAATATTTAAGCAAGCTAGTACGTTTATACTTTGAGAACCTTTGCCTAACAAATACCAGGGATGAGTCTATACTATGTGAAATAAGTTCATAAACTGGTTGCCCACAAACTTGGTAACAATTACTAGGGGGAACCAGCATAAAGACTGCACAGTGTTCCAACAAATACATCATCACATCATCCCCTATCCGGCTCAACAGTGTCTCCCAGAAGCCGCTGATACAAAGAGTTTCTGTGGCAGTATTGGGGAGGTAGCTGTGTATCTTTGAAAGTGGCATGACTGGGAATTGAGAGCTGTTTTCATCCGGTAAGGAGTATCCATATGCGAGGATATTCTTCTTCTTTTTTTCACACAACCTCTGAACGACTCTTGCGGTGACCTCACTCTGACTAGATAACTGAAGAAACAAAGAAAAAAGAAAATTAGCTTTTTTCACTTATTCCTCCATAAACCACATAAACCCTTTAAATAAAAACACATTAAAAGATACCCAGCCCTAGACACCAGCTTTCAAAGCAACATTAATTATTCACAAGCATCATACCCAAAAATTAAGCTTTTCCAAGCGTAATGCAAGACGTTCATATGTAGCAAAGTAAGCCAACAACTTGAAGGATATCTTTATAACATCTGCCCTTTTGACCCTGGCTTTTATGCCCAGGAAACGCCCTACACCGTTCCCGTTGAGTCCCCCAGCAGCTCAGACTCCAGTGCCTCCAGTGAATCCGTGCTCGCAGATCCACGTTTGCAGGCACGCATACGTGCTCGCGCAGGCTCCAACCTCCAGGGAACTAACGCTAATTTTCTTGAGGCCTCCATTTCCTTTCATGTAGAAGAAAACTCAACGAAACGACCCGGCAAACAAGTCCAAAACCCATTTAACGAGTTGTCCTGGGTTTGCAAGCTCTGCTTCCTACCACAGCACAGTTTGGCTCATATGGCGCTAGAAAAAAGCGGTCTTCCCTCTCTGAAAAGCTTTTCCTCTGCTTAAACACGGACCGTTCTACCCGCCTCTTCTTTCATCTCTCAAGTCTGGGGCACTCTCCATCGCCAGTCGCTGCCCCGCCACACTCGGCTTGTTCATCCCTACCCGCACGGGCAGCCGGGCACTCCGGGAGCCCCCGGCACGCAGCCCCGCAGCGCTATCCGCCCGCCCTACGCCGGCACCTGGGCCTTGCTCTCCCACCCCCAACAAGAGGCAGGGGCTCATTCCCAGCGCTCCCCGCTGGCTCTGCGGCCGGGATGGAGCGGGGCACGCTGCGGGCGCCGGCCAGGCCCGCCCGCCAGCAGCCACCAGGGGCCAAGGGCCGCCGCGCCGCCCCCGCGCCCGCACGGAGCGCGGGAAGCGCCGTCCCCGGGAAGCCCCGGCAGGACTCTCGGAGTCCCCGGGCCCCTTCCTACCTGCTGGAAGGTGAAGGGCCGCGGGATAGCGCGGGCGCCGCGCGGGACGCACACGAGGCACTGCCCCACGAAGTTGCGGTAGCCGGGGGCGTCGTCGGCCCGCAGCACCTCGGCGTCCCCGGCGCCGCAGCCGTCCCCCAGCCGCCGGACGAAGGTCTCCAGCGGGACGGCCTCGGCGTAGCAGCGGCGCAGCGCGGCCAGCACGGCCGTGAAGGGCTCCCTGCCCGCCATGTTGCGGCCGAAGGGGGCACGGGTCCACCCGGCGCAGCCGCGGCGCCCCTCCGACCCCGCCGCCCGCCCGCCGGGCATCGCGGAGCACATGCTTAGCGGTTCATTAGTGAATAAATAAAAGCGGGTGAGGCGGGGAAAAGAGGAAGCAGCCAAAGCATCCTTCTGAAGCTGCGGCGAGGCTGCCGCGGGGCCGTGCCCCCCGCGTGGCCGCGGACCGGCGGCGGGCGGGGCCGGGCCGGGCCGGGCGGGGCCGGAGGCCGCTGTCCAGCTCCGCAGGTGGGGTCACAGCGGGAAGATTCGGAGGAGCGCTTTTTTCCCCTCAGGATCAGCACTCCATTGAGGATCTACCTGAAATAAGAGCAACTGTAGGAGAGATTGTGGTGGAGATGAACGCACTAAACCCTACAAATAGCGAAGTGGTTCACCGTGTACTTTTTCATCAAAGTCATGAATGAAGAAGCCAAATCGCTTGCGGTAGTGTGTAAACCTCATACTCCAAATTTTCTTTGGTATCTGAAGATTTCATGGTAGAAAAAACTTGATGCCAGTCTGTGAACGAGATTGCAGTAGAGTCCTGGGGAAGTACAGGTCTAAAGGCCCCATGCCCCATTCACCTGTCTTCCAGGTGAATGAGTAGAAATCCTAGAATTATAGCATGGTTTGCATTCAAAGGTATCTCGTTCCAACCCCCTTGCCATGAGCAAGGACAATATATGTGAAATATCTGTGCAATAACAGAATTAGGGGATGCTGGGAGAAATACAGATTGCTCGGCCAACATTGCCCCCATAAGGAGTCCTGCCCTTGAGTTCTGTCAAGTGCTGGAAAGACATGAACATTATTTGGTCGTCTGGTTGATATATGCTACTTGAATTTCCAAAAACCTTTGCAAGAAAATATGGCGTGACACATCACATAAATTCAACAAACCCAGGCTTTTGCATAAATGTTTGGGCAAGACAGAGTTAGCATTCTACCACGGAAGGTGAGGTGACTGACTGTCTTCTACCCAGGCTTCATAGTTAGATTGCTGTGAGTATCCTGCAGAAATATAACAGAGTTCTCTCCTTCCCAAAGATTAGAGAATACCTCATCTTTGAGAGGAATCATTCAACAGATCCCATTGTACAGAAGGTTATTTTTTCAGGTGTGTCACTAGGTGAAGGGAGATGTTAGTGTCCCCATGGTCATGGACAGTCTCGTCCCTGGTAGAGGTGGTGCCATGCAATGAGTAATTCCCACCAGTGGCCGGGACAGACATGTGGAAGTTGTGGGTCTGCTGAGACAGAGCAATGTGTATCTTCTCTTCCTCTAGTGAAGCCTTTACAGACTAGGGAGTGAGGTCAGCATCCCACTGCTCATGGAGGACTGGCCTCCTTTCCTACTAAAATAATGATTTCTTCCTAGGAACAAAGCAGCTCATCTTCTAACATCAGCATGGCTGAGGAGTCAACTCCCTGACACCTTGTGACTTACAAGCTGAGGCTTGCCAGACTCTTTTAGCCCTTAACAGAGACAGGCACCAGCTGGCATTCCAAAGGGAGGCAGAGCAATAACACCAGGCTTCATGGGACCTCAGCGAGGCTGCGACTGAAATACTGCACTGCCCCTGCATACTGAGGGGCAGGGGATTTGTAGACAGTCTGAATCCATCAGCATCTGCACCTAGGGCAGTGATAAAGCTGATGCCCTTGGTCTGACCTCTCAGAAGGATCTATTTGATATGTATTTGCCCCCATATGTCTGTTGTTCCAAAGGTGACAGCACCCTTAAGGTAGAACATTGCCTGTGACAAACATAAGGTTCACCATTTCCTGTGAGAAGCATGTTCAGGAAGAAAGTAAGAGGAAAAGGAAGAAAAAGGGATTAATTAATCTCCACCAGCTGCTGGCAGGTCCCAGCCTGTGCCTCTTCCTGATGCCTGCTTGGTGGCAATAACCACAGCAGTGGTGGAGGGGGAGAGGGCTGCTGCAGCCAGCTAAGGGGGGCTCTTTCCTCTTTCTTTTCACAGGCACCACGTGTTTTCCTGTGTTTCTACCATTGGGCTGGGGGGAGAATTCAGAAGGCACAGGGGGAATGAAGGAAAATGGAAGAAGGGTAAGGTTGATTTTTTTGGCTTTTGGGGTTTTTTTTGGAGGGGTGGCAGGATGAATAAGGAAAATAGAGACATGGAATAGCTGAGGCTGAAAGAGCTCTATAGAGGTATCTAGTCCACTCTGCTGCTCAAAGCAGGGTCACTTAGAGCAGATTGCCAAGTGCCATGTCAAACCAGACTTTAATACCCTCAAGGATGGAGACTCTACAACCTCACTGGGCAACCTGCTGCAGTGCTTTATCACACTTTTAAAAAATCATGTTTAAATGGGATTTCTTCTATTTTAATTTGTGCCCACTCCCTCTTATCCTTGTTATAAAAGAGAAGCTTGACTAGGCCAATATTCAAGCAACAATCAATTTATTAATGAATATGGTGAAGTATGAGCAATACAGTGTTGGATACAGTGGGGGAAGTTTTCCCTCCAACTGCACGCCAATAGTTGAGGCTTACAGGTATTTATAGGGGTACTCATAAGCTTTCTCAGCAGTTTCCCAATTTTTATGTCACAATTCTATACACTATTCACCACTGACTAGGGGATCACTATTGTGATTTAGTTTTTGTCAGGATGTATCCCAGAAAGGAGTATCCCCAGATGGTGGGGGTCCGGCTTCCAAAAGAAGAAATAAGTCTCCCAGCTGGTAAGGTCCAGATTCCAGATGTGGGACCACTTTTTCATTGCAGGGACTGTAAATCTCATAACAGTGATGTCCAGCTTCCCTTGGTCGAAACTATCAATCCTTGAGTTGATGTTCATCTTCCTTTCTCAAGCTGCTTTTCACCGCTTTGTTAAGGCATCGAGATAAGCATGTTTCCTTTTTATATATTCTAAAGCTATAGTTTCAAAGATCCTTACTACAAGCAGTGTTCTAAAATTATACTTCAAAAGGTTATTATTGCAAAACTCTTAAAGACTTAGCTACAAGCAGAAAGTTCCTGTCAAACAGCAACATCCTTAAAGCTTTAATTCAAATGCTCCTAAATCAACTTAAGACTTTAAAAGGTTAATTGTGAACAAAGGATAGGTTCAAAGGCCTTCTTCCATACTTTACTTCCTCAGTTATTTATTAGAATTCATCTTTATAACTCTCCCATGGTCAGTTTCCACACATATCACAATCACAAATACACACATTGCCTGTATGTACCTGACACGAAAACACAGCTTTGTATTTCACATCCTGATATTGGATACCATTGAGAAGAATTTGGACCCATCTTGTATTTATTCACTTTGATATGATCCCTACTGAGCCTTTCCTCCTTGGACTAAATAATTCCTTTGATATGATCCCTGCTGAGCCTTTCCTCCAGCTGCCTCACAATCTCCTTGTATGTCAGATTGTCCCGCTCCCTAATTACTTTGGTGACCCTTAGTGGAAAGTTCTCTGTGCTCACTACAATATCACTCTTTTACTGGGAACCCTGATCTGGACAAATAATGGGGTCACAGTTCTCAGCAAAATTTATGCTTCAAGGCATACTTAACCTTATCCACATCCTGCTTTACAACCAGTTTCTGTGAAAGGGGGCTACCCTGGGAATGGATGATGGTAGTGGAATGATAAAAATAAAACACTGTTTTTATGGGCATCCAACAAAGTTAAAGGAAATGAGATGTTATGTTTGGGTCCAGCTTCAGTAATGGCCATTTGAAAAGGCAAGCCTTCTGCAAATGTGCCTCTGTTTTCAAAGCTCTATTTGAGAAGGCTAAAGGAAACTCAGAAGAAATGTCACAAGATGAAGAAGTAAGGTGTCTTAAAAACCTGAAGCTGTGTTCAAATAGAAAAGTGAAAAACAAATCAAACAATATCAGATTAGTTTGATTAATAACTTCTTAAAGTTGAAAGAAACGTGAAACATCAGAAGAGGAACAGCTTGCCAGGAAGTCTATAATGCAAAAATAGAGAAGGAACACTTAGGAGAACTGTGGCAATACTGAGGAATTTGAGGGAGGCTCCTGTGTCAAATCTCCACACACAGCATGAACAGTCTCAAGGTCAAAGTACTGTGAATTATGCTGTTCCAGAAAGAGGGGGAAAAAAATACAAAAAATTGGTGAGTCTCTATAATTAGATGGTAATTACCAGTGAGTTTAAAGGGACTTGGGGATTACCCATGTCAAGATAGAAAGTTTCTGTATCACAAGCTATGAAAATACATAACCTGACATCAAGAATCCTGAAGGATATCATGGGGACTACCTAGCAGTAAATCTGAAGACTCAGCTGTGAAAGTTGACTAACTCTGTAGTAAGGAATGGATTTAGTGGACACATGGATAACTATGGCACATTGGAGGAGTCAACATTACATTTGCTGATGATGACATTATATGATACAAGGGGACATTCCTCTGGTCAGTTCAGGTCAGTTATCCCAGCTGTATCCACTCCCAGTTTCTTGCCCACCCGTCTGACCATGCTGGAGGCAGGGGGGGAAAGTAGAAATCCTGATGCTGTTCCAAGTGCTGCTTAGCAATATCAAGATGTTGGTGTGTTGTCTGTTAGTCACAGACCCAAAGAAGAACACAAACAGACTGCTTTGAAGAAAGGTAACTCTGTCCTTGCCAGATCAGGGCAATTTGTCAGTCAGACCCCTTTTTGGCCCATCACATCCGTCAGTCTGAGTCACCATTGACTAGGGGATCTTCAGCCAATGTGGCTGACCTTGGTGCCAGTCTCACCTGAGCCTCCTGCTTGAGACAGATCATACAGTGATGTGCCTTTAATCAAGGACATCCTTTCAGCCTAGCCAGCTGCTCAGTGTAATCCCTTTTTAGAGCACCCATCACATGTCATGGCTGTTATCTGCAGTGGAATGCAGCCTGTTGTTATAGTGACCTGCTCTCTTCTGTTGGCTTGTATCTGCAGTCTTTGTTTTCTTTACAGTGGTCTTGGTAAATGGAGATGTGATTTGGTTCTCTGGCTCTCCCTGTGCAGAGGGCATGTGGTGTGGGGAGACAAGCCCTTTCTAGCACTATTATCACAGCTACCCGACTGACATGGGTCTGACTCTTCCCATGTCTGTCCACCACAATCCTCTGGATTGGGACTCTCTCTTGGAGCTGCAGTGATCCCTTCACCTCTTACATGCTTTTTCCAGGCCACTGTGTGTCTCTCACACTATGTGATGGTCCCTGAATGGCACCACTCTTTTAATGCCAGCCTAGACTTACTGTTTGATTTAGCTTCTCCCTACTTGCCTATTACTCCTTAAAAGATGTTCAGCCCTTCCTTTCCTCCCACATTTGCCTCCTTGAAGTCAGGTCTTAATTGCATCAGACATACTTTGTACCCATCAAACACTGAACTTTTCTATTCTGTTTAATGAATGTTCAGTGCTGCTTTTCATACATCAGTCCCAGTATTTCCTCCCCAAGATCTTTGACCCTTATCTCAGACTCTTGGCTGGCAGCCAGCCACACCCAAGTTCATCACACTTTGCACTTCCTTAGACACGTTCTTCCTCAGGTTTCATGCTGCCTTTCAGTATTAGTGAGTTTGAGGGGGATTTAATTTTCCGTGTGCTGGTTTTGGCTGGGATAGAGTTAAATATCTTCATACTAGTTATTACAGGGCTGTTTTGAACTTGTGCTAGAAAAAGTCTTGATAACACAGAGATGTTTTTGTTACTGCAATGTTTACAGAGTGTCAGAGCCTTTCCTGCTCCCTTCAACACTCCAGTAGTGAGGAGGCTGGAGGTGCACAGGAATCTAGGAGATGACACAGCTGGGAAAGCTGACCCAAACTAACCCAAGGGGTATTCCATATGATGTGGTGTCACATTCATCATAAAAAGCTAGAGGAGATTTGGGGGCGGGGGGAGAAGGTGCTGGGCATTAGTTGCTTAAATTTGTGTAACTTTTCTTTTTTGGGGTTTATTTTATTTTTAAATTTATTTTAAAGTTTATTTATTCACTGACCTGCAATCTGTTCTAACCCCCTCTTCTCTAATATCTCATGAGTGGGAAAACTGGTGTTTTTCATTCCCAGTTGCTTCCTGGTCACATTCAGCTTGTGATTAACAGGACCACAACACACAGATGAACCACACCAATGAAACGCCTACCTGGCTTTAGGCTGCTTGACACAGACTAACCTTGGGCTAGAGACTGCTACAGGCAAATAATGCCTGGTAAAAATGTTCAGAATCAACTTTTCAAAGTCCAAAATAAGAGAAAGATAGCCCATAAGTCTTTGCAGGTGTGCAAGAAGTAGAAGGAAGACAAATCATCATAAAAGCAACCATCAGGGCTCTCTCTTAATATGGATTGTGGAGCTGGACATGAAAAAAGAGAACATTAGGGGACAGAAACTGAGAGGCAACTATACCCAAATACATATATAGACTAAAAACAGCTTGCAAGACATTTTATGGGTACCATATGGCAAGAGTACCACTAAACAGAAAGCTAGAGACACCAGGGGAGAAGCTATCCTACTCTTTTCACCAAACATAGGCAGGCATGAGCCACAATGCCCCAGTATTAAAAGTGCCTTTTGAATCTATTTTGTTCCTTCTGATGGAGGGGGGGTTCTAAAAAGAATAATTAAAAAAAAATCAAACCAGGATTTTTAGAGACCCATTAAAAGGAGCAGTAAGAAATAGAATAGCTTAAAGAAAAACTGAAGCAAACAGATTAGCTTCAGATATCCTTCAAAAGCAGACATCACAGTTCTCCATTTATACTAAGAAAAAATTCTTAAATAGAATAATAGAATATATGGAGTTAGAAGAGACCCATCTGGATGATCAAATCCAACTCCTGGCCCTACCCAGCACTATTCCTGACTGACACCATGTGCCTGAGAGCATTGTCCAAACACTTCTTGAACTTTGTTAGGCTGGTGCTGTGACCACTTCCCTGGGGAGCCTGTTCCTATGCCCAGCCACCCTTTGGGTGAAATACTTTTTCCTAATAAAATCCCAATCTAAACCTCCTGACTCAGGTTCATGCTGTTTACTCAAGTCTTGTCAGTGGTCATGAGACTGATCAGAACCTTCCCCTTTGCTTCCCCTTTCACAAGGATGTTTTGGACTTCAATAAAGACTCCCCTCAGTCTCCTTTACTCCAGACTGAACAGACCAAGTGACCTCAAGCTGCTCCTCATAAATCTTCCCCTCTAGTCCCTTCACGATCCTCGTTCCTCTCCTTTGATGCTCTCTAATAGCTCAATGTCTTTTTTCTGTATTTCTGTGACCACTGGAAAAATGCATCAATCTTCACACAGGGCCAAACTTCTCTTACTGGGAGAGGGGAAACAGTCAGAAACTGTCACTGGGCATCTGGGAAGGCTGGGATTTTTCTGGCTCCATTTCTCAATACCTATAGTTAGATTTATTCCCTCAGAGGCCTTTACAAGGGACCATCAGGAAAGCATAATTAGTGTTATAAGAGGGGGAAGAGGGTGTGCAGGTAGTGGACAGTCCCTTGTCACCTTTTAGATTGTATTACAAGGAAAAGCTGTAAGCTGTAACATAAAGGGTATTACAAATAAATTGCCACATTTTACTCCTTCAAGATGAGATTTATCTTCTGATGGAAAAAAAAAACCTGGAAAGCATGGTGTTTGCAGACAAACTACAGAATTTTGTCTTAATGCTTCTGTTGCTGAGCTGTAGGTGCTGTAGCTGGGTTACTGGTGTCATGTTAAAAGGGAACATGTACTGGTGCTGAGGCTGCAGCTTAGCAGTCCCTGCTCCAGAGGGACAGAAGCACAGCAGAGCAGACTTCTTCAGCTCTGCTGGTAAGAAAAACCTGCTTGTGCTGCTGCTGTTTTGTAACTCCATTTGTCCTGTGGCTCCTGGGGAAAAAGTCCAAAGGGTGGAAGGTCGCCTCCTGGAGAACAGCAGCAGGAAATGATGAGCAGGAAGTAGCAGGGTATGGAAGTGAAGTGCTGTGCAGGAATGGAATACAGTCTCTGTCACAGATTGGAGGCATTGCACCACGGGCCACCCAGAGTCCAGCCTTTTGTCACTGATGTCCTTACAGAATCAGGACTGCATTGCTAAATCCTGGATAAGAGCAGCTTCCACAAGCATATGATGGTTTTCTCAATTAATTCTAAAACAGCCCCAACCCCAAATCACAGTAATCTTATAATTTCCAAAGCCATTACAAGCCTAATGAAGATGAGATTGTGAGATGGTCACCTAATTGCTTACAACAGTAAATCCCATTAGAAGTGAGGAAGTTTTTAAGTTAGTCTTGGACACTAAAACAGATTCTAAAATAATAATTATCCAGCATGAGCTGGTTCACATGCAGAACCACATTTTTAGCTGATGTCATTACCACAACTAGAAATTTAATATATAATTAGTTAATATATAATTCTGTATCTTCAAAGTTACTACTTACAGCTTTTTTACCACCCTTCTTTCCAGTAACAAAAGGCAACTCTTTATCCTGTATGCCAAGTCTTTTATTTGGAAATGGAATGCATAAAACAATGACTTGAACAGGAAAGTCTTGCTCATCTTAAAACTTAAAATGTTCTAATTTTATATGCTTTATGACTATTGTATGGAATATCATGAGGTCAGTGTCAAGAAATGCAAGACAGAAGACCAAGACACTCACAGTATGTAAAGGTGCAAGAGAAATTTTTCAACAGCTGTGTACAAAAAGGAGCAATGAAACATCAGAAATATCCAAATACAGTATTCTGGACTTTGAGAAGCTACTCTAGAGGAACCAATGACTTGGTTGTTTTGAAATGGCACAAAAAGGGAACATGATATATGCATTCTTTATATCAGGAAAACTTTTCACACACATTTAACTTAATGTGAAATATTAGTTTGCTTAACAGTAAAGAGCTCATTCCAAACAAATTCAAAACAGGTACAAGATACAGCAAATGCAGCCCCAGCTTTGCATAGACTTACTTAGGTGTGTTTAATGCTAAAGTCAGTAATCTGTAGTTACAATTAACAGCATAAAGAGACTTCAACATTAACGGGAGATAAATATTCAAGACTCCTTTCCATTGCCAGCAGTGTGTAAGGAGGACTTCAGTACGGCTGTAGTCTGTAGCAGAACACAACAGGCAGGCAAACTTCTTTATCTTTTTAGGACCCAAATTTATACGTTCAGATTTTGCAGTACCAGAACTGGATAAAATCCACTTCACTAAGGAGTTACAGACCACAGGAGCTGACCTGTATGAATATTTTCAATTCATGACAAATTGAGGTTAAACAGTCTTGCACAAACAGCATGCAATTTAATAAACTTAAGAATCATTATGGTTTATTTGTAAACTTACTGACCAAAGCAAAACTAGAACTGGAAACTAGAATTCTGCCTTTTGGATTTTAAAAATTGTGTTTTATTTGCTGCTGAAAGGAATGCACTCTGTATTTCCCTTACTGTTACTGAGAAACTTGCTTTTAAAAATCTTTGAAGATTTTGAATTTAAAATTTTTACACAATTTTTATAAGTGGTTTCTAGATATAGCTGTGGAGTTTTGATTTTGGTATAATAATTCAACCTAATAATTTTTTACAAATTTGAAAGAAACAGACCAAAATACCTCATTAAAGAATTTCATTCCCATGGAATACAGATTTTAACTTGAAAGGTATGAATTGTTCTTTACCAGGCTATTTTTTTTTCCTCTGTATCGTGTAGTTTGTTGAACCTGTACTTATGCAAAATAATTCTATTTGAATGATCTGTGTTTCATCTAAAAAATAGGATGGGACAGGGAGGGAAGAGGAAAAGACTGAGGAATTATTCCCTTTGAAACACGACAGAATTGGCCTAGTAGGTCACCATGGAACCACATGATGAAGAATTTAAGAAGTGTTAAGAGACTTTCCCAGCATGTAACAATGATTTGCATTACATGAATACCTGCTATGCAAGAAATCAGGTTTGTCAACAATGCAGAAGAATTTCTATAAACTCACATACATATTGAAAGAAATCATGTTACAGTTTTTTCATACCTTCATTCACTTTAAGAAACTGAAACCCTCTGCCATATTGTAGACCAAGAACGTGGCAGAATTTGAAGTTTACCAATGCCATCTATCTTATCCTATATTTCCAACAATATATATTTTTTAGCTAGGAATTCACAATTTCTACAATTTCCATTATCTCCATTATCAAATGTCAATGATTTGTAAGTAGAATATAATCCAATATTATACCATTTATTTTTGACAGCCCACAGTTTGGCAATAATCCTTGATTCTGCTGTAACACAGTGTCTTGTTTTTTCAGTTTTCATAGCCTTGTGGCACAGGCACCACAGTTTCAGTTCATGAGTTGTCTTAAAAACACAGATTTGGATCTTAATTACAATGGTCAGGATGCTTAGATTTTCACTGAAGAGAAGCTGAAATGCAGGAAGTTTATATAATGTCATCTGGCAGACTGTAGACCTTATGAGGACGAAGAGGGTCTTGAAAGAGGAGGGTATCAAAACTAGATTTTGGCAATATAGAAGGTGTATTGTCCATGTAGTTCTGTCATAAGCTTTAAAAATACTCTTATTAAATAAGTTTTTCCTTCCTTAAGACCAGGTAATACACAAAGCGAGGAAGAGTCCAGGGGTCAGAATCTTCTTCAGTTCTTAGTTATTCTCTATGAGCTTTTTTCTTTAATTTTTCTTCGTAAGATTCTCCATACTCATTTACTCTGCTCTTATCCACAGGATAAAGCCTGATAGAAAAAAACCAAATCTTTAGTTGCATTACAGCCTCCTATCAGAAGGAATTAAGTAGTTCTGTGATGCTTAATTTTAGAAGTTAATTTCTTTGTCATCATATTCTCTATTCCCATTTGTGGCAAAACCCAGCATCTTTAAAGATTTGTACAGACATATCAGCTTTTTCACAATATGACTCAACCAGTTGTCTCATAACAGAACCTCTTAAGAGATGTATTAGCTCCCTTAAAGCTTGGCTGGAGTCTTTTCTCAAGCAATCCAGGACATCTCTCAAACTTGAAACCAGTGCCCAGCCCCTATCAGAAACTGCTGACCACTTAATTTCTACAAGAATAACAATAAACAAAAATGCTTATTCTGGGGAACAAAAATACACTTTCTGTAACTTCACTATGAACAGTATTTCACAAGTAGTGCATATAGCTTTCTTCCCTATCTGATTTTAGTTACTCAAAGAAGCTGAAACTCGACAGGTACTCAACTTACAAGAGAACCTGATAACTTGTTTTTGCAAACCAGGTAAAGAGAAAGGCAGAGCAGGGCAGTCCCCCATCACACAACACCCTTCACTACTGCCCTGAGAGCACCTTGGAGAACATACCTCAGACACTGAGAATATGGAGATGTGGCCCTCAGCAAGGGTTAGAAGCCCAGAACTGCTAAGGTGAATATAAGCTTAGGAATTTCTCTCCTTTCCCCAGCTTCAGGTATTTATGCCTCACATTTGATTTGTGGTTTTTTTTTGTTTGTTTGTTTGTTTTTGTGGTTTTTATTTTTGCAGTTTTTGCTTGGTTTTTATTTTGTTTTTTTTGGGGAATGGAAGGATTTGCTACTTCCAAATCTGGTGAAAAGAAGGATGTTGTGGGGAGCAAAAAGGGGTAACTGACAAACATCCTGAGCACTGTGAGAAGAGGAATTTTTTGACTACTCTGTATCATATCCAGGATTACTTCCCAGTTATGGGAAAATGGTTTTGCTCCTCTTATTTGTATTGAGATCTCCTTTACAGGATACCCTGCTCACCATTCCCTTCACTAGGCAAATACATAACTAACATTATCCAGACCATACTACACTATACATTATTATAGTATAAAACTTCTGCTGCAAGTCTATCCCAATCTATAGCTCTTCACAGCAACAAGACTGCAACCATCTATAGCATTGTAAAAACTGTAACAAATATTAAAGGAAGTCATACCATCTTTGGTAGAGATAGACCAGGAACACAACATCATCTCTAAAGCATGCCAGCCTATGAGATGTTGGCATAGTGATGATAAAAGCAAATATATCATCAATAAAGGTGTTGAATGCCTACAAATAAAAAAACAAAAAAGCATACTTCAGTTGGCTGTGAAGAAAGGAAGTCATCAGTCATACGAAGTTAGAAGTTTCTGTATTTTTCTGTGGGAACACAGACTTCCTCCATATTTGTAACAACACTTAAAGGTTATGCTGCAATACTAATTAATGCAAACTTTAAAATGCCTTCTTTTAATGAAGACATACTGTCTACTACAGACCAGAATTTACAAGTAAAAAGGAAGTAGGACTGTTTCAGGTAAGTGAGAGTATTGTCATGGGAGGGGAAAAACACAGACTCAATTTCAGAGAAAACTTCAAAAGGAACTGGAAAAACCCCCAGACTTTTGTTCATTCATTACTCAAATGACAAGATGTATAAAATGTCACTTCACTTTCGTTTTCTGTAGAAATTAGTGTAAAAATTTGTTAATTTATTGCTTTTAAGAAGATTAACTTAATAACCTTGGAAAGACTTTAAAATATTTTCAGTGCTTTCCTGGAAGTAACCATGTCTTGAATAAGGGATGGATAACTTTGCACACCATTTCCAATCAATGTACAACTAGGTGTACTACAGGCTTAATTTCTGCAGCAATAATGAAAAGTAATTTAACCAAAGGGCAACTCCTCTGGATCTGGCTCTTGGCTACAGGGAGGCTGCAGAGATCAACTCTTACAGTGCACCAGCTCTAGTACTCATGCCACAATAAACTGTTTCAACTCACTAAAAACATCAGGAAACCCAGCAAAGAATATTCGCTGCTAGGTTAACAAACTG
The DNA here is from genome assembly GCF_036417665.1 of Passer domesticus. Lineage (NCBI taxonomy): Eukaryota > Metazoa > Chordata > Aves > Passeriformes > Passeridae > Passer > Passer domesticus. The sequence continues at coordinate 97,219,585 of NC_087474.1, forward strand.
AGGCAGTAACATGGCTCCTTTCAGTTTAGCAAGCTGTATGCTCATCCATACCATAAGAAGGGTGCAAGCGATGTAAGCACAAAACTCATGCTACAAAATGAACCAACATTTATATGATGGAAGAAAATGCCAGCAGAAAATGGGGGTGCTGCACAGGAGAGAGTTCTCTCTCCTGTTAGAGAATAGTTACAACAGGAGAGCTCTTTCTGTCAGGTCAAATCATATCCATCAATCTGAAGTGAATGGCTGGCACTTCTCAAGCCTGTGCAAAGGTTTGTCATGGAACAAAAATAAAAACCTTGGCAAGTTGGAAAAGACAGCCTTTCCAAGTCAATACCCAGGTGAGTGATCCTACAACAACAATGAGAAGAAAAAGATAAATGCTCCATCCTTCAGGCACACAGGCAGTCTTCATAAGGCACTGCAAGTGAATGTACCAAGGCAGCCCATTCAACAGTGTTTAGACTGGATAATTTTTGTTTGAGATCACCTCACTTGAAGGTACTCTTTATAAACAATGAAACATAAAACCCAAAGAAACTGGAAAGACAGAGTTCAAATTAAGGAAAAAATACAACAAAGCTCTCTAAAACAATGGTCACAGGTAAGCCCTCAAGACTCTTCTTTCCACTTCAAGTGAAGAAGAGAGCAAGCAACTTTAAATACCCATTAAAAAAGTAAAATACTCCCTCCAAAGCTGTCTAAATTGAACATAATTGAAAACAAAACCAGACTTCTTTCTCCACACACACAAGACTTTTTTGTGGGTAGCCTATGGCATCTAAACAGGAACTATAAAAATGCTTTGTAAGAAAAGGCTGTTCAGCAAGGTTGTACTGATTTAAAGGTTATTTGCTTGAATAACCTCCCTCTGTTGTTTATTTAACTGCTGATATATCTGCTCAGTTATTTTCTTTGGTGAAGTAAAATTGTGAAATTATTTCACAAATATGTCTTTTGCTTCCTCCTCTTAAGAAACATGCTGATTTGCCTAGTATATGCCTGAAATACTGTGTTTATTGTTATTTTTGTCTCTATTTCCACATCAAACACTGCTTAGTTGCTGTTCTGCTACCAGCTACCTTTCAATCTGTTTTCCTAGATGCATCCTGTTTCCTTAAAAGCAGAAAGTTGGACAACTGCTATAGGCTCATAGAAATGCCTTTGTAGACTCTTTAGATGTATATGTTTTATTTCTTTTGTCCCATATCTTCTGTTCAGAATTGGACACCATTTCTTGAGCAGTTTTTAACACTGTTCCTTTTAAAGTACAGATGTTCTGGACAATTGTAATATATCAGCACAAAGGAAAACTGAAAGCATTTATGAGAGGAAGCACAAGTAAAAAGGGTACATGGTGATGGCATCAGGGCCTTGATGATACCAGCACATCTAGCCAGGGTTTCTCAGGACATAAAGATCAGGAAAACAAAGCACAGTACAAAACCCCTAATGACGAGGATTGGTGGGAAATGATAGCCAGAACACTACCAGCTCTTTAGGGGTACAAGAACAAAACTAGCATAGAATTACTAATTGAGGGAGAACACAGGAGAGGTAGGACTCAACAGTGGGTGTCCCTTGCTATCCAGATCAGAACATACGATAGCCAACTGGGATACTTGGGTCTATCATCTTGGTGTTTGGTTACTATACAAACCACTTGGACACTCAAGTGGGTGCTTGTGGATATGCAGCTATCAAAGGGTTAGTGAGCCGATTCTGGTTTTAAATGAACTCACCTTCCCCTCCAAGGTCTGCTGTTGAGCTTGGCTGCAGCACTGCGCTGCCCCACCAGGGCAGCCTAGGCAGTGGGGACACCACAGTGCAGCCCCTCTCCCCCCATGGGACAGCCCCCCTCACATTCTCCCAGAAGCTCACAACTACCACCCTGGCACAGAACAGTGTGTACATTACTTCAGCCTCTGGTAGCTCCTGGAACCTGCCAAAATAAGGTCTTTTAGCATTCCTAACTGTTTCTTGGGAACTATCCCTTGTCAGTGATGCACTGACACCTTCTTAAAAGAACACCTTTTACTGAGACCGATAAATTTATCTGCAGGACCAACATCTGCACTCATGCAAGACAGCTGACAGTACAAAAAGCAGTATTATCATAAAAACTAGGATGCAAGTATTCTCATCATATGGAAGTCATTATGAAAAATGAAAATCAGTGTGGTTTTTTATTTTAAGGACAGTTGCAAACAAGTTTAGTTCTAAAAATAAAAAAGTACTGCCATCCTTAAGCTATTTATTAGGCTGTTTCTTACAGAAAATAATTTTCAAAATGACTGCGTGCAACTTCAAATTAGAGCTTTACTTACTTTGTATGTGAAAGCCTTCCATGGTAAGTGTGCAACAGATTTCATCTAGAAATAAAAAATATCAAATTGTAAAAAAGTCTGCAAGAAGAGACTAGAAATATAGATCTTCACCACTTTTCAATCTTACCTTGTAGTTTACAAATAGTTGGGGCAGCATAAACAGGAATCCAAAAGCATACACTCCTGAAGACGAAATATGGAGAACAAACAAATGCACAGATGTTAATCATATTACTGTACTTCCATAATTAGTAATTTTACTAATTTTTTTCTGAAGAATGAAGATGCATCTAATTCTTATGGGTTGATTCACTTTGGGTTGATTCTTCTCCCTTTTTCAATCACTGTGATAATTTAGTAATAAGTTACTGATCTATATTACACTGATCCAAATGACAGCAGTTAATATTCTACTTTTGAGTCTTGGCCTTCATCTGAAAAAATGTGTATAGAAAAGAGAACAGAAGGCACTCACCATTGACAAAACTGTTAATCAACCAGGAGTACCAGCTACAAACAAAGAGAGACCAGTTATATTTAATTGTAACACATCCTATACACCACTGTACACCACATGACAACTCCAAGAAATAGCTGTGCTATAAATTACTCCATGCAAGAACTAAATACCTCACATCTTCCTTCCCTGGAGGGGCTAGAAAGAAGGTACTTTAAGCAAACGATACTTATCAGTCCATACAAGAAGTTTTGACAGATTTATCACCTGTTTTTATACTTTTACACACCTTTTTAAGATTTCTGTGTTGATAATCAGAAAACTGATATGAGATATGGGCACTGTGTGTGTAATACTGTTCACTGAACCCTGCCTGTATTAAGGCCTGCAAAGATAACACTGTATCCTAAATATTAAAGAGCCACTTAATACTACACAGTAAGGACTTATCAAATTTCAAACAAGTACCATTCAGTGCAAACCACAACAAAAGGTACTTAAAAAAAGGGAAATACAAGGAATCTAGATTTTTCCCTCCTTACATCTAATAACCTTCCCAGATGTTCAATGGAGCACAAACCTAACCAAATAATGGTAGGGCTACAGACAATGATAGAATCCCATGCTTCTGCTTGCAATCCTGAGAACAGCTAATTACTGTCACACTCTGGTTACATAATTTAAAATTAAACTTGCACTGCTGTGCTACTGACACATTAATAGCAACATTACAGTTGTAGCAGCATTTCTGTAATCCACAAGCATTTAAAGAATGAATTAGAAAACGCCTCCAAGATTAAAGGATAATCCACTGCTAAGATTATTTGTTCTGGCACATTTCCTTACTGATTTAACAATGGCAGGAATTCTATTATATGAATTGCTTTCGCTTCCTTAAGCTGCAGCTCATAAAATATCTGAAATATATTATTTGGAAATACTAAATAAATTCAAGAATTTTATCAGAATTTTAAAATGCTGCATATTTTTCAGCTGCTTACTAAGACAAAACCTTTTCAAAAAAATGCTTTTCTAATAGCCCAGAAATTGCCCCAGTTTCTAGTATGAGTGTTACAACCTCATGTATGCAGCAACAGCTTAAAATAACATTAGGGAAAAACTACTACTGCTTGTTTTCTCCCATCCCATCTGGGCCTAAGGACTGTTAAAAATGCCTACATGGCCGCACCATGTTTGTGTCTGCAGGATTTTCCTACAACAAAGTCTCATGGCTGCACACTTGCTTGCATCTCTCCAACACAAAACGAAACAGCTACTTTGAGTGAAAGGTGACAAAGGTCTCATTTGTTCATGAAATATTGAGTATCCAGCTCTTGCTGAAGTATTACTATGCTGCAGGAAGTTCATGGCTGTAAAGGAATAAAGAGCCCTTTCTAAAAAATGCTTTTGCTTGCTTGCCATCATAACTATCATATCTAGGAACAAAGAAGCTTCTTGTTCAAACCAAGTAATTTTGTGAAGGTTTTTGCTTCTTTTTGCTATTGGACAGGTTCAACCACTGAATTCGTTTCATCTCTCCTATCACCAACTGGCCCTCTGAACATCAATGACAGCTTTCCTCCTCCTCTTCTGACTGACATGTATGCAAGCTACTGAATTCTATGCTACAGTAATTATCAGGTAACCTGTGAGATACAACAGCCTGTTGCCTAGAGGATGTTAAAAAAACATCTATATTCTTCAGCTTTAGATAGACAGGACAAGGAAGTTTCCAGTTCCTGCCTATGCATCAAGCTAACCACCAACTTCCATAACCATGGAGAAAAAATGGGGAATGTTTTAATTCCACATGAGATCATTTATAGAGTTACAGTACCTTTTGTATTTAACATTCAGCAAGGAGTAACCTGCACCTCCAATACACAGTGGATAGAGCAAATACGACAAGTATTTCATAGCCTAATGGAGAAGAAAAATTGTTAGTTCACATTGTATATGAACAGATTTTTCATGCCATTAAATAGCCATGAAAAGAAGACAGTCACATATTTTTTTCCTGATAATCTTTTCCTATTCCCACATGTATGCTATAATTTCTACAATGCTTCCACTTCTAGTGGTGGTGGTGAAAATTCCAAAGGCCAATTCAGACAAGCAATCACCTCAGAGCGTTGGCACCAAGAGACAGCACAAAGATCAGTCTCTAAAAGTAGCTTCCTACTTAACACCGATGTTGTCATCTATGCTCAACTCCTTTCAGAAATCAGGAACCATGTGAACTTTCCCTCACTAAAAATAACAGCTTTCAGTAAAAAAAAAAAATCAGCTTTTTTTCAGTAAAAATAATCAGCTTTCAAATTTTTGAGTGGTAATGCCTCTCAGACCAATGCTTCAACCAGATTCAACAACCAAAATAACTATTTCACTGTTTCTTTTCATAAATTATCAGAATGAATCTTCACTGTCTGATCATCTATACAATGATCCACTTGACAACTGTGAGGATGTGGAAAATACACTTGTAGAAAAAAAGAGCAAAACAAGTCAATCAACAGGTGACGTACACAGACTTTGTAGATCGGAATTCACAGGATTCTCTCTTACCTGGGCATCATATTCCTCGGTTTTCTTTTCAGAGTCATTGTATGCACCAAACTGCAACACACAGGAAAACCACAATCACATCAGAACACAGGGGAAAGCATTTGCTCTCCAACTCTCTACATTAAACAGGTAACAAAGCTTTTTAAAGCTTCTATATAGGAGAGTCATATATTTGTCCTTAGTATATTTAGCCTACTAAATATAGGGTAGGCAAAAAGATTAACCTTTAACCTCATATTTTTTACCAAACTTCCAGGTTTGAAACAGCAGAATTCACAAAGCAAAAGCAAAGTCAAGTAGCTAGAAATTTGTCAGATACAGGAAGCATTTATGAAAAGCCATAACCATGAAGAGGTCATGGATTATCATTGTTATGATTATCTCCGCATGTCCAGAAATTCTGCCTGCCTCAACACGGTTCCTTGACATAGGAACAAGCAGAGCCACCAGTCACTCCAGACACAGACTTTAAGCAGCACAAAACCTCAGCACTTCTTGTGAAGAAACACTGGATATTAGACAACTGATTCTTCCACCAGCAAGATAAATTTTCAGTGTAGACTACACTTTGCTGCTGCATGTTCTGCAATCTCAGCACTTCATTTTACCCAGAGAATCATCTAAGAGTGTACTGTCCCCAGAACATGCCACATCTTCTGTTAGTTTCACAATGGAGAAGTTATACCTACAGGTTCATGAAAAAGCCAGTTTCTTATTTCAAAACATTATGTCACTTAAGGGTGTCTTTCCAACACAGTGGCAGCAACAGAGCCTCGCCTATAAAGATTTAGCAGAACTGACAGAGAAGTGCTGAAGTTTCTTGCAACATAAATACATACAAATAGCTGCTTCTAAAGAACTCAAAGAAAGAAACAGGTTTGCAAATGCTCATCCTGCTATTGGATTAAGCCATTCATAGAGAAATGTACACAGGAAACTTTTGTAATTCAAAAAAAAATCTTAATTTCCTAGAAGTCAAGTTGCACAGTAACCTGGAAATAGATGGATGACTCAAGAGTGTAATCATTAACAGGGCAATGTCTACTATACCTGAAATTTGGGCCTCAAACCTTGCCACTTGATTGTCATTTTCAAGGCCTTCTTCACCTTCCAGAGCTGTGATCAGCAAAAACAAAAAATGCACATAAAAGATTATTATACAAAGGAACATCTTATGAAGGACTCAGATAATTAGAATCAAGATTCCAGAATACCTGTTTTAACCAACCATTGCATAAAGCAGCCACAGCCTGATTGCAGCACACACTGCCTGTGTCTACACAAACCAAATGCCATGTCATCAAACAAGTACAATGTTGTGAGCCTGCACTATTAAGTCTCTTTATCAGATTATGCAATTTAAGTAATGTAGTCATTCCAGGATATCTGAATGGCAGTGCCTAAGTGGGGTTAGCACCAAGATGAACCCCAGGTAAGGCATTTGGAAAATTCCTGTAGTCACCTACCAAGCAAGTTTTTATGTGCCTTCAATGAAGGTGGTTCAGAACTCCTAACAGTGATTAAGTTGGCACTTAAAAGGTCATTACATTTCAGAAGTGGACTACAAGCAAAAATCAGTGAATCTTCTGAATTATGTGGTTACTTACTGTACAGCTGAAACAGCCTGACCATAATGTAAACCTAAAGTTTCAGTTCACCTGAAAATTTACTAATGTACCTACACTGCTATACAGATGTGACAACTTAGGCAATGCAGGTCCCCAGGAGAGCTGAACTCCCTGAAGCTTTTTGTGGACAAAGATTAATTTACTTGACTTTAGATACACCAATATTCTCTCCTCACCCTACCATATATTCCAGACAAAAAAAAGGCAAAAAAAAAAAAGGGGGAATAGTGTAAAGACAATCTTTTACTGTTATCTTTGGTACAAATGAGAAAATAATTTCTTACAGAATCAGTGTCACTATCAGCACTGCATGAGAAACAGGAGTTAAGCCCAAGTTGGGAAAAAGTTCTTCCTAGCAGACAAATTCCTATGTACTGTCCGTATGACTGCTGTCACTTTGAGACAGCTGTGCTACCTGCAAGCCACTGACGAGATGCAGACTTGTGGAATCATGCACACAGGCAGCAGTCTCCTCCTTTTCCTCCTTCCCCAATCACCTCAGTCCTGGCACTGTCTGTGGGCACACAGCCTGCTCTTTGACATGCTTCCAATGCAGGTTTGTTGACATGGTTATACTTGCTTGGCCAGGAGTGAGGCCTACTGGGTGATGTGGTAAGTGGAGCTGCAGCATCGCTCTGTGTTTGGTTTCTGCAATATCAGCTGGACCATCCCAAAAAAACTGATACTTCCAGTTTAGTTATTTGATCAAGGGACACCATCTCCTCTGTCACTGAAAGCCAAGGACATGCAAGCTACAGTAGAATTTTCCAGTAACTAGTTTAGCATTAGTTTTCTACTGTAAACTATGGATGTTGCTACAAATACTGGTATCTGGTGCTACAGCTTTAAGAACTCACCTCAATCACTGCACCAACGCCTGCAGGGATCAGCACCAATAAACTTGTTTGTTCATCCAAAAGGAAAAGAAATATTACCACAGTACTAAAGCACCTCCAAAGCACTAGACAGAAAACATGAAAATGGAAGGCTTATTAATATTTAAATGAACAGCTGAGATGACAGAACAGTAATGGTCTATTTGGTGCAATTCTGTCTTACACAATTTAAATATGAATTTCTTCTGTGTACATCTTGATATATCTAGTAGTCCTAGAAACAGCCAGTGATCTCTGGGCAAATAGGGAACAAGAACATTTCATGCAATCCTTATCACAGGAGATGAAAGAAAATTGGAACATTTAATGAAGACTTCTGTACTGAAGCAATTCAGCAATATATGAGTACAATTGGGAACTACATTCATGATTTGTGTCTCCAGGAAGCCGAAAGACTGTGAGATAATATAATATCCGGATTTAAATTCATTTATTGTTTGTAAATGTTAAGTCTTTTGAATTTGACTTTCCCAAGTTTTGAAACTGGCAATTGACTCTTATTTCTGAAATTCCATGGACTGTTTTGACTTTTTACAAACTTTTTGGCATTCACATGCCAACAGCAGTAAAACTGCTGTAAAAAAACAAATGCACACATAAAAATGATACATGGATTCTCCATGTGATAAAAATATGTTGTTCATCATAACATGGAATGCCTTTTATTTCCCCCGGTATTGATATTCCTTACATGTTTTAATCCATCTGTAAATATGACAGAATTAGGGATAGTCTCAGAGGTCAAGCAACTCCAGGTTTACAATTTTGCTTCATAATCAAAACTGGAAAAAAAAGCTATTGGAAAAACTTTCATCTGTTTCTAGGAAGGCTTGGCAGGATGTCAGATCACCATGTTTCTCACATCTTTCCTACACACAGATCAAGTCAATCCTCCCATGCTCTCCCCCTCCCCCCACCCCAGGAGCCTCTACTGCTCCTGTTTACATCGAAGCCCACATCAAGCAAGAGCATTACAATACAGCACTTTCCACCCACAAATATTTTGGAACCTGTAGTTATCTACAAGGAACACAAGGGACTTGCACAACAGCATTACTCATGAAAGCACATTCTCTCCACCCACAGAACTTTTTTCTGGTCTTCATTCTTTTTTCAGAGCACTTCTCTGTTCCTTCAGCAAGGAAAAACATGGTAACTGACCCAACATTAATCTAATTCCCAATTCCATGACAGTCAAACCTCACTAGTGACAGAAGTGCTTAAACTCAAGTGAAACCTGAGCACAGCACTAACAAAGTTAGAAATCATCTGTGTATAGCATTAGCCATCTCTTTGTACACAAACCATTTTGCTATCTCTGTAAACCTACAATGTCACCTTAAGCAAGACTGAAAACGCACACCATAAAATAGACAGCACACAGACAACACTTTGCGTTCTAGTCCATACCTGCTTTTGTAGACATCCCAATCATGCTCCTCTTTTTCTTCCAAAAACTGATGTCATTTTTAAATGCAAGGAAATCAAAGAGAAGCTGCAAATAGGAAGAAACATACTCATTTGCTTGAAGCATACACTAATTAGAGACTGAAAATGTTAACAATGCATTCAACATGGTATTAAAAAGCCCCTGTTTTAGAAACTTCAGAAATGAAAATTAAGACTCACAAATAAAAGCTAAAAAGAAAAGTTTTTGTAGAAGCCCAGGCTCTAAAAGCAATGCAAAATGACAGGATGAATTTCAAATATTACCATTACAGTGCTGCAGAGATTAGTGTTCTGTAAAGCAAGTCAGAGACCCAATAGAGGGTAACTCATCATAGAAGGTAAAGAATGAGGACCCTGAGGAACCACACACCTCGAGAGATCAGGGAAAAGCATAGTAAATTAAACTAAAAATGCTCTGTATTGGATTGATAGTCAATTTACATTTGGATAATATGAAAATTTTAGAAAAAAAAGTCCTACAATACAGGAAGTCAGGTTTCCTCTGTATTTTGTCACTAAGCTATCTAAACTTCCAGGACATTTTAGAATTCAATTTATTTGTAGGAAGCTTTTTTATTTTCCTCAGTATTTTCATTCAGTATAGTTTTGGTATTTCCTTTAAGCCTTCATTATCTAAAAAAAATTGAATTTCAGATTCACAGATTCCAGAAATTCTTGGGTCAGTAGATTTTCATGAAATTTTCAGTTGCTTTTTCTGGGGTTTGTTTGTCTATAGGATGGATATTTTTTTAATTATTTGGGAAAATGATACACAAAAGAAAAAAGTATCAGAAAAGCTTCTCCCAGTCTACAGACACTTTGCAACCTGATAAACAGAGTGGAAAAATGAAATTAATATACCATGGAATTCTAAGGCTTTCCAAACAAGTTAACTGTGTGCAATGAAAGTATAAAGAAACATAACATTCCAGGCAAGTTCTTATCTCTCCCAGAGTATGGGAACTGTGTTGAGTATAACTGTAGATTACAGAAACGTTCCCAGTGTATAAAAAATGTTGTTTATTAAAATCAAGATTCAGATTGAGCCAGTGCCAAAAAAGGGACACACAACAACAAAAAATAACCATGAGTGCTCCACACTTTACAGGAACGTTTCTGGAAACAATTTCAGAAAATATCAGCTGATCCAGGGATTAGAAGTCAGAGACTCAAACCCTAGTACAGGTGCCCCACCTATATCCCTGCAGTGCTAAACCTTGTGAGAATTCAACAAAATTTAAACTAATGTTTACAGGCATTTTAATTCTAGGGGCTTTGGTTCAACTACAATGTAAAAAAAGTGATAATGAAGGTAATTTTTTATATTTCAGTCAAGACTTCAGTCAAGACTTATTTTCTGTATAATTATCTCAAATTTCTGCCCTATTTAAGGTCTTCATATTAACTCTGTATTGGAAATATAGCTGACTTTTGTACCAGATAATTCTTCCACTGCTCTACTGAAATTACTGTTTTCAAGAATAATTCTTAACAAATGGAACACCTGAAAGTCAGACACACATCTCCATTTTTTTTCCCCATATTATGTACTTCCTAAAAACTAAAACCACTTACATGGAACGCTGCTACGAAGAATGTCAAAGCCAGAAAGTACAAGTTAGTATCAACAAAAATTCCTTTTACTTCATCTGCATCCTTTTCTGAAAACCCTATGAAAAAGAACAAGTCACTGTGCAAGAAGTACCTGATAGTTCATTGCTTTTATGCTCAAGTCCAGTATGAAAGGAATCTTATGTCACCTACACAACTCTTGTTAAGGAATCATAAATCCAAAACATGATGGAAGTTGTATCGGTGAAATCCTTATCTACCTATATTTTGGTAAGTTATTTGGCTTGCCCAAACCCAAAACTCATCAGTTACAAGTCTTTAACTTATGTAATTACAATGTGTTTTGTAACAAGCTTTTAACACCTTGTGTAATTACAAGCTAAGCTGACCACCTGACAGACAAATGGGAAGACACATTAAATCATTTTGGCCTGAGCTGGAAGTAAAAAAAAAGGTTTTACAAATTGGCCTCTGAACTTTAATTTGATACACAGGAGTGAGCTTCACATCAAAAGCTGAAAAATAAGAAAAAGACTACACAGTAAAGGACAACAAAAGTCACTGAGAAACATGGCCATAGATGCAATGCTATAATTGAAGTCCACAGTTCTCAGAAAATACACAATGCTGCGTTTATGGCAATAGTGCTTGAGTGCAGCACCAAGTTACTCGCTATCACAGCAAGTACTTGGCCATTCTCAAGTGATTTTGGAGTTTTGCTACTGATCTGACTGCTCCAGGAATTATTCCAAAAGGAAAATTTCAAACCTTATGTTCCACTATCTACATACATAGGGGGAACGAACAGCATCTTACACAGGCCTTTTTTCCAGGCAGAGGAGGTACTCTTGGGATGAGGGGTCTTGATATCTGTGTCTATCACACAACAACCAAGGCATGGAATATGAAAATTTCAATTCTGGGGAGGCTCACAAAAAATTATGGAGAGGTGATGGTGGACACATGTCCTATACAAACTCTGAACAAGCAATTACTTGATTCTTTCAAGACAGTTATGTTTAGCAGACATATTTCTAGCTTTTACACACATTAGCCTGAGCTAAGGAGAAGCAGCTGGATTTTACTCAGTATGGCCTGCCTGTATTTCACTGCAGATATATGGCTACAGTGAGCAGCTGTGTATACATTATACAAAAGTATGAAGTATATGTAAAAACTATAAGTATAAAGTATATACATCAAAGCCTATGTACCACTGATCGAACTTTTCTGTTCCTTGGATGACAGGGGAAACCCATGGTGAAAATGCCCTTCTTGATTATGTCCTCTAATGCTTTTACAGAGTACTATCCCAAATAAAATTAATTTTAAAAATGGTTAATTCACCTCTGTATTTTTGTTCCCTGCCACATGTCAACATATGCTTTTATTTTTAACTTAAGGTGAAACAACACGAGATTTGTAGCATTAAATCTCTTCACCAGCTATCCAGAAAAAAAAATGCATCTATGTGCATAAAAGAAACAAATTAAGGGGTTAGTTGTGGTTTCTTAGCCTAAAGTCACTAAAGGTAAGCATACCAAATTGCTGGAGGGAGTACACAGCATCCTGCATGTGGATCCAAAATCGGAGTTTTCCAAGAGATATTTTGTCATACGACACTGTAAGAGGTAGCTCTGTTGTTGAACGATTTATAACCTGCATTTCAAAAAGACATGTTTCATCTTTAATAGCAGAAAAATGGCAGCAATTATTTCCAATCATATTTTTTTATATAAAGTGCTTGTATCACACTATAATTTAATCACACAATTTTATGAACTCATTTTATTTTTTAAAGGGAATAAGATCTTAGACTTCTATACCATGCTTGAAGTCTTTGTGTTTTTTCCAGAAAATGTTAAATTTGCAGTTTGTTCTGTTTGAGTTCCTATAGCAACCTCACTGTTCCTGTATACAAATGCCTCTGAGATGGCAGCATAAAGTGGGAAACATGTGCTTAAGATAACTCTTTTGACAGTTCTTCTCTGAATGTATATGCTAAGATTATCTAAACTAGAATATTATACAAAAACCCCAAAAACCCCAACCAACAAACAAATTGTATGCCAAAGACCACAGTCAGAAATTTACTTCATTGAGACTGATTTTGAGAGAAATTGAAAGGGTGGAGAAGCAAGATGATGCCATTAGCTCAGACTAATGAAAATACCACAGCTAAAGCTAAGTAAGATAACTTTGGGATTTGGGGTGTCACAAAAACTTTTTTCCTGCGCCCCACAAAATAAGTCTCTGCTAATCCTACCGTATCATCTATGTGTTACTTAAGCTGGAAAAAAAAAAAGTCTTAAAATGCTTCAGCTCCTTCTGCATGACAGCTGCCTATGTCCACCTCTCAAACAGGTTTAAAAAAAAACACAAAACCCCTGTTATCCTCTCAGATGTTAGAATACTCAGCAGCTACCTCAGAACAAGTTCAGGCAGTCTGTTTTACATTTCCAAGGATAGCCCAGGACAACAGATTGGCAAGCACTCTTTGCAAGAGTTCAAGATCTGCTGCTCCAGGCTCCTAATTACTCCCAATCATAATTCCCATCTCAGGCCTGCTACTCTACACTGCATCTGTTTCTACAGTAATTAGTTAGCTGACACCTAACTAAGGTGAATGGGCTTCTTCTGGTTCTTGTGACACAGAACATGGTTTTAGGCTCCCCACCTATCACTCACATGTGAACTGAGGGCTATGCTCATTCTCCCATTAAGCCTTTCCTCCAGTGAGTACAAACAAATCTCAATTTCACCACCCTCCCAAGACCCTGTAAGCTTTTCAGACAGGGGCAGAACATGCAGGCACATGAGGGAGGGGAAGGGAAGCTGAGAAAGTTTTATTAATACAGCAGAGAGGAAAGCCTGAAAATCTAGAACAGTGTCAGGGATCTCTGAATTGAATGGAACAAAAAATCAAGTGTGATTACAGTTGACTGTAGAGAACACTGGCAAGATTCCACAGTGTTTGGTATACCAAAAACCATATAAACATCTGCCACATTGCTTTTCCTTTTCAAAGGATTCCCGTAATTCAATTAGCCTAATTTCAATTTCCCAGTCTATCAAAGACAGCGTTAATATTTACGACAGAAAGGGAAAAGAAATTTTATCTGTGGAGGATGGACAAGAAACAAGAATTTTGCAAATGCCTGGGTAAGCAGCTCGTGGCAAATGCACTCTCCACAGACAAAGAATTACTATGGAGGAATTAGGGGTAGTGTAGGGAGGAAATTGGATTGCAACAGAAGACGGAGATGGGAATTCTCCAACACCAAAAGCAAACTAAAATAAAGCAGAAGAATGAATTCTTTCTTAACAAACAACTTAAAGTGCATAAGTGGTGCTCCACAACCTCAATGTGAGTGTGATGGTCGCTAAGCCTTTAAAAGCTAGGAATGACCACATCCCTGCAATACAACCTACTCTTGCAGTAAGGCATCAGAGCATCATTACTTCTAGCACTCTACTTAATCAATACTACAAAATAGTGTGCAAACACTGCAAATAAGTTCAGTGGTATGAATTTTAAATTATCTCTTTATTAAATCCTGTGCAATCCCAAAACCACAGCATTTAAGCACGTCTAAGAATATGAGGAACACAATCTCTAGACTGCAGTATTCACCACAGAAGACCTACATCTTGATGAAAATGAGAGTCAGTTGACAATCTCCACAGTCCAGCACAGGAAAAACACATCTTCAGCTCCATGATTTTAGGTCAGGCATAGAAAACAGATACTGTCTGTGCCCCTATTTACAGTCAAATATTAACCTGGCTCCACAAAGGCTGTACCACCTTTTCTCCTTATTCTTTCCTGCTTTTCACTTACCACTTAGTCTCTTACAGAATGTTTACTACAGGACCACACTTTCTGCAGGGCTTGAGAGCAGTCTGGCTAGTCACTACTGAGACATCACAGCAAGTGCTGACGGGAAAGTTTGCAGGTTTTAGTGGAATAGTCTTTGCAGCACTTCCCAGGATCTTTAATGACTTTCTAGGGCAGTGAGTTACAATAATATTAACTGTGGTATGCATGACAACTGCAGGAATGTCATTAGCAACATGAGAATGCTGAATTTATTTGTAAACAGGGTACATGACTTGACCAGTTAAAAGTCCACATGAATGTACTGAACGGGACTGGATGAGCTGTGATAAAACTTTTAAACAAAGGACAATGACCACTAATGCAGACATTACAAATACATATCTAAAAAAAATACTGGACAAAACAATCTGCTGTCAAGAGTTGTAACAAATGCTCAGGAGTTTATTTTGCTGTACAAATCTGGGGTGGAAGGGACACAAATTTGTAAAGATTCTCCCAAACACTAAGTAACAAAACCCTTTCTCTGAGCTAAAGTAATGAACTGGAAAGACAATTTTCAAGTTCTATGGGAAGTTTACATCTACAAAGGCTTCCAACTAGAAGATGCATAATACAGATGTGCTCATTTAACAGTTTTGAGACATTCCCTGAGACTGTTGTTCCCAGTAAGTCAAATCAATTACCAATTCCAGTCAGTGCAACTGAAAAGAGCTGCAAGGCTTAACTACGAGCTGCTGAGATCAACATGATTTAGACACCTGGGACTGTCATGTATCAAAGGAACAGGACTACCTATAGCAAAGGAACTGCTTGATTTCCTACAAGAGAAGTTGGACAAAAACTGAACACAGAAAATTCTTTTTTTTTTTTTTTTCTTTTTTTACTGCTGGAATGACTGAATATTAAAGCAGGTTGCCCATAGAGGTTGTGGCCTCTCCATCCTTGGCTATAACCAAAACTCAACCGGAAAAGGTCTTTAAAAACTCACTCCACATTATCCTACTCTAAGAAGGGGCATTGGATTAGCAATCTCCAGGAATCTCATCCACCTTCATCCTTCTGTAATTCCATTACTGAAGTTTCAAAGTCCTGATTTATTTGAGTGCATAAGATCACTGGATGTCATCTAACACCAAACTTTCAGGTGCTCAATTTAGTCTAACATGATAGCAGCACCAAGAAATGTAACCCCATTTGAATTTTGAGGAGACGAGAGAATAGCTACTGACTTATCTCAAATGTAGCTCCACTATGAGCTGTGGATATTGTCAATATGCCTAGAAGGTATGAGAATCTACTCTGGGATGCTAACACAACTTCTTCATATTAGGGAGTCAAACTACTGAGGAGACTGGTCCTGCCACTGCCAGTGCTACAGTGATGCCCTCCATAATCACCCAAAAGGCAGAAGCAATGGAATCCAAACTTTGGTGAAATAGAAGACAGTGACTGACAGATACTGCTGCCAGAGAGAAGTCTCAAAACCCAGATGCAGCTTCTGCAATTACCACAGTAGGTCACATTAAGTGAAATGGTCATTGAGTCCTTTTGTGCATTTTTACTTCTTCATTACAGCAAACAACCTATGAGAAAATCTTAATTAAAACAACATTGAAGAGTAATGTTAAAACTGTTAAACGTAATTGAAGGTATTCTATTACTCACCATCAAATCTTTCACTCTGTTGCTTAGCTGATCAATAAATAATATTGGTAGGTAATGCACTGTCTTCCCCAGCTGAACCCTAGGATTTTTAAACATGGATTTTATAATTGTAATGATCTAAAAAGAAAACTACTTTTATTCAAATTAGCATTCATTCATCACTTTCAAATCTACCCATGTAGAAATTTCCCACCATCTTTTCTTTTAACACACAGCAAGAAATTAGCCACTAGTCTAGAATAAATCTTTCACTGAAAGATACCAGTATTGAAAAATATTGTTTGTTTTCACTCTTCTGTAGAAAGACAGAATAAGCAAATAAAAATACAAATGAAATTGGTTAGGATGATAGTGAAGCTTTTGCATGACCAAGAGAAATTTAGAAGTCTATGGAAGAGAAATATGCTGAAGTTTACTGCCATATATTTGTAACTTTTGTTCAAATATTCCCCTCCTACTGAGACCATGACACCCCTCTACCATCTCCCCCACTCATCAGTGCCTGGCAGGACATCAGTCTCATGCTCTCGCCCACATGGGACCATGAAAGTGATGGCTGATGCACAAATGAGAAGGTCAGATATTACTGCAGGGATGTACAAGGAGCAGAAATCTTCTCTGCCATCTACAGAAGCTCTGATTTGGATTGCTATACCACCTCATCAACCTGCATGAATCAAATAAACACTTGTTAGCCTTCAAGCCCTCTATCAAATTGGTTCCTGTAAAGTTATTTAGTGAATTATGACCTACTTGCAGTTGGCTTTGTTAGCATCTTGGGAAAGTATTTAGCCCAATACCCTAACAGAGACAAATTCTTCAAGTCTTCACTAGAAAGGCAGTTATCTACACTGTGATGCTCTTGGTAAAAATCTATAGAGTAGCATCATGGAGATTTCTAAAGCCTGAAAGTTGAACTTTAGCTGTTGACAAAAGAGAAAAGTCTCTATGCATGCTAAGAGAAAGTGTATTAAACACACAATGTGCAACAGTAACACAGAAAAGTACTAAACTGAGGCTCAGAAATAGTGCTTGGTTATTTAAATGAAGTGATTTGATTTCTATGATTAAAGCTTCTATGAAGTGATTTGGTAACCATGATTAAAGCTATTGTTAGTGAAATTGCAGCAGGTTATTTCATATCAAAACTCTTTTCCTGTATAATGCCATAACTAAACAGCATTGATGCAAATCAACCAGAAAAAAACTTCCTCACCTATCAACCCCAGTCCAACAACCCCTTCTTGCTATGGTTCTACCTATTCTGGCTGGCAAGCTGTCCCAGAACCCTGGGTAGCTGGTTCACCAACTACTTCTGGATTTAAGAGGGTACTTGTAGAGAAAGGCATCAACATACAGCAGCAGAAGCCTATACAGCATCACTTATATGCTTGATACTGGAAACCACTGAAGCAAACTGAGCAGAAGCTACTGCCTGCACCTAGAGGCCTAAAAACCCAACCCTTCTGTTAGAATTTTCTCAAGGAAAATGACATAACATAGGAACACACACTGTCAAAGTAAAATAAAGTGAAATATAAAGGGAGAAAAAAGATATCCTAGGAGATCTGTTATACCACTTCAGCACTTCCAGTTTGTAAAAGTAACTTGCAGATGAAGGAAAACTGGAAAGGGTCAAGGGATGGCAATTGCTCTGAAGGCCAGAAAGACAACTGGAGAACAAATAGGTTTGAAGTCTGCTACAGCATTTTACCTGTGTCTTTGTAGTCCTGCTCTGCCTTACTATGGTAACTCCACACCAAAAAAGTATTGTAAACTCTGAGCACTCTGATACCAGGAACCAGGTATCTCCAATAAGGCTTTCTAGTACATGGTATCTTAGCAGCAATTCCTCACTGCCAAAATGCAAGCATTAAGAGCCTCTGCTCTTGTCTCTAGATGCCCATTTAAACATAAAATACTACAGAAGGTCAAGGAAGATTTTTGCAGAAATGTGACATAAGTTTATAAATAACATATCTGACAAAATTAAGTCATCAACTTACATTTTCATGTAACGGTGAACATCAGCAGGGAGCGATGATCCATCAAACACAAAATCTTCCACCATGACATTTAAGGTTAGTCTTGACCTCCAGTGAGAGACCGGTTCATCCAGGGCATTGGGCTGTTTTTCTGCTTCAATTTGCTTTAAAAAAGAATAAAAATACATACTGCTAACCAACACAAAATTTTGAACAAGGTAATAATCTAACTCACAGAATCCAGGGAGCCATTAACTATATCCTAAACCAGAAGCCCTTAATTTTGACCAGGTCAAGTATTTTGGTCAAATACAACAGAATGGATTTTAAAGGCTCACCACAATCTGACACTGAAAAACTTCAGCATTCGTTCACAGCCTTGTTTATCAAGAAGTGATATTCATCTAATTAACCTTCATACCTTAGGATTGTGGACACTAGTAAGAAGTAATCACTTTGAAATCAGGACTATACAGTAATCAGATGTTACTTCAAAACAGTCAACAGGATGATCAACCAAACATCATTTATTTGTCTTCATATCTTATTCTGCTATTTTACAACAGCAAAGCATACTATTTCCAATGAATTCAATTCACTATAGAAAGCAGCACCATGCTATTACAGAGCAATACAGTATTTCTACCAAAAGCAATGACTCCTTGAAGCAATTACTGTTAACTAGGATAGTGTTTAAATAACTAGCCAGCATTTTAAAGAGCTCTGCCTCTACTCTGCTGAGTGGTCTGCTATTAGCAAGATAATTAAGAAGAGGATTTTGATTTTTTTCCCCCAGTTTTATCATCCTCAGTTTGAAGATGCAAGCACAGCAGATACTAACACCAGAAATGTCTATAAAATAAATTACTTATTTTGCAGATGTTCTTCCACAGATGGAACACACACCTACCTGTGTGGCTGATTCACCAGTGAGTAAATTAATCTCTTCTGGTTTGGGAACCATGTACGTGGTCAGAGGACTTACTATATGCACCTGTTTACCATCATGCCAAGGCAAAATGCCAGCATGGTGAAGAAATACAAATGCATATAATGTGCCATTATTTCGGGTTTTCTTTGGTACAGAGACATTCACTGTCCTAAAATACAAAACAAATATATTATGAGATGACATAGCACATGCTGAAATATTTAGCTATTACTAGAGACAATTACTTCTGGCTAACATGTTCCATGGCTGGATGGGGTAATTTTTTATACATATCACAATATATTTCCAAAGATTTACTATTATATTAAGATAGTTTAACCTTTGTCCACTCCCTACTTTATTACCCTAGATAACATAGGCCTGCATCATCAATTCTTTTGTTGCTTTCCTCTACTGATAGGTCACAGGGCCAAAATTATGACAGCACTTGTAAAAAAACAGCCTTCATGTGCAGAAGATGCATCACAGATTGTATATGCAATATGAAGTTTAAAAAGAAAATCACAAAGTTTTGCCATGCACTTTACATTAATATCTTCTCAGCATGCCAAGCACAGAACCCTAAACTGGAGCCCCAAACCATGAAGTCACTCTCCTTGTACTAGCCAAGAAATCATCCTACTTGCACCCTTGCATAATGCCTCCTCTATTCCTGTAGTCTTGCTCAGCTTATTCTGCTCTGAATACTTTCAATGGCTTAGCAGACACTGTCAGTAAAGCAATTCTTATAAGGTCTGTCAGAGATGAAGTTCAATATGGCCTAAACTCTAACCAACATGTTCTTTAGTCATAGAAAATGAAGAGAGTGAAATAATCTTGGAGACTATGATAACAGAGTCAAGAATGGGGCAATTATTTTAAACAAACAAACAAAACAAAAGTGAGACAGCTAATCTGAAGAACAAAACAAGTAGTTCCAGTCATTTTTATTGGTCAGAGGCATATTCAGAGCGCAGTGTTCTACCAAAAAATTTCTCTAAGGGCACAGTCTTGGCACCAATATCCCTTCAGAAGATCCCCAAACCCTAGACTATCAGACAATAAGGTTTGCTTGTGTGATTGTTAACAAAGAAATAGCTATGGAAAAGCATGTTGCTAAAATACATGAAAGGAGAACGTGGTTTGACATCTAAGTCCTGTTCCAGGTCTGAAGCCACAGCAATTAAGAACAAAACAAAACATGTAGCCAGTGTCCTACCTATGTGATTAGAGGCAAGTCTCAAGCACTTCCAGGCACATTCGTCTTTAGATTTTCTCAATGGAAAGTAAATTTTACTATTGTGAGCAAGACACAAAACGTTTGCCTATATGGCTGAGAACAGCACGCTGGTCGAAGCTAACCAATAGTGAAATCTACCTCGGCTTCATGCATACTTCCATCCATGTAACTCCCAGCTAGCATATGCACTTCAGAATTCTGCAAAGAACTCTGATACCTTGGACACTACTGGTCCAGATCCTTACCTTTCAAATTTGGACTCAATATCAAAATCCTCCACATTCAAAACGAGATCTATGTTACTCTCAGCACCAATGCTTGACCGTGTGGTAGTGTACACGCTTAACTGAAATCAAAACACAGCACAGAGAAATTAAGAGAATGCAAATAAATTCATGCATCTCTACATTTAGAGTACAGGTCTGTCCTCCAGCTTCACTAACTCTCCCAGCTGCAGGAAGGTTTTACACAGAGGGAAAGAAAACAGCGTACTCAAAAAAAGTCTTTCAGCTCCTTTTGGGAGCAGCCACTAAATACATTTTAATGGAATGACCTGTTTTGGAAGGTGAAGGAAGTGGAGCCATTTCAGAGAACCAGAGATCCTGTCAGTAAAGGAAAGGGCCTCTGGAGATCACCTTGTCCAACACCCCTGCCAAGGCAGGGTGGCCTACAGCAGGTAACACAGGAACACATTTGGATGGGTTTGGAATGTCTCCAGACAGGGAGATTCCACCACCTCCTGGGGCATCCTGTTCCAGTGCTCTGCAACCCTCAACATAATGAAGCTGTTTCTCACACTGAAGTGGGAGTTCCTGTGTTGTAGTTTATGGCCATTACTCCTCATCCTGTCGCCAGGCACCACTTAGAAGCCTGGCACCATCCCCCTGGCACCCATCCTCTGAGATATTTATATGAATTAATAAAGACTTCTCGGTCTTCTCTAGGCTAAACAGGCCCAGCATTTCCTCCGCACCGCCGCTCTAACCAGTAGGTGTGTGACAGCAATCGACACAAACCACGAAGCGCTGCCAGTGCCCCAGCCACGGGAGCTTTCCGCAGGGCCCGGCGCCGCCGAGAGGGCGGGAGCAGGGACACGGGGACAGGCGGGGTCGGAGGGCAGGGGCAGAGGGCAGGGGCGGTGCCGAGAGGCCGGGCCGCGCCCGCCCCGCTCACCTGGAGCTTGGGCCTCCGAGCCAGGTAGGGCCAGACGCACCCTCCGGCCGCGCCGTCCGCCGCCGCCGGGCAGGGCCGCGTGTAGACGATGCCGTACATGACCCAGCAGGTGTGCGCCACGTACACGGCGAACACGCCCACCACCAGGCTGGTGAAGGAGCTGCGGCTCAGCATGGCGGCAGCGCCGATGGCGATGGCGGCGGCCGCCCCCGCCCCCCGCCGCAGCCCCGCTCGGGATCCGCCGCCGCCGCTCGCGCATCCCCCACGCGCCGCCCGCCCCGCCCCGCCCCGCCCCGCCGGCCCGGCCGTCACTTCCGGCGGCAGCGGGAGGCACCGCCCGGTCCTGCCCCCCCGCCCGGTCCTGCCCCCCCGCCCGGTCCTGCCCCGCCCGGCGCCGGCAGCGCCCGCGCCGCTAGGGGGCGCTGTGTGCGGGGCTGCCCCCGCTGCGGGACTGGGGCTGAGGGAGGGACGGCGCTGCTGGAGCCAGCCCCGGTGAGGGCAGTGCAGCTGGAGGAGGGTGGAGCACGGCTCCCATGTGGGGCGGCTGAGAGAGCGGGGGTGTTCAGCCCTTCCAGGTCTTGGAAGGGCTTTATCCCTCTCTACAATGCCCTGAAAGGAGGCTGTAGCCAGGTGGGGGTCGGCCTCTTCTCCTACGCAACAGGATGAGAGGACAAAGTCTTAAGCTGCACGTGGGAATTTAGGTTGTACTTCAGGAGGAATTTGCTCACAGAAAGGGTGATTAGGTGTTGGAATGGGCTGCCCAGTGAGATGGAGTTGGATCCCTGTGAGGTGTTATGGAAAGACAGGACCTGGTGCTTTGTGCCGTGGTCTGGCTGATGCCACAGGTTGGACTCCATGATCTCAGAGGCCTGAATGGATTCTGAGTGACTCTGTGATAACCATCATCATCATCATCATCACCATTATTACCGTCAGTCTCTCTGCTCTCCGAGGCCTGAGCTACCAAACACTCTCTCTCAAGGGAGCTGGGAAGGCTCTTCCCGGCCCTGTGCTTGGATTGAAAAAGAAGCATTTCTTGTGGCCCTTCCTTGTCTGCTGGTGTGTGGGTCAGCCAGAAGAAAGTGATGATGTGAGTACTTACCTCAGGCGCACCTCAGCCGAGAGGCTTGGGCAGAAGGCACTCGGGGTCAGAGGAGGCAAAGCACGAGTTACAGCTGGCTGCCCCAGCAGCTCAGCACAGCGGCACAACCAGGAGTTCCCTTGGGACACAGATGAGAGAGAACAGACACCTGGGCAGGTGAAGGGCATTCAGGCCTGTCCTGGTTTCAGCTGGGATAGAGTTAATTTTCTTCCTAGCAGCTGGTACAGAGCTGTGTTTTGGGTTTAGCACGAGAATAATGTTGGTAGCACACTGATGACTTGGTTGTTGCTTAGCAGTGCTTACCTCAAGTCAAGGACTTTTCAGCATTCCATGGTCTGCCAGTGGGGAGGTGCTTGGGAGGGAGCAGAGCCTGGAGAGCTGACCCAAACTGTCCAGAGGGATATTCCATAGCACAGAATGCTGGGTTACTGAGAGGGGCTGATCACTGCTCAGGAACAGGGTCTGACATCAGTCAGCATGTGGTGAGCAACTGCACTGTGCATCAATTGTGTTTCTTGGGGTTTATTTCTCTCTCTCTTTTACTTGCATCGGTTTTCTTTACAATAATAATAATAATGATAATTTAAAAAAAAAAACTTTACTTATCCCAATCGACAGGTTCTGCCTTTTTCTGATTCTCCTCCCCATCCCACTGGGAGAGAAGAAAGGGCTGCATGATACTTATTTACTGGCTAGGGTTAATCTACAGCACTTCTTTTTGGCATCTGATACGGGGTCCAGCCATCATGATAAATCTGACTAGAATGCATTAGAACAAATACAAGTATTCATTATATTAGTTTCATAGTTGCTGGTCACAATGTTGATTTATTTGCTCTCAGAGTCGGTGTGCTTTTTCTTAAAAGTTGCATTATGTGTTACCTTACTTACAGGATTTCCCATTCCAAATAATCCCTGTTGTGCTGTTTATCACCCGTGGGGACAGAGCCAAGGTTATAATTTTGTTGTACTTTGCAGCTCCGACTTATGGTATGATGGAATGGCTGGCCATGGAACTAACCTGGTGCTTGTATTCAGCACTGCTGCCAGCTCTGGACCTTGAGAGCCATCTGCAGACAACTATTAATAATTATGCCTTTTACCTTTTCTCCTTGGAGAACCAATCCATGGAGGAGACACCTTTTGAAAATTTTGAATTGATTGTTCATGAATAGATTGTTCCTATTGCTATAGGAACACATATAGGAACACATACACACCCTGCATGTGTTCCAGGTCTGGCCTAAAGTCAAACAGCTTTTTAAGAATCCTACCCACAGACCTGCCCTGGGATTGGATACTTCCTAAATGGCAGGGTGTGGAGGTGTTTTGGATTTGCATGGCCAAGCTTTGGTAGCAGGAGAGGGGCTGCAGAAGTGGCTTCTGTGAGAAGCTGCCAGAAGCTTCCTCCATGTCCAGAAGAGCCAATCCCTGGTAGTTGCAAAGCTGGACATGCTGCTGGCCAAGGCAGGGCCAAGTAGAAATGGTAGCACCTCTATAATAATATATTTCAGAAAAACAACAAAAAAAGAAGAGGTTTTGTGCAGTTGTAATTGCAGCCAGAGAAGAGTGGAGTGAGAACATGTGAGAGGAACAACTCTGCAAACACCAAGGTCTGTGGAGAAGGAAGGGGAGAAGCTGCTCCAGGCACCAGAGCTGAGATTCCTCTGCAGCCCATGGTGCAGCCCATGGTGAGCCAGCTGTGCCCCTGCAGCCCATGGAGATCCACAGGAAGGCAGAGATCCACCTGCAGCCCATGGAGAAGTCTGACACTGGAGCAGATGGATGTCTGAGAGGAGGCTGTGACTCCAGGGGAGGCCCATGGAGAGAGGAGCCCATGCTGGAGCAGCCTGTCCTGGAAGGACTGCACCCTGTGGAAGAGTGACCCCCGCTGCAGCAGTTTTGGGAGGATTGTTGCTCGTGAGAGGGACGGATGCTGGAGAAGTTAATGGAGAACTGTTTCCCATGGGAGAACAAAGGAAGGGCTCCTCTCTCTGAGCAGCAGGAGAAATGTCAGGTGATGAACTGACCATCCCACTCCCTGTTTCCCTGCACCACTGGGGAGGAGGTAGAGCTGGGAGGGAGGGAGTGGTGGGGGGGAAGATGTTTTAAAGTTTTTATTTTACCTCTTATTATACTGCTCTTTTGTTCGTGATCAATTTAATTAATATCTATAATTCTGGCCTGTTTTGTATGTGACAGAATTCCATGAGTGATCTCTCCTGTTCTCATCTCAACTCATGAACCTTTTGTTACTGTCCAGTTGTGGAGGGGAGTGAGAGAAAGGCTTTGGTGGGAACCTGGAATCCATCCAGGCCAACCCACTACAGTGGGACAGCACGGGCAGGTGTCCAGGACAGTGGGAATCTCCAATGTATTGGAACTTCACCCTTGAACAAGTGCAGATAGTGGAAAAACTAGTGAAACATCTGGGAAAAGTATGCTTGTGCCCTGGCTATTCCAGAGACAAATGATTGCAACATGCTGGGATCTTTCCCAGGCCTACTGGGTCCTCTTCAACCTTATCGATGACCCTCAAGGGGAGAAGAAGGTCTCTGGATCTGATGACAAGGGAACAGGCACTGCAGCTACTCTGACCCCAGCGACAGGCACAGCACCTGGCCCTGAGAACCAACCCATGCTGGTATCAGCTGCTCCTGTACAGGAGAAGACACGGATGCAAAAGTCACCTAGTTCAGTAAAAAACAAAGTGAGGTCACCACAAGAACACGAGGAAGGGGCAGAACAAGGTGGGGTCTTCCAACATTGGGATACACACTTAGCAAAGGCCACGTGGTTAATCAAGACCAGAGGATCTGCCACTTTGGCTGGCCCTACCCAATCAACATTTCTATGTACTTTCATGTGGAAGGTGATAAAGTTCCTGTAATGCATGTAAAAACCATGCTGGGGAAAGCAATCTGGGTTTCTGCTGCCTTGGGCAAAGGCAAACCCATCTGTGGGATGAATTCCATGCTCTGCCAATGAGGAGGTGCACAATAAGCTGGAAGGGAGCATGTCCAGGGCAGCTGACCAGAACTGTCCAAAGGGATATTCTTTACCACAGAGCATCCTGCCCAGTATATGAACTGGGGGGAATTGCTGGCAGGGGCTGATCACTGCTCAGCGAGGGGCTGGGCGTTGGTCAGAGGCTGCTCAGTCATTACGTTGTGCATAACTTGTTTCTCTTGGGTTTTATGCCTCTCTTTGTTGTCAGCTTTTTCATTATTCTTTTATGTCAACTATTAAACTGTTCTTATCTCAATCCCCAGGTTTTTGCTTTTTTTCCCCCAGTTCTCCTTCCCACCAGGGGTGGGGGGAGAGTGAGCAAGTGGATACGTGGTACTTAGTTGCCAGCTGAGGTTAACCACAACAATTCCATCACCTGAAATTAGAGAATAACATTAAGTAAAACACTAACAAGTGTTCCATTGAAATCTTCATATCATCCTGAATGTCTGTGATTTCTCTGGTGAGCTTCCCCAGGGGTTCACTTTTATTCTTGATACTGTTCATATTAATGGTTCAGCTTACAGCCACTGGACCTCAGAGGATGCCTTTTTTCCACCCTCCACGATCCATTTTTCAGGTATGTAAGTGTCTGGAGTGTTGGACCCCTTCTTGCCTGCTTTCTGAATAAAAAAAATGTAGCCAGAGCTAATTCAGTCTAATTTAGATGGACTTATTCTCCCAGGATTCTGGAGTCCCTTTTCTGAATACTTTTTGATCTTTCCATGTTCTTAAGCACACAAAATAGAACTGGAGACAATGTTGCTGTGACAGAGGGATATTGGTTTTTTTAAAATTTTTTTTTTCTCCCCTCCTTCCCCCTTTGAACCCCTGCATTTCATCCTCCCAGTTGTCAGGTAAACAAACACTTTTCCTACACACACTGACACAGAGAACACCCATCCACAAAGCATGCCTAAACATATATGGACTTGGTTTTACTCACAGTTATGGTTTACATCCTTTCCCTTATTGTAAAACCTGTGGTTAAAAAAAAAAAAAAAGAAAAAAAAATCCAGAGGAAACGAAGTATTTTTTGTTTCATTTTTTTAATTTGGCTTCACGCTGAAAATTTAATTTACAAGCCATTCATGAGGAAAATGTCCAGTTGGGCAGAATGAGCCATGATTGTGTAACTGCACTCAACACTTGTAGTGTATCATTTAGGTCCCTTTCAGTAAATCGTCATATGCCTTCTATAGCACAGTTTGAGCACTGATATCATATGCTCACTTCATCACACCCTATAGTCCATTTTAACCTATCAGACAATAACAAGAGAAGAATGCTCGAATTGAGGTATTTCCTTTAAAAATTTACTGATCACTGGCATTCAGAGGTAATGTTAAATCATATAGTTTTAAACATTGAAAAAATGTACAAAAACCAAGTTCATTTTTAAAAAATATTATCCTTAGTCTTCCATGCATGTTAATAAAAAATATAAAAATCAAATTTATAACACTGAAGCTATACCTTTTGTTCTGCAAAAGTATTTCCACAATTGGAGCCACAAAGTATGGTCATCTTTAGTACAATACTTGTTTTTGCTCTTCATTTTATGAAGTATAGTCAGTTCAGTGCAAAGGTAATAGTCTATGTACACATATCATTGGAGCCACATGAGGGAAATTTACAGCAGAAAATATGCATTTAGATCATTATTATCCAGTAGCACTATATATTGTTACAGATTTACACTGCACATCCAAGGGCTCTTACAGTAAAAACCTTTTTTCTTTAAACACACCAGCTCTGTTTGAGCAGCCTTAAAGTCAGCAGCAGAAGTTGTACCACTGATGGAACAACCACGTGATACCTCACACGTGAGTCTCTACAAACAGCTTCCTGCTCTGTCAACACAGGTTTCCAGCTAAAAGCATCCTTTTCATGGCAGTGCCTAACTTGGATTCAGTAGAAGTACAAGAAAATTCCAAAATGTGATGATTTCAGTGTTAACTTTTTCGGTTTTGCATTTAAAGTTTCAAGTGTGTTCAAAACCATAGCAATATTTTTTTTTCTCCCAAAGTATAAAAATGATATCCTCAATGCAAGTTGAACAACAGAGATCAAAATTATTTTTTTTCTGAGTTATTTCTCAGCTTGCTGATTACTCAATTTTATTTTTCCAAAAAAGATCAACTAGTATCTGTCATCAAATTAGAAATGTCTCACACACCTGGACAGATGCTGGGAATTACAAAAAGGTTTAGAAAGTGGTCCCATTGAACAGATGTCAAATACTTTCAGCACAACGCTGCAACATTTAAGTAGTATAGTACATAATACAAGGTTAGCTGATGCTTACTCTTGGTCCTCTTCCAGGAAACAAATTCTATCACTCCTAAAGAAATTTACTTCTGACTTCTATTTCTAACATTGCTGATTTACATGGACTCTTAATACCCCTAGAGCAATATGAAAAAGCAATATAAACAAATCACCAAACACAAACAACTATAAAGACAAGCAGCTGCAATGGGTTTGCTTTTTCTCTAAGTATATACAGTTGCTAAGGAGACATGTTTAACTTAAAGGAATTCTAATTCACATATTTAAAAATACAATTTCATTTTTAGATGTTGACTTTAAAATTGCTTTTGTTGTCTGCAAAATACAGCACTGGCTAACCTAAATGCCCTTTTTGAAATATAAGAAATATTTTGCTTGATTATAAAAGAAAAGATAGGACAAAAAATATATACTTAGGCCATAAAAGATCTTTCAAAGTTTATTTCTTTAGCATTTAAAATACAAAATTGTCTTCATGCTGGATAGTGAACAAAAGACATGTATTTGGGTTTTCCCCATATACATTCATAGACTTAGAAACAACCTATTGTCAGATGAATTTCATTTCCAGTACCATGGTAGGATGAAAAGTGTCTGAGCGTCAGCTTTCTTCGGTATCCACGAGGAGACTATTTGCAATCACATTTATAGATCCTGCATTTGGAACATGGAAGTGAACAGGCTCACACAGAAAGTGATATATATATAGTGAGTCAGGAGTCAATCCAATTTAAGGTTTCATTGTAAACTTCTAATACTTCTAAATTTAATTTTGTGTTGCTCACAGGAACAAGGACAATCTCATAAGCTCTTTCAGACCTGCTGTCACCTGGAAACACCTGCAATGGCTGAAGTATATGAAAAGAAAAAGCAGTTTTGTACCTAATGGCAGGCACAAGCTAAAATAGTTTAGTTTTGGGTAGCATTACCAGAATGGTTCTCAAATAAGTGAAACCTGCTGCTGCCAGCTCAGGGACAAAAGTCCATGAATGTCACTTCAGCTAAAGAGGCAGCAGGGTCTCCCTCTGGCTGCAACAAACCTACAAAGAACAGACAGCACAAGCAAGAACTAGGGATACAGTAAACTGAATTCACCAGCCCAAGAGGCAGAAAAGATCCTTCTGTAGGAAAAGGCCAGCTGCAGAGTAAAGGCTTTGCTGCCATGCTGGGCCTGGATTGGAATTTCTACTTGCTGGTTTGGAATCAGAAGTTCAGCCTGATTTTAATTCAGCTGACTTTGGCTCAGAACTGGCACTCTTAAATAAAACATCCAATTGACAGTATAAAAATAGAGTATTACAGAAGTCATGACTTTTTTCTCTTGCTTCTGACATTTTTGGTCAAAGTGAAAAAACTGAAATGTAATGCTCTACCAACAGATTATCATACAGCACCTTTTTTGAGATCCCCAAGCTATCTCAAGTGAGCTCTGATGTTCATATGGCTCTGTTCAACTTAGCTCAGAATAAAGCATGATAACTGTGCTAATAAAAAAATACTCCAAAGAGCTAAGTTATGTAACAGGAATAACTTACTGAGGTGCAATCAGTGCTAAGGTGATTCTACTGTTTCTTTTCCCAGACACTGATCATTTTAAAACTGCAAATACATCTATACCCAAAGTTGATCTGCACAGGAGTATTCTGCTCTGCCACCCTGCTAAGGAAAGTGGAATAAACAGCAACTGGACCACACAGCTAGTAAAATCATTTTGCATAATGGACTTGCAAGACAATCTAGGCAGTGTCAACTACTGTGCAGAAATGTGTCAGCATATCTCACAGAAACATAAACCATCTATTTTATAAGTCTCTTATATCTTCTGCTCTCTTGGTATCACCCACTTCAGTTTAATCACATTACACATGATAAAGCACATCACATCTCTGGGGAAAAAGAACCTGCTTTCTACAAAACAAAGCACTCTTCAAGAAGTCAAAGTAGGTAGTATCTTGAAAGAAATCTGAAATGTTTCCCAGAGAAAGAAACTGTCTCAACTTAAGCACTATGAGACACAGGAAATACTCACAGACCCAAGTCCAAATACATCTAAAGGATGCCCTGTTTGCTGCTGTGTTCTCTCAGTAGTTTTAACTCAGTATTATCATTTGCACATGGTTTGACCACAAGGTGTTGGTAACCAGCACTGTATATCCCATTCACCACCATAACTACTCCACAGAACTATCACCTCTATATCTCTGAGGTGGTGCTGGAGGGCTTTTACCTGTAAAAAGATCCTACAGGGTTCCTGTCATGGCTTGTATACTTTTCTCTGTAATTCAAAGAAAAAAGGCAGGGTGAGAAGATGAAATCTCCACTGTCAGTTACCAAGACATTACTGTGATGTTGCAGTACCTTCAAGAAATCACCCTCTGAGTGGTCTTTTCCTTAAATTCTTAAATTCTACCTAGTCAGGATAGCAAAATTACCTGAATGACCATGTCAGCCTTCCTCCTCGTATGTGAAACAGATCTTGCAGTTTTGCTGGACTGACCAATTAATAATTTAATTAATTAGTAACTGATTATCAATGGCACTGATGACAAATCTTATTTCCATTCTTCTTCCATTTTTTTTCTGTAGTGATTTATTTAGAATAATTTGTTAATTAAAGTCTTCCTAATCAGCTGAAGTTCAGATATCTGAAAAGTAGCAAACTATTTGAAGTGCCTGATTCACAGGGAACTTCTGTGCCTCAAAACTGCTTTAGGAGCCAAATTTGAATTTTGCTTATGTAGAACTCTTGGCCAATGTATTTGTCATTTCCTATTTCTAGAACACTCATGAAAGCTCTGCTAGAGAAAAAAACAGAGGGTTCACATTAGGTAAAATGCAGCATTTCAGAAAGTATTATGACCCACACTCTGACCTAAAGAAAAATTGAACTTAGTTGGTGAGAACTTTAAGCCAGATTTTTGTTTTCTCTCCAGCCTAATTTAGGCCTGTGGCATATACAAAGCTGTGCTTACAGGTTTTTTCTGAGACCACAGGATCTACAGCACATGCTACTAGAGGTCTGCAGCTAGTATTTTTTAAGTCAGGGCAGGTGGGTTCATTTTGTTAGTTTTTTAAAATTTTTTTTATTTGTTCTTTAATGAGGATGCTATTTTTGAAGGAGCAGAGAGCAAAAGGTGACTAAAACAGTTAATATGGGAAGCTATAGTTACCACATGGCAATATAAAAGTAGCAAGAATAATTTACTGGCAGTACTAAAGATAAACTTATCAGGGAACTCATAAAGATATACAACCACACCTGCTTTATAAATTTATCAGATGTTGAAGGGCAACAATGACTTGTACAGGAAAATGTTTACTGTATTTTGTGAATACAAAAAATACTCCAACCACCCCAATGTCTAAACTAGCTAACAAAGTTATTCAGCTTGCATGAAGATATTAATAAAGAGCTCTGTGTGACACTTAGCTATCTACTTCTGGCAGCTGTGTCACTAAAGAGGTTGCATCACTTCCCCACTGCACACGTGTCCTTTTTAACCCCCGTGACCTAAGGATTTATACCTTGAAAATGGGATTAGCAAACACACACACGTCTGGTTGCTATTTATCACACCTAGATCATTCTAGCTACAATAAATGCATCTAAAACATACAGTGTAATTAATTAATATAAAATTAACTGTACAGCCTAGCTTCTCCGTCAGGCTTATAAATTTCCTATGAAGTGTTTTATCTGTTACAGCAACAGACTCCCCCAAAAATCTGCAATAACACTTGCCACACCGTGGTAGATAAAGTGGTTTAAACATGTTTTGCGCCTACAAAGCATTTGTTTGGTTTTAGCGGGGATTCATTATGTTTGAAAAAATATAAATTCAACAACAAAAATCCAAACACCCCCCCAAAAACCTCAGATATTTTGGATTTTGTGGTTTTCTGGGTAACTTTAAATATTTGTTCAGGCTATAAGAAGAGATACTCAGTGCCTTGACTGGATATAATATGTAGAAATTCAGGTTGATGCAAGAACTGTACTGGCAAGGGATGGCAGTGTTACATAAGAGTACAAAAATGCTCATCAGAAATGTTAAATGCCTTCACAACCCTGCATTTTTTGTGTAAGGATCATTTAAGTTAAACAGTTGCTAAGTCTGCTTGTGTCCCCTTGTAAATTTAGGGGGTGTTGATAGTACCTGTTAAAATATACCAATCTGCCTATAAAACCAGTAATATTTTAACGGAAAGCATTTGCATGTCAACATTTGGTGAAGGGGAAAGGAAGTTTTCACTTCTTCTCTGACTTTGCATCAGGTCACTGAAACTTGACTGTTGCAATCGAGCTGCCCTACAGTCAGATGCCTCTAAAAAAGCTTCTCATCAGGAACTACTGGAACACTTCTGCAGCTGGGGATGAGTTGTAAGGAGAGTGTGGCTGCAGTCATGTGAAGTGCTACAGGCCTCTGCCCTCAAGAGCCTGAGTTCATCACCATGTGGTAATGTGGCTTCTCTCTCACTACAAGGCAGGCTAATATTATATACTAAAAATGATACAATTAATGGAATTATAAGGATTAATCTCAACTTTTGTGACACAATGTGTGATCTAAAAGTGTTTCCATGCAGGCTGATCCTTCACCCTATCATTCCTCCTATTATGTCTTTATATCATACAGTAATTTCTCAGAAGAGAGAGAATCACATTTCCTTCCAAAATCTGTTGTTTTGTCTTATGCCTTTTATGCCTTTTAAAAAAAAAATTATTTAACCCACCAATTTTTAAATGAGTTTTAATCCACCAAGAGTACTTGCTCGTGCCTTGTGTTGGTCACCAGCCTTCTCCAGCAGCAGCTCTGGGCTGAGCTCACTGGTGCACAGGACTTTCAGTGCCTCCCTGTGGAGCCTGTTTAAGGGCCCATCTACTACAGGCTGCAGCACCCTCCAGTGCACTCTGTACAGCTTAGGTGCACACAAGTGCAGTTATTACACTCACCACAATTATAAAACACCTCAGAAATAAAAATTTTAAAAAAAGTCAATGAACCTATGGGCTTTTATGAAACATACCCTCAAGTTACTCACACCATACATGCAAATTACACACTTGTATTTAGCCAACTTCAATCAGCTTTCTTTGCTTTTTCACAGATGTGGTCAATGTATCTCTTTCTTTGGAGTGTCTCTCAGTCAGAGTTGTCCATGGGTTTCTAAGCTTACCTCTTTCTTCTTTCCAGACACACGTTGAGGAACTCTCTCTCATTCCCTGCATTCTGAAATTCTCACATTCCCAAGCTCACATACGAAGCAAAAGATAACTATCTTAGCCAGCTTGAGCCACGTGCCATAGTCTTGTAGAGATACAATATGTCCAGACTACACCTACCTTCCCTTACATGCCGTATAATTACAGAAAACAGACCTCAGGGACATCTCCCTGGGGCACGATCAGCAAAATCAAGTGTCTCTATTGGAGCCTCTCAGTTTTCAAAAAGTCCAGTTTTCAAAAACTTCCTTCCTCCAGTGAAGGAAGGCAGGCTCTTCACTCCACCTGAAATAACCCTCCTCCTTAGCTTAATAAGGCATATTGTAAGAGACTTTTCCTAATGCTTAACTGGCCTTTTCAATTAATAGCTAGCATCTACTATCCTTGTGGAGAAAAGTGTTCCTATTTCCTCTATAGCAACTTTTCCCATATTTAAAGACTGTTCACATCTTCCTTCAGTGTCCTTTTCTTTGGATTAAAGGATACTTCTGATCTCTTTCTGAGTACTTTCTGTCCTCCAGACTTTATTAATTTTTACCCAATCTCTCTCAGATGCCCCAATATGAACAGGTACCTCAGGTACCTTATCACATCTTGGCAATGAAGAAATCCACCCTGCTTCTCACAGGCCACATTCTGATGCACCTCTCCATCAAGAGCACCTTTTCTGCAGCAAAGAGTTAACAGTGCTCAATTTGACATATTCTGTGCCATCCCTGCCTCCAGATATAGCACAGTAATACTCACTCCCTCCTCTGTGCAGCTGACTA
Source organism: Passer domesticus (assembly GCF_036417665.1). Classification (NCBI taxonomy): domain Eukaryota; kingdom Metazoa; phylum Chordata; class Aves; order Passeriformes; family Passeridae; genus Passer; species Passer domesticus. Next base: position 97,253,711 of record NC_087474.1, read on the forward strand.
TTCCTACTTAAGTGTAGTTTCTCATATGTCTTATTTTTTCAATCAATTTCTCCTATTTGTCATGATTAGCTTTAATTCAAATCTTGTCAGCCAGTCTGCTGCCGCTCCATGAGCTTGGCTTTTGTTACCTAGATAAATCAAAAATTTAATTATTACCTCCACATACCCCCCATAAAGCACATTTTCTTACATTTTTTCCTCCTACCCTCTTTATTAAAGCCAGTTCCAGTTTGGAGACCTGCCACATAGAGTTCGGGATTTCTAAGGACACATTCCAATACCCTAATGAGCTTTAAAATACCTCCTGCTATTTAAAAAATAGTTATAAAAGCATTTGGTACAAACAGACATCCTTTGCTACAATTCTTCCTTTTCAAATCTAGTTTTAAATTCCTTTGTGTAAGACTCAAATCTCAATGGCTTTCCATGCACAAAACCCTACAAAACTAGTCAGAAATTACTTAAAATATTTTTTTGTTCGGAAGCAGAGTTACCATCACAGTTATTTTGTGACAGAGTCCTCCCTCCTACTCCTTGAGGCTTCTGTCACATTTCCTAATCAATGAAGCTCTGTGATTTTATAATACTCTAGATTTTTCTCTCCAGTAGCAGTTAAGGCATCTGGCTTTACAAAAGGAAACATGTATTACTAATACAAGTGTGGTGTTTTTTTTAAACAGTTCTAAACTATTCTAAGCTTCATGTATGTTCTATGAAGTATATGGAATGTTGCTATAGAGATTTAACTAGCACTTCTTCAGGATGTTCTGCAACTTGCTGCTGGCTTGATCTCTGAAGTGACTGCAATCTTTTCCAACTTCTGCTGATACACCAAAGTTTCCATGATGTATTCCATGCTATGTTATTCTTACAGGCTTGCTACAAAAGAAACCTGTGACTCCTGATAAATCTCAACCAAATAGAGGTCTGTATACATCACCCATAAAATGCTGTGTGGTCATGATCTGAACTGGTTATGAGAGAAAAGCACAAACAGGTCAATTATGTATCTTCAGACAGTATGTGGTATGTCAGTTTGGAAAGAATTCATGTTTAATTGCATCCGGAAGATTACAGTAGAAAAGTGTTGGGGTGAGGAATAAGAAGCCTTTCCTTTTCATTCTACCATGGAAAGAGAAACAATTTTGTCATTCAGCAATAAAAATAAAAAAGTAATCCTTAGCAAGTTTTTGTATTACTGTTTCCAAACTGTTCACTGAAACCAAAACAAAGGGCCAAAGTATGCTTGCCTTGCTCAAGAGAATAATTCCCACCAAAATCAACAAGACTGACTATTCAGATATGGACAGCAAAGTTTGGCCCCAAATAAACATCCCCATAACTAGGGAAAACACTAATCACCAAAGTGCACTTTACACCATAGTAGCTACAGTTTCTTTATACATGCACAGTTTGTGCGACACTTGGTACATGGAACTAGCCAATGGAATATAAATAAGTCGTGCCGCTTCCTTTTAAATATGAACATTAATAATGAAGCACATTCACATTTTTCCTTTCAAAGACCTTTTGAAAAAAAAAATAAAACACCTTTCCCAAAGCAACCTGGAACGTGTTGTTAAACATAGCACATATGATTCAAAGGATGGTATTCAGGTAGAACTTTCACACACAAAACTGGTATTTGCTGTATAATTGGAGCGACTTATGAAAATCCCAAGAAAATACAACCCTCTCACCAGGAGAGGAAGGTAACAGTTGTAGTGTTAATTCAGTTTCTTCTGCAAGGGCTTCCTTCTATCTCCACCGCTGTCAGGGCTGAAGTCAGTACAGATACCATTAGGAGCAGAAAGAGATGAAGTCTTCAAGCCGCTCTCAGCTCCCATCTGATCAGCATAGAGATATTCTTCTGCAAAGTGTGGGTGCAACACAGCAAATGTGTAGAAGTCATCTAAAAAAAATAGTTGTTGCATAGAATCAGCTCTTTGAAACAGAAGGATGCTAAATTTGAATACTTACACATATATAATCACATGATTTCTTTGGAGGAAAATAGCAGCAGTTAACATAATGCTATCCCCAGTGCTTGTTTTAGCTTTCAGCCTAACTTTACCACATCTGCAGAGCTGAGATGCTGCAAAGAGTTATCTAAGCCCTCTGAAAACACTTCAGGACAGAGCTTAGCTGTATGAAGGGGTAAACAGACTCAGATTTGCATTAAAATGCACGATGAACACCACAGGCCCTGACATAGCATTTCACTATTCATTGGGCAAGTACAGAAGCTCTCCAGCTGAAGATCACTGAACATCAAGAGCAGTAATTTCTTAAATTCTTGAAACTCTTTTGCAAACATGCCCTTTAATGCTTTGCACTCATAGTTTGCTTCAACCTAACAGCAGCTGTCATTGCTGCCTTCTGCTTTCAAGATTTCAGCATTTTAAAAGTCCCAATATTTTAGAGAATAATATTGAGGAGATAGCCTATAATGCAGGAAAGAATTCCTGATTTTAATGTTGGATAATAACACAATAATAAGAAAAGCCAGATTAGTACTTGGGGGAGTGGGGAATCCTTAACATCAAGAAGTAACATTCTGTGCTGAAAATCACACTGAAATTTTGTCTCAATTTGCCCATATAACTTTATTCAGACATGATCTGAACACAAGATACTGTACAGGAACCAAGCAACAAGAATTTATTCGTATAATGTAAACTGACACTAGAAAAATCTGGATGTAAATGTTTTCACTAATTCAGTCACCTACAGTGTATCACACACCTCCCACTCAAATTCACTGTACTATCCCAGAAGAGCTCATGATCAGATGATGTGAATTCTCTGGAGTGCAGAGCAGATGACACCCGAAGAAGCCTTTCAAAAGAGGGAAGCCAAGTTCCTCCCTACAACTGGACTGGTATGGAAGAAGGGAAACACTGCAGCCTTCCCTCTCTGCCACGCTTTGAGATGACAATGATTTTTCAGTACTGCAAAGGGCAAGGGAGCAAGGGAATGCCATATGGCTCACAGGGGCACTGAAGTTGTAGGGCAACCCTGCCTCTCAACTGTTGCAAAGGGATAGGCGAGGAGAAGGCAATAAATATAACTTTGTCCTTCCACTCACAAAGAAGTGTGTATCCTTTATCCATGGTCTATATGGATCCAGAGCATTCTGGACCTATAACTTCAACAAAAGTTGATGAAGTTTAGGTAATGAAAACCAACATTACCATCTATGTTGAAAAACTCTATGTACAACAGGTGGATGGATCATATAAATGATAAAGTCTTCATGAGGAAACGGCAATCCAAACTGAACAAGAGCAACATCCTGGATAGATCTCAGTAAGCTGACATTTTGGGTCCTGCTGAAATAAGTACTCAAAGTATTTAGGAATACTTATTGAAGTTGTACTCAGCAGAGTGCAATGAAAATTACTTGGAATACCATTTGCCTTATTCATCAGAAACATGAAACAAAGTTATGTGGAAAGAATCAACTATTCCAGCATCTGATCACAGGTCTCATCTTGGAGTTCAAACTGAAAGCAACTGTGAAGCATTAGACTGGAGGAAAAGATCACCTCAGTCATTAACTTGGGGGAAAAGTGTGATTTTGCTTCCCACCTCCACTAAAAACAAAGAGACAAAGAAAGAACCCAAAGTGGAGTTAAGAGCCATATCTATATCTTTGCATTAAGTATGCAAATGTACTACAAGAACTTGCCTCTGTCTATATTAGACTAAAAGGAAAAGCTTTGCAATCAAAGTGCATCTGAACAACTAAGCCAACTGCACACTGTGTAAAAGAACTGATACATAAATCTTTGGCAACCAGAGTGCTTTCAACCATGCAACAAAAATTCAGATTTCCAACAACTCAGATTTACATCCTCGATTTTGCTCTTGATTATTCTGTTTACTTGCAACCTGAGCTTTTCCTTTGAGATGAGATCTGTGGCTTCAAGGACTCCGCTGTGCGTGCAGCAATTTGGGTTTGATACTTTAGGTATTTTATCTTTTGTTCTTACAAGTAAGGCTCAACGTAATGTTCCTGCTTTAAATTTCAACACCTTAGAAAGGAGATTGTAGACCTCTGCTGTGTGTATCCAAAGTAACATTAATTCCACCAGATACAATGTTTTGATTTCTCAGAACTTACCTTGACAGTATCCTCAGAACTGTGTGGTCTGCAAGTTTTTTCACCTCCCCTTTTTAGTAAGTGCAATAAATTGAGCATATGTGAAATTCCACATATTCTCAAGAAAGGCAAGAAGTTGAATATTTATTTATGTCAGGAACTCTCAAGACAGAAATGCAATACCAAAAGTTTATTTACAACTTCTAATTCTCTAATCTAGTAACTTGGATATTTACTCCCACTATTAAACTTTCAGATATGTTAAAATGACAGGTTTCTATTATAAAATGAGCACTTCTCTCTGAAAAACTGCTAAGGGAAGTTTCAAAGAAATTATGTAAACACCATCCTCCTACTTACTTTGTGTTCCATCACAAAAAACTATTCTTGACTACAGGATATAAAATAGTGAAAATGAGGGCCAAGCACTCCAGTGGCCACTGCTGTTGCGTGGTGGTTCAGATTTTCTTGTGATGATGACCACTTAGGGAAAAAGTGCAAATTAAATGCACCAATTACATCTTAATATTAAAATATGTATTCTTTGGTAACTTACAAGACCTGGTCTGAGTTCACTTGTACATGACTACAAATTTAGCTATTCTCAAACAATGAAATGTGCCAAAATTAAAATTCTGCCATGCTTACCAGCTTAAGATTTGTGCTGGTATTTTTGAAGCTGGTGATTGTGAGGTGGGGGGAAGAGCTGAGTCACTGCATATTATGAGTTGGAAGACAAGGAGCAACAGTGATGAGCAGGAAAAAGACAATGGGCAGGATGGATGTGGAAATGCTGGGGATGTGACAGAGGCACAGAAAGGAAAGGGATAGTACAGCAGGAATCAAGGAGAAAGACAATAGTCAGGCAAAAAGGAAAGGACGGTGGCAATGATACTGATTTCAGTAACTCTAAAACGTTTGTGTATTTGAAGCTTTACATACATATTGTATGCGTGAAACAGAGGAATTACTAATGCAGAAACATTGATTTACTAACACTAATGTATTATTTAGTAATATTTTTACCAATGAAATACATACTGATTACCCTGAGGGAAAACAATTGGAACAGGTTATGTCATTAGCACATCTACTTAATATGTTGGCTATCAACACCTCAGTTCATACTCTACAACTAAATTTAGAACCTTACTGCATAAAACCTAAATAATCTGAAGTAACACTCAGAGTACTCTGACTCTCAGCACAATCTATTCACCCAGGTCTCAATTTTTCAAATGCAACTTTCTCGCCTTCATTCCACCTACACTGCAGACTATAGAATATGCAGCCTGGTTAACCCCCTCATTTCCTGCTCTCAGACACAAGACAAAACAACAAGACAGAGCTAAGGCAGGTTCTTTAAAAATACCTGTTCACATACATGGAAGTCATAGAAAACGTTGAAGGAGCTAATCCTCATATTATGTGACTTGATGAGGAAGAGAAAACTGAAAACATGCAAACATGGCATTTGATACCAAAGGTGAAACTCGTTTTTTTAAAAGTACATTTACTTTGTATGCAGTGCTCCTATCCATATTGAAGCTACCAAGCCAACTAAAAAAGGTAGGGTTTAATAAAAATGTAACTGCTTTGTCAACATGAGCGCTGGCAACTTTGACATTTTGTGACAGTTCAGATGCAGTTAGAATACTTACCATATGTAATCTTTCCTTTTTCCTCTTCGTCTACAGCTCTAAAAAGATGGGTAACATCAATTTGTGACACACCCATGGCAGTCTTCAAAATATGAGCTAAATCCTCTTCTGTTACAGTTCCACCTTCTGACTGGTACAGCTATGAATCAAGACAGCAAGATAAATCATTGCAAAGCTGAATGCCAACTCCTATAAACAGCACTACACTGAAGTAAAGCAAAACAAAGTTGGTATTAGAAATTCTAGTCACTCTCAGACTGATGTGATATATTAAGGATTTCAGATTGGTCTGGGTAAAAAATATCATCATCAGTTCACCTGTGTATGCTTAGAAAGTAAAGTTTGCTATAGTCAGAAAAAAGTCCTAACCACTGGAATCACTGTGATATTCAGCAACAAGATTGTCACACATTAACATGTTTTGCAAACATATAACTGAGAATAATATTCAGTCCATCGAACTCCAACACAGTCTGTAATATCAGGAGATACATTCAGCCTAAATGAGATACCATTTCCACTTGGTCAGGTGTAAAACTCAAGATTCCTTTGACCAAAATCCAAAAGCAAGCTTGCATTACATGTCCGTATCTAAATGGTATTAATCAGGAGAATCCTACCCCTACACCAGTGATGGGTATACAATTTTCTACAAGCATTTATTCTAGAGAACAATCATTTGCATACTCTTACATCCTAAAGAGTTACCTCAGAAAGAGTTAGCTTTACTACTGACAGATTGATAACTACAAATAATCGCTTATAGTCTCATTCCATTTTTGCATATGTATGGCGTTTTACCCTGAGAAATGGACCTGAATACTTCAAATACCAAATTCTTCAAGTACCAAATACAGCTTCATTAAGTTTCCGTAAAATTAATCAATTTGCCTATACAATGTGAAGTGAGAGAAAAGAGGTTTTGAAATATTTCTCTCTCCTTTTCAAGCATGACAACACCGAAAATATCTAACCATGTAAAAAGTGCCATTTAGGAAACTTTCTTTTAATTTCTCTACATCATTGAGAAGGTGGGAACTGATGAGATTGAACAAAACAGGCACAAGTATGTATTCTTCACACAAGCAGAAGCAATTGCCACGAGATGGCACACCTTAGTGGGATAAAGATATTGAAGTTCCATGGAAGAAAACATATGCTCAGATCAGGAGTCTTGCCTTTTGCCCCCCAGCACCTAGCCTGCACACTGTTTTACAGGAATAGGGCAAAGACCAAGACATTTCTTTAATAAAAGCTGCTACATTTTCACAGAACAAGTAGTCAGGTAATATTGAGTGGTCAGTATAAACACAATATTGACAAGATTTACAACAGCGTTTAGTTTCTTTTTCAGTTTGGAAGGGAAGGTGTAGCTCTTACACCAGAGTGCTGCTCTTAATCCAAACCCCCTGCCAAGGCAGGGTCACCTAGAGCAGGGTGCACTGTAGTGCATTCAGGTGTGTTTGGAATGTCTCCAGAAAGGGAGGACTCCACAACCTCCCTGGGAAGTCTGTTTCAGTGCTCTGCCACCCTCAATATAAATAAGTTTTTTCATCTTGAGGCAGAACTTATTGTGATTTAGTTTATGGCCACTGCTCCTCTGTCATTGGGCACCACTGGAAAGAGTTTAGCACCACTGTCCTGACACACACCTTTGAAGTATGTACATGCATTAATGAGATCCCCTCTCAGTCTTCTCTTGTCCACACTAACCATCCCCAGCTCCTTCAGTCTCTCCTCATAAGAGATGCTCCAGACCCCAAATCATCTTTGTGGTCTCTGCTGGAGCCTCTCCATCACCTCCTTGTCTTGTGCTGAGGAGCCCAGAACCGGACACAGCACTCCAGATGTGCCTCACTAGAGCCAAGTAGAGGGGCAGGATCACCTCCCTTGACCTGCTGGCCACACTCTTCCCAGAGCACCCCAGGATCCCACTGTTCCTCCTGGCCACAAGGGCTCTGCTGGCTCATGGCCAGCTTGTCATCCAGCAAGACTCCCAGGGCCTTCTCTGCAGAGCTGCTCTCCAGTGGGTCACACCCCAGCCTGTGCTGGAATTTGGGGTTTTTCCTCCCCAGGTGCAGGACCCTGCACTGGCCCTTGCTGAACTCATCGGGTTTCTCTTCACCCAATTCTCCAGCCTATGGAGGTGTCATTGAATGGCAGCACAGCCTTCGCATGTATCTCCCACTCCCCCCAGTTTTGTAACAACTGCATATAATGATACTGTTTTTCAAGTTCTTTAGTCATACACTAAACACTTTAACTTTGAAAACTTGTAGCTATGTGAAATGTTGCACTTTTCCTGAAAGAAGTGTAACATGGCAGAGGACAGCACCTGTTCAAAGTCATACACTCATGAAGTAGCGAGGTCCTTCAATGGCTCCAGGTAAGCTGTGTGAATATCTTATTGTAGGTGAAGTCAGGACAGGAGGTAGGAAAGAATTTAAAAATGTTCTCTTTCCTTATTTTTTAATCCCAGAATAAGCAAAATTTCCTCAGCTTGAGACTTTTCTTAACCCTTCCAATCATCACTAGCAGGATAAAATGAGCCATACCTGCTTCTCCTCGCTAAGTACTTCCCCTTCTTAATACATGCATAAAGCTTCTTTGCAGTTTTACAGCTAACTTTATATTTTGTAATTAATACATAATTTTGAGTCACTTTGTTATGTGACACGGAGTGAAGCAGATAATGAAGAACAGAAATTTTCTTAAGAAACAGTTTAATTAACTTCAAGGGCTTCCAGAAAGAAAATAACTGTCCAATCTGAGCTTTTCTTCCTCTCAAATGATGAAATTATCTTGCACATTATCAAGCATGACAGCTAAGTTTAAAAAAATATTTCTCCAAAGCCCCCTTTACATTTACTTCAAATTTGTTCATTTTAGTATGAAGACACAGAGCTGACCAAACAGCACCTGACTATTTTGCTATGCCATTTAACAGATGAAATGGACTGAGTCAGGACAGAGACCTTTCTTTCTGTTTTTTCCTCAGAAGCAGCAATAACTGAGAGCAGCTACTAATGGCAGATTTCCCACAATATTTGTAGGAAATAAATATTTTTGCTCCTTCCTCCTTTGCTAAATTTACTGGATGCTGGCTGAAGGGTAAGAATGATACATGTGAACACAAAGCATTCACAGGAGCCTCATTTCTTCAGCAGCACGTATTCAAAGTCATCATGATGAAGAACCCTACATCAGAATACAACTACACAGAAAATAAGGCTGCATTGTAGCACCATGCAGTTGAATGCTCTGAGCTTCACGCGTTCACTAGTGAAGACAGCATCAAGACTTAGCACTACTCAGTTTCAGTAACACTGAAGACCATGTGAATTCAAGGCAAAGGGAAAAGATGATGCAGGATGCAGCAGAGCTTGCATGTTGAAACAGTAATATTAAAGAAATTAACTGAACAGTAATAAATCAGGGTGTCAAAAAACTCCTTGGTTAAGCATTGCTGCTGTCACTTTCCCAAAAAGCTTGCATTAACAGTCTATGGTGATGCTACAACAAACCACTGACGCTAGAGCAAGATCAGGAGCACTTCTGGGAAGCATCAAGTCTGGACAAAGACTGCAGGACCACCACACATACATGGTAAGACTAAGAGGGAAGAAAATTTTAACAAAAAGAAAAAAGGAGATAAAAAATCTCTATTAGCATGTAGGAAAGAAAAAAAAATTATTAACTTGAAAAATTAAATTTGATTGAAATATTCCAAGAGTAGTAAGTACAACTTACTGTTTCTTTAGAGGAATCTGTACAAAGGACTTGAGGTTTGAAACTTAATTTATTTAAAAGGATTCTACCAGAGTTCTACAGAGGACAATTTCAAGAAGCAAGCTTTCATAATTTTATACAACTTACACTCGCAATGCATTCCCTGTTAACACGAGCTCTTAATCTAACTTTCCATTAATATTGTTTGAAAATGTAATCAAGTATTAAAAGGAAATGTAGAACCATCTATTGAGTCTAATTCCAGTATTAGTAATTTCTAAAAATAAGTAAACTACATAGACCAAGAAAATGCAGCTTACCTGAAATGCCAGCTGAATTGTTTCCAGAGTTTTGGATGGCTTACAGACAACTGACAGAGCAATGACAAATTCCCGAATGTCAATCACACCATCTTCATTCTGCGAAGGAAAATCTCCCATCAAAACACTGCAGTTTATCTGAGAATTTTCATAAATAACTAACAGTTGCTAAAAATGCAGAATATTCAGAAAGATTGTTATATGTGCCATGACAAAAAAACAGACCTACTGAAATGAAATCACATGAGGACAAGAACCTGGGTGAAAGCTCTGCAGATTCTTTTCACAGTCTCAGTCAAAAGTCACAGTTTAAATATTCTTGGAAGACAGTGCTGCTACTGTCACCCTTCACTCGCATATTTAAGATTTTTCCATTAAACCTCTGAATCACTGGGCTGAAATTAAAACCAGCGAACCAGAGGACAACGCACCCTAATTTAAGCCCTGAATACATGACATCTGTTCCAAGAGAGAACACTGTGGACATATCCACCTCCTGGTCCAGACAGCAGCTCATCCACACAAAGATAATCGTCGTTTCCCCATTCTGACAGATTGCCAGAGGAATGAAAAACTGCCTCATTTGCCAAGATCCTTCAGGTTTCAGGCTCGTAGAAGAACAAGTCATTTATTTACAAGGTAAACGAAATACCAGCTAACAAACACTGCATTCATCTGCAATGAGCCGCAGCAGAGGTCTAGCCTGACCCTACCTTTCTTCCTCTTCATATTCTGCATCTAGAAAAGAGACCGTTTTTGTCCAGCTGATATTCCTTTTAAGTTCCAGCTGAAGGAATGCTTTATTTAGCTGATGATAGGTGCCCTTACCTTATTGAAAGGGAAGTGCAGCAAGCAAGTTTTATGGTGAAGCGCTCAGAAATCAGACTTCAGTGAATGCAGTTGAAACAGAAGTAGGTTAAAGTGCAGTTTACAAAAAGAAGTAAAATTTTTAAACTTTATGTTGTTTCTTACCTCATCAAAAAGTGCAAACATACTTTCTAATGTATGAGAAACAGGAAATTCCAAGTAGGCTGAAAATTCTTTGAGATCAATCTTTTTTTTCTTAATTTTCATGGCACTGGCAGCATATTTATCAAGATCGTCTTCAAGTGTTTCTGGCTTCAGCCTATAAAGCATATTATTTTTGCACATTTTAAAAATCAACCCAGTTTTAACAATAGATATTTCAAAACATCAAATGAAAAAACGGATGATTATGGTGTAAAGCACTACAAAGTCTGGATTCTGATTATTACACAACTTTATTATCAAATAATGTATTTCTGTAATTTTAAAGCTCCCAATAGTTCTCAAGCTGTATCAGGAATTACTGCAAGGGTTTAAGAACCCTGGACAAACTCATGTCCTTTAGTCTACCTTGATTACAAGCCATATGTATAAGCAGTTCAACAGGAAGAAACAGTCTAGAACTAGCTAATAAATTCCAAGCATGGAGAACTAGGTGGAATTTAGGTCACCTGAAAATGGCTGTATTGTAGGACAGTACTATAAACCAATTACGTTTCCAAATTTACTACTGTCACTGAACAGGAAGGACATGATGCATCTTACCTAAAAAAAAAAAATCAGGGATTATGTAATAGTGATTATACTGTTAATCCTGTTTATCAGTCCTCATTTTTCACATTCAGTCTTGAGCTGGACACCATTATGAGGTAACCCAAACAAAATTCTTGTAGTTCATACAGCTACAGAATTTCCTTAGTCCCTCCCCATTGCAAAACCAGATTTTGACTGATGAATGAACAACTTTATACTTATCTATATAACTTCTGTGTGGTTGTTGGCTGGTTTTTTTGCCTAAGTCAAGCTTCCCGTTTTGGCTTTGTGAAAAAAAAAAGCCAACAACAAAAATAACCCCAAAAACAACCAAATAAAAAAGCCCTACTGAATAATCTTACTATGAATAAAATAAATGGTGCTGCAGGTACGATGTAAAAAAAACCAGCTTTCCCCCCTAATACAACATCAAGCAGATCTGGATCAGGTCTCCTCTGAACTGATTTAGGGTAACTTGGGCATTTTTCCACTCTGAAGACAAAATATGCCAGTAAAGTCTCCTGCAATGTCCTTCTGCAGTTGTCTGTTCTGCTGCTTGCTGCTGCAGACAAGGAAAAGCAGTTATTCACACAACTCAGAAGCTTACACCAGAACTGTTCCCAGACTGCAGCTGGGACTCTTCAGCAGCTTCCTCTCAGTAACAAGAATGAATAAAATGCTTAATATCAGCATTCTGAGGAGCTTCTGAAAAAAGATAAGAGCATTTCTGCTAGGAAGATGATCTGATACATCAGCTCCAGAATGTGATCGCTTGCTGTAGTGACTCTTCCTAAACATCACAACTTAAGTAAAAATACAACTCCCATGTTTTTTGTCATGACCTATACTGACTTACCAATATGTACTAACTAAACCATGCCAAGACCTGTATTTCTGAATTATAAGACTTGAACATGGAAGAACTCTTCCAGAAACCCACGGCTTCTACAGAACATTCAAAAATCCTCCATCCTAGCATTAAAGCACCGATCTTAAGATTTAGTCCTAGACAGTGAAAAAAGAGTGAGACACCCTTCTGCAAACATTAATTTTCCACAATCAAGTAGAAAAGGAGAAGGAACAATAACAAAAAAAAACAACATAGAGGATTTGAGATGCACACAGAACTCATCTTCTCACATGCAGGATTACATGCAAGAAGTGTCCATTGATAATACATCCCAGAGTAGTGGCTGCACTGGATTTTGACTGTAGCATGAGGACAGCTGGCATCTAAATCCTCCCTTGAGATAAGCCCCCACTGACGCAGAATATGTGGTGGAACATTTGTTTCTAAATCAGAGAGATTTTGTTTGCAATGAATTGTCTCAAAATTCACTTTCTAGAATTGAGGGAGCACTCATTTGGTGAGCAGCTCTCAAGACTTGCAAGATCTCCTCTTCATGAGTAATTAAGCCTGAAAAGCTATAGAAGCTTGAAGGCAAAATCTTGTATGGAAAGTAATACAGCTCACCAAGAATATTACAGGCATCTTGTGGTTTATGTTTTGCAAATATAGAAAGAGGTGTAAGGCAATCTCAAAAGCAGTATGTGGATCAGTAAGGCAAACTGCTTCAACTTGAATATAACAGCATTGTACTTCTGGTCATCCAAGGTGGGCTCACTTCCCTCTAGCCCTTCAAAACCAGGATGTCATTAATGTGTTGATGACCATAAGCTGCTAAACTGAAGTCTTCAGATGCCAAGTGCAAATCCTATAATAGGTTCTGAACCAATGTGTAAAGGTCTGAATGTCCCAATTCCTTTACAATTGTTACTTTTATCACAATGGAGGCCATAAATTACAGAAAGCCCAGAACAAATTTCTTCCCTCATGAAATGATGTTTGTTGGCTTAATAGTTTCCATGCAGGATCTAGGCTTTATGACATACAAAATTATTTGCTGTTGTGGTGTTTTGCTTCGTGTTTTAGGCCAGTGCACACTAAAGAGAACAAGAAGTATTCTTGAGTCCATGAAGATGGAAAGGACATTTTTCAAGATTAACAGCTCTGAACATGAAATTTTTCACAGCAGACTTCACAAGGAAAACCAGATCCCTCAAGGTAGAATATTTCACAGCATAATTGTCACTATTTTTAGCAGGTAAGCTAGTTTTCGCTATTTTTTGACTATTTGAAAACAAGCTTATTTCTTGCATGCTGGGAACCTGCCAAAAACCTTCAGAGAGCTGGAAGAACAGCTGGATCTTGTAGCTAGCTACTGGAAACTGCAAGCACAGAGAAACATGCCCTAAGCCAGAAAAGCACAATACTTGCAGCTTTTATGGTTGCTGATGTACTTCTGTGCAATTTCTTGCCATCATAGAGCAAGTGTACTGAAAAACTGCAAAATTGACCTTCTTGAATACTCTTGGCACACCCTGCCTTGATCCACAAAAGCAGGGGCTACCATGGTTGGTATTTGCTGTCATGCCTGATCCATGATCACCTCCTGTAGTGGAGAGCATTGCTTTTATCACAAATGCAGAAGGTAAACATCCTCCAGAGGTTTTTTATCCTGTTATAGATGACCTCTGAGCACTCTGAAGTCACTGCACAGGTAATTAGATGTGAGGGTTCTTACTCTGGGGACACAAAGTTCTACCTACAGCCTGGACCATTTCAGACCACATGGAGAGCAGAAGTCTGCATTGTAGTCTGGATGATAGAGGCTGTTGAGCAAGAACAGCCAGGCACCAGGCCTGAGGTCCTTGCAAATCTTGGTAGCTTACAGCTGCATTGACTAAAAGGATCCTCATGGTCAACTTAATGAGGTAATATTGGGAATTAGAACAAACAGAAGCTTGAAACAATAGGAGCAAATTCAAACCAGAACTCAAGGATCTCCTAGCAGGCAACGACCCTAAAGCAGCTCATAAGAAGTATATCATAAAAAGATACACTAGACTCAATTAACTGTATTAACACTTCCTGAAGGAGAAGATATTCAAAGAGGTCTTTAGAAAGGCACAAAATCCAAACAAGATTCAATGTCCAGAACATGGCAATAGATGCAGTTCAAGTAAAAACAGAGATCCACTTTAAACATTAATTACAGAATAAATCATCAAATGAAGTAGAGGATTTACAACATATGAAATAAAAAAGAAAAGCTATAACAGACTGCACAAAGTTTAGGAATTAGCTTGTTGGTCAGACAAATTATCAGACTGAGGAGAAACATGACTCTTTGAGGAGTAAGGAATGCACAATTTGAGAAGATAAGTCTATGATCAATTGATCCTATTGATAAAGCAGTCATTTTATCACAGAGTTTGATACAAGCCAGCTGTACAGCTCTGTTAACAGAGCCCAAGCTCTTCCTTACATGAAGCATGAGAACTCACTGCTGTGCCTGCATGGATTCTGGACTGGATCCCATCCAGCTCAGCACAGGCTAAGCAAATTTTACAAACAACAATAATGAATCCTGTAGACACATAACGTGCACAGAAGTAACTCTTCAGTACAGCAAATGGAGGTGTAAGTTGTTTTCAAAAAATCTAAACCGAAAAGAACTCTGAATTTGCCTTACTATAGGAATCTTAAGACTGGACATTATCTTGAAAGTATGTCATTGCTCAAAAAAATATATTAAGACTGGATGAAAAATCCATTGGATAAAATTTACTCTTCCAGTTATTTGGGGATGCTAGTGGATGATCTTAATGCCTCCCTGGCCTCAAAACCTTTGAATAAAGAGCAAAATGACTACATTATTATCAAACGTGCATTAGAGATAAAGTCATATTACAATCTTCATCCAATTGTGCCAGAAAAATACCAGCATAATATCCTTCTTATTGGCATATGCCCAAATTCAGAGAGGATTATATTTCACCAAGGATTAATTGCTCGTACCAGAGAGAGAACTTCTGGGCTGCAGTGAACCTCATTCACAAATGCATGTAACTGTTTCAGAGGCCAAAACAAAACCCTAGAAAAGCATAATTTGAAAGAACAGCTTTACATTGAGCAGACAGAAGCCAGACAACTTAACAAGAGGATTAAACTGAATCCCAGGATTATCAACTGCATAATAAGAGACGTGGGTGGTTGGTTTGTTTTGTTTCACTTGTTTTTCTTCCTTAGTACTGTAAATTCAGAGCATTTCAAACAAAGTGAGAATCTTTATTTTCCCTTATAAGTCTCTCCTATGCTAATGGATGTTTTTCAGATGGAAGCCCTGACAATAGATTAGTATATGCTTGTCATCTGAATTCATGATGTGTGCTGTCCTACATTCCTTATTCGCCAACAGAGCTTTTTCTTCTTTATTTTCATTTATGTACACAAGCTGAAGATGAAGGAAAAATTAGTGAAAGGAAATAAAATACACAATGGAAACATGAAACTACGCTCTGTACTTTCAGGTGATGAGACAAGAAAATGAAAAAGGTGTTTGCATATTGAGAGTTAACAGAATGAGGCTGTACATTTAGTTCATGGTTGCTCAATAAGATCCCTGGAGAAGCAGGAGAAAAATTGGAAAACAGCAGCAAGTTCTACTATTTGGTTTATGTAAATTCTTCAGGTTTGCTGAGGCTTTTTGAAAGGCAGAGCTAGCAGGAAATGGCACTATGGGAAGAAAGAAGAGAGGACCCACGCTGCATGTACTGAGCTACAGCTGCATTAGAAAGTCCATCTGGCAGAGACCTGTTCAAAAGATCAACCACCACCTTGTCCTTCTCAGCAAAGGGTGACCCCTCTGTCCTCACTATTTCAAAGTTAATCCAGTCACAAGATTGCTGTTGGCAGCATTTGTTTTCCCTCCACAGATGTCACAGGAAAAGGCAATTGACTCTCAACTGTATCAAATATTAGAAATCCCACAGTATTCTTGATCCTCCTCAGAAACGGTCTTCTAGCTCAGGAATGAATGCTTCAGATTCACTCTGCTCACTTGTCAGACGGAAAATAAGAACTTTATAACCTACTCTACTCATTAGGATTCAGGGTGCTGCTTGCAAGTGAAGTACAGTACTGTTTTAATTTTACACTTGTGTTTCCCTGATTGTATGATGACAACATTCCATTTATACTCATAAATGCAATATTGTTACATGAGGGGAAAACTATAGATACACAATAAAGATGTACTTTACATATAAATATTGTATATGCTCACCCAAGGCTTCTCACAAGCTTTGCAAATTCTAAAAGACATGTATCTGAAGGTAGACGCAGCTGTCCCTCAGCCAAAGCCAGCTGACAGTCTTCAAATGTGTAGTCTGTCACTGGAACTCCCAACGCCCTTGAAAAAACCAAAGAAACACTGTAAACAAGGCACTAAGAAAACTGAGCAGAATAATCACTTTTTTCACAGCAAGAAATCCTGTAACAATTATGTTCTCTATTCTGAAAAAGTATAAGGAAGAGCCAATAAAATAAGTTTACATGGAGAGAATGAAATATAGTACTCGATCAGTTGCAGAGCATCTGCTTTGACTGAGTCCATGAAAATATGCAAGAACACAAGGCAAGAACTAGGCAGTGCACAGACTTTCATAGACAAATTTCATGTAAGTGAATAATTAGGGTTTCAAAATTTTTAATCTGGAACACAAATATATATTTATTAACAACTGTGACCAATATTTTTAGTATTGATTTATTAATGTGTTAGCACAATCACTCTTCAACTAAGATTAATATTATACAAAAGGCAACATTTCTCTATAAAGAACAGCTAGAACACAACACATAAAAACAAGCTCTAAGCAAACAAGTTATTTTAAAATGTATGACATAAAGGTAGGAAAAAAAAAATTACTCCCAAGTCTTTATACACCAAACAATTCCGTACTGGTTTTGGATTAATTTCTAACTTAATGCTCTGTAGTAATTGTAGCACCAAATGATAATTGATGGAAATCCTGATATTGTAGCTGCCCTGCATTTGCTGTGGCAAAGTTCAGACAAAGACAGTGTGGTATGAAAGAGGCCTTCAAGAATTCAGCGTACAAACATAAGATGCAATTTAGAAAGCCAACATAGCTCCATATAAGCTATTCATCTGCCACATTTTTTATTATATTTGATTTTACTTATCATAGTAAGAAGCATTATTTCCTTTATGCAGCATTTTCTAGTTTGATGAAATATTCACAGAATTTTTTTGTTTTGTTACCTTCATTCTTTTCATCTACATTTGTCTACCTTACTGCTAACCATCTTTTTAATAAGTGAGGTTAATATATGCAAAACCCTGAGGCCTGCCACACTAATTTTGGCTTTGATGAAAACTCTGCATTCAATTCTATGCTTTACTCTAAGTAGTTTGATCTCTAATGACAGTTACCTCTTTTGCAAACAATTTCTGTCAAACAGTCTCGTCCTCAGAATCTCACTCCAAGGCCTTTGAATAGCAAGGTAAATAACATAAGCCAGTTCTCTTCTGTCCACCAATTATCAAACTTCAGAAATTCTGATATATAGGTCATGCACTAAACCTTAAAAGGTACTGATCAGCACTTCTCATTAAGGCTGAGAAAGTCAAACATTTAGGAAGAACACCTCACTAATAAATATTCAAGCTCCAAAGTACCAAATATGGTAAAAAAAATACTATTTATAACCTATTTATGCACAAAACAAGGAATTAGAAGGTAGTGATCTTGGCTGAATAGCTTCCCCCTTCCTAAGAAGAAGCAACAAAGAGAAAGGAACAAAAGGACAAAGCCAACTAAACCAAATGATTTAGGTACATAGAAAAGTTATCTTACAAGCAGAGTGGTGAAGATTAGGTTGCCTCACACTGGTGATCTAAGCAATTAAATCCAGTTCCTCTAAAATTTTCTTTGCTTGATCTGCTCTTGTTTCATCAATTAATTCCTCCTATGAAGTGTCCCAGCAGTATTTGTAAATCAGTAAATCACCTTAATGGAATAGACAAGACTCTTGTGATACCTTACCTCACTTCACAGACTTATGGTAAAATACAGATGAAGAACTCCCCCATGCTGTGGGGATTGAAATCCATTTCCAAGTTCAACCTGACTTAGAGATCAGGTATTGGGAGCATGTCAATAATTCTGTTTTATAGTATTCCATATAGTGCTGTATTATACAAGATGAAATCACTGGTATTTTACAAGACAAAATTAATTTTCCTCAAAAGAAGAGAAAGAAGTGGATGAAAGAAGCAGAGTCTATCCAGCCAGCTGAAATGACTTCCTATTTCCATCTTTTGTATTGTCAGTGCACTTGATCATCTTTAGAGAAATCCATGTCAACTGTCTCCAGCAAGGAGATGCTACAGACAGTACTACCCAGAGCAGTTCCATAAAAGAATGAAACAAAGATCTAGCCCAGCCAAGCATGTTACACCAAAATGCATCAGTCCTCCAGGCCACACTAAGTATAGCATGTAACAGAAACACAGGAACATACAGGCGATCAGCTGAAGCACAGGGGAACTACATGCAAAAGGGGAAGCACGTTAAAAATAAGTTAGGAAACTGAAAGAGTAAAGTGTTCCTCTGTTGACATATTAGGAAATCAGGAGAAGTGGTAAGACACATTCTGAAAGGACAAAAAAAATTTAGTGTCATTGAAAATTATTAAAGGTGGCAATTAAAATAAAGAGACTTTAAGGAAACAGAAGAAACTCAAGTATTCTTTCAAGGGAAACAGAGAAGATGGACAAGCTAAAACATAACTATAAGGTGGCAAGCCAAAGCAAGAAACAATAGCTTGTTAAAACCAAGAACAAGATGCTTTTCCAACACATCAAAAGAAAGATGACTAAGAAAGATCAGGGCACTCAGCCTGGGGGGAGGGTTGAAGCCTGACTGACTGCCAGCCCAGCACCAATGCCAGATATAAATAACTGCTAAATAATGGTCCCCAAATATGTTGAAGGTGCATAGCCAAAGAGAAATTTTCAAAAAGCCCAAAACAAACAACAAAAAAAATCAAAACAAAACTTAAGACAGAAAATAAATTCCAAACAAAAGGCAGGATCATTTCAGACTCAGCCAAACCGCAAGGGGAAACACAAGCTGCATCTTTTTATAGCTTTGTGCAGCCCTTATAAAAGAAGTGGTAGTTGGGCCAGAATTATATTGCTACTATCAGTGAAGGAAAATCCCCATTACAATTAATACCTACATGTATGTTCAATGTCAACACATACACAAAATGGGATTCAGAAAGACAAAAGCAGCTTCTCTTGTCCACCTGTTGTGATTTTCAAGCTGCTGGACTTAAAAAACGCCAAACAAATGAACTTAAACAGGGTACATATACATCCAGACTGTCACAATGGCAAAGATCAGAAGTGAGGAAGGAAATAAATACTTCTGCTCAAAGCAAAGTTGAATCATAGAAACAGCCAAGGCCAGATAGAGTTCAAGGGGCTCTTGAGTTCAGAAGACAAATCACAAGCTGTATAGAGTTAGCAGCTTTAAAGGACCTTGATTTCAACTCAGAATGTTGAAGAAACTGAAGCTGGGCAGCACATAAATTTCATTATTTATGCTAAAACTTGTGAAATTTTTAATTTCTTAGAATAAAGCCTGGCTTGTTAAGAGTTCACTGTAAGGCCTCAGTACAAGTGCAACTCACAGGATTTTCTACAGAACCAGTTATCAAACCATTCTAACTTATCCTCCAGGGCAATCTTCTACTTCAATTGGGGGAAAAAAAAAGATAATTTCAATTTGAGATGCAAATCACAAGTACAATCCTATATTTTTAATAAACTGAAAATAAAACAACTTTTCCCATATCTTCATTGGAAAGCATTTCCCCCCCTCTTTTTTTCAAACTACCTCTGCTTTTACACGCAGCTAATGTGCGTCTACCCTTTTTAAAACTCCAGCAGATTGATATGGCCTGATATGAATGTCTCACTTGACATACCTTGAGACTTTTTCCTTCCCTGCCCTCCCCAAGATGCTGGCTGTTTACCTATCATGACATCAAGCTACATGAAGTTTCGAAGTCAGCAAGTCACTTGAAAATAATAAACTCAAATGAAACAAAACCACAAAAGCTTTCCTGCAAACCCAATCTGATAAACACAACAGTTATACTTGTTATATCCTGATGTCTTACATCAAACAGCTCCCTATGGCTAACATTTGTACAGTCATAATATAAGATGAATTATTAACTTCCTCATTTTCTGCATACCAATCCACTATGCATGCAAAATGCCAAACAGAAAACAGAATGTGACTGCTGGAATGTTATGTAAAGTGAGAGAAAATAGTACAGGCAATATTGTGACATTTGGAATCTACATTTCAACAAAAATAGTCTCAAAATGTTTTACATTGTTCATAAGCAGAACTGTGAACTAATCAAGAGAACATTCCATAGGCTGCTCACAGAAAAACTCCTTTAAATCAACTATAATCTTTATTGGATACTGAAAACATTAGGATTCTATCCAATTTGGTATTTTTCTTCATTACCAGATGTTCAGCAAAAAGACATACAAAACACAGTGGACAAATAACTCCAATTATTAGTAGTCATCTAATCTAGTCATCAGTAGCACACGAACTTCCTGAACCAGAGATCTTTTGTACCATTATATTTTAGAATCACTCATTAACCATATGTTTTTTACAGTGTATCTCAGCTCTGATGAAGTAATTGTATGTATCTGGTAATGAATGCCACAATTTTGGACATTTTAAAGACTTACTTCATTTACTTTTAGCTGATCTACTGTTGAGTGCTTTCCATCTCTCCTGCTATGAAAAGTAAGACTTCCTTTAGTATTATTTTTCAGAACACTGGTGATTTTCCTTCCAAACAACTCCCCACTCTCTTTTTCCCCATCCTTTCCCAAGCTGAAGTGCTGCCAACTAAATAGTTTTGGAAGGCCAGAGTAGACAGTCCCTTTTCTCTCCTCAGACTACTACTTTGTGACATTCTCTAAGCAAAAGAAGGTCCAGTCATGAGTCTGAAGTTCACATAAGGAATCTATTATCTCACAATGGTTTAATTTTTAGACAGAAAAAGAAGCTGCCAACAACTGTATTTCTGCCTGGTGTTGTTTGAAATTGGGTCCTGTAATTGTTGATCTTGTGGACTTGCACATCACAAATCTTCAAGGAGTAAAAAACAGAGGAGGTTCTCCTCGTGTTGTTAGCATTCAAAAACCAGTTAAAACTAGAGTGTTACAAAGTATTACTTAACATCTAAAAATTTATTTCTTCCTTGAGAAAATAAATGTAGCAAGAAGCTGCACAGTTAACCCTGCTCTATGACTATGTTCTCCACCTGCCACACTCACAGTATTCACAGAAATGAACAGAGTGCACAAGGTATTTCTCATCTCCATTTTTTTTTATGGTGTGAAACCCAAACAATGCAGAGAATCTTTTAGGAGGGAAAAGACCTATGAGTTCAAGTCCAACCTTTGACTGATCACTGCCTTGTCAACTAAACCATGGTGTCATATCCAGTTGTTTTCTGAACAACTCCTTGGGCAGCCCATTGTGATATTTAACACTTTCCATGAAAAAATTCTTCCTGATGTTCAGCCTGAACCTGTCCTGGAGCAGCTTGAGGCCATTTCCTCTCATCCTATCACTGTGTTGGACAAGAGGCCAACGACAGCTTGGAACAATCTCTTTTCAGGCAGTTACAGACAGCAATAAGATCCCCTGAGCCTTTTTTTCTCCAGGCTACACAGCCCCAGCTCCCTCAGACAATTCTCACACGATTTACTCTCTAGACCCTCCACTATCGATGCTTCAAATGGATGCTTGTTAACTCCAACACTACAGTAATTCCACTTATACTGATGCTTATGCCTTTGATGGTACAAAAATTCCAAAAAACCAGTTTGGATTTCAAAGTTGAATGCTGAGCATCAAAACAGTACCTGTGCAGAATCACACAAGGAATTTCAGACAGCACAGGCACAGAACACAGCAGTTTTTCCAAAGTTAGATTCAACAGGCCACTGAATACAACAAATAGCCATGAGTCAGACCAGTAAGCTACTGTAAATTCACATCCTCAAGCCCACACTTCAGCAATGAGCATTACTCTATCACATATATTGGCAAAGATCAGGTTCTGATGCTGTCAAAGCCTGCAAGAAAAGAAACAAACCCTGATTTTGACTGTGTAGAAGATGACTAAAGGGAAGATGGACACAGAAGACTACCTGTAATGTTTTTTGCCTTCACCAGCATGCTGGATAAAAGTTCTCATTTTTCAAAAGCAAAATGTAATGCTCGTATGTCAAGCAGGTAAGTCAGTGCTTTAAGTGTATGACATGCTCCAACATGGGGAAAGTGATCTTGGCAAGCACTTGACAGAAAACATCAGGAAGGCAGATGTTTCAAGTTCCGTGTTTAACATGCTGCACTTGAATCAATTCACATCTACTGCAAATATAAAAATGTGTCTTTAAATGTTTCTATGAGGAAGAAAAACAAAATTAATGGAAAAATGCAGATACAACTATACACTTTGCTATTTCTACAGGAAGGCTGCCTTTCTGGGCTCACCAAAAATGAAACTTCAGAACTCCAGGACAGTGTCACACATGTTATTACAGTGCTGAGTTTAACACTCAAAAGATCTAGGAAAATAAAAAGCTCAAATCAGGAGTACTGAAAGAACTTCAGTTCTGAGATTCTTGCAGTTTTGAAAAACAAAGGGGAAAAGGTGTCTGGTTTCCAACAAGTTTCAGTCTCAACATCTGCCACATGCAAAAAAAAATTAACAGATTTGTGATATTTTGTCTTTCATTTTCTTCCCAAATTGCACTACCTAACCATATTCTTCCCTACTTTGAAGACAGTCTTTAAGAGAAACTAAAACTGAAGGAAAACAATTTGTGTTTGCATGTTAATATGTGACCTGTGGGTCTGTGTATCGTCATCTAGTTAGCTTATATTTGTAATTACAGCTGAGGTTACTTCACACTTGCACAAAGAGCCTGCAGTGCAGATTTTCATAATCAGCTGCCTGCATTACCACTGGCTTATCTATGTATAAAATTAATTTTTGCAACTAAAAGCTAAGCTATTGGCATACTTCTTTCAAACATATCTAAGTCCTACAGAAGAGCAGGGTAACAAACTTGTTTTTCCCTCCAAAGAGGGAGTAAAAGTTATCTACTTTTTCTTTCAAACAGAATTTCTATACCCTAAATAGTACATTGAGTACAACTAAGAGATGTCTTTCAGAATACAGCTGCTCATGAAAATTAGGCATTTAAGAACAGTTGCAAATGGGTACCACCCCACAATGAAAACAGCCAACTAATACATTACTTTAGGGGAAAATACTCCAAACAAACCACAAAACACTCTTAAAGCTATTCTTTAAACAGCTATCAGTAAATTAGGAATTGTGACGCAGCAAAACAACATAGAAAGGTAAAAATGCATACAAAATTGCAATTGTTGCAGCTAAGAAGCATAAGACTTTTTAAGGCATAAGAGAAAATACAAAAAATAATATAACTAACTACTAGCTAAGGATAGGAAAATTATCACCAGGAAAAAAACCCCTTCTGTCATGTGCAATACTTTACACTGGGAAACAATTAAGACAACATATCTTATGAATAAAAGTATTTCCCAGTGCTCTAAGAGTGACAAGAGATATTTCCTCTACCACTGAGAAATTTCTAGAAAGAAATACTTGTGATTGCATGGTCAAGTGATTTGTTCCTAATAATTCTGGAAAAGCTGGATTGAAGTCTCAAGTGACTGGCAATTTTACAACACTAACATAGTTCTAGTAAACTACTACTTATTAATTAGAAGACTTAAAAAACCCAAAGAAACGACACGGACCAGAATGTTTGACACTCAAGTAGGAAATATAAAGAAGAAACTGTGGAACTCAAGAAATTAACAGACAAAAATGATCCATGTTGACTACTATCAACATAAGACATAGGTTATGCACATGAAGACCAAAATGATGGTTTTGCTTAAGTAATACAAAAGTAAGGCAATATAATATTTATCTATATGGCATGACTTACTAGTAGGGTGGTTTCAGAATTACGTTAGAGCAATAAAGAACACATGAAGTGAGTTATAGCTTAGAACAGCACCACACTTTATTTATCGATTTTAAAGAGATCCAGCCAGGACTGTTGCCATATTTAAAAGCACGCAACATTTTCAGTGATTTGAAAGTGACTCTAAACTCAGCTCCTGATAGCACTTGATGGATGACATGGGAATTGACTAAACTGAGTAGGAGTCAGAACAAGGCCAGAAAGACCAAACAAGACAGACTCACTCAAAAATAGGTTGTATGGTAAAATTAAATGTGAAGCATATTGCTAAGGTATAAGTAGGGATCATATTTTAAACAGCAGATTAATCTATTCTGCACATACTTTTTGTGCAAGTTAAGAAAATGACCCAAAAGATGTCAAGCATGTTCAGCAGCAGTGGCTATCCTGCATGAGTCATTCCAGTTCTGATAACACAGGCACACTCTGGATTTCACTTTTTGGGCAAGTAAATTCACCCAATGTGCAAGAAACTGATGCCCTAAAGAAACAAACCTCAGTGAATGACAGCACCTCCTTACCAAAATAGTTAGTGTTCATTACATACATGTATAAATTGAGTATCTAGAGACTGCAATCACTCACATCTGTGGCCACCCACAGGAAATCTCATCCAATATAGGTAAACGAAAAATTCTTCAGAAAGTCAACAAGCAGAAGCTGCGTAAGATACAGATATCTTGTCAAATGCTTTGTTCAATGCTAAATGGAAGCTGTTCACAAATTAAGATTATTGTGAAGGCAAACTATTTCAAGAGCAGAAGCTCTATGTATTGCTGCACTCAGCAACTTCTATCAGCTCCCTCTGAAATCAAGAGCAAGACACAAGGTTTCCACAACACTGGCTCTAGACTCACAAATACATTATTACCTGGGAGTGCCACATTTGATGCTGTAAAATATCCAGTAGAATAAGACTCTTCTGCCAGAGAAATATGATGGGGAGGAGGGGTAAAAAGACACCTAAAAAGATCCCAAAAGGACCTCTTGACAATAAGATGCTACATTGCCACTAACTCAATCCTTGAGAAAATCTAGATGAAGCAGTAATACTGTCCTTTATCCAGCAATGCAGACTGCAATGCTAGCACCAAGCAGAACCTGAGGTACTTGAGTTGCAAGTTCCAGAACAGCCTTGACAGCATTTGAGTTGGAATCTCCTGTACCAAAAGCTGCATGAATAAGTCTAGAGAAGCGACACAAGAAGGAGGCATCTGGAAGTGGTCAGAAGTAAATAATTTTAAACTATGTTGATGTTAATTGGTCTACAGTTATCCATGGTATCCAGGCATCTACATTCTGTTTTACTCCCACCTGCATTTTGACTTCAAAACTTCGATATCCACACACTTTTGTTTTCCCATTCACATTAACACAGCATCTACAGCCCCTGCTTCATCCCAAAGCCGTTTTTGACATCTCCCTTTCTGACAGTCTTCCTGTTAGATCAGCACTCCTCTTCTGTGACCACAAATGCTTAATTCCTCAGGGGTAAGAGGGAGAAACATAACCATGTTTTCTCTCCTAAGCACACTTAGAAGGGAAGGCTTGTGACATGCCAGTTGTTGTAAACTTTTGTAGGCTTTCAAAGTTTTTCCTTACAGCACACAATGCCTGTTATGTGATTGGAGAAGAGTTCAGAATGAAGATTTACTAAGTGGCCTTCTACACAAAGTCTGAGGACAACACTTGACAAGTGAGGGCCTTTAATTAACATCAAAAGTCTTTGAGGCCAGTGTCTCAAAGATTTTTGACTCCAAGACAGGATGATTCAAACAGGTCCTTTTGTTCTTTTCTCATGTGAGCAATGCCCTTTTGTACAATGGATCTATTGTTATATTATTGTCTCAACATCCTTAAGGAAACTCAGAGACCTGGGTTCAAGCAGACAAGAATTCTCAGTTACTACCTACAAACTGGCCTTTGGCTTAAATTGGAAACGGAAGAGAAGTTACACAAAGGAAATTATGATTTCACAAGTGCTTTCAAAATCAGGATTAGGAAGATACATAAACCTCTCAAGAGTTATTAGTGATCACAGGCCTGAGGGTTCACTGTAAATATGGAAAAGACTTATCTACTGACTAATGGAAGATTTACTGAAAGAACAAAAAATAAATGAAAAAGACATTTATGAAATGCAGCAAAAGAAAGTATTAAATGCTGCCTTTATTATACCCTATAGACAAGTGTTTTAACTGTCTTCACATTAACATTAACTTCAATTAATTTGTATTGTATCAGTCCTCTGTTTCCAATGGAAGTAAAGCCACTTCACTGTGCTTTACTGTTTGAAATACTACAGGCTAACAATGAATACATGAAACTATTCTTAACCTCATTAAAACAGTCATAGCTTAAAATGCAACCCCAACAGCACAAAATTCAGTTACATAACTTTCCTAAAATTCCACCATACCCATCCCCCAAGAGACTAAATACCCAATGGAGTAAGCAGAACTGGCTTGTTAAATGAAGACATGTTAAAACTCCCCAAAAGAACCAACTGAAAAAAAATATTCCAAACCCATCAACTCCAACAGTTCTTGCTGAATTTGTGGCTCCCTGGCCTCCTCAGAGGGGAAAGTAACTGCTATGTAAAAGGTCTTGCAGACACTCCTGCAGACTACAAGGTTCTTTGCAGGCAGACAACCACATTGACTTGATTTTGTGATATTTTCTTCAGTCTAAATTTAAAATCACACATCTATTTTTGTATGGAATTATGACATACTTACTCTGCCATTACGCGCCTGACGTTATTGGCATATAACACTGGATTTTTTCTTTCTTCTTCTGAAGGAATATACACGGGTAGAAACTGCATACAGAGAACTGAATTATACCAAAAATATTTAACATTTTAAACAATCTCTTACAGCACTATGGTGAAAATTGTACAGTTTGTTGTTACTCAGAAAATTGTATTAAGACTACAGAAAATATTAAAAATTAAACTTTTAAATACTTAAGTATATGTCACACATCTAGAAATTAATACAACACTGACTCTGCTAATTTCTTACGACATGGAACCCAAGCAGAATTTTACCTTCATTTCCTATGTGGGACTCAAATTTTTAAATAATTTAGAAGCATTAGCACTTCCTTGCATCAACCTCACTTACCTCCTGTATTGCTCAGATCTTTCCAGATAA
Organism: Passer domesticus; assembly: GCF_036417665.1. Lineage (NCBI taxonomy): Eukaryota > Metazoa > Chordata > Aves > Passeriformes > Passeridae > Passer > Passer domesticus. The sequence continues at coordinate 97,281,257 of NC_087474.1, forward strand.
CAAAAACAAAGGACATGCTAAAGGAATATTGCTTTATAACTTAAAAATTAAGAACCCAAATTTTAAGGATATCAGATATTTACTGTCCCCCTGCACATTTTGAAATCATGTACAACTGCCTAATATACACACAAGAAGTGTTTTTATTTTCTGCTGTTGCATGTTTTGAAATTTTTTTTCCTTCTAATGGGACATGAGCCATCAACACTCCACTGAAAGAAAAAATCTAAATGAATGCAGATGACCAGAGACCCACAGAACAATTGATGCTGGAAAGGGGAAAATGAAACCAGAACTGCTGGAGACCCACAACAGAAAGGGCAGCTTTTGGAACTGCACAGCCTACATTAAAATATCTTTCAGTATTTAAAGCTGTTTTTAAGTGTCCATTGAAAAATTACATAATCCCCAAGATCGTGGCCAGTCTCACCAACAAAAACCTTCAAAACATTTAATTCTGCCAAGTGACTAACTTCTCAAATGGGAGGAACAAGAGCAGATCATTCTGATCATCACTCCTACTCTGTACCAGACAGACAACTCTCTCAGTAGTGCAGCACAGTGAGATAATTCATGTACTAAGTGAGAAAAATGCTCACAATCCTGTGTAAAGCTTTTGTACTAGAAAAAAAAGCTGCAAGAAACTTAGTTGTAGTACATATAATTACATATGGGTAGTGAGGATGGGAATTATGACCCAGAAATTTCACACTGGTCTTAGAAACTAAAAACTGGGAAAAGTTGTTGGTCTTTATTTTGAAGTTTATAATTTCAGCAAACACTTCTCAATAACCATGAAGATAGCTGTGTTTTTAAAATTATATAACAAACCAAACACTGATATTGGACATTCATCTGTTTCCTGTAAAGGATAAATATTGAATTTATTTTGAGTTTTGCTGGAGTTTTCCCTACATGCACCACTGCAGCTGAAAACACTTGACTCCTGTCTAAGTTTACATTACAAGCAGGTACACCAGCCTCATATAATATACAAAACCACGAAGACTCTGAAGTTCAGAGATGGAAAGACTGTTCCTTCAACTTCCAAACCTCATTCCATTTATTTGAGTTGCAAATGGCTATCAAGTAATTTGTCAAACACAGGAGAAGTTTGAATATGAGGTGATTTCAGAGGTGTTCTGCATGTCTGTGCCTAACTCAACATAAACAGCACAATCATTTAAATATCACTAACAAAACCAAGAGAAGAACTCTCGGCTGCTGCAGACTGTCGTGGATGTACAAACACTGAAGCTGACAGGTCAGTAAAACAAACAGACATGAGCCAAAACAAACTACATGTGCAGATGATCATATATCCTTCTTCATGTTGCCAGCATGTCAGTTCTAAGTACAGGATGGGTGGGTGGGTGAATATTTACAGAAACCTATTATAAAACCTACATAGATGCTTGCTTCTCAATACACACTGGATGACACATACAACATGCCAGAACATATATTATATGCAGAGAAGCCCAGACTAGCAAAGTTTGGATCCTGATTGCTGGCTGTTAAATCTTACTGGCTATCATTCAATTAAAAAAAAAACCCCTCTGAGGTTGTGTTGTTTTGTCATATGTCTTCCTGAATTATTGGATCAGCAGCACTAACTGCAGTATCCAGGCTGGTAGGTATTTGCCAGCATCTCTGTGTTGATTGAACAGAACAGGAGCATCAACCAACAAGCTTCAGAGACCAGAGGAAAAATATGACTCAGAACACAAACCAACTATTATTTCCTATACGTCCTCACTGCACTTCCTTAGAAAAACAGATTCAACTGCTACAGCTCCAGAACAGCCTTGACAGCATTTGAATTGGAATCTCCTGTACCAAAAGCTGCACGAATAAGCTGGGAAAGTCTAGAGAACTGACACAAGAAGGCAGCATCTGGAAGTAGTCAGAAGTAAATTATTTTTAACTATGTTGATGTTAATTGGTCTACAGTTATGCAGGTAGTATCCATTGCATTCAGGCACCAACATTCTGTTTGATTCTCATCTGCATTTTAACTTCAAAATTTTGATATCCAACCATATTTGTTTTCTCATTCACATGAACACAGCCTCTTACTGGCCTGAGGCATTACTCTGCCTCATACTTGAGAGCAACCTTGCAAAGAGGTCTGCTCCTCTATCCTCTGCCAACCCCTGCTTTAGTATGGAGTATTTCAGAAGGTCACTAGTTAGGTTTGCTTTTTCTTCCCCCAAGAACTACCAAAGATCATAGCTTGTTATGTAAGAGTTACAGAAACTCAACATCTGCTAGCAGCTGCTGCCTCAAAAATCATGAAAGCTCAGCAGTGTTCACTCCTGTGTGAAAGAACCCATTTTACTTGCCTAGGGCAGAAAACCATGTTCCTGAGAAAGGGTAAAGATCCTGCCAAACAGCTGGTTTGTTTTAGCCCTGAGTGAGGCAGTCACTCCCTGGCCCTTCTACAAAACACAGGCCACTATTCTGGAAATCACATTTGTTTTTTATCCAACTGAACTGATAACACAAGCCACAAATTTCTACAACACATACAACTATTGAGTGGCTGGTATTTTGCATATTTATTAATTCTGAGAATGACTGATTGCAAAAATAAGCAAACACTGAGCAATGACAAGTACAGTGATCAGCATGCAATATATGTTACTATTGTAACACAGTGTATGGAAACATGCAATAGTTCTTCCTACTGATTTACCCTGCCATCAGCTCCATCTCTCAGACCTAAATAGCTGCCTCATTATTCTAAAGTAAAAGAATTGCAGAACATCTGTCAAATATCCTATATGACACACTTCCAATACTGTAATTGTCCACAAAAATGTAATTACTCTGTGTAAAATGCATTAGGACAAGTTGAAAGGCAAGGCTATAATTGTTTCCATGTTTTCGCTACAGTAGTCTTCAGCTTTAAAATTACAGTATTTTCCTCAAAATAAAATTTAAGAATATGAATAAATTTTCTTTGTGCTTTCCAACTTGACATTCTGAACACATTCTGAACAGCGCAGCCTAATAAAAAAATTAGCCAGATATTAAATAACTTATGTGGCCTATAAGAAACCACCTATAATTTTTCTCTACAAGACAGTTCTTGGTTTGTACATCAGCATTCACACACTTGAATGTCTAACATACAAAGTCGGTACACTAATCAAAAGAGAAATCAGGCCATCATTAGAATACAAGAAATTTGTTCACAAAAGACTTTTTAAGTGAGCCAGAAATTTATGTATTCAATTCAAATCACTAAAAAAATAAAGTCTTATGCCAACTGGAAAACTGTATTTTGCTATTCCATTTTTAGACTGTATTTTCAGATACAGAAGCCATTTGTCTAAAATATAAGTGGTGTCTTAAACTGTTTTTACAGACATACATCCAAGATATGAATACAAACTTTCACTGCAGAATTATGTACAATATTATGTATTCTACAACTGCTCAGAATACAGTGGAGTTTTTTTTACTGACCTCAATTTCCACAGAATTGTGAAATTGACATAAAGTAAGCCACAGAATTTCAAACCTAAAAGGGGAAAAAGATAGGGAAGGATGGAGGAAAAAAAAATATACAGTGAAACTGTAACACATGATGCTCCGAAGTCTTCATGTAGCATCCTACTTGCAGTATCATCATATTCAGATAAAAATTAACAGAAATGGCCTTTGACAGTACTTCTACATATTAAATTCTGTAAGGTGGAACAAAAGTAGTTTACACTGAATTGGCATCTTAAAAATAGTCAAAAACAGGAAGACAAACAGTGAAAGGTAATATATGCATGACATGTTAAAGGAAGAATAAGTCTATTTCAGAAAAATGCTGTATTCAGCATGAAGTTGGCAACATTAATTATGTAACCACTGAGATTTTATCATTACCTTAGTTTGGAATCAAAGTTCATTATACTTCCAAAGTCTGTTAATGAAACGCAGTATGTGCGTTTTAATAGCCTAAGATACAAGATAACTGGAATCAACTTGACCTTTGAAAGCATTAAGATTCAAATTCAGAAAAGGATTTAGTAAACCTAAATTAAGGAGCAGTGTCAAGCAGCCACATTTTCATACAGTATCTAGGCAGTTACAGTAGTCAATTATTGTGAGGGGATGGCTGGCCAAAATCCTCTTACACAGAAAAAGGGCAGTTCCTAGAAGCAAAACCCTACTCATTTTGTTATACACATGTAGGGCTGCAAAACATTTCACCCCCACTTCCTTCTTATTGAGCTTCCAAGACATCAAAGCAAAGAATCAGGAACAACAATGGAGCCCTGTAATTTGAAGTTTATGCTCCTGACAGGAATACGAAAGTCTGCTTTCTAGGTCCTTGTTCAAGAGCATTAAAAACCCCCAATAAGTTACAAGTAAACTTTTCTCTCTGCCATCTCTGTAATCCTCAAACATTGAACCCTGAATTTAAAAAAAAATTTAAAACTGATAGAATCTGTATCTAACTGAATTATAGTCATTCTTTATTTTCAAGGTAGACTCAGTTATCTGCTCTGAATACTGCCAAAGCAGTAAAAACATTACTTTCAATGAGTGTTTAAGTTTGCAAGTGACAAGTTTTCAATCCATCTAACAGGCTACAGCACCTTTAAACAAACAGAATACTCCTAGATACAGAAACATTTCCAGATTCCTGTTTTAGTGTTAGCCAAAACAAAGATGTGTTTGCTGAGAAAAGGAACTCTGTTATGGGTCTTAATAGCATTTTCTGCTAAGACATCACAAATACATTTTAGGTTACCCAGGAGAATTAATCCTAATTAAGCCAAGCTGTAATTTAAACTGACCCAGTCAATTTGTGTAACATCATATGCTGCTGCAGATTCTGATTCAGCTTTAATTTAATTTAACTTTATTAGCAGAGGTCAACACTTCAGAATAAGGGTTTTCTAGACATTATAGTGATCTGAGGCAAGACACCTACAGGTTTCTTCCATCTTCCTCTGTGTTCTTGAGTACTCAGGATATTAAGGTGGAAGTAAGCTGCTCACCTTTCTCCTCTGTGGCTGAGATTTTTACATGAATTGCAGTGCATATGCAAGGGAAGAGGTAGGAGCTCACAAGAACAGAAATCCCTTTATGCAGCAAATGCTGCAGTGTCTGTACACAAGATACACAACCATGGACTCATCTACTTCCAAAGTGACAAATCATTTGTAAGCTGAACCTTTGCAAGTGATCAATGATTTTCTCAAGTCTCAAAATCATGTCCTTAATTAGATCTGGTTCCTAAGTGCAAAACTTAATTGACAAGACTCTAAATTACTTGAATCTTGGCTAATCCCCATGGTTTCCTCATTATTACTGAAATATAGGATGCCACATGGGACATTCAAAACAATACAAAGCATTATCCGCAGAAGCCAACTCTCCTTTACTTAGGGTTCAAAACTTGTTGTTTTACTCTTGATCTAAACATTTTGGAATTTCAATTCAAATCCCAAAAAGAAAATAATGCCTAACTTTTTTTTTTAAACAAGGAAGAACTGCTTTGTTTAATATTTTATATTACATGTATTTGCTAAAGAACTTCTAGAATAAAATTTTGTTTAAATAAAAAGTTGAAATGATATTCAGACAAGATAATGGAAACAGTATCTCCAAAGTCTTTGAGTGGGTCAACTGTTTTCATGAGAGTAGACCAATTTCAAACAACAGCCCTAGATTTCATACAGTAATATACCAAATCAACTTGGAGGCCACACAATACATAGAGCAGAAGCAAGTCATTTTACTTTAGGCACTTGGCTAAAAAAATTAATTTGAAATAAAAACCTAAAATTCATTCTGCAAACCAACAAAATCATAGCAGCTGAACTACATTGTTTATACCTGGATTCCTCTTAATAACTATTAGTATAATTAGAGAATAACAAATAAAAAATAAATATTAATCCCAAAAAATAATCAAATAAGGAGCAACTGGTTGACTATATATGCATATAAGTCATATAAATAAAAACTAATTGAGGCAAGCAATGATAAAAGCAATAAAACATTAACCACTTACGCTCCTGGCCCTTGCCATGTCCATGTGATTGTGTCCTAAGAAAAGAAGTGTGACATTTGCAATTAATTATTGTGCTTTCAACTTTTTATACTGCATACAGCACATCTGAAAATATATTACTGAGAAGCTTTCATGGAAAATTCTATGCTCTCTTTGCAAAAGTTCTTAACCCTGTTAGGAATCAGCCTATCTTTTAATCAGCTATATGGCCAAAATGAACACTGTGTGAAACAATAAGAGAGGACAAATCACAGTAAAAGAAGCGAACAAGATGCAAATAGCAAAAAGGGAACAGAGACCTGTAAAGCAATATATAACAGGTACGAAAATGACACTAAAAATCATTCCATTTTTAACTAATATTAAGAAACAGCACAGGAAAAAAGCCTGCACTACTAGGAGATGTGATTTAAGTGTACAAAAAAGAATCTGAAAACCTAAAAATTAGTTCTGTTCTAACTGGGAAAAAAGAGTTCAGTCATTAATGTAAAGACAAGAGGACTAATTAAATTCAGGTTTCTGAAAGACCTGATCAGAAAGATAGTTTTTTTCAAACTACTGAACATGTTCCAGTTCACTTCTATGCTACCATCCAAACCCATTCTAGAGATTTCAGGTGATCACATGCACCATGACCATGAAAAAACAAGTTAAACTCAAGTTTTATTTACCATTTAGAGCAAAAGGCCACCTAAAGTAAAAATAAAAGAAAGCAAACCCATCCACAAAAGGTGAAAAACATGATTAAAGATCCACTAAAAATTTAAAACTTGACGTTTAACAATTATTTTCAATCAAATGAAATATGATAAAGGATAAGTCTATCTGCAGCAATCAATTTATCTGCATTAAAAAACCCCACCTCCATGTAGTGACATTTTAGAACTATAATGTGGATAGTTTTACTGTTACACAGTTTCTAGCTACTTTGATGTCTCTGATAATACTGCAAGTAAACATTTTATGGGTTTTGTGTTTTTCCCACAAAGAACTTTCATTACAAACCATGAGAAACCAGTGTAGATAGCTGATAACTTATCAAGAGACTAGATCTGCCTTATAGATCACCAAGCACTACACATCTCCAACTCAGCTCTCTAAATTGCAACAGCGTAGAGGGAGATAAAGAAAAATGTGATCTCCATGAAAGTGTCTGGATCACTGAACAGTGCATAGGTATTTGCAGATTCCAGCCTCATGCTGACTAGCTGGCAAGTCAAACTCAAGTAAGCCATGTTATCTATCAACATTCCTGCAAGAAATTCCCAATTGAATGCTTTATTTTTGTCAAAATATCAGGATGCATCAGGGATAATGGTCAGAAATGCTATCTAGGGGAAAACAGGATTCTGATCTGCAAGACGCAGATCCATGTTACAGGAGACTCTTATCAGCATAACCAATATCTTTATGATAAAAACAACAAGCAGACAAAGTGAAGTAGGATTTTCCCTACATAACTAACTTACCTTTTATATTTATCACAGCTACCAGCTTACACTTCTGGACAACATTCTCTTTGACAGCATTCTTTGCATTTATTGTATCCAAGTAATGAATACTTTAAATTGTGTGGAAGTACATAAAATGATACAATAGCTTGGTTGGAAGGGACCTTTTAAGGCCATCTATTCCAACTCCCCTGCAATGAGCAGGGACATCTTCAACTACATCCTGCTGTCCAGAGCTCCATCCAACGTGACCTTGAATGTTATCCCCTCTGTTATTTCCCCTTAGCAGAGGAGGAAATAAAGAGAAGGGCCATATTCCATAGAGTTTGTGTTTGACACAAGAAGATACTGAGAATCATATGCCAACCTTCAAACAGGAGATTGGCTGTGTTTTTATAGGTTCAGTTAACCCTGATATACCAAAACTGTACAAGACCTGCTGCCAAATCTCTTATCAAATAGCACAGTTACTTGTGGAAGACATTTGGACATAAAACACATTTTAAATGGCTCTGTGATATTTAAAGAGGTACATAGTTTATATATTTTCATAGATAACAGCACTCTGAGAGAAAATTCAAATGAAGAAACATGGGAAAGAAGGAAAAAAATTGTAAAAAGGATTGCAGTAGAGAACCTATGGGTGCAGACATTAGAGCCTGTATTCTAATTAAAATATAGGTAATAGCTCTCAGGCATCCAATACCTAAAATATTACCAATCTAGACAACCAGTAGCAAAATTTGGAATATCAGGTCTAAACAACATTTTGAGCCTTAAAATTTCTTTCTGTTCATGCATCAAGAAGAGAAACATATTAAAATATTGCTACTAAAAAGCACTGATACAGGACCAGAGATGTCATCTAATACAAACAGCCACAAGCCCCAAGATGACTGTTTTTCGGGAAGCAACTCTAAAAAAAAAAAATAAAACACAGAGCTCTTCACAGCAATCAGAACTAGATTTATTTGCTAGAAAAAAACCCTGAATTTACTTCTTCCCTTTTACCATGTTTCAGCCCACTGCAGAACAGTAGTGCTTTCCCTAGCTCTTCAACATACTACAATGAAATAAACATGCCAGAGTGCAGACACCTATTACATTCACCCCAGGCTCTGATCTCAAAAAGCCTCTCAAAACAGGCAGGTGCACTCAAATCCAAGACTGTTCTCATCTATACTGTAGAACTCAAAGCTCTGAACATAGATCAGAGCAGGCACTTCAAGCAAAACACAGTGGGGTGACTGCACCTAATGTATATCTGCAGTTCACTGGCTAAGCAAAGATCTTAAGAAGTTCCTTTCTAAACCTAAAATTATAATATGCATCAGTCAAACAAGGCAACAAATAGAAAGCCAGAGACATTTAAAATTTGCTAAAAATGTTATCCTAATGTATGAAAACCAATTCTCATTCCCTACTCTGTTCTGACATGTGTTTTGGTTTAATCCCAGCTGGTAACTAAGTACCACACAGCTGCTTGCTCCCTCACTCCTCCTCCCCTAGGGTGGCAGGAGAATTGGGAAGAAAAGGTAAGCCTTGCCTTCTAGATTGAGATAAGAATAGCTCAAAAATTCAAACAAAATAATCTAACTCCATGTTCCTAACTAAAATAAACTCCTCCTTTGTGTACCACATCATATTCCTTCTGCATCTCTTCCTGCTAACTCTGATGCAACTCTTCTGCAATCCCCCAGCTAATGTAAAAATAAAGCAGTAATAGCAATTATCACTCCTCTCATTAATGCTTAGACCTTTGGAAGGTCTCAAGGAATTAGATCATAGGAGGTTAAATGACTCAGTAAGGCACTGAAAACGAAGTGTTTCACAGCAAGTAAAAGCAGTAGGAAAAACTTAAGTCCCATACACAAACTCATGCCAGCTCACAATGGATATCTTTATAACTAGTTAGAATTTCTTTTATGACATTTTTGCAGTAACATAAAAATTATGAACATTTTCATTTACATTTATATTGTTTTCAACATTAGAAGCTCACAAATTTCTGTTGGTAAAGTGTTAGGAACATTTACTATTGGTTCACAAACACTGAGTATTATGTACTACAGGCAATAATGACATTTCAGTATGCACCTGGATTTTGAAGATATTTACAAAATAACATTTGATAGCTTTATATTGCTATGGGCTTAACATTAACAAAAAGTTAAAAGGCATATTAATATGGCATAAGCCACAAGCATGTTTGCTATTTCAAATGGCAGTGCCATCAAAACTTCAAACTATTTTTAGAAATTAATATTTCTTCCTGAAAATATAACAATTATGTAATGAAAAATCCCAGGCAGCCTGCTACAATGCACTTGATACTATGTAAGCATACCAGGCTGCTACACTTGTCACAGCATCTGCCAAGATAATTTTGGGGTTTGTTACTGCAAACCATTACACCATTGCCATTACACCATGACTCAGCCAAGAGCAAATGGTGGCTGTGTATATAAACTTTGCATGGATCCTTTTCTTTTTTAATCAAGCATATGTTTTATATTCAACTGTAAATGACAGAAAGAACAGTGGATGGAACTATGTGTAAGCTACTCAGGTACCAAGAACAAAACCCTTCCTTAGAACAAGGGTTCTCAAGTCAGAGATGTTCTGATGTGACCTGCATCAGTAATAGCAGTCCTTATTTTACTTCTGACACTCTTCATACTCTCCTTAAGTACCTTCCACTTCACAAGGGGACAAAAATTTCAGATCTTGTAAATAAACACTATAATCTGCATTTTACCTGAATATAATTTACATTGGAGGACTAGTGCAAACTGGCTAATTCCTTAGCCAAGGGCATGGTGAATGTAAAACAGACAAGATGATGCTTTATAAAGGTGCAGAGGACCTCAACACATTGTCTTATACCATTCAGCCAGTCACAGTAATTCATGTCTAACACCCCCAAAGGCAGGAGATGCAGAAACATCTTCCAGCAATAAATGACATTAAGGAAACTCTCCAGCAAACACTGCAAGAACAGGGAGCACTTAGGAAAACAGATCCTGGACAGAAATTGCCATTTGTCGAGTATCTCTTGTAACAACCTGAACAACTTTCAAAGAAGAAACATTTAAACTGTCTAATATTGCTTGAGGCTTAATGAATAAATGCTCAACAAACAATAACTTAGGAATGATTTTTGAATTTTTAAGTCTAAAAGTTTATACAAGGGCCAATGCACTTAAAGGAAAATACCCTGAATTTCCAAGGACACTGCAAGCTGAACTTACCAGTTTGTTTGGATAACGTAAAACCACTGGCTGTACAGGAACCCCAGGAATAAATGCTCCTAGAAGGCACATACAATACAGAAATAATTAATAGTGAATTTTGGTAGAGAAGAGATTTACTGCAGCAAGAAAAAATTATACAACTAACAGACTGATAGGAAGTAGCTGATGGTGAAACAACAGGATCTGAAAGTAGCCTCAAAAGTAATCAAAAAAAAGCAAGCACTGGAGAATGACAATGTATATACTCCTTTTCAGCAGACAGCTAATTAAAAATGTTTGTTTACATTATCTCTCAAATTATCCTCTACCACTTATACATATTGTCATTTACACAAGTCAAAGCTTAGAACCAAATTCAGCTCAATAAATGAATATAAGAAATGAACTTGCACAAGATGGTTAAATTAATTTATTCCCTGTGGTCAACAATATTTTTGGTAAAGACCTTGGGCTTTCTTATGTAAAAGAAGCCTTCCATTTTTATCTGAAAAACAATAATTTATAGGCAATTTGTCATCTCTGAAATAACAGAATTAATGTCACTTCTATTCTGTAGCTATGGGAAAACTAATAGTTACAAACTGAACTAAAGCTATATTGAACTAGAGCTATTATTCAAAAGCATTGCTTCACTTCATGGGAAAATTACAGTTCTGATAAACAAGCAGTACAAGTTCTATGTCATTTGCTAAACATTTTCTTGGTTTCTAATACAAAGATTGGGTAAGCATAATAAGTATCTTGTTCAAGACTTCTTTTAACATCTCTTTCTCTCATGAAGAAATTCAGAATTTCACCCAAATTATGTTATTCTTGACAGTTCACTAAGGTCTCCCTAATATTCCAATCAAAATTAAGAACTGAATAATTGAAGTACACTGTATTCCTAGCATAACATTTGCTTTACAAAATAACTGTTAGGACTTAAAAGGAATTTATGGACTATCAACATCTTTAAATGAAGATGGTCTGTATAGAATCCTTAAGAGATTTGGAGGCCAGTGGTACCTTCTGCTCAGTCTCAAAGAACAGTCTGAGCAACTTTCGAAATAATTCAAAGCTGACAAAAGCTGAGTGGTAGATGACAACACTACCATTTAAACACAAAGCCAAGAAAATGCGTAGTTAGAGCAAGGAGCATAGGCCATGTTAGTAGAACAGGGAAAGGCATCCAGATAGAAATAACTTGAATAGAGACTTAAAGTAACATGATATAAGTGAGGAATTTTGAAGCAAAGGATTTCTGGAAGACTGGATGGATACAGATGCATGTTTCAGTAGGAAAAGTAAGACAGTCAAGAGGCAGACAGCAGCATGTACTAGACCAGAGCAGAGGAAGATAGAGTGAGAATGTAAGGATGAAATACATGGTGCCTGGAATGTCTATGGCATAGTGGCGAGCAGGAAATCGGGGCCTCACATGAAGGATTCAGGCTAGCTTTCAAAGCATGGTCAGGATTCAGGTGGAGAGAGAAGGAGAGCAAAGAGCTACAGAACAGATGTTTCCCTAATCACCATCTCTTCATCTAAAAAGGTAAGAGCTGAGAGAAAAGTCTGAGATTCTGAGATTCCTTCAGGCAAATGAATCAGTGCAAGGAACCACAGTGCTGACTCACTGCATGATATTCCAAGAGTGATATTTAAATTGCAAGCCAAACAAAACACAAGACACACAGTAAGAGCAGAAACTAGGCAGAAAACTAGGAAGTCCAGAAACACATTCACAGCTGCCTTGCTCACTGAAGCTCCTTTATTGACCATCTCCCTACCTACATGATAAAGGCAGGTTTGCATTAAAGATTAGTGCTTTGCTGCAGTACTGGCATTTGTCCCTACTGGAAATGCAGTTTACAGCTGCAGCAACATTCAGCATTACAACCTCTACTAATCTGATAAACCAAAAGGGTGATATTACTGAAAAGAGCTTAGAACATGGAGGTTATGTAAAAATTGTAAAAAATGGCAGCCTCTGTTACAGTGTTACATGGGAAACATTTTTGTGCCATCTTCACCAGAATGCAACTCCACAGAAGAGTTAGAGAAGGATCAGCCAAATACAACACAAATCAAATGCTGGGCAGCCTGAAACAGATACACTACAAAGCTTAAGGTAGCAGTGAGTATGTAAATGCTGCATGACAGACCCAATATAGGAAATGTAGGGGGCAAGGGAAATAAAAAGGCAAAAAGACACAAACATAAACAAAAACCCAGTAAGAAACATTACTCCTCCAGTTCATATGTATCTCAGAAGCCAAGAAAAAACCTGAATTATTGAAACTGTTTTGTTCAATAGTAGAATTACAATCTTCCTGTAGCATCAAAATTTATATTCCTATTTCACCCTATTACAAGGTTTTTAACTCAACTTCTGCAACAGCAAGCAAATTAAAATGCAACTGGTATTTCAGAAAATGAAGATACAAGGACATTCTGTAGAGAACAGAGAAATGAGCATAATACCTACCAGGTTTGAATGTAATTAGACAGGATCGGTTTGTGCAAGTGCCCTCTGGGAATATCATTATCTTGAAGTAAAAAAAAAGTTTACTTTTAAGAACTATTTCAATGTGAATTTATTTATAAACACATATTTTTAAAGCTGCTATTAACTGATTACAGCAAAAATGTTCTCCGGGAAAGACAGTTCAGTTAGAGTAAAAAAAAAAAAAGTTGCTGAAGATGTCAAGTAAACTTCTACCTTAATAGGAAAAATATTTTTCTTTATCTGTGATTTTGTCTCTTTCTTTTCCTCCAATAATAATTGTATTTATTGGAACACTAACAATGACAAGAAACACTTGTTAAGTATGAGTATTTTCACTAAAGATTTTGGTGCTAGATAAAGTATCATAGTCTGTTGTGTACCAGAACAAAATTCCTGCTTACAGGCTAAGAAAATAGTTATTTTCTCTTTGCTATTACTTGCCATGTGCACAGATGCCCAAATGACAGACACTGAAAATACCTGAAGAGAATTCTAAAAAAAAGGAGCAAAAACACTTAAGTTGAACCAATTCAGCAGAACAGGGTAAACTGTACAAGAACAAACCAAGCCCCCCAAATCCATATTATAAGGGAAAAAAGCAATGGACTGGAACTAACATTACTTGTTTTATTGCCCACTCTGTCCTAGCCTTCTTTGAAATCTAATGATGAAACTCATGATGCAAAAGCTGTAAATTACCTGTTGCATTGTTTATAGCTGTCTAAACATTTTTGCAGTCCAGTATGCAGAGGTACACCCACTGTCAGCAGCAATAATCCCATAAAAAATATACAGTACCCTAAATCTCAAAAAAATCACAGGAATGCTTCAAATTTGTAAAATAATCACACGCTTCTAGGAATCTGAGATCTTATAGATCATCCTTTCCTTTCCATTGCTCTCTTTCAAGGCACATTATAAATAGCCTCATTTAAGGTGCAGAAAAAAGCCCTGAGCCACTTGTTCTGTCCATATTTTCATCATGTGTTTTAACAGAGGTGGTTGCTGGAACATCCAAATTTTTTGGGCTGCCTTGCCCAGTATCACATCTCCAACAATGGCAATGCCATAATCTTGCAAAGGACAAGAACATACAGTGCTTTTCCAGGTATTCTGCTGAGCACTTCATTTTTTTCCTCTTAGGGGACTTCCTCACCTACTATGGTCTGTCCATTTAGTACCACTTAAGAGCTGTCTAGCCATGTACTTACCCAGTTTCCCCCAAAACACAATGCAATGACAGACAGATGAGAATCTTACATTTTATCTTCTAGAAAGAGGGGATGGGGGAAATTTCACACACACTCACACCACCCCAAACCACCTAAAGCCACCAACAATGAAAAAAAGCAAACTGCATATCCAAAGCCTGAAAATGCCAAATACCATCTCTTACAGAGTAGCAAAATACAGTACCTGTGGCCATTTACCATCAGACTGGGCACGCCTCTTTATCTCTTCAACAGTTTTCCTGCGAGAATCCTGGTCTGACCGAGATACAAATACTGGTCGGATATATTTGATTAGAGCTGAAGAGGAGGGAAAACAAAAACAAGGACCAGCCTTTATTTTCCCGTTGTTTGAAAAAGATCCCCCACCCCCTCCATACATCCCCACTCCCCCACCACCACCAATAAGTCCTCCGGACAAAAATTTTTGTTAAAAGAATGTAACTACTTTATTATATTACACTGCAAAATCCAATACTCAGCTGAACTATTGCAGCTTTATTGAAATATTTTCTCAAGTTTCTGCGAGGAAAACAGTTTTCAAAATTATGGCATTTTGTAGTTTTTCAGTTTTTAATAGATCAATACATACAACATTACAGATAATGTAAAACATGATGGTACATATTATGCAGTTTTCTGCAACAATGCAGCTGTGGCTGTCTACAGGCCATTTCCTTCCTCCACAAAAAACACACAGTCTATAGCCACTCCTAAACCAGCAAAGCAGCAGGAATCTCCCTGCTACCTAAGTGCTTGTAAAAGACATCCTGTCAGTCAAACTGTCTCCGTCTTTAGAGCTTTTGTCTTCCAAGACAGCTCAGCTCCACTAAAGGTACAGCACCCAAGATATTATACACAGTGATGTTATTTTTTGTGAAGAATCAGTGTCAACAGAAAAGGCATGCTCATTTTCTCACTTGTCACTTGTTTGCCTGTTCCTCATACCAGCTGAATTAGATCTCAGACATCCTCTTTCTGGCTCAGTGGGAAACCTCTTGTATGTAGCCAGACACAAAATGAACATGAGCAAAAAATCAGAAATCAATCCACAAGATACTCTCCATGCAAGTCTGTCACAAGGATACCAAAAAATACTTTCAAAACAATAAGAAGACCATACAGCTCTTTTTCAGTGTCCAAAAGCACTACAAGAGAAGCAGCCTCAAATATAGTGCTCCGTGCCTTTATTTAAGCAGGTTGTCTTCCAAAACCTTTTAGTAATTTTTGTATCATGTAATCTTATTTGAAGGTTCAAGAGTCACTAAAACATCAGCTATTCTACGTTCCTCAAATACAGTTTTCATCTTTCCAGCCCCTGTGAGAAGAGTTCACTGACACTGTATAATCTGCTTTTGTCAAGGATAGACTTGCTACATTAACGGATCAGCCAGTGCTTAAAGCGTGAAGAAAAAAACAGTGTAAGGAATTATAGCCCTGTACTCAGCAAAAGCTGCCGGTTATGGTGTTATCCCACTGGAAGTTTAGCCATCAACTCACCAAAATCCTTCAGTGCTGAAGGTTCTGAGAAACTCGTCTGTCAAACCTTGCAGCAAGTTCCCAAACATTCAGCCAGCCTCTGAAATATTGCTTTTATCCCATAAGCTGCCAAGGCTCAGGAGGCAGTGTACCAGAAAAGTTACCGTGCTCTTGTACTTTTTCCTACATGCCCACTCTTAGACAAGATCTATAGAATATTGCATGTCAGGGGAGCAAAGATCATCTTTGGCCAGCTGGGGTTAATGTCAAGGCGAGGTAAAAACAAACAAAAAAGCCCCAAAACAAACCACAAAAAGACTAACACAAAAAGAATAAGGGGAAAAAAACCCCATAAACATAGAACAAGCAATAAAAACAACAAGGGAAACCACATTTGGTATCATAATTGTTTTCTTATTAGTAATATTACTCCTGAGTTTGCCCCACTGTTGCAATTTACTACTCCACAACAAAAACATTATAAAGGAAAGCAAAAGATCCAACATCCCCAGCCTTCACTTGGAAGTTTCTTTTACATTAGGCCCAAATGACAGAATTTAGGTTACTTCAGGCCAATGAATGAATAAGATAATTCCAGAACTCCTAGGCTCTTCTGAGGACATGCTGCAAGCAGGGTCTTATTTATCACGCATGAAATTAAGCAAGCAGACAGATTTTCCTTTGGGCAGTGTGACAGAAAACATCAGACTACACTGATGTCATCAGTATCTGAGAACTGTACAGTCAAGATGGGCACACTTGGGAGCTTTACTGGTACAACCTTCCCAAAAGCAAGCTACTGTAATGTTACTAAGCTCCAGAGGAACACCAGGTGAGTTATCTTACAAATGACCAGCACCACAAACAGCAACACACCTCCGTGCAAAGAAAAATTACTCTGGTATGCTGAAACACAGAGGCAACTGAAAGCTTCCTATGGATTTCTCCCGCCTGTTGAATTAGCATATTAGGGTAGTTACATTAAGCCTTACTTCCTTAGACATTGGACTAAAAAGGCTGACAGAATTCTTGTTTTAATATTAAACAGCAACTGAAGGTCCTGTGAGACACCAGCTACCAGGCCCTCAGTGGTTAAGTCCAACACTAAGTGAACTTGAAACTCTCAGTCATCAGTAAAAAGCTGAAAATACACACCAAGGGAAAGCTAAATTTTGCTTTTCTTAACTACTTCTGAAAACAGAGCACAAGTCTACACAGACCTTTACTTTCACCACATATTTTCATGTTCAGTAAACACACAAATCTGAAAATTCAAAGGCTGTATACCAAGTCGATCTGTTCAAGTCAGGAGCAGGGCCAAAGGTCTGTAAAGAGAAGCTGAAAAACATACCAAATAGGAGCCAAGATGAGACTGTGGTAAGAAGTTAAGTTTAAACACAGGGAGAAAGTACCTAAGGTAGTGTATGATGCAAGGAATAGGCAGGACTAGGGTGAAGTCAGGCCAGAAGTGAAAGCATAAAATGCTTCAGACAGCTGGCATACCGAGCAACTAAAGGAAACAAGCAGAACTCTGCAACATGTTCAATAAACAGAATAAAATCATATGCTCTTCTGCTCAGCAATTTAATTGTCCAAGACTGGCTGTAACTAGATAGTGAAGACCACAGCTCAAGAGTTCAGGGAGTCTGAAAAATGTGCTTGCCCAGCTCCTCTCACTCCATTAAACCCACCCTTGAATTATCAAATCTAGCAGGCAATGACAGAGAATCTGTCAATTCACAAAATTGATCTTGTGAGTGTCATTATTCCAGCTTTTTCTCTAGCAGTGTCAGTCCCTTTTCATCTAGTCCCTCTCATTCCCAATTTCAGATCATACAAGGAGCCCTGTGGACAGCTGACATGCCGTATTCTACCTTCTTAGGCAGGCATTTCATATGCAATTTAAAAAGTGCTGCCAGTAAATCATTAAAACTTCTGCCTCTCAGGGCAGCCAGAATGCCACAGATATTCTAACCAACATAAAGTTGCTTGAAACAGCCTTTTTAAAGACAGCCTGCAAAAACTCAGTCTTGCTTTAATTAATAGCAGGGTGGCAGCTCCAAGTGATTTCAGAACCGTAACTCCCATGCAATCAATTTCAGCACCAGCACAATGAATATGCAAAACCCATCTTTTTTCCTGATAAGCTGAATACATACACTTGGTGTCTTCAAACTTCTTAGGACAACAGGGAAAAAAAAATACTTCCCCTCCCTCTTTGCAGGCAAGTATGTGTGAGGAAACCTTGTTTCAATTCAAGACACAAAGTGCTGCATAACACAACAGCAGAAAGTACTGTAGCAAACCATTTACACTGGCAACATCACCACTGGTTCCACAAGGCACCAGAGAACAAAAAAACCTATGGAAAAGACTTGGGGCACTATATACCATTCATCTAAAATGTATCCATACACGCATTTTTGAGTGGGCAGTTACATTTGCACCACTGTAGAATCAGCAACAAAGTGATGGCTGCAAAAGCAGAGAATGCTGAAGTTGAGGCATTCACTTGGCCTCTCTACCAAACAACACAAAACCCCATCATTACATTCCCCTGACACTCTGAGGGAATCCTACAGAGGCAGCACAATTGGCTCTGCTTGCCTTTAACATGGAGGTAAGCTGTACAAGTAGGCTGCAGTGGGATATTCATTTACAGTATTTACTCCACAGTATGGAAAAAATACAGTTATAGCAGTTGCCATGCTGTGTATTCTGTATTTAGGGGTACAAAACCCATGAACGAAAAAGGTTGAAAAGCGCTACCTTGGGCTTAGTTTTCAAGAGTTACCTTATTCAAATGTACATGCTTGCAAAATTCTGAACTCTCAACTCTTCTAATGAAATAACATCCAATATGAAAACCGCTCTTAGAAAAGAAGAAATCTACAAGAGGCTCAAAAGCACTCTGAAAGTTATAGGGGAAGAAAACCATTATGGTTTTCTTACACTTACTTCCTGTGTATATGGACACAGAGACCTCAAAAATGCAAAAACTCCAGAAACATACACACAACAAATACACAAAGTTGTATCAATGCACAAAACTTAATTCAACCAAAATTAGGATCTTTTGCACTTGGAAGTACCTTATTCTTATAAAAGAAGTGTTATTATAGTCATGATACTCTATAAGAGATTTGTAAAGCTGGTGGTAGTATCTTATTTTATATATAGATTTATATATAATATATATATTTCTTTGACTCAAGTCTGAATCAACAACCAAAGATAAATGTATGTCAAGAAAACTTCTCCAAGTTTGACTAAATGCTTAGCAGATGGACCACCTGACTGCAGGCATGCCAAGCATTCACGGCATTAATGAATGGGAGGCAACATTAATGGGAAAGTTCTCTCCTTGCTTCTAAAGAGAAAGGCAGGAAACAGTGCAGCCTATAGGACAAGGAAAGGTCAGTAGTGGGAAGTAAATAATCAGTGCCCTCCTTAGCTTTAACAGAAGCAAATTGTGGTATTTGGCTTGGTCTTTAAAAATGTTAAGGACTCCTTGAAGGACAAAGACTTCTTTTTTATCTCAGACACACCTGCAACACCTGTATGAGGACATGGTTTTATGTTTTAGCTTCTACTGCCAAACTAAAAAGTATTTAAGGCAGGCAGCAGTATTGGTTTGAAGCTTTCCTATATACTGCAGTTTGTAACTTCAATAAATGATATTAACTAGAGATAGTGGTTTGAAAGCATTCCAGCAGCAGTTTAAATGAGAAGTAATTTTTACAGAATTTTCCAGGACTCCAAGCCAAATGATAAACACATACCCATAACACACAGGTGACAATGCAAGTATTTTAAATCTGAGAGAAGTTCTGCAAGACTGAAATCTTGCAGGACCATCTGGGTGCCCACAGTCTGAAGGAAACACCGACTTTTGAAACAGAGGGTTTTAAAGATGAAATGGATAAGCTTGGCAACAACTTCAAGATGCTGCTCAGAAATGGGGAGCTCAAGTGTGTACTCAAGGCAGGCTACAATGCCAACACAGCACAGGATGTTGGCATTCATCCTGGTGACCTCAGTGTTCAAGGCCCTGATTTACAGTATATAAATGAGAAGAAATCTGTAATGCCTTCATCTTAGATCAGATTTTTCCATAAGGAGTTTAAGGACTGTTTTAGTGAATCTCATAAGTGTTTAAATGTGGGATTCTCACAGAAGAACTATGGGTTTACCACAGTTCTCTTCCTTGTATTGTATGGAAGGGGTGGGGAGGCACTTGGGATGCAGGACTGGAGGATTAGGTTGCACAACAAAGCTGGTGGGTAATTTGGCACCTTTTAAGTTTTGACATGAAAACATACCCAGCTAGCCAAGCATAAATACTTTCCCATGAATTACTTTTATTCTCATCTTTTAGTCATGATGCTTGAGAAAAGCCTATAATGCACTTTGAAAAAATGAGCTTGAACAAAAATTCACGAGTTTACTAGGTGTGGAAAAAACCATCTACAACAGAACTGATAGTTTTATAGCACTGTATGATTCTCCCTTTCTCTGTAGCTCTGCTGTGTTCTGCCAAAAACAAATTATCTCCTTCCCCTTTATAAACTTAAGGTAACATATCATCCTGTACATTTCACAGGTATCAACTCCCTCTCTTTTTCAGAGTGGTGTTAGAGATATTGAGAAGTTGCCTGAAGTTTAAATTAACTTTTCACTTACATTTAGTCTCTAAAAGTTCAGACCACTGAAAATGCTCAAATCATTAAAGTGGTCCAAAGTCCCCATCAATTCATATTTACTGATAAATTTCCTGCCCTTCTTACTGAAGCATTTCTGCAGCAGGACCAAATCATTGCAGCAATGAAAAACTACTTTTATCCAGGTTGCTTCAACAGCCAAAAATAAGACAGTGAAGTGTAACTATCCAAAATTTATGCACAAACCTTGTCCTGACTTGAAGTGAGATTCAGACAAAACAGGGAAGTTTAAGGATCTGTACTGATAAATTGATCTGACTTCTCCAGACCATGTAATGTATAACAGATTCCTACATGCATTTTCCCACAGTATGACTTAAATGGTCCAGCAAAGTTCACATCTCTAGGCTACCAAAACTCTGGAAAATCATCGTACAGAAACATACATCTTCCTTCAGCATCATGACATGTTCCATCTGTTTGGCATTCTCTCCTTTCCAGATACTGATTTTTTTTTAATGATCATTGAAATACTGTTTATATATGGGCAAGCAGTTCCTCCCCAGAGTTTGTTAACCTTGTGTGTGTGCCAAATGGATAATTTTCTTCACTACTGACCACTGACTGAAGAGTTCATAACTCTTATCCCAGAAGCAAAGAGCATTTTTAAATCTGGTTTTCTTTGTTTTCCTAAAAAGGATGAATATATCTGTAAGAGTCGCAAGACATAAGTCTGCTTCTGAAACTGGACTTTGGAAATCAGTAGAGCTGCCTTCAAGTTAGACAGCAATAAAAACCCTCATACACAAATACACTTGTGGAATACTTCCAATCCCATAAAGACCAGGCTTTTAATCATCTGGACTTTCAAGTGGATCAGAAGCTTAATATTCCATGACTGACTAACTAAGGGTACAATAATATAGGCAGCTGTTCCAGAAACCTATTAAAATGCTTGCAGAACCAATCTCAGTAACCATTTAGCAATCAGATCATTTTGTGCCTGCTAATGCACCTGATCCCTCTGGTATACAATGTACAATGTCTTAATAAACACTGTCCTTACATCAAAAAGCCAATTTATTTATATCGTACTTAAATATACAGGATGAGGATATACTCTTCACCCAGAGTCCTCATCCCTGGAAATGATCTTTAAATTTCCTCTGCCACTTCATTTTTTACCTATTTAAGTCTGCTCAGATACTTAAATGAATGTACTTTATTCAAAGCTTCCCAGAAGATTCAGAATAACCATTCACAAGACTCAAGAGATAAGAAGTTTAGGAATATCAGTGACTGGCTCCAAAATCTTACTGAAGGTGGTATACCAAGCTTGCAGGACTTACAAAACTGAAGAACACATGATTCTGACTGCTCTGGGATAAATTCTTGATGAATATAGTGTTGACAATTCACCAGGCAATCCAACAAAAACATGAGCACATTATCACATAAGCACAAGAGAACTATCAGTGGTCTGATAACATGAAATGTATTTTTTAATGTGTGTGCATGTAGAGAGGTGGGATTAAAATAGTAGATCAAAGGAGATGGTCAGCACTATCTGCTTCACAGAAAACTTCTCTCAAACAGTAAGAGATTTAAAAAAAACAGTTTTACTGGGAAGTTCTCACTAATTTTTAAGCCAAACAAATCAATACAGTGATTACTACCTCTCAGTTAAGGTCCACTTACTTAAAGAAAGCAAACTGCTATAATTAATGTTGCTCATATAAAAGTCCACCCCTAAAAACAAAAATGGTTTTTGAACTCTCAATCCCAGTTATGACCTTTGGTATGCCTCACTCCTGTGGCATTTTTTTGAACATTTCACAAGTAACTACATAACTTTTGTGGCTGCACAGCATAAAGCAAATGCAGCTATACAAGATGAAACATTCATTTATTTGACTGCACTGTACATTCCAGTAATATTCCATCAAATCACTACATGTTCTCTTTTTCTGTAACTGGTTTTACTCATATATGAACTAAATGAAGTGAATAATTTTTAAAATGTATTGTAGGAAGTCTAGACTTTAAATGGAATCCTGTAAAAGTCACCTCAAAATGAAATTAAATATTTAGAAAATAATTTGATCTTCTTAATACATGTTATTTGTGTTACATTCAGGGGAACTACAATCTCCATATCCCTACAGATTCTCCTGACTCCAACTGAATCTACCATGTGGGGCTACTTAGTAGCTATTATAGCACTGTCAAATGCCATTCTGCCTTTTCATCATATTGCAGTAGCACAACAGGGACTGGAGTTACCCCATTTAATTTGGGTCCTCCAGACAGACCACCTTCAAACCAAAGAGAGTTCCACACAGATTACATTCATTTTGCTGAGCCAGCAATTATTAAACAGTCAACTGAGTCACCTGAGAAAGAAGATAAATCAGCCCCTGCTTCCACGTCTGGACTGCTCCTAAAGCCCAAGTTGGCCTGGATACACCTGTGCTGTATAAGACTGCCAACATACTGTCTCACAACAGTATCTTCTTTCAGTACTGAACAAGGGAGTTCAATTTCTTTTTGTTTTCACACTATGCTTGTTTGCATACACTTGTCCTCAAAAACACATGCCTGTCTGCACCCTTCTTCTTTTGGTTCAAAGCATTTTTACATAGATTTTTCACTGCCACAAATTTCTAAACACCATTAGTAAGATATTCAATGAAATTAAGATGCAACTATAGATCTGGCCTGAATTTTACCTCATAAAAGGCAGACCCTTATACGACAAGATTCCTGAAATGAAACTTCCATAGCTAACCACTCACCATTTGTGGCTGTGTCTCAGCTTCTGTTTTTGAATGTGACCTTAAAAACACATTGTCTAATTAAATTTCAGAAGGATGTCAGTACCAACAGCCTAATTCCACTTAGTTGCAAAGGATCTCAAAGCTTTTGTTAGACTTTTACATTTAAGAGTCCTACCCATGGCCAAAGTAAAATCTTTTGTCCCTTTTATATTACCCATAAAAATCTACACAATGAGACACAGGGATATTCTTTGAACTTTGCTGGTCACTAGACACAAGATGGTGGGGGTTGCTTCAACACAGACTTTGTTAAGAAGTCTACAAGCCCAAAAGCTTGTTTTCCCTGTCACAACTGCACCAAAAAATCACAGGTGTCCCTCAAATATTTGTGAGAACATACATGAATAATTCCAAATATAGTATTCAAGCACTACTGACTCAGGCATCTGCTTCTGTCATGACTAAACCCAAATGCACACCAATCTGCTCCTGTGCTCATCTCTCACACTCTTTTTGAAATTAACTTATTGATGTGTGAAGGATTAGCAGCACTCCCTCAAGGCAGGGTAGTGTTCAGAGCAGACCACATTCTTAAAACACCTTTCTGGGAGGGCACCCCAACTCGCACCAAGTCTTTGTAGACTCAGTCTTTGCTTCCATAGCCCCATCCTAATTTGCTTTTCCATCTGCCAGGTCTTAAAATGTTACAAGTTCACTGCAAATTAAACCATGAGTCCTGTAGGATTGCTTTAACTTCATATGGGGATTTGATTTCAGAGAAAGTGGAAAAAGAACATTCCCCTCTGCCTCCTGCCTCAAGTTTTTTATTGACATTCAGAGTTGACCAGTTAGAAAAGAAATTTTGCTATAATATATGGTGAGAATTTTTTCTTCTCTTTCAATCCTTCTCATACACACCCAGTGAACTTCCTAAGCCACCATTTTAAAATTGTTCTTGAAAAATGAAGTATCTACCAACTTACTTCCCCAGACAGGAATATCTTTGCTTTCTGCCTTCATCACAATGGAGGCGAAGGTCATGGTTACTGGAATGGCATCAAAGTAGGAAGAATGGGGAGCCACCGTTAATATTGCTGCTTCTGCTGGCAATGCCCGTCTGCCTTTTACATTTATCCAGTGGAATCCACCAGCAAGCCACATCATTCTCATTATTGCTTTCAGCAAAATATCCACTATCCTGTAAAAAGTTGGGAAAACAGTTATTGTGTTGCTGCAGGAACACCTTAAAATAATAAAATTAAAAATTACATGCATGACGGAAGTTCAGACAGGATATGGTGCTTAAAACAGAGCTGGAACACTGCACACACTCTGTTCTTCTCTTTCTCAGCTGATTTAAAACCATTTTTTAGGCAAGATGCTGTTCAACTTCATTTTATACCTGAACCCTAATTCATTCTAGTCTCCAAAATCGTCATTTAGTACATTGTTAATTTTTATTCAGACTATGACTGTTAAGTTTCTTCTACACAATGCCCAGTAAGGTTTTCTAGTAACACCTAAAAAGCTCTAATAAATTCAGTCCTGAAGTATGCTATTAGGATATTGCCAGAATGCACTTACCCTGATTCTTGGTTTCAAGTTTACCCAAGCAAAAAGGGACAAATATAGGGCAGAAACTCTCAAATATAAGAAGGCCTACAGGATACATATGAGACCTCTGGAAATATTTTACTTTCTTCCCTTTCCCCATCTTCTCCTAAAGTGATTTTGATTTTTGTTTCTTTTTTTTATTTTTTTGGTGGGGTGGAGAAAGTTGTGGTGGGTTTTTTTTTGTGGAGTTTTGTTTGTTTTTTTAAACTGTCTGACAATCATGAAAAGCGAAACTTTGAATCAACAGAGCACAAAAATCGAACACCACAAATTTTAACACTTACAGGGACTGGAGGCTGGAGAGCAGGGTAACACTGAAAATTGGAATAAATGAGGAAGGGAGAATCTAAAAAGATTCAAAATAACTGTTTGCAAGACTGAAGGCAGACAATTATTCCATTAGTTATTGTATTGATATCGCTCCAAATGAAATGTAAAGTGACATGCCTCTGTGGTTCTCAACCTCCTTCCCTCCTGTGATTCCAAACACAATCACCTTCCTTCATTCTAGTGCCAGCTCCTAATTTTAAAGTTGTCTATAGAAGAGGTGATACACACCTCCCTTCCTGCTCCTCAAATGGCAGTTTTCATGGATGGGAGGACACTGTCTTACATTCTACCTTAATTAGCATTGCAATATCAAAGCAACTACAGACTTTCAATAAGCACCAAAGTACAGGGCAAGCCCTCGGGGAATCAACGTGAGTTTTGTCAGTTCATCAGAGGGTAGAGGACAATGGGGTGAAACAGTTTAAAACAATTTAGAATATGAGATCTGGGCACATTCCATAGAGTCAATTTTCATAACCAGAAGT
This sequence comes from Passer domesticus, assembly GCF_036417665.1. Classification (NCBI taxonomy): domain Eukaryota; kingdom Metazoa; phylum Chordata; class Aves; order Passeriformes; family Passeridae; genus Passer; species Passer domesticus. The sequence continues at coordinate 97,307,050 of NC_087474.1, forward strand.
TGACATTACAGGAATAAATGCAATGGAAGATGCCACAACAAAGCTTCACACTACCTCCTCAATAAAGATAAGAAGCCAGAGATTACCAGTGTAATTCTTGGATCACCTGGCAAATCAAAGAGTTCAGGCATTTCTAGTTCGCAATCTGAGGAAAGTGTTTAATAATTTTTATATTTTTCTTTTGAAGAGAAAAGTAGGTCTCTGAGACAGGTAAAAGGTATTTCCCATCTCCTCTACTTCAAACTGCTGAACTTTATAATGATTCTCTCAGTATTTCACCACATCAGTGACTCACTTTCGCCACCAGGAGAGGGGCTTTTCAAGCTCTTGCTCGTCAGATCCCATTGAAGCAATGAACGCAAAAGGCCAGGCCAGCAACATCATAAAAGCAGCAAAAAAGAGTCGGATAGGAAACAGAGTCAAGGTCATGAAGGCAATCTGCAAAATAAAAATAATAATTAAAAAAACCCATTATTCCAACACAAGTTCATACTGAAAAGGTCAGTGATTCCTAGAAACTAATAGCATTTCTTAATTTAAAAGCATTAATGGTAGAAACAGCAGAATACCATCTAATTCCAGATATGCCAGATAAGGTTAAAAAAAGCACATTTTTCAATATCACCATGGCTGGGCAAGGATGAGTAACAATGCATAAGGTGCTGTCTCATGTTGTGCTTAATCTGATGCATCTCCAGGCTGCTGTGGAAAGATTAATTCATATTCTTCTCTTCCCCAATGCAGATCTAGTCATCATGCAGCTCACTTTCCACTTCCTCTCACTTCCTAAAACAGCTCAACAACCAACTCACTCTGTAGGTGCACAAATCTGTAAATCTAGGGTAGGTGCAGGGAACACACAGCAGGAGAAAAGCCCAAGATACCACTTTCAAGCCCTAAGCTACCAGCCCACTGCAGTTGGATTTTACAGTGTTGTTTCAGACTGGCACCATCATCTCATAACAACCACAATCTCACTCTCCAGAACAGGATTCCAGTCCCTATGGAGACTCTGCTTTAGTTTGCAGAAGTGACAAAAAAAAAGGATTTTTTTTTTCCTTAGGTAGGCTAGTTTCCCAGATGAACCAGTAAAACTTCACACACTAAAATTGTCAGATGAGCACCAAAGTTACACCAACTCACACAACTCTGCATCCACAGACAAGACCACCATGTCTAGCAGCAAATAGAGGAGCATTCTGGAGATGAGAGCTGCTGCCTTCTAAATTTCTAAAATGAGAAGGACCAGCCACTAAAAAATAAGTGAAGCAAAATACAGGTGAGGACACAGACCTTTGAGATTCACACCTCCTTCCTCACTCCCTCCCTCCCACTCCTCCAAGTCTTCTCCTACTCAAGAGCAAAGGCGAATGGCAGGTGACTGGTAGTGAGGTATTCCATCCCTTGACTCTCTGTACCAATCCTTTGTACCAATGATCCTTTTAGTGCCAAGTAAAAGAATGAAAGCAGAAGTTGCGTGCATAATGCCATAAAAGATGGCATAAATATGCAGAAAAGGCCTCTTGGTCTTCCAGAGATAGCGGGCATAGTAATGGCCAGCAGGAAGCAAATGCACCAAATGCACAGGGTCTGGCTGTGACACCAGCCCCTTTTTAGCAGGCAGTAGCTCAGTACTTGTTGACACAAGAAATTTGGCAGGAGAGAAAATGATGTCTACCTCCTGAAGAAGGTTAGGAATCAAGAGAGGTGCTAGCGTTTGAAAAGTAGTTCAGTCTACATCTACGTTCAGACATCCTCCCAGGTAAGAAAGCTTCCATCCTGTAAAACCTATGTACAGTAACAGTACACAGTCAGTGTCAGACAAAAAAGGAGAAGATCCTGTCCCCACTGGCCACTGTCAGAGACCAGAATGCAGGAGACTTACACTCTGGCTCTGACTTTATGCACGCATTATTTTGGTGATCACATTCCTACATATTTGGGATGTTCAGAGATATGTCTTCGACTAAAACTATAAATTCTGTTTGGTAATAAGTAATATGTGAATAACTGTGTTCTGAGATACATTTTCAATCCCCTAAAGGTCCATTCAGAGTTGTACTTTGAGGGGCTCAGCTCATGACTGAAGAAATTTGAAGAGGGGGGTTGACTACCTCTTACTTAACATTTGCAGGTCTACGGCATCCAACTCAATTTTTCAGAAGCTGCAGTGGATACTGTGAAAGACCTATGGACAGCTTGTAATGGAAGGCTGCCCTGGGAAACTGATCTCCATTCTTCCATCAGAAGGGCTTAAATCTGATGTAAGGCAAGTCACAAACTACACAGGTATCATATGTTGTCCTTGTTTAGAGAGACTGCATTCAGATTTAAGTGTGACCTCACAATGAAGGTTTAAATATGAACTCAAGTTTCAAGTTCTCCAAAGTATCTGGTCCTATGTATCTAAGTGCTGAGCAAGAGAATCACAGAGTACCCTTGTTTCTACTTCTTTAGGTCTGTTTCCTATCTTGAAAAGCAGTAGCATAGCTCTCATGCACAGGGAAGCTAAAAAAAATGCAACTTGGAAATTACCAATACCATAAGAAACATCACTAAAACCAGTTTATTCCCAACAAAATTTCCATGACTTGTTACAAAGTAGCAGTCACAACACTGAGAAAGGAAATACTATTTGACACAGTAGACATTTTTATTTTTCTTTTACACATATCAGATAGAAATCACATCTTACACTTATACTTCCTCACTATTATCATCCCCATAGCTCAACTCACCAAAGATGGCAGTGCAGGAGCTAGGAATTAATCCCTCAACGATTCTCTCACTACCCACTTCCCCACTCTGCAAGTTCCCCAGCAAGCACATCCATGGAGATAAATACAGCAGGATAAATTTTCCTGTGCAGCTAAGCCAATCTAACAGATCACTGCTGTGAAAGAGTGGTCCTGTTCACTCTCTCCTCAATCCTCCCCCTGAGTCAGCTCTAGCACTTATGTGAGCTACCAATGAGCCAATATAGCTCATTAGTGAGAAAAAACACAGCCATTCCAGCAAAAGAAAATAATCAGAACACAAAAACACAATGATATACTGGTTTAATGAGCCGAATCAGCTCACCAAGGCACCAAATGAACACCAGCACTGGTAAAATAAAAGGGCCAGAAAGACAGGAAGAAAGGAAAATGGCATTGTATTGTGTTTTGAAGTAGCAGAGAAAAAAGCTACAGATGCTCACTGACAGCTCCAGTAATGCATTTGCCAGCTCTGCAGTGGTAACAAGAATCAAGAGCTTGGACTTACATGACAGGTGCCCAGAAGATGTTAGCATGAACAAAATCCATGGTTAATAAAATAATGTCTTTCTCACAGAAAGAATCTTTGTATTATAGTACTGAAATAAAACAGGTAGCTTCAAGAATGAGCCCTACTGTCACCCTCAGATGAGGGTAAAATATCCATACTTTCCACTGATGAGACTGTTCTGAAACAGTCTTACTGCTTTTACACTCTTGTAATCTCCCAGTTTTTATAAAGTCAATGAAAGATGACTTGAACAGTTCCTTGACGGTCAAAAGGATTTCTCTGCACCGTTGTTCTTTCTCGTGGTTGTTTTACCCTCTCACTTTCTACCTTTCTTTCACTCCCACAGACTTGGGCTGGAACATGCTAAAAAGCATGTACTTCTGAGCTGCATGAGTGAATAAAAAAGCTAATCTAACCTCTTGCAGAGTGCCGGACGAGGTTGTAGCAAAGATAATGGGGCTATCTGGCAGACCATCAGCAACAGACACCAGACAAAGCAGTCTTGTCTCCCAGTCCCCTGGGCTCCCTACTTCTTGTAGCTACATTCCTAACCTTCCTCGATAGCCTATGCAATCCCAGAAAGCCCAGTTAGATGCACAGGACAGACAGAAAAGGCCGTGACACAACACATGCCTACAGCTGAGCAGGAAGTGAGTTCAGCTGCAATAGTTCACACCGAGCGCTCCGTAGCTCTCCAAGGCTGCTCAGATGAGAATGCACACTTCTGTAATTCACCTGGGGAGCATTTCTTCTCAAGTGCAGCAGTTCCACAGCTCTGCCTCAACAGCTTCTGTCTCAAGCACAACTTTTAATCAGTGAAGAGGCTGGAAAAGCATGACTAAGGCAAAGAAAAAACCTACCACAGTTCAGTGTGCCAGCTTATGGGCTTTTTCCTGCATAAAACTGCAACAGTAAGACTGAAGGGAGGTTGGGTTAAAGAACTCGATGCTGCCATACATCAGTGAAAGACTGCTCGCTTAAAAATCAAGTCTGAGACACAGTCTGGTGAGGAGGCTGCTCCTTTGGCCTGCGCACTGTGACAAACTACAGCGGTTTGAACACATCTCATCTTCACTGGAAATAACAAATCCTTGAAATCCATTGGCAGAGCTCCCATCTCATACCTACACACAGGCAGCCCACGCAGAAAGCAGGTGTGCTGTACAAGCAGTCACCTCCCTGACAAAGCACCTCAAGGTCTGTCAGGACTAACATCAGATCACCAATGCTAGTAGCTCCTATGAGACTCAATACTACAAAAACTGTCAAACAGAGTTGCTCTCCTCTCCCAGCAGTATTTTAATTTTTTTTTATAAATAACCAAGCAGAAAGCAACATTAGTTGTTACAACTGGAGACACTCCTAGGCCCTATGAACATGTGCTATCTTTGCTTCTCTCTGCTCCCTGAAAGACTTCTATCTCATTAACTGCATTAATCATGACTTCAGGAACAAAGTATGGTTAGGAAAGGAAATCTTTACAACTATGCAATTTATTGAGGAAGCTCTAGATAAAAACTAAATGAAGTAGATGACACAAACCTTTTCTCCCTTTTCCAGCTCAAGCAACAATTTATGAGCAACCACTGAACACATACTGGGCAACTAAATAAAACTGAAAACCTTTTCTACTTGAATGTACTATAAATTCCTGGGCTGCCTGATATGTAATATGAGGCACATTCTGATGTTTTTTAAGTCAGGCCATACATATCTTGTGTTAAGCATCTGGGCAGCAACAGGGCAGTGCAACAACGAACTTCACTTAAATGCAAAACAAAGCTGGAACTAAAGCGCCTTGGCCCAAGAGGCTCAATATTAGTGATTCATAATTTCCAATATTAACAGGTACTGGAGGCTGTCAGGCACCCAAAAAAGCTTTATGAAGTATGACAGTGATAGAAGCGGCAGAAATGGCCAGCCCCTCATTAGGTGAGCCTCTGACGGTATTTCTTCCTCCAGCTACTGACCCAGATCTTACCGAAAGCCTAAGACAAGGGCCATGCCCTCTGAATACCCAACCACTTACAGCCCACTGTACGAGGCGAGGCAGAGGCACGGAGGAGGGGGGAAAAAACCCCCATAAAATCAAACAATGAAATAACAAGCCACGCAACTGCAAATCTGCATTTTAATACCGCCTCCTGTAGTCACCGCTACCTGCACAGTACAACGCCTAAATGACGCCGCTGGGACCATTTACCCAGGGGCAAAACTTCATCCGCACCGGGATGTCTCGGCCCAGGTTAACACCTACCTTAACCTGACGCTGAAAAAGAGCGGCTCCCCATTAAAAAAAAAAAAAAAAAAAAAACAAAAACCAAAAAAACACCACCAAAAAACCAGAAAACAACCCAAAACCATAACACAAAAAAAAAACCACAACTTAAAAAAAAGCCAAACCTCCCCCCCCCCAAAAAAAATCAATCCGAAAACCAGAAAAAACTCCCAAATCTCACAATGCCAAGAAAACCCACAAGAAGACCCCCAAAACAAACGATCACCAACAGCCTTCTTTCCCTTTGAAGCAGGCACGGAGCACAAGTTGAGGCGCACGCCCCGCACTACAGCATCACGGCCGCCCCCAGCCTCCCGCCCGGCCCGGGCACGGCCGCCCCCGGCAGCCGCCTCGCACACGCCCCGCACCGCTGCCCGGCTCCGCCGGCTCACAAAGCACCGGCGCCGCGGAGCCCCCGCCCGCCGCAGGACGCGGCCCGGCAGCCGGTGCGCCGCGGGGGACGCGCGGAAGGCGGCGGCGGCGGCGAGGAAGGGCGGCCCGGCGGCCGCACGCCCCTACCTTGGCTTTCTGCAGGGGGCTGAAGCGCAGCTGGTGCACGAAGGGGCTCCGCGGCGGCGGCCCGCGCTCCCGGCTGCCGCCCGCGCAGCATCCCCGGCCGCGGCTGCTCAACTTCATGGCGGGGCAGGACACCGGGAGGGCGCGGCGCGGGAGAGGGCGCGGGCCGTGCGCGGCGGCGGCCGCCGGTCCCGGCTAGCGGTGGCGGCGGCGGCGGGCGGCAGCGCGGAGTGCGGGCGGCAGCGGCGGCCGGAGCGCTCCCCGCTGAACGCCGGCCCCCGCCCTCCTGGCCGCCCGCGCATGCGCCCTGCGCGCCGGCTACAGCGGCTCGGCTGCGCGCCGGTTTCCGCGTCGGGTGGGAATGGGAAGCGCCTGGGAATGGGAAGCAGCGGTGGCGGCGGCGGCGGGGTGGGCGCGCATCCTCCCGCCCTCCTTCCCTCCGCCCACCTAGCCCGCCTCGGAGCGTCCCCCTCGGGCATGCCGGGAGCGCGGCCCCGCCCGGCGGCGTGAGGGGAGCCGGCCGCCCGCTCCTGGGGGGCCGCGCCGACGCCACATCCCCCGCGGCAGGAGAGGGAATGTGGCGGGGGTGGCCGCGGGAGCCGCCGCCACCGCCGCCGTGCAGGTGCTGGCACCTCGGTCGAACCCCCGGACGGGGATTCCGCTGGGCGTACGGCAGCGGAGGGAATTTAGAGCAAAAGGGGAACGAGGAGGGGCTGGAGATGGGTCTGAGGGGCCGCAGCTGGATGAGCAGCGCCGCCGTACCTGGGAGAAGCCAGGTGTTGTGAGGGCAGCACGTGGCTGGAATTGGTGAGGTCCGTAGGGAGAGCTCTGTTCCAAGCAAACCTAGACAGTTTTTAATGAAGTCTGGCTGATTTGCACCGTGGGATCTTGGCCGAGTTGGCTGAGGAAGTAGCTAAGTTTGGGGTTTAATAAATCTTAAAATGAAAAGTTCTTAAGAAGTAAAGAAAATCGTTTGTGTTCTGTCCGTTTTCAAAAGACCAAGCTGGATGTCCTGTACTGTTCTTTACTGTTTTAATATAAACCACAGGAAAAACAGTAGAAAAAGAGGTTTGATAAAGAGATAAGATATCCTTAGTGTCAGTCACCTCGCCTTATAAAAAGTTTTGATAGCCTTATTCAGTAACACAGGTAAATTGATACAAGTAACTGCAGGAACCTCATGGCTTCTGTTTTTAATCTAAGTAGGCGTAGGACTGCAAAATGGTCTCTGAATCTTTTGGTTAACACCATATGTACTTCTAATGACTAATGGTGTTGAACGGTCAGTGTGTTAAATAGAGAAATAGTTTTGAACTTCTGAAAGATCAGAAGAGCTTTCAGAGGCTAGTCTTCATGGTTTTGGGGTGTGCAAGTTTCTGCAGGCTCAGCATTTTCAAGATTTTTACCAGAGATCCAAGATCAACTCACTGTTAATGAAAGCTGTGGATGTGCTAAATGGTAACTTAGTAAAGTACTGTGAGAGCAACTGCAATGTCATCTGGACTGCTTAATAAAATTAACACTTTCAAATGGCCAAATGTGCAGGCCATATTTACTGCCAAATTTTCCAGCAAATACAAACCATGCCTCTGGAATGAGAACTTATGTCTTAGAAAAAGTTGTCTAAAAATCATGTCAAGCAAACTGTTTTGGTTAGGTACAATGTGTCCAGTCTGGCTGTTGGATATGTACTACCAGCATTCCAGTGTGTATTAATGGGAACTGATAGAACAAGGTGTGTGGCTCTTGACATTAAAGATCAAGTGGTGCAGGAAAGACCTGGCAGAACATTATAGTACTGGAGAAAGCCTCTCATAATGATACGTTGTGAACCCATTATCAATTTGTCAAAAAGATCTGCAAGATTTGCTGTGCTAAAGCTTTTTAAAATGGTAGAAGAGAACAAAACAAAAAGAATCAGTGGTCAGGAGCTGAGATAATGTAATGCAAATGTAGTGGTTTTAATAAAAACCAAGCTCCTTAGCTCAGTTTGGTAGTAAGACTTACTGGCCTGTGGTCAGAGTGTGTGATCCAATGATCCCTTTTAACCTTAAACTCTCTGAAGTATTTTAGCTGCATTCCAAACAGTTTGGCCGCCCTCACCTTTTTCCCCTCTCCAGTGAATTCAAGCCAGTTGCAGGTTCAGCCATACGGGGCTGATTTCAGTAATGAACGTCAGATTTTTTGCACAATGAAGGAGAGACTCTCTCTAACAGGGCCCACATGCCGCGTAGCCAGGGAGTTCATTGCAGCTTCCCTCGGGGATCTTCCAGGCTCTTCAGCCAGTGAAAGCTGTCCTGCAGGTCAGCAGGGAGGAGGTGGTGGCCACTGGCTTCTGGTATTTGTAGTGTCTTCCTCAGTTATAAAACCTAATGAAGTGTTAGGCACCCGCCTGGTCCTTTGGCTCTTAAACCTTTGGTATTAGAGCACTTCTTCTGTATCACTGAGTGAATGAGCAGTATTCTAACTTTTTATTACTGCTTTCGTGGGTTTAGTCAATTATTTTCTAATTAGCACATTAACACCTGACAGGGTTTCCAGGAGATTTTGTAGTTTTATAGAACTCATTTGTTCAGTAGGAATAATATAGCCTCTAAAACAAGCTAGGAGGTGGTTGTCAAATTACAATTAATGGAATATGTACATACATGAACTACTAGGATGTTAAGGAGTGCTTTCCTGGTTTCTGGTTCTCATTTGTTTTCTTTGAAATTCTGCTGTGATCAGTATAACTGAAGACAGATAACTTAAAAAATGTACAACCTAGTAGTCTTAAACTTGCAGGAATGTGTTTCCCTATTTCTGTAGTCCCTTTAATCTGAAATTGTAAAAGGATGAATGTAAGCTCTGTTTCTTGTGTAATAAAATTTGAGCAGTGAAGGAACTGAGCATGAGCCCCGGAACAGGGGCAATCCCATGGCAGGACTTGAATGGGAAAGGCAGGCTAGGAATCTGGAAGCAAACCAGTTTGGCATGTGATAAAGAGAGAGGTGAAGGGATCAGCCAACATGGCAGGGCAGAGTCAGCCACACACGACAGTTCTGCTTACTTTGTAGTGAACTGGAAAATTTATTTGAATCCTTCCAGAGACACATGATAAAAAAAATTTGCTCCTGGAATTTTATTATATGACCCTAGGAATATGGGCTTAAGACTCTGCAAGCATGCACAAAAAAGGGGCAGTATTTTATATTTATAATACACAGAACCATAGAATTATCTTATAAAACATGGGTCATTTTTGTGAATTAATTTGGAGCTTGAATAATGTATGTGTGTAGTATTGGAGTTTGATTGCTGCTTTTTTGTGCAAATCACTAAAGAGGCATAACTGTGATGTTGCTTTCAAGGCTGGCATGTGCTACATAACTCAGCTAATACAGGCTTATAAGGACATAAGGAGAGGTGATGAATTTATTGCAGGATTTATGGAATCTACCTTGCAGCACAAGAGGTGTGATACATTATGTCGGATGTAAGTGTATTGTGATGGAGCTGGAAAAGGAAATGTTGAAGCTATCGTGAGAACAAATTGCGGTAAGCTCTCAAATAATCTCCTTAGGGAAACTGTGGAACCTGAAACCATTAAAATGAAACTGCACAACCATCTAAGAGCCATTCCAGCCTGAAAAAGCTCTAATTGGTCCTTTCTGTCATTCATTTATACGATTTATAGGGAGCTGTATAAATAAGAGGACTTGTGCATAAAAAGCATACAAATATTATGAAATCTGCTTCTGTGAACCTTGAAGTAGGAAAAGGAATATTTAATATTTAACAACTAAACTGAAGTGGCTTTCTCAAAAATAAATCAAAGAAGTGTTCATAAAAAGCAAATATATTGACCGCAGCCCTGAACTTTATTTCAAAATTTAAAAAAAAAATATGATTGCCTAGGCAAAGTCCTTGCTTTGATTTTTATGATGGTCCTTGACCTTGATGGCCATTTGGTAGAATCAGCTGATACTTATTCAAGCATGATTCTGGTACACTTCCACCCTTAAAACAATTTTTCTACAGTTGATTTCACATGTTCTGTAGGGGTGTTTCTCTTTCTTATTTTTTTCCTTACAGATTTAATCATAAATCTATGTTCTGTTTAAACTAGGAAAGGTTTTAAAAATATTTCTTAAAAAAGTGTTTTGTGAAGGGAAAAATTAATGTTGAATTACTAGAAGTAGTGCAAATTTTTGCAATGAAAATGCACAAACATTTTTCTTCTGATTTGTGAAGAAACACAGAAACTGTCTGACTTTCTTGAATCAGAAAAGGAATGGCTGGAGTTAGTGGCAGGTCTATAGGAAGAAGAGCAGTTTTTTGCTTTGATAGTTAAAAAAGAGAAAGAGACCTCCCTCATTCAAATATTATTAGGAAACATAGCTTAACATAATTCAGAATTTTCAAGAAATAATTGTAGTCTTAATACCTATGTTTTACCTCAGGACTCACAGTATTATAGTTCACACATGACCTTGGCTTCAGCATCACAAAGGAACTCTTTAGATCTCTCCAATGGTGGCCTCTCAGTAGTGGGGCAGGAGCAGGCTGATGTTTTAGGTGTCACAGACTCTGCCAGGTGCTGAGCTCTCCACACTTGGTGTACAAACCCTGCCCCTGCACACTACTGGAAATACCCAGCCTTATGAGAGTGAGGGAATTCAAGGTGCAGTGTGTGCTGATTCCATCCCTTCCCCACTGAGGAAAAGAAATTTTGGTCAACAGGAGCCTTGTTCACCTCATCCAAAGGGTAATTTAAGACAGTGGAACAAATTGCTGTGCAATTTGACATTTGCCTCATACTTGATCAATTGATTATCCCAGTTTGTCCTGTGTATTTGATTTATCTCTTATTTTTCTTAAACTGAAACACAGAAAAAGGAGTCCATACTGGTTCTAATAATTGGTCAGAGACATTTAAAAATATTTGATTCTTAGGGATGGTTTAGGTCTAGACTGAAATTCTCAGTTCCTAATTGGAAAACCACATCCTTGTAAATAGCTACAGACACAAGGTGTAGGAAGTTGAAAACAGAGCCCAGATAAAGGGAACTAGGTACAAAATAAAGTAGCAAATCTTTTCAGTGCTTCACTATGATTGTAGCCCTCTATATATGTGTTTATTTCTTTCTTGTGTTCATATACCTTCTCCCTCTTCTCTCTCTGAATTCTTGGCTAAAAACATTTTATATTTCTACTTCTGTCAGGAAAGTGCAATACTCAGGAAATGAAAAAGTATGCCCCTGATTTTAGATAATGGAAGGCAGAGAATGAAATCCTTGACTTCTTATCTATGCCTTCTCAGGTACATCTGTCATTTGCTAGTAGACTATACATGGTCACCAAATTCTACAGATGTACTTGTTCTCAAAAGAAGGAGTGTTTCTCTGCCCTCATGTAAATCCCATGCCCAGGTATATACCAGCTAAAGCTCCATGACTGTCATGACAATTTCTGCAAGTTAGGACACAGAGAAAATGCTTCCCATCTTCCAGGTCACATTATATGAAGTAGGTAAGAGCATCTAAAGTTTTCTGAATGCTCCACTTGTGTCTTTGTGCAAATAGCAATATCTTATGAAAATACCTTTTGAATTTCAACACATTTGAACTGTACTTTGCACTTGTTCTCTTCCACCCACTTCCTATGATTTCTTATTTCTAAGTTATTGCACTTACTTACAGAAGTTTTGTATTAAGCAACCTTTATTTAAGGAGTACTACATTAACATTATTCAGAAGAGGAGGAAAATGGTATCCAAAGATTTATTTTTGGATGCTTTGCTCATTATTCACATCACAAATAGTAGTAGAGATTGCTGATAAGATGAAGCAAATTAATATAAATGATATCACCAGAAGCAGCCTTCACAAAATGAATACCACAATCCAATTGCATTCAGTGCTGTTTTCCAATCACATGAATTCTTAATTTTTCTGAAATAGTGTGATATTTAATATGTTTTAAATATTTATTTGCTATAAGCTAATAACACTGGCTAAATATGAAAAGCATAATATACAAACATTTTATGCTTTTGGAAGTGCAGATAGGACGAGCTGCCAAAAGATCCCTGGGCAAAAATGTCCAGATTCAATCTGTTGCCTTGGATTTTAGGGAGGCAAAATCACAGCCTGAAGCCACAAGAAGCCCATATGGGAGTCACAGTGGTGCCAGCAGCCTTATGCCCAGCTCGTGTCCCTGCCCCTGCCAGCTCCCTGGCAGCTGCAGCCCTCAGATGGAACAGGGCAAGGCAGAAACAGGCATCCATATCTTCCATACCTGTATACTCCCCTCACTCTGCTGGGGAAAGGAGTGTGTGTGTGTGGATGTTGCTGGGGAGAGCAGGGCTGCACTAACTGCTCTCCAAATACTGATGGATGCACAGATCTTCCGTGGGGTCAGTAAAAATCCAGGGATGTGTGAAAATACAAAATATGGCTGTGCCACACTGAGTGTTTTGGCTTCCAGAAGTAAGAACCACAAAGAGCTGTATCTGTATGTGTGCAAGTCAGGATAGCCCAGAGGCAGGACAGGACAGCAGACAGTGTAGCCAGGAGAACCAAGTGAGATGATGAAGAACTGCCAAATACAGATACATTGCCTCAGGATGCGTCATGGCCTGCGTCATCCAGTGGAATAACCTAGCTAAATCTAAGCATATTAAGTTCTCCAGTGAGTTTATTAATGTGGGCTAGCACCATCTGTTTGTGGATGCGGGGCATTTTACACTCATTACCATGATACAGCAGTTAAATTTAGATAGGCTCTTCTATGAGCTCAGAATTAGTTAGCTGTTCTTCATGCTATGAACAGTTTCTTGGTGCTGGAGAACAGAGTGGCTAATTAATGTGACTGATTGTACCTAACTTTTCTACAGCTTTTTGTAAATTCAAGATCATCTTGCCAATAAAAAGATGATTCTTTGAACAGAACATTTTGTGTTAGTAATATTTCAAAAGAAATATTTTACAACAGTGAGCCATGATGACAAACAGTTAATTTGATGTGAAAGTTTAAACCCTGTCAAGCACTAATAGTCAATAGTCAAGTTTCAATAGTCACTGAAATGATTCGGTTGTAAATTGCACAGTCCTGTTCTATATTAATCTTATATAGATTAGGTTTTAATGCTTTTCATTGGCTTTTGCCAAAAGCTAATTGATTTTTAATGTCTGTTGTGTAAAGTGGAAGAAGATGGCACTAACTATCCAGTTTTCAGTTTTCAGGAGCTCCCTGCTAATGACTTTTGATTCACTCATAGTGTGCTATTGCTGGGTCAGATAGTTTTCCCAGGACTTTGGTAAGGATGGATAGATCTTAGAAAACCTACTCAGTGGAAGAGTAGTCATAGTGATGGTCCACAGAGCAGCCCCTGTTAAACAAAATGTCTTACACGAGCTTTAAGCTCTTCTGTGTGACTTCACACACCTCCACCCACAACCACCAGTAATCACAGGTCAGCCGCAGAAGATTTGCAAGGAGAGCAGGGAAGATTATTGCCCCTGTGCCTTGCAACAATACAGAGCTGCTCACATGCTGTCTGTCCCCATGGGAGTCATGAATGGCAATAGTGTTTAAGTGAGATTTCAGCCAGAAAACAAAAGAATATTCTATGGTCTGAAAAAAACCCTGGCTGGTGAGAAAATTGGAGTCTGATGTATCCTGTAGGATTGATAATTACAGGCACTTAAGGAGATTGCCATTGGTAGGTGACTCTAACCCTGCAGAAAACAATCTCATAACAAGATGTAGTGACTGGAAGAAAGCTAAAAGCATCCAGATTCAAATTAATTTGGAGAAGAGCAGATCTGGGAAAAGGCTAGTGAAAAAAAATGAGTAAACATTCAAAGGTTTCCTTTCAGATGTTTACATTTCTCACATTAGCTGTTGTAGCAAATATTTTCAGTCTTAATGGAATTAGAAATTCATGCAAAAGTCACTGTCTGTGATTTGGGGGCACAAGCTACAGAGATCACTTTAGGTGGTCATGTGGTGTTCTGTCTGAATGGCCATTGCTCCAGAAGTGGTGGACTTCACCTCTGACTAGTGAATTAAACTAATGAGCTGCACAGAAAATTTACCAGCAGCCAGGGACTTAGGCAATGGTTGCAGTCAGCATCAGAGGCAAAAAGCAAAGTGTAATGGGTAGGGAAGCTGAAATATATTTCAAGGCTCATCTGCCTTAAAAATCTCAAGTTCACTATCTGTAGCATGTGTGAGACTGGTTTTATCACACAAAGTGTTTGTGAAAGTCAGGGAATGGCAATGACTTAAAAGGAGGTTTCTCAGAAAGATTTTTTTTCTTCAGATACACTGCTGCTATAGTGTAAAGCATTTTTTCTCCTCCTTTTAGCTACTCCAGGATTTTTCAGAAAGCTTGAGAAGAGTTTATGCCCCTACTTGTGTCTCTTTTGAACCATTAACTCACTGCCTTCTGTTGTCTGACATGATAAAGAGAATCTTTTATACTGCTCTTCAAAAGTGAACCATGCCAGAGTCCACAGTCCATGGGCATCCTCTTAGCTTGGCTCTCTCCCCTGTGATGAATGTCAAATTTTTAGTTATTGGCTTATTCTATGACTTGCAAGAAATATCAGTATCCTCCTGCTCAGTATCCTCCTGCTCAGCTCAGCAGAAGCTTGAAGCCTTTCAACTGCATCATATTTATAAAAAGATACTCAACAGTAATGTAATAGTAATAGTAATAGTAATAATAATTTGTATACATCCATGCACACAGATGCATACACCATACTTTCAGTCCTTGGTCTCACATAATTTACCATATAGGAACTGTTTGCATGCAGGTAATTTGTTGCCACAAACCACATACAAAAACTATAGTTTCATATCTCCTTTCAAAAGATGGAGGTCAATTAACCCACAATGTCTTGTGCTCTTCTCTGAAACCCCCAAACCTCTGTTGCCCTGGCATGTTACTCTTCTTCACTCAAGACTGCTGCTTAAGGCTCTTTCCTCATAGAAAAGAATCCAAAGAAGGTCAGCTTGACTGTATTTTTCAGTAAATACAATTTTGACAAATTGTGCAGTAGGCATTTATTTTATTGGTATTTTTTTTTTAGCCAGTCTTTCTGTTTGTCCATATTTAATCTTAAGTTATGGAGTGTGCAGCTTTTGATAACTAAATCAAAACTGGTTTTCATTTGTTATCATTTAAGTTGGGACAGCATTATTCTGTAGCAATGAATGAAGGAGCTGAATTCTACATCTGCATGTGGAAACTCGTGAAAGGAGGAGATTCCAGAAAGGGTAGCACAGTGCATATCTGTCCTTATTTGATGGGTTTCTAGTAACTGCCAATTCCAGTTATCTGGCAGCAGTCATCAAGGAGGCTGCAAACCCACCTACATGGACCTGGTACTTGTGGGGGGAGGCTGCCTTGAGAGGCCCTTGAGAGCACCTTCAGATTGAGGAAAACATGGTAGCCCTACGTCATATTTTCATCACAGGCTCTTCAAACCAGGGTCAATCAATCCAACAAGTGTATGTCTGGTAGAAAACATCAGAGAGCTTGATGACTTTGTAAGTAATGGAATGAGTCCAAGGACTTCTGCTCTGGAATAGAGACCAAAGTTGTCTCAAAACCCCTTTGAAAAGAGGTGAACATAAGACACCCCTGTTTGCCACAATGCAAGGTGTTTTACTGCCATCTCTGCAAGCAGAAATACACCACTGTAACAGTGGTTTCAATACCTCTTCTGTTCTGTTGCACAGGAGAATGCAGCCTAACTGTTTCTGTGAGGGACATGTGCTGGAAAGGACATCAGGAACCCTCTGATCTCTGCTATCACTTCTCCTTGCTCTGCCAGGTGCTCTACAAGGTAGCACTGGGGCATGGGGCAGGGAAAAGACAGGCAAAGGAGGAGATACTCAGTAGTGAGGGCCATGCCATAAATCTGAGAGAGGATGTGTAACTAATTTTATTTCGGGTAGTGTTCTGAGCACTCAATGTCCATGATGATTCCCTTTAAGGAATCATTACCAGGTGCAGAAGTGTGTAGTCTGTAGCATGGAGTCAAGGCTCTACATGGTGAGGCAAAGTGGGCTTCCCCCATCAGTCACAGAGTTTCACAGAAAGGACATCTGCAGTTCAAACTTCCAGCAGCTCTGTCTCTCTGTTTCTTCTCTATGTCTTGCTCACCCAGGATAGGTTAAATGGATCTGTCAGACTCAGCCTCACATTTCTCATTTGCCTGTCAGTACAGATTTCCCTGTTGGTCAGCCTAGGGCCATGGTCAGCCATCCCTCTCTTCTAGCAAAGTAATTATTAAAGGGGTTTGAAGCCTAGAGAGGAAAACAAACTGTCTTTCTCTATTAAGAGTGATAAAACAGTCTTACTGTGACTAGACTTCTCTGTAACTCTATCAAACAACAGAGGAATATTCTTTCCATGAGTGTTCTCAGTATATTGGATACATGAATCTCACCAGCAGCTC
Organism: Passer domesticus; assembly: GCF_036417665.1. Lineage (NCBI taxonomy): Eukaryota > Metazoa > Chordata > Aves > Passeriformes > Passeridae > Passer > Passer domesticus. The sequence goes on from NC_087474.1 coordinate 97,323,568, forward strand.
ACATGACCATGTGGTCTTTCCAAATGCATTGCAGCACTGTGGACTGCTCCTTCATGATGGCAGTGTGGGCTACTGTCACAACAGCTGGTTTATCAGCAGTGTTCCAGTGACAGCAATTGTAAATGGTGATCTTCCAGATGTCACAGGAAAATCTTACATCCCGAAGAGAAATCTCACTTTAGCGTACTGTGGCAGTACATTTCTGACACAAAAATTGTGATGGTGCTGCCAGCTACTGGGCTGTTCCACCCACCAGAGGAAGCTGTTTTGCGCCAAAGACAGGCGGTTCTTGCAAGAAGAAAAAGACCCAAGCAAACAAATAAAAACCAAAAACAACCACAACTTACAACTCTCTTTGGGAAGACTTATAGTCCGCTCAGTTTTAGCCTCTTCCATCTCATAATGCACATGAACCCAACTCTGCTGCACACCAGTGCTAACTTGGGCTGAACTATGTCTGTATTTCTGGTTCTGTACTAATTCTTAACTTTATTTTCCTATCTTGGGAAGTGATTGTACTTAAACGCTTTTAAAGTGGACAGATTTGAACTTTTTGAATCTCTCACTGGGAAATACTTTTTTCCTATCTTTGATCATTTCAGCAACTCATCTCTGAAATGTCTCCAGTATTTCAACATCCTTCTACATATGTTGTTATGCTGAGGAGGCTGATGAAAAAGCTGCTCTGCTACCAGATGGAAGAGCATACAGGAGGAGGTATCAGTAAGTGTTGCCCAAGTCAGAAGAATTAATGCCTCTCATGGTGGGCGAGGAGAGGTGATGTGGATCTGTACTGCAATATCTGCCAAGGGAATATCAAAAGTGAGTGTCTGTCAAGAGCATTATTTAGGATTTTGTTTTCTTTTTTTGCCTGTCAAAAATGAAGAAGATGGTAACCCTTATGGAAATTGTGGAGGAGATAAAAAGAATAGCAGTAAGAATGAAGATGATCAGATAAAGAACTTGCATAATATATGCATATAGATATTTTTTCCTAAAGCATCTTTCTGAGAGATCTTTCTGCTGTGCAGAAAATGTTTTAGAGGCATCTTTACAGGCTTTTTTTGAATTTTTTTTGGGTGAAGACTGGGGCAGTCTCTGTGATGAGAAGACTGGAATGTGAGATTGAAATGGAAAATATACTTGTGAGTACTTACAGGCATGAGGAAAGAACAAAATTACTGCAGCCTAGGGCTTTAGGAATGTGGATTGAGATCTGCAAGATGCCACTTTGCATTTGTTGGTTCACCAGCTCATGAAACAACTTGTTCCTCCCCTCGCAATGCAGCAGGAGTTAACCTCTTTATGGCTTTCCCAAGGCTAGGAGCACCATCTAGCGGAAAGCTGTGCTGGTCCAGCAAATAAGACAGATTTTGTCTTTACATTTGAAGTATATACACTTGCTTTTGTCTCTACCTACAAGCACAGGAGAGAAATTTAAGTCTAACATCACAAATCAAATTAATTATAAAAGTGTTTCTATTCTATTCTTATTCCTGTTGAGCCAGTGTTACTATAAATTTTCATGGTCATCATAAAAATATCACTTTAGACAGTCCTTTCTTTTTAAGTGCTGTGGATTCTCCATTGCTTTACTTAGTATTTGGTGTTTTCATGTTTGTATTACAGTACTCAGTGTCCTCACAGTTCCCTCAGAGTCAGCTTATGTGGTGGTAAACATCTGAACTGTGACAGAGTGGTGCAGAAGAGTCTGGTACAAAGGTAGTCTGTATTCCATGAAAAATCAGCACAACAGAAGACCATAATAGGAATTGAAAATTATCTATAGAAATCAACAGTTATCTTTTAAATTCCTGTGCTTTATCTGTAGTAAATTTTGACATTAAACTCTCAAAGCTACCTCCTAAAATATGTACTTTCTAACACTTTATGAGAATAATTTTGCACTGAGGGATAAAATACAAATAAGTAGATAAACTGCTTCAGGCTAGAAAAGAGCTGTATGAATGTATGGTAAAGAATATGATAAAGATCCCCAGATTTTTTTACTGTTTTCCCATAATATGGTTAATGGAGCATTTTCCATGAAGGTGCCAAGTGACCTATTAAAAGTAACAAAAATGAAGCGCCTTTATTTGCAGTTTCTAAACAGAGTTTAGAATTATGTTTGCAAGATAATATGGAGATCAGAAACAGGTTAAAAAAATAGGATTAAGCATACTTTTGGAGGATAAGCCTAATGTGGCTGTCAAACTCAGCCGTTTAGCTGCAGCCCTGGAAATATCCCAGCTGCTGCTAACTGGAAGCTGGTAGGACATATAAGCCTTAAGAGCAGAGGAGTGGCTGGACTGGTACAGATCATGGGCTAACTAATCCATTATCCTGTCTCCAACAGTGTCCAAAAGCCTGTGGCTTGGGAACAATAAAAACAAATCTATAAAATACTTCCTTTTTAAAACTTTCCCAGCTGAGGGTATTTATTGAATCTGCTGTGGTTTCTTCTGCAACACTCAGGACCTTTTAAGTGCTCCTCCTCTGTTAGAGGCCCATCACACTTCTTGAAGCTGCAGCCTCTGAGTCGAGGAGTTTCTCGTCTCTCCATTGGCCATGTGGTGAGCCACTTCCTTTTGTTTGTTTTGAGCGTGGCTGCTACCAAATTATTTTTTTGGCTTTTGCTTCTGTACTGGACAAGACAGGGAACAATCAGTCTCTTTTCCATGCAGGATATTGCAAAACCACTCACTGTGAGCCCTTGCTGTCCCCACATGTTTGTGGAGAACTACTCCCAAGCTCTAACTCCCCTTGGTGCACACGGGCATGATTGAATTCCAGCTGATTCAGGGGGTGTTTTCTTATCTGCAACATAAGGCAGACTGCTCAGGGCTACTGTGGTCCTTTTCTCTCCTCCTCTTCCCTGATCCTGATCTCTTTTTTTTTAAAAAAAAAAAAAAAAGGCTGCAGGCTCCTGCCTCCTTGTATCAACATCACTGCAAGAGCTGTGCCTGTGATAGTATTGGGATGCTTTGAGTTGCATGACTTGCATTTTCAGGGATCCCTGGGCTGGATTTTCTCAGAATGGGCTGAGATGAAACCAAATGGGCTTTAAACAAAAAAGGTTGCCCAGGGCCATGTCTCAGGTCAGAAACTCTTTAGAACCTGAGAGAGCTCTGAGGTGCTTTCCTTCTCCCACAGAGCCTGCTGAGTGTGGGGTCCTGGGGGTGCACAGGCTGCCAGAAGGGCAGTGTGTGCCAATGGCTCAGAGCATGTTCCTGGGGCCAAGTGAAATAAATCTGCCTTTGCAGTGGGCTCAGACATCCCACACTTCAGCAAGCAGGATGATACAACATTTCTCTATTTTGCCACCTCTTTATAAGGTGGCAAACTATCAAACAAGTTAGGTTTTCACTAACCAAGAAAAGCTTCTTGACCAAGAAGTTTGCTTGAGATAGGCTGGAAGCCTCCTCACCAATATTTGTTAAAATAATTTTCTTCTTCTTTTTTTTTTCTTTTCCTTTGCTTTTCTGTTGCTCTTCCGGACTCTTTCTTTCCATAAACTTGCCTTATCTACAATTTATTTCCTTCCAGCCTTATGGGTTTGCTTTGCTGTTTTATATGCAGCATAAAAGAGTGTGTTAAGGATGGGAAAGCCTATCTTTTGGTGGATGTGGTGTATCCACGTCATTGATGTTGCAGCTGAGTTGGCTGTCTTGGGAATGGAGTAGTGCTATTTGAAACAGCAGCTGCTTTTGTCTGAGCCTCCAACCTTGTAAGTATGAATTGTGCCTGTGGCAGAAAAATTAATGGCTAACATAAAAGGAGGAATAGAAAGCAGGTGGCCTCTTGAAAAAACAGCCAGTGCTGCAGGACCACATTTGTACTATAGAGCACATCATCAGCCATGCATTTTCTTTACCTGAAGTATTTTTTGTAGCCCTTTTCTGTAACCTTACTACCTACTTGACCTACAGTCCTCCCAGAGGCCCATCCATCAGTCCGGGGAACTTGATATTAAAGTATAATTAAGATGAATGTGTTCAGACCCCAATAAAAGGACCCTGAAACCTGCAATGTTGCACTTGTCCATTCATTTATATTTACTGTTCAGATGCTTTTATTTGTAAAAGCAATTGAGTCATGAACAGCCCTATTCTTGAAAGAATATGGTTCCATCATGCAAGGCTACATATAATTGAAGTCTGCATATTCCTTTCTAATTACAGTGAGTGATATCTCTTTGTTAATTAATCTCTGTGTTTCACTAAACTTGATCAAATACACTAAAAATCCCTTTTGCAGAGAGGAGTTGGAGGCACAGAGATCAGGGGGAGCTATGAATCTGCTTCCTAACATCTCCATTTTTTTAATGGATCTGCAGTCTGATCCACTACCCCAGAGGATCCTTCCCTAACAGTGGCACAAAATGTGAACCTTGTATTTTAAAGAACCTTAAAAAACCCTGCCTTTAAAGATAGGCAAGGGGGGCTACCTAGGGGTTCTTGTGTGAGTAAAAGCTGATAGACTGGGCAATCCATCTGAATGGGTGATTAATTCGCCTAAGTCTACATTTTGTGATACACACTGATACTACAGAACAAATAATTTGTAACATTTTGTAAGTACTAAAATTAATGTTGTATGAATTTGTCATTTCAACTGAAAAGTTATAGATTTTGTGTATTATAATTTCATCTTGTTAATGTAAAAGAAGGAATTTTGCTCTGGCTGGCCTCTTGGGAAGCAAAAAATAGTGTATCTAATTATCTGAACACTCAGGAACATAAAAGAATAGCAAGTGGTGAAATTACAAATCTGTTGGAACAACTCCATGTTTTCTGATTAAACTCTATTTCTGGTGGCTCTCAGCAATCATGTTCCTCCTATGTTCATAGTAATTGCATGTGTCAAAGCTGAGGCCTTGTGTAAACTGTACCAAATGAGTTACAATTTTAATTTAGAAGGAGATAACTGTATTTGCCCCTGCAGGCAGATTGCATCGGGTCAGAAGTTTAAAAACGAATAAGAAAGAGAGTAGGGAGGAGGCTGGAGGGTCTCCAGGTTAATAATAAGTAGAAAATCTAATAAGGCTTTCATTACAACAGTTGAATTTTAGGGGAGGGAAGGGAAGAAAAAATGCAATTTGCAAGCATGAAGTCAAACTCTGTTACTTGCATGTTATCCATGTGTGTGAGTGCACATTTCTAACTGCATGTGGGTATGTTTGGCATGGTTAAGAACTATTTCTGTATTTTACAGGTAAAGGCTACTGTGGACTTTATACTAAACTGATGAATAAAATTTTGAAAAAAAGTCTTCAAAAACTCGTGAGCTCTCAAAACCAAGGGTATTTTTACTATTTAAAAATATGTTCTCAATCTCTATAATTGCATTATCTTTCAGATTGCTTTTGGCCTAAAAATACAGCACATAGTTTTCTTAATGCTGTGTGGCATTTTTAAAAGGTTAGTGTCCTCATGAAAAGCAAAATGTGTTTTTTTAAACTAAAATCTTTTTTTTTTTATTTTAAATTTTAATCAAGGTTATTAGAAATATATTTGAATATGCCTATGAAGCTACACTAATTCTGTGTATATTTGAAAGCAATTACTTTAGCAATTGTTAGATACTGGTAATAATTTTGCTTAATACTGAGATATGAAGCTTGTTTTTGCCTAACCTTCCATACAGAAGACCAGGCAGACCCAAACGTTCTTTGAAGAGAATGAGGTCTTACTACTGCTTATAATTAAGGCTTAATTTAATTTGTCTACAGCCTTGCAAAACTTTCCCTTTAAGGAGCCTGCTTCAAGCTGATTCTGTGTTTGTGCATGTTTGATTTTCACCTGAAAGAGTCCGGTCATTTCCCAGAGTGATATTACAAGAAGAATCCTGTTTTGTACCTGTTAACATTTTCCTTATAATTACTTCATTAGGAAGCTGCATTTCCTTTGTTATTCAGTGCAGGATAGAACTGTAGAAGGGTTTGGATTAGAAGGGACTTTAAAGGTCATTCAGTTCCAGCCTCCCTGCCATGGGCAGGGACACCTTCCACTACAAGAGATTGCTCAAAGTTCCATCCAGCCTGACACCGAACACTTCCAGGGATGGAGCATCCACAGCTCCACTGAGGCATCCACCAGTGCCTCACAACCCTCAGAGCAAAGATTTTTTTCCTAATATCTAATCTTTAACCTTTCAGTATGAAGCCATTCCTTCCTGTTCTATCAGTACATGCCCTTGTAAAAACCCTGTCTCCAGCTTTCTTGCAGGCCACCTTTAGGTACTGAAAGGTTCTATATGGTCTCCCCAAAGCCTTCCCTTCTCCAGGCTGAATAGCCCAGCTCTCTCAGCCTGACTCCATGACAGTGGTTTTCCAGCCCTCTGGTCATCTTCATGACCCCCTCTCTGGACTCACTCCAAGAGGTCCATATCTTTGCTCTGCTAAGGGCCCCAGAGCTGGACTCAGGTGGGATCCCAGGAGAGTGGAATAGGAGGGAAAATCACCTCCCTTCACCTGCTGGCCATGCTACTTTTGATGCAGCCCAAGATATGGTTAATTTGAATAGTTATTTTGAAGACCATAAGAGATGGATAATCAGCTACTTCCTCTATTACCATTTTTCAAACTACCCTCCCCTTTAAAATATTCTGCCTGTTTAATAATGGGGGTGACAAGTTTTAGCTTTCAACATTGTTGTTGAAAGCTGCACCTTACACTGCTGGTTTCAAAAACCTCTGAATACTTGTATTAGTATTTTTCCCTCATAGAGATGATTATACTGTGTAATCACCTCTCAGTCTTCTGGTTGTTGTGTGAAAGTGATTGAGGTCTTAAAGTCTTTCTCTCTCTGTTCTTAGAGGCATTTTTTGCAATTTGTGAATATTTTTGAACCTTTTGGAAGCATCTGCACATGCCCTACAAATTACAGTGCAATACTTGCATTGCATTTCTTGTTTAGAAGGAAGCATGGTCCTTGTGATTCTTTACTATCCGTTTTAACAATATCTTATAAAATGTTTTCTGCTCTCAATTCAGTTTGAGGTCTCTTGCTCAAAGGTAGCCCTGATCTTTGTTGGCACCAGCACAAACAAGTCACCTTTTTTGCAAGGTCCTGTGCTTCCTTGCGTGCTGCAGATGGATCTCATGGCTGTATTGGACCCCCTGTTCTGTGACAGTGTTTGTGCATGCAGAGTTCTGAGCAGGACCATTCAGTCCAGACATGTAATGTTTTATTGAGAACTTTAGTAGTGAACTCATGTGTTTGAGGTTTGGTGGGTTTATTTTTGTGGGGTTATTTCGTTTTTTTCTTCTCCACCCCTCCCCCCACTCTATTTACTTGTATTAATTCTTCATTTTTTTTGTCAGAGTAGCCCAAATCATCTTCTGCATGTAGAAGCACAGTATGCAAGAAACAGGATCTGCAAGCAGTACAGGACACAGTAACATCATTCTTCTCTCCACAAATGAACTTCATGCATCTTTTTTGGATAAGGCTGGGAACTCAAGGGGATTGCACACAGTTACTAGGACATTTCTTTAAAAAAAACCCCAACAAACAAAAAAACCCCAAACAAACAAACAAACAAAACTTCAGTTCTTCATTATAATGAGATCAGGTCTTTCACATGCTGAATGTGAACCTTGAAAAACGTGTCAGATCAGTAATTATTCCTAAAGGCTAAAAAAAAAACCATCCAGAAACTAGAACATATAATTTGGATTACAGTCTTCATTGGAGTTTTCTGTGACTTGTATGTGTCAGCCATAATTACAAATCTGAAAATGGATAACTGAGCACATCTCCCACCAGCACATTTGCATAAGTATATCGTGACATATTTACTTATCATGACTATTTATTTTTTGGTTTTGTGCGCCACTTTTGAGCAGGATGACCTAACAATCCATCAAGAATACCAAGTCTATAACTTAATAGTTTGAAATTGATTGTGGTACTGATTTAATATTTGAAGAAGGAGGATAAGACAGTAAACAATGTGGGCAGACTCCAGCTCATTTTCAGAGAGAAGCTTTAATGTAGTTTTGTGCCAAAATGAGCCACAGATGTAAATGTGCTCATGCATTTTAGATAAAGGAAAGTATTATTCAAACTGAGGGGAGTAAAATCAATTATAGGTTATATGTTCCTTAGCAAACAGTTCTATCATTTCCAATTCAGTCTCCTATAAAATAATTCCTAGGATAACTTCTCACTGGCTGAAGGCAGATGGAAATACTTTAGTCTTTTGACAAACAAAACTAGTTCACAGTACAGTCTCCTGCCGTGTTTTGTAAAGTGGTGGGTTTTGCTAAAGGAAAACCTTTAGCAAAGGTTCCACAGAAAAATGTAGCAAAGGTTTAGCAAAGGTTCCACAGAAAAATTTTTACCCTCCTTTTTTGCTCAGAAGAAAGAAATGCCTTTAACATGAGAGTCAACATGCATTTATATAATCAGTTTAGTGTGAAGTATTCAAAACCAGAATAACGTGACAAATTATAGCTTTGCTGATTCTCTTGGAGTTTCAAAATTACATAATTAAATGTTTATCCTATTCCATGTGGTCTGTTAGCAAACACATTTCCACTAGATGTTTGACCTTGTGTTTTCTCAGAAATAACGAGTTTTATAGTATTGGGAGACATTTTTTAACAAAGGTAAATAAGTGGCTGCAAAAGGCCCCTTTTCTGTAGATTTTGGCTTTCATTTATACTTGGGAAAACAATACATGGAACAGTCACCTGCACAAAACCTTGTATGCAGTCAGTTACTGCTTGTTTTAATATGAGTAATTCTGAAAAACGAGCATTTGGTTAATATACCAAATTAATATACCAATGAGAAGTGAATTCTGATAAAAGACATTGGCCTTTAGTGGCCATAATGACTTCACAAAAGTGACTGAAGTAATTGCAGATTTACATCAGCCTTAAAAGAAAGTGGAATCTTTCTCAAAGTAATGCAGTGTGTTCCTTCATCCTGCTTAACCCTGTTTCACTGCAGTAGCTACTAGAGCTTGCATGCTGTTAATTGCTGTTAGTGAAGCATAGTTGATTCCAATTGCTCCTCAGAGCCCCATTCCCTGATACCAAATGATTTTGTGCAAAGTGGAGATCTTTGATGATTATCAACAACAAACAAAAAATTATACTGTATCTACTTTCATTGTTGGCTTAAAATATTTGTTGTTTCTTTTAGCTTTGGAATTTTATTTGTTTACAGGTTTCTTTTTCTGGAAAACCATTGTAGAATTTCATCATTTGCATGAGTAAAAATAACTTTTTTTTCCCCAAAAATCATACAAAATTACATTAAAACAGCCCCTATTCAAAATACTGTTTTTTTTTTTTTTTTTTTTTTTTTTTTTTTTTTTTTTTTTTTTTTATGTGTAGGGCTTTTTGGTTTAGCTTGTTTGTTTTGTTTGGTTTTTTTTAACTTTTAGAAATATATAGTTAACTTTGTATAGTATAATTACACATCTTTCTAATGTTTTAAATCACTGTGATATAGCCACAATATGCTATAATATTACCAACTCAGGACTTAAAAGGCTCATTATTCTTTCAAGGTGCACTTAAGTGTTGCTGTTTTGACATCATTTCATTACTGCTAGCTCTGCCCTAAAATCTTACAAAAATCACACAATATGCTGAGTTGGGGGGGACCCATCAGGTTCATGGAGTCCAACTCCTGGCCCTGTGCAGGACATCCCAAGAGTCACACCATGTGCCTGAGAACAGTGCCCAAACCTCTTCTTGAACTCTGTCAGACTGGCACTGTGACCACTCCCCTGGGGAGCTGTTCCAGTGCCCAAACACCTTCTGGGTGAAGAACCTTTTCCTGATATCCAAACTACACTTCCCCTGACTCAGTTTCATGCTGTTCCTTTGAGTCCTGTCACTGGTCACAAGAGTGAACAGATCAAAACCTGCCCCTCCACTTCCCCTTGTGAGGATGCTGGAACAGTCTCTGTCCTCTTCATACATCCTCCTTTGAGATTTGAGTCCACCAGCAAGGAAAAGTGTTGCTAATTGTAGACCTCTTAGAAATATTGGGCCTTGAGGCTGAGATGGGAGTGATAATAAAGAAGAAAAAAGGCATCAGTGTTTCACATCCTCAGCAGCAGCTTTTTTCCTTCAGCCCATCCCTTTGATGCACAGCCGGGGTCACTCTCAAGGCTGCCACCTTTCCCCTTGCTGCCTACACCATTCCTCCAGGTGACCATGGAATGGTGGCAGCTGGAGGAAGAAGCCAAGAAGTCTGTCCTGGCCTTCTGCTTGGGAGAGCTCCAAGCAGCCACATACGTGATCATGGATAAAAGATACATACAAACCCAGAGCGGGAAAACACATTCCCAGTTTAAACACCGCCCTTTTCTCCTTGTGCCACCCTCTGACCCAGCAATGGTCCCCACTGTGTAAATGACCCCTCCTTTTCACTACTGACTGATCTTTGAGCTCCCTGCCCAGTTATAATCACCTGTATTTTCCTTCAGAACTGACATGGGAGTATTGAGGAACATTTTCCTGACAGCTGATCCCTGGGAGAGTTTATTAGGAAAACGCTTATTATCAACAAGTCCTCATTAGTAATTATGTTTGGACAACCGTCATTTAATGACTTTACAATCAGTCTAATGTGAATAATGATTTCTGTAGTGATTTTTTACTTAAAATTATGTGCATTACTAAACAGAAATCTTCTGGGGAAAAGCTGGTTTTTATGGTTATACTTAGCACTAAAACTCATAAACTAATAAAAATATAATGAAATTCAATGCAGATTTAAGTTGGACAAAATCAGTGTGTCGCAATGGCAATCTAAGGCTAATTTCTCTGTCCTTTTTGTCACAAAAAGTCATCAGTCCCAGAAATCGGATTTGTTCACCCTAGAGGGAGTCACCAAGATATAAAATTTGTGAGTGTGGGATTCTATCTTTTTGTAAGGAAGTACCCACTCAAAATCGCACTGCTCTATGCACAACACAAATATGATTTCATCATGTGTGTCGAAGTGAAGGCTAATCCACCGTCATGACAGATTTTCACAATCATGTCAAATCCTGTTCCAAAGTGGATTCAGGCCACTCACTTGGATTTCCCCTCAAGATCAAAATGAACTGACAACCTGGAGTCAATCACAATGTTTGTAGCAATGATAAGGATGGCAAAAAAAAAGGCCTCCTCTATTTTATTTTATTTTATTTTATTTTATTTTATTTTATTTTATTTTATTTTATTTTATTTTATTTTATTTTATTTTGAGACTTTTCACATACAGATTTCAAAGTGCCTGAAGTTGAAGAAACTGCATTGTTGTGTTTTCATAATGTATATATCTGCATTGTTATCAAGCAATGGAAAATAAAGACAAGGTTTTATGTACACAAGAGCCTCTGTGCCCAAAAAACTAATTTTTTTCAAATATGAGTTGGTGTAGTAAAGAATGGTGATTACAAATTTTGCCATTCTAATGTCCTTTGACCATAAGAGCAATATAATGTCTGTTTGAGATAAAGCATGATGTCTATAAAGAAAAGTTCTCGTCTAAAAGAAAGTTTATCCAGCCTTTGTCTTTCAGTAACTGGGGTCATTGACAAATGCACTCTTTTTCAAAATACATTAGCACCAAATTTCTCATTTTTTAAGACTCTTTAATATGTTTCTTTCTGAGAATCACTGAGCCCTACAATGGAGCCTGCTTGCTCCTTGCTCTTAATTTTCTTAATATTGAATAAATTAAGTAAAAATCCTCAGGATGTAATGCAACAGATGACAGGGCAATCAGCACAGATTGAAGCATATAATAAAAAACTGTATTTGGAATAAACAGTCTCCTGATATAGCACACAAAGACACTTTCTCTAGAAGCTTTCACCAAAAAACCAAAATCTTTGCGCATGCCATTTATGGCACATACCTCTGTGCAGAGACTATTTCATCTGCATCAATGTAATAAAATTTTTTCACTAATTGTTAAATGCTCAGGGTATTTCTTTCAGTGCAATGATGGAATTTCCTTCACTGACACAAATATTTCTGGGTGTTCAGCTGGAGAGGGAGTTGCCTCAACTTCTGGAAAGGGAGCTGGCTCAGCTTGCAGGAACCTTATAAGAGTCTTTTTCTGGTGTAGGCATTGCTCCCTTCTTAGTGGTGTTAGTGTAGACAGCCCTTGCACATCCCTTTTGTGTGCCTGGGAATACTGCTGCTATTCCAGAATTAGTCCCATGAAATTATGGGTTCTGTGCCCTACCCAGCTATAGCTATAATTTTCTAACAGTTTTCATTACATGCTTTATTCTCCCTGGGAGGGTTTTGGCACTTTTTTAGGCTTCTGGTACTGACACCTGACATTGTCTTTTGGGCTCATGGTCCCTCAGACAGCTGGAGGAGGCTGACAAAACATTTAATTTGCTCACAAATCTGTCAGCCATCTCTGTGGCCTTCTTCACTGATGTAGGTTAGACAGCTAGTCTGCAAGATGATATCAAGGGGAGAGTTCTCAACCTTTTTAGATTCTTATGACAGCAAAAAGTAAGAAAAATACTCTTGTTTAAGTCTCAGCCACATTTAAGTTTAGTAATATTTTATTATTATCTCTGTCATAATGTTGACTCAGAAAAGTACCCTGATAAGCTGATTGTAACAGTCACAGCAAAGAAACTCTTCAGCCAGATAGCCAACTTCAATAGTACAATATTTCCCTCAGGGAACGTGTCTTTTTTACAAGAGACATGAGGAGACAGGAGTAGTCTGCTCTCAAATCAATCAAAATTCCAAGTTCAGGTGCAAACTCTTGACTTCTAAATCTTGAGCTGATGTAGACTGCCTGGTAGGTAGCAATACAATAAAGATAAACATAGAAGGTAGGCTTTTTTAGTAAAGTTTGATGTTTATGAATTCCTGGTTGTAATTGTTAATTTGAATGTTTGAGTATAGCAGCACAATTAATATGTATAGGTGTAGCCAAGCACTGATGTTTCAATATAAAATCATCAAGGATTATATTTAGCAGTATCTCTGCTTCTATTGCCCTTTGTTTGCCTCAGGAAATGGAATCTTCTGAACAATTTTAATGAACAAACAAACAAAAAAAAGCCAATTTAGTTCAAATGACATTTGTTTTGGGTTCAGTATTTCTGAGGTTAAGTTTTTTAGCCACGCAGTGGTGTTTATTGCAACAAAGAATTGATTGGGTCATGTAGGGCATAGAGTACAAATAGCAGTGTCATTCACCAATAGGTACCACAATTTCCTCCAACATGTACTGAACTCCTACTGGTCCTTCCAGCACCAGTGGAAGAGAAACAGGAGAGAGTATCAGAAAAGCACACTTCGTTTTCATTTCTATATCTTAAATAAGCCTTGAGGCTAAGGCTCAAATGAGTGACAGGCTGGCTTATGTTGTTTTAGTCTACAAAAGTGTTTTATCAAATCGGCAGTGCTGTGTGTCAGTTATATGTGACCTCTGCATGGGAAATGTTTACATGACATTATTAACTGTTTTGCTCCAGGGTTTCCTTATGAATCTGCTATATTCCCTGCATTAAGAGCATGGCAACCCAAGCTTCCCGGATCTCCAAAACAATTGCTTGAAAATATACTCTTACATATACTCAGAGTCTAATCAAGCACTTTCGTTCAGATTTTTGGGGAAAAAACTTATTATTAAATTTTAATTTGGGATTAACTCTGTTGCTTGATCGAGTTTCAGGCACTGAATACATTATTAGTTGCCAATTCATTCTCCCCTACTTAACAGTAATAAACAAAGACAGATGATTATCCAGTGCAGTGATAGAAACACATCCTTTTCCCAGATAAATTCTGTATGGTGTCTACTTTTTCTAGGAAAAATTTTTTTTTTTGAGTCACTTTCTAAGACCCCTTCAGATCCACACATTCCCCCTCTTTTACAGCACCACATATGCCACCTTTTGAAGTTACATTTTTCTCTACTTTTTTACTTTCTGTCTTGTGAGACTTGATTTGTCTGGGTAAGGTTATTTTTCCAGACCCAGAAATAACAGTTCAAGAGTGATCTGTATTCTACACTTCCCTACCCCAGAAAGGACTTGTATTTGAAAGATACACCTGATCTTTCATATCCATAAATATACATGTGATCCTTCATACCCTGAAAGAGAAAACAAAGTGTTTCAGGTAGAGTCTTACTGCCTGAGGTGTCTTATATTTTCTTAGGAAACACTCTGCAGCCTTGTGGCTGGGTGATAGCACCAGATCTCTTCATCTAGACTGTGGTGGTTTTACCTGTGTCACTTGTTTTAGTCATTAGAATTCTTTTCATAGTCCTGACCCACAGCTCAGTGAAGCTGTATTCCTGCTGTGTGTTGCTCCCCAAGCAGCTACGTGCTCCTTATGCTGGCACATTTTGCTGCTTGGTTTGCTCCATGGCACTGGCTCTTTGGTGCCTCATGCAGAATATGTGCTAGAGCAGTATCACCCCCATCTCTACCCAGCCATTCAGGCCCATCTGCAGCCAAACATGGAGAGAGGCAATGCCTCTTTGTCAACACTTTGTCCACTCTTGCAGAAGACCAATTTTCCCCCTCCATCCCCACTCATGCCCCCCCCAGGAATGAAGGAGGTTTTGATGCATCTTCCTGTACCACGAAAAGCTTGAATCATTGCAAGGACACTTCCACACTGCTACATCTTCCCTTGGGTTTTTGCTGATCAGAAGGCTTATTAAAAATCCCTCCCTTCCCAGACAGACCTCAGTGGTCAGCCAGGTGGCCACCACACATAAACACACACACCTACTCACTCAGTCTCCCAACACAGAACAAATGTTCAAGCACTGCCTAAATTCTTGCAGTTGTGAGACCACAAACTCATGCAGATGGAGCACAGACGCATGATGAGAACTTCTACACTGCTGATGAGCTTCGGTGCTTTCTTTTTGCCTTACCAAATTGAACTCAGACTTGGCAGAGATATGAAGTGGTGCAAAAATAATTTTTCCTAGCTTGCATTCCCCAGGGAAATGCAGGTTGTCAGGGTAAATCAATAAATTCACATGCCAAAATGATTAGAAGTATAGTTCTGACTTGCTGTGCACAGGTTGGAAAATGCCCAATTTACAGTTTATTCCAAAGTATTGCTGCCCAATTTACAGTTACTGTAAAGTTACTGTTACTTTTCAGCTCTCTTGCACTTCTGACCTGTACAGTACACGACATGGAAGTCATTCAGGAGAAGTTGCACCTGCTCACATGGAGCAAATCTGGTTCATTTGTCTCTGGGATGACTCATCACTATTGCCTTACTCTTTGGTACAGAGTCTCTGTCACAACCCTTCTGATTTGTACATTAAAAAAAAACTAGGTTGTTACTTGTTAGAGAAGAACTTGTCATTGCAGACATGCACACATACTAAATAACAGTGGAATTTCCTCCCAATGAATTCTTGGTTGTTGGAAGACCAAAATGTCAGCTTAACCACTGGTTTACAGGCTGCAGACACATTGTGGATTTAAAGCCCCTGTGTCAGTGGCCACGTTAAGTCAGATGGCAAGCAGTCAGCAGGCTGATATGAGCTAAAAGACCTGACCTTTTAACAGCAATAATGATGAGTGGAAAGGTTTATCTAAGTCTGGCACTGAGCAAGAAATTGGAAGCTGAACAGGAGATACCTGCAGATAAGTCCTCTGATATATGGAAGAATTTAGTGTGCTGAACATGTTCTTTGGTGGTCTACTGAGAAGTTAGAAAAGCATCCTGATACTATGCTTGGTGCAAAGCCAAGCAACATTTTGATCTGATTGGAAAAAAAATGTGTATGACACTGAGCAGTCCCATGGAGATGTGCTTCTCCAGGAGTTTGGCACAGCCTGTGCAGGCTGGCCAGGTCTGCCAGCGAGGTTTCTTGTCCTGCTGCTGGCACCTTGGACTTTCACTAAGGCAGATTCATTTTGCTGAAGCAAGACCCTGGTGAACTCATAGGACTGCTGGAGGAGGAGGTTCAAGGTTGGAAATGTTGCTTTCAGTCGTCCTTGAATCCAGTCTTGGGAATATTTATGTTCCAGGGAAGACAGGTCTTATTTATAAAAATGTCAGCTAACAGTAAGATGTTACTGAGAGATGAGGACCACATTGTTTCTCAGAGCATTTGTTATTTGGCTTGTGCAGCTGCTGTATGGGGCAGTTTGGGGCAGCCTGTGCTTCCCATGGTGGTTCTGTTAAACAAGGAGAGGAGATGGCTTCTGCCCCGAGGGCAGAGAGCCAGAGCAGGTGGACAGAGGGGTAAGGTGAGGCAGGAAGCAGGGTGGAGAGAGGGATCTTCCCTACAATGCTTCAGGGAACAAGAGACCTGTTTAAATATTTGTGAATTTACGTCATTCACTTAGTAAGATTTCTCTACCTGACAAGTTACTCTGCACTTATATGCTGAGTTCTAACAAATCCTGCTTTAAAAGCTGGAAGCAGATGGTATCTTCTGGTTTGCTCCCTTCAAGTTGTACCTCAAGGCTTTGGTTGATTCAGTCCCACCATCCATCAGTACTGAGCATGGCAAAAAACCGCAGACTGTGCTGGGTGAAACTGCAAAGCAACACTGCCCTTCTGGGTGGGACAGGTGAGTGAAAACAGCTTGCGACCTCCAGAGAAAAGGATTTGCCCATGGAAAATGGAAAAGCTAAGTACTTGCCCATTTCTTACACTGAAAATATAAAGTCCCAGTCTGGCAGCACTGTCTGCAGGATGTTTTCTAACTTTCAGAGGTTCAGGTGTCTTCTCAGGAAGTATGTGTCATTGTGGCTAATGATGCAGCTTCTATGGCAAATATTAGTGCTTCAGTTTCTTTAATTACCTACAGCCAGTGGATAGGAAGGGCTGCTGTGATTCTGTCAGCCAGTAGTGAAGAAAAATATTTTAATTGAGATCTTCCAGCTTTGGCAGGCAAGCAAACTCAAGAACAAGCCTGGAGATTGGTGCAAGTATAACTGCCAACAGTTTGCATCCTGCTGGATTCACACAAGAGGATGATCTCCAAACAAGGAGATACTTGGTTTGCCAAAGAAATTAACTGAGTGTCACAGAGAGTGTGTCCATTTCTCTGCTCTAGCCATCAACACCTAAAATTCCACACAGCGACATTCAGTAATGCAAGGAGTCATTGTGTCTGGATATTGAGAGTTAAATACCTTCAGCAGAACACCTTGAGCAGTTTTATTTCTGAGGCATGTCTATATAGCAGAAAAAAACTGTGTCAAAGAGATAATCCATTTTTTTCTCGGCTGGTTGTCACAAATCTGAGGGAAGAGCTAACCTGCCTGTTGGTCATAGCAGCTGCAGGTAGCCCTGAATAGATGCAAAGAGTAATTTTAAATTAGTGGTTTTGAAAATATTAATGGCTGAAATTTATTGGTTTTTAAACATCTGTTTCCTACTTTTCCTCTGATGAATTTTTAGAGACTGAGGAAATTATCTTGAAACTCTATTTTTTTCACCTCTGTGTCAGGGTGACAGCTGAAAAAAGTCCTTGCAGGTAGCTGCCTAAAGAAGAAAAAGGTTGTTTTGCAGCCTGTTTGCAGCTGGATTTATTCAACCACAAGGACCTTCTCAGCACTATTGGTAACTGAACAGCATGTTGAATAATGGTCTCTTTAAAAATCTTAGATCCATGCAAATGTATGTTTCCCAGGGAACAATAACTCCTTAAGTTCTACTTGGAACTTCTCAAACTGTGATTATATAAATGGAGAGTAGATAATAACATTTATTAATGTGATTATTAAAGAATACATTTATTTTGACAGAATTACTACTCTTAAAAGACTTTAAACATCTGCTTTAGTAAATTACAAGCCTCTCACAACCCTCATTCTGATGTCAGTACCATTCCTCACCTGCAAGTACTGCCATCTGCACCTGAATAAAATAAATCTGAATGGTAGCTGAGAAATGAATGAGAGGAAGATTCTTTAAAATCCGTTCCTCATTCAAACCATTCAGCCTTTTGTCAATACCTACCAGAAAAATCGCCAAAGCAAGACTCATTCCCAAACACTGTTGCAGAAACAGAACTATAAAATATTGTGTTTGCTGCAATTGGGGGAATTGCCCAAGTCTGTGCTGCTTCTGCTTTATATCTTCTTTCTCTAGTTTGGAAATCCCCTCCTTGGCAATTACAGAATCATCATGGTTGGAAGCGATCTTCAAGATCAGCTAGTCCAGCTGCCAACATAGCAGCACCATAAATTATATCACCAAATGCCACATCCAGATGCCTTTTGGATACTTCCCAAGACAATGATTCCACCACTTTCCTGGGCAACCTACTCCAGTGCCTAACCACTCTGTCCATGGAAGGCTTTTTTTAATATCTAATCTGAACCTCCTCTGGTGCAAGTTAATGCCATTTTCTCTCATCCTTCCTCTTGAGACATGGCAGAAGAGCCTGTTCCCCACCTCACTACAACCTCCTTTCAGGTAGTTGGAGAGGCAATGAGATCCCCCTGATCCTCTTTTTCTCCAGTATAATTGTGGCTCCCACAGCTCAGTTCCCTCATAAGACATGTTTTCCAGACCCTTCACCTTCTCAATTGCCTTTCTCTGAACACAGTTCAGCCCCTCAGGGTCCTTTTTGAAGTGAGGGCCCAAATTGGACATTTTACTCAAGGTGTGGTCTCATCAGTGCCAAGTACAGGGGCAAAATCTCTCCCCTAGGTTCTGCTGACCCCACTATTCTTGATACAGACCAGGAGGCCATTGGCCTTCTTGGCTATTCATCTGGCTCATATCCAGCTGGCTGTTAACCAGCACCTCCAAGTCCCTTTCTGCTGAGCAGTTCTCAAGCTGCTCTTCCTGCAGCCTGTAGTGCTGCCAGGGGTTGTTGTGACTGAAGTGCAGGACCTGACATTTTGCCTGATTGAACCTCATGCCCATCCATAGTTTATTAAGATCTGTCTGTGGAGATTTTCTACCTTCAAGCAGACCAACACTCCCACCCAACTTTGTTTCATCTGTGAACTTACTCAACTGCCCTGTCCAAATAATCCATAAAGATGTTAAACAGATATTTGCCTTAGGTGAAGACTCCCTCATGCAAACTTGCCATCCACACAGGCTTTATGTGTATTGAAGTCCCTTGCATCCTCTGTCCACCTTCGAATGCATTGATTGGTTTCTGCTGAAAAGCTTCAGTATGGCCCTGGAGTAAATTCTGCAGCTTTTCCTTTGGTCCTGCAGTGCTCTTAAAACAACTTTCTTATTTTTTTATGTGCATCACAGAGACATATAGAATGCTATTGTGTCTCACATGCAACCTGTCTTATTTCCAAACTTGCAACACTCAACACATGAATTAAAGCATTCATAGAAAGGCCCAGCAGGAATGGAAATGTCAGTCACAATGTATGTGGTGACAATAATGTTCTTTCAGCAGTCATTTTGCTTTCTAGAACAGAAGCCTTTGACCCTTCTTATTTTTCGGTCAGTACCCCTACATCTGGTTTAGTCACAGATCCAAAGGAATATATAGTCTTCTTTAAAGACTTTCGTGACTTGGCTTACTGTGCTGGGTCAATCCCCAGGCCTGGGTCACAACACCTATTGTAAGAGGATACCTGTGGCCCATGTGATAACTGTGGCCCAGGTGATGTGCCAAGTACAGTGGGAGCAAAGAGAGCAGGGCATAGGCATCTACCCATAGGACTTTGATAGTTCTCATACGTGTTTACATTTTTATTGCTTTGTATGAAGAAAACACCCAGTTGTTACTGGAACCAGTGAGAGAGGTTTCCTTTTCTATGAACATGAGTTGTTGTAGTTGAAGCGGATTTTGTAATCTGCAGGTGTTAAAATCCACCATATTTTTTCTGAATCATAGTTGACAAAGCCACAAATTAGTGACACAAGCTATTTTTCCTGAAAGAACATACCTAACCAGTATAGAGACTCATGGTACAACAGCAGAAGAAATATCTGTTAATATATATAGCAATAATATACAAATAATGATATAATAATACATGTCTGGGTTTCCTATCCTAATTCCCAAGAGATACTGTACTATCAAAAATGAAGACAGGTTGTCATCTCCAGTAACATGCTGAACTCTACATCTGTTTTAAATAGAAAATTTAGGGAAGATAACTGCACCTGAGTTGGCTGCAAGTACTCCTTTTTTGATTTTCTCTTTAATTTTACTACCTATTCCATCTCTGTTAAGAGCATGAGATACTCATAAACAGAAGGACCAGACAAAATGTGCAGATGGTAATTCACACTTTTAATGTTTGAAGTGTGCTGTATAGGTGGAAAACCTGCATTTAACACCTTGCCATTTTTGGGATTCTGTTAACACTCTTTCCCTGTGCCCAGCTGGGCTTGGAAGACTTCCCCTCTGAGACCTGCTTTGCTGGACTCTCTCTCAGCACTCAGTCCACTCTGCCCTGCCAGCCCGTGCTCTCCTGGTTTCACAACCTTTTTGTTGTACAGTCCCAAATCTCAGAGTATGTGTATTGAGCCCTTATGAATGGATGCTGGCTGTTTGCATTGTCAGACACAAACAGAGACCTATAAAAACTGTTCAGACCACACCAGCCTCAAAGGTGTTGGTTTGAGTGGCTGCAGAATGCTTCATGGGATTGTGTGTGGTGTGGTTATACAGGGACTAGAATAGTTTTCCCTGGCCTGATGAGCCTGGTGGTGCTAAAGGTGCCTGAGCATTGCAAAGTATTCCCTAGAGCTCTAGCTTGTTAAACAGGGCATCTTTTATCTATTTGTACAGGCAAGTTAGCAGAGGAAAGATTATAATGGAAGTGAAAAGTGCTGGATTAAAAACCAGTTACAGGAAATGCAGAATGCAGTTGTGATTTATCATTCAAAATCTCAAGCCATAAATCAGCTCAGTGACCCTTAAATGAATGCAGTAGCAAAGAGGCGTGACTTATAAATCAGGTTTGGACTTCATACATCAACTAGGCAGGACGTAAATCCATTGTTTGACAAGGTATGTCAACAATTCAAGACATAAATAGTGTGATAAGTATTTTCTGACAAAGGTCATCTTGGTTGTAGCCAGTGCTCAGTAAGAACAAGGGGAGGAAAGAGCAGATGGTATTCCTGCATTTGCTGTACACAAGATGCTGAGGGAAGAGCTGGTTTTGCCACCAGGAGGAGAAGGCAGCACAGCCACATCTGTGGGGAATGCCAGCCTTGCACAGCAGAGATCAACACACAGATCTCTTTGCTGGCTCTGATCCTGCTTGGCTGGGAGATGTAAGCTGTGATGTGCAGTGCTGAGCTGAGCTAATTCGCTTCTGTGGTTGAATGTGGCCGGGGATTTCAGGTTTGTATTTTTGCAGAGAGCTCTGCTGCTCCACATAGGTGTGCTGGCTCCCTCCCAGCCAGATGGGTATCTCTGACAATGCTCTGTGCTGTGCTGTCTACACATGCCCTCTGCCAGCTACATATCCATTACAAGTTCTTGTGGAAATGCCAGGACAACTTAACACTCTGGGTAAATAAATCATGACCAAATGACAGAGCCCAGCATGACTGAGCTGGGAAGCAGGGCTGGATCTGGGAGACTGGGCAGGATGTGGTGCCTCTGGAGCGAGGGCCAATCTCTTGCTGCAACTGAGCACTGTGACTTCTGTTATCTTAGATTTATTAGGCTTAAGGCTGTTTACTGCAGTTACCAAAGAAACAATTATCCACTACCATACTTAGCTGCTCTGGAGTGACTTGCTGCATTATGAATTCACTTAAAACGTGCCTCATCCAAATGCTTTTTGAGCACTTCCAGTCATGGTGATTTAACCACTTCCCTGGGCAGCCTGCTTCACTGCTTGACAAGTGTTTCAGTGAAGAATTTTTCCTAATATGCAATCTAAATCTCCTCTGATGTAATTTGAGTTCATTTTGTCTTGTCCTGTTGCTTACCTTGGAGAAGAGACCGATGTAGCCAAATTATAAGATTTTCCCTGATCTCAAACAAAGTAAGGAAACTGTCAGGGACGTGAGGGCACAGCCAGCCCTGACTGCCCCTGCTCAGCCCCCTGCAGCTCTCCAGCCTGCTCAGGGCCCAGGACAGGCTCCAGCTCCCCATAGCCCCGCCCTGGCCCGGGGCAATGAATTGCAGAAAAAAAAGCATTGGTACCAACACCTGTGAAACCCCCTACTAAAGCAATAAAATGAGTTACAAACAGTGTAGATTTGTCAGAAAGAATTTGTGGCAATTTGCTAAATTTCTTCAGCACGATGAGAAATCTCTTGCACAGATGAGCAGCAGTTGGTAGCATTGGTTGCTGTCTCATGTCATACACTGACAGCTGAGATAGGGAAGTGCATCCTGGACAAACTGCAGTTTGGAAATTCTTCAGAAAAGTATGTTCAAAGATTTTTTGCAACTGATAGCACTGTCAAAACAGACAGGGTCCACTTCGTGTCTCCAACTGTTCAGTATTTTTACAAGTGACCTAGAGTATGGGATAAAGAATATGTCTGTGGGCATGCAAGAAGGCATGAAGAGAGAGGGCTAAGAAGGCAGGCACAGTTTGAAATCATAAGGACAGTGAAAAATGCAAGAAAGAAACTGGGAATGATCATAGGTCTGGAAAAAGTCCTCAGTGAAGGAAATTTGAACAAAGATGGGTAGCCTGAAGTAATGAATGCAGCATTAAACTCAGCCAGCAGATGTTAAATAAGATAAAAGTGGCTACAGGGAAGAAAGGTAGCAGACACATGGAGCACTGCAGAGGAATCAGGATTTCAATTGTCCATCAGTACATTCAGGTGAGACACCAGAAGAAGCTTCTGTGCTCTAAGCATGGTGAAACTGTGGAAGAGATTCTCCCAGTGTGCCATAAACCTCCCTCTTGGGAGGTATTTGAATTCAGACTATGCAAAATTCTGTGAAGGTGACACAGGCATCCCTAATTTTGGTTTGGGAGTGGGGAACATACTAGAAGGCAATTTGAGAAACTTGCCAGTGCTGAGTTTATGATCTTGCCAAGCAATCGGGATTACTGTGCAAGTGGCTGGTCCTCAGTATCACCTATTACACTGCCAAGCTGTCATCACAGTTTTGTCATTGTTGATTTTATTTTTTAAGCATATGACTACGTTAATTAGTATCAGACTTAGCAGTGGTTCTCTTTCACTTTACTGGAAAAACCGTATATGTTTTACTATTTCCCCATTAATGACTGCTGAGGTCTAATGAGAATCAGTCATTGTACAAAGTAGTCCTTGCTGCTGTGCATTTCAGCTCCATGAGACAGACATGTGAAGCAGGTGCTAGTGTGGTTGAAGTCTGGATCAATGCTAGCATAGGTAGCATAAAAGGAGTGTGCTTGTTCCATGATGAAGTAAAAACTTTTGTTGTGGAACAACTGAAAATCTGGACTACTGTCTCATGAAAAAGGAGCAGTTGTATCCATATTATACATATAAAGTACATTAGCCTAGAGCAATTATAACTTCTGTATGTATATTTTTAGACGTCTCAAAATATTAGGGAATGCAATGGATTTAGCCTCAAAATGCTCTTCTGAAGTGTGTGATCAAATACTCCTGTTCCTAGCTGTTTAAACATGAAAGCTTAAGGCAATGTGAGGCCAGCACAGACTTTGAAATCACAGGTTCCTGATAGAGCTCATATTATCTGTGTCCTGCTCCTTTCCTCATATTTATTATATGGTTAGAAGAGTAAAATAAAACCAAGTAAAAGGGAACATACACACACACACACACAGAGTGACACTAGTCTGACTCCACGGGACAATGAATTGTCTCACAAAAAAAAAAAAAAAAAGAAAAAAAGAAAAAAAAAATCACACTAGAAAACCCCCAAACTGGAACTTTGTTCTGTTAAAATAAATATTCTTTTATATGCTAATGCTTGTGCAGTTTCTTTATGGATGATCAGTATTAAAAAGCCAATTGCAATCTAAGATGTGTCTAGGAGACTCTTGTACATTGGTGATATGTTCAGAAGATGGTCACAGAGCTCTAAATCCCCAGGTACAACAAGGTGCAGATTGGTCACAGGGTAGGTATTTGTAATACCTACCCTGAATCTTGTAGTTTGGGAGGTTTTCTTTTTGTATTCAGGACATTTCATTTTGAACTTAATCCACTTTCTGAGCATGACATATCTTAGTTACAGGTCAGGACTTGGCTTTTCTAATGCTATCATGTTAGTCAAGTGACTATTGTTGTTTAATATCACCCAACACTTTGAGTTGTCAATGTCCCAAATATGATAACCTGCTTCCTTTTTCCTGCAACATGTCACCCATTAGCATTCCAGCTGCATTACACACTGCCTTCAGGGATACAAAGTTAGGGCACCAGGCTCCCCTAACATTAAACAAAGGGACCGTCTGGTGTCCTTGAACACTCAGGGTTCAGCAAGAGGCGTTAACAGAGATGAACACTCATTTGAATAAAAGCTTTCAGCTGGTTAAATTTATAAAAAATACAGTCTCTTTAATTATCTTACTTGTCTCCTTAATTAATTTGTAATTTTAAAAATGACATACTTAATAGAAATTGTGATTACTGAAATATTATTTACTTACTGCTTACTTCTTACCTCTGTATTTATTGCAAGTCTTCAGCCAGCTCCTTGTTGCTCAATGCACTGGACTTGTATCTTTGGTTCTGAGGCTCACCTCATATTACCAAAGCAATCAGGGTCATACAAAGTAATCCACTGGAAATAGAATAATTAGTTATTCAGTGTGGATTTATATTTGTAAAATTGTTGCTTTGAAACAAGGATAAAATATAAGAGAAAACAGAATGGAAACTATTTTCTGAAATAAAAATTCCATCCATTTGCTGAAGTGGGACTCATAGTTTTCCTTTCCTTACCTTTTCCAGTCCAATTTTAAAAATCCCAAGAGATATTAAGTAACAAATTAGACATGAGCTTCCAATACGTTGTGCCTAGAAAGAAAGGTCAATGTGGTTTTGGGTTGCATCCACCAGGCACCCTATCATCCTGTATTGGAGCAGGAAGCTAATAATCTTTCTTTATGTGGTTTTAGGATGCAAAACATGCTCTTGCAATGCTGTGTTCAGTTATGGGCATCTTATTACCAGAAGGATATTGACAGATCATAAAAGCACAAGGGCTCAGGTCAT
This sequence comes from Passer domesticus, assembly GCF_036417665.1. Classification (NCBI taxonomy): domain Eukaryota; kingdom Metazoa; phylum Chordata; class Aves; order Passeriformes; family Passeridae; genus Passer; species Passer domesticus. Next base: position 97,348,646 of record NC_087474.1, read on the forward strand.
TTTCATTTGTCACACAGTGTGACATTCCACCCTTCTCCTTCTCCCAAGAGGAAAAAAAAGCATAACAAAATTTGACTCCAGAAATATTCTGTTTTATTTATTAGTAAGTTATGGTAATAAATGCATTGTTCTGATATTATATTATGCAAGTTTAAGTGACCTGCCAGTCTTGTGAGAACAATTCTGAATCCTTGCCATGTATAAAAAATGCAGAATTCTATGCTTGAAGGTCCAAATGAGAAGTTTAAGATGATATTGCTATATATTTCTTGCACCAGAATGGTAAAACAATTTAGGTGTCCACACAGAGATTCAAAAGCAGTTGGCATCTAGAAACCTTTCCAGGATTCCAGGAAGTCTTGGCATGCCCTTTAAAATGTGAAGAGTTTTTTTCCATTCTTATCACAGGAATTACTATTATTTTAAAAATTTAGAAACCTGTAAGCTCTCTTAAGCTAATCACACTTGTCTCCTTTCTAGAGTATTATTAAAGTTTCTGAATTAGTAATGTATTATAATCTTTTGTGATTATATGGATATTTTAATTTTGTTTCATAACTCAATGCCCAAAGAAAGCATTTCTCATTTTTTAAATTATGGAGCAGTTAATTCAGTAGGAGTTTTCTCATTAATTTTCTTTGAAAAGCTTGTGCAATTCTTTGGAGTTTCTTCAGCATCTCACTGAAGGAGGAACAGATTTCCAAAAGCAGCACAATTTATTGGGCTTTATTCTGAATTTGAAAATATTATTTTTGAATCTCTGCTTCATGGGGCTTCAGATATGCTTTCAATTATGTCATAAGAAGAATGAACACATTAAATATTTATTCATGTCTCAAGGGAGACTGTCACCTGGAAAAGGACTCATTCCTGGCCAGAGTGGAGAGTCCTTTGGCACTATGAGCTCAGTCACACCACAGGCAGCTGGAGCCTGGGGGCAGCAGCCACCAGTGCTGCCAGGCTCAGGCAGCCCCTTACCCTTGTGAATAAATCTAGGGCTTTATAAATAAACATGGCTCAGGTTGCTTGTGATCTTTATGTGAAGATTGACTCGTATAACACCCCCTGTTGCATATAACATGCAATACCTGAGGTAAAGCATGATCTGTAAGTAGATTATGATGTCCATCCTTACACAGTGATATGCACAGAGCTGTATGCACATGCACGGTGTATAAGATGGATAGGAGTATGTTTTGTGTACAAGAGGAAAAGCTACTGAGGGAATGAAAACCTGTGACTCCAGTTGTGTGGCTCAGGCCTGGTAAACATCACAGTTTTGTTAGGTGGTCAAATATCTGGATTTCTGAGTGACTGCGGTTACGGTGCCTGGCGCTGGAGCTGCCTGAGGAGGTCACTGCAGCAACGCCTGCTCTTCGATGAAAATATGAGGTTATAAAAGTAGAGTCCTGAAATACAGATGCACAAGGTCTAGAAACATTACGGAAAGGCAGAAAGTGTACTTTGGGTCCTCTATTCTGGAATGAAATTCTTCTTTATGTCTCAAAAGCAGCCATTTCATTTATAAAATCTGTAGTTTGGTAACTATAATAATTGTCAGGACTTTGGAAAACTGCTCAAAGCCTAACCTGGCATTTGCATGTTACTTTTCAGTCACATTTACTACCCCAGGGAGACATTTTTACATTATATGATTCTCTTTACTGTGAGGGTGATAAGCCACTGGAGCAGGTTGTCCAGAGGATTTGTGGATGCCCCAACCCTAAAAGCATTCAAGGCCAGGTGTGTGGGACTTGGAGCAAACTGGTCTAGTGAAAGGTGTCCAAGCTCATGGCAGGAGGGTTGGAACCAGATGATCTTTGAGGTTCCTCCCACCTCAAGCCATTCTACGATCCCATCCTGAGCTCACTCTTCCTTGGAAACAGTGCAACACCATATTTGCACTAATTTCTACTTAAAACCTGGTAGATTTCAGTTTCTGCAATCTGGACATTTTATTAAAGTCTGAACGGACTTGTAAAGAAAAAAAAAGAAGAAACAGAAACATCTGCTGGCTTTTCATTTTTGTTCTATATAGACACTTGCTCTGGTTTCAAGGACAACATGTTTGGTTTCAAGGGTAGCCAAAAAGATATTAAAAATCTTTAAACTTCTTGACTACAGTAATCAGCCTGGAAGATAAGGAAGTAAAAAAGAAGAGAAAAAAAATAGGAAGTTGTCTCCCCCATAGGTTGTTGCTCTGAGGAGAAAAAACCAAAGGTGTGATTATTAATTGGTTTGAGTAGATGACTCCCAAGCACAAAGGTGCCTGAAATACTGAACACATAACCCAGACTGGTGTCCCAATCAGTGACATTGTCATATCATAAGCCCACCCTACAAAATACACCACAGAGAACACTTACTGCAAATAAAGTATAACTGGTATAATACAGAAAAAATGCTGTGAGTATGAGAGTAAATAAATCCAAATTTTAAGTAGCAGCTGTTAAACCAATAGAGTAAATGTTTATAGCAATTTTCTTTTAAGACACTCTGGTTGAATCTGTCTTTATCTCAACCCTTCAGGCCCCACATTGGATGCCAAAAAGAACTGTTATGGTTTTAAACCCAGCTGGAGATGAAACACCACACAGCCACTGGCTAACCCACCCTTTCTTCCCTCAAACCCCTGTGGCATGGACAGGAACATTGAAGTAAAACTTGTGTGTTGAGATAAGAGCACTTTAATAATTGAAAAGAAAGTAAATTGGGTCAGTTCAGGTCATAAATTGGGTCACTTCTGGTCATCTGTCCCAGCTATGCTCCCCACAGTTAGGGTTGCTTGGGTTTTTTTGGGGTTTTTTTTTTTTGGTTTTCTTTTTTTTTTTTTTTTTTTTTTTTTGTATTTTTTTAAAAATTTACCTCCTCACTGGCATGAGACAAGGAAAAAACTCCTTGACTTAGGACAAACATGACTTAGCAAAAAACCAACACATTAGTGTGTTATCAACACCGTTCTCATTCCAAACCCCCAAAATAGCACTGTAACAGCTACTGAGAAGCCATTAAATCTACCCTAGCTGAAAACAGGAAACTTCAAAATGCCATAACATTGGGAAATTCCCATTGGCACTGGTACATGTATGTCCCATGGTACCTCGGGCATGGCAGTGTCTGGCACCATGGTTCCAGTCACTTGGTGCCAGGCAAGGACGCTGTTGGATCTTTGTTGAACCATGTGCTGCTCAGCCATGCACAAATCTCAGTGCCCTTCTCTTCTTCAGGCTTTTCTACTCCCATTCCTCAGCACTGTGAAAGATGAGACTCTGTCCTGCAGTGAGAGAGTCTTGGGAGCAGAAATTCTACAGCTCTCTGTTGATTGCAAAGGCAAGGCTGGGAAACGAGGATGTGCATCGCTTCTGAAATGTCACCTGCTCGGCAAACTTCGGCATCCCTGTCCTTGTGTCGCCCTTGGAAGCACGGGGAAGGATGCACTGCTGCTGGCCAACAAATGGTGGAGCTCTTGCTTTGGGAAATGGGGACGATCATTTCACTGCTCCCAACCGATGCTGAAAGAGGAGCTGGCAAGACACGTATGTGTGTTAAACTGCAGGACTGCTGAAGGACCAGTTTTATCTGTTAGACGGATGCCAGTGGAGAATTGAAATATATTGTAGCTAAAAAGACTAATTTTTTTTTCTTTTTTATCTTTAAGAGCACCTACCTTGGAGATGGTGGCTAAAGGATGCTCCTGATTTAACAATCTTCATTTTCTGAAGAAGGCATAAATTAAGAATTAAATGTAGCTCATCTGACTTTTTTGATTTAAGAATTCTGTTTATGTACAGCAATTAACGTTTAAATTTTTTAAAGACAAAAAAGTCTGTTTAATATTTTAGTATTAATTCCTAGAAAGTAAAGAAAAAATAAGCTGTAGATTTTCTAATGCACTTTTTGTAATATTTTCAACACAACTATTCAGATCACTCACTAGAACTTTACAAAACTACGTCAGAAAAAAAAGTTAAAATAATCACTTTCATAGGAATATCCCATCATTTAAACCAGACTTTTTAGGTTTCCTAGAATTACTTTTTGTATAAATCTTTATTTAGACACTTTTCATAGATATGTTCCTAAGAAAGATAATGTTTTTTGGGGTTTTTTTCATGTCAAATGACACACTGGACTAAAAGAGTTAACAAATAATTTGTCCCACACAGACAAGTTTTTCGGAACATAGGCAATAAAGTTTTATGTGACTGATAGATATTTTTTTTTTATCTTTACATGTAATATTACTAATATATATACTTGTGGGAAATACGTATGTGCTCAGCTTTACATATATATCCAGTTACATCTTCCTGGTGTAGGAAAATATCCCAGATAAGCTTTTTCCCTCTGTCATTGCAATACATACATAAAAGCACCAGCCTGTGTTACACTATCAGTGTCACAGCCCAAATACTGTCTTGTTCCACCCCAGCTACTGACTGTCTTATAGATTTGGGGCCAAAATATCCTTTTTATGCCTGTAAGTGATGCTTGGGATAGAAAGCCACCATGTCATAGTTAGGAAGACACTAACAGATTAACTAGAATATCCTGGCCTTTGTGTTGCATAATGTGCTTGATAAATTGACTGCAAATTGTTCTGCAGAGCAGAAACCCAAAACCAAATAGAAACTGCACACACCCTCAAATCCAGCATTCCAACTTGCAAGAAAACTCCAAACAACATAAAGTATTTCAGCACAATTTGGTTTGGAGCAGCTACATGGAATCTGGACAGCCAGGAAAGCATTCCCCCTCCATTTCTTCCTCTGCCATTCTGTTTTTCTTCAGGACAGAGTGACTGCTCGTTGTCAAATAATGCCTTCCTCCATTATTTCTCATCAAGAGCAATGGAAGGGGTGTTAGCATTGTGTCTTCTCAGACCCTAAAGGATCTACCAATACAGCTTGCTGAAAAGCCATTCTATTTGAAGGAGCATTTAATTTGTGCTTTAGTCTTACTGCAGGCTGTGAACACAGGTGTGGGGATTTTTTAAGGGCTCATTTTTAAAGGGGCTTCAGGGTTCACAGCACTGCAGCCTTTGCCAGTCAGATAACAGTTTGCACCCAGTGTATACCCCTGGAAGTGACTACCTGAGTGATTTAGCCTGACTGCTGATCTGAAGGTGACTGGAATATACTTGTTTGGGCCTGTAATTGACTTGCCACAAAGCAGTTTTTATCAATCAATGCACTTTAATTGTTACTTCTGTGACTGTTTCCTGAAGCAAAGTGGAAAAAATGTTCTATAAATGTCATGACAGGATTTTAAAAAAGTGATCTGACATTGCCAGCAAACTGGGTGGGCATGTGTAGATCTTGAAAATTACTGCTGAATCCTTTCTAAAGAAACTGGGTGGATTCAGAATGATGCTGCCACTCTTAAACTGAACTTGTGACAAAGATTTTAAATCATATCTCATACAAAAACATCTTGGAAAGCATTTATAGTTCCCTTTTGCTAACCCCCCTTATATTTGCAAACCTAATGCTACAGCAGAATTCTCAAGCAGCAGTTCCAGGCTGGTCTTAGAAGCAGCAGATACTGTGCTGGAGAAAGACTTACTCTCAAGGGCTCTCCAGATTTCAGATACTCCAAAATGTCTAATTTTTCAAAATCTTCTACTGGAGCAGACTGCACTATGGTCTTAACTTATTTTGATAAGATAGTGTACTGTAGTGATAAAATGCCTCAATTAAATGTCTCATCTTTTATAAAAAATGACTGAAATGTAATTCAATATTATAACTGGAAGGTGCTTAGTTGGAAGTGGATTTGGGATGTTCATTAGAGTCAGTGGCTTGGAAGAAGGCATTTAGATCCATTCCATCAGTTTCCATCTCTGCTAATGTCAGAGAAAACCAGTCTAAATAGCTGTCTAGAAAGATTTTCCCTCTGTGTTGCTGTGCTTTAATTTAGGTGATTATGAAGTTTTCAATGCAGCTAAGTGCAATTTATATTAAACTGAAGTATATCTTATTATTTCTGAGACTGTGTTGAGCTTTTGATTTCAGGTTGATGAATTATTTTAACAGTGTTCTGCATATCAACTCACTTCCTACAATGGATGCAAATGATTGAGAGATGGGACACAGCTGGTTAACTTGCCTACTGCAAGTCAACTGATACTGCAGTGTTACAAAGGAGAACAAGTAGATGTGAAAGCTGTTCAACTTTTGCCAGCCCAATATCTCTGCAAATACCTTCATGGATTTCTCACGTAGTCATTCTCAGCCAGATCCATCTGCTGACAGCTGGTGGCCAGCACCAAAACATTTCTAGGCTATTAGGATCCACAGAATCTTGAGACCAACACCTACCTTGAATTGTACAGTTCTCCTTAAGAGCAGGCACAATTTCCATTTAAATTTCTGTTAAGCTTTGATTTCTATGGTTATTTTAGATTTCAGGGTAATTTTCCCTTCCTGCAATGTTGGTTTTGCAGGCTCCATCCCTGTCTGTTCTGTCACAATAGATGCCTGCTGCTACAAAGCTAACCAGTTTGAAGCTGGCTTTGGTTTCTTTCTACCACAGGGCACTCCCTGGCTGTCACATTCATGCTGACTGCAATCTATATGTACTGATAGCTATAGACAAGCTGGCACCATGCTATTCTTATGAGTACCAGCTATACCCACTGCTAGTTAAACCAGACAAAATTTCTCTTCCATTTGCCTACAGAAAGATTCATTTGTGCTCTCCTTTCACATCTCCCCTGAGATCCTGCTGTTGGATCTCTTTATCTTCCCTTAAAATTTCTCTTTATTTGCTTTTACAGACACTTAACTATTTTTCCCCCTGTAACACTTAGGAGGAGAAAGGTAAAGCTTATGCAAAAGCTCATTCAAGGATGTTGATTTTGAAATCATCTACTTCTTGAGGGGATACCCTAGGCAAATTCCAGGAAAGTTAACCTGTCAAACCTCATTAGCTCTGCTTTTTCAACCCCTGATACATCTTCCTCTAGTCTCTTCAACATTTATTAACATAATTCTCTTCATAATTTTTCCCTAAATAAATTATGCAGGGCTTGATCTTACACTGAAGCAAAGTGGGTAGCATGCTCCAGCTGAAAATGCAGCCCCATACACTGCCAAAGAAGAGATTAATTGGCAAAGATTTCTACACGCAGTATCAACATTGCAAAAATTTCTGCATGCAATATCAACAATGATGAGACATAAGCTAACTTCATACATGTATCTAGTCTGCTTGCTCTTTATGCTGGAAGAAATGTTACTGTAAATTAAGACCCTCAAAACCAGAGAATATCAAAATGTTCATCATGGGCTGTATAAACTTTGACACTGCATTGCTAAAGATATTGTTATTGTACAGACTATTTTTCAGAAACAGAACTGTGTAAATAGTATTTCCTGTTTTCACACTCTCAGTTACTCTGCGTCTTTGCAACCAACAACCCCAAGCACTACTTTTTACTTGTTTCTCATAAGGTCTCTTGCAAGTAAATATTCACAGATAGTGAAAATAAAAGACAAGGAATTTGTCAAGATGGAATTCCCAAGATGAACAAAAAATTTCTGACTGATGCTCATGGGCTCTCCTTGTAAAGTGAACCTCAGAACTCCTTTACTCTTCACTGAGGTCTATTGAACAATGAGTGAATTTTACAGAATTTATTTTTATTTAACTGATCTGTTGTAAAGGCTAAAACATAAGTTTTCTACATATTGAACTTCTGGTTAATTATTTTTTACATGCATTAGCACTAGTTAAATTAATCCACATTAAGTGACAGTGATGTTAACGCTGTCCTGATTTAGTGGCAGTTATTATCATTCAGTATGTCTAGGTGGTGTTCCTAGGAGAAATCCTAGGATAACATATGCTTGCAACAGCAATGGGCAGTTAAATACATTGTACTACAATTATATTTTATATATGTGTGGAGAACTTTTCATCAAAACACTGCATTATGATTGAATACTGAATCATGTTCCTGCCAACAAGTGATGCATCAAATCAGTATGATTACAGTCAGGATTGAATCAGGAAATGAACTGTCAGAATCAATTGATGGTTATCCTGCTTTTGGAAATTTGTAGTTGCATCAGTCAGAAATGGACTTGAAAGTGTGGGCCAATAAATGTGAATGAGTTTCAGAAGATAAAAAAAAATATCACAGATCTGAAACTAAACACAATCTCAGAAATGTTGTATGATTTACTTTAATACAAGCTGGTTTTAAATGCATTTTTAGATTAATAAATCCATCATGTAAATCACCAGCATAGAAATGGGAAAAGAAACACAGCAGAAAATTAATATATCTTCCTTATCAAATCATCACAAATGAAGATGGGTTCCATGCTTCTTCCCAACGCGAAGTCTAATGATCCCAAATCCTGCCAAGGTCTAAATACTCAGGTACTTGCCAGAAGTCTATGTAATAGATAATTCTAATTTTAATAAGTATTAGAATATTGCCAGGAAATGTTAGAATGGCATTATAGATTTTTTACACAAGGAGGGAAATTAAATTGAAACACCAACCATACGGGGACCTCCTCTCTACTCCTTTGTTACAGCAGAACAGAAATTAAAGGATGAGAAAGAACTTCCAGTGTGTCTTTGCAGCAGCAATCTCTGTCTCCAGTCTGTTTCAGTCAATGTGGTAGGTTTCATGCTTTCTGAAGTGCAGAAAATTTCAAGCAGGCCCATCCAGACCCTAGAAAAGGCTGTCTCTGGGACATGCTTAGCTGGCATCCTGCTTCCTTCACCAACCTCTCAGCCCCTGCTGTGCTGGCTCCTGTGTCAGTCCTACCCCTCTTCTCTCTGCCATGTCCCACTGCATGAGAGCTTCTCCCCCTGAAAAATGCTCTAGTGTGGGGGCAAGTGAGACTCTGCTTTTATAAACAAACAAAATTTTAAAACTGAGAGCAAGAAAGTAAATCAGATACTGTCCTTCAAGCTGGGTAACTCCTTTCTTTGGGAATATGACTGGTAGGGGAGATACTGCTGAATCCCCTTCCATCCAGAAGCTCAGGGGAGCCCTCACTTGCCCTGCTCCCTCTTCCATGAATTTAGTTCTCCCATTCATCCTATCAGCTCTGTATTGTTAACTGGTTCCTGTTGAGGTGACTTGCCTTCAGCAGAGGGGTTTGGTTGAGTCCCCATGGTTGGAGGTTTTCAAGATGAAGATGGTCAGGGTGCTAGACAAACCTCCTCTATGCTCCCTTTCCTCTGAAAGGTTGGACTAGATGAGCTTTGAAGGCCCCTTCCAACCAGGGCTCTTCCATAATTCTTTGACTTTTTCAGGACTTAACTGAGCCAGGAGACGTATGACTCTGAAAAGGAATGATGTGGTATTCATGTATAAAAGTGAGTACTGGATTCTAATTTGTGCTATAACAACTGAATCAGCTGCCTAATCTATATCTACCTTGCATAAATGGCATGTATAAACTCTGGAGCAAGGAATGGAAGCTCTCTCCTCTTCCCCAGATGTGACCCCACAACTAATGGGCTACATCATTGGCTCCATCATTCTTTTTCCCTTCTCTCCATTTTATCTCAAGCAGGTGTTTTCCCCCTGTCACAGGGACCTGTGGGTGCAATGCTCATCTCAGAGTCATGAGATGTGCAGCTGAAAGGTTTCAGGGAGCAGAAGGATCTTATTTATCACTAATCATTGAGCTGTCCTGCTGCTGTGTGGCTTGGCAGAAACCCTTATTGCTTCTTCACCTCGGCTCTGAAGGTTGTTCAAGAGAAAGCCAGATGAAAGGGAGCCTCAGAAAAAGAGCTTGATGGATAGCTCGATGTCTTAAGTAGGGAAGACCTATGGTGAAGGAAAGATATGTTCTCAGAGTCTGGCCTCAGCAGGGATAACACTTGGCAATCCAAGGTCTGCTGAGCAGCCACAAGCCTGATGAGGAGAGAGCTCCAGGGACTAGGAGAGTGATGGAGCCTCCCGTGGTCCTGCAAACATGGAAACGGCCTTGTATCACTGGCCACCTGGATGGTATTTGGATATAATGGTCCTATGTTGATCCGAGCACATTCAAAAACCAGTGATTTGTGAATCACCAAAGCACCAAAGTGCAAGCATGATCCCAGGGGGAAAAATAATCACTACTTTTTGCACCAAACGAGGATTGAAATGATCTCCTGGTCTAACTATAATTCCTGTGCATGCCAGCAGTGTGCCAGACCTTCATCCCATATATCTGTAGAGCACAGTCATCCATTCCCATTGATGCTGGGATATTGTGTCTCCCAGAAGGTTAAGTTGAATGGCAGGAAGAAATTTCATACCCTGGCAGTTAGTATATATGGCTGGAAGCAGGAAGTCCTGGAATTTGTTAGCTTTTCCTTCGATAGTGTATATGTTTTATGTTAGACATCTGTTGGATAAAAAAGAAATTATTGTAGAGTGTGTTGGAAGAGAGAGATCTATACCAAGCAGCATGACATTGCTGAAAATATATGAGTGAAAGAGGAAGGTAGTAGAGGTAAAAATTGTTCAACACCTAACTTGAACTTTTCAGCACCGGCATCATGAATCTGTCACTTTTGGCTGTGTTAAGCAGTGTTACGCAGTTTACCTCCCACAAACTTTAGAATATCAGAAAAAAATCAGCAAAACTAATGTGTGGATATCAATGATTGTCTATTGGGACCAATATAAGAACTGTCAGGAAAGGGGTTCTTTGAGAGTATTGCCTCTCCCACTGCATATAGAATCAGGTTACTTATAGAAAAAAACCAAAGCAAAAATTAAATATTGGTGGAAATATTTACTGTTAGAGTTTCCTAGATTTGACTCATGACTGAGATGTTTGTGTAGGGGGAAACATCTGTAAATAGACATTTCAAATAACAAAATGAGCACTGCAACAGGATTCACTGATCATCACAGGAGATTATCTCTAGATAATCTACTCTATGCTCCCTTTCCTGTGAAAGGTTGGACTAGTCTTAAGTGTATTAAGTGTAAGGTCTTAAGTGTATTAGGAGTGTAGGGCCTTTTTTCACATTTTCTTGTATCCTCATAGTATAAAGCATTTACATGAGCCAAGCTAGTTAGACTAATCTATTTTTTCTTTTCCCAAAAGCAGCATCTTAATATTTTGTTCCCAAAACTTAGATTTAGATGGCCTGCTCAATAATCCGATAGTCAAACTTACTCTTAGAAGCTCGCTTGCTACTATGATGAAAAAATATGTGTTGGGGTAAGTTCTTCAGTTCTCCACTTCTATTATTGCTTCACATAAAACTGGTGAAATGGGACCAATTTCTTACAAAGATTATTAGTGACGTTATAGGAGGAAAAATTAGGAACAAAACAGAAAGAAGATGAGAATTTGAAAATCACACCAAGGACATCAATTTTGCAGTCACTCTACTGACTGCAAGCAGTCTTGCTGACTCCAGCTGAACTCCTAAGAGTGTTCCAAGGTAACCATGCGCCCAAGGCGTTGCTGGACGTTAGTGTTGATCAATAAATCATCATTCAACAAAACTACCATAACATGACAAGCCTGAAGCAAAAAGCACAACGTAAAAAGGAGAAACTTTAGAAGAGAAGTGTTTATTTCTTTCAGTGTTAAATTGTTCAGGAGTAACTGAAAGCTGCAGGTGTTCTATTTACATTAAGAAGTAGAAGCGTCCACCTCAACAGAGGATGCAAATAGAGTTGTCTCAGTTGTTCAAAATTAACAATGTTGGACTTTCAACCAAAACCCCTCAACTACATGATTACTTGGTATTATAAAAGGTGTGTGTGTATATATATATACACATATATATATATGAAAGAGTTGGGATTTAATTGATATGGCATTTGACCATTGTGTGGCAAGCCAACCACTCTCCTCTAATCCACAATATGAAGACAAGAGTAAACACTATTTTCATTAACGAGTCACTGGGGACTTATTGCTTTAAAGCATGACCAAATTACCACATTAGCCAAATATCCTTAAACATATCCATAAATATTAATGTCTGCACTTAGCTTTAAGAAGACAAAAGAAAACTGAAATTAACTGAGCTCAGAGTGAAAAACAGGTAGGGGATTAAAATCACGTTACCTGCTTGGGCTGAAGAGAAGATTCTGTATCACCAGAAATGTGAGAAATCAGCAAGCCATGGGACTCCCAAACTGCTTGGTATTGCTCAGGGTGCCACCAAGATTTATAAGTGAGACATCCTCTGCTCATTACATGTGCTAGCCTGATTCATATAAACTAACTTAGACTTGGACTTATCCCTGTGAAGAGAGGCTTGAACCTGGCTTACACTGATGATGGGAGATAATTTAACCATAAGTATGCTGCAATCAATGGAGAGAGGGAAAGGAAATGGAGCAGAGAAGAAGGGGATACTGCAATATTAGCACTGCCACTTGTTGGGAAAGAAAGGACTACACCACCCTCAATGCTTGGAAGAAAGTCTCAGTGCCTAATTCCAGGAGAAAGGTCTTGAACACCAACTGGAGATAAACATCAAAAATCCTGTGAGGAATAGGACTTAACCTGCAGCCTTCCTAACAGCATTGCCTCCCTCAGCAGCTCTAGCTTCTTGTGTGGCATACTGGTTTCTGCAAATCCCATTCCCAGACTCTTTAGTTTGACTGTGTTTTCTGCAAAGAACCTGCTTCTGCCTAAGTCACAGCTGAGAGCTTCACTAGGCAAAACTGCCTGGAAGCTAAATGCTGCAGCACTCAGCATCCAAGGGCCCTTGTGAATCAAGCCACAATGTGTTGTTTTCAAATAGAAAATCAGAAGATACACTCCTTTGTACACTTTGAATATTGATCTGATTTCTTAAATTGAAAATGCATAATCTGTTCCTTTCAGAAGAAATATCTGTTCATGAAATACTACTTTTTCTGAATAAATGAACTGACACCTTCTCTTCAACACCAAGAGGAGGGAGGTGTTGTGGGAGGAAGGGGATTGTTTTTTTAATTTATGTGACTCATTGTGACTTCATACTCATTTATGAAGTAGACACTAAATTTCAAATGAAAATATCTAGTAAAAAAAAAAAAAAAAAGAACCAGGTACTTACTAACAATCCTAACCCTAAAAACCTCTCCTCTCCTCTCCTCTCCTCTCCTCTCCTCTCCTCTCCTCTCCTCTCCTCTCCTCTCCTCTCCTCTCCTCTCCTCTCCTCTCCTCTCCTCTCCTCTCCTCTCCTCTCCTCTCCTCTCCTCTCCTCTCCTCTCCTCTCCTCTCCTCTCCTCTCCTCTCCTCTCCTCTCCTCTCCTCTCCTCTCCTCTCCTCTCCTCTCCTCTCCTCTCCTCTCCTCTCCTCTCCTCTCCTCTCTTCTGGAAAGAAAATTTTTCGACTCAAATTTTTTAACAGCAATTGTTTAACCAAGCCCAGTTCCAAGTGATTAACAGCCCTTATAACATTGCAACAAAGCCTGTATGTTTAGAAAAAGATCATATATTTACCCACTGAGAATAAACACTGAAATATTTATGGCAAGACATAAAATCATAAGTAGCTATTGCTTGTAAATCAAAATTTAACCCTCTAGCAAAAGTAATTGCTTTCTCACTATATTTCAATTGATAAAAATAATTAATAGAAGTATTAAATATTATGACAACACAGTATGAACTATATGTGGATTAGTTTTTAGCCAATTCTCAAAATAAAAAATTGGAAAGTTCCAAATGTGCTTTATGTATTATAAAATATGTTTTCTTCTTAATATAAAAAGAAACAGAATGCTTTTTTCTTCATTAACATTTCAATTCAATAAGGCCAAACATGCCATGAAACCCTATGATCTACTGAATTTTTTATGGAAATAAGTTTATTCTTCCTGTTTTTGTTGCAAATAGTATTTTTGAATGAGAATTTCCCAGCCATTTTTAGCTATAAGACAGAAGTTCACTTTTTTCTTTCACTGAGGTTAAATTTAGAAACTTCTGTCTTACTTCATAACAAATTAACATTAGACACAGGCCTAGAGAAGCGATCCTCACTGCCTAACACCAAACTTAATATGTCCTGAGTTTCTATTAAAAAGGCAGGCAATTATGTTTACCACAGGAAAAAAATGTTTTGTATTCAAGTCATCCCCAGCCTTGGGTGCAAAGGTAAATGAGTACTATTAGCTCAACTTTATGGATTTGAAATGTAAAGCTCTTGACAAAATAAAGACCAGATTCTTTGGTTACACTGAATAAACCTTGTTACATGAATAGATACATTCTTTTTAGTGGGATTTAATGGTGAATCATTACTCATTTTGAATAAAGGGGTAATGAGTACAGCAACCATCTGTCACAATTTCACTTTCCACAGCAGGGATTAGGCATAAAATTGTGTTAGCAATTTTGATATTTCACCTAATGTAATGGTCAACTCTGGACATACCACACAATTTTCCAGAAAGTGGCCCAGTAGTCAAAAAGTTGTTATGCCTTTTCTTACAGAAATTTAAAATATCACACATAAAAAGAGAAGGTATTTGTAACTACTTTGTTATTTGATGTAAGACACACAATATCCTGTCCCTTTTCTCTTCCTATCAAATCTGTTTTCATGCAGAATGAGCTGGAAGACTGATCACTATTACCCTCAGTATCTGTGAAATGGGATCAAATCCATTGAATTTACAGATATTCTGAAAACACACAGGATTTTAGAAATGTTGTTGTACTTTGATTATAATTCTTGTCCATTTGTACATAGTTACAGTCTCTTTTCTTCACTTTTGAGCTAGAAATCATTGCAGACTAAACCAAAAAATATTGATAGAGAGCAGATATTACACCTCTGGTAATGATCCTTATCTTCATATTGTGGAGAAGCTGCAGGGACTAGAATAATGAGCTGGACTAAAGCTAAAGTTTTGCCAGTTTCATAATATCAAATGTTGTGAGCTTGAAATTGAAAAAAAAAGAAATGAAAAATTGATATAATTGTTTCCAAACCTATTACTTTACTGTCTTTTCCTTTCCCCCTTCTCTTCATGAGGTAGTCCTGGCTGCTTTTGAGACTTACTTGGGCCTAACAGATCTGTTCTAACAGGCTCTGTTCTCCACCTCCACAGCTCATCCCAAGGCAGGGTAGTCTGTTGGGGCTGTATCTGGAAATTGCCCAGCTCAGGACTGAATGAACCTTGGGGTGCTGCTCCTCCCCTTCCTTTCATGGAGTGAGAGTGCTTCTAGGCACCAAACAAAAGAAAGGCAGAACTGCCTGCTTCCTAAGCAGTCTGGATAGTTGCTTCTGTCCAGAAAACAGGCACCTGGAAAATGAAGGGTTTTTTCCCTCAAACAAGCCTAGTACTCGTTAAAAGGACAGCATTTCTTCCTTGGTAGATGCTGACTTCAGAAAGAAGCAAAGTCTCCAGAAAAATCCCAAACTTGTTAAAGCAGAAGTGGATAACATATCTTAGGTGCAGATGTAGATGAGCACAAGTTTCTGAAATTCTCAGTTTTAGAGAATTAGGATTTAGATTGTTCCTTTTTAGAAATAGGACATCTATGGGATCTGGATTCAGATTCAAAGCTGAGTGTTGGAATGCCAAAAATAAGCTAAAGAGAGTCTAGAGCTTGGGCTTTGATATTGTGGACCAGAAGGGTTCTCCTGGACAACAGCCATGTGAAAGATGGTCTGTCCCATGTTATCAAATGAGAAACCTCCCATGCTAGTGAGTAGTGTAATGAGCTTACAGTCAGGGGGGCTTTTGCAAATGCAATGGCCAGTATCAGAAAGAAAAAGAAAAATATGTAAAATTGCCACCTGATCCTACCAGAGATCAAAGAATTCCAGCAAACAGCGGATACTGTTGTGCTTTTGCACTTGTTAACTGATTGCACAAGAGGAAAGACAAAGGAGAAAAGCTTAGTCTGGGCATCTGCTTCTCTGTGAACTGTGACAAAGACATGAAGAGGCATTTACTTGTTATCATCAGCCCAGGGAGAGCCGTTCTGAGAATGGAAATGCTAATCATCAATCTCCCTGTGCATGCAATGTCTCTGTTTAATAGCTGATAGAGCGTCTCCAAAGGGCCTTTTTTTTGCTCTTTGTTTAAAATGACATATAATGGACCTGGACTTATCAGTGTCTCTAAATGCATTTTCTGTGCTTTATCCTTACTAAGGGATTTAGTCCGTTCTAATGAATATGTGCAGAATTGATTTTGAGCTTGGTATAATTTAATCCATCAATTTAACATTAAATTAATATGCAAAGGGGGTCTCTTTGTGGATGAAAAACAGAAGGGGAACATTCTTATTAATTTAAAATGGACTTGAGAAATGGAAAGAGGCTGCTGCTATTAGTATCTGCCACTGGGCTTACCCACTGGTTGGTGAGTTACCTTGTGTGAATACTGCAACTGGTAAAGCCACAGCAGCCAAGAAATCCCTGGCACATGCAGAGCCTGGAGATTGGGAGGCTGTTGCCACCTCTCTGGGAATGAGACTGCTGAGTGATATCTTGCCAGGAGCTCTGGTGGTTGAAGGCTCCTCACCATCCTCCCACCCAAAATGGTTTGCTGCAGACCACCCTTCCCCAGACTCTTTTTTCACATGGAAGAGGAGTCCAAACCAAAGCCATGTCCCAAGTGCTGTTAAATGTTTGTGTCTGTGATCAGATTTCACAGCTGACTCCAACTTCTAGAATTTGACAAATTCTGAATAGGAAAGGATATTTGGAACAGGATGTTGTGCAGCATCATCAACCTGGACAGTTTTAAACAATGGTTTTAATTCACTTAAGGTGATCTAACAGAACTCACAAAGAAGGCACATAGCAACAACTAAAACATAAAAATTAATGATATAATTTTTAACAAGGAGATGCAAGTAGGGCTCCGGGATCTGGAGCAAATTTGCTCAGAGCAGCATACTTTTAAAATATCTTTATCAAAGGAACATTTTAATCACTCTTTTATTTTCCTTTGGATAAGGTCAGACTTTCAGGCCTATTAACTGATCTATCTTGATTCTCATTTTTAAGCAATAGTAAAATACTAGAAATGCTGGAGGGCTGTGAGGAAGCTGCTTTTCAGCTATTGCTGAGAATAACCCAGGAGGTTCCTTAGTTTTGCCTTCAGCAACACTTGGGAGCCATGTGGTCAAGACTTGCTGAGCCTGTGGGCATTTTTAAAAGTTGTTGTTAGAATCCTTTGGGAGTGTGCTTAGATAATAAAATTTTTGACCGTCATTATATGAGATGACTGTATCATCTGCCTCTTGCTTTTAAGAGCATGGGTTCCCAAGAGCAGGAAGATGGCAACAAAAACGTGTTGGAGCTGATCCAGGAGACCCAGAAATACTCCAGAGAAATGCAACAAGCCAAAACAGTGGTTTAGAACAACCCTCACATGAAGGGAGACAAAGATAAACTAGGCTTCCTAGGCTTAGACATCAGAAGATATAACAAAACATAACAGGGGAAAAACTATTGGTTTATCACATCCAAGTAACCCATTGACAACCAAACTAAGTTATCGATAAGAATTTAAAATAAATGAAAGGTTTTTTAATAACACATGATTACATTTTAGAATGTATTGCTATAGGGGATTGTAGGAGATAAAACTCAAATTCAGAAACACACTAGAAAGAGTAGTGAGCTGATTTGTGGATATGAATATTTTAACCAGAGGTTTGGCTGCTCAGGTACAAATGATACTGTAGAAAAATTTAGGTTACTGTTACACTTTGTACAAGGCATCTTTTCTTTTATCAAATAATCAGGGTTTTTTTTTCCTTATGTGGCATTTGCTGATATGCAGCAGAAGTATGAAAAGCTGATAAGGAAGGAATGCAGATTCCAGGGTGGGAATGCACTGATAAGTAACACGAATCGTGGATGGAAAGACTGGATGGTCTTTACCTCTCTCCTAATAATATATGGATGGTTTATCTTGCGGTATTATCATTCTAATACATTAAACTGTAGAAAGACTGATTTATATCACATGCAGATCAGGAGGATTCTTTCTGTTGAAATGATTTGACCACATTTAACCATTTTATCTGTTCAAGTACACATCAGAGAACTGTCTATGAGAGAGCACCAGTGAAAGCAAAAATTGGAAAGCCAACTAGAGTGGAACAGATATTGCCTCACCAAACAGAAAGCACATATATCAAAAATGTGAACAGCAGAACAAAGTTAATGGCCTTTGCATCCCTCAGCTTTGGCTACATACTGAAGATGTCTTTGAAGGTCTTTTTCAGATGAAGAACCTGCTGCTCACAGAATACTGCAATTCACATGCAAAAGGAGGAGGAGAAAAAGAAAAGGGATCTGAAAGGAAGACTTTTCCCTGCCTACAGCTCCTGTACACAGACCTTAGCACTTTGTTAAGGCACTTGTCATCAGGACTTGTGCTCCTTGGAAAAGGCAGATCCCTCATTGGGGTTTCCCTTAGCCCTGGAGAAGGAGCCTTGTTCCAGCAGCTCTGAGCAGAGGATATGAATGGCTCTCCCTTCACTGCCTTCCCATCACAGCTGGTACATTCTCAACCCCACAGCTTCAATACTTCTGGAGGTGAAGCAAATGTGCAATGGTGGCAGGCCTTCATTTTTTTGGTGATTTTTTTCTGAAATTCCCCTCCACAAACATTCAGCATGTTTAAATGTGGCAATAAGGGAAAGATTCGTCTTCCTTGCAGAATTGGCTGCAATAAATGTTTCTGGAAGAAAATTTTTAGCAGAACCTTTACAGTTCTAAATATATTCACTAGTTCCTTGCAAAAACCAGCTCATTACCTCATCAGCTAGTGTGTACTTTTGCAAAATTGCTCTCCTGTTGCAATTTTCAAGAGCTGCAAGCACCAGCACACTACCTGCAATCAGTTTGGCCTATGATTAGCCATCATCACAGCTGCTTAGGTTGGTTTAGGTTTTGTCTTTAATCCTCACAGAAGTGGTAGTGGTCATGTCTTGTCAGCAGACTTACTAGGACAGTAAAAAAATCCCTGTGTGTGCACCCTGCTCTTTGTACTGCCCATTTGGGAGCAAGTCCAACATCACTCCAGCAGCAGAGACATGCTACAGTTGGGGCACTGGAAGAAGAAACACTGTCAAATTTCTTCTGCCAGTGCCAGAGATGGGAGAAAGTGAAGAGAGATTTAAAAAAAAAAATCTTTATGATGCCTATATGTTCTTCTGTTTTACAAAGATCTGTTGAGCCCACCTTTCAGAGGAACAGGAAGATCCGGAGAAGAGTTTGGGTTCAGTTACAGGGAACAACTGAGGTCTCTGTTTGGGACCTGGGGAAAGTGTCAACCAAAGCTGACCAGACAGCTGTGGTGGCTTGCAATATTAAAAGCTCTTTGTGTTGCTGAGGACTTTGAGCTATCTCTCATAATGGTCCAGTCCATTAAATCTGACCAGTTTCCCTGACAGCCTTTGGCACAGGACTTTGACAACAATATTTTGGAAATTTCAATCCCTGTGTCCTTAGGATAGCCTTAATATTAGGAGTCTTGCTCCTTTAAAGAACTCTACCAAGTGCAGATTCCATGGCTTGTCTTTGAAAGGGCTGAGCCTTTCACTTTGCAGTGCTTTTATCCATGTATTTGCCAATTCTAGTCTTTTGTACAATACCTTGCTAGTTTTGGCTGTTGTTTCCTGGATCTACCAGGAATCCTTTCTAAAACCTGATGCTGTGTTTGTCAGCTTTCACTTCTCTGATACTGAGGTAAATTTAAGCACATTTATTGCATCACAGTTAGGACAATATCATGTTTAAATTTTCTTAGACCTCTGCAGTGAGTACTGTCTACCGCTGACAACCTTTAATTTGTTATTTTATTGATTTGCCAGAAATTTTTTCTAAGTTCCTTCAGGGTAAGGGTACTCCTGTGCATGTTTCCTGAAAAGTTGTCACACTGTCATAGCTTTTTTTTTTTTGGCAATGAACACTGAAGCAAAGAATATTTTTCCTTCTTGTTCCAGCCTCATTTTCTGAATGCTTTTATTGAAAAGTAATTCTCTGGTAAGCTCCCTGCTGTAGGTATTTGAAAATGTTTTGAAGTATTTTAATTTTTTTATATATGTGCTATTAATTTATTATTAATTAAATCTAGTTTCTGTTAATGTTGTGTTTCAAATTATTTTGTCCTCATTCATTTGGTCACCAGAGTCAAGGCTCCATTTTAATTTGGTTGTTTGAATGTCACTTCCAGTTATTGAAGGATTCCAGTTTAGTACCAGTAGTCCTCTTATTCTACTGTTTTTTCATTCTAATTAGAAGTTGAATAATTTCCTTAATAGGTGGTATAACCATACCATGACTTTTTAATAGGAGTCTCAAATAATACACTATTATTTATCCTCATAATATAGTATTTAAACCACTGTTATTTCTATTTTTACCTATTCTTTTTCAGTGCAAGCCTGTTTTTCACCATCTTCTCCCTGAATAAGTGCTATTTTCACAGATAGAACTGTGCAGGTAAGTTTTATGTAAGTGTCTTTAAAAGGATGACAGCATGGCATGGGAATCACAGAGATGACAAAGCTTTGAAAACAACTGGGAAGAATCCCTTTTGAACTGCAAAGGTAGACAGCTCAAAATGTTCAAAGGATAGCCAATTTTCTTTTTTTTCCAACCTTGCTGCCTGAGTTCACTGGGAGAGGAAAGCAGTGGTACTTCCCTGTTTTTCAGGGATGAGATTGTGCTTGAAACCAGGAAACCAGGTGACTAGAGAGGCAAAGCTGTAGCACGGAATTGGCATGGAATAGCTAAAAGTGTGTTAAATACTTGATCTTTGGAAACATTATTTATGGAAAATTGGTTGTCTTTTTTTTTTTTTTTCCCCAGAATGCCAAGAGTGAATCTGTTGAAGAATTTACCCTGGAACTGTAAGGCATTCTGCATTTACTGAAAGTCATAGCACATCTCCATCTGTGGCTGGGGTGCTGGAGCAATGGACGCTCCATCATCTGTGCTGGGACAACACTGAGTGAAAAATATAACTGAGAGCAGTCACAGTAACTAGACAAGACACATGATGGAGTTCTGCTATGCAGACAACACCTTAGATTTCACACCCCAGCACTGACCATTGTACCAAACTCATAGGCAGCCTTTTCAATTAGCAAGACCACATAGCCATGGAAGGTTTGTTATAGTGCAAGTCACCGTGTTTCTAATCTGCTGAGAATATGTTGTGGATGCTAGGAAGAAAAGCAGTTGACAAACATGGCTTGCCTCAAATTCTGCTTCACTATTGAGAGAAAAAAAATATTACCTGAGAAGATCCATATAGCCGAAGAACTTTGTGAAAAACACGCAATGCCAGATGCATTATCAAGAAGCTGCCTGTCTAAGGTAGGGGGACAAAGGTGCCTATGACTCCAGTGGATTTGACCTCAGTAACAGCCAGAGCTCAAGAGAGTGGCTGAAAGCTGGATGACCCAGCAACCCAACCAGAAACATCTCTGGCATGTTCAGTGTGGCCACAAGGCTTCCAGTGGCCTCCAGAGACACTTGACCCTTTGCAGTGTGGTGCCCACAGACCAGAGACTGTGCTGCCAGAGAGCTGCTGATGAAGTGATGCCTGTTCCCTCCCTGCCCAGTAACAAAATAAGAAGGAATTATTCAAATTTTTGCAGCATGAATGGTCTAGTGGAAAGTGTTCCTGCCCACAATGTAGGGGATTGGAACTAGATCATCCTTGATGAACCATTCTATGATTCTAAACTTCTTTGCAGACTGTCCCTGAAAGTCTCTTTCCCTTTGGTTTAAACTGTCAGTGAGCTGTCTTAAAGGATGCACAGGGTGACACGGGTGACACATGCACCAGCAAAATAAATCTTAGAGCTCAGTCCTTTCTGTGGGAGGGGATGAGAAAGGCCTGCTTGGGACCATAATTTGAGTGGTGCACAGAAGGTTTTCTGTGTTGGGGGGAAAATAAGTTCAGAGCATTCTATAAATTATTGAAGAGAGAAACTGTTCAGGGAAGGAAGCTGGATTTGAATGTAGATGAGAAATTGTTTATAGCCCCAAACTGTAAGATTAGCTAAAAATATTAAGTATTTTGTAGTCCCATGCTTTATTAAGCTTTTAAAATACATGTAGGATTTTAATTCTCTTCTGCATTCAGAAAGGCTAGAAACAATCATCTTCTCTTTCGTCTCTCCAGGAAAGAAAGGAAGATCCCATATGACTTTGCAGCGTCTGTGAGGGGAAGCTTTAAAAATAAAGCTATAATGGAACAAAAAGGAAAATCACAAGTTGGCAACATTGACCTTTGATCTAGGAGGACCAAGATCTACACAGGTTTCCTCCTGACCTTGCAGCAAATAATTTAGCCACATAGAATAAAGCTGGCAGAAAATTGACAGGTCACTGAGAGAGTCCTCCAAACTGCAGACAACTGTGCAAGATACCTCTATTAACATTTATTTCAGACTCTTTTTTAACATTATATAGGTGTTTTGTCCTCCACAACTTCTATTAGAGGGCTGTTCCAGAACCTTGCTTCTCTGGTACTTAGAAATATTTTTCTAATTTCCAGTCTAATTTTATTCATGACTGGTTTATACTAATTTGTTCTTTGCCAACATTATCTTTTTCTTAAATAGCTCATTTCCTTCTGTGGCATATATCCACCTGCTGAATTTATACAGCACAGTCTTAACTCCTCTTGCCTTTCATTTTTCCAGGCAAGAAGACAATTTCTTTTGTATTTCCTTTTGTATTCGAGGCTGCCTTCTCACTTTACCATCTTTCTTGATCCTTTTTTGCACTTTTATGTGTTTAAATGTTTCTTTTTGTTTACTACTATTTTTTTTCTTTTTTTTTTCCCACTTGAGTGGTCAGAAATATGCATACAAATTTGTTTAGGATCTCACCAGGGCCTTATATAATACATTCATATTTAAATTAATATTTTAAAATATTTGGCTTGGCAAATTATCTTTATTCATTCTTTCCCTGTTTATCTCATAATGCTCTGAATCCTGGTTTTGTATAGTACAGTTAAGTGTAAGTCCCCTAAAATGATGAAGCCACATTCTGACAATAATAGTGCTATCCTTGAAACCAGCTCTGTTCTAAAAATCTGCTATAGAACCATCACTTTGTGCACTTGTGTGGTTACAGAGCTAGATATAGCCCTGGTGAAAAAAGATAGATACTTAAACTATTAATCTGTTTGGAATATCTTTCATAGAGTGTCTTTAATGTATATCCTTTGATTTTGGTTGCGAACCCAAACTTTACTAGATAACAAGTATTAAAAGAATGAAGACAATTGATTTGTCTTGGTCTTTAGACTAACTGATTGGAGACAGGTGAACTAAACAGAGATGACTTAACTTTTAAAAGATTAGGAGAAAAATCTTTTAAAATCCCATTAACATGAACACAAATGCCTCCTATGCTGCATAACTCATCGATGCCACTAAATTTTTTTATGGACAAAATCACTTTTCAAAATTATGCCTTGACCAGAATTTTTGAGATCATCGCCCTTTAATGTAATCTCCAATATTTACTCTATACTAAAAAGTGTAAAAAACCACAGCTAATACTACATTAAACCTTATTTTATCTCAGTAAACAACTAGATATTTCTTTTTTTCAAGATTTTTGTGTGAAATGGCATAACACAAGACATTTGAGCCAAAGGGGTTTAGTAAAGCAGTGCTTTTTGGAAAAAAAAAAGGGGAAAAAGGCTAGAACATTGCCAAATAAGAGGGACAGTGAAACAAACAATCCATTCCATTAAGTATTTGAAATCTAAAGCATTTTCTTTTATTATTGAAGAAATAGAACAAAATGTAAGGGATGATGGTTCTAATGCTTCCCGTGCTTAGGAAGACTCATAAACTCCAAAAATGCAACTCCCATTAGTATATAAGGACTCTGAAGGAGAGGGAAGGAGGATAGCTAATAAATATCCATAAAGGCAACCACATCTCAACATCACTTTCTTTTCTAAGCTAGCTTTTATTTCTAGATTTTGATTTAGGTTTTTTTTGTTTGGTTGGGTTTTTTTTTGGGTTTTTTTTTTTTGAGGGGTAGAGGGCAGGATGTTATTGATCTCATTAAAGTTTTAAACTTTTAAAAGTTTATTTTTCACCAGATGGACATCATGTTAAAGGGAATTAAAATAGTTTCTCCTTTATCTTAACTGGATTTTAAAGTCTGCAGGTGAGAAAAAGCCTGACTGATCA
Organism: Passer domesticus; assembly: GCF_036417665.1. NCBI lineage: Eukaryota > Metazoa > Chordata > Aves > Passeriformes > Passeridae > Passer > Passer domesticus. The sequence continues at coordinate 97,372,779 of NC_087474.1, forward strand.
AATACTGCATCAAACCTAGACACCCCGGTGAAAGTTTAAAGCTTGGAACATGTATGAATGACTGGTTTTGCAGCACCCCCTGGTACCAATGTTACTGGTATTGAGCTGTTCTCAGTGGTCTCCCTAAGGAAGGTTGAGTTCAGACAGAGGGAACCCACACTGCCAGGGGTCTTTGCATAGGTTAACCTAATTATCCTGCCAGATTCTGTCATGGCAGAGAATGTGGGACTCTAGGAGGTATTAGGTAATGATGAATAAGACATGGGAGGTTATATATTTCCCGAGTCAGTGGAGAGACTTTTTTCCATATGCAGCTTGTGACAGCTTAGATTTACCTATGAAATTTGTGAGGACACTGATTATCTGCCACAAATGAAACAAAGCAGCAGCTCTTGGAAAAAAACGTTTATATGGAGTCAGTGAGAAGACTTAATATGAAGGATTTTCCCTGCTGTCCTGAGGTAGTTCCCACTCAAAAAGCCATCTTCATGGAACAATAATCCAGAGATCAAGTGTTCAGAGATTCATATCAGAGTCGTAGCAGGATGCTGAGCAATATATTTAAACAGGAGAACCAAGTCTGTCACTGAATCACTTAAAGTCTGGCTTCCTAAAGCTTATGACTGGCAGGACATGGGCTGTGATTGAACGGTCAGATAACCTTCTTTGAAACCCAGAAGACTCTAGGGTAAAATGTTTGTACTGTAAAGCAGTTGTACCTCATTAAGTGAGTGTCATGAAACTCCTCCAATAATAACAAAGAATATCCCACCCTGGTGTTAAGGAGTGCTGTTCAGTGGCTGAGAGCCATCTGGATTCATATTTCTGTTTGAAATGGAAATTGAAATCATCATGGCTCTTCATAGAAAATACAGGATGTTTATTTGGCTTGGAGGGAGAATGTCATTGCTCTGTATTCTCTGTACCAGTGTGTGTCTTCCTAGAACCCAGCCCAAAAGGCAACTGAGTTGTCTCACAGCCAAGATAAGCAGCCACCGTGGCAGACTCAAGCCTGTGAGAATCAAGCCCACTTCTGTTTAGGCTTTATCATCACAGAAGTGAGGTACTGTGGCAAACACCTGGAGACGGAAAGGTATCACTCATAGTAGTCCTGCAATACTGAAGGTGTAGTCTGGTGTGTATCTCTATAGAAGAAGAGCATTTGCCACCCCAGGAATCTTAATACTGATGCTTAGTGTCTCTAAAACACTGAATCACAAGCACCTGGACTGGGAATATCTACTCCCACAAAGCCACAATGTCTTTGCCTTGTCTCTGCAATTATATTTCAACATTCAACTTTCTAACACTGTGAAGAAAGACTGCCAAGGAGGCAAGAAGAGTTTACCTTCACTTTAGTGTCTTATTTTTTTACACTTGATGAAATAGGAAAAACGGAGCTGTGTAGGGGCACATGAGCTACATAACTCTGGGAAGTCTTTTGTAGTGTGAATCCGGGGTTAACAAGATCCTGACAGTCTGGAGGAGTTTCCATCAATGTGTGTCTGCCTTCCAAGCAGACTTTGTCCCCATCAGCTCTGTTTCCAATTGAGTCATAATGGAGACAAAGAGTCATCTGATTGCTGTTACTCTATGATCTATGTCTGCAAACCTCATGGCACGCCTGATTTTTGATCAAGTCATGCCCACAGAGCCAAACTCCTCATGCTTTTGTTGTTGGGACGTGCTTTGGTACTGCAGCCCTCCTGCAGCAGTAGCTCAGGAAGGTGCATTTATCTGGGGATCTTCTACAGGAATTGTCAAAATTAGGGTCAGGTTCATATGCAACCACAGGCACACAGAATGATTGGATCTTCAAGAAAGAGGGCATCCTCGTTCTGCTCACTGGCAGCTGGACACAAGACACTGCTTGTAGTGACAGAACAAGGAGCAGTGGTTTTCAACTGAAGGAGGGTAGATTTAGATTGGACATAAGGAAGAAAATTTTTTCTGATGAGGGTCTTAAAGCAGTAGAACAAGTTTCCCAGAGAAGTTGTGGATGCCATATCCCTGGAAATGTTTCAGGGTCAGGTTGGGTGGGGCCTTGAGCAATCTGGTCTAGCAAAAGATGTGCCTGCTCATGTTGAGGAAGATGGAAGCTTCTACCTCATGTCAGTGATTTTCAAGTTGTTTGATATTTTTCTTTTTACAGTAGAATCTAATATGATATCTTAAAAAAAAAAAAAAAAAAAAAAGAATCATAGAATGACTTGGCGTGGAAGCAACCTTGAGATTCATCTAAGTCCGAACACCTTGCCATGGCCAGGAACACCCTTGATGAGGTTGCTTAGATCCTCATCCAACCTGGCCTTGAACACTTCCAGAGATAGGCATACCTGTCTCTTGCAAATTTTCTCTTTAGACGCATAAGTTCCTTTTCAAAAGCCTTCGTATTTTCTGGAATTCTGATGCTTGTTTGCTCTATGGGATTTTGAATTTGAATACATTATTGTTACCATTACACTGAGGTCTTTTTTTCGGTCTTGTTCATTCTCTGACTAAGTACCAAGCACAAGTCATCACTTTGTGTCCAAAATTCAGAAGACACCATGCTACTTACACAATTTATCCAGTTAAAAGAGAAGCATGTGAACTCATCAATTATTTCTAGTGTTTCTCTCGTTAAAACTTTCCTAACCTTCCATAACACATCAACTTTAATGACCATGCTGATAGGTTACTTGTAATATAGTTCAATACTATATGATTTTAAAAAGAAGTGGAATTAAATTCCTTAATTATATGATAATTAATTATATATTTAGTGACTTTGCCTTATGAACTCTACACTTTAAACTTGGAATGTCACTCATTCTCAAGCTAAGTTGAGCTATATCCAGGTAATTACAAGAGCCTACTGGCATTTGTTCTACCATGTTGTTTAAAGTTTGTCAGTCCTGGTTCATCTCCCTCACTTGCCTTAGATTTGTATAGCAATATGTCATATTTGAGCTTAGTCTAGTTGTCTGTTTTTATGTTTCCTAATAAAAAGATGCTTTACTGACATTGTTTTTGAATTTTACTGATTTGGGTCTCTCTTTTCCCCATGTTAACAATATGTATCTAGGAGCAGAGAATCATTCAGGTTGGAAAAGAATCTTAAGACCCCTACTGAGTCCAGCTCAAACCCAGTACTGCTAGGTCTACCAATGTCATGTCCCTAAGCACCACATCTACATCTCTCTTCAATATCTCCAGCGAGGGCGACTGACCCACTTCCCTGGGCAGCCCTTTCCAGTGCTTGATAATTCTTACAATGAAAAAAAAATTCCCAGTGTCCAATCTAAACCTTGCCTGGCAGAACCTGGGACCATTTCCTATGGTTCTATTACTTGTTACTTGGGAGAAGAAGCCAACCCACCACTTGCTACAAACATTTCCTGTAGTTGTAGGGAGGGATAAGGCACTGAGTTCCTTTTCTCCAGGTTTAACAACCCCAGCTCCCTCAGCCACTTCTCATAAGATGTTCTCTCCAGCCCCTTCCCCAGATTAGCTGCTCTTTGGCCATTCATTTTTGTTATGTTCTTCTTGGATTATTTCATATGCAGATGATATGTTATCCTAAAAATGTTTTCTTTACCTCTGCTGGTATTTCCTGCCCAATTTCCTATAATCTTGCTATCTTCCCCCATTGCTGTATCTGCCATCCAGTCATTCTGGGTTTTTTTGATAGAGATGGAACTTATATGGGAAAAAAACATGTTTATAAAAACGGTGATTTATCTGCAGATATTTCCTCTCCAGGCTTATTATTATTGATAATATTATTATTTTTCTGCAAAAAGTTCCTTGAGTTCTGAGACTAAAGGCTGCTTTTCACTGAAGGCACTGAATACACAGTCCATCAATAGCTCCAGGGCAATTTTTCACAAGAGGTAGTTGTCTGGAACATACTTTTTCCTCTGTCTCTTCAGATTTTTTATTTTATTTTGGCAATTACATGAAACATTACTTCATCTCTTATTATTCTCTTGCCATTCCTAATAAGCTGTGTTTTAATTTAAAACAGCAATTTACAATTCAATTAATATATAACAACACAATTCATTGTAATCACGATGCGATAAATTTGTGTTTTAAGTAATTTTTAATGCTCATAGCAGCTGGATCTGTGAAGTGTGGAAATAGCTACCATTTTTCACCAAGTGCAATACTGCCTGTGCAAAGCACCACTTTTTAATTATATGACCACCAAAGCTCAATGTAAGGAAAATGGAGCAGCTGTAATTGCAAAAGAAGAGAATTTTTGCTTGTATTATACAGTTAATACAGAAAAAATATATAAAAGTAATACCAATGCATACTTTAAAAAACTGATATAAAGGTGAATTTCCAGATACGATCACTATTGAAAGTTGTGTTTTGGGTTAATGTCTTTTTAAAATTAAAGGAATAGGATTAATTTACATCAACCAACAAAGAATTAAAAGATTATTACATCTGACCAGAAATTTATTTTTTAGAGATTGCAGATAATGCATTATTAGTTTACTGGTGGATGCTTTTTCCAATTTCTTTTGTGACAGACATGTACTTTTTCAAATTTCTGCATTTCTAAACTATGTAGATAAAAGAACTCCCAAAGAGCGAAGCTGATAATTTCTCTGACTTCAATGAAACTATATTAACTCCAATGTAATGATAACCTTTATTTGTCTGTAGTTTAGATGTTAAATACAAATCATTAGATGTCACCTGGAGAAAGGATATAAATCCTCTTCCAAGTTCTGCTTGAAAAGACGAGCTTGATTTCTTCAAGTAGATCCACTCTCCTGCTCCTGCCAAAGTAATTTGGACTTGCTGTGATCACAAGCTTTTGCCACTACAAAAATTAATCAGAAAGAGAGATTTTCACTCCTCTGTCAGTGTTTTTACTCTTTAAATCAGGAGTAATTACATTGTATTGAAAGGAATTGCATTGGTGTAATTGTAAAATCATGAAATAGTCCCACTACTTTTTTTCCCCCCTTCTCTCTAATGGAACATTAACATAGGGGTTTTCTGCAATCCTAATTTACTTCTAAAGGAACTTCAGTACAACAACTTTCCTTTCATTTCCCATCCCCACAGTGGGCCCTGTGTCAGTTTGCTCCTGATCACATGAACAGTACTCACCAGAATTAATAATTCTGTGCTCGAGGCTTACAGTTTTTGAAAATAGGAATTAAGCTGCTTTCACCAACCCTTTATTTGATTTAGAGTATTTTTTTTTTAACTTGAAAGCTTAAAAGCTTTTTTTAACCTTAAAAGCTTAAATTGTAGAAAAATGTTCCCAAAATTATCAAAGATCATACATGAAAAAACCCAAAACACCCAACCGAAAGAAACCCTGCAACCCAAACTGGAATAAATTGGGATATATATCCCCTCTTAAGTTACTGGATAACAAAGATATGTCTTAATTAATAGGATGCTATGATCTTCACATTTCTGCAGGTCAATAGGAAAAGAAAGTATGTAACTTCAAAACAAAAAAATTTATCCTGTAGACAGAAGAGAAGATATTGAAAATTGTCAGATTGGATTATGTATCTATGAGTTGGTTTTCCTCAGAAGAAACATTTTTGCATGGGACATTTCAATACTAATCTTGGATAAATGCATATGAAATAAACATCCACATTCCTTTTTGACAACCATTATACCACTTGTGGAAAAATACAGTGTAAATGAAGTGTGAGGCTTTTATTATTGGAAACCTCTATTGTATCATATAAGTCCATTTGAGTTTAGAAATTGGATGTACATTGAACAGAATCAGGACCAGGACCCCAAAAATGTTAATTTCCTACTATTCCTTATTCAAATACAGAGATAACGTCTCTGGCAATTGCACCACAGACAAAAAAAAAAAAAAAAAAAAGCTGTTCTTTTATGTTATTACTGGCTTTTCAATTCTTACATTTGTCATTGATATATGTGGCATGAAAGTAAAAAATGCATACATAACATAAAGGCTGAGTAAATATACATTAAGGAGAACTAACCCATCAAGTGATTTTACCCTTATCTGCATTTGCAGGTTGGTTAGATCCATCAATGTATGTACAGCCAAACTCTGTAATTCCATTATGGAGCCAGGAGGAAGAATGTGGGAGCCTTTGAGGTGGCGCCATGCATCGTATAGTAAAATCCAGCAAAGTTTCATTTTCAAATATCTGGCAGAGAAGTGGCAAAGTATCTCCAGTAATTTTAAGGACATTTTCCAAATGTTTATTTAGATAAAAGATAGATAACAGTAAAACTATAAAACCTGCAGCCAGATAACTAGGTTTTATTAATGACCTGCCATATACTGTGGCCGGATAATTAAAGTTCTCCCTTCCTTCTAACCCCCTCCTCCCAGAGAAGGAGAGAGTGGACAAATTTATTTGATAGTTTGATAACCAGGGGACACTGGTTGAAAACTATTGATATAATCAGGGTCTATTCAATTTGCTCACGACAGACACTCCTATCTGTTAATTTCACCTGTGAATAGTTAATTATGCCCCGGATGCATATGGTTGAGCCATTAATAAAATTTGTCTGTCATAGCTTTCTGTATATTCCTTTTTTGTCATCCTCATGTGCATTTTATCTATGGGAATCTTTCCCCCTTTTTTTTTTCCCTTTTAACATTGCACAAGACAGATGTTAGTGTTATTGGTATTTCAGCAAGGCTACGTTATAGATGGCATGCAGCAAGGATCAGAATTGCACTTTTAGCCTGTAAAAGACTGGGCCTGTGTACATAATGAAGTTGCTGAAGCATGAATGATAATGGAGTTCTTAACCATTTCACATTTTCAAGCTATGCTTAGGGAATTTTCTTCCAACTAAACAAATGCAAAGGGAAATGTGTTGGACTTTTTTCTTTCATTCTTTCTTTCTTTCTTTTTTTTTTCCTTTTTTGTTTATTTGCCAGGCTTATAAGGATTTTTACATGTACAGGATTGCTGTTTTTACTTTGTTTCCTTTAAATCTGGCTGCTGTCCCTTTCTTAAGATATGTCTTTGGGTGAATGTAGCTATCAAACCCCAGATTTTCTCTCTCCAGTCATCTGAATTTAATAAAGTGAATATTGTATGCCAAAGCAATTTGCTTTAATCTCTCAATGGCCTCTCAGGACTCAGGAAACTTCTAAGCTTCACATCAAATTTCCCTAATTCTTCCATTTCCTCCAGTTGGGAAAATTTTCTCCCAGTCTTCCCTACCTTATAAAGAGACTGCTTATTTCATCAGAAATAATTTGTTTATTCAGAATACTGCAGGTGAGAACAGGCTGTTTTGCCTAATGTCTCTGAATGTAAGTATCTAAGGAATAGTGACAAAACTATGAGTAAGTAATTTACCCCCAGCTTTTGCTTATTATTTTTTATTAGACTGTTTTGTTCACTATCCAAATGTAGTCCTTTAAAGTTGCAGAGGACTACTGTCTCCTTTGAGTATAAATCCTTATGGTTTCCTTGTCCAGCAGTTTTGTTTCTTCCCTGACCTATGCATTCCAGTAAAGTCTTGTGCTCTTCTTACTTGAGAAGATCAAGGTGGAGAAGGTCACCAACAAAGGACAGACTCTGGGCCTTGCTGGCCTCTTCAGCAGCAGACATCATTCCAATACTGTCATAAAACGTAGCCATACCTCAAGAAATTTAACAGAGGATCTCCCAAATGTGGTATGGGTTGGAACCTGGTCTGCAAATTGATTGATGAGTCTTGAAACCTTAACTTCAGCTTGTCTTCTTAGGTCTTTTGGGTGCAGTCCTCAGTACAGTAACTGTGATTATCATGGTGTGATTTTCTTACAATTCTTTCCCTCTGTTAGTCTGCATCAAGCCTGATTAAGTTTCAAATCCTTCTTTCCAAAGAGCTGGGCTGGCTTCATGCATTTTATGTTTCATGAAATTATTCATTATGTCAGAAAAAGAAATAATCTGGAGATTCTTCCTTCCAAGTTTTACCTTGGGGTATTTCTCATCCCTTCTTTTAAGCTTTCTAAGGACTCTCCTCGAATGTTGGAAGCTAAATGATAGGAGAAGCTTGGATATTTTGCTCTTCTCACATTTTTCTCTTTTTATTGCCCAGTCTCAATGTGTGACAGTGCTAGATGGTCTTGGTAGGTTGCTTTGCTGTAGTCTCCACAGGATAACCATCAGTGGGAGTGAGAAAAGGGGGAGCTGGAGAGCTACCTTGGGAAAGCACTGTTGTTTCTGAGTGTGAGCAATGCTTACAGCAACGTAGTTAGAGCCAATAAGCATTATCACAGACAAAAAACCAAATTATTACATCTGTCTGGAATCTTTAAATGTTATTTTGGAAAAAAAAATTCATTTAAAATGAAAAGTTTCGCAAAAGTAACCCAATTCTGATGAGAAAATTTTTTCCATCAATTAAATGGAAACAGTGACTTGAAAAAAAAAGCAAACAAAAAACCCTAGAAAATTTTAAAATCTTATTTTCTTGAGTAGAAATCTGATTTTATTAAATAATTCTTTATCTCAAGTTGGGTTGCAAACAGTTAATTGATATTTTAGTGTGGTTGCATCTTTGTTTAAATTTCAGAGCCCTAACAGAATTTGTAACCAGTGACTCTGTGAATTTTCACCCTGAATATGGTGCCAGACTCCATTTGGGACATCTGAGAAGGTGGCCTGGTCTCCATGGTTCAAATTATAATGCATAATCCCACTTCTAGGAATATAGTTTCATACAGAAGGACAAAAGGAAAACTCAACCATTATATATTGGGCACCAAAATATAAAAAGTCATTAAGCTATTGAAGAGCATCCAAAGGAGAGCAACAAGGATGGTGAGGGGTCTGGAGAGGAAGCTGTGTGAGGAGCGGCTGAGGTCACTTGGTCTGTGCAGCCTGGAGGAGACTGAGGAGAGACCTCACTGCAGTCTGTAACTTCCTCATGAGGGGAAGAGGAGGGGCAGACACTGATCTCTTCTCTGTGGTGACCAATGAGAGGACTCAAGGGAAATGGCCTGAAGTTGTGTCAGGAGAGGTTTGTGTTGGATATTAGAAAAAGTTTCTTAACCCAGAGAGTGGCTGGGCACAGGAGTGGTCACAGCACCAGCCCTAAGAGAGTTAAAGAAGCATTTAGACGCTGCTCTCAGGCACATGGTGGGGCTATTGGAGTGTCCTGTGCAGGACCAGAGTTGGACTCCAGTAATCCTTATGGGTCCCCTCCAACTCAGGATATTCTATTTTTTATTTTCTATGATTCCCAGTAATTGCCCTCTACCATCCCACTAATTTTTGCAGAACTGCTTTGGTTCCTCCTGCTGTTGCTGCTGTTGTTTTGGGGATGTTTTCAATTAAATTCCTAAAGGCTACTTATCAAACCTTTTTGTGACATGGTGTTAACAAGAAAAATCCAAAATAATGAGGTGGCTGGCTCAGAAATAATGATTTTGGCTTAAAAAAAGTAAAGGGTTGAATGAAAGAAAAATCAGGAGTTCATTGCCACTTTCATTTTTGAAACTCTAGGGTGAATCAAAGACAGATTGAATTTATTCTCCACAGCACGAGGTACAGAAATGTACTTGTTTAAAGTTAAGGCTCACAGTGTCCCAACCTGTACAATGATGGCTCTGTGTTGGGTTGAGGTATCAAAAAAACCAAGTCTCCTGTGTCAGCTTCTCTTCACATCTACTCATATTTTTATAAGCAGGGTAGATGCAATGACAGTGAGTTACACAGAAATTTAAACTGAAGGTCAGATAAAGTGTGCAGCCTTCTGTGGCTTTTGGCAGCTGCTGTTCTGTGAGTTTGCAAATTCAAATCCCTCTTGATTACACACACACACCTTGATTACGTTGACTTGGACCCAAACATTATGTAAATATTGGGACAACAATTCCGTGACTTTACATGATGCTCTGGTGGCTACAGTATTTCCTTATGGCCCCAAGGTAATCTTACAGAATTTTGATATTCATCATTCCAGACTCCTAGCCCAAGCCTAGACGAAGGGTTATTTTATGTTCTTTCTAAATGCTTTGCTGAAGTTGCTACTGCTTTTGTATGTTGGAAATGGAGGTCCCAATAGGATGCTTTCCATGAGAATTAACCTGTTCTGTGAAGCATTTCTAGTTCAGAGCAGTCTTATTTGTCTAGGCAGAAATATGGGACCTTGAAGAGAGACAAACATAATTACGCAGCAAAATATTAACAGCTTTTGACTGAAGGTAGATTAAGTATGTTTGGATTTTATTTTACTTGGCTTTTTTTTTTAATGAAAAACATACAGACAGCAAATAAGAGTGGTTGGTATTTCAGAAGAATGAGGAGTTGACAGAGTGAGACCTCTCTCCAGAAAGTGTCACAGTCATATTTTAAGGTCTCATAAAATGAACACAAGTCACAGACTCACACAGCCACAGACTGTATGGTCATCATCTTCTCTGGCTGAGCTCTTTAAAAGCTTGTACTGGATAAATCTCCCACTGGATAAATTTGTGATGCAGACAAGGAGTTATGCTGGAAATCTTTGGCCAAGGATTCATCTAAACTGTTCATGTTTACAGCAAAATCTGAGTCCAAGAGGCAAAGAGGCTCATTGGTTTCTCATGTCTGGTTGCCATAGAATTTCAGAGTGTTGAAACCTTAAAAGTTGGTCCTCTGCCAGGTTCTTTGGCATGGAGAAGACCATAATTGCAGCAGTCTGTGTCTGAAGTCAGAGCTAGTGAAGGCAGAAAACCTCATGAATATACCTTGTATCCCTAACCATACTAAACTTACTAATTTACAACTAATGTGGCACCTTACACATCTAGTTTACAGAGCTGAGCAATTACCTTCCTTAATTTTCATTGATCAGAAAAACATATGATAAGTAACATCTTATCTTTTTAATTTTATGCAGCTTCTTTGTAGTTGTTCTCTGCTTACCAGGCTCCCCTGGATGCCCCATAATTGTGCAAAGTGTTTAGTCAGCCTGGGCCTGAAAATACTCATAAAAGCCATTGTCTTCAATTGAGTTTCAAGACTGCGCTTCAATCCACTTCCCATGACATCACTAAGATGCAGAGAAGAGACAGGGATGCTCTGAGTTCATTTGGAGCCACAAGTATGAATCTCTGCTACCTGTTCTCACAGTTATGCTCATCAGAGTGACATTTTTATACATGCATATATGTATGATTGTATATATATACAAGTATATATGTACATATATGGATATATATATGTTTACCTTGTTGATACTATCAATCTGTTCAAAGTCAGTGACTGGTAATTTTTCAGTATTTCATAGTCATTCAAAACTGGATTTAATTACACTGACCTATTTTAAAACCATCTTCCCTACTTCAATTATGCAGTTACATAGAAGGTGTCTTGCAAACATAGGAAATATTTGGATTCCTAAGAAAAGGTTTTTGAATATTTCTTTAATGGAAAGTCATAAGTATGGAGTTAATACCAGCACCCCTAATAACACATGTGCATGGAACCTAAGAGTCTTTCTTGCATAATTGGACTGTTTCACTTAAGTGAAGCAAGTTGCGAGTATGAGCAAGAAGTGCACAGAGAAAAATGCACTGGAAATATCTAGAATGACATCTTGAATCCTTACAATTTACAGGTCGGTAGATGGAGACTAATGGATGAATTAATTCAACATTAGAATGGCCAGAAAAAAATTCCAGAAAGAATATGAGCTTGTTTGAATTGTAAGGAGTGTACTGTGCAAGTCTTTCCTTTTATTCTTTGGCGAAAACAACATTTACACCTTTATAATTAGACAAATAACTGTTTTGCCTGAGGTTTTTTTTTTTTGGAGGGGGGTTGTTTCTTGCTTATGTTTTGAATATGTATTAGTGAGAGAAGGATTTTTTGTAAGATTTCTGGAAACACCTGCCCAGCACTTAGCTGTTATCAAGAGACAAGTAGCATTTCTGCTGAGAGAGAAATAGAGAACAACATAGAAAGCATTATCATGTCATTATATGAAACACTGCTGTACCCAGGGACAGTGTGTGCAGGTCTGACCCTCTTCATAATAAAAAAAACCCAGGGATATTAAAAACTTACAAAATGTGTGGAGAACAGTGACAGGAAATGGATCTGAAATAAGGAATGATTTCTGTACAAGAAGAGATTAAATAGACTTGTTCTGCAAATTATTGGAAGTTGGGGGTGAGATACTGTAGGGAGGTACTACTTCATGCTTTTCCTTGATGTTTTCTCTCTAAGCACCCAGTTAGAGACCCACAGGTAGAGACACAATGCAGGATGAAACGGGCCTTTGGTCTCAAACTCTGCAGGTGCTCTTGTGAGTGGAACGTCTCCTGGCACAGCCTTCCTCACATGTGGGAGAAATGTTTGTGTGCATTATCATAATGTGAGAGATCGGATCAAAATGTGGTTGCTGTGAAAGGGGAATATTCAGTGGTAGCAACTTAAGAATCCTTCTGGAAATGCTGAGTATCTGGTAGCTGCTGAGGATATTGTGAGCAGTGACAATGGGCCTCCTTCCAGGATTAATTTCCATACTGTTGCCTAAGTGCATCTGTCTGTCTGCACATCCTGCTCTGTACTGTGGAGTGGTAGAGCAAACTGACAGCAGCGGGGTTTGCAGAACTGTTTGCAATATACAGTGACCAACATCCTCAGTTACCTAACACGGGGCTCCCTCTGCCAGCTGGGTTAGACCAGAGAAGCTGAAAGTAATGGCTGGAACTCCTCTGGAGAGCAGGGCTGCCATTAGTCAGCTGTAGAGAAGGCAGATGCTGTCTCTTAGAGAGCTCCAGCAATAAAAAAGCCTTATCAGACCACAAGAAAATGCAGCCTTTTGTCAGCCATGTGAGCTCCTGTGCACTCCTGAAAGAGTGGTGCTTGTCACAGGAACATGCTGAAGTACACTTGTGCCAGCAAATGCTAGCAGAACATGACTGGCTGCCAAATGCCATGGCAGAAAAAAATTGGGCTAGGGGGTTGTGAGTCATGGGTGATCCTGAAACTGAAAGGAGCAGAGCAGAAGTGATCAAATAAACAGCAGTTAACACAAATTGTTAACTGGTGTTAACAATTGTTAACCAATTTAATCTGGGAAAGTTTGGTATCAGGCCAGAAGGATGTTATACTCTAGGGGACAAAGAAGAAAAATTGAATTGACATAACAAGAAGTGTCTAAGCTATGTAGAGCTGACTCCCAGAGGCATGGCACCTCAGCCTGCCCATCTCTGTCTCGCTCATTTAGCTGGTTCATGAAGCCAGACTACAGCCTATGGAGGCAGCCTGGTCTTTGGAGGTCCAATACATCCCTGCAATGCATCCTGGAAAGTTCCTCACCCTTCAGACAGACAGACAGACAGACCTTCCTTGCCAGGAGGCTGCCAGCTGTCCAGATAAGTCATTCAGAGTAATCTTTGTGGGAGAGTAACATCCAGGATGGGTGAAGACAAAGGATGGAGTGTCAGTATCTTCCTGGGTCCCTCAGCCTGGTGCAGGGCATGTGGGAAAAGCAGCTATGATACAGAGGTGAGGGCACTGAGCAGCAGCAAGAAGGCATGAGCATGTTCAAAGTCAGTAAATGTCCCAAAACCCATGCTAGCATCCTCATCCCTGCATAGCTCATCCCCATCCTCACAGGCCTTCTCCCTTCAGGAACGTGATATTTTCCATCTGCCCTTCCTGAGTGAGACCTTCCTTTGTGCATAGCCATGGCAGGATGTCACTTTACTCATCCTTCCTCTGTATTGCGTGAGGTAGAAAGAGACAGAAAGATCTGCCATGAGCTGAATATGGTTTTTTCTCAGCAGGGTTGTATTTCCCATAAAGAATTTGTCAATAAATTTTAAACATAAAAAGTTTTCTCTCTCACTGAAATGGATCATCTCATGAATAAAAAATTAAGCTGAAAAAAATTATAATTATATTTATATTAAAAGACTGAATAATCATTCTTTACAAAATAAAATAATAAAGAAAAAATTAAAAAGAAACCACACCCCACCTCTTTCACACAAAGCATGTGAAGGCTTCTTGTAAACAAGTCAAATCATAAAAGAAAACTTTCTTGTACCCACAAATGCATGGTACAGTTAACATTGATTTTTCTGAGATACAATTAATAGAACAGTGATATTTCTGTTGAACAAAGAACTGCTCGCAAACCATGTAGACAACTATGTTATATTTTGAACTAAAGCAAACCCCAACAATTAGATTCTAGATATAATTGTCCTAGGAAGAGCTGAAGAGGGATTTTTTCCTATGAGCTGTTGTTAGGAGATTGGGATCTCCCCTTTCCCTACAAGATGTATTAACCTCTGCTGCAACTCGTTGTGCAAGTACAATTCTTCTTTTGATCCATTAGCAGAATATGCAGCGAGTAGGTCTATCTCCCTGCCAGGCTTGGCCACATTAATCCTGGCACTTGTCATTAGGCATTTACATGCAATGTTATCCATCCTCTGTGTGTTTTGCCAGACAACGAGGGTCAGAATACATATTTATCACTGAGAATAAGCAAATTCTTACTCTGTTGAGCACTTGTGCAGTTGAACTGAGCCCCATGAGCCACGTGCCTGATTTGATTCAGTGTGGGCAGACTTTGCAAATATCTTGTTGGAAAAATCATACTGGTTTCTTGAGATAAATTAATATTCTGTTAATATTTGCAATATTGTTTTAAAGTCTCTGTTAGCAATAAGGAAAAGTGATGGTCAAGACTTTTGGATTTACATGCATAACTCAGCAGGCAGAACTCAAAAAGATGCCTGTCTAGAGCAACCCTGGTACCAGTGGTAGCACTGAGATAAAATTCTTAGTTGTTTTCCTTCTTTATTATATTTCTGTAATCTAAAAATTCTGTACATTTTTTTCAGTTTTTCACAAAAAAAAGCATTCTTCCATTACTCCCAAATAACATAACTGATTTTTAAGGCAGCCTAATATTTCTTTCAGCTCAAATTAAAGGAAAAAAAAAAGAAGTTTTGCAACAGAACAGTATTAATCTCAATATTTTTGAAAGCATATTTTCTGTATGAACATCATAAATGCAGAAATAACTAACATTTAGGTACAATAAGACAGCATATCACTTTGCACTGCTTTTTGTCTGTTTGAAAGAAGAACACCTTTGGGAGTGTTTTCAGCTCAAATCCTTCCCTTTGTAAGTGCAGCTACCATGCAGTCTGTTAGCAGAATTCAGGGGGCAAAGGAGAAGAATCTCTGTAGAAATATCAGATATTACCAAATATCTGGAGACCCAACCATGTTCTGTGCCTGTGATATTTAATCAGAAGCTCTCATTTCTAGTATTTAGTGTGACTTGAAAAACCCGCAAAGAAGTTATTAACTTGCAAATTGAATCTTTTTGCTTATTTTGGTATTTAATTTGCTTTATGTTTTCACTACACCTCCATTAACCAGCCATTGATTATTAGCCTGCTCATTACACTTCCTTTTGAAAATAATGATACAACGGTAGCTTTATGTCCATTCCCAGCACTCTTGTTACACTTTCAGCAACTATTACAGTTATTAAAATAGTGTCAGTTGTGGCTTTCCAGGAAGTGCCTTGAAATTCCATGTGAAAATTATGCAGAGTTGCTGATTTAATGATTAAGTTCAGTAGATACTATTTTTAATGTTGTTTCTACATAAAATTAAAAATAAGGAAATAACTCAAAAATTTGATCAGTATTTCTCTTCTGCTCTTAAAACAAAACCACTGACTATTACACTTTTAACTTTTCATCAACTTTTCCAAATTCTGTTACCTGATAGAAACAGATTTATAACAGTTACTGCAATTTCTTTTGTCACTGTTGGATAGTTAAAATTGTAAATTTATGGCCTGAAACCAGATAGCAATAAAATATTAATTGATACATTCCTAGTATACCTATCTTCCTTGGCAAATAAATTTCCTAGTTTAAACGCTATGTTATTATTTAAATATATATTTTTTGTTTATTGGGGTTTTTTACATTGCACTACTGATCTTGTAGTTCAAAACAGCAGAACTATTTTATTACTGATTAATTATAGCTTTTTGATGGTATCTTGGGCTTAATGGTATCAATTTTCTTTCATACTATCTAGCTAGAATTCTTGCTTCCAAGCTTTTCTGTTAAAATTAATTCTAGCATTATGATGCCATCCTTTTTCACTGGTTGCTTAATTGAAGTCCCAAATGGTTTAAACATATGCTTAATGCTTAATCTGAGTTACATAATCTGACATGTAAGTGAAGCTGAGTGTATACGTGCTTCAGAGACAAGGAGAGGGACTGCTAAATTAGGCCAGGCTGAGAAATAGGGATTATTCTGGTGAAATCTCTGCTGGATAATTAATTTCTTCTGTGGCAAGATGGCACTTCAAGATCTGTGAGATTTTTGCTGCGTGGTGTATGATAGATAACAAACTTTTTATTTCTTGTTATTTCCATGCACAAAGGCATGATGAAAAAACCCGAAACCCTTCTTGATTCTTTTTTGTGTGTTTGGAAAGCATCTATGCTTCATTTTACTCTTGGTAAAAGAAATATTTTATATATTGCTTTTCTTTATTACACGTTATTGGCAGAAAACTCTGTCAAGTTTTAAAATAAGAGACAAACAAGATGCTACAAAAACATTTCTAGAGGTGACCCTAGCTGCAAAATTTTAGGCTATCCTTAGTTCAGTTGACAGGATAAGATTTGTAACAGCATTTATTAGAACAGGGGGTCTAGGTTAATTTTTTTGTGTTACTCCTCCAAACCTAGTTCTGCCTATACTGTCAGGCCGTTAGGGTTAAAGAAAATGATCATTTGGGTTTGAAAAGCATTTTTGGTTGTCAAATTGCATTAAGTACTTATAAAATGATCAATTTAATAGCATTTTAATTTTGTTTCATTACTTATGAAAAAGAGAACATTTTTTGAGCTGACCATGGGAGTAAATGGGTCATGGTTGTCATGTGAAAAGAAAACCTACTCAGTTTTCAAATGAATACTGCAGTCAGTTACCAGGCAGGTGCTAAGTTTTGCTGACCTGACTGCCACTGTGGTGTAAATGGATTGATGTTGTAAATGCCAAAATGTTGTACAGATTCAAAATGGTTTCAGACAAAGCAATGGAGGAAAAATCTCACAGGGACTATTAAGTAAAAAAATTAATGATAAATTAATTAATTAGGTCCCAAAACTACTGATAAGGTGCCAGGGAAATATTTGGGGGAAGCATCACTACAAGATGCCACAATAATGTGGCCCCATGGTAATTGAAATTAATATTAAAAGTTCAGAAAATGATTAATAAGCACTTTTGTGAGTAAAATTCTTCCAAGAAATATAGCTATTTAAAGCTTTTAAATGAGCTTCATTTAAAAATTACCGGAATTCCATGTCTTAATTTCTTTTAAAAATATGCACTTTTGCTTTCTGATTAAGAAATAACAGCATTTAACTAAGTTAAGTAATCAAAGAAAACATGGAAAAGAGTATACAAATGTTTTTAATGAAAAGTGGCAGCAATGTAGATAGAAATATTCCTGACCTTCCTTAATCTTCTCCATAGAATAGTATATTTATGCTAAAACCCAGAACTACTGGTTTTGGTAAGAGTTCAGTAAGACTTGTGCATCTCCTCACTTAAGTATTGCCTTTAAATTATACACCTGCTTCTGCCTATTTTGTTTCAATGTTCAAATGTTTCATATTCTTCAGTAGCTTGAAAGTAACTAAAAATAAGAAACTACTACAAAATCTATGTCAATCTATGTAGGACAAGTTTTTATCTATTCCCAACTTCTCTAAAGGTGTAAACTGAGTAAGGCAAAGTCTTGCACAGGTTACAAATTCTGTACTTGAAAACTTTTACTTTATTCATTTCCTTTTCTCCCAGAATGAAAATAAAGACCCGAAACCAATTTTATCCCCAAACCACATTCATGAAAAGTTAAAGATAAGAGTATAGTTAACATATTAAAAGGCTATAATAATGAAAACAAGCGAGCATTATATACTTAAAATACTTAATTGCTACTATCATATGTAACATAAAGTCAAATGTGTGAAGGCATGGAAAAATACATGAATGCCACAAACATGTGCTGGATTGAGAATTACAGTATCATTACTGAACTGAGATTAATCTTTACTGTTATGATGGATATCTCTAGAGGCTAGACAGTTTCCCAAATCTTTTTTCAAACATCAAAATCCTAGAAAGAAACTGTATACTATCAAGCATGTGACGCTGGGCTTTGGAAGAGGCCTTTGCAAGCATCAGAAACACTTTGTATTAGTTTAACTAAAATCAATGACAGGCAGCAGCTGTTTCTTCTGAGCTTGCTTTGATGTTGGAGTGATATTTCTATATTAAAAAAAAACAAAACCAGTTGTTGGTAAAAGCTTTGCAAATAAGATTATTAAAAAGGAAAAATGTCTGATCCCTCTTTATGGAGAAATACTGACCAAACCCAACTGAAAAAAGAGCCAAAATTCTCTGAAGTGTAGCCTTAGCAGGCTTCAATTACGTACATTTAAATTCTCCTCTCACCGTGCCATTTCTCCACAGTGCTGTCTCATTCTATGCTGAGATTAGAAAAAGTAATCAGATGCACAAAGAGCTATCATGGACTTAGCAACATAGGTATGAATTCAATGCATAACAATCATTTGTATATTAAGAATATCTTTAAAATATTAAAAAGCTAATACAACCCTATGTTGAAGTTGATTCAGTCTTTTATAACTAGGTGAAGGCTAATTTTAACTTTTTGAAAAATATTTTTAGTCATATATCTAATACAAGACAATAGCAATTTTCTATTCTTCACATTAATAATCTTATTTCATAGATAAATATACTCCATTTTACAGATGAAATAGGGTTTTACATAATAGATACATTATAATAAAATAAGATCATAGAATTATGCAATCATGTAGGTCAGAAAGCACCTCTGGTGGCATTTGGCCCAAACCCCTGCTCAGACCAGGGCTGCCTTTGAAGAGAGATCTAGGTCTGAATTTTGGCCATGTTGTATAAGGCCTTTTCTGGTTGAGTTTGGAGCATCCCCCAAAGAAGGAAATCTCATTGCCTCCCTGGGCAATAGCTTTCCTACTATCCAATTGGAATTTTCCTTCTCTCAAGCCTGTTGCCATCATTCTTTTGCTGGCCAACTCTGGCCTTCTCTGGAATGTCCCGGTAGCTGAAGTCAGTGATCATTCCTCTCTAACCCCTCTCTTCTGAAAAGGTCCCTTGATGCCTCATACACATACAGACAGAATAATTGTTTCCAACTTCGTTTGAGTGCATGTTTCTAAACTCACAATTTGCAAGCCTCTCTCCCTTAAATACCAGGTGGCACAGAGCACTGCACTGAACTTATGAGCCCCTAAAAGAGTGTAGAACTAAGTAAATTCCCTTTAGCCTCATATTGGTATTCTAATGATGGTGCACTCAGTACCATGCTAAACTTTGATGGCTGTACCTCATTTTGTGTTCAATAAAAGATAACATGAGAGATCATTAGAGTAACTATGTCAGATTAAATGTATTTTCTTGTACAAAAGTCAAGTCCCTTCAGGAATCATTGCAATTTACTTTGTCTCATGGAGAACAATATTTTCCCGCTAGACCTCAACACAAAGGGCCATTACAAAATGTAATTCATATTTCATATGTTCAGAAACGTTCAGCACAAATTACAAATGGAGACTTTAGTGAAGTATTTATGTTCTGTTACCAACAAGATATGTATAAGTAATATGTGTCCCAGGGCTCCAGCCTACACTGCTTACATTTATTTGTTACCGACTGCACTTATACTTTGCAGTTAAACATAAGGTAAGTCATGTTGCTTCTTTGAAAACATAGAAAAGTGCAGCGGACAAAAACATTATTGTTTCTGAGATTTTCCAACAGCTGCCGAATGACGAAGGTGCCATGCATCACTTAACTGCTGGAACAGTGATATTCCACCCAAACTTCAAAGGGCTCTTCACTGAACTTCACTTTGCCCCTGAAAAACCTGAGGCTGCATGAGTGCATTTAGAGACTAAAATGAAGCTCTTTGGAGACCATTCTGTAGTGTCCAGAACATGGAAACACAATGTTTTAAGTGCTAAAAAGTATACAGAGCTTGTGGTCTTTGAAACAAAAACCATGGGTCAATAAAAAATCCATGAGGCAAACAAAGTTTTCTTGCAGAAGGTTTAAACACTATTGCATATATGGAAAATTTTACCCTGTTAAACTCTCTTCTCAAAGTGCTGTCTTCTCATAAGGCAGTAGTAGTTCTCTTTTAAAAGTTTTTGTTTGACAGAAATTGGTATATCTGGAAGTGATATTCTGCTAGACAGAATAATTAAATGAATGATTTTCTGTTAGGATTATTCTGCTATTCTTTATCTACCGTGTTCTTAAAATTACAGTTTATATATAGTGTTAGTAGCAGGACAGCTTAAAACTCCATTGACATTTAAGTTTTGCAGTTCTTGAATTTAAATTTCCAACAAATTGTGACCATTGAAAGTTATAGCAAGACCAAGTCAGGAAAAGCAGAGTATCTGACAATTATAATGTTATATTTTCATTGCCATGCAATTATAAATTCAAGAAAGTAGACATCTCATCCTGCAATATTAATTTTGACTCACACTCACTAGCTGTTACTGTCACAGCATTTTTCCTTCATTCAGGTGAGTCACCTATCAGGAACCACATTAACATTTATTTTCTAAGGTTAGTCAGTAGTGCAGCCAAGCAGCAGGGTGCTTCAGTCTCTAATTCTTTAATCTAATGTCTAACTTTGCTCTCAGATTGTACAACAGAGAGAGACAATGCCTCCCTACTCACCCTCCCACCCTTGCTCTTTCCTCCCCCAAGGCAGCAGTAGTGTCTGTGCTTGTGTGTGCATGCAAAAATTCTGCATGTTGGGGGTGTGTGTGCATTCACCATCTTGGAAAAACACCTGAGAGAGTCTGGATCAGCGTGGGGCACAGCACATCAGCAGCATTTGTGACTGATATTTTGTGTTTTGTCTGAGGACAAGGCCAAAATAACATCACTCATTTTATCTGGGCAAGCTGACAACTCCAGTGTTCCCCTGTGACACATTTGCCAATAATGGTAATGACTTGCTAATCTCCTGTGAATCTTCCAGAAGAAAAAAAAAGGAAAATAATTAATAAGGATGTTCAGAGTAAATGAATAGAAGAGCATTAGAAACAGGTGTATAACTATGACTCTTCCAAGTTATTGCCCCCACTAGCTCTGTCCCTATTTTTGAAACTATGTGGGGAAACTGAGGAAGGCAATCAAATACAAGACCAGTAAAATATGAAATTTGAAATGCTCAATTAGGTTATCAAAAAGAAGACTGAAAAGTGATATGAAGGCAGTGTGGTAGAAAAGAGAAAATATCCAATAGTAGAGGATTTTGTAAAATCCAATATATAACCATGTATTAAAAAATTCATGTTTAAAACAGGCAAATTCAAGTTACCATGAAATGCAATGTATATTCTCCATCTTCATCTGCAAAATTTACAGATACTGTAAAAATATTCTGTTGTTACATCTTGGGAGAGAGTCAGCACCTTATGTTATAGAGGTGAAGGAGGAGAAACTTGCTTGTCACATAGTTTCCTATAGCCTTATAATTTCTGAGATTGATAGAGTTGATAAAGTTGAAGATCTCTGTTGTTTTTATGCAGCTGAGGTAGGAATCTTTTAAAAAACATTACCAGTTATATTTGTAAATTAAACACATGTTTGCATTTTAATAAGATTTTCTTACTGAAGCACGGTATCTGCTCACCTCTGCTGTAGTGTAAATCCTGATGCAACATAACAGTGGTGACTTCTGCCAAGAACAAGAACATGATACAAATGAGAGATGAAACAGGTTTGAACAGTTTTGCAGAAGATACAAAAATGCAGAAATTGCTAAATAAACAGTCATAGGTATGGTATGATTCAGATATTCCATATTATATAGAAGCAACTTATTTATTCAACCAAAATTTCTACTAAAATGGCTAAAACAGGGGGTGTTACCATTTTAGGCTTCATTTTGGTTAATGATAAGGACGTTTAAGTGAAATAGAAAACGGAAAGAAAGTTTGGTGATCACAAGTCAATTCAGCATTATCTAAATGTAAGGCTAAATATAAGAAGACCTATAGCTATGTAGGAAGGTAAACCTAAATAAATACAGGGAACTGGATACTGAATCCAGGTAGAATGAAATCCCAGAACCTTCAACATTAAACCAAAGATGCTGATGTTAAAATTTGTTTCAAATCAATTAAAAAAAAACAAACTATGGGGAAGGACTTGAGAGCTAACGGGATGAACTTCAAGGAGGATGTTAAGAACAGGAAGAGACTCAATATGAAGTAGATCTTGCAGAGAACAACATGACAAATGACAAAGACTAAAGAAGGTGTGAATCTGCTACACCATGACTATTTGACCTCTAGATGGAAGGCATTTTCAGTTTAGTGTCAAAACGAAGTGAATACTTTGATTCAGTTTCAAATAATGTGATGTTTCATTAGGGGCAAAATGATGGAAAATTTTTATAAGATTATGGAAATAGAAATATCTTCAACTGAGAGAGGAGTAGCACTCAAGAAATGCTATTGAATTCTAGCTGGGGGAAATCAAACAGTCTCAAAGAGCTGGCAAAGAAATGTCCAGTTCAAACATCGTAAAAAAAGATTTTTCAACAGTCTTGTTGACAGTCAACAGATGAGAACAACATTGGGGTAGGAACTGGAGTTGAAAAAGTGAATACGATTAAAATTGTTGCAGGCCTTGGAACCTCAAGTGTATATTATATTTTTGAGAAGAAAGATTATCAAGTATTGAAAGAAAAAAGAAAATTAGGCAAAGTGCAGTGAGAACAAATCAAAGCCAGTCTTGTGGGACAGACAGAGGGAGTAGATTTTGTCAATTTGATTTGCATCAGTGGGCCTGAAGAACTGCCAAGTGGGAAATCTCAAGCAAAATTGAGAAAAATGGGATATACTGGAGAAAGGGTAAGGAAGGTAGGAAAGAAGGGAAATAGGTGAGCAAAGACAGGAACGGATAGTAGGGAAAGGACACAGGCTGAAATATAAAGTTGAGATATTACTAGTAAGGCTCATGAAATTTTGAGTCAATCCTTTAAAATATTTTCTCGACTGAGCATCAAAATTGTGGTGGAGTTATTTAGAGGATACTGGCACAAAGTCAACAGCTCCATCAATATCGAAGATTTCTGGAATATAACAGGGATGGGCAATAAAAATAGAGAAGGGCTACCAGTGTTGGATTTTGATGTTGTAAGGCTTTACAGTTTCTTCTTGCCCAGAAGCAATGGACTGAATTGGCATCAGGTGCACAAAGAGGCTGAGAAGACCAGAGAGCCACAGAACCCATATTTATGGAAAGGACACTGCAGAAGACTGACTTGTTTACATGAGCAGACTGTAGTATGGAGGAGGCTATGATTGCAATCTATAAATATGTCAAGTGTGTAAACACAGTGAGGGGAAATAACTTTTTTAATTAAAAGGCAGTGTTGGCATAAGAAGAAATAGAGATAAAAAGATTGTAAATGCATTTAGGTCTGAAATTATGAGATTCCTAAGCACTATTCTAGTTCTTCCAAGGAAGTCATTGCAGTAAAAAAGACTTCAAAGTTAAACCAAATACATTTATTAAATCAGTTTTAGGATACACTTGTTTGTGATATCAAGAGCCAGGACTCAAGGAAGGTCCTAGTTTTATGTTTCACTGAACTGTATTTAAGATCTTTATCAGCACTATTATGTCTAAAGGACAGCATTTATATGCACCTTTCCCTGTGTTTCTAGAAGTATAAGCATCTGCAGTTATTGAGGGGAAAAAAGTAGATTTTTTTTTCCCAGGCTGGGAATAAGAATAAAAAGAGTGCATTTATTACCAAAGGCATATAGTCCCTGCCATGCTTTTTGCTGTGGCTGCTTATGAATGTATTTCTTTTGTTTTGGAGTTGTTTGTAGTAGAAGAAATTTGTTCTGTATGAAGGAAGAGTTGCAAAGTTAAGAATGAACTGGGGAGCACAAATGTCATATCAGATGGAGACACACTTTGGGTAGGAAGGAGGAACTCTGAGGCCAGCTGTGGGTGATGATGCTGTTTCTGTATTTAGGATAGCCAGACCTGGGACACACTCAGTTCTAAAGCCTGTGGAAAGGCACCAGAAGAAACAACAGTCTTAGGAGTTTTTGCTTTTCACAAAGTGAAAGTATAGTGAGAAGTTGTGGGGACTATGGAGTTGATATCAGCTGTGAAAGACTGTGGAGGAAGGTAAGCAGCACATCCTCTGGGATCCAGCAAATAATGGAACAATAAATGCAAAAGGTATGGGAAGAATTCAGAAAGGTCCTTAAAGAAAGCCTGAAGGATGTTCTGAAGCAATTTCAAAATATAGAGGGAACATTGTATAAATTCAGAATGAGACTCTGGTAGCTCAACAGAATATCTTAGAACCTGAAGAGTTTCTAAGGGGCTCTTTTAAGCTGCTTTTGAAAAATTAATTTCAAATATATAAGCGTAAATCACTCCAAGATCTGCCTTAATTCCAGCACCAGTGGTGCAGACTCACAGTGCAATGCAGCTCATGTCACTGTTTCCAGAGGTGGGCTTCCATGTGCACCTCCTGTTCTGAGGAGCCAGCATGACTCATCTGCCATACAGGGACAAGATTTCAGCATCATAGAAGAAACATTGCATCTTTAATCCTCACCTGACTACAATGTTATGTAGCAAGAGCAAGAAACTGAGAGTAAAGGGGGAAAATTGCATGGACCTTTTGTTTTGCTTAATTTAGCTATATGGATGTCTGTTGGAATGAATATACCCACACATGAAGACACACAAATTAAGGGTTCTTGAATACCACCTTAAATATGATGACACCTTTACAATTATTTATTTAGACATTTTAAATAGTATGATTCTTCCTTTATTGTACTGTGAGGATTTAGGATTGGAAATAAGATTTTTTTTTGAAACTTAAAAAGCTAACTACAGATGAAGTAGAATTTGCTTGTCAGTCACACAACACTGAGAAAAAAAATCCTTCCAAAAGAAGAAACACAGTTATGACACATGTAATAGTCAGAGGGAGAGGATGAATTTGGTAGGGCAACATGTAGAAAGAAACGTTTGGTTAACGGAAAGGTATTGTGGAAAGAGAAAATAAGTAGAAGAATGAAAGTTTTGGCAGAAATTAATTAAAATTCTTTTCCTTGTGTTCAAGTTACTTTCCTCTTCTTTTCTTCTATTTCCTGAATAAATAGTTAAATCTAATTAATCTTGAAGAGAGTATGGGCAAGTAATTATAATATGGGAAAATGTGTGATTGTCCCATTTGGAAACAGTTGTGGTGCAATTTCTTCACAGTTACCAAATCTGCACTTTAATTTCTTGCTGAAATTTCTGGTTAAATTTTTAGTGTAGTCTAAACATGTCTTTGAATACATTAGAATCTTCAGCATTTTTTGAGGCAAATTACTAATTTTGGTTTGGAAATATGGGATTAGAAAACTGTCTGTGGGCAAAAATTTTGAAGAAGAACAGGAAGTAGATCTTCTCTTATACCAGCCACAGGCTATTGGTTCTGCTTAAAATATGTCAGGCATTATCATAGCAGAGCTGCCATCTCTGAGGGCTACTGTACTTCCTCCACCTCAGCCACATGCCATGCATTCCCTTCCACCCTTTTTATGCGTGCAGAGGGGATTATTTTCTGCAAGTTGGTCTGCCCAAACCTTCATCAGTGATTTTGTAAGGTTTCAGTTGGAGCTGGCTATTCACCTGCTTGCATTAATGCCAGTGCAAGGGACAGTGCAGACGTGTCCTCTCAGTTCTGCATCAGCACCAGAGAGCATGGAAAGGTCCATGGACTCCCCATCTGCAGTGATTCACTGGTTCACTTTGGCAACAACTGGTTCACACAAGTCCCTTCTCTGTGGGATTCAAGACAACTCTATGTCTTAAAAACTATTTTAATCACTGGGAGAAGGAATATTTGGAAAACGGTAGAAAGAAAAACTCCTGATTTCTTCTCTTGACAGCATTTCCTTTTCTAGCATAATCAGACATTTTTGTAGGGTGGTGGGAATGCCATAAACACTATAGTTCCACTCTGCAGGTGAGCAACATCAATACCAAGCATTGTCACAAGCTCTCTCTTTATCACAGTGGTTTCAGAAAAAGTGAAACATCTCCAGATGGGGACATGGGGAAAGCAGTGCCTCAAAGTAAATTGTAGGTTCATGGTTATGGTGTTCTTCAGTCAAGTGCAAGCTCTGGCTCACATCCTTCATGTGTGTATTATAGCAGGTGGTTATATAAAATGCCTCATCTCTTCCTAAACAGGGCAAATACAGCAGCTCTTCTGTTTAGCACACAAATCCAATAAATTATCTATTCTTTCTGAAATAATGGTTCAAACAGGGCTAGGTAGAGAAAAATCTCTGATGTGACTTTCAGATAAATCAGTAGTAAGCTTTTTTACTTAAGATGCCTCTTTTGTCTATGTTTCTGTTTTAGTGAAAAAGTGGCCTAATAGTGAAAAATGTCAGCCTGAAGGCAACAAAATTAGAGGATTTAAAAAAATCAATACTCCCTATAAGATAGAAGCATATCTTGGTGTTAGGAATAACTGCAAGTATTTTCAAGGTATAGTCAGAATTAGAGGATCCAAATAAATAAAAAAAAATTAAAAAGGAAACCTGTTCCAATGTAAAAGAGATAACAAGAAATGTAGAATATTTTCCCATTATTGCCAAGGGAAACAGTGAGTAAAGTGGCATTAAAAATAGGATTCTGCAACAACAGAAAAATGTCTGAGATGTTTGTATTCTTCATTTAGTAGCCTGTGATCATTATTTTGTGTAGATGTGTTTAGGAGATGGTCTAAATTGATTCCTGCTATTTCCAGTATACAGAGGACGAGAAGGGATGAGTAAGAAGCCAACTCATCTCAATGGACAGAGTTCCATTGAGTGCAGTGGCCGTCAGATTAAACTCCAACCTTTCTTTCAGATGGAAAAAATGTTTACTTGGTAGGTGTTTTTGTCAGTTTAGGTCTATGATGTGTCACACAATGTTTGTAAGTTATTGCTTTGTAATACTGAGGAAATATTTCCCTGATTGCCTGCAACCTACTCAAACAGAGACAAGACTCATGTGTTCTGTGTGTGCGGTGTTTCTGCTGCATGCTCAGTGCACGCAATGTGGAATTGACCCTGGATGTCCAACGAGATTGGCTGCAACTCTTCACATGGCAGTCACAATTACCAAGAATAACTGCACAGCTCCTCACAAGAAAACAGACTTATTCCCTTGTAAGACAAATACAAAAGCAGTTACATTGCCAGAACTTGGGACCATAGAACACAGAACTGGAGTTTATTCTCATCGAAACTGTAGTAAAAAAAAAAATCAGTTTCTAGTTCTGTGCCATTTATTGTGATCCTGATTGATTTTTTTTTGTTGTTGCTTCCTACAGAATGATGAGAGTAAAGAAAAACATTATTGAATGAATGCAGATTCTAGTAAATATCAATGGGGGGACCAAATCCTTTTGACTTTATCTAATGAAGCCAATTTCTGTCACCATGATGAGGGTATTTATTCCAGCCTTGCCCCAGAATATATAAAAGAATGCAAAATGCAATCTGATTTGAACAAACCATTCCTACTGGGAGTAAGGAAACAGCAAAATATGTGAAAATTCCATTCTTTGAGGGAAGAAAAATAAAATATTTTATGTTCTTTAATTTAAATTACAGCTTTAATTAAAAATTATATTCCTTTAGTCTGAAAATGAGCCACTGTTCCAATAATATGAGGTGATGTGTGGTTGAAAGTGTGCACTAAAAGTTTGTTTCATTGCATCATTTAATGTAAAACCTTATTTTGTGGGTTGGTTTCCTTCCCATTTGTACTCTTTCCCTTGCCTTTTTTGCATAATATATTGGCAAGTAATAAGAAGCAGCACTACAGCTACAATTTAATGGGAAACACAACTGTTTATTGAACCAGATACCCATTATTAATTTAACAACTGAATACAAACGCTTCTGGCAATCAGTGCAATAATTCTGTTTCCTTGATTACTTAGGGTTTGCCATTGGCTGCAGTGGAAGCTTAATCTAACCCTCAGAGGGGAGAAGTGCTGCCTTTTAACACTTGTAAAGAAAGAACAAGTACCAGCCTAATTCAGTTCCTGTGCATGAATTCCCTCTGACATCTTTTAAAGACAAACACATTTCTCATGTGGTTTTAGGAAGACATTAAAACAGTCTCTTTTTCATAATTTTTCTAATATTTTACAGCTCAATTAAAATGAGAAATTTGAGCAGCAAAGAGCTTACAAGTATTTCTTTTTTGCAATGAGTTATCAGAGCTCACAGTAAGTGAAAAAAAAAAACATCGTACCTTGTCTTGAAACTGTATTACCTACTTTTTTCAAGCAGCCATTGTATCATTCAAATTGCAGCACTGCATAATGGGCCCTGTAAAAATATGTGTACACTTCAAAGATATTCTGGAGAGGTTACACCACAGATTAATTTGGCCCAATGAGACTCTAGAGGGCAGTCTTGGTATAGTAAAAGAAATATATATTTTACTGTCATTAGAAACCTCAATCATGTAGAGCCAGTACAAAATGTTAGTGTTAAAAAACCACAAACATTTTTGAATATGATTTTAATGAAGTTGTCTAATTTTAGCTGAAATATGAGTATCCTTTGATATAAGATTATAATTCACTATAATATCACATAATTTAAAATTCCATGTATTTTTTATATTGTTTAGTTGGATAGCTATGGGGTATAATGAATGCATCAGGACCAAAAGTACAAGAAGATATGGTTTGCTTCTCAGTTGCAGCTTGTTCGAAAAGTACTCAATTCAGACAGTGCATTTCAACAGTATAAAACTTCACCAAAAGTCCATCAGAAGTCCTTTGCTCAAAGAGAGTAGAATAAAATCCAACATACAGTCAGATGCAATTTTAATGTCAGTTTTTAAAAGATGTGTTTTACTTTATAAGTAATTAATCTTTATACACAAGTTTTGACTATTGTCGGCAGAAATCAAAATTGCGTGCCTTGTAAATTTTTAATTGAGCAGTTCTTAGATTAAAAAAATGCATTAGTCACTTTGACTGTGTTTAATATTTTAGAAGAAGTTGTTCTGCAAGAAAACAAATCATTGGTAATGAAAAACAATGTGCAGCTTGTAAGTACTTACTGTGCAAACTTTTGAAACATGTAACCTTTGTTTCTTTGCAGGCAAACAATATTGCAGGCTTGTTTTAAAATGGGAACTTACTTCCTGTGCAAGACTTGCATCTCTATAGTTCAAAACATCTAGAATGGAGAAGAAAATAATTATTCCCATTTGATGGAGGGGCCTTGCCTTCTCTGTTGGCCACAGCAGTTGTACTGTGAATGAGTCAGTGTAGCAGGGTTAGTTCCAGCAACCAGAGGTTTGCTGGCTTGGGTCACTCACACAAGGATGGAAGATGGGAAGAAGTGTTAGACAGATCACAAGCCAAGCTGCAATCCCAAAAACTGCTCAGGCATCCTTCAGTCTTGAAGCAATGGAACTTCCTTGATGCCTCTGTCTATGACTCAGAAAATTCAGAGGAGCAGAGAGTCTTCTGCAGCTTCTCCAGACAGGAGGGACATTCCTGTTCCAGCTCGCTTGTTTATGCTCATGCTGAAGCAAGACTGAAATTATCTGCTTCTCTGCCCATATCACATGTTTGGTCAGCAGCCGTCTTGGGGCCTCTCTATAGACTGGGTTTGGCAGCCAAAAATATAGCTACATCCATTTAAAACACAATCAAACAAAAAGAAGCCACATTTAAGAAAAATTACTGCCAGGTTATATACCTTTTTTTAATCTGGTAAATAGAACATTTGCTCAGAATGCAGAAGTTGGGTTCAGTACTTGCACTGGCTGAGGAGGATTTAAATTAACATTTTGTGCAAGATTGATCTGTGTACTTCCCTATTTTAGTGGTCTGACAACCTACACCCAAAAAGAAATAAAATCATAGGGCTAGGGGGAGAAACAGGGAGGAGCTTAAAGAAGGACACATTGTAGGGGTCTCCACACTAACCATAGGCAGGCTGGGATGCCCTACCTGTTAGACCAGGTAACAAATATGTGCTGAACATTCTGCCTTTTCTACAGTGGTGTCTCCGTTTTTAACATTTTATATCCATCCTTGGCTTTAGCTGATGAGATGCATGAAAATTAGAATAATAATGATTTGATCTATTGGAAACACTGATTTTTTTTTCTGCTTGAGGATGTGCCTTTCACCTCTCCCTGAAAGTATGCAATGAAGCTTCCTCGAGTGATGTGTATTTTTGCTTTGCTATGTAATTTCCACAGTTCCTAGTAATAGGTACTTATGCTATTTTGCAGTTTCTCTGAAACGAGGATTCTTTTTCTGACAAATTGAAAAAAAAAAGTATAAAAAAAACCAACAAAGCAATAACTCTGTTATTCTTTGCATACCAGACAGTGTCTTCAGATTCCTATTGATGAAAAGGGCTCTTACAGAGATTCTATTCTGCTATCTAACTTCTTAACTCAAATTGTTGCTGATTTTGTGCAATGCTTGATTAAGATTAATACAAATGACCATAATCTTTAAATTAAAACCAAACCTGTACTATTCTTTATGCTCAAGACCCTGCAAAGTTTGCTAAGGCATAAACTGCTAAGTGTAAGCAACTTCATATACATTTATGATTTGCATAACATATATATCACATGAAGCACCTAATGCTTTTGTGGATTTAGTTGTTTTTGAAAAACTGTTTATTAAAGAATGAGTTCTTTTATAGTATAAAGATATGAAAATAATGTAGCTAAGCCTTCTATGTACAAGTCTCTTCTAGTGACTAATGAAAAAATCTGTAGGAGTATTTATAATTTCCACTTAGACAATCAATAAAATTAAAAAAAAATCCAGGCAGAAAAATGTGTATTTCATGAAAATTTACTTTTCTGTTACAATTAATACAATTATTAATAGTGCTAGTAAGCCTGTCTCACAGAAACTTAAGTAGTCAAGTACTTAGCAACTCTTATTCTAGATAAATAGAAAGACTGTAGCGTATATGGAAAGCAGTTTCATCAAACACTCATTCTCATTATGTAAGTCTGCACTAAAACATGGCAAGTTCCTTCAAAGAATAAAAATTATTACCTTACAAGTGTGATGTCCTTATCGAAACCCGAGATCCTTTCCTTAATCTCAGTTTCCAAGGCACTTTTGTGAACCACACCATGAATTTTATGTGACAGTCTCAGTAGTATAGTATCACTACCTGGATTTTCATTGTTGTGAAAATTCAAGTGGAAAAAATATAAAAACTCAGAAATCGTTTTATGTTCTTTTGTGGGGAGACTGTGAGCAAAATGACTGCAATTCTCATTTTCAGTCTTAAAGTATAGGCTTAGAAGTTTAGACTGTTTTTGCCTCTTGCAAGCTTACTGCTGATCTTTTCCCATCAAAGGATCTTTACTGAGCTTGATGGTGGATCTATAACAGCAAACTTACACATCAATTCCCCCATTCCTAGATATACATGTAGTTTGCCTTAGATACACATATAATGTTGAAGTTCATGTAATTATTTTTCACACAGATGCATCCTCAGTTCTTGTCCTTTTAAGCATTTAGGACACAGTAATTTCTAAGGACAAATTTTATGGAAGTCTACAGGCCTCTAGTGCCATAAATTAGTATAGATGGAAACTGAAATACCAAAATCCTTGTCCATAGCTTATGCTTTCCAGATGTTCTCTTACCACCTGGAAAAGTATGTGGGAAGGGAAAGTATATACACTGATAGTCCCTCAAAGGAAAGAAAAATGCATTTAGATACACTGGATTAAGGACAAAAATGTAAAAGAATTTAGTAATATCTAAAGGAACATATCTAAATTTTTAAAAATATGTCGATATTGTAGTATATCACACCATCTAACATAAGTCCTGTAAAATTGGTGGTGCCCTATGAGGCAGTCAGTCCCTGCTTCAGTTTCTTCTCCAATATGAAAAACAGTTCAGCAAAGTTTGCAGCGGTTGCAAATGATTCTGCAGCTTGCTGGTTTAGCAGCCTGTCCTTCCAGAGACACTGTCAGTGTCTCCAGGTAAGAGCAAGTAGAACTTGGCAGAATTAAGGTGCTGACTGCTGTTTGTGCATGTTGTCAGAGTACACTGAATAATTTTAACCACAAGTGTAACTGTGTCAGCTTTTGCAAGAATTTAATCAGGCATAGCCTTGAATTCCCAATGTTTTTCTATTCATTATAGAAAAAACCCCATGAATTGAGATACAAATACTGTTGACTGTCTCATCTGATTGTACATGTATACTTCTCTGTAAAGGACAATCCTTTTTCTTCTTATTTCAGGGAGGAGGAGAAAGATTTTACAGCTCTAGGTCTAAGTGAGAAATGGAAACATTATACAATGCACTTGATTCTCTTACACACACACACCTGGGTACCAACGTGGGCTGAAAAAATGGGTGCTCTTAGTCAAGGTCATTCCCTCAGCTGGATGTGTTGACAGCTTGTGCTGAGGCAATGAGTCCAGGATTTTCCCTCCTGAGTGGAATATCTAACAAATAGCTACAGCTGAAGATATTCCAGTATGAATTAAGAGAGATGTAAATCACTGTCAAATTAACAAGGTTGACAAAGTGGTTCAGAAGTTCATCAATGCTCTCTGAAAGTGTGAAAACATAATGTGGAGAATACAAATGAAATCTGCAGGACTCCTCTAAGGGTCATTAATCTTCGTACAGTGTTAAAGCTCTACCCAAACTGTGTTTACAAAAATTTCAAACAGATATTGGTTTTGATAAACAGAAAACCTCAATAATATTTAGATATTCTTTTCTTTCAGATACTGGGGCAAGGGCACCCAACCCAATTTTAGGAGCGTTTGAGCAAATGGGAAATGCTAGATCTCAAGTGCAAGGGTTATTATTGGATCAAAGTTAAGAGACCTCTAGCTGGCTCATTTCTGTACAAGGGAAGTCTTAGCTGATAAAGGCCTTAGGAACAATCATTTTGAGTATAAGGGAACTGTCTCTGGTAGTGATTAATTGGGAAGGAGTGGCAATACTTCTATCATGAACATGCTAGAGGATTAGGTGTCTTGCTCTTCCCTGTCAGGGTAGAAGATTATTTGCGGTTGAAAAGACTTGAGTGCTAGCAAGGTCAGCGTTATTACTTTTGTTAATCTTGATGTGGCGCGATGTTTCTTATTTAATGCTTGTTATTTGTATATCTTTATGCTGTGCAAAGAAGAAGTGCTGCCTTAACTTCCAATTACGGTGTGTGACTGAGATAATGTGAACGGCACGATGGGAGTGGGAGTACGGCAGCACTGATGAGTTCTTTCTTTCTGCCTTCTGCTGCTAAGCAGTTGTCATCTTGTTTATTCTCTAAAATTACTAATTGCCCCACTGCAATCACATAAAAGCCAAATGAAAACACCACCTAAGCACTTCCACAATTTTCTTTTGCTGATGCATTCAGCAGATGTGTGAGTTAGGGCTTAAGGTATTTTTGGGTTCTGAACTTCTTGAGTCCCCAACAGAGATTACTGTGCCTCCAAAGAAGGTGTATTTTTAGGGCCACTGACAGATGATGATCAGCTGGCATTTACCTGTGACCATCACTGCTGGAAAGCCTGTCACACCTCACAGTGTGCTGGTCCAGGCAGAAACCATTAAGTGTCCCATTTAGTTCACTTAACAACAGAAACATCAGAACAAAGCTCAAAGCCCTTTTATTAAGGGGAAGTAACTTTTACTTTGTATCCAGAATGGGTGATATATTTCCTGTCAAAGTGAACTAAAATGTCTGGACAGCAAACAGTGGAGTAGCCCATATGAAATAGTAGATCTGTGAAGAAATTCCATTAATAAATTATACTTTTCTAAGGGCAGCCATAAATATAAGAAACCATTTCCTTCGATTTCATAGTTGCTGTCCCAAAATAATGGAAACCCATTGTCAATCTTTCAATAAAACCTCATCTTTTTATTTATAAGAATTTTCAAGCATATATGCAGGAAAGAAAGTGTGCAAAAAAGTTTGTTTGGCTTTGAATAATTAATATATTATGCAGAGAAGTTTTGACCTAGGAATTTTTAAAAGTGTACACATATATGTGTGTGTACATATATAATTTTTGAACCTGCCCAGAAATTAGCTTTGCTCATTGATGAATTAATCAGATTTTTAACGCACATTCAAATGCAGCTGTTGAACAGTAGGAAAGACACCTGTGGTTATTCCTCATGAGGGTGCTGCAGAGAAGCCAAAGGCCTCGGACATGCAGCAATCAGCACTTTCATGGCTGCAAGGGGAAGCACAATCTGTTTGATATTCCATTAAACCAAAGCAGGAGTCACTGATATGTTAATAAGGCTAACTGTTACATACAGAATAATCTTTCCTTTTGTCTTTGGTTTTAATTACTACTATGGGATGGGGACCAGGGAGAACACATGTGTTTCTTTCTGTTCTACCTTGGTACCATTGGTATGATAATACCTTCTTTTAATTCCAAAGCAATTAGTTCACATGGCAAAATAAAGATAAAATCTACATTTTCTACAGTCTTTTTCACAGCATTTCAACTGACAGCTGGGATCCATACAGCTGGTTTGCTTTTTTAATTCTGCTGTATTAAAATAAATATATTTTAGATTTTAAAATACTGTTGTTATTTTTATATTCACTTCTGTTATTATCAACTTTTCTCTCTTTCTAAGTTATTACCTGTTAAGATACTTCACATTTCTTTCTTTGTTTAACTGCTTTGTCATTGTTTTCCAGCATGCTCCACAAAACTTAGATGACAGTATTTCAATAATACCTCCTGGAATTTTACATTTAATTGAAATACACCTGCATCAAATACTTTCATAAATTTCTTGTAATTTCACTCCAGGAAGAAAATATGCAGGATCCTTTGGAAGTGCCCTGACAAGTACCCCTTCCAGAGGTCTTTAGATCAGCTGCAGGAGGCCTTTCCGTGGCAGACAGGTCCATGGAGACACCACCAGCACAGAGGGATGTTGTGCTGTTCCTCTCAGAGTCTCCTAGGCCAGGACCAGCACAGAGGAATTCCTGGATCCCAAAAGCATGTGGTAGGGCACTGGCCTATGGATGCCTGCCCTAATGACATCAGGGAAATAATTATCCTGTACAACAGCTGAGGCTACTGCTGTTCCCTCTGCCACACACCATGGTGAGTTCCACCAGGCCAAGCTGGCCCCTTGCTGTAGTCCCTGTGAAGAGGGAGCTTTGAAGAAGGACTCACTCCTGGCTCTTGGCTGCCCAGTGACACAATGTGACCAGAACTACCTGAAATGACAATGTCCCTCTCAAGGCTTGGAGGCCCTCTCCTGTTCTGACTGTGGCTCTCCAGTCCCGGGCACTTCAAGTCCTGGCTAATTCCTCTGCATTTTGCACATTCCTCCTCCCAAGGAGGTGGGCTGGGCTCACCCTGCCGTTGAAGGCGAGCCTTCATGAGCTGACTGGCCACATGTGACTTCTTGGCATGACATTTAAAAGCATAGAGAAGTCAGGTCACTACAGTGTGGATCCAGTTTGTGGAATGTGATCTATTCAGGTCAAACTTGTACTGTCTTTACCACTATTTTGATGATCTGTGCTGCTTCCAAGATCTTTAATTGACTTATTTGGATTGTAGGGAGGCTGCTCACAATAATCTTTGAAAGGTCATGATGGTCAGAGGTTGTGCCTGAGGTCTGGAAGAAATCAAATGTCACTCCAGTTTTCAAAAAGAGCAAGAAGCAGGACCCAGGGAACTAGAAGCCTGTCAGCCTAACCTCAATCCCTTGAAAGATGAAGGTGTGCCTCATTCTAAAGGCAATCTCTATCCTCATGGTTGACAAAAAGGTGGTCAGGAGTAGTCAGCATGGATTCTCTAAAGGTAAAACATGCTTGACTGACTTCTGTGATGAAACAACTTCATGAATGGATGAAGAGAGAGCAGTGGTTACTGTCAAACCTGACAGCAAAGATGTCAACACTGTCTCTCCCAACATCCTTGTAGGCAGATGCAGGAAGAGTGGAGGGGATGAGTGGATTGAGAACTGCCTGAATGGCACATCACAAAGGGTTGAGATCAGTGGCATAGGGTCCAGTTGAAGGCCTGTCATTTGTGATGTCCCCCAAGGTTCAACGCTGGACCCAGTGCTGTTTAACCTGTTCATCAATGATTCAGATAAAGGGGCAGAGGCCTCCTCAGCAAGATCCCTATGACACAAAGCTGGGAGGAGTGGGTGACACCCCAGAGGGCTGTGCAGCCCTTCAGAGGGACCTCAACATGGTGCAGAGATGGGCAGAGAGGAACTGTCTGAAATTCAACAAATGTGGGGGCTGACCTGCTGGAAAGCAGCTCTGTGGTGAAGGACCTGGGGGCCCTGGCAGACAAAAAGCTGTCCATAAACCAGCAGTGTGTCCTGGTGGCCAGGACGGCAAATGGTTTCCTGGGATGAATCAGGGAGAGCATTTTCAGCAGATCAAATGAAGTCATCCTGCCCCTCTACTCAGCCCTGGTGAGCCACGTCTGGAGTTCAGTATCCAGTTCTGGGCTCCTCAGGACAAGAGAGACACAGAGTTCCTGAAGTGGGTCCAGGGGAGGGCAACAAAGGTGATTAAGGGAGCACCTCTCTTATGAGGAAAGGCTGAGGGGACTTGGCCTGTTCAGCCTTGAGAAGAGACAACAGAAAGGGGACCTCACGGATGTCTAGAAAGATCTGAAGGGAGAGTGTCAAGAGGATGGGGCCAGACTCTTGGTGGTGTCAGCAATACAATGGGGAGAAACCAACACTCAGGATGTTTTACCGCAATATGAGGAATAACCACTTCACTGTGAGGGTGACTGAGCACTGGAACAGGCTGATGAGAGTGGTTGTGGAGTCCCCCTTACTGAAGATATTCAAGAACCATCTGGACACAATCCTGTGCCATGTGCTTAGGATGACCCTGTTGGAGCAGGGAGGTTGGACCAGATGACCACTGTGGTCACTTCCAACCTGACCATGTCTGTGATTCTGTGATTCTTAGAGATCTTTTCTAAGAATCTGCTTAAATTAAGTGAATCTGCTTCACTTTTATTATCAGAAATTCCTCAAACCTGGATATCTTTTTCTGTGATCAGGTTCACTATGAAACTGAGCCAGCAAATTAAGGATTTTAAAGAAAAAGTAGTCTTCAATCTAATAAAATAACACATTTTGTTATCAAAACCATGGATACAAAAAATACCTAACAACATGTAGATTTTGGCAAAAATCATATAGTTAACTTTCTGGGTTTTTAAGAAAAGTTTAATATACAGGTTCTTTCTTTATTTTAACAGGAAGGAAATAGGCAGAAAAGAGAAAATTTCTACTATTTTAACTTCAGAAATGTGTCACTGAGATATTTTTTGCTTTGAATGAGTTTTATTTTTCTTGACTGTGGAGTCATAAGATTTGGGGTCAATCAAGTTTCTGAAGGAAGAGAATTCCACATTAAGAAGACTCATCTTTCTCTTTGCTCAAGAAAGGCTTTTAACGCTTCTGTACTGTTGACTATAAAATATGGAGCAAAAGGGTGGGAACATTTAATATACTCGAGCTGAAACTAAAACCTGGACAACGAAGCATGAAATGAAGTATGCTTGATATCACAAAGAAACAGAATTAACAAATAGGTGAGACAGAGAAAGTACGTAACAGAACAGTCTTTATGAATAAAAGGACACTAGGGTGATTGTAACTTGAAGAGGGCAAAATTAAAGACAGAATGGGTTTATGAAGAAATGGGTTACAGCACATGTAAGCATCAGAACACTTAAGAATGTATCATAAAAATATATTTTCTCCTCTGACCCTATTTCAAAAAAGACGCATGACTGGATTGCATGAAGAACACAGAGTGCTTCAGAGGGGTGGGAATTTAAAGTATTGTAAAGCAATTAAAAATTACATTAATTACTCTGCTTGATAGTGCTATATACTTGCCTCTTCTGAAGGAAGTATGCTCTTATGTTTCTGTGACAAGCTTTCTTAAGGGGAAACCACAACAACTAGAGAAACATAAAGAGTTTCTATAACCTTGTAATCACACATGTCATACACAATGTACTATTTTCCCTCTTTATAGCAGAAATGTTCAGAAATAATATAAAGTAGATGCTTCAAATTATGTTTTCTGTGACAGAAGTTAATTCTAAAGTAAGTATTCCATGAAAGAGAAACAGAGAAAACATTTTTACATGTCTATCATTTGTCCTTAGAGGACACAAAACAAATATGTTTTTTAAAGCTTGACACTGGTATTATTCTGTGTGGCCTGCGGCTATATGCTTTTTCCAGTTTGTAGAATTGAAGGATAAGAAAACAGCTTTGCATTAAGAGGAACACATTGTACAGGTTAATCATAACCATGCAGAAATCAAAATGCTGCCAACAAAATAATGGCGTACTAGTGCCAAGGGAGTCACGAGGATGACTGTGAGGGAAGCTGTGGGAGAATAACAACTCCTTTGCATGTGGGGAACTATTTCAGGCATGTGCTTCTAAATTAATTATTGATGTGGCTGAAACAGAAGTTTTTACTACTGTCGACAATAGCAAATACTCGTAAAATTTTAATTGGCTAAAAGTTAATTTCAGTGTTCCTCAATCATGAAATGCATTAATTGAGAAGCGCCTTTTTTACGATGTTTAAATTTTAAAAGGAAATACAGCAGAAAAGCAGAATCAGGCAGGGGAATTTAACAAATGTAAAAATGTTGACAGAAGTGAGAGTCATTACCTAGTCAATATTGTATCAATTAACCAAACTAACCGTAGTCCCCAATGAGAACTAAGTAAAATGGCATGATTTTCTAGTTAGTCTGACTCATTCCCATTATCCATTATGCGTGTACATTAGTGTGTAAAAATCAAACTAAAAAGCAGTGCCACATAAAATGTGGAAGAATTAGACAAAATAGTGTTTGTAAGAATTTTAGATGCTCTAAATCCATTAAATAATAAATAAATCATAATTTGTACCGGTGACAGTTGCTACTTTTGAAGGAGAGTGGTTAGTCTGCTGCAAGCTACCAGCTCTCCTTAGGCTGCCGTGGGAACATCTGAGAATCACTTATCTATATTGCAAACAAATAGCATCCCAAGACATTGGTAGAAGCACTTCCAGATTTTCAGTTTAGCAAGTGAAACTATTTAAAAAAAGGGAATACAAACAATTTTTTTTTTTGTTATGATGTGTAACAACAGTCTGAGACTGACCTAACTGCAACCACAGACTCTTCTGGTAATACCAACACTGATATTTTAATTCAGCATAGCCGAACTGCAAAATATAGCCATATTTAAATAACTGGAATGGAAAACTACATACACTATCAGATGGCTAAGCTTGTAAAATATTTTCTCTTCACTTACAGAGTTTATATTTTTAGCCCTAAGCATATAACATCTCAATACCTCTGAGAAGCTGTTGAAAAGAATCTGTTCAGAGGGGACAACATAAAAAGTAAGAGCATGTAATTTTATCACTGGAGTATCAGGGCAGCCTTTAGTTCCCTTTGAGGGAATTGTGGGTAACCCAGAAAAAGCTTGTATATTTTCTATACCTGTCAAGTGTCTGAATACAGCAGTAAACTCTCAGAAATACCTGGAAAGGCCACTTGTCCTATGAATTCCTCACATGAGAACTTTTGTTTGAAACTTCCTTTCACACTGCTAGGAAATCATGGAGGAGCTTTTG
Organism: Passer domesticus; assembly: GCF_036417665.1. Taxonomy (NCBI): domain Eukaryota; kingdom Metazoa; phylum Chordata; class Aves; order Passeriformes; family Passeridae; genus Passer; species Passer domesticus. The sequence continues at coordinate 97,412,605 of NC_087474.1, forward strand.
AGAAAGTGTTCAGAATGCTGTGAGGTTCACTGTAACCTCTGTATTTTCTCTTTCTGGACACCAGTGAGACTGTAACATTTCAGTGAGCACCACTGCTGGCACACAGGCTCATCTGATGTTGTGTCACCACTGTTTATTACATAATGCAGCATCCAAGAGAGAATGATGTAAAATTTATTTAATTATTTTAATACTTAAGGGGGTGTTTTTTAAAAGCTAGCAATCCTTTCTTATTGAATCTTACACTGTAAAAATACAAAATGTTGTTGATTGGTAAGGGCTAGCTTTTAACTGAGCTACAATTACACATGAAAAAAATTATTTGGATTAAACTGCACAGGAAGTTGTCCTGAAATAATTTCAGCTATGATGTTTATATATATAAAAGATAACTTTTGCTGTATTGTTTTGTGACAATTATAGTCATCTAACAAGTTACACAAAGCTGTTCACTGTGATAGTTTATGCAGATGATTACCACAATGCACTACAGTAAATTTACCCAAAATATATCTAGACCTCAGATGAGTAAAAGTCTCATTTGCTTTCATCTGACAGTTTGAAGACCTGTACATATAATCACTTTTAAGAGAATTAAAAAATTCAAACCAGGTAGTAAGCTGCAAAAGACAAAGAACCAGTGGATGATCTTTTGTTTGTATATTTTTACCAATACTGATAATATAATATCACTACAACTTGATCAAACCAATAATATTATTCATTGAAAATACATTACATGCTGTGTGAAGTTTGCATTTTTTGTGAGCAAATTTTTCTGTTGTGCTTATGAAAAGGCTGCAATACATATAGCCAGTGGCAAAAGCATTAAGCAGTATATGTTCCTGAGGCTGGGATACTTACTGAAAGTCTTCTGAAGCTGCTTATTTGTACAGAAGCTCAAGATTTTGTCTGAAAAGGCTGCTTCATGGGTTAATGTATTCACCTATAAATAAAAGCAGTGACAGCTCTCCTGTCAGTACACACTGATGGACGGTTCCTTTTTCCACCATTACAGCCTTGTGAATGTGGGAAAATTAATTTAAGTGGTAGTTAATTTCTAATGAATTCCATTCAAGCGGTTAATATGGTCCCTTGATGTTATGGTAACCTTCATGGATCATTGCATTATGTAAATAAATTCTACTTTATGGTGGTTTATTAAAAAAAGAAGAAGATTGGTGAGTCCAGTCAAACCTTCACATATACAAACCTGCACAAAATTTCATAAGAAATTGTTAAAAATAGACTGTTTGAGAATAATACACTTAGTATCCTACAAAGCATACCATTCATCTTGATAGGACATCTAATTTTTATATTATTTTGGCAGGATCATCTATTATTTGGAGCTGAGAACAAGATTTTTGGGAAGGAAATCCTCTTCACTCAAAATGGTATTACAAATGCAGCGTGTGTGTCCTTGAGGGACCCTCCAAACCCTTAGATCAGCTGTTTTGCACAAGCATGAATCACTGAATAGATTCCACACATCTCAGCTCCTATCTTATTCCCTCTGATAGGGTGTGCTCTGAGGAGGACATATCCATAGCATCTTACTCCTTCAAGTCACTCAGATGGCCAGTGAGTTGTTCAAAGGCAATCCTGAAATATGTAGTGTGAGATATGTTTCCAAGAAACATAAGGTAGACATTCGTCTGCCATACTGGCAAGCACAAAAATATTTGGGAGACAGAATTATGTAAAATATTTCAGGAAAGATTAACTCAAAAGCTGTATGGTGTAGCAAATAATGGCTAAGAATGTAGGCGAGGGAATGCTTGTAGGCAGAGGCAGTATCTTTTAAAAGACAATTGAGACAGTTGGAAAAAAAGCTGGTAAGCTTTGGCATATGTGAGAATGACTTGTCTACCCAAAAGAATTCTTCATTTTTTTCCTAACAATATCGGTGAGCTCATAAAATATATTACCTTTCCTACAAGGCCTATCTCAAAAATTCAAACATTACACGTAAGTGTTATTAGGATGATGAGAGAAGCAGAAAATCTGCTTCATGAGGAAAGACTAATCAGCTTAGGAAAACAATGATTTGAGGAAGGACATGGGAGCTACCCAGAAATAAATATCAAGCAGGTAAATTCTCCAGGAACAGAAGCATTGTTTAACAGAAAAGGTAATGTTGGCATAAGTATAAACAAGTTGTGAACAAATGTAGAGCTGGAGTTAGAAGATTAGGAAGAGGAGGAAAGTTCTAGACTGTTTGAAGAGTTTGTTTTAGGAAAAGACACTTAATATTCAGTGCAGAATTTAATGCATTTATTTAAAGAATATTAAGTAGTTGCCAGCATAGCAGAGAGTTGGAGTTTATTCACTGCCTTCACGACTTTTTCCATTGATCACCATTCTCTGGACAAAGTGTCCTAGAGCTGACTGTGACCATACTCCTCACAGGCAGCACCTTTCCATTCCTGGAGAGAATACAACTATGCCATGGTTAAGGAGACCATAAATGATGAATAATTCAAAGGCCTTAACACGAATGGCCTCTACCCTGTGGCCCTGCCATCACAGCTCTCAGAGATGTTGTCTGATTCACACTTGGTACCCAGCTACCCCACCTCTCCCTGTGAGCCTTAATGTCAGATCCACTTAGTTTTGCTCTTCACTTTTTGAAGCAGTATCAAGGGATGCGTCTTAAACTCACCAGAAAGAATTTTCCATAAAAATCTTTTTGCCTTTCCTTGCCCGTTTTCCCCCCTGAACATTCCTTAAACATTACATATTATAAATCTTAAGTTCTTTAAAACTAGTATTTTTCAAGGTGCCCAATACAATGAGATGGGTGACTCTCAGCCTTCCACATCTGTGCTTTTGTTGGATAATGCTGAGATTTTATGCTGTGTGCAGAAGGCACTGTATGAAGTAATGTGAGCCATCAAGGCCAGCTGGAGTAGTACTGGAGACCTGGGATGGGCTGAAGGAACCAGCCATACTGAATATAAGACTGATTCTAATCTTAGACAGTGCTAAGCCAGCTGTACTAGTCTAGACACTGAACTGTTTCTGAGTCTGGGTTTTGACTGAAAAAAGCATCCTGGAAACTCTCTGTCATGGATGTAGGGCAGATCATCAAGTGAACAAGACACAGGAGCAAAACTGAAGTGGCTCAAATGGACTCATGATATGCCTTATGTTTCAAAACTAAAAAAAAATAAATCCTAGTATACATATATGAATTCACAACTGCTTGAGAAACATGTCAAAGCACAACTGCAAATGGAAACCAACATGAAATCTGAATGTCTTTCACTGTGGTTTCAGGGGTATTAAAACAATGATAGATACCCTGGGTTTTTTATGAGTGATTTGGGTGTTACAGAGATCAAACACTCATAAGTTCAGGTTAAGAAAAACCAGGAAAGTAACAATAATGATAACGGAGCAATGGGTAAAATTTTATGCTGTTTAACACACTGAACCAATTTTCATTTTGTTACTTTCAAGTCATTAATCTAGAAATCAGATATTCCAGCTACACCTGCAGAAGAGAGGGCTTTGCTAAGCAGAGGGGAAGTGTAAAGCAATGTAAATCCTTTACGGGTCATAAAAAACTGTCAGCAAACAAATACTTTACAGAAATCCATAGCAATGATGTGATCTTCAAATGAAGGAAGCAGAAGATTACTGAGAACAAAATCCAGGAGTATTTTAACCTCAGTGTGCAGCATCACTGAGGTAGATTTTACGTATAGTTTCTCAGTCCATATTTTTAAAAAGAAATGAGAGGAGGGTACAAGGAACAGAAATAGCCAAAGGTTAGACAAAATATTTTATACTGAGAAAGATGATTGATCTGATTATCTTAAGAAAAGATTAAAAGCGTGACTCAAATTTAGTGACTGCCTTTTGAAGGAATAATACAGGAATCTGAGAATGAAAGGCTTAACAAAATTTGGCAACTGCAAATTAAAGCAAACAGGCTCACCTTTTTAATAGTGAAATGATGCTATTTTGTAACATAATCATAGCTGTGTGACTGGCTGCTCCACTCTCCACTACTCATCTATCCAGCTCCAAAGCTGTGGTCTCTGACTGCAGCTGTGTTTTAGTTTTCATGTCCTACCTTTGGTAGAATAGACTTCTTAAGCTTACAGATCAAGTTCCAGGTCACCGTTTCATATTTACTGTATTTTCATTCATATAAATACATCAAATAAGTTCCTTTGCTGTGTGACTACACAACTGGTGATCAGGATGAATGACCAGATGACATAAAACCAACTTGTTATTTAATAGCTAGATGACCAATCAAAGCAAAACCAAAGTACTTGGCACACAACACAGATGCAAAAGTTCCTATCTAAAGCCTGAAGATCCCAAGAAAGTGACCTATTTTAGATATCCCAGTCACTGCTTTTATAAATATTAGTCTCCTAGTATGAGTCCCTTTCAAAACTGTGTAGTTTGGGACTGCTTGCTTCCAGTCTTTTCCTCATTTAGGCACTGCTCATTACCAATCTTTAATCATGTACAACAGAGACTTGCATTATTCTCTACCTGTTCTTTTGCATACGTTCCACCACTAAATGGAATCAGTGTATTTTTAGATCAAATTACTTCACAAAGTTCACTTTTTATTCCTTCTTGCACAATTTGGCACATAAGGACAGGTGGCTTCTTGAAAAATACTGCTTGCTTTCAACAGTTTATTCATATTTACAGACAACAGATTTCAAAGACTGATGCACAAACTTCTAGATGAAATGGCAAATTTTTCATTCCTGGAGGCAGGTGGATAACTCCAGCAAGTGACAGCTTCATCTTGGGTGCCAATATTCTCTCTGTACCAACTTTCATCATTTTTAGATCAGGTTCAGTGTCTTCACTGTGATGAAGCTCTTATAAAGATTGCTGCCTCCACTATGAGTGGGATACGGAGCAATAACGAAACTGCTGCAGTTTATCTCCCAGAGGTATAGAAGTAAAACACCACCACTTACCTAAATAAACTGGGCTGTAAAGTGTGACAGTTCAATAACAGCTTCATGGGCAGCTCACCTATTCCTACAAGAAGATAAATTCAGTCTTGGAAAGTAGAGGTCACTGGACAGGTGAGGGCATGCCCCATCATAGGTGTGGTGAGGTAAACTGTTCCAGCTAGCTGGAAAGAATCCAGCCCCTTCTCAGCGTTTGGGACTAACTGGCACACATTTCAAGCTCTGAATTAATAATCTGCTGAGCTGTAATAGAAAGAATGTAAGTATTTAAACGTAGAATCAGTTTTACTAAACTGAATGGGATTACTTTAACTTCCATTTTAAAAGTAATTTGATAGTTTTCAGCAGTGTGTATCAAGGTGTGTCCACCCTTGGTGATTCAGAACTTCTCAATATGGTGATGCTGCAGATCAACATAAATCTGCTTTAGTGTCAGGTGCATGGAGATCACTGAAACTACATAAGGACCTTGGTGTTACACAGAAGATACTCTGAACAGTGCCTGCAGTAGCATGTTGTGTCTGTTTGCACTGATAAACAAAGAGGAGAAAACAGACTGGCTTCTCACTTTCTTTTTCATTGTTTAAGAATATTTACATTTTTGTTTTATAGTTTTATTTCTATTTTTTAATTTTAGCTGCTTCATCTCTATAAATAAAGAAGAAATCTCAAGCGTTAGTATTTGGCAAATACATTAGCAATTGCTCTGAAATATCACTCTTTCTTGTACTTTTTTTTTCTTTTGTGGATGGTATAATAAAATAATTGGAAGAACAACATGATGTCTACATTACTCAAAAATAGCTGTTACTTTAACTGAGTGCAGAAAACAGACTGTGGTGGTGTCAGAATCTGGAACAGTCACCTGTCAGTCAGCTAACCTCAGGGTGCACTGCCTCCATCTGAGCAGACACAGCTTCTTAGCACTGTAATTCCTGAAGACTTCTCCCTCACCTGTCATTTTTTAACAGCTATTGTCCTGAATTCAGCAACCAATACTGTAATTCCCATACACACAACCACAGACAAAGTCTGACAGTCATTAATATACATGAGCTCTAAGATTTATCCTCCAGCTGACCTAAATACATCTCTACCTGTTGCATATCAGGAATCTGACAATCTTACTCGCTAGAACAGTTCTGAGGAGTTAAGCAAGTTCAGTCACTCACAACTGCAAATGATTTTCATAATTGTACGATGGAGACAGTCACACGAGACATCAGATGTCACATTCCCACTCCACGGTGGGGATTTAAAGAAGAATGAAGATTTTCTGGAGGGGGTAACCTAGACATGTAAGCAGTAGGAAGCCAAAAGCTAAAAATGTAATTTGAACCTGAGTCTTATTTCAGTCTTCAGTGTATAGATTCTTCTTCCCTAAAACATTTTATGCTCTGGCTGTGCTCTCCTGGTCATTCCCCTCCCTTTCAGCCTCCAGGGGAAGAAATAAAAAAGAAAACACATACAATTAAGGAACTAACATAGATCGGTATTTTTAGTATGCCAGGACTAAATTTTTGGCCTGGGTAACTTCAGTGGTTGTTGTGTACCCCCTCCTTTGCCAACAGCTGTTGAAGTAGCACAATATTCAGAAGGTCCGTAATGAAGGACAAGAATCCTTACCTATCAGCCACTACTGGGTGAATTATTTCACCTGTTCATTTTGCAGTTGCTGTAAACACACCTAAAATAAACATGCATCACCCCCAGCTATAGTCACCTTCCTCATGTCATTCAAATGACAGAAAGCTATAGAATCTGATTTTTTTAGAACACCTCTGTAATAGTTTGTAGACATCAACTAAAAAATAGTACGTACAATTTTGAGTTTCAATACCCCTGCCTAACAGATGAAAAAATTGAGACAAAGGCAAAATTACCTTTTCAAGATTATACAGCAAGTCAGTGGCAGAGTACAATTACAATTCAGAGCCTTCTAGTTTCTAATCCTATAATCTTATTTCCAAAATCCAGTGAGCACAACCAAATATGCTGTTTCAGTGACGGCCTGAATGCTCCACACCAGGTACCTCAAACTGGCTGTTCAGACACGTGAACTGTTTTCAGCCATAATAAACATTTGAATTGAAATTGCTTCACTTCTCAAGTCTCTGACCAGCAGCCGTACAGTCAAAGGGTTAAATTAGGAAAAAAATTTTCCTCATTGTAAGTTGTTGAAATAAGATGCTGAGTCAGGACTGTATAAAAGCTTGTCTTAGGCCAAAGGGGGAGATGAAAACTGTAATTTGTGCCTCTCTCTGCTGCACGGTAATCCCAGCCCTAAATTTCACCCATTTCTGAGCGCAGACTGTATGTCAGACCAGCCTGGCAGAGTGAACTTGTCTCAGGGTCCCACACACTGCTGAATTCAAAAAGTCTTCCCAGGTAATTAATGATTGTTGCTCCTCACCCTGGCAATTCATACTTGCAGGCGTCTCTTAACCATCTGACACTGCTCCTGGCAAGAGAACCCTTAAACTTTTGAGTACCTCCTCAGTAACCCACCAGCAAGTTTGTTTTGTACCAGTGAGCTGCCTTTTTCTGACTGAACCAAGGGGCTGGATGAACTGCTTGTGAGACAGTAAGAGCACCTGCCATCTCTCCTAAAAAGCCCAACCAACCAACACACCCTCCCTCACTTCATCTCATGCCCAATCCACAGGTCAGTCCTTACTATCCACTGGAAAAGTGGGTAGGCATGGAAATCATTGGTTTCTTTGGTCATAACACTGTTTACTTTAAAGGTGTACTAATAGCTAAACTCACAAGGTATCACAGAGGTTCACAGCACACAAGCCTTTTCTTCTGCTGGAACAAAACACACAGCACACACCTACAAATGTGTACCATTAACACTGAGAATCAGAGCTTTTAAAATCTTCAGTTCCTAAGACAGCTTAACTGTCAAAGCACGTTAAAGGCGTGAAATATTACCAAGAAATTTCTGTGCTTACATTTTACTGTCATGCACAAGCTGCGGGTATTTAGAAGGCAGAAATTCTTTTTCATGAGAGTCCAAATTTCAATCAAACCTTTTGAAGCACATCAAGTTTTCCACTACTTCAAGGTTCTTTGATTTTGAGGAGCCTTACACATTTTGAATCAATCAGTCTCTAGGTAGATGAAGCTAGTTTGTTCTCTCTCCTCCCACTGCCATTTGAATGCCACCTTAGATGGATGTGTACATTAACTAACCTGCTCCTCTCTCTCTCCAAACCCTCATTTCCAGTGATGACATAGATGAGTCAAAAGACAAATCACCCAACATATGGAAAACCAAAAATTATTGCTTCTGGAATGCTTAGCCACAGGTTTAAAGGCTTAGAGTCTCGTTGTCTACAAGCACTGAGTAAAAAGCATATTAATTATAAAAGTTACTGCAATTGTAAAGTTGTGGAATTATAACTGGGCAGAAAAAGTGTTCAAGCCATCATGCTATCCAATGTTACAGCAACTTGAAACACAGTGCTTAACCAATTTCACCTCTTTCAAGTCGGGGACACTTTTTCACAGTACTCTGGCACACTTGTAGCTGTAACAGGACAGATTTCTGAAAGTTGAGTTTGGTACCATTTGGTAAGAACTTGCAGTTCAGAGGATGATCAAACACTCCTGCCTCAAGCAGTCATATTGAGAAGTGTGAGGAATACCACTGGTGACTGAAGCAATTTTGGCTCTAATTAATGAATACCAGTCCACTAGTTGGCATTCAACGTTAAGCTTGGCTATATGACCTCTGAGGCACTACTGCTCTTATTCAACACCTGTTAGGAGTTCTTTGAACGGACACAAGAAAAGAAAAATATTCTTAAGCCTCACCTATTGATAAGAGTGAGCCTAAAGCTTTGCAGAATCTTACAGCAAATCAGATGGAATCTGAAACTGCCCACCTGAGTTTGAAACTATTGGTTCTGTTATCAACATCTTGGGTGGGGGAAGGGTGTTTAAGAAAAAACCCGCAGTGTGTTTTAGTAATGAACATCAACGGAGTTTATTTTCATTTTGCTTAATTAAACCCAAATGCACCTCAGAGTCCAGTGATTCAGCTTCACCCTTCCTAATTTAACAGCATGGTGATTTTAAGGCTTCGCGTTTAAGACTACAGGGAAGCCTGTTGTTTCCCACTTCAGCTCTCCGCATCCAAGGCCTGAAATTCCGGCAAGGGCCGTCAGGATCGCACCTCGCTCTAGCTGTTCCAAACACTGTCACGCACAGGATTTCGCGACTGGAGTCCCCCGCTGCAGGCTCCCGGTGACCGGGGGGCTCCGGGCCGGGCCGGGCCGCCCAACAGGGCGCCAGCTCTGTGCCCGCGGGCCGCCGGCCGGCGCTACCCCTTGCGCTGCTTGTGCCGGGGGTTGCTCTTGCAGCACACGTAGAGCCGCCCGCGCCGCCGCACGATGTAGCAGTCCTTGCAGCGCCTCCTCAGCGCCGTCTTCGTCTTCAGCCCGGCCGGCAGCGGCGGCCCGGGCGGCGGCGGCACGGCCAGCAGCCCGCGGGGCGCCCACCACGGCGGCGGGGCCCAGCCGGCCGCGGGCAGCCCCGCCGCCCGTCCCCACGGCGCCAGCGAGCACAGGGACGAGCGGCACAGCGAGCGCAGCGGGGCGGCCGTGGCCGCGGCCCTGACCAGGAGGGACAGCATGCTCGGCACCCTGCGGGGACAGCGCGCCGGTCAGGACACACGCACCGCTCCCGGTACCACTCCCGGTGCCGCTCCCGGTGCCGCTCCCCTCCTCCTCACCACCCACCACCCGCCGCCCCCGGCGGGGACAGCGCCCTCCGCCCGCCCCTCGCCGCCCGCTCACCCCGCGGCACGCGCCGCTCCCCGCCCGCCGCGTGTCCCCGCGCCGCCGGAAGCGCGCGCAGCAACCGGGGCGGGGCGAGGCCCGCGCCCGCCTGGCCGGGAGTCACGTGGGCGGCGCGAAGATGGCGGCGCCCGCCGCGACCTTCCGCTGGCTGCTGCCGCGGAGCCGCCCGCTGCTGTCCCGCCCGGGGCTGGCCGCCGCCGCCGCTGCCCGGCCCTACGGCGTGCGGGTCTCCGACACCGGCGAGCTGGTGACGCACACGGGGCAGGTGAGCGCGCGGGGCCCGCTGCTGCCGCCCCTGCGCCGCTCGGGGAGGGCGGCGGGCGCGTCCCGCCGGCGCCTGCGGGGAGATGCTGCGAGCCGCGAGCAGCGCGCTGGTGTAACGCGATGTAACGTGGCGGGGAGGCTCAGGTTGGGCATCAGGCGGAATTTCTTGCCGTAAGCAGCGGTTAGGTACGGGGGCAGGCCGCCCAGGGAGGCGGTGCAGCGCCCGTCCCTGGAGGTGCTCGGGAAATGGCTGGATGTGGCCTGCTTGACGTGGTGGCATTCGGTCACTGCTTGGGTTCGATCGTGTCAGAGGTCTTTTCCAACCTTATGTAGTCTTTGATTCTCCGTTCAGCGCGCCCAGTGGGAATTCACGCTCCTGGATGATCCCTACACAAGAGGTACACGCTGTTTCGGGGAAAAACAACCCAAAAACAATAACCTAAAACCCCCCTGTTAATCAGGATGAGGGTAATTGGCCATTACGGAGCGTTCCGATCCAAATCCGACCTGTGACCCAGCCCAAGAGTTGACAGGTGGAAGAGGCACCGTTTGTCAGTGCCTTGTAACTCCAGGTTACCGCTTTTCCAGTGGAGAAGCTGAGCATTGTGCAGTGCCTTGAGATGGGAGACGATGGTGGGTGTAGCTAACATGGGAAAGCTCGCTCTGTGGTTACTTAGCAGGACAGAAATAAATACAAAACCTGAATTTCTCAGTTTAGCTCACCATCTAGGTGCGTTCAAGGAATGACATTACACATTTGTGTTCATCTCTGCGATCAGGCTCTTGTTTACTGGCTTTCATTCCAGCCCTGCCACCACCAGTTTCCTTGTCTGTTGTACTTTCCAGCTTTTTTGGAAGCTAATTTTTCTGTATACTATGTGCTTGTAAGGTGATAATATTTCAAACTAAGAATGCAGTTCAAGCTACTTTTTTTCCAAGTCTTTGTGTTCTATGTTTATAGTTGTTGCTCTCTAAATAAAATCAAATTTATTTTACACTCTAGGTGTATGACGAGAAGGATTATAGAAGAGTTAGATTTGTTGGACGACAAAAGGAGGTAACTCATTCTACTGTTTTTCATGGGAGAGGGGGTAGTTTATGGGTTTTTTTCTTTACCTAATAGTAATGTCCTCAACCTCATTTTCATTAAAAAACCCCAAACAAAAAAAGCCCCAAAAAACCGCAACAAGCAAGAAACCGAATAAACCCAAACCTCACAACCTAAACCGAACAACCAACGAGCAAAAAAAAAATAAAATCCCTAACAAACAAACAAACTCTACCCAAACCAAATGGGTTTGTGTTTTTTGGGGTTTCAGTGGGGTTTTTTTTTTCACTATGGTGAAAAATTTTTTAAGGCAGCTTATAGTTGCTTCTGTCTTACCTCCCTGCTTTTGGTAAACTTGAAAAACTCAAGACTTGCTCTACATTTGTTAAGTGCTTGCATTTAGGGTGTTAGAGTTGTAGGCATTTGAACAGGTTCTCAAACACAGGTTTTATTTTAAGCATGTGTTTTAAGAAGTTGTTAGTATGTTTTTAGCACATTTATATTCAGAAAAATCTCATCATTAAATACTCTGCTGAATTGTTCATCTGTTTTTATATTGGTTTACATCTGTTTTGAAGCTTAATTTGCTTCTGTGTAGTTAAAATTCTGATTTTTACCCAAATTACATTTTTAATAAGCCTGAGAAGCATTTGCTGAAAGAGTGATGGAACAAATAAAAATAAAATGTAGACTGTTCTGAAATAGTGAAGCCTCAAATGCAAAGTCTAGTAATACCAGCGTCATCCAAGTGCAGTGCTGTAAAGGTGGCCCTTTTGCTGCTGCTTAAAATTTCACCTACCCCCACTCTGTGAAAAGTCCTTTAGCACTGAGTTTTCTCTAATGATCAAGCAGCACAGCTCCATGAGGGATCTGCTGGCCTTTGGGATAGAAATGGAATTATTTCAGATAAAATGTATTCCTCAATGCCTGAGCCTTTGAATAGTGGCTTAGTGTTAATGCTATAAATGTTTGTGTTCAGTAGGGACATTAAGTATAAGGTGTGGTAGATTTTTAAAGTAGTTTCATATAATTACTATTTTCCTAAATTAACCTGAACTAATTACACCAATTTCTGAGTTTTCATATTGAGTTTACCTTACCGTGTGATGGATACAATTTAACTCATTTTGTGTGGCAAAAGTGGGGATTCTACACATGGAATAATTAAATAAAAATGTCACTTAAAATGCTGAATTGGCTTTACTTCACAGCGGATAGTTGGCAAAGTAGGTCTCCCTCAAGTGTACTGCCAGCATCTCTGCTACTTGTGTAACTTTGTAGGAAATGCTCCTTGAGCCTGATTCTCCATGGGGCAGCAATCCCTCTAATGTGCTTTTGCCATCAGGTAATTTTCTATGTAGTATGAACATCCAAGGTTTTCAGTTCAGCCCAGTTCCTCCTTCTCCAGCAAAAACCAAGCTCTCTGTCTGCTGAGCAAGGTTTAATGCTAAGTTTTAATGGTGAAACTGGGACAAAGTTTACCTGTTAAATACTTTAAACGATCTATGCCTATTAAGAGGATTACTCTCTAGGGGCTTTGCCATTATCCCACAGTGTGTTTCAGCTGCCAATATTAGGGTTGACAGCTGTGTCTGTAGTCTGAATGTTGTCATGTTTCTGAAGAAGAAGCTCTCCTGGTGACTGTTCTTTCTTGGTCGCTTCTTCCCTTTGCCTTCAGGGGGTCCAGGTGGTTGAGTCCTGCTCGGGATCGGCCCATTCCAGCCATGGCAGCTTTCCTGTCTGGGGGACACAGCCTCTGGACTCCCCCCAAGTCAGGGGGTCTGGGCCTGCGTGCTTCAGGTGGCCAGGCCCAGGGACATGGCCTAGAGTATGTGCTTGTTGTCCCCACGGTTCTGCCAGCCTAGTTGTTAGTGACATCCATGTGTTTTAGCTAAAATCATTGGTTCTCTGTGGAGAACTGGGGATTAGTGCTTCTGGCAAGGGCCTAAAGCAGGAAGATGTTAGAAAACTGATCATGGCAACTGCTAAACTGCATCTGCCACGGTCCATCCAGGTCATCCTGCCCCTTGGTAATCCCTAAGGTCATCCTGCTCTTTTATAATCCCTAAGGTAGAGCAGGACCTATTTCAACACTGCCATTCCCACTTCAGCTCTGCCCTTTCTTTTGGGCTGGTGCAGCAGCTGAAGGTGTGAGGACGACTCACCTCAGTGCTCATCTGTTTTAAATATTTTCTCCTGTCTTCCCTCTACATCTTTGGACTGAGACCAAAGTAAATAGCCCATTGATTAATCCTTGGAGCAAGGCACATCTGGAGGTGCTGAGGGAGTCAGCGTCTTCCTGCTGAGTACTGCCATGCTTTAGTTGAAGGGTTATGTTGTAACTGCAACCACATGAGCTTGTTTTTTTGTGGTGTGTTTTCCTGGTGAATTCCTAGACTGTGTCTTGTTCAGTAGGCTGAACTACACACAAGTCTTAGCTATACAGTGGATGAGAGGTCTTTGTTTCTCTCTTTCTCCACAAGTTCCTTTTGTGGTTAAGAAGTGTTGGGATGAATGGAGTTCTTCTAATCTTGAAGCAAAGATGTATAATGGTTTTATCTCCCTCCTCCTTTAGCACAAAATGAAGGATGCACAGTTTTGAGCATTATTAAAAACAGCAGTAAAAGTTCTTGCTGTTTGGCGAAAATTACATGACTTGTGAATGCGGCCCCAGACAGTGGATGCTACCAGTGGATGCTACCAGTTTCTTTCAGTACCGGAACCTATTTTTTTGCTAGCTTTTTTTAGCTATCATCTTCTTTTGGTAAGGACAAATTCTTAGTTGGCAAAACTGACTTCCTTTACTGTAACAAAAAAATGGAGATTTTTAGGGAGACTTAATGGAAGGCTTGGTGGAAGATACTAAAGTGTTATGTACTAGTATTATATATAAAAACACTATTGTAGTTCCTAGGGATTTATGTAATGAACACATAGCTGTCTTTTTCCTAAGAATCTCATCTTTATTCCAATACCAGCATGTTTATACACAGAGCAGTACATACTGCCTCCTTTGGGTGTTCATATTATTTGATATTCATGCATGTATATCATGGCCTTTGAAAAAGGTGGCCCCTCCTGGAATATTTTGCAATGAGTTGTAGGAGTAGTTTTCTGCTCAGTGCACATTTGGAGAGTGTTGGATTACTGTAGGTCCTGCTGAGGGACAAGCTGCTCTGTCACCAGCCTGTCCAGACATGGATATGTTTTCCAGGCCATGCAGGTGTCCTCTAGGAAGAAGCCCTACTTGTCAGTGATGTGCATTTTCGGGGAGTGTGTATGATGGATTTACAGAGTGGAGTAGTGGCATTTAGAGGTTTTTCCTTTTTTCTGATGCTAAACAATTTGTCTTTCTGACTGTTGTTATGCACCACATTCATGTTTTCATGAGATTCCTGTGCAGTGATAGAATAAGGTACATGGCTAGAGGCTCTAAATTACCAGCAGTTGTTTTATCTCGTGCCTGACCTTAATTGTCTCACTATTATTTTTGAGTTTATCAGCAGAGATTCTTCTGCAATTTTTCCATGTAGTCACTAAAGCAGAATACAGTATTGGTTAAATATTTCTGTCTTGTCTACTTGCTTCTGCTCACCTCTCTGCTGAGTCTGCTGAAGCCTGAGCACTGATGTGGCCTGTATATCAGGGGAAAGGGATTACTTTTGCAGAGTTCAGTGTATACTTCCTTGATCTCTCTTATAGCAGAGCCTTAGAGATGGTGCAGGAGTTGGGAGGAAGCCTAAGCAGGAATTTCTCTAAATGGCTGTAGTGGAACTGTCTGAGGAGGCAGCAAATGGCAATTGCTTTCTGTTTGAGTGGGGATAGTATCTCAAAGTTTTCCTTTTTTCTCTTACAGGTGAACAAGAATTTTGCAATTGATTTGATAGCAGAGCAGCCTGTGAGTCAGGTTGAAAGCAGAGTGATATCGTGCGATGGTGGTGGTGGAGCTTTGGGACATCCCAAAGTATACATAAACTTGGTAATGTCATTATTCTGCATATAGCATGTTTTGCCTGTGCATTCTTTTTTGTAAGATCATCTGGTTTTTGGAATGCTAGCTTAACAAAATAAGAGGAGTAACCACCTGAGGTGCTAATTTTATTTGATGCCTGATAAAAATCAGAAGAATTAGACGGCTTCCATTTGAAGTTATAGAAATCCCTTTTTGAAATTTTGGTTTGTTTAGTAGGACAGTATTTTTTAAAAAGGAAATCAGGTGAAGTAGTAAGGGCAACCACTGAGAGCAAAAATTAACATCCTTGCTTCATTTTGGAATTCTAATTATTTAAATGCCACCATGTAGTTTGACCATACATTTGCAGTATTTTTAAGAATATGCAGTTTATTTTCAGTCCTGGAAGTTTAAGGGGAAAAGAATGAAGAAAACCAAACAAACCAACCCTTCTTTTTGTCTATGGGATTCTTGGTAGTTCTGAAGACTGAATATTTCAGTTGTGGCCAGAGAATGAATAATCAATGTTGTCTTATCCTCCTGTTGACAGTAGTGAAAATTTCCAGTGTATTCTTGTTCTAGAGAGTAAAAATACTGATGCTACATGTGATGCTACATATTCTCCTATGACCTTAGTTGATGCAGCTGTTATTTAGGTCCTATTTTCAGGTAAAGCCTGATTGCAGATGTTTTAGAATCTTTGTCTGCTCACCTAAACTTTGACATTTCCTGATGTCCAAAAGAATGTGGGGAGGGACTGGTGTCCTCAAGTGTCAGTGTTGTTATGACTCCTAACTAGAATCATAAGCATTTCTATTTTGAACAAAGTAAGAATTTTGTAATAATTGATTTTACATTATCCAAAGTCAAATGTTTGGAGGTTCTGATTTGTATACTTAGGAATGACTTCAGCCTTAACTTCTGTAGCACACTCCTGATCTTTTTATGTTGATTCGTTTGATGTGTGCCACACTCTTGAAGAATCTCTGCTTTCAGTGTTTCAAAAAAAGACTAAACTCTGTACTTCAGCAATATTGATTGGTTTTAAAAGGTGGCATAAATAAATAAGAGACAAATTGTAATTTCTTAAAGTTTTATAAAGTGAAACTAGCAGCTTTGTATTTTTATATTTTTGCAGGACAAAGAGACAAAGACCGGAACATGTGGCTACTGTGGACTCCAGTTTAAACAGAAACATCACTGAATGGTTATCCCTGTGTGCTTGCAGATTTCTGTTCAGATGTTAATGTTCAACTATAAATAAACAATATATTTAGAAAGCCCAGATTTGTGTTTATCTTAACTATGGAAAGTCCAGTCTGTTCAATTTAAAACCCAGCTTGTCAAGTATTTGAAAGCTAAATGGTATTACAATATCTGCTTTGTACTGGATTTAGTTTTTATGTCTGGCAGACTTCTTGCATGCTTAGAATTGGTGTTTGGCTGTAGATAGGTTTGGTTTGTACTGGGTAGATATGTATTTTTTCAACATTGAATGGGTTGTAATTGTTTACTGGGTGATTAATTATCCTAGGTGTTTGTCTTTTGTCACTGTGTGACACTCCTAATTGGTTCATGGTCCGGTATCTGCAGTTAGATTCACAAGTGGAAATACAAAGATAGTATGATACTCAGCATTACAACACTAACTCCTGGAAGCAAGATTGTCAGCCCTGAATTAAGTAGCTGCTCTTACTGCCTGTTTAAAAGAAGCTTCTAGTGCCTGGAATGGTAATCAGTGTGAGCTGGAGAACTACCCAAGCTGGCACGTGTGAAAGGTGAGGACTTAACCATTCGCCCTTCATTTGAAGGGGTGAGAGTGCATCTGGTTCTGCTTGGGATTCACACCCAAAGCCTGGGTGTGAATCTGTAACATCTTGTTTGCAGCTGAGATGATGACCTTAACTCACTGCAGTGCCTGGGCAGCACCATGGGTTGCAATTGTCCTCCATGGAACAGTAGTGAAAAAGAGTTGTCAGAGTAGGCATTGCTCCATTACAGGTGGTAGCTTCTGCTCCTTTATTAAGGAGGTATTTAATAAGTTAATATTAAGTATTAATTAGTATTAAGTATTTAATTAAAGGTATTTAATACCTTTAATAAGGTAATTTGACACTGAGAGCATCTACCTAGGCTGTGTGAGGCTGGTTATGGGACATATCTACCCACTTAATGTCACTTAGGTAGCATTCTGTCATGTGAGCAGGGCCTTCAAACAGGGCCTCTGTCTGGAGCAGAATGGTCTGAGTTTGGTTTGGTCTTTGCTCTGCAAAGCATTTTAAGCTGTTGTCAGTAAATTACTTTTTTTAAATGCTGGTGATGAGGCATAGTCCCAGTGAGTAATTGCTTCTTGTGTAAAGTTTAAGTAGGATTCTAAACCTGCAGTTTACATAGTTAGATTAATGTGGTTGTATCAAGTTGAACCAAATCACGTGGGCCTAAAGCTGCTTAACTTGCTTGTGTCAATTTATAGATGAAGATGGACCAACTCAGGCTTAAAGCAAGGTCTGAATGGTTCTCCCTGTAGAAGTCATGTGTTTAGAGGCTGTATTGCGTGTAAGTAACTGCATGGACACCCCTCTTTTTTCATTCACTCCACCTATAAAAGCTTTACCTCTTTCTGTCTCTTCCCCTTGCTTTTTCTCCTTTCTGTTACTGCTGGTTTCAGTGATCTTCTGGCTGTCAATTTATTCTTTGTAATGACCGAGATTTAGGAAGTACTAATTAGAGTTATGCATTGTTGTGGAGTGTAGGTTACTGAGCACTGACCTTTCTATAAGGCCAGGCTCTGTTATGAAAGTTGTAATTTTGTAATGTTAGTGCAGTGGTCAAGTTAACTTGTGTTTAAAGTAGCACCTGAGCACGTACAAAGATGGCAACAGATCCATCCATGAAACCCAGTAATTTGCAATCTGACCTTATGCAAATGATCTATCAACAGCATAAATAGGATGCCACGAACAGTCTTCTGATAAGTCTATGCTTGAACTATCAGTGTCTGTCTTGAAGCATAAATCTGGTTGCATTTTACTCTGGCTCCCTACCAGTTTGTAGGGTATTTTGGCTGGCAGAGTTCTCTCATGGTGCAATCATCTCTTCAAAGAGACCTGAAACAAATAATGGTATGCGGTCCTCTTCCTTGGACCTTTGATGTTCTAATGAATAATGTATCTGCTTGGATCACTGCTGCTCATAATAAATTAACAATGCTTAAATTGGCACAGCATCTGCTGAGGACCTAGACAAATCCCATCCCACTGGTCTGAACTATGGAATGCTGTTCTTGGATGTTCTCCCTAAAGTACTTGTGCTGTGTGAAGCTCTTGACACCCGTGAAACAACGGCCTCTGCTTTGCTCTGGTGATCTCCATAGGAAGACTTCAGACTTTGCTTCATGTCAGTTCCTGTGTGCTAGGGTCATGCATCTATGTGGGAGTGATTGTTTATAAGAAGTCTTGCACTTTGAACAATGCCATCCATGTACCTGTGGAAAGGCCAGTCTTGATTTGCAGGAAAAAGAAGTGGGGAAAAACAAGAACTAAACTTTACTGGTTTCGCCAAGGAGATGCATGTGGAAATGGATGTGTAAGGATAGACCAGAATACATCACTATCAAAGTAAGGGTAAACTAAACCAGGTAAGTATCAAAGCAGCTTTGCAGTTCTCAGGCCACAAATTCAGACTTGAAAGCAGTATGGAATAAAACTTTCAGACTTGGATTCTGTCAGTCACTGTTTTGTTCCTTATAAATAATTCATCCCAGGTTGGAACTACAGTCTCTGATTAGTGGAGTACAAACCTCTGTCACTAGGGAAATGCAAAGTACCAACACATGATAATGGTCACAACTTCATTTTTTTACCTAGCAAAACCAGATAGGCTTTTTCCTCCATTATTGGTGCATGTATTAAGGTTGGTGAAAATCACTATGTATTTAAACTTCCAAAATAAGGACCATCCATCCTTTTCCCCACATTGCTTGGTAGCTCTCTGTCCTCTAATTAAAAATTAACTGAAAGGTATTTACAAGGCAAGTTCTGTTTACAAGAGCACAAATCATTAGTATGACTATGGCACAACGTGCAAAAGCACTTTTTCTGAAATTTTTCATTTGTATGGCATCTGCTTGTGCTCTGGAAATTGCTCTTGTAAAAGTCTCCTCCAAATCAGCAAATAGTGTCCCTAAATTTCTCACCCTGAGACCTGCCATTAATACTTGCCCTTTTTATTTAATGCTCTTGCAAGTATCAGACAAAATACAGCATGCTGTAATAGCAACAGAAATGTTTGCTTTTGTAATATCCACATTGTTGGCATTGTTTAGCGTGTTCCCTGCTGGTGGTACACATTGTTTTGGGAGGCAATACTTGTAGGCTCAGAGCCAGTGCTAAAGGAGGATGTTAAAAACTTACCCCATGTTTGGTGGGCAGCTAGGAGAGCTGTAAAGTTAAGTAATATGTACGTTGTAAATGGTTAAAGGAAAACGAGAACAGAAGGCTGATAGCAGACATGACTAAGGCAGATATAGAACTCTGGATTTGCTTCAGAATCAAGCAGATGTGTTGGTCTAATGTGAGAGGGATGTGGTGGAATTGTGAAGTGGTGTAAAAAGATTGGCAAATGAAAAGATGGATGTGTTGTATTATGTAATTGTATAATAGGAAGTCAATGCAATAATTTCCAGTAATAGGCACTCAAGGGGTTGCTCTTTAGTAGCAGCTAAATTTAGCCATTTTTAAATTGGAATGCTCAGATAATGAGTTTTAACAGGGCTGTCCAATGAGCTTCCTGCAGCATTAATGCTGATTTTTTTATAAGGTTTGAAGTACTGGAGAAAGAGCACAAAAATGGCTAATGTGCCAACATTCAAAGAGGGTAAAAGGCATGACCTGGATAATTACATGTCTGTCAGTTTGACATCACTTCTGGGCAAAATAATAAGGGATCTAATTAATAATGAATTAAAGAAGTGTTGTATAATTAGTGCCAATCAACATGAGTTATAGGAAAGCCAGACCATGTCAAGTTAGCATGATGTATTTTTGATGAAATTAGGAAAAATGGTTGATGAAGCTAAAAGTGTTACTGTAATATGCTCTGATTTCTTTGAAGATTAGTGTTAGTAGTCCATATTTTGTTTCAGAAAGGAAAGTCTTGTGTAATCAATCAGTAACAGTTCACATATTCTACATGTGTTAAAGGGTAGATAATTCTTAGGTGTGTAACTGTCAGTGGAAAATGAGACTCCTTGCTGAAAGGATGCATTCTTGGACCCCTCATGGCATCCTTTCTCAGTCCTATGGCACTTAGCTTCTTAGGAGTGTCCTAAAAAAACATGTAATAGCTACTGATGGTTTGCTGAGGATTGAAAGGTCGGAGCATTGTTAAGGGAGAGGGTTCAGCAGTGATTCTGTTCACTGCCACTTAGACGGCCAAGACTAGCACAAAGCTGTATGTGTTTCAAAAATTAAATGCTGTCCATATTTATTGTAAAAAAATGTATTTCTTTGAAGTGATAATTGTATCAGCCTGATTTGCAATTTATCCTGTGTGAGTAGCAGCCCTAATAACTTCAGGTTACAGGAAATACTGACTACTGTGTTTGACTGGGGGAGTTTGTTGATCATCAAATGCTATGAATTTCCAGTCCAATTCCATGTCTTAAAAAACTTTTATGAACTTGGGAGGAATGAATAGAGCTGTGTTCAGCAGGCACATCTTTCTGAATTTTACATGAGTGCGTTTGTTACTTGAATACCGAGTCCAGTTTGAAATCTGTGGTTCATTAATTAAAATGGCTAAGTTAGAGAATGTTCAGAGAAAGCCATGGTACTAATTAAAAGAGCAGAAAATGTATTGTGTAGTGAAAGCTCTAACAAGCTTTGTCTTTGCATTTCCTTATAAATGAGGTTAAGGGAATGTCTTGATCAGGGTCTACCAGTACAAATGCAGGGAACAAAACCTTGATAATGGGATCTTTAGTCTGGCTAAAAACGATGAGCTCTAGTGGCTGGAAGCTATAGACAAGCAGATTCAGACCAGGGGAAAGAAGGCTTCACAGTGTGGGATTTACCAATTGCAGTAAATTCTGAAGCATTCCTGACTCTTTTTTTAAGCTTGGTATTTTCTAAAATGTGTATTAATTGAAACAAGACTGGAATCTGAAAACCATTATGGACTGTGTTCCAGAGGTAATTATATCCTTGCAGTGGTCCGTTCTCAGTCTTTGAAATGAAATATGTATCAGGCCAGAGATAGTGGTTCCATTGAACAGTGGTGCTGTTAAAAATGCCTTCCAGACCTTGTTCTGAATAAGATTCACGAAGGACTTGAACTTTGTTTTCCCACAAAAAGTATTCTAGTGGTCTGAGTGATGGGGACTTGAACTTTGCTGTTGCAAAATAATATTTGGCTTTGTAGCAATGTGGAAAAAGACCAAACCTCAAATCCCGATATTAATCATGATGAAGAATTGTCATCATCTGCTCAGTGTCTAACAAAGCCAGACAAACTAAAACAAAAAAAGTCAGTGCTTCAGGACATGGACAATTAGAGGACTTCAGATCTGTTCTCACTTTCTCATTTAGGAGAACATATGTGAAATCTGCACTACCTTTTGGGATGAAAATGTAAAAGGATTGTTTCCCTTCAAAATGAAGTCCCAGATTCCAAAGATTTATTGTAATTTTATTTTTGGCAGTATTGCTTTTGTGTTGCTCTTGATGCTTATACCAGATTCTGGATTGAAGAGACTTGTACTTTTCTAAGTTTTGCTAATCCATTTGAATGCCACTCTGGAATCCAGTGGCTTCTCACATTTTCCATGGCTTTGATGAAGTTGCATTCAGCAATTCCCATGCTGGATAATAGCATCTTCCTCAAGAATAGCCATGGAATAAAGTGTTTACTGTTTAATCATGAAATGTCTGATTTTTATGCCAATTAGCATAAATTAGACATCAGATTCAGGCATTTTTGACAAGCCTGAGACAATGTTAGGAAAATTTGCACTTAAAGACTTAAAGACTTAAAACATCAGTCTTTATTAATGCTAAGAACAACTGAAAAGATTTTTAAAGCATTTTAAAAGCCAAAAATAAATCCCAACACTTCCTCTCCCCTCTACCCACCTAAAAAAAGGCTCCAAAACATCCCAAGCAATGATCTTTGATAGTGATTACATTAAAGTGGTAGAAACCCCAGAAATTTTAAAAAGAGAGAAAATGTTTAACTAATTATATCCAATGGGTTGGAAAAGAGCTGATACTTACATTAAACAGTAATGAAACATGTTCTGTTCCAGTGATAAATGGAAAGGATATTAGGCATATACTCCCAGTAAAGACCTTTGGACTTGCAGGACTGGCTAACTTTGAGAATAATTGGCTGAAGACCTTCCCCTGTTACCTCCATTGATAGATCTAACCTCTTGGAACACAGGTGAGCATTCAGAAAACTGCAAGAAATATATTTAGTACAACAATATTTAAAGATGCTGTTGATGACAGCATCTTGCTGCTCATTCTGGCTGTTTGCTGCTCCATTAAAACAGTGATTGGCATCTGTTACTTCACCTCCATGAAGGTTTCTATACACTGTGTCATGTTACCTTGACTTACATTTGCTAAGATGTACAGAATGAGTTTTTACTTCTTTTGTGATTCAACCCTCAGCAATTTTTCAACACATTAAAATATTGCTAGCTACAGTGAATAAAATAACTTTGCATTAAGAACACTGCTGCTGCAGGCAGAAATAAAATAGCAGGGAGGGAACCCCTATGTATTCAAGGGAATGCATTCGCCTTCTTGGATAGCATAGTGTTGGAAACTTTGGCAGACTTGGTTGTCTGCTGTGTCCTCTAGACTTGTTGTGTCTCCTGTGCTACAGATTTGTTCTGGAGGCTTGTTCTGTTCCTCACTGTGTGACCTTGCACTTGAGTGAATGAGATTTCACTGAGCTTGGGCGTGCTCAGCTGAGTGGTTCAAATCACTTTGTAAGCAGTTCTGTCTCTGTCTTTTACATTCCTCTGCAAATTTGCATAACCAGACATGGTTTTGTGTTTCTTTCTAATTCTGGGAAACAGTTTCACTTGGTGTCAGGCCTTGTCTAATGAGAAACATCCTTGTTTGACAAGAATTTCCTCATTTAGAACAACTTTTTGTAATCTGCCACCTGCCTATTCCTAATTTCACCCAATAATAGAAATACAACAAGAGCATAATACTTTTCCTAAAACATTCAAACCTTTATGGGCCTTACATCTTACAGTATAGATTTTCCCTGATGTTCTATCTTCTATAAGTTGTGATAAATTTATGTATTTTCTTCATTCCCTATTTTTTACTTGTTTTAATATTGGTATGATTGTATGCATCATTAGCTTATGTAGTTATTTGTGACTTCGATCTCTTAAAGCCGGCTCTTATTTAAAGTTGTAAACTGACTGAAAAGTGCTGAAAACTTCAGGACAATAATAACTTTCTTTTTGTTTCTTTTTTTTTACTTTGCAAATATTGGGATGAGTGTGTTGTGTTTGTGGTGGAGGAATACCCAAACCAGGAATTATTTATTTATTCAATTAATGAAAATTGAAACTCCTCATTTTTTAGCTTGTGATTCTCTAGTTCTGTCTGAATACTTGAAAAATATGTTGCAAAACAGGAGCATTTGGGGGAAAATATGCCCCATTCCATAAAGATTGTTTTTTCTCATGTGTATTTTAAGAGTGCTTTATCAGTTCCAGTAACATTTCTGCTTATTATTTAATGAACAAAAAAATGGTGGGTTAGCACTGTTCACTTTGTTTGGTGAAGTTGATCACTTCCACATTCGAAGTTGCTGTTATGAGCTCTGTAACTCTGTATTGTTGTTGCAACTGAAAAAAAATCTCTGAAATAAAATGTGTGAATCAAGTCTGCTGTGCTGTACCCATTCAGAGAGAAACAGAGACTTTCTGTATTGAAATTGCTTGTGCTTCATCTAAGGTCAGAATTATGAATAACCTGACTTCTGATGACCTGGTGGTCGTAATCTATGACCTGTTTTCTTCTTTCAAAAAGGATACAAAACTTCATACTCCCTGAAGTATTAAGCTCAAATTCTTGTGTTGCTCAAGCAGATCGTCTTTCTAGCCAATGGCAGTTCCTTGTCATGTGGCTTATTGGTGCTTTAGTGAACTTTCATTTTGCTTGCCTATTTTTTAATTTTATATAAATCCTCTTTTAAAATTTTAATATAACCCAAGAAAAGTGTGTTTGGAAGGTAAAAAGAAGTTGATATTATAAAATTGTTGTGATCTGAATACTGGTCTTTTTCTCCATTTCTGTATTTCATGGAGTAGCTCTGCTCAGTCATCTCTTTTTGGGGTATTCCATACAATTACATGTGTGCAGGTAATATCTCAGGTAATATGTACCTTTCACCTCTTAAATATGTAATAACTGGGGCTGTGCTGCTGCCTGGCAGCTCATGATAAGTGTCCATAAGGATAACTTCTCTTAAAAATTTGCTGAACCCCATAAGCAATTTAAGGCTAAATTTGGAACCCATGTGCACAGTCAAGGGAAAAGGATGTGGGAGTACATGCTGTGTGGAATAGTCTAGTCTAAAGCTTTCATGGGTTTTGGTGTTAATGGACTAGTTAGGGTTCTGTTTATCCAGACCTCTGAAGAAGTGACCTTTCCTATGAATCATATTTGTGTAAACAGGAAAACACCCATAATTTGTAGAAAATTCCCATTTTATTTAATTTTACACTATCATCCATAGAGTATTCTGCTCTCTCTGTCTGGTGTGGTGGAGGAGATTTTTCTGATTTGTGAATCATCTAAAACAATGAAAAGAAGCATGAACTAGAATCTTAATCCATTTTGCATCTAGCTGGGTCTTATAGACTCTTAAGCTAGAATCTGCCTTTTTCCTGCATGCTAGCTTTCTTCTGAGGGCATGAATTTCTGCTGGCTTGATTAGTTGGTGGCAAAATCTTAGCAAAGGATGGACATGGCTGCTTCCCTACAGTTAGAGCACCCTTGTAATAATACAAACTTTCAAATAATGGGCACAGGCATCAGAGCTTTGGTTAAAAGAAGTATAGGATAAAACTCCTTTCTTCCTTTCCTTTAGAATTACTTGATGTAATTTAGAAGTTAGAGCTGGAAGTAATCTGTATAGTCCTCACTGAGTTGTATTAATTACACAAGGACTTCACTAAACAAATCTTTTAAGATAACTTTACAAATATATGGATACCATTCCATGTTGGTAAATCTTAAATTAGTTACAGAGCAAATATGATGCAGTACTTCCTTCATTATGAAAGGTAAGCAAACAGAACCTCATGTCATTTGAGTAAAAATATGCTGTTGTGTATTAGACATTTGGAAAAATTTGGGGGGGGGGGGGGGGGGAAGAAACCCGCAATGATTTAATACTTCTTTTTGATGGCTTGCCAGTGAAGCCAAGGAAAGTCACACTGTCAGCTCATCACTCTGAACCCCATGGTACTCTCTGAAGTGCTTCATGTATCATTCATTACAGCAGGTAGAGGGACAGTGAAATGTGGTTCACTTTAGCAGGAAACTCCTTTAGGACTGTTTGGTTAAGTGACTTAATGGCTTATTCTTAATGTTCTTTTCTTTTATCTTGAGACCTTATAACTCAAAATGACCGAAAATAATTCAAATTCTTCTTGGCAGCAGGTCACCTGTGAAATATTTTCTGTCCAACTTTATTACTTTTGAATACAAAATGGCAAGAAAAACCATGTATGTGTGTCTGGGTATATAAAAAACCTACAGATATATACATCTTATATGTACATCTATAGCTCCTTTTCATCTTCTGTACACTTATGTGGGCATTTATAATGGCAACAAAGAAAAAGTGTTTTAAATCAGATAATCTGTACCTCATTATAATATGCTCCACTTTAAAAGCACTTAAGTTTTGACATGAGCCACTGATAAGTGACATAAAAGCAGAAACAAAGGAGAATTAGAAGCAGTAGGACTTAATGGGAAAGATGTAGAGAAGCAAAGATGAGAGCTACTGAGCATTTGGGGAAAATAGGGGAGTTCAGAGGCAGAAAAATGTCTAAATTTTTTTCTGAATTCTTTTTTTGTAATATAGAAAATATCTATATATATATTACACAGAGGAATTTTTAGAAATTGTTAAATCCACATACAAATAGAAGAACATGGAAATTCTGTTTAAAATGCCTCAGAACTTCCTAGAGGGATAATTACATTCATTCTCCATATATCTTTTAAATTTCATTATCAGAAGAGAAAAAATGGACAGTGAAAATAAACATTTAATTTAGATAGAATTTTCCCAGAAAAAAATATCCGTTCTTAGGTATACTGTTTTGTGCAAATGTAGAAAAAAAGACAATTTCAAGGGTAATGGTGTCTTGGGCTGTGATCAAAGAAATCACAGTTCTGATATAAGCAGAACAAAACAGATTAAATACAAATCTGATAAAAGGATGTGAATCCAAGCAACACATACATAAGGGGTAAATAGCAAGTATCTGTTAAGTAACTCTTTTCCAGTTTATGTTTTATAATTGGCTGAGCAAAATGCAACATAGGTATTAGCATTTTGTGATCTATTAAGCAGTGAATGGGATAGGTACCAGGCAGCTGCTAGAGGCAGACAGGACTGCTGCTCTCCTCTTGTACTCCCTTAAGGCACAAACCATCCTCTCAAGTACTAAAGGAAACTTCCTATTTACATTTAAAAAGCCTGACCAAAACAAAACCAGAGGCAGTTTTGGTTTGTATCTGGTCTTGGAATCTATGCATTTCTAATCTTCTACTTAGAAGAGATGGTGTATTAACTAATTTTTTTTTAATGATAAAAGTTTGGACAACAAGTCCTAACTGTGAATCTACAGATGAGTCGAAACATCCTTTTACTTTTCTTTTTTTCCAGCATAGCTGTAGAACTGCTTGTTGTTGCCTTTAATTTTCATTGTTAACCAAATATTGCTTTGTGTCTTATCTTTCTATCTTTCTGACACTCTCTAGACATGTTTATGCTCTTTCTGTAGATTAATTTTTCATTGCCTATCCTTAACATCACTTCCTGTGTAAATCCTTTCATAGGACAGATTGTTTACTGAAGATTTCTGTCATTGGTTTACCACTACCAAAAGCTCCTACTGAGAACTTCATGCAATGTAGACATGTCTGCTCAGGTGTAAAATAGTTCTTGAAAACTGCTTCCAATGTTTTATTATTCTCAAAGCATCTTAAACCCAATATTTGTTCTAATCTTGCATTATAACTGCCCCCCATGTGAGTTTACTTGGTTTAAATGAAATAAATCTGAATGTAATGTTATGGCCTCTTTCAAACATGCACATCCAAAGATGTACCTTCTGAACAGACCATGGGAACAAGTAGATGGAAGTACCAGTTTGTGGACCTGTAGTGAATTTTAAAGTGGGCAGATTTATTTTCTTATTTCCAGAAAAACTGTTTGACAAGTGCTTTCATTTTCTTGGCAGGCACTACATCAGTTACTGTTGAGGCACTTTTTCCACCCCCACATCCCTAGTGGCTTTTTAAAGCTATTACTTAAAGTTCTGTCTTTTTGTTGTTTCTATATGCTTCCTTGGAACTTGCTAAGACCAAATAGTATTCAGTGTCTTGCAATAGTGAGTTCCTCAATCCATGCACATTTTATGGGGAAAACTTGTATTTTTGGGAGATTGTGTTTTCCATTTTTATATCTTGACTCCTGAGAGATCTTCTGTGTATACTTTACCAAGAAGAATTGATCAATAGCCTGTATTTTAGGATAGCTATGTGTTGACATTTTAGAGGTGGATTTTAAATATTCATCTGAAAATTATATGTTCCTACTGTGTATGTGAAATAAAGGCTTGGATATTTTTCATGTTGAAATGCTTTTGGTTGTAGAAGTGCCTTTTTAATTGTCCTGGAATTTTTTCTTCCTATACAGTGGTAAGATTCCCCTTTCATTTGCCCTTCTTAGGGATATCCAGTCTGTCAAAATCCGATGAACATCTGAAGAACCCAGGCTGTACTACTGCCAAGGGAGTAACAGCTGCTGCTACAGCAGCCAAAGCTGCAACTGCAGTGGCTACCTCTGTGCTGAAAATGCTGACATGTCACTGTAGTAGAACTTGGGGTAGTAGCTTCTGCTGCTGCAGTTCTGCAGAGTACTGTCAAGCTTTGATGCTGCTTTTTTTTTTAAAGTTCAAACAAAAAAAATTTTTAGAATATATACTTTTTTTTTAAGAATTATATTACAAAAATGTGTCTGTTGTAATCTTCTGAAGTGCACAGAATCTACAAAGTATCATCTGCATGTGCTTCCTGTCTTTTCTGGGTCTCCATTTGGATTCTGAATTGCATGGTCATATACAATTTTTTTCACATTAATCTTGCCTTATTTAGATTCCAGATTAAAAACATCCAAGTGTGGAAAGCTGCTTGTGTGCAGCAGTGGAATTGCTCTTTTGAGTATTTCACTTCTCAGTAACAGCCTCTTGATGTTGTCACTTGCATGCTAGTTGATGTGGTTGATTATGAATCCCTTCTTATACATCTGTTTGCTCTTTTAGTGGTTTTAGTCATGGAATCATAGGACGGCTTGGATTGAAAAGAATCTTTAAAGATCATCTAGTTTCAATCCTCAGTCAAAGGTCAGGAAGATCTTCCACTAGATCAGCCCCATCCAACCTGGCCTTGAACACTTCTAGGTATGGGGAATTCACAACTCCTGTGGGCAATGTGTACCTGTGTTAAACCAATTGAATAATAAACATTTTCTTACTTGTATCTATTCTAAGCCTACCCTCTTCAAATTTGAAATAATTTGCTCTTGTCTTTCACTACAGGCTCTGGTAAAAACAACCTATCATCCATCCATCCATCCATCCATTCATCCATCCATCCATCCATCCATCCATCCATCCATCCATCCATCCATCCATCCATCATCTGTCTATCTATCTATCTATCTATCTATCTATCTATCTATCTATCTATCTATCTATCTCCCTAAAAGCCCCCACTCCAAGGCCACAATAAGGTCTCTCCAGATCCTTCTTTTCTTCATGCTGAACACCCTGTCTCTCTCAGCCTGTGGTGACTGGACAGGTGTTCCAGCCCATTAGTCCTTTTCCTGATCCCCCTCTGGACCTACCCCAACAGGCTCCTTGCACTTGGGACTCCAGAAATGGAGGCAGTACCTTTGATGGGTTTTCATGAGAGTGGAGTAAAGTGGAGAACCACCTCCCTTGGCCTCTAGCCCCACTTCTTTTTATGCAGCCTAGGACATGGTTGGGTTTCTGGGATGCAAGAGCACGTTGTTGGCTCATATAAAATTTAATATCCACCAGTATCTCTGCATCCTTCTCTTCAGGTCTACTTGCAGTCCATTCATCACTCAGCCTGTACTGATAATGGTGGTTGCAGCCACACAAGTGTAAGACTGCTCATGGCCTTGTTTAACCTCATGAGGTTCAGTGACCTACTTCTCAAGACTATCAAAATCCCTCTGGATTGCATCCTTTTCCTATGCAACCAAGTTTATTTTTAAAAACTACTAATCAGATCTCTTAATAGATAAATGTCTTTGGAAACAAGAGTTTCCTAGGGTTCCATGGATTTTCTGGTGATAATTTTACTGCATTTAAGAAACCATTATCAACTTATTGATATTACAGTCTGAGAAACACTGCCAAAGAACAAAGGTGGGTTTGGAAATGGAAAATTTTCAGAAAGAGCCTCGTCTTCAAAGAGAGAGTCCAGGAGGACTCATGGGAGTGCAGAAGTTGCCAAAGTGCCAGAGAAAAAAGGGTTAAAGCATTTTTTCCATTTGTTGTTTATTGGCCAGTGGTCAAGGGTTAGAGACTTGGCCACCAGTAGGGAGCCAAACATACACTCCAGTGGGATGGGGGAGAGAATCAAAAGACTAAAAGTGAGAAAACTCATGGGTTGAGATAAAGAGAGTTTAATAGTGAAAACAAAAACTGCACACTCCAGGAAAGCGAAAAAAGGCATTCATTCACCATTTCCCACAGTCAGGCAGGTGTTCAGCAATCCTCAGGCCTCATCACATTTCACAGTTACTTGAAAAGACACAATATCATTGCCCCAATTCTCCCCCATTCATCCTTCTTCTGCCCACTTTGTATATGGAGCATGACCATTTGCTGCAGGATATCCCTTTGGTTAGTTGGGGTTAGCCATGTCCCAGCTGTGTCCTCTTCCAACTCCTTGTGCAGGCCTCTGGATTGCTGAATTTGTTGTGAGGTCTTTTTATGTATTAATAACTGTCTAGGGGATGAGGGAAAAGTTATGTTTTCAAGAGATCAACTTTTGTGGCAGGATACGTCGGGATTCTGTAATTGCATTCAGTGTATACATGCAACATCCAGAAAAGAAGATAAAAAATATTGTGAAAAACAATATGATACAAAATTTTTTGAGGGCAGCATCAAGACTCACAGAAGAATTTCAGGGTACATATTAACAGAATTATAAAATGCTTTAGGAATTCAATATTGGTAAATAAAAAATAATGTAGACAAAGGAAGAACATATGCAAGGAAGAATTTGGCAGATAATTCTGTTAAAAATTTTATTATGTGCTTAGCAATGTTTAGTAGGTAAATCTGCAAAGGATTAATTAAGGGCTAGGAAGGAAAACTGAAATATCATTGTGCCTCCATATACAATGGATGCGCTTGTCTCTGGAATACTGACAATAATTATTGTTACTCCCCATTCCGCTCTGAAAGAAAGATGTACTAAAACTGGGGAAACTAAAGACTAAGACATAAAAATGTAGGAACTGCCTGGATAGGACATCCCAAAGACCTAGTAACCTGTTTCTTGCAGCTGGGAATGGTGGGTGCCTGAGAGAGGTGCTAGGCTACATGTATTGATGCTTCACTCACATAGCTTAGCAAATTCCTGGTGCCATATCTTTTTAATTAGTAGCACTGAACAGATCTTTTGCCCTCTCATTGTGTTCAGTTCAGTTTTGATCCTGTATAAACTTGGCACAGGGTCTGCAGAGCCCTGTAACAAGGCATTTCACAGCAACACTGATCAGTGGTACAGAAGTTCAGCAGGAAGTAAACCAAACAGATTGACTCTTTGGCCTGGATGAAAGATGTGTGAGAGAGGACATGACAGGGCTACAGAAAAAGACAATCAACTGTTGGACTGTATCATGAAAGAAAGATGTGCAAATTCTTTATGAGTCTGGTTTTATCCCTAGACCAAAACCAGTTTCTACAAATGTGCTTTAGACTTTAGAAGAAAATTACTGATTTTTTCAGTGGAAAAAGGCAGGTGGTAGAGGCAGTCCTGGCATTGTTGGTGAAGACTCAGACTCTGAAACACCAATTTCCAACCAGGATATTGTCTGTAATGGCAGTGTAACTTGTAATGGTAGGAGAGCAGACAGCAGAGTGTGAAAGTGGTACAGCTCAGTGGGAGATGAATATCCTGGGGCAGATGGGTAGTAGGATTTATAGGTTTCCCTTGTGCTCAAAGGGTCAAAGGTGATGGAACAATTGGATTTCTCTTCTCCATCATGTCTATCAGGGTTCCTCCAGTACCAGGGAAAAAATTCATACATCTCTGTCTCTTGGAGAGTGACCAAAATGCTTATCTCTAATTCCCATGTATACATTTTCAAATGGGATAATCTGGCAACCAGGAGACCCCAGATTCAGTGTGAGGATGGTAGAGACCCTGGCGTTTCTAGATGGCCTGTTGAGAGATGTCACTGCAAAAATGACTCTGCCAGCTGCCAACATGCCACATGTAGTGCACACTATAGGAACTGATTCTCCTGTGTTCACAGGGAGACCAAGAAGAAATAGGTGCATGGCCAGCATCAGGGCTGGGTGGACCTGCATTGATGTGTTTGGTCTTGTACCCACAGCTCATGTCCCTGTTTTCCCATCACTACATTCTGCTGGATGAGGGCACTGGAGGAAATACAATGATGAAGTCAACAGAAGATCCTCACTTGTCCAAATTTTTTCTCTGAACTGTCTGTGGTGGTGGTGATACTGACAGCTCCAATGGGGAGAATGGAGTCAAAGTGCATCTGTTTGCAAGGAAGGTGAAAACCACATTTGGGTAGGATGTGCTATGTGCTACAAGAGAGAAAGCAAAAGGAAACTGCTAAAGTGAGGAGAAAAGGTGTATGGGTTAAAAGGCGTTGGAGTGTAAGGCATTCATGCTAGAGAAGGAAGATAGATGCAGTAGAAATTGAGGAAGAGGGAGGGAAAATGAAGGAGAAATGTCAAAGCCCTCAATGTCTGTAAAATTCTAAGAGGCTTAGTCTTTCTGTGATACTTAGAGGGACAGCAATACAGACATTCTCATGTCCCTTTAAGAATTCCTTAGGGCGAATATAGTATTGGTGTATGTAAAGGTTTGGAAAGGCTTTTCCTGTGTGGCCAAGTGGGATGGGGGAGAGAACCAAAAGACTAAAAGTGAGAAAACTCATGGGTTGAGATAAAGTGATAGCTTTACCCTAAGAACAAATAAAATTTAATTCAAACTTCCTGTTTCATAAAATGCTTAAAAAGAACACAGAAATATGATTTTGTTAATGCAGTGTAGAATACAGCCTTCAAGCAGGAATCTGAGTTAATGAAGTTTGCATTAATGTACTGTTTTGATTTGGCATATCTGGTGAGGATTAGTAATTTGTTGGATGGAAAATTATTTTACTCCAAAAAATGGTACATTAGCCCCTTAAAAAAAGAGAAGTCTAACAAGTCATTTTTGCGTGCCAGTGAGTAGTAAAGTACAACTACCTTAGACAGATGTTGGTGTGTAGTGTACGGGGTCATCAGTGATGTTCCCAAACCACTTTTAGTTTAGTTTCAGTATTGGTCTAGAAGCATGTGGGGTTCAACTCACAGAAGCAGCAGAAACAAAAATCAGAGAAGGGATTAAGAAAATGAACACACCAGAGATGAAACACTTGATGTATGGAAAGCCAGCTGCAGATTTTCATTGTTAATCTTAGAAAAAATGCGCAAACATAAGATATTTAAAGGTGAAAGAAAAATATTTTCATACACAATGTATAATGAACTTGTGGAAGTGCTCAATATGTATAAAGGAATTAGAAGCAGAAGTTCTTTTTTGTAGAAACTACTCTTATTCAGAAGCTGTTTTATTGGAAAATCAAATTATTATATTTACTCTTCAAAAATATGTATTCCACAACTTTTGTCCTGGTCTTGTTTTTGTGTTGCCTTTTCAGTTCTTCCCCAGAGCTGGTAGTTCCCTGAGTCCCTGCTAGATGGCATGGCAAGCCACCACAATAATAATAATGTGATAAGGCAGATGTACTGGTATGGTCTGTGCAGTAGCCAAGAGAACTGCTCAGCCAACATTTTTCCATTCCCTTTTCCTTCCTATATTTTCATCATGTTTTCTTACTTATATATGGGAGATCACAGCTAGGCTTTTAGTTTCTTAATTATTAAAGCAATTATAAGCAGAGGTAAAGTTCTATTTCTCGTATATAGATGAAAGGAGATAAAATCAATACTGCTTGTAGCTGTATTTTATAAAGCACACTTGAGCCTTAATAGATGTTCTGTCTGCTTTTTCTGTGTTTCCTGCTGTAGAAATGGTGTGATCCAAGCTCTAGCAAAGTGCCATTCCTTCCCTCACACCCAGCTGCCAGTGAAACTTTCTCCTTGGTCCCACAGGACCTTATGAATCATTATACACTGTCCTGCTGCATGTTTCAATTTGGCTTCACAAAAACTATGCTGGGAAGAGGGTATAATATTTGAATGCTACCACTAACAAAGCAAGTATTCAGTTTTGCCTTCAGTGTTTTTCTCCCTCTGAGTGTGTTAAAGATTGATTCGCAAAGTGTGGTTCTCCTGCTACTCTGTTAAGGTGAAATTAAGAGCAACTCATTAGGTGACATTGCTGTAACTGCTGTCATCAAAAGCACAATTGGTGTGCAAAAGATTTACATGGAAACATTTTCAAAATTACTGTTTTGAATGGATTTTAGAAAGTGGTGTTTTAATAGCTGCTGCCTTACAAAGTAA
The DNA here is from genome assembly GCF_036417665.1 of Passer domesticus. Lineage (NCBI taxonomy): Eukaryota > Metazoa > Chordata > Aves > Passeriformes > Passeridae > Passer > Passer domesticus. The sequence continues at coordinate 97,446,725 of NC_087474.1, forward strand.
TTGCTTTTAAAACTAATGATAGATGCAATGGGGAAGGACTAAAGGTAGATGGTGTAAGCATGGATTAGCTATGGACAGTAGAATTCTGTCAATACTTGCAGGTGCAGATTTACAGAGGAGGATAAGAGCACAGGAGTCTTCACCTCCTAGTCCTTGCAGCAGCACTGGGAGCCTGGTTATACACAGCACTACATTGCCATTTCTTCTTGGCATCTTGGTCACAGGAGGCAGATGTGGGTCACTGAAGGGGATCTGTGACTCCCTGCAGCAGCTGGCGAGTTGGAGCCTTGTGCTGGGTGTATGGTGGGGGAAGAGGGATCCTGCCTCAGCATGTGATCAGGTGTGCAAGGGGAAAAACTCATCTTGTGCCCCACGCCTCTCCCAGTCATGTGGGCACTGCACTGGCCCCTGCTGCAGCTTGACTTGGCCAAGCACTCAGACTCTAAAGAGAGAGGCTACAATATTAAAGAGGTTAATGTGTAAAGCTGTCATGTAAAAAACAAAAAAACAAAAAAAAAAAAAAAAAAAAAAAAAAACCCAACATGCTCTCTCTTTACCAGGGTTTAATAGAAAAAGCTTTTTTACACTCTAGAGTTAGTAATTCTGCACACACAGAGGGTGAACAGTACTAGTGAGTCTATTATAAATAGTGCTAAGTTTATCAGTTCTAATCTCATTTGTTTTCCTAAAGAAAAGGTAAGCATTAACAGACTCTTAACTTGTGATAAACGAATTCTCTTGCGCTGCATTTCAGGAAGGATCTAGCAATCTAAAAGGAAAACTCTGGGGAAACACCTGCTTAGTGTAGTATAACCAGCCTGTTTAAAGCCTGCACAAGTAATTTCAGCAGTGTTAGTGCTGAGAGTGTTATAGAGAATGTGAGTAATGGATATGAAAATATGGTATTGCATTGTAGAAAATGCCCTGGAGAGGCAATATGTGATTACAGAGTCTGAAGGATCTTTTGTGTGAGTCTTAATGTGAAATCTTTATGTTGTTCAAGTCAGTGGCAAGGGCTGTGTAATCACACCTGAAAGGAGAGGAGCACAGAGCCACTATATTGATTATTGATATTGTCTTTCATTAGAAAGTTATTTGAGGCAATGTATACCTCTGCAGGTAATCCTGTAGATAATAAGGGTTAGACGTGTGACAAGACTTAAGCATCCATGTATTCTTTTTGGTGCACAGCTCTCGTCTTTAGGAAGCAGCAGGGATGTTAAAGGTCTGGTTCAGTGTCTAATGGATATGCCCAAACACATACCCACAGCCAGCCTGGTCAGGATCCTTCTTCTTAATGACCTCAGCTGAATTCCTACCAGAATTAGTTTCCCCCTGCTTAGGCCAAGGAAGAGTCTTTGAGGACTACCTTGCAGTGACTGCGGCTATTCCCCATGCATCTCTTCTCAGATTCATTACTCTGTGTAATTCAGAGAAGACTTGAACCTGTCTCTTCATCTGTGCCAGAAAGAGTACTGTGACCTCTTGGCTGTTAGATATTCAGAGGGGAGGGGAAGAGGGAGGAGAGCTATCTCCTGTTAAAACTCTTCCAGTATATACAAATAATGACAATTCATTACAGCAGAGACAGAGATTGATGACATAGGCATATAATTAGGGCTATCACCTGGGAAGTGGGAGAGTCAGGTTCTGGTCCATGCTCCAATGAATATTTAATTATTAACATGAGATGGAACAGCTCTGTCAAGCCTGGGTAGGCTGCACCTGCAGTACTTCAATGGTTTTCCGCTGCAGGCAGTCTTCTGGCTAGTAGAAGAACTGGACTGAGCCCCTTGTTTCCACATTAATAGATGTCTCAGAGCAGATCTTTCACCTTTTGCAAGCACTCACCACTGAACAATTCTAGAAGACAGCAAAGATTTCGGTAGCTTTTATTTACATTTGTGATGGGTCACATGTCTTAAGCATTTAATTTGAAAAGAGAATGAGAATTTTTAGAAAGCTCTCACCTCTCCAGAACAGGCTCATTTTGTTCTGCCAAGGTGGTCAGAAGTGAGGTGTGAGGACACAGGTAGTGCATTCAATAATTTATATGATCTCCTAAAGAGGAAGAAAGAATACAGAGATAAAATCTTCTTAGTCCTTTCCCAGATGAAAAACTGGCAAATCAAAATGTTGATGTGTAAGGTTCAGTTTCAGTGAAGTCTCTGGAGAAACTCAATTTTCTGATAGGAATGTAGTGAAAGGCAAACTAAGTTAAGCAATACTCAAGGAAGAGAGGGAGATTCAATTGCTGAAAACAGGAGGGCCGAGTATCACTTTTGGTGTTGGCTATGACATTTTAAGTCTGTCTGGCCTCCTGCTGGTTTGTAAGGGAGCAGATCTGTCTAAAGTCCTTCCTCAGACCTGCCAGCCACTTGCAGATATTGTGGCTGCCCATGGAATCTCAGATAGCTTGAGGTGACAATGTTTAGGGAACAGAATCCCACGCATCCTGTCCATCTTGCAAAGATGGTCTCGAGCCTTCAAATTTGTCTTGTAATTCTGCTTCACCAGCAAGACCAGTGACTACTAATGTGAAAATCTGCCTAAATCTACTCAATTGCTAGAATTGTTCTGATCTTGCAAAAGGAAGGACAAAAATAAAATCATTTTGAACCCCCTTACCATGGAGTAGCTAGTCCAGATTTTCACTGATATGAAACATCAGTCTTTCCTTTTTATTGCTTAAAAGTAACTTCACAGTCTACAGTACAGCTTTTAAGGCACGATTTGCAAAGACAGGCTGAATTTTAAGAGATGGCTATTGGAAATTGTAGTAGTTTTATTTGCTTTTAGTATATTTTTTACTGGTTTTATCAATATTTTTGTAATTAATTGTAAAAGGTTATGATATAGTAAAAAATATGGCAAATTCAGTTCTAAGAGATCAAAAATGACTGAAATGTATTGATAGCTTCCCATTGAAAAATAATAAGATGAGAAGTTTGTAATGGAGAAAGACACAGATTAGGGACATTCTGCAAGGTGTTGTGTAATACAATGTGTGCCAGTAACAAGCAGTTTCTGTTTTCAAAGGCATGCAGCTTTGCATCTTATATTGTTCTGATTTTTAATTCATCTTGATTGTGTTATATTTGAGATGCTCTTTGCCCTTAATATAATCAGATTTGGTAAGATTTGCTGTCTCACTGGATTTCACAGTCTGGGTTTCATGACCTTGACTGACATATATCTGGATATCAATTACATTTTATTAAAAAATATACCCATTGTAATATAAGCATTTCCTCCCTACTGCTTGGTTCAGTAATACTTACTGAGAATCAGGGAAAAAAATTGCAGGTCACACTGATACACAAAGGCAAGACTGACTGAGGCTTTCTGTGAACAGTGTTCTACTAAGTGCTCTGTTTCTATTTGGTGTGAACATGGATTCAACACTGATTTTTTAAGAAGTTGTGTGGAACCACTTGTTACCAGTAGTTCCTCTTGGAGATGCCACCCAAGCCTTCGGGCTTGTGTGCCAGATCTCTTTTGACTGTGTCTGTTGGCTGATGAGCTTGTTCCAGTCTGAGGATACTGCTGAGCACAAACCTTGCCTGTCCTTCCCAGCATCATTTTCAACGCTTGGCTGTCAGTTTGTGTTCCAAAATGCTGTGCAGTGAGCCAGCTAGTTGCACTGCAGGAGAAGGCCAGGTCTGGACACTGGCTGGCAATGACATTACACTCAAGTGCTGTCCTATGATCAGTACAGCTCTGACAGCTCAAGCCCTGCCTGCCCTCGTGCTATTACAGTCCTTTGGAAACTGGCTTTCTTTTCCAGGAAAAGAGCCACAGGTGCACCACATATACAGAGGGCTCTAGTCTAGCACTCTAAAGGAAAAAAGTATTTATTAATGCCTTGGAAAAATGTTTTCTGACACAGAATTTAAGCAGGAGGCTTAGGAAGCTCATTGACAAGTTGGAAAGAGAAGAGTGGCAGATTGTGGATTACTGCTAACCACTCCCAGGGTTCTGAAGAATAAAAGGTTGGTGTGAGCTAGTGATGGCGTCATGGCAAGTTTTTTACTTTTGGCATTAGAAGAGTAGAAGGGCCAGCTGCCTACCAACTATGGAGCTGCTCAGTTAATGGGACAAAGACAACTTTCTCCCAGTGACCTGCATAGAACCAAAAGCAAAAGCAAAACAAAACAAAAAAAAACCCAGGGAGCAACACCATGAGTTTTGGATGATTCTGTGGATGGCATATGCCAACAGTACAATATCCAGTAAACTATGGGACCCCTGAAATGATGCTTTAAAACAATATATTAATGGCAAAAGGAAGAATAAGACCAACCTTTGTTCTCTACCGGATGCCAGAGGAACTTAGTAACTGCAGATGGGGAGAAGGCAGAAGTGTTTAATGCCTTCTTTGCCTCAGTCTTTAGTGGGAAGATGGCTTGTCCTCAGGACAGCTGTCCTCCTGGGCTGGTAGAAGGTGTCAGGAAGCAGAATGATCCTCCTGTTATCCAGGAGGAGACAATCAGAGAACTGCTGAGCACCTTGGATGTTCATAAATCAATGGGACCAGATGGGATCCATCCCAGGGTGAAAAGGGAGCTGGCAGATGAGCTTGTGAAGCAACTCCCCATCATTTTCCAACAGTCCTGTCTCACTGGTGAGGTTTCAGAGGACTGGAAGCTGGCCAGTGTGATGCCCATTCACAAAAAGAGTAGGAAGGAAGATCCTGGTAATTATGGGCCAGTCAGGCTGACCTCAGTACCCAGTAGGGCAATGGAGCAGTTTATATTGAGTGTCATCACACAGCACTTACAGGATAGCCAGGGTATCAGACCCAGCCAGCACAGGTTTAGGAGGGGTAGGTCATGTTTGGCCAACCTGGTCTCCTTTTATGACCAAGTGAACCACCTGATAGATGCAGGAAGGGCTGTGGATGTTGTCTATTTGGATTTCAGCAAGGCCTTTGACACTGTCTCCCACAGCACACCCCTGGAAAAGCTGGCAGCCCACTGCTTGGACAGGAGCACTCTTTGTTGGGTTAAGAACTGGCTGGACATCTGGGCTTAGAGAACAGTGCTGTAGCCAGCTGGTGGCCAGTCACCAGTGGTGTTCCTCAAGGGTTTGTGCTGGGGCCAGTTCAATATCTTTATTGACGACATGGATGAGGGTGTTGAGTCTTTCATTAGTAAATTTGCAGATTGCACTAAGGTCAGAGTGTGTGTCGACTTGTTGGAAGGTAGGAGGGCTCTGCAGGGAGACCTGGAATGGCTGGATGGATGAGCAGAGTCCAATAAGATGAAGTTTAATATACCCAAGTGCCGAGTCCTGCACTTTGGCCACAATAACCTCCTGCAGTGTTACAGGCTGGGGACGGTGTGGCTGGACAGTGCCCAGGCAGAAAGGGACCTGGGGGTGTTTGCTGACAGCCAGCTGAACATGAGCCACCAGTGTGCCCTGGTGGCCAAGAAGGCCAAAGGCATCCTGGCCTGTACCAGGAATAGTGTGGCCAGCAGGAGCAGGGAGGTCATTCTCCTCCTGAACTCGGCACTAATGAGGCCACGCTTTGAGTTCTGTGTCCAGTTCTGGCCCCTCAGTTTGGGAAAGACATTGAGATGCTGGAGCACGTCCAGAGGAGGGCAACGAGGCTGGTGAGGGGCTGGGAACACAAGCCCAGTGAGGAACGACTGAGGGAGCTGAGAGTGCTCAGCCTGGAGAGAAGGAGACTCAGAGGTGACCTTGTTGCCCTCTACAACTTCCTGGAGGTTGTAGTTGTAGGGAGGTTGTAGTCAGGTGGGGATTGATCTCTTTCTCCAGGCAGCTACTGACAGAACAAGAGGACAGTGTCCTAAGCTGCACTAAGGAAAGTATATTGGATATTAGAAAAAACTTTTACAGAAAGAGTGATAAAGTATTGGAATGGTCTGCATGGCAGTGTGGTGGAGTCACCATCCCTGGATGTGTTTAAAAAAGATTGGATGTGGCACTGAGTGCCATGGTTTAGTTGAGGTGTTAGGGCTCGGTTGGACTCAATGATCTTAGAGGTCTCTTCCAACCTCATTATTCTGTGATTTTGTGATTAAAATTTGCCTTATCAAGGATGAACTAGTTATGACTAGTTATAACATCAAGAGCTTATTCCTAAGAAGAATGTCAGCTACAGGAATGCCTCTTCTGGCACCATCACTGAATGGAGGGGCTTGAATTAGCATCATAGTAATTTTGCTCATCTGACTCTTGTAATAAGCTGTGTCTTTGCAGAAAATCTCTTTTCTAGCAAGGAGGATAAGATGATCTGACTCTATATGGACAATTTCAGACCAAAATGTTAAGATATTTACACAAATATCAAAGTCAGCTATAGGCTGTGAAACTAAAATGCTGTAGAGGGCCCTAAGTCCTCATATAAATCTGAAGTTTTTCTCATTATTGAACAGAATACTTAGTAAGAGAGTAAGAATCCAGGCAAGTAGTAGATTCTGGAGTCAGTGCAAAGGTGGGATTTCTTTCTGAGGGTAACAATATAAAAACTGTTAATTTTGGGGATTTTTCTGAAAATAAATGAGAATCTTTAATCAGTAATTGGAAACATGGAAACATAAGAAAAGATAAATCTGAAGGCTAATAATTGATGATTTCACCAGTTTGAGAAACCATCCAGTGGGATCTGAGTAGGAAAGGATATATTCAGAGAATCTTTTCTGCTTGCTTCTACTTTTAAACACATAATCAGAGATCTTGTGCTCTGCAAACTCTTCCACTACTGATAACAAGTCGGAACTCAGGTTTCAGAATACACCCACAAACTGTGAATGAAAACTAGAAAAGGAAGAAAAAAACAGCCTGGTGCAAGGCTTTTCTGTTTGTCTCCTGGTTTTACACAATGGAACCTCTGTGTGCAATTGTGTTGTGCATTTTTAGGGGAAATAACTGTATAGAAAAGAATGCAGCTTGAAGACTCAAACTTTAGTGCAATATCATTTTACATAAACAGACTGTATTTTTTATTAATTTACTTTTAATAATATGTATATTTTTTCCTTGCAATAAATAATCCAGTTTTAATATTTTTGTATTTACAAGCTTTTTAGTATCCCGTACTCCTTTACACATTGTTAATTAATTTTTCTCATTCCTAAGGATTCATAGTATTCAAATATTTATAAAGAATTAATGTTGACCTTTATCATTACTTAGTAGAGTAAGTAACATTTTTTAAATCTCATCTTGCAAGGAAATCCTTCCATGTTCCTAATTTTAGTTCTTGGTCTCCTCTAGACTCCAAAAAATATGTTAGTGTATTTTTCTTCTAGCCTGAAGACTGTCTTTGGAGTTTGTTTGGAGTGAGCAAAAACCCTCCAAACATTAATCCAAACAAGAGTAATGCAGTGCCAGTATGGAAAAAATGGTTGATAAACGTGGTGTTGTTTTTTTGTTTCGTATCTCAGAGAATTACTATCAACAGGTAATAAAAACATATAACTACAATAGTTTCCCTGAAATATTTTCTCCCACGCAGTTTAATTTATCAGAAAAATAGATTACCTCTGGAAAGCATTTATTTATGCATTCTTCTTTTCTATAATCTGTGTCATTTTTATGGGGTGTTTTGTCATTCCACCTCTACAGAAAGTAGGATTTTTTTTTAATCCCCTCCAGACTGAAAAATACTTTGCTTAGGTTGAAGGTCTTCTGGTTTGTCACTGGAAGGCCCCTTTACTTGCTGATTTCTACTCATTAAAGTGGTAGTTTATCCACCTTCAAATGTCTCTGCTCTGTGTCACAGACACTTATTTGTTCTCTAGCCATCAAAGTGTATTAAAATTAACAGCAGTCATCACATGAGTGGAGGGTAGCCATTCTCAGACGCACAGATAGTTATATACTCACAGCAGGAAACTCGCAATCAAATTCTAACAAAAGGTCACATTTGCAATAAGTAAAGGAAAATGTAGGTAATTGGTTATGGAATCAGTTAATATCTTTGCAGGCCTTGAAAGGCACTCTGACGGACTTGAAAGCTTTTTGTTCAAGTAATTAAAAGTGAGGTATTGTGATAGTATTAAAAAACTCTGGAAATTCTTGGTGTGCTGTAAAATGACGTTGCTACAATAGCAAACAAATTTAAGAGGAAAAATTATTTGTGGCCTGTCTGAAAAGACTTACAGACTTGGATTATGGCTGAAATGCAGAAAAGGAATAAGGAGTGAAGTGCAGGAAAAATATGAAGATTAGCCCTACTAAATGTATTTTTATGTCTGGTTTCAAGATGTCATGCTCTTTCCCTCAGCTGATTTAGTTTCGTGGCTGCTTTAGGAATACAAGGCTGTGGTGTTTTCCCAGGCTTCCCACAGACTTCAGGATATCTGCTGATTTGGAAAGTAGTGGCTGACTTTCTGAGGCTGCAAAGCATTTCAGTGTTGGCTGGAATCCTGTTTCTTCTAGTGGTACAATGCAGTCCTGAGCCACATCTACAGTTTTGCTGTGTCCTAGGCTGGGCAGGTCCCTGAGCCTCCTGCCACAGAAGGCAAAGCACAAAGCAGGGACCTGTCAGGAGACAGACTGTGGAAATGCACTGATGTTTTCTTTGTCCATCAAACACTCCTTTTAATCTAGTCCAAGCTAGGAGTTTCTGACATTTTCGGTGTTACTGGGGACAAAACCTTTAGGGCATCTGGTGTGACATGCTTCCTTTGCCTGTAGAAAATCAAAGTTTACACCTGAGGGTCCTCAGCAGGAGGCTGGTGCTCCCTTGGACAGAGGGTGGTGCATCCCATATCTTCCCATTTATGTTCTGCTGCTTTGAGTGGGGAAAAAAAAGATGTCTGCTGGATCAGATGGAAATGGTGTGTGACCTGGGCATATTCCTGAATCTATGGGTTGAGACACTTAGCAAGAAGAGGGAAGGCATGATTTAAACTTTCTGCTTTAATAAAATTTAAATAATCAAACAGCCATTTAGTATATGAAAAGAATTATTTTCTGCCCACCAAATGCTCTGACAGCAGGACTGGACTATCACACTTACAATTCCTGTGTGTCTTAATCTAGATTTGATGGTACCACCATTCAAATTTTGACCCCTTTTACAAATATTAGCTCAGGCCGTTTTTGCTCCAGAATAGCCCCAATCCTGGCATTCAGGAAGCTTCCTGGTAGCTGAGCAAAAGCCAGCTGAGGAAAGAGCCCTGATCTCTCCAACTATCACTGAGTCCTCCCCTTGCTGAGAAAACAGAAGATGGAGCTGGCCCTACAAGGATTTGGTGGAGGAACTCCACCTAGCACAAGGCAACTTTGGGCCTCTCAGAGATCCCCAAAGAAGTCCCAGGAGCTTTCTTAGCTATGACTTGCAGTGGGGGTAGAACCAGACACCTGGATGAGATACCTGTGAATTTTCAGTTTCTTCCAGGCAATCTAGGTGTGCCTGTGTTCTCCCAGGTGACAAGAGCATTGTAATTCGACTTCCTTAAATGAGAATAAAAGCTCACCTAACAGGAAGTTTTTCCCTCCACTCATCAATGCTCTCTGCAAAAGTTCTGAAGGAATTGATAGTTACCAACAGGAAAATTTAATCTCTTCTCCTGTCTGTTTTATTTTCTAATAGCCAAATTATCCTAACAAATGCAACACAGGCCTGATCTTGGAATGGTGTGTGGATTCTTCCAAGAAGAAATTTGGGAAGGGGAAGAGAACTTCCAAGGCAGAATCAAAACCTCATTAAAATAAATTAATTCAGAGGAAGACCACAGACTGTTTTTCCTTCAAGAAAAACTGTTTCAGTGTCACTCCCTCTCTCCAGGCTCAGTTTTCCACTTCCCACATGACTATGGCTCACATTATCTTACCTCTGCATTATTTTTAGTGATTCTCCAGCAAAGGTGATTCTGGGAATGGTCAAGACACAATTTTCTGTGTTGTCCGAGCATAAGCCAACAAAGAAATCACTTTTCATTTTTTCCTTCCTTTTCTTTCTCACGCTGGTGTCTGAAGTGACCGTCACCGCTTAGACCAAAGCTGGCATGAAAAGTGGTTTGCCTTGTCTTTGAAAGAGTGACAAGTGTCATCTCAAATATGTGCTCCTTAAGCTCTCCCGCTGTGCTAATGCTGCAAAGAGGAGGAGGGAAAAGCTGGTTAAAGTTTTCTCACTGTCAGGTCTTTGATTGTGCCAGTCCTGACTGGGCATTGTGTTCATCCAATTCAGCATTATAATGAAGTTTTGAAAATTAGTGAGAACATTCAAAATACTTTGAATTTTGAGCATTGAGTGTTCCAGAGAACTGGGATATAATCTGCAAACTGTATGAGTGAGGGAATAAGGGGAAGAATGACTCTCACTAGCAACACATCAGTTTTATTTGAGGATCTTTCCCCAGAGAGTTAGCAAGAAGGAAGATAATAAAGCATTTATTGAGTTGCTAGGTGGAGACTATTTGCTCTGTTCTAATTGAAATTATTGTCGGAAACTTTTTGCAAATTTGCAAGTCTTTCAATTAATAAGAAGGGGGAAAATACCCAAACATCTTGTATTTTAGTAATCAATCATAGGAGGAAATTAGAAGTTTGACTAAGACAATATTTGAATCAATTATTGTGGTAGATAAATGTTGCTTTATAGGTTGAAATACCTTTGCCTAAGCTATGTTACAAAATTTCAAATAATAAACATTAGAAATAAAGAAATAGGTAAGAATCAAGTTATTTCAATTAATTAATGAATTTATCCAACTGAAAGGCAAAAAAATGGAATTGCTGAATAAAAGTAAGAACCTCGCAGTCTTTTGCCTCTTTCTAGGCTAAACTGAGGTAAAAATACCTAGTCTAAATAAATTTTCATGGAAGTTATATTTTTTTATGTAGGATTTTTTTGGGAAACAGTGTGAAACTTTTTTTTAGGACATTCATGCTATTTGGCCATGTGAGATCAAAATACTCTAGCCCTGTGGCATGAAGCCTTCAGAGCTCATCTTGCTCAGCTTGTTTGAAAGATCAAGATGTAACCTGATCACTGGTAAAAAGAATTTCATAGTGGAAAAAAGGTCTGGCAGTAGGGGATTACAATCTTGTTGACACAAACATCCAGAGATCCTACTGAAGCTAGATGGCATTTCTTGAAATACAATACTGTTTCCTTGCTGTGAGGGTAACAGAGCTTTTGTTGCATATACATCTAATCAGGTTCCCATCCTGGAAGTGTCTTGGTCTCTGATGTCCTCTGCCTTTGATTGACTGAAATGTCACAGCCCTGGGGCTTGAGAAAAGGTATTTGATTGATTAAGGATGTATAAAATTTAACTTCTCTGAGAAGATGATATGACTGTCCTTTCAAAGCCTATAAAGGATACCAAAATATGTTGTTGAACAGGTTTGGGCTTGCTTGGGTTTTTTTTCCATAAAATTTTGAATTAATGGTTTGTTTTTGGGTTTTGGAATCTTTTTACTTGATGCAATTACTTTTCTGTACCAAAATTTTATTTATTTTCTTTGTCTGCTTAACAAAATCCCTCAGGAGCATTCACACCACATTTCAAAACTGATCTCTGTCCTCTTATGAATCTGAAACATTTACTGTCTTAATTTCCACTTTCCTCCTGTTGTACTGGTAATGATGTTTCGCCATCTGCAGGTTGAGTCAGATATATATTAAATGTAGGGTTCTTTAAACTAGGATTATTTTTTTAGGATTTGCCTTTGATCTTCTCCTCATGCAAATTCTCCATGCATCTTTCAGTGACCAAAATACCTGTCTGGCATCCCCATAAATTCTAAAAATATTTTAAAATTGTGTGGTAAGTTTGAAGGCTGAGAGGTTGCATGTAACATGGATTGGGCAGATATCTATACAGTTTCATGCTCTCAATCTAAGTCACACCTTCAGCTGCTCCTGCTGATTCCAGCCATGCCTGTACAGGCTGTCCTTGTGGCAGTAGCACCCAATGTGTCCTGCTGCTGGAGGCAGGGGTGTGTAAGCAACAATTGTTCCCCCGAGCGAGGAGATCATTGCTCTGCAGAGCAGAATCTTGCACCCCCAGGACATCAGTGTGCTGCAGGGCACAGGGCCGTGCTGGAAAGCCAGGCAGAGACAAAAGTCTTGGTGGGATCCCAGCGATTCTCTGGATGCTCCTGAGGGTTGTTAGGGGAGCAGCTGCTTTAAGCAAGAAGCCAATCTCTGGCCTGGCTTCCTAACTGATTGGCTTTCTGGGAAAAGGACAGCTCGAGTTTTCCTGGTCTTCCTGGTGTCACCCTGCAAGGAGGGGAGGGACAGTTCTGAGTGCTTGGCAAAGGATCTTTTTCCTTCATGCATTTCCACAAAGAGAAGTATGGAGGACAGAGAAGGCTTGGTTCACGGTAGATAGAGCAGCTCATTGTATGTATTTTGTAAATATTAGAGGGTTCAGGGAACAGAATAATAATGCTTAGCAATAAAATATTTATAATTTATCTATTTATAAAGCTGATAAACAAGTAATATCATGAAACCAATTTAGATTGTCCTTTTATTTTTTAAAATCTCAAATTGGTTCAGCTCTCAGGATAATTTCCTCTCCAAATTTTATGTTGCATATTTAATACTATTTGGCTTCAAGTAATTATCTGTTTTAAATCTTACTGTTGCAGTTTCCTTGTATGCCCTAGGGCAACTGTGTATAAAGTTATCAAAAAGATACTGTATTCAGAAAGAACAAAATATGTAAAGCTTTGTCATATTTTTACAATCCCATGTATATTTATCATAGTTTCTAATTATTCTTTTTGCTTTACTGCATATTATTAGTTTAATTGAACCATAAACTTTAGACTAATAACACCAATTTGTCTTTCATTATACTTTGCTCTATTAACTTTTACAAATGGGTTCATCTCAGCCACTGATTGATGGGCTCACAGCAACTGTGCTAGATTTCTTGCCCAAACAGCCACGTTGCATTTTCTGTTCTTGGAAGATGCTTTTTCTTTTTTAATTTTTTTTTCCTTTCCTCCCTCCCCCAGATAGATGTTATTCTTTATTCTTAGGGTTTAAATACAAGATACATTTTGTAACTTGCCTCTTCCAAACATTGGCCCTTCTGGCAGAAACCACCAGCAGTAAAAAGAGCTGGAGTTCTCAGTTACTTTAAGACATCCTTTTAAAAACAAAATATTTGGTTCAGAGTCCCAGTAAAGCCCTATTCTCTTCAGAATTTGAGGAATTTGAATCTCTTAGTGATCATCATAAGCAGGCATTTCTCTGTTAAGTGGTGGGAGTTTCACGAAAATATAAAATCACATATCTCTTGAAAAAAATCCTCTCTTACCTGTAAGATTACACAAAAATAACAAAAAAAAAAAAAAAAAAAAAAAAAAAACAAAAAAAAAACCCCAAAACAAAACAAAACAAAAAAACCCAGGAAAAAAAAAAGAAAAGAGCAAATGTGAAAAGCAAATATAGGGCCACTAAACAAATTCATAGTTTGGTTATGGCCAAGACTTTTTAACATCACAGTCTTCATACCCCCTTCTACTGTATTCATAAATCTAATTAATCTGCAGGGTGAAAAATTAGCATTGAAAGTAAGCTGGTCTCTCCCAGCTGGGTCAACTTGTACCTCTCTAAGCTTCACAGGCTTAGTGATGCTCTGCCTTGCAGTGTCCTGTCACTGCAGGTCAATTCCTTGATCACTGCCCATGTCCTGTCAAGACTTCTGGTCCAACTGTCACATCTTTGAAAAATACAGAAGCAGACAATCCCCAGTCTGTGCTATTGTTATTGAGGTTCTGTTTCTCCAATATCTTGTGACATAGCTCTCCCTCACTCATGTTTTTCTTCCACTTAGAAAAACATTTTCTCTTATGTACTGTCTGTTCTGCTGCTTTCATGCAGGCCTCAAATACAGTTGTCTTTCCAAGATTCTTTCCAGGCAGAAAAAAAAAGGAGCTCCAATCCATCTTTAGCCAGGCAGACAACCTTTGCAGTGTCACCTAAACATGCAGGAAAATTCAGCCACTGCAAAAGAGACCTTATGGAGTCCAAGTCCCACAGAAAATTATGGGAGATATCAAGCAATTTGAATAATAATATGTGTGACAAGTTGGAGATATGTCTAAAGCTAGCAGTGTATCACCACATTAATGATAAAATTAAGGCAAGCTGAGGGAAAAAAAAGGTGGAGAATGGATGAAAACAATGACAGCTTGAGAGACAATCAAGCAGAAGAACACAGGAACAGAGAGGAGACCTGCATGAGGAAATTGGGAAGGAAGAAGAAACAGAATGAAAGTTAAAACATCTCCAAAAGATGTGAGAAGAGACAGGGGAGAAACAGAGTGAGCTGCAAACCATGCAGTATTATGACATCCAAAGATCCTCTTCTGCAATAGAAATATGGTAGTTCCTTACTATGGAAATGCCTTTTTGTGTTTCTTGGTCAGTAGAAAGTCAAGTGTGCTTACTCCAAAGCCATGGCACCCCAGGAGGAGTGTCACTAAACAGCAGCCTCTCTGAGGGAGAAGGTTACCTTGGGAATTTGATAATACTAACAGTAATATCCTACAGTAATATCCTGCTCAAAGCCAGTGTCTCACCAGATAGAGAATTGTGACATGCTTTTCAATTCAGCTTTTATTGTTGTGGGGTACTAGTAATTATTAAAGATATGGGAAGGTGGGTTGAAGCTGTAATTGTACAGCAAGAAGTAGCAGAAGAGTAATATGGAAGGTTCTGCATTTTTACATGTCTCCATCACAGTGTTTTAATGTACTCAGGTTTCTTCTTTTCTGCACAGCTCTTGCTAGAACCTCTCCAGAGTTCCAGAGTTTGAGCATTTCCAGTGGGTTTCCAGTGTTTCAAGGAAATGTGGTAATGACTGAGCTAATAGTTAGAAAAGAACACATCTTCTCTCTAGTTAGATGGTGTTTTCTGTAACTTCAAGAAGCATTAGTCTCATTTTAGCATGGAAGGCAGGGATAACGAAGAGGAGGAGAGCAAGGGAGAGCTGTGTACTGCCTACAGTAATTGCTGTGGCACAGTAAAGCACGATAGTGGCATTTTATTAGGTTAATTTCTATGTCACTACACTCAGATATTCACAAATGACGACCCAGGCTTGTAAAACAATTACATCATTAAATGAATTATGAGACTTGGTAATAAATAATGCATCTGGAGTCTCTGCATTTGCCATCTGTGTTGTGAAAATACTCATAGGATACTGTGAGGCTTCATTTTCAAGTACCTTCGTAAAAAACAAGTTTGGCTGCAACCTGCTTGTCTAAACAAAGGCAGAAATTCTCCAATAATCACATATCTTTATAGGTCATGGCTTCAGAGTAAATTTCAACTATATCATGGTTCAAGAGAAAGCTGTGATAGCTGTCAAGGTTTCTAATCTCCCACAAAGCATTTTTTATGTGTATAAGGTACATCTTCACTGTGTTGTACACTCTGTTAAGATTTTGAAATCTAACATGTAATATTGAGATTTTAATGGATTCTTAAATTACCTTATATGCTTCTGTTCTTTGGTGGCTTTTAATTAGGGAAACAGCTATAACTTTTATGAAGACAAAGAGGCTTCCTTTGTCTACAGAAGTCACCACACCCCGTATGTCACATAAAGGGACATCTAGTGAGGATATAACCTTCTGCAACAAAACATATCCTTACTGTATCATTGAGCACCAGACCGTGTGGTTTATCAAGATACATTTGTATGTAGATAATTCTGTGATTATCTAATTTTTATGTAAATAAATTATATCTTCACTACCTGCACAATGGAAATGAGAATAAACTTTTTACTAGGCAGTTCTTATCTTCTGATTGTGTTTTCAGTATCTATTTTTGAAAGGAGAATTGTGAATAATTTTTAATAAATCAGTTAGCTATTTTTATTATATCGACAGAATCTGCAAATAATATTTACAGCAGAAAAATAGAAGCATTTCTTCTTTCACTTGAAAGAAACTTTGTGGTTATGGTAGTCATAATATCCCCGTGTTTTTCTGACACTCCCAATGATGAACCAGTTCAGCTTTACCATATATAAACTTTTATTCTCTTCCTAATCCTAACTGATCAAAATAAAAATGAATAAAACACCCACTGTATAATTCTGAATTAACTGAAATCACTGTAAATTATTACTTTCTTTTTAAATTTTTTTTATTTTTAATTTCTCTTTTTCTTTGCCTCAGTTTCTGTGTCATTCTTCCTGGTGGCAGTGGCAGAGGCAGAAAATGGAAAGTGTCATTTTGTTGCAACAGAACATACAATTTTCTGATTGAATTGTTCACTGCAGCCATCCATGTCCTTATTAGTATGTAATGTAAAGTTATTACAAAAGCTTATTCTTAGATTTTAAAAAGGCAATATGAGTAATCATTGTTAATAAACAGAATTTTGATCCATGCTACATTAAAGTGAGAAGGAGGAATTAAGCATCAGGAAAAAAACTCACATTATAATAAATGGAATATATATGTCCTGAGTTCTTATTGAAATATGTACTTAATTCCTATTCTTATTGCTAAGAGTGTATTTGACCTGTCAATTATTTGAAGTGCTGGCAAAGTGTATTGCTGAATTTTCCCTCAAAAATATTTACCTATTGACTTTTAAGCTGGCACAAAGTTTTTCACGTGTGTAATTAGGAGAGTGGTAGATTACTTCCCGTGGAAAGAGCATTTTTTACTGTGCATCATTTAAACAATTATTTTTTGGATGTAGGCTTTTTGACTCAAAAAATTCTGCAGCTTATGAAGTTGTTTGTTATTTTGCTGAGATTTTACACACAATGGAAGGGTGAGAAAAAGGTCAGCAATAACTCTGCTGTTGCATTTTCACTGGGAAAAACATAATATTGATCGATAAGAAAATGGAAAAAGCACAACTATTAGCGTCTTACTTGATCTTCTCCGACCTTTACCCTGCCATGTTGATTTTATTCTTAAATGTTATGTCTGTTGTTCCAAAGGTTTGTCCTGTTTAGTCTTTTATTTAATTAATACATGATCTTATTTACTCTTTCTAATGTTAAAACATGAAATTCATTTTTATTCCTTGTTGAACCATTGTCCTCTTTACTCTCAGCAATCCATGCTGGATAATGACTCCATGTAGAAATTAGCCTGTTTAAAACCACTCTTGAATCACAATCCATGGATACTTAAGTCCACCAAAGTGTTTGTTGGGTTCATAGCATAATTAGATTTAAGGATGTATAAGCTCTTTAGAAAGAAAATTTAAATCTCACGCTCTGAATCTTCTTGGGTGTAGACTGACAAGCAGAATATATGGTATTGAGCCTCAGTACTTTGCTAAACTCCAATGTATATGCTGGTAATGACTCCAAATGTACTCAAGGAAGAAAGAGCTTTACACTGTGGGGACAGTCTGCATACACTGCTATATGTGGTACATGTTTAGTAATGTACACACTTCTAGGGATGGGGTATCCACCACTTCTCTGAGCAACTTGTGCCAGGTCACAGAGAATTTCTTCCTAATATTGAATCTAAATCTACCCTCTTTGCATTTAAACATGCAGGTGTTGGGCTGTTTGGGCTGCACCTCTTGCTGTGGAGCACCCCTGGTTGTGGCAGCATGGATCTGACACGTGCTGGGAGCAGGGCACACCTGTGTCCCTGCACTGCAGGAAGATGGGCATTCTTGTCCCAGCCCCTGCCCTGGCTGACACCTTCTTATCCTCACACTCCTTCAGCCCATGAAGCAACCATTGTGGTTGGCTTATAGAATACTTATAGAAATAAAGGAACCAAAGCCTCAGATGGTGAACCTCACAGTGTTTCTTCCTTCCCCCTCTCCTTGCACTTCTTCTATAAAGGGACCAAAACCCAGCCCCAAGCTGACCTGAGTCTGAAGTCATGCATTTGTAGGTTCGAACAATAATACAAGGGATTCCATATGCCAGTAGCTGGGCTTATAGCTATGTTCTAAGCTGGGTTTGTAACTTCTTACTTCAGGTGCTCTGTAACGGGAAAAAACCCTGGTCACAAAGTCACTTGCACTGTTAGAAATAAATGGGCTTCAGAAAAATTAAACATCTACCACAAGGGCTTTTTACAAAGGAATATTTATCGTTTAAATCCAGGTGTTTTCAAATAATTTTGAGTGTTGTTTCTGGTAACATTTTAAAATTTCAGAATGGCAGGGAAATTCCAAAGGATGGCAGGTAAATTTGTGATTAATTAAAATAATGATCATTTAAAATGATCATTAGAATAAACCTGTAAAGATGACATGGAGTTTATCAAAATAATAGGATAACTGATATGAAAAATAAAGGATGAGATTACAATTCCTTTCAGTTGACTTTTTTCTTTTCATGGAACAGATTTTGCTGCCCTCATTTCTTTCTTAAGAGATGACAAGCTGATTAAATGTACCTTTATTATTCTGTTCAGGCTGAATATCTGTACTGTTTTTCACATATTACCATGCAAATTTCTCACAATCATGAGATGATATCATATGTGAAATGTAAATGATAAATATCCAACATAGTAATTACCAAAGTATCATAATCAAGTATGCTTCCACTGAGGCACACACACAGACCAGTTCTTGCTCTAGTGCAGCCATAAATCATTGAAAAAAGCATATAAGAAAAATAAAAGAATTGTTGATAAGGTTTGCAGGTGCCACAAAAACAGAACCTGTGGTAAAAAATTCATGAAGCTGGGTTGTCTGTACATGATCCTCTTAATTGTTTAACAAACTGGGGCAAAACCCCCATATTTTAATATAACCAAATATAAGACCCCCACTCATGGAAAAAAAAGGAAGATTTAACATTAAGGAGAGAATACTTTGAGAAGCACTGAGCCTGGCAAGGAAATAATACTTTTTCAGTGGAAATATTTTCTCATCTGGTACTACAGCCAAGAGGATTAGTGTAAGTCTTTGGATTTACAAGCAAGAAATCATGGAAAAGGGGTAAAGAGCTGTATTCTGTCTGTCCACAAAGTTACTGACACCATTGCCAAAATTCAGTCTGATATCTGTTCTTCAAAAAAAGATTTAAAAGTCTCACAGAATGCTCAGACAAAGGCTATAGGAATGATTTTACAGACAGAAAATTCCACTTTGCAACCAAACTTACAGGAAGCTTAAAGTTTTTGGCTTCTCTTAAAGAATCACACTCAAAAGATGCATGTGCCCTGTATATAGTTCTCTAACTACCAGAAGTATTTCCTTTCAGTAAGGCACTTAAATCTGGAAAAAAAAAGTACTCATTCCAGTAATCAGAATACAAAGGGATAACACTGTGGAGAGAAAGATTTTTTTTTTAATTTAAACTTGTACATCAAAACTGAATGTTGGGATTTTTTCCTCCTTCCTTCCTAAGTGATGTTTTGCAGTCAGTCACAAGCCTTTAAACACAACACAATACTAGATAAAATTAAATTGATAAGTCATACAGAAAAACAGATGGTATTCTGGTTTTTAAAATCTATTAACCTCTATGAATCTTGCATTTCCTCAACATTTCCCTGTAAAAGTCTTTGACATGATGCCAGAATAAAGGGCTGAGCTTATCATCCATATTTGTTCACATTATTTTTTTTTCTTAAAGGTGAACAGTTGTTAAACAAATACCACAGGTTTTTTTTTGTAGAAGTGTACTCTTCTGTCACCATATCATTATTCCCCAGCTCTCTCTTTTTAAGTGCTTGAAAGTTGCTTTCAATTGCAAATTAGCCAGGGCAAAAAGAAGATGGGCTCTGAGATCTCTTTTTATGGAACATGTATCTGATTTTAATGACCTGTGATCTCAGATGTTTGTTATAAATAAAGGTTGTATAATAAAGAAAGGGTTGATAGAAATATTTTATCTAATTCTGGTTATTCCTCATGAAGCCTGATTTGTTTTCCTCCAAGGTTTTGCATATTTCTTCCACTGTGTGAGGTTAGGAGGAAGAGCCACAGATAAGAAAGTATCTGGAAGACTCAACAAGTTATCTGCCTTGACCTTTGGAGAGCCTTAAAGGGAAGTGTTGTCACTCTGAGGAGATGTAGAGGTCATACTAGGCACAGAGCCAGCCTACAACTTTTTTTAGAGTGTGTCAGAGCCAGGGCAAAGTGAAGACAGACTAGACTTAATCCTTTAACCTAACCTGTCAAAACTGCATCAAGTCAGCACTGCCAAATCTGCAGCCACCTCATAACTCAAAAAGGTATGCATGAGTGCATTTATGAATTTGCTTTTGAAAAGCGGTTTTATGGTTTGGTATTCACAGCATTATGAAACCTGGCCACATCACTGGGTATGCAAACATAAAGCTAAATGCTGCCAGCTGCATGAGCAATTCATCCCACTGAGGAGTAAGAAGATATGATATAAGGTTATTGCAAAAGATTATTGTTTTAAGGGATGTTTACTTCCAAATGTCAAAAATGCAGACTTCAAAGAAGCTAGGTTTGTATTGTTTTAGCAAAAATGGTGAAAATAACCTATTTGTCAAATCCACAGTAACAGATAAAGCACACAGCACATTAACCTGATATTTTATAATCACTGAGTATGCAGAAAATACTGTTCCTGTGTAGTGATGATTTTCTAAAAGGAGCAGGGGATTTTAGTTATTTGGCAGAATTACCCATGTGGAGTTGTGTGTGTTGGCTTCTGAGTAAGAATTTTCATGTGCATTTTGTGTGAACCTGCAAATATTTATAAAAGGGAGCTTCCATGTGAAAAATAACACAGATGCATACAAAACACAGGGCCATATCCTTACCCCTGCAAACTAGCTTGGTTGACAGTGGCACCAGAGCCACTCTCAGACATGACACTTGTCACAGCTCTCTATAAGTCCGTGAACTTTAAATCATGAATATACCGTGATGCAAATGAAAAGTGCTAGAAAGCTCATTTTGTGCCATTAATCCTTGAGGCTTTCCCTTAGACGGGTAAAACACAGTAACAATTTTACCTCTCCTCAAGGAGAATGTTCTGAAAGCTATAGCCTGGTTACACAAAGGGACTGAAGGCTACAACTTTCTCTTGAAAGGTAGGATTGTAACCTGAAAAAAAAAATCTAATTTTTTGGTCCTGTGCCTGACTCGTGCTGAAAACCTACAACCAGGCTTAAGAAAGAGATCACCTTCCCTCCTTTATCCTTGAGGGTTGGCATGCTCAGAACCACCCTGCAAGCTACAGCACAGGCTCCTTGTCTGACACTGGGACAAGCCAGGGCTCCAGCCTGTGCTCCAGTGTTTGTTTAAGACACTTTGTGTGTCTTGTGTTTGTTGGCTCCCTGCTGGGCAGCATCCAACTTGACCCACTGAAGTAGCTGGGGCACCCAAGTGGACCTTGCCAGATCCATCTGCTCCCTCGCAAATGCAACAGCTGCCACATGGAGGGCAAGGCAATTCCTTCCTTCCCAGGGCTGATGGCTCTGGGAAAGCGTGGGGGTTTGTAGGGAATGAGGAGCCTTGAAGAGACTGTGTGTGTGTGTGTTTTGTGGGGAGCTGGTTCTATAAAGAGATCTGTGTCTGTAAGGGACAAGGACAGAGCACGAGTGTGATCTCCGCCTTAATGATCAATTAAATAGGAAATTGTCAAAAGGAAACACAAAAATGTCAAAATTTTGTTAATAGTTCTTGCTTTTGAGCTTGGAAGCACTGTTAATGGCACTTTGAGGTTTTTACACTGGAAACATCAAAACTAGAATGTGGTCTTCCTTCCTCTCAGAAAACGAGTGTGCTCTCATCTTAATGAGTCACCTGAGCAATTCCAAGACAAGATAAAGAAATCCTGATATTTACTTTCCACATAGAACATGACCAATCTGGAAACCTGTTAAAAGTAAACCAAATCATGAAAAGAAAAAGGAAAATATAATGCACTGTTGAAAAGAACAGGGATACCTAAATTATGAGTGAAGTAGAATAAAAATTATCATAAACACATGTGCCAGGGATTTTAATTCATATGTATCACTGATTTCATGTATGAACTCCACTGAGTAATAAAGAATTCTACTTTTAGAGGGAGAAATAGGTTGGTAGATGTTTCCCTCAGTCTTCATGTTTTCCTGAGGAATGACTTTGACAGTCTATATAAGATAGTACAATGATCATATTAGGCACAAATATTAACTTTTTCAAGAGGATACAAATTGAATAGTCCAGCTGATTGCTAGCAGGAGGAACATAAGAACCTGTGGCCATCAAATCAGAATAGGATTGAAAATACGCAGTATCACTGCTATTTCTAAGGAACAGAAAGTGTATTGTTTCATGCCTAAATTACTGAGGATATTTAATAAAACCTATGTATAGAATAGATATACAGGGATATGAATCATAATGTTGCCATAAAAGTGAAACCTAGATTATCTGTTACTACTGCTTTTGGATAGAAATTAGTTATTTCAGAACAAATGTTTAGAGAAAGATGTTTCCAAAGGCATACAAAGGACATATTTTTACCTACTGCAGGAAGGCCAGTCCAGGTCTCTGGGATCACTGGCAACATAACCCAGGCCATAACTACTCAAGCCTCTCAAGACTTGCAAATTGCCACAGAACTCAGAGCTAGGATTTCCATAATTCAAAAGATAATTCAGCTGTTTTTCTCATTAACCAAAATTTTTATTCAGACTTCTTTCCTATGCCTTTTGTAGAAAACAACTCTTTAGTGAGAATGCGTGTTATTAAATGCTTATTTTGTTCAGCAAGTATTAAAGAGCCATATCACATGTTTCACAAGCAATTCAGTATGAATATACTGTAAAAAGGCAGAAGTTTCTCCAGGACAGACATTGTAACTTTGGACAGTTTACAATATATATAGCCATATGTAAAATTATTCTACAGCTAATACTACTAGTGTAAGACAATGAATTCAAGGTGGCTGTGCACTAGAAAGCCTCCAGTAGCTGTATTTCAGCTGCACCTCAGTATGAAAATTACTGGCTTTGTTACCTTGGAATGAAGAGTGGGGGAGATGGCCTTGCCATACTCATGTTAAGTGTTTGGGTATCATCCATTAACTTGAGAATGATAAGAAAATTAATTTTTATGTGTCACACAATGATTGCATAATGAAAATGGATCTCAAAGTAGACTTTGGTCATCCAAACCTATTTTACTAAATGGAAAATCAGACTGGGCAAGTTTGTAATTTCTAACTTGTCATCTTTTGATAGTTTTGTTGTTTGGTTTTGCCCAGATACTCCAGAGGCAATGGTCACTGGCAACTAAGCATAGCATTCATACTATCTAAAGTACACAGGGCAAAGAACAGGTATGACTCAAAATGTGTAATATTGTGCATGTTGCTTTACTGAGAAAGTTACACAGGAAAAGATATCAAGAGAAAACAAGGGATGCTTATCAAACAGCTTCTTGGATGCAAATGTATATTTGCTTCAGGTACCCAAAACTTTTTAGTGTGTACTCCTGCAACTGAAATAGAGAAAAAGCACAAGGTGTGGTGGCAGGAGGAGCAGGTATCTGCCATCCAGTGCCATGGGGTGGTCTGTGCTGGCAGAGCATTGTGCTGTTCAGCTGGCAAAGGAGGAGGCATCTCCTGTGCTGGTGAGAGTTGTGAGCAGGAAAGCTCCTGTGTGGGCAAAAGTCCCAAACTCTGTCCTCTGTGTCTCAGGAAATAAGAGGTTATTCCAAGGGTCTCGGTGGTGCAATGTAAGCCTTTATTGTGAGCCCATTCCCAGGGGTGAGGTGGGTTCTTCATATTCAGAAGTTGGTGGGTTCACTTGACATTATTCAAGGAGACAAACTTTTATTCTGATCAGACTCAGAAACACCCTCTTTCACCTCTGACAGGAGCCTGATTGCTCTAGTGCTTCAGATCTGAGTTACTTGAAGATATCGAATGAAGCTGATCAGATGCTGAAGGGCTGCCAAGATTACAGGCCCCTCATCCCTATCACTTTTGTTATTAATTATGATAAAGCTGTACAAGCTGCAACCTGGTCCATTCAGTTCAGACACTGGGACAGCTTTCCTCCCTTATAGTCCCCTCTTTTCACTTCTCCAGCTATTCTTAGCTTGGGGAACAGTCCCTTGTGGGATGATTGTCATCTGGTGTATATACATTGCAGCAGCTGACTCAGATAACCAGGAAACTATAACCAGCTCCTTTACTGTCCTGGGAACTCGGCAGCATCGGGGGTCTGGCCCAGTACCAGGAACAAGAACACAGCCATGAACTGTATTTTATAGAAGAAGAACACGTGTTTCTGATGCTTCATTACTTTTCACACTAAGACCATAAAGAGCTTTACAAAACAGTGAAATGTAGACGGATACCGAAACTGCAAAAATGAAATCTGGGTTTATACACAAAGAGATATCCTAAGGATCTTGATGATGTTTCTATGATTCCTACCTTGTATCATCACTGGCAGGTAATGATACAAGAGGGCTCTGCCTCTATTTAAAGTACAAAACTAGTATACCTTCTTTTGAAAATCCTGCTAACTCCCCTACACATTCCCCTATTGGTCATCTTTTATGATTCTATGATCTTCTATCAGTGTGTGTGTTCATAGCAAAGCAAGCAGGGCAGAATTATTAAATCATTGATAACCCCAGTTGGACAAGGTTACCACATCCACAAAACCCTTTTCTGAAAGTCTGTATTAATAAATCCATTCTGATCTGATTTCTGAAAATTAGTCTTCCACCAAAAAAAAACCAAAAAAACCAAAACCCAACAAAACCAACAACAACAACAACAACAACAAAACCAACCAAAAAAACCCCAAACTAAACCAAACAATCAAAAAAAACACCCAAAAAACAAACAAAAAAACCAACCAAAATTAAAAACCAAAAGAACCCCAAAAAAACTGTAAGAAAGGAGGAGAAGGGTTATTACAAATAACTATGTGGCAGGATCTCACAAAGATGTTGGGGCCTTGAAACTGGGAGACTCCCTTCTTCTTGTGTCAGTGAACAATTCTTTCAGCTTGAAATGGGTGTGTAACTTCACCCCAAGGCTTTAGTTTCACAGGCAACTGAGCCCACAACATCCTTCTGCAGGCAAAAGGAGGAAATCTGGAATACCCCATCCTGGCTTTCCATTGTCTTTCCCCTGTTCTTCCTCCCTGTCTCATCTTCCAGTGTCTGTTCTTTTTGGTTCCTTTGCTGATTCACATCAGCTCATTAAAAGAGAAAAACCCCTGTTTTTTCCATGGGTTAACCTTTCCACTGTTTTGGTGGACTAAGTTAACTGATGCCAGAGCACCCTTGGCCTCTGTATTTTGACCTACAGAGACAGTAGGTCAAAAGTTAGAGCAACTTTTAGGTTGAGTTAGAGCAACACACTTCTATCCCCCTGCAAAAGTGGGAGAAGAGGCTGGGGCAGTGTGCTCCCTGCTCATTGTCCTTCCACTGCCTAACAAAGGTTTGGTTGCTCCTGTTGCACCTGAAGGATGGGGGTAGGCTCAGCCCTTGTTTTATGTAAAAGCCTTGGCTACGTTTGAACTTGAGGTCTTCCTTCTATCAGCCATTCCGAATGACAGCATTGCTGTTTAAGCAGAGCACTAGAAGCAATTAGAGGAAGTGGTCAGGGCAAATCCATCACAGCCTCCTGTGCCGAGAACCTTTTCCTGAAGACCTGATAGAGCTGTTCTCCTTAGTGGCCAATGAGCTGAAATTTCAGGCTTCTCTTGACAGCAAATATTTCTACCAGCTTTGCAAGTCTCTGCATTGTTCCATGACCTGTCATAGGAGCCATCCTGTTTCTGCTCTGGGGTTCCTATAACTTTCTGTTTGCAAATTAAAAATCCCTGGTACTAAACCTGACTTGACCCTGGTACAGCCTTTTGCTCTCAGCTTTTGCTCATTACTGTCCAGCATTCAGCTAACTTCTGTTCCTTTTGAACTGACCTCACAAAGAAACCCTACATTTCAACAAAGAGTTGTCAACACACCAGGACTATTTGCCTTAAGGGCCAAGTCTAGATCCCAGGCATCAATGAAGTTGTCTCCTCACATTCAGAGATGCCCCCAACAAGCTCTAGCCAATTTCCCAAAGCCTCAGTGCACAGATATGTGCAGAACAAATGCAGCCTGTGGACAATAAGCAGCAGTGGGTAGCTGTTCACACTCTGGAGGAGTAGAAGGCATGAAGCTGTCACAAGGGAACATTGCCAGTCAGGAGCTGGTATCAGGTTTTCCCACTTATCACTGCTTGCCTTCATCTGTCCTCTTGTCAGGTTCAAAAATACCCCTTTTCCTCAGGTAGTGAACAGTAAAAACACAGATTTTTTTTTTCCTTTTTATTGTAGGGCCATTTAAAGGAAATTACTTCCTTGAGAAGCCACTCAGCTTTGAGGAGATATTTACAGCTACGACTGTTATGAGTGAATGGAATCTGGGGGGAAATAAGAGAAGCTGGAAAGGAGGTTCAGGCAAGGAAGTTTCTCTGGATATAAGAGGAGGTAGAACAGTAACAGTGAGAAACTGAGAGAAGAAAGAGCAGCAGCATACCTAGTGGGAACAGTGCCAGTCCAGAGCTAGGATGAGTGATAAGGGGCATGGGAAAGGAGGGAGAAGAAGAAAGAGATTATGATTCATGAAAGCAAGCCAATTCACCCTTCCTAATTCTGCGGCATGTTCCACTTTAAAACCTTTAGTGTGGTATCAAAGCAAAGACTGTATCACACAGCCTGAGCAGCCACCACAGTGCAAGCTAGCAGGAAAGGGAAGAAGTAGCAGCACGCCAGTTGGGATTGCAGGGTGCTGATAGCAGGCCCTGCAGGATGGAGAGGTATGCTAGCAATGTCTCCTTATTTCAGCGGGTGTGAGGGGTATTTAGCTCCCAGCTTTACTTGTGAAGATTAATGCTGCTCCCTCTTAACTATTGCTCTGTGGAAAGTCCAGATCAAAAGACACAAACCAGCTCAACAGAGCGTGCTGTTCAGGGAGAGACAGAGAAGTGGCCACCATGCGTTCAGATAATTTCATATGTAGGTATTTTGTTTGAACCAGTGCTGAGAGCTCTGTGTTTGAATTAAGAGAAGTTTGAGAGGGCTGTTGGTACAGCCAGAAGGAAGCTCCAGCCAGGTTGAGTTACCCATGGGTGCTGTGTCCTGGTGCCCATGTTAGGGCACTACACCTGAATGCTAAGACAAATCCCTTTTTCTTCTGTCCACCCTGTTCTTCCCTTGAAGGAAAACTGAACAAGCAAGGAGGGAGTCAAGATCTGCTGCAGCAATCCCCTGGTGTGGGTAGTAAAGGGACTGGGACTGGGAGAGTGAAGGCACAAGCCTTCAGTACAAACAAAGCTTCAGTGTCAGCAATTCTGCTGAGGTCTCCTGTACAGATCAGCTCCTGGGACTTCCTTCAGAGTGTTTTTAACAGGAGTTTGAATAAACAGATCTGTATTGAGCCTGACCAGCTTGTTAGAATGAAGCAACAGCCAGTTGGAATAGGAAATAGGAAATTTCCAGAATAGGAAAGCCCTGGAAAGAACTTGCCTAAATTCACAGCAAGCCCCTGAGTGGGAGTCCTGTAACCCATCATGGATACTGGAGATCAGAGGACCTGCCATAGGAAGCATTTCTTTCCACTGGCTGTAGAGTAAGTTGGAGTTGATTAGGAGAAACAGCTTATTTTTACTTATCTGCAGGTGGTTTCCCTGCTCTTCTCATTATGCAGGAATAAATTTTCTGTGGAGCACAATGAGAAAGCTGAAATTTTAAAAGTAAGAATCTAAGATGAGTCAGTAAGCCACATACTTCCTTTGGCTTAGGATGAGACACTTTAGTTACTGCAAAGAAACCCAAGATTTTTAAATGTTTTAAATCCTGTATTTCTGTTGACTTTGATGTTTTAAAAATGCCTACAAACTATTTGTTAATCTTCTGTCTATGAGTGTAATCAAATATAATCCTTTGAAAAAGGAAAGTTTTGGAAATAATAACAGGAAAAGCACAAGCTGTCCTAATTTTCCTGTGTCTACTGCCTTTTTCTGCTTAAAGCATTCTCTGCTTTCCCTTAAAATTTCAAAACCTTTGAAATATGTTTTGCTTTGCTCCTATTTATAAAGAGTATCCAGAGAAGAGGCCAGGGTTATCGGTTTGCACAATCAGTCATACATAGCTGAAGATGCAGCTCTGCATTTGAAGACAAACCATAACCTGACATTTGTTCACATAAATGATATGATTAATAATTACGAAAAATGATCCAATTTGTAAGAATTACAATCAGGTCATGCACATTATGGGTAAAATAACCAAATTAATTATGTACAGTATGTAACTGTCAAATACCAAAACATCTGTACTGAAAAGTCAACAATATATGACGTTCCAGCTGATTTCTATAAATTTTTCTGGGTGTTCATGTTCCTTGGATTCCCAAACTCTTGTACTCCAGCTTATCAAGTTGTATTTGTAAAACTTTGGGCCAGGATTTCAAAGAATGTTTTAATGAGGATTTTTTGTTCTGTAGAATCAAAACCATAGTCTGGCTACCCATAAACCATAAACCCATACCCATAAACCATAGTCTGTCTGCACCCTCCTATGAAGTTGGGTTGCAGGGCTCAGCAAAACTCCTACCAAAACTGCAGGCAATTACTGAGTTCCCAGTTTTTGAAATCAAACTTGTTGTGATAAATAGGCTAACTATGAATCACTTGTACACTTGAAAAGGTCTGAAGAGTAAATAATCTTTAAGAATTTTGGTCAGCGTTGCATCATCAATCCCTTGAATTATAATAGTGGAGTCACAGAATTCACTGGTCCACTGTAAAATTGATTTTGTGTGAAAATTCTGTGAATTTTTACCGTACTTATTTGCTTTATAATTAAACTATTTAAGACTTTTATAGTTTTACTTTCTTTTCCAGAGGCTTTAAAACGATCACTATGTCTGAATTGTGCTAATAATTAAAACACAAGCAGTAATGAATAAAAAATTTGCTAAAAATGGCAGCATAGAAGTCCATCTGCTTTTTTATTGTTTCACATACTCAAAGAAATCTAAAAATGGAAACAAGTGTGTCAACTGTGAAAGCTTTAAAAAAAGCCTTTGTGTGTCAAAGTGAGAGCCTCAACTTTCAGGTGAATTAGCTGATATCTTACCCTTAGGTGGGACTACTGTGGCTGAATTCAAATTGTATTCCAATTATAACTTTGAAAGTTGCTACTTAGAAGTAGGAATTTTTACTCCAACTCTGTTTTCAAAAAAATAATCTCATGACTCAATGTGTAGATTTACTTAAAAATGGAAAGCACACATTTTGTACAAAATACAGACTAGGAAGAATAAAACCCCATTTCAGAATTGACTGGGTGTTCATAACAGACTCACTGGGGAATTTGATCTTATAGTCAATGATCACATATTTCCAGCTGCTTAGTGTTTCTTATATGACTACCTTAAAAGAATTCTTGCCATATGTCATTTCAATCCTTTGGGACCTTTGAAAACAAGAAGAAATGAGAAGACTACTTAAGCAAGGTTTGTAAATATGTATATATATGTCCGTCCATATGTATTAAAGTATACAGATAGTTTTTATCTTACGCCATACTTAAATTTATTAAAAATAAATGAAATGTACTGAATTTTATTAAAACTAAAGTATGCAGCTTGTATAGTTTATTTCATTTAGCTTTTGCTGTTATGTATCTGTTAAGGAACAAGCTCAAATATTTATTTGAAAATAATGAGAAAAAAAATCAAAAGTATGCTGATCAGAAACATTTCCTTTTTCACTTACAGAGATATATTCATGCAAATATCTGACGCAATTCAAGAAGGGTATTTTTTTTATATAATCAATGTGAATAATTGTGATAATCAAGAAATTGATTTTACTTAAACTATATAAAGCTATGCAAAGTACTATGCATTAATTATCATGCAGCTTTCCTTGTGCACAACAATCCCACCCTGTATGACTTGCTCACTTCTTCCCTAACCTGTAGTCTTAATATTGTCAAACTGCACTAAACAACTAAGATCATGATTGGCATCTATGTATCTACATGGTAGGAAAGTTCAGTCCAGTTCAGTTAAAGCAAATTACATGTATGATCTGTCACAGTGAGGGAGAGCAGATTCTGTGATCCTTGTTTCTTTCTGTGCATTTCAAAGGGGCAGGGCCAAGATCCAGTGGGCAGGTACAAAAGATAGGTGAAATCATCATTCAAGAGGACCAAAATAGTGAGGTTCCAGGCTTTTAAAGCAAATTTAATACCAATATGGTCATTGTAATTGCCAATTTCTTCAAAATCTTTAGGACCTTGCAGAGGAAGAAAGGAGAGATGGGATGCCCTAGACTGGTCTGAACAATGCTTTTCCATCAGTATTATTTATGCAAGTGTCAAGGCTCAGATCTAGAAGGATAAAGAACCTGCTTAACCACTTTGCAGTTCAACAACAGCATAGACTGAAACGTGCCACAGAAACAGCTCTGAAGTGAAGGTAGCAAACTGGTCCAAAGTGATCAACTCCCATTTCTCAGAGAATTGCCCAGCCTTTAATCAAAAGCCCCGACACATGTGGCAGCCTGTCATTGCTGAAGCTGTTAAATAATGTGTTACTGATTAGCAGCATATATTGTGTTTTTTCAGAGTGTAGTCACTGAACATATTCAGTCTTAAATTAGTCTTACTGTTGCCACAAAAAGATTTGGTGACATGGGGTACACACTAAAGTACCTTTGGTTTTTATCACAGGCTTGAATCTACATGTGGAGTGGATTCAGCCTCTTTGCTTTGGCTTTGAAGAAGGAGGCATTCGTTTTGGAAGCTGGATGCAATAATCATGGCCACACATTCCTCTTCAGTTCAGCAAGTCTCACTGGTGAGAAATGTGCCAAAGCCTGCCTTTAAGACTGCATTATCTAACTCAGTTTTGGTAACATATGCAAAGTCAGGAACTTATCCTTTTCTGGATCACAAACAATTAGTATATTACTTCCTTCTGGCAGAGCATTAATCAGGATAAGTCAAGAGGAAGGCTGAGACTCTTGTCTCCTTACATCTCATTGCCTGAAGAATTTATAGTGGTTAAAAGCAATGGAATGAAAATAAAACACTTCCTTACATCCTTTTCTTAATGTTGTCCTATTTGTAGAGCTATCTGTCTACCAGTCAGCTACCTCAGTGACAGCAGCTATCACAGCTCTGTTACAAGGCTTCCTGTCCCATTCTCCTGGCCATCTACAGTGCCAGCTGCTTAAAAATAACACTCCCAGGGGCAGTGCAGCTGAAATGAGGTATGCCCAGTGGAGGATTCTCTGCAGCTATCTTTGCAAGGGTCCTCCTTCATCTGTATCTCTCCCATACACTTAGCCTCACGTAGCAGCCATGCACAAGCTGTTGTTATTTCTTAGTCCACAGAATCTCTTACTGTGCTCAGCTGACTTTGTATCAAATTTGGGAACATACTTCCAGTGAACAGAACATTGCATTTCACCACTCTCCTTTAAGTGATGCATCACAAAATTAAATATCTCTGATCCACTCTGTCCCTACATGCCCTACCACTGGGATTCGAGAGAGGACGATGTCAGCAGTTGCTCACAGTCTGACAAGAATCAGCTGCATCTTTTCTCTAGCAATCCTGCAGCACAAAGACTTCAAGACACATCACACTGTCCCCACACTGTGGGTCCCTCACACTCAAGAGTACACATTTTTCATTCTTCAGCATCCAGGCCTGAAGTTAGGTTGTGAAGTTTGGGATGTTTGCAAAAGGTTGGGATATTGAGCTAGGGAGATAATCCTGAAAGGAAGAGCACAGGGCTAAAATTCAGCCCAAATCATCTCTTTACAAGGCTGATCAGAGACAACAGTAAGTGAATAGGCTGATTCTCCCATGCATTGTCACTCTGGTTTTCAGACTGATATTATAATACGGTTTTCTTGGATTAAAAACTGGGCATTTTCAGTGATATCATTGGCTCAGTTATGCTCTTCAGGATTAAGAAACTATGGTTTTGAAATAGCAAAGCTGTAAATTACTTCTACACATATCATGTTGTATATGTATCATATTTTTTTAATTGTTATCAAGTGGAGGAGGATGGCATGAAGGAATAATCTATGCATAGTTAATTAAAGCCTTTCCAAAATCAAGACTTTGGTGTTTGCAGGAAGCACTGATGGATATGTTCAAGAGGCAGAAGCATTATCTGCTTATTGTTTGCTTTCTTCCTACTCACACTATATGTATGCAGTCCCATTCTCCCAGTTTTCTAGCAGTCACTTCCAGCAACTATGAAATTTTATTTTCTTGATGTACAACTCAGTTGATGGTTTTTTTGTTTGCTTTTCAGCTTTTTCTGTTTTGTAATGAAGATTCACAACAAAATAAGATGAAATATGGTGTGCATCTTGCTCATCCATTGATTTGGGATCAGGATTTGGTGTTTGTGCCCTTTTGTTTTGCTCTTACCATGGAACAGGGCTCATTTCTCAGAATCAAATGAGTATTTTAAGTTACTTCTCTTCAGTCAACTTGCAAAATTGGCTCTTTTTTCTTGCTATTTTTTTGTTAGTAAATTATAATTTGAATTTTGTATGTTCTTCATTTCAATTCAAAAGTTTACTTTAGGATCTTGGCAAAGTTTATTTCATTAAATGTAGTGAATGTGTGAAATGGATGTGTTGTGGCTGTTTCCAGGATTACCTTTGTTTTACACAGCTGCTCAAAATTGCAGAATTCAGCCCAGTACTGACAGTGCCTCCCATTCACAGTGGTAGGCACAAGCTTGCATCTGTGAGTACAGCTTCAAGTGAAAGACATTTTTTCCTACCTGATTTTTCTTCCTGTTTCATCACTTCTCCTAAAAAAGAAATAATTCAAGCAAAGGAAGAGAAACAGCAAATATTTGTGCATAGCAAGAGAATAGTTGTATTTGAAGACCTTTTACAAACTAGGTTGTATGGCAACAGAGAAGAGAAGTTCTGTCAGCCAAGTGAGGCTTTGCATTCCTTCAGATGGGAAGATGAAAACTCTTGGTGTTTCTCTCTATTGTGTCACTGTCAGAGGAAAGGGGCTTAGTGGAAATGTTTGACACTAAACCTGGAAATAAGTTTGAGAATCTGACGTCTGGCCTCTACATTTGTTGATTCCATTTGCTTCAATTTAATACAGAAGTAACATAAGATGAACTGGCCAGCTTCATGAAAGCACTCCATTTATGTATCTAAAATCCTTAATCTAAAGAAGTTACGTACTGTAAGGTTCCACTCATATATTTAGTGAATGTTGTTAACCCCCAAATTTATGTGCAGGAGCTGGGTCAGCAGGGGTTTACCCTTCACACACAAGGATCCTTCCTGCTGTCTGACATGTTATCATAAATATGGAGACGCTCCAATGAAGCTAGTCTGAGTTAAAGCTGACTAAGTCTGGTGTAAATGAAGGCAGAAATCAGTACTGGGTCGACAAATGGATTTAAAACCCCTTCAATTCCTATCACAATAATTTCCTATCCCCTGTTCCTTTCCCTCCAGCTTTCTGGCATGGTGGGACTTTCTCACCTTACTTCCCCAGTGAAATCAACATGGATACATTATTTTTTTTGGTTGTTATTTATTTCACCTACTGCATGCCAAACCTGCCTGTGGGAAACAGACTACAAGACTGCCCAGGCTCAGTCAGATCTGGTTTACCTTTACTTGTAAGATTATGAGATTGCTCCTTTAAATGAGCTGGTTTCCACTTGTTTCTCTCTGAAGGCTATAATGAAATAATTTAGTCATGTACACTGGAGTTTGTGGCAAATAAGACTCCAAAAAATAATGTTATCAGTACTTAGTCACATATTTGACATTGGACTAAAAGCCAACATGTCTCAGCTTCTATCTCCTTTGCTTAATTGGTTGGAGTATGGTGTCACTGAGATTGCGGCTTCAGTCCCTCTATGGGTCATTCACTTAAGAGTTGGACTCCATGACCCTTGTGGATTCCTTACAACTCAGAATATGCTGTGATCCTGTGATTTGTCAGCCACTTGTGTCACAAGGTTGGGGAGAAAATGATGGTATGTCCAAAAAGAGGGTAACCTAATGGCACAAAGGCTCAAAAGCAAAGCATTCTGTTCACAAGGCTACCAAAGACCAGTGTCATGAGGGCTGGCATATGTGAGATCACCTTCACATACAGCCTCCATGTGAGCTGTAATCCCACCGGGACAGAGGAAAAAAATATCATGTTGTGATAGGAAGGAAGGAAGGAAGGAAGGAAGGAAGGAAGGAAGGAAGGAAGGAAGGAAGGAAGGAAGGAAGGAAGGAAGGAAGGAAGGAAGGAAGGAAGGAAGGAAGGAAGGAAGGAAGGAAGGAAGGAAGGAAGGAAGGAAGGAAGGAAGGAAGGAAGGAAGGAAGGAAGGAAGGAAGGAAGGAAGGAAGGAAGGAAGGAAGGAAGGAAGGAAGGAAGGAAGGAAGGAAGGAAGGAAGGAAGGAAGGAAGGAAGGAAGGAAGGAAGGAAGGAAGGAAGGAAGGAAGGAAGGAAGGAAGGAAGGAAGGAAGGACTCATTCTGAGTGACTTCTCAGGTCATAAAAGCCTAGTATCAATAGATACCATGATAGAGAGCAGAATTTTAGGAGACACATCAGCCTTAGATGTAGCACCCCTTCTGTCATAATGACATAGATAAAGTGTTGGTTCTATATTTCTAGCAAATGTTTCAACCCTGCTTCACAATACAATGCACATAAGAAAATATCTGATGAAATCTCAAGTACATATTTTTTAATTGTTTGATTTTTGTCATTCTATATGAGTAGTATAAATCAAAGAAATACTGTTGAAAGTAGGTGTTTCCTTGGTTGCATTTCATTGCCACCATAATTCTTTGCAGTATTTCAGAAAGATTTCTGAGGCAGTCTTTGAAAAATAACCTGATTATGATTCCACATAAACCACTGAAAAAATACTACTGAAACCCATTTCAAAATTTAAATAATGACATGCTGATTTGGAGAAAGGAAATGGACGTAAAACTGAGAAGAGAAAGATTTTTATGCCCTCGCTTCTATGTAGCCAAATGAATGAATAAAAAAAAAATTACATCAGGAAAAAAACCCAAAAACATTAAGAGAACACTTTCCTTCAAGATATTTCCTTCATTTTCATGCTTTCCTTAAACTGGGATGGACAAGAAATAGCTCTTGAGCACTGTAAGTAGGTCAATCACTGTTCTCATGCCCAGGCCACATTCCCCACTGTGGGAAGCAGGATACCAGCAGGGCTTGCATATATGCACTCTCTCTAGGTTGCACGGAGGCTTCTTCCTTTCCTCCCTGAAAACACTCCCATTCCTCATTGGAGTGGGGGCACACTGGGAAGCAATTATTATCTTTTTCTTTTGAATTGCTCCCAAGCATTTCCTCCTCCCTTAGTTCTTCAGGTTATGTCTTAAATGTGTCTTCAAGTCCTAAGCCAAATTAAGGTTTTGCTATATAGCCATATGGTACAGAAGACCAATGATTTATGCATTTAACTGCTCCAGAGACATACAGCTTATGTGTATTTTAAGACTGCTTTTTTGAGGGGGTCTACAAATCAAGGATTATTATCTGCCATGATGCCATTTCACAAGGAGGATGAAGAGAACGCTTCCCACAAGTCCTAAGCACCTCATAGACTTTTTGACAGTAAATGTGAGTTGAAACATGCCAGATGTCATATTTCAGGACTTGTGCTTTGACCATTAGCTCTTCTATTAAAAATAGCTTCCTATTTTTAATAGCACTTTTTTTTTTTACCATGCAAATAAAAAATGTATAATTTGACTGTTAACATTCCTTCATTCTTCACTTTTTTAAAGGATTAAGTTACATGCTCAAGAGAGCATGGGACTCAGATCCAAGCTCATTGCTTCATAGACTGAGCTAACTTATTCTAAGTGGGAACCAAAACACTTTGGCCTTTGGCCAAAACACAGTGGTGTTTGAACGATCTTTTTTCACCTCATTCATCTAGAAATCACATTCATTAAAACAATTTCTGATCTCTCACCAAACCAGCAAGTTATAATATTTTCTTGCATTTCACAGAATTTCTGCATGAAATGGTACAATGTGAGCATTAACTCTTTTCTTGGCATTTAACTGGATACACTTTCACACACGCAAGCCTTCACATTATTTGAAGGTCAGATTTAAATGGAAAAGGCAAATGTGTAGCAAAAAGACTGTAGTAAGTCAGAGTCTCTTTCTGAACCATTATATCTTAAAAATATATAGTCAGTCTTGCCAAGACAAAATCTTCTTGGACACAAAATCTTCATGTGGCTAGCGGGAAGGAGCTGCTACACTGGGTTGTTTAACTACAAATTAATTATGTGAATTTAATAGTCAAATATTCACTCAGGATGAAAAGAAATGTGCTCCTGGACATTAGTGGATAATGTGCAAATAATTTCATCTATCTGTCTTTTAATTAGACACCTATAAATAAGCTGGCTGTTGCAAGGTGCTCTGTAATCAGGTTACCTAAACACTAGTCCTTTCCTGAATCATCATTTGCAATTATGTGCGATAGTTACAGATTGTTAATTGCTACTGTTTCTTCTATTACTCTTATTATTATTGTTATTATTATGATCATCATCATCATCATTATCATCATCATCATCATTTAAGGATCAGGCAATATGCCCCATTGCAATTTTGCATGCATGTCTGGGAAAAAAAAAGTAGATGACATAAATCGCATGCATAATCTCAGGAGACAATCATTTTAAATCTTAATTGGCTGCCTTTTAAATATCATTTAAGGTCTCGTTTTCTCTGCCTCTCTCTCTCTAGTTAAGAAGGTGTTGTGTCAAAGTCTATTACCTTGCTGGACGTCTCGCCTCTAAGTTTTTTTAAAAAAATAGAACCATCAGCAGAGGTTTGAGAGGTCGATAAAGCTTTTAGATTTGGAGATGTTTTCAGGGAGCCCATTTCCTGCGGCTAAGAGTTGTTAATGGAGCTTAAGGAATTATCTTATGACTCGGGCTGGGAGAGCCGTATATTTCTTTGCTCCTGTTCCCTTGTCGAGGCTGAATATGCTCCTGTCAAACTCGCTTAATGAAAAGTAACGCGTCGCTGATTACAGTTTTATTTGGGCTCTATGTAAAAAGCACTGTTAATTTAGCATCCCCTCCTTTGTGTGTTTGAATTTGCCATGGCTGAATGATTTAGAGTCTCTCAGTTTCAAGACGTTTCTCTATGATTTTTTTCCCCTCCTCCTTCTTTCTCAGTCTGCCTTTATATTTCTGCTTTGTACAGACATATGAACTGCACGGCTTTCCCTTTCAGCCTTGCAGATTCCTCTAAAGCAGCAGAACCTGAACTTGTGCTATTGAATCAAATGGCAAAATTAATTTCTCACACTCTTTTGTTCATATTAAAAAAAAAAATCAAACCAACCAAACAACAGGAACCCCAACCCTTTTGAAAGACCTCTGCATTTATGGCTCATCTAAGTCATAAGGTTTGTGTATTAGAGGGAAACTCTTTTCCCTCCCCCTTAACTGGCACGGTCTCCTCTCAGGATGGGCAACGTTTTGGTGTGAGCACACAGATTTTCCAGACCCGAGATACAGCCTGTTCCCTGGTCTGAAGAGCCCTGCTCTTGTTATACAGCAGCCGTAAACTTACTCAAACTTGTTTTATAACAACAATAACACGAAAATGAAGGGATAAAGTGTTGATCCGCTTTTCTTTTGGCTTCTGGTATTTCAGTGCCCCTGTGTTTTGCTCACAGTGTTATCACCCTCATTTTAAGTCCGGAGGAGGAAAGGAGCGGGGGAAGAGGGAGGGTGTTGCCTCCCAAACAACGGGATGTCCGAACTGAATCCCGGACCTAGCCAAAGCCGGCCAGCAATGACTTGTAAAATGACTTTTATGGCTTGCGGGGTCACTCGCAGGGAGCCATCCCAGGGAGGCCAGCGGGGGCCGGCGCTCCTCAAAGTCAGGGAGCTTTTCAGGCTGAGAGAGATTTTTGGCTGCCCGGTGGACGAGACCTCTCCTTGCACGCAGACACACAGAGTGCACACACACTCGGCTGTCCCTGTGTTAGGAGAAAAAATGGAGCTCCCTTCCACTCCACAGAGCCTCTGTCGCATGGAAACCGAAGCCCACCGGGAGTACCCGTGTCCCCTCCAGTCCCTGCACATCCAGCAAGGCTGACACACACAAACCTCCCCTCTTTAACATCACCCTCGCAGCAGTCTGAGGGGTTTGTGCCCCATCCCGCTTGACTCTACCAATGGTTTGAGGGCAGCCCGAACGCTCGCCTTCCTCCCCTTCCCTCTCCCTCGCCTCCTTCATCCCCGTCTCTTTAGTTTGGCTGAAAATAATTTGCTTTGTCTAAAGGGTTTCAGAGGCAAAGCTCGCCGGCCGCCCCGGCTGCATTAAAATTCCTGCCGGCCCAGCCTTTAGCTCAGATCGCGGCTCCCCCGAGACTCCACTTTCGCTATTACTGTCAAGTACCCTTGACTCTTTATTTTTGCCCTTTTATCTATTACAACTAATTCGAGTTCTTTTGCCCTTTTCAGTTTAAGACGTGGGCTTTCTGTAAAGCCTCCCCCTGCCACCGAGCTCTCCGGGTGCAGAGCCTTTAGAAATTGAGGGGTTTACTGTCAAAATGAAAATTTCACTTCAAATTATCTCGGCTGATGCACGTTTTCCAGGCCGGGGGCTCCTGTCTGAGCCTTTTGACAGCCAGATCAGCAGAGGGGTTCAGTGATCTCGATAATATCATCCAAGAGAGCGAAAGTCAATACAATGACAGGGAATATGACTGGATACAATCCAATTACGGCTGCTCGCAGAGAGGGGAAGGGCTTGATCTGATCTCCGCACCTGGATTCCTTTATTCAGTCCTTGCACTAACAGGTCTCGCTAGAAACTTCGCAGGCTGGAGTATGTTATATTTTGGCTGAGTGTTTTCTCGGTTGCGTTTATAGTTGCCTCTGTATATTTCCCCCCTTTATCGTATTCTTATTTATTTATTGTGAAGAGGGCTGGACCGACGGGGAGCCGCTGGGGTGGGATGGGCGAGAATGCTGGGAGGCAAGGAAGGCTCTTCTGCTTGTGCCGGTGTCAGTTTGGTCCTTCGGGTGCTCTCGGTTTTTCCGCGCCGCGCCGGGCCCCGAGGCTCAGGGGTTTCAGGCCGGCCCGGTTAAGCCGGGATCTATTATTGCCTCGCAGTTTCTCATCCAGCAGTTCTCCCTGTCTCCCTGTCCGGGGATCAGTAAAGTTTGTTCCCATTCCGGGGAAGGAAATGAAATCTTTTAAGCGCCTGTTATCTAAGTGTTAAATTGGCTGCGAGTGCTCCTGAATCACACGTCGAGAGCGCTCTTCCTCCCTCTCTCTTTTTGTTGGCTGCACTCTATTTAATGTCAAAACGGTAAAGCATCTGTACTGAAGTGCTGAAATATTCATGGCGGATCAGCGATTCTCCGCACTGGCAGAGGAGCTGGAAAGCTAAAACGGTTCTTTAAAAGATCAAATTTTCCATGTGAATCAATTGCTCCGCGCACGGCGGAGGCGACGCCGCAGCAGAGCCCGGCCCTTGGGGGCCGACCCCCGCCCGGCCGCAGCTCGGGAAGGAGGGGAGGGGGAAGAGCGGGATGCTCCCGCCCCGCCGGGCCTGGCGGGCGGCCGGAGCCCCCGCGGTCGGCCCGGGAGGCGGCCGGGGCCCGTCGCTGCCCGCGGAGGCACGGCGGGCGCGGAGCGCAGCCCAGCATCGCTCCGGGCAGCGCGCCTCCCGGGCTCCGTCCTCAGTCCCGCGGCAGCGCTGCGCTGAGCCTCTCTTCCCCTCCCCCGGCAGCCTGTTGACAGTCCTTGGAATTATCGGGATCGGCTCCGAGGGGGAATTTGAAACACAGAAGTTGTTGCCCAATGCAAAACGCCACCACTTGTGTTACCTCTGAAACAGACAATTTATTGGAGTGAGCATACCCTTTAACATATTTTTTTTTTGTCAAGATAAATTTGTGCAGTAGGTGTAAACTTAGTAGAAGTGCTGTTTGTGAATTATATGCTAACAAGGAAATCAGGAGGAAAAACTCTCGAAAAGTCTTTACAACTAATGTCGGCATGCCTTAAATTAAATCTGAATTAAAATTTCCCGTTTGTAAACTTTCGGATGTAAACTTTTTAAGTAGGTCTACACTATAGTACGTGCTTTTTGGACATGGAATTAAATAACTTTCACGACATTGATCCCTTAAAGTCGCAGCCAGGAGAAAATGTTCAGAACAGCAATGAGCAAAGTCTTTCCGTTGAACTGAGCAAACTGAACTTTAAATCCTCGTTTATGTTGTTTGTTTAAAAAAAAAAAGAAGAAGAAAAAGTTTTATATTTAAATTTAAACTCTTGCAAGTCTCTTTTCAGTGTAGCTGACTCTTCAAGCGTTAGAATGTCCTTTGCCCCTCGGCGGGCCTGTTAGGAACAAAACATTTTGCTTCCTGATTTGGGGAACGCCAGAAACTCTTTGTTTGAGTCATGGTGGGCCAGGTTTGAGAGCTGCCCCTTGAGCACATTGGCGCCGTTCCCCACCGCGCGTCCCAAGGCGCCCGTTTCCAGAATGGCTCCTTTGGTGGTAGCCCAGGAAACTGTCGTGTTGCTCAGGGCTTGGTTTAAAGTACTGTGCCTGAACAGGGGGTCGTGAAACACCCCGTCCACCCAGTTCCTGAGGTTGGTGACCGGCGAGTCCTGGTGCCTGTCCATGACGCTGACCGGGGCGGGAGCGGCGGCGGCGGCCGAGCCCCCCGGCCGTTTCAGCATGCAGGAGGGGTACTCGGCCTGGTTGAGGGAGGTGGCAGTGTGCGCCAGGGACCAAATCCTGGGCTTCGCCTCCAGCAGCTGCTGCCCCTGCTGGAAGCACATCTTGGACTCGCAGCCGCGCTGCCGAGCGCCCAGGGGGTCGGGGCCGCACTCCTCCGCCGCCGTCTTCAGGCAGCTCCGCGCCCGCTCTGCCGCCGCCTCCTCCTCCTCCTCCTCCTCCCCGGCGGCAGCCGGCGGCGGCATCTTGGCGGGGAGCTCGGCGGCCCGCGGCGGGTGGCTGCCGCCCGGGAGCGGGAGCGGGAGCGGGTGCGGGTGCGGGTGCGGGAAGGGCCGCCTCAGCTCGCACTCCGAGCTCTCCGACTCGGCGGCGTCCAAGTCCTCCAGGTCGCTGAGCTCCAGTTCCTTCTCCTCCTTGCCCGTGGGTTCTGCGGGGCGGGGGCGGGGGAAGGGACAGCAAAAACAAGACACACGGTCACTGTCGGCGCCGCACTGCCCCGCGGCCGCCCCCACCAGCGAGGCCCGCGGCCGCCCCCACCAGCGAGGCCCGCCCCGGGGGCGAGCTGCCGGCCGAGCCCCCGCGGCCGCACCGCTAAGTGCCTGGTTTTAGCAGGGTACCCTCGGCTTTCCCGCTCTTCATCGCCTCTTCCTGCGAACCCTCCTCCTCCTCCTCCTCCTCTTCCTCATAGGGCCGCTTCTCGTCAGAGCACTTGTTCCGCGGGGGCCAGGTCATCTTGTTCTCCTTCTTGAGCCGCCGGCGGGCGTTGGCGAACCAGGTGGAGACCTGGGTGAGGGTCATCTTGGTGATGATGGCCAGCATGATCTTCTCGCCCTTGGTGGGGTAGGGGTTCTTGCGGTGCTCCTGCAGCCAGGCCTTCAGCGTGCTGGTTGTCTCTCGCGTGGCGTTTTTCCTCCGCGTCCCGCCGTCCATCGTCCCGTACCTGCAGGCACAGGGAGCCCCCGGGATGTGACAGCTCGCTCTCGCCCCCCGTGCACCTGCCCAAAGCGGGGTCCCAGAGCCCCGGCCCCGGCTGCTTCCCTGCGGCATCCCCAGGAAGGCAGCTGGACCGGAGAGGGGGGAGATGGATGAGGACAGCTTGGTTTTAAGAGGGATGAGGACAGCGCAGCTTTATGAGGGAGACCAGCCTAGAGAATTCAGGCCGAGGAAGGACGGCAAGAAGGAAGGGTTCAGCCAGCAGCAGCAGTGGGCAATGCAAATTTCTGCTCTGCCTTGGCAGTGGCGGCGGAAAGAGGGAAGGAATCGTCTGCTTTTATTTGCGGTAAAGTCAATGTCAACATTTCGGGCAGCAGGAAAATCCTAGCAGCTTGCAAACTCAGAGAAATACCACTTTCCTCTCGTTTTATTAGTCCTCCCCAAACAAAATTCATCTGGGTGACCCCAGGGTGTAAGTGTTAATAGAAATATATTTCTTCTTACTCCTTTTATTAGTAATCTCCTCTACCCTTTTGTTCCTGAAATTGTAGGAACCTAACGCAGATGACACTGGGCTGCGACTGAATATTTAATGCACATCCTCCAGGAAAGGTCACTGGCGCCCAATGGGCCTCTGAGCTGGGAGCGGTGCGTAAGGGGGTTTGCGCTGGTCTAAAACTAATAAATATACACGGGATGCCCAAGCCTGACTCCGCGCAGGGAAAGATAATTACCGCCCCGGTTAAGAGGGATTGCCCCCCGCGCTACGGCCCGCCCGGGGGGCGGAGGACCCCGCGTCGGTGTGGGAAAGGGGAGGCGACATGGCTGGGGCCGGGAGATGCCGAGAGGCGAGGAGGCAGGCTGGCGGGGCGGGGCTGGCGGGGAGGGGGTGGCGCGGGCGGAGGGCAGCCCGGGAGGGCCGGGGATGGCGCTTACCTGTCGTACTGGTACTGGCTGAGGCTGTGGTCGTACGGGTAGTAGGCAGCGGCCGGGGCGATGCCCGCATGCGCGGAGCCGCTCCCGTCCTTGGCGTCCAAACTGTTCTGCAAGAGACGCCGCGGGCCGCCCTCAGCCCCCGCCGCCGGGAGAGCCCGAACCCCGCCCGGCACCGGCACCGGGAGAGCCCGAACCCCGCCCGGCACCGGCACCGCCGCCCAGCACCGCCCGGCATCGCCCGGCACCGCCCGGCTCCCCGCCACCGACCTTCCCGGGGGCCCCTCGGCATCAATAGGGACATTAACTCGCGCTGTTACGGTGCGGGGAAAAAAAAAAAAAAAAAAAAGAAAAAAAAGAGGGAAAAAAAAAAAAAGGAGAAAAGGCTGTGTGGGAAGACCGCATCATTTTTTTTGCAAGCCTGGATCTGGGTCGCCCTAAACTGCCCGCCCGGACGGGCCCTCCGCGCTCGGCCGCCAGCTCGTCAGGCGCGACTTTTAATTGCGATGCCGCGAGGAGCGAGCGGCGGCTGGAGCCGGGAGCAGCTGCCGAGCGCGGGCTGGGCACGGCGGGGCGGAGGAGAAGCGCCCGGGGCTGCCCCCGCCCGGGGAGGGGGTCCCGCCGAGCGGCCCCCGCCCCCGGGGCAGCGACGGGAGGGAGGCAGCGAGCATCCCCGGGGCGGCTTACCAGCGAGTAGAAGGCGGGAGCCTCGGTGCCGTAGGTCACGTAGTTCCCATAGCCCTGGGGCCCGGCGTAGGGCCCGCCGTAGACGCCCAGGGCGGCGGCGGAGTTGAGCTCGTGTCGGGCGGTGGCGAGCAGGCGGCTCTCGTACACCGGGCAGTACACGGGCGTCTGGGCGGAGGCGGCCGCCCCCGTCTCGGCCAGCGTCCGGCTGCTGGACTCGCAGCAGGTCGTCAGGGAGTTGGTGCTCATCAGGAACTGGAGGGAAAGAGAGCGGCGCTGAGGGCGGGGTGGGGGGAACTTCCCGAAGTGTAACCAAGTTTGGGTTCGGTTGCTTTTAGATGGTGTGGGTTTTTGCTTGGGCTTGGTTTTTTTTTCTTTCTTTTTTTTTTTTTTTTTTCCAAATCAGGTCGTATCTTTGGGGTGTCGCCCGCCCTTCTCCCTCCCCCGCCGTGTTTTACTTTAATCGTGATAGAGAAGCTCTGGAGAAGCACAGAGGTGCAAGTGTTTTGCAGAGGTGCAATTTTTTAGAACGACTCCACAACAACAACAACCAAACGCCCCGTGACTGTGGATGTTTAATCCTCTATAATACATTCCTCAGGCCCTCTGCATTTAAAAGCTAACTTTTCCTGGGGTGTTTCCACAAGACTGGGGTTTACACCGTTTTCTCCTCTTGCAGCACAATGATTCCCATCTGCGTTTTTAAACCCTTTTTTTCGAAGTCATTCATGCATATTTATTTTGACTGCAGATTTGTTGCAGCCACGCACGCATCTGTTATTAACCTGCTGGTTTTGAATATCCCATTCTGTTTCTACGGGCCGGACCTCTGTACATCCATGTTTAATTGATAATCGTGAATTTAATCGTGAAAGAGAAAAAAAAAAGGGGGGGGTGCGGGTGGGGGTTGGGTTTCTCTAGCTCCCCTCTCACCTCTCTCGTCTCTGTAATCGTCTCCCACGAGTCTGTATCACCCCCAAACACCCTAAATCCCGCGTGTTTCATCCCATTTTAAAACTGGTGCCCGACACAGAACTTGGGCATCTTGTAAAGCTGTGGAGCAAGCATCTGCTTTGCCGCTACCGCATGCGGGAGAGGATCGCTGCCGCCCTCATCCCGGACGGAAGGCATCGATAAGGACTGAAATTCAATCAATTAACGTTGGTAGGCAAAAAGTCTTACCTGGGGTGCAGAGGAGTAAGGGTAGCCAAACTGAGGATAGGACATGGTACAGAGGCTCCCAGTTATCTAGAAACAAGGCGAGGCGTCTGATCTGCACGCTATTGCAGCCTGGC
Organism: Passer domesticus; assembly: GCF_036417665.1. Lineage (NCBI taxonomy): Eukaryota > Metazoa > Chordata > Aves > Passeriformes > Passeridae > Passer > Passer domesticus. The sequence continues at coordinate 97,491,251 of NC_087474.1, forward strand.
TCTGCTCTGTTGTACCAATTGATTGGTAACCACAGGTCCCTAGATGCTTATAGGACGAAGCAGAAAACCACATTTAATTTATTTACATGAAAACTCAAACTTTTTTTTTTTTCTTTTAAATATGTACGGCGATTTTAGTACCTTCCCCGCTACGGCTACGACACAGAAATAATTGTTACATGTAGGCTCCCAGGCTGGCAGACGTGACGGCAAAAAATAAATACTTTGTACCCACGGAAAAACAAAAGGTGGGAAGAAGAAAAGTGACACAAATGCATCAGCTCACAAGCACGTTGTTTTAAAAGAGACGAGCCTCTGACGTCAAGCAAAACCTACTCAAATTAACCTGCCTGTAAGTTTAACACTCATTTTCGGGAATCTTTCCCCTGGCATGGAAAATAGACTCTCCAGCATCGCCTTCAGCCTGCCTAACAGGGGAGAAAAGTTTGGGAAGCTCTTCGGTAGTGGCAACGCCTGCTTGCAACACATCTATTTCTGCGGGCAAGGGAAGGAAATGAATGTTTTTAATCTGAAGGATCAATGTTGTATCAGCTATTTTCCCCACCCTCCTTAGTCACTGAAAGGCTAGTAAGCACTTTTAATTAGAAATTAATTAATGAGCAGCTGCTTCTTCCCACCCCACAGTAATAATTAGTCTCAATTACAAACAAGACATATGAAGGGACACACGACTGAGTCTTCATTTAAGATTTAATCAACAGTTAAAATTAGCGCTAACGCTGACAATAAAGCACATGATAAGCAATCCTCCTTTTCTTTTCGGCTTTTATTCCAGGCGTGTGATTACAGGTAGAAAACCCTACAAGCGTCTTCCGGGGCATGATGGAAAAGATGTGACTTTCCACGTTAAAAAGACTTTGATCCCATCTCTTAACTTCCAACACCCGCTTCTACTCGACCCATCCCACCGCTGCCATCAGCCTCCCTACCCTCTGGGGGTCTGGGACACGAGCAGGCAGCAATCCCCCCCTGCAGCACGCTCGGAGGGGACGGGCCGTGGGGGGAAGGTGCTGGCAGCCCCAGCAGCTCTGCCCCGCCGGCCGGTGCCACCGAGGCAGGGCGAGCGGGCAGCCCCCGGCTGGACGGAGGGAGCGGAGGAGTCAGCTCCGAGGCTGAAGCGGGGCTGCTGGTGCAGTCGAACGCTGCTCCATGGTGTGCAGACTTGCTCAGAGAGATTCCTGGGTTCAGACATGTGAATAGCCCCAGGGTCACACTCTAATTAATGATGATATTCTCTTCTTCTCCCCAGCTGGAAGACTGCCTCCCAGAAACGAATCTGCCCACACTGACAGCTCGATTGAGGGTGATTGATGACTATCTGGAGACCACAGTACACATAATATAATATCTGCTGCGTAATTGCTTTAATTTACAGATGAAAATACTAGTCCTCAGATCGAGTTAGACTACAACGAGAGGCGTTTTATGGCGCTTTAGAGTGTTTGCAAATAAAAGATATCAGATACAGTACATGCAAATTATCCTGACAGCTCAGTATCTGTAGCCGGGAGAAACGTATAAAGAAAGGGAATCAAATGACATAAATAATCGGTTTGGAATTCTGTATTGATTTTTGGATGGGAAGAAAGAGCCTTTTCTTTCCTCACCTGAAATGTTAATTCCTTTTTATTTCTGAGAATATTAATAACTTTGCCATTGGGTTTCTTTTATAGAAGGGCTCCTCTATTCCTTCTCCTGCACTATACCCCCGTGCTACCAAGGTATAATAATACTTTTATCCACTCTTTACCAGCAGCTTCCTTCTGTGCGGAGTGCTGACGGACTATTGCATTGTTTGGGAAGAAAAGACACCCAGTGTTTACACAATGGTCTGCACGCAGTGTTCCGTGCTGCTCCCTCTGCCTGCTGTGCCCATTGCGCTGGGGGATGTTTGTTTAAACTCCGGAATAAAACTCACCGGTGCTAGGGAAGAAAATAGTTGCACTTATCTCAAGAGCGGCTCGGTGTAAAGCACTATAATTAGCTGGGAGTGCTGGAGAACTGCCTGAAGAAGTCCTCCCAGTTTTCCAGGCTACAGTTTGGGAAATGTCCTGGAGTTGTGGGGTTTTTTTGGTGTTTTTAGTTTTTATTTATTTTTTTTTCCACTGCAGATGTCAACTCCGCAGTGGCCCACAGTGCACTACAGGTTTTGATATTTAGATGAGTCTATTAAACTTTAAAATACAAGGAGAAATTCAATATTTATAGTCCTTGTCTATTTATATATCACAGTTGTCTTTCACTGCGCCATGCAAATACTCTGGTGCCCATTTTTGCGCTGAACTTTCCTGTATTAATCATGATAATTATTTGTCATTTTTCTTTGCAGCCTGCCTGCTCTATTACTTTACCCCCGGTCAGCTTTGTGTCAGTTCCAATCTGTATTCCCTAGAAAGCAGTCATTAAAACCCCCACCAAAACAAACAAACAAAAAGAAAAAGCGACAAAAAAAACCTTAATAACCTTAAACGCTGAAAGCTGACATTACGTGCTCCCCCACTGCTGATGTCTTGTTTCACTTACAGTCTACAAATAATGGCCCTTTGTTGATAAGAAACTCAACACAATTATATTTCATCTTGAATTTTTGGTGCCAGAGCACAAACATGCATTAAGCCCCGCAATGATTTAAAATAACCTTTGTGGTTCTTGCACATAAACAAGGTAACTCTGTTCAAATCCAAGCAAAGACGCTTAATGCTGTGGGCTATATCCTTAAGCATTTGGAAAATGCAAGTCTTTGCTGTGCAATAAAAATTGATCCTCGTCAAAGCCCCTTTCCTGTACAATGCAGTTAACAGCTTTTGAGAAAGAAACACACACAGCTTTCTCCAAAGTTTGAGCAAGGAAACCCATCATGATCAATAGGAAATGCTGAAGAGTTCCCTTCTGGTCAGAACCAGCCTGCACACTCAGGCAAGCAGGTATTTCCCATCCAAAGCCCATCCAGGTCTCTCTCCCATGGTTATGAGCTTTTCCTCTGAGTACCTGGAGCCAATGCTCATACAAGTTTTATTGTAAAAATACGGAATGAGAATGAAAGAGTGTGATGCTGCAACAGGCCACAGCAGGTAAAACAGAACCTCTTCAGGACTCAGGCTTTGATGGACGTCTTCAGGGACATGATCTAGAGGCAGTTAATGCAGCTACACTTACTATCTGCATTTTCATCGCCTTCTCTTTTGGAGGGGTTATTGCCACTCCTGGAAATATTTCAGCAACGGAATTTGCTTATGGGCTAAACAGACTATAGCAAGCTCCTTCAGTCGAGTTTGCTTTGTTTTCATGTTACAGACTTAAAGCAACATTGACACCGCCTGATAAATGCTGTGAACATCTACGTGTTGCCCACTTGGAATCTAACATGGGACCTGGGGCAGCCTACAACATTTTCAAGTAAGTTAGCTCCCCAAAACTTGCTTTTGGCAGTAAATATGATTGGTTTTTTCCCTGAGCCAATTTGAGGTGTAACTGCACCTCCTGCACTCTGAATCGAGGGACAGCAAGGCGATGCTTCCGACCTGCACAAGCCCATGCCATGGCTTGGGATTGGCAGAGCCATGATGACCAACAGAACAGTTGCATAAGAAGGCACTGCTAATTAATTTACTCAGTTTACAACTACATGTAAAATCAGTTTGTTCAAAGCTATCCAGCTGAATGCTTTCATTTTGTAAGTCTTCAATCCTCTTGGCAAACAATCTAGATTAAAGCAGAAAGGCCTCACATGCTTATTCTTTGTATTTATTAACTTTTCACACTTAAGAACTAGAGCCAGCATTCTCATTCTCTCTTTCTCTCTTACATGCACACCTACACACACGCACATGCACACACACAGAGAAAACTTTTCAGCAAGAGAAGTAAGTGCTGCGACCTGGGCAGCTGCTCTATGGCTATAGATGGACCCTACAAAAGTCCACATTTACCTGCTTGGTGCACAGCATTGCAACTACGCCTTCACTAGCAAAGCAAAGATTGTATAAGACTTCATTTCTCAGTTCCTGTACCCCCAGTGCTGCAGATCTGCAGGCATTTAGACACCACCACCTTGGAGCTCTCTGGCAGCCGACAGCTTCAACTTACTTCCCTGAGAAGGTAAAACTTTCCTGCTTGCAAGGTCAAATTTTGTTTTTTAAAGTTTGCCTTAAAATCCAGAAAGTTTGACTCAGTACCTTACCTTAGTGCTCGCTGAATACCATATCCACACCCCCTTCCCAAGAAATAACACACGTATGTTAAAATACATTTACCCTCTGTCCTAGGTAAAGATTGCACAAAGCCAAATGATTCATCACGGATAGTTTCTCTTCCCTCCAGCAGTTCTGTTTCAGCTGCCTTGCTGCTAAAGCAGGCTCCGAAGGAGAAGGGGGGCGGGGGGGAGGGGGGGTAAGCCCCACCGCTCCCCTCCACCCCCGCTTCCATAGAGACACAAACACACACACACACACTCACAGGCACCACCACCAAAGGAAGAAATTTTTTACCTGCGATCACGCCAGACTTCGGCTAAAAGCTGGTAGCGATGGCTGTGCCATGGCAGGGCTTCTCTCCTCTGGTGTGCGCTGGCTGGCGTGGCAGGGAGCTGCGGGGAGCTAACGCAGACATGTCTCAGTGCGCGCTACCTGCGCGGCGCGGCACGGAGCCTCCGGTCCCCAGGCGCCGCAGCCACTTCACTAACCCCCCGCACCAGAGTGACGCTCAAGTGAATAGTTCCACTGATCACACTCTTTCCTACTGATTAACACTTTCCAACACGACCAGGCATTCCACTTCCAACTTTTCCCGTTTTAAAACAGAAGCAGCCAGCGCCGCTTGCTTCCGCGGGTTATAAACGCCGTCTGGGGCGTGGGGGACACCATAATTAATAGCAGGTTAGTAAAATTACTGCTGCCACTCCAATTGTTGTCCTTGTTGCCAACAATAATTGCATTGATTCTGGAAGGACACGAATGTCCTCCATTTAACCTAATGATCTGCGGGTTGCACACGCTGTACGGCAGCCGTGGCGGTGATTAACTGCGCGCACCTCCAAACTATCATTTATCTCCGCGAGTCACGACTGAAAGGCGCTAAACTTACAGGCAACTCTCCCTGCCTCTCTCGCCGTCTTTGTTTCCCTCCCGCTGGAGGAGGCGGGCTGGGACGTCGGCGCAGCCCTGCGCACAGGAGACGGGCACCTGTACCTGTCCCCGCGGCCGCCTCGGCTTTATTCATAGCCCGGGGGCAGCGCGGCGGAGCCGGGCGCCGCGGAGCTGCCGGGGACTGCCTGGGCCAGCGCCCCCGGCCGCGGGGAGGGGGCAAGGGGGGCGGCGCGGAGCTCCCGGCACCGGGGACCCGCTCCCTGCAGCGCCCCCGAGGCGGGCTGCGCCGCGGCTGCCCGGGCACCGGGGGCTTCCTCCGGGCGGAGCTGGGCGGCAGCCGAGCGCGGAGCGGGGACAGGTGCCCGCGGCAGCCGAAAGCAGGTCGGGGCAGGAGCGCTTGTTCCCGCTTGTCCTCTGCGTCCTCCTGCGCCCTTCCCTGCGTCCGGCCGTCCGTCCCGCCCGGCCTCAGCCGCAGGCTGCCGCCGCCACCGCCGCTCTCTCCTGAGGAGAAGTTACACGGGCCCGAGGCCGGGCGAACCGGCGGCGAGATCCCAGCCCGAAATGCCTTTCCCGGTGCGCAGCCTCCCGCCACCCTCGGTCAGTCCCGGGCGCCCAGGGCCGCTTCGGGCTCCGGGCCGGTGTGCGGGGCAGCGCAGCGCCCGGGATCCCCGCGGGAGCCCGGGCATGACAAGTTCCACCGCGCGCTCGCTACTTTCTTTTCTTAATTGTTTGTTCAGCAGGAAAAGGGACAAATCGGGATTGACAGAAGGGGGAGGAGGGATCAATATCATTCCTGTTTAAAGGCGTGAGCCTGGGCAGACGTCTCAATAAGACAGAGGAGGAGAAAAAAAGAGTATTATATCCTACCTAATTAAGCGAAGACAAAGAGGTGTGGGGAGAAAGGTTCAGCAGAGGTGGGGTGGCAATAGGAATTTTTAATCCGGTGTCTTCCCACAGTAACCACCAAGGCTGAACAGTAACGTTAATAGGGAACATCTGTACATCGACAGATTTATTCTTGCCAGGGCTCTTTCACGCCTGTGTCATTTGCATGGCCCCGTGCTCGTAATGTTCGACACACGCTGCACCTTGTAGTGCAATGACAAGGTAAATCTGATGAATGCTGAAACTGGGAAATCCTCTTCTCTTTCCCCTTTCTCTCACCTCGGATTGCCCTTGCAGCTTTCAGTGTGGGGAAACCACACGGAGAAAGCAAACGCGAGCCTTCTCCCCATCTGCACTTGTAAACAGAAAGCAAATCACGCCACGATCCTTTGCATTTTAAAGCGGAGTAACAAACCCACGGCGACGTGGATGCCCTGCCTGCCCGCCCAGGCTCCCTCCGGCCGGCGGGACGAGGGCTCTGCCGTGCTCCCGGAGTGCAGGAGGCGTGTGTGCCGTCCCTGTCCCGGCCCTGCGGGTCTGGGCTTTTCCTCCCGTCCCCCGGGGGCCCTGTCCCTCTGCCCTACCCCGGGCTGCCTCTGAGCCCGGCCGACTTCCCCGGGACAGCGCCCTGTCCGGGCAGGGGCAGCCCCGCCGCTCCGGGCACACCGTCCCGCCGCCTGCCTGCCCGGCCAGCCCGCGTTTGACAGAGCGGGGTGGCACCCTCGCCGCCTGCAGGTGACACCTGCCCTTCGGCCCTTCAGTGCACTGAGGGCACCGGGACCTCTCAGTGTGGCCTCCAAACCTTTCCCCGTCCCGGCGCCGGGTGCTCGGCCAGAGGCCGCCCTCGCTTTTCCCGACGGCAGAGTCAGAGCGGGGGGAACTCTGGTGGTGAGGTGCTGGGGGGCTGCTGGATTCAGCTGCCTCTCTGCCCTGAAATATGATGTTCAAGGGCAGGAGACATCGTTCAAAGAGTAATCTTTTATATTAACAGCTACAACCAGTAACAGTACATTAATATGAGTCTTTTGTAATATAACAACCTCAGGTCCACAAGATCAACATTTTTAATTATTTCGGTGATGCTTAAAGGAAGTGAGCAGACTCGAGTCTGTCTTTTCCAATTTGCTCATGTCGACCTGCACATCTTGGAAATTGCCATCCATTGCCACTCTGACCTGCGTAGCAGAAAGCACAGTGGCTTTCTGTCAAAAACTGGTCTAGCCAAGCAGGAGGGCAACCAGACTAAGTGGAGCTGGAATCCCAGTAGACATGCAGGCAGGTCAACCATAGCGACATCATGGACACCGAGGGAACACTGGCCACTGATAAATCTGGGAAGATGCTTGCAAGAAGAGCAAAAGCTTTTGGGCAGCACTCCCAAAAAACCACAGGCCAAAATCCGAGGCCAGAAGGGCATTTGTAGATCTTGCTTTATGCTGTTCATAATGTTAGGTTGTCTTTCTCCTTTTTCACTTTTATTTAAATGACCAATAATGCTAAGGTTTCAGACATTTATAATGTTTAAACTATTAAAAGGTGCTCTTTTCACTGTAGAAGTGCCGTTGGTCCTGTCTATCCTGGCATTCTTTGGCATTCTTTCCCATTTCTGTAGCTAGAGCAATGCCCTCTCTGCTGTGAAAAGGCCATTATTAAATGATACCAAGTGGTCATAACCCTTAATTTTCCATGTCATTAGACAAACAGCACTGGTGATAGCACCACATATTTCCATTCAGAAAGGGAATATAATTTCATTTTCAGTGTCAATTCCTTTGGCACTATGGCTGTATTTTGGAGACCTACTTTCTAAGATACCAGATGGGAGAAAACAGCAGCTTGATCTCTTACTTTTTTGGCCTTTATTTTCCTGTAGAGGTTACTAAATCACACCTAGTCAAGGAATAATATACTAATGCATGTATCATAACTCATGTTCACTATGAAGGTCCTAGAAACACATTAGCTTAATCATGAAACCTCTGAGATAATTTACTTAACTGGAATAATTTCACAGGAAAGCCAATATAATTCAGAATGTAGTAAATACATGGATAGAAATCAGATTTTCACTCAAACTATTTTTGTCCTCATCTGGTTATACGGTGCCAAGTTATGTGGTAGCCTCAGAGCAGCAAGGTTTGTCTTAATTTGCAGGGATCCATACAGGTACATTTCTTTTCCTTTTCTCACATTAAATTCATTATGTGATGTTCAAAAGACTGATGCACACTAGAAAACCTTTAGGCATTTCTGTGTAACGGGGATGGTTTATTAAAAGGATAGGTTATTACTTTGAACAATGACTTCAGTGCGTACGTTAAAATGTGAAATGTTTATCTAGTACTGGCCTGTATTGGCCAGAATCTGTACAACTAGACTTTTATTCATAAATGCATGCCTAAGCTAATAAACCACATTTATTTTCAGATCCTGTGTGGTCATCTGAGCATCTTTTGTAGTCCACAAAGATGTAGGTTCGCAATTGTCTTTTAAAGAATTTTGTAAGCAAGTATTACCATAATTCCATTTGTGAGACCATGATGTTGAAAATATATTTGTGTTAGAAAAAAACATTTTCATGTGCTTAGAGAAATAGCTAAGGCTGTCTTATGTGCTCAATATGTGGATGGGTGGAGAGGATTATTTTTTAGTAGGAAAAGAGCATAATTTCACAGACTTTGAAGCAGAACCCAGCCTCTTGGAAGATGCTGAAAAGGCAGAAGACACCAAGGGAGTCAGTGGCACCAAGTTCTCCTTTGCTGCAGACTTTGGCCAGGTGAGCCGTGCTGCTGAGGTGGAGCTCCAGGGAAGCAACACAGCAATAAGCTCCTTCCTCCGTGTTTCACAAGCGAAGAGACGTGGGCCGGGGGTGTAACCCCACGGATCTTCCTGTGAGTGAGGAGTTCTGCAAAGCGCTGCTCGTGAACCATCACTTCTTGCACAAAAGGGATCACAGAAGAGAGCTGTGAGTGCCTCAGAAAACAAAGATGCAATTAAGGCAGCGTTTGTAGTTTTCAGTTAGGGTTATCATTCAATGCAGGATGAACTATCATTTTTTTCCTGCTAATTATTTTCATTAGCTGTTTTAACTCTTCCTGAGAGTTCTTAATAATGGCTTCAGAGCAGAATGTGTAAAGCTGAAAATTATTTATGGCAATGATTAGAACTACAGAATACTAATATGGGTAGTCAGGAATAATTCACCATAGCAGGAAAAGCACTATTTAATTGTTTAATATAGAAGTTTAATTGTGCTTGCATACAATTATCATGTAAATATCACTGTGATCACTTTAAGAGGTTATTTCTAAGTGTGCCAAAATTCTGAAGCAATCTGAAAAGAATTAATTTTTTTCTTACCTCCCTTCACAAGTCTCTCAAGTGTACTATATGTTTTAACTTAAACCAAAATATAGCCAAAGGCAGACAGGAGTTCCAACAGTGACCAGTGTAATACTCACTGCTTTTAATTACTGTAACAATAAATCACACAGGAATGTCCTCCAGGTACTAAATGATTTTCTAAAAACATTTGAGAATATTTTTGAAATTCAATTAATTGAAGGCACCAGATAAAAGGTACACATTCTTAATGGCTATAAAATAACCCTAAGGGATGTAACTGAGCTCCAAGCTTAACTTCAAAGTGTGACAGAAATACTTACTGTATTACTTTAAAAGTATTCAGATCAATGAATCAGTTAAAATTACTTATACATTTACCAACCTTTTCATTTTCTTTCTGAATATGATAGAAAGAATTGCTCTCATTTCCCAGGACACAAAAAGCAGTTGAGACCTGTAAAAGAAATTGTAATTAAAGCCAGCCTTCAGTCAAAATTGGTATTATGAATTTTTGGTTGACACAAGATAAAGGGGCCAGGGAAACATAAAAGTGGCTTGATAAAGCATACATTTAGACATTTTATACTGAAAATTAACTGGTTTGTGGAGATATTTCAGGGTCTAGGATTAAATCTGTCCTTGTTAGACCAGTAAGCAGTTTTCTATTGAATTCAATAGAAGCAGTGACACCCTGCAATCTGTATTGTGCACAGCTGTGTGCATCTGACTGGCTCTCCAATTATGGGCCAAATCAGTTCTTTTTTTTCCTTTTTGTTCCTGCTCCTAGGATTAATCACAGCACCCTGAACACCCACATGGCTTTGCAAGGTGCTGAAGGTCTCAAGCAGTCACGGCATGCCTTCAGCTTTTGCAAGCAGCACTCTGACGTAGGATGTCAGCTAATGCTCAGTAGGATCTAACTCCATGAGTAAATACCTTGACATTTGGCCTTGAGTTCATGAGCATCTGAGGCTGTTGTAAAAGAAAAGTGTTTAAACAATCACCATTTTCTGATTTGCAAGGTGATTTTATAATGCAGTGTGACTCAACAGCAGGAAAGTGTTAAGAAATATGTAGAGGCTGAACTGTTGCTACCAGCCAATTTTTTTTTGGCAGAGGTGCTCTGTTCTGCAGGAAGGCTCTTCCTTCTGCTCTGTAACTCCACCGTGCACCCAGACCACAGACCCATGGTCATCTTACCATGGAGGTAAGGGTTAACTTCTGACTTTTGCAAAATGATTGCTTGTTATAAACATGTGTCACAGCTAAACTGCACATGGATTATTCATTAGAGCAGAAAGTTTAGAAATAAGTTTAGGAACCAGAACTACGCACACATGCACATTCATGCACATCTATGTCTGTACATTTGTATTTACACAGAAGGAAATCATGTAGAGAAGTGTCTGTACTGCTTGGAAGAGCTATATTCTATGAGAAGACTGAAAACACTTCACTATAGACTAATTACAATGTTTTCCAATGGGTGTTTATTTTCAATACTCACTGATAAGTTTGTTAATAGCATGTTAACATTTTCTCTGTGTATAAAACACATTAAATTGAGACAATAAAAAAGTGACAACAGGGATAAATGTATCTTTATCCCTTTTGTTTCTTTTCCTAGAGCATTTGAAATCATAAACATCATTAGAATTTTTGAGCATTTAATGTTGATGTTAAGTCATGACCGTGTAACTATTTTCTGTAGCTCCATGCAGTAATTCCCCACCCTGCAGGTGTGAGGTGGGTGGGAGGATCACTGAGCCTTGGAAACATCCACAGCAGATTGCAGCTGAAAAAATACAGTCACTGACAATACACGTGTAGTGGAACAGTAATTTTAAAACTGTAATAAATATAACACTAAAACCACCAAGTCTCAAGTCTCATCAAAGAACTTTGCTTCATCAGAGTAATAAAATAGTAAAAACCATTTTAATCAGGGACTACAGGCTGCAGAAGACAGTTTGATATGTTTATTTTGACAGTAAATACCCATAACATTGGTAACAGACACATCCACCAGATTATCACATGTGACTTGCAACCAGGTTCAAGTCAATTCTACATAAAAAAGCCTGAAGTTTCTGTTAAATGTTTGCTCCACCAATTACTCAAACCACTGTTAAGAAGTATTTTGGAACTTTTCTTCTCTGGAGACTTGGCAGTCAAAAGATTTTTTTTTCCCAAATAGTTAGGTTGTTTATCTCAAAAGGGCTGTTTGTCTAATTAGGAACACATGGATTTATGAGTATAAATAACTCCAAAAAATCTGAGAAACTGTAGAAAATCCCTACATTTCTCCCTCCTGTTTTGAAACTCAATAAATGCTTGAACACTTTCTATTTTTTTTTTCTTTTTAACCTGTGGTGAAATGGTTGCAGTCATACAGAAGAGATGAAGTAAAAACAAGTCAGAATATTGGCTTCAGATTAAAGCTGGGTAAACCTGGGATAACTTGTCTAGAAAGTAGAATAATTTCATTGCAAATACCTGTCAAAGAAGGTTGAATATGGTTCACAAAGGAAAAGGTATGCTCATATGTCTATTTTTTAGGTTTTCAAGAGCCTCTGCAGACAAGATATGAAATGAAATCATATTTGTTGCAAGGTGCTGTTTCCTCTGCATTGTATTTGTCAGTTAACACTCCTCCTCCTCTCCCAACATCTGATTTCATAGCAGGTAGAGCTAAAGACACAGGCAGTGGGAGACAAGGGATTTCTGCAAAATCCTCCTTAATGTTGAAGGAAGAGCCCTGGGAGGATGACTCAGATTCCTCCCTTTGCCCATATCCAGAGGCAACTGTGGGAGGTGAAAGACAAAGAGCAGACACCTGCAGCCACAAGTGTCCCCAAGGAGCGTGTCCTGTTTGACATTTAGGCCTTGCACAAGGCCCCCCAGTGTCCTCTGTTCCTATGCCAGCCTAGCTTTTCACCTGGAAGCAGAGCAGAGTAGGACAAGCACTGCACTTGGTTCCTTATCTAGGAAGCAAGAAAATGTCAGTACCAACTCAAACCCAGCGTGCTTGGGGGTGTAGCAGAGCCAGGAGTGGCATTGGTGGAGCTGGGCACTGCAGCTGCTGCGCATCACCTGGAGGAAAATTCACCTGAGGCGACACAACTGAGACAAAGGTCAATGACAGCCCATGGCACCGCAGGCATTTCCAGATGCTCCAAGCTGCAGAAGTATGAAAGGATGACAATTACCAGTCTGGCCAGATGCCCGTGCCAGCTGCTGTCTGCTTGTGGTCAGCCAAATGAAGAAGTCAGAGTGGACAAGCGTGAGAAAATCTGTCCCTCCCATTACCAAAGTGCAGGCACCCTGGGTTTGCCCAGGCTCCAAAGTGGGAGCTCAGCTGATCTCTGGCTTTTTCCCCCACTGTCACTTCTAGCTTTAATCGACTATTAAAACCTTGAGTAGCCAAATCTATTTTATTGTTCCCTGTGTGACTATTGTTGGCTTGCAGTTTTTTATCAGGTTTTCTTACCCAAAGTCAGATAGCCACCTTACATCAACGTGGACAGCAAAATCTCCTAACTTTGTCAGCTCCTGGGCCTCAGACGGTGCTTTCTAGGCTTGCCAAGCATTTGTAGGAGGACCTGCTGGAAACATCAATCCCAGCTGACTGCTGTTTCATGAAACTTAAAAGATTTGAAACAGAAAGCACAGCGGAGTAAAACCTGAGAAGATTTGAAAATGAAAAAGCAGAAGATGCTGAAGACTCCATAAATGTAAGTATCACTAACAAATCACATTTTTTCCTATTTAAAATATTTTATGTGAATTACACTGCTGGGAAAAGGCAGATGGAGGAACCACAGTCGATCCTGAAATCAGAGAGGGTCACAGGAAGATTGGGAGGGCAGCTTGTTCTTCTGGTCTGTGTTATGACTGTCCTTGAGATATGTGTTCCTGAAACAGCTTTTTTTTTGAGCAAATTGAGAGTCATGTGACTATAGTAGTTGACTTCTTTGTAGAAGAAGTAACAAAACCAAAGGCAATTTTTTAGTGCCTACTTAATGAAATATATTTACTTTAAAGGATCCTATCTTCAGTAATCACTGATAAATGTATAAAGTTCTCTCACCCACCATTTTTTTCCCTGGAATTACAAAGTGCTGTGGCTTGGTAGCTAAACAATCCCCAGAATCAATCACCTGCAATTTAGAGAGCTTTAACTCACTCAGATCAGCTTTGCAAAGGCACTTCAGAATTACCAAAAGAGACAGGCAGAGTGGACATTTATGCATTTATAAAAATACAGCCATTAAAACTGCAGTTCAGGAGTCCAGTCCCAATTCCCTTGTCCTTTTATTTATTTAATTGAGCCATACAGATTTCCTCTTGTCTTGCCTTGATTACACTAAAACCCTACATTAAACTCACAGAGAAACAGGATAATGATTTGTTAAAATTTTAAATTCCACTTTTACTTTCTGTTGATTTATTATTTGTATAGAAGTCCACAGACCTAGGAAAATTTGTTGAATAGTACAATTTACAGTTGAATATTTTATAGATAGACCAAGAAAAAGAAAGTCAGTTTTAACAATACAAATAAAGAATGTTTCTTGTGTTATATATGAATCATGCAATTAGTGAATTCCACTAAGGATAGTAATTGTTCATTACTTTAGATCTGGAAGCTATTTTGAAGTGCTTTGGAAGGCTGAGTGAGAAGAATATTGTTTATCTTCAAAATCAAGTTCAAAGAACTTACCTTCAAGCAAATGACGGCATTCCCAACTAGGGATGACACTACAGAGTAAATGCTAGAGGGAACTTAAAGCAGCCTAATATAGAAGCTTGGCTGAAACAAAACTTTGAAGATGTTTCCCAGAAGTTGATAAGAAAAAGGTTTATGGTAAAAAATAGCAAGACAGATGAAGTCCTAGGACATTCACACCAAACTCTTTCTTTTTTACATGTGCACTGCAGAAACCATGTGCAAGTGCAGCTGAATCCCATCAAAGATCCCGTGGAAGTCTAATATTTTTCTTTTCCTTGGAAGTAAAGGTTTCTCTTAGTACTGTATAGATCTGTGTACGTGGTACAGGTCCTGTGCATGTAACCAATTTGGTCTTGTTTCCTCTACCAGATTTAACTTCATTGAGTTAGCAATGGATGAAATGAGTAAAATTATGTGGCATGTCCCAAAACACTTTTAAACACATAAATAGTAGTGTGGCTTTTATACCATCGTTGATCAGGATTCAAGAGAAGGGCAGTTCTACAGGTGAATAAAATGCCTGGAATCTTCTTACTTTATCAACCCATAAGATTTGTAAAGGCAAAATCCATCCTGGGGCATAAGCCAACTGATGAACTCGAGCTGGTTTACGAGAGGGTTTTTTAGTCTTCCTCTGCAGCAGATGGTACTAGTCAATGTTAGAAATAGGACACTTGATGGATATACTGTAGTTCTGTTTCAGAATAGCCGTTCCCATGTTTCTTCCAGATTCCGCTTTTCTTTCCCCTTTCTTGAATGCCAAGATTATTGAGGATATTTACCCCAACACAGAACTCATGGTCTCGTTTTTAGAATTTCCATTGAAGACAGATTTATTCGGACTGCTGTTAACCAGTCTAGAGGAAATTGCCCTTCTGGCAGCAATATCTCTTTGGGAATCTGTCAGCGTTAATTCTTTCTTTAGCTGTTGAACCAAACCAGGAGTCAAAATACACATTTAGGAACCCACGGAAGTTTTCCAGGGTTTCTGAGCAACAGCAGCTTCCACTCTGGTAAGTCACAGCTGATGCTCAGCATCTCTTTGACTAGGTAACATCTTTGGAGAAAGCTCTTAAATCTTTTATCTGTCAAGGGATGGAGCTCATTTCCTTATGCCAGTATTTGCAGAAAGGGATGCACAAGTGATGTTTAGGAAGGCAATTTCATTTAGAGATTTAACAAATACAAAAGTAAGGTAAAATTTGGTAAGTCAGAAGAAATAGAAACAAAAAATCCTCTTGTAATCTTCCCTGTTGCGGGTAAAACAACAATTTGTGGTGAAAGATTCAGGTCTAAAGAAGCTGGACAGGAATCTGAACCAAAGTCTTCCATGAATCTTATTGAACATATGCTAATAATGTCCCTCAGTCAAACTATTCAGATTTTAATCCCAAGTTAGAAATTCTACAGTATTTTTTTTTTTTTTTTTTCTTCTAGCATATTGGAAACCTTGAGAGTAGAGGTAGAACTGAACTGGTTCTTTCAGGGAATTTTTCACTTAAATGGAGCCTGATTTTCAACAGTTATATTGAGCTGTCTGTAAGTATCTCTAGGGTCTGAACAGAGACAAAAGACAGGTAGACTGGAGAGTTGTGTGTCAGAAGAGTTCTGCATTCTGAAATCCAGAAATAATTGAGAAATTAGATATAAGGAAAATATATACAAAAGAAAGACTATTTTTCATCTCAGTCTTTGAATGCACTGATCTAAAAATTTTAGAATGCAACTGACGTAAAAGCAATTTTAATGAGTTAACCTTTTATGGAAATGCTCAGAAAATGATAATAATTTCTTGGAAGTACAGTCTGACCTAAACTGAAAGAAACCTGCCCTAAATTGAAAGCAAACCTGGTTGCAGTTACTAAAAATGGACATTGTTGCAAATGCTTCAAAATTTAGAAATACCTAGTATGTAGACAGAAGAAAAAAATTCTTTTGCACCTGTAAGTGTCCAGTAGCAAATTAGTTTAAGTTAATGATATGCACGTGACTAGAAGACCAAAAACCAGAAATTGGATTCTTGTCTAACATTTGGTCCCTCTATCATTACATTCTCTAAATCTTTGTTGTTTACCCAAGGCCAATGCTTTAGAGAAAGATCTATTCACACATTTCAGAGATAACAGAGAACTCCTAGAAGGGAGGTTGAGAAAACCTCTTGAATGCTTACTGCAATTTACGTTTTTTGTTTATTTCTTTGTTCATTTAATAATCGTTTAATCCTAGTAGTTTGGACTGTATCTATACCAATCTGGCAAATAGACCAGATAAAATAAACTTTGTCCTGCTTTCCCTTGAACTCATATTCTTTGATCCACGATTTGTATAAATAAGACAGAGGCTTTCTCTCAATTGCTGACCTGGGCATTGTTATCTATCATTTGGTTATGTAGTCTGTGACCATTAGATTTTTATTTCTGCAGACAGAGATATGCCATTATATACATTCCATATTTTTTTTTGTGTAGAAAAATGATGATTTCTTGGGCTATCTGATTCTTAAATGTTCTTCTTGTATACTCTGTTATGGATTACATTACAGTGTGTGTAATTTTCACAACACTATTTCAACTTTTGCTAGTTTATTAATAACTGCATTAGACTGCTTTTGCAAAAATAGAGAATGTACTTTACTTTAAAATTGCAAGAGAAAAAAAAAACCTTTGAATAACTTTAAATCCAATTAAATGTGAATATTGTTCTTTGTAAATTCTCATTATCAATACCTAATATCAGATGGCATCTGTATTTTATAAAATTTGAACACCGAGAATATTTGGCTCCTAAAAATCTGCCTGAGGACTACGACAGACATAGACTACTATGTTCCTTTGTGGGCAGAGAACATTCAGTTCCAATACTGGATTATGGCTTATTATCTTGCCCAGAGCTGCTGCCACCTAAAGCAGAAAGTTTTTTAATAAAATTTTGATAAGTTTTCCACAGAGCTTTTGGCACTAATTCCCTGTTCATTGGGTGACATAAACAGTCCCCAAAACTTCTCTGTCCATTATGATAGGAAGAACACCTTCCACCTTGTGCAGTTGAGTATTTTGTCAGTGTAACTTGCCTTCTCTGGCAGTTGAAACAGACTCTGATATCAAGACTTCATTTTCATCAGGGCTTGTGGATTCCCTGCAGTCTTGAAGAATCATCAGACTAACCTTCTCTTGTTTACCACCCCCTTCCTGGTCAGCAATATTTGTCCTTTCTTTGGAAGTCTTTATTCCAAGACTCTTGCAGTCATTTGAAGGCTGCTTTGGCAAGTATTCTCTAGGCCTCCTTGATTCACTTTTCCTGGGAGCAGTTCTGGACCACTTCTATTCCATCACTGCTTCAGAATATTTTGGGTGAATTTATTTTCTCTCCCAATGAGACAACTTGTGAAGCCTTTAAAGAGGTAGCTGCTAAAATATAAAACATACACATTCTCTTTGAGGAATATGGATTTATACTCATGCAAATGTTTGGAATATTACAGAAAATAAATTTTCTAATTACATAATGAGGATATTTGCTTTCTTTATGGCTGCCTTGCTGCTCATTGCTCTATTATCTTAATGTGAAGGATTTAATTTATTTATATGCCTGTTTTAGACTATGGGAAAGACATGACTTGTGGGGGTTTTGAGATAAGAAAGGTAAGAGGAATTTTTGAAAAAGGATGTGCCTGCTAACCATCTTGTTGTCATTACCTCCCATTTCCTGCTCTACATCCCTTTCTCCTTCCATAACTAGAGGTTCTTTGGGCCAGATATTTGGGTTTAGGTCTTTTGGTTAGAAGAATGTTTTGGATGGACAAGGAGCTATGTTGGAGTCATTTGTACTCCCTGTCTCCTGACCATGGGACTGTAATTTAGTTACTAAGAATAAGCTGTGATTGTTTACAAATGGACTTTGAAAATGAGGAGGAGATTATGAGAGACTAAATTAGTTGTAAATAATTACTTCCATAGAAAAGGGTTCTGTGATTCTGTGGAAAGGACTTACAGTCATCTCAGTAAGTTACTAATTTGTTTACCTTCAAGCAAAATCATCTCTCTAGAGCCAGCCAATTTTTATACTGAGGTGTAGAAGAGCTGTCCTATGTGGCAACGTGATGGATAACTTCATTATACAACTTAAGAAGCTCTTCTTCCCTTTCTTGTACCTTTTCACACTCTAGTTAATCACCTCGCCCTGGTTAAACCAACGGACTACTTCAGCATTAAAAGTGTGCAAAATTAACATTTTACTGCACCAGGGCCAGATAAAGGCAGTCTTTTCCATCTGGAAAACAGACAGCCCAGTTTAAATGCTTCTGGTTTCTCTGTCTGATGTGTAGTCCAGCTGACGCCATTTCCAGTCAAGGCATTGGGTCATGTGCTCAACTTCCATCCCTTCTACATCTTTTTCATTATAAGAATATAGTGTTAGGATGGCTGGTCTGGGCTGTCCCTGTCTTCAGTAGTGGCAGATATTGACTGCTGAGTGTTTATGAACAGAACAGATTACAGAGATTTACAGCTTCCAGTGGTCTGTGGTTCAGGAATTTTCTGGGTGAAGATGATGAAGTTCTGGTTACTGCCTGATCCTGATGTGTGGGCTGACATGCTGCCCAGCCTCAGCCCATCCCCAGGGAAGTGCCCTGAAAGTTCCCACTTCTCCATTGTATCTAATGTGAAATGACTTTGATGTTTCTTTCACCTTGCTGTGTAAATTTTCCATCTTTTTGAGAAGGAGGGCAGAATCAGACCTGGACACAGCATTCAGCATATTGATTTGTACAATGACACACCAAAATTTTAAAATTTTTTATTATTTCTTGAAATGTTTCATAATCATGATTTTAGTTTGTAGTTTCATAAAACTGGGTGAAAATTGTTTTCATCCCTGGGGTCTAAATCATGTACAACCCTTTTACAGAAATTGCTGCAATTTTTTCAATAAAAACCCATATCTGTTTGAGAGATTGTTCCCCGCCACTGAGAACATCAGGATTTTCAATTTTTTAGTCTTCATAAGAACAAGGATTTGTATCTGTAAGACCTTATCTGCCCTTCTTTTAGATATTGAGATAGATTTTCCCATTGCAAGACATGGTAAAAATCACTGCTGCACTTCCTCTCTGTAAGCAATGCTAGCCACTTCTCCTTAAATTCTGATATTCTGTTACCAAACAGTAAGAACAGTGCTGAAGCACTATTTAATGATGGTTATTAAATGACTCTTTTTCTTGTTACTTTTCAATTGAAATGTTTTTTTTCCTCAAAACTTTTGCATAAATGCAGTTGGAAAAAAACCAATATAACATCACATTTTGTCATCATCAATCATTTGGTATGCAAATTGAGAAGCCTACAGGACTTCTGAGTTCAAGGCCTGCCTGCACACGGGGCTTGTACAAACAATGAAAAATTTACTATGTGAGTAATAAGTACTTTCAGGAAAAGATTGATTATAAATGAAAGTAGAAAAGGTTATAGATAGAGAAAGAAAAAAGAGCAAAAGTTGATCACAGAAGGGAAACAAAGAGAATAGTGACCACATTTTGTAAAATATTTTCATGAAATACATTTATTTGGAAAATATGCATTAAATTCTTTTGCCTGAAACTTGTGCTTACTTTTAACATCCTGAGCAGCTTTGAAAATTAAGTGTTTTTCAAATAAATATTAAGGCCATAGGTTGAGATCAAAGGTTTGTTTCAAAGAGGTTCAGAGAGGATGCCTGTGCTAAAATATAGCACCAGGGAAGAAATACAGTGAAATTCTCTCAGGCTACAACCATCCTCAGATCAGGATCTTTGATAAAGGTAACACCTCTGTATTTAGTAGGCTCTGATTTTTATTTTTTTTTTTTTGACCTTTGCATTAATTCCTGATTCCTTTTGACTTGCTCTGAATTTCAGCAATCCTGTGGCCAGGAGTTCCAACACTTGTGTGCTCACTGATTGAAGTATTATCTTTTCCTTGTTTTGAACTTGCCACATGCTGATTTCATGCTGTGATTCTTGCCTGCTGGCATTCACTGGAAAAGTACACTTAGGATCTAGTAACAAAAGAATGGAGATTACTGTATCAGGACAAATCAGGATGGTAATATATTTCCCATTAAGACAACACAGGCTACACTGAGGTCATGTTAAATCAAAGTCTCAAAGCTGCCACACTCTCCAAAAGACAGAAAATGCCACTCCTCCTTCTTTTGCAGTAGTGGCCAGTGATCTTCCCTGAATGAGTTTCTGAAAGGATTTTCCATCTCCTTTGAAGCCACTGGTACAGCTGGGTTAAATGTAGGCTTTGTGTGCAAAAAGAAAATAGACTTTAAGTGCACAAGTACAGCTTGACTATAGAAGATTCTGCTCATTACCAATATGACTGAGTGGCAAATTGAGGGGGAAAATTCTCAGGCATAAAATTACCTCTTATTTTCCTGGCTGCTTAGGCACCCATTGAGGAGGCTGTATTTACAGGTGTGTTCATTCACTCTGCCCTGCTGTTATGAGTGACTTGAGAATCACAATAAATTCTGATCAGGCTTCTGACCATGTAGAGTTTGTAAGGAAAAACTAAACCTCTTACTCCTGCTATTCAACTCACAAGAAGGCTGGGGAATAGGAATTCTATTTTTCAAGAAAGAGATGTCTCTGTGTGTAATGAAGGACACCAAACCATATCCAAAATTATTCTTGAAAAATAAAAATGAAAAATGTTACGAGACAGAGTAGGTTTTGAAAGAAGCTCTGCACTCAGATCCTTGCTGGCAACATTAAGTTCAGTTCCCTTTTGGAAAAATAACTTTCTACTTTTCTGAGAACAAATTGGGCAGAATTATGTGATGAAGTGTGATAAGGAGAAATTCCAAATGAATTTAGGACAACCAATATCAGGGTCTTGGGGAAACACCAAGAAATCTTATATAAGAGTACTGTGCTACTTACTGCATGAATAAATTGTTCATGGCACTGGCCACTACCTATCAATGAAAGCTTTAAGAATAACCTTGTTTGAAGGTAATTGTCTGTTCTAATTTTAGTCAGACACCTGTTGGTTAATACACTGAATAATGATGCATTCTGTCCTTAAGGAATTTTTACTCTGTGGAGATGTCCTTAGTGTCCCTGCTGGTCTTCATCTGCTTTCAGCACAGTACATATCTCTTGTAGGTTTTCTGTCATATTTGCCACTCTTTGGGTGCTGTTAGATCATGTTAAATGTCTCTTTGTGCCATCTTCAGGCAATTGAATGCCCCTTTTCCATCCTGTTCATTTTTGATCTGTTGGTTTCAACTGTATCTATCACAGTGAGTTCTTCTGCTTCCCTTCACAAAGGAAGAAATTTCTTTTCTAGGTCATTAATGTTCCTACAGTTTTATTGGTTGTTGGCTTTTTGGTTTTTATTTTATTTTTTTTTGCAGTGAGGAGATGAACAAGAGTTCACAAGTTGCTCTTGTTTTGCATGTATTATTTTATTGGTGTCTTATATGTTTCCTCTCCAAAGGAAAGGATTCTGGTGCTCAGTCACCCCCATTTCATGAAAATCTAATATTATAGTAGCATTTACATTCTCTGAACACCTTCCAGTTCCAATTCACTATTTGTTTTAAATGATGTGTTTAGACTTAAGCACAACATTTAAAATGAAAACAAATGACTGATTCTCAGTAGTATGCATTAATTTGTGTGTTGGTGTTCACACAAGGTTCCTTTGTGCTGCATCCTCTGTGCTGTGCAAACACGGAGGAGCGCTTGCTTGGAAGATCTTTAAATGAAATTTCAAAACAGATGTTAAAAAGGTGAATAAATTACAGAGATGAGAAAGGGAATAAAATGTTTTATGAGCAGTAAATGCAAGCCAAACAAATCTAATTGATGGCATTGTATAATTGTTTCAGGAATTATTTAAACCTAATTTTTAAATACATTTTAAAGCTCAGTCCCCCAAACAGTTAATAATTATATTAAAGGAGATGCCAACAATGACTCAATGTCTCCTGTGCTCCACTCCCAAATGATTGCAATTCACTTAGAGCTCATGAAGGTGTATCGTCAGCTCAAATCATATTGAATGTTTTACCTCCCACCGTACATTAACATGCCTTTGTTAGCACAGAGTTCTAACTGCAGTCAGGCAGCACAGTTGTCTATCTTTTAAAGTGCCTCTGGAATTCCACACAGTTCTTCCTGGTTTTCAGTAACCTAAATTATTTTGACATCTGTGAATATGCCACCTTGGACTTCACCTTTTCCCAAATAATTAATAGACACATTAATTAATAATTTCCCTGCATTTTTAAAAGAGTTCCCATATTAGCTCTATTGTTTATGTGAGGAACACAGTACAGAGAAAATCACAAAGCCAAAGTGTTAACCTGTTTCCTGGGTTATTGCCTCTAAAAACAACCATTAGCTGCTATTTTTGAAATTAGAAATTATTGCTGAATAAAATCTAGAGGTAATTCCTTGCTCAAGGTTTGCCTTAAATAGAAGGAAGTCGCAGTCTCTGGTTATTCTGTGCCAAGGACGAATGCTAATGCCAAAATGAAGATGTCTTTAAAGAGAAAATGCTGATTGTACCTCTTTGTTTGAAACAAAATGTATCTGCAGGTCTCAAATGCAAGAATGTGTCTTGGATAAGCAGTGCCTCAGATAGAAAAGACAATCAGCACACAGGTGAAAAACAGTGTCTTAAATTTCACTTAGAAGTAGATCTTGAAACTCATTGACAAGAGCAGGAAGAGCATTTGATAATAAAGCTCCAATAAGTGCTATTTCATTCTGAGAATAAATTTAAAGATGTGGCTTCAGATGGATTTCACTGTAATATTGTTATTTAGAAATGCCAGGTTTAACTCTAGACGAATAATAGTAATAGCAGTAATAGTTGTTTCAGAGGTAAGATGGTTACATCTTAGGAAAATATAGGTTAAAAAAAGAGAAGGAATCTGGTCAAAGTATCTTCTTTTACATATTCAAATAGCAGAGAATCTCTGTTTTTGAAGTAGCAGCCTTTTGATGCAGATGGTTGTGCCCTAAATTGCCTCATGGGGCTATTCATACTTGCTGTGGTTTTCAAAAGCTTGAAGCATATGAATTCCTTTTGGAAATCACCAGAGATTAGGCAATTTCTAAAAATCCACAGTGTCTGTTTGCGTGTCCCTGTGTTGAAATAGTGGTAATATCATATTAATTTCTGCATTTTTGGTTTCTTTTCTAAATTATTTACAAGCTTTTACAATTCTACCTTGTCCCACTTAAATGGGACAAGTGATTAAAGGCTCTCTTTTTACCATGACAGATAATTTCAGTTTATCAGAGTAAACAAAACTGAGTAAAACTGGGAAAATGATCTCTGAACAGATTAAAGATTAATTAATGGATTTTCTGTGGAAAGTAGATGGAAGTCACTTTTCAGGAAATCCATTCTTGTTTTTTTAGGAATGAAAATTGCTTTCATATACACCCCATCTATTTAGAAAGAAGAAGATTCAGATGGCTGTAATACAGTTGGCACACCAGTTACTATCAGTAACTTTTGTCAGTTCTAATGCCTGCATTTTGTTTTCTGCCCTGGAAGAGTTCCCAGGTACAAACAATACTTTACACAGCTTTGTTGGTGGCAGCTGATATTCTTTCAGTTCTGAATTTCATATTACTAAAAAGACCCTGGGAGAAAAATTTAGGGAACAGCAAAAATAATTCAGATGGAAACAATGGGAGACAAAATTGGTTTGTGGGGACAGAGTATAAAAGTGAGGCATACACAGCTTTTTCAAGAAGTGACTACAGAGGAAAAGTGTAAGGAGAGAGCAGTATGCTAATAGAATATAGTGGCTGAAGGTTTTCTACTTCAGGAAATCCGTGATTTAAGAAGATACCATTATAAATAATATAATGAAAGTGAGAAGAGAAAATAAACCAGGTATATGAAGAGTTTTGTTTGTGAAGCAGTTTAGTAATTAAAAGCTTAAGTTAGGAGAAGATTCCTTCTAAGAAAAGCTGCGGTACATGTGCTGGGTGAGACTGTGGGTGGGATTCAGCTCCAGATTCAGCAGAAGTATTGAGAGTGGAGATGCTCACATGTGAGTGGGAATCTAAGTCTTGTCAGAATCAATGGGGCTCTGGGACTTGTTCATTTTACTCTGTGTGGGCACCCACTGTCATTTCAGTTGCCATCCAAAAGATCTGACAGATCTAGCACAGGTTGTGGGGAGGCTTGTGCCCCACTGGACTGGGCAGGTTTGGGTGGCTGGAACCTGCTCTGTGTGCTACCAACTGTGTTGGCAAAATCTCCTTCAATTTAGGGGAAGCTGAGCCTCCCCCACACCTGGCTTATGTGCAGACACCCACTGTAAACACCCAAAATGATGCTTCAGAGTCCAGAGCTGAACCTGCCTTTGCTGTGTTTTTCATTTAATCTTTCTATGACAAGGTAATTTCTGTAGTTAAATCATAAAGTCATCTACAGATTATAAAATAACCTCAGCTAATAAAGGATGTGGAAATTAGTTCTCATGTGCAATTAAAGTGTGTTTTCTTTTCTCTTACAATGATCTTAGAATAACATGGTAACATTTTAGTGTTTAACTGAATAACATTTTTACAGTTTTGAAAATTATTTGCATTTTCCAACTTCTGTGAAATCTTTTGGGGTAGTAAATAAACTAAGCAAAAGTATTCCAAATCCCTTCCTATTACCATCTCTGTTTATTTTGGTAATGTCACAAGTTCCATAATTCTAAATACCTTAATTATTTAGCATTATCTGAATAATATGTAATAAAAAGAGACAAATCATCATGTTTTTTTCAGTAGTAAGTGCATCATACCTGAGTAAATGACCTGACTTTTCCATTAGAGATGACATGGCATGCTCAGAGTACTCACACTCAAAAGAAATGAAGATTTATTTTTAACAGTTTGATGAACATTTAAATACAGAAATGCTTCAGCAAATGTTTCCAATAGCTTTTCTCTTTTTGTATCTAGTTCACGTGATAAATAGATAGCACATGATTTTTACTTTTACAATATCCTGATATTTTAAGAATCAAAATATAAGTGTGCATCTCAGAATTTAGTACATGAAATGCTTAGGTGAAATGACTTTTCACTGTCACTAGCTTCCATGGGAAAATGAAGTTTTGTTAAAAATTTGAGGACAAATGGAAAGGGAAAACAACAGTAAAACTTGTTTATTTTCAAGTAAATTTTGGTGAAATATGATTTTATATATTTTACCATCTACTTGACATGCAGTGAAGTCAATTAACTATTTTCTCTGAGGACTAAATCTATTTGCCTAACTCGTGAACAGCAGCTCTATAACAGCGCATTATCAGAAAAGTTGAGCTTAACAGCTCTGCTTTAGTGGCTGGTCATAAAACCACACTTCACAAAGATGACAGAACCAAGATAAACTGTAATTCACAATGTAAAAACAAACAAAAAAGCTCAAGCCTTAAAACAAAATGTTTTATTGTCTGAAGCTGAAAGAATTGACATGTTAATATTCTGTACTGTGCTTTGCTCCCGCTTTTATCTTCAATAAAGGATGACAGTGTTACAAAGTTCTGGAAGAGGTCGAGTACTGTCATTTTTATCAAATGTGGTATCAGTATTTTTCTTCAGTGGTTTTGGAACAACGTTAGCTGCTCTACCTTAGCTTAGGAAGTGCACTGACTGCTCTTTTTGTATCAGCTTTTGATTCTTGCATTGAAATTTGACATAGCACTGAGGAATTAAACACTCAGAAGACAAAGGGAAATCCCTTTTAGGGGTGTCTAAAGAAAATGGTAGTTGCCTTTGAATGTATTTTGTTATTGGTTTGCCCTCTTTGTTAGTGTATTTCCAAGTACTGAATCATTATGTAGGTAGAAACCTTTATCATGCAGTTTCACGGAACAGTTTGTTAAGACTGGAAAATGAAGGACTAACCTAGTTGTCGAATGATATACTGGCATTTTCTCATGTTTGGCTCTCAGGTGGGTAGCCCTCTGTCTGAAGCTCTGCTTTAAGTTGCATTTAATATTACTATTTTATGTAACTTGTTTAACACTTAAAGGTATTAAAGAGAAAAACTCTTATGTTAAATAAGAAAGCAACAAATTCTGGCTGTGTAACAGCTGTGTAACCTTGCGAAGGAGGAATTACCTGAACGTCTTAGCTATGTATAGTAGTCAGGGATATGTGACCTGTTTTTTTTGTAATTAGGTAGCTGTCTTACTTCAGCACATGTACAGTACATGTCGGTGTTTGTTTTGCACAGGGATCTTTGCTGCTAATTTCACATGACAACAAGATTATGCAGCTTAGTGCACAGTAGAAACATAAAGAAAAGTACTGTGGTTTCTCTTCTCTGATCTCTAAGTTAGTAGAACTTGTCAGATTAATCTGAATGAAAGACACTGTGATATATATTTCAGGAATATAAATATGTGTTGAATATCAGTGGATGCTTGTGGAAAATTCCTTTACTGAGCTAAAAGTCTTAGTAATTATAGAATCATTGAATAATTTTATGTAAGTAATTTAATATCACATTCTCTCGCATTCATATGTGGAACCAGAAAAAAAATCTCTGTTTTTGCATACTAGACTGCAAACAATAAATTTAAAGGTACTGGATTGATAAATATGATGTATATGGTACTGGACTGATATATTTGTGATACTAGTGCTTCTGAAAAGAGGAGACATGAACAGAAGCAATCAGCCAAATAAATCTTATTTTGTGCCAATGCACTAAAGAAATCTCTAATGACTCCTTAAAAAAAAAATAGTAAGAAAGCTTGTTTTACAGTGATTGTACCTATTAGGGAAACACAGAAGATTCGATTGGAAATGGGATACCCAAAGCACTTGTGAATTTAAGTATGAGGGCAGGCTTGTGATATGATGACTCCCCAAAGCCTTCATCGCTGTAAGTAGGAGCTGAACAAATAACAGAACAAGTGGGATGCCAGGGGTTAAGGAGCCTTTCAACTCCAAGATATTCAGCAAGTGAGAACAGGGGAAGCACTGATGAAGGTGGGGGTTGGGAGGATAAAGTGCACTGGTAATTTAATGCTTCCTTTAATAGAACAGTGCTCTCTTATTGATCAAAAAAGTTACAGATTTATTGGAGAGACCCAGATGGACTTTTGGTGTATTATATAGTAAGAACCTGTTCAAAATTTTTTGCTTTTTACACCACATATGTTCAGTCTTAGATCAAGTACTCTGCAATTATTACTGAAGTCAGGATATTTCAGGTAAGTAAGAATAAAATTCAGTTTTTACTGTTCCAAAAATATATGTTAAAAATAGCAAAACAATTCTGTGCATTTTCAACACAGAAAATAAGATTTGAAGGCATAAACCTAGATGCAGCAATTGCAGTGGGAAACAGAGTAGAAAAGGAAGCTTAGTTCCTTCAATCAATAGTCTTCTCTGTACCTTTTGTGCATGCTCCAGTAGTTCTTCCATCCTTCTGAATTAAGCCACTTTGTAGGATTAGGACAGATGAGTGATTATAACTAAAATCTAAACCCCACTGGGATTAGGTCAAAACTTTCCTAATCTCTTCCTACTCCTTCAGTGATAACATTTTGTGTGTTTTTCCTTGAAACAGCCAACGTGGGGATCTCAGTCCTGTGTGCCACAAGTGTACTGAGGGCTTTGCAGGACCCACCTCAGCATATTGTACCCAATTATGCCCCATTCCATGCTTATTCTCAGTGGAATTTCAATAGGATTACAGTCACTCTAACAACTCGGAAATACCTGAATTTTGCTGAGCACTGGCCTCCAAGTCAAGAAAGGGGCAAACTCCTGTTAGAAGGACATAATTTGGTACTGGGATAGAGTTTGTGTTTTAGGATTTTTTTTCCAGAGCCAGAGTAGCCAGAGTAATGTAAAAAGGTTTTCATGCAAATGAAAAACAATCTATACAGGAACACTTCCCAAAGGTGAGCACAATTGTAGCATGTTTTTGGTAAGTCAGAGGAACACTGGCCACACTCTTCATGTGTGTGTGTGTAGCAACACGTCTTCCTCCATGGATAATTCCACTGATTTCAAATAAGTAATTATGTTTATTAATATAATTATGTTAGCACAAGAGCTCTCTCTAGTGGAGCCAATGATGCTTTACTAGTTCTGTTGCTCAGAGACTGAAAAATAGTAGAACTGTTTAATCCTAATATCTCCCAAATACAGCTAATGTCAGAATGGCATTACAGCCACACAGCATTTAAGAAATGCTGTGTTTATGAAATACTTGAACAGCATAATTCACAAAAGGTGCTGGAATTAAGATTTTGCCACTCACCGGCATCACTGCCCTCAGCAGAGCTTGGATATTTTTGATGGTCTTAATGAACTTGTTCAAGAAGAACATGGGATCATTTCTGAATGTGTTTGTCAGTTCTCATTTTCCACTTTTATTTTCTGAGATATGGTGACTCGTACTGGAAAACTTGCAGAATGTATTGATGCTCTGTCTGCTCCATAAGGGCACTATGACACTGTGCTACAACTATGTCTTTCATCCTTCTTCTCAAAGAACAGACCAAGCCCCACTGCTAGGTGTGGCAATTTTCAAGAAAACGTTGTAGTAGGTAGATAATTTCAGGTCTGACACAAGTGGTCCATCCAAACACCATTTTCTGTCAGCTGTGTGGCTGGCTTTTGTGTCCAGAAAGAAGCAGACATTGAGAGAAAAATCTTAGAGATGTGTGCAACATAATGGCTCATTTTATGTTAATTAAACATTGGTTCTGTTGACATACAGGGTTCCTTTGCACCTACTGGTAGTGGGTGAAGGGAAAGAAAAATTTGTGATACTGCTTTTGGAGAAAGCAAGAATCAATTTACACTGCATGTTTTTTTAAATACATCTATATTTTTATTTTAAAAGGACTTTTCAGATTCTGATGTGTAGATGTCACACAACAGGTACAGTTGTTTTTTCCTTGGATTTTGAAAAGCCCCTTATGAACTGCTAAAGAAACAAACTAGTTCTGCTAGGGAAACTATACTGCTTGACTTGGAAATCAGTTAAAGTGACTGTAAAAATAGCATGTTTCTCTGATGGAATATGGTAAACAGGGAGGTGCCCCCAGGTTTAATGGAATGGTCAGTGTTGTTTTAACAAATTAACTTATGCTAGTGAGTTGTGAGATGATAACATCTGTAGCCAATAGTAATTTGGATTAGCTACTATCAGGAAGGATTATGACAAACTAGGTAAATTGTGTGCTGTGGAGCAGTTGAGGAAGCTGAAGTAAACCACAGCTGGAGGAATCAGAGAGCTCTTGTAGCCTGGCTACTCCATTGTCTTCCTTTCAGATCAGGCAAAAAAGTGTAGACCTGCCTTAGATAAAAATCTTAGTGGGAGCAGTTAAAAACAGTTCCACTGAAGCAAAAAGGAAATGTCTCAGGAGGCCAGTGCTGAGGGCATAAAACACAGAGGTCTGAGGGTTTTCTCTTGGCTTTGTGGTCTGCATGGTGCCACCAGAAGAACTGGCACATATTTCATGAAGGATTTGCAGCCTGGAATCCTATCCTACATGTAAGCAACTATGCCTTATTCCTAAAAGGGGTTGATTTTTTTTTTTTTTGTTGCTGAGGTTTTTTTTTTTGTTTTGTTTTGGTTTTTTTAAAAATTATTTTAGGTAGCAAAATGTGGATTCATCTTTCTAGGCAGTATCCTGATTGAACTTCATGTAATTTCAGATAATTGAGGAGGTGGTGGTAGAGTTCCCTCGTTTTCCCCCAGAAATCGAATATTTTCAAAGAGAGACATATTTCTATCTGTCATGACTTCTCCCACATCCTCTTCATGTGCCTTGCCCATGATGGGACTTGGCCTGAAGAAACCATCTAATAACAACAAGTAATTTTTCTGAGGAGTCTGTTTGATGAAGAATTCCTCTGGAGTCTCTAAAAGTCTCAGTGTCTGCAAAACAGCATTTATTTGCCTCCTTCTTCCTCCTGCCTGCTCCATGCTGTAGCTAATGATCTTTACAACTTTGGGTGTTTAATTTTTATTTGTCTGCTTGTCATAAACCTTTAAGACTCCTTCGGTAGGAATCAACCTTCTTGAATATCATCAGAGGCACATGGGATAGTATCCTTGCAGACATTTGCAGTCCTCATCTCTGGCTTCTTTTATAGGAGACAATGTTCAGGTCTAAGGGCTCAGATCCTTGTAAAGTAGGTCATGTGAATCCTGACTTAAAATGCCTTATTTTATGCCCAGTTTGAGCAGGAATAGAAAAGTGAAAGGACAGTCTGCTGCTGCTACCATCTTCACAACCATCTTTCCCTTTTTATGTGATGGCACAAAATTACTCAAGGGTATTACCAAGAATCTAATAGAAAGCATTTTGGAGGGCTGAAGAAATGCAACTGAGAGACTGATCTGGCTTGCAGCAGAGTTATTACTGGTAAGGAGAAGAAGAGCATGGCCTGTCTGGACAGATATCATCCTGTTGGATTTTGGCAGGGCTGGCAGGTGGAAGGTTGTAGCTTTTCTCTAAGACTGAACACAGTGATACGGCCATCACTTGAGTCTGAAACTTTAGCTGTTGAAATGGTTACTTTTACACCTTTACTTACTCAAATAGGTGTTCACTTCAGATTTAATTTTGCATGTAGGCATTTGAAGAAGAGCAAACCTCCTTCATGCCTGCCTTCTTTTATTCCTCTTCTTATTCGACTTGTGCAATACAGAGCCAGGAACCCTGACAACAGCAGATAAATTTCAATTTCTGGATTGAACAGTTAGTGTCTCGAGTGTTTTATTCATGGGCACCGTATGCAAAAAGTGTGTAGTTTTTTCTGTTGTGGAAAAGTAATGTTATGTTCAGAGCTGCCAGAGTTACTTGAATTTGACTTAGCTGTGTTTTCAGGTGAATCCAGAAATAAATGGAAAGTTGAAAAAAACAGCTGCATGTTAAATACATAGTATACCTGTAGTTTTAATTTTTTTAGGTCAAAAAATATTCAAATGCATTCACAGTATTTTTGATTGAAAGAATTTGTAATTGGATTTCCAAACATGCTGCTTTCATCTTGGGCAGTACAATATGCACTTTGATAATAACATGGCAATGTCATTAGAAAGAAGTCCATTTACTAGTTTAGGCATAAAATGAGATACAGAAGAAGACAATAAAATGCTTTCTAACATAACGCACCTTATTTTTTATTGTATTCAATAGAAGCATGATGAATAAGTAATCTTATAAGAGCATCAGAAGTACACCTTGGTTGATCTCTTTGAGGTGTTGAGATTTCACTGCTATTGAGATTATTCATAAAAACACTTTAATTTCTAATAAAGAGCATAGAGCTTTATAATAGATCAAAATATGTGCCCACAAGGTGCTTAGATCACCATGCTGAAAGAGGTAAACTTCCACACTTTAGAAGTAATCCAAGAAAGAAAATTAAATGAAGATGAAAAGTAAGACCTTCAAAATTACTTATTTTTTTAAACATAAAGCCCATAAATTATAATTTCCTTATTTTCATTTATCCACACAGTTTTACATGTAGTTGAGCTATATATCTAAAAGCTGTTCTGGGCATATGCTACATTTCCCCCCATTTTTAATGGTATCTCATGCAAATTAGATTTGCAGCAAACTAATCTGGTCCAGGTAGTAAACGTCACTGCTTGAATTATTTTATTCATCCATTCCTTTTTTTTTTTTTCTATAGCATTTATGCAATTACCACTTCTAGTGGGATTCTTCCCTCCCTCCCCCCATGAAATCAGAAAAAATTAAATCCAAGGAAGCTAAATAAGGTTTACAATTTTTTTCTAGTCTTTTAAAAAAATTATTTTCTCAGAGAAAGAGGAAAGATTTTTGTTTGCTTTCAAGACATCCACAATCTCAAATTTAATAACAGAACATATGTAATTTTACTCAAAATAACAGCACTTATAATATTTATAGGAAATTCTTGAAACTGGGTGATTTTGCAAGCTCAAAGACAATAGCAAAGACTGCAGTAGTTCTTTGTCAGAAGGTGTGCATCTCTGGATTTGGACTTTCAGCATTTCACGGCAGGTCTGTCTGCTCATTAATAGAGACATTCTTAGGACTACAAGTCCTGATTACAAATAGTATTTGTTTTGATTTTTTTTTTGTTCATGGCGAGAAAAGGAGGCTTTTGAGGTCCTCGTTTATTTTAAAAAAATACATTTGAATTATATACTTTATTGGAAAAGGTATTGCAAAATGAAATCTGGTAATTGTTCTAGCTTTTGAAAATATGTATTGGTACTAATGTTTTTCATGTTAATAATATATTTTCTCTAAAACTGGTGAAACTGAAAATGGTTGGGGACTCATTTTGCATATTGAGCTTTCATATTCTGAAACTGACTTGATGTTAAAAATTGCATCTACTGAATGACAGATCTTTATGAAAACCATGCTTCCTCTTGAAAATATTTCATTTGAAATCTTAATGAATCAGTCAGGGACTTGTTCTGTTTCTTGCCAAATATAGTCTCTGAGAATCCTTTTCTGTTGAGTAAAAGGCTGGGCAGGAATTCAGTTTAAGGACACAAAAACCAAACTGGGATGTATTGTGAAAATTACAGTGGAAAATATCAGCTACTATAATGGCTGATTAGTAGAAATGTATTGCTCATACAGAAAGTATATCAGAGTTGGATTTCAATGCTCTCATGGTAATTGTTGCTATAGTAAATTGAGTCTTCTGTAAACAATACCCAATGTTTTCCAAAATAGAGTCCTTTCAGAGGAAATAAGGGTACCAGAGATTTTGAGATAATTTTATTCACAAAATTTGATTCCTTTAAAAATAAAAGGAGTCATTTCAATGTTTTCATATAATCTTTGTTTTCCATGTTGAAACTGTTTTCATATAGAAAACTGCCAAAACTGAGTAAAAAAAAAGCAATTCAGGTCATTAAAGTTTGAGCAGCAGCATAGAATAATAATTCTAGAATTTAGAAGCTCCTCTGAAAATTACATATTTAACTTATAAACATAACACTATCCCTCCTTCTTGTTTTGTGAGTGAAAATAAGAATGAATTACTAACTATATTGGTCCACCTGTGCATGTAGTTCACTATATCTCTTGCAAAAAGTTTCTTTATTTTAGCTGGTCTGTCTCAATACTAATGTTAAACTTATGTGACCAGAGATTTTGCAGATGAGACATTATGTGAGACTCATGTAAAATGCAGGAAATAGAAATAATCTGTAAGCAAATAAAATTTGTTTGGTTATATTTTCCCCTCCATGTAAAAAAAAAAAAAAAAAAAAAAAAAAAAAAGTTCGTGATAGGAACAGATTTATCCTCGTCACACTGTTTCCTCTTCCCAGAGTGTGAGATGAAATTCAATAGTGACCTGTTTTGCTCAGTTCTTTTGCTTTGCTGGAAGAGTGGACATTTTTCTCTCTCAGCATATTCTATGACAGATGACCTTGCATACAGAAGCAGTCCATGCTTTTGTTTTCAATTATTCCCCATAATTTGCTAAACCAAATAAATTTTGCTCTTAAAATTGGCTTAGTTTCTGAGATAGACTACATTAGAAATGATGGTGTGCTGTGATACATACTGTGATTTGTAATTAATAAAGTCAAATATTGTCTTCAGAGTATAAGAAGCCAAAACCTAAATCACACCTCACTCAGATTTTCCAAACTGACATGCAAGTAACCTGAAAAGTGAGCAGAGAAATTATGTGCCCTCAGCAATGTTTGCTTTTAAAGAATTTTAGGAAAATAGGAAAAGTTCCAGGAAAAAGAGTGCCCCTCTTGCTACTCTGAGGAGATGAGAGGACATGTGACAAAGGATGGGAAATAATAGGGTGGGTTTCATGCTGTGGCAAATTATGAGAACACCCTGTGGTGTTTACATTTATTTATTCCTAAATAAACAAAAAGTTCAGGATAAAATTAATTCTGGCCAGAATATTTACTTGTAAAATTGATCATTGTTAATCAAACTTGCTTCTGCTCTTTCATGATGATAAATATGGTGGATAAACAAATAGGTGTGATGCACCTAGGCATTTAAAAGGCATTTGACTTTGTAGAGCATGCTGTTCTAACTTTAAAAACTCCTATAACAATACAATGTCAATAAAACACATGTTCAATAGATTAAGATCTGTCTGGCTGACAGGTAATGCAGGAAGCTGTCAATGGAAAGCTGTCTTGGAGTGTAGGTGTTTCTCATGGTCTTCTGCAGACACCGGGCTCAGCGTGGTGTAACACGTCTCAGTGTTTGTAAAGCTTACATGAGATCACTGCTGGAAGATTAACTGAATGGTAAATAATCATGAGGAGAACAATCTTGTGTAGAGACTGGGGCACTTGTCCAATGCTCAATCTTGATTTATTTTTCTCCAGAGGGAGCCACTGGTTTCAAATGTGGTCTGTGACAGACATTCTCATTCACAAGATATCAGAGTAGTTCAGCGATAAATTGTGGCCTCAAAATCTATGGATTTGTGTAGTGGTGGCATCTCTGTGCTAAAAGCCACACTGGAATAAGATTCAAGGATTGGTGGGAAGATTTGGTGAATTTCTAATTGTAGGTTAGGGAGATCTGGCAGATCACATGTAGAGATGCCTGGAAGAGGTTTTCGAGTGCAGCATAAAGTCTGCCTCTGAGATGAAGAAAACAGAGCTGTTGTCCTTGCTGGGACATTGCAGTTCTTCATGAACAAAGGGACAAAATATAAATTCTGATGAGAGACATCAGTTGCCAGTTGTAGTTCTTTGGGTAATACTTCATTCTGGTGGTATTTATTTTCAGCATTCAAGAAGGCTGATGAATAAATAACAAGCAACGGAGACTTTGCTGCTACTGCTGGACTTAACTTTTTATTTCCTAGGGCTGTGTGTGTGCAATGCTGGTGGGGCTTGTGAGTAACATTTTGGGTTCTGCTTCAATAATGTGGTCATAATTTTGTAGAACAATGTGTTGATGGGATTCCTTCTGTATCAGCAGCATCCAATGCAAGTTTTTCCAAGTAAGGCTTCCAGTTTTCTGCAGTGTTATATTGGCAAGTATAAGTTCTGTGATTAATTTATTTAGAGATACATGGGCCTAGATGATTATTTTATATTTCTTACTGAATGAAAATAAAAGAGCACAAAATGTATTAAGTGTAATTTCCTAGAAGGAGGATGGATGTGCCCCTTAGGGTTTTGTGATAGTCAAAATGGACCTTGCAAACATGTCCACAGTGAAATTCAACCCTTAGATATTTCTGAACCTCAGTGCTAGTTAGTTTCAAACTAACCTTTGGAGAAAAGGAAAGAGTCAACTGTTTTTGAGAACATATTGAGGAACTAGTGTTACAATGCTAGAGAGATAGAGTTTTTCTTTGATTACAGACAGCAGGGAAGATTATTTTTGTTGTTGTTGTTGTTTTACTTATTTCATCTGAAATAACTTCCATGCCTAAAAGGGAGGCCAGTATTTTGTCTCTGCTGATACACTTTCTCTATTGCATTTTAAGTGAAGGCAAAGGGCTTAGAAGTCTGGGACAGATATTTTTTTTTTCTGTAGTATGTTAACCTATATGAATATTTCAGATTTGTGTTTATTTTCTTACTCTATTTTCTCTTCCAGTGACAGTTACAACACTCCATCATGCTCTTTCCTTGAAACAAAAGTGATGAAAGCTGTGAAGATGTTCAGCACATATAAGTGTTTCTTACTGAGTTTAGCAAAATATAAGATTAAAAAACATTCAGAAGGACAAGCATGTTTTAAGAAGTCATAAAAGAGTGACTATTGAGAATATTTTTGTTCAAAAGTAAAAATTTCTACTCATTCTCAGGAGCCAGCCCTTTGGTCTTACTTTCTAACTTACTGGAGCAAGCTGAAAGGGATATAGTTTCAGGAAGGTTGTGTATAAAATTAGACATTACACATAATTTGGAATTTTCCTTTTAGCTGGAATAAGAATAAATGCTTATAGCTGTAGTGCTATGTGTCTATGTACAGGTAACCACATGGGATTTTTTCCAGTGTTTCTTTGGATATCTGGTTTCCAACAGTATTTTTGCTCTTGCTTTCCTGGTATTTGTCTTACAACGTAAAGGATGTAATTAATGACTGTGTATGTATGGGAATACTTCCAGAGCCTTGTTCCATGTATGGACTGTATGTTTCATCAGAAGTCCCTGGTATCTAAAAAGTAGTTGTACCTATTAATAGCTGGTGTACTTTTTCTAGAGAAACTACAGAATTTATTGAAGAAATTACCTTTTTTTTTTTTTCCCTCTTCACATTTTTGGACCTATTATTCATGAAACAAATGAGATTGAGATAAGTTCCAGAAACACAAGAATAATCACATCAAATTTCTATCAGTCATGCATGGTTTGCAAATGTCATTGAAAAGAATTGTGTTGCAATAACATAGCCAATAATAAACACTCACAAAAAATTCTGTTATTTGTCTCTTATTGTGGATTTTCAATCTGCACACTCTTACTTATATTTTTGGTTCAAAATCATCATGCAAAAATGATAGAACTCCAGTTTCCTTTCATTCCATCCATTTTCCATCATGCCTATCCTCCTGAATTCAGGTAATGGGAATGGAAGAAAACCAATCCAGGAAAACAAGCTAAGAGTTTGGACTTTTATTATTTTATTTTATTTTATTTTATTTTATTTTATTTTATTTTATTTTATTTTATTTTATTTTATTATTTTTTTAACACCAGCTGGATGAGTCAGACTCGTTTGTGTGTAGCCACAGTGATTGCCACAGTGAACTGGATGAAGGAAACACTTATTTCATGAGTGAGAGACCAAAATGTTGTTATTTTCACTCAATAGTGTCTAGAAGTAGCATTTATTTTATAATACATAGATCTTGCCAGAGAAATTTGTGTCATGGTACCTTTGGGGTGTGTTCTTGCTGGTCGCATTTGGACACGGTGGGAATCAGAAATTCCTTCCCCATCCCAGGGTCTGGCTGCAGACATTGGCCTTCGTGGGCTCTGTGGAAAAGTCACATCCTTTCCCCTTGCCTTCTGTCAACACCTAGGTGCCCCCAGTCCCACAAAAGAAAACCAGGCTGCACACTGCCAGAGGTCCTTGGTGTTCCAGTCAGGTCCACAAAAGGGATGAAAACCGAATGCTTGGTCCACAGCATGTATTGGCCTAGGAGTTGGGGGTGAACTGAAGCGCAACAGGATTCAAATACACAAAAAAAGCTTCAGACAAGACAAAAGGGACAATGATTAAAATATTGATAGCAAAAAAAAAAAAAAAAAAAAAAAATTAAAAAAATTGTGGTGGGTAATTCAGGGAGCAATGGGTCTAAAATTCACAATGGAATATATAGGGCACATGTTAAAACTGTTTCCTTGTCCTAAAGACAGAGGAATATATTGGTTGTATGTAAAGACCTCCAGTGATGAAGGCGCCAAAGCCTAGACAATATTTCTCAAAAATAACATAAATGTAGTAGATTTCTTTAGAGAATGAGACTGGCGAAGATGACCTCCTGAGGTACCTTCCAGACCTTTGTCTCTAAAAACTTTATTTAAACTGACCTGGAGACCACAGGCAGAATGTTTTAAAGGAGGCCTATTACCCAGGTTGTCTGGGGATCACATGCCCCCTTATTTCCTAAAGCAGTTCTGGGCTCATCTCTACAAGATTCTGTGTTGTCTGGGCACTGACTGCCTGAGGCAAACCCATTTTCTGTAGGAATATCTGGTATCAGACATTGTGATTGAGTCCTCAGACCTCTGATTTTACCCATATAAAAGACAAAAGCAATAATTTGTGATTCTAATGCTGGACTCTAATGTCCAGAGAGGAATTAGATTTACAGAATATTACTTACAGATGGGAGTAAATATCTCATCCTTAAGGCACCCCCAAAGCATCATTAGCAAGTTTGGACTGCAGTGATTCAGCAGAAACATAAATTAAAATGTTAAGTTTTGTAGATGTGCCGCAGGATGGGACAAAGCATATGTTTATATCCTATGAAATAAAATGTGAAAGAAAACAAAGATTACAACAAGCCTGTAAGAAACACAAAGAATTTGTTGCTGCAATATTGTTTGTCTTGTGAAGGAAACCATGGCGTATATTTCTTAGTAATGTCAGCTGATGGAGCTGAGACCATAAAATGTTCCTTGCCACTAGCAGAACATTTCTATTGCCAGTTATTGATCGTATTACTAGTTATTGTGAAAAACATATATTATAAATTGCATTCCTTTTTTTTTGCTTTTCGCTTATGTGAAAAGTTGCTGTGCAGTGAGCAGAGGAATTTACTGACACAGAAATTCTCTGGAGAAACAGAGGGGCATATTTCCTCTCCACAGCCTATGTTTAGAGTGCCAAACAACAGACAGGCAGGCAGGCAACCAGGCTTGTCAAGTGCCTTGCTTTCTCAAGAATCCTTGTTTGTATGTGGTGGCTGCCCAGTTCCCACTGATGGCCTGCAAGTCCCAGGCTGGCTGAAATAGCAGTGTGCTATTAGTTAAGAGTGTCTCAATACTGCAGATGATAAGCTTATGCAGAGGCACACAGAACTGCAAATGCTCCTGAACAGTGCTCAAAAGCAGTGGTTACACTCAAGTGGCAGGAAGGCAGGTAAAAACAATTTGGCATTTAAGCTATTATTAAATGCACGCAAGGAAAATCAAATCACAAATGGCAAAATACCAGGAGGTAGATCAACTAAGTCTGAATAAACTCTTTGCTGTTATGGCTGCCAAAGATCAAAATGTTCCAGACAAAAGAAGTCTCTGTTGTGTTTCTGATGTAATTTAAATTTAAATTGTAGCTTTCAGTTCCATAACGTTTGACTTCTACATTTTTCCTCCTGATCAGGATAAGTGATTATTTATTTTTTTTTCCAGAGCTGTAAGAATAACAATAAAATTTCACCTCTCCACGCCAACTTTTTTGAGGTGTATCTAACCCCTCAGCTTCCCCACTGTAAGGCACATCCCTTCCATCCAGCTCCCTGTCTATTGCTTTCTAAGCACAATAATGTAGGAATATTAATAATTCATGTTCTTGTCTTGCTTTCATTTTCCTCTTCCCAGGCTCAGCCACAGCTAAGGTTGAGGCCCTGAACCAAACACTGGCTATCATTGCGCACCAATTGCCTTGATGTGCTCTTTGGCTTCTCATCGGAAACAACCCCCTGGAAGAGCTAGTGGAGCACCCTTCACTCCACAGCTGCATGGAGCTGTTGTGCCTTTGCAGCCTGCCCTGCCCACTCTGGCTGGCTTTCCCAGCACTGGGTGACACGGATTCCCCTCCCGGAGCAGGGGCAGAGGAGGCAGGGGTGCAATGCCTCCTGCTGCCTTGCTCCTCGGCACTGCTGCTCAGCGCTGGAGCGCTCCATCTCCTCCCTGGTGGAACACGTACCTGCAGCTCTCACTGCCACTTCCCAGGCCTTCTGACTATCTGAGACTTTTTAATGCAGTTTATTAGTTTTCTTCCTGCACAGGAACTCCACAGTGCTTTTTTGTGTGATTCTCACCACCTATCCACCCCGTTGCCCTGTCTCTGATAGTTATCCTCTCCTGGGCCCTCCCATGGCTACCCCTTGAGTTTCCCTTTGTGTCCCATCATCAGTACAGTTACACGTCTCCTTTGCCATCCCCTGGATTTCTCTGCCTTTTGGACCCCTTAAAATCATCTCTCTCATCACAGAGGTGTCCAGCTGGAGCCGAATCCTTACTAGAAATCAGTCAATTCTTGCTATTCCCTTTTCCATTGTGTTTTCTCCTAGAGGCTCATTGCTGCAGCTCTTGTCCTTCAGCAGTCTTCCGCCTTTGTAAAAAAAAACAAAATGTGGTATTAATCTTTATATTTTATTTTGATCAGAACACCTTAAATTCTGGTTTACAGCACTGACTACATGCTTCCAGGACTCAATATCAAAATTTACTTTAAGTCTGAATGGCTTGTATTGTTTTC
The DNA here is from genome assembly GCF_036417665.1 of Passer domesticus. Lineage (NCBI taxonomy): Eukaryota > Metazoa > Chordata > Aves > Passeriformes > Passeridae > Passer > Passer domesticus. The sequence continues at coordinate 97,531,259 of NC_087474.1, forward strand.
CTTTTTCTCAAAAAGTATCAAAAGCAGATCATGCTGTTTATCATATAACAATTTAAGACAATTTTAGAAATAATCCAAAAGGTTTTTTCAAGCTGTTCCTTTCATGTGCTGAGTTCTTCTGAGAAGGAAATTATTTCCATCCACTTTCTAATTGCTTAATTATTTGTATAAAATGCAGGCTTATTAGTTATAATCATTCCACATTTCTCAGAGAGAGATAAAAATATTTTGAATGAAAATGCTTCTGAATAAGTTATTTGAAAGACTGATTACCATTACTGGCTCTTACTATCCAAACATGAATATGTCACTTTATTTGTCAATATGTCATGAGTTTAAAATTAGCCTTTCACTCACTGACTTTGTAGATGAACAGTAAGAATTTCTTAATAAAAAGTGAAAATAATTTGATTATGTTTTAGTAGCAAAAGAAGATTTTTAACAAAGTTTCTTTCATGGTTCTCATGCCTTTGAATAATAAAAGAAAAGCATAGGTGTAGAAAGTAAAGTTATCTGGAAGGAGAGGTTTCTGGTCAATGATAGATCAGGAAGAGGAAGCGTAGTCAAAATCAAATATGGCTAAAATAATTACGCTTTACAGCATTTATATTGTATTTCTTATAAAATATTTTAAGTGACTCTGAGAAGAGGATGCTAAAGGATACACTGACTGGAGATCAGTCAGTGGATACACTGACTGTAATTAGCAATCTTAGATCCTGAAGGTCTTATATGTGATGGCTTTCCCTTGTGCCAGGAATATTGGTCTGAAAAGAAATGTTAGCCAAAAGCTTTTTTTAGCTAAAATTTTGATTATTTCTAATTTCTTCCAAGAAGCCTACAGACAGATAAAGCATTAGAAAAAAATTTTTTTTTAATTGCCCCTTTCCTCCAAGATGCACAGATAAGAAAGGTAAAAATGCAGCACTTCATGTCTGTGGCACAAGCAGAACTGGATAAAGTTTCAGTATCCCATTTATTCTGTGTGCAGCCAACCCCACCTTTTACCCCAGAGCTCTTCCTGCTGCTTGGTTCTCCCTTTCCAGCCTGACTCTAACCATCACCACTGCATTGCACTTGACCTACTGCTTTTCAGGGACGAGACGGCAGCTCTGCAGTCATCCAAGATTACTGACAATCTCTTCCAGCCACTCATTTAACTCCAATAATACCTCAAATGTCCAATTTATGTGTTACTTTAAATACACCTGCTCCTACTCAACAGATTTAATCTCTTTGTGGTTAATCTCCCTACACTTGTGACCACTGCTCTGCTCCACCATCACTGTGCAGTTCAGCTCGTCTGGATGGCACCTTTCTCCCTGTTCACTTCCATCTATGCAAGGCTGAGGGCTCTTCTGCAGCCAAGGGTAAGCAAAACTGCAGATCCTATGGTGAGGTTCACCCCAGATATTTCATTTTGCTCATCCTCCTTCAAAACCAGTAGCAGAAATTGTAAGGAGAACAAGTAGGGAGAACATAACAAACCTGTACATTGTTCACATGGCCTTTCTCAGGCAGATACTGTAAGGAAGATGATGCTAGAATAAATGATTATTTGGTCCAGGTGCAGGTTTTTTGCCTTAGAAAAGATATAATGACTTTCTGTTTTCTTCTTTACCCTGAGACAGGGATAATTGAACTATGTTGATAGAACACAGAATGGTGCATTTCCTCCCTTTTCCAGAGTTTTTCCTGTGTGACAGTAAGCTCATTAGTTTGAGAACTCATAAAACAGTTTGATGGTACTTTTTTCAGCCTTCATCTTGGAGCAACATTTTAAGTGCAGACTAACTTACAGCTGCAGTCCTGCTTTGTCTAATGCTTGGCAGTCTCAAAATCAGGCACTCTGTGAGCACACAGACAATTCATTCTTGTGGCATTTCCTGGTTAACCAGTGCTGTGCCTTGAACCCCCACAGCTAGGTCTGCACAGCTTTTCACCTCCAGTAGCTTTTTACTTCTGTGCTCCTGGGATTTCAGATGATTCTCCACTGCTGCGGAAATGTGTGCAAAGTCAGGTAATGGTCAATGGATTTCAGCATTTTTGTAGATCAATCTTACATAGCCTTTAAAAATGAGAACTGTAAAAAAATTTCGGGAAGTTATTTGAATTTATCACTTATAGTTAGTATTACAGCTGTTCTTGGGATGATTACACAATGATAGAAATGTGCAATGGAGATCAGAATCTGGTCACTCAGGTTTTTCTCTCCTGATCTCCTGCCACAGGAATGTAATTTCCTACCTTTTTTGGTCAACCACAGTGCCCTTTAAGCAGATTTCCTTTTTTTCCAGATTGTGGAAACAAAAAAGACTAAATTCACAGAATCCTGCTTGTATCAGTTATAATGTCAAATAAATAAAATAATCTCCCTGATTCTAAATGTTTACAGAACACCATTTCTTCTAGACACATAGCAGTGCTGTAAGTTAAGCCATATCTGAGGGAGAAATGGCAAGTTTTTTACCCTGTGCTGTATTTGCTTAAGCCCTTTTTCCATTAGGGCCCCTGGATCTATAACTCCATGTTATAAAATAAGTGTTATTCATTTATGAGTGAACATACTGTACTGTTTCTTCTTGTGGGACTTACCGCTGCTAGTAGGGGACTCTTTTCTTTTACTGGAAGCAGTCAGGAAAATCTCAGCAGGCCTTTGTACAATTATCACGGCCCCAGGTTTCCATCTAGTGCACTTCCAGCTTTGCTGTTCCTAGCCAGTGGGAATTTAGCAAACTACTTGGAAGGAGATCTGGTCACTGAGGCATCAAAATCTACCTTCTCCTAGCGTACCAGAAGGTACAGCTGCAGCCTGAAAGCTGCACTGTGCCTTTTCACACAGAGATCTCATCAGGGAGAGAGTCCCAGGGTTGGGACACAGTACCCAAAAATAAACACCTTTCAGAGCTTTCATTATGGGGGCTTGTAGTCTTTCCTCCTTTTGTCTTGGCTTTGGAAATTGGATGAGATATATCTTGCCTGTTTGGCCATGTAGAGGAGAAAGTGATAATTTCAATGGATGTCCTAAATTTATTAACTTTCCCTGTCTGCCATGAGCAAAGGCAGGAAGCAAGCTCTCAAAACATCTCTTACAAGCACATCAAACCTATAGATGTCTGTGTCAGAAATATTTGAAAGCATGATTAAATAAAGTCACCCGAGCCAGGCACATTTTAAAAAATAAGCGCTGTATTACTTCGAGTTGCTGTAAATAGTAATTTACTTTAGTTATTTTCTTTAATTACAGCGCTCCATCTTTACACAAGGTTGTATTTAGGAACAAAGGGACCAGTGTCACTGTAAGGTGTATGCTATAATAGAGACATTTATATTAGGCTTCAGGAGAAGCCTACAGTGTATCCAGCAATTCTGTGCCTCTGGTGACCACCGACCCTTCTCTGGTTTTGTTGATGTGTTTTTTCCTTTTATATATGTGCTCATTAGGCTCTTTCTGGTTCTGCTATGAAGTTCTCCCAACACTTCAGCCATTACCCTGCACTGTTATTATTTTTCTGACTGATAGTATCAGGATAAACCAGAATTAAAATAGACTCTCCTCTATTACATAAAATGTACAGATTTTAAGGGAAACAATGCAACCCCAAATGTTTTAACCTAACAAGAGTTATAAATGAACAAATTGCTCCAAATGTTTTCAGGAAGAAACAGGAAACCAGGTTATCTAGCAAACCTATTTATACACAGTAGGTAACCGCGGGTTGCAGGCAGGACTAATAAACAAAGAACGGCAACCTATTTCTTTTAATGACAAGTTGACATATTTATTTTTATTATTTCACAAAAGTATTCACCAGACTCATCTTTCACACTAAAACCCCATTCTCCTTTCCTCCAGACAGAGCATGTAGCCTTGCTGCACTCAAGTTGAGTAAAAAAAAATAACCTAAACACAGCACTTTTGGAACAAATAAATGATATTTGACAGCCTGTGGTTTATTGCATCAGAACATAAAATTTAGGATTTTTATTGTCTGAATAAAGTTTTCTATGCTCATTTTTGTAAACTTAAATTACAGCTACCAAAAATAATTTTTAAATGCTTAAGTTGAATTTCTACTTCTCCATGAACTGGAACACAATTTTCTATAAAATATGACTGATTGTTCTACCTAAATAAGATGCTTTAAAACTTCTAGGGCATCAAATCACACAGTTTAGAAATGATAGAGCCCCTTACAATATATGAAAACTGCAATAATGAACTTCAAATATAAATTAAGTTACCATAAAATGGGCTTACTTTTCCCTGCTTAGTGTGACATTTTCCAATAATAGCATTTTCTACAACAAAAGTGACAATTCACTTTTGCTCAAAGAAATAATCTCCTTAGTTTTGCTAAATTTACTTTTTTTTTGTGTGTGTAACAGGAACATGGGTATATAAAATAATTTAGATTTTATTGAAATAGACTTTAGGGTAGCTACAGACCAAGATGCACTTTCCAACTGTGAACCTGTAGACACCGTGTGTGCAAACCTCACATTGGAAATTATTGAATATCTATTTTGCATGCGACTTAATTGAAGGTCTATCAGTAAAAACTTTCAAATGAAATTGTGTTTAGCCATGGAAGTGTCTAGACCAAAATTTATTTTCTTCTTACTCTCCCTTTTTATTTATATTTTGAATAGGTGTTGAATACATGTTCTGAAGATGTAGGAACCTAGAAATATAATGGTAAAAGAAAATAGAATGATAGTATAATGGGATATTAGTACGAGTTTTGTATGTTCATGCATATACATTTTCTTTCTGCTCTTTGCAACAGCTGTTTGGTCAGGGAAATATGTTACTATAAAGAAAGAAAGTTCAATTCTTATTCACGTAATTATGTTGTAATAACTGGGAGACAAAGATTTCTAACCTTATAAGGTTGTCATTAGTTTAACAAAAAAATTCTATATGGTTAAAAAAACCCCAAGCCCACCTAAACCAACCTAATTACAGTAGAAAGAAATAGGAAAGACATTTTTAAATGCTCCAAACCTCATATTTTAGTTTCACTGTGCAACATAACCCATTCAGTAAATAGAGCTTTTGGTTTCATGTAAATGCTGTTCACTAAACATTTTAGTATTCTTGAGATTTTATAATTTTAGTATTCTATACAAACCCTTCTGAGAGTGCATAATGATTCTGTTAACACAAAATGAGAGCCAACCTACTCATTTAAAAATGATGTCACCAGCATCGCCTTTATTAAATGCTTGGAAACATCTTATTTCATGTCCATATTTCTTGCTTGAAATTGTGCTGGGTTTGAATGTGACTTAATATAAAGATACTGTCACACTCTCTTGTGGGAATTCAAACCTGTAGAAGATACAGGGTTTTTGACCCCCACATGCTTTCACTGAAAAACCCCATCATCCTATTTTAGGTGTCCTCCATCCTGCCAGTTCCCTGCACATTGTTTTATGATACCTGCATTTTATGGAGAAAAAAAAATCAACCCAAAATGCCAACACAGTTTTTACATTACCAGGGATATACTTGGAAAGTGCCATTATTGAGTTCGCAACCTATTCCTGTTCATTCATGAATGAATAATGTTAGAATTAACATGAGCTATAGTGCATTATTTATTATTTCGCTGGATCTGATGCTTAGCAGAGGTGTTAAAAGTCTGATGCCTTTTAAATATAATTCATTTCCTTTAGTTGTGTATTTTGCTGGCTAAAAGAGCCCCTGCACTTTTATTCTGATATTGTTGTTTTAGGGTAATATTTAAAATTAGAGAAATATTAAAATTATTTCAAGTTAAATAAATAGAGCAATTAGTTAGAAGCACATAATTATTTAGTGTCAGTCAATGGATACTGAAGTAAACTTGAGATCTAGGCATTTGGCTAATATCTGCATGTCTATCATGAAAATGAAAACAAAATTATACTCTTTTACTGTGATTTTTATTTCTGAAAGTTCAAGAACTAGCAAGAAAGAATCCAGGCTGGAAGTCTGACACCATCAAAGTAATGGGAAATTAATTCACAGTAGCAGAACTGTGTGGTGATTGTTTGTTCCCGTTTAAACAAGATTCTTATTTATGTTGTTAAAGGCTCAAGATTAATATTTTATGATTCATAATACATGGTGTTGAAGGTTGGCGAACTAGGCAGTGAAACAGTCTCAATTTCCTGAGAAGCATTTTCAGCACAAGCAAAACTGTACAAATGCTGTGCAAAAGAGGCTGCTTCCATGGATCTGAACAGGAGATGGATCCATAGAGAAATTAGGAGTACCAGTTAGAAGCTGGGAAAACACCCTGCCTGACTGCAAAAATCTAGCTATTGTGTATCAAGAGCAAATTGAACAGAAACAGATTCTTCCAAGGCACTGTGAGAATGCTTTCTCACCTGTGGGTATATCTGATTATCAGACTTACAGTTATGAGGGTTTTGGCAAGACTTGAAAATTCCTGCCATGACTTCTGTCTACTCAAAACAAGCTGTTGGCGAGTGTTCTTGGCAAGCTTAGCATTTGCTGCAAGGCTTCTGAAAAAAAAATGTTTCAGTCCTTAATCACTTAAGAGAACAATTGCTCCCCAAGGCTTTTGTCTGCAATTTAAGTTGATGCATCTCTTCTGTAGAGATGCCATGTGACACAACCTTAATTTGAATTCGCAAACCATATATTAAACATTTTCAAAACACCTCTGAAGTTCCCTATGCATCTCTGTAGCTATCCAGATTGTAACTTTCCAGAGTTATGTCTAAAGCATAGCCTGGAATATGGGTCATAATGCCTAAAAGAAAACTGAAAGCAACAAGACCTGCAGTGGGCAAGAAGAGCTGGGCAGAGCTAGCAGGAACTTCCCATTTTGAATATTTATGAGATGCTTGATGATTGGACAGAGTAACATTAAGTACCACCACACCAGCCTCGTTTTTCTCAGACACTGAGTTATCAGGTACTTTGGCTTACATCAAGTTTTGTATTATTATTATTATTATTATTATTATTATTATTATTATTATTATTATTATTATTATTATTAAACAGGCTAAACAAAAACAGAAGTTGTGAAATCCAGCCCTTTGTGCCCATGCAAAGGCTGGTTTGGGCAACCTGACTGCTTGATCAGGCTACCTGGGTTCGGCAGCTGGCTCCTCCTGCAAGCACACTGCAGTGTCCCACCTCACTGCAGTGGATCTTGCACTGCCCCGAGTGATTGTTTGTGAATCTCAGCTGGAATTTCTCAGCTTGAAATCTGTATTTCAGGCTCTGAATACCCTCTTCCTTTTGCCATCACGCCGATATGAGAAGGCAGTGCATCAATTAACTGTTACTAAATGCACTGATGTATCCAAAGCAAGACAAATCTGAACCTCTTTTCTGTAGAAGGAGGCACGAGAAGGAAAAGCACATTTCATAATCATTAAATGCCTGCTAACTTCAGACATGTGAGCTGAGCAGGAAGGATTAGGAAGGCAAAGAATGCCAACAGCCACAGTGTACATCTGGACAGTTTCATCCCCTTTTTTTATAATGGACAAAGACTTAAACCCACAGTAGCTTTATTTAACTCTTGTTTATTCTAGTGGCAATTATGAATGTAAGTAGGGAGCAGACAATGAAATGTATTTCTTCAGGAAATTTGGTCTGTGTGGTTTGAGTAGGGTTGTGTTGCAACTTGTTCCCCTAAGGCTTCAAATACTTCTCACCCAAAACTGTAAGGTAAAGTATGAAACTGTAATGAATAAATAAATTTAAACAACCTAATTAATTAAAATTCTGGAAAATTAGTATTAAAATTGCATCTCTTGAAATTATAAGATTATTTACAGGTTCTTTCTACTCCTCATTAAAACCATAAACTGCTTTAATAGGAAAGAAATTTTGGAAAATGTACTTTCTATACAGCATTTTAATTGAGTTGTCCTGAAATGATTGTGCACAACTGGAAAAAAACCTTTTCTCTTTTAATCCACCTAATTATTTTTGCATGTGTGTATAATTTATTTTTGCGAAATTCTGGAAATGAAAAATGTTTAGAGAGGACCAAAAACTCCACCCAGACTTTCCCAGCAATGCAAAACATGCCCTGATTAAAAAAAAAAAATGTTTTAGTCAACACCCATTAACAAAACAAACAAATAACCACCCGACCAAACCAGAGGCTAAGCAGCAGAGAAGTGAAGTCAGCATCCTAAAGCATATTTGTGTGTCCTGTGTCTTGTCATGATTGATGTGTTGCACTCATGTGGCATTTGAAAAACATTGTTTTGCTGCTACTTAGCACGATGACAAATTAACAAATGGAATAAATGGATTACAAAGCAGTTACATTGTCATTTATGCTTTTTTCCTATCCAGCCTGGACTACTACAAAGGGATCTGAGGCTAGTTACAAAAAGATATACAAGCTTTACAAGGTGCAGCATGCAGCAGGGTGATTAATGCAAAGATTAATGAACATAATTTTGAATCAGTAGGTTTTGTCTTATGCTAGTTGCCCATTATGTTATTAATAGGTGCAGAAATCATGACCCTTGTTTCATAAATCCTCAAAGGGCTGGCACTGGGCTGCCAGAGATAGAATTCTTGAAGCACTTTTGAAACAGCCTCTGATAAACAGGGGTAAAGAAAATGATCATCCAGGGCCAACCCTCTGAGAAACAAGGCAAATTAACTCGGGTGATTGTCCACTCTGTCACAGCAGTGGTGCTTCTGGGTACTCCATACCCTATTGATCCAGCACTGTAAATCTCAGTGGGCTATTGCTGAAGTGGCCTCAGGTTTGAAACTACTTGAAACGGGTTGTTTCCCGAGATTTCCATGGTGGGGAAATGCCAGGAGTATTTTTTTATGTGTGCCATCCCTGGAGAGACATGATTGCTAAGTAGAGATGCTAAATTTGTAGACATTGAAAAAAGTGCTTTTTTCTTGAAGAGACCTCATGGGATCATGATGTTTCTGCTGCATTATAGAGATTTCTGCAGCATGGCTACACCCCTCACTTCATGCACGGGCCATCAGGGCACAGTGCTAAGCTGCTGCAGTGGCCACTGCACTGTATTCCTGCTGTCTGTTTCTTATTCTGTAATAAATTTCTTAAACTTTGGTTCATCCATTCCTCACCAGAGACAACAGGGATCATGATCCCAAATATATTCCATGAATGCTTTGCTTTGTTCTGTTCTAGACAAGTAAACAGTATGAAAATTTGTAGCAAAAGTGTTTTGGGTTAATTATTTTTTAATGTTAAGTCTGATTATTTAGATGATGCATGGTAAGTTTTGACGTGTAGTAAAAGTGTACTGCAAGGTATAGAAAACATTTGGTTTTACACATGCAGCCTAGCAAGTTAACACGTGTCAGCTGAACTGTGCTAACTGCCCAATTTTGTGTTCTTTGCCTGTGGCAGCTCTATAATGGTTCAATTTAGCTGGCCCTCAGAGAAAGCACCTGCAGAGATTTGGTGTACCACAGACTGTCTCGCCCCTTACAGGCATGCAAAAGCCATGAGTGTCTCAGTTTGCCCACCACTGCTCTCTGCATGCTTGTACTACCTTGGGTTACAGCACGTGTCATGTGGGGGAGACACCGAGAGCCAGAGGCACTCCCCAGATGTGCAGCACTGAACACCTGTAGGATGAGCTCCTTCTGGTACTGCTCACACTCTGGGAAAAGATAATTGCCTCCCCGTGCCTTTATGACTGCTGGAGGCATTCTCAGTAGTGGCTAAGTCTCACATTTGTGGCCACTGAGGTGATGGGGTGCAGAACAAAGAGCTGAGATGTTGTGGGGTTGTCCTGTTTGCAGCTAGGGAGGAACTAATTTCTTCTCAGGAGCTGTTACAGCACTGTGTTTTGGATTTGGAATGAGAATGGTGCTGGTAATGCATGGATGTTTTGCTTTTTTTGCTTTGTCATGTTTATCCTAAGTCAAGGACTATTTTCCCTTGTCTCATGCCAGTGAGGAGGTACATTAAAAAAACCAAAACCACATAAACAAGGGAGGGAAATATCTGGGACAGTGATGTGAACTGACTAAAGGGATATCCCACACCATAGCACATCATGCCCAGTGTATAATCAGGGGCTACCTGGAAGGGTGGCATAAGGTATGGGGAGGGGTGTTGTTCAGCAGGGGGTGTGCAATTGCATTGTGCATCACTTGGTATTATTATTGTTGTTGTTATTATCATTATCATCATCATCATCATCATCATAATTAACAATTGTTATTGTATTTTACTTTATTTTCAATTATTAGACTGTTCTTAACACACAAGTTTTACTTTGATTCTCCTCCCTATTCCACAGGGATGGGGGGAAAAGGGGGAGGTTAAGTGAGAGGCGTGATGCTTAATCTCCAGCTGGGCTTAAAAACTTTGGTGAGAGTTACAGGGGAATGAAATCTGGCACCGCACATTTGCAACCCATTCTAGAAATGCTAAGAAGCACTGTTTCTGAAGATGTTTTGCTGCAGAAATGTACCACACCCCTTCTGGGGTGCAAAAGGGGGAGAGTAGAAGAGAGAATGAAGAAACAGGCGAGGGAGTGACAGCAATTAAGGAGTTGCAAAAGACACTGGTGCCTTAGGGTGCACGGGTGGCACGAACAGACCTGAGAAAAGAGAGTTAAAGGTCGTGTGGTAAGCTGTATCTAAGAGCTATGATTTTAAGCTTAAACTACCAGGTAAAAACCTATTCTGTTGAATGTTAAAATTCAACACAAAAAAGAAACACAGTGTAGCGTGATAAAAAAAATACTAACAGCAAGAGTCTGGTTCTTCTCAATCACTTTACATGTAAGGTCTGTGCCTGAAAGCAAGCTCTGATAGTCACAAAATAAAAAATAGTAAAAATATTGGTGTGACCTTCTCTTGTTGTTACAATAAAATATTTGGTAGAAAATACAAAATAGACATTGACAAATAGAACCAACTACAGAAGTAATTAAATAAAATTTGGTGCAAACATAAAACTAGTATTTAGCAATGCTGGAGATTTTATAGTTGGATTCACAGAAAGGGTTATGGGCTTCAGAATCAGCTCTTATTATGAGACAAGGCTCCTTCAGAAAGCAGAATTCATCAATCCTCTAAAATAAAGTGAGAATACCTTTAAACTAACTGATGCATGATCTACGTGAGACTTGTACAAATTAATGAGTTCTTCCAAAAATTCACTTTTGCGGTGACATACATAGGAATTACATTTTCAAATAGGCCATTACTTGGAAATGGAAGTGGCAAATGCATTTGCAGATTAAATTCCATTTTTGAACAGTGAAATTTCATAAGATATCTGATCTGAAGACTTATGGAACATTCAGAGGAATATCACCCTTCTCCATCAGCAGAATATATAGGACATTGTTTCTTGCAAAGTTTCTTGTTTCTTTCTTGTTTCTTGTTTTCTACATGTCAGATTTCATCTGTTAAGTTATATATTCTGCAGGAGATGGTGTGTGAGGAAAAAAGGATCACTTGGGGCAGAACTCTACTTGGTACCTGTGGGCATGAGCAGGTAGCTACGCCTATCTCCTCTGTTCTGGTGAGTCATAGGCTGGCTTGGTTAATGCTTCCTATGCAATGCACACTTCTGGATGCATGCTGAGATAACCCAGCTATCCTGTACTGAAATGGTGCACATGGAGTTATGGCCTTCCTTAAACAGCACTGACCAGGGATCTGGGAGCAGTGTATCCATGCAAACAGAAGCGACAGCATTTAGCCCAGGTGCAGAGCCACACCAAGGCTGTGCTGCTGTCATTGCCCGACTGGACCTCCTCATGCATGGTGCCTGCTGAGCTTAGCCACATCCCCAGTGGCCCTTTAGGCTCAGCACAGGTACTTCACTGGATTGGCTCAATTAAGCAAGGGTAAGGAAAGCAAAGAAACATTGCATTCATTTAGAAGTGTGAGAAAAGGAATAAAGACTGAGACATCTTCAAGAGCTTAGCCCTGTAGGTCTCAGGACAGCCTTGCTTGCAGAAGGTGATGGACTTAGGAGAAGAAGGGCTTTTGGATGACTCCTGTGTTTTTGAAGCATTTGAAAAATTACCTCGAATATGCTGGAGTAATTAATTGGACTTGGCATTTCTCTGTGTACTTAACTACAGATTTATGCATGGTGAAGCTCACCACTGTCCAAACGTACCTGTAGGGCCTCAGTTAAAACCTTTGAAGTAACTATCAGTCTGAAGTGAATAATGCCCTTAACCAAATATTTCTGAGAAGTCCACTGTGCATATGGAGAAATATTTTCTTGCTAAGCTGACATTTTAAAATTAAATATTTTTTTTGGCTTCAGGCCTTAAAGGAAACAGGACAACTTCCTTTCCACATATTATTTTTTTAATGACGCAAAAAATATGCTTTAGGTTATTTTTATTTTAAAGTGGCTGTGTATTTTTTTCAGACTTTTCTAAAGAACCAAGCCCTAGACCAAAAATTACCATGAACCCATTGAAGAGCAAGCATCAGAAATCATTGCACTAAAAGGTTTTTAAAAGATTTAAGTTTGCAAAGCAGGAAATAAATGGAAACTCTTTTGCAACCACGTGAACTGTTTTGCATTTTGTGCCAGTCCGTGGGTGTTGGTGTGTGTCAGAGCTCGTCAGGTAGTTATTGGGATTAAATTTTCCATCCATGCTTATGAATCACTCAGAAACTGATCCAGATTTCTCCTATTGCTTTATTATTTGTAAGCATAAATTGAATAATCCCGGTGATTAACTTTCAGACTACAGAATGTCTGTAAATTTATTGTTGCAGTGTGTCACCACATAAGGTACTTAAGTAACAATTTTACAGCGAAAGCTTTCAACTTCCTTTTTGGAGAGCTAAAACTTTTAAGACATTTGAGCAATGAATATCCAAATAAAACCGAATTTAACCACAATTAAAGGATCTGATTTTCAATTTCTGTTGTGAGTCTTCATGTAAAAGGAAGAAATTATTGCATACTTTCTTTAATGTAAGCAAACATTTGCTCATTTGAGTGGTGCTACTGAAGCAAATTAATTGTTTTTAGGAACCACTCACCAGCAGTTTAGCAGGGACACTTTTTTTTTTTTTGGTACAATTCAAGTAATAACTTGAATAGAGTCATCTTGGGTGTGAATTCATAATATCTGAAAAAAAATGCCTACGTGCATGTGTATTTCTTGTTACTATCCTGTTATAAGCAATTGTTGTTTGCTAGTCCAACAATACTGTGAAGCAAATAGCAGTATTAAAATATTTGGGGGCTAGATACCAAAGAACCTTTGACGAGGTTAGTCCTTGCATGCCCAGCCTTTATGTATTGTTAACACCTGGGTGATGCCTGAGGCATGCCAGCTAATAATTATATACCTTCATATTTCTTTCCTGACAGTCAGTCATCATTAGTTCTAGCTGGGAGTTAAAAAGATATTCTTCACGCTGGCCCTTTTTCCCTGTACCAAATTCTACAATATCTTCCATGAAATCACACCTATTTTACCAGCAGGTTACACAATGGGATTCATTACAAGCTTTTTACATACAAAAGAAATATAATGCTGTGCTGGACACTCTGAACTACTTAAGTGATAGCTGCAGAACAGACTGTTTGAGCAAACACATTGCAGAAAGTTGTTTGCAATTAAAATATTTTTAATTAAACTCCTAACAACCATTTTTTGATCTTGCTTTAAATCAGGATGGTCGTGGTTTGCACCTCAGAGAAAGGAGGTGGCATAGGATTTGCATATGGTCCATGCATGGTCGCTCCAGCAGTGGGCTTTCTGTGAGAAGCAAGGAGCCACCAAACACCCACACGTCAACAACTCACCAAAGCTGATTTGGAACAAGAGCAGTTCAGTTCTTTACGTGAATTTGTAGGGTTGAAGGACAGCAAGAATCAGTAGGTCATCTGGTCTGACCTCTTGTGTAATATGAGCATCTACCTCTGTAATAAGGTTAATAACTTGCTATTAATTAGTGCTTATGTTACATCTGACTTATGTAGCTCTTACAGAAAAGCTTTAAATCCTTATGTGAAGGAATAAAGACGTGGGGAAACTGCATGTCCATTGGTCCTTGCTCCAGGGATTAATCATTCTTGCAGTTAACAGCCAGAGCATATTCCCTTCTGAATTTCCTTGTGCTTGGCATTTATCTACTGGGTTTTCTCTTTTGGTTTGGTCTTGGTTTTTCTTCTCTCTCTTTCTCTGTCTTTGTTTTGTTTTATTTTTTTATTGCCATGTAGATATTTTATATGTTGCAAACAGACCATCTCTCACTGTTGTTTTTTAAAAGCTGACGGGAATCCTTATTCTGTCTACGTAAGGCATTTTCTTTGAGCTCTCAAATAATTGATGTGCACCTTCAACATCTTTCTTGAAATAAGAACACCAAAGCTGGAGGAAGTGTTCCAGTTTAGTCTCACCAAGGCCATAAGGCATAGCTGAAATCATCTTGGCTTTGCTCCATTTATTACTCTTTGTGTATCTGCAGACCACAGATGCCTCTTTTGCTGAATCACCAGAATGGAAATTTATTTTCACACATCTGCTTACCTGGATGCAATTTCTTAGCATGTGGTTATGGTCAACATTCTTTTTCATTCCTCGCATGTGTGAATTTCATAGAATTGTTTGGGGTGGAAGAACCTTTAAAGGTCAGCAAGTCCAACCTGCCTGCAACAAGCAGAGTCATCTTTAACTAGATGAGGTTGCTCACAGCCTCACTGAACCTGTCCTTGAATGTTTCCAGGTATGGGACATTTCTCTGAGCAACCAGTTCCAGTGTTTTTTCATTGTCATTCTAAAAATTTCTTCTTCACATATAGTTTAAATGGAACTTCTTTTAGTCTAAAACCATTATTCATTTTGTTCTCAACAGACTCTGCTCAACATTTTGTCCTCAGCTCTCTAGTAGGCCTTGTTAGGTGCTGGAAGGTGCTCTAAGGTCTCCCTTCTCTTCTTCAGAGTGAACCACCCCAGCTCTCAACCTGTCTTCACAGGAGAGTTGCTCCAGCCCCTGTATCATCTTCATGGCCTCCTCTGGACATGCTCTAACAGCTCCCTGTCTTTCCTGTGCTGAGAACCCCGGACCTGGAGCCAGTAAAGGTGGGGCAGCGTAGCTGGGAAGGCTTCCCTCCCTTGACCTGCTGGCCAAGCTTCCTTTGATGCAGCCCAGGATGTGGTTGGCTTCCTGCTCTGCAAGCACACACTGTTGGCTCATGTCCAGTTTTTCATCCACGGGTACCCCCAAATTCTCTGCAGGGCTGTTCTCAATTCCTTGATCCCCCAGCCTGTATGGGTAGCAGATGACTGACTGTTTAGAATTTGGCAGGATATCTGGCCTTCCCTCATCTCTTCCCTCATTCAGCTGGATCAGTGATTGCTACAAATTCAGCTAAAATGTTAACTAGTATTAGGCTAAATATGGACCCTACTAGAAATATCTTCTGCTATAGGTGATACCCAAATTTTTGAAACCAGTTTGCGATCCATTATCCTCAAATATTCAAGTAATTTTTTTGACAAGATGAACAGTATGTTCTGATGACTGGTGGTAGCATTAATGCATCCTTTAATACTTTGGAATGTAAATCCTACATGACTTTTTCATTAATCTTTCCTGGATTAATACCAGAATTTCTGGTCTTTGGTTATTCAGGTTATCTGCTTGCCCTTCTATAGAGAACTTTCACAAAATGCTCTCTAGGTATCTGAAGTCTTTCTGCTATTGCAGGCTGTACTAGAGATTAGTATCAGCCAGCAGGTCCTTTCAGCCAAATCTTGTGGAATTCTTGGCTGAAAATTTTCTGAATCTGTTTTTAAGATATTTATCTTTTGTGGATATTTTTCAACATCCTTCTGAATTACTTACAGAGTGCAAAATGCTGCAATGCTCTGCAGTCTCATGCATCATCCTTTTTATTGTCCCAGCAGCAGCACTTCTTGGTGACAAGGCTTTTGCTCTGGTTTAGGTATAAGAGCTGGCAATTGCAGTGTGTACTGCTCATTTCTTTCCATCATGATTCATAAATACTGTGGGAACAGTCTGTTCCTTGACTTCAGGTATAATTGTCATTGATTTCAGCAGAACCTGTGGCAAATGCAGTAAATGTGTTTCAGGGCAAAATAACATCCTCTGCTTGATAAACTGGCCAGATGACAGAGGAGATCTCTCATACCCTGCAAACCTGACCTTGTTCTGAGGGGACTTGCAGCTATAGTCTGAACACAATGGCCAAATCCTAGAGATGTAGTTTGTGAATGACTGTATGTTTTGGACATCATGTGATGGCTGTATTATACTGGAGCCACTATTATCAGTGTCTTTCAGAATGCTAGTCATGCACTGCTTGGTTTTATACTAATCTAACACAGTCAAATGCACTTCCTAAAATTAGAGCTTTACACAATTTCAGTCAGAAAAGAACAGATAGCCTCAGTAGTTATTTATTGCTGAACACGGTCCACAGAATGTTTAGGAGTGAACAAAGTAGTAGAAATCTATAGCAAAGTATTTTCTAGTAGTGTTTGTGATGGTTTTGCAATTTCTTTGTAAGACCAGAAGCATGTAGGTTTGTAAAATGTAGGGTTTTTTAGAAACATTTGCACCTTACTATAACATAAATCCTTGTAATATACTGATAGCAGTTAAATTGGTGTATACTGAACAAAGGGATCAACTAAAATGATAAAAACTTACATTAATTTAGTTATTTTGAATGCATCATAGGTGCAAGGCATAAAAAGCATATCTTAGGTGGAAAGACACTTCAAGCAGAGAAAAAGGTTTGAGGAAATTGTGTGCAATTAAATGAAAACCACAGAATATATTATAGGAAAAGATACTCTTCAAATAAAGGATATGCTTTTTGGCTCAATGCCTTTTTTAGACAGCATTGACTCATCCAGATTATGAAAAATATTGCATCAAAACATCCTGTAACAGCAGAGAAACAGATACCTACTGATAACTACAAATGTGCACAAATAAAAACAGATGTGTGTATTTCCACCAGTGTAAAATAACAAACAATAGGAACCCTAAACATAACAGTGCTCTGGCTGGAAAATATTTTGTCCAAGATAAGTGTAAATGGGCTGGGCAACCTTATACCAATCATCTCCTGTTCTGACATGTTTTATGAAAAAAATACAGGAAATGTGTATGTATGTATCCTCTTTGCAGCAGGAGGACAAAAGACAACTTGCAGATTGAAAAACCTCAGAAATGCAGAACCAAAGGACATTTTATCACCTATTATATATACTTCCTGCATTGACCAGCCTGTATTAGAATTAGCAAGTACTAGCAAATATTGCATTATTTTTCGTTTCTTGGTGGAATTCAGAAAGGTTTTCTGCAAGTGCTTTATGCAGAGGGACAATAAATAAACTAAAGTAACCTTAATAAACTAAAATAACATTAATGTGTAACCTCTTGTACAAAAAAAAAAATTAAAAAGTAAAATAAGCAATAAGCATGAATATAAACAACACCAAATATAAATATGAAAATGACAAACTACCATATGCTCTTCATGCTGGTTGTCCAGGAGAGACACAAGGCAGAGTGCTCTCTGGTGCACAGGGCTGTGATGGAGAGACATCCGAGGGATTTCTGAAGCTATGGTGGCCATCAGGACAATGTACCTAGTCCCACAATGCCCTAATGAAGAGCCACCAAAGCCAGGGATCGCACAGTGCTGAGACACTGAACCTTGTGCACATGGAGTTGTAGGACAGAACTGAAAATACTAAAAATCCTCTTGGTGTATGTAAATTGTCCTGCAAATATTCTAGTGGAGTTCTGTGCCTTTTTTTTTTTTTTTTTTTAAGAGGGCACAAATCCAATTGATAAAAGCAACTGTACTGATGCAGCATAATGTTTTCAGTAAGAGCTGTTACTATGAGCCTTTGAGCATGTATTCTTCCACATTAAAAGTTTGCTTTTTTATATACATGTATGGAAGTATGAAGGACTGACTGCCAGTTGATTCTCCAGCTCTGTGTTACCCATGCAATTTGATCAACTTTCCAGAAGGAAATCTAATAAGAAAAGCATATACGATATATATATATATATATATATATATATATAAAAAATTTCTAGATGATACTGAATCTTGTGGCTTGCTAAAAGAGGGCAAAATATTCAGTCTGAGCCCAATAACTTGGTTAGATTTGGAGTCACCTAGTAATGTGGTGTGTTTTAATATAAGCAGAAACATACTAGAACCCCAAATATGACTATGTTTGCCCAAGGCTGGGCATGAAGGCCCAAGCCTTCCCCATGAACAGGGCTTTCTGACATACCTGTAACTAGTCATTCACAAAATGGGCTTAGGAAGGAGGTGGGATCCTGTATCTTCCTCCAGTTTAACCTCGAGTTTTGTCAGTATTTTTCAGGTCTGAAGTAAGCAACATGTTATAATTTGGGGGTGTGATGCAAATAACATCAGATAAATTTTGCAGATGGGTAGATGAGTAAAAGTAAGTGCTGTGACAGTCTAAATGAGTAACAGCCATCCTTTTTGCTGTAACCTACATAAAATTATAAAAAATATACCCTTTGATAAATAACATAGCTTACCCGAATTGAGTATGTCACTCACATCACCTTTCTCCACCTCAAGCTGTGCTGCAGTTCAAGCCATACAGATCATCACAGACATGTCAGACATGTTCTTGTCCAACATTTTGTTTGTTCAGAAGTGTGTAAGGTGCAAAACAACATCCAAGTTTAACTGCAGGCAAACCATTTGCAGAGAATAAACACAGAATTACACATGCCAAACCTTGGACTGGCCAGAGTGTGGGAAAGCTCACCCTTTCCTTAATGAGTCATTCAGGGGCACTGAATATCTCCCAGGTTCTAAAGACAGATTTTATCAGACAACAAATTTGCTCTACTAGAAAAACATAATTCTTTGTATAGGAAGATCACGGATCTGTCAGGTAACACATATTAAATAAGTCTTGAACACAAATCTCTGAACTCCCTTTTTTTCTGCCTGTCATACCCTTACAGGGCAAGGTGATCCCTTCACTCACATTTCAGACCAGGAACAGTCAACAGACCTTACTTTGCTCAAACCGCTTGCTTAGGAAAATCCTTTTCTTTCCATAATGCCAGAGGGAGGTCTGCTTTCTTCTGAACACAGCCTCCCTCCTTGTGCCAAATCCTTTCTCCTTTTGCAGGGTTCCATGTCAGTTCCCCCTCATGTTGTAGAAGCATTTCATGCTGCTTGTGTCCAGCAAGGATGCAGTTCTCCCTCCAGAGGGTCCCCAATATATAGAAAGCAGGAAAAAATGTTTTCTTTCCTTTCTTTTCCTCTTTCCTCTTGCACTCTTTAACAAAACAGAGTAAATGCTGCTCACAGAACAGTCACTTGCTAACTCCTTGAACTATTACTCTCAATCAAGCTGAGAACTATTAATAAAATGGTTCCTGGAATAAGTCAGCACAATTTGTTGCAACAACAAAGAGACCTTTATCTTATAGTACATATATTATATATAAAACATATTTAATAAACTTTAGTTCCACTTAGCAGGACAAGCTGCATTCTGTTTCAGAAGAAAAGACACGCTAAAGACATTGCAGTTGCAAATTTTTCAGACATTAGAACAAAAATGAAAGTGAAAATTGAAAGTGGTGAGTGCAATAAATCAAATAAAAGAAAAAGAGAAAACAAGAGAGCATAAATAAACAAGAGAGCATAAAAAGAAACAAATAAAAAAGATGCTGCAGTATATAGAAACAGGAAAATATTGCAGCCTCAGTTCTTACTGTTTGAGAGAATTGGGGACATTCAGTCTGGAGAAGGAAAGGTTCTGAGGAGAGCTTAGAGCACCTTCCAGTACCTAAAGGGGGCCTACATGAAGGCTGGAGAGGAATTTTTCAAAAGCGTATGAAGAGACAGGACAAGGGGCAAATGACCTTAAGCTGAAGGAGGGCAGGTTTAGATTAGGTATTAGGGAGAAATTCTTTACTGTGATAGTGTGAGGTTGCCCAGAGAAGTTGTGGCTGCTCTGTCACTGGAGGTGTTCAGCACCAGGCTGTGGCTCTGAGCAACCTGGCCTGGTGAAAGGTGTCCCTGCCTACGACAGAGAGGTTGGAATTAGATGATCTTTTAGGTCTCTTCCAACCCAAACCATTCAATGGTTCTGTGCATTGTTTTGTGAAATGCGTAAAGCATTTAATAAAAGCATATCTAGTTTATAATTTCAGATTATTGCACTCTATTTCTATTTGGCACTTCTGTGATTTCTAATCTCCTAAAAGATTTTTCTGATATTTTTTTTCTTTTCAGGACAGCAAAGATTTCATCATTCACATACTTATCAACATTTTAAAAAAATTGATAATATTGGCAGTTCTGCTCACATTTACAGCGGATATTAGAGTGGAATAGATTTTTACTTTCTTAACAGCCATAAAAGATAAGAACTTTGAATGCAGTAATTAAATATTAAACATATTTTTAGTTTTAATTTTCACAAACACTACATTAAGCTTAAGAATAAAAGTGTTAAGGTATGAAAAATATTCTTTATTCATTTTTATTTTGGCATACTTCTGAGCTGTGAAGAGAAAATAGAAGTCTTATCTGTGACATGAAGTTAATAAGCTATTTCTCATCATGGTGCTTAAACGAGTTGACAAAAGGAAAAAAGAAATCAAAATTATCTGACTATTCATAAAATATGGATTTAATACATTAGCTATTAAATATTCTTTTAGCATTGATAGAATGGTTTGAATAATAAATACTTCTAGTTGTAAATAATGTATTCTATTTCTAAAACCTCTGAACCTCTTATACCCTCAAATTTAATTTGATTAGCTCTAAAAGTCTCAGCTGGAATTTCTCTTCTAAGGATTGGAAGGCTGATGTATTTACTGGGATAACTGGGAGCGAGCATGGCCTCTCTGGATATGTAAAGAGAAGACCCATCTGCCCAGTCTCTGCTTGGTTCATTACAGTTTTCTTTGCATCTCCACCCTCCTTGTTCCTGCAGGGAATGGAAACTCCAGAGCATTCCCACAACTGCTGCTACCTTGGGAGGGTATTACAGCTCCTTGAGGGTTATTCCTCTCCCTGAATATGAGCAGATGTTGCAAGAAAGCAAATAAATTCAAGAATGGGCCTATATGTAATGGGCAACCACAGAGGTGTCCTTGTTCACCTCAGTGTAAAAAGTCCCTGTAAAAGCTAGGAGTCCTCACCAGTGGGAGATGGGGTATTACTCCATGTAGGTAGCTTTTTATTTTTTCCTATCAGATGTCCTGACTCAAGTGTCACTGGAGGTTTTGTTGTGATACGACAACTCTGACATCCTCCATGGGGGAGGAGGGGAAGTTCAGCCACAGAGATGCCAGACTCTGACAGGAAGCAAACTGGTGACGGACCGGATGGGGTGTGTGGATGCTGCCACTTTTCCTGGGAAAGGGAAGGGCAGCCTGGGCACCTGCCTGCTCCAGTCACCCCAAAGCCAGGAGCTCCTTCCTATCACATCTGACCATGGCACTGGAGAGCCACCTGAGGCTACAGGTAGCACAGCTGTACTCAATCTTCAGAGGACAGTAGCTTGCCAAAACATCCTGCCTACAAAACACCTTGCCTTCTAAAACAATCTGTACAGTCACTGGAGGAGCAGTGGTGGGTAGGATGGGTATTACATTTACACAGAAAGGTTAAAAAATATGTTTTGGGTTCCCTAAATATTGTTGGGGAGTATAAAGCCTTTAGCAGCAATAAAAATAACTTATGGTAAAGGAGTGCAGTCTGGAAGTAGGAACATTAACAGGTAAGAATATGATTTGTTTTTACTGAGGACCATTGAAAATTTAATGCAAGGCAAAATCTCCGAAATTTTCAGCTCTTTTCATGAGGTTGATTTTGCTTACATCCTGCACATTAAAAACAGAGACTAAATGATGCCTGTGTCCTCACCTTCACAGTGGTTTTGGTGGATGTTGCAGATATTAGGAGGCATCAGCCATAGGAGACATTTAACAAACACATTTGGACATGTTAATTTTAAAGAGGAGCCATGAATAAACCCTTAGCATTAACCTGCATTTGTTTTTTAATATAGGTCTTAAATGTTAAAAAAAAATGATGGGAAAACATTTTATTTCTAGAGATACTTTGTGAGCCTGAAGGTATATTTTGTGACTATCACACTCTTTTCCATTACTGCTTCAGATAATGAGGCCTACTCAGAAGCAGAAAGTAGGCTTCATTAAGAAATGAAAACATATTTAAAGACTGTGTTCTTAGAAATATCCTGGTACAATTCAAAATGCAAGAAAATCTCCTTATCTTTCTGAAATATTGTTCTTTTTTACATATGGCATATTAGTGAGTAAAATTTTTAACTAGTACATTATGACATCTTGTTAACTGTTTTTCTTCTCACTAATATGAAATGTCATATGTACAGCATCTGTAAATACTCAAGAATCCCAAGGAATGGGAAAATTATCACAACAACACTTCAGTTCTCAATATTTTTTCTGGGTGATAGCCATGTTTGAAGGGCTGGAAAGAAGTCGACCTTTCTATCTTATTGAATCTTATAGCTACATTCATCTTCATAGTAAATTTCTGATTTAACTATAAATACTTTAGCTACAGTCTTGTATAAATTGCATTGTTGTGGGAAAAATAAGCAAGGATGGGATCAATGAGGCAAACTTGGGATTAGGAAAATAATACTGTGCTTCAAGGAGCATTATAATACGTTTAGATTAATCATGGATTAACATTGTAAAACTGAAAACCCATTGTTACTAATCTCTTTGAACAAGACTGAGCTATTCAAGCCAACACTGAACAAAGTTTTCATCTGTGGAATGAGGCAGGAGTTTTCAACTTTTCTTTTCCTAAAATACAGATTTAAAAAGAATCACAGTTGATATATTTGTTTCAGCAAAGATTTCCTGAAGGCTTGGGTACAGCTTCCTATTGAGAGAAGGAGAGGAGAGAAAATACCAGCTATGGAATAACCTAAGTGGGAAGCTGTACCTGGAAAATGGACAGGACAAATTAAATAATATGGTTTTATCCTGGAATAAAATATGGCAGATGGTACAATGCCACCCACTTAAATTGAAGCTGTATCTGCAGTCCAAATAAAAATCATTCCAATTAAATGGAATAGAAATAGTAGGGCAGTTATTTCACAAACTATTTTTCAAATAATCTCTATTCACAAGACATTTATGAATTAGAAATAACTTGCATATTTTGAAGAGTGTGGTATTCCACTATTCCACTGTTAAGCTGAAATGCATCAAAGATCAGACCAAAACAAATTCTATAAGTCTTGAAGGACTCTGTTTTCACATCCAGTTGTTTTACTTATGTAGAAGATCCATTAAATTGAACGGGAGAAAGATAGGTGTGCAAAGACGTTTTTGCTCTCTGTACTTTTGCTAATGACCCTGGGTAGAGATCCTCTGCATCTGCAAATTCTTTCAGGTTCTTACTCCATTAGAAGGACTACTTCAAATCTCCTAATGTCTCACATTTAGTTTTATTGTAAAAAAAATTGGAATTGGAAGCAAAATAACCCTGAGAACATGCACTACTCTGGGGAGGGATTGGCAAGCACAAATATGGATGTTAGGAAAGTGGTTTGACAAGCCTGGAGGGTGGAAAGGGGAAGAAAAAGGAGAAATAATAATATTTTAGCAATAACATACAGTTATAAAAGGCATTTAACAGTGTATTTTTTTAGTTTTTTGTTTCTTTGTTTTCTTGATTTTTAGTATCTCTCCTACTTTCTTGCCTTATTGTACAAAGACTTCTCTTTTAAAGAAGTTGTCCCATTTTGTCCAAAGTATACACAGAGAGATACAAAGCATATACCAAAGTATATGCAAACAGAGATACACAGAGAAGTAGGTATATTGGAAAAGTTATTTTACTTAAAATTGAACTACAGAAACATGCTTTAATATTAATTACAGCTGTCTCTGACACGCTTTGGAGTGGTCATCTAAATTGTGGACATTAAAGTCATACAGCCACTAGCTCCACAAGAGCAGTATCCCTGGGCTGTGGTGCAGCAGTTTGCTCCAGTGCCACTTATTTCTTTGCCTGGAAGCATAGGAGATAAAAGACTAACCTTAAGACGATAGTGCAAGTCAATAGTAAGGTCCTGAATGAAGTGGGAGACGCAGCGCTTACAGTCCCTGCTGGACAGCAGTCAATATCAGACATCACACTTAAACTGTCACAATTTGACCTGACAATCCTTTTTCAGAAGGACCAGAAATAGAGCTAGCCAAGTTACCTTTCATTTCTGAAGAAGGTCACGGGCAGGTCGCTGGCAGATGGAAGTGTGTATTAAAGATGTCTGGCATGAGTATGAGCACGGACATTTGTAGCCTGCATAAGCATAAATGTTAAGATGCATAAGGGATTGTTACTGTCTAGCTGGAACAGGAAAGTTAAAAGATCTTTATAAGGAACAAAGAGAGATGTTTGCTCTGTTCATGTGAAAAAAGAAATTACTGGAAGAAAATAAAAAAAAGAGAGACTTATATAGTCAGCAATATATGTTCTAAAAATGCAATTTCCGGATTAATAACAAAGACACTGTTCTAGTTCACTAGTTCCTTTAGGACGTGCGCTTTTGACCCATGCAACATATTGTGCCCCATGGCTCTTAGCTGAACTGTGTCTTAACTGCACCTATTTTTTTTAAAATGTGTGATGTCTATTAAAACTAGCTGGTGCTTGTACCAGGACCCCAGTGGAAATGAAAGAGATGTCTCGGTGGACTGTCCATTGGTTAAATATTAAAGGATCAAACTTTCATATTTAAGTGTGTATGTAGTATATTATATAAAACAAATTCCCATCTGAATATTTTAAGTTCTCTCTTTAATCTCGCGAAAGCCAGTGTTTCCACCTCCTAACTCTAATTAACCAGATAAAACAGTATTTCAAGGATATATCTCCTATGAAAAGAATCAGTTTTTTCTGTGATTATATATATCTTTGCTCCAAGGCACTTATTAATTTGCTTAAAAGTCCATGCATCATTTCACAGATTGTTTTAGCACTTGTCATCTTATCAGTCCACGTCTGAGTAAGGCACACTTGAAAAAAAATGAAGTGAAAGATTAAGTATTCCAGCATGCTTTACATTATAAATATAAATGTCTTCCTTTTATAAATGAATTTCCATAAAAATGAAGCAACAGAGAAGGGTGAGAAGTGATGGAGCACAGTGAAAGATGGTGGGCCTGACAAATGCAGCTGGGGAGGGAATCTGAGGCAGCAGCAGGTTAGATACAGCTGGAAATCCTTTATCCCTCTGCAGCTGCAATACTACTTGGTTCCACTATTTCATGTCTCACACCAGGGAGCCAGAGAAGCAAGTGCTCTGCAAGGGCAGGGGAGAGTGGGAGGCTGAGAGTTGATATCCTCCCCTACCCCAACAAGGATGATGATGGTAACCCACAGTCTCCATCATGAAGGTGCATATCCATACTCAAGACAAGAATATCCTGACCTTGAATTATCACAGTAGACTGGAAAGAGAAAACAGGTTCTCCAGGCTAGTGAAACTGAGGCCCAGATTCACAAAGGTATTTCTTCAGTGTCCCCATGCACACACATCCCACTGAAGTGCTCAAAATCTTTGGCAAGCTGCCACTGGACAGGATGGGTGTTTAAATCCTGTAGCTGGCTGACCAGTGACCAGACACTAAGCAGTCTAAATGCTGATGTCAACCTGAGTGTTAATAGTGGCTGAGATCCCTGCCTCAGCCCAAACTTGGTTTTTAGGCTAGATCAAGTTCTAATCTCCAAGGCAAGGGCTTGGGTGTCACCTTCCTATTGGTCAAGTGAGGTGTCTAATCATGGGCTGTCCGCTCTCTTGCAATCTACACGTCATGATTTGTAGACAGTGGGATGGCCTCAACAGGAGACCTTGGGCTGCATTGAACAGTGCAACTCTGTGGTCAGATATGTAACAACTAAGTAAGTTAGATCTAAAATCAACATGCCTGCATCAGATCACCCAGGTGACTTGGTCCTGGTCAGGCAGTTTGACTAGATGATCATTGTAGGTCCCTTCCAACCAACAACTATTCTATTCTATTCTATTCTATTCTATTCTATTCTATTCTATTCTATTCTATTCTATTCTATTCTATTCTATTCTATTCTATTCTATTCTATTCCTTCCCATCTGGTTGCATTCTACCTCTTTACTTCCTGTTTGCTTAGGAGTCAGATTGGGCATGTCAATGATTCTTACATATGTATAGACATCAATCAGCCCTTTCACACCAAAATAACCAGAAAATAGGTGGAGGTGAATGCTATTTAGGTCACTCTGAGCCACTGCAGAGGCAGGTGAGTGTCTAGTCCCACTTGTCTGCTCTTCAGATGCGGCTGATTTAAGCAGATCCTTGCTCTGGCGATTTTTTTTTTTTAAATTTTATTTTTTTTTAAATTTCTAATTTTAGTTAGGAAAGAAAAAAAAATCACTCTTAATAGTCATAGTTGGGAAATTGTATTTGGGTTGAGAAATCCATGAGGTCACAGGAGGAATAAAAGTTAGCTTTGCAACATTTAAGTACCTTTGAGGATCTGGGCCCAAAGGCTTAATCCTACAGCATCAAATTCAATAGGAGCTTCCTGAAGTTAGAATGGGAAATTGAGGTAAGAATGTGAATATGTTCTTTTATCATTTCTTTCTTACAGTTTCTATTGATAAAAAGCCTTGGAGTAGCAATCCTTCTTTGATGCTTCTTCTGTAAAATAAGAGTTCAAAGGGGCTGGTGTGGATCTGTACAATAGCCTGACATTTTATCCCTTTTTTTCAGCTGCAGAATCATATAAGCAAATTAAGCAATAGAATGAATTAAAAAGAAATGCTATGAAAATGTTATTAATTTTACTGGCTGCTTTGCTTACTAGAGAAACTTAGCTGAGGAATCACAATTTGCCAGTTTGAGGGGAGGAGTAGAGCACATGGTCATACTAGACAGGTAGAGGTATGGAGAGGCAGAAAATGCAAACTGGGAAAAGAAAGATGCAGAAAGAAAGAAATCCAATGTATGAGTAGCTCATTTGACTTGAAAATGTCAGGATAAATCTTTGTGCTTTTTCCTAACATGCATGAAACATCCACATGTGATCTAATATGATGCAGCTTCTTTTGCTAAGAGTTACATAAATAAAATAATAATAATATTACTTTGGTGTACTACCTTTTCTGTGTACCTCTGTGAATGGCCAAATGGTTCAGCAGAAGGTTTAGAAAGTTCTGTCATAGAAAATCATTAAATGATCTGCTGTTAGGAAAGTCGTATCCTAGTCTGACTCTTGATAGATCAGGTAATAGTCATTGAAGTCTTGAACTGAAATCTGTCTGATGTAATTGGATGTTCACACTCTGTGCAGAAATCACTGTATGTCTCTGTCTTGCTCCAAGCTCTTGGTGTCAATGTTATCTTAGTCCAAGGGAAACTGTGTGTGAAACATTTTCTGCACAAGAAAATATTTTTATCAAGTTTAAAAAATTGTCACGTCTCAGTTTTATGGCAGTTCTGTTGACTCATATCATGTTATCAGCATTTTTTTTCCACTAAACTGCAGTTGAATTATTCTACTAAGGGAGCAACCAGAGTGGTCACGCTGGCACCAAATCTGGCACTAAATAAACTAAGTTTGTTGACTAAATTTGTCTGCAGACATCTGCATCCCAAAGACATTTTGATTAAACTTTTATACAGGTTTTCCTATTCTATATTTTTCAAAATATTTGTTTGAGAGGAATATTTTTTTCTCCATGTGTTTGGGCAGGAGAAATACAGAATTTCAGAGCTGAAAAATTTGATTTGTCTCTGAAGGAGCTCATAGATTTTTTGGAGAGAAAAATGGAGCTGGATAAGTAAGAGAAGAAAAACCTCAGATGGAAAAGAGAGGGAATGAAGAAAGTAAGGTGCATCAAGATGAAAAAGAGTAAAGCAGTCAGGACTGAGCATATTCACAATGTATTTAATTGAAGCAGAGCTTCCTTGCACTGGGGGGAGAAGCAGAATTTTTTTATAGGGAAACTTCTAAAATTTCTTTACAGTAGGATGCATTTCTAAGCAATGACACAAAGCTTTTCATTCTGCTGATTAACTTTGTCAGGTGCCCAGACAATGTGAATGAGTGAGAAGCTGGGGAGCCATGACACTGGAAAACGCAGGAATACACAGGCTTGATGCACTTGAGTTTTGCCTGACTCATAGCCAAGCTTCTGCATCATTTATCTAGTGGAACAAGTTTCAGTATAAGTGGTTTTATTAAGGACTTGATACACAGCCTGAGGAATTCTTCCTGTGAAAATGCTTAAAACTCCATAAGCTTGGGCCAAAGTTTTGTGGCAAAAAAAGGCCCCGAAGTTTACATAAAAGCTTGTCTTTTTTTTTTTTTTTGTCTTTTTTTTTTTCTTAGCAATGACCACATTCTTAGTGAAGGAACAGTTTTGCAGAAACCCAGATATGATCATTCTTGTGTACTTCAGTCCAAACTATACAGTCCTGTATATTGCAAATACTAAGGGGAAATTTGGGACTATCCTTTTAGAGATACTGAGTAGAGAAAACTTGCATTGTTAAGAGAGGCTACCAATAATTTTACTGCTCAGAGACAGCCCCTCAAGTTTTATTAAAGGTCTTGCTATCTTTTGATAAGATCAGAGTAATCAAATGTGGAATTATTGTTTTCACATACAATAAGCTTAAAAAATAAAAGGAAATTGTCAAAGGTTTCAAGTAATCTCCTCTAAACATGTTTTTAAAAAATAATTTATTCTCTCAGATATTTCCAACTACTTTAAGGACACAACATCAATCTTTTGAAATTATGGGGCATATTTCTTTTGGAAAGACAGATAGCAATCAGACTTGTAAATATAAGTCATGCTGCTTGTCTAACTATGAACTTAAAAAGCTCCCTCCCTTAACTGAATAAAATATTGGTAATGCATTATGAATATTCAGTTTGAATGTTGTCTTTCTGGACTTGTATTAAGTTTTCCATAAAGAAAACCTGGGGATTTTAATGAGGTCTCCCAACTTCTCAACAACATGAAAAGTATCACTAGCAGATTAATAGCTGGAATGCAACTGGAAGTTCCCTCTGCCCGTCAGTAATTTAACTGGGATTTTGACTAATCTTTAGCAGTTTAAAACTACTATGCAGCCAATAGTATACAGCTAGAATTAGTAAAACCTATGAAGAAATTCCACACTGTGTGATACACATAATAAGCTTACACAGATTTGGCTTAGAATAAGTTGTTAATTGACAGCATATGACTGCCTAAAATCACACAGCTGCTTTGCAAACCATTCAGACAAGCAGTTCTAAATTAATACACATCTAATTCATTATTTATGTAACAAATTATCTCCTTTCACAGTTAACAATAAGGAAAAGCATTTCCAAATGGGTCATCACTGTGCCATGGACTTACGTAGGATGCAATTTTCAAGGGCTGGAGAGAGCTGGCAACTGCCTAGGAAAAAAATGAGTTCATATTGGGGCTGGTCCTCATCTCACATCTCAAAAGGAAAGGAGCATAAATAAATAAATATTTTTTCCAACTGCTTAGCTATATTTATTTTCCACTGCCTCCCTGCCTACAGCAACACGGATGTCCCTTGAGCTCTTGAACCTGTTTATTTCCCATCCGCTACCTGTCCAATTGAAGCAGCACTAATTATCCCAGAAGGCTTTGCTCCTGCCAGCCAAGGCAGAAAAAGCACTCAAAGCCTTCCAGAGATGCACCAGGGCCATTGTGGGCAACAGGTTTTGGAGCTCCTGGTGAGACACATCTAAAACCTGGAGCCACATCCTGGATCTGGGGAGGAGCAGGGGTAGAACATAAGAGGCAGCAGCATCTCAGAAGCTCATTATTACAGACACATGAACTTCTGACCTAATTAAAGTTATATTTATTTCTCTTCTGTGTGTAATTTATATTGCTTTGTTCCTGGTGTTGCTGAAAGGAGGTACCGTTCATAATTGGTATTTATCTTCCAAGATTGTTTTCTGCAGTTCCACTGCTTTTCATTAGGAACTTTTTTTATAGCTCATAGGTTTTCCTGTTCTTTACAGACCCTTACAGATTTGCAGTTCTGGAGGAGAATGCTGCAATTCAAAAGGGATAATTCAGACATTCTTTCTGTGCAATGAAGAACTGACACCTTGGGATCTTCTGCAAGCCACACACCTCATGAGCATTCTGAGGGCTAAATCAGATAATTTTATAGGACTAAGAATAAAGAGATATTTAATGACAAACAGTAAAATGTTACTAAATTGTTAAAAAACTCCTTCCCATTTATGAGAACAAAATTAATGGAAATTGTGGAAAATGTAAAAGCTATTCCACTTACTAGCACCATTCCACTTCCACTCTAGCACCTTTACAAACCATAGCATGATGTTCAGGCAGATGTGGGTGATGTGCCAGAACTTACCCTACCCATGAGCAAAGCCATTAAGAAAGAACAAATCTTTCCATCTTCCCTACTTCCCCTCAAGCACAAGGAGAGGGCAGACACAAAGGGGGTATTAAAGCAATCCTAGTATAGCAGTGTCATATTTTTATGTCCTCTGGGTTCTGAAAAAAAAAGGGGAAGAGAAGATGCTCCAATTGGGGCATCAACTTGTGGCCTTTGCTCTCAATCTGACAAGAGCCAAATATGGGATGAAGTGTGTGACAAACGAGAGGCACAAAAGTATTCATGCAGGAAACTTGCAATGTTCTGGGATTCACTCCCTTCATATAAATAATTCATTCTGTAGCTGGAGACTGTTTATGACATGTGTAAGATTGGCAGTAAAATATAAGATGGACCGTGTGATTGTAGAGCTAGTTGAAAAATGAGAATTTTTTTCAGGGAAAAAACAGAAGTGGGAGATTTTGAAATTTGTGTTCATTCCATATTGAAAAAGAACAAGAGAGTTTGAAACATTTTTCCCCCTGATGTAAAACATAAAAAAAGAGCTATTCTCAGAATAGCAATACTGGAGGCACTCATGTGAAATGAAATACTTGCTCCACAGTGAAATTCCTTCTGTCTGATACAGACAGGAACTTACACCTGTGGCTTCCACGTCCCAGTTCAACAATCACTTGGGGAATAGTTTCTGCTTGTCTCTCTCATTTGGATCAAAAATTTAATCCAAAGTCCAAGGGAAAAAATGCTGCAATTAAAATATTTCCAGAAAACTATTTAAAAAAAAAACCTGGTATTTTGAAATGACAAAGACAGAATAACTATTGATATCATGTGTGCAGCTAGACATGCAGCATTTTTTCTCAGTCCTCTCTTTAGCTCAAAAGTATTATTAACACTTCATAAGAACTGTTCCTAGAACAAAATTAATAATTAAGAATTTTTTCTTAGCTCCTGTTGTTGCTAGTTTTTATAATAGCATTGTGCTATTTTCCTTCCTCTTCTGAAAGTCTTAAAAATGCTGTTTTCAAAATCAAGGTTTTTACTAAATCTGGACTACAGATTAACACTGAGAGCAAGTTCTACTTTAAATTCTTTTATTAAAGATGACTAGCTGTTGGAAGGACATATGGTGTCTTCAATGGAATATTATGAATTCCTTACTGTACTGTGTGTAGCTCTTCTCATCAGGCTTTTCGGCAGTGCCCTCTCTATGATCCTTCAGTTCAGTTGTAACTTACCAATCTACAGAAAGCTGTGCTATAGCCTTTCAAAAACACCTCAGTAATGGTGCTGAGAGATGCATACGAGGAAATATTTAATGAATGACATTTGAGATGCTATAATGACCAGCTGTCCATTGCAGACACCCTCTTTGTCCTATGTGAAGTACAAAAGGGGGAAAATAGTGTCCTGTACATTCTTAGTCCTGATCCTGCCCTCAGTGGGATGCAGAGGCCTCAGTGGTGTCAGCCCTTGGATGTTCTCTGACTCCATGGCCTTGGTGACACCTGCAGCACAGGGCTGGACAGAAAAGAAGAGGAAGGCACCTGAAGGGGCAGACAAAGTTATACGAAACAAGAAGTGCGTTGAGTGGATCAGTAGCTGAAGCAGTGAGTTTGGATTTCCAAATGAAGGAAAAGTTATCCTGCAGGATAAATGCATTTGTACCAAGGGATGTCAGAGTCCTTGCATAACAAAATGATGGGAAAATACACCTCAGTGCTGAATGTTAATTACCTGACTGATGCATCAGCTTGTCCTTATCCTGTATGATTGTCTTGATCCACTTTTCCACAGCTTGATAATGCATATGCGTGCTTAGATATGGCCTTTTGTTACACACAGAGATGTATGATGATCCACACAGAAGCCTGTAAGGCTGTGAGTTCTTACCTCAATAAATCTGTAGATTGATTCAGTTAGCTGAAACATGCAGTTCTCACTGTCATGTGAAATACCAGTTGGTTAATGAGGATTTGGGACAGCAAAAAAGTGAGAGCTTAACAGTAAAACAGGCCTTAAAACCTGAACAAATTTGTCTTATTAGCATGAAGTTCAGTGACAAGGTACACTTGTCTCCCAGGCAAAGATATTTTACATATATAATTATCTTGATATTGGGAAATACAGATGTGATTGTAAAGGTAAAGCTTTTGACTATCTTGTTAAGAAAAGAGTGAGAAACTTTTGCCAGAAATAATACCTGAAATACTAGGACAACTGATAAAACACTCTTGTTTGACAAGCAGTGAAACTCCACCGAGAACGAGAAATTAGAAAAACGTTTTCCTTAAGCCCAGAACCAAGATGCTGAAGATGGCACACAGACTTGTATCATAGAGCTGAGGCTCCCAGCACCCACATTTATCTTTGGAACCACAGACATTTGGTTAATTAGAGACAGCTCCATACGTGAGACACACAATATCGTCTCCCACTGCTAGGCAGTGAGCAGTGCCAGCCAAGCAGATCCTCTTCAGTGTGAGAGAAAAGCAGCTCTGTTGTCCAGAATCCTGACAGAGCATGAAATATCTTTTAGGAAGACAGACTGTAAGTGAAGGAACTTTAGATGGAAAAAGGCCAACAACATTTCTAAAGTTCAGCCTTTGGGAAGCAAGGAGTTGGCGACAAGAAGCTAGCAGTCTGCAGAGATGATCCATCTCAATGTTCACAGACACTAATCTTTGCATAGCCAAGATGAGAGATAAACAGAGGTTAGAGATAAGCTCAGGGATCTGCACTGAACCCAAACTGCTAAGCACTGTAATGGCAATAGATATTAAACACTACAAATGTGTGCAGGGGCTACCTGATTTATTCAGGAAAAAATGTTTGCTGTTTATGTTAAGAATGGGTTTTCCCCTTTGAACTTTACAAAGCAGCTCTGACAATTTGTGGCATATAATTTCACAGGTACTGTTACAAAGTCAGTTGTATGAGTAGCCATTCATATTATTATATGAATTTTAACATATCTCCATATTATCAGTGTTATCTATGTTTTGTGGAGAGTTACTGCCTACAGGCAATAAAAATCCTAGGAATTTTTTGTAAAATATTTTAAAACCAATTCAACAAAATCAAGCCAGGCTTTGGCAAAATATCCTGTTGAAATGCTTTTGTGAGGATGAAGACAAAGGCTCATTAAACAGTTGCCTGACTTTTGAGCCACTTATGACCCTCTTGAGACTGAATAACCCACCACCTCCAGACAATACTTCAGACAAATCCTTCAGAGGAAAGGCAGGGAGCTGTAGAGTCTTCTGTGAATTAGTGTGTCTGCCCTGGCAGTAAAGGTGCTGCCACAGCTTTCAGGGACTTATCCAAGCACTTTGAGGTGGGAGGGTTATCCCTGTGTTTCCAGGGAACTTCTAAGGCTCACCCAGCCTTGGAGATTGCCTGAGAAGCTGGCCTCAGGTTCTAGGTTACCACAAAGAATCACCAGGAGTTAGGATGGCTCTACATTCATATTGTTCAGGCAGTAGGAAAAAGAGATGTTTTAATTTTTACTTAAGGAAAAGACAATCTCCTTTCTCCCCTACCACAATGTGTTTTTCATTAGAGCCCTGAACTATAATATATTGTCAGTCTTGCATAAAGTATCTGGGATGTGGGAGATCTTTCTCATGGCAGTGAAATCCTGAGTTTTAGTTGCTTTTACTCTAAGACCCTCTTCAGAGAATACTCTGCTTATCTTTAAGCAGATAGCAAGAACGCCAAATGCAAGAAAAATGAAGGCACTGGGGACTGGAATTCCTTCTATTGTCTTCTGAGACACAGCTCCAGATATTCCAAGAGCCGCTCTGGAAATGCCCATGTCAAAAGCTCTGAAGGAAGCCCATGGACCTATTAAGCTGAGCTACAGGTTTGAAAATTTTGTGCTGGAAGTCCTGTCAATCTTTGATCCACCTTCACATTAGTACTTTATTGCAAACATTTGGGAATAAAAAAAATACTTAGATATTGTGCTCTTTCCAAGAAGGCCCAGCTGTTCAGAGCATCACATGCTACAAAGGTTCAAAAAAGGGGTAATAAAGAAATGTAGAAATTGCCCAGATGCAGAACTGGCAGCTTGTGCTTGCTAACAAAAGTCTTGGCAACTATGGCAGTCAAAACGATAATCAAAAATGAAGCTACTGAGAGTGCTTTGGGAAGTGAAAACATGCCATCAGCTGGCCACCGGGTGCAGGTTGGATGTGCCATTTATCTCAAGTCATTTAAAAGTACCATGAAGAAGCTGAGAGATAATCCAAGAGAGACAATCCAGGACTGTGGCACTGCTGAAGCTGGGTGGAAATTCGCTAACAAAACCTAATTTCACTGAAAAACACTAGTTCACTTCTGCCTGAAACATCTCTGTTTTGACAAACATTTGCTTCCCATTGCCTTTATCAATAGTCATCCATCACTAAAGATTATTAGTACCAGAACACCCGGTAGCTGCATTTCTCTTTTATACGACTGCCTCATGTTCCTGTGCAGATCAGTGTGATTGTCTCATACACCCAGGTATTTCTGCTTCTCACTTCTTTTTAAATAACCAGGTCCTAGCAGAAATGCTTTGTCTTAGTTATTAAGTGCCTTGCTGTGACTGTCCCCTATTGAATTCCATCTGATTATATTAAAATACTTCTTACAGAAATGCACGATTCTTCTTGTTATTGACAGTTCTTCCCCATATTTTGTCATTGGTACATCTAATTATCTCACTTCTGCTTCTTGTGACAAGACAATGAATGAAAATGCTGAATAAATAGAAAAGTATCCTAGAACCAATCCATAAGAAAGTCTTACTCTAACACTCACTTTAGGCACATACATCCTCTTTCAGTACCACTCATTGATGTCTTTCTTTTACCTACTACTTTTCTCCATTTATAGTTTTTCTGGATATCATTCTCTTTTTCCATTTAAATAATAATTTTCCTTCTTGAGCTGTACCAGCCACTTTATAGCAATTTGAGTAACCATGGTATGTTTCATTCCCATTCTCTTTTTTAAAGCATTATGTCCCTGATTAAAGATGTGTGCTTCTCTGCTACAATCTAATATGCTAAATCCACATTGCACTCCATCTCCTTTTCTATTTAATCTTGATTTTATTAATTGCTAATTACTTCAAACTCTGTCCTAATGTCTAGTGTATAATGATGTAATGTATGACAAGACACAAACTTGTCTGAGCACTTCTTTCCCCCTTTCTCCTCAAATGCAGTCATTGCATGCACTGCACACACTGTAATTCAATCAGATGATATTGTGTCAAACCCATTGTGACACTGTAAATGCTATTGTGAATATCAATTTTCTCAGAACATCAGGATGGAGATTATCAAGTAAATTTTTGTTTATTTCCCACTTTTGTCCCCATTTAAATCTTACAATCTTTCTTCCACTTCAAATGAATTCATTTCTATTTCCACAGACCCCATTTTCTGTCACCATCTCCCATGTTGCTAACTTCATAATTTTTGAGAAACTAATGTAGACTATTGATTTAGTTTGAAGACCATATCTCAGGTATCTTTAATCTCCATCTCATTGTTACTCCATTCCTATTCACCTACTTCTTATTGTTCCTTGGGTTTTTTCCCTAACTATTTCTTTTTTAATTCACGCAGTTAAAGAATTTTGTTTTATAAATTTTCTTTCCAAAAATTTATCACAGCATATTTTTTGTCAGTGATTTTATCATTTTATCCTGAGAGTTCTGACGTCTTTTTATTTCTTGGACAGTTATTTACAATTCTTAAGTTCCATTTTTTGGGATCATTGTTCAATATTCAGACATGAAAGTCTTCCTTGGGTGTAAGATTTTACCAGTTCTATAGGGCAAAAATTCAATGTGCACTTGACAAATCTACTTCCTATCCCTTGACACCATCAAGCAAGCCAACTGTCTCATAAAATATCACAATTTTCAGCATCACAATTGGCAGCTATTGACAGTCTCAGTGGAGACGACAATGACTAGATTGGCAATGAAAATGAATTAATTTGTCATTCTGAGTGGATCTCCTGTAACAAGGCTAAAGGAATTTGGCAGCTCATAATTGGAAATCTTGTTTTTTTCTGGCACAACCCTCTGTACAGTGAATGATGCAAAGGTTTTAGAGTTATCACTCTGATGCTCACTGGTAATTAATCAGATAAAAATACTAGCCAAGAAATATCAAATCAGCTAATGAGAAACAAAAACCAAAATGTGAAGCATGTTCCAACTTGGAGTTTGTCATCTCTTAAATGATTTTCTCATCTGCAATTTGGAGACAGCTCTGCATTAGGAACAAGATTTTTAACATCAGCCCTAGATTCAAGCCTAATGTTTGTGAGCAAATTTTACAGATCAGAGGGAGGTTTTGTGAGATGCACAGATTTCAGTGCTTTGTGAACAACTGCTGTATTTAGAAATGTGGCAACAGGTTTTTTTGACAGTGTCAATAACATCTTCTATCCATTGGGTCTTGCTGAGAAAATTGTTACCTAACAAGTACTGCCTTATAAAGCAGTGTCCATACATGCAGCATGGGCAATTCCCTTTGGAGATGATTTAGGAAAGATTGTAACCATTTTCTTTTACAGGCTGTTTACTTGCAGATTATTTTCACAAATTTACAGAACTGCTGAGCTACACACACATTTGTTCTGCAGTTTCTACCAAAGCCATTGTCAGCTGATCTGAGATTTCTGTCAGGTTATAATGGCAAATAGAATAACTGGTGATTTTATACCCTGTAGGACTCCACTTTTCTCTCACATTGTCTTATTAAAAAATTTAAAAATAGCATCCTTTACAGTTTTGAGTGGAAATACTGGGGGCAGTTGTCCTTTAAATGAATCCCTCCTTTCCTGACCTGATTTTTCTTCTCCTTCTGGAGGATGATTTTCTCTTCTATTCTTTGGTACTGAGTATCTTCCCGGAGACTCCCTCTACCTCTTTATTTGTTTTTGTTTTCCTACTTCCCCTTTCCCATTTTCTGGTATTGAAACTCTGATGATCCATGCAATTCCAGGCTATGTCCAGGTTTTTTTCTCTTTCAGTCTCCCACTCCTCTAAGTCATTATCTCTTGCTCTCTATCTCCCACGATGGTTTGTCAACTTTGTTTCTTGTTTCACTGCAGGTGCCTTTGTCTTTTGACCTCCCAGACCGAAGAGTGATGCCTTTAGGAGTCCCAAAAGAATGAAGACTGGGCTTGTCAGTGTCTGCTTACACACACCTGACAACCTGCTTCCTTAAGATAGAACTAACCCATGCACAGTAAAGAATAAGGATAAATAAAGAAATTTTGATAAAATTTCAGTCTTTCTATGGAACACTTGATGACTTCAGAATGAACACAGTTGCAGCTGAGGTGTGGTTGATGCTGTTCAACTTATAAGTGATCTAGAAAAGGTCACACTTTGGTGACAGTTTGTTGCTGATAATTTATGGCAGTGAAAAGGGAAAGTTAGCTGTAAAAGAGGTGCTGAAGTATCTCACAGTACTGAATTACAAAATAAACAGAGATGCTAATTACCATAGATGCACATAAAATAATGTACATGCGAGAAAAATCCTAATTTTGCATGTATCAGGAGCTAATCATTACAGAAACAAAAGAAAGAAACAGGAACAAAGGCTTTGAGCTCTGAAAATATGGAGGTAACACCGTCATTCAGTAGGAAAGGAAAAAAGAAAAAAGAAAAAAAAAAGAGAGAAGAAGAAATTGAATGTTAGGGATTTTAAGGAAAGCAATATAAAACAGAAGACTAACATTACTCTGCCACCACCTGATGGTGATGAATCCCTGAGGCATGTAGAGCTTGAACACACTGTGTACTTCTAGTTGCTCCATCTCAAAAATAAAATGATAGAACTGCAAGGGGCTCAGACAAGGGCAACAAGGACAATCAAAAATCTGGGATGGTTCTGAGTCACACAGGAACCACAAAGCAGACTGGAGAGATATCTGAGAGGGTACACAACAGAGGCCTAAATGTTGAGTGCCACTAAGAGGATAGAAGGGGAAACTGCCTCTCCTCTGTTTTCTTTCTCTATAAAACCTAGGAGTGAAAACCTCCAACTGGTAAGTGTAAAGCAGATGACAAGAGGCTGTAGTTTCCCTAACACTAAATTAAAGAGTGGAATTGCCTGATACAGAACACTGTGAGTGCTAAAAGTTCACATAGCTTGGATGGTGTTTGGACAGTTTTATGGAAGAGACTGTTAATCCCGCTTTGCTTGACCTGTACTCTCACTGTTGGCAAGCAATACTGGATTAAACTGAACATGGGTCTGCTCTGATATGTCTGTTTTATCAAAATGATTCTGGTAACTATGGCATAAAGGTTATTTTATTCTCAAGGAAATGAGAGCTGTAATGTTTATTTTTTGCTTCAAAACATGTCCATGTTTAGAAAAAAGTTTAATATAGTAGTTTAATAGTAACAAGCCAATAACAGCAATCAGAAAAGTTCTCAAAACTGAAATCCAACTTGTTTGGCATATTAGATTGTTTCTAGAAGGGACTGGTACAACCCTTTCTTTCAAATTGGGCAACCTGATAGCAGATTCATGGCTCAGAGGAAGATCAGTGAAAGAGTTGCTGCCAGCTTTCCACACCAGTGGGCAAGTGAGACTTGGAATGAGTGAAAGCTGATGCTCAAGCTCTTCTCTTTTCATTCTCTATAGCCTACCTGCCTGCTATTTTTTTGGCCTTAGCAATGCTCCTTGTCAATCAATTCCCACACTAACAGCAGTGATGAAATAAATATATTTGTTTTAGGCTCTGTCCAAAACAATGGAAAGTGTGAGAGTTGCCTATCCATGTT
This sequence comes from Passer domesticus, assembly GCF_036417665.1. NCBI lineage: Eukaryota > Metazoa > Chordata > Aves > Passeriformes > Passeridae > Passer > Passer domesticus. The sequence continues at coordinate 97,570,528 of NC_087474.1, forward strand.
GGAAGAACACTAGATTTTCTAAAGAATCACCTCCTAAACAGAAGTTGTAAATAAAATTACATATTTGCTCATACAGGTTCTTATAGAATTATTTTCTGAATGAGTATATGATGCTTTGTTCACACTTGGAGCAAACATATAAAACCATATTGCCTTGAATTATATTTCTGACTTCATGCAAGTAAATACAAATAATTTGTAATAAACAAACAAAATAGTAAATTAGATTGTGACAGAATATCATCAAAGACTGCTTTTTTCCCTTAATTTGACCATCTATATGAAAGCCTACAGTATCTGTTAGCACCTCTTCTAACTAGGAAAGCTGACAGAGAGTTCTCTGTGAGGAGTGTGTACTTTATAAGGTGATTTATTTCAGGACATTAGAACACTACTAGGTTGACCCCTTCAATGACACATGACCCATTTGTTGTCTCATCCTGTGTTTAGAGGAGAAATGGATATGTGGGTGTTTCTGAAAATCAAAATACAGAGCAACTCATCAGAATTCAGCTAGTAAGACAGAGGACTTTATAGGCTTAGGTCTATTTCTATATACCAGGTTAGGTTCAAACTGAGTCTGCTGTTGAGGACAAAAACAGGGATTTTCTTTACATTTTGCAGGTCTACTTCAGTTTCCAAGGAGAGACTGGTTTCATACATGATACAAGTGATATTTAATTCTTCTGGAATTTTCTGTGCAGTTACATGTGTTTTTTAAAAAACTTAGATCCTTGCCCTACAATAAACAAAACCACAGATGGTTGGCCTCTTTGGCATCACTGACTAAATTTGTTTGTGAGATTCAGCTCATCAAGACTCCAAATTCCCTCTCACCTTTCCTCATTACCTTCCAATTTCCAACCACCACTGTCGGTGTACATGGTATGTACCATGTTGCTTTCCATTAGTACCACTTTTCATGCATTGCCAATTCATAACACTAGAAAAATGCAGCTAGCATGAAGAGGAAAAATGAGGAAGTAAAAGCAAGCAATTTCAGGCCTTGGTCTTTGGCTTGCCTTCCTTGTTTGTAAGACATCTCTGGCTGAAATAATAATGGGTATGAAGATAAAAGCAGACTGCACTGTTTCTGAAGCTTTCTGTTCCATGAATGACTTACTTAGCTTCTTAATAATGTTTCACTACCCTCTTGACTCTGTAACATGTTTATAAGGAATATTTGCATTCTAAATATTCCATGGTGGGACACAAGATTAAGTTTTGGAGCCATGTGAACATAGCTTCCATTGTCTAGCCCCTTACTCCCCTTTCTCAGTAGAACTACTTCTTGTTCAATTTCATGCTTTATTTAGGTTGAAGTAGTTCCCCTTTCTTTGGATATTTCTGATCTTGGTTCTGAGAAGCAATTACTTCAGATGTCACAAAATTTCTTTCCTTAAACTGTGCCCCAATGTTACACTTTACCAGCTAATATGAGGATAATTTAAATAATTTGATATGAGGAAGGACGTACAACTTATTTTCAGGAGGTAACACCTTGGCATTAATTTTCAAGAGTCATTCACATTCACTGACTGAGAGACTGTGAGTGTGAAATGACTGCAGAAGCAAAGGAGAAAGAGCTCCAGTTGCTTTTTATCTCTCTCTTTTTTTTTTTTCTTTTTTTTTTTTTTTTTTTTTTTTTTTTTTTGTAATTCATATCTCCTTGTTCTTTAAGCTATTCCTTCCAGCTTCTCCAGATGTGAGCAACACCAAGAGTGGAGAGCAGTGTGGAAGGTACTGTTCTCTTTCTTGCTGCTTTCTACTTTCAAGGACTGATGCAGAAGGCAAGGTAGAAGACCATATGATTACGATAGGTTATAATGAGCAGTGCCCTCTTTCCCATCTGAAAGGATTACCTAAAAATAAATTTCTTTCTTCTCCCCTGAGATAAAATTCCTCCTTAAGATTCACCAGGGAGGGGGTAGGGAGGAAGAGCACACAGCCAAAACTATTCTTAACAGATCGACTGCAGGATATAAGCAGTAGTTGTATAAATACAAAAGATAAAATGAAGCAATGTGTAAGAAGACAGCAAGTGTTGGTTCTCCTTTTAGCTGGAAGAATGTGTGCATATACTTGGATTTTTTTGGAAGATGTTCAAAGCGTTCCTCTGCTTTTAGAAATGCACACATGTTGCTTCCCATTATCCAGGAATGTTTCTTTTCTTGGGCCAATTTCTTCTGTGCATGAGAAGAATATAAAAAAAACCTTCAGGTAAGGTGTTTAAAGTAATAAAAGCATGGAACTTGAAACAATTTTTACAATGGTTTCATATATTTTTCTACTGTTTTAATCTACTTAAGGACTAGTTTGAGTAAGAAACACTTAAAACATTTGCTTAAGACATCTTGCAAAAGATACATCATAATGTAAAATGTTGTTCTGTTATATTTCAAGATGAAAAAGTACAAAAGTCTTCCTGTAATACATTTACTTCATTTTTTTTCCCATGAAGAATAAAAGTGACTTGCAAAAGCATATTTTCAGAGTAATTACATGCAATGCTTCTTCAGTATTTTTTTCCTGAAGGTAGACAAAGCTAATTCAACTTTATTTGACTGGCTTTTCTTTATATAATTCAGCCATGGTTTTGTGTTTGCCTTTCCCTCTCCACACTTCTTTTCCTCTGCTTTTCTTTTCCTTTTATTCTGGTCCCTTTCCACTCAAGTCGCTCCACTTTCTCCTCCCTCCTCTGCTTCTTTCTCTTTCTCACACATCAGTATCCAACCCAGAAATACCAAAATTTTGCTTCCTACGTGCATCCATTCGTTATTTCTGTTTACTGCATCTGCCACGATAAAACAACTTTCTCTTCCCAAAGAGATTCCTTTACAGAAAGTTCTACTTCTCAATTACTGTTGAAAATTCTTCATGTGCAGAGTTAAGTTGCTTAGTTGAGAAGGTCTCAATACATACAGGATCGCATATATTTTCAATAATATATTATTGCATATTTCATAGTTTATTTTCACTTTGCAATTTCTCCATTCAGTACTAACAGACAACTGTTGTTTGCTTGCTCTTTGCAACTATTTCTAAAAGACCAATCACGCCGTCTCAATTTATATCCTCTTTCTTCTCCCGTCTTTTCCTTAACACTTTCTTCCTAGTATTTTCTCCATCTCTCCTGATAAACCTGTTTCTCTTTGCTTCCCAATTTTCCTTGTTCACATTCCTGACTTTTGAATCAGATAGTATGGGTGATTCATTTGACCTACTTGATATGTGTACAGCAAAGCAAGACAAATTGTACCACAGAACCGCCTGTTTTCTTTTATTGTCATTACCTACAAAGGGTTACTGGATGACTTGTCCAGATACAAATATCTACAAAGCTAGAGCAACTCAATTTCAATCTTTTGCCCAAATAAATCCACAAAGCAGAGAAAACTCAATGTGTCAGATTCCCCATTTTCAATCTAGGCTGACAGTCGGGAATTCATCCACTCTACCAAGCATAGGACTGGACTGGTTGTTGGGTGAACTGGGTAGGAAGCAATGCCAGGCTCTCACAAAGAAAGGCAAACACCTCACTGAGATGATAAAACATGGAAATGCCATGCCAAGATACATAAGTAAGCCTTCTGTTCAATCAACATGCTCCAAGTAATAGCAAGAGCAAAATATCCAGCCTGGGCTACTTGGAAATATCAGCTATGAGAAGCTGAACAACCTGGGAGTAATTTATCCTAAAGAAAAAACATCTGAACGGGGATATGACATTAGCCTTCAAATACATAAAAGATTAATGAAAAGTCTAGAGGCACAATCTGTTCCCCCTGTCCAAGGTGCACAGGAGAAGATAGAAGGAGCCTCAGTTGCAACAAAAAACAGGATTTAGAGGCATTTTTTCTATATTTCTATAACTGTCATCAGAATCAAAAATGTCTTACTCTGTGCATGTGTGTGCATGAATGTATGTATATATTTTAAAAGCCTTTCACGTGAAAGCCAGCTGGTAAGTGCTAAGCTGTAAAACTGTGGCTCAGGTTTCAACTGCCTAGGGAACAAGAAGAGCACTGTTTCTCTGATTAATAAAAGGGGTGTGTGCTTGTCACCACATCTCTTATCCTTTTGTCTGTCGTGAAACTGGGCACACTTGGGGCTATCAGCAAAGAAACAAACCTTTAAATCATAAGCTTCAGGCAGTTAAGTGAAAATTATCAGTATTTGGCTTTTTTAGAGGAGGGGCTAGCACCTCTACCTTATTATTGTTTTAGGCCTTTATTTCATGTCATGGGCAACTCAGATATGAATTTTTATATCCGATTATCTTCTCACCCATTTGTGGCCTCCACATAACAGACACATAACGCCCTCCAGAAATATGAGGGGGATGGATACTAGAGAAGTGAAAGTTTTGAAATGAGAAATGAACTTTTTCCCTTACACCTTCAACAAGGTACAGACAGAACTAGCAGGGGAGACATACTGAGGTGGATCAAAAGCGACAGAAAGACAGCTGTGCGTATCTGGCACACATTTGCTGGAATAAACCAGCATCTGTACACAATAAGCCTTGCAACATTTGGGTTTGGGAAAGATTCACTTTTCCAAGTTTTGTTGTTTATTTCTCAGTGGTGGCTCTAACAAGCACTGGCTGGCAAATCAATGTGTTTCTCAAGTTGGCAGATGTCTTTAAAGCATATTTTTATCCTGGAGAGAACTGGACGAGGTCTTTATTTCATAAATATTATAGTCATTTTTTCTGCATCCTCCTCAGCCTAATTCAGTGAAGCATAAGTAAACAAGGCTGACATTGTGGCACAACTCACCTTGAAATAAAGAAATGGGCATTTACTGACCACAGTAGGAAAAGTACTTGTTCTTTAAAATAATGGTCGTGTCCTTTGATAATATCAATAGACATAGCCCCGGCGATTTGTATTATTTAATTATCTGACTGATATCACCAGTACAGCATGGCAGGAATATATTTTTAATACACTTTTTCAAAGGGTGAACAGTGAAATTACAACTGTAGAATCAAAAGCAGTTTTTTTAATGTAAGTTGTCCATTAATTATTTATTTACCATTGTAATTTATTCCACTCAGCATGTTTTTAAATTGAGATGGGACTGTATGTGCAAATTTTAGGGCCTTCTAAAGGTGACAAGAGTTGATTTTTATAAAGAATGGTGAAACATATCAGCTATCCTTTGATTCCTTAAAAAATGAACTGTCTGACATATATACACTTGTGTTTAGAATATACATGGAAACGAATATATACATGAAAATGAATATATACACATGCATATTTTTTTCAGAACTTATGATCCTTTCCCAGCACTTCCTCCAATGGTATTATATTATTCATATATGTAATCTTGCACCATGCTTACCACCACCTTTATATTAAAGGGAATTGACTATAGTTATCCACTTACATTTAAGGTGTACCACTATAATTTCTGTGTATTATATTTTTCCAAATAGAACATTTTGCAATTTAAACTGCTTGTTGTCCTGTTGCTACCAAACTTTTTAGTTTCAGAATAAGAATAGAGCTGCTAATAACCATCAGAAAAAAAGAAAATAAATTATTAATGGGTACCAAGAAGTTACATAAAATGTAATTCAAAATTTTGCTTAGTTGGTAATTGAGATTTTTATTAAAAACATTATTTTTCTTTATGAACTCCTATGAAATTAGTAAAGGTTTATCTGTCTGTTGGCATAGGGAACCAAACTTCTTTCTATCAAATGGATTATAATGTTATATGTGGTAGAACAAGATGTTATAATTAAATTTCCCGCAGTTTGGGATGTTTCTGAATGCTGTATTATGGCATTTGTACATGCTGTGCTGCATGGAAGCTGAAGAATCATTAGGAAAGTTTGAGAAATCTGTTTATTAAAATGATGATGATGACAATGATGATGTTGAAGAGTCCATAAGGAACTGAACAGCATACTCAGGTGGAATCAGGACCCAAGTTGTTCCTTTTCAATATAAAAATGGATTACCTACTGATGAAATACCTGCAATAAACTGTCACTATTTCATCACATGACCTTGCTTACTATGAAAAATGTGGTGCGAATATGGAGTTTTTCTTTGCTCCTATTTACTTTTTGAAATGTGACTGACACTGTCATTTACAGAAATGTTATTCCGACTCTTGTGGTAAGTTCTGCCTTGGTCTAGAAAAATGCACCCTTAAATAATATTACATAGAGGGATACAATGAGTTTCCTCCGCAAGAGGATATTTCTGCAAGAGTTGGGATTCATCAAAAAACTTGCTTCTTCAAAAATACATTTTTAAACTCAGAAGTCTGAAGTGGAGAATATCACACAAGAAGAGTGTTCACCTAATCAGGGAAAATGCTTTGCAGCATACTATTAAAATATTTGTAATGGGGGTTAATCACAAGACAAGGGAGAAGAGACTTGTAGACAATGTTAATTTCACATGGATGACTTTGATGTAAGTTGTAAAAGGTTGAACTGTTACATAGGAGAAATATTTTGTGCTGAACAGCTTTGGCTGAGAGAGGAGACAAAATTATCACAGTCCCATAGTGCCCTCCCACCTTCACCTGGTGAACGAATGCCAGCAAAGCTAGCAATTCCTAAGGTAAAAACATTGCCAATGGGACAGTGACTAAAAAGTCCAGATTTACTTTTTTATTATTTTTTTAATATTGTGCAATATATTACATATTTATTATGCCTTAAATTACATTTCCATATAAACAGCACAGCAAACTTTGAAGAGAATAACACCCTTGTAGGTGTCTGTTCTGTTGTCAAAATACGTGTTCAACAGCTTTCAGCAGCATGTTAACAACTCGTCTGACATCAAAACCATGTTTGCTCTCGTGTTGAACCTTTGTCTTGAATCTGCACTTTTAACGAAGTGCAGGGCAAGAGGATTTAAGAGTGGCTGGTTGCAGAGGTCAGTAGGTGGGAGAAACAACAGTCCTATAACTCACCGTCAGTCAATTTAACTGCAAGACAAACTCGGGATGATGAGAACTGTGCCAACCACATATGTGTGCTGACATGCTGCAGAGTGTGTTTCATGATTCATCAGCCACACTGTGATTGATTGGCCCAGCATCCTGGCAGAGCCTAGAAATTTTTTACTTGTCTCCAAATGTATTCCATGATTCTTCAGGCAATCTCTGATTGACAGGCATGTGGGATGAACCTATATTTATTTTTTTGCCATGCACTGAAATATTTGTTTGATGATTCATCGTACATACCTATTGACTGGCACATTGGCAGTGTCCAAAGTATCTTTACAACATAAAATATTGTTTTATGATTTGTCAGGTAAATTGAGTGTTTCCTGCCCACACTTGTAGATAAATTCTGCTAGTGTGAACTGGAGAGAAGAATACCACCTCACCTTACAGGTACTTAGGGCAGTGATGGACAATATGGTCACATTTTTTTGGCAAGGGAGAACAGCTTTTCCTTGAATGTTTTTTTTTTTAATGAATGTACTTTTTAAACAGCTGAAAAAGACCTTACCTTGAAGAGACCGTGTTGCAAAATTCAAAGTGATAGCATTACTTTTACACATTGAGTCTTGTCAATATCAGTCTGGTAACTATGCTGAATAGGTCAGAAAAGTTTGACTAAAACAAATAAAGGCCTTATCTAAGTCTGTAAAGAGAGCAGATTTTAACAAAACATTAAATTGTGCCATTTGCCTCACAACACCAAATCACACCACCATTCTTTAACTGGATTTTAAGCATACACATATTACTTGAAAGCCAAAGGAGAGAGTTTAAAAGCTGGCAACAACTTTTGCCCTGGCACTTCAATATGGGAGTGACAAATCAGATTCTCTTCTGAATACCTGTAGACAATTATTTCTAAGTGATTCTTCCCTGCCCTCCCCCCTGATGAATAACATTTATCCAGGGTGACAGATTCCCAATTTGTAATTCAAAAAATGATTCATTTAGCATTACACGTCATTGTGTAAGAATTGACTCCATGACAAAAGTTTCTGGGAAGTTGATCTTTTCTTTTGTCCAGGAAGATGGATGCAATTTCTAATGTCAGGTTTCCTCCCACAGTTATTGAAACACAGAGATCACCACCTAAAATGCATCCCTTACCAATCAGGAAAACGACATTTCATATGTTTCTGCAAGGTCTGTGGACATTTCTCCTAACTCTGCCCACATTAGTATATTTCCACATCTATTGAAAATATTTTACAGCCTGTTTGGAGTCATTAAAGAACCATTTTTCCAGGCAAAATTGAGCCTGAATTGTAGTTGTAACTCCTGCTATTCCAGGAAATAAATATTAGTCGTCTGTGTTTTCAACTCCTCTGCCCCCATAATTAGTCTATTTTTCTGTCTACTTTACAAGCAAGGAAGGGCATAGATTGAGCAACGTATCATACAGATCAGTTAACAAAACTGGTGCTGCTGGGGTAACCAAAGGAATATAGGATAAGAAAGAAGAGGAATAAAAATGAAAAGGAAGAGAGAAAAGCATAGGGCTTTTGCAATGTAGAGGAACTTGACTCCCTTCCAAGTGGACTGTAAAATAAAGGCATTAAAACTAAAATTATGTTATGAGCTGAGAAATCATAGCACAGCAATAAAGATCATGGAAGAATTGGACAGGATGTCTTTTGATGAAAGTCACAACCTAGGTGCTGTTAAGCTCTTTGCCTGGAAAAAGAGGCTATGGGCAACATTTCCCAACTAAGACAGCTTCCTAGATTAGTCCATATGGTTCTCCTGGTTGAAGGAGAACCATTGCCGTTTCTTCTCTTTTCCCTTCCTCCTATTTCAATGGAGGATTTCCTTCTCTGGGCTCGTCTCCAGGCGTGTCTGTCACAAGAAAGCGCTACCTCATTCTGCAGCTGAAATTGCAAAGGGATCAGCCAGTCAGTGAAAGTCTCCCTCCCTCCCTCCCTCCCTCCTGGCCTCCCTCCCTCCCACTGAATGTCTGCATTTGCATTCCTTGTGACTTTATGCAGCTGAGGCATCACATGTGTCATGACTTCTGCAGGTCTCTGACATTATAGTAGGGTGCCGCTTTTATTTCTTTGATAGTTCTTCCCCCAATCCTTAAGAAAGGATTGGCATCAATACCAAGACAAACCAAGGTTAGGTTATCTCCTAACCTTGTCTGCATCAAAGAAATCTACCCAGGTTTATTAACAAAGAAGATTAGAAAAAACACTGTTTTCTCTTTAACTGATGTATTTCTGTTTGGATTTTGGCTTAACAGTGACTAAACTTTTACTGACTCCTTCACTCCAAGAAAGGCTCCTTAAATTCAACTGCACAAGAGATTTCATCAACTTATTTACAATTGATTTTAAAAGTACTAGCTAAATGGGAATTGCAATTACTTCTTTTAAACCTTTTTTTTTTCTTGTAGGAAAGACTTTAAATAGTGCTTTCCTTTGCTTCTTGGCTTGTTTGAATATGTAGAAATAAATTGACAAGAAATAATCCACATGACAGAGAAGTTGATGGGAATGATAGCAAAAAGTCAGTTGTGCATTTTTTAAATAACTGGACTTCAGTTCATTGCAAGCCATCACTTTTTTTTTTTTTTTTCCACATTAGGCACTAAAGCCTGAAATGCTATTTATGAGCCTGTAGAAATGAACAAAAAACCAGCTATGGTGTTGGGGCCCCGGGACGTGCTCATGTTGCCTACAGACTGGTCTAAAAAGACAATGTGTAATATGTAATGTGCACTGATTTGCATCTTGTGAAGTCACTTATGCACTTGCCAAGAGCAAAGTACTGGTGCAGTGTGTAAACACTTTAATTTTACTTGGTGTGTTTTTCTGTCATCTTGTAAATTTTGTGGGCATTTATGACTGTTTGAACAGTGGAAAATTGTTCTCATAAAACCACAGAAGATTTGGAAGCAGGATTATTGCAAAAACCAAAGTCAATAAAATTGGGGTCAATTGAAACAGTTTAAAGACACTCTTTGCTAATAGAAGACTTAGACAAATATATCACTAAAGCCTTCTCTGAATCAGACTGACAGATGTTAGCACTGATACACTGTACTGTACACACTATATCCTGACATAGTTTATTAATTTTGTAATCTAATTTTGTAGTTTTTCTCCTCAAATGGGTTAAACAGCACAAAAAAATTTAGAAAGCACTTATATTTTCATTAAACAATACTTCATATATTTCTAAACTTTTGCATTTTAACATAAAAGCAGAGTACACTATGGAAACATACATACCAAAGAGATAGTTGTATGCAAAACCAAAACCAGTGACAACCCCCAATTTTATGCATTACTTGTCCTGCATACCTTCTGCTTAAAAATGGGAATATAAGAAAATGTAAATGGAGGCAAATTAAGAAATTTTGGGGCTTTACTTATTTCTGGTGTTGGCATGGAAGAATGTTTCTTGGTTCTAATGTACCTATGCATCTGTTGAAGAGATGGCTATAACCCACCAGTCATGGCAAGCAACGACAGGCCCTTCACCCGCTGCTGCAAGGAAGGGTCATCACAGAGACTTCCACATCCAGTTTTTTGCAGTTACAGCTGGGAAGAAGAGCAAGCGGCCACTCCTTCTCCAGGCATTTCTCCATTTGCTTCTGCACCTCTTGATCTCAAAAAACTATAATGTGTCTGTGGTGTGATTACAGGCAGATAAGGAATAACAAGTAAGGCAGTTGATAACCCGGAGGTCATTAATTTTCTCTTCCAGTGAAATCCAGATAAAATCATTGGTTAATTTTCAGACTCTTATAGGAATGTACTACTTACAGCTCATTTATCCCTGGTCATTCTAAAAAATATTACTCTATAATGAATATATCTGTCCACTGCAATGTGAAATGAAATCAGCTTATTCTTATATGATAAAATGTGTCCTGACATTATGACTTGACAGCCATTGAAGAAGGGTCAGACAAAATTATTTTTTGAGAGAGTCTCAGCTGTATAACACTTGGCATGCTTTGTGTTGTATGACTGTCCATGATTGATAGTCTGAGCTGTAGTGCTGGTACTTGTTTGTGTATTCACACGCATGAGGGAAGCACAGGCCTGGAGTACTCCTGTCTTTCCTGAACCATGGATACTGTCAAGTGCATTTATGGCTTTGTGTACCTAGAACCAGCCATTTCTGTCACCCTCAGATTTGAGTTCCTCTGCTAATAAAATTCCCAAATAATTATTACTGCATTATCACAGAAACCCTGACTCCAGCCCTGCATCACACAGTGTCTTCATTGAATGCAATCTGTAATTTATAGGTTAGATTTTTATGAGGAAAAAGCCAGCTCTATTTGCATGCCCAGAGAGAAATTATTTCAAAATAACAAACAAAGTAGTATTTTCATAATGGCACCCGGTGGCACTAAGGGTAACACTTCCCAGGCTGAACACAGCACATGTAGCACTTCCAGCTACGTGCAATTAGTGGCAAAATCCAACAGGTGGCACAAAAGTATTTGAATTTTATATTGATTTAAATCATATGCCGTTAAATTACCAAATATAGTACAGAGGCATTTTTGGCTAAAAAAAAAAAAAAATGGCAGAGGGGAGGTGGGGGAAGGAAAAAAGGGAGACGCGTTATCCGAAGAGGCGATGCCCGCCTGAGCCGGGCACCGGGCGAGGCCAGCGGCTCGCTGCCTCTCGGGCCGCCCCAGGCAGCCGGGACCCGGAGCCCCGGGGAGGGGACACGGAGCTTCCCTCGCCCCGTCACCTCAGCGGCCGCGGTTCGGCCGCAGGGAAGAGGCGGCAACCGGGGCCGGGGGACGCCCGTCCACCCCCTCATCCCCGCGGCCCGGCCCCGGCCCCGGCCCCGGCCCCGGCCCCGGCTGGCGGGAGGGAGGGAAGCGGGGCGGGCGCCCTCCGCTGGCCGCCGGGAGCGGGGCCGGGAGCGGGGCCGGGAGCGGGGCCGGGAGCGGGGCCGGGAGCGGGGCCGGGAGCGGGGCCGGCAGCGGGGCCGGCAGCGGGGCCGGCAGCGGGGCCGGCAGCGGGGCCGGGAGCGGCTCCCGCCGGCACCGCGTGGGTGCGCTCCGCCCTGGGTGAGTGAAGAGGGGATGGAGGGAGGGAGTGAGGGAGGCTCGCACTAACCCTGGAGAGTCCCCCAGTCCCGGTGGGCTCCCCCAGTAAATAAATCCACGGGTAAAGATCTTGGGCCTTCAGCACTGCCCGCTAGGCAGCACGGATGGTGGCTTTAAACCCCTGAGAAGGCAATTGAGGTGTTTTTAAAATGGGTTTGTCCTGGAGGTTTGTGTGGAAAGGGAGGAGAAATGAGGGTTCTCAGACTCCTGTGGAAAAGGAGCATTACAAAAGTATGAGTTGCAAGCACAGCTCAGTCTTTCAGCTTGGAGTGTAGTAAACACATCTAAAGGGGCTTAAATAAGAGAGAGGATGACTTCTTGCCTAGGGAAATAGTGATAGGCCAAGGAGGAAGGGTTTTAAGCTAAATGAGGAGAGATTTAGATTGGATGTTGTAATGAATTTTTTTACAGTGAAGATGCTGAGATGCTGGAACAAGTTGCCCAGAGAACCGATGGATTCCCTGTCCCTGGAAGTGTTGAAGGCTAGATTGGATGAGACTTTGAGCAACCTGGTCTAGTGAAAGGTGACCCTGCCCATGGCAGTCAGGTTGGAATTAGATGATTAATGCCTCTTCCAACTCAAACCATTCTACAAATCTGTATTTTCATATGATGAACATGAATTGTGGAAATACTAAAATATTAGTGTAGGCCTTATGAATAGGTTCACAACTGTGTCACATGAATTCTGGGATTGCCGTCTTTATTTGTAACTAAATTATTGTAGTGAGTCAGGTGGAGCTTTACTGACATTTTTGTTTCCAGATGTGAATGTAGGAGACATATAAATGGCTTAAATTCTTATGCAGTGGTACACCTAAACCTGAGACTTACATGCAAGTCAAAGGCATTTTCAAGAAGTTTCAAGATGCCTGGTTTGCTAAATTGACTGTGAGGAAAAGAAGGAGACATGAAAGAAAAATTGGGCGATTGCCATAAGTCTAAATGGGAGGGCTAGTTTTGCATAAACATTTGCAGCAAAGGTCTGTAATAGACTTGAGCCTGGGATAAAAGATATTAATTCATGCCATTTTACTTTACACGTTTGTTCCTAATTAAACTAATTGTGAGCCCATCATCTGTGACTTGTAATAGAGCCAACCTACAGACAAATGAATGTCAGAAATGTCAGCTTCTTACTGAGCAGATCCTGTGCAGGTGCTTGAAACAGGATCCAGTTTCCAAGGTGAAAACTGATGGTCTCTTTTCTGTGGGACCAAGCTGGAGCAATCATGGTAGCAAATGGCTAATGTATTGCCACTAATCAGAAGAGAGCTTCAATTTGAGCTCAGAGAACAGTCAATTCATACCATTATGCAAATGAAGGAGCAAAAAACCCCAAACCCAGTTATTTGGCCTTTTTGTGCAAAAAAACGAAAAGAGAAAACAATGACCTGGACACAAAAAACATATCTGTAAATTTGGGTAGAGCTGACATTCACAAGTGTCAGATATGAAAAGTTATTCAGTTGTTGGAAGAATGGAAGGATATAAAAAAAAGCGGCAAATAAAATTGTAAGGGTAAACGTAAAATTTTAGGTCTGGTCTAGACAGCTGGAGAATAATAACATAGGTCTGGCTATAAAGTGTACAGGCATGGTGACTCTGGGCAAGGAAACCTGGTAGTAGATATGGTAAAAATGAAACTGAAGGAGTTAACATGTAGGAAAAAAAACAAAACTGCAAAAGATCAGGGCTCTGAGAGCTCCAATAGGCTTTAACTGCTCTAAGCAGCCTCCATGGGGCCTCTGTCCACAGCTGTGTCCAGACCCAGAAGCCTCACTTCAGCTCCAGCTTGGGACTGCTTGTGTGACCCTAACTCCTGGAGAGACCTCAGACCTGTGTTGTAGGTAGTTTGTCTCCCAAATGGATGCCTTTAGATATTGTTTATTGCCTGTCTTCTGTCTTTGTTGTCTGGGTTGATTTCAGACCTGTGTTCTAACCTCATTTCCACTTCTTTCTCTTGTACAGGCTGGAGAGCCTGGACGGTGTCTGGACCTGGTTCATCATTCTGTCATCTCTGGGACTACCAGGGGGCCCTGTTCCCTGTGTGATCTGTGTTCTGGGTTCAGATGTGGGACACTGCTGTGGTCACTGCAAGGTGCTGCCTGTACTGGGTCATCCCCACCTTGTGGTTTGCACTACCTCAGGGAGCAGTTGGCCCTTGCTGCTTCCTGACACGATGTAAATAATTGGATTCTAATTCATTGGAATCGGTTGGGTGGTAGTTGATAACATGCATTTAACCAAGACTGAACTAACTGAGCCTAGCTGTTTTACCTGTAAAATTTGATAAGAAAACTGGAAAGCGAAAATATAAGGGCTGAAAACATAATTAGTTTGGACTCCTGTATGATAAATAACTTCTTAATAAGTGTCAGGGAAAACATCCTGAAGTTTCATCCATGTGAGTACCTCATGCAGGTGTGGGCTAGGTGAGGCAAATTGCAGGAGAGCAGTATGCTTTCAAAGTTTTTTCTTTCACTGAATGTTTCCTGGCTTCAGGGATAGAAACCATAATGGCAGCTAGACATAATGAGTGGGAGCTCAGTGAAGTGGAGGGATTTGTTTAGTCTTGTCTTGAACCTTAATGGGATGAAATTAGCAGAATTCCTTGAAATAGAAACTCCCTGACAGTTTTGCTAAATAACCCTCAAAATTAGCAAATACTTAACAAAGAGGAGGGTTGCTGCATAGAATGAAGCCGTGGATGTGTTAGATAAGGAAAAAAAGCCCAAAAGGGAACAAGAAACTCTTATTCTACAACATTGCTAAAATTTCCTAAAGGGACCAAAAAAGCCAGCATAGATGTAATGAAAGGGGTTAGCTTGAGCTGTTTTCTGATGAATTCTGAACCACGCAGTAGTTCTCTGACCAAGTAACACCATCAGAGAAGAGAGTTGACAGAATTTATTGAAAATCTATCAAGAAATGTGGAGCTTCACTGTCCCTGACTCTTAATTGTAGTTTGTTTCTTCAGCACGAGCTGAAACAAGTAGGGTAATAAAGAATACAGTGTCTGTATTCATACTTGTCTCTGTACTTATGGCATAGTATGATGACTGTGTTGTGTAGAAGATACTTTTGGAACTGAAACGAATAATCTGTGATAAGTGTATGGCCAAAAATCTGAAATTAAGCCCACATAAACTGGAACTGCTTCAAAAAGTTGTGTTCCTTTGGTCTGTGGTCAAGGAAGAGGGAATTCCTACTAGTGATGACAACATATACTATATAGGGATTACTAGTACTATAAGCACTCCCAGATGTGTGCAGTTTTACAGATTTTAAAAATAGCTGCTTTTGTGCAAGGAGAAAGAAATCCATTTGAATGTGACTTGACACTGACATGGTTAAAACCATCTGTGTTGGCCTCCTTGGGTTTCAAAACGGATTCTTGCATTCATGAGCTTGGATGGTCTTGAAACAAACAAAAAGGCTAACAAGATCAATGAGTCAAACAGAAAATCTGAGCTCTATAAAAATAGAAGTAAATGCGCCACTGAGTATTGGGTAAGTCTAAGGAGTATAAGGAATCTTTGTGACTGATGTGACTGAGTCACTGTCTGCATTTGGCTCCTTGGAATCAGCAATCCTCAGACCCCTGGCCAGCTGGAAAATCTGCAGAGTAATGATGTCATGGCATCTGACATGGATGTCAGACAGAGATGTGGCACTGCTGAAGTGTGGGCTGCAGTAGAAGGTGGGGAAAAGTTAATCACTGGGTTTTTCTTGAAGTTGGATAGAAGGTGCTGGTCTGCAGTAAGTGTACTCATATCTTCTTTGAAAGTCTGTATGGTTGCAGGTTCTGTAGGCACAAATGAGATTTGATCACTCTAAGTAACTGATGAGTTTGGCTGCGGCTGCACAGAACCCAACACAAGTTATAAAATTCAAGTGAAGCTATCTGTGAACCTGAATTAAGGTGTAAGGGCCCAAGTGGAGCCAAGATATGTAATACTAGGGTACCTGAGAAGGCTGTCTGAAAACTAGTAGGTTTGACAATGAGTGGTGGTTAAGTATTACAATTTGCATAAAAGATAAAAAAAAGTGTAAAGTCTGAAAAAACAGATACCAGAACACATATGTTTAAAAGTAAAAAGGAAGATGCAAATTGCATGGAGATTTCTTGATAAAATAAAAAAGCTTGCATCTTACTAGAGTTTAAATAATTGTTTTAAGAACTAGGAATTATTAATGATTGATTAGTATGCTTATTGGTGCAACTGAAAGGGGGTTTCCAAGGCTATGTCATGATTCAATATCACCAGACTTCTGTCTGCCTCTTACATAGGGATACCAGTATCTCATATGAATTGTGATTGATTAATGATCTGAAATGTGATCTGAAATGTGTTATGTATTTTTTATCACACTGTTTATTCCTTGGACCTAGTGTGTGTGAATCACTCCAGAGGTGTTGAAATTTGTTCCAAGGACCAGTTATAGTTCTTAAAAAATACAGTGCATAATCCTCTCAATGCTTCTTTAAGCAGACACTGTATAATCAGTTGATATTCTCGTAGCCCAAGTAGTCTGTCTACAGGATCATTAATTTAAAACCAATAATTAAATATAAAACCAAAATGTCTATTTTCAAAAATGGCACACTGAGTTCTTTCAAAGTTGAAAGTGCCACTGGAACCATTTTCTAATGGCTGTTTAATGGTTGTGTGATTCCAGTTGGTTTAGAAAGGTTTAAGAAGATCATCAGGCCAATATCTAGGAGAGTAAGAAATAGAGGTGGATTTTAGGGAAGTAGATCAGTAAACTCAAATGTGTGGAAGATACATTTTTTTAGGAAACTGGTCTGAGAGATAAGAGAGCCAAAGGGAGGCAGATATTCCTTGAATACATGAGTAGTAAGGACATACATAATTTTCCATTCTGCATGAAAAATAAGAAATATATTAAGATAGCAGCTTTTAAAAATTGTTCTTTACGTCAGGTGAGAGAAGGACAGAAAGGAAAATAAAAGATCAGGTTATTCTGAGAAGCATAGCAAAACTAGGAAAATAATGGCACAAAAAAGAAACAAATTGGATGGGTAACAGGAAATCATCATCTGTGTGCTCTAGCATTAACAGAAAAATCAAGGAAATTGTCATCTGTGAAGAGACAAATTTGGTTATTTTGAAGAAATCACACCTAGGAGGCAGATGTCATTAATGTGTTTTAATTAATCAATCTTCACTAAAATGACCATCTGCAAGAGGTAGCTATTTCAGTGCAGCCCAGTGAGAAAGAAGGGAGAATCTCAGCCTTGAGTGAGGCATGTGCACTTTGGAGACAGTTAGGATTGATAGATTCTCCTGAAGTAGCTGAGCCTGGAGTACCTCCTCCCAGTGTGACTGCAGAATTATCTGTTGTAACCAACTGCCTCTGCAGCCAGACCTGGGATAGGGTGGTTGCTCATGGCCTTGTAGTGTTTGAGCTCTGTGTTGGCAACTGAAGTGAAAATTGTATTGGTATTTGAAGTTATTTTGTCTTCTGCTGTTCTGTCACTGGGGAGTGAAATAGGTTCCTGTCCTACAAAGTTATTCCAGTTTCCCACCTGTAATTAGATTCTGCACAGGTTTGGTCTTCTGCATCTAGAGATGTGCAGCTGCCACACTAAAAGGCTTTAGAGAGGTTTTGCTTATAGTAGTTGCTAGTTTAAAGACAGTTACTGAATTATAGATTTTGTTTGGGCTGTTTAATTTGCATTCTTCACAGCTGGGCAAAATATCAATGTCTAAAAACTCATTCCTGTACTAGATTTAGAGCAAGTAATAGAACAGTTCTAATTCTAGCCTGAAACTGGTGGTCTGTTTAGTTAAAAACACATCAAATGTAGTAGTCATTAAAGTGGTATTTTTTTCTAGGCAATGTTGCACTCTGTTGTTACAACCCACCCCTAAAGGCAGGTGTAACTGAGGTTCTTGTTAATAGATCCCTTGGTGTGGATTAGAGTGAAATGACACTGAATGACCAGTGTTTATATTTCTATATACCTGTATCTATATCTGCATGTAGGGTTTACTTTAAAAAACTTTGCTTGCAATGGAAAGGAGGTATGTAGCCAATTTGGTTATTATCTACAGTAATATAAGAATAAAAGTACAAAGATATCACTTAAGAAGATACATGAGGAAAAGAAGAAGAAAGGATAAGATTATGGAAAGATATCACCACTGGTGGATCCAGCAATGAGACTTGATTGTTGCAATTTAGATGTGTGTTGGTCAAAATGATGGTCACAGTCTTGATTCATTGGGGGTGGGGGAAACCTCCCACCACATAAAGTTCAGTGGATTAAAATAGATTCCATTCAGGTGGAGTTTAGGGGTGAGTTTAACACTCTGCTGCAACACTGTGGATCATGCACAGTCCTCAGCTGGAAGGCCCCAGAAACGAGTGTGGGGGCACTTTTGGGACCTTTGGTGGTTTGTGACACATTGAAAGACATGACAGCTGCCTCTGACATCAGGGTAGTTGAGCCAGTCCTGCCCCATCAGAAGGGATGAACACCTTCATGTGTGAATGGAGGGGAGAGTTTACTCATCTGAGTCAGCTGTGTAAGGGAGGACATTGGCAAGATAAAAAGCGCTATCCCACCTAGCAGGACTTGCTTCTTATCAGCCTTCTCCCTTATCTGGCTCAAAACCCAACTTGTTGCTAAACAAAGGTTGGTTTGTCATGATCATCCTCTGGCGGTGGGTGTGCAGCCCCTCTGTCTGATGCAGATCAGAGGTTTTTCCAACACACAATCTCTCCTTCTCTTCTTAGGTTTTGGGGGTGCAACCCTGGTCTCAGCAAAGCATCCTGCTGCTTTTGTAAATGGCTGATTGTTTGAATCATTAACATTTCAGTCTCTCACATCTATGGAAAGTAAACTAGATCAAAGTTTTATTTTTATATTTAAAATCAATATCTCAAAACTACTTTTCATAACAGAATACTGTTTTTAAAATGAGGTTTAAAGACTTTGGATAAGATTTTTATGCTTTGCTAAATTAAGAGTTGTTTGGGTAGCATATTGGAGAAATATAAGTGTGTGTGTGTGTGTGTGTGTGTGATATCTGTGAGGAAATGCTGGACAGATATATAGCCTCTATATGTATTTTGTATTTTCACACATATTCATGCAACAAAGATACATTTCTGGAATGAAGTTTATTGATAGGGAGAACATAATTTCATAAATACACATGTAGGGCAAATACAGAAGTACTGTAGAAATACAACAGTTACATACTGCTGCAGCAGGGTTGTTTTGTACTGCATGTTTCTCTATGTGTGTGCACATGCAGCTTTGTATGTCTCAGTGTGGATGGCAGTGGATTCAGCAGCTGGAGCTTCTTCTGTTTTTCAACATCTGTGGGTGCACATAGAAGTCAGAGGGTCTCACAGAGATGATTCTGTCAACTACAGAACGGTGGGGAATAGGCTACGTGTGGGTCCAGCACATCCTGCCACAGTCTGCAGTTACTGAATATCTCCTTTTGCTTTGAGAGAAGGGCTGAAACTGCTTTTTTGTCTTTGGCACTACAAAACGACTTTGTGTGTGATAAGAATCTTTTTTTTTTTTGATTGCATGAACTAAAGATTAAATAGCTATTAATATAGTAATTACTGAGACAGGAATCTTATGGTGTGGTTGTGAAAAGTGTCACGGAGTACCTTAGAGTGAGAAGTGTCTATAATCACTCTTAGATGACTGAAGTACATGCTGCTAATATTAGATGTGGTTTTGTCTCTTAGACCCAGGCCTTTTCTTGCATACAGCTTTGTCCCATCCCTTCTGCTGGCAAAATCTTCAGGTAGCAATACTGTGAGCTGAATCTGTAGCAACCTGAGGGAAACCTGTAGCAACCTGAGAGGAAAAAAGATGAGGTCAGACCCTGATCTGATTCACACTGCAGCTGTATTAACACCTGGGTAAGGCAGATTGTATGTAAGCATGGCTGAGGACTAGGAAGGTGTGCAGGACTTCCCACTTGGCAGCAGGCCACCTTTGGTTTCTGGATCTGAGGCTGAAGTGACTGTTGTAAGCGAGGTCAGAAAATTTTTTGTTATTCTAACTGATAACACAGATATAAAAGTGGCTCTGAAAACTGACTGCAGAAATGGTGGTTCTCTTTTTTAGGATAAAATATAGCTGCAATAAATATTTATCACTGGGTTATGTGCCTATTTTGTCTGTTTTGTCTTCTTGGCAGAATCAAGATCTAAAATAAAAAAAAAAAAATCTAAGAAATTTGTAACATATCCATCAGGTTTAAAATCAAATGTGACATTCTTTCACTGCTGTTTATTCCATGTGTTGAAATTTAAAGCTCCCTGTGGACTATGTTGTAAGAGAAATACTGGTTAATGAAGCATTTCATAAATATTTGGTGTATATATTTAGCAGATTCTGTAAGAATATCAGAGTTCTAGTACAGGGTAAAAATGAGGAGCTGTGGAGTACTAGGACTAGCAGAGATCAGTATAAAATTAAAGAGCTCAGTTCCAGAGAATGAAGATAGAAGCATATTTTACCCTCAGTGGTTGTTCCATGCTATGCTTTTCTTAATGATGTGTCATTGTTTGCTTAATTAAAAATCCCTGTTGATTCCATTGATAATGTAGCCAAAAGAAATAGTGCAATACCAGTTCTTTTGGCCTCTGTCACTGTACTGCATATTGTAAAAAAAGATTAAGATATGTTAAGAAATTGAAGTGTTTCTTAAATTCTGCTAAAATATACATTATGTGCATACATTTTTATGTATATGCATACACACATTTTTCTAGAAAATAGTAAGTGTAATTTTACAAGTCATAAGTGTCGGCAACTTCTGTTCATACCATTTTGGACATGATTAAAGTGAGAGGAACCAAAGCATAAGTTTAGTGGGATCATTTTCCAGGAAAAATCAGGAAAAATGATGGTATTTCACAACATGATATTGATGGTATCTGCAGAGCATTTATTCAGGCATTTGTTGCCTGTAGCTTAAATGACTTCACTGTGTAATAGGTGTACTTTACAAAAGAAGTAGTATTATACTGTTTTAGTGTAATAAAAATGCTACTTGTGCAATAAGGCATGAACTCTGATCTCATTACACAGGTTGTGTATGCAAGTAGTTGAAATTGTGTTTACAGGCTAGTTTGTGCCCCTAATTAAGACCTTCGTTATAAACCAGAATTCTTCGTCAAGATGACCACTTCCTGAGTCTTTAACACGTATTTCCAGGCTTGCAAGGGAGTGGCAGGTTTGGTTGGAGTTCTGCAGGAAAATAGAAACTGAAGTAGCTTAATTTTTCTTAGAAATACTCAAAATTGCATAAAGTGATGTACAGGTATGCTGAAGAGGTACTTAGAGATCCATATAATCTGAAATTAGGACCCTGCTGTGGCTCAGCCTGTTCACTGACTGCACTGCAGAGTATGCCAGTGTCAGTATTACAACATGGATATACAGGTGCCATTTGGAAAAAAAAAAGAAGTATGAAGATTAACTTAAATGTGGCTAATTTGTGAGACATCATACCAGGATGTACCTGGAGGGTTGAAACACAGATGTTGAAAGCTTAGAAACTTCCTAAGAACAGGAAATTAAATAAAATGATGAGATTTTTCCTGTCTCCCTTTTCATTCCATTTCTTCACCATGGAAGCTTCTGCACTCACTTCTGCTGCTTAAGCCTCTGAGTAATTGTACCTTGAGTGCATGGTCAGGTGCCACCAGTGGTGATGCTTATCAGCAGTGTTGGACCATTAGTAGAATGAGGTCTTTAGAAGGTGTGGCTTCCTGAAATTCTTGAACATTTCCTTAGTTTGTCCTGTCAATAGGTTTGGACATATTCTTGTTGATAGCTTCAGACCTTTTTCTTATTTATGTATTTTGTTTGTTGGCAGAGATGTGCTACTTTTAAAGATCTGACTGAAGATCACTGCAAAGTGACAGTGTAGGTTGTAGTCAATTTTTCAGCAGCATAGCTTAGGTTTGAAGGATGCCTGGGTCAAAGCATAGTGAAAGGTAATACTGAGGCTGCTGAATTGTCAAGATCCCCAGGATTTTTGCACCTGTATTTCCATGAGGTGATGGAAAGCCACAGTTAGTTTGGGCTGGCACATCCAATTCCTTGTGGAATTTATGGAGTGGCAAAAAAGTTGCCAGAACTGTCTTGCAAAGGCAAGGATCTGAGAAACACTGTTGCCATAAAATTAGAGTTCAACCTCTTGAATCTTTTTCAAACCTTTTTTTAGGTGTTGTGATCAATATCATCCTCGGATGAGGGAAAAAAGGGAGAGGTTGCAGCCTCCTTTTTATCGTATTTGTTGGTATTACTGGGAAGAAGTTTTACTCTTTTCCAATTGAGAGTGCATAGTGCTTTGAATTTTTGGTACTTTTACATCATTTGTGATAATTTCCATTCTGTATTCCTCTTGCTATCCATGCCAATCTTCATAGTTTGTCATCAAAGTCTGTTTGAAAACAGCTGCAAAACACTAATTCACCTCCTGGCCTAATTTATATATATATATTGTTTTCAAACTCACCAAATCATGTTATGCCATTTTTGTACTTTTATTTTTTTAAATTTTTTTTGTTTTGTTATTAATTTTTGGCTCTACTTTGCTGTACTGTGCCAGGAAAAAAGCTGGCAAGTTCTATTCAATTTCCATGTTATTGTTGAGGTTAAATGACCCTCATAATCATTGCAGCATTTTTCAGCTCTTCAGTAGTAGTTGATAGCCTATTTGTAACATTTCTTCATATAATCAGATTGGGACTCTGCTCTAGCTGTCTGGAACACAGTTCCCTAAGTATCCTACTGCCTTTGAAGATGCTTCAGCATCTAAATTCCTTAGTTCATTCGGGTTCCCTTAAGAGGCCCCTTGGTTTACTGAAGTTTTTGATAATTGCATTATGAAACTATTATTTTTGCCCTTTCATTTAATTTATACTAACTCAGCTTTCAATGTTAAAGTGTTTAAGTCTTCATTACATGGCAAAATAAAATTTAAACAGTGTAAGTTCTTGTTAGTACTGGATGTTTGTTATGCTCGTTTGTTTGTTGTAACATCCCGTAGTGAGTCACCTACACTGCAGTCATTAACTGATACTGCAGTTAGTTGTAGTCTTTGTCAGGAAGTTTGTCTCCTGTCACAACAGCAAATAATATTTCACTTTCCAGTGATGTTCCACTGGTCATTATCCAAGATTATATCTGACTGTGGATGTCATAAAAAGTGTTTCCTTCATAATGCCTTATAGCTTAGTGAGTGCCCCACAGCTGTCATCTTTAGTACTCTCTTTCCTGAATGGTATCTGTCCTTCTATATCTATGCTCCAGTTCTGAATTCTGTGTTGTCAAGCTTATGTTTTTTCCTTAAACTTTTTTTTTTTTTACATCCTATAAATGTAATTCCAGATCTTCTATTGTGTTGAGAAAGCTTTACACATCAGAGTTGTTTCTTACTCCATTATTATATAGAGCAGACTCAGGCATGTAATCTTCTTTTACCTGACTGCTGTTCACAGTCAATTATTTTTCTTTTCCATGGGTTCTCCTGTTACCACAGGATTACTTAATCCGTATCTGGATTCTCATTTACCCTATATTTTTTGCTTCCTCTAGTGTTTGGAGATCTATAATTTCTTAGTTTGAAGCTGTTCTTAACAGCTGTGTCAGCTTTGATCCTAGGTTGCTATTCCCTGGAACGTTCAAGTCAAATTTATCTCTTGAAAAGTTACTTCCTTCAATAAATGCACCTCAACAGTCAAACACTACAGATGTTCTTATACCACTCATCATTTAACTATTGGTTAGTCTAATCTCTTACTAGACATTTTACTCCTCTTGTGACTTGATGCCCCTGAAGTTCACACAAATATCTATTTGTTTGAAACTATTCCCTGAAAGAGTTAGTCCTCTTTATTTTTTTTTTCCCAGTGGGAATTGGGCAGTACTGGTTTTGAGGGCTTGTAACTGTTTCTCAGGTTCCTTGTGATGCTTCCCAGTTGCAGGTCCACCTGCCAGTAACAGACATGATGCCATTTTGGTTTTTTGATCCCTTTCCGTGGGCAGACTGTCACAAGTAGCAAGGAGGCTGTGGTTGTACAGACCTGCTCTTGTGATTTTAAGCCCAGCTGAAGATTAAACCAGGACTACTTGCCTCTCCATGTGTTGCTGTAAATCTCCAGCCTTTACTTATGAGCGTCACTTTTAATTCCATCTGGAACTCTGAATGTCTCTTTTTTAACTTTGTTCCTATGTACTGACTTGATTCTCCTTGAGTTGCCAAAACCTGATATTCTTGTTGTCTTATTTCAGAGCAGGCATATTTTGTTCCTTCATGCTACCCTTATTTTTTTACTTTTTTTTTTTTCTCTGGGGCATCAAACCTCCTTTTCTGTTCTGTTTCGTAGTCACAAGTTACTATAGTACTTCAACTTCTCCTTGTCTTTTCCTTCTGTTGGTAGTTATCCTCAGCAAGCAATGTTTTTCACTTCTTGTTCTGGTTTACAACTGAAGGTTTCATAGAGATATTCCTCTCTTCCCTTTTGTTCCTAAACACATGTTGTCTCTAACATCATCAACTGAATTCTGAGCCCTTATGAGCTCATTGTGTGTGTATTTTCCAGGTATCCCACTGAATGATAATAAAGATCCCACTCTTTCATTACTTAGTATCCTTATCCTACTACGCTTCAGGGATAATCATCATCCTTTAATAAAGTCTAATCACCTTTACCTAACCACTCCGTTATTCCTTCTTGGAGTTGTGACTAGAAGATATGGTCACTCTGCACTAATTTTACACTCTTTTTTTAATATTGAACTAGGTTATTTTGAATTGACAAATTACTTGCTGTTTTCAAGGATGATGTAATCATCATCCTCTATGTTACTACTTGTGCCTTGAAACTTTTCTCTTGGTAAAGATACTACACACACACACACACACACACACACACACACACACACACACACACAAGAGTGTATGTTTTTGTACTATTAAATGAGGCAGGGACAAGTGGTGCCTCTCTTGCTCTACAAGACTTTTTGTTTAATGCATAGAAGACTATGTGGTCATTTCTTTCACTACCCATAACATAGTGACAACTCAGACCAAATGCATATTACTGGTGTGTGTTGTGAAGGAAATTTTTTGATTACAAAAAATTCCCTTCACAACAGCATGCTGTGGGTAAAGAGCATGAATTTAAAAAAAAAAAAAGTTTTCAGGGAAGAATTGAAAGCATAAACATAAGTAATAAATCATTGTTCTGTATGGGTTCCAAAAGTAAGTGTTGTGGAGACCTGTAAGTATAAGAAGTGATTAATATATGAAAGAGGAGACAATATTGCTGAAAAATTAAAATTTTTGGTTTTTTAATGTACATTTAGGAAGAATTGGTTGAGATCATTTTTTTTCAAATGATAAGACTTTTTGATAGGGAAAAGTGTTACAGGATCTTTCTCAAATTTGTTTATTGATGGATCTTTCTGAAATCTAGTTATTTGGATGGATGAAATCTCTGGCCAAACAGGTGGAAAAGGAAAGACATGTCTACTGACAGAGATGACATTCACTTAGGAGCTCTAAAGAAACTTGGAGGTGAAACAGCTAAAACATTACTACATGTAAGTAAATTCACTGTTAGGTAAGTTAGAGCAAACTTTTTTGAAGAACATAGAAAAGATATATTGGCATAAGTCTTCATCTTCTGTCAAAAAAAAAAACAAACAAACAAACAAAACAAAACAAGAAAATCAGGTCTGACAGTTTTTTCTGGATTTGGTAAATGTATTTCCCAAAGCAGTTTATCATGATTTCTTGCAAAAATCTTCTAAGAACTAAGAGACCATGAGATAACCATGGGAAGGTTTTCATATGGACTAATAGTGGATTATAAACCATCATTTGTCACAGTGGATGGAATTTGCCAACAAAGTCAACTATTCTGTGCTGCAGTATGTTCTTTAGCATATTCCTAAATGATCAGAAGAAGAAAGAATACTGAGGCAACAGTTTGCTAGTGATACCATCTATTCTTGATAAAGAGCTGCAAAGCAATCCAAGAATGCTATGATAAAACAGCTGATTAAATTCAATGTAGATTAATAGATAATTATGCCCTTGGGAGTGGGGGAGGAGGCTCGGCAAGGAAAGAATGGTCCTAATTTGACGTATTCTTGTATGGGTTGTGAGCTGACTATTACAACCCTAAATCTCATTCTGAGTGGTAATAGATATCCTTATGGAAACAGGAGAGCAGCGCTGAATGGGAGTCAAAAATCAGATAGAATATTATGAATTATTGTGAAAGGAACAGAGAACAAATCTGAACCTCATTATGCCACTTTGCAAATTCATCATGTACAATCATTGTGAATATAGTATGGAATGCTAGTTTCTCAAATTAAAAAGAATATTACTGAATGAGAAAAAGCAGTTGAAAAGAAAAGGAGATGGGGATGATGTAAGAATGAAGTATCTGAGTTTCATTTTTGAACTGAAAATAGAAGAAAATAAATATGAACTTGTTTGCCTGTGATGTGACTGAAGAGCCATTTTCTCTTTTTCTCTCTTTTTTCTCTATTTTTTCTCTCTTTCTTTTCTCTTCTCTCTTTCTTCTCTCTTTCTTCTGTCTTCTCCCTTTCCCTTTCCATTTCCCTTCCCCTTCTCTGTTCCCACCCCCATACCCCTTCCCCTTCTCCCTTCTCCCTTCTCCTTCTTCCTTCTCCCTCTTTTCCTTCCTTGTTTTGTGATGAATTAATATGCAATATATGAAATCAGAATAGCAAAAAGGACTCTACTGTGTAGCTCAGGACTAACACTTGACAAAAGTGACTTTTTCCTATGAAGGAAGCAGGTTTGGGCATAGATATGTGGAGTGCAGATCTGATCCTGCCATTCATGATGAAGGATCCAAAATACTGCAGGGATGAAAGAATATTGGTGTGTGGAAGACAAAAAAAGTGCACACAGTTTGAGAAGAGACAAGAATTGTGGTGGAATTGTGTCACTTTGCAAGAGCTTACAAGACCTCAAAACACGTCAGTATGCTAACAGCACTGCTAGATTAAAATAATTCCTGATAAAGAACATGTATAATATTATAATAGTAATCTGATATCAAATGGGATTTTTTTATCTTTTTTTTTTTAATTTTTAGATGGATTGAGCCTTGTCACATATGCCACAATGAGGCCAAGAACAAGCATTGAAACAGAAGACAGATGTAGCAAAGGAAGATGGATACACTTTGGGGCATAGGCTTGAAAACAATATTCTAAGGGAATGTGGTAAAAACAACCCTATGTGAAGAAAAGCCATTTGAATATGTGAAAACTGTGTGAAAATATGTAAAGGGCTCAGCTTGAAAAGATGTCAGTTTAAGTAAAATAATGGCAAACCCTTTTCAACAGGAGGGGGTAACAGCTGGAAGAATAAGAACATTTGAAGAAATATTTGAGGAAAGAGAAAGGAAGTTTTAACATGCTCAAAAAGTTAAATTCCCTCAATTCTGTCATGATATGTATCCTGCAGCAGAGTGTGATAACCGTCTTGTTCTGCAGAGTCTAGGGAAAATAATCCATAGTGTGAGTGCAGTTGCTGTTCTCTGTAAGGGTGGAAAAAACCCTCACATGAAAAAATGTTTTTAAAATTCATATATCCTCAATAACTGTTTAAGTAAAGAAAACTATTTTCAGTGCTGCAGTTAGAGCAATCTGGTAGGCAATGCTTGAGCCCAGTGCTTTTTGTTGTTTGTTTGTGGTTTATTTTGTTGTTTAAATTTTTCTTGATGCAGTGATAGATGTCTGGTAAGCGTCTTGGGAGAAAGAGGTGCTGTACAAACATCTGTAGGTTTTCAGCAATCTGTTTGGAAAACATTGTTTCTTCAGAGTGCTACATTAGTTATCATTGGCATCCAATGCATTTCACAACCCGGAATGAGAAAAAATTAGTCCTGGAGTGAGCACTAAGGCTTGTATACTGAACTTTGATTTAGAACAAAACTTTAGAGACTTCTTGCTACAGGAAGGAGGCTTTCACTAGAGACAGAGCCCTAAGCTGAAGTGAATGAAGGAAACTTACACACTGCCACGTCTAACATCGCTTCTTGGAAGGGTCAATCTTGCTTTAAAAAGACTTCAGATAAACAGTGCTATTATTATGCTATTAGGACTTGGACCGTAAGAATATATGTATAAACAATGCCCTAGAAATGTATTAACACTGCAGGCAAAAAATGAAGCAGGAAAATTACATCTGGGTAGTGTAGGGGGAAAAATAGCCAATACAGTGAAATGAACAGAGTTGCTAGCCTTGGCTGCCCATCTGTTCTTTCACTCCTCTGAGAAAGCCCTCCCTGAACATGCTGTCACTAAAAAGGTCACCAAAAAACCAAGTCCATTTGGACTAGCCCTTGTTTAATTTAATAATAGCTCCTATTGGGAGATTAGGCTGTTAAATCCAGCAAAGTGTGCATACAGCTATTCCACCACAGGATTGTGGAGAGAGTAAAGCCCCTCCTAGAGCTGAAGAGGAATGCAGGGTCCAGTCAACAGTGTGTTTCAGCCACAAAGCTTGGTTTGCTGTCTGCTTTTTTGTTTAGCTCAGAAAACTGAAAATATGCATGTCTGCAGAGTTAGATTGTTGTATTTGAACTGCAGGTGTATCTTGGCAGAGCAAAATGAAAACTTCAGCATTTTGTTGTTCAGGAGAGACCCATAATTCATAAAAAACAACACTGTGCTATGATGTTACAGAACTGAGTGATTCAGCTAGTATTGGAGAAACAGATGCAGTTTTAAACACTATGTTGGAAAACAATTTCTTATATATCAGCATGTACTGCAAAGAAGTAGATGTTTTCTTCTCTGCATTCAGCAGGAGATGAGTTAGTAGTCACTCAACCAGCCATTTTGCTCAAGAAAAATTTTAGAAAGTAGACATAGTGGGTGGGGTGTCATTGGGGTAGGAGGGGACCTATGGGTTAGAAGCAATTCTCTGCAACTATTTTAGGGTGTTATTTTCTCAAATGGAGATGGAACAGTGACTTACAACTGTGATAGTATCACAGGAAGTCTGAGAGAGTTAGGTAGTGAGTTATTTAATGTTTTATTGGGGAGAGAAAATAAAAGTAAAATTCCTCAAACTGCCTTTGCAAGAGGTTTTTGAAAATGGTTGTTGGGCAGTGTAGAAATTCATGTAAGCTACAGCAAATTCATTAGATCTCATACATTAAATAAAATGTGCTTTTGCCAGGCTTCTTGGCTCTGAACACTACAGAAAGATACAAAATGCTTTTCTCTCATTGTCTCAGTAGATATTTTAGATTAAAATAGCTTAAACAGGAAAAGCATCAGAACATCCCAGCAAATTACTAAGAGTTTTGTGTTTCAGGCGTTCTGCAAAGAGCAGTTACTGAGTTCAGATCTCCTCAGGAGGAGAGCTGTTAAGTAGCTTAGTACATGCAATGAGTCGGCTGCTTTAAATCCAGGGCAATACCTGTGGTAAAAATAAAATGTTGCTTGCCAGGGAAAATGAAATATTTTGGTTTGTTCCAAAATGGAAGTAGCTTTGCTTTCCCATATTGTTGAGGACAAAACAAACATGTTCTTATCTGCTACTGTCTAGATGAGTTTCTTGTTTTTCTTGGTCAGGTTTAATGTTCATTCTCCAAGAAGAAATCCATTGTTCTCTCAGCCCTGCTCTTTCTCTCTTAGTGATTATCTGCTCCCCAGTCATTTGCAGAATGAAGAGCTGAACTTTAATATGTGCTCTGAGGCCCTACACACCAGAGGGGAAGTGACTGTGACCGCCTGCATGCTGCTGAACTCAGTGCAGTGTAAAACAGTGTCCACTTCTATATATATGCTTTCTTGTAGGGGATACAGGGTAGAGGGTAAAAGGAATAACATGGTACTTTCACTGAAATGTAATTAAACCAGCTAAATTGGAATAAGGAACATATAAATTAAAATATTTTTATTCATGAGAATTTTAATACTGGTTAATAGATTAATGCTATGTCTTTTTTAAAACTGAAGACTTCTGGTTAGAAAAATATCAGGAGTCTATAAATATTCTGCAGATTAGTAGAGGTATAAAACCTACATTAGCAAATTCTTTGTGAGCAATCAGGGAGCACAGAATAAACACAGGAAATGTTTTATACTACAATAGATAGCCAGTCAGTGTTTGGCTTTTATTGAAGGATATGCCTTAAAATGAGGCTACTGATTACCTGTATTTTTTCCCCCCAGATTTTACTCATGTCCCACAGGTGTCCTCATAATGAACTTAAGTTTTGACAAGGATAAATTCCATTTCAATTAAATGTGACTGTTTTGGTACTTCCACAAAGTAATTGATCTTTTCTTAGAAAGGACCATTAGATCACTTAGTTCCAGATGGCAAGGTAGCAAACTCCTAGGTCATTACATGCATAGAGCTTAACAACTCATAATCTATCCTACTTTTTCAGAAGTGTAGGTAACCTAAATTTCTAACCTATAAGAGGTAATTCAATATTCTATCTCATTGTTAAAAAAATTGATAACTTAATTCTATTTAAGTTTGTTTAGTGTTAGTGATCCTTACGGATTCTGCTTTTTACTCTTCTCCACAAAACAGCCTTTTAAACTGCTTGTTTCAATGAAAATAGTCATTCACTCAAAATCGCAACTTAATCTTCTTTTGGCAAACTAAGCCAATGCAGTTATTGAAATTAACGTGAGGCTTTGTTCAGTCTAAATCACTTCTGTGCTTCCTCTATCTATAATTACATATTATTTTTGAGAGTAGTACAGTATCTTCAATGTAGATCAAGGACACAAAGAGGTAAATTGTATCTTGATATTCTCACTTGCTGCTATTCTGTTTACACACACAAAGTAGCCTTTTTTTGGGTGGCAGAACTGGGCTGGAAACTGTTCAGCAGTTTGACAATTATTTAGGAGACATAAGGGATGAAGTTACTATTTTACTGGATAGAGTCCTTCAGTAAAATTCAAGCAGGTATTCCTTGCTTCTGTATCTATTTGACTGTATTAAGGTATGCGCTGTAAGAAGGGGCTTAAACTTGCTGAATTAATTTCCAGATCCCTCTGCACAGTTGCCCTGTCTGCCTTACTTAATATTCTGCAGACTATGGTGGATTTACAAATCTGATAATGAGTAATTTTTTACTTAATTCCAGAACATTTACAAAGTATTGAAAGGCATCAAGGTTTATAACATACAAAATCATTACCACTTGATGATTGTTAGTGACTATTTACATCACTGAATAATTACTATTTAAGTTCCATAAGTTGTTCAGATCTTTATTGAATAATGAGATTTTGTGTGGCAGAACAAAGTGCTAGAGTTTTTTTTCCCATTGAAAAAAAAAATGTTTCAGAGACTGCTTTTCCACTGCTGACATCTGTCTTATGTGGTCAGTGAAACACATTTTCAAACCAAATGTTTGAAGTTCCTACCTTTTATTTTTGAGGTACTTGTGATACATGATTTGCAACCCTTTCTGTAATTACAGTATCACTGAATTTGGAAGGGCCTCAGGAGATGGCCTATTCCACTGGTCATGCACAAAGCATAGGCAGCTAAAGCAAGTTGCTCAGGACTGTGCCCAGTTAAATTTCTAATATTTCCAAGGATGGAAACTCCATAACACCTCTAGGCAGCCTGTTCCAGTGTTTGAATAATGAATTTTTTGTCTGATGTTAAAATGAAATTTCTTCTATTACAGTTTGTATGCCTTGCCTCTTGCCATACCACTGAATATGACTGAGTCTGACTCCATCATCTTCATTTCTACCTTTTCATACACATTGCTAAGATTACTGTGAGCCTTCTCTGTCATGTACCGAACAGTTCTAGCTTTCTCAAGCACTTACTTTTTTATATGCTACAGTCTTCATGCCCTTTCATTAGACTCAGTCCCGGGATTCCTGAAGGAAGTCTTATTAATGAAGTTCTAGGTGAAGCACCTTGGCCTTTACACCTGTCCATTATCACTGGGTTCCCTGCCCCATTCAGTGTCATTGCTTTTTCACCTATGAGTCCTTTTGCTGTGGGAAGGCCTCTGGAAGCCCTTATTGCCTTTCATGTCCCTCACTGGATTTGACTTCAGGTGGGCTTTGGCTTTCCTAATCACGTCCTTGGGTGTTCAGTGCCTACATATTTCTCCTGTGTGACCTGAGTCTGCATCCCTCCCTTTCATGGCTCCATTTCTTGTTTAAGTTTAGTCCGGAATTCCTTGTTCACCCACATGGGTCTCCTGAAATCTTTGTCTGAATTCCTACAGGTGGAGATGGATCATTCTTGAACCTGGAGGATATGTTCTGTAAAGAGCAACCATTCTGCAAGCATTTGGAAATTTGACTGCAAACAGCAAAGGACTTGTAACTACAAA
Organism: Passer domesticus; assembly: GCF_036417665.1. Classification (NCBI taxonomy): domain Eukaryota; kingdom Metazoa; phylum Chordata; class Aves; order Passeriformes; family Passeridae; genus Passer; species Passer domesticus. The sequence continues at coordinate 97,603,001 of NC_087474.1, forward strand.
TAGTGGAGCAATAGAACTGTTTTAAAGTTAGGGTTGTAAATTTCTTGGTTAAGTGGAAATACTACAGAATTTTTATTTCCTTTAATTTTTGTCTGCACATGGAAATACAGGTATGTGAAAAAACATAAATGAGAGAATTTGGAAAAGGAGATGAAAATTTGTCTGTGAAGTTTTGGCTTTTAATGAAGAGCATGAAAATGTAGGGTAGCTGGAAATTTAAATGGACTGTAGAAAATAATCTTTGATCTTACTGAGTTTCTCTAGGTATGATATAATTCCTGAGGCCTCGAGGTCAATGAATATGCCTTCAACTCAAGCAAATGCAGCTTTCTAAGATAAAAGATAACTTCCATGTTGTATAGTAACACAGTTGATGCTTCTGATTGCCATTGTACCCATCAAGAAATCATTTCCTGTTTTGCAGATCTCTGTAAGACAGCATGCAAAACCACATTTCATTTTGCATTAATGGGAAAGATAACACATTTTACATGTTGTTGCATTTTCAGAGATAGCAAGGGAAAAATAACCTCTAACATTTTGCCTTCTTATGATGGTCCTCAGTGCTCAGCTGCTGAAGTTTGGGAAGGGAGATTTTCTATAATTTCTGGTTTTTAAAATTAGGCTGCACTATACTTTGACATCAGTTCTGTGGAAACAGATTAGAAGTCTCAAATATTCCAGTCCTCCAATAGGGCAAGAAAAAAAAAAGAGTGCTTGTTGGAGGAAAAAAAAGTACATTTCTTCTGTTAAGATTTCAATTTTAATAAATAAATGAATTCAGTAAAATTGAAAAGATTTGTGGAAATATATTTAGATACTGTATATAGCTAAAAATGTGTATAGCTCAGTGCAAACATGAGGAGTTTAGAGAAAGTTGCATGAGAAAGTTCATTTTGGATGTGCAGTTTTAGCTCAGGCTCCTGCTGGTTGAAGGTTTATGTTTGTTCAAGGTATTTCCTGTTTCTCTTTTCCATCTAATTCAATTCTTGTAAGTGCATTTGCTTTATAATAGAGGTGGCTAGAAGACAGCCAATTCTATCATAATTCAAATATGAAAGTTCCATAAGGGGAGCAGGATATGCCAGTAAGAGGAGGTAATGGTCTGTTTTGTTTTATCTGATTGTTTTAGCACCTTGCAATTTCCTCAGCCATCACATAGCCAAAAAAAAGTGTGAGTTTGAAAATCAAAAAGATGGGGAGGTAATTTGATGCTGTTGGTCTTAGATATTTTGGCAACAGACTGTGAAAATGTGCAAGAATGTTTGCAAGTGGTTTGAATGAGTATGTGGAAAGATGCGGATCTGAGGTATCTTTTTAAAAATAAAATAAAACACCCTTAACATGAAAAGGGCTTTTTATTTTTTCCTGGTGTGAAAATTATTAGCAGCTACAGGCAGTCCCCATCTGGGGATTTGGAACCTACTGTCTGGTCTTTCAATCAGATTAGTTGGTGATACTAGAAGGAAGGAACGATACTTGGAAGAATTGTGTGTAGCTTATGACAACAAAAGGCTCAACTGGCAACATGTGGCTAACAGCTCACAGACATCTGGTGTAAGCCATTTTCCTGAGGAATTAATTTGTGTTGAATATATATGCCAAATCTTTCCTTCTTTGAGAAAAGGCACTTGCTAGAAATTAGATAAAGAAAAAATACTACTGTATCAAACTCTCAGCATTATCTTTACAGGAAAGGAAAAACAGTAGATTTGGCCTTTTAAATTTTTGTTTGTGATGTCTTAAGAAGGATTGATGATCTGTTGGTTCTGGGCTATTTGAAGGGGAGGCAGAGATGAGAAGGATTAGATTTTTTCTATTTTTATACTTAGAAGTATTAGGTATATTGTGGCATGATTACGTGATATGATGGCTCTGTGTTGCTCCCAAGGAATGAAAAACCTGTAAGCATGATGGAAAGTAAATAAATAAAGGTCCTAATGGAAAATTTTTTATTGGTAGTGGATTTCTCCAGTAGTTCAGAGCTGACAAAATATTTCCAGTCTTCTTTCCAGCTGGAGCTTGAAATAAAAGGGAACAGACAGAACGTAGGTGCAGGCATTGACTACAACTCATGGAGAAGGCTGAAGATTATAATGCATTGAATGGTCAGAAAATTTCACTTATCTTCTTTGTTTTGCTAGTGCTTTCCCTAAAAGGATATAGGGAAACTGTATGGGATGCTTCCAATCTGTAACTGAAGGGATGAGAAAGCATTTTCTTTTGTGTAGTAGACTTTTTCTGACTAAGCAGTTGTGTTAGATTTGTACTTGGCTCAAAAATTGGTGCTTCAATTTCACATATAAAAGCAGCTTGTTAGTTTGACAGGTTGTTTGGACTTAAAAGTCATAACATGGAGTTGTAAGAACTAATAAGATTTCTTACATATTTTACCTATAATATTGTTTATTCAACCCACACATAAATGGCAAATAGGTTTTAGGCAGTCTGGATAATCTATTACAACTAATCCACTGGTTTTATTGCCGGTTCTGATGCCTTCAATGCTGCCTTCCTGTCTGTCTCCAGAGTTCAGATCTCTTCCTGACCTCTACCTAAGGTCTCCAAAACAGTGCTTGTTCCTTCTATTTGGCAGCAGCTATTCACCCCTAATGTCAGTGATGTCAAAGGTAGTTGGGAAGTCTCAATGTTCAGTAAACTGGATGTCCTCAACAAGGAAAAGGACTTCAGGAAGATCTTCTCAATAGTCTGAAATGGTGTATTTATATTTGTTTCAATGGTAATGTGGGAACGAACTAAATAATAATGGAGATAGTAAGGAATAAAACAAGGCAAGAAAAGAGGAATTGAGATGGGCAAAGGAGTTAAGTAAAAGATTGAAGGAAATCTAAAAGATAATTCATAAACTTTATGGCAAAACCCAATTCTGCAGGAGTTCTATTAACAATCAGTAAAATTATTAAATTAAGGAAGACTCACAAATTACTTAAATTCTGAAACTTTAAAACATTCATTTTAATAAGAAAAATAAAAAGAAATCCATTGAAATTTGAGTAATTTGAGGTTTTCTTTGGAGAGTAACATTAAGATTGCTCAAACTTACAGAAGATATAAAAGGTCAACTAAAATTGTACAGTCTATCTTTTAATTCTATAGCCTTATGATCAGAAAATAATTCATAAAGGGCAAGAAGATACCAGGAGGGATATGCATGTATAATCTGCTGCTCTACACAGTCATCTTAGGAGTCAGAAGATCAAACCAATAACATAAGCCTCTGAAAATCATTTGGTATACCCTGCAAACTGCAAGTACACTGCCTTTCTTTTTCAATGTTATGTTAGTATTTAGGAGAGTGCCATCCCAAGGAAGCTCAACAGTGGTGTGCAAAACACCAAGTTTTGCACAGCTACAGCAACTCTTCAGGCATCTCTGGTTCCCAGAGATGGTCTCTTGTGGAGGATGTAGCTGGCTTGAAACCTGCACTGCTGAAGAGAGCCATCCCTGTTGGTGCCTTCTGGACTCCTTTGTCTCCTGCTCCATTTAGACAAGGACACCATTGTTTGCAGGTAGTTACACAAGCAGAGAACACCCAACAGCCAGGGAAGTGATCTTCACTGTAGACAGGGACTGGCCATGACAAAAAGTGCCAAAAGCATGGAGGTGAGATACAAACAAGTGTTTGCTGTAGGTTTAAAAGTCTGTGCTAGCATAGAAATGCTCTGGGGACTTGAAGGTGTTTCTGTCTTCATCTTCAGAGATTCTATGAGCTGTGAGGTAATATTTACTGAGGTAGATTCTTGTTTAAGCTGAGACCCGTTGTGCGAGGACACGAGGCTTGACTCCATTTTCATCAGAAGGCTGATTTATTATGTTATATATTATATTAAAATACTACATTACAACTATACTAAAAGAACAGAGAGAGAGAGAGAGATCAGAAGTCTACAAAGACAAGAATAGAATAGCAATCAATAACAAAATCCTGTGACTGCTCACAGCCTTGGCTGTGATTGGTCACTGATTGAAAACAATCCGCATGGACCAATGGAAGATGCACCTGTGGCATTCCACAGCAGCAGAGAGTTATTGTTTACATTTCTTTCCTGAGGCTCTCAGCTCCTCAGGACAGGAAAAATCCTAGCAGAGGATTTTTCACTAAAATATCATGGCTACAGTAGATGGACTGATAGCTGTATTGAAGTATAACCACAAAATATGTAATTGTCAAGGTTAAGGAACACAAAAGCCTCTTTTTCTTCTTCCTGGCTAGTGATCCTGTGGAACTTTAGTTATTGCAGGCACATGTGTGTAGCTGCTTCAGAATGCTACTGTTATTTAATATCTCACTTTTACAGAGAATTCATATTTTTCACTTTGAAGTTGCATTTCTTGGTGCCTCTTTGGGAGTCAGTAGCTCCAAGTTGACAGACTATTCCTGTGTTTTTTACCATGGTGTCTTTCTGATATCAAAGTTTCAGCTCAGTTCCCTGCAGATGTTTATCAGGTCTGCAGTCTCTACCACCACAAAGACTGCTTTGGGTTTGCCATTTGACATGGGTGTTTTTTTGTTTGTTTGTGTGTTAGTTTTTGTAATCAATTTTTATTAGTCAACTCATCAGAGGGTTGCTTGGCAACTTAAGAGACTGGGATTTTACACAATGCCAACAAGGGGATATTCTGTTTTTATGAGGTACTTTGGGGTTTATGAAGTTGCAAGAATAATGCTGAAGGGCCATCTTGGCGGATTGTAATGTGACATGTTCCATAATCATATTGTCTGTGTCTCTTATGTATCTCTGTTTGTCTTTCAAGGGACCAGGTCAGTTTATTTCACATTGGAATTTAGGGATAAATTATGTTGTGTGTGTTGGAGTTGGCTATGGGATTAGTTCATTCCAGCAAACCAGGGAGTGAATCAATTTGGCAGACTTAGTTAAGCTTACCTGTGAACTTGTGTCTGATTAAATGACAAGGGCAGCAGTTCCCCTGCTGTCTGTGATATACATGAAAATAAAGTGAAGAAAAGAAACACTCCCCTATGACAGTCAATTAAGGATGCTGATTAACTCCATCTTGTACAAAAGCTGAGTGCTATAATACAGTGACATGATGATGAGTTATGAAAGTGATAGATTCTCCTGTGTTTATATGTAAAAATGTTTCTTGGGCAATATAAACTCCATCACAGATCCACATTATGATGAATATATTTTATGGATTATAATACATTTTTAGTTTTGTGGAGTTGATCTTTAATTACTGTCTTCTACAGAAAACAATTACATGGGAGATATCAAGCAGCATTCTTTCTAAATACTGTAATTTTATGGAAGCCCTTATAAAATGTTCTTGAAAACAATTGAGACTTAATAACTTAATGGGAAAGATGAATACCTTTAGCAGAGACAAATAACTTCAGCAGTGATCTATAAATGTGCACTTGCAATTAGACTGATCAGTGTCTGTTATTAATGAGCATATAAGAAAGCAAACAACTTCTGTGGCTTTGTTTAATGTGGCCATAGAAAGCAAAATAAGCTAAAACTAATTTTACACTTTGTCTATGTAGAAAGTAATTGGTATGAAATTGCAGTGCTTGTGGTAATCCTGCCCCAATGATATTTGTGCTTTTACCTTCATGAATATTGATCTTTTTTTCTCACTTGAATAAACAAAGGGAACAAGATGAAAAATGTCACTACCTAACCCATTCAGTTTGTTTATCTACTAACAAGTGCTTTCCACTTTCTTAGAAGAACTTTGTAGGATGGAATAACACAAATCTGTTACTCTTTCCAATGTCTCTTTTCCTGTCTTTTTTGTTTGTTTGTTTGTTTGTTTTGTGTTGGCTTTTTTTTCCTTCAGTGACCTACTGTACTTACAGTCCATCAGCTTTTATGTGCTAAAGTTATGTGTGCACATGTGTGTGAACAGGGCCTGACAGTGTGAGTCAACCATTTATGACTAAGGCAGTGGACAGTGGCAGTGAAACAAATGCATTTTTTTATCCCAAAGGAAAAAAAATTGTCTCCCTGTATGTGGCATTGGTCAAGCCATTCCTCAAGAACTGCATTCAGTTTTGAGTTCTGCACTTTAAAAAGGACATTGAGAGGACCAGAACATGTCCAGATAATGGCAACAATGCTCATGGAGGCTCTAGAAAACAAGGCTTATGAGGAAGAGATGAAGGAGCTGGTGTTGTGTAGCTTGGAGAAGGAGATGCTCAGGGGGGACCTTACTGCTCTCTACAGCTCCCTGAAAGGGGGCTGTAGAGAGGCAGGCTGGTGTCTTCTGCTATGACTGCAGTGAGAGGACCAGAGGAAATTACATTAAGCTGAGACAAGGGAGATTAAATATTAGAAAGAAAAAGTTTTGCTGTAAGTGTGGTCAAGCATTGGAACAGGTTTTCCAGGGAAGTGGCGGAGTCACCATCCTTAGAAGTGTTTGAGAGGCATCTGGGTGTGGTGCTGGGTGATGTGGTTTAGAGGTTACAGTGGTGGTGCTGGATGACAGTCACATTGGATGATCTTTCAGGTCTCCTTCAGCATTGATGATGCAATGATTCTCTGCCATGAAGTTTGAAATATTTTTCATGATGTGTGTGTACCCAAAAGCTCCTGATCATCAGAGGTGTAACTGCAAAGATGTACACTGTCCAGGGATGATAAGGGATGATAAGCACATCATCACTAATCTCAACCTTGTCTATGTTGTGCTATGTGATACATGTACCTGTCTTGCCAACTCTTCTCTTTTTTGTGTGTCTGTGATGTCTTACGAGCTATTTCACTGTGCATTTATCTCAGCAAAATGGTACAGGCTCCAAGGGTCACTTGCCTTTCCTACACAATACACTGAAAGTGATGCAAGCAATTGCTGCATTATTTACTGTCAGGCTAGAGTTATTAACAACCAGCCTTAGGTTGAAGAAAGTACATATAAACTATAATACACTTTAAGTGAGATAAAATTTCAGCTACAACTTAATTAAATTCTTATTTTTTGAATAGTTCCTGGCCTGAGAGGATAAGACAACAATTAAGTGCTGGAGTCGCATTGACCGAAGCATATATGACTAACACGACACAAAGCATCTCAACAGAACATTAATACAGCCTTGGTACTAACAAGTACAGAATGGAAAGAGCTCATGGTGATATAAATAGAGGTGGGAACAGGCTACAGATCATGTGTTTAGGGAAAAAAAAGCCATCAATACAAATGCTTTGCACCTCACCAAAAGCCTGTGCAAAACCTGGTGGCAATAAATTCAGCTAGGAGAAGCGGGAAGGGCGTGTTCAGCAATTGGAAGGAAATAAAACCTTGATAACTGAATTTTTTTTTTTATTGTCATATATTTTGAAAAAACCAGCCCATTTGAATGAAAGATTGCCATCCTGCCTTTCTCTCATTCACATCCCTTGATAAAATGACGACTAATTCCTTGTGTTTTGGAGAGATTTGCACTTGGAAGTTTTACACCTCTGTGGCAAAAAAAATAGTCTGCTTGAAATGTAGAAGGGAATGCCATTCAGTGCTGCCCTAAATTTTCAATAAATAATTGAAAAAATAAAATATTTGGCATCTGTCAAGTACAGTGATTTTGGCCATGGTTCAGTCTTGTGCAGTTCATTAAAATTCAGAATCCTTTAACTTTTCTATTTCAAAATTTAAACAGTTCATAGAAAAAAACCCCAACCATTTTTAGTATAATTATTTAAAAATGCAGTGATAAGAAGAAATACTCCTGAAGAAAAATGTCACTATTTAATAATATGTCACATCTGGACTTTAATGAAATATTAATGCTAAGTTATGATAGGAAGAGTACCTCTTTTTCATCTTTCTTTTATCTAAATTGTTTAATATTTAATACTTTATAATAGAGAGATAGAGTAGACCAAAGTAGAGTTTATGCTGTTTTATTATGTATGATTTTATTACCAGATAAGAGTATTTAAAAATGTTTAGAATATTATAGGATCAGATACAGAATATTTAAAGCTATGTAATGCATTATTTTACAGATGCAGAAATCCATGATGTTCCTTGCCAAAGGAGACTGTCAATGTAGACTCAAAATCCATAGGAATATCTACATCTATGGTCCTTATGGGTCCCTTCCAACTTGAAATATTCTTTGATTCTATTTCGTTGTTGCCAAATAAGGTTGGGGCTTTTTTTGTCTTTGGGTTTGGTTTTTTTTTTTTAAGGAAAAATGTTACATTGAGTGACACATCAGACAAAGTGTAGCATAAAGAAGTCTAAATTAAGCCTTATCAAAATGTCTGAAGAATGCTAAAACCTGTTTAAGTGTGTGGTTGGAAGTTGCAGAGACAGATTTACATGTGGAGTGATCTTACTAACCCTATTGTCAACAGAAAAGAGTAACCAAATGCTGAGACAAAGAGTTTATTTGTATAGTTGGTGCTATATAATTTGATCTAATAGTAAATCCTGTTAGACTTTGCTGACTTTATTCTTCGTTGCAAAACAAAAGCAGGTAACTGCTAACAAAGGAAAGTACTAAAATGTCACAGGATGCACAGAGGGGTTACCTAGACATCATTTTCCACATCAAATGGACAGTTAGAGATCTCAAAAAATATTGAGAGAAAACACATCTTGAAAAAGAACTTGGAAATATGTTGTGTGGCCACAGGCACACATCAGGGAAACAGAAAGGTTCTTCTGAGTCAGATCACTAATGGAATTTAGCCTTCAAATACTTGGCAGCTTCTCTTCCAAAATATTTTAAGAAATCTGACATAATGTCATGTATTAGTAGTTTGACACAGGATCTTTGCCCCTGAAAATCTATGAACTTTTAAATTCTTGGAATAGGAATCAGAAGTAACCTTGCAAAGCCAAATTGCAGTCAAGTGAAAACAAATTTATGACAAACCAATGACTTCCTAGTTTGAACAGATGGAGGGTACATGACTTGCTTACAGTTTGGACACTGCAGGTCTTTAATAAAAGCAGGTATTTCTTTTATTTGGTTCCCATCTACCTTTCCACATTGTTTGTGTTGTTTAACTGATAGATCCCACAAACCAATGTTTCATTGTCTTTCTGTGTTTCTCTGTATATCTAATCTATCTCTTTTCTGCTGCTGAGTCATAGATGGTGTCCCTTTGGGAACAAGGACCAACTTCTTGTTCTTTAGCCTCTGTTTGAAGCACACCAGCAATACATAAGAATTGACAGTGATTTGGGCTTGAAAACAGCAGCTCCCTGTAAGTGAATCTGTGGAGTTCAGATGTTTGTACTGTCCTTGTAGGGAAGTCACATTTCTAAACAGAGAGTCAGTGTGAAAGCCAGAAAGAGAGCAATGTTCAATTCAGTTAGCACCTTAAAAGTATGATTTTTCTGTTACAAAAACAAAATGTCGCAAATCTGAAACTGAATTGGGAAAAATTATATTACTTACATCAATAAAATTACATGAATCCACTTTTATACATGGATTCCAATAACTCCATTAACAGATTATTTCAAATTATTGTTTTCCCAAAGGCACCTATTCATTAAGCACATAATGAAACCCAGATATTACCTGGAAACTTCATTAAAGGACAGATTTAAAACACCAAAACATATTTTTGGTGGACATATGAGATTTTTCTGAGGTCCTAAAAACAGTGTGCTTGAAGCAATTTGAGTTGTGTGGATGACCTTACTGTACAACCAGAGGTGAACAGGTAATTGAGAGTAGAGTTAGAGAAACTCAAGACTCTAAGCTTAATAGTATTTGAACAGAAAATTTTACTTATGTAGTCAGAAGGACAGCTAAGAAATCCACCGTCTTGCAGGGATTAGCATTAAATGGTGTGAATGAGCCTGGAATTTCTGTTGCGATCAAAAGAAAATGACAACTTTTTTAGATAAAAGGAAGAAGAAGATTTGAGCTCTTTCCTAAGTTAATATTTCTGCCCTTATTTTACACTTTTGGTCTCAGCAGTCTAAGATCTTACTCTCTGGGCAGCTTTAAGCTTCCTGCGGAGACAGAATGGCTAAATGTGCTCTGAGCATGCCTCATCGGCTTCTGCAACTACCTCGAGTTTTGCAGCCAGAAAAAAACCTCCCAACCTTATGGCTGACATTAGAATTTGCTATGCCTGATGAGTAATAAAGAGCCTTTCTCAGAAGAAGAAAGGGTTCTGGGCTGTTCTCAGCATGGGGAAGTTTGAATTCAGAGGTAAGACAGATACTGATTTTAATAGTCAAAAACACCTAAATGCATTATACAGTTGCTAATAAAAATAATTCTAAGTGGGTGGTAGGATTGTTTTGGTGCAGGGTTTTTTTGTTGGTACTTCCCCCCTGCCCCCTTTTTTTTTTCTCCAGTGTTTCATAGTAAGGCATTACCATTTAAATAGTCTTGATGTAATGTGCTTGTAAAAACAAGAACCAGAAATCCTTAAGAAAAAGCAGCGTGACTATGATGCTAAAATCTGAGGCCTCAGAACTTCAGTGTTGTGAATTAGGTGATGGAGGAGAGTGGAACCATTGCTTCCTTGCAGCAGATTGCGTGTTGGGTCATTCAGTAATCAATAATGAAATGGGTAGTGTCCTCAATTGCACACATTTTACTCTTAGTGTAAGCTCTGTTGTCGTTCTTGAAGATTAATAGTTTTATGGAGTGGCTCCTTCAGCAGTCATGTCCTTTTTCACATGAACCTTTCCTCTGCTGCCTTCTGGGAGTTTAATGTGCTGGCTGATGTAAGATTTCAGGATCTGGGCACATAAAAAGAATGTTCCACTACAGACTAAAATCCTTAAGCTACTCTTTATCTTTTCTACTGAGTTTTCCAGGTGTGTGCATCCAAGATTAATAACTTTCTGGTGATTTGACTGTTTCCAAGACTGCATGGTAGTTCTGCTAGAATAAATCCTACTTGAAAGAGAATAAAACAGGATGTAAAATTATGAAATATTAAATATTTATCTTTTTGTGGAAATGAAGACATGCATGTAAAACATTACAAGGCTGTGACTGAAAGAAAGACTAGCACTCTGTACTGTGTACACTTTCACCTCCTTGGTTCTGGACCTCCAATTAATTCTGGGCCAGAATACTAAAAAAGGAATGTGATATTTTTGACATTCATATAATAGGTGACATAATTTCTAGCTATAAACTGTGTCATACTGGAACATTAACAGCATTTTTGCAGCATTATTTTCAACTACTGAGTTCAGTGCTGTGCTGACAAAATGGCTAATATGATCCTTAGGCATGAGCACAGAGGATCAATAAGTAGGTGATTTTTACCTCTTTAAACCAAGTCAGTGAGACAGATATTGAGAAGCTAAATATGGTTCTGTTCCCCACAGTCTGGCTGTGATCATATTTTAAACATGGGGCCAGTGCGTAAATGAGCTGTGAAGATGATGTAAAGGCTTTTGAAAGGCAGGCTTAGAAACCTCCAGCTGTTAGGCTGAGGAAAGGAAAAACAAAAGGTTGCAGTAACTTGATTGCTGTATGTAAGTATTTCTGAGGTGAAAAAAAATGTCAGCTGTGGAAGAGCTCTTCATTCTGTCTGGAAAGCACAATGAGTGAGGCTCCCTGGGAGCTGCTACCATGCAGCGAGAAGGGGCAAGCACTGATATGTACTATGGGTTGGACAGGGGTTTCCTCACCTCACTCATCTTGGCAAGTCCTAGGGCAAAAGTCTCTGCAATTGTTGGGCAAACAGCTCTTTAGCCAAGATAAAGTTTTCCAGTCTAGCATAGAATGGCTGAAAGATACATAATGAATGTTAAAATAAGTCAGGCTGACTGCTTAACAGATCCTTTCAGGGCTGAAACCCTGGTTATTTCTTGAAGGACATTTAAATTTTGAGGACATTTACATTTCAACCTGGGCTTTTCAAAAGACAGTCACAGATTCTGGTTCTATTTTTATCTTTATCAGAAGTTTATGGAATGAAGACTATTCCCTTAGATACAGGCTACCATATTTCTGTATATTTTTTGTAGGGATGTTTTCCTAAAATACCCCTCTGAGATCAGTGATCCTATCCTTTGCTCGTTGGACTGTGAAGCATTGAAAGGAAGGTCAAGGAATTTAGGAAACTATCTTTATATTACTGTTTACTGCTTTTACAACATAGACTCTTTTTGAGAGAGAAGTACATGCAATTGTTTGGTAGACTGCTAAACATCTCTCTCTTCTTAAAATAATGCCAAATATACTGTTCTTTTGTTTCTTAATTTTGTGGAAAAATGAAATTTAAAAAGCTGGAGCATGTGTTTTTTACTGGTTTGGCTGCTATATCTTATGATTAAGAAATTTAGAATAATGGAAAGTAATTGTCTTAGAAATTGGAAAGCTGTTGCTGAGATTCTAGAATGGATAGTTGGGAGTGAAAGAGATGCCCTGCTCAGAGAGAGAGAGGCTTATTTTGTAAAGCTTGTGGGATTTAAGGAAGTCTTAGCATAATGACGGGTTTTTAAAAATAACATCCCTGCAGAGAAAAATCTCTAGAACAATGCTATCAGGAACATCTGACAGTGGCAAGACCATTTTCTTTCACATGACTTTCTTGAACCCTCTGGAGAAATAAGAAATTTTATCTGTGTAGGGCAAAATTACTGAACCTGGAACCTAAAATTATGAGCCTCTCACTGAGGGGTCACCTCTAAAAGCTGAGCAGATGCTGTGCACTACATACATGGCAGAAATCATAAAAGTCTCTCATGAACTTTCAGCAGAAGCTATTGCATCTCCACAGCTGTGAAGAGCAAAAGGAAAATGTGAAATAAATGGATAATTGTCATGTATTACTAAACAATATTGTCTTTGTCAATCACTGCTGCCAGTAGATGACAGTGATACAGTCTTTTACCTATCAGCGTGCCTTCTGTCCCCTTACTGTTGACTTTCTCCAATCCCTGGCTCCTGACCTTTCACCTCAGTCCATGGTTAGTGCAGATGATGGATGAGCCTTGTTATGCTCATAAGATGTGCTGGTGCAAAGGAAAAATGCCAGCAGGCATGTTGTGCTCGTGTTAGATTTTCATAAGAGTAACTTGTCTCTAAAACAGACAAATAGCTGCACAGGCTGAGCAAGATAAGTTTGTCATGAATGTTTTGGTTGTTGCCATTCAAAACTGATGTTATGTCAGCAGACAGGGAAAAGTGAGCCCGGCAGGAGACTCTAAAGGAGGGAAGTACTGGAAGTACTGTTCCAACTCCTTCCAATGGAAGGAGTTGGAACAGGCACTCAATTTTACTAACATTATCCCAGCCAAAACCAAGACATTCAGGAAGAGAATAAAGATGTATTCTGCCGTGAAATATTCTGTATAGCTGCCCATATTGTAAGTCACACACTTGAAATGGAAAAAGTAAAGCATTAAATTATGAAATCAGTGGAGTGTGGTTTTTTCCCCCCAAGAATTTTGAACATAAATGTAGTTTAAAATTGTTTCTAGTAAGATAAGTCATATGAAGTTGTCATATAAAAACCTTGAATTGCACCTTCACAATTGTGTTTTTTCTAACCTCTTTAAAAATTATTAGGGTTGTTTTTATTTATTTGTTTTTTGTTCAGAGAGAATTCTCTTAATTTTTGCAGGGAAGTGAAAGGAAGGAAAGCATTCACTTTAATTATTAGAGGCCAGAGTAGGAAAGAGATTTCTAAGGAAAATAATAAGAAGGACAATTTCTTGCTAAAATAGTAGATAGGATTTTGTTTATGTCTAAGAAGTATGGTTCCATGATGGAACGTTTTTTGAGGTCTAGATGTTTTCATAAAAATGCAAAGATAAGGACAAGGAATCCGGTGTTAGAGCTCTTGGTGGAATTTTTCCAAGAGTCCATAGGCTTAAACTGTGGGCTTGAATTCAGAAGTCCAGGTAGTAAATAGCCCATACAATATCCAAATAAGCATGTGTTTATTGTTGCATGTTTGGGAGGCCTGATGAAGAAGAACAAACCAGTGTATATTGGAAAAAGTGTATTTTCAGCAAGACTTGTTATTTCCTACTTGTATCATTTATCATGTGTAGGTGTGTATTCAAAAGTCTTGCTCACTTAATCCAGTGGTTTGTATTTCTTCTGTCCATAGTGCATTTAGCACTATCACCCTTTTTCATAAAGGTTCTAGGGACTATCAGAGCATTTAAGTAGCTGAAGGATGGCTGCCTTAAAAGCCCTCACTTCAACACAATTTTACTTGGCTTTTAAAAATTAAAACACACAGGAAAGACAGAGATTGTGCTTCTGAAATATTGTTTACTACTGAACTGCTTTTTCATTAAGAGATCATGGAAAGATAGTTTTGATTCTGTGGTTTTGTGCCAAGCAAACAAAATTAGCTGTAAGCCTTCTCAAATACTGGCATTTTAATCAGACCATGTTTCAAATTGTGTGCTGTGTCCCCATCATGAAGGGGTTCTAATTCAGTGGTGGAATTGGGGATTGCCCATGCTATGAGAAGGATTCACAGCACAGGCGGCTGCTTCACTCTGCTGAAAGCTATGAAAACTTTGGCTATGATGCACTTCATTTTTCTTTAGTAATTGGAAGTGTCCCATGAGAAGGGAACCTCAGGCACAAGTGTTCTGCTGATGTGGCTCGTGGCATGGATTGTTTTAGATTTGGAAAGTTTGCAAAGGGGAAACTACTGTCAGAAAAAGAGTTTAATTACAGCCTCAGTTTTAATAGATTTTCTCACGATTCAGAGATGCGGTATCAAATAATTTACTATAAAATTATACTTATTCCTTTGCATTGCATTTCTTATTCTTGAATAACCCTTTCAGAGACTGAAAAGATGAGAAAAGAAAACAAAAATCCTACTGCAGAAAAGAATGTGTATATATAAAATTCAGGAGTATTTTAGCATGGTGGCAGCTGGAGAAGTGTAGGCATTGAAAATCAAGGCTGCTGCTTACCTTTCCAGTGATGCCTAGAACAGGTCTGCTACTTCTACTATAATTTTTCCCCTAAACAAGACTCTTGTGACCATCCTGCAAAGATGAAACACAGTTTATTTTCTTCTTTTCTGGCACTGCTTCTCATTCAATGGAAATAAAAGCATGGTAATAAAAACAAGGCCAAGCAAATGAAAACAGCATGTCCAGTTTAAAGAATATCAATGTTTGCTAAAGCATAATGTTTTTACAGTGCCCTGATTTGTTGTTCAGTATTAGTTTGTACCTGGCACACATTCTATGGCATGTAGCCGTGGGTATGCCTGGTACCCTACTGGCAGTAGCTTGAGAGGTGCTGAAGTCCTGGGAACTGGGGAAATGACATCAGTTTATCTCTAGATGGTCACTGGTGCGACCCACACCCATGTGAGAAACAACCCCTTGCAGTTCCAGAATTGCAAAGGGTTAAAAGCACTGATAAAAAGGGCCACAAAAATAACTCTTGTGCTGAGAAATACAAGTTATAATGAGAGTTTTAAGGAATTCAGTCTCTCCCTTTTTAGAAAAAGAAGATTTAAAAGTGCTGTGATTATAATGCCCAAATGCTTTTATGGTGAGAAAATCTTGCCTCTGTAATTTAAGAGAGAAAAGATTATTGGCAGGAAGATAAAGGCACCCAAACTTGTAGTAATTTTTAACAGTGAGGGCATGGAAGTACTAGCACAGTTTACCATTGGATGTGATGATTTCTACACTTTATAAAGTCTTCAAATGAATGTTAAATGTCTTTCTAAAATAATTGATTTTTCCAAGCAGGTTTTGGGAGTGCAAATAAGGGGAACTGCATTTAAGGGCTTCTGTTCCACAGGATACAATATTTGAAGTAAGAGTCCTTCTGATCTTATTTCTCTGAATTTATTAAAAATAAGTTGGATAGCAGATGAATCACTGCTCTGAACTGCTGTGTAAGAAAGTGATTCCTTTCTTACACTCAGCATTTCATGTAACTACTACTTGCTTATGATCCTCAGTGAGAGAATCAAAGTGTTTGATTTTGTCTATTGTACTTATTTTAATAGGTTATATAATTTTAATACTTCATTTCATTAGTGGAATAGAACTTAAATGTCTTCTCTCTCCAACCCAGTCTTGTCTGCTTGACCTCCCCTGACCAATCCCTTTTTTCCAGGAGCATAACATGGCCATTTCAGAAAGCAAGCTCCTCTAAGTCACTAAAGAGAAGCAGGATAATTTGCTGTCACCTGGGGAGGTGGTGACCACTGAGTCACCTCCCCTAGGTGAGGAGTGAAGCATCTTTTGTTCACTGGGCCAGAGGCACTTTCCTTTTGCAGTGGACTCCCTTTCTGCCTGACTCTACTTAGATGTCTTAATGTGAAATCAGTGTGGGGCAAACAGTAGCTTCTAAATACAGATCATATAAATATTTACTTTAAATTTTCTGAGTATGATAAAATACATTCATCTTCCTGATAAACATCGGTATGCACTCATTCTAGCATTTGTAGGTAGTGTGGATGTTTTTTCTCTTAATATTAGTTTGTTTGATTCTGTGGGGTTTGACATCTCTATTCTTTTGTCTGACAAATCTGTGCGCTGACTTGTAAAAAAAAATCAATATTGTTTTCCCTGGCACTTTCTCTGCAGTTGAGTTGATTTATTATCACAGTTCCCTTTCCCCTCTTTTATCAGTGTATTTCTATTGCTTTAGGGTTGAGTACCTGATAACATCACAGGGTAGAAGACACACAGAGAGTTTCCGTGACCTTATCCCCTGTGTGATCTTGTCCAGTGTGACGGTGAGCCATGGCTATAAAGTGAACAATGATATTATCCAAGCTGTGTGATCAGATTTATGTTCGATTACTAGAAATAGAGATGAGCTAGAACCAATGAACAAAATTTAAATTTATATTTAAACTGTCCTTGTCCAGTACCTGAATGACTAAAGGGAGAGTAGACATCCAGCTAGCAAAACTTAATTTTTCTGCAAAATGGTGTGTGCTGGTAGAGTCATACAGCCCATAGTTCTTGAAGGATTTATTTAAACCAACCATAGTGGTGAGATGGCTGTTGCTCCCTAAATATGTAGTCTTACTACTGCTGTTTCTCTTAGTCACTTATATCAAGGTAGCATTCGACCACATTAAAATTTCAGAGTTACCTTACCCTAAGCAATTCATGGACATGTAAGAAAAGCCAGAATTTACAGTCACTGTTTCAGACCAGATGCAGCTGAAGGCTGCAGCAGGTAAGGTGCTGTGGGCATATTGGTAAGTGCAAGTGTGGTAATGCAGACAGGGGCTCTGTTCATACAGGGTGCTTGGGGAAAATGAGTTAACAAAGTTTATTAAACCTGTGCCTGATGTGGCTACAGTGTGTTAGAGCCACTTTATTCTTGGAAGTGAGTATCCTGATGAAATGCCTTCTGCCCTTTTGTTTGTTTCTTTCTTTCTCTCCTAACCATCTCAGAAATCTCAGACCACTCCTGGCCTTGCCACTGGGGACTGCCGTTATCAGTAGGCATTTGGAGAGAAGTGTGCTTGAAGGTTGGCTGCAAAGCAGGATTTTCGAAGGTGTTTTTCCTATTGGTACGGACCAGCAATGCAGTTTGACAGAGAGGGGGTGTGTAGATCTGTGTTTTTTCCTGTTTGGGGCTGAAGGGATTGGGAGATTGAGGGGGAAATGACAGAGGAGTAAATTCATACATCTGGTAGGCAGAGCAGGGCAATGAAGTGAAGTCTAATAAGAAAGGCACAGTAATGCATTAACTCAGTCAGTGGAAGTGCGTTAAGTGTGATCATACAGCTGGGGAAATGATGGAGGAGGGAAGTTCTAGCAGTTACTAGAGAGGGTAATTTGGATGTCAGCCATCCCTCAGAGGAAATGACGCAAGTAAAAAGTCTGAGAAAACTTTGGAAACCATGCCCTTGCACTACTGCCCTTTCTTTTAGCCTTCCTTCTTTTCTGCAGGGACTTGGCAAGATTTAAAAGCAGGATAGTGTGGCTGGCAGTAGAAGGAGCAAGAATACATGGGGGAGCAGAATTACTGGCATCAACAGAGATGCTGCTCTAGTGCAGTATGTCTCAATGATGTCAGAAGCCTAAGCTTCCTTCACTTTTGGCTGAAAAAGTAAGTTCTGATTGGCCTTTCCTCCCTTAAGTGTGCTTTAATGGAGAGATGGGGCTTTAAATTACTGAATCACAGAATCACAGAACGAACTAGTTTGAAAAAGTCCTTTGAGATCGTCAAGTGCAACCTATGACCTAACACCTCCTCATCAGCTAAACCATGGCACTGAGTGCCACATCCAGTATTTTTTAAAACATTTCCAGGGATGGTGACTCCACTACCTCCATGATTTCAGTGCCCAGTCACTCTGTCACTAAAGAAATATTTTCCTTAGCTCTGGAATAATGATAGATTGAGTAATTTTTCTTCCCTTCCCTTATCAATTTTCTACAATTCCTGCACTCTGATTTATATGTCATGACCTAGTTGAGGTGTTAGAACATGGGTTGGACTAGATGATCTTAAAGGTCCCTTCCAACCTAGAAATTCTGTGATTCTGTGATGTTTTTAAACAGCTTCTTGTTTCTTTAATCAGCAAGCAATCCTTTCATAGCTGCTCTCATACCTATTAGGGTAGTTTTAATTGGTGAAGGCATTTTTCTTAACTGCTTCAGGCAGAAGATTTGCAGATTTGTACTGAAATGCTTTTACACCATTTCCAGGTATCATTTGAGTTTTCCGTTTAAATTATTTCCCCAGAGGATTTGGTCATGTGTTAATACAATTTCTGAGCTGTTTTAGTGATGGAAGAGTTTGAGGCCCAGTGATATTAGGAAGTAGAGAATGGAGGGTCTACTTATTCTATGAATATTTTTGTTCTCCACCTTCATTGATAGCTCCCTGGCTACCCATGTACATTCACAGTGTTCTTAAAATTGTGAATTTCAAAACTGGAAAATGTTTATAATTGGCATAGTGGTGTGAAGTAAAATGGCATGTATTTTGTTTAATACAATTGTGCAACATTGATTGTTTTAAAAAACACGAAATTTTAGAAGAACATCCAGTAACATTCCTGAATTTTGTGCTGCTCAGGAAGCCATCTGAATTTCCAGTTGCTGTAAGCTTAAGGCAACATAGTGTTCCTCTCAGTTGAGTATTCAAATTCAAGGAATTTTTTTTCTCGTTGTTTTAAAATTTTGTTTGTTTTGTGTTGTTTTTATTCTGTTTAGTACAGACCACCAGAACAGGTACCTTTTTTTTAAGCATCCCGCATTATGGTTGAGCTCCTCTCTATCAAGCAGTGCCAGGACAGACTCTGTTGCTGTCATTGAATCATGCTTCCATTTAATACATGAAAAATCCTTGCTGATGAATGTTACCCATATTGATACAGTTATCTGAAAAAATAAATTGGTTGAGTAATTTGGAAAGATGCTACTCTGTCTGGTTCTGCATGTTCATGTGTATAAGTTAAAATTAATAAGATCATGTGAACACTCTGTCCTTGCAGTCTCGAATACCCATATTTTAATTTTTTCACAAGTAAATGTAATATTTTCAGTTTGATTTGATACTAAAAAAATAAATCTAAACACGGTGCTGAATTAGTGAATATAAATGGCAGCTGAAAAACTGTAAAAATATGTGACAATTTTCTTTTTTTTTTTGAAAACAAACCCAGGTTTTGACTTTGCGGGTGAAATCTGTGGGTGTCATTTACCTTTTATTGTCACAACCTTTCTCTCCTACAGGAATGAAAATAAATATCTTCCTCTTTTATAGATTACAAAAGATAAATTATTGTCTGCTCTTGCTGGTGATATAATTTTTCAAATAGCCGTAGTGATTGAAGTCTTGAGTGTATGAATAGAAAATTGAAATAGTTTAGTTGAAAGAGAGTTGAAATTTGCAAGCACACAGTAAGAGAAAAATGTGGAGATAAAAACAAGATCACTTTTGTATGTAGTAAATGCTGAACTTAATAATGAGAAAAAAAGCCCCCAAAAACTATACCAAACCTGCAAGGATTTCACAAGCAGACTCTTCTGAATTTCGAGATCATAGAAAGTATAATAGTTTTATAACACGTCTGGTGTTTTTTCAAAA
The DNA here is from genome assembly GCF_036417665.1 of Passer domesticus. Taxonomy (NCBI): domain Eukaryota; kingdom Metazoa; phylum Chordata; class Aves; order Passeriformes; family Passeridae; genus Passer; species Passer domesticus. Next base: position 97,622,991 of record NC_087474.1, read on the forward strand.
AATCAGCTCTGACTATTGACCTGTAATAAATCTGTGAGATTGCTTCTGTCACATTTGAAACTTATACTACATGATCTTTTACAAGATCACTTTGTTCCTAGTGATTTTTTCCCATATGCACAAATACAATAATATTTTCAAATAAAAAGACAAAGATTTTAATTAGTGTTGTCAGTCTGAGGGTGAAGAACTCTTTATTTTTCTTTGTAAATTGGACTTAATGATCTTAAAGGTTTTATTCCAAATGAAATTATCCTATGTTTCTATGAAATACTTCCAGTGTCTTCTAGATAGTGATTTTCTGTCCCATTGGGAAGATAAGGTTATCTTTATGGCTTAATGTTTAGTTTGGCTTTGTATGAATTTTGTTGCAATGGATTCTCAATTTTTTAAGCATACCTGGAAGCTGAGATAATTTACTATTTAGTGAAAACGTGGTGTTAGGTAAAAGGTTCATGTTTTAGATGAGTTTTATCTGAGTTTAGCTTTTTCAAAATTTAAACAGCAGTATATTTGTTACAAAAGTGATTTTAATTTTAAGTAAGTACTAATGTTCTGGGCTTCTCCCCAGAATCATACTTTTCAGGTGCTTTTGTAGAGAAGCTGTAAAATGGGTAGAACTGGAGCATTAGGATCCATGGGTGCATGTTGGTGGTGTGTCACTTCTCTCAAATAGGGTTTGTTTCTACACTGAGTGTGCCTGATGTCTAAACAATGCTCAGGGAATAAAGCAGCACCCAGAAGCTGCCTTTGAGCTTTCTATATTTACCTGATCTGAGTTGGCTATGTAGCTTGTACTGAGTCATGATTGTTCACTAGTTGATAATACCATGAGAATATTATTTAGTGCCAGTTTAGCAATAAATTTATTTAGATCCTTGATTACCAGAAATGAGTGAGTATGTTATCATCTTAGTTTTCATTCAGAAATTTCAGAATGTTTTCAGTATTCCTAGTGCTGTGAAGAAGTTTAGGACAGTTCCAGTGCAGCAAACCACAAAGTAAAATTAAAAGACAAATTAAAAGTAGTTTCTGATTTTCTCTATCTTTATGATCATTGGTCTCTTTTTTTATTTGTTTTGTTCCTTTGGTTGGTTTTTTAACGTTCTGATGATGATTTTGGGGTCCCAGCAATGACTTCTTGATAGTGTTTGGTGTTAGCCCCACTAACACTCAGACACACTCAGCAAATGTTTAGCTGCTATGAATACTAAGCACAACTCCTGCATATCACCCCCACCCTCCCAAATGTATTGAAACAACTGCTTTTTTTGCTAATTACTCATCTGTGTTCTCAACATAAAATTTCAAATTAGATGCTTATTAATGTTGCACCTATGTTTTAGGAAAAATCTTGATAAACTATGAAGGAGCTGTAAGCCACAGAACTCTTCTATACCTGCCTTTATTGTATTGCCTCGGTTTTATTTATGTATTGCTGCCTTTATTTCTAGTTCTTGAATAGTCTTGGTGACACAGAGAGATGCAATGAACAGAGAACTCTTTAGAGCTGTATCAAAAAGCAAAGGCAAGCCAGAATTTATTTTCCTAGCTTGATTTTATTTTTTTTTGATTGACTTTTGTGCTAAACATTGAGAACCAAGGTTAAAGGTACAAGAGAAAGGGTTGTTAATGTGAATTGTTACTGGTGGGAATAACCCTTTGAAATATGACTCTTTGGAATATAACTCTTTAGAATAACTAACAGTATTGTTTTTTGATCTCCAAATACACGATTAATTGCCTGAGTTTCTATCTGTTTGACTGACAGCTCTGCTTTTAGAGGTAGCTCCTGCAATAGGGCTTATCTCTAGCATCCCATCCTAAAGGTTTTCATATGCAGTGGCAGAAGTGAAAGGGAGGATGATCTAGGTTAGATATTTGAATGTCCCTGAACTGTGAATGCAAGCTTAGGCATGATTACAGGTCTCTTGTGGTGTCAGTGTTTTCTTTTGCTATTGGTGTCATGGGCTCCTTTGCAAGAGGAGTCCTCACAGACAGTAACAGAGAAGATAGCTGAAGTAAAGGACAGCTGATGTAGGAAAAATTGATTTAAAACCTTCTAAGACATCCTGCAAGACCAAAGGATAAAGCTTGACCTAATAAAAATTAGTTTAAGTGCTCTGTACTCTAATATGAAGAAGTTTGAATGCTGTGCCTATATGTGCTTTACCATCTGTGCTTTGGTCAATGGGAGAGATCCCTTTAAAACTTAGTGTGGCCAAGTGGCAGTCTGACCTGAGGAAAGGGGATGTTTTGCCTGTCAATCAAGCCAAGAGAAAAGTCTCTCTGAGACATCTTTGAAGGATGGAAAAACTGCATTGCCAGGATAAAAAAAACTGTGGTTTTTTTTTTTCCTTTTCATTTTTCAAGCAGAGAGACTAAATCTCTCAAGTCATTACTAATTGCCATCTTATACATAAGTAGTCTGATTCCTGTTTAGATCAGCTAGGATTGAAGGTGGACCCATCTAATGTAGGCTTAATAGCTACACCTTTAAATGAGTTTGGTGAGCCTCTGCTCTTACCCCCATGACATTGATTGTGATGCATCTCTCCATAGGGCTGTTTACAATGTCCAACACACGGGACTGTGCATTTTCTGCATCATCTGCCGGGGACTCTTATGTTGATTGCAGGCTGCAAGTTTCTAAAAGCTGACAAAACTCAGTATAACACAGATGTTGAAGCAAAGGAATTCTTAGAAAATCTGATTATAGTGAATAATTGAGACTGAATGTTTACATAACAAAATTACATTTCTCATAATCTCGTGACTTTTGGCTTCTGAACTTTTTCTTCTGGAAATATCATGAATATACTTAATTTTCCATAGTTCTGCATATACTTTGTATTCCATAGTTTTCCATATCTTTCTTGTTTCAAAAGCAGTGGTGAGGGAAATGAAAAATGTTGCCTGTTTATTTATATCATGTCATCAAGTCATGTCATCATTGAACCATGATGTGTCATTCCTGAAATTCTGTGATGAAACTGTGATAGAAGTGCAATATGAAGTGGCTGTGACATAAAAGAGGACATCCATTCTGTTAATTAAATTTGTATTAGTAAATATGCTAACACAGGCTTAGATACTTTTTGAGAAAAGATCACAAATACTTTATGATTCATTTTCCATTTGTTTTGTGATTCAGAGATACAATCTGAAAGTGGGCTGTTGAGACTAGCCATGCTATCTCTGGAATGAAGCACTTATAGCCAGAGTGGGGTATTCTGTACCTAAATGAATTTAGAAACAACAATGCATTTTATATTCAACAGAAGTAAGGGTTCTTGAATGACTGGGGTAGGTACAAGAAACCAGAGATGTAATCAACATCTTCATTTAATTACGTAAATGAAAAAGAAAACCCCTATGATTCATAAAAAAAAAACGATATAAAGGTTGCTGGGTGATTTAAGGCGAGATTAACAAATCACTACAATGCAATTTATAGCTTTAGATACTGGGAGGTCAAACATGTATTACCAGCTGACTTAAATTTGATTTGACTGAAAGATAAAACTCTGCTACATGAACTGTATTAACTGAAAGCCTCTGCTTTACATTTCTCACTGATGGCACCCTGGGGAGGCAACTTTCTTGGCATTTCACATCCAATTTAAGCACATCATCGATGAAAAGATGGCTAAATTGGTGCGTCGTTTTGTAATAAAATATCTCACAAATTGTTTATCTGATCAATGGAGAATGCAGTCTCAAGCTGTTCAGGGCTAATGTGCTCATTGCACTAAAATAGTAAGTTATTGACTGTCAGAGGGACCTGGGAATTTCTAAACTCAGTTCAGATTTCCTGAATGTGAGCAACATATTGTATCAGAATAGTAGGTTGTAAGAGATTAACTCTGCTAGCTGAATTCTCACTGAAACCAAATAGATGTGAGCAGAGGGCATTAAGCACTTAGTGGGAAATGTTCAGCTTCTCATATGATCAGGCTACAGAGGGCAAAAAGGGGTCTTACCTTACTTATTCATATTTTACATCACTGCAATTCCATTGACTTTATTTGACAGTCCTGCAGCATGAGAGGGAAAGTTATGCCATATGTGTGATATACATGAAATGCTCTTTTCCGATCTGTAGTGAGATATTTTGGTGCCTGGGGTAAGATGGCACCACTTCTTTCACACAGGAGCATCTGGGGCCTCCTCAGGGCCAGAGCCACATGGAGAGTCCCAGGAGAAATGCCTTCTCTTCAGACATGGGCTGAATGAGCCCTGAGGGGAACTGGGTGGATGTGGTGTAGAGGGAACGGGGAACCATCGGGAAGGAACAAGGTAAGGAGATACTCCTTTTCCTCTTTTTAGTTTGGCAGCTATTTTTGCGGGAGCTGATGCCCACTTTGCATTCTAAGCATAGGGAACAAGTACCCTGACTGTCCCCACGTTCACCTGGACTCAGTCCTGGTCTCACAGGAATGCAGAGTTTAGCATATTATTTATGCACCTTTCTCCCTAGCTTTCCATTTGTCATGCCTTGCTGTTTCTACTTCCACTGTAATTTTCCTACAAAAGGAAGGGGATAGGAATGATTAAGAATGGTTTTATCAAGAAGTAAAACCCCAGGAACTTTATTTAGTGAGCAAGACTCCTGTCTTTATAAGACTGGCCTCAGTCACTGTAGATATGGAAGAGAATGAATTGTGTGATATAAGTTAATTAGTTATTTATTTTTCCAGAAATGTTCAGTACAGCATAGAAATTACTCACAGACAGAAAGAAACACAAAATACACAACAGATTGGATATTTTTAGTGGAAGAAAGTGCTCTTATCCCAAGGTTGAGGGAGGAAAAAGCTTCTTTCATTGCAGCCCATGGACTTAGGACCTTGCAAAATTGGGCATACATATTCCTTCCATATAGCAATTGGTAAGAGTGGAAAATAGGTGTGAAGTGCTTGTAATAAGAAATCACCTTCACTTGTGGGATGTAGGATATTCCAAGGTGAGTGCTCTCTGGTCCCTTGTTGAAGCTGGTCCGCTGTGCACAACACATTTCAGCATTGTCATTCCTACAGGTGAGTGCAGCACTGCAGGCTGCTGACTTGTGTGTTTATCTGAGAGAGCAAATCAATCAGTCCCGTGCTCTTCCCCCCCATTAGCTACTATAATTAAGTAATAAGAATTATTTTGATTACTTTATTCAGCCAAAAAGACTAGGTTCTGTTCTGTGTTGTAATTTAATTTTGTTTGACCAAAACTCATAGTTTTGTTAAGGGAACACAAATCATCCATCCATAAGGAGGGAGGGTGATCTTCTGCTTAAAGCAGCTGTCAGTGACATAGAAAACTCATTTTGCTCCCCACCAGTGATCTGCAGTGTTATAGAGGCCAGATGGCCCAACTGAAATCCTTTTTTTCTTTTCTGACTTTTGGAAGTGAAATAGTCCTAGGCCTGCTCAGTCCTTGAATAAGAGTTCTAGGAAATCACAGAAAGCACAGGAACAAACTAAAGAGTATCGCTTTGTCACTTATATCAAAGACACTGAACAAGTAGATAGATATAATTTTGACACTTTGCTTGTGGAAAGCTGGTGAGAACAGAGTTGTTGCCTAAGAATTGATGCTAATTCTAAGCATGTTTCCCAAATAGATTTTGTGGGGAGAATTTGTCACTGACCTTCTCCTCTTCCTTGCTCTCCCCACACTACATGAAGGTGTTTGTCTTCAGGAAAACATGGGTTTTCAGAACTCCTGAGGGCTTCTGACTGTGCCCAAACACTGATGGTTTCTTTGAGATCACAGTTGTCAAGGGTAGTACGCAAACAAGAAATGTTATAAAATGTTTTTGAGGAACTTGCTATGTAGAAATATCTGACTTAAAAAATATGTGTTAAATAAATGCCTTTTTCTCAAAACCACAACCAGTTGTAGTCTGGATGTATCTCTTTCTTGATCTCAGAGATTGTTAGTATGATGACTCTATTGGCATTTAGTGTCAGCAGAGAAATGATATTGATGAAAAAAATGTAAGGGGCAAAATAGAACACGGACAATGAAGAAAAATACTCTTGATTAGCAAGTGCTTTGCTACTTCTGCAGTGTTTTCATGATCCTTGAAGTAATAATACTCTATTGTTTCAAAAAATATATAGACTTGTAGATAATGGCAAAAGTAAAAACGTGAGTTTACCAATTTTTAGTTAAAAAGACTTTCTTTGTATGTTGGTGTGTTCCTGACATGTGCTCATTCTGGTTTTGTGCAAAGGAGGATAGAGCTTTTTATGTGTTATACAAAATTATTCTAGTCTCGTATTAATCTTGTGATATGAGTTGTTCATGTGAAGTCACTCTGAAGGACTCTTGAGGATTCATTACCAGAATTACAGGCTTTAGTTGCAATATACAACCAAGAATACCAATTTTCTACATAAGTGATAGTAAATGATTAATTAATATTAATGTTACATTGCAATCAGTGTGTTAATCATATCCTCCTAATCAGGGGAAGGAACATATCCTTAAGAAATAAAATACTCTTACATTTAACAAGATTATAGAAAACACATTCTTAAAAATACCTACATCCAGAACAGTATTTTCCTCATTCAACAACCAGGTAGTTTTTGGTCTGACAGATGACATCTTCAGAGTCTTTTCATCACTGAGGGATTGAAGCAAAGCTGAAAGCGCACACTTGGGTAGATCAGGAGGCTGATCATTGTGTCACTCTCATTATTACAAGACATGGTAGTTCCCAAATGCCCCACCAGAATTCCAGGTATTTTTGGTGAAAATGAATTTAGAATCATGAATCTCTCAATTGTCACATGAAATCTAACACTTCATGTATTCCTTTCCTGTCCTAGTTAGGACACTTTTCCTATGCATTAGCAAAGTAATTACCAGGCAGGTGTGGAGGTAGCAGGTGGGACAACAGTGGCTCTCAAACTACAACTCTGTGCTTCCCAAATACATTTAACCACTTTTTTCTAATTATGAGGCAGAGTAAGTGATAACACAAATATTCAATCTTATCACCAAAGGAAGCCATAAAAATGATCAAACATCTAGAAAAAAATGCCTTAGAGGATGGAGGCTTTCTCTTCCTAAGGAGTAAGGTGGAGACGGCAAAGGGCAATAGGTTCCAGGATAGGTTTCATCCTGACATGAGAAAAAAAAGAAAACATTAAGAGTGAGAGCAATCAACTACTTAACTTCCTTAAGGCTGTGAGTCCCCATCACTGGAGGTTTTCAAGACACAGCTGGGAAGGTTATTAGCAAATTTTGTCTAGGTTCCCTTTTCCATCAGATGCTAAGGTGATCTTTCAAAGGCCTTCCAACCTGGGCTGTCATGTGATTTTATCTCACCCAGTCAGAGTTTTTTGCTATGTTTGCTTTTAAAGACTTATTGAAAGGCATCTGGTACTCTACAACCTTCACTCTTTGATGTCTTCCTGAGCCCATTCAATAAACATGCCTTTTCAGTAAATTTCCTTATAGCTATCAACTCACATCCCATTTTGGTGCGTCTTTGGCTCAGCTCATGCTATCCTATGTGCTATATTAAGGCACCCTTTGACCCACATTTACTAGAAAGAAAACTGGTTTTGGATACAGTTTTTCTCTAGAATTTATTTCTAATAAGATGAGAAAGGATGTGTATATTGTGGATACCAGTTCTGTGATAAGATTTTGGATCTGATCTTTAATTACAGGTTACCATGACTACATTGTTTGATTCTTTTTTTCCCTGGCAAATGTCTTTTCTGAGTTGTGGACATATTTAATTTGTGAAATGCTTTATATTTTAGTGCGTGTAGATTAGACTGAGTCTAGAATCTAGATTAGATTCTTTCATAAAGAAAAAATCAGCTCTTTCAAAAATCTCAGCATGTATGCTGTTCTCATGAAAATTAGTGGAAATATTTACCCTTGGATTGAAATAACACTGGCTAACTGGTACTGATACTGATACTGTTCACTGGTACTGAACATCTATTTGCTTATGAACAATCGAGTTGTATTGAAAATATGTAAATAAAAAAATAACTGAATAAGTAGATAAGACTAGACTGAACAGACTTCAGATTGAGATAACTGTAGGCCTCCATGATATGGTAAACTATTAGAGGTGCAGTGTTATCTCATTACAACACATATTTTACTAAAGAATAGTGTGCTCTGAGGCCTCTATTTATACTGCAATACATTCCTGCCTCAGGGCTGTTCTGAGGTGTAGGATGAAAGGACAAGTGGCTTTAAAACCTGAAAAGTAGATGCCTTTTACTGTAGCTGCATATGCAACACTCAGCTGTATTTAGTGGTTTATTGCCTATGCTAATTGTAAGCAGTAAGGCTGGAGAGTGTGTGTTCTAAAGAAGGACTTCTCCTGTTTTTCCAATGTTTTCAGAAAGCAAGCAGAAACCGCAAAGAAAGAAATTCCAATTGTATTTGAGGACTCAAAAGTGTATAGTTCTAAAGTCGTTGCTATAGTAGTTGTATTATGGAATATCCAGTTAGAACAGCAGCTTAAATATTGCTACATTTCTTCTAGTATCGAGAGCTTAGCTAATACAACTCTGCAATCTATTTCATCTCCACTAGGGATGAACGTGTGACAAAGAAAGAGTGTCTCCTAGGAAAAACCCATTTACCAAAGTGGTCTGATTGTCCTTTGCTTCTAGTGTAGTGTAAATCTGGAGTGGCACAGTGAAATTATTGGAGCAAGTGCTGTGACAGAGCATCAGATCTGCATCATGAAACTCTCTCTCCATTGAAATCAAGGAGAATTAGAGACGTGGTGATCTTGGTGCTGGAGGGATTTCAGCTGCAGATATGTTACAAGAAATTATCGCTGCAGTGATATACAGAAGTAACTTTTAAAATCAGTGATCGAGGATTCAAGGCAAAAGGGAGCTTCTGTGCTCCATCAAGCAGAAAAAGAGAACAGAGTAATTTCTAAATTTTAAATGAGGTAAAGTAGGATAATAATAATAATAATAATAAATAATGACTAATAGTGGTTCAAAGCAGTGAAATCTGGGAGAAAGGGAATGGAGAACTAAAGACAATTTGTTAAAAGGGAATGGAGAACTAAAGACAATTTGTTAAGATTTCTATGCTTGTGTTACACTGACACGGAAAGTCCCAAAAGTTGTTGCCAGAGGAGATTTGGTGCTCTACAGAACTTCAGACCAATATTATGAAGGTCTGCCTGAGGGCCTGACAAATATATCAGTGAGGGCAGATGCATGGGAGAAATTGTAATACTAATCTTGCAGTTGCTGTACTGGGGATCCCACAGGTTAGCTGCGTGTAGTCTTTGGCTGCTCTGACCACAGAGTGCTTACAGCATTATGCTAAAAGAGGGGTGGTCTACCAGAATATGTATCTATCTAATACATATTAATTTGCTAGGAGAAATTCTTCTTGCATTTCCAGTAGCTGTCTTGCTTTTACATCTAAGGATGGTGTTTTATCTCCATTTTCTATAAGGATGGTAATTTAAGTTTTGAGCCAGATCCATATTACCTTTAATCTCTGTGTCAGTCTCATTGTGATCTGACTTTACATTTCTTTTATGTGGCTGAAAAGTTTTTTGCTATTTTTTCTCATTATTGTTGCAGGATCTTGCTCATTTTGCAATAATTTTATTTCCGTGGAAACTCCTTTTGACCTCTGAGATGCATTTACCAATTCTTTTTTTCCCTTTCCTTAAAGCCTTTCCATACTGGACAAATAAGGAACACCAAAGAACAGTGAGGTGTTCATCAAGACTGAGGTTCAGAAAAATCCCTACAAGAGATCCTGGGAGGGATGTGAATGTCAGAGAACAGCATAACAAGCCATAAAAATCACAGATAGATTTCTTTTGATATTCTTTCACTATTAGAAATTAGCTGTCATGAAGAAAAAAAGAAATCAACAGAGAAGAAAAATTATTTATTTGGACTGGGGGAAAAGGGAATACATCACACTTACTTTTCACTTTACCTTTCAGTCTTTTTCAAAGCAAAATTCCAGTCAAGGTATATTCAGTTCAAATTCTGAAATTTACGCTTATCACAGAAGTACGGAACAGGTAAGGTTGAAAGGGACCACAGTGGGTCATCTGGTCCAACCTCCCTATCAAGCAGGGCCATCCTAGACCAAATGGCACAGGATTGTGTCCAGATGGTTCTTGACTATCTCCAGAGCCCTCATGACCTCTCTGGGCAATCTGTTCCAATTCACAGTCACCAACACAGTAAAAAAGTTCTTTCTCATATTCAGATGGAATTTCCTGTGCATCAGTTTCTGCCCATTGCCTCTTGACCTATTGCTTGGCACCACCAAGAAGAGCCTGGCTCCATCCTCCATCCTCTCCCTTCAGATACTTCTACATTGATGAGGTCCCCTCTCAGTCTGCTCTTTCTGAGGCTGTGAACAGGCCCAGCTTCCTCAGCCTTTCCCTGTAATGGACATGTTCCATGTTCCAGTCCTCTAACCATATCTGTCACCCTTCAGAACTGAACACAGCACTCCTGATGGGGCCTCACCAGGACTGAGTAGAGGAGCAGGATTGCCTGCCTCAACCTGCTGACATTGCTCTTCCTGACACCCCTCAGGATACCACTCTTGTCCTCCAGAGCACACTGCTGGTTTATGGACAGTTTGTTGTTCACCAGAATGCCCAGGCCCTTCTCTACAGAGCTGCTTTCCAGCAGTCAAACCCCTGCCTAAACAGCCGCATGGGGTTTGTATTACAGGAAAAAGAAAGAAGTTGCAAAATTCAAAACATTCTAATTAAGAAAAAGTTGCTCTCTCTCTTGGGTTTTTGGCTTCATACAGTATCTGTGTTTTGAACTTTTCCCTCATTTTCTGTGCCTCCCGTCACTGGTTCCAGACACTATGCCTCTACTTTCTTCTAGCTGGGGGTAGAAAATGGAAAATAAAGGGTGTGGTAAATGTGATGATAATGTTTCTTTAATGCACTGGTTTTCACTCACAGAATATTTTCTGTTACTGTACCAAATAGCAGGAATCTAAGTTTTAAGACAGATGTCTGAAAAAAAAAAAAAGAAGAAAATGGAAATGATTGTTTTTTGTCAATCCTTGAGAAAAATGTGGTAATTGAAAAAAAACCCCCAAACCTAGCAGAATAAACAGTGCTCATACTTGATGGCCTTATTTTTGTGGAAGAGTCTCTTATATTGACTTAATGATATCTGCTGGAATTGAAACAACAGTGTCTACACAAGGGACTTACCCCATCTAATTGCATCAATTGAAAGTGATTCAATTTTTTTGGCAGAGACAAGCATAGGGAGATGGAAAAAATAAATGGCTATTTTTTATAGTGAAATAAAGGAGAGGAAGCAAAGCAAACAACTTATGGCCCTGAAATGCCATATTTTTATATCTTGGAAACCATGACCAAAAGATGCTAATTTGCTTCAACTCACTCACTGTGAGGGCTCCCTTTGATCCTCCTGCCTTTCTTAGAGTGTGATATTCTCACATTTTAATGCAGTGTCATTTAACATTGAGATGTAGGGAAATTTGTCCAGTAAACAGCTTTCTTGTACTGATTTGGAGCTTGTGGGAAAGATTATAGCACGAGCTGGTGCCTGCCACAAGAGAAATGGATTATTACTCTGGGAACACTTACATCAAGGAGGGCCCTTCTACAGCTGAAAGAGGCAACCTTTTCCAAAGAGCTGTGTTCTGTGAACTCCTTGTCAGCTTGCTAACTCACAGCATACAGGTCATTCCTTCCCAGAAACATGGGAAAAAAGCTTTAGCATGCTATTTGTAACTTTTTCTCCTTGAGTGTAAAGATGTTTTCTACAAAATGACACCCCATCAAAGAAAAAAAGGTAAAAAATCAGGTTTAATGCGACAGAGGGTTTAGGGAGGATGGAAAAAAGGGGTGTTTTAAAAGACATCAATGCTACACACATAACAGCATATGCTTTCAACAAACCAGCCTGTGTAATTTGAAAAAAATGGGAATGGTGGTATTTTCTAGACAAAATCCCGTACTCAGAGCTGGGTAACAAGGTCTCCCTGAATTTCCCCACCCCTGAAATCCTGCTTTATTTCCTATCAGTTTCAGTGTTATGATTAAATTAAAAACCTCACAAGGGAACATTTTTAATTTTATTTCTGAAAGACTTTTTTTTTTTTTAAGTCAAAGAGAACTATAGAATAAATTATTACAAGGACATTAAAAGGATTTCATTTCCTTGAGCATACATATGCATTCTGCTGCAGCATGTCCTCTCCCTCCCAGTGTAGCCATTGATCCACAGCTTTTATAATGAACTCTAATAACAACTCTATTACTGCGAGGCTCCCGATTGGCTCAGGCACCCACAAAATTAGCTACAAAGAAGCCAGCTTGTCAATATTAATTCCGCCACAGAGATTACTTGTTATGGTAGAACAAAGGTGTTTTGGCTCGAGCTGAGCAACTTAACTCCTTGTCTCATAAAATTTAAGCTGCTATTGATCTCCTTCTTCTATTGTGCTGAAGGATTAAAAAAAAAAAAAACAGGAGTGCGCGCGCACAGACACGCAGACAGACACCGGCGTGCTGAATCACTGCAATGCATTCTCCTAAACCACCAGCCACCCCCTTGCTTCCTTCCCTTCTTCCCTTCCATCCCCTCCCTGTCTGCTAAGAATCATTCAGTAACACGAAGCAAATTAAATCAATGAATTCATCCTAGCAGATGGGTGCTTTAACAGTCAGTTAGCCTTTAGATAATTGAGGCGTTGACTCCGGAATCATAAAATGGATGGCTCGTTTGTACATTTTACTGAAATAGATCACTGAGGTTAAATAAATGAAATCCCATTTGTCAGGCAGTAATAAATGGCCTCCCCTTCTGCAAACAGCTCTGTTTGGCCTAATAAATACAGGGATGTTACAGTGCTCCTCCCTTGATAGGGTTATGGCTTAATGAAATGGTCTTTCCTCTGCTTGTTTTTGCCTCCTCCTGCACCGTGTGATAAGTAGCGAACCAACGAAGCTTGTAATTACAATCTTACAGAGAACCTAGCCAATCTGTATATAAATCTCACCATCCAATTACAAGATGTAATAATTTTGCAGTCAAGCTGGTAATGAGGTCTAATACTCATGCATGTGATAATCCCCCCTGGATGCTGACTCTATCAGATGTTAGCTTTGTAATTATACTGGCAGAAAATCATTATTTCATGTTCAGCAGAAAAATGAGGTTGGTGGGAAGTTAATTTTCTCTATGCTCTGTGAAGCATAGACAAAATTTTAATGATTTAATCATTATGGTTATCCCTTTTGCAATTGACCCGCGTTACTTCTGTAGAAACATTGGCACATTTAAAAGTCCCTGTTACCCGATAAAGCTTGCCAGGTATGCAGCTTTTAATGTAAGAATAACCGTATACAATTAAACTATTAACCTGCTTGATAGGGGAAAAATCCATAGTTTTTATGTTTTCATTATTTACACACAGGATCCAAAGGAATGTTTATGTCCAGTCTGCACTGCGATAAAAAAGACTCTTAAATAAAGAAAAAAGAAAAATGCTATAATTAGGATGTAAGCTCTCAGAACAAAACAGCAGGTTCACTGTGGTATTTTAGCAACTCAGTAATCTTTTTTGCCTTTTCAGTGTAGGAGACATTCTTGAGACCTTATACTTCTACACAAAGAGCTTGTTATGCATAATCAGCATTTCACAAGAACTAGTTTAAAGGAATTACTTGTGATACATATTTTTAATTGTTCTTTTCTGCTCTCAAAATTTTCTTGTTATTTCTGTTTGTCCAGCCTTCCGGGAGAAGGACGGAGAATAAGACAGAATTCACAACATTGAGATGGGAGAGTGAGAAAAAAAAATCCAGCAGTTCAAAATCAAAACTACAGGGAAACAGGTAGGCAGGACAAGACACCAAAACATGTTGCAAAATGCAACTAGAATATATAAGGATAAGTCACTTAAAGAAAATCAACTTGATGAGAATGTCATCAAATTCTTTTGTGGTAGGATTTCAACTAAATGTGGGAAGGTCTGCATCCAAATAGTACTTTAACACCCCAGTGTCAAAGATTTGTGTGCTCAATTCTTCTAACTTTTGTTCTGTGCCCATTATGTTCCTTTATTGACTTATTTCACATATATGTGAATATGTATATGTCTGTGTGTGTGTGTATTTAAATATTTGTATCTATACATGCTCTGTTTCTCTAAAACATGCATTATAAAAAAGTTGACTGAATTTTATCTTCTGAAAATATTTTGTTTGCTTTAGAACGAGCAGCAGTATTAGGACCTGTGCAGTACTTCAGTTGATGACTTTCATCTTGGCTTGATCTGGTATGTTGGAAGGCTTAACACAGCAGAACCCAATTAATATATGAAGTATGTCAAAGGTAATCTCATATTTGATTCCTGTTAGAAGATAGACACAGTTGTTTTCTCAAGACCAAAGCAGTCATGGATACTGTCCAGAGAATGATCTGCAGGTGGCTACCTCTTTTGAACCCTTAGGATGTGGCTGATTCCCCTTCAGCTTTGTCCTTCCAGACATGGGGAAGTCGTCTAGAATCCCTTTACAGTCAGTAAACACTTCATGGGTGCCCTTCTTTCACCCAGCTGAGGTATCTACCTCTTGAGAAGGTGATCTCTATCCCAGAAATGCCTTTCATCCACTGGCTATAAAAAACATAAAAAATGTATAGTTCAGATGTTGGTAACTACTTTGTAGGCCTCAAAGATTAGTTGAAATAAATTCTACCCTTACCTTCTTTGTGGGTCCAACCCAAAGTAGCTCTGGAGAAGGCCTGGGGTCTATTATGTATTATGTATTAAATTCCTAATCTAGTGATACAAAAAAAGGCAACTTGACAGACACGAATCCTGATCTAATTATGGTTCTCAGCCTTCAAAAAGGATTATTTTTTAATGAGTCCTGTAACTCAAAGCACATATATATTTAGACAATTTATCAAACGTCTTAAGAAGAAAATCCTGACATTACTTATGGTTGTTCTACTGGTACTCCATATGTTTTATTCCTGCAGAAGAAGTGGGAGGGTGTTGAGGAATGCACATGACCTAAAATTAATTAGGTTATTAAGAAACAGTGAAGACTAAGAGACTTGAAGAAGGACATAATACAGTAGCCAAATGGATAGTCCTTTGCTAGCAAACTTATTATGTCTAACATGTGTTGGATGAAGTAATTTGAAATACTTAATGCCTTACTAGATACAAAATAAATTCTTCTGAGATGGTAGAAAGATGAGAGTATTAATATAAATGGTTGAATCCAAAGTAATAAAAAATGCAAAGAAACACAGAAGAATATGGAAAATAAAATATGAAATGCCATTTATGACAAAGGTACTTCTTTTTCTAGAATAATACATGCCTTTCATCCATGTCAGTCAGGGTTGCCATCTTTTACAAATTTTATCATGGGTCTGACATGTTTGTGGAGGAGAGTTGGGTTTAGATGTATTCTTGAAGTCACAGTTTTGGGTAACATTCATACTTTTCCTTTAAAAAAGAAGAGAGAGAATTCTATAAATTTGTTCCATAAATTCTAGCTTGGTGTCCCTTGGAAAGTACATAAAGCATAAAATGGAGTGTTCAAAATTGATACAATTAGCTCCACTGTCTCAAATTTATTTTTACTCCTGCATACATACTTTTGCAAAACACTGTGAGATGTGGAGATAAACATGGTTTTCTGAACCCATGTCATAAAAAGATCTTAACTCTTTATTTAGCTAACTAGATATTTTTCTCACTGAGGCAGAATGAGGACTAAAAGCCATCTGAGTTTTACTGCTGGCTAGAGAATAGTACTGCTGGACAAGACTGTATTTCCGTACCATAAATTAGGCTAAAGACTGCAGGCAGAGGCTGGGAACTCTTTGGTTAAGACATTGGATTTAAATCCAGTGGCATACTTCAGGTGTTTTGTAAGTATGGCCATCTTCTAGATAGGTGGATGTTAATTATATTTCCCTAATTTTTCACAGAAAGTATTTAGAACGTGACTTTGCCTTAACAAAACTAAGTAAGTATTTGCTATGTTGTAAGAAGCAAAAAAACTAATGCAGCTTCTTACCCAACTTCAAAACCATATTTTTATTTCAATCTCTCTGAAAAAAACAGAGGAGTTGTACAGGTAATGGATGTGTCTAAAAGGATGCACAGAACCTGTAGTAATGGTTGTTCTGTGGTTCAGCCATTGGATCTCCTTGAGCTTTCTGATTCTTCTTGTGGTGCCTCATGGCATAGAGAGATGTGTCTGGGAGAATCCCAATTCCTCAGGTTGTACATGCCAGTGGGTAGGTGAGCTGTATATAAATTTGGGAGCTAGTTTGTTGATCTAGAGGTACTTCATTGAGAGAGAACAAATCTAGACAAGCAACGAGCCATGACTGAGTACTAGAATGTAATTAAATAATCAGGTAAAGAGGTTGTTCCCTTCTTAGTTACTCTTAGCACAGTTTCTGCCTGCATTCCCTAACACTGACTCATACTTCCCCTTGTTTGACAGTTCTGGCATTTACCTTGAGCTGTATAATCCCCAGAATGTCAGCTATTTGGGATCCTTGAACCAAAGAGCCTCTCCTATTTCCAGTCATACTCATCTCCTATTTCAAGATGGGATTTACATTTGAAGTGAGATTCATTCAAAGTGGAGAGCAAGCCAGTAAGACTGCACACCCACCTTGCAGCAGGAGCAGTGTTTGTGGCTTCTCTGAGGTCTTTGTCTTGAACATTGATCTTGGCTGTTTTAGGACTGTTCTGTTCTGGGACCTAACTTCAACCAAGTTCCACCTACATGGAAACATACAGTAATGGCATAAAAATTCTGAAACTCTCTGTGAAGCAGCCTTTGATTTTGTATGGGTGTACAGGTGATCGGCATAACTCTATTTGAGCATAGTTAGGATTATGTATTCCACTGAATAAATCCAATTCTTAAAAAAATTTCAAGGTTCAGCCATGATTGTGTCAGGCAATTTTTGACAGTTGAACCCATTAAAATGAAAATAAAATATCCAGTGTCCTTTTGAGATTTGAGACGTCACCAAAGCTCATATGAAGGGGTTAATTTATTAAAAGGCACTGGCTCTTAGTTGCTAGGTAACATTAAACTTTCCCAAAAGGCTGTACTGCTCCAAGGAGGGTGTTTGGTAGAGGGAATGATTCTGTGTGGGGTGTACTCAATGAGTTGTTGGTAACCTATCCTGCAGGGAAGTTGAGAGGTTGTAGTGTTGGAACAAGCTGTCAACTTCCAGCTGTCCTATTCTATTCATATTTCTCTCTTAAGAAAACAAAACAAATCAAACAAACCCAAACCAACCCACAAACAAAGAGGTAAACCATAGTTTCTTTAATTTGCCTGTGAAACCAGGCAAGAACTCCTCTGCAGACTGGGCACTTGAATTCAGACTATTTTGTGCCTGCGCCTAAAATAAGTCCCAAAGTAATGGGAATGAAGCCTTCTCATCTCATCTGAGTAGTTAAAAAGAAAAGAAAATGTGCCTGTTTTCAAGGTGTTTATTGAAATGTCTTTTCTTTAGAATAAGAAGTTAATAAATCAATTTTTAAGTAAAGTTTATTTTTGTCTCAGATTATACGTCAGCATTTTATCTTCTATATTAGGATCACTGCTAAGAGTTATTTCTTTACTTCTTATGTGTTTTGTTGTATTTTTAAAGAGACACAGATGAAAAAGATTGAAAATCCACGTGCATGCCCAAATAGTTTGTAAGTTGATGAGACCAACCTAATGACAAGTGTATTTAGTTCTGTGACTAAAAAAAATTACAAATGTATGTGTTTGGGATTTTTTTATTTTTAAAATAAACATTTTTTTATGTAGAAATAGGTGCATAGACTCATTTATGTAGAAATAGGTGCATCCTTATGGGCCAGGGTAACTTACATGACAACTTGTTAAATCGATTTTATGCTTCTTTTAGATCTGCTATTCAATTTTTTAAAGTGCAGATACCATGGCAACCCCCTCTCTCATATGGAACGTATGCTGCTTTAGAGATAAAGAGCAAGTACATGCAAAGATGGAACAGGATGACATGTAAACTTTTTTTTTTTAAATATTCACACTTTGGATGAAAAAATATGCTACACAGACACATCTTCTCTCAGCTGCAGTATATTTTATGAAAGAATAACATTTTGTACAATGCAATTAATCAGGTTTTACATCTTTTCAGAAATAATATAGAAGGAAATTGCACCCTATGCTCTTCTGATGTATATGTTCATGTGTGTGTGTATATGCATATACATATATATAGCCAAACAATTATTCATATCTCTACATTTGTTTTAGTGTATAATAACCCCTTAAAGACTGACACTAACATCTTTATTTTTATGGATTTTCCTGCTGTTCTTAATGCTTAGCCAGTAACAGTTTTTAAGGTTTTGTTTTGATTTTGCGGAGCTGCATAGCTGCTACAACTAATTATTTTTTAAAAGAAAAGGAAAAACAGAGCTGAAGAATCAGTTTTGAGAAAAAGCAGGAGGACCTATGTCTACTTGGCTATCATAGCAGTTATTTACATTGTCTGGATCAGAATTTTCAAAAGCATGATAGTATATTGGATTTCTCAATTAGCTTTCTAAATAACTGACTTCTGGTGCACAGCATTTTTGAAAATCCAGTCTCTTACTCGAGTTGCTTTAGCAAGAGTTGGATTTAGGTTGTGATATATTGTTTATACCCAAAACAAGAAAATTGATCAAGGAAACTGCCATTTCTCATCATGAACACCCTATTTCTTCTTATATTCCACACCTTGGTTAGAGACAGGATACACTTGAAATTTCATCGTCTTGCTTGTTATTTTATTTTGTATTCAAGCCTGGTTTTGTGATTAAAGACAGACCTGAACTATTAGTAATGTTTCTACCAGTACAAGCTCAGCACTCATTTCAGGTTCCTAAATGAGTTAAAGAAAGGAAAAAAAATTTTTTTTCAGGATTTAAAAGCACATTATTTAATGTGAAACCTATGTTGTTCTGAACCTCAGTTTTGCCGTTCCCACCCATAAACCCCAACAAATTACTCTCTTATGTGATCTTGTTGTTGATCACAGAGATGACTTCCACATGCTTAGAGCACTGGAAGAAGGAAGGGTGTTGGGTTTATCTTCCAGCTTAAACATCATTAATATTGGGATTTCAGTGTCTTTTAATATGAAGTTATTTAAATCAAGCAAACAGCCATGCATCATCTCTCTCTCATGTTTTGCTGCATTTTCAACACATGCGCTTCTATTTGGCTGTCTGTTTTCTGGTCACTTTTTCACTTCTTGATGTTATGTTTTGCCAGCTTACATTTCCTTTTGCAAGCTTTAAGAGGTTTGAAAGTTTAATTTGATTTTGATCAGATTGCAGAAGTCCCTAACTAGTTTATCAAATGTGCTTGTGGCTGCAAATCTCACAAGGAAAGACTTTCACAAGATACTGTCTACAAATAGTAAAAGGAAATTACTACAAACAATAAATGGAAGTTTTAGGCTTTTCGTTTTTTTCCACACCTTTCTGCTGCCAGTGTCTGAAACAACTATTAAAATAGGGAATCCCGTTGATGGTATTGGGATGTTTGCCAGACCGCCAGACATCAGAGGAATTCACAGTGGAAAATCCAAAAATCATGAAAATTGCTATTAAAAAATTAATTCTGCATCTTTGAATTATAAATAAATCTCTGTTCATGTTTAGGGGGATTGAATGCTGGAGCTCATGTTCGCAATGGTTTTTCTTTGTTGAAATCAATTTGCCTTTACCAGCCATTTATGCTTTAACAAGAAAGTAATGTGATGGTGAGAAAAAGCATGGCATATTGGGATGTTCCTCTGAGTGCTATTCCCTGAGGCAGCTGCTGGAGAGTATTGAAGGGAGGCTAAATCAACATTGCCTACATTTTTTTTTTTTCCCAGAGACCAAATGTGTAACCTCTGTGATGCAAATTATACTTAACCAGCTCTGGGGACTGAATATTATGGGTCGGTGCTTTGGTGAGGCTGTGTCTCTCTATTTGGTCACAGAACAGTATGTCTCTATGTTACAAGGCCAACTGTGATACACATTTGTATATAAATAAAGCAGTGAGTTTATTTTACAATTTTTAATGACAGATTTGCATTCATTTCTTCATTATTTCAGTTTTTTTTTTTACTAAATGTGTACTTTCATAGTGAGTAGCAGTGTTGAAAACCAAGATAACTGCAAGGAGTATTACCCAACTCGATCTAATCAATACAATTTAAAGGGTTAACTTCAGTCAAAATGCATTCATTGCAGTACACTGCAAACAAACACATTTATTAATGTATATGATGCATTTTGTACCTTCCTAGTTCTAAGTTCATCACTGACTAGAAAAATTAATAAGTACATTTTACAAATGCTTTCAAATAATACCTTCAGGACAATAAATGATTTACAAAGAAATGAAGGTCTCTAAGGTCTTTTTGGGAGGTATCTGCAATTATTATGAAGTGAATTTTATAATTCACTTATTAGGAGTGCTAAATAGACTGCAAATGGTATGGGAAATGTATTTTTTATTTATACATTGTAGCAAATTTTCAGGAAATAACAATAGTTTAAGATATATATAGAGATTGTAGATGGATTTTTATTTTACTTTTAAAAATCTTTTATTGCTAGCTTAAATTTTCACATATGGAAAATAGTCTTATCACAGATGTTGCCCATATTACAATGGATTACAAAAATTTCCCCAAATTAAATTTTTCACTGATATCTTTAATAGCCATTTTCATAGCAATACTTTATTAATTGTAGTTGTTAATAAAATAGGTTTTTATTTGTATTAAAAAAATCTATTTGTCTCTTAAATACATTCTGAAATTATATTTTTGTTACCTTCTCATAGAGATAGCAAATTAAATAAGCTCCTAGCTTCAGACTTGAGGCAAACAATTAAAAACATGGATTTAAAGTAGAAAACAGTTCTGGAAATTGGCTGATGGGCTTGGCTTATTTTTATCTTAGCACTACTACTAAACCTTGTGTGACTGTACTTTATTTTGAGGAAAGACCCAGAAGTAAAAAAACCAAAACCAAACCAAAACCAGAAAACCCATCACCACTCCTACCACCACCAAAAATGCTGCTGAAGTTTTGTGTGAAGTTATGCACATGGCATACATAAAATAGTGCAATTTTTCCTTTATTTGTCTGAGGCTTTTTGTGGGGGAAGAGAGGGGTCAGGGCCATGTGTGGGAGGCAACTACAAAAAACAAAGAAACAGCACTTAGCATAAAAACCAGACTTTCTCTTAACATAATTACCAAAGAAAGCAACTTTTGAAACAACATGTGAAATGGAAGGTTGTTTTAACTCTTTTTAAAATGCAAAATGCTTTAAGTCAAAACAGAACACGCTAATAACAATAATTTAATATCCAACACACCATATTTTTAGAGCCGTAAACCTCCCAGTAATTTAAAATATTTCTTCTTTCAAGATTAGCTTTTTTTTTAAATAAAAACTTTAATGTGTCTGATTTAGGACCTAAGCATGAAAAACCTTCCAAAAATTGTGGATGTTCCCATTAACTGTTATTTAAATGTTGTCAATCAAATCTGTTTGCATCTGGTACTGATGCTGTGTGAAATTTATTTGTTTAAACTTTCAGTCACACATGGAAAGTTTTGCAGATGGTGTCTCTTCTCATCTGCTTTTTCCAATTTTCCCCCTAAACTCCAGTTCTTACTCTCTCGACCCCCCAATTTGATTTCTCCTCCTTCTAAAAAAAATAGATCTAATCAGTAGCGTGTTAAACAAGAGGGGATCTTTTATGTATTCTGTGTTAGGACAAGGAAAGCATCGCTGTAGATCACTAGAATAAACAACTCAGGCTGATTCAATTACAATGCCTGGGCCAGGCTTTTATCTGCTGGTGACATCATTTCAATCAAAATGTAAAATAATACAATCCAATAGATGCAAGAGGGAGAGATAGGACACAGACTGCTGCACTTAGTCATTTAATAAAAAAAAGTGGAAGAAAGCTCTTTCTGACAGGCTGCTAGGACTTCCATTTCCAAAACTCTATTACCTGGTATAATAGTATTCAAAAGAATTGAATGCAGGAAATTGTCTATTACTTTTTATTAGTAGAAGCTGTTATGTAGGATACAGCCTACTGCACTGTTTTTTCTTTGTTCCTTTAATTAACAAGAGCATGAAATCCTTCTATTGGCAAGCACTTGTTCCAAAGCTTCTGTTGCCTTCTGTTTTTAGTGAAAAGGTAGGTTTTTGTTCTTTTCTATTCTCTGAATGTCTTCTTTTTTTTTATACTAAAAAAGTAATTTTTTCCAAGTCACTGTAATCTAAAGTCTATCAGTTACCTTAATGGGCTCAGGAGAGGGTAGAATGCAGATACATTTCCATAGTCGCAGAACATTTTTATAAGAAAGTTTCACATTTGAGGAGAGAGTGAGATTCAGATGGGAACCATGTATAGTCTAGTTCCAGTCTTCTGACCATATAATTTGCCAGGTGAAATTGGCTATTGTTGCTTAGTTTATTACAACAGAAAAAGAGATAAATTGGTACACACCAATTTGATAGATGCACGGTGAAAATGAACATATTCTTTCTTCTCAATCCTTTAGGATTGTCTGTGACAGCATAGGGTAGGACTTTGTAAATATCATCAATCTGACCATCCCACACAATTCTCTCAAATTTTACTGGGAGTAAAACTAGTAGTCCTGATGAGGACTGCTGCTGATGAGGACACCCATGAGGTGTTTCACTTACTTCTACATTCCTATCTATAGCATACCAGAAAGCAGACGTGAGAGGTAGAACTCTCACTTATATGAGAGAACATATTTAATTTATTTTAGTGTTTTCTTAAATACATAATTTAGATTCACTGTGATTAGGTTCATAAAGGTCTGAACTAACTTTAACAGTAACTTCTATTGCTAAATTGTGGCCTTGGGTGCTGAACAGGCTCTTGCCAAGGGAAAACAATTTCTACTACAGATGTTACTGAAATACTCTTCCTACCATGCTTACTGTTTTAAGGTATGAAAGAAGAATTATGAAGGAGTAGACTGAGTCAAATCTACAGATATTGTAGAAGACGTAACTCCGTAAATGAATTTTATCAACATTTTCTTTACTAATGCAATTTTTTCTTCTTCTTATTTAGAATTTCTCAGTAGCAAATAGACCTGAAGAGAACTGAGGTCCTTGGTGGTCTTGAAAGATGTTGACTTTATGTCTTTTCTTGTTAAGAATGAGATTTTTGCCATTCTGGATAGCATTATTATTCCAAGCAAGTGGTAAGCTTTTTCTGATGGTTTATGAAAAGGATACATATGAGGATGAAGTAGTTGACTATGTTGGGAACGAACTAGCAACAACTATATAATCACTGAATAATTTTAATCCTCCCTTTTACAACCACCAAGTGTGTTTTGTAATTTTTCATGTTTGAATTTGATATGATGTGTTTTTTTTAGAGTGTGTGCAGTGCTTACCAGCATTCTCCTGCTGCTTACGTGGGCTTAAAACATAGCAAGGTTCTAGTCGTGGTTAGGATCAGGCATCCCAAGTTGGACACATTGCACCTGAATGAACACAGACCTAAGGTTGTAACAAATAGAGTTTAACACATAGAAACTAGTTATCTAGCTCCTTATCTACCTAGGCAATAAAGAGATAAAAACTTGAAGAGTGAAGAATGCTTAAAGCTGGATGTTGGCATGTATAGGACAATGGGGACAATGGCACATGGAGTATTACTGCTCCTGCAGTTTGGGTACCTGAGCTGAGGCTGCATAAACTGAACCTGGATATTGAGCTGCTCAGCCCATCTTTCATTTTCTGACACTGCCCTCATCTTTTCAAGTAAGATGAAAAGTGAACTAGTCCTAAGCCTAATCAATATTCCAGGGGTAAAGAATTTCTGCTGGAAAAGTGAGAGCTATGGATTTCAACTCCTGCAGGCTGCAGGAGTATCCAGGACTTTGGTCCCTTGGCTTTTAGCTGAGTGAGTTTTCTGCTGCTCTGTTTCTGGAAAAGAAAGGTATTTTACCATGTGTGTGACTGAACACTGGGCTAGACTGAATTCATCATTGTCCAAGTGTCTTGAGGGAAGGTCTATGTGTGCATGACGGAGCAGAGACAATTACATGTGTCTTCAACCATCTCCCATCATAGATTAAGATATGTCTTAGGGTTACCTTAGAAAAAGGTAATGCATTTGCATGATTGTAATCCAAAATGGAAATATGAGTTGACTGCAGGCACCCTTGGACATTGTGCTGGAGACCAGACATTTGTCAGATATTCATTGAGTCTTCATCTCAGTTCAGGTGGAATTCATATGATCTGCATCTTACAACACAGTTCAAACCTGAAAAATGTATGCATGTCAATTCCCTGAGTTGGTGCTGGACCTTTTCCGACAATACATCTGACATTTTCAACCACAAATTGCTTTTCTGACCTTACGTAGGCATGAAAATTCCCTCTATTCTGACCAAAGTCCTCACTTAAACATATGTAGTTGAGACCCTTTAAAGTCATCTTTCCTCACAGGAAATAAGCCAGGAAAAGAAGAACTGGCAGAATTTAACAAATTAAATCCAGAACTAGCCTACTGTAAAATGTTTTTGTGTGTGCTGTGTTTACAGTCCCCATCTGGATGAAAGTAGAATGTCTCATGTGCCTTAAGAGTTGAGCCATGTAGTCTTTTTGGAAACATGTGTTCAGTCAGTATCCACAAATGCTAAGTTTATAATAGAAAAATTGTTTTACTAAAATTTTCAAAGACCCCTAATACATTAGGAATATGAATTAAAAAAAAATAAATGAGGCAGTACTTGTTGGTCCTGATTCTCCAGACAGTCTAGTTGGAACCAAGGTATACAAAGGTTACATTTTCTGCTGGGTGCTCCTCTCAGTTCTCCTGCTGTGTTGCTGTGCTTTCCAGTTTGCACATCTCTGCCCAACTCTTATGAATTTTAGTCCCATTTTCCAGCCCCGCTTGATCTACCCCTTCCTCCCTGGAGTCAGCTCTTGATTTGCTGCTTTTAGCCTGATGTTTTTGTTCTCTTGCAATTTCTTGACTCCCCAAGCTCTGTTCCATTTTAATTACAGGGATATTCTCTCCTGAAACCTGAAGGTTATGGAGTCCTGTCCTAGCTTGTGATTGTTTCAAGGTCTACCCAGAAATTACATCTTTCTTTTTCTTTCTTTTTTTTTTTTTAATAGGCATTATTTTTCTATATCTAGCTGTCAGTATGTTTTGAAAATACTCAAAGTAATTTATATGACTTACAAAACCAAACATGTTGTAAAAAATGTTATTTTTATCTAATAAAACTTAGTTTTGTAGTCTAGCTCTTAATGGGTCTAAATAGCTCTGTAGTTATAATTAAATTCATCTGATGAAATAAACTATACAGAAATTTGGATGATTAATTATTATATTTGTATCTTTGTACCCTGTTTTATTCTTTTTCCTTTATAAAAGAATAATATTGTTCAAAAATATAGTAAAATAATAAAATAAACAGTAAATAATTTTATAAAAATAAAAATAATAATAAATAGTAAATAAAATTTTGCCAAAATAGCAGCCCCCTGATTGTTATAAAGGCAAGATGATCATCATATCTACTCCGCTTATTACATGTTTATATGTCTTGGTATTTACAGGATGATATATTGTTTTTTGGGTGTAATACTATCTACAGAATATATCAAAATATATCAAGTCAAAATGTGACTTTTAGAAATAGGTTTGCAAAGTATTAATCTTATATAAGCAAGGAGCAGGAAAGATCAGGATTTGGGCATTGTTTTACACCTTAACACAGTGCATTAGTCTTCATGTCAATTATGTTTATACTATGTTTATACTATGTTTATACTATGTTATACTATGTTTATACTATGTTTATACTATGTTATGTTTCTGGAGGTTATAAGGCTCCAATTGTTGGCTCCCATTTCACCATAATGTTAACCTAAGTCATTCTTTTTGCACATGCAGGTTTGGTGAGCAGTCTGTATGGTCAAAAAGATTTATCAGAGAAAGCTTATAAAGAAATGTACTTTGTATTGTGACATGCTGTTAGCGCTGTATAAAGTGCACCTCTACCCCCAGGTACAGGTCTGCTGTTTAATGTGCGTACTGCAGTTGGTGAGGATTACATAAAACTTCCAAACTGTCCAAACATGAATGGATCTAAAGAAGGATTTAGGATTAATTTGAGCCTGTGGATTGAAATCTGAGACAAACGTCTGAGACTGTAAACTGCAGCTCATCTGCTGAATGTTGGCTCCCAGGCATCTTGGCTCCTTTCACTCAATCAGAACTGTCCCAGGTTTGATCAATAAGAGCAGTTTAGACCATCTGGAAGCAAGAAAGTAGATCTTCTATCAAATTCTGAATCCTTTAAAAATCTGACTCCAGGAAGTGTTTGAAGACGATACTGGATGGTGACTATTGGGATGAGACTCTTCTGAAAACACAGGGAAAGCTAATGACTTTTATTGGCATTTGGCTGGAGAAGTTCACAGTTAGCAAAGCAGTTTCTGAACATGCTCAGGTCAGTAAAAGGTGGGATGGGAAGCCCTTCACTGCTGATGGGGCTATGTCCAGAAACAGGCAAAGCAAGGAGTTGTATAGAGCAGCAACATGACTCTACATGGGTTGGTTTTTGTTGCTGCTGCTACAGAAAGGGTGAGTGTGATGGGACAGGCTCGGTTCCTGGATGAGATTCACACCCAGCCAGTGCTGCAATGTCACATCCATGCAGACAGGAGAGGATCTGTGACCTCTCCATTGTCCTACTCAGTTTGGTGCCACTCCTCCTCGCTGCATCCTTACCCATGGCAAGGGTGTCTCTCACCCATGGTAGTGTTCAGAAGGCAAAATTCAATTTTGCTGACATTACCGAGAAGCCTGAGCCAGCTCTGGCTGCCTGAAAGACTTCAAATATTCTACAACTCTGCTTGCAGAGGGATTGAACCGGAATCACTTTTCTCCTTTCTTATTAAAACTGCACTGCTGTGCACAGAGTAGTTTGAGAGAGATTTTACAGCCTAATGGTTACGGTATTCACCTGGAAGGAGAAGATGGGGGATCCATTCATTGTGCAAAGGTCTGTTTATTCAGGGACAAAAGGAAACTAAAAAAAAAAAAAGGAAAGAGGAGATACAATGAAAGAGATAATAACAAACAGCAGAAGAGGTCATAATGAAAGGAGAACTTGATTCAGCAAGTTCTGTTGAAATGGTTAGTTTTCGATAATTCGCTGTGAAAAGGTGGCTTTAAAGAGATTTTGATGGCAGTGCAGTCCCTCCCTGTTTTCCACCATCATCATTAATTTCTTATAAAGACAACTGGTCTTAAATATGCATTCTTCCTTCTCTAAGTTGTTCCAGATGGGAAATGGCGTAGTTTAGAGAAGAGCTGGACAATAATCTTCCTAAATAGAAGAATACCTAGCCAGAGAGCCACATTTTGTAAGGTTTCCTCTGTGTCATTGAAGCTGCCCAGTATTAGAATGTGGTTCAGGACTTTAGAGGGAAGATCAGCTAAAACACCAATGTGTGTGGGTTGTTGTTAACATGGGGTAAAAGCATTGTGGCAGCAATGGAAGTGTCCGTTGTTACTGTCTTTGCATTTGAAATGTACCTATCCATAATTAACAAATATCTTGATTATGACACATTAATTTCCACTATGTTGAGATTATTTAAATTATTTCAAGCAGCACCCAGGCAAATAATTAAAAATTTTAAATCAATTGCAACATGTGTAACATCTATATTAGATGACTTTGACTTGGTAAGACTAATGCCAGAATGATCAATAATGGCATGACTAAAGGACATTTATCCTACCGTTCCACATATGGAGAGATCTGCAAGCACCACAAAATAAACTGCTTGCCACTTTATCTGCTGGTGCTGTTAAGGGGGACTGAAACCCTGCATGAAACTGGATCTGTCCCTTGGCAGTGATCCCAGTTAAGTAGGCATGTCATTTATCAATGTGCCAATAACATAATTTCTGTGATATTTTTTCCTCCACGAATTTTGCATTGATAAAAGACTTCTTCAGCCAATAATCTTGCTTATTATATCATACAATGAAACTGCCTCTGCTTTATTCTCCACTTCTTTCCTTGCACGGCTGGGAATACTAGAACATATCAATGAAGAATTAACCATTTGCTTGACTTTGTTAAAGGAAAAATTACTAAATATATATTATCTGCACTGAAATTAGCAAAATCTAATTTATGTTTTGCAGAGAGAGTTTTGTGATGTGTTAGGAGAAGAAACGCCTAACGCGCTCTAATGCCTGGTGCACAGCCGGACTCAAGCTTCCTTAAACATCAATGTGAGATCTTTGTTTCAGCTTTGACCAGCAGATGGGCCAGGGTTTAAAAAGTTAAGTCAGTTTAGATTCCATATTCTTATTTGATACTCTATTGCTCATTATAATCAATTAAAAATAGGAGCTTTCTGGGACTTGATTTAGACCTACAGGTTTCGGGGCTTTTTCCACATAGTTTTCTGTAGTGGAAATGGTAAAAGCATGCTGCTTTTTCTCATTCCACTTCTTTGCTGAAGCTGCTTAAGAAAATGAGATACAACAAATCCATTTAGGATTATGCTGGAAAAGCATCTCTGCTTTTAATATTAACCAGATTTTTACTGCTAAGTTTTGCTGGCAAATCTCTGAAAGTTTCAGCTTGCAACTTATCCGGATCATTTAAATCTACAACACTGGCTTTGCAGTCTTGCAAGAACATCTGTTTTGATTTCCAAAGCTATCTTTTTTAGCCCTAGAACACTCTTCTTTAGTGTTGTAGGAGATTTTTTTTAGACTCTTAAAGGGCCTTAGTTATAGCTGCAAAACATAATGAAAATCAGAATGAAGTACCTCAGTGCAATGTTTCTTGTGCTGGTAATTTCACTGAATGGATTTAGTGTAAATGGACAAAGAAACAGCTGGATGTCCACGTCACACTTTCTTTTCTATGACTTTAGTTAGACCTGGCAATACAGTACCATTGTGTGCTACATCTCTTATTGTGCTCTAATTGAGGCATAGTTTGTATGTATATATATTTATATTTATTAATTAATGACTATTAATATGTCTTGCAATGTGCTGTGCTTTTCTTTGATGGTAAATGCAAGTATTTTGTGGGGGAAGTATTGGTCTGAGTCCAAATTTAAAAAAATGATTTTATGATTTTCAAAATGAAATGCCTAAAAAATGCTGATGTACTGCAACCAGACAGTGACTGTCATGTAGAGAAAAGCTAGAGAAAGTTACACACCTGTTCCTTAAATTAATTCAGCATTCTAAATGCGAGAATTAATAATGATATTGTGTATGCAAATGGAAACCAAAACTGATTATGATTTTGATAACTCTGGTTCTCACTAAAACATGGAACAAGTGCTCCAACTGGAAAAATAGCTCACTAGCTGCTAACTTGTGTTCTCAAAAGCTTCACAGCTTAGCAGAAAAATATTGATTACTTGGCATTCAGCATCAGTTCCAAATAACTATTCCTTAATCATGCTTTTTTATACTTCAGTATTTATATACATTAATTTCTTATTTATATACATTAATTTGTATACATCTATTTCTTAGTTCATATATGCATAGATGTCATCAGTCTACTGGCTAAAACCTTTATCCTCTGACACACATCTCATGTATATTAACACAAATACAATACTATTGTTAATAGGATTTATCCCAACCTTCTATCAAATTGTTTACTAACATAAATCTGTCACTTTTTGTATATGCATTCCAACCTAAAAAATAATTATGTCTTTATTCCATAGTTGATACCAGCTTGATGTGTAGTGCCCTAAATCTCAAATGCATTTCTGGGTAAAAAACAAGTTATTATATGCATTATTTAACTTGTACATTTATTAACAGAACATCTAGTTCAATTCTAATGGAATTTATCTTGTCATACTTGCACTGTAACATACTTAGAATATGTTATGAACTATTTTTTTTAGTGCAACTCATGAAAAATAAATGCTTTATTTAATTCCTTCTAATTTTTTTTCCATTTTTTTTTTGGGTAGGATAATTTTTAAACAAAATGCCATTTTGAAAACAAAAGTTAAATCAATTTTTTTACCCCTCAAAGTAAACAAAAAAACCTGTTTTTTCACAATTAGAAATTAATATATTAAAAATATTGGCATGAAATAAAATTACATTTTAGAAGAGCTCCTTTCTCCCTTTTATAACAGTATTTACCAAATTTTCCTAGAGCTTGTGAAGAGCTTTATTCCTGGGAATTTGTTCTGTGGAAAAATATATGTATCTATGTTTTAATATTTTCCCAGTTCTAATTCCAAGGGTCCACAGGAAATATAAATTAATTTTAGTTAATATTAGATACTAAAAATGGTATTAGAAGTTGATGATTGTGTAAATTATGAAGATAGATATTAACCTTTCTTTAATATAAAGCATCCATGTAGCAACTTGATAGTTTTCAAATATACTAATAAACTGTAATTATCTACTAACATATTTTAAGGAGTATTCGTTATTTGTGACTTCATGCATTTGTAATTTCCTACTCATAGAGCTCATAGTGTCTTCATTTAAGTCACAAGAAATCATTGTCCAATTTCCACCTTATAGTCAGCAAAAAAAATCAAACAGGTTAATGAAATGCAAATAAGGAATGTTAACTTTTTTTTAATTGAGTGCACAAAATTTTCTGAATGTGCATGAAAACTTGTTGAACTCATGAACAATTGCAAAAAATATCCCAATCTTCTCTAATTTGGATGGATTCTGCATTTTAATTATTCCACTACTTTCTACATACTCCTTGTGCTGGTTTACTAGCTTATGATGGTTCTGTGGATTTTGTAATGTACCTTATGAGTCCTTGTTAATATGACATGAAAAAAAATGTGTTCAAAATTATTTATGTAGATCACTGACCACTCCATAATTCTATCTCTACTTCCATGAGCCTTTAATTGTGCTCTGCTGCTTATGTATTTAAATGTCTCACACTATGTGTCTTTCATTGAGGTTAGTGTTTATTTGTGTGGCTAACTGCAAGGGTGGATGGGTAAAATGAAAAAGAAAGGTGGGATCGTGTTTTCCTCTTCTGTCTCTCTCTTTCTCTGTCTCACTCTCCCCCTCTTTTCTAAACAAGCTAAGAGTTTTTATAATTCATCACCTGGCTGACAGATGAGTTCTGCTGGAGAATATTAGAAAATGTCTCAAATCTCATATATATGCTAATGGTATGCTGAGACTGGTTGGTGGTATGCCGGAGTTTTTAATCTGTCTCGACCAGTGTGGAAAGTGGAGGAGACAAGTCATTGCACTCGACAATTTATGATCAAACAACTGAATTGTAAAGGAAGAAGGACATGCAGAAAAGGAGAGTAATTTTCTGATTTAACAGCGTTGTTACTACAAATAAAGAAATCTTGATTTTGACTGCACTCGACATTAAATGAGTTTCCTGTGCCCTGCTCTGAATTTTTCATTTTCAGATTTGTATAAAGCACCCTGCTTAGATACAAGTGACAGATAAGGAGACGATTGCATATGGAAATCAAATGTGTATAATAAAGCCATCTTCTGTTTATTAAATAAACACATGTAGATGACTTCCGTGGAGAATGCACTGATAATTCTTCATTGTGTTCTAGTTTTTTTGCAAGTCACAAGGAATCTTATTTAACAACCACGAATGACTAGATGCAAGCTTTTCTGTTTATTACCTTATAACAAACCAGGCAGTCTAATATATGGCATTTATAAACATTTTATTTTGATTCTTTAGTCCAAGTTTTAGCTGTAACAGTACAATACATTAGTGTTCATGCTATTAGAGTTCTGGAAGCTGCATGAATGCATTAGTATTTTCTGAATATGATGTTTTCATGATAGAAATTGTAAAGATTATAAAGATAATATGTACGTTATTGTAAAATGAAATTCCAGGATAAGGGGAGTATAGCATACAGCACTTCAGTCTCCAGATTAAAAAAAAAATATAGCACTGAAACTAAGAAAAGACTATGGGGTCTGAAGTCAGCATAATGATTTCTGATCCAGTGATTTAATGGTCCAAGTTTCAGATGTAAAAACACTCGGAGTTCATCAAGGGTTGTGTTTCCAGTCTCATTTCTCACTCTTGGTTCTTTTTGCAGACATGGTTTTCCTATAAATTAATATAATCTATTGCAGTGTTGGGTAACACCTTGTGTTTTTTTCCAGAAAAGGATTTTTCTATTGCAACCAAGATGTTTCTAGGCATTTTAAAGTAAAACAAAATACACTTTTTTCACCTTCTACCTCTTCAGAGATACATTCAAATTAAAAATTTGGTTCACATTTTTATTTTGAGAATAAAAAGAGGCAAGGGGAGAAATCAGTAATGTCAAGACCTAAATGAGCTATTTAGTGAAAATTACCAGTTACATCAGAGGATATCTAAGTAGCTCACCCTGCCTGGACTGTGTGGGCAGTCCTCCCCTGTTTTTATCAATATCTGCAGATTCATTAGGAAGGTTTTAGACTCTAGGTATACTTGCCTCAAATTAGCAGCATAGCCCTGTCCATTTTTAATGCTTGAACTCTATTTTGATGTTTTAGTTTTGAAAAAGAAGAAACTCCACCAAACTCATACCCCAGAAGCAAAGCATGCCCACCTTCTTCCAGGTATTTACTGCTGGATTAGTGAGGAATTATGAAATTCTGGTTCAGACTTCCAAAGCAGCAGGCAGCTTCTCTGCCTGGGGTAACTGGAATGTGAGCTTTGGCATAAGTGCATCAGAAAATCCACATGAATTTCTTACTATGATTGGAAATGATTGCTGTGCATGGAAGTGCACAACCAGTTCAAACAAGACTAGATAAGCTGTGTTGCAAAGCCATATGGCTTAGTTTAAACAGCACAAGGAGGAAGTCTTTGATCATGGCCTTTGATCAGAGTTAACCCTAAATGAAGTGGTGGGCTAATGTAGGTAAGAAGGTGTCAGAATCAAAGCAACTAGGGCCTGGTATGAGTCTAGTAAAAGAATTTTGGGAAGGACACTGGTATGCAGATGGTTTGTTCAATTTTAAACTAAGGTAAAGAAGAAAAAAATGTAGCAGCTTGGGCACCAGTGGAGAAGACCAAAATGTGGCAGAAACCATGAAGATGACTGGATGCAGAAGCTGTAAGTGTATGTTATCCTTCAGTGAGTTTCTGACAGAATTTACATATGCATGAAGGGTCATCTCATAATGTTCAGGTAAAAAAAAAATGTGAGAGACTGAAATGCAGCTAGAAATGAGGGTAGAATACAGAAATGTGTTTGAATATGACAGATAAGATGAAAGGAAAGAGCATGAACATAACTGTAGTTGCAGATGAGTTGATTGGCAGATCCTCAGATGAAAAGGAGACCTCTGGAAATATATTAAAAAGAAGACAAGGCAGAGGAAAATACCAGAATGTGAAGAAAATCTGTGGAAGGAGTTTGCTCTGTGGAAAGAATTTGTTCTGTGAAAGAAGTGATGAGGTGCCACCTCTAGAGCCAGAATGCTGAGCAGCAAAAAGGAAGAGATTGAATAAATGGTAACAGCAGGGGCTAGTGGCTGAAGAAGAAAAGACAACAGATAAGCAGAAAGCAAAATGGAAGAAAGATGGCCAGAGTTTCACAGGCACAAAAGACTGCTCTGAAAGATGACTTTTTGGATAAGAAATATTAAGACACTGGCCATCAAAGTGGATGGAAACGGAAAAAAGTTTTGTGTGATATCTGTCCAAGCATAATGCTGTGAGGGACTGGCATTGTGTGAAAGTCATTCTAAACAGGCTGGGGCAGAACCTTTCGCTGTCAGTTCACCATTCGACTGTCAGAATAAGAAACTAGCCTGAGCAGCTCAAAGAGTTGTGCTAGGTGGTAGAAGAGGTTCAAAGAGGTTTGCTGGAATTCTTCTATTTTCTAGGCCTAGAGGGCAAATATTTAGGAAGATAATGTGTATCATTAGACTGGTGAAAGCATCAATGCAGAGATATTTGCTTAGTTTAGTACCTGGCAAAGTAGCCTTCTTGGCTTTTTGCTAACCTGACTGATAAGAAAATGGACAGTAGAGAGGAAGTATACACTATTAGGATAATAACAAATTGGGTAGTTAAAAATAAGAGTGCTTAATTTGGAGAGAGAGATTTAACTGGAAACTGCCTCAATAATTCATAGGAACTGCACAACAAAGTAGAGGAAGTCAGAGAGTCAGATGTGAAAAAACATTATAAGAAAAGCAAAATAGAATAGCTGTTATCAGTATGAGAGATGGAAGAAGCTTAACTATTCAGGAGCTGGTCTGGTACACTTTGTAATGTAATGGCCTCTAAAGAATTTAGAGGAGGGAGTGAGTTGGAATCTGAATGGAAATTTTTTGGGAGAGACAATTAAATACTTTGTGTGGTGAACATGCTGGAAATCAGAAACTGAACTCCAATGTCTCAAAATAATAACAATCTCTGTTGTCTTCATAGAGGATGTAGTCTTTCTAAGATTTTTTTTAACTTCACCAGGGCAGCATGAAGTGTAAATGTTAAAAATAATGATGACACTCAAAAGCAAAGTAGACTTCTTCAGTAAGCAGTCATTGAGCTAGTAAAGGGGAATGTTACTTTAACTTTGGTTTTAGACAAAAGGGTGTTTTGCAAGGTAATACATTGTGTTTTCTTTTCCCTCATCCCCTTTAGTTATTCTTACTATTCAGCTTGTTGTTGGCACAGCTTAGGACACAGGGAACATCTCCTTGCAATTTTTTTTATCCTGGTTATGGAGGAGGCAATAATACTAAAAGGCATTTTAGTGGCATTTTAGGAGACTTGATCCATGTGCTTTTGTAGAAAATTCATGTGATCAAGCAGGTATACAATAGCATTTTATCAATTATGTTCTTCTCAACCAAAGACCTGCAAGTTGGATTTTTGAAGCTGTTTGACATTTGTACAAATAGATTTGGCACAAGGTGAAGTAGGTTATTTTGAAAGTCTCACCCAGAGTATTTTAAAAATGTCTCTTATATTTTTAATTTGGATTTTCTCCTAAATAATTAATTCAAAAATCTATTAATGATAAAGAAAGCCAAATAGATGCAGAAATCCCAAAACAATAAAGACACTGATTATAAAAATGTGAATTAGTAGATGATGCTTTTCTCCCCCATGTTCACACAAGAGCTGTCTACACCACTGTGCTTGACTGCCCTTTTATTCCATGAAGGCAATACCATGAATAAATAAAACTGGAAGTGTGAAACAGCTTAGAGTCGAAATGTGCCCTTACCAGGGCATAGCAAAACTTTATTGAACCTCGATGCCTATGAGCAACGCCTCACTTCACCAGTGCCAGCAGATGGCACTCTTTATATTAAGTAGCTGTCATGGGAAAATTTAATTTTTTTTTTTAAAGTTTTGGGCGGTACCATCCCATGTAATGCTTCTTACTGAAATTATAAATTGATCTATT
Organism: Passer domesticus; assembly: GCF_036417665.1. NCBI lineage: Eukaryota > Metazoa > Chordata > Aves > Passeriformes > Passeridae > Passer > Passer domesticus. Next base: position 97,658,553 of record NC_087474.1, read on the forward strand.
CAAAACTTCAAATAACTGTATTTCTGATGGTGTGTATAAACTGAAATTTTCTAATACATGTCTTTCTCAATGCCTGGGGAAAACTAGGAGATGAAATTCAGTAGGACTGGAGAGATAACTTTCCTCGGTGTTGGAAAATTAAGACATAAGAACAGATTTCTGGGAAAGTTTTGCACTTGCCCTGTTTCTAGTGGTCAGGCATTTCCAGGCTGGATGTTGCTTATTTAATGATGGTTGGACTGTTAATTCTGGATGTTTGCAGTCTGGCATTGGATGCCTTTTTCACTTTCAACAGAGAAGATATCAGAGGAGATAGACACAGGTATCCTGGGTACACCAGAATAAGAAGACTTGGAAGGACAGATAAGGACTTAAAATTATACCAGTCCGGTCCTTCAGGGAAAACTCAGGACTAGGGAAAGAGGCCCCTTTGTGAAGTTAGTGTGGGGTGGTGGCAAGGAGGTACCTCGTCCCGTGAGAGTTGAGAAAGCATTGCCTGGGCAGGGGAAGCACCAGAGGCAGAGCACCACTCCAGCACCAAAAAGCTGCTTTTCCTCAGGTGCCTCCCAGCTGCCGGTAGATCTGCCTCCTCCAGCGCTGGTGGCCGCGCCCACAGAGCTTGACAGTAGCCTCTGTTTACAGAAGGATTTTAACAGTGAAGGTGGTGTCAATTCAATCTGTGAACAGTTATATAAAACCCAGCATTTTGTAAGTGAAGAGGAAGAAGAAAAGCAGGTTCCCATATGTGGTAAATACTTCTGTAGCTAATAATGTGCTAGGTTACTGATGGACACAAGCCACATAGCCCCTAGGGGAAAATAGAAAGCCTTCAATTTTTCCAGCTACAGCAGATACTTCAGCTGAAGTGGAGCCTCTTTTTCAGAAAGAGTCAGTGGGAAATAGCTTCTGCTGAGCTGGAAAGATACTCTTGATTACTTGCTGTGCTCTTAGATAATCAAGGACACAGTGGAAATACCACATAGCATGTGACCGGCTTTGATTTATACCAGGAAACCTCTCTCTCAGCCTCAGAACGCACTGTAAACAGCTGCTTCACAAACTTCAGACAGAAAAATCTCTTCATTTTTTATCTCTCAGTTAATATATAAAAAAAAAGTTTATTGGGCATTGCACAAATGCATAATTTCCGGTCCTTGCATAAAATTAGAAGATGAAACAAGGATGACTTCAAATAAATTTGTTTCTTGGGTGCAGTGTTTTGCAAGGTTTCAATTACTAACTCAAACCTTTTAAAAATATTTGCCTCATTAATCACATTATATGCTGTGTTATTTAGTACTCTGACTATTTCTGTCCTCTAGTGTAGAATTATATATCTCTCTGCCCTATAGAAACTCCTGATAGAGTTCAATCATTACATGATTTTACCTCACACTATGGATGTTTGCAGCTGCTACCCCAGCTTTCATATCCTTAACTATCCTTAGCTTCCTAGTTATGGCAACTTTTAGCAATAACATCAAGCTTTGGTAAAAGTAATTTCTGGCTACCTCAGTACAAATACACAAAGCTTTATTTAAATAAAAATTATAAAACATAAAGCTTAAAAAAAATTAGTGCATCTCATACCTCTTTTGTTCTAACTGTAATCACACTTTTTGTGGGTTTTTTTCTCTTCTGTCTTAATTTTTTCTAATCTGTCTTAATTTCTCTTGATGACTGGAGTTACTCTGTTCTGTTCTGGTCTGCCTTTGGTGCTACAGATGGCAAAAGTCGTAGCCTAGAAAACTAAAACCTAAAACTGCTGTGTTCAAATGCTCCTTCTACTTCTCCCTTCTCATTACCTCTTCCTATATATAGTGCTGCATGTTTTCCTTCCTGTTTAAGATCTTTGAATCCCCTTCATGCCCTTCGTTACACAGCTTTTGTTCAGGCACTTGGGACTTCTTAAATTGCTTATTAGAAACCTTCTAGTAACACTTCACTTATTGCTTTAAATCTAGCAAGAATGCTGTCACATCAAAATAAGCTATTTCACTTACACTTCAGCTTCTGCACAGTCACCTCCAAACGCTTGTATTGACACATTTCCTCCTTACCAAATATGAACCTCCTCTGGCTTGCTGCTTGTTTCTTTTCTTTCATTTCTTTTGGCTGACCTCCCAACAACTTTATCAAGAAACAAAGCTTTGCAACTAAGCATTTAACTTTTGTTTTTCATCTGTTGCTCATTCACATACTCCTTCCTGCGTCTCCATCTTCATGGATGCATTCAAAGCCTGGCAGCCCAGGTGAGGAACTGCAAAGCTGTGAGTTTGAGTAGTGCTCATATATGTGACCATGGCCCCTTCACTGCAAATCTACACCACTTTCCTTGTTTAAACTTGTTTGAATGTGTTTGCAACTTTCTAAAAAATATTTCAAAATGTACTGTAGTATTCAGATGAAAACCGAAGCAGTTAGGTTTTCTATTTTTCCAATGCACAATAATGTGTTCAAAAGCCTTTGTTGAAATAAAAAAAAGCATAATCAGAATTGCTATGAATCCCTACTTCTTTCACAATGTACTTTGACAGGTTTTTGTGGATAACAAAAGCCCTGTGAGCAGCTCAGCATGAACTTCAGCACCAAGTTCAAGGCAAGAGCAAGGGGGTGATGCGGTTACCAGTATAAGGTGTTGGTCATTTTTGGTAACCCACCATGTCTGGGTCCAGTCAAAGATATGTCTAACCTCTCTTGGGCAGTGGAAAAATAAATGGAGCTTGCATTAAGGAAGAGAAAAGCATACAGTGATAATCCCCTTGACTTAACCTATGACTTTCTATGATTTACTGATTTAACTAATTTATGATCCATGTATCACATTCAGAAAATCCTGTGTTTTAGCTGTTAAGTTTAAAATTCATCTTACATTAATTTAGCTGTGCACTGTATTAAAAAATACTCTGTTGTTTCAGATTTCAATGTGATTATTGGTTTTGATATTCTTAGTTCTTTTGTCAGGAGTAAAAATGAACCACAGGTCCCTAGTTACCTTGTCAAGAACATTTATTATTTTACAGATCTTCATTACATCCTTTTTCAGTGGATTATTTTGCAGGCCAAAAATCCTGGTTTTGATGTGTTTCCTTGTGTTATTCTACACCCTTTTATATTTCTTCCTCTTTCTACTTTTTTTCTTTTTAAATCTACTTTTGGAGTGTTTTGGGGTTAAGTCAGTTTGCGAAACATGGCAACTAGAGCCACATGAGTATTCAGGATATGAACTAATAAAAAAATAATGGTAGCCTAATGAATTTTCTTTGGTTTACTGTTTTTCCTTCTTAATAGTGGTTTTTGGGGTTTTTTGCCTGGTACAGAACTGTAAACTGTGAACTTCTGTCTTTGCAAGTGGTAGAAGATAACAGAGTCCAAAACTGTGTTAAGAATATTTTTTGTGTGTGCCTTCTTTTTTCTTGTGTTGGTATCGCATCTCTAATGACATTCTGTCATGTGATCAAGTTGTGTGTTCCCCTGACATACTTTTTAAACAGAGTTGGCTCTTGCTATTGTAAATAACTTTTTGTCCCTGCAAATTTTTTCATCTTGGTATTTTCCTTCTTTGCAACATTTTTTTGCAGTATGGTGCAGAGCATAGATGCCAGTGTAGAGACTCATGGCACACCCTGGTAACCTTCCTTTCACACTCTTTATTTCCCCTCTTTGTATATATCCCTGCATGTTCCCTTTTATTCCAGAGGAGTTTGATTTCTTTTGAAGGCAATGATAAGGAACCCTGGATGAGACCTGTGAAAATTCAATAATTTTGTTCAAACTTACTCATATACTTGCTCATATCTTCAACACCTTCAAGCAGATCTTTAAGGCATGACTTTCTTACTAAAGCTGCATCAAACCTGTCTCTGGTTTTATCAGCAGGTTTCATTGGAGGTTTTCACAATTTGCCAATGCACCCTCTTTGCAGTTCTCTACCACACCCATAAAAGTGAGGATATTCTCCCAAATTTCTGTAAGTTATAGTCCATGTGTCACCAGTACTAGTTCACATAATACTTGACTTCGTTTAAGGCTCTTTTAGGAATGTCATATGATCCTGCTACCTTTTACTGGTCTCTGTAAAGATCCTTGCTATAGATTTTTATGAAAAAAGATTTACCTTTAGTTATCTTCTTCAAGTAAGTTCCTTTTCATTGAACACCTTATCTAGCTGGCATAAAACTAGTCCATCCATATCATAAGTGAGATCTTAAACACACTCCTGCATTCTTTTCTGAAAATTTGTATTTCTTTAGCCTAAGTATTATCCTTGTAACAGTATGTAATATGTAACTGCAAAATATTAATGCCAAACCCAAATTCACTTCCAGGTGTTAAAATTTTTCAATAGAAAATCCTTCAGCTAGTCTAGAATTCTAATATCTGAAAAAAAAATAAATTTCATTTAAACTGGAGGCAGTTCATAGACCAATGGATGGTCTATGAGCAAGTCAGACAAGTCAAGTTTATGAAGTGACACCGATATCTTGCACAATTTTTTGCAATTTTGTTCATGCTGTTTTGCAATTGTGTTTCATACTCTTTGTGTTTCTTTTCAAAGATGGGCAAAGTGAGTGTGGTACTGCCCCTTTATATGTCAAGGTTCTCTTTCCATATCTGCCTGCATGAACATCATATAACATTGTTGTTATAGGAAGAAATGATAGATTATGTTGTCATCTGTGCTATATCCTCTCATTTGTATAATGATTCCCATTATCAGTGCAGGATTAGATGAGCAGAGTGGGGCACCACATAAACAAAGGGGAACATAGCTGGATGAATTACTAGGGGGATGCAGATGTTACCAGCAGTTCAAATTCTAGGTGGGAGTGGATTAAGGATCAAGACTGTCTTCTACATGTTGGGAGATCCTATCTTCCTCCTAGGTGTTAATTCCTCACTAGTGTAAGGTTACCACTCCAGCCAAATGAACAGACAATTGCTAGTGCATGGTCAAGGGTTTTACAGTCTGTACTCTGAGGCTGTTTTCTGCCTTGTCCCACTGCATTTGTCAGGTGATGCCAAAGGAGCAAAAGAACCCCTAGCCCCTGTGTTTGGGGGTTCCCTTGTCAGAGGCGGAGCTGGCTGTGATGGCTCTCTTCTGCCCTTGCCTGAGGCAGGGCACAGGTGATGGTGACATTTTTTGTCAGTCACTGGGAAGGATGGGATGCTGCTCGTGGGTTTGTTCACAGGCCTTTCTGGATGATTCCTTTGCTGCCACACATGCAGCTGAACTTTGCCAGATTACTTCTTGCTGTTGCTTAGAGTTTCAGGGAGTCAAGACCACAGGCACAGCTGTCCTCCACAGGGTACTAACAGGTAATTTCAGGGATAGGGGAGATCATGGAAAGGAGATATTTGGGGGCAAACTCTCAGTTTGGATTGGGCTGTTGCTGCTCCTGCACAGAAGCACTACAGAGCCACTGTGGAGAAACTGCTGCCCACCCATATATTACACACCACTAATTTAAATTACTCTTGTATGCTCAGAAGTTAATGCTCCTTTGCACAGAGAGAAATCCAAAATAGGCAGTACATTATTGCTTCCTCATAGATCTGCACAGGAAAAATTCAGAGAGCTCTGCAGATCTTTATTTATATGCGATAATCTATATCATACACACTCACAGATATGCAAATTGCAGCTTTACATCAGAAATTCACAGGAAAGCCTCAGGCTGATGTTAATTCCATCATTTAAATAAAGAATTTCCCATTGTTACAGAGGCCTTGGAGTGCTTCTGTGCTCTTTCTATTTACATAGTGATTTTCTCAGATGAACCACATGTATAGGGATACAGGCTAGTGATACTCTTACCAGTTATATATTGAATTATTCATCATTACAGGAGATTCTAACCAATACTGATTAATAATTTCTCTTCTAAATACCATTTTTGTTATAAAGCTTCCACTAATTCTGTTCTCTTGCCATTATATATGATTTCTATCTGTTATCTGACTTGACTTTCAGTCTGGTATTTAAAAAGTACCAGAACTGTCTAAAGACTATTCAGTGAAACAGACTTTGGAAAGATATACTGTCAAGGGCAGAGTATTGAACAAGGCAGAAGGAGAGAAAAGAAAAATCCAGACAACATAATGATTCAGTTGCAGTGATTACACTTGTAGTAAGCATTACTTTCCTGGAGAAATGGGTGGATGGCCCATTTCCAGAATAAAAATAGACAGTTCTTATTCTGTATCCCCCACAATCTTCTTCCAATATCTCTCATGGTAAGGTATATGATTTTTGTCATGTACTCTGAAAGAACAGGTAGTGAAGGAAGTACTGAGCTCCTTACATTTGTGCTTGGGGCTATCAATCCAAAATTAAGACAGAGATATATCTATACAATCATGTGACCCTTGCCAGGGCTAACTTCTGACTTCTAGGCCAGCTGGATGGGGATGCTCTCCATGCTGCTGTGCTCAAGGCAGACACTAGATAAAGGTAGGCTGGTTATGTCCTCAGGCTGTATCAGTTGTCCTCATGGCCTGGGTCAGTACCTATCCCCTATGCTCTTGCATCTTCTTACCCAGAAATCTGCCTAGTGTGCCCTGCTTCATACCTAGCATATCACCATATGGACAGGGTTCAAGTTAGGAAACCATGAGGGAAACATGTTGGCAGCCTTGTTTGAGACAACCTGCACTCTTCTGAGTTCACCAACTTGCCATTTCTGCCATCCCTGACTCTGCTGCATGTGCTTGAGTAGGCCATAGCAGAAAAGCTATGCAAGTGTGCATAGATGTCACCATGCAGTGCTGTATTATGCTGTGCGCATGAGTCCTTGGTTTTCTGCCAGAATCAGGACCCTTTCCCCAGCTGAAACCAGTTTGTGTTGATTCAGGATGGCACTGTGCAACCTAAGACTATTTGCAAGGCACATATCCCATTGCAAAGGGACACAACTCCTCCCAACTCAACCGAGTTTCCTCTTGGAATGAAATGGCTGTCCTGTGCTCAGCTCAAATCCAGACACAGAGTAAGAGTTATGTGGTGAGGATGGTTGGGATCTGCAGTTGAATAAGGACTGAGCCACACTGACTGCCAAGGTTTGAGAAAGGACCACACTAGACTGTTCAACCCTACCTTTAATTGTCACTTTCATCTAACTGCATAAAGTTGTACATCCATGTAATTCTAATTTCATTCTCTATGCCCATTGTTTGGGAGAATTTACCACCTTGGATATGTTAAGATTAAAGCTTTGTTCAAATGCTAGGGCAGCATTTTGCTGGGGTTCTGAGACACCTTCTTTTTCTGTTATAAGTCTGATTTCTGATATGCATGTTAAAATTAATTTCTTATATTTCTGTCACAAACACTCCTGTACATTTGTGGATTTTTATTCCTGCCATATCTCCTCTCTCAGTTTAGTTCTGTATATGTGTAAAATATTGTTAAATGCAAGTAGTGGTCCCCAGATATAAATTAAAACATGCTGAAATAGGCAATATGCAGCTATCAAAACTGTTATTTTAAACCTAAATGCTCTTTGCATTCCCCCTTGTATTTGGAAATTTTATTATTGTAATGATATCCAAGAAGAATCAGAAAAGTAGTAGCTGTGCTTCATGAAACACCTTCTCTTCTAAAATTACAGAAAACTAATCAGTAGCATTAAAATTTTTGCTGACTACAATTGTAAGGAATAATAATGTAATGTAATTATTTTTTTGGTAAATGTTATCTGATTTTTGGGAGGCTCATTTAAGATCACTCAGTTTCAAGACTCTTAAGTCAGATGTCCCTTCTGAAAAGGTGAGTATTGAAAGACACAAATATATAAAAACATAAATTTAAATATGAATTTTTGCAGGGACACACAGTTTGTATGTGAGCCTCAGTACTGAATTTGAATTACTGTTCTTCTTTATTATCTAGATTTCATTTAATGCTCACAAGTAAAACATTTGGGTTAAAATGTGTTCTCCCATTTTATGCTACAAGAGCATGATGCTAGTGTTTTTGACAAAGAGGTTTCTAAAGATAGTTTATATAAGAGATAATATTTTGTTTCAAAATAGACATTCTCTTTGCTCTGAGGATTCATTTTGTAGAGAAGATTTAGAACACATCACACATTCCTTTCTGATTTTGGTCAATAAAGTTATCATGTAATTATCATCAACCAGTATTTAATAATTAATTCCTACCTCTAGGGCTGTCTGTGGACAAAGTATGATATCTCATCTAAAAGCAGTGGCTGAATTTGTCAGTGAGGTATGGGGGAAGATAATCAGTGTCATCATAAATAATAGAGCTTTCATAATTTTAACTGCATTTAGAAATAATTTCTATACTTGTAACATGGCCAGAGTGCCTGCGGTCAGGACTTCATCATACTTTTTGCATAGTCTCTGAAATTTTGAACAAAAATCTAGCTTTACACAGTAAAGAAATAATGCAGCTGTGGGCAGCTTAAAGAGAAATGGCCTTGTGTACCCTATCAAATGAGACAAGCAGTTTCTGAATTTGCAATCATCTCGGGGGGAACTTGGGTGCAAGTGGTTGCACATCAGCTGAGGCACCCTGCAATGGTCAGAGCAGTCCTACTGCCATACCATGCTGGCACTCAGTCAGAGAACTCCACATAACAGCATAACATGCAGCAACTGCACCGCAGAGGAGGCTAAAAGCATTTTCACATTTCTCTTTTTATTTGACATATCCAGCAGTGAGTCTAACCTACTGTTTTTCCCATTGCTGGGTATTTTGATGTTGGGGTAGAGTTCCTTCAGGAAGCTGGCAAGGATGCAGGGAGTACCATGTGACATTAATGCTGTTAAACTGTCACTGTCATGCTCCTTGCTGTCACAGGCACTTCCATGGAGCAGAGCTTGGTTCTAGCTCTACTGCCCTCCCATAGCTTACTGCAAGGGGGTTTTTAGTTAAAGCATACTGAATGGAAATGCACTGCACATGGAAATGCAGTCTCCATTAGACTGATATGGCCAAGATTGTCTGCATTTTATTTTGTAACATTTGGCTCTTGTTTAACTGAAGATTTATCTAGATTATCAGGCTGCTCAAAGGCATGGCAGAATAATGTGGGGCTCTCCATAAAAGTTGCTGAGTCTCTGGAAATATTCAAAATGCACCTGGATGTGATCCTGTGCAACCTGCTGTAGGTGAACCTGCTTTAGCAGAAAGCTGGGATGAGATCATCTCTAGAGGTGCCTTCCAACTGTGAGTGTGATGCTTGACATGGCTACTCATCCCCCTTGTGAAGGATGGTCGCAGCTCAGCAGACTTCACTAACCCTCCTATCCAAGGTCGGGTGTATCTATCTCAGGGGTCTGTCCTGTGTTATTCCCTTCGCCACCTGGATTAACCTTTCACCTTGACCGTGCAGGAGTTTGGGACCTTGTTACAAAGCAGCTGAGGTCCTTGAATATTTGAAACAGCTACGTGATTCAGGCTATAGAGAGCATTTGGGTTCCTTATGGCATGAACTGGAATCCTGACTTTTTGGAGGACAGTGTATTCTGAAGAAAGAGGAAATTGATCAGACTCTGAGATGCAAACAAAATGGGTGATGCGAAATCAGTAGGGTAGCTACTGATGTAGGCAAGATGCCACCATTTCAACAGTGTAAGGTTGATATTAGGGCCATGTGAATCCTGTCAAGTGAATAAAGTTCCATATGATACGGAGAAACACAGTACTGAGGACTGTACAGGAGCAAAGCACCTTTAGAGACACAGAGCAGACCTCAGCCAATTTCTCCATATTTCACTCCATATTTCTGACAGACTGTTTGTCCAAGTTGATTTGCATCAAAAGAATGACAATATTCAGATTGCTGTAGCTGTGGAAGATATACTGGTGCTGGAGAGAAGATATAAACTCCCAAAGCAGAGGGTTTGGAATCCTAAAGCTCCAACTCCACTGCTGGTCAACCCATGTCTCTGGGACAAAACAGTTCCTTCAGTGGGTTTAATCTTCGTCATGCAAAACCTCTTTGTGTGGGAGAGACCCTGGTTTGGAATATGGTCATGCCTCGAGCCACCTAGAGAGGGTGGAAGTATCTGTAACAGTCCTGATGAGCATCTGCTCAGTTTCCTGTCAGTCCAGGGCAATTCACAGACCAGTGCACACCATGTGTCCGAGCTCACTGCATAACAATGGCAAGGATCAGCGTATCTGTCAAGAATGCATTCTCCTTATTTCCATGTGTGGCAGAATTGATCTTTATGGGAAAGGAAGATTTGTAAGCCTAGTCTCTGTTTGATCTCTCTTTTGCAAACAGTGATTACTTCCACCACATTGAAGTGAAAACATTTTAAAGTTTCGTTGTTTAGATATTCTTAAAAATGAAAATGATATGAAACACAATGATTATTAATATGCACTTCCAAACAGAATCTACATCTTCCTTTCTATCTCAAAAGTATCTGTCACATGAAAATTCTAATTATATTCACAAACTCAATGAGAACCACTGCAGTAATGATAGCAATATTAAAAGGAGGGAAATTGAGGAATTACATAAAATACCAATAACTTGCTAATTTCTCCACTTAGCTGTGATTTACATTTGTATTTTGATTCCTTTATATGTCTTATATTGAAATACTGATTTTTCAGATGTCACATTTATACTTAGTTTTCCTTAAAGAACATTTAATAATTTATTATAATATATAATTTTCCTATTTGAAAATGATGGGCACTTTGGAAACATGAAGATGCAATTTTCCAAACCTTTTAATTAATGCTTACAAATTACAGCAGTAGGAACCTTACACATTTAAATATTGGTTTGTTTGTATGTCTTCATAGTGATTGAAGGGAGGTCCATTGATAGCTCTTTATAAAGGAAAAGACTCTTGAGGAATTATTTTTCAACAAGTTCTGGGTAAAGAAGAGCAGGAATTAAAAATAGACTTTGGAGCTTTTCTTGCGCTCATTTGAAATAAATTCTGTAACCTGTGAAATAACATAAACTTCAAAACACATACCCTTTCTTCAAACTCTTTTTCTGTGCAGCTTAAGGAGATGTTCTAATATGAAACATGCATTTTTTTTTCTGGTCTGCTCTTCAGTCCAGTATGACCATCTGTGTGTAGTATGTCTTTAGCTGCCTTTAAAATTATTCTCTAAAGTTAAGAGAAATACTTCTGAATTGACCCCAGTGCCTTAGGGAAAACAGAGACAGGCCATGATACCCACTAAGTATTTAAAAACAGACAATAATTTAACAGAAACCAAAGAAAGTCTCAAAGCTATTAGTTAAATTTTAATCTATACCATATTTTATAAATACATGGGATCTAAGGGCTAGAAGAAAACCATTAGATCATATAGATTTATTTCCTGAGCTCAGTGATTTATGTTTGACGAAAGCGTATCTTCCAGGCAGACTTCCAGACCATGCTTTGGATATATTAAGTTGTGGAGAATCCACCACTTCCCTTGGTAGTTAGTGTCACTGTAAAAGCATAACTTAGTACTAAATATGAATTTATCTGTCTTCTTTATCTTATGGCTGTTGATTCTTTTTATTCTTTCTTCAGTAGATGAGAAGCCACTTAAGTGCACAGTACTTATATGACTATAATTAAGCCACATTTATCTTTTATTTTTTTGTCTTTCTTCCAAAACCACTTGATTTCCTTTAATGTTTTACCACATGGCAGATTATATAGCATATGGATCATTTCTATTGTTACTTTCTGTAACCCCACAACAGCGTCAACATCCATCCAAGAGGAGGGACAAGAAGCCAATTTGCAATGATTCAGCACCACTTTGATGAAGCTCTTCGCAGAAGTAAAACGGACTCCTGGCTCCTTTGAGTGTCCCCTGTTTGAGTGCACATGCATCCCACCCCTCTCCCTATTTATATGCTGTTTACCATTACATTTTACTTGTAGTCCATGTTTGTTTGCTTCTCAGTCCAGATCCCAAAATGTTTCTTGGAGTTGTTCCTCAGTAGAATATGAATGTGTCCTTCTGGAGGTTTCGCTTCCATGACTTATGCCTGGCAACAGTACACAAAGCTTTGCATTGCGACATTTTGGAGGAAACCTGGCTTGCATAACTAAATGGTTGCTGATAGATTCTGTAGGATTGGACTTGAAATGATGATTCTTGAAGATTCTCACAGACAAACACTCATGTAAAGCTGTTCTGCATTGAAAGTACTTCTTGAGAGCTATTACTTGTGCTTTTGTAATATGTTTTCATCTGGTATGATGTGTAACATAATGACAATGATATTTATTTTGTGTCTATGTTGTTTTTAAACTTCATTTAAAACAACTTTCTCTGTTTTGTTTCTTTTTTTCTTTTCTTTTTTTTTTCAGATGATGCTAGTTGAGTATAAGGAAAGAAGAGAAAAGCCACAGTCTGAGGAGACTATTTCAGTGACACACCTTGAAGACAAACAAGACTTATCACACTCTTCCAGCTGTCTGGCATGTGTTTGCATTCATAACATAACTATTCCAATGCAATCAGTTTCAAAATTAGTGGTGACAAATGCACTATCACACAATTAAGACATGTGTGGTTCTTTCTTGAAGTCAGCATGCAGCAATGTGCTGAGTGGTTCCATGCTCAGTCCCAAGATGTGACTACCTCTGCATCTTCTTAAATATCAGAAAAGAAAACACCAGAAATTTATGTGAAATTTCCATTCAAATCTATTTGGAAGCAAAAGCCATTAATATTTTATAAAAAAAACCCCAAACCACCCAAAACCAAAGCTACCAAACCCAGAGCACTTTAATATCTGTTTTACAAAGTGACATAACTGAAAACAAAAGACTCACTTACCTTGCTGCATATCCAGGGGGAAATGTTCTATTTTAACCAAAGAATTTAGCATTTGATATAAAGAAGACTTCTTTCTAAGGCACATTTAAGGCTGAAAGTACTCTATCGTTTAAAAGCTTGAATCTCAGAGACCAGTTGAAAGAGAAGTAGATTGTTAGGAAAATGCTGTCAATGCTTATATTCAATACTAAAGTAGTTTCTCTAAGAAAAATGTATATTTTATATCCAATTCACCACCAAAAATGAAGAAATGGTCCTGCTTAATTTTAAGAAATAGGTCTGGAGAGCCATATGTACTGAAGAAGGGAAATTGTGGTTTGTCAGGATGATGGGGGGGATAATATAAAATTTGCATATTAAGGGTCAAATTTTCTTTACTTTTGCAACAATGCAAATCAGTCATAAATGTCATGAGGTCAGCAGACTAACTCTAGGTGCATAGATGTATAATGGAGAATGGAAATTTGATTCAACCATGGCTGGATTAAAGTAAATATTATGCTCCTGACAGAAGTGCCAGCATGATAAAATAACAAAATTAATAAATAATAAATCTCAGACAATATTATCTTTAAGATAAAAATGAGAAGAAGGAGTGAAACAGTGTGAAAATAACTGGCTCATTCATCTTAGGTTGATCTATAAGCTGTGGCATTTACTGATCTCTACCACACTGTGCATTCGCAAAGACGAGTAGGCAGTCAAATACATCCCAACTGTTTCTTCTTTTTTCTTTCCATATTTGTATGGGGTTTTTTCCCTTTCTTAGAGAGCCAGAGTGCAGAAATGTTTTTCCGCATTATGCTACAGATGCCTTTTTCAGGACAAGAAAAGGAAAATTTTCTGATCATCCATTTTCTGATTTCTGAGCCATTTTCCATCCTACTAAATTGCTTAATACTCCCTGTAGCTGGACCTGTGACCTGGAATCTTTATGCAAGATTAATGGGAAAGCAAATGGGAATTAGTATCTGGGCGGGTTGCTGCACAGCTCTTGCTTTTATCTAGCACTCCACCTGTTTTTTTTTTTTTTACAATTATGCTTTCATTAGTTTCTGAAGCCAGCGATCCTAAAAGACCTTCCCATTTCTTCTCTATGTCTTCCCTCCCCCCCATCCTCAATTCTCTCTATCTCCTATCCCAAAATTATCAAACTCACTCTGCTTGTAACTGACATGCTGACAGGAAATTATTACACGTCATTACACTTCTTAAAACACAATTTACCCAGCCTTTGCAAATTATTCTTCAGCAAGTGTGAGGGGGTAATGGAAACTGTCTATTCCACTTACAGTTGTCACTCATGCTTTCCTCTGTACAATGAACAATTTATGTTTTCCTCTGTCCAAAAAAAGGCTGTGCTCGAAATATGTAAAAGCAACTTATCACAGAATAGGAAAATAAACCTCCTGTTCAAGTTCCCTCACTCTGCCTTATTACAGAGCAGATCCATTTTCTATCATAACCTCATTAGTCCACATGCAAGCACGGAACAGGCTGATGTTTATTTAGCAGGAGCAGACCTCCTTGTGACTCCTGGCTTGCCAATTGCACTTGACACTGCTGTAAAAGAAAAGCGATCTTGTATGACTGTAGTACCCAAACTGATAATCCACAATCATAATAGTCCTATTCCTTGCCTGAAATTTTATTCTTCATAGATAACTACTGCAAAAGGCTGTCTGTGCTATGTTTTTCCTCTGTTGCAGCATATTGTTTTTTAGTTTGCGCTTTGTCTTTTGGTTTTGTCTTCTATAAATTCAAATCTTAAAGCAAATAGGTCATGTTTATTTAAAGGACTTAGAAAGCAAAAAAAAATTTTGATGTGCTCTCCCCCTGAAGTTGATCATATTGATTAGCTTTCAGGCATTCTTCTGTCAGGCTCATTCTGCCTCAATGGGAGAAGGATGATGAATTGTCTGACGACTAAAGGCGGGGAGAAAGAAATGCTAAGCCTGGGTCTGGGAATTGGCTAAGTGCTTCTGCGGAGCCTCAACCTCTCAATTGCTCTCAGCAACTTGGCCTCCTTGATTTATAAACTGGAGTGGTGATTAATAGTCTTTTAAGTGGACAAGGCAGGCCAAATCTGCACAAATCGGGCCACTCAAACATGACTACTACTTGTAGGAGAAGAATAACAGCCTTTACATAGAGGTAATTGAGACAGCTTCAGAGGATCTGGTAGTCTGCTTCAGCAGAAATAAATCAGCCACACAGGCCATCTATTCTTGAAATCAGTCCTTCTCATCAAACCTCCTCAGGTCAACACATGGAGTTGGAAATGTGGTGGGTTAGCAGATGTACTTCAGCCCAGAAAGAAGGGAGATCGAGCTGCCACTGTGCTCAGAGAGGTGAGGGCATCCCGCTGCAGCTTCTCAGTGCCAGTGCTGACCATGATCACACATTTGCTTATGCTTCCCTGTCAGATAAATGGGGCCTGCCCTGTCGTTTAGAGGCTTGATTCCTCTCCCTTTCCTACTTGTCCCATAGCAGTATTGCTACAAGCTTTGCCTGCAGCTGCCCAGCACCGTGTGCTTCCTTCAATGGCATGTGGCTTGAGGGCTGAGTCAGGCTTCCTGCATCCTAGAAGGGGAAGATGAGCTCAAATTTTTGAATTTTTTAGCCAATATTCAAAATCTGTAAGTCTCAACCCCTCTTCTAGCCACAATGCCCAATAGTGATTCTTTTGAACAGAAGAAACACTGACAACAAGTGCTCAGTGTGCAGCAGCTTCTGTGAGCCACCCCTTTCCTCCAAAATTTGGCTCATCGGGCAAGTACCTAGTTTGACCACCCATAGGGCAAATTTTGCAGACAAATATTCTCTTGTAGAGGGACTAATGAATTTGAAAGCTTCTGTAGTGTCTACAGCCAAAGGGAAAAGCCTTTTTATATTGTGCTTGTGAGATGGAGAACAGAAATCATGGGACATAATGAATATTTATCAAGGAAATGATACCTGGAACCAGGAAAGCTGACAAGTGGTAAATAAAGGGCGTGGCCAGACCAATTGAGTGGTGTGGGGTAGCAGGATCAACAGGAGAAGAGTAACTTGTGGTCAGAAAGGAGCATACACTCTCACAGAGAGAGATTCCAAACTGGCTTCAATCTAGTGTCCCCTCTGGGGTAAGATCCCGTCTACCTGACTGAGGGGAGGAATCACAGCCTGATTTCTGAAACTCAGTTCTGATGAACAGAGATGTTTCCTGTGAGGTTGGTAATATTTTTTCCACTAGCCTTCCCCGAGCAGAGGAGCTGCAACTAAAGTAATGAATTATGCCCAGGCTCAGGCTATCTACAGATAAGACACATCATTATTCTGTTTCCCCAAATGCTGTGGGCTTCTATAAAACCTAAACCCAAACTGCAGTTTCTCCAAAGGACAGGAGAGGTTAAAAAACACAACACTAGAACAACACTAGGACAACATAACACTAGAAAATTCTCACTAGAGGAACATTCCTGTTTGTCCTGCCATTACTAAAATGTTGCTTTTAAAAACAGGGGGGTAGGAATCACAAGAGTCAGAGCTCTGCACCCTGTTACCAGCTGGAAGGTGACTTCTCTGCTTTGCTGCATTTAGGTTTGTTCCTGTAAAAACTGCATGGAAAAATACCTGACTCACAGAGGTTTTGTGAAAAGGATTTTAAAATCTGTACCTTCAGATGTCAGAGCATGGGATTATGTACCAAAATATACATGTACACATAAATACACACACACACACACACACACACACACACATTCTCAGATGTTCCAAGTATCTCCTGTGATGTACTTGAGCTTGTTCTTCTGACAGCAACTACTTTGAAGCTAGTGGCATAGACTCTTCTATGCCTGAAAAGCTCAGCTGTATTCTCCCCAGAGATCAAAAATCTTGCAACTAGAGGCACAGTGGAGACTGAAAAATCAGTTTTACCCCATATCAGAATGAGATATTTATGTGGAACTGAAACTTCAATGAAAACCAAAGCAGACTAGCCTTTATCAGTGATCCTTTTTCTCCCAGCCTGTTGCAAACTTGTTGTAAGGACTCTTCTGACTTGCTACTGGCTGAAGAAAAATCTCTCCCTGAGCTGATAAGAGAATGGATTACCTTATGACAAAAAGTTTATAAAGAAAAAGGATAACTCTAATCTCCAAAGGGCTTACAGAAGTATTTTCTGGCCTCTAATGCTGGCTGGACACTACTCATAATACAACGCTCATTGGAAAGTGAAACTATATTACATCTTCATTCTCAGGAAAAAAAACACCCCAAGCCCCTTTTTGCAACATTCCTACCTCGTTTTCAAAGTCGGGCAAATGATTTTTTCTAATAATTTTTTTACTTATTTCTTATTTTCTTAGAACCTGCTCCAGTGTGGAGACAGGATTTTCTCTGCTGCTGAGAGGATATATGGAGCTGGGTGTCCTGAGGGTGTGGCTGCCTTGGGCAGGCAGGGAAGACTTAGGATGAGCCTTTCAGAGGCTACTGGAAGTATCAGTTTGATAGACTTAAATAAAATTACAACATATAGGTATGTGCATGCATGTTTTCATGTTGCATGTTTGGGTATATGTAGGTGTGGAGACATGTATTAAGTCTAACAAAATGTTGTTGGTTGAATTTTTGGAAACTAAATTTATTACTACATAAAAAATTTACAAACAGAGGGTGGTAACTCTGGTTTGAAATTCTTTTTGGCGATATAATCATTGAGATGGAAGAGGATGGTTCCTTGGATATCAAAGATCTCTTTAGGTTCAAGAGAGAAAAGTAGAATGACTCAGCCAGCAGTAAACAGTGGTCAAAAAAAAAGAGAAAAAGACAAATAATTCCAAGCAGAACAAAAAAGCCAACCCAAAACCCAGCCAACAACCAAAGTGAAAACAAACAAAACAAACCCACAAAGTATTTCAGAGAGGGCAAATGGATGAATCCTAATTTGTCATATCTTCATTAATTTTCAAGATGTGAATAATATAAGGAAAAATAGAATAAGTTGTTAGAATGATATTGCCAGTAAAAGCATATATGTGCCTTATTTAAGTCAGCCAAAATTCAGTTATAATCCCTTTAGAAGGACCCCAATCCCAAGGGATGAGTGGATAAAATAGTTATAGCAAACAATGTAGACCAGATATTTTGATGAGGAGGACACTGATAAACGAAATTAAATTGCTGTGAAGCATCCTAAAAGTCCCAAACCAATGTCTATAAATTGAAACAAGGAGTATATCTTTTTGCCATTAATAAAAGCTACCAAAGGAAATAGCAGGCAACTCCACCCTGGCTACCTTTCTGGAAGCTATGCATCAACTAAATCAACCTGTTGGGGGAATAAAATGCAAAAACCTTTTGTAGAAAGGAACATGGATCATTCTGTGTTCACTGATTACCTGTGCTAAGACCACAGGATCAAATGTTAACATTTGGCCCTAAGTTCTGGGCTCCTCGGAGACAGCATCAGTGAGCTCTGTCACAGACTGCCATGGTATTTCCTGCTAAATGCCACCCCCAGAGCATTGTGGTGGCACACAGGTAATTATTATTTTCATTGATTTTATCTAATTGTCTTCAACCAAAGGTCTATATTAAAACATCTACTCTTCAATTCTTTGAAATTCTAATCCATACCTAAAATCTTTTCTACAATAAATATTTGGGCCTTCACCTGGGGGTTGAAATGAATATACATCTGTGAATGTTGACCAATTCACTCAAAATCTAGAGTTTTATACCAAAATCTAATTTCCTGCAGGCTGGTTCAAGAACTGGGGTAAGTGGAATGCAACACAACACTGCTGTTTTTTCTTACAGTCAGTTGGATGCTTGCAAGATGTCCTGTCTTCTTTTATTCACAGCATTTTCAGGCTTTACAAAAATGGGGCCATTACTATGTCTTGAACAGCAAGTCAGCACATACAAGAACAATAACTGCATTTTATGGCACAAAATACAACAGTTTGATACAGCTGCCTTCTAGTTTCTTGCAATCATTTTTCAAGATTCCACATCTGCCCACAGACAGAGTATGCTTCGAAGAACTGCTGCACTGTCATGGCAAAAGTTTATTTTGCTATGGGTTGTTTCATCTCCAACCGGTTGCAATATTGATTTCTCTCAGTGGATTAATTATCAGTGGCAGTTTCAGTCTTCCTTGCAATGGGCAGAAGGAAAAATGATGTTTTTATTTCAAGGAGGTCTATTGACAATTGTGCCTGGGCTTCCCTTGGGTCCTAAAGTCAATGAAGTTAGAAGACCCATGTCATGAAAGTACTGTGCATGAAATTATTTATTTTTTCTTTGGAGGTAGTATCATGTGAATGCCATGATGACTGTTTATTAAAAAAAAAAAAAAAAAGAAAAAAAAAGAAGGCTTCATATGTTTTTCATAATATATTGTAATTGTAAAAGTAACACTGAAATTGGACAAATATTGAATGATAGCATAATATTCAAAAAGCAGCAGGAGTTATTCAAACTAACAACAAACCTATCAAAATATTTAGTTTGAAGAGAGAGGCTGCATTCTTCTGGAACAGAAGATTTTCAGTTAAAAACTCTATGCAGAATTTGGTAGGAAAAACTAAGCTTATGTTATTGTGTATATTGTTTTGGGGGTCTGTAAAAACTGAAGTCATAATAGTTAAATTTTTGCATTTTATTGCCTTCTTTTCTCTCCCAAATATATATAAATATATATATAAGTATATATCAATATACTTACCTATTGATATAGTATGTTTCTTTTATCTTTTTCTATGTGTATATATATAATCTACACATAATTGTTCAAACTTTGATGATATTGTCACAATGCAAAGATTGTGTACTCATTATTATAATTATTTTGAAAAAAAATACCATGAAAATGTTATTACTGCTTAATGATTTAATAATGTGTGTGCGGTTTTTTTTTTCAAATCTAAATTCAGTTACTAAATAAATCAGATGTGAAAAGATTGCAAATCAAAAATCAGATATAATGTGGTAAGAATGCTGGTTTTCTTTTCATTGCCTTGTTTTGTTTTCAAATAAGCTTTCAGCTCTCTACAAATTTCCACTGCAGCATACAAGATTAATGATGTAACTGTTCATAAAATAATGTATGATTTTGTAGTTGGCACACAATGTTGCAAAGAAAATTATATAACCTGGATTTAATATCTGATTCTTTTAAGCTGGATACCACTTATTTTACTGAGATTTTGTTGAAGCTATGCAGGCTAATTGTATTGCAGATCTGGAACATACTCCATCAGTTTTGTTATGTTCAGGACATAGACTGAGGAGTGCAACTGAGAAACATATATTTACTCACAGAAGAGTTAATTTGGTAAAAAATCAAGCATGAATACAAAACTCAGTGACAACATTTATGGCAACTCAGTTGAATTTACTCTGTAAATTGAAAAGCTTGCAAAATGTTTCCCTCAGCTGTCTGGTTCCTCAGCTTTTTGCAGAGGTAAACAAAGAAGAAACCACTATTTAAATATTTTCCTTATCTCCAGCACTTTACAACATGATTATTTCCCTAATCACCAAAGCCCAAGGCACCAAAAAAGCCCAGGAAGACATCTCCTAAGGCTGAAAAGTAAAACCCCTTTTAAATAGAAAGGGAAATGGACTGACAGGGTGGTGGTGACAGCAACTTCTGTGGATTTTTAGTAAATTGACTTTATTTTGTGTCCTCCTGTTGTTTTGGAGTCATAGACTCTGAATTCATTAGCTAGAGCTCAGCTAAACTGAACTTACAAGGCTGTTATATTGCAAAACTCATCAATGATTCCCAGCAGCTGTGTAAGTGGTCTTAGAGTTTTACTTATGTCCAACACAAACATAATGAGGTAATTTATTGAGAACTGGGCTATAGTGGAAGCTCCAAGCAGATGGGAATTTTTTTTTTTTTTTTAGCTAGATATGAAATATTCTTACACTTCAGAGGAATCCATTCCTTGTGCTCTAACCATCTGCAGTGACTATTTGGAGAAGTGGTGGAACACCAACTAAGAAGGAAGCTTTACTTCTAGTAAAGTTTTGCATGAGAGAGCTAATGACATTGTTTCCTCATCAACCCAATTCCAATGGACAAAAATGGTTGTTGAAAAAGAATATAAATAGGAAGTAATTGCAGTTTTCAGGCTTCTTCCTGGCAGACAAGATTTTTGAAAACAATCTTTGAGGACTATAAGTAATATATCAACTCAACTAAAAATGAAAGTTTTGAATGATGGAAAGTACAAATTCATATTATCCATGTATGTGTGTCATTTTTACAATAAATTCAAGGCCAATAATATTAATTTAATAAACATGCATTAAAAAAATTATGAAAAGCCACATAGGAAAATTAAAATCATTATGTTGTAGCAAACAAAGCAAAAAGCAAAGAAACCACAATAAAGTTGAAAAAAATGAGTGAAGCAGATGTGCATTTTTATGCTTGACCATGTTAGGACCATGGCAGTGCGGAGATTCTTTTAAGCCATCGCAGATGAAACATATCAGGGATTCCTCAAAAACCTGTGCATGTTCATTTAGATATTTCCATTCTGCATCCTGTTCCTTCCCTTGCAATTAAAATATTTGATCTGGAAATTAATCACATATATTTACCACAGAAGTGGTTCAAATAGAGGCTTCTTTGGAGTCCTAAACACAATCCACATGGCCACATGTGCTTGCTTGCTGTGCTGGCTGGAAAACAAAAATGGAGTGTTCTGGCATTGTCACTTCTCTCTCTTTATTAGGGGCCTATCCTTTATCCATGGAAGCCAGGATGTAAACACCCTTAGGAACTTTGATTTCATTATTTATAAACTTAGTTTAAGACAAAGCTTGATAGCTATTCTCAGATAAGTTTCCCAGAAGCCATCCCTCACTGTTCTGTCCTGAGGAAGTTATGTGGAGCTCCATCATGTTTAGATTTTCATACTAGAATTGCTCACTTTCATAACGTAGTGGCACATATATAAGGGTGCAAAACATAAAAATACAGCTTTACTCTCCAAAGTACCAGTATAAAAGGGAAGAAAGAGAACAAATTACTTTTTTTTCCCACTGAAGAAACGTAGATTGATTACCCTCGACATAATTTTACACAGACACAGAAGTTGGCTTGGAAACAAAGTACAGGTGGGCCACACAAGGAAGCACACATAAGTTGACAAACTGTAAAAAAGAACCATAAGAATGTGGTAGAAAGGAACTGAAAAATATGCATTAAAACAAACTCAGCCTGCTGCCTAAATATCTGATTTTAGGATCTACGGGAAAAAACCTTTGTGCTGAAACCAATAAAACAATTAAAATTTTAATGTAATGATCTGAAATTAAAAAAAAACAAACAGGGAAAGAGATTTTTACAGTTATATTCATAGTGGAAATTATATATTTATATCTATGTCTATATAACTCAACAGTTCAGAATTTGAACTACAAAGTAATTACAATATAATTACACTGCAGTTAAGCAGATGTAATGCTGGATTCAATACTTCAATACAAATGTCTGATACTTAAATATCTAAAATAGGAATTACAAAATAGGGAGTCCTCTTTTGGTTTAAAAACTTGGAGACAAAGTTGACATGTAAACACATATGGAATATAAATAAACATAATTTTAAAAATTGAAATTATTTAAAAGCAAAGAATCTGGAGGGTTTTTAGTATAAAGATTATGTACCAACATTTTTTAAACACCTGCATTCCCTTTACAGATAAGATTGAGGGAAAAATGCATTGATATTGTGTGATAGATCTTAGATGTTGATGGGTGAACATGGATCATGATGGAAGAGTTCCCTTCCCTTCCCTTCCCTTCCCTTCCCTTCCCTTCCCTTCCCTTCCCTTCCCTTCCCTTCCCTTCCCTTCCCTTCCCTTCCCTTCCCTTCCCTTCCCTTCCCTTCCCTTCCCTTCCCTTCCCTTCCCTTCCCTTCCCTTCCCTTCCCTTCCCTTCCCTTCCCTTCCCTTCCCTTCCCTTCCCTTCCCTTCCCTTCCCTTCCCTTCCCTTCCCTTCCCTTCCCTTCCCTTCCCTTCCCTCAGCATTAGTTATATTTATGGAATTTTTGCAAAGGGCCATATGATGCATCCTGACCCCAAGTAGGCAAGATGAATTTCCCTTCCCTAAAGTTCCTGTATATAAAGACCAATTATGCAGATGAGGAGAATTTCACCCAAAATAAATTGCATGCGCCATCTGATTATGGGTAATAGATGATTCCAGACCTACACTGTCCTCAGGTGGAATTGAAGGATCCTTTAAACATCAAGGAATATATTCATAACCATTATCCTCTTAACCCTTTGATGTGAAAAGATTGCTATAAAATTTACTAAATTCATCTAAAATGACTTTTGAATCTCCAATCACTTTGTTCTCTGCATTAATAATACTAGGACTAATCCTGCATGACTTGTGAGATTTAAGATGAGTAGCTAATAGCTTTTGAATCAAGGGTGCCTTTCAAGGGTGCCTCTAAGCAGTATCTAAAACTGTGTGTGTGCAATTTGTCTTATCCAAATTGGTGCATATTCAGAAGACTATGTAACCCATATACAAACTGCACTTTCATTCAGGATGTATGTAACTCATATATGCAAATATAGTCTGAGGATTAATAGTGGATTTCTTTACACAGAGAACAGAAAAGAACTACACATGAATCCTTACAGTTGTTTCTGAAAATTTAGCTCTATTTATCCAGCTAGGAAATGGGGGAGTTTGCTTGTTTTTTTGTTTGTAGTCTAGTTTCAGATCCCAGGTGTTTTTTGTGCTTTTCCATGGTTCTAGGATTTCATTGGATTAAGGCTAACACACTGAGACTAGTATTTTCCTCTTCTGTTCTCCACCTCTCATCATTTGTCTCTCAGGTAAAAAAAATAGTCAGTGAGAGCAGCTGCATCCAAAGTTTGAGCTTTCCTACATTCAGAGACTATTTAAAATCTGGCCATTTTCTTGTTTCTCTACTTTGACTTTCCTCTTTTTTCATAGTCTCTGCATCCAATGTTTATGCTCTCCTGGTTCTTTTGCCATTCTTCTCCTCTAACTGCCTCAAATTCAATATTCTTTCTTACTTTATTCTTTTCACATACCCCCAGGTAACCTCCTAGTTCATTCTTTGACATCCCTGCCTCCATCCCCCAAAGATATAATGGAATATACTTGCTATTTTCTGCTGCTTTTACTTTTTTGTCTGTTTAGAGAATGATCTTCTCAGAACAAGGATTTTTTTCCTACCTTTTATGCTTACTGTGTCCAGCACAAAAGGTCCCCAAACAAAAGTTTACCCACAAATCTTATGCATGAAATCTTTATTTTTTCCTCAATTTCTGTTTTTTTCTTGATTTTTTTTCCAAATCACATATTTTAAAAATATTCATTTAATTTTAGAATGTTCACATTCTTTTGCAAATCCAATAAAGACATTTTCATAAACAGAAAAAAAACAGCTTTTTCCACCTCTCAAATGCTGTAAAATCACAACCTATTCAAGCTAACAGTCTACATGTGATCATGGATAACATTATAGGATGTGAATCCTGATTGTGAAAGTTCAATCACAGAATCACAGAATAAGCAGAATTGCAAGGATAATTGAGTCCAGTTCCCAGCCCTGCACAGCACCATTCCAAGAGTCACACCATGTGCCTGAGAGTATTGTCCAAATGCTTCTTGAACTGTGTAATTTAGGGGTTTAAATGATTCAGCTTGTCTGCAAAACGGTTACTTCAGGAATTGGTTAGGCTATCATCACCAGTGATGTTCAAGATCAAAGCCCTGTGTGTTGAGTTGGCCCTCTAACATGAAATCAGTAATTGTGTCAGAGTGAGTCTGATGCAAAGTTCTGACTAGTTTTGAGCAGAATGTCCTTTCTGTTTCCATCCTCAGAGAAGATCATCCCAGACCAAAAATTATGAGAAGCAAGTACTGCTGTACCTGTAAGATCTCCATTATGATAATAATTTTCCCCAGTCTCTAAATGTGAAAGAAACTGCTCAGAGACAGTGACAAGAGCTGTAGGTTCCAATGACACAATGGAGTCCTTGTGTATTTTACTCACTCTTGAACTCAGTTTGAGCCATGTCCTGGTGTGCTGATCGGGGGTCCAGCCCACCCAAAATTATTTAATGACTCATTGTGAAGTGCCAGGTCTTCAGAGATATTGTTTTATATATTGACTGTATTCTACCTACAAATCCAAGGTGCATTCCAAGGCCGTGTCCAAAATGTGTCCATTTTGAGATGGAAGCTGGAGACAGTCCACTTTCCTGTCTTCCTTCCTTTCCTCTCCTCCCTTTTCTCCTTCTCCCACAGACAGGAGAAGGTATTTGTGTGAATAGTTGGAAAGGGTGCAGAGGCTGGTTAGATCTCTGCTGTGGGTGCTCAAAACCAGGGTTTGAGTTGTGTCAGGAGACCTGGGAGACTACTGCTCCTGCAGCTTGGCTGCTATGGTTGAGAGTGTGGCTGAGCTCATCCTCTGAGGGAAGGAGAGATAATCTTGATTAACACATGGAAAATATGTAGCATCTCACAGATGATGCTGAAGTGTAGAAAAGGCAGTGATAACTTTGGGACTCAGCCTGTGAAAGCTGTAAAGAAACACCATTTTCTGGGGCCTTTCTTAGGCCTACTTGTGTCTGAATGGGAACATTTGATTGTGACATCACTGCAATGAAAACATTCCACCATGTAAAGCAGCAAACAGCAAGATGCACTCTGAGAAAGCCTGTAAGACTAGAGTTTACAAGCTGTAAAAGAACAGATGATAAACAAATGTTTTATTGGAAACACAGAATGCTTCCCAACTGGGAAATTTCAATGCTGGAAAATACATACAGACACACAACTTTGTATCACAACATGTTGTGTATCAAGATCAGTAGGATAGATAATAAAAAAAAAATTTGGTTTATTGAGTGACTTTAGCAAAAAAAACAGCATAACCAGGTTGAAAAAGAGAGGGGTATGTTTACATGCCATCACTTATGCATGCTGTGTGTTAGGCATTTGTTGACTTCCTGGGTCGGCCAATGTGTCTGTAGCTGCTTCATGGGCTGCATCTTCTCAGGCACTCAGGGGTAGGGTTGCACACAGCTACCTCCCTGCCCTTCACAAACCTCCTGCCAAGAAGCAGCTAATAGTTTTCTTATTTATGTAAAGCAAACACAGGCTCACAAGCCCAGAAATAACCAGTAAAACTGCATTTTGTTCATGCCTCCAGTCTTGGCTGTTCAGTGAAGTACTATCAAAGTAATAGAACTAGAATAGTTTTTAACCACCTGAGAATATTACACAGTAACTGCACTTAATATAATTTGTTAACTTTGCCAGTAAAGTTGTGTTACCCAGAAATAGCTTGTTAAACTAAACATGACAGTTCTCCATATTTTCCAGCAGACAAAAGGATGGCAAATGCCCTTGGCTTTAGAGAATCTTCTAATACTTTAAATAACCTTCCACAGGAGAAAATAGTTTTCAAATTTACCCATATACATCTGTGATACGACCTGCTTACAGTTATGCTTACAGTCTACTAATATACATTTTTATTAAGCTACTATATTTTTCCTCTCTAAAATAGATCTTTCACTAAAATAATTCCTCTTTCTCCATAACAAAATAAAACTAAAATAGTGAATAGTGCAGTTGACAATATTTCACAGTATTTTCTGTTATTTTTTGCTAAGAAATCATGATCTGTTATTAAAACTGCTATTATCTTTTACTCCTCTCTAGCTTTTCTTTGTCTCTGGTTTACACCTTCCTTCATTTTATAAATGTCTGTGTCATGATCAGAGTATTTTGCAGTAGGGTTTTGAAATTGCTTGCCTGTGTTCAAATTCCTGCTATTTTTCTGAATGGAAGCATGTGATGATAAATTTTAATTAATGTGGATTTTATAATATTTTAATTCTGCATCAAGGATAAAAACTAAAAATCTATCACTGTCTCTTAATTTTCAAATCAATCCAAGAATATATGAAATGAAACATCACAAAAGGCACTTATAGGAGATATAAATTAATGGGAAGCTGTTTGATTTATTATACAACAGATAAGATCTGCATGATACAGCTTCCTGATGGTTTATGTGTCTATGAAATCTTTCTAATGAAGGTTTTTCCTGAACTCATAAAATTTCATATTCCAGTCTATACTCTGCCATCAACCTATAATGCTAGATTTGGATTGATAAACCTATTAATTATAAAAAAATTCTTCCGTTGATCCAGTGAAGATAAGCTATTTGTGTGGAAGATATAAAAACAGAATTGGCTTCTGCCACAGCATATCCACAAGAGAGCAGCAAACAGGACCACTTGTTACCTATTACCTTTCCAATTGGAACAGAAGGGAAAGACTTCACAGAAATGAAGTCTTTTACAGATGTAATGAGGTAATGATCTTTCAGGTATTGTTTCAGATTTTCTCAGGATGTTTTGTTCTATAGGAAATACGCACACACATATTTGAATTTCTGTATTAGCTGGAAATCAGTTTAGTCTTTAAACTTTTGTTTGTTTCCTAATAAGCTAGGTTTGAATAAATGTTGACAATTAAGGAAAGGAGACAAGATGTATCAATACACCAGGAAGCACTGCACTGATAAAAATTACTCTGAAAAAGACCAGCACCATTCACGTGCTCTGTTTCCTCTCTCACCTGAAAGGCACTAGCAGCTCTCTGAGGAACAGGTATGCTCAACCCTTCAGCTGAAGCTGATTTGCTCACTGCCTTAGTGGAAACATCCCTCAGTAATGTCAGAGGACTCTTGCACTCTTGCCCTTTTAGAATTACCTGGCTATGATTGTTCAATATAAATACTTGTTATAAAGATACTATCTTCATCTTTAAAATTCTTCATTTTCAAAATCAAATCCGAGTAACAGAGCTAGGCTTATATTTCCACAGTAGATGTGGAAATTTAAAGAAAGCATGTGTTTAAATTCAACCCTTTGGAAAACAAAATATATACATATACATATGTTTGGAAAACAAAACATATACATGTTTTTAACATTAATATAAAAGTGTCCCAATAGGAATGATTTTCTTAGTGGGAGCTTTAATCTCTACCAAGTATTTGGTCGAGCTCAAAACAGGATGAACATGTGGCATAATAAAGGATAAACTAACAAAAGCAGTGACTTAAATAAAAAATGGGTTAGCCATGTAATTGAAATTTATCCTTAATGTGCAGAGGAGAGAAAGTACACATGAAAGGTTCTTTGGGATTTTTGTGAAAAACAAAGACCACATGAAAAGTTGGTTGATGTTTGGGGGGTTTTTTTACCCTGTATTTCTATGAGTTCATCCATATGCATTCATAAGCTTTATTTGTCTTTCTATGAAGCAATTAAAAATTTTACTAAGTGGAAAGGAAAGTACTTTATCAATTAAGCATCAATTTCCATTTCCTTATTTATGATCCTGCAGCTAGTAAGCATCAATAATTTCTGCTTTGCTACAATGTCACCAGGAAGATTGATTGTGCATGTCACCTCAATATGAGAAGGCTTAAATGGGAAACATATACTTGCAACTGCACCAAATGCACTTTTGCAAAAGGGAGCAACTTAATCACATTTTTAAAAATAGAAGTTTTAAAGATGCATCATGACATTGTTCTGATGAAAGCTCTGTGTTTTTCATCAAGATCTTTATTGACATCATTGTGTATTTGTGACTATGCACTCAGCAATCAGCAAAAAGAAA
Organism: Passer domesticus; assembly: GCF_036417665.1. Taxonomy (NCBI): domain Eukaryota; kingdom Metazoa; phylum Chordata; class Aves; order Passeriformes; family Passeridae; genus Passer; species Passer domesticus. The sequence goes on from NC_087474.1 coordinate 97,687,049, forward strand.
AAAATATTGCTAAAAATGAAGCAAACAGAAAATAAAAAATGCCAAGGGCAAGGCTGCACAGAAAAAAATTTCAATCATCTGCCTGTGCATATAAATTATGACACAATTAATTAGATGATCACTATAAAATTACTTGAATACACTTTGTTTTATTCAGTAGATAGAGCAGATAGTGGTTAGGGAGCATCAATTGTTCTTCAGGTTTTTTCCAAATTCTCCTGCAAGAGAAGTCATTCACACTTTGGTGAAAGATGTGCATACATATTTCTGACATATTTCTGTCTCAAACTTTAGGCACTCTGTTTTCACAAGTTTACAGAGATGCTTTAGCCCTTTAACCAATAATGATGTTTTCACAGGCCAGCATGTGCAGAACTGTTCAGGCTTTAGTTCTGCCAGGAATTTCATAGAATTATGGAAGTATTGAGATTGGAAAAGGCCACCAAGTTCATCAAATCCAACCTCTGACCAAACACCCCTGTGCCAAAAAAACCATAGAACTTAGCGCCACATCCAGTCATTTGCTGAACATTTCCAGGTATTATGACTCTAGTACTTCCCTGGGTAGCCTGTTCCAATGCCCAACCACCCCTTCAGTGAAGAAATTCTTCCTGATGTCCAACATGAACCTCACTTGGTGCACCTTGAGGTTACTTCCTGTTGTCCGTCCGATTGCTACTTGCCTGGGAGAAGAGGCTGACCCCCACCTGGCTACACCCTCCTTTCAGGCAGTTGTAGGGAGTGATAAGAACCCCCCCTTATACTCTTTTTCTCCAGGGTAAACAACCCCATCTCCCTGAGATACTCCTCAGAGACTCTCCACCAGTTCCCTTGCCCTTCTCTGGACATGCTCCTGCACCTCAATATCTGTCTTTAATTGAGCAGCCCAGGAAGAGTCACTTCCCTAGTCTTGCAGGCCACACTGGTTTTGATACAAACTAGGATGCCATTGTCCTTCTTGGCCACCTGGGTACACTCCTGGCTCATGTTCTTCTGATGTTGACCAGCACCTCCAGCTTCTTTTCTGCTGTGCAGCTTTCTGGCTGCCCTGTCCCCAGTCTGTAGTGCTGTATTCCCCAGTCTATAGTGCTGTATGTGGTCCAAAGGCAGGATCCAGCACTTTGTCTTATTGAATATCACAGTATTGGCCTTGGCCTGTTGTTCAACCCTGAAGCAGGATTCTGGATTGTTTAGGGGAATGGCTCTTTGACAGGTGGGGTGTTGCCCTTTGGATGCACTCAAAGCAGATAGAGCAGAAAGGACAGGCACAGCTTTGAACAGACTGCCTCCTTCATGGACTTGCGATGTTGAAGAACTGAAATGCATTCCGGCTTCAAGAAGGATGCGAGTATTTCTTTCTAGAATATTGTGTTATGGAGACAGTTGTTCTTGTTCAGACCTATTATATATTTCTATTACATAAAGAAGTGCCGAAGATACTAACAGAGTTGGGGCTGAGGGATACTAAAAGGAGATAATTTCACATCCCTGACCCAAACCGATAAAAACATACAGAACTGGAAAATGCAGATCCTGCAGCCCAATGAAGAACCTCATTCAGGATTACTGGGTGTTCTGTCTTTGTGCCATTTCTCTGCAATTTAATCACAGATGGAAGAGACCTGAAACACTGAAGAAGCTGTCTGTCTTCAGTGTCTCACACTGTCTGGCACTGATACTTCCCTCACTAAAAGCTTTCTGGAAACCTCTGTGTCAGGACTGTTGCTCACCTGTGTGTATATGGTAAGAACACATACCAAATGAAGAGCACAGAATACCTTTGCAGAGAGTGTGCAAAACCACAGTGTCTTGCAGGATCTAATTTATTATTCCTGTCTCAGGTTCCTCAGTGTATCATTTTCTTCATGGATTACACGGCATTTTCACACCTACTGAGAGCACAAATATGAGTGAATTTGTCACTATATATCTTTGATGGGTAATTTCCAAATAGGGAAGAGTGGTACAAAAAGGTGAAGGTGTCCCATTCTCTGCAGTGTCAGGTTCCCCATCCTTTGCTTGCAGAGAGCCACTTGCAAGAGGGCAAGGATGGCTGAAGAAAGATCTGCAACCCACTAAGTTCCTGTCTCAGCAGGGATAAAGACTTTTAGTGAAGGGATAACTAGATGAGGAGCATGGCAGAGCCTGTGGCACCCTCCTGCCAGCCTGGCGGCTGCTGCTCACTTGCAACCCAGAACAAAAGTGCTGTCTATCTCAGTCTCTGCTCATATCTGCTGGAAAAAAAAAAAAGAACCTAAAAACCAGTTGCTGGTATTTAGGTTATCCTTGCCTGATTGATGATACCCCAGGTTGCCCTAGGGACTGGTGGGGAAGAAAGCATTTTTCACTTTTGTGATGAGGAGCAAAGTTTGGAGGAAATTACATAAGAAACTACATAGAAGATGATATTAATTCACAAGTGAAGCTTTTGATTAATTGTAAGGTGGATGCCTTGTTTTCACACAGAACACATTTTCTGGCTACATATTGTTCAGTATGATAGTACTTTTTAGTGCTGTTTTATAGTGGTGCAAATTATATTAATTCTTTATCCTGGAGATAAAGTGTACTCTGCCCCATTACCCAGACATGGGTGCCTGTTATTGACAATTATATTTTTTACCTTCTTGGAAAAAACCCCTCAAAAACTAAATAAAAGGTTTTCTACCTGTTACAGCATTCTTCTCTCTCCTCTTTTCTTTCAGCCTTTTTCCCATCTTTCTGCCCCAAATATATAGATATGTGAAGGTAATATGCTTTTTTTCTAAAATTACAAAATGAATGAAACTTGGTACAATGTAATCCTGAATCTAGAATCTTGACCCTGTTTTATGAGATCTGAGGCCTCCTTTCAGGTCTAGTTTTCTACTGACTTCTTTGACATGCTTCACTAGACCTAATAGCTCCCTATTACCAGTTACAATTTAGCATCTGAGCCAGGAGCTGGAGGAAAAAGGGAAAAAGGAGTGTAAATTATACGGAGATGCAGTGAACAAAGGTTTTATTTCTCCTGAGCACAACCCTTTGATAGGAAAACGGGGGAGACAAATGTGTTGCTAATTTAATTAAGTAGTATGAGATGGCAGGGTCCACAGATGCCATTTAGGACTGGATTAATCAAGAGCAGGTGATGAAAATGAATAGTCACACATAATGTTAGCATTTTTAACAATCCGACACAGTCTAATGGAATCAAGTGCTATTTAACAACAGGGCTCAGTTTTGCTTGCTAATCCAAATTTATCTACACTTTCACTGTGCACATTCATGTGGATCAAGAACTCTGTTCCCTCTGGTTCCCATTAATTTTCTGGGGCATTTTTAGTTATGTAGCGTTTTGCACAATGTGTTCATATCCCCCTTTTACTGCACACTGAGAGAAGCACTGAGAGGACTGCGGAAGCATTGCATTCTACGTGTTGAACAAGTGTAACATCCAGCAGGTAAACAGTTTTTCACAGTTGAGAGGTCATCCTTCCCAGTATAAAACCTTTGTTTTCCTCCATGCATTCCTTTCCAAAAGTACCAAAAAGTTCTGGTCAGCTGTTTCCTTATCAAAGCTTGAAAATATTTTCGTTCATAAATTTTGGGACCACCTCCAGCTATTTGATATAGCTCTTCCAGTGTGCCTTTATCTTTCCTGGCAATAATTGAAGCACGTAACTTAGTAAAATCTTCAGTCTACCCTCCAGTGAAGGAGTTGCTAGATGAAGATTGAAAACTCTGTCAGACTGAAAGAAAATTTAACTGCATATGAAGTCATACTTTCCGAATAAACAGTTTTCAGCTAGAATAAACTTGGTGCCTGTAATTTCACTGCTTGCGAAGGATTAGAAGCTACTGTTGGAAATCAGATCTGTGTCCACTTGTAGTCTTATATCTCTGAACAGGCTGTGGCCAAAACAAATTTATCAGCTTTAGAAAGCAGTGGGCAAGCAGCTCATTCCTCTGCTCCTTTGACAGTTTTTGACACAGAGGAGAGTGTGTAGGAAAATGCTCTGGCATCTGTTTCTCATCCACTTGAGCAGAGAGGGCATAAAGACTCTGCCACCTATGCTAGGGCTCTGAAAGCTTTATAACCTATTACTTCTTTATGTGGTGTCATAAAAGTAAACCAAAACCTGTCTAACATGAGACTGACAGAGCATTCTGAAGCATTTCCAGTTTTCAAAATCTGAGCTCTCTTTACCCCCTTAATGGATGGATTTATTACATGTCAGAGTGCAATTTCATATTAGTCGTTATCAGGTCTTAGGATAGCTTTATTTCAAAGAGAGAGGGTACTACTCCACTAGGTGCTATGCATTTTGCTGCATTTACAGAGCTTTGCCAAGCTTGTTTTCTAAACCTTATGAAAATCAATTACCAGCAGCCATGTCTCAGTCACCATCTTTCTATATAACTGTTCTCCAATCCCTGAAGACTCTTTAGAAGAGATACCTCTGTGTGTCATAAAAACATTTTGTGGTTTTAAGTACCTCTGAGTATAAAAAATCCAATACAAGAAATTCAAAGGTAAATATACATTTCTTTCCAATCATCATTCCCAGTATGATCTACCTAGTTCTGCTTAATGGTGTTTGGTTCTGGTTTTTCAGGTGAACATTTTATTTTTCCAATTATACCTGATGTAGAGTAGAGAATACCACCAGGGAGAAAAAACTATCACACAGAAAGAATTCTAAATCACAAACAGCAAAACTCAAAAAAAATCTTTTGTGCTTATATGAATGTGATTACAGAACAAAAAAAAAACACCTACCAGGATTACAATAAATTTCAGAATTTTTTTTGCCAGCTGTTTGTGACAGCAGCAATGTGAGACTTAAAACCTTGGTAGAAGTGTTGTGAGGCTTTTAGTAGTAGCATATTGGGGTGGCCATGCTCAGCTCTGTCTTTCCTCCTTACATGCTGGTAAACACTCTTCAGTCCTCAGCTCATTAAAACTCATGTCTTGGGATAATCTCCTGAACTACTATTGACCTTGGTGTCTGTTTATATCATTTTGCCCTGTAGTTCCTTGTAGCATTGTAAGTTTCTCCAGCTGTACTTGCTAGAACCTGTCCACAATATCCTTAAAGCAGGTGTGTTCATAAAGCTGCAGTCACAGTTGAAGAAATCACCACATCTTCCTGCTCACTGTTGCCCCCAGTTGAGACATCACAATTCACAGAGCAAGTACTCAGAGACTTTCACTTTAGTTCAGTGCCAGGATTTTTACTGAGCTAACCTCTCCTACTTTGCCCTGACCCTGACCAGAGCCACTGATGTGGGGTGACAATGTCTTAAACTGCTGTAGCTGCTTTTCACTTATGACCATGATCTGAGATTAAATGATCATCAAATATTCTCCTTCTTAGAAGAGCAGAAATAAGTACAACTCAAGTGGAGATGTGTGATCAACTGAAGGAACAGGGTACTTTCATTCTAGAAAACTTCATCTTGAGTTGGTAGTTAAGAGTCAGGGTTTGTTCAACTACTGAGGTGTGAGAGATGAAGGAGAAGGAATTTGGTGTGCTTGTCCTTCAGGCTTATGTTGAAGTGGAGAAAGAAGCTGCTTTGAATTGGAGGGAGGGGGAGAGAAGGGATTACCGGAAGTATTTGATGTGTCTGTTTCTGCTCTAATTAGGCTTTCAGAACAACATCTATAAAGATCATCCTTTTTTTTTTTTTAAATTCTTATACTTTCTCAAGTGTGTTCACTCTTACAGATGTGATCTTATGCATTTCATCCCCCTTTGAAGGCAGGGTTATGTTCTGAGGTATACTTGGGTCTTTTAATTAAAAATTACAGGTAAAATATTTAGAATACTCTTGAATTATGGAATATTTTTTGTTTTGCAAATGGAAAAGTGTAACCAATAGTCTTACAGCATTTTATATTAAAAGCAGTGTTAAATTATAATAAAGGAAAAAAGTTTAAAGAATTGCAGTGTGGATTTATGTATATGTGTAGAAGATTAATGCCTTTAGTCAATTTGGGTTGAAATATATATTCTAATGAGGTGTTAAAATTAGTTCTGAGAGTGCTCATCTGGCAACTATAAATGTGTTATAACAAAGTGTAATTAAACCTCTCTAAAGTTTTATCTCTTTACTTTTTTTTCCCCTTTCTTTTTTTTCCTGAGCTTAGAGAAATGTGAAGTCAGTTGCAATGACACCTCTCCAGAGAAATTTATAGTTTCACAGAAGTTCAGAAACAAATTATTTTATGTGTATTCTCACTCTTTGAAGAAGAATGGTGAGAAAAGTGTGGCAGTAAAAGCTTTAGTGTTTTCATAATTTTGAGGTCTGTTTGCAATTTTTTTATGTTACAAAGATCTTCAAGTTATCACCCAGATAACCAGATGGATGGAAAACTGGATGGATGAAAATCAGTGTAGGATGTCCAGGCTCAGAAGATAGCAGTTAGTGGGTCAAGCTTTGCCTTCAGGCTGGTGACTAGTGGAGAACTGCCAGACTGTCTACAGGGACTGGACTCTTTCAGTGATGATGTGGAGGAGATTATGGATGCCAGCCTTACCAAGTGTTCAGGTGACAGCAAGTTGTGAAGGCCACTCACTGTGCTCAAGGACAAGAGTCCCATTCAGAGATACCCAGGCAAGCTGGAGGAGGGGGCCAAAAAGAACATTGTGGAATACAACAGGGATATATATTAGGCTGTGTGCTGGGGAATAAAATCTCCCTTACAACACTACAGGCTTGTGCCTGAATGCGGGGGAACAGCTTTATGGACAGGTGCCTGGGGGGCCTGGTGGACAGTAGTCTGGACAGGAACCATCATGCCCTGGCAGCACTGAGTCCACAGCATAACTTGCTGTTATCAACAGGACAATAGAAAATAGATAGAGGGAAGTGCTTATGTCTCCAAAGTCAGCACTCATAAGATGATGTCTAGAATACATACAATAGCTCTTTGGAATTCCACTGGAAATCAGACAACTAGGAAACAATGAGAGGACCTACTGTCTATTACCATCTACAAGTACTGTGAACACTGTTTAAAGGATTATTATAACATCTCTGGAAACTGTAACAATGTTATTCATTTGGCATTCTAAATATTTAATTTCTTGCCTCTGTAGTAAATGAGTTGTGCAGTTTTATCGCTGCAACCACAGAAACTAATGAGAAACTAATGAGAAACTAACGTAGACTCATGGTCAAAAGTTCTAAAGAGGTGAGAATCATTCCTGGGGTGTGACCAAGATGGATTCATCAGTTATAATTTCAGGTAAATATTTAAATAGTCAGATAGAAGCATCAAAGAGGCATTAAAAAGCAGTCAATGTTTATTCCTGTCATCTTGAATGAATATTCTTAAATGGAGTTTTATTGCAGCTAGAGGCAGTGGGGAAAGAACAATCGAGTGACCAAAGCTTCCCACTCTCTTTTATGCACAAGACACTGAGAAAAGCAACAAGGATCAAACAGAAGACATGGAATGAGGGAATGCTGATGTAGGACAGGGGAAAAGAAAGGAGACTGGCAATGTTGAAAACAACATGACAGACACAGAGTTTATTTTCAGCTGAAGATATTTTCAGAAATAATATCTATCTACTGGAATTGAGTATAAGGTAATAACAAAAATTCAATCAATACATAATCATCCATTCTCCAGAACACATTTACTTATCCATTTTTGGCTGTAACATCTTTTGCACATTTTATTTCTTAGCTGTTGATTTCAGGAATTCACATGTATTGAGTACTGGAATATCCTGACTATGATGCTTGATAGTAAGTAAAGCACTGCAGAGCTGCAAGTGGAGGAGACAAAAGCTGCTGTAATGCTCTGCAACTGAAAACTTATTTTCATTAGGTCAACTGTAGCTATATTTTCCTGGGTAGGCATGTAGCCATAAATTTTACTATTTTTTATTTTTTTTTCCCCTGCCAAAGGAAAACGGTTTCATGCTACAGCCATCACAGTAGAAGACTTTCCACATAGTAAATGGTTGGATCTTGCAGATGTTACAGGATAAAACTAATAAATAAAAAACACTCAAACAACTTTATTCTGCATTGTTAAGAAATCTGCTAATCTATATAGATCTAAAATTGTGAAAAAAACTCCTGGCATTTCATTGGTAAGGTTTCTCAGCTATATGCTCTGCCTCTGTGGCATGGCCTTTGGCTTATCTGGAACATCCCTGAAAATATGCAGTAGAGATATTTTGGCATCTGCAGCTCCATGGTGCTGACAGCCCAGTTCAGAGAGCACTGTGGTTGCAATGGCTTCACCTGGAGAACATCAACTGAGCGTGTGAGCAGGAAGAGAAGAAAGAATAGATTATGGGAATGAAGAACAAAGGCAATTAAGCTTAACTCCTCTAGGTTCAGTACTCATGGTAATTTTGGGAAATCTAATGGGAATGACCTCTGGGTTGAGATGCTTTACCTTGACTTCTTAAGGTGGAAGATTTATTACAAATACCTGGCAGCTGAATACTCAGAGTGACAAACCTGGAATCTTTGGCAGGACCAGGTGTTGCCTTCTTATAAGACAGGACATCAATACAGCTCAAACATTTCCATCACTGTTTAAAGAGCATAATCAGCAGAGGTAGATGAAGTATCCCAGTTCAATTTCTCTAGCACAAACGTAAAAAATTCATTTTTCTCCTTACCTGCTTACAAGTACAAGAGTCAGACTCACTCTAGTGCACTGAGAGGCTGTTCTCAGTAGAGAGGCTGTTCTGCTGTGCCATCCCACTGATGTGCTCTGTATCATGTCAGGCTTTATTGATCTGTGTGGATGTATGTTTCTAGATCAGTGGACACCTGCCACAATGCTAACAGAGCACTCCATAATTGCCAGTGGAGAAAGAACTTTCTCCCCTGCAGAGATCTCGAAGAGCAAACCTTGAAGTGATATCTGGGACAATTTCCAAGAAGCTGGTGCTTTTCTCCTTTGCACAGTTAAGATAACAGCTGTTCTAGATACACCTCCAATCACACACAAGTTCTTGATGAGTTTATTGTTTGGTTTGTTGTTTCATTTGTTTTGTTAGTTTTTTTTTAGACAGCAAATGAAATTTGGTTTAAAGTGGAAGCAGGGCACCTCCATGGATCTCCAAACATTCTGTATGTGCTTGGGTAAAAATCTGTGTATGGCTTTGTGGCACACCTTTTCTCTAAGATAATTAAGAAGTATATATAAACTTGCTTGACGCTTATTAGGAACAAGAAGAGCTGTAAAAAAATCTCAGTAAGGACCTTTGTCTCATAGCTTTAGCAATTGGGTAATTATGTAATTGTTGTGTTTCTTTGTTTAGCATGTGCTCTGTGGTCTCATTAATCAGCACAGCAATACTAAAATGGCCATGATTTCCACCAGCGCGATAAGACATGTTGGCTGCTACATTCAGAGGGATAAATTGGTTATTTTACAAAGTCTCAAAGGGTGAAGGCTTGGGGGTTTTACTTTAACGTTTGTCACATGATCTCGCTGCGTGACATCGCAAATCTCCCATCTCTGCTTTGTTGGTCTATATGCATGAATAATTTTCCCAGTGCTTGTTTGTAGCTGAGCGGGAGAAAGAGAGAATTACCGCCGCACAATCTCTTGTTGTTGGTGATCAGCATTCCGATGGTCTGAGCTGGCTTACAACAGTGTAAAGACATCAGTGGCATGTGTTATAATATATTGAGCATTGTACTCCTGAAGAACGCACGAAAGAAAGAACATTGTTCTACTAGGGAGCAATTCATCGGGTTTTTCCCAGAGACTCTTGGGTCAAGTTTTTATAGGCCTATTTGATTTTCAAATTCTTTTTCCCCCTTTTTCCTCTCAGTGAGCCATAGTGTCCAAACTTGTCTACATTTACTTCCCATGTTTTGTGCATGGTAGATGTCCTTTAAAAAGAGTATCTCAAATAAGTCTTTATTCTTGTTTTGTTGGCTCTTATTCTGTGTTTTCATGAACTCTGGCCCTGGCCATGGCAACTGCAAGAAAAATGTTAACATTGATTGACAGGATTAAGAAAGCCTCCATGCCTATCCGCATTTCAAACACTTTGGGAACAATGGTGTTTGGTGTGATTGAATTAATGAGATATCGTGGACTGTCAAAAGAGCACACATACTTTACATAAACCTGATTATCTTTGCATGGCAGAAATGAAAAAAAGGAGGGAACAGAGGTTTGGCTTTCACTCATACCTCCAAAGGAGCCATCAAAGTGTGTGTGCCCTGGCTCAGAGAGTGATGTGCCCGCTCAACTGGCCTGCCCTCCCTTTCTCTCCACATACTGCCTGGCTCTGCTTAGCATACATCAGCCATGGGCTTTAACAAGTCTATTCAGGCGACTGGGCCCAAAACAACACTCTTTTCACAGCTCAGCACCTCTGTGCTGATTTTTTTTTTCCTATGGGTCTATTGTTTAACTTGAACTAAGCATACATTTCAACAATTAGACCCGAACTGGCTCCTACCACCCTAGCTTAACCCCAGAGAGTGACATCAGTCATGATACTACATACATTTTGAGAGGTGAGCCACAGCTGGTGCTCACTTTTAGCCATAGAATTACTGGAGAGAGAAGAAAGTTTCATAGGGAACTTCTTCCCACTTAAGTCTTTAAATTATCCTTCTATCCTCTGGGAAAGGTTCCAGCAGGCATAATAGTTTGATGAATAAATACAATTCATTGAAGCAGTGCTGCATTTTAGCATAAGCTATATTTTTTCACAAGAGGACATAATGCATTAAGAGGCTCTGAAATGAAATGTAATCCAAAAGCTGAAAGGATTGTGCCTACCTGCATACCTGTCTGTCTATCTGTCTACTTACCTGTCTTAGGACCTCTCTAATAATTTTACATGGTCCTTACTACCACAGATGAGCATTAGTTCCACAAATACACACAGCACTGGCTTACTGAAATCTTAAGTTTAATGGAAGTGGCATTTGTTTGATGGCATACAGCCCTTTCAATCTTTTTCAAGCAAGTAGTTATTTTTTATTGAATTAAATGCCTTAATTTAAAAAAATCTAGCTGATTTTTTTACTGTATTCATGGATCATAAGATTTTTTTTTCTAACAATATATTTCTCTCTTTTTTTGTGCTAAATCCAGATGGAAGCAGTGAAAAAATGTTTTTTATCCAAAAGACTCTGATCAGCAAGACCAATTTTATATTATTTCCAGCTTGCCTGGAGTAAAGAGATACTGAGAAAACCTCAAAAAATGTACATACAAGAATGTCCAGAGTGTTTTTGCAGACATATGAAGAACAGATAATTTAAATGAAGTTTAAATAGAAAATCAAGCTTTTATAGTTTGCTTACAATGTCTCAAGCCTCTAGGCCTCTGAAGATCCTCCTGTCATGGTATTACTTCTCACCAGGTAGGAATATGTAGCTCTTATGTAAACATGAAATACAATATTCCTTTTTTTAAAGGATCCTTTATTCACCTATACGATGTTCTCAGTTTTAATGAGTAAGCAAGACATAGTCTTTGTAACTTGAGTGGTTATGGTGCTGAGCTGAAAATGATGAGATTTCTAATTCTGAATTTCCCTCTTTATGGACTTCCCTAAAACCTTGCAGCCCTCCCACAAGCTTTAGTGATTCTATATTGCAATAAATGATTAATTTTCACTAGGGTTTTTTAAAAATATTGTAAGAATAAAGAAGTTTAAAAATTACCTGGTGGCACGTATTGAGCGTTGCTTTGTAAATCATTAAATATTTTATGGCAAAATTCATTTTAACATGTGTGCATATTTTCTGAGGCCATGGATTAGTGACAGGCCTATCATAACAGATTAATGTTTCAGATCAAAGAAAAGGTCGAGAGCACTGCACTGTGAAGTCACAAAACAAAACAAAACAAAATATTTCCCCCCAAAGCTTAGCCAGTAGATGTCTCTGTTTCACAAACCCTGCCATGGTATTAGCTGCCACATCCTCCCAGTTACATCTCCTGCACCCTTCTTATTAGGATAAACTCACCTGTACATAAAAATGGCAAGATGATATGTGGGTGGTGGTATTTTGAAGCCTGTATGAAGCTGCCTGGATGGTCAAGACATTTGAAACTCAGTTAGGCACACAATAAACTGTAGAGATTGGGGCAGCTGGTTAGTTGGAGACTCTCTAATAACTGAATTGGCATAATCAGGCTGCTTTGCACTTTGTACATGACAGGGTCTTGAGGGTACCATCATTTGCCCCTTTTTATCAACAACCAGGATTTCCAGGATCTGTATGACAACAGGTAGTGATGTTAGTTTTCCCCTCAGTGCTCTACACAGTCATCTGCTCCTTCTGAACTCTTCCTCCTCCATTCCTATGACACAAAGTGAAGCAAGGGGAGCTCCAGACCCCACTGGAGGAGCGTATCTTTCCTTCTCCAGTCTTAAGAACTTATGTGTCTCACAAGGAAAACCTCTGTAAAAAGATACTGCACAGACACGTGTCCTGGGGAGAGGGAAGGAAAACTATGTGTGATGGCATAACCCTGCAGATTCTTCCGGCCCTTGAGCTACTGCCAAATTGCAGGATGTCCTGCTCAGTGCAGCATGGAGCAGCTTTGCCTTCTACAGCATGTCACTGGCCTTCTTTCTCTCCCAGAAGTGGCAGTACTGCCTATTTCTCCTGCTGAGAGTTCTGCTGTTGAGTTAGAACATGTTTCCAAGTACTCCTTTAAATTCAAAGGGCCCGTTGTATGTGTATGAAATCAGCAACATAAGGAGCTTGAAATGGCAAAACTGATTTCTGTTTTTGTGAACACAGGTATTATTGATATTTATGTAGACTTAGATGGTCTGTCCTGCTCTCTTAGGAGTAAACACATGCTATTCTATGTTATTTTCTTTAAATTTTGTGAAATAATATTGCTTGCTTTTCCTCTTAACTTCTAGAGAATTTGCAGGAAAATTATGCCTTTCATTTATTAAAACTATTATAAATTGAAATATTAACATCTTTATCCTTGAGGTAAAAAAAAAGGATGGCCTTTTCCTCATCAAATAGATAATTTCAATTTGGGTGAAACCTGAGGTTGAGGATTTGAAACTTGTTTAAGCTAATCAAAGTCTTGTCTGCTGTTAAAGTTAGTAATTTTTGTCCACCATCTGCCATGTCTCACCACACTTTTCTTCCACTTCTCTCATGTCAGCATTAACACCAGCATGTGTGCATGCATGCCCATGGTAAGCTAGATTGCTGCCCCCACCTGCTTGCCCAGCTGGCCAACCTCATCACAAAAAAGGATAACCCTGTCTGAGGGTTGGATGGAGGTGGGATTTTCATGTTTTGTGTAGATGAGCCTAATGCAATGGTGGAAATCTAGCCCAAAAGTAGGAGACTGAATGTTAAAAAGGTACATGTTTAAGGTTGTGTAACTAACAGCTATAATTTTTTCATTCCACTGAAACAAAAACCTTTTCATTTATATCTGCCATCTTTTTTTCTAGCTTCTTTACTGAAGACAACATAATTTCTATTTTGGATGCATCTGTACAAATGGTGTTATTATCTATATATTTTTTTCAAAATATAGGTAAAATTTTAATGGAAACATGATTAGAAAAGCAAACTATGCAGTTTCTACACTAGCTGAAAATTTTTATTATTAATATAAAAATTTTTTGCCATAAACTCTGTAAGAATCCTTGGCAAGTAGGTATGAAAGGAAGTAAGAGAAAGGTAAAGAAATTGTGTGAGAACTAATGAAGAAACCTTCAGCCAAGTTTTTTGTCTGACTTGGTGTCATCTTGGTCCCACTTTGAATCTTGCACAGTAAGTTGATACCTTTATCCCAATTCACTTTCATGGGCCTGCAACATCCTAAGGACCAGTATGTCCCAGCCTTACAGCCCTTATCCTGTCTTAGGCCTCCTTTAGGTGTCATCCAGTCAAACAGTATCTTGCACATAGCTCACTGTGCCATCAGATCAAGATTTGTGTTGGTAGATAACTGTGCAGGTTTCTTCCACAGGTATTGTCCTTGCCAGTTTTGATATCCCCTCTGTCTTCTTTGATGAGCAGGAAACCTTTCTTTCTCTTATCCTAACACACATTTCTAACATATTTTCCCATGTATGCATTTATTTAAGGCCTAACTAGAGAAAAGTGTTACGTTCATGAAGTGATTCTGCTCCTCTTGCTCTCAGACAGGTGTGTCAGTATCTCCCATCAATACTTTGGTGTCTGAGCAGAGGCTACTGCCAGTGAGTTCAAACTAGACCAGCAAACAACAGCAGATGTGGAGCAATGATTTCAAGCATATGGATTAAATCATAGTGGCTAACATATTATAAAGCATTCCTAATTTTCCTAATCTTGGCAAACACTTCAAGCCTCATCTCCAGTAGTATCCTGACCCAAGAAAAGTTCAGCAACAAAAATCCCATTTACCCCAGGGCACTCACAGTTTCATTAGGCTTTCTAGGAAAAGGCATAGAGTGCACTTAGGATGATGGTCTTCCTGCCATTTTCCCATTCTTCTAATTCCTAAATCAGCTAGTATAGAGTTAACCATTGTAGATAAGCAGAATTTGTTAGATTTAAATTTTTTTTACAACAGCATTATAAATTTTCTATTATGTAGGCCTCAAATGTCAAAGATGTCAGATGATGGGTGAAAATTAAATTGCACATCATACCTATTTCATTTAAATAATGAATATACAGTGACATATTCCAGGGACAGTTCATTTCTAGTTGCATTCTTCTGAACAATTTCCACATCTTCATTTTTGTGGAGCAAATTTTGCAATAAATTTTAATTAAAAAATTATTTTATGTAAAACCTTACCAACTTTACAAAACCTCTACACTGAAAATAATTTTCTTTAATGACAATATATGCAAAATAATTCAATATCTACACAATGTGTCTCTTGTTTTACATTACGATATCCTGATCATATTTCTCACTGGATTAAACACAGCAATTTGAATTTTAAATCTGGCAACATTTAGAGATTAGAAGTTTTCCTTCATAGTGATGGGTTTACTTTCTTCTTCAGCATTGTTTTAACGGCTGCATTCTTTGCACTGGAGATCCAGTATCCTGGAGTAAACAGAAATTATTAACAAATATGATTATCACTAGCAGTGCTGAAACAGGGGAAGCTTTGAGGTTAGCACAATGCCCTGGCAGAACACGTTTGACTGGTTGAAAAAGTTTACGGAGATTAACACCCACAGAGCTAACCCACTGGTAGGTTGTTGCAGGTTAATGGAAATGTGTGGCAACAGGCAGCAACATTAGCAGGGTCTTTATCTTTAGGTCTCATAAATATTCTCCGTAACCCCTCCTAACAACCATGTTTCAAGCTTTTCTGGAAAGAATTAGGGCAGCTAGCTCCATGGTTATTTTCAGGATTAGGCACATTCAGCTCAGGATTTCCCCCCTCTCGGCTATCGGTTCAGAATTGCCTGGCTTCTTGGTCACTTATTTTGGACCTGTATCAAATGTGATTTGTTGATAGCTGCCCTTGTCTCTTAACCAAAGGAAGGGAAATTAACAGCAAATTCTTGGGTAGTAGAGAAGTGACCTCAGGACATTTTGTTTGAAATGTAGTGCTCTATTAAATAAAGCTCTGAAATGCATTAAATGAAGGTTCACAACTTTCTGTGCTTAAAAATCAGTTTGGTCATTAAGGTAAATTTAAAAGGAGTATGAATTTCTAGTAATCATATATGAGTTTATCTCTCTTTTCAAGCCTTTGTTAGTTTCTTTGTATGTTAAACCACAGAGACTTTTTCTTTAGTATATTGAAAAATGGAGCTGGGAAGGGGTTAAGGATCTTCGCTGACTGCAATTTCTCAATCAGCCTCGGGAAGCCTCAGGTCAACTTTGCTCATAAAACTCTGCACAAATATTTCTTTTTCTATCAGAGGAATTCTAATTCCACACACAGACCAGTGCCACTCAGATTATTACACATTATTAAAAATTAATTTTAAAAAATGGTTTGGTCCCTGAAACTGTGAGAAACCATGCTTTGAAAAAACTCACTCCCATAACAGTAAAATAAATACAAAATAAAGTCTTCTTTCCTGCTTTTTTTATATTTCTGTTATCCCTTGATTTTGAAATCTTTCCTCTTTTTCCCCCTTGCACAGTACAAATGAAGATAAAAGACTATCCTTATGGAAAAATAAATTATATGGAACTTAATAGGGATAAAAACCTGCTATAGAGATTAATAGGTTTCCACAGAAGTTACTCTTAAAAAGATATAATTTAATAGAAACTTCAATATAAAATGTGAAAAATCACTCCCTCCTGTGGTAAAACCTGTAAGAGGGTGGGCACAAGAGAAAATACTTCTGTCACAAGGAGACTGTTATGCTGTGTGGAAGTGGGGTTGGAGTTGCCTGTCCCCTGCAGCATGACACAGAGTCACAGCCATGCCCCAGGCAGGGGTGGCCACAGGCAGGTGACCATCGTAGGAGAGGGTGGGGGACTTTGTGCTCTTCAGGAAACTGCTGCCAGCTGCTGAGAAAAGGGAGGCTGTGGGTGAGAGGCAGCAGATTTCCTTTTCAAATAGTTTTTGGCCCCATTGTCTTGTTCTCTCACTCGCTTTGAATCATGTATATTTTTAGAGTTGCCTTGCTCTAACTTGTGGTTTAATAAACCTTTAGGCTAATTGTGTTCCTGTGTTGTAGCAGAGATGGGACTGTCCTAATTCATGATTTTGGTGAATATGGAATCTGAAATACACCCGAATAGACATAAATTTCTAACCTAGTTCTGGTTAGATGGTGGCTATATCCTGGTAACTACCCACGTGCATGCATATGGGCCAAATGAGTGCTGATCCCAATATGAGGATTATTTAAGAAACACAGTCTTTTCATCAAACTGTGTCATTTGCTTATTTTCTATCAAAAAAGTTTACAATTCTCACTGTATTTCATAAAAATCTTGTGTGTGTATGAATGTGCATGAGAGCAATTAAAGCCTGATTTAATGTACCCATCAGCAGGTGGAAGACCTCTACCTCCCCTAAAATGCTTTTACTTGTTTATTTGTACACACTAATAAGCTTATTAAATATGAATATGAGCAACATTCTTTATTAACAGAGCCAAACCATTCTCTTAACAAAGGTGGCAGTTACTTAGAATTTTAACCAATGTCAACTTTCAAACAAAACGTTTCTGTGCTAATTTACCTTACACTTTCATAAGAACAAAAATAAAAGTAAAAACCCCCACCAAAAATAGTGACTGCTTATGTTAAAATATTTAGAGGGTAATTTCTTAGGAAGTTTTCTCATTTTTTTATACTGCTTTGTAGTAAATTCTGATCATTCAGGTGCTCATCAGAGCAACTTCTATTGGAGACCAAGAGAACAAAAAAGATGAGGTGAAGCAGAACCATCAACTCTACAAAAGGAAGGGAGATGTATTGGTTTTGGTGTTTTCCCAGAGAAGACATGTAAGCAAAATATACGTCACACAAAACTGTACAAATGAGACCACCTGTTAGCCACCTGTTTAGCTGATAATTTACAACATTCGATACTTTTCAAAAAGGTCGATATTTGACAGATGCTGGCAGATAACTCAAATTCCAAAGCATCTCATGGAGTTCCTGCTTTAATAACCACCGGCATACTTGTCAGCAGTTTGTGACAGTGAGTAGACTTTCACATATCCAGCTGTATACTTATCTGTTGGTCTTTTCAAATTGTATGCAGAAAATATTAAGAAAGAAGTCCTGTGAGGATTCAAAAAGTGGAAGAAACAGGTAGATAGGCAATGTCAGGTAAGTTGGTGACTTAGCATTATTTTCCTTAAAATTTCTGGTGCCGTGTACTGAACACCATGATTCTAGATCAGGTGAGGACATGAGATCATCCCAAGATGTATCAAATCTCAAAATTATAAAGGCTGTGTCATTTTCCAGAAACAAGATAATGTCCAAACTTAATGGTCATATTGCAGAAGCAGTAGATGAATTCAGTGTGTTCAACAAAAGGGATTTTCTAAAAAAATTGCAATAAAATTAAAAATGGCTCATTCATCTATTTACAAAAGTCTTGTAAATGAGGAACTCTAAGGATGTACAAAAGTTTGTTGCAAAATGTAGTTCTTCCACAGCCTGTTCTCCTAGGAAAAAAAATAATGAAAAATAGATGCTGATCACAAAGAAACCATGGGGAACTCTTAAAAATAGTGCTGGTGAGAACCTACATATTTCCTGTACCAAAAAAGAAGAAGGCAACTTCTATGTTACCAAGATGGGAAGACAGCACAAACATATGTACTTTGATCATATGAGGAATATGGATGGAAAAGACCTTGAAACAGTTAGTGCATCTGAAAGGGATCATAAGAGACCACCCCCTTGCCAAGGATGAGTGGTGAGAAGATGGTGTGTGACAGATGCTCAGGAGTAAGTTACTTATAAATCACGCAAGAAATGGACTAAAGAGGCTCCCAAATGTTGCAGTAAGATGTTACCAATATTTTACGTAGGTTTTACCTTATGTATGGGGAAGATAAATGCCTCTCATACCTCATTTAACTCACTCGTAGTGTTACGCTGGATTCCTGACCAGCCACAAGCCTTGTTGCACACAGAACCTTTCCAGGCCAGTGGGAATAAAGGCCAGTTCTGTCTGTGTACACAAATGCAAGCTGAAAACATGGTGTGTAAGATGATTGATCTGATATTCCTCACATTTTCAACACTCAAGATATAAAAGGTTATCATTGGCCCAGAGAAGAGGATAAATATTCAAGCAAATTCAAAAAGGACCATATACATAAACAACTATTTTAAGTATTAGATAAAGCTATTTATTGTCTCAATGCTGTTTGATGGGACATTTTTCAGAGGACATTTTGTCTTTTGACACAAGTTGGTTTTAGGTTTGAACTTGTAACATGAGCTGCAGAGTGGAGGCATTGTAACAACCTATCTTCCTTCCTGTCCCCTGCAGGTAGGAGGGTCAGGCAATAAAGATACCAAAGCTCATGGTGTACACAAAGCAGGCACAGAGGCTTGGGTCTGGAGGGTAAATGTGATTAAAGGGGCACATCTGCTATGTTTAGTTCAGTGTCTGTGGGAAAAGGTGGTCTGTTCTGAACGATGTTTTTGACAAACTGCATTTGCTTATGTAAAGGCTGAGTAGTTAAAAGTCCAGAGAAAAAAGCCTGTTGAAGGCCATATGAAGAGAACACTTTGCTTTGTTACAGGAGAGCAAATATATGCTTTGTTTTGTGTTTTATTTTTATTATGACAACAAACTTCTGCTGCTCTACACTGGGAGCATTCCATCACATTCACTTTCTGTCCCTAAGACTTAATTTTTTTAACTCCTCATTTCTTGCCTGATTTTACCCCTTGACAATTCCTTGTTCATTGGAACTATTTGTTTTTCATTCACTCTAATCCTCTTATCCTAAGAGAAAAACACATTGGTAGAATAATTTTTTTAAATATTGTTGAGGAAGAACTTGGTGATGATTTTACTAATATTTCTGAAGCTTACCTGAATGAAATATTCTAATTTACCAGCAGTGACTTGGCAGTAAAATAAGAATAAGGAGCCAAAGAAACAAAACTTTTTAGGTTCATTTTTCAGAGGAACTTACAGGAATGTAGTCTCTCTGAAGTAGTAAAGGAACTGTGTTCAGGGACCGCAGGTGTGTATCTGCTAAAAGTGACATTTATCACTAGTACATGTATTTCTGCATGTAAAAATATATGATACTTATTTCAGAATTGGTTACCTAGCCATTATATCTATGCACAAAAATATGTACAAGGAGTATAAAAATAAACATATATTTTATTCAGCTACCTTTCATTCCTTACTTTAAAATTCAGGGAGAGGGCAAAACATTTTAAAATGTGAAGCTACAGAGCTGTATTTAATGCCTACAGCCAACTATGTTTCCCTTAGAGGATAAGGAAATTTATTGAAAATTTCTATGTATTTTCCCTCTTCTTTTCCTCACTTTAAATTTTTCTGCACTTGTCTCCTGAAAAAATCATGCTTGCATTGACCTATTCAGGCTGTGCTCCTGTGTTATAAAAGCCATCTAGTGGAGTGGGATTTTTTTATTCAGGAGACCATATAAAAGAGCAGATCCTTAGCTCGAGTAAAGTATCCTAATCTCGTTAACTACTATGATGCTCTGGAAATGGTCCTCAGCTGATGTTGTCCAAATTTTAAACATCCACAATACTTTTTTTTCTGTAGGTCTCTAAATTATAGTATTTTTGTTTTTCTTTTTTTTTCTTTGTTTTGGAGTAGTCATATAAAAATGACCAATCTGAGGAAAAATTCTGAGAGAGGACGGGACAAGTGCTTTTGCTCACAGTGAATTGAGTGACTTGTTCACAATGGATTGTTTATACATAGAGAGCATTAAAGAAAAGAACATGTAAGTTAAGTTGAAACATCACATCCTTGTGTGCTCAATCTCTATTACTGAGAACATGAAGGGACATGCAGGTGAGTTAACAGGTGCACTGAAATCAGCCCGTGGGACCCAGGTTTCCCCTGGACTCAACACTGCAACATGCTGTAAACTACAGAGAACTGTCAAATTCTACTCCTTCCCATGCAAGGGAACCTTTCTCTTACTGGTTTGTTCAGCTCCAAGGCTGAGGGATGGAGGTTTGGGAACATGGAAACATGGGAGGAAGCTAATGAATTAACCTATCTTTCCAGCCATCAATACAAAATTCTTCTTGTCCCAAGGCATTTCATATTTAATATGTCCACTGACTTTATTCCACTTAAACACAATGTCCCTATCATCATACTGATGCTTTTACAATGTCCATGGTTGCAGTTTGGTGACTACTCGGCCCTACCTGGTCACCTGGAACCACAGAAATGCCTGCACTTTTCATTACTTTCCCAGAAGGTATTTTTCTGGGGTCGCCTGGTGTCTAAAAAATCAGTCCCTAGAATTTGCTGAAATGTGCACTAGTTGCTGTGCATTGGTGGGTATCAGATATAGGTGTTTTAGAGGATGAGGAGGAAGACATAACAACATTAAGCATTAAAGTGGGCCCCTGTTGCCTTGTAGTCCCTCATTCTCTTAATCTGCAGATCATTATTGCTCCCATTTTGCCCACTGTTCCTTCAGTTGTTATTCTTCTGCCCTTAAATACCTTCCTATTCAAAACAAAACAAAACAAAACAAAACAAAACAAAACAAAACAAAACAAAACAAAACAAAACAAAACAAAACAAAACAAGACACACCTTCACACCCCAAAAGAAAAAGAATTCCTGGACAACCCTTTCCATTGTTTTCAATTACCTCCTTTTGGAAGTGTTTTGACCTAAGGATCTCTTACCATAAAAAAAAAAAAAAGGTTGAGGGTGGAAAAATATGGATAAGTATTTGTGAGATCAATCTCAAGATGAGATTCTTAAAGGAATATTAAGGATTCTTAAATGAGACATTGCTTGGATGTCTTTTTTGAAGAGGACAACCTTCCTCTGCAGAAGTTTAGTGTAATATCCTTGTCAATAACTGAATTCCAATAGGATGAGACAGCTTCTCTGTCCTCAGAAAGACTCATCTTGCGAAAAATAAGGGAATGGATTAATCTTGAAGACAGATATCTACATCTGAGCTGTGATATCTGCATCTGCTGTGACCTCCTGTAGGCTGCAGTGCAAATTTTGGCAATTTAGGGAGAAGAAAAATTTAATTGAAACTAATATGTGGAAAGAAGATATCCAGTAACGGTTAGGGACATGAAGGCTTGGGACATGAAGGCATGAGAGAATAAAAGAGCCTGGTTTTCTCATCATCAAAAATAAACACAAAACCCAGAATTTATTTTTATAAATACTTTATAGGAATAAACACCAGGGAGGTTGGTAAACTGGAAGACAAACCTGGAAGAAGAAAAAATGTACATAAGTGAGATATCTCAACCAAGAAGTAGGTCTTTAGATATCAGAAGAGTAAAGTTTTGCAACAGACTTACTATAAGATAGAAGGAGCAAAGGGGATCAAACTACTTCTAAGCTGATTTTAGGTAAATTTAAAACTGGAATGATAAAAATGTAGTTGCCTGGAATGGGAGGGGATGTGATGATTTTACTCTTGATACATTCTTAGGAGCGCTAGCACAGAGTAAGTTGCAGAACAAACATGGTACAAAGTTCTAACATTTAATTTCTGATCTTAAAGACAGCCAAAGAATGCAGAAAACCAAAAATATTCCCTAAAAGAGCAAATAAATTTTTGTTGTACATATTTTCTCCACTCCATCATTATTGCATCTGCCAAATTTTGGATAGCAAATTTGTTGCATACTGTAATTGAACTGTATAATCTTCTTTGCGATCATTCATTTGGTGTTCAGAAAAAAGAGGAATGTTCAGCTTACTTTTCTGATAGACTTTTGTCCATTAATCAATCCTAGTGTGGACTGAAACAAAGTGAAACTTAAGTTTACATTCTCTCCAATAAAAATATATTAATCTTATTTTTAAAAAAATTAAAAATTTAGTCCCCTCCATTTAATATACTGTCCTTATTTATTTTCTGTTCATTTATTGTTGGTATGGGTGAAGTCTCTCCTGCAATTTGTTTTAATTTCCTAATTCAAGTCTAATGCAATTCAGTCAAAGACCTTAGACCTGAAGCCTAAAAGTCAGGGTGACTTTCAGTAACTCTCATTTGCTCCCTTTCCATATCCAAATTAAATCTGGTCTCTTATGGAAGACCTTGCATAGACTTCACACCTATTTTACAATTCCTTTCCAGTGTGATTCTTTCTCAAACCTAATGAAACCCTCAAACTGACTTGCTGATATCAGTGACAATGATGATTATGTGATAGTATATTCAGAAGGGAAATTTACGTGCAAAAATATGAAAGAAGAAAACAAAAGATTCCTTCATCTTCTGGCACTGTTATCACAGCAGTATCTGAGAAGTGAACCTTCTGTCTCCTGAAATCTGTGGTGATGCTTCCTCAGCTCTTGGTGTTATGACAACATTTACCTGCCCTCTAATATTCACATTACCTTCTGAACTACAGGATGCAATAGAAAAACTTACTGCCATAAGAAAATATGAAGATGGGAAAAAAAACCAAACTACATTTATTGAAATTATGCATCTCAGTATTATACTGTAAGGTCTGAAAAAAATTAAAATTTTCTCTAAAATAATTAAAAGAGTATAAGAGATTTTTTAAAATTTTGCAATAATTTTAATTTTGTTTCTCATTACGGTGTGAGAAATTCAGGATAATAACACTGAAATAAATTAAATTTCCCCAGATTTATGTAAAGAACTGAGAAAAAAAATGTGCCTTATTGACAAACAGGACCCTGTTGGAGATGAGTTTGGCTCAGCTATGGAGTTCTTGTGGTGACTGGGGAAAGTCAGTCTTTTTGTAAGTGATCCTGAAAATATGTAGAAACTTTGGGTAAGTCAGCTTGCATTTGGTTTTGATATTTCATTTACATGTTGCACTCCTTTTCACCTACCTACCATTATATACAGAATACATACTTTCTCACTACATATAACAAAAATGGTGTTCAGGGTCAATTAAATGATCTTGCTATAAAAAGAATTAAATATATGAAATACCATTAGTGGATTAACTAATTTTTTTTTCTTTTTTTTTTCTTTGAATGATATATATCAAAGAAAAAAAGTAAAAATTTTCAATCTAATAGTACTGAAAATATTTCAAACTATATTGCATGATCCTAAATAATAAACAAAAGTGCAACACAAAGGGTGTAATGATTTTTTTAATGTATAATTCCTCATTTATTACTTTTCATATGGGGCTTAGATGATGAATGGAACTAACACTTTACAACCATTTACAATATCATTCTCTATAGGACGGCTCCAAGTGAGGCAGGAAAAGGATGGGATTAAAGTGGAAATAAATGAAAAAATAAAATATTTCCTTTTGAAGATTACTTGTTTAAAGAAAAAAACTTTGTATTTTCAGTTAAACAGTCCTTTGCACCCAGGGAGCCTTTCTTTCACTCAAAGAATGCTTGTTAGTAACAATTTCTTGTTGGCAAAAGTTAAATGTCTTTTCTTTTTGATCTTAAAAGTTTAATTCTTCTGTATTAATCCTGCTCTTAATCAGAGAGATTTACCAAGACTTAAGAAGGACACATGTACACACACAGCAGGGAACAGACAAGAAAAGAAAAAAAAATATGACAACTCCTATTTATGGTTAAGCTTTGGAAAGATATAATTAATTCAGAACCCAGATTATTCAGGATTCAAGGGACGGTCGCTTGCATTTCCTATCAGTGCAGATATTAGCCCTGGAAGTTAGTTTCTTTTTTTGACAGAAATTCTGGAGCCCTCACTTCTCCTCTTCAAAGGCCTTCCATACCAATTAAAAGCTGACTGCATGTCATTCTGGTGCCCCATGAAGGAAACTCTTTGTTTCTTCTGCATCATAGGTGCTGCAAGCCAATCAAACTACAAGTCCATGCAGTTTCACAACATTAAGAAACATAAAAAGTATAAGGGACAAATAAAACAGATGGGTGAGTTTGAGCAAATGTCATGTCACAATCCCCTGTCAGGAAATGGTGCTTTACATCAGATGGTGCTTCAGTCACATGTTGATCTGACTTACAGTGAAAGCATTGAAAAAGAACATCTTTCAATTTAATTTTTTTTTTGGCAAATTGGTTGGTTACATAAAATAATGCCTTGTTTTGTGGGTCAGTTTTTGATTTTAATATAATCAGTGCACCCAGCTCATTGGCCCAGGCAGTGTCAGCCTCACCCAGCCGTGGTAAGTCTCAAAAGCCAGGATGAGGAGGTAAAATTACAACTTAATGGCACTTCCTGCAGAATCTTTTCCAGCTTCTAGTGATTTGTAGCTTAGAATTTCTTGAGAAAGAAATCTTGAGGAGCTCTTCTCCATGACATTTGATCAGTTGTCTCTTGAAATCCCACAAACTTCTGACTTTTGCAGGAACCTGGGCCAATGAGCAAAGATATTCTTTGCATAGAAAAGTATCTGCATTTATTTGTTTTCAATTTTCTAGTCACATTTGTTGTCCCCTAGATGTCATAATGAGAAAAAGAGACTACAGATATTCTGATTTTATCTTCTGTGAAGCATACATGGATTTTATGAATCTCCACTACTCCCTTACTCCACCCCAGTATTTCTTTTCCGGTCTGACCAGTCCTTTATTTTAGTTGTTCTTTGAAAAGAAACTATTTCTCACCTTTGATTACCCACACTGGCTTTCTCTCTGAGTTTCTTAGTGTCTGGCTTTGAATGTTTTTTGAAAGGGTAACAGACTAATATTTTAGATGCAAAACATAATTCACAAAAGTAACATAATTATATTTTAATTTCAATTTAGGGTTTAAAGCTTTTTTTTTGTTATTTTTTTCTCTTCTGAAGTACAGTGACAAGTTTATTCTGCTTTAGCATAGGTGTCAACAGAATTTAAATTTTCTCTTTCCTACAATTTAATTAACTAGTGGAATGGTGCTTCTTTTGTTTTCCTTGGCTATGTACTCTGTGTTAGCATAGATTGAATTTATTCTACTGTTCATTGCTTTGAGGACAGGGGAAAAAGTTCTGAAGCATTAAAAACACTCTCATCAGACTGTGAAAGGTGCATGACACAGCATTGTGGTGTGGTTTTCAAACCAGGGACTCCCAAAGTAGTTCATGCAGGACAGAAAGTCTTTGTTATTATATGTTCATCCTGCTTTAATATATGCTGTCTCTACTGGGAGCAGCCACATATGGTCAGTCCTCTCTGAATGCTTGTAGTTGATTTTCTTAACCTGAACAACCCTGAAACAAACTGTGGTCTTCCCATTTCTGCAGGAATAACTGTCTCAGGATCTGCAGTGGCAGCTGAAGGGTTAATTCCCAATGGACACAGAAAAGGCAAACAGTCTGGGTGCTGGTTTGTAAAACGAATTTTCAATGTGTAGCCCACAGACTATCATTGATTGCGGTAAATAAATAAAACCACTCCTGACTTTTATTGTTGTAGGGAGTAATTATAATTCACAGGGCCAGACCCTTTGTGCCACAGAATGCTTCATTTGTGGTTTGCATGAGCAGATACATTAACTTCTGTACGCTCTTTTCATTAGAACGCTATTACTCATTGAGGACTGATCAATATATCATCTATACAACATCTTGAATGTGGATGTCTGGACCCATTGTGGGCTTGCTGATAATGACTTCTTTATTCAAGCCAGCTTGTAGGAACAAGGAGATAAAGAAAAGGGAAGAGAATTATAGCATATGCTCATGAAAGTATTCTAAAGGTTATAAACAGAAAGCAGGAGTAAAGCTACAGGGTAGGGAAAGCGATCATAGAGAAAAAAGAGTGTAAAGGAACTGCAAGTTGAAAAGGAAGAAAGGTTAGAGTTTCACTGTATTTCTTTTTCTGACATTATGCAAAGCAAGCTAAGTTTTAATAAACCTTCTTTTGAAACTAGTCCTCCCCTTTGGGATTATATTGCCCTTTAGGTTTTCATATCCTAATGCTCTGCTCATCTTGTGAGGCATTTAAGTATTCCCAGTGAAAGCAGAGCACCATTTTCCTTCCCCCTTGCAATCTTTTATTTATCTTTTGTTCTCCTCCTTTCTCTCCTCTCTCCTTCTACCCCAAATAAACTCTCTGGGGCTCAAAGGTTTTATTTCTTCCATTAACTTTTAATTTCTTGTGTATTATTTTTTTTCTTTCTGTTCCAAGCTTTTCTTATGCTTTTTTATAAAATTTGATATAATTTTTCTAGAACTTTAATGTGTGGTGTGACAGACTTCAGCTTGATTCAGACTCACTGCACTCTCTATATCTCGGATATATTTTGGGAAATGGTATTGAATAGAAAATTACATACCCACAAAACACTTCATTAATTTATTCTGTCTTTTTTTTTACTGGTCTACTTTGGCTTCTGTTTTGCTGTTAAAAAAAAAGAAAAATAACTGTAATCTGTTCTGTAGAATGGAGTGGAGATGATACACCATTGAAGGAAATACAGAAAGGTTTAAAATTGTCTTCAAGAAATAAAGAAATAAGAAAAAAGAATTTATGAAGGAATGCTGAAGAGAGCCCATAGCAAGTTTCAGCCTTGGGGTGGGAAGAAAAACATTGGTTTTTTTTCTGAAAGAAATCAAAACCAGTCTGATCATAAAGCAGGTCTTTAACAAGTAAGTATTTTAAGTACAATGACAACTAAAAATCAACCCATTGTTAATGGTGCATTAAGTTACGTGCCTGTATAATGCATATAGGAAAATAAAAATCTTGTGACTTGGTTTAAGAGATTCAGCAGCTCAGGAGGAGCTTGAAAAGGAGAAGAGTTCTTTCAATGACAGAAAGTCAACTCCTAGAAGGCAATAAGAAGTTGAGGTAATGAGGAGGACAAATCAGATTTCTGATGCTGACTTAAAATTAATAATTAAAGATTTTCAGTCACATTTTAAGAAATACTTCTAAAGTTGGTTTTGACCTCAATCCAGCAATCTAAAGGTGCTAACCCTATTCATGGAAATTAGGGACTAGATGTTTACACTGCAAAGAAAGATGAGCAGCACTGCAAACTGCCATAAGAGTGATTGAAATATTACCCAGTATGTTTTCATAGAGGTAACAGAGATGATCAGAAAAGCTGCCTTTTTTTTACATGAGAAAGAGATAACTGCAATTTCTAATAAGCTTAGGATGGGAAAACTTTTTTGCAGGAAAAAAAAAAAAAATAAGTGCTTCTGTGTTCAATAGCCAGCTCCTTCCAATAAAGTTTTGACTAGAATGGAAATATTCTATTTTGGCATATGGTCATGTGTCAAGTCACATCAAATATTATTATTTGAAGGTAGGTACCAGTAACTGTACTCTGTTTCATCTGCTCCAGTGCTTTACAAAAGTTGCAGTTCAAGCATCTCATTGTGCCTCCTAGTGAACTGGAAATTATAGGAGAGACTTAATCTGCCCCAGCTTCCACTTTCTGTCAAGGTGAGAAAATATGGTTAAATGAGTAACCCTGTATAGATGAAACTTTTCAGTTTGGTAATCTGTATGTTTATTTAAAAAAATGGGGTAAAAGGAAGACTCCAATCTGCTAAAGAAAGAAAAGCAAAATTGTGTCATGAAAAGCTAAAACCAGGGAAAAAATTAGCATTCAAGTTCTAGCTGGCAATCACTGTGGGTGGCTGGGCAGACCTAGTTAATCTCTGCCAGTCTTTATCAGACCCCAGACACACAGTCAGCCAGGTATGGCCTCACCTAGAAAAGGCTCTGCAGCCCCTGTGCTGATGCAGGGCTCATGCAGTACAATTCACAGTCCAGAGATTCCTGCTCAGGATCCATGAACAGCATGTGGAGAGAATTTAAACACAGCTCTAGGATGCAACACAGCACACTGTTTGCTCACTGCACTCTGGCTGTTTAACCTTGGTGCCACTGCATCTCTTTGCAACTTGCTGTGATTCTTGCCTGTCTGTCCTGCCCTAATAAAGGCACAACACATGATTCCACTTCAGCTTATTGTGTCAGGGTTCACAATACATTCCATAATATGTTAGTTCTCCTAGGGGTCACACATGGTGATGTTTCAGAATGCTTTATGTATAATGTGCCTTCTAGACTACAGATTGGTGTGTCTGATTCTGTGATATTCCAGCAACTGTATTCTAGTAGTTTATAATTAGTTGTGGTGGTGAAGGAGGTTCAACAAAGCAGTGTGTTTTGTACTTTGTTTCTGCTTTCTCTTGCTTCTGCCAGACCTCTCAAACCTTTCTTAGTGTGACTGACATTGCTGTTGCAGCCTTTGACCGCGCTTCTATGAAGAAAATCACCTCTTGCATGGGTTTCTCCTGTAGAATTTTTTCTAGCTGGGATGTTCCAGCAGTATTATATAAAGCAATCCTGGGCTCAAGTGGGACAATGTATTAGAGGTGTTCATTGAGCCCAGAAAAGTTTGAGATTCTTAATGTTCAACAGGACCTGCTTTAAATATCCTTGGAGATCTTGTAGTCTGCCTTGGGACTGGGAACTAGAAAGTCTCTTCTCATTATTCTTATAGAAGTAGCAGCCACAGTGATCAGTCCGTCCCTAGGATTTGGCCATTCCCAACACCATTCTCCTGCAATCACCAGAACTAAACAGCTCAAATTCCCATCTTCTGGTATTTCTTACCACTGCACAGATTTTCTTAGCTTCAAATAATCCTGAATAGACTCCATAATCGGAAGCCTGCAATTAGCTTCTTTGCATATCCTGTGCTCCAGCTGGTAAAAAGGAGAAACTCGAACTTCTTATCTTCAAATTCTTCTCTGCTTTCTGTGCATTTCAGTGCTTTTCTGTTCCTTATTCCTTATCATAATATGACTGACATACTTCTTATAAAGTGATTACCTTTTGGAACAATTTAAACTACACTGCCTCATAAGCTTCCATTCTTTTTACAACTTGAAAATTAAATAAACTTTGCAAAGAGATAAATATTTTGTGTTCTGTGCTCTTTTTCTATTGCCCAGATGAGTCAGTCTTCTCAGTTATTGTTTAAACATTATCTTTATGCCTTTTTTCCCCTACTAAGTGCAATAGAAGTTCTTTTTTCCTATAGAGTTCTTTCAAGTAATTTAGGAGAGCATTTGCATTAAATATATTACATAAAATAAATTATTTCCCAATACATTGGAAAAACCCACACTATACTCATATCTTTCACTAAAAAAAAAAGGTGTAAAATAGTAATTAAAAATACTAAAGAATTCCTTTTTCTAGAGACCTCTGAAGAATTTTGTTTTATTCATTTCTTTAAATAGCAGTTTGTTTTTCATATAGGGAATATGCTCCTTACATAAAAATACTTGAGAGCCTTTGAATGCCTAAAGATAAGAACAAAATTTGGAATAATCTGAGCAAATTCAAAAATCTGATATGAAATCCTTTTTATTTTTCAGGTAGGAAGATTTTTCACCCATGTAGGCATTACCAGCTGTGCTTGCAGCTAACACAATTGACTTTTCTGTGGGAAACGCTACGAGGGGCACTGAAACCATAGCATGACAGAACAGGACCATGGCCTGCAAGCACCATACTGAGAGAAGATAAACAGCATAATAAATGCAAGATATGTGATCACTTTACTTATTTCGGAAAATGAAAGTTTCTGAACCTTGTAATACCTTTAGACTCTACACTGAAGAAAGATGGTCAATTACAGTAAGTGGAAAGGAGAGACACAAAAATTATGAGCTAAAAAAAAGCTGACCAGAGAAGTCTTAAGCTGTCAGGGTTAAAGCTGAAGAAGAAAAAATGGGGGGAAAAAAGTAATAATAAGGTGAGATATGTAAAAGGCTGTCATGAAGAGGAGAATCTCCAAGTGTTCTCCAGATAATGGATGATACAAATGAAAATGGGTTTATACTACAGCAAGAATGCTCCAGAGCATCATCCCTGTTTTCCAGCATGACAGAAAGTCCTGGAAAAGATTTGGTGGAAAATATGGTGTCTACACTGACCTGCATAAAAAATGGATCTTGAGGGGCTCTTTCTATTTCAGTCTTTGCACCAAGGCAAGCACTCCTACCCATGTGTTTGCCACAGCTATTTGTCTAACCTGTTCTGAGATGTCTCTCTATATCCCGAGGCTGGCTATTCTAGGTCTTCATTAGACTCTCCTTTAGGTGCCATTCTTAATGTCCTGCTATAATTGGTGATGAGAAAAGGAAGAAGCTTTGTGTATTTTGTAAGCAGCAGTACTTACCCACCCCAGCAAAACCTTACATGGGGTTCCTTAAAAACAGACGAGATAGCAGCAGATACTGCCATGGACAGGGAGTTAAAAGAGAGCTGCCCTTGACTGAGGTTCTTCCAACATTCTTGGTTAATTTTTCTGCATTTGCCAGCAGTAAACCTGCATGATCGTAGGAGAGGATGCTAGAGACAGAGGTGCATGGGAATCAAAGCATGATTTGGTTTGAAGCTCAAATAACCGAAGCCCAACTACCTGGCAAGTATGTGTAGAGCAACCTGGGTGAGCTTGGAAAGCCTGTGCTGAAATTCAAGCTGGTTTTAGATGCATGTTCCTTGGTTTCCCAGGTCTCCTCTGCATGAGCTGCAAGCATATCCTTGGTATCAATATACTGTAATCCTAAGAGCAGTCTGTGTCATGCAGACCCTGTTCTACTTGTGATTTTCATTGTGAGAACTGCAAATTCACTCTCTGTGGATTCTTTTTGCATTTGATCAGGAAGAAATTTTACTTAAACATCATTGTCCCATGTAATTAAAAAAAAATTTAAAATGGGTTAACTTTACTTGTCCTTAACTTCTTTGAGTGTCCTGTGAGTTCCAGGGCCCTGGTTTTTAGAGTAATGACATAATCTGAAAGGATCTGTCAGTATGCTTATTGAGCCATATGAGTGAACCTGCAATACTTGCATGTCCTGAGGGACCAATGAGGTTGGCTGTTTGGTACTCTGCTGTCAGAGTCAGGTTCGTTTTCATATCCTGGTGGGCAGCTATATGCATATCAATTTTATCTTCCAATCAATATTTGAAGTATATGAAGCATGCATTTGTGTGTTTAGTATGGACCCTCATGACTACGTGAGAATGTGTTCTAAAAGGAGCATGTGGAATGTGAAAGGAACATGAGTGATGTACCTCTGCACAGTCATACATAAATGTAATTTGAGATTGCTGTGGTGGGTGGCAGAGGCTTTTTTTCTGGCTAATCTCCAGTTTTTGTAAGGTGTGGTTTGTGTAATATCTATTGTATACAAGAATATTTCATCATCTAAACTGGAAAAAATTATGTTCATGTGTAACTTTTCTTACTTTGTATATAGAAATCTTTGATGACTGCTCAGGTGGATAAACTAAAGGATTTGCCTGAGTGCTTGAGGTATTAGAGCCTCAGTTATTATCATTCTTTGGAAAATGAAACAAGGCCACAAAGAGGTCTTGTATAAATTAAAAATGAAGCAAAATGAAAAAAGTAAATAAGTCAGGAAAAAATAATTAGCTGACATACGTTAATTTTTTAAAAATACTTGTTTGTAGAACAAACTGTAATTAAACCCTTAGTGAGCATATGGTATGCAAATACTAATGCAGTTTATTAGTATGTATTCAGCAGAATATTTTGGGCAGATCATTCACATATACATATAAAAGCAAGCTGAAAACTAGAGTGTGAAAATTAGAGCAGTCTAGGAATGATGAATGCTCATTCTACTGATACTTTTGGTTTTGGAGGAATCCAGTAAAATAAAACCTCTGTAAGGGACATAAAGCTATTTAATTTTTTAATGAGGGTGCAGGTCTAAGATGAGGGAAGAGTGAAACTAGTGTGTTAGGCTAATTAAACCTACTGTCTTTTCTTTGCAATTTTCTAACACCAAGTACTGAATTAGATGTAACCACTTTTAACAGTTTTGGCTCCAGTTTTCCATACTATGTACACCCAGTCATGCTGGAACAGTTTCCTCTCTCTACTTCAACCTTTTAAGAGAGAGCCCTTCTGAAAGTTTTGTTCCAAGACCTGATTTACTACTTTCAGAGTGAGATTATGAAGATAATCTCCATAAGCAATTTTATTTTACATTGCGGTCAAATTAGCATTACTTAAAGCAAGAGAAGTTAAAAATCAGTAGTGACTCATAATGTAAGCACGATGTGTTTTTTAAATACTGGGACAAAGCTGGTTAGTTCTTGCATTTTCTGATAAAGACTTCCTAACGTGACCTTGAGACAGTTTTTGTTGTGCAGAACCAGTGAGCTGCGATAAGTGAAGGAGAGAATAACAACAAAATAAATTTGGATTTGTGCAGTACAAAATCCAGGGATTTGTGGAAGGGAAAGGAGCAGTGCCCCTGGCTTCATGACAAACTGCATTCCTTACAGCTGTGCTGTCTCTGGGGCTACTCAGAGAGCACAACTGAAACCACATAACACATCTGTGCAAGATCTTGGTCTCAGATCACAGACAGAGGATCAATCCCACTACCATTTTTTGGGGTTTTTTTTCAGCAGAAAATAATACCAAGAGCCAGACCTGATAGGATTATTGGAAATGTTGAGTTGTTTATTTTTAACAAATATTATCCTAAACAACATGTTACAGATCCACACAAAAAAAAGAACACTCACTGCATCTATACAACATTAAAAAAAATCTGATATCATCATTCATGGTAAGTGCATTTCCATGGACCATAATGCAGCTCCAGGAACTCACACAAGCTTAAATGGTGTCTTAATACATGAAATAGGTGAAATACTCTTAGAACACTATGGTAATACATTGACTGACAAATGTGTATGTTACCTATTTTTTTATTGGAGATTTACAGTTTTGGTGTTTGGATTGGGTTTTGTTTCTTTTTTTTTTTCATAGCCTTCACTATAGAAAATTGCATATTGAGGGAGGGGACTTGACTGACCTTTTAAATTGAATTCATAGGAAGCCCCATCTTGAAAACAGCAGTAGTGTGTGAAATGAGACTGCAGAGCAAAGATTAAAGCAGCAGAACAACTGCTGAGTACTGTTACAATATGGTTTTAAGTTGTGGCACAGTGAAGAATGTTTTCTTAATAATTTAAATGGTAAAATATTTCTGCATGCTGAAGAAGACAAAGTGTTTTGCTTCACTGCTGTACATGGTCGACAAAGATTCATCACAGAGTGATGGAACTCCAGCAAAGCAGAAATGTACCTTAAACCAGGGAAGCTTGTCATACCTTGCTTTCATCTCCGCTGGTACAAAATTCACTGATGGTGAGAGCATTTCTGATTCCACTGATCCAAACCATATTTGGGCTAATGGAATTTTTTTTCAATTCACCAGCAGAATTGAGATTTTTTTGCACTTAAGTTACATGAATTGCACCTGAGATGTTGCAGACATTGTGTATCTTCAGAAAAAAACAAACCCCTTTTCTTATGTAAAGCCTAAAGCACTGTAAAATCATATTTTGCAGGTGCAAAGACAAAACATTTTTTAGTGCATGGAATTATGGGTCTATTGTTTTGAAAGGAACACGTAAGAACTTATGATTCTAAAGATTCAGTAGCATGTTCTCATTGCAAAACAATTTTAAGCTTTCCAGTTGCCTTTCTAGTTTTTCACTCTGTCTCTGTACACCTTCTCTTGAGCAAATTAAACATGTTTGTCCCACCACATTTATTTGGGTAAAGTGTAGTCCACCTTTCCATATTAAAAATAAACCCCACTATTTTACTATGAATTAAATATTGATTTTAAAAATTGCAGTGGAGTTTGGGTGTAATTTAGTTCTAAAAAACCTCAGAATCTTGCACCTTAAGCCTACTATAATATTTCCTATAAAATGAAGTTATTTGGTTTATTTGACAGTCTTGTATTTACTGCAAATGAGGTAATTCTGCAAAGTATGAATTCTATTATCCTTTTTATATGCTTAAAAGAAAAGAATTTTTTACCTATATTCAATTCATTACATCCTCTCAACTGAGATACTTTTATTAGATAGCTAAGATATGCAAACAAAAATGGTTTAATTGAATATTCTCTGTAGATCATTAATTTTTAGGATAAGCCCTGAATACATCAGAAAATGCTGTTGCATTCAGGCAAAAATAATCTGAAACTTATCTTTTTTTCACTGAAGTCCTCCATGGACTCTAAAGTTGATAATCAAGCTTGAAATTACATTATTAAATTTTATAGATATTTCTGTGAGTTACTGATATTTTTTTAGGAAAATGGATATTTCTCACATACCATACTAGTTGAGATCTGAATTGTGGCTGATACATTTCTGGATTAATCAGAGGAGACTGTGCATATATATGTATCACATGTGTTTAGATAAATTACTGTTGTATTCAAAATCTATGATTTTTTGTATTGTTCCTCTTCAGAAAACATTTGCATACCAGCACACAAGATGTTACTGGCTCAATTTTTCTTTTAATTTGTGAATTTCAGATTCAGATTAAAGTTTTTTGGTTTAGTTTCAAATGTAAACCTACAGTGCTTTCATTTAAAATCTTAAGAAGGCTGACTTCCTTTATTTTAAACATAAAATTTCATTGTCCACAACATTGCATGTGTTTAAATGAGAAAAGAGTGCCAAAATTGGGGTGTTGCCATTCAACTACTCCAGCTGGAACTTTAGACAAACCAAGAACGCTGCATTTTGGAACACTGCACCAAATGGCATTTGGGAACAGTTCACATACTCCATAAATGAAATGAAATTGCAAGTCCCGGTACTTTACTGCATATTTGATGGCTTTAGAACGCTGGCAGAATAAAGTTTGTAAAGAAGAAGAAGTGTATATTAAGACTAATTTTTACACTTAGGAAACGTTGGTCAAACTGACAAATGTACAATATTTTCTGGTTTGTATTCAAGGCAAGAGGACAAGAATCTGGAAACTTGTCAAAAATTTCCAGCCATGTCAATTGGTCAAATGAAAGATATCACAGCTCCCAATTAACCTGGTCCTGCTTACTATGAACAGTCATCTCAGTTTTTCTTGTGTTACCATTATTTGAAGTGCTATTTTTCTGTAACAAAGCATAAAAAAAAGGAAGGGAGAGAGACAGTGTCTTGTAAAAACTGTTGATATAGCTCAGGAAAAAACCCAAATTGACCATATTTAAGCCATTCTACTACCTTTCCAGAAAAAGAGAGGTACCCTTGTGTGGTGCCTTTGAGTACTTCCCACTGGCATGGAAAGTTGTAATCACAAATCCATTGTTACAGGCAGTCAACATTTTCTGTGGCAGGTAACGCAAGCACTGGAAAAGGTAATTCCCCTGTGGAGCTGCAAGGGAAGGAACTACTTAACCTGAACCAAGGCTTGTGACATATACCTGTACAGAGCCTATTTCTGACTTATGAAACTGGAACTAGGTGAGGCTCAAGAGCACATGTTAATTTTGCTCCACTATTTTCTGATCATAATAAAATTGTCATAGGGAGCACATAAGGAGGAAACGGGGGATGCAACTTGCCATCTTTGGTGGTGGAATTGAAAGGGACTTTGTTACAATGTAAAATTTTGCTTACCTCTACATACCTCCAATGTCAGTGTTTTGTCATATCTAGACAGACAAGTGGTCTCCTGAATCCCAGGAAATGTTCCAAAGAACTGTGAGTTAGCAGAAACCTTTTATAATATAATTTGTCTAATTCCTGTGTGTCTCACCAGAGTGAAAACATGCCTAAAGTTCACTTGCTACAACCTTAAAAACACGTAAATAGAGCAGCAGCCCAACAGTTCCTTTCTGCAAGGGCTACATTTGATTTTAAGTAGACAAAAAGGAATTTGATTCTGAACTCTATTATGAATACAGTAAACCAGATTCATATGCGACCTATATATAATAGCTGTATAGCTTTGTAGAAATATTAAAGGCAGTGGGTTAAAGCCAAAAACTAAAGCAACAGTATTAAAAATATATGGGAATATTCTCATGAATAATGGTCATTTTGACCATGGGGTTAGAAAACATCCATGAGAGGAAAATCTCATCATTTTGCAGAAGTAAATTTCCTCCATGGTCAAAACAGGAGTGTTTCCTGGAGAAGGATGTGGGAAAATTATTCTGTCTAAGTAGGGTTTAAGATGTTGAGGCAGTCAAAGATGGTGTTACTCAGATGTGAAGCTCTTCTGCCAAGTCTTTTCAGTGTAGAGCTCGTAGAGGGTCTGGCATCCTGCAGTGATGGCTGATGTGTAAAAAGAAGAAAGTAGAAAGCTGATGCCCTTGAGGGTGAGGGGATTAAACTCTGCTCTATGGATGACCTTGAGTACCAAAACTACTGATTATGTACTCTTTGTGATAGGCAGGAATCAACCAGAAGGCTTGCAATATTCTTGAAAACATTTCAGGCCTGTTATTGACTGTGCTCCTCAAGGTTCAAACAGAACCACTTTTTCAATTTTCATACCTATTTTACACCAATCAAAACATAACATGAACTCAAGGATTATCAACCCAGACATCCAGAAATTTTCTTATAGCACTTGAAAAGTAATAAATTCCCCACACTCGCTGTGTTTCTTGGTTTATATATCCAAAAAGAAGTTTGAAATATGCTAACTCTGAAGTGTTAGGTGGCAATTTAGGTGGCAATTAGGAACTGACATTAACTAACTCAAGTGAAATGGACAAACAGCAAGAAATACTTATTTGGTGACTTCATGGGCCAGATTTTAATTATAAAGAATTTGCATCACATTAACAGTTTTCTGACAAGTGAAATTTTCCTCAAACTTCTTCTTATAAAGGAGATATTAAAGAAAACCCATAGTCTGTGATTTTATTTGATTGTTTAAAGAGAGAAAAGTGCCTTTTTATTTACCTGATACCAGGTAATTCCAAGGGCAGGACATATTCTTTAATAAGGCCATGAACTGTATATCACAAATAAGACTAGTAATAAACTCTAATACTGATGTTATAAAAGCTTTTCTAAAGCAAGGTTAATAGCATGACAATAGTAAACATCTCAGTCAGCATAAAATGAAATGAAGCCTACAGTATTTTAAATGCATGGGTCCTGTGAAAATGGATACCAAGGAAAGACCTTTTGCTCATAAGCTTCTATATATAAAAAATTCAGTTTTCAGCTTGTGTCTCAGTTGAAGGTCATCTGTATACAAGCAAGAGAAATAAAACTACCATACTTGACTGCAAAGTGCTGGGATTGCACAGCAAAGTTTACATTTCTGCCAAGACAAAGCTTTAAGCAAAAAAAAAATTAATATTATTTATGAAATTAGAAGAGTTCAATTATTTTTCTGTTAATTAATATCAGGGCCAGACATGTGCTGTATTAATTTGTATTTATTGCTTTTGTTTCCTTATTTTCCTCCTGAAAATAATTAATACAGTTTACCAGGGGACAAAAAAATGACTTCTCTAATTCAGCCCTAAGACTAAACTAAAATAATCTAGTAAATATGTCAGTTTACTTAGCTGGCCAGTTTCTGAAGAAGCACTGTCTGTCAAAGATCACCACTGTGTCCCTCATTCAAAGGGAAGAAACAGAAGGATATCCAAGTTCAGGATCACATTTACATTTTGATGGGGTCTTGCACTGCTGGTAGGAATTAAGGATGCTTTCTGAAATTGGTGCCTCAGTCTTGAATCAGTTTCTCCTATCAGAAGGCATTTCCAGAGGAAGTATGTGCACAATATTTGAACTAACAAGCAAATGCAAACACAGTGATTTTTAGACAAATAATCACTTTTTTCTCTTTTTTTCAGCAAAGAACACAAATTTCCTCCATTTGTGAAAACTATAAAGAGTATTTGAAAGTTTTCAACACCATTTCTCTTCACTGAGAAAGCACAAAATAAGAATTGCAATGCCATTGAGCAGAGAGTAGGATATAATTTGCTTGTCCTTTCTTAAAGGGGATATACCTAGGCTCATTCTGGTGAAAATGTAGGAAATCTAACAAAATGTGTAGAATGCAATAGGCTCTTTACTTAATCTTCTGGAATAGAGATTTTCTACATCTTTGTCCAAGGGTTTTCTCTATTTGCTTGCCTTCGAAAATTCTGTTGATCTCTAACCTTCTCTCAGCGAAAAGAAAACCTAAACCAAGCATAAAAAGTTAGGAAAGTCTTTTAAATTGTTTTTTGGGTTTTTTTTCAAGAAAGACTCCCTCTTGATTTCAGATCATCTTAAAATATAGATCACTTTTAAAATATTGTGTTGTACTCTGGACATGAAAACTCTGTTAGTACAAAAAAAAAAAAAAGAAACATAACACCACCTGTTCTCCACTCTTTTTTGTCTTGTTCTTAAAACTCATGAACTACAATGAGTTTTAAATGCAAAGGCTTGTTAAGACATCATAGTAGTTTGATATAATAAAGGATAAACTCCAACAAAGGATGACTATAATTTCTTAGTTAAAAGCTAAAAAAAAAGACAAGACAAATACCAATTCACTGAAGTAGGAATATGCATCCATTTTTCAGAATATTTACATTTAGGAAGGTATGGCCAGCTTTATCTTTTTTTAAAATTATCTTTTTTTGC
This sequence comes from Passer domesticus, assembly GCF_036417665.1. NCBI lineage: Eukaryota > Metazoa > Chordata > Aves > Passeriformes > Passeridae > Passer > Passer domesticus. Next base: position 97,726,057 of record NC_087474.1, read on the forward strand.
ATACCAGATTTTCCATTGAAAATTCATTACCTTTCCAGGGATCACTATAACACTGAGTAACCTTTTTACTCTTTTGGAGGATTATTAATGTAGAGGATTCACTTTTTCCCTCATCCTGGTTTTCATTAACTAGTCTCTACATATTCAGCTTTTGGCTAAAGTAGCTAACACAATCTCTAGAGGTATATAGAAGAATATACTAAATGTAAGTTGAAGGGTCATATTATTTCTTCTTGTAGCACTGTTGCTGCTATCTTTAGAAAACTCTGTCCCCACTTCAGTGTCCAGGGTTCAATAAAGCTGCTGGTAGCATTGCAAATGCCAACAGAGAAGCTGAAGCACAACAAGGAAACTCCTTATTCTGCTAGAGGGTTAATTAGGAGGGGTCAGGTTTAAGCCTCCAAGTAGGTAATGGTCTCTTCAGTGCACTCACAGGTGTTTAGTATGATTCAATGAGCTGAAGTAACAGATACAACAACTGGAACTCAGGCTTTGTCCTCAGTGAGCTGAGGATTAATTTTTAGAAAAACTGTTCATACATTGTTGAAGAGAGAATCCACGTACAAAAACAAGTTTGTAATATTTTTTCAACTGAAATTAATCCCCTGGTTCAAATGAATGTTTAGTTCTGTGCCAGTCTACACCCTGACACAGGATGGCCAGGATTCTCCTCGGTGTGTGAATCCCTCCAGAGTGATGCTTGGAGGGATGTTTGTTGCACTTCTGTGGTCTCAGTCCAGTTTGTCAGTGAGATGTCCTGAACACAATATTCCACTTCTTTGGATTTGAACACTCTGGGATCTGTCAGCATCTGTGTAGGCAGATCAAAATTACTGTGAACATTTTTGTTGTCAGTTTGTATTCTGCTGAGTATTCTTCAACATCACAACCACCTTCTGCTACCAGGTAAGTGTTCCTGTAAATGCACCTCACAAATTGCAGTTTCTGGTTTTCTGCCTATAGCTTAATTTCTTCAGATGTAGGAAGTTTTGTAGGAAGATGTAGGCCACAAGTGCTCTCACTGGGAGGCTGGAGATTGTAATAGCAGAATGTGCTGCAGAAAGGTCTGGACATCACCTTCCACACCAACAGGATGCCAAAGCAAGTATCTATCCTTCCTCTTTCACAGTACAGAAAAGTCAGTCCTCAATGATGGTGGTGGGAACCCTAGAGAGGTCAACTTAGCATTGTTACAGAATTCTTCACACAGAAACCATTGGAGGGGCAGAGATCCTGCAGCCTGTCACTTCAGGGAAGAGAGGTGGCATTCAAAATTGTGCCTCAGGCCTTCTGCAGCCTTCAGGATAGGCTCAACAGCAGCTTGGAGGTGCATTATCTTCTGCTAGCAAATATTATCGTTTTTTTTAGAAGACGTAAAACTTAGGTTCTGCATTCCCCCAAGTAAATAAAAGTAATTCCCAAAACCTGACTTGGAGCTGTGTGGACCTGGATGTCAAGTCACACACTGGTCAGACCTCAGGAAGAGCTCTGGAGACACACTGTGGCATGCCATGAAGAGGGGAATGATGCTGTTCTGTAGGCTCTGGCTCCAGAGCCAGCTCTTGTCCTTGAGGAGCCTCTACAATCAGCCAGTAAGGAACATTTGCATGCTGCTTTCCATAGTCACCTTTAGTGGATGGAAGGCATAAGTTTCCAGGGCTGTACCAGGATGTGAAGCAATCCAAAAGATACCACACAAAGCAATGGCACGTCACTTAAGGATGTCTCCAGAGACTAGGGTGTAACTTAATGCAATATAACAAATAATATAATGAAATGCAATGCTGAGACCTTAAAATTAATTGAATCTAATCCAGACTTATATTCTGATTAATTTTTTTCAGTTCTTTCAGTTAAATCAAGAGTCTGTTATTAATTCCCCATTGAAGGAAATTTAAGCACTAACCCTCAGCGTAGGGTAGCTGTTTCTCATATGCTTCAAACTTCATATACACCATTAATGAGTGCATTGCAGTGGTGTGATGTGCAAGAACTCAAACTGTCACCCCAAAGTAAGAAAATGAATCTCCTAAAGGCAGTCATGGACTCAACTATAACAATGCAGAAACATATAATTATGTTTTTTAATATTTTTATAACCCCCTTATGTTTAAAGATAATTTTTCTACATGAAATGTGTGTCTAACCTGTTAAATGGTGTGTTTTTAAAAAGGAAAATAAGAAAGTACAGTAACCCTTTAATAATGTTGGGGACAAAGGAGCCATTTCCTTGATATATTAAAAAATTACAGAAGACAAAAGCACTGAACAGGGTATTAAGAGAAACTCGCCTTCTGTTGTTTGCTTTAACAATCTAAAATAAAAAGTTGTATTCACATACATAACCTCCAGCTTTCAACTCACCTGGAGAGCTCCCCTACCCACAATGCACTAAGTGGATGATTAAAAAGAAATGGGGGCTTAACTGAGGGGTAAGCGTGGGGTCTCTGGAGCTTTGCAAAGCACTGAACCATGCAGCTACAGCTGTCCTCCAAACAAGCCCAACATTCTTTATTTATTTGTTATGAAATATTTATGGATGTTATGAAAGGTTTAAAATAATGTGTCTGTCTCTCTCTCTCCCCTCTTATTTTTGCCCTGGCACAGTGTTTTCTAATGCATAAATAATTCTGGCCTGTGGACAGTGGGACAGCACATTAGGTGGGATGTATCCGCTGTATCACATTCTTTCTGCCTGAGAGAAAATATCATTCCTAGTAATTTTCTACACTTATACAATCTGCGTTGACAGTAAATAATTGATGTATGAATTTAGGACTAAACTCCAACACAATATGACTTTATGTCAAGGGTTACTCCCAGCAGATTTTGAGCTAAATCATCTTGCAAAATGGATTCTTTCAGTGGAAAAAGGGGGAAAAAAGGCTTTTTGAAATTATTTTAATGGAAAGATGGGACCTCTGCATAGTGCTTCTTTTGATGAGGTCTTGCTTTGCATGGCTGGTAATAAAACTGAGCAATCTACCCATTATGAGATTGGAAATGTTTCATTTGTGATCACAAATGGATTTTTTTTAGATTGACGTAAGCGAGTTCTTTTTTGCTCCTTCTCTTCTCTTCTCTTCTCTTCTCTTCTCTTCTCTTCTCTTCTCTTCTCTTCTCTTCTCTTCTCTTCTCTTCTCTTCTCTTCTCTTCTCTTCTCTTCTCTTCTCTTCTCTTCTCTTCTCTTCTCTTCTCTTCTCTCTTCTTTCTCTTTCTCCTTTTTTAAAAAAAATATTTTCTTGTGATAAGGACTTAGCATGTGATAGGGTGCCCTCTGCTTTCCATGCCTGTATTTTCCATAAAAAACCCCACAATTGTGTTTAAAATTACAAGCTGGATGTATTTTCAACTTAAAGATACATAACAGGAAGAAAAGCTTCATATAAAGGATTACAAATTTATTCCTAGTGCTTCAATTAAAATCCTTTTCATCATGAAAAAGTGGTTACCATCAGACATAAAGGAAACAAGGAAAGAAACGGATTAGAGAAGAAAGCTTTTATGATAGAGATGGAACTAAAATACTCAATACCTCTATATATCTTATTAAAGACTAGAGGGGAAGATCAAAGGAAAATCATTGTATAAATAACCCATCATAAAATGTTCTTATTTAGAGGAAGGGAATTAATAGAGCAGGGTGGGAGTTATTTGTTTGGTTTTCATTCTTTTTTCTTTCATGATTTAATGCACAGCAGAGAAAAAGTATGTATTTCCCATTATACTAAATATTTGCACCTCAGCTGCTGCACCAGGCATATACAGTTAATTTTAAATTAAAACATCATCACAGTCTTTGAACAAATATCAATATCATTATCTCTGTCAGTGATTCCTTCTCTGCTTAAAATTGTAATGACACTTGTTTACTTATGTTAAATCTCCACTTGTGGAAAATTACTGAATGTGTTGTGCACATAAACAGAATAGCAAGAGAGCTCTTTGTTAAAGGGACAAAACTCTCTCCTGGGACAGCAGGCACAAAACTCTCACTTATTTCTCAACACTCAAGTAAATATCTGCCTGTGACTGTTCTATAGATGGCACTCATGCCTCTAAGCAAGAAGCACAGATCCACATTCAGGTGAGGAATATTAAAAGCAAATACTTTGATCTGAAGAGTATTCCTTAAAAGAGATTGACAATTGCTTGAAAAATATCCAAATGGTTTTTCCTCTTATTTATAGATTTGGCAACCCAGACTGTAAAATAGCAACAAAAATATGTCTCTGGTAGAGAAGAAATTTGAAGTAAATTTGTGCCTTTACTTGAGAAAATTATGTAAGCTGTAAGTTCTCCTGTCATTTTCTAGAATAAGGAGAGAGAAGCTATGAGGAAAATTTTGAAAGCAGTTTTAGTTAGAGAACGTGTGATTAGGACATAATATAATAGAATTTGCAGGTTAGTCAAATTGTTCTTTAGAACTCTCTCTTGCAGGAATATTGTTCAGCTTGCTACAAATCCTACTGCAATTTCCTCGATGTTCCTAAAACATGCAGTGCATGTAACTTTTGCAAGGCAGAAGTTTAAACCCAAATACAAACCGTGTATTTAATAGTTTTGCAAAACCTGAAAGTGACTTTTAACTGAGAGTAGAGACAATATTGAAAGTCTGAATATAAAAAAATCTGCCCTGCTGGTATCATATCTCTCATAACAACAGCATCTTCGGCTGAGTTTTGAAATAACTGGTTACCCATATAATAAATGTATAAAAGCAAATAACATCCTGATTCATATTATCTGAAACATTCTGGCATAGTCCCTGCAGAAATAAACCTATCTTAGATATCCTCTTAAGTGATGAAGCTGGAAAAGGCACCTGTGGAGATGAACCCCAAGGTCTAAACGCACTTGGTGTCATTTGGCTCTGTTTCCAATAGGATCATGAAGAGTGGAGATTCTCCTTGACAGAGGTATTATTGGGGGTGGGTGCATGTAAAGTAAGAAGCACAGAAACATTTGGGAATCTGAGTTGTTCCCATCACTTTGGGTCCTGTAAATTTATATTTGAGAAAGAGAATTGTTTTCTGCAACTTAAAGGGGAAAAGGTGAGTCTACTATTACCACTGACTTCAAAAGAAAGTAGGCTTTGTTTACTAACCTTGAATTAGGCCCATAAATATAAAGTGAAATATTCTCAAGAAGGACAAAGTAAACAAAAAAGATTAAAGGATTAACACTGACAGTTGCAAAACCAACAAAGGCGTCAAAAGCCACTCTTGTCATTCCATCCATGGCAGTAAGAGCAGCAGATGCTGAGGAAATTAATAAGAAACCAGCAAAAGTACAGCTTGCTCTTTCATTTAGAATGACCACTTGTGTGCATCAGTGGGACAGGAGCTTCCTGAGACAGAATTTGCAACAATGATGTGTGCTCTTGTTTCTCAAACTTTACATACCTTTGGCATCTCTAACATGCAGTGGTGGTGAATTCTGTGCATTATTCTGTTTGTTATTCTACACAAAAGAACTATGCAGTTTTTTGGAACTAATCACGTTTAGTAGTGATGGTGGGGGTGGGGGTATTATTTTGTAGTTTGGTTTTTTGGTTTTTTTTCCTCTTGGAAACCCCTAATTCCTGTCTTGGGAACATCCTAGTTCTTTATTTTAAAATAAAGTAGTAAACAATTTTTTCCTACTTATGTTATGGGCATCTCTAAATATTTTTATGTCCATCTTCTGTCTGATTTTATTTCATTTGAGATTGTTTGGCTGGGATTTTTTTTAAAAGTAATTCTATGACATTCAAGAATATTCAATCCCATTTTATAAGAGACTCTGGATCTCATCATCTTCATCTGTGCTGGTCTTTGTTCTGCTACATAATTATTCAGATTGAGTATCCAACATTATGGTCAATGTCAAAAAACTAAGTTCTTTGTGGTTCACTGTACAAAGATGTAGTATTGCTGTTTTGTTCTCAATTTTTTTCCAAATAATTCCTTCTCTTTTGGTACCACTGAACACTGAGTTGATAATTCCAGAAGAAAATTCAAAGACTCTGAGATTATTTTTCTGCATTGAAATATCTAACAAAAGTCCACAGCTGTACACATCTGTGGGTAGAGTCACACTCGTCACTATATATTATTTTGCATTTAGCAAGTCTGGTTTCCATCTACCATTTCAATTCTTCATCACTTGTTAATGTTAACACTTTCTCCAGATTTTCAACCAATGGATTTCAGAATACTTCCTGCTAATAATAAACTTTTCCACTTCATTTATGAAGTTACAGAGAGAATTTTGGTAGGATTTAGGCAGGTCAGAAAAGAACTGATGCTGTAAAGTGTGGTAAATACATAGACATGTTGAAAATACCATCAGAAGGGCATGGTAAATATCTCCTGCAAATCTGAAAAATTATAATTTTCAAGTGACCATTCATGTTACACTTTCCCCTAACCTGCTTGAGGCCCTAGTTAGTGATTTTCCAGTTCTTTATCCTGGTTCAGTCTGCATGTTGTTGCATATAGAAAAAAAATTTGCAGTGTGAAAAAATAAATAATAAACCAATTGTTTCCATAGGTGATCATGCTATATCTTGTTTATTTCCCTGGAAATAAAAAATAATGTTCAATGAAGAAACCAGAAAATAATACAATTTAGAATTTATCACCAAGTAGAGGTGAATTTTATGGGAAACATGGATGAAACTGATAGACTGGTGAAATGACCATGGTGGACACACTTTGATGTTTAGTTGATAAAAATATTTCATGGACACCTCTAAAAATTTTCTGGTGGTTTGTGTCTCCCATTTTCAGGGTAGACTGAGCTTTGTTTAGCATCAGTGGTGCAGTATTTACAAGGATGTACACTGAGAAGACCACAGAATATACTGCACAACTCCCTGTAATTTGTGTCATTCACTAGTTCTAGCGTTTTATTAGGATGTATCACTCAATACCTTTCAGAGGGAGCAAAGACGTGTAAACAGGAAGAGGGAAGGAAGCCTGTTACTGTATTGTGAAAAGCTGCCAAGACTTTTTGAGTCCCAGCTCCGGGTTTGAAAATGTATGTTCTTATATAGGATCCAGTGCAAGGTAGGTACTATTTTAAAGAGCCTGGAGTGCAAAAAGAGCATCAGAGCATTATTCAAGAGCATCTGAGACAGAAGTTTTATAGAAAAGTTGATGGACATAGTATCAGAAAAATATTGTGTTATCCATTCTAATGTATCCCTGGCTTTGTACTTCTACTGTAAGATTTCAGCTAGCTGGGGGTTTGTTATATACTGCTGACACCAAATAGTCAGAAATTAACTATGGCACCTGGGAATCTGAAATTGCTTCAAGTGCTAAGAACTGTCAGGTTTTTTTATTCTACTCAACTTTTGGAGGTTTTTGAACCTCTGTGATTATTTTATGTTCAAAATTCAACCCTAAATGCAGGTACAAAGTAGAGTTTCACTGATCTCATGATGCTGGAAGACTTTGGTTATTCTCTTTTGTTTCAGGAGTCAGAAAACCTGTCAGGTCTCTATACAAAGAGTCAGAAATGAAGTAGTGTTACTGCTTCCCTGATTCAATTTCCTTGAATCTCCAAAATTCTGTAAGCTAAATAAGTCTAGCTTGGTTTTGGTTTTATTTTCTGTTTTGATGGCACCGACCAAGGGCTGTGCAACTGAAGATGACAGAAACTCCTGGAGCCACGGTGGGGGTAGGACAGGGAAGCAATACCAGAATTTATGGTGTATGGCCATAAATACCAGAGAAAACAGGTACACCAGGATACATTGGATAGCAGTAGGTGCTTGAGGCTGCTGGAACAGATGCTACTCTTTGCTACAATTGACATGTGGATGTTACTGAACAGTAGAAGACACCTTACTATCATTTTAAACTTTTCCTTATCTTCTCTCCTTCCTGTCTACTGAGGGGTCATTTCACCCTCTGCACTTCAGAAATCCAGCACCTTTCCTCCCTATCAGAGAATGACTGGGGAACTCCCCAGGACCTCTATGACCATTATGGGTTTGGCCTGCTTGAGCAGTATGTTACTTGTGGCAACCTTAATTCCATAACTTCGTAAATTAAAAGTATGTCCTATGAGATACCTTCCCCATCCTTTTCTTTCCCTGACCTTCTTGTTTGACAACAGTCTAAAAGAGGGAAAAAGTCAAGGTCCGGAAACCACTTCCAAACTAAAATTCATCCAAGATTTTGGAGAGTTATTGATACTTCCACAGCGCTGGCTTGCTCATAAAGGCAATTACACATGCAAGTAAATTATGTAGGCATTTGTAACACTTCTTTCTCAAGTGAAATGCTCATCAAATATTTTCTGCAAAGGCAAATATTTTCTGTACTCCTGCTTCATGTTTCACAGCACAAGTTAATGAGTTGGCTGACACTTTGATGTTCAATGTACTAGGCTTCATTGTAGTTCAGAATCTCAATCCCTGCTCATTTATGTCATTTTGTGAATTTATCAAAGGACAGGTCTTGCGAGGCCTGCTCATGGGCCTCCTCCCCATTCTTTTCTTCACCCCCAGTGTGTTTTAGCATGTCTACACTGCAGTTGCTATAGTGCTGTGATGTGTAGCAGTGCTTGAGCTGACTTAAACAAGGCCTGGTGATCCCAGGTACAATGTGAATGCCGTTACAGTGCTGGGGAGGGAGTGCTGAGTTGTGCCGGGGCTTGTTCTTTCCCAGCTGACATGGATGTAAAAGCAATGATCCATGGCTTCACCAGCAGTGCAGCCAGACTCTCCTCTGTCCTCTCCTGAGCTGGGTTAACTTTTGGTGGGGTACTGAGTGATAAGGGTGGCAAAGCATCATAGGAGGTTATATTCTGCTCTGTATAAGGCTAGATAAGCAGAACTGCGATTCTATGAAGATGGTCTTCAAAACAGGTCTTCTTTATTTTCCTAAATACCTTCCAGATATTTTTACCACTAGATTTTGCAGGACTGTTGGTCTTAGTCCCATTTATGCATTCAAGTCTACTGTCTATAAATTCTATAGTCTGAAGTGATGCAAAAATAATTTTGCCACATAAAGCACTTGTGTCTAAAGTGTGCCCTATCAGAACAGAGCTGGATTGTTTCTCTCTGTTTCGTTCCCTCCAAGGTATGCATTCTGAAATTTTATTGTATTTTTGATATGAAAACTAGGAGCTTGTAAATTTGCATTCAGAAATTCTGCTTGCATTGACTCATGAATGTAATGGATTGAATGGCTCTGATACCCCTCTCAGGAATTTAACACTTGTTTTTGAAAATATATTTTCTGTTATGCATCTGTTGAGGTCAGCCCTGAGTACACGCTTGGGCAAATAACCAAAACAGAGAACTTTCCAAATGCAGTTGCTTGACTTCCAAGTGAATCATGCTATTTTTGTTGGGAAGACCAACCCACCTTTTTCAATGTTGTTATATGCTGAATTGAGATGACTTAACTTTTTACTCTGTAGGTAACAGTAAGCACTGTTGCTGAGATAGATAAAAAATACCTAAGCAAAGCTTTATTGAAAATGCTGAGACCTATTATACATGAAATAATAATAATAATAATAACAACAAAAACAACAACAACAAGAACTTATTTCAAGAAATCTGCATAGAATAATGCTTAGGATCACCTAAAATAACATCTGTTAAAATTTCCTTTCCTATGACTACAATTTCAGCATTTTATCATCTAATAGGAAAATCAAAGCTATTCCTTTATTGTGTTTTGCTTTAAAATGTAAATTATATTTATGTCATTTCTCAATAATTAGCTGGACCAAGTTTCTGCAGCTGTCCTCTTGGTCTGAGTTCCCTTTTTTTGTCTTGACAAGCAATGTCCCCGTAACACAGCGATTTCCTACATAAAAAGTTGTGCAGAATGGTGTGAAAACAGGTTTGTAGATTACATTGTTGGTGGCAACATTTGGACAGGTGAAAATTATTAAAAAGGACTGATGAACTGCAGTCAGTGTTTGTTGCCAGATCATTCTCAAATCAGTAATGAAGTTGCAGCCTAAGTAAGTTCATCCCTTTTCTTTCTATCTGAATGGCTGGAACACAGAATCAGAGCCACTTGATGTGAAGGTTTTTTAGAAAGTCCCCTTCCACTGTTGATTGTCTTCTTGCTCTCTGGCATGTCTTTGGTGCTGTTCTTGTGTTCTTAATGCTGGTGCAGAAAAGTGCAAAATCTGCATGTTCCTCCTAGTTTTTGCAGAACTGATATTAGATATAACTAGAAGTGCAGAAAGCTGTTTAGAGTTGTGTCAAAAAAGTTTGTTTTCAAGACTTTCTTATTTTATGTGTAGGAGATTAGGGGAGGAAAGCACATTGAAATGGAAAAGCGAACATGGAAAACAAGAATTAAACAAATATTTGATCCCATAAAAATTTAAACCAGCATAACTAATATTTAGAGGAATATTTACATGTTTGAAAAAAATCCCCAAGCAAAAGCTCAAAAGGCATCTATTTAAATAACTGTCCTTTCAAGAGGTTAGATCAGCATATGCTGACAAGAGGCTTGTGTTGTGGGTTTTGTAGTACTCTTAGCCTAATTAACAAATGCATTACTGGCACAAGCGAGCCTGGAACAATTGCCAGTCAGAACACTCAGAGAGAAGCCACCAGGGAACACTGGATAGCAATAAAAAGCCATGGCTGCTTATTTTTAATTCTTTGGAGGGCCAATTCAAACAGCAAATGTAATTACAATTCTGTAAATAGAACACCCGAAAGCACTCCTTCTGGCATTAGTATGCATATCTTTGATATTTGTTTAACAAATGATCAAGTAGCCCTTTCCTTATGTTGCTTCCTATTTAAGGGGCTTGAAAATTTGTAAAGCAATGTTGAAAATATCATATATCTGTGTAGCCTTTCACTTCCAAATGTGTTGGAAAATCATGGATTTGGCTAGTGAAAGGGACTACATGTGGCTTTCTTCCTCATGTACAATTACTGGAAGAGGAAGGTTTATGAATACTGCTTGTTTTCATACCCCTTTATTTGAAGACAAGACTGATTTTGTTGGAGCATGATAAAGACAAAATTATTTCAAAGGGAAACCATAACATTTCAACATCTAAATTCTAAACTAAATTATCTGTGCCCCTGCATGTCTTTAACTGAGTGCAACTAGAAGAGTCAAAACAGAAAGCAGAAAACTTTGCTGTCCTTCAGATGTGGCATACTTTCGCATTACCTGACATACCCAGTGTCTCAGCAGGATGTTATCCTACTTTGTAGTATTTTGTGCAGCAGGCAGGCTTGCTGTGGTAAGTCAATTCAAAAAGTGGCTAAGGCACAGCAAGATGTGGTCATAAATTAATAATGTTCAATGGACTGTGACTGTGAGAGCTGCTATTGGTGTTTCAGGTCATGATAATCCCCAGACTCAGTTTGATTTAAAAAATGGCAACCATATATTTCATGTGCAAATGGAAGAAGACAGAAGTCTTGTGGGAGGTAGAAAGTTCTTAGAAAGATCAAGGCAAGTACCAGAGAGAGAAAAGAGGGGAAAGAATAACAATAATAAGACCAAAGTCTGTATCCCACTGTCGGTACATTAGTACCTCATAAACACAGGTAATATTAACAATGTGGTTCTTGCAGTAAGGACTCATATGATCAAAAATCTCAAATTCTTGCTAAGTCTTGCTGGTTTTCCTCTTCCTTAGAGAGTTAAGTGGCAGCTTTTTCTGCAAGTTAAACATGTGTGTGAGAAATGGTAGCAGCTGCCAATAAAATGTAAATATGGGAATAGCATCTTTAAAAGTTTCTTCTGTTCCCCCTCCAATATGACTGTCTACCCCAGTTTTAGTTTTGGTTGGTTTTTAGGAAAAAGATACTATTTGGGATTTGGCCAAAACCCCCTTTATTTATCAATTCTTTTTATTTCATTATTGTTCAGCAGCCAGTACTAGACATCACCTTTAAAAGATGCTGCCACATTCTCAACATTAAAATCATACCATGTTATTTGTGCAGCAGGCACAAATATTTGTCTTGTGTTTCTCATGTTTTTAAAAAGTAAATCTTGCTGCTGGAATGTATTTACATTACAGAATTTATGACAGAGAAGAAACTCTGTAATTCAACAGACCTTCCAGTTGTTTTAAAAGCACTTGTTCTTTCAAAGTGATGTGGTGATCCAGAAGGGAGGATGGCTGCTTGTTTATCCTAGCTGGTGTGCTCCAACTCTGCCCAAGCCTTCACAGGAGGAGGAAGGACTGCTTTATCTTTTGTGACATGCAACAGTCTGCTCTGTCAGGGCTACTTTGGGAATGCAGATTGGGGGAAGGTGAGTGGGTGGGATCACAGGATACCCGGTTTTGTTACTCAGCATGACAACTCCAGAGGATGCACCCTCTCGGCTCTTGCCCCATGGCCATGCTGTATTTGGTGGCTTTGTTCCACGGGTTTATTTTGTTTTGCAAATCAGTACGCACCAAACTGATGCAAGTTAAAAAAACAAAAGAAGATTATTTTGTATTTCAGATAATTTCAAAGAGCTTATTTACAGTGTGGTGTCCAAAACTGTTGTCTGGGCACTGATAAAAGGTCAGTGAACTGGTGTGTAGGAACAAGTGCTTGGGAAGAAGAAACTTTTGCTGCCAAAGTCAATGTATCTTGTACTCGTATCCTGACACAGAGAGCAAACAGGGTATTTGCAACATGAACACCAAAAGGGAGGCTTCTGAAAGGAAAAGAAGTTCTGCCTGCAGTGAACACTGGAATCTCAGCCCAAAGACTCAAAGGTGACATATATCAAGAGACTTCTCTAGGGACTGTGTGCGCCCATTGTAGCTGAAGAAGCCAAGAAATAGACTGGAGGGAAAAGCCAATTCTCCAAAAAACAGTGCACAGACTTATTTTTGTAAACCTTCATTTCACCTCTTTCACTTTTCCCCAACAAGTCTAAATGTTCCCTGCTGGAGGTGTCATCTTGTTCTGTTTTTCTTTGCTGATGGGCCCAAGATTTGGAGGCTTGTGGTGCACTCTGGGTGGGGGGAGCAGGGTGAAGACTGGAGCTCTCCATTGTTATCAGCATGGGATCTCCTCACAGGGGTCTGCAGGAATGCATGAAGGTTGGATGTGAAGAGAACATTTAGTCTTCAGCAAAAGCCAAATTTGACGACATGAGGAAGATTTTCTCTCAAGCAGGTAAGGTTGAATTAGGGATGAACAGAACCTTGGTGATGGATAGGCAGGTCACTGGCTAAATTCACTCAGAGAATCTAATACAGATGTAGCAGGGCAGCACTGAGTTTGCAAAGTAATGTCATTTTAAGTTGTAAAGTTAACACAGCTTTAAGAATCCTGGGTTAAGGCTGAGTATCAGAGACAAGGCCTCAGTGCCCACTTCCCAAGGCTGGATGTTTTGGAGTTAGGGGAAGTAATATCAAGAGCATCTAATCCCTAATCTAGTATTTGTGACTTGTCTCTGAGCTCTAGTGAAAACTATACATTCCCCAACTTGTCTTGACTGTAGGGATGAAGCTGTTATGTGGAATTATGTGGTGTCTTTTGAGTTTGGATTCGTCTTCCATTTTGTGTCACAGCTGGAAATGGAGTGGTGGTCAGAGGCGTCAGTCAACTGATCAGCAGTGAAAGCTGTCACTCCGTGTGTGAAAGGCAGAGAGTCAATTTTGTCTTGAAAGCATGTGATCCTACTTGTTCCAGGTCTCATATGAATCACTAAACTACCTCGTGAAAGATATTCTGGAGGTTCAATTTGTTTACTTTAATATTTTCCATCAATTCCATATCACATAAAATGATAAATCCTTATTGGGTGTAATGTTACAGAGCAGTCAAAACAGCATTGTTCTTACTCTTGCTTCAATTGCTCACACATAATGATTTCACTGATGTTGATGTGGAGTAACTTAGTGCCACTCCACGTTCACTCAGATATCGCCATTAATGTCAGGTTTTAATATAAACCAGGTATTTGTTTAGACCTGGCCATAGCACAAAGTAAAGTAAACAGTATGATTTATAGGATATATAGCTAGGCTTTGTCAGAATTCAAAGTAGGGTAATGAAAACTTAATAGTAATGACATCGTATGTAGATTGGATGGACAGGAAAAGAGTGAGAAATTCCAATAAACTTACAAAAAATATCCCTTTCTGCCTACTCTATCTTGGCAGGGCATATATTTTCCTTACCTTGGTCTATCATAATTTCAATGGCAGATCACCTTCCAGCCAGTTCTGTGCAGTTTCCTGCAGTCCTTATGAAAAGTCTTCCCGATCCCTCTGTCCCTTCTAAGGTCTTGGCACATATAAGATGCTTTCTCTCTTTCTCTCTATGTTCCTCTCATGCTCTTTAAAATTCTTTATTTACACTCTCAGAAGTTTTCTCTTCCCCAGAATACTACAAATAGGCAGCTTTCCCCTATTCCACACAGCCATGTCCTTTCAAAATTGCTGAAGGGAACATGTAGTGAGCAGCAAATAAATAGCCAGTTACTGTCTCACTGTTGTTTCTGATTTTGCTTTCTATTGCAGTCAATATCACTTCAGAAGGTAAAACTTCTCTTCCATCTGTGTGAGATGTAACCACAGGTCTGGTTGCTCTTTTTCAGCTTAATCTGATTTACTGGGATCTGGTTCTCTGAATCTCTCTCACAGCCACCACTGGAAAATAAAAATGTATAAGATTGAAGTGGGCTGTCCTGATTGCCCTTTTCTAGCAGCACTAGGAGTGTTAGTTGGCCCTAGACCTTCTTCTGCTTCCTGTGGCCCAGACAGATGCTCTGATGCCATGAAGCTCACCCCAAACTCAAAAGCCAGCTGAGAAACAGCTGGTCCTAAGCTTGGTACTACCGGTGTTTGGGCTCCCTCCTTCATGGCCGGGTTATTGGTGTAGATTTGAAAGCTCAGCCATGCTCAGCTTTTCCATGCAGTTCTGTGTTGAACTGTATAGGAACAATATTTTCAATCATTTCCCTGGATTTTTTTTTCCTTTCTTCTTTAGCAGATACATATTAAAAGTTTTATCAAGATTTCAAAGCTTGCTGTTTTAAGAAAAACCTCTCAGAATTCCAACCAGAGACTTTTATTGAACTAGAGCTTTTGAAAAATAAGAAGCAGCTTACCTTCTGTTTCTTTTAACATTTAATGATTGAATATGGGAAGGTCTTCATTATTTCTACTACAATAAAGTGTAAAATAACTGTACATTTTAAGAAGGAATTATAAATACTTAGGCAATACTCAGAGAAGCAGTCAACTGTACAAAATAAGTGTTATCTGAGAAATAATATGCAGTATTCAAAAGCTGATTGTGCATTTTATTAATGAAAATATGAGTAGGAGTACATAAAAGAACATATACATTAACATAGAATTATGCTTGTTTTCAATATTTCCACTAGTTCCTCTTTTATACAAAAGCACACTCTTATATTTTAGGATGTTTATGAACAATTCATAGATCCACAGCAGGGTTTTTTAGGCTGACCTTTTACAATACATTCTTTCTCTGAGGAGAACGGTGACAAGTATGTGATGTCAGATAATAAACCTGATATTAGAGAACAGTAGCCTAACATGAAGATGTGACATTTGTGATACTTTTGCTTAAAATCAACCATAAGCTTTTCTTTCTGTGGACTTTGTGAAAGATTGCTTACTTTGTTTCATAAATTATTACACTAGTTTAGACCCTGGGTTCCTAGGATGACAAAACCAGAGATGAAACAAACTTAAAAAATAGTTCTTCAGGCTCCCCAGGAGGCATAGAAGCCCCTTAATTTCTGAGCAAGACTACATGGCTTCATTTTGGTGCTGCATCAGGCAAAAAAAAAAAAAAAAAGGCCTGTTATACTTTGCTTTTAACCTTTGCAGTTAAAATATAAAACCATAACCAGCAGAACCACCCACTCCCCCATGGCCTCTCATCCATATGAGACTGTGTTCTGTACCACAGTGTGGGCATTTTAAGCTGTACAATTTTACTTATGTCTCATGTTCTATCAAACATTTTCCTTTTGAAAAACATGACATAATTTACCTTTGTGCAGACATTGAAAATATCTATCTTTAGTCTGCTGAGTTTAGCAGAATTGAATCTATTTCCTTATTAATTTCCTAATTTCAAGTTTGAAATTACCTATTTACATTTGTAGAAGCAGGTAGTCTAATTATCCTGTACAGAGAAGACATCGTAAATATTTGGAGGAAGGGAAAAAAGAGAGAAGGTGCATCCCCCATTGGAGAGATGTCATAGCAATTACCTGAATTTAACTATATGGTGTGGTATAGCTACAAACATTTCAGGTTTGGGGATAATTGGTTAAATTAATTCACAAGGATATTTTTCTATCATAACAAAAGGCAACGATGTAAGAGTTGCTCTACCTGCACCTAAAAAAATCTCTTTGCTGCCATGGCTCCACAGTACTAAGGTGTGGCATAGAACATGGGGAAAAATTAACTGCAGGGTATTGATGGCAAAGCATTGGAAAAAAGTTTTTGCAGCTTTTGTTTGACCCTGGCCTGCAAGACTAGCTGCAGCACATCTGTCCATCCTCAGCAGGCTTGGAGCTGCCTGTGGCTGCACTGGGGCTGAGCTGGCCCTGAGCCCTTCAGGCAGCCCTGGGAAGAATGAGGTCTTTTAGAGTGGAGGTAACTGAAGGATTCAGGCACCCACTTAAAATGCTAAGACCTGAAGGGGGGGATTTTGTGGTCAGGGCTGTTAATCACTCCCAGGTGACCCGTGAGCAGAGCTGCATGTTAGCTCACAGAAGAGGGGCCTCAGGGGAGTGTTGCACAAACCTCCAAAGGTTGGAGCTTTGTCGCATTTCTGGCTGCAGTAGCCATGGGTTAGCTCCTGTGCATGAAGAAGCAAAGAAGGATGTAAACAGAGGGCTGGTAACCACCAGGGACCAGCCTCTTCTTTTTCCTTCAGGAACAGCTTGTTGTCTCCCGTTAAGGAGGATGCTGTCCATAGTGCTGTCATTGGGGATTGCACACATTCGTTGAACTTTACCCAGCTAATTTAATCAGACACATATTGTCTCTGTGGAAAACAAGGGCTGAGTTTTTGGGGGTTTGTTTAATTATTCTCTCACGTGCTTTTGGTTATTCTTAAAACGTGTCACAGTAAATGATCTGATTTTTAAAGTATTCAGTGCATACTGAGGTTAATGTCCAAGACTATCTTTGAAGTATTTGTGTTGCAGAAGGCAAGGTAAATTTTCACCCTCTTTTTCTGTTTAAAAAAATAAAATACATCAGTTGGCTCTGCAACAATTGCTAAACTGTTTCAAGAAAAATTGTTTCTAATTCTTTTTTCAATTTAAGTTTTCAAGTATTGAAGTTTTTGAGTCTATTTTTCGTCTTCTCAATCAAATTTATTTTCTTTTTTCTTCTATGAAAAAGGTGTGACTTGTCTCATCTTAAATACCCTTGCTGGCCATAAAGTATCTCTTAACTATGAGATAATAAGGATCTGGCCCTCTGAGAGGATTTGGAAAGATTGAAGTATTTGTATGAACAAATATTTTCTTTTTTACCTTCTACTTTTTTTATTTGTCTAAGTATTCTCCAATGGTATCTGATAAGGCAAAGATCTCTTTTTTCCCTATACTGAAATAGAACATTTAAGAAAGATAAGAGATAGAATTCTAAAGATAAAGCTGCTTCTTGATGCATCAGACTTGATTGTGCTCCAAAGGAGAAGATTATGATGAGAAGAGAAGAAAATGCTTTTGACAACAACTTGTAGTGTCAGTATGCTCAGTGGTGGTAACTTCACAAGTCACATAGAGCAGGTGAGGAAAATGTTCATTGACTTCTGAAAGTAGCTTGTTCAAAGGACAAGAGAAGGAGATTGTTTTGAAATTAAATGCAGAGTTAAATGTGAAACTGATTGCCATTGGACGCTACTTCCATTAGTCACACGAAATGAAGAAACAGATAGAAGAACTCATGGTAGACGAGTCCATCTAGATTAGTTTTATTCAAGATTCATTTTTCTATCTCAGGAGACATTTGACCTCCAGATCTCAGAACCATTGGAAGTCCTTAGCTTCATGATCTCTAGACTCTGAGAATTGCTTGTTGGTCTCTACGAAAGTTGGAGGCTTTATAGTCTAACATAAGAATGAACAGTTTGATTTTATTTGGCTTGAATGGGTTCGGCATGTGACTTAGTATGAACATTGTGCTAATCTTAATGAAATGTTTATCAAACATTTCCTCATCTTGCTCAAGTCAAAGGAGCATGGCTTCTGCTGACTCTTCTTTCTGCCATTTCAGGCCCTTATTTTGCTGTTGCTCTCTTTTCTCATATTTATATATTTAAAATAAAATGCTCAATGTGTCTAGTCACCCTGAGACTACTACTCTAATAGACTAGCAGGGCACTCCTGGCCTTTGTGGAAGCAAAATTTCCTTTAAAAAATATCTCATTACTTCTCATTCACCAAGTACATAGCAGTCTTCCTTGTAGTTTTCTTGTTGCCAGATATTATGTAAATAACATCAAAAGAGAAATCTGGGAAGGCACACATGGCAGAAAACTTTTTGTGGGGCAAGAGAAGTTTCTCTCAACCTTCCTTCACCACAGAAACAATAAAAGAAGATGTAGAGGAGAGGCTAGCAGTTGGAACAATCCCTAAATTGTGAGTCCAACAGTTATGGTTTCCTTTGACTGTATGTGCAAGCTTATTGAAAGGAAGTGAGAAATCCTCTACTCAAAATGAAAAATTACATGTAAGATACTATTTCAGTGATAGGCAGAAAAGAAGCAATAGGGGGTAAAATTGAAAAAGGGGAAAAAAGCCCCAAACCCAGGACTGCATGGTAAAATTACATTAAATTATATGAAGTTTATTTTGTCTGACACCTATTAATCTGATGATTCCTTAGGTTTTAACTTTGTAGTTACTCTGCTACTTGGTCCCATAGCTAGCTAGCAAAAATGAAAGAAAACCTAAACCATAAATCAGTCTCACAGCTACAGTATTGGATAAACAGAAAGAAAATTAAGAATAGGAAGTGTTTTTTTCTTGTTCATGCTGGTTAAATTGATTTATATCTGTCTGTCACTGAAACTATGTTTTAAAACTAATGATTGTGGCTTCACGTAGAATAGTTGATATTCTGACCCACATCCTAAGGGCTTCCTTCAGTCCTTAGCAAACAGAAATAAAAATGACCCCAGGAGCCAGCAGCCTCCACTGAGGTGCTGAATCAATGACATCTTCTTTGTCCAATTCCTATTTTTTTTGTAAAAAAACCCAACAACAAGCAAACAAAAAAATCCCTAAATATTTGAAGGGTATTTTTCATTTTAGTTGGGGGTTTTTGTTTGTTTGTTTGCTTGGTTTTAAAAATAATTCTTGGGGGAAAACTCTTCTACTTTTTCCTCTTTTGAATGTTGCTGATGTACCAGGTTCTTTCTAAGCTCCAATAACAGGCCACTGCAATATAACTGGCTGGGCTTGGCTGCCAATCTATAATGTTCTTGGCCATGATTAATCTGATAAATAATAAATATATCAATCTAGTCTTTTAGACAAGGACAAATTCTTACCAGCGGGGAGGCACGAGGCCTCTTTTACAGCTGCCTGTAGTGCAGGAATTAATTATTTAATGCTTAATTCTTCAGGAAATGAGAAAGTTTTGATTAATGTTGTCCAGTGTCATTTCTTGCTTGTTTGATATGTGTCAGATAATTTTTCCTCGGCAGTCGCTCTCAAGAAGCCAGAGGCTACTGTCACTGGGATCAGACACTGAATTTCTAGAGATTAATTGAAGTGAAAATTTAGAGAAATGCACCATAAATGCTTGCCCAAGATAACCTTTCACAGGCTAAATTTAGCTTCCTTTGGTAATGTTAGCCTCCTATTGCCCTAGTGTAAAGCATTTATTTTTAATGCTGAGAGAAACCTATTTTGTTTCTTTGATTTTTTTTCTCATTTTTTCTTCTTAATTCCATGTATGTCTGCATGATTAAAATATTTAAGCCTTGATTCTTCTCCCATTTCCTTCACTGTAGCTTTGCAGCTTCCATGGAAACCAATATAATGTTTATTGGTCTATTGCAGAGGGGAATGGGTAGCTAGAGTTGAGCCATAAAATTAGAACCAGGTAAGCAAGGTATCAGCAATACCTGAAGTTTGTGTTCGCTCTAGCTCTGCAGCAGACTCAGTCTGAATGCTAGAAGCTCGTTTTTCTTGCTATTTGTGCCAAGGTGACTCATCTAGCAATGTAGTTAGTCATGAAGGAATATTCCTATCCAGACAGACAACCTGCTACTGCTGTGACTACTGTGAGCAAAAGATAAAGGGCTCCATGCAGCTTCTGGTACTGGACATTCATGTGGCTGTTTTCTCTGTAGCTCTGCATCCTCCAAAACAATTTTTTTTTCTTTTCTGTATTGGTATTTACTAGCCTTTACTTCCATTACTGTCCTTCTTTGCTGGTAAAGGAGGGTTATATTCCACCCTCAAGCCTATTTTACTGCTCTTTAAAACCCTGCAAATGCTTCTGTGTATTACATCCTCTCAAGATGAGTTTGTTTAAATGCAGACATTTAAATGTTTAAAGCAGATATTCATCTGACAAAAATACAGCCCCATGCAATGAATATACTTCTCTGAAAGGCAACAGTTTTGGGCTAAATTGGCTGGCACAGTGAACCCATGATGCATGTGGCCCATCACCTAGTGCCAGTGATAAAATACCCATCCATCCCCTCTGCTCAGCATTTTCTGAGGCCACTCCTGGAGCACTGTGTCCAATTCTGGGCTCCATTGTGCTTGAGTGATGTGGACATGCTGGAGAGAGTTCAGCAAAAGGCCACCAAGATGATTAAGGGACTGGAGCATTTGTCCTGTGACAGAGCTGGGACTGTTAACCAGGGAAAGAGAATGCTCATCAATGTATATAATATCTGAAGGGAGGGTGCAAAAAGGATGGAGAGAGCCTTTTTTCAGTGGTGCCCAGTGACAGAACAAGAGGTGATGGGTGGAAACTGAAACACAACAGGGTCTGTGTAAAATGAAAGAAAACAGATTTTGCTGTCACGGTGACCAAGCACTGGCACAGGTTGTCCAGGAAGGCTGTGAAGTCTCCATCCTTGCAGATACTGAAAAATGCTCTAAACATGGCCTTAGGAAACTGATTTTATGCGGTCCTGCTTGAGCAAGGAGTTTGGATCAGCTGATTTCCAGAGGTCCCTTTCCACTTCATCCATGCTGTGAACCAATCCACGAACTATTTCTATAACCTGATTTCTTCCTAATTTATTACAGAAACATCTTTTTGGTATGATTTAAGAGTTTTTATTAGTGATACTGGAAGATATTTCTTCCATCCAGGTGCTGCACCATTTAGATCTAAGAGCTAGGACAGAGGAGTGAAATATTTAAAACATGCCCATAAATAATCTACATGTTTTTTTTCTAGACATGAAGAAGTATTGAACTGAAATATGTTGACCAAGGAACCTTCACAGCTTTTGGCCAAATGTGCAGACCTCTTATGTATGACTTGGCAGGGAAAATTAAAAAATCAACTTTAGAATTTTGATACCTGTCTAGAAACAAAAGAGGGTTTCAAACTATACATTGTTATACCTTTTATTCCAGAAAGAATAGCTGTTCCAGTAAAATTCTAGCTTAAGACTACAAAAGTTTAAAATCTTACTGAATTTTGTTTCTTTTTTTTTACTTTTGTTCTGAATATCAGCTGTTTGAAGCTCTACAGGAGTCAGGAATCTTAGATTTGTAGCTAGATTATAAAGAAGGTGATGGAATTGTAAACATATTATTAATTGCATAAGGTTTTGGAAAATGCTTTTACATTTCTTCCAATTATCACATGAGAATCATTCACATCTGTACATGCACAGAGAGACCAGTCCACATTGAGTATAATCAATTTATATGAGCAGGGACCCTTAAATTTTCATTATGTGAAGGGATATAAGAATCAATTTCCCTAATATCTAAATAGAATTTGAACATTTGAAATGCAGATAATGTCAAGAAATACCATCATTAAAAGCCTCTGCATTTTTCTGACTAGTTCTTTTCAAGATAATTTGATTTTCTTATTTCACTTGTTATTCAAACAAAACAAAAAAATTACTTGAACTAATAAACATATGAACATGAAAAACTGCAAAAAGTTTAACTAATTCTTGACTTAATAAAAAAAAAAAAAAAACAACAAAAAACCACCCTGAAACCTAACTAACCTAAGCTAACGCAAGGCACGAGAAAAAGGTTTTTACAATGTGTGAATGTTACTTCAAAAGTTGAATTTGTTTAGGGAATTTGTATTTTCTGCTTCTTTCTTCAGGAACCTATTTGCATTTTAAATAATTAAAGCATTAAAACTGAAAAATTTATAAATGAGAGCTGCGAAGAGAATCCTGCTTGGCAGACAATAGAAAAGAAATTATTACCCTGCTAGGTTTGCTTTAATGTCATATCTGTCACTCTCCCCAAGGTAGGTTCATTACCATACCAAGTGCACCTCCTGCCACCACCTCCCCCATGCACACACTCTTTTTCTTCCACTCCCTCCCTGCCACTTAAGGACTCTGGATCTCTAGGGGACTTTGATCTCATTGTACACACTAACCCAAACAGAACCTCTGCTGTTCTCAATAATTTTTTCTTTAAAAAAAAAAAAGAGGGGAAAAAAAAAGAGAGAGGGAGGGAGAGAGGGAAGTGTGTGGGGGGGAGGGGAGTGAATTTGTGTGAAGAGTGACAGAACGCTTTGTCCAGCGCAGCTTTGGCTGGTTGTAACAAGCGTCAGGACATTAGACGCAACAAAAGCTGGATTGGCAGTATCATCAATCACAGCTCTGACAGTCGACTTCAGTTTGTTTGTTCCACTCTGCATAATAAGTGATTGGATCAGGTTTAATTAGATATTGGGTAATCAATCATTGCCAACAAGGCAACCCAGCTTGGGATCTAGATGCTGCAAGGGGCGGGGGGGGGGGGGGGAGAAAAAGCAAATCTCATCCAGGGTGCATAAATACTCAAACGTATGAGCACATAGGGTGAAGCTTCAGAGGAAAGGTATAAAGATGTCTGCAAGATGGCACATAATAGAATCGTTCACATCTGTACTATACTTGTTACCAGACATCTGCAGTTTGACATTTTACTTTCGCTGCATAATTACTTTTCAATATAATATAATATACTGACCTGAGGGAGAAAGACAAAGCAATTAAATTATGCATAAGATCCTTTCCTCCCCAATCCTTACCAAAAAGACAAAAAAAGAAAAGAGAGAAAAAACAAGAATAGGAATTAGCATTCTTATGGTTATTTGAAGAGAAGGACAGAAAATTCTTCCTCCTGCCTGCTATGATGAGGAGTCCCACTGTATAACTTCTTAAATCAGCTACTCTGAATTGAGATTACATTAAATTATTTTTTCTATCTTATTTTGCAATGTGTACCTATAGATTAAGGCCCACGCAATGAAATAAAAGGAGTGATGGATGGAGCAAATTAATCCCATTAAATTTAATTAATCCCATAAATCGAGAGAAAAGTTGAAAAGAAATTCTAGAAGACCCAAAGGGAAGTGTACCTGCATTTTTTATAAACGCATAATGCCGATACAAGTTAGCACAGGATAAGATGTAGCACTAATTAACAAGGACTGCATTATCAGAGGCCATTTTAAAGGGCAGAGTAGGGCATGCACAAGGCAGGCAGGAGCAATGTGGAGCCTGACTCTGGTGTGTTCTGTGTTCTGCCTAACAGTGTTCACTTTACTGGTGGACTCCTTACATTCCTATAAAATATATGGGGAGCACTCCATAAGAAAGCGCGCTCAGAGAAGCTGCCGAGCTGGGAGAAGAGCCACTTCCACTCAGAAGCAGCAGGAAATGCTAAAGTTCAAACTGCATAAAACTTCACGGAACCAGGACAAGCGTCCTGCTCACTGGTATCTACTGTTGTATTTAGGTGTCTTTTAGGAATTTGCTGAGTCTGCAGCATAGAGTACAAAGCTGCAAGGACAGAGGTTGGTCATGGATAGAAATCACTGCCCTGATAAGGACCAGGAATGATTGCCGCCTTTGCCTATTACAAGGTAGATGAAAGCTTCAGCTGACAGTGGTTTAAGGGGTTTATTTTTTGGCTTATCTGATCTGGCACTTGTGTTCTGAGAGGTGAGCACCTTAAAGAAGTCTATGGCCTTAGTTAGGCAAGACACTGTGTTAGCTACAGCCTCAGTATGATCAGAGGAATCTGGTCATACTGAAAGGACATGTGTGTTTACAGGATGTGACAGGAAATTCTGTCCTTTAGGCCTTTAACCATAGCTGAAGGAGAAGCCTACTGGGGGCTCATGATTAAGACCTCATGTAGCAAAAGAGGTGGTTTTTATTTTTCTTTCCACAGCTGTTACTGCCAAAGTCTTTAGCTTTGCAGTAAAAGTAGAGAACATGGTACCCATCTGTATAAAAAGTATTAATTTGGAGAAAATTATTCAAGTTTTCTGGATCAGAAAAAATCCTGCAACCAGGAGTGAGCACCTACAAGCAACCTATTTGACTAAAGCATGTTGGATTTGTGGTCTGGAATTTGCAGATGTTTTTTGCTGAATGTGGAAAAAATATCTGAGATTTTGCATCATGGTACCAGCTTTAAAAAGAGAGGAAAAGGAAGAAGAAGGAAAAGGAAATCTACAGTAAAGGTTTTCCTCTGCTCAGCTGTGATGTGCTACATTGAACGTTTCATGTTTGACACACACTTTAACCTGACACAAGTGAAGCGATAGCTTAACTATTTTGTCCACTAGAGAAAGCTTTTATCTTGATTTGTTGTGTTATGGATTGAACATTTTATGATGTATCTGGATGAGCTGCCATGATTCCTAGACCTGGGAGTAGTCATCAAATTATCAGAGTCAGCCATCATGTCATAGAGAGATAGTCTCCCCTGACTCCTCTTCATCCTCCTCAGCTGCGAATCAGGGCTGGGCACAGCTTTTCTCAGACACGCTGAATGTCAAATTTATTTTCCTGCTGTGACTAGTGAGATTGGACTCCTCTGCAAAATTTACAGTGTGACTGTCTAATCAAGCACCTCTCTTATTGTGTTTCTCTTAATTCTTTTCAAACTCACCAGGTTTGAAGCCAGAAACAGTGGTGTCTCTAGTCTGCTCTACTTTTATTGCAGGGTGTTGTTATCTGATGGAGTGCCCCATACTGAATCCACAGGTTCCAGCAAAGTAGACAGCTATGATTTGAAGATATGAAAAAATAGGGAGATAATTCTGGTCATTGAGTGAATGCTCACAGCATTGTTTGCAAAAACCTATACTTGTTTTTTTTTTTATTTTTATGGCCTGTATTTTTTATTTCCCTGCAAAAGAGGCAACAAAAAAATCTGAAATATTCCCTTGCCCTTTGTCAGAAAAAGGGTCTGTATATTTTTTAGGACTGTAGTGTTTATTGGCAGGTAAGCCCCAACCCAGGAAAGAGTTCTCAGGTTGCTGTGCCTTGCTCCCTGCTCTGGCACACCATCAGCTGTGCTGCTGTCAGGTCCAGAGTGTGTCTGATCTCCAGCATGACCAAACCCCCCAGCAAAACTGTCCTGCCACTCTGCCTACCCTACTGAGGGTGTGTGGTTTGTTCATTCATGGCATGTTAGCCAGATGAGGATGTGTACAACAATATGTCTATGTGGAATTTAAATATTAAGAGTCTAAATACCTGATAATTCTCATGAACTGTAACAAAAAAAAAAAGTGTATGATTTATTTATTTTAGCACTGATATTCCTATTTCAGTCTGAATTCCAAATCTTGTTTAAATTCAGATGCTTGTTAATTGCCCTTAGTTGCCTAGTTTTGTCAAGATATTAAAGCAGAACATTTCAGTATCTTTGAAACAAATGGGTTTTGGGTTTTTTCCCTAAAATTTCTTGTTGACTGGTGTATACAAACCAGGTTCTCATGTACAAGTGGTTTTTCATAACTGTTCATGTGGTGAGCTACCTTTTCAAACCTGGAATTTATTTTCCTAGTGTTTTACACAAGTTGGAAAAATAGTAGTGATGAAGAAGAAGAGTTTTGAGAGTCCCAGTGCCATCTGCTTGGTAGTTCTGGAAACTTTTGAGTGTATCGTGACATGAAATCACTTACCAAACAGTGTAGGAGCTGAAGACCCTGGGAATTTAGGCTGCAGATCCTTCATCAGGCTGCCACTCAGGCTTTTGAGGAGTCAAATGGATGAGCAGGCATGAGACCTGACTGAATTGGGTTGTAACCCCATCTAATTCAAACCTTCTCTATGAAATGGTTGTGCTGTAATCAGTCTGAGATCAGTCAATCAATGGGAAACAGAGTCTTTTGAAGAGCTTTTCAAAAACTCGTTTTTTTTATCACCAACATTGCCAGCAGAGCAACAAGTACTGTGCCATTTGTGTCTCAGGGCTCCAATAAAGACCAGTGACCCATTTTGCCAGGCTCGAGGCAGATCTGCTAGGGCACAGTCTGCCTCTTTCACAGCAACTTTGTTGGAATTCATATACAGTACCACAGATAATTGGGTCTCTAATCCATCTGTTAACTGTTCAAGTTCACATGACTTCACTTTATTCAGAAATTCTGTGACAAAATAGTCTGTTAGCTCATCTTGGATTCCCTTTATTCCCTGACACTGTATAGAGAAGGCTTCTTTTTTCTCTTCTTGCTGTTCCACTGCAAGTAATCATACAGTATGTGAAAGGAGATCTGCCCACAAACTCCTCTGATTCTTATTCCCTTTCCCTGAAAAGGACCTTTGCAGCTGTTAACTCGGAAATGGCACTTTCCTTGACATTTCTCTGGTAATATCTGCTTAGAAAGCTTGGGAAAAAAACATTCATGCGAGGTTTCCTTGTAGCTGGCATCATTGTTTTAGTGAAAGAGAGCAGAGGTGAAACAGAGTATGGACAAAACAGTGAGCACTTATTTGTTAAAAACAAAACTTCAGTAGGCGAAAAATATTTTCATAATTAATTTGTCAATTAAATCAAGTTAAATGTTATTTACAACTGATTTTTAACATCCTTCCTTTAAGAGTGAAAATCAGCTTTCTGTCTACAGTGTCTTGGAAGATTTTGCCATGATCTTGTATAAAAAATCATGATGACTTCACAGTATTTGAAAAAAAGTCAGAGGGAGTGCTTGTTGTTTGTCAAATTTTTATAGCTCTGGCCTTGTTTTCCTCAGCAAAGACCTTCTTTGAGCACCATCCTTCAGTTTATTTTGCAGTGCAGCATTTGTGATCTCAGGCATACTAGATTTTTATGATCCCCTTAACTACCTTTTTCCTATTTGCATTTATATATGTCTTGCCTATGTACAAATCCAGAAAAAAAATAACCTGAGTATGGGCAGTGTGGACACTTCCAAGAGATCCCCACTTTAAATATCTTCCCTCTGGGCCATATGGTTTAAAGATATCTCTGACTGTCCTCAGAGCTCATTTTCTTTAATCCTGGATTAGCCTTGTTGCCCTTCTTTACCTTTTTAAGCACTGCAAAATCTTTCCCCCACCCCACCATCTCCCCCCAATGCAGCAAGGAGAAAAGAGCATAATACTCAAAATTATTTAAATTTTGACCAAAGCCATTCATAATCTCAGAGTATCCTCCCTGGATTTCTAAACTTGCATAACATTTCATTGGCCTACGCAGGAAAATTATTTTTCTACAATATCTTGATATTTTTAGAAGGAAGATTACAATTGTATCAGAGTCTTTAAGGTGTTTTCAGCAATCTCATGTGTATTGAATACTCTTGAATTAAAATAGACTTATGTCCATTGGCCACATAGACAAGCAGTTGCATTTGATTTGTTAAAATGGACATTTACTACCTGTAATCAGTGTTCACTGGTAACATGCTGCAGAAGATGTAGGTATAATGCTCAAAAGCCACTTGGGCATTTCCAAAGATGATAGCGAAGCAAGGTCTCTAACAACAGAACAAGTGCTACTTGTTTGGGATCAAGAGGAAAAAAATGCATAATTATGTACTAAAGGGGCTTCAAACAGAAAAACTGTGTTTTATAATTCTTTGTCAATGTCGTATATATTAAATGGAATTTCTGAGTTTTTATATTCCCTTTTCTCATCTAGAATAGTAATGAGAGGATTAAAGATTGCTTCCATAAATCCTACTTCTTACACTGATTTGAGAAATACCATTTAAAAAAACATTCATCTTCTCCCTCCAAGTGCAGAATTGCTGAATGACACTCAAATATTAACAAGCAACACTTTCAAATTATGTGGCTCCAGCTTAATAATGAAGACCTTCAGATCATGAAAAATCACTGGCAAAACAGAAATTGCACTTTTTCAAAACCATCAAAATAACTTTCTCAGTCTGCAGTGATCGTGATGGCTTAAGCAATTATTTTTTAATAGAAGATTGTAAACACCTGCCAGAATCCTTCACGTTCCTTAGCAGTGAAGACTCTCTCAAAAACAACTATTATGCTCTTAAAAAAGAAAGAAAATAAACAAGCAAAACAACAAACAAACAACCCCTCTCCCTGAGAGCTAAAATAACAATATTTAGACCAAATGTACCAGTCAGTGAAGAAGAAAGCAAAACCAAAAAACAAATGCTCATATGTAACACATTGAACCTGTCTTCATGTCTGCTGCTATCCCTGCATATGAAAATACATTCAGTATTTTTTAATGTTTTAATGCCTTGGCATGTTTACCCTGATTTTGGTAAGTATTTTTTCATAAAATGAATGGTCTCCTTGCTAACTCTCGCCTCAGTGCATTGGAACTTGCTGGACATGATTTTATGTTGCTAGAAAGGAGAGCAGGGCTCCAAGGCATAGGTAAGGGGGCTAGAGAGAGATGTGAAAAGGAAGCTGGGTGAGATTTTGCACTCTTGCCACCAAACCAGCAGCCGGCATAGATGAGACAGCGTTACAAGTTTAGAACAGCTGCCAACTAATGTTTGATCAGGGATAAAATATGCCGAGGTGACAACATCTTTCTCCCCTGCATTTCAGGGACTATCATTAAAAATGCAGCAAGGCTCGTACAGGCCCAGAAGGTCCTATGTTCTCTCAAGATACAAGGGAGAGAGACAAGTTCACAAGATGTCAAGAACAATATCCATTTGTGTTTACTATGCAAACCCGCTGAGTAACCTTTCTATTCATGTTTGTACTAAGGACCGTTGAGAATTTAGGGGGAAAAAAGGGCTGTTTAGATTGAGAGGGGCGTGGCAGCTGTGGAGGAACAAATGTGTGTTTGGGAAGTGGAAAAATGCCACTGCACTGCTAAATGGCTTCTCTGGGGGGGGAAAAATAAAGAATAAATGCAAGATTAAAAGGGGTTTACTTTTATACAGAAACCCAGCTATAAAAGCTGCAGCACGGCTACAAGTTAGTGCCCGCAGCCCCTTCCCTCCTCCCCTTTTAATAATATATTGATGTAAGCAGCTTGCGCATGACAAACAAATTCTCAACACAAAAAGTCAGCTGTCGGAAGGAGGCTCATCAATCTGGCAAAGTGCACTCAGGTAGAACGCCTCTCGGGGAGCCCTCCCCGGCAGCCTCGCCGCTCCAGGGAAAGGGATCGCTCCAGCGGATGGGCTCATAAATGTTCATTAAAGAGTCTTTCCACCAGTTTACAGGAAAAACAGTTGTTTGGCAGGGACAATGGAAAATAAATAATAAATTAATTAATTCTCAGTGATATCATGGAAAGCTATTGCAGATAATTGAACTATAGGAAGTTTTGCTTTTAAAATGGCAGAGACAGCCAGTAAAATTCGCTCAAGCAATGCATCTTTACTAATACAGCAAGGAGAGCAAATCCCAAGATGTTCAGTTTAGGATTCTTTGCTGCAGTTCTTTAGGAGTTATATTATTCATTGCTTCTCACGTTTCTCACATTGTCTCATCATTTCTTCTTCTCTGAGTAGGAGGAAGAAGAGGAAATGTATTTATTTTTCTGTTGCACCAATGACTTCCCCATGGGTGACAACTAGATAACACAGCTTTAGGAATGCTATGTAATATCATAAAGCAGCTACAAAAGACACACCCAACACATTGAAGTAGGAAACATATTTGTAGTTGGAGCTATGATCAAAAGTCACTCGCTTTATCAGTACAGTACTGGTCTTTCTTCTGAATCTAATGGTGAAGACCTTTCTATTTCTATGGACATCTGTTGTACGAATTAACCAGATATTTTCCCTAAGTGTTCAATGTTTTAGAAATTGAATTCTGTGCTTTGGTTTTAACATCATGGGTGCTATAGTGGTGATTATGCTAATAAAATCTTTGTGCACGTAGTGGGAGAACAACCTTTTAAGTGAAGAGCACAAATATGGAGATAACCTTCCTATTTAATAGACTGCTTAAAAAAATTAAGAATTTTTGTTAATTAAAAATAGTATGGTTGGCTTTGCAAACCAGTTAGGTAAAGACTGGAGGTTTTCATAAGTGCTTTATCATCCATATTTTAGGAAAATAATGAAAAAAATATGTACAACTGTTTTTCAGAATTAAATACTGACTATGAATATGTCCCAATCTTAAAATGATCATTACAGGAAGCATGGTCAGCCACCATGAGTGCTAGTACAATTATCGGTTCTCAAGAACTAAATAAATCTTTGAATTTATTTCAGTACAGCTGCACTGGTTTCTGCTTGAGCAAATGATGATCAAAGCATAAGAGAGAAGTCTATCTCAGAAGATTAGATTTCCAAAACAGAATAAAGAATCTGCCACAAAGAAGGTCACCTTGTTTTCTATTAGACAAGAGGTCTTTTTGGCATCTTTCTTTACTAGAGAAAATTTTATAAATAGGAGCCTCTAAGACTTCATCTGAAAGTGTGACTTAGCATATAGGTAGGTGACTAATAAAAAGACAGTACTAATGTTTTACTTCTGCTTAACTTTCTTGTGTGGACTTTTTTTTCAGTATTGATGTGGTTGTTCAAGAAGTGACTTGAAAAAAAAAATATGTTTGGTTTAAAACAAGTGAAAATATTCATGCAATTCTTTTGTTGGTTTAGCTGAATTCTCTTTTAGATCAACAAAATCTTCTACCTGTCAACCAAACAGAAATAAAACATTTTGCTTTCTGCACAAGAAAGTATTTTTCTTGACCAAGTGACATTATTACACTCAGAAAATAAAGAATCTGTGCGAAACCTAAGGTTGCTATAGGGAAATTGTGGATGCCCCATCCCTGGAAATGTTCAGGCCAGACTGGATGGGGCTTTGTGCAATCTGGTATAGTGGAAAATATCCCTGCCCATGCAAGTGGGATTATAACTAAATGGTCTAGGACCTTTATGGTCCCTTCCAAACCAAACTATTCTCTGATTCTATGAATACCCAGGTGGAACACACCTGTGTGCATTTGGGTTTGTTATAATGTGCTCCATAGAGTGGTTGAACCTCCTAAATTACTTTGTAAGAGTGGTACCCCCACAGTGCGTGAAGCCATCTGGCTTGACCAGTAATATTGAGGGAAAAGGGAATCTTATCTTACCCTCACATGAATACCTAAACCCCAACCACAGTCAGCTTGTGAAAGTTGCTGGACATCACGAAGAAGGACAACACTTCTCAGAGATCACATTTCTGTACTGTAAGCATATTTCTAAAGAATTCTGGTATTATTATAATCAGCGTAAAAACTATTAATTGACATCTAATATATTCACACACACACACACACGCACGCACACACACACTCATGTATATAATTAGTTTATTGCAGCCTTATGTTAACTTGAAAGACAGAGAATGCTGCTCTGAAAAGAAAGTCTGAACTTTTTATGCTATATCGTCAGTGGTACTTTTACTCCTCCAGGAGCTAGGAAAAGGTCAAGCAAACCTGAAAAATATTTTTCTTTATGTGAGGAGGGTTTCTCAGCATTTTTGCCAGGGCCTCACTTTAACTTTCTTCAAGAGATGTCATTTGATAGTACTACTAAATTAAAAGGAAAAAAAATAGCAGAGAGGAAAAAAAAAATTTAAAAAGAGAAATTTTAAAAATCAGAGTTATAAACATCCTAAACCTGGTATTTTCCTGGATTAGTTATGGCAAGTAAACCATGGATATTGCCTTTATACTGTTGAGACTGGGAACATTAAATACCACTAAAAATGTCTTAGAAATGGGAATAAGTAACAAATTAGGTAAACATTAAAGTGGTTTTTTTGTTTGTAAAGGTTGCCAATTTTTGTAAGATTTTTCACAAGTGTTTGCTAAAAGCCCTGTCTCCTAAACCCTCTTTGACAGTGTCAGAATCTAAGCATCCATACATTAAAATGCAAACATTAAAATATTTTTTTTGTCATGGAGGTAAATGCCTCCAACACCTGAACATGTCACATGAAGGCATCACAGAGTTTAAAACTAAAACAGAAAGGCAGACTGAAAAATGGCATTGCATGTATATTCATACTTACACCTCATATTAGCAGCTCATTGAATTTAGGATGCCTTGAGTCTTAGTAAGTTGAATGGGATGACACCAAACTGTCCATTGCCAGTTAGTTCAGTATCCCTCATTATTGCTGCCCTTTGATTCCTTTCCACATTGTTCATATTCCAAGCAGTTGTTTTATTCTGCCTGCTTAGCACCAATTTGGCCTCCTCTTACAGCAGCTCTAATGATTCAATGATACTGAGCAAGCTTTCCTTCAGCCATGTGGCAGGCAATTAGCATTTTAACCATCAGCACCGATGTTGGGATGTCTTCACTTGAAGATGAGAAGTTCTTTCTCACCCACCCTGAACTTCCCTCGCTAACAAATGCCAGCTGCGTTTGGCATGGGTGGCGTGTGGCGGTTCTGGCACCCACGCAGACAGAGGTGCAGGGGTTACACAGTGCAGGGCTGCTCAGCAGGTCTGTAACACATCCACACGTCCTGCTGCTTTTAGCAGTGGATGTGCTCCCGGCCTCCAGCCCCTCTGGCTGGTGAAACCAGTCCAGCACTCCTGAGGGGTCCAGCCCAGCCTTGCCCTGCAGCTGAAGCTGAGGGGAATCCTCCAAGGTCAGCAGGAGCAGGGCTAACACCAAACATCCAGATCTTGTGCAATACATCAGAAATGTCTCTGATGCTCAGAGGTCTGGCCAAATTCAGAAACTAATTATCTAACATTTTGTTTCTAGCGTTTGTAACAATTTTATTTTTATCCACAACTTTCAAGTGGACTGTGATTTTAATTAGCTTGTACTAGAGCAGGATGTTGGAGAACTTGGAGGTTTTTAAAGGGGAGCTTTCTCATCATGTGGGGTTTTCAATGCTTGCTTGTCTCTACTAATTAGAAGTGCTTATAAATTAATTATAAGCCTGCTTTTCAAACCAGTAGGAAAAAACTGTGTGCTATGCTGGATATGATTAAGCTATAAGAACAAAGAATTCAAGAAAAAACACAGTATTTTTATTGACTGACCCATCTTTTAGCCTTTTCCTTGTGAAATTCATTTTTCTTTATAAAAAGACCTCCTGCTCTTTGTTGAATAAAGATGTAAGCTTTATTCATAAATGGATTTTTAACTTCTTTAAATCAACATTGCAATGAAAGCCTAAAATAATTTTTTTTTTAAAAAAGAAGAAAATGTACATTATAATATGCAAATACAAACATCTTTTAGTTCTGACACAGAGAAGCAAATAAAATTAAGCCTGTATATAGCCTCAGGAGGAAGTGTAACTCTTTCTGGAAGCCATTCTGATATAACTCTACTGGGACAGGAGTTATAACCTGTTGTATAGGAACTGACACTTTTCCATCTCCACGTCATTGTGTTTCTAAGTATCTCTCATACACCTGGAATAGCAACACTGACTTTTTGCATCAATTTATCAATTCATCTTCATTTATGTACTTGAAGAGTGGAGAACCAAACACGCACTTGAAATTCTTCCTTCTATTAATGTATGTTTAGAAGTCCTACCTCACTTGTAAATAACACTATACAAAAGGCATGACAGAAAAAAAAAGATTAGAATACTAAATGAAAAAAAGTAATATAAGGAAGTCTGTAATGTGTGTAACCTTGCTGCTCTATTGGGATGTTTTCTCATAAAACCAGGAATGTGGGATCAGAAACTGCAAACGAAAAATAGTTTGTTATGGTAAGATGAATTCTCAATATTTTTTCATCTATTTCTATTTGGGTCTTTTGTTTTTTAATGCTGTTCAAGAACTTTTATAAAAAGGTAAAAACCAAAGGAAAAGGAAAAATCCATGGGTTTCTGCTTCATTATGGCCCTTGCCTTTTAGTTTATGACATTGATTGCTCAATGTTTTTAACATGTCTCCTCCATCACTGAACTAGCCTGAAAAAACTGTTAAGATTCTTCTGCACTGCTTTTCTTTCCCTGTAATGTTTTGGTGACTTCTCCATCTGATTCTTATCTTGTCACCTAATCTAGAGACCTGCTGTGTCAAAGGGCACCAGCTTTTTAATGCTGCTTGTATCTGTTCTGCCTGAACCTGAATACACAATGACCCAGCCCAGTGAAGTGAGCCAGGGCACAGTAAATCAGGTGTATCACTGACCTGCTTGGTAAAAGGCATCCATCTGACTGCTCAGCTTCCCTGTATTCTGAGAATGTCAACAAAAACACATATTCCTGATGTCTACTCTCCTTTTTCTCTTTTGGGACTTTGTGTATTTTGTCACATTTAGAACTGAATGACAGAAATAACCTTTTCCTCCCACTAAGAAGGATAGCTTGACACAGAAAATTGACCTGGAGTCTTCTGTCTGAGAAAGGACTTTTTGATGAAAAAGGGAAAGTTGGAAAATACTTTGTGCCTTTTATTAAATTTTGTGCGTGTGTATGTGAATGTTTTCTATTCTCTGCATTTCCAAACTTTGGCATGAATTTTGAAACCTTTGACATGCAACTGATAAGCTTTCTAAACTCTAAACCTGAAATGCATTTAAGTTTTATATATACACATCACATCCCATGCCTATGACTGTCTAATCCTGCCACTCACTGAAGTGAAACAAACCCACGAATACTCTTAACTCTTGCTCATTGAGAAGATGCGAGGCACAGCCACAATACAATGCACACTTCTGCCACAACCATTCCTCCTCCTCAGATACTCTTTCACATTCAGTATTTTTATATTGTTTGCAAGTTGTGTATCTACTTCCAGTTACTCTTCAAAGACCTAGAGATTAATACTGTTATTTTCATTTATTTTCAGACACTGCAGTGTCTGAAAAGGACTGTTTTGTCCTAGTTCCTTCATGGCTGTTTTAAGCTGTTCTTGCATATTTCTCATTGTTTTCACTATTTTTTATCTTAGGAATGAACTTGAGCTGACTTAATCTGTCTCTCAGGAAAAGAATCTTCTTTGAATTTTCTTCTGAAATCGACATGAACACTGTTGATATTTTCAGAGGTGATTGGAAGAGAAAGTGGTGACTTGTACTCCTGTCATTTTAAAGACCTTTTTCTGTGTCAGCTTATATTAATTATTATTTTCTGTAAGTTTCTATATGATCTATGTACTGATTGAAGTCTAATATGGCCTGTGTGAATTTAATACAGACTACTTTTTAATTAAGAATCATTAGTCTACTATGTTAGTTGTTAGTATGATGATGCTTTGAACAAGTTCGCCAACACAGACTCTTTTCTTCAGGAGTGTCATAAAAAGGCATTATTTTAAGTCAAGAGTATTGATGCTTCCCTTTTGTTTTCTGTGGTTTTTCAGGAAAAAAAAATGGAGTTTTTTCTTGCTCTTACTGTCATCTGAGGCAGAATATAGTGTTCATTTACTTTGTCCAAGTGTTTAATTTTTAATTTCTTCTGTTTCTGAGTGATTCATAATGCATCTATACAGGGGAACAGTGCTTTAACACATATGCCTAACAGAAAAATGCATTTGTCATCTATTAGCTTTACATAATAATTATTGACAAATATTCCTACTTTCTTTGTTTGAGATCTTACTTTTAAAACAATGTTCTCACATATTAACTGCAGCAGAATCATTACTGCAGGAAACACAATAAAGATTTTTAAATCCCAAGTTTATTGTAGTTTCAGAGTTTCACTTAGGGACATGATAGGGATGGGAAGATTAGATAATTTTGAGTGTTTAGCTTTTGCAATATTAAAAGCAGCAAGTATCATTCCTAGTTGTGCTTAATGCTCTTTTGCATATCTACAAACATATATTCACTGTTATTGAGCTTCCACTTGGGTATCAGACACCTTTATCTATGAATTCTAAGTATAACATTCTTTCTCCACTTCTTTCTAATTACGAGGTTCAACAAAAGAGAATTACTCTTGTAATTCTACTCAGGATTTATAATTTCAGAAAGCCCTAGGTGCAAACCTACATTCCAAATTTCCTCATTTAAAAATGGACTGCTGTAATTATATGATCATTTCATTCCAAATCTGCAGGGGACAGTAACTCAATAGAAAGCATGAAAAAATTAATGAGAAGCTTAATTATAATAATATCATTAAATCCTAATAAGAGAAAAAGTCTAACTTTATTTTAGCTTGGACACCTAATATAATTTTGTTACAGCATGGTAATGATATTTTCTCAGTTTTTAGAGAAACTAATAATGTAATTGTAAAGGCTGGATAATTTTCATTTTCTTTCTCTTTCTTTTCCCTTTCTTGTATATGTAAATAAAAAACAAACAAAAATATTTTAATTGTAAATGTGTCTGGGCAAAATCTAATATGATTTAATTAATATCAACCATAATTTTTTCATCAATATTTAGCACTTCACCAGAAAATTTTAGCAATCATTGTATAATTTTTCGCAAATATATACTTTTTCTTTTACAATTCTGGCTGTAAATACTTTCATTCATAGTGGACCAAGACAGGATCTTTGAGGTGCTTTGCCTTCTACCTTAAAGAACAACATACAAATGATAACAGCCAAACTTCTGTTACCATGGCTACAGACTGGCAGTTGCATTCACGCTATATTAATATTTAGCAGATATCAGAATTTCCTTATTTTTTTCCATTTACAATCCAGATACTTTACAGAAGTTATTTATAAAGAGCACAACATTCCTGAACACACAGCCCTGCTGGTGACAAATGTTTAAACGTGGAGTGCATTAGTGTGGCATCAGACATTGTCAATAATGCATGCTCACCACCATTTAATTATTTTGAAAACATCTGTTGAAGTAAAATATGTTCCAGAGGGGAATAAGGAAGTCAACTGCATTAGTGACTGTGTTAACCACATTTCGCTCTGTAACACAGAAAACCCTAAAGGGAAGACCAGGATTCAAGGACATCAAGAGAATGTTAAAATTCATCTTCACTGTTCATTTTTGCAGCCAGATTTATCTGTGCCAAAGAAGTGGCACAGATAAATCTTTTGTTTAGGGTTGGTTTTCCAAGAATTTTTAAAATAGGGCTAATATATTGCATCAGAACATGTAGTGAAAATTATTTCTGTTTTTTCCTTAGCACACTTGAATGTACGCCATTTATATTCTGAAAGATCCTAAATAATTACTAAATAATTACTGATACAGAGTGAGACCATTTTACAAGTGAAGGTTACTTTACTCTTAGCTCAGAGTACAGAATGACAAACCCTCCCAAGTGCTGGTGTCAGAGCCTGATGCCAGTAAGTTTATGTATGACTGTTTAAAATCTATCCAAGTGTTAAAATTTCATTTTTTTCAGGATCTTTCATAAATTGCTTAAGGAGGAAATGCAGGATGCTTATTGAGATGCTGTCTGACTTATTCTGCTGGAGTAATTCCCTCATTGTACTCTTTCTGAGAACAGCATTGACCATCATCATCAAGTTAACTTAGCTGGTCATAGCTAATAGTGCAAGGATCTAATAGATTTGTGGTCAGGGTGTGCAGATGTGGCTATGCCACAGGCAGTGTGAGGCAACAGTCTTAAATTATGTGGTCATGAATCCAGAAATGGACAACATGTTTTACTAAATGCTGCACAGAGAAGAAGGAGCCAAATAATTGATAGAATAGCCCAGCATGTCACACTCAGCAGTTAAACTTTCCTGGAAGTCCTTAAACCGAGTCAGTGGAGACAGCCTGAAGCCCCCAAAGAACAATGCAGAAGGTTCAAGCAAGGTGCTCACTGAGGGGCTGACAGCAGCACCCAGCAGGGAACAGTCAATGCTGATCTGCAGGGATCTGCATGTGGCTGAAATGCTACCAAGGGGGAAAATAAAGTTACACTACAACAGTAATAAGAGACAGCTTTGTGGAGAACAGGTGGTACTTTGGTCATAGAGAGAAACCTCCAGTGTAGGAGGATGTATGAAACTTCAGGAAAACTCATGTTGAAGAGAGCAAAGACAGCAGCAGAAGGCACCAGAGGCTGCAGCCTGCTGTGTTCCTGAGGTGACAGAATGAGGCAGAGTCCTGCCTACAGCAATGAACACAGTCCAGGCTCCCTGTCTCCCCTGGCTCAGGGAGAAGAGACTGGACTCAGTCTTCCAGCAGTGTTTGAGCCCACTTAAGATGTAATTAATTTTCAGAAGGGTAAGCATGTCTATCTATTGACTGTAGGGCAAGCATGGTTGATGAGATTCCTAACTGAGACCCAGTCATTAAACATTCAAAGTTTGGTGAGAGGAACCCAGGCTGGGAATATATGGGGTTAATGGTCCTGTGTCTTTATCTCAGCAGGCAGCCAGTACTAGTGCTAATAGCAGGGAACTCTCTGAGAGCCATTAGAGGAATTTGGGGGAGCTCCACTGCTTTGTGGTCCCTTTCATCAGCCTCTTTAGTATGACAAATAGCTTGAGGCTGCCTACCAGTCAGTTATTTTTAAAGGTGTGTGAAAGTGGATAGAAACATCTTTTCAAAGCCACCATTTTGAACTGTCCTTTCAATGATGTGAAAAACACACCAACCTAATCTAGGCTGAGTATGCAGAGTTTCATTTTCACCAATACATGTTTTTCCCTGTCTTGATTTTTCATGTGAAAGGTTCATTTATGCTTGTAAACTAGATCTCCAACTGAGAAAAGAACATTGAACAAACCCCCAGATCTTTCTGTACACATAAGCCTGGACAGCACAGCTTATAGTCAATCTTAACTCTAAGTTAAAAATGAAAAATATCACTTAGCTCATTTATCATATTTTTGAAAACATGAGAAGAAACTTGTGGCTAGAATTTTTGCATTCTCCTGAGTCCCCTCTGCAAATAGTTGGGGAGAGGATAAATTTTTCTCCAAAACCTCCTGATCATTATAAATAAGTCAACACTTGAGAGAATGTTTATACCAAGGGAAAAAAGGAAAAAAAACTCCGTAGAAAGATAGCGGCAGAGACTCCACTATGACAAGGGCAGAAGTTCAGTTCAGTGAATGAAGTCCCAGTTTGTGCTGTAAGAATGTTTCAAGGGAAAAGCTTTTGGAGCATGCAATCACAAAGCAGGTAAAGAAATTACTGCTTTATTTACATGGTTGCAGAGGTGATGAAATAGTGTAAGCAATATACAATTCTTGAGTTCCTGGACTTGGGGCTTTATTTCTATGCTGTCTTTTTTCAAATCTCAGCACACTGTTTTCAGAAATTTAATCCCTTATGCTTTATGTTTTACGTACTCTGAACGTTGTAGTCACGTGTGTGTGTGTGTGTGTGTGTATGTATATATATATATATATATGGATAGATTAGATAGATGGATAGATTAGATAGATAGATAGATAGATAGATAGATAGATAGATAGAGAGATGTTGCAGCTGCTTATTTTCAGCTGTTTGCTGGGTCTTCATTTTACTTCAGCTTCTGAGGTTTTTGATGTCCTTTGAAATGCGGCAGTTTATAAATAGTTACAAAAGACAACTGGCTGCATATAGTGTTTTTCTTCCTACTACTTGGTATTGAAAATACAATGGTTTTTGGTTAGTTCCAACTTTGAGCTCTTTAAAATGGAACAGTCAGAGAATACACAAAAGTTTCTGCCAGTGAGTTCTTCCCGTGTACAGTCAGTAAAAGAAAAAAAAAGGCTGCATATTTAACATAATTTAACAACTCTACAGCCTGACCAATTATCCTAATAGCAGGGAACCAGGCCCTACTGGTAAGTTTTATCCTCCCTTTGTCAGACTTGTTTCTTTGATATTAGTATCTAAATGCACACCACAGGGCAAAACTAGGCTTTATTAAAGGAGGGTCAGCATTCTGTTAATCTAATTTAAAAGCATTAAGGGGAGTAGAGAAGCATTAATTGATTTGTTGGGAGGGTTCTGACTCCAGCC
The DNA here is from genome assembly GCF_036417665.1 of Passer domesticus. Classification (NCBI taxonomy): domain Eukaryota; kingdom Metazoa; phylum Chordata; class Aves; order Passeriformes; family Passeridae; genus Passer; species Passer domesticus. The sequence goes on from NC_087474.1 coordinate 97,766,287, forward strand.
AACCTGTTCTTGCTGTTTACATTCTCTCTTCATTAAGATGATATATAAAAATTTTACTTGAGCAGTAGTACAAAGTGCATAATACTTTGTTTTCAATTTAAAAAATATTCTATAGCATATTTTGATACATATCAAGTGAAGTAATTTAAAACATTATAACTTTCAGTAATCAGCAAAGACTCGGTTTTAACATACTGCTAATAACTCCAGAAAAACTAGTCTTTAGAGGAAAGAAATTAAACTGTTTCAGTAGAATGGAGCAGGCTTTTTGCAGAAAGGAGAGTTGCATTCTGTACAAAAGTACTATGTCCATTACAACTCAAACAAGTGAGAAAAATATTATTTGAGTTGTCTGGATATTTTTGGATAATGATTAAAATAATCACAAACTTCAAATTGTTGCAAACTTCTACATTTACCAGTGAAGTTTTTGCAGTTCCAATTCTAAAGTATATTTGGAGGACATGATCTTTTGTTTCATAATTTTTTTTCCCCAACTCCTATTTCCTCTCACCCTTTTCTTCTATATGCAATTTAAAAAGCTGAAAGGGAAATTTAGTAACAGCCTGGAGAGGGGAAAAAAACACAGAATTAGTTCTCTGTGCATAAAAAGCATGGACACTCATTTTTTATGGATTCATACCAAAGATTGATGAAGTTGGCATTTAAGAAGGTGCAGTCTCTGGTTGAAAATGTGATTGAAGTTTTCCCACAGTGGGAGTTTTTAGTGGATTCCCTTCTGTGTGGATTCTCTCCACGTGAGCCTTTTCTTCAGTGGGGACAATAATAAATGTCTAACAATGTCTATTTTGACAAGGCTTGTAGGAGTTATTCTCTCCAACAATTCTACTCTTCTGTCATATTTGAATGACTGTGGCCAATGAGTGAAAACTTGCTGGAGGGAACACAAGTGTGCATATTCATGTGTGATTGTAATATTTTGTTGGGAGAGAAGTGAAATACCAAAATATTTACAAAATATTATAAAAAAATTACACTTAAAAAATCTATGAAGAAAAAATTATAGTTTTTTATTTTCAGTTATTTTTTGTATTTTCAGCTTCTTTGAGCCAAGATCATAAATTATTTTAAAAGACTTCTAATCAAGAATTTTCAAATGTATAAGATGCTTTACAAAGTTCAAGCAGTAAAAAAAGAAGCAAGATTATTTCACACATGTATGGGATCAGAATATATATTTCTTCTATATACTAGAGAAATTTATTAGGCTCTTGATTAAAATAGTATCAATTTTCTGAAATTAATAGAATGAGTGAATTCATATTCCTTACACAGTGCAGTTTGTATGAGGGCGGCAATTTGAGCCACCAGAGAATATGAATAGATTTAGCCTTCCATTACATATCGAGAACATATTCAGACAGAATGAATCCTAAAGGTTTTTGACTTAAGAGGGGAAATAATCCTGAAATAACTAGAATCCTTGCAGAAAAGGCTTCAGGTCTATTAGAATGAGGGTCAGCTGTCTGCACTAAAGTTGGTGGAACAATTGTGCTCCTATGCACAGTATAAAGCCCCCTCCTTTACAAGTTCCAGTGGATCACCAAATCTCTGAGGTATCTAAACTTCCATATTGGTGTGGCTATAGTGGAAGAGCCCACACCCACAAGGACTGAGAAAGACTTACGTGTGTTACTTTATACTGACAAGAATTTTCCTGGTGCTTGAAGCTGATTTTGTGGAGTTTTCTGTTCCATATATCCTTAGCCAAAGCAACGAAGGATACACGAAATGAGGCATTTGTGTGATATAATCACAGTCACAGTAATTCGCTCTGTCCTGGCTATAGCAAAAGCACCCATCTTTTATAAAGCTTTCCAGCAGTCTGACAGCTTAAGAACTCAAATCTTATGCATTGACTGTCGGCAGTGCTCTTCTCAGGGAATCTGAGCTGCTGCTGCTCTTCAGGTGACTCAAGAAGGAGTGGAGAGAGGGTTAGAAAATGTTTGTCTGGAAACCACAAACAGTATAGGAAAGGTCAGGCCCCACAGTTTTCCTGTCCCAGCAGTATTTAGGCTGTTACTCTTTGCCCTGTACACTGTGCACTGTGCCATATAGACTGGCACAGTGGCCCATCATTTCTGGGGGCAAAGTGAGAGTATCTACTGAGAACACTGTGAGTCTCTGGAGTTAGTGCATCCCCATCTCTCCTGACTGCTCTGGGCCTCAGCTCCTTCAAGTCATCTCCCACTGCATGATAAAGAGAATACCCAACTAGAAATCTGCCCCTTCATGAACAACATTTATCTGTCCCTCTTATAGTGGGGTAGTAAGAAGCTGCTTTACTTCTTTCTCAGCCCTGCCTTGCAGAGTCACTTTTTCAGGAACTCTGATTGCTTTTATTGGTTTCAATAATAGCTATAATTAAATATTGAAAATCTATGCTCAGAATAAGACATTTTGGGAATAAATGTGATGATCTACTCTGGTAGATATCTCTTGAGAAAGTGAAATTATTCACCTGCAATTCATACTCTACAGAGATCAAATTTAATTTAATTAACAATTTCTCAATTCATCTCATGTAAAATAGTTCTGGAAATATCTGCTTTTTTTATCATCTTGTTTCTGAGTGATTTGAGAAAGAAAACCCCAAAACATAATGAATACTAAAACACAGGATCTGCAAACACCTGTTTCAAGTATTTCAGCTTTTCAACTTCAACCAGGTCAGTTTTTATTTAAATTCTGTTTTTTTTTTTATGTCTGCCTTAATATACAGCAACATTTGCTTTTCATGTTTATATAATGAGAATGTCACTGCCAAATAAACTGGTTAAAAAAAAATCATACTTTTTGATTTTGCAACCTTGAAATTGTTTTCATTTCTGTTTTCTTAAAACTGTTTGCGTATTTAAAAGAGGGCAAAACTCACGGCTGACAACCTGCTTTCCTGCAGGAAGAAACAGAGGACAGAGATTGTCATGCTAAAGTCATTTCAAAGTATCTGAAGGTTCAGGCTCAGACACTTAACTTGGAATGGGAGTACCCCAGTTAAACACTGCATTTGAAGCTCTTACATCTTTTGTACAGGTCATTTATTACATTATTCTAAATGAAATCTGGGAACAGCAGAAGAGATCACTTAAAAAAGCAAAATCCTTTCCCCCCCCAAAAAAAAGGCAGCATATTTTGAAGAACCCTCCACTCTTTCTTTTTTTTTCCTCAAGAAGCCATACTTCTTCAATAATTCAGGAAAAGCAAGAACCAGCAGATCTTACAGCATATTTGATGTGCCAGCAAACAGGCTGGAGATTGTTTCATTTCAATTAGCCCCTTTGTTGCAGACAAAAGACTGACAAACACACTGAGAGAGGGACAGGCATATGGCACTTTTACTTTCCACTTTGCTTTTTATTTGATGATAGTTCTCTTATCACAGCCTCTCACCGATTCCCCTGCCTCGTGCCCGCTTCCTCCTTTGCCATACTTTATCTACCATTGTTCCCCTTGTATCGTCTTACTTGGGATCAAGTGATTCTCTCCAGCACAAAAATAAGAAGACGTATTCTTTTTCAGCCTCTTCTGATCTCCCAAGCTAATTGGCTCAGGTGTAAACCAAGCCAGCAGGGCTGTGACTTTGATGTGACACTTTAGAGCAGCGCACCTGGTAACATCCCTGTTTGTGTGTCAAATACCAGCCGGCCTGGCCTGCTGCTCAAACCCAGCTAATAAAAACGCTAGTAATCACGTTGTATTACAAGGCTCAAATTCATGCTGTTACTTTATTGCAAGGTTGTCATTAATTTTGCAGGGTGAACCTGGAATCCGATCCGACCTGTTTTTAATGAGTGTGGGTCTGTGTGGAGCTGTGTGAGTGAGTGACAGAAAGGTGACTGCCAGCTGTTTCTTCTTTACATATGGTGCTACCCTTTGCTTTGATCAATAATGCTGTTTCACTTTAAAAAGGAACTCATTTTGTAAGGATGCAGAAGAGGGGCCTTCCTACCTCCCTTGTCCTTGTGGTTTAGCTGTAAAGTATACACAATTAGGGAAAGGTCAGTCAACAGTAAGTAATGTCTTACTGTTTTTGTAGAGGTTGTTTCCCTCTTTTGGACCTGTCGTTTAACAGTTGTCTTATTGTTGTTGCTTGCAATGGTATTTGGTGGAATTGCAAACCTGAGTAAAGCCTAGCAAAAATTTTAAAAATGGGCTAAAAATGTAAGATCTAAAATTAATCTATTTAAATTCTTCTGAATCAGAAAGACTCTTTTTAAGTGCAGTCTGGTACCAATGAAGTTATTCTTGCATATAATATTCATAAAACTATGCATATATATATGCACCCACATCTTTGTATCTAAAATAGTATTTGAGTTTTTCTTGTGGAGAAAATATTAAATCTTCCCATATTGTGCAACTATAGCCATACCTTCCTGCAATATCTAACCAAGATGTTATCAGCAATTACTTTATTTTCTGATCAGTTGGGAACCACTAGAATTTGTGGTGGTAAGCTAAGAATGCAGGATAACAATAAAATCTTAGTTTAAGATAGAAAGAATTTTCATCAAATGATTTTTGGTCATTGCTGATAATCCTTTTGGTCATATTGGAAAAATATTTTTGAATGCTGAGAGAGACACTGTACAGAAATTAAAACATATGAGAACTTGGAACAAGGTAGCTCCTAATTATTAAGAGAACAGATAAATGGTCTTTTTGAAATAGAATTAAAATTCTAAATAATTTCTGGAGATACCTGGGAAAAAATCTAAAATCATTAAATTGAACATTAAAAGAAAAAAAATGCTGAAGGTGGAGAAAATATGCATTAAATGTTTCTTTTATTTCCTCTTTTTTTTTAATTCATGGAACATAGGTTTTGAACTTTCAGTTTTATAGCATGACCAGGAATCCTTAGAAGAATGCTGGAAGCTAACAGCTCAAACTGAGCTCCTCAGAATCACAAAGTGAGACATTTAGTTCTCTGTCTGCACTGCAGGTATTGTTGTCTTTAAGAATTGATACAAACCTGTCATTTCTTCCCAAAACAGAGGCGCTTGGTACTGCCAAAAATAAATCCCTGTAAGTTAAAATTCATTGTGCATATAGACAAGAACGGTAAATTCACAATGCCTAAGACGTATGGTTTTTAAATATGAAAATAATAGTAGTTCACATAAAGAGTTTTTTGCTAAATTTTCTTCAAGTTTTGCAAACAGTAATTTGCTGTTAGACTCAGTTTTGTCTAATTTTTCCTGAACTGTCTATGCAAAAAAGACTGAGAAGCACACTAAAGGTACATATGGCAAAACAAACTGAAAAAACCTCTCTGTAAAACCAGAAAGATGATGAAGTAAAATAATTTTACACAACCTTTGCATCTTCAATATACTCATGATGATGTAAGGAGTGCAAAAGTAGAGCAATTCATTTAATTAAAAATAATTCAAAGTGTATATAAATCTATAGCTAGTAAAAGGAAGAATCTTGAAATACCCGCAACAAGAAAACAAAAGCAGTTTAGCACAGCTTTGAAAGGTATGCTTAGAGGCCTTTGTTGCCTGTCCATTTCAGGTGACTTGATCTGTAACCTTACATCCTTGTCTGACCACTTTGTTGTTAGAAACAGGACGAGGAGTTGGAGCTGGCTCAAAGGAATGTGAAGAAAAATAATAATTGATAGATAGAAGTGATTGCCGTACATGTCAGAAGCTTCATGTCACTAGGGCAACAGAAGTATTTAGGGTTTTGCATTAGCTTCCTGTACTGACTTCAGTGAGAACTTTATAAAAGACTCTCACAGAAACAACCACACACTGGTGTCAGACTAAGATCAGAAGATCAAAGTCCCAGTTAGGGGATATTTTGAGAGCAAAACATTAACTATTATCCTCGATAGTGAACTGAATTTGCCTATAGGGAAAATATTTCCTTGCAGTTTGACTCTCACACTAGTGAAAAATTCTTCATCTACACTTTTAAATCTGCACAGAAAAACCCAGTGATAAAGAAACAAAGGAGGGACACAATTTCTGTCCCACTTTCCTGACTCTTGAGAAGTCTGGGACCACTGAAATGACTGAGTTCAGTAATACTGTGCTTCTTATCTGAGGAAGTTTCCAAGGAGAGTGTGACAAACTTTTAACATGGTTGTAAATATACATGCATTTATTGAAGTAAATAAAAAAAAAAGTTTGGCGAGCAAATATATTTTCATAATAGCTATTCTGCCTCCTCCAACAAATGTCCAGCCCTACCCTTTCTTTAAAAGCATGCTTTACTGTATTATTTGCATTAATCTGTCCTTTATTTGCTTTGTTTTTTAATGAAAAACTTGTCTCACTGCTTTCTTTGGAGTAACCATCAGAAACAAAAGGAGCCAGCCCTGTCTAGTTTTTCTGGTTAACTGAAATCTGCAAGATGAAACTCCATTCCCTAGTACAGAAACTCCCTATATAACTTAGAAATGTAATTTTGTGTAAGGTTTTCTGTTCTCTTTTACTTTTCTTGCTTGCTTTGTTTTGCTTCTTTTCCTAAAGGTAAGAAACTTTATTTTGGTCTACCTCCTACCATTGACCTGGTAACACATCATCATATTTTCTTCTCTGTTTGATTTTCATCACTTCCTCTTATCTATGTTCATCACTTTCTCTTATCTATTATACAAAATGCATGCACAACCCTTTTACCCTTAAGGCTAACCCAGCCAGTCTCCACAAAGATTATTTGGTTTTGATTCCTTGGCTCTGAATGCCAGCCAGAGCAGTACATTGTTAGATCAGTGACATCTACAGATGTTGAAGCAACCACAGAAAATTTTTGCTGCTGTTCTGGGATGAAAAGTATTTCTGAAGATTTTATCTTCAACTTCTGTTACCCTCCTGTGGATGCCTGGCTCAAGTGCAATCCTGGGAAGGAGGGAGCGAGGGAGGGAGGGAGATGCAGCTTCCTTCCTTTGAGGGCAAATGATTATGTTGGGGCAGAAGGGTTTGGGGACCTCATGGTGTGGTGGAAAAAACCCATGAATTGGAGCATGTAGCTCCTGCAGAGAAATTGGGAGACCACAGGAAAGAGCAAGGATCAAACAAGCAGGCTTCTAAAGGGATGAAAATAATCGAGTATGGGCTAGAGGGAATGAAGGTAGGGCTTGCTGCAACTCACCTCTGAACTGCTTGCCTGGGAGAAAGACATGAAGAACAAGCAGACAACTGGTTGTGGAAACCATTTTCATTTCCGTTCTGTCTTCCCTGCTTGCTCTGAGTTCACTCAAAGAATGCTTCTTGCAATTGCTGTGAAGATTATTATTAAGACTGTTGCTAATAGATGCATCAGAAGCCTTTCAGTCTCTTTTTAGAACTTCTTTTCAGAGATCATGTAGGTAGATTCCCCTCAAGATTTCAGTCCATATAAAGTTCTGTCACAGGAACATATCAGACTAGGTCAGATGGCAGACAAAAAAGAATATCCCACCTTGGCTCAATATTCAGATCTGTTTCTTCTAAAAACATTTTTACATTTTTATCTGTTTTGTCTTGTGCATCTCTTGAGTATTCAGATGAATTGTGGTTAGTTTTCTGTTCTCCCTCACAAAATGTATGAAAGATCTTAATAAATAAAGAAAAAAAAAACCGAGGGAGGTGACCTTACATGAGGGCAAGCAGAGTAGCTACTGTTAGTTTTCTTGCTAAATAGCTTCTGACTTGGGTGTAGCCACAGTGTACTCTACGTGTATCAGTGTGTCTTTTAAAAAAACCCAAATTTCTATCATCAGTTTATGGCCTACTGTGTTCCCATTTATATGGCCTGATGACCAATATGACTGTGCTTGGTATTTTTTTAAGAACAGTGTAAGCTTTTTGTAACAGAAAAGTTATTTCTGTTAGTTATGGAACCATCTTCTGGGGTCTTTGAACTCTCTGATGGTTGTAACAAATCTACAAAATATTTAACCAATCCATCATGTATTATTTTCTAATTATTTTCATTTTCAGGGCATAATTCTGCCTCTGAAAATATGAATCTAATTATATTTTTATAACTTATTTCTATTTAAAACATTGAATAAAAATCATGATGTCTCCTTACAGCATAAAATGTGATTAGAAGATAGGGGTTTTTTTTGGTTTTTTGTTTTGTATTTTTTTAATATTACTGTCATTCTTGTATAGCCTGCCATGCATACTAAGTCCCAAGTTTTAGTATTTGATACCCAACTAATCTGTAACTTTACCTTACCTCCAGAACTTGAAGTAGTCTTTAATTTTATATTCCTTGCATTTATTGTTTTCCATAATATGTAGAAATTCACACCACCCCTTTGAAAAATAATTTTTTTGACAGCTGCTTAAACCAAATAGCGAGCTGGATAAAGCTGTGATGCAGTACTGATTTTGTCAGAGAACCTAGGCAGTCTCTCAAACCCTTAATTTTCTTTTCCTTTGGTACCTTCTCTCTTTTGGAGCTTGTGATTTCTTATTTTAATTTTATATTCTGCTACTGTGTCTCAGTGACTCATCTTGTTCTTTGGATTAGTTTTCTGTGTGTCTTATTTTTCTGAGGATATTTATTCTGTTTTGTTTCTTTACCTTTAAGAAGTCAGTTTGTATTTCCTGCTTCAAGAAAGTCCTTAATATCATCCATTTCCTTCTCTACCCTAAACCTACCTATAACAGATCATGGAAACATTTGTTCCCATCTGCTCCCCAAAGTTGTTTCTTATTTTTGGTTCTATTTGTAGAAATGATTCAAAGGTCTATATTCATACTGAAACTTTTAGATCTGAGAGTATTTTTCTTTGGTTTTCATGATTATTCCATTTTCTAAGAATTCTCTGGTTGTATCCTTCCACCTCACATCTTTAATTTAAACCAGAAACCTGCTGCTACTCGCTTGGTTTTGGTTAGACTTTTTATGGTTATAATTCCTCTAAATAGACTTAATTTTGTGAAATTATATGTCTTTAGACATTAATTTAGCTAAGTTTCTCTTTATTTCTCTAATATATATTGTTTCCCACTCTGATAGCTGGCTGTAGATGGCTCTGTATCCCTTACAAGATTTAAGTACAGTCACTGCTTTCAGAATTATTCAGGTTAATTTTTTTAGTGAAGCTGATTTTTTTTCAATAAAAGATACTTTTGTTAAAAAAAAAAAAAAAGGTTACTTCTTTTAAGTCAGCCAAAGCCATTTCATGTTGTCTTTTCCTGGGCACCCATTGACTTTTGCCAATATTTTACCCCTACTAGAATTTTGATTCTGTTTCTGTTTTCATTTTCAGCACATTTATTTTTTTTTCCTTTTGCTTTTTCTGAAGGTTAAATACTACTGTTCCTGTATTGTAGATTATTGCCTTGAAATTCACAATGCCCTTTTTATTTTTTCATTACAGTTCAGGCATAATACTTCTGAAGAAACAGTATGAAGTTCTTTAACCTCTACTTCTGCTACATCTTTATTTTTGTACATTATAAGGTTGATGATATAGCTATAGGTGAATTCTATTTTCACAGTTTAGTAAAGCACCATAATTTTTTATATTTTTTTATGCCAGTCACATGCATACATTTTGTTGAGTAACTTTGATGCTGCTGAACTTTGGACTATAATCTTCTTGAGCCACTCAAACTAAAATAAATCTTTTCTTGACCTGATACAATTAATTAGGAATGCAGAGTAGGTTTCTGTAATGTATTTTACTCATTAAGGTTGATTTTAATTTTCTAGTTCATTTTTCCTGATCACTTTACCTGATTAACTTGTTCCAAATATTTGAGTTCAGAGATCATTGTGAGGATAAACCTGAAATAACTTTGTGGAATCATGCTTCTCTCCTTTTCCAGATCATTAGAATATAAATGAGCAGCGCTGATCTTTGGGCAGGACACTGAAGTATCTTGATTTCACTCTTTTCTCACTGTGAAACTTGTAATTAACTGCCCTTCTTCCCATCAGTGGTGCCACTTAGCAACATTGTCTTTAACAAGAGGAGTTTTCCCAAACAATTTGTGAAGGTTCTTACATACTGCTTTAAGCAGTTCTTTTTCCACCACTTTGTCAATACTTTCAAGCAGTCAATGCATTTTTGTACCCTTACTTGTACCTCTCCTCATACACACGTGTTCTGTATTAAGTCCTGCCTTATTTTGCTCAGCTACCTTCTAACCCTGGTTTCATGCAATTACCTTCACAAATAGACCGTTTCAACTCTCTTTATGCAGGACTCCTCTTTTGTTTTCACCTGGCCTTTCCTGACCTGATTTCTGTGAGGTCAGGAACTGTTCTGAAATCCCATTAATCCCAGCCAAGATTACACCACATCTGGCTATCAGTGTTGGGCTAGCTGCTGTCTTCAAATACTGCATGATCGACTGTTTCTGTAAAGCACCACAGAAAATCTTGTATATTAAGAAGTTTGGAAAAGGTAAAGAACAGATGGGCCAAGACTCAAATACTTGAAAAGGTTCATGAATGTCAAATGTTTCCCCCCCCCTTATTTCTATTCCTCTCCCCACAAAAACATTAAAATAGAGTGATTTTTGAAAACATGTTTTGAACTAAAATATTGTTGCAATCAAGATATTTGACAACTTACAAAACCCATTACGAATTCCCCAGAATTAAAATGTTTAAAGATAAATTAAAAAAGAATCAACACAAAAAATCTTCAATAATGTAAATATGTAGGTTTTTAAATATGTAAGACATTCAGACTACTGTAATTTTGTCTTTTAGTGAGGTCATAAAGCTGTTAAAGACATGGGAATTATTTTCATTTATTTTTTTTTTCCAAGGGCCCAACACTGGAAGTAAAGAAGGAAATTTACTCCAAAAAATTCTTACTACTTCCAGTGCAAGTCAAATAATTTTGCCTTGCAATATCAGGAACAGAAATTTTATCCTCAATATATTTCTAAGAACTGAGAGAAAAAAGGCATTTTGTTTCAGAAACTTTCACCAATAGGAAAAATACATTAAATCTGCTGACAATATCAAGTTGCGGTGATATTTACCGCAACTGATTTTTTTTGAGAATTTAGCATTACATCAGCTCATTTGGATCAGATCAGTTGGATCAGCTCAGTTGCTCATTAGCATCACTAGCTCCCATCCAATATTTTCTGGGAGAAGCACAGAAGAAGAAAGTACGAGAGGAAAAAGTGTGCAGTAACTTTTTCATTTCTATTTCCAGCTTTCAGAGGAAAGCTGAGCTACTGCATTTAATAGTGCTTGAGGAACCTCCTTTCCCATGAAGCTGTCTTAACTGCGTTGTAACTCACACAGACTTTTGAAATGTAAAACATCCTGTAGCACTAAGCTTCAGGTTTGTAGGGGAGAGGTGAGTTGCTTTTTCAATTTTATGTATATCCTTGGAATATACACTTGGAAGAAATGGATGAGTTATTATTTTTGATTGAGAGACTTTTACTCTCACTGAGAAAGACAAAAATAAACTCATCTTCAAAAGTTAAAAAGACAAACCAGGTTTGAGAAACCTGAGAGGAGAATGTTGATACCAGGTAGACCAGGAAGTTGAGGGGAGTTGAATCAACATCTTGATTACTTTGTTTTTTATTCCCTTTTGTTTCTTCACTGAAAAAAAACTGTGATAAAAACAAATTCTTTTTACACTTTTACTATTTGTTACACTGTTGTAGTTGGTAGAGTTTCTTTTTCTCAGATTCACATTACTGCATCTACAAAGAAAATAATCAACTCCTTTTTGCCGTGGCTTGTTTATCCTTATGAAAATGTCAAGTTCACAGAACAGTTCCCTGACCAGCCTGTTTACAATTTCTCTGGCCTGACTCTAGTTTCAGTATGGAAGTCTTGGGATCAGCAGGTATGATGTGTTTGGAACACTTTGTGTGTTCCTTTCCTTAAACACTTCCCATAAACAGTAGAAATTATAGTTTTGAAAAAACACCTATTTCACAAATGCTTGTTTCTTAATCCAATGGGGGCACCAATTTGTTTTTTTTTCCTATCTGCTTTCTGACCTTTGACTTACCTGTCATGCATAATCCATCCTGATGAGGAATCTCCCACCGAATTACTTTTCTACTCGCTGAAATGCAAAAGAATTTTTACTCTGCAACAGGAACGAATTACAGGTCTGGATTAAAAAATAACCATGGCACATGCATTGTTTTAAAAAGAAGGTCTTTAGATAATTGGCATATGACGATATGATATGATTGATGTGATATGATTGATATGATATGATATGATATGATATGATATGATATGATATGATATGATATGATGGCAACAAGAAACTACTAACTTAATGAGATTTTCTGCTTTTTTTTAGGAGGAAACAAGATTGAAGTATCTTTACTCCCTCTCCAGAGAAGAAGGAAGTGATGAAAAGGTACAGCAGGGCACACTTTAAAAATTGTGGCACACTTAGAAATTGCCTATGGCTGGTACATACTGGCAGGTCAAACCAGTGACATGAGAGACTGAAGGGACCTTGACTCTGAGTGAAAACAGGGGGATGGAGTTAGCAATGAGTACAGATAACTGACTGGTAAGCACTGACCACTGTGCTTCACAGAATGGGAAAGCTGGTCAGATGAATCAAGAAACATGAATCCAAAGTGCGGCTCAAAAACCAAGCTCTCAGGTTAGGAACAATTTTCCTCATCTCTTCAGCTGGACATAAGAAAACTCCAGGGTCACGTGTCCCAGTGTCATTGCTTCTGATCTTCCAGCAAGGACTCCAGACCCTCTCAGTTCTTTTCCAGAGTTCATGTAAAAAGTGCCTTTGCTGATCTGCTACCAATAAGTACAGTCAGCTTACCCTTGTCTCTCCACATGGTAGCAAAACATGAATTGATGAGGAGTCAAAAACAAGACTGGCAGAGACAGATTGAATCCTGCATTGTTCTCTGACATCTTTTGGTTCAGCTATATGGTTTCTTTCATGACTCACTGAAAACTCTCTAATACTATATAGGAGTTAGGAAAACATAATCTGATGGTTTGCTATTGCAAAGAAGTATGTGAAATTATAATTCACAAGCATACCCTGGAGAATGTTAATGTCTCTTTGTCTCATCACCTCAGCTGTAGACCGAATAACCTACAGCTGGCATGAGAAAATATTGGCATAAAGTACCTCTGACTGATGCAGAAAAAGCAATGAGTAGTACCATTTTGTGATTTGAGGTTGCCTGAAACAGAATAAAGATATGAGGTGAGTCAAGTACATTTTGAAAGACCAAGAGTCTAGTAGGAAAAATAATTGCCTGGCCAAGCAGATACATTCCTAGACTTGAATAAAGAACTGGAAAAAAATACAGTCAATGATAAAAACAAGGAACTTGTGAACTCTACAGTCTTGTGAAATGCTGACCATCAAGAAGCTGAGTTCACCAGGACTTTTGAAGCTGAACTATCTTTCAGTTCCCAAGACTGAACATCAAGCTGCCAATATCTTGTTACCAGAGTTGTGTCTGTCTCCAATAAATTTTTAGAAGACTGTTTTACTTGTCATCTGATTAGTTAACTGCTGTCTGGACTTAACACCCTGTCAACAGATTTGTTGTCTCTCAGTGGTAGCAGAAGTCAAGCCAACTGGGATGGATAAGGCTTCTACAGCCTTCCAATCCAAATGAGTAAATGCTTGCTGTCTTTGCCAGGCAATGGCATCATGTTATTTTCTAACCTTCCCCCTTTACTCTCTCAGAAGAGATTAAAAGACAGAGCAATAAACCCCATATATTTCTCCATCTATCAAGAGGGACATTACAGCTGCTTAAGCCACATCAGGTAGCATGCTAACAGTTAGAATGCTGGCCAATGTCAGTCAGAAAAATGTCTGTGCCTAAAGCCAAGAGTAAATTACAATTTCCAGCTCAAGACTCTGGTTGATAGGCTAAAGTACTTTGTCTTGCAGTGTTGCAGAGAATTTCTGGTATTACAGTATTTTTGTCCCATAAAATTTTCAATATAATCATTCTTTTCAGCAGAAAACATGTTTAAAATTTGAAAAGAGAATGTGCTGAAGAAAAGCATTCATCCACCTTAGAAGAAGAGCCAGTTTGGCTTTTCCACCAGCTATTGCCTTTGTTGTTTATTTTGCCAGGCATTTGCTCTGTCAGTGGGTGATACTCACTGCCCTCTTGACTGCATGAACAAGCACAGCAGCACTTAAGCCGTGGTGCCCAGTGCTGCAAACCCTGAGCCAAGACCAAGTGACAGCACCAGAACTTGTGTGGCCATATCATAGGGCAGGGAAGTGGATCTAGTCTAGCAGCCTGGCAGCACGCCTGTTCTCCTTCCAGTATCTGAGCCTACAAAGCTGGTGGTGCTGCTTATCTCTTCTTCCTTTGTCTCTGTTAACAAAGAAACCCTGGTCATACTCATGTTTCTCAATTGGCTCATGTTTACTCTGACAACTCCTCTAGTCTCTGCTTTACTGATTTTGTAATTTTATTTATGCATTTAAATAGTTGCCTTTATTGTTAAGTACTCACCATTCTATATGTCTTGCCAGAAGAAATATAGAATGGTGAGTTATTTGCTGATCTGCTACTCTTGGTGCATAATTATATGTATGTTTCATGAAAACTTTTGCAGGTTTTAGAAATGCCTTTAAGTATTTTTAGAAACACTTAAAATACTAAAAATACTTTTAGAAATATTTTAGAAATACCTTTAAATCTGCTAATCTGGCAGGCTGATTTTTCCTGTCTTTACTAGAGGGGCTGATGTAATCAGCTGGGATTGTAGTAATAGCATCTGCAACATAGAAATTATTTGGACAGGTGCAATGTGCCAATTAAAACATAAACAAACACAAAATGCTTAGATTCACTCCAGCAGTTTAATCTTTTTTTCTTCAATCCTAAAGTCAATTTGCAATTAATTTAATACTAAAGCAGAAATGACAGATGATCTAATTGTTTATATGGTACAAGTTTAGAAAGACATTAGACTACTATTCTGGAGAACTGTTGCACATAATTGCTCAGGTGTTTAGAACACATTTCATTCCCCCTGCTGTGCAAGGACTTCTGTTCCTGGATTTTCTTTCAATGGTTCACCCAGAAGTGGGATTAAAAAGAGAAGCCTAACAATAATGAATTGAATTGTTCACATCTAAAGGGGGCTGATTGGCAGGATGCCGGAAACAAAGAGATCCCTGACGATGGTTAGAAAAACAAAAGTAATTGGATTACACAAAGAAAATAAGATAAACATTCATTAAAATTACAGTAACAGACTGTGATTAATGAGCATATACAAGTGCAAGCAGCCCATATTCTTTAGGCCCTGCAAGGCCTACATCCAGTGGTATAATTAATAATTTTTAATTGTTTAGTAAGTAATTGTTATGTTCTTCCCAGTTCAAAAGATGTGAGCTTGTTTTCCCTAATCTGATTTTATCTGTGACTACTGTGGAGTCATCAAAGGTATTATAATTGGTAATGAAGTTCAACCTGCCCTCTTTTTGACTATGAAATTTGAGTTTATGTGGTTCTGCTTAGGAAAATCATCACAGAACTTGAAAGGACGCATCATGGAAGAAACTTCCACGTATCCATTCTTCCTTACATTGTTAAAAATTTCCATATTTGAAGGTCAGAATGTTTAAAAGTGACGAAAACAGATACCTTTGTACATTAGTAGGAAATTTTAGTTATTATGGTTATATATGCATGTTCAGCAAAATCTGCTTTTGTGTTCAAATGCTTTGGTGGACTGGAGACAAAATCAACCAGAAGTATATATTTGACTGTGGTTTAAGGACTGAGAGGACATGTAGTTTTTTGGAAGTCCTCAAAATGCTTGGATAGCAGTGGTAGCTGTAGTTCCAGGCCTAAGCCATAAAACTGCATGCGAGAAGCAAGCTGACAACTTCTCCAGCCCTTTGGTTCCAAGTTCCTTAATAACATTTTTCAAGAGCTCCCAGCTGAGAGCAAGAAGGCAGGTGGTGCCTATATATCTACCACACTCAGGAACGGTGACCATTTTAAGGATCTTAGGCTCAGTGTCTTCCTCCCTGAATGACTGCTTAGCAGGATGCCTACAGGAAGTGCTGTTCTAGTGCAGGAAAACCCTGCAGGTTTTGGAAGTACCTCTGAATAAATAGGAGGTACAGTAGGGGAAGAGGAGTGAGTTTGGGGAAACTAACAAAATTGGTGCTTGCAAATTTGGAGTCTGGAGACAGAAGCTCTAGAGAAGAGTGTATCCATCCCATGGAGTCCTTGGGGAACTTGCCAGAGGTATTAGGTCATGCTGGTTGCTGCTGCACTCCTCATGGCCCATGGTGATGTCTCTCAGTCACTGCACTAAAAGATGGTCAAGTCTTCCAGGTGCTGGCAGCCTATAGCTGTGTTCAATTGCTGTATTTTGTATGCACATTAAAGCATTGGGAATTTTGCTGACCTCCTTCCCAAGTATTCTATTCCCCTCTGACAAAAATCAGTGTGGGGCATCAGTGTCAAACTCTTATCAGCCAACGGTATCAAAATTATTGTTCCTTAAGGTTTCCTTTCACAGAGTTTTCATCCCTACTGCCAGTGCAGACAAAGTACTGATACCCAGCAGGTATGGCTGATCCCAGAAGCTACCACAACTCTTCATTAAAAAACAGCTTGTCTATTTCCAGACCCAAGAAGAAAATCTCTGCCGCTTTTTTTTAATCAGTTATCATCTGCCTTAAGAGATGGTTTTATGTGGCATCAATGGCACCTGCTCAGGCTTGCATTTTTTCAGTGGTCTCAGAGCAAGCTATAAATTTCAGTGCATGTAGTAGCACAAAATTATGATTAAGATAGGCAATTTATGTATTATAATTTTTAAAAACCCCAAAACCAACAAAACCCTGTGAAATTATAAAAACTCATCTAAAATTAGTCACCTAAAATGCTGTCCTCTCACTTCTGCAGAGAATCTTTAACATACATGAAAAATCTAGCTTTTGGGCACAAATTTGGCAATGAAGAGATTGATGTCCATCTTCCTTCTCTCTTCACTAACTCAAAATAGCAAATATAAAACAAAGATATTTCAATGCCTCTTATATTATGGTCAGGAGGAATGAGAATAGCCTTATGAAGCTGGGAGAAGAGATGTGGATCTTGAGGGGTTTGAAAGGAAAAGGCATATCTAGGGGACAGGAGTTGAAGAGTCAGCTCAGGTTTTAGATTGAAAAACACATACAGCAACGTGATTGGTGGATTTTAGAACAATTTTTCTTAATGTCTTGAATTGGGAAAGGTGCATGTAGATTTATTTTTTGTGTTATTTACATCTTTATATTTGTGGTAGAGGTCGTAAAGCTTACATTCCTGTCCTATGCACTAGAGTACCAGGTGAGAACACAGGGTATTATAGTGTGTTAGCGAAAGATTTGGGGTTTTTTCTTATTTCCTTTATCATAGCAGAATCCTTCTCCAGAGACTCTGACCTACAATTTTCTTTGGGACACAGAGGTTCTTGCAACTTCTTCTTATTGTCTGGATGAGGAGAGAGAGAGGAACATGGGGAAGGTGAGCATGACTCAGATTTCTCTTTACAAGTGCAAAATTAGTGGTGTTCTAGAAAGTCTTTGATCAAGTGTTATAAACTTCCACTACTTACAACCAGAAAGCTAGTAAAGAAGAGTCACCAGAGTTCTGTGGAAACACAAATGTTGTTATTTTTGAGAGTTTCCTCTTTTTTGATCTCATTTTTTGTCAGCTATAACTGAAACATTGGCTCCTGATGTCTTCACTCTTTCCAGCCAGTATTTTCCTTTCCAACCACAGTGCACTTTGCCAGATTCCTGATGTAGCCCTAGCAATCCCACAGGGATACTAAGAACAAGCAGCTAGCATTAGCACTTAAGTGGTTTCCCCAATATGATTAATTTTAATTAGTTAAATGGATCAAAGTATTTTTGAAAACCCTTAAAAATCTAGATAATATTGTCCCTTGTTGGTAAAGGCATTATTATTATTATTATTGCCTTAATCCTACTGCTTTAAGAAAAAAATATTTAAATAAAAAATTAAAATATAACAGAATATTCCTCACAGAGGGATGGTATTGCTTATGCTATAAAATTAAAGGATGGATCCATTAGAAGACTTTTGAGAAAATGCAGTATTTCCAATACAGCAGACTGAGGAAATATCCAGGTTTGGAGACTCAAATCAGTTTCCATTATGGCTTTATGGGGATTCTCTGTGTTTAGTAACTCTCTGCCTTATGTGCCTTGTCATTCTATGGGTTGTGGTTTGAAACCTTGTTGTGATAACTTATAATTTAATAAATAAATGGAAAAAATAATTTTAGGATTTTTTTCATAGAATACTAGAATCATTGAGGTTGGAAAAGACCTCTGAGATTATGAAATCCAACCATTAATCCAGCACTGACAAGTCCACCACTAACCATGTCCCTAAGTGCCACATCTGCGCATCTCTAAAGTAACCCCAGGGATGGTGACTCAGACACTGCTTCTTCACTGTCCTTCTGGAAGGACATCCAGCATTCCTGGACTTCTTTGTCCTTCAGAACAGTCTCCCAAGGGATTCTGTTAACCAGTCTCCCCAACAGGCCAAAGTCTGCCCTCTGGAAGCCCAGGGTGGCTGTTCCTCTGACTCTGACTTGAAGCAATACTCTCAGGGATCCCTTATAGTCCCACACAGATCAATCAATCTCCCAGCTCAGGCTAACAGCAATGGGATACAATGTCACCCTGAACATATGCACTAAACCAAACGCATTGTGGAGATTAACTGAGCAGTATTGGATGTAGTGACCACGGGGATGATTTATGGAAGAATTTACCTAACTATTTTTCCAGATGCCCAGAGTTGAGTGTTTGGAATACAGCTGGTTGTCATGAAAACTATATTTCTGACTGATTAATGGGCTTTTGGGGCCCTTGAAACTGGGGACCTGATCCCTGAGACATATCCCTATCCTAAAGTGGTTTTAGGATGCTCAGAGTAAATTAGCTGCAACCAGACCCTGTGCAAACTGAGCACAATGAAATTTCTCCACCTCTACTGAATCTATGTGCTCCTTAGTGTTTCCCTGAAGGAAATGATTCTGGAGACTGCTGAATCACCTACTAAAATGCATTTTACACTGCAAAAAATCCCTGACTTCCTCTGTGGAGTAACTCCCTGGCTAGTAGACCCTGTCTTATTAGGTCACATGAACACAATGGGACCTACCTGGTCACACAGAGGTACAGCAGAGTGCTGGTATTAAATATCATGGTGCTGATTTACTAAGTGGGTGTTCAGGCATCAGAAGAAACGTTAAAACTGAGGGGAAAATGGTGGCCATGAAATTGGGGGTTGAAAACCATCAGGGAGTGCTCTTTGGCTTAAACAAAACTGTTGTAGTCACACCTTGGCCTTTTGGGTAACCAGGCTTTCCTATGATTTTTTATTGATAACAGTTTTAATGCTGATGAAATGAATGAATTATAAGCCAACTGAAACTTGCTTTTCTTTTTCAAGTTTGGGGTTTTTTTTAAATAAAAGATCTATCTTATTTAAAGTTCCGATGTTCAAATACCCAACTGTTATAAATCAGAATAACTGCACTTAACTCACCTGTCACTACTGATTTATATCCAGAAAGGCCTAGAGTTGTAGTTTTCCAGTGATTTTTAATTTATCTCCTTATGCATTGATTTGAAAACTAAGTTTAAATAACTACATAGTATCAGAATAGGTGGGCTTAAAATTCTATTATTCAGGCATCTTATGTCTACTCTGTATGTAATTAAATGCAATGAAAATGTGAGGTACAAAGCAGAGAAAATATAAGTTTTTTTTGAAACTTACTATAGTAATTGGACTTTTTATTGTCTCTTTATTTGCTTCATGCAGACACACCACCATGCTCTTCTTTCATATTGGTGACAGAGTAAAAGTGCTTTTTTAATAAACATTTAAGGAAATCATTCTCTTTAACACTATTTTTCATGTGTAAAGCAGAAGTAAAAATTGCTTTTGCTAATCTTTCAGGCTTCATCTCAAAAAGATGAGCCACTCCCTCTGCTGGGGATATTTCTACAAACTGCTCTGCAAATGAAAATTATGTGAAGTTTTGTAAGTGAAATGTTAGAAATCCAGAAATTCTTCTAAAGTTGTATAAAACCTTAGCTGTGTTATTGCATAAAACGTTGCTCAAGTATATATGTCTTTTTACTCAAAAAACATACCCCATTAAAAAAAAAAAGAAACAAAGGAACAGAGATACAAAAATGTAAATGCAAAGATTTCTTAGCCAGCAGGTTGTAGGAGTTTTTTTTCATTTCACATATTTATAACTAAATTTACATTTTTCCAAAGATAGCTTACTGATAATCCACCAGAGTTCCTTCTAGATACAGGTTAGGTTTAGCCTGGACAAGAGCTGTAGAACATGACCAGCTGGTTTTTTGTCTTCATCTATTAACACTCAAAATAACACCTGGAGGGTAACGATTCTCAGGAAGAAAGTTCAGTTCATTCCCAGTTTTTATTTAGTTACTGGCCTTTTGGATGAAGCTGCAGTGGATTCCAAAGAATGTCTCTGATGGGATGCCAAAAACTGTTCCAACACATATTCATACATATATTGGTTTCTCAGTCAAGCTGAAAAAAAAGTGTGAAAACTTTTGTATTTAAAAAAATAAGCATATTTTAAAATTTACAGAAGCAAAGCATACAAGGTCAGGTTATCCATCGTTTGTATATCTTTGTTGTTGCCTACTTGCTGTGGGAATAATGCATTTGCAGGTCTGAAGGAAGCATAAATGTTTCACAGACAAGAATGCTCCTACAGGTTCTCTGAAAATTCTTAGCCAGGTGGAGGAGGGACACCCAAATTTAGACTATTGCTGAAGACAAGAGAGCAGATCTATATGGTAGCCAGGATTTCTCTCAGGCTGCATAGGTGAGAAGATCAAAGTGTGTATGTATAACTTCAGATTAGCCACATAATTGCTGTTGTCAAGTTAAAGAAAGTTTATAGGAAAAAAAAGGGGGAGATATTTGTTCTGGAAAGATGAAATGGATATTGCATCTATTCCAATGCTTTTCCCCTATTTCCTAAATGTTACTTTGATTTAGAATATTTTGTTTTTAAAAAAACTCTTAACATGATACTCTTCGTATTTTGAAAATCTCGGTGTCTCTGTGGTGTTGTCATTGTTGTGGCAAGTTGTTCAACAGAACATACTAAATCCACTAAACAAAGAATGAATTCTTTCAGCCTTATGTTGAAAAGTACGAATTTCAATGAGACTACCTAAACAGAACACAGTCTTTGAACATGCCTGAATTGGGGAAAAACTGGGATGGTAATTGCACTGGGAACAGAAATCATGACTGGCACTTACCTAATTCTAAAATTCTGAAGGCTTGTTTTCCTTCTCACATCCACTGGTACACAGAGGAAATTCTAATGACCAGAGGTGCCAGTGGAAAAAATGATCATCCATAAGTATTGACTCAATACTACGTAATACTACTGACTCAATTTTTTTCTGCTGTGGTCCAGGCCTCTTTCTACAATTCTTTTGTAGAATGCACTCAAATAACAAAAGATAGAACATTTGGAGGACCAAGAAGCAGGTTTGTTTCCTTAGAGCTAGGGGATTCAGCACAACTCAGAACTATGTGAATGTTTTCCTTGAAAAAACATTAGCAAAGTGTTTTTATACTAGTTATAAAAAAGTGTGCATACAGACACCCAACTTCTTAAAAGTAAAGAAAAATATATTGCAAACCCAGGGAGCACTAAATGAAGCAAATTCAAGGTGAAATTTTGGTACCGTGCTACTGTAAAAAAGTTTAACAAAAAACCTGTAAGATTTTAAGAAGATTCTTGTAGACAGTTTATGGTGCCATAAGGCTGTGTTACTTTTCTCATGTCCTCAACATGAAACTGGAGGTTGACAGTGGCAGGGCACTGAGGCAAGACAAGGTGTGAACCCAGCAAAGCATTTAGGTCCACATCTGAAGTCAGATAAACACTAAATCAAGCACTAAAAGCTGTACTTATGGTTTCACAGTATTTTATCTTGAGGGAAGGCAGAACCACTGAGATTTTTTCCACGGGAAACAGAACTTGCCAGTAGCTATTTGATGGGCTAAGTCAAGGGTTTAATAAATTCAGAAAGCAGGGAAATGATGGGTGGTGAAGGTAGGGCAATGTGTTCTGCCTGCTGAACATACAGCTGCTACTTTAGCAAATGCAGCGGTCATTCTTGCTTCTCTCCCGTGGCTCTTCCAGGTGTTTCAGCACACACAACATCTGGAGGATAGCACACAGTTTTACTCAGGTCATCTATTGTTCTGTGGATTACAAATGAAGTCCTGTCAATTTAACGGTGTGCTTGCTGGAAGAGTAACATTAAATATTACCAAAAGAAATTTTAAAAAGTAGTGGTCAGTATTTCCTCTAGCTGAAATAAATTGTCAGATTAAATTTTAAAAATTTGTATCATTCTTCCCCTCAGAACCTTTGCAACTCCTACAGGACCACATCCACTGTTAATATCTTTCAGCTTGTGAGACTGTATTGTGGAGTGGCCATTCTGCATAGAAGCTGATCCCTGTGCCAGCTCACACCAGGTCACAACTTTGCTTCCATTATTTTACCCTTTGCCTGTCTTCTCACAGAGGCTTTATTAAATACATAAGGTGAAGTATGGTTGGCTGATACTAGAATTGTTCTAGACACACAAAATGGAGAAAAAATTGTCTAAATTATGAGGATTTTGTTCAGATATTGTAGGAGCATCCTAGACTTATTTAAATGCATTGTGAATTTTTCCTGTAAGGATTAATATTCTAACAGAAATATGAATTCTGTTTAAAATATGTCTATAAATAAGTATATAATATAATCTAGCTTTCTTATTTGATTCTCAGAGATCACATTTCACAAGAATTCTCAAATAAATATCTCTTTGCTCATATTTATATCACATTCTGACCCTTGAAAAAGTTTGAGTCTGGTTGCTAAAAGTTTTTAAAATTCTTTTCAGGTTGTAAAAAGCCATATGGAAACTACACTCTAAATTACTAATAAGGGAAAGGAGAATATTTGGTTATCTTTTACCAGAGTTTCACAGGTATGTAAAGTCTCAATTGTTCCCATTATTTTAGGAAATAGAAAAGACTCATCATTTCTGCCAGCCCTCAGGTTGTGCAGCATAGAAAAGACAGAAAACCTTTATTTGTTCTTTGCACCTAAAAACCATTTTATCCTGAAGGATAAGTTTTCTGGAAACTAAATGAAAATCCTCTTGTCCTGTCCTGGCTCAGCTTTGCAATCTTTCATGGGGTAGAAGTGTATAGTCCTAACAATGCCACACACCTGTCAGATTACTTTCATCATGAAATTACTGTAAAAAAGTGGGTTAAGTTCGGAATAGTTTTAAAGGTTATGCAATTAAAAGTTTAAATCTCACATGAATGTGGCTTTATGCACTTGACTGCATTTCTTTCAGACCTCCATGGTCCGTAGATACTTAACATTCATTATGGTTTGTATTTAAATAAATGAGTATTCTTTGGGATCTGTCTTGAAGTGACAGAGCAGGTCAGACATAGAGCCAGAATGATAACCTAAATGTTCCACTTTATAGTGTAGAGTTGTAGCCACTTTTAAAGTGCTGTTGTTTCAGTGAACCAACATAAGTTGAACCTCAATGCTTTGTTTTTCAGACAATGAATTTTCATGTTATTGCAGTTAAACCAATGACATATATTATCTACACAATATATTCCTTCTTTAAGTGTCAGTATTTTTTTTAAAGTCTGTTACAAAAGCAGGTGCATGAGTTGGCTAGGGTATTTTTTTTTCATTTTGAAATGTAATAAAGTCAGTTTTTGGCCTCAAGCAATACTAGGATTTAAAATAGGAACTACTTTGAAGCAACATGAAGTTGCACCCAGCCTCTAGGTTATTAAATGTGTTTTCTCTCTCTGGCTTCCTAAATGCATCTCATTGTTTAATGGAATTTTAACTGTAAGATTTAGTTGTAGACGTTTCAGCTGGACTTCCTTTAGAAATAACAAGGCACCCTGTATTGCAAAACACAAGTGGATTGAGGGATTGGGAGGGGGAAACACCAAAATATTTTTTTACTTCCAGATCACAAAGGTGAATAAACAAATTAACAGTATTTCAAGAGAAGCAATAATATGGCTGGTGAGTGGGTCATCTCAGAGATCTAGTCAGAGCGAACTGATCTCCGTCCTTCAAGGACTCGCTTTAGTGAACAGCTTAGTTTGTGCAACTCACAGCTATTTACCTGTTCTTTTAAAGCAGATTGATAAAGAAACATTCTGTTCCAGCAAGCCTGCCTTTCCAGTTAATGGAAGACTTTCTTATAACTAGGATTGGTTAGTGAACTTTGGCACTTTAAAAACTGAGCATGTGGTCATGAAGGTAAAGCAAATCCTCTGAATCTCCAAAATAATATTATCCACAACTTGCAATGTTACTGTTCACATTACAGGAGTTTAAATCATATTTCCCAGAAGATGTGTGCCTAGAAGACTCTGGACTCTGTAGTTACATTAAATAAATCCTTTTGCAAAAGACAGTCAAATACTATTGAGGTATTAGCTGTAAAGTCACAAAAGCCAAGATATAAATTGCACATAAGTGTCACAGATACAGGTGTAACAATATCAGCTTGCTAAAAAAGTGGAAGAGGAATATTTCTATTTTACTCTGATAAGAGGTAAAGACAACCCAGCTAGGTCAGTTGAAGGCATTCTGAGGGGACAAGAAGGAGGAAGAGGAAGATCCATAGCCATTCTTTGCTTTATATTCATTCCAGAGATGGAAGGTTTCAATTTTCAGAACTGTCAGTTTATCTTATTTTGTTGTTTTTTTTTTTTTTTTTACTTCTTTTGTGTTCAATTTAAAAAAAGCTTTTTGAAAGGTACATTTAATTATTTCAATCTTTTATTTTTAAGAAATGCTTCAGCTTTTTTTTTTTGTTAATGTAGGCTTGCTCCAAAATGCTAATATCTCATCCCTCTTACAATTCAACCCCAAGCAAAATCATGTTAGAGCAAGTAATGTTTTCTGAAAGAAAGTTTTATTTTTACATACAACCAAAATGAGTTATATTACACCTGCATGAATGATGTTTCCCTTATTTTATGAAACTGGAAGACAGCCAAGTTGTACAGCATTTCTAGTTGGTTTTTTTTCACACGCCTTTTCCCAGCACCACCTGCTTCAATGATTTGGGTGTTCCCCTCAGGTAGGTCAAAATTTAAACATGTTAGTACTGAGATTGGCCACACCCAGAGATAATAGAACTTTTTTTTTTTTGGCAATGGCTATGATAGCTAAATATGACAGTGATCTATGAGATTTATTTTTTGAACTTTGAGCAACTCTTTGTTATGGGATGTCAGGAGTAGCTGATGCTATTACACAGCGATTTCCAGAACCATTTCACGAGATAAAATTAGGTAGTAAACAAGAATATTTTCACTAAGGAAATGTAAAGTTGAATGATCTCTGTAGTCCAGCTAGTTCATGATCTTGTCTTTAGTCCCAGGTAGTAAAAGCATTGAAAAAGCTGCAGGGGGCTCTGATTTTATTACCATCGTGTGCTGAAGTCCACAGGCAGAGTGGGATGGGGAGTTTGCAATGACCACATTCTACCTCCTAAAACAATGAACTTCAGCTGCTGCTGGCCTCAACCCAACATCTTTTGCATCAGCTTGCACACACACACACAACCCCCTGCCCTAAATCCAGCTCCACAGTGGGAGGGAATATCTATCTGGGATGTAAAACAATTCAATCCTAGTAAATTTTCTGTCTATTTTTCTGCTTTAAAGAGCTTTTGTTTGGTTAATTGGTGCTGTAGGCAGATAACCAATTTTCTCCTGTGGAGGGATTAGTGGAATTCCATTGTTGAGATGTTCTAATTGTTAATTTGCATGCTTGAAAAAGATTATAATTTTGATTGTGAAACCTACCAGGGGTGATTTTTTTTTCCCCTGAACAAAGTAGAGGAAATAGTTTTTTGCACTTAATTAATGTCTACACAGTGTCAAGCATTGGACAATATCAAACAAAATTATGAAACATATTTAAAGAACAAATATCCCAAATTCTCCACTTTGGGAACAGTTCCTGGCCAGCTCCATCTCCAGAGGAAGTTAGATAAACCGTAAGGCTGAAAAGTCCTGTAAAAGCTGTTAAGCTCACAAAGGACTGCAGAAGCCCAGCAAATACGACTCCTGACACTGTTCTCAGTTCGTACACTATAAGAGTTTCCCATCTTTA
Source organism: Passer domesticus (assembly GCF_036417665.1). NCBI lineage: Eukaryota > Metazoa > Chordata > Aves > Passeriformes > Passeridae > Passer > Passer domesticus. The sequence goes on from NC_087474.1 coordinate 97,792,525, forward strand.
TCTTTTCACTTTTCTTCCCAGTAAAAAATAAAATAATGTTATTATCTTGAGATGGATAATTGGAGGTAAAGTCTTACAGAAGATGAGGAACTTTGAAGTTTTCACAGTAATGAACAGGTTGTGATAAACCTCTTGGAAAAGATGGGAACTTCATTCTTCTGGCAGCTCATCAGAAAGTTCCTATCTGATCTGGTCTGGGAATTTTACCCTATTTAGTTAACTTGGGCTAAAACTTCTGTCATTAGGCATAGTTTCTGGAAAATGCAAAAGAATTTCAATTTCTTCTTTGGGGAAATATTGACACCTTTATATTGCTGTTGCTTTGCAAATAGGTATGGTACCAATATTGTCCTCAGATGGTACCATTCACTGCTATACTTAATCCTGTCTTTATTCCACTCTTTGTGCTTTGTTAATATATGAATAGTGACAGGAGAAGACTTAGTATTTTGAATTTCTGATGCAAAAGTCCTTGTGTCATGTGGTTTTTTGGAGCATTTTTCGGCTGTGATGAATGATTGCAAAGTCACTGCAAAATGTCCTAACATAAAACAATGTCTTACTAGAGTAGTGGAACTCATTACATGAAACAATGGAAATTTAAGATTACCTTCTTAATCTTATGGATCATAAGTTACCTTATGGTTAACTAAAACATTTTAATTGTTACAGTCAAGTTCTGCAGATGGGTGGGCAGTACCAGGACGAAGCAAATTAAGATGGTAGAGGGAAAATTAATCAAGTGCATGAATCAACAGCTACTTTGCTCAGAAGACAGAAAATTAGAAATGCCTGAATAGTGGGAGAAGGCAGTAATTGCCTTCCTCTGAGCCCCAGAAATGAGAAATTAAAAAAAAAAAAAAGGCATCTAGGGCTTGTAGTGTTGCTTTATTTTCCCTTGCTCTGTTCTTCTAAGTTCTAAAATAAAGAAATAGATTTTCATCAAAGTTGTCTTACTGATCAAAGGAAGGATGTGAAGAATCAAAATATGCATTGGTTTGAGTGACAAGATCCTAAAAATCCCATATTAAGTAATGTTTGGATAATTATATACTGGTGAGCACTACACAAATGTTTTGGGGTTTTTTAGCTGACTGAAAGAAATTTTAAAAATTAGACAATTAAAGAAAACCAAATGAATTTAAAAGTTTTATGCAAATATTGATGGATAAATACTTTGTTTACTGTTTTCTGTAAATTTCATAGCATAAGAGAAATATCTCAATGAGATTACACATTTGACTGATGATTGCATTGAGACATTTGGGTCTAACATGGGCAGGGATATCTTTTAGACCAGCTTACGCAAAGCCCCATCTTACCTGACCTTGAATACTTCCAGGAGTGGGACACCCACAGGTTTTCTGGGCAAGCTGTTCCAGTGCCTCACCACCTTCACATTATAGAATTTCTTTGTAATATCTAATCCATAACTGACTTCTTTCAGTTTAAAGCCATTCTGTCTTGCTCTGTGTACAGGCCCTTGTAAAAAATCCCTTTCCATCTCTCCTGCAGCCCCTTTGGGTACTGGAAGGTGCTGTAAGCTTTCCCTGGAGCATTCTCATCTCCAGGCTGAAAAACCCCAGCCTTCTCAGTCTGTCTTCATAGGTGAGGTGCAGCAGTCCTCTGATCATCTTCATGGCCTCTTCTGTGCTTCCAACAGGTCAGTGTGCTCCTTGTGCTCTGGATCCAGAGCCTTACGCAGGTCTTCAGGTGGGAATCAGTCACAGTCTGGACCATTTCAGCAGCCCTATGTGTTTTGTACTGATGCTGAGATGATTCACAGGTCACCTTTTATGAGATCACTTCCATAAAATAGGAATTTTTGTTTAAAGATAGGACAAATACAGACTTCAATATACACTTTTCTCTCATTAGTCGGAGTGGGTATAATAAAAGACCATTTAGATAAACCAGATCTGAAATGATAATGAATAGCCCATGGTAAATAAAACCCCCAAACCTCCACCCTGAATAACAGCCACTGGGATGGGGCTGAACTGGTATGGCCCTGGTTAAAATGGAAAAGCCCCAGCAGTCATGAAGCTGAAGAATGTTAAGGAATTAGTCATTGCAGCCACTGCTGCTAAAGGTAAGTCAGCATCTGGAATCTTGGAACCAATTGCTATTTATCCTTTGTTGATATTAATTCAAGACCTTGGGAAAATAGTTCCAGACTAGGCAAAGCTCTTTAGTTTTGGCATGACAAAGAATGCCATTCAAGCATTACTATTATTATATTGATTGTCCATAATGGTCCCAGAATCATCTTAAACTGTTTGTGGATGTTTTATTTTTAGTTTTAATTGCTTAGAGGGATAATAAGTGACTTCCTCAGTGCCTATGGAACCATTACTGTGAGACTGTGAATAAGTTCAAGACACAGGCACAGGAGATATCTGCAGACTAGGATAGATACAGGTAGATGTCTTATTTTTCAATTTCAATAACTGTCAGACCTCTCAGATTCTAATGGTTAATATCTTTTATAACCTTTGAGAAGAAAAAAAAATAAAATATTGGATTAGGATGAAATAAGTTTTTAACCAAGCTTCCATAATATTTTACTAAATTCCAAATTGGTTTGAAATATTAGAAATATTTCATCTGTGTTTCAGTTCTAGATTTTGTAGTTCTGTCAATGTAATTCCAACAGCCTACAGGTCTGAGAGCAAGAGTTAGGCCGTAAATGGGAAAAAAAGTTTGAATGGTGTTTTTTGAATATTAACATTTTCAGCAGAGAATACTCTTTTGCAGTTTACAGGTCTGCATGACTTGATATAGGAAAGGCTGGAGAAAATGTCATGCTTCTGGATGGTGGTGTCATTCTTGGAAGCCTGTGAATCTTCTGGACCATGGCTCTGATCTCAGTCCCAGAAGAACAAATACTAAATGTATTTTGTGTACCAGTGTTTGAAATCTTCAAGATACTTTCACTAAGAAAATGTAACACTCTAGGTTTTGAGTATTATATATCAGAGAAAGCTGTCATTCTGAAATTCAGCTTTGATTGCTTACTCACCATGATTTTAATTGACTTTCTGTAGATCAGAAATAACACTGGGCTGCAGACGTCAAATTAGAGTGGTCCCAGACTGCACTACATGTGGTTTACTGGGTCAAACAAAAAAACTTCATTAGTAGTATAACATGTCAAAATTAGTCACTTAAGAGTGTAAACAGCTCCAGAAACAGGAATGAGCAGGCCTCCAGCCATCTGCTTTGTGTGTTATTCCTTTTTTTTCACTGTAGGCACTGATTTTTGTTCACTCAGCCAGATGATCGTCGCCTTAGATTCAGCTGAGTGTCCCAAAGTAGCAGAGAGCTGGAGATGTCAACAGATTGTGATGCCTTCCGGTAGGGGCACAATGCTCTGGGCTCAGCAGGGAGGACCAACATCAACAGCTGGTGCATCCCAGGACCTCTTTTCCATCTTCTCCTCTCATTTTTTTCCTACAGATGTGAGAAGGAAACGATCTTGTCATTATTAGCAAAGGCACCCAGGAGTAACCCTACACTCCTTTTTAACTCAAGCCGGTGACAAACCTTCTTTCCCGATCTTCCCTCCCCCCGTCTTCTTCTCACCTCTCTATTTTGTTGACATTCTTAATTTTTACATTATTTTCATGAGAGTTTTTAATTTCTGTCTAGTATACTTTTTGTTTGCTGCCTGTTCTGCAGCAGCTGGTTTTTATGTACCTGATTACTCAATTTATGAAACCAGATTTATTTGGTCAAACTCTATTGAGATATATTTGTAAAGCCCTATGAAATAACAGAGAGATCTTGAGTATAATTACCTTATTTAATTTTTATTTTGGCACCAAAAATATGGAAAGTGTACACTAGCCATGCAACCAGAAAACAAATCCTAAAATGCATGATCAAAAGAAAACATTAGCAAGCCTCTGAACAGCAGTAGCAGCATCAATTTCTAGTTCATATAAAAGAGTCAGTAGGGATTAGGCAATTGCTGTGCAAAAAATAAACCAATGATTTCTTGAAAATTAGTGTCTAGCTGATAGCCATTTAATTAAACTGTTTGCTTTAGCGTTTGTGATTTTTAATGGATTTTCAGGAGAGGTTAAAGGGAGGAGTTGAAGGATAAGATTTAATACAGATATAGGAAGCTTTAATTTCTTGCTAAACACATAGCACATCAGTATGTCATCATTCCCATCAATAGAATGAAAAACAAAGTACATGAACATAACAGTATCTTGTGGAAAAATTATCCTAATTTTACCAGAAAAGTATGTATTTGTTTCACAGAATATTCTGAGTTGAAACAGACCCGAGAAAATCATTGAGACTAACTCGCAAGTGAATAGCCTGTACAGAGGCCAAACACACAACCTTGGTATTATTAGCACTGTGCTCTGAGCAACTGGGCTAATCTCAGGTAGTTCATAGTGTCTCTACTGTATAGCTAAGCTTCAGAAGTGTTAAGGACCAAAGTGAAAGGAAATGTCTTATATCAGACATGCAAAACCCACTTTTGGAGTTAATGAGCTGCTCCAGTGGTCTGCGTGGAGAAATAACCAGGACTTTGAGAAATGCCCTAGTGAAATCAATTATTGGTGAAAAAAAGAGAAATATTAGATGATGTACATTTTCACATCAGATGAAAAATATTTCAGTATATCTACTAATCTAGTAATTAATAGGAATGGAGAGTAAATATTTCCTAAATTTGAGCAGGGGGTGGCTATTTTGGTGAATTTTTGCCACCCTTCAATCTTTTGGCAAGGACTGAAGAAAGATTGTTAAGCTTACCGATGCCCTGATATAACACTAGATTGGTTTTATTCTGGGTGGATTTCTAAACTTAAACAGTGTGCCAGTTACTCTGAAAAAAATTAAGTGTATTAAAAAAAGGAAAGTCATGCCTTAAGAACTTTAAGTCAGAAAATCTTTATTCTCTGCTATAAACCCCAACTATGATGATGATGTAGTCTCTCTGCCATTAGCAGGGAATCTGATTATGTGGCAAGCATTGGGTGATACTCTCTTTGCCCTTGCCCTTTAACAATTTTATGGAAGGAAAAGATGCAGTGAAATCCTTCTGCCCCCTGAGAGTCCTGATCTTGGGGTCAGGTTGAGAGGACATCTAACCTAAATCAATTGGGTTAATAGCAAATGTCACAAACTTTTTAATTAAACCACTACAATGATTTGATGAGTGTTTTGTATGAAATAGTTTGTCCTCCTCTCATGGCCTTAATACTCCTGCTAAAGCTCAGCTCACAGGAATGAAAGATTCATGAGCTGGAAACACAACAAGAGGAGAGAAACATGACTCTGCAATAGTGATGGGCCATGCACTTGGTCAGGCAGCAGGGCATCTGAATGACTAGTATCAGTCTACACCTACATCTTCACACATGAGGGGCTTATATTGCCCCTTGCCTCTTGCCAACTGAGCTTCTACTTAGAAGCTACCTTTGGATTGTCCAAACTCATCCTTGCAATGGATGTACTACAGCAAAAATGTTCTAAAAACCAGGAAGTTACACAATCCTTTTATTTCTCCCTGCTAGATGTTTATTAGCTTCTTATATTATTTGATTTTAAAAAATCATTACACATGGTTGTATCATGATATGCTTTTGTTATCATGAAAAATTCAGATTGTATTACTCATTCCTATACGGTTATTTATTGATTAGTCATCTCAAGACATACATGAAAGAAGAGCCTTTAATTCCTATTGTTTCTGTTTCTATTTCTGTAATGAACTCTTCTGGGTAAGATTAACACCAAGAAAGTTTTAACACCTCTTGTTATTTAAGTAGTCTTGGGAAAAACATCTTGACAGACCTGGTCAGAAAATGTTTAAATACCACAGTGACAAATATTTAAATCACAGTTGTATTGCTCTTAAAATGAAATAGACTGGAAACTTCCTGCATTATAGTGTGTTGTTACTCAAGAAAAAATAAATCACCCTAACCATTGATTAAAACCAAAGTTTTTGTATTTAGAGCCATTTTGGATGCAGTGATGGAAGGATCAAGTTATCCCTTTACAAAAATGTCAGCGAGTCTTGTCAAGTATAACCACAACAGGTCCTGCACACTTGCTGTCCAGATATCATCTATCAAAGTTGTGTCTATCTCTTACTTTGCTCCAGGGAACACAGTAAGGAGTGAGGTGTGCTTTGACTCAGATAACAAGAAAACAATGATAATAGAAAACACACATAAGCTCAACTGCGAATTTAGTATAGTCATACTTGAAAAAAAAAAAGGTAAGTACAATTTGTAGAGGGTGAGAAAACCAAAATCTCTGAGGTATTCTTGTGAAAACACAGAAGTCTATGGGTCTTCATTAATATGGCATGGTGTTCTTTCATATAAGCACAAATTGAAGAGACTCATGTATTATTTTTATTCATTTGTATTGATTTTTTTTCCTACTCAGAAATTTATACTAAGAAAACAAGGTAGTACTTTAAAGTGGTCATTAGGCGGTATGGAAAGTAATTTGATAGATATTTCAGTTCAGAATTATTAAAAACAGAAGAAAGAAAACATACTTATTTGTAAAAAACAGATGCTTTGCAGAAGAAAATCTTCCTTTTTCATATATAGAATGATATATCTAAGTGCTAGTTATAAGAGGTTGTTAATGCAAAATATTACCATATTTTATAAATTTAAATGAACATTCTTTGCATTTTGTCTACTTTCTTCTTCTTTCACCCCTCTTTGTATTTCCTACCTAGAACAGCATGAATGATACAGACCTCCTGACAACAAATATGCAGCAGCACCAGGCACAAAAAGATTTGTGCAGCCTTCACTGAAAAAAATAATGCCGCAAATATAGAAGACTGGATCAGAATGAATTGCTGAAATCAAGTATAAACATGTTTTTGTCCAAAACAAACATCTTATATGACAGATCTATTATATAAAAAAGCAAAAAATAAGAGTTTCATGTAGTATGATGCAAATTATAATTCTGTTTAAGGAAGACTTTAAAGTAGTAAATTATGATCTTTTTTAAACTGTGATTTAATGATCTGTAATATTTCAGAGTCTTAGATTAAAGCTTTCTTCCTGCTTGAAAAAGTTAAATTTTATTTATTTTTTCTTTTAATAGCACTTAATTTTAACGTGGCACTGTGACAGTGCAAGTAGATAGGAATTAAGCTTAACCCTTTGAAGATAGGGGCTAGATCCTTCAAATTTATGTGGATTATATTAAAAAAAACCAACACAGAAATGTGCAGCAACCGATGCACTCAGTGAAAGGTGAAGCAGCCAACGGCAACTGATCCATGTTATCCAGGAAGAATTGAATTTATTTGAATAGAACACTTTTCTTGTGAGGGAAGCCTGGTACTGTAAGCCCAAGGAATCTTTTGCTATGTCATCTATTTCTGTTAAAAATTATTAACTACTGTGACTCGCTCCAAACAAGAAGTGTCATAAAATGTCAGTGCTAGGTAAAGGAAAGTTGTGGGGACAAGCTGCTCCACTCCTTCTCCTTTTCCTTGGTCAGAGTGACAATTCAGGACCTGGACTCCCTGCAGGCACCTCCTGACCCATCACATCACTCCACTTCCAACATCTCTCTGCGCTGCACAGTCTCAAGTTTCCATTCTCTTTTCCCCTCAGGGAATAGTCCTTGCTTTCACTCAGGGTCAAAAGTGCCTCCTGGGACCTTTGTCAATATTAATGTCATGTATTAATATGGCAATTGCACTCAAAGGTCAGTGGAGAAGTCAGAACCCAGTCAACTTTTCTGCTGTGCTGTATTTATAAACTAGAATTTCTTCGTGGATGTTCATTCATGCCACAGTTTCTACAAAATGAAAAGTCTCTTGCAGACACAATTTAAAAATATATCAGAATTATTTTTTTTTTCCTTTAAGGAATGGAAGCTAGAAGGCTGTTACTGATAATTTTTATTTTGTTACTTTGTATGATTTTAAAAACATAGCCTATAATACAGTTTAAAAGCCTCACTACTGTACAAGTGATTTTCATTTTGCATTGACAGAATTGACCAATTCTTTGTGAAACCAATTGTAATGATATCTCAGGTAAGTGATCCAAGGGAAATTTAAGTCCCTTGAGGAAATACAATATATTCAAAACCTTTGTTTTTTGCATGTCAAAATATGTAATTCTTCCTCGTTCTGGGGACATGATTTCATTTTGATGAAGAGTAGACCAAATCATGCTGCTCAAGTTCCCTGCTTTCTCCTAGTCAGAAAACACCTTATAACTTTAGGAAGGCAGTCTCCAGTAACAGGGAGAATGGGAATGAGAAGGGTTAATTAAGTTCAGTCCTCTCATTTCTCTTTCAGAATGGCACAAGCAAATGTAAGAAAGAGATACACTGGAGAGTGTTCAGCCCGGCGGGGCTTTCCTGCAAACCTTGTTTGGCTTCCCTACTCAGCTTTGCATTTTATTTTAGTTTCAATCGGAAAGGATGGTTCTTCTCATATTTTGATCTTTGCTGATATGTAAAGATTTATAGTGCTACCTTCAGGCTAATGCAGGGACCATTTTGACAGGCCTGGGAAAGCACATGAAAGTGCTACTTTCTGCCCATCTGGCTTTTTCACCTCAAACAGTCTTCATGTTTTTTCAACCTTGTATTTACAGGCATTTCTTCAAAAAGGAAGACAAATAAAAAATGACACAGGTTCCAGTAAATCAGTATGAAAACAGATATTTTTTCCTTACATTAGGACAGACTTTTTCAAGGGAAGGGGTATTTAGAGTAAATAACATATTGTTTGTAAAATTTTGGTGATATTAAGAAGCATTTGTGCCTGAGAAGAAATACCATTTACAGTGGTACTTACAGAGTACTAAACAGCTTCTCTGCTCCTTTGCTTTTTAATCAGAATATTATCCGGTCATTCTTTTTTTTTTCCTCATTGTAAATCTTCACCACACCCTTGTACTTTTCTATCCTGCCTCTTCTTTTCTTGTTTTAAGGCATTTTTCAAATTTGCAAAAACAAGCCTTTGTTTACATGTTTGAAAGACATTAAACTTATAGAAATTTCATTATCTACTGTTTAGAATTCAAGAAGCTAGGCTTTTAAATTTGTATGAGTAGCATATGGGTGGACCTTCTCCGCAAGTCTTGCTTTTTTGTTTTATCTTTTTTAATTCATTCTGTACACAACCAGTACTTAGAATTACTGCTTTGATCCTGAACACTCTATGACTCACTAAAAAATTAAATAACCACTTCTGTAAAACAATTGTAAATACTTCTAGTTGTAAAAAAAATTTTAAAAATCTTCATGCTTCATTTTTATGAGGAAGCAATATCACTGTGAAAATATTCAGTCTTGTAATCAATAAACATAACCTTCCAGTGTGTTATTACAGACCTTCATTTGTCTTCAGGTTTTACTTGCAAATATTACTGGCTGCATAGCATGAAGGTCATTTTATGGAAAGTACATGTATCAGATATGACAAAGGTAACATGCTACCAGAGTATCTGTGTTTCCAGAAAAGTGCTATAATAAGCTACTACAGAATAAAAATAAATAATATTTTTGAACTTCATTAGCTTTTACAAATGTCAGCTTTATCAAGCTAGTGACTGAAAAGGAGGTGTTATTCCTAGCTATTCCTCAGTATAGTACTGTCAAACCTGATGTTTGGCATTTCAAGTACAAAATTAAAATTTATCTGTGCTTTTAGCTTCTTAGCAGGAACACAAACATCCTAAGTGATGGAGTCAGTTCTCAGATTTATCCATTCATCTCATTTTCATCCAAAATCAAGGACAATGTTTTCTGGAGAGAGAAATTTAATATTGTTTTCATGTTACTTCCATGGTACTTTGTTTTCAACATGTCAGCATTTAAAAACTAAGCTGTTTTTCTGGAAGTCTGGGCACAGTATCTCATCTGAATGCAGCCAGTTAAGTATTAGAGATGGAAAAACTCTCTGTTCAGGGCAGATGCTTGCAACATCTCTAAAGGTTCTTTGATTAACTGAGGTGAAACCATTCTGTATAACAGGGTCAGCACACACAAGCTTTCATTATTTTCTTCATTTACATCAATTAGAATTATGGAGGGCCTGGGGCTACTCCTGTCTTCTCAAAACATGATCTACTCCTAGGTGATGTTTAAATAGAGCACCAGAAAGACCACATCATATTTCATTAACAAATAAAACTTTTATTCCTTTCATCAATGACAGCAAGATTTATATTAGGTGCAATGCTAAAGCAAGTCATTAACATATATCACTCAAGGTGGTCAAACTCTGAAGAACTAAAGCTTGGTGTATATCACAACAGTCAATCCAAAGAGACTGAATTTAATTTTTGCACAGGCTGCATTCAAGGAAGAATAAACATCAACTCCAACTGATTTTGCAAATTCCTGTTTTCTTTTTATGACTGCTTACTTCAGTGGTGTGCAAACCACTGCTTTTTATTATGGCTCAACCGGAGAATGCCTTTACCAGACTGAAAAAAAAAAAAAAAAAAAGAAATTGAGTTCAGGTCCTCTACCTTGAAAGCTAGATGAAAGGAGAAACTCTACCAGGCTTGGAGGTGACATAGTATATCACGTCAGAATTAGAGAGGTATTCCAGGAGTGAACCAAAAGAAACATGGTATTGATAATACTGTAATTTTCTACGGTCCAGTGTGTAACTGCAGACATCTCTCCCGTGGATGTTGTGTGCAAGGTGAAATCAATGCCACATTTTCTCTTTTTCAATGTAAGTGATTGCAAGTTGCTATCGACTTGTTCAGCAAAGCAAAATTTGATTCACCAATAGTTTTATCAACATGCACAAGCTAATTTCTTGCATTAAGACTATTGCTGCACACATGGTGAATATTTGTGCAAATTTAAAAAAAATTGTTTTGAGTGGTAGAGTAATATTTAACAAAATATTGTTAAATAACATTGGGTCCATGCTGTGGCTGTAAATTCAACCATGTAGGCAAGAACCTAAATATCTCCTATTTTGTGTGGAATGGCTTCTACTTCAAATATTTCTTTCCTATTTCCTTTCCATGTCCCTATAACACACTCTAGACACTAAGGCTAGCAACCTTATTTAACTGGTGGATGGAGACTGTTAGAAACAGAGTGGAGAAATACATATTCTCCATTATTTTACCTGAAGTAACTAAAAAAGGCAATGATTGGTATTATTAATACAGATGCCAGATAGACTGGAGCACTTACTCTGGCATCAGGAAAAGAGTACAAGCACAGTCACCTGATAGCTGTGTCTGTAGTGGCCCAAGTAGGCCACAAAACACAAGGTTGGGATTGACTCAAACCATCCAGAGCTCCTTTGTCATCTGAGGTCTCTGGTGATCCTGCAGATTTAGAAGAGGGGAGTCAGGTCTCACAGAAGTCGCATCATGTTTTATCTTTTTTTTCCTCTTGTTTCTCCTTTTCAACATTTGTTGAAACCTTACAAAGGATGACTAGAAAAAATAGTTTTTGCAACATCTTTGATTATCTGTCCTGAACTTCAAAGATCTGGTCCGCTTGGATCTATAACAATCACATTTGAATACGCTTTTTGCACATTAACTCCAAACAAGAGGTGCTCAGCTTCTTGGTGCACTATTTATGTAACACTAATATTTTAAAGCAAGGAACTCATGGAACAGTTTAATGTTCTAGGCTTACTCTCAAATTTTGGATTGTATCACATATAGGAATTAGATGTCAACACAAGGTTTTAGGAGCCAACTTCAAGCCTAGAGAATGAAACAAAAAGAAAGAAGGAATTTGGTTTTGGTATTGTAGAGACTACACAGTTGTATTCAGTATGGTAGGAAATCTTATTTAAAGAGACAAAAGTTAGCTCACAAGTAACAAGAAGAACTGGAAAGGTGAAGGGTGAAAATCTGTTTGCTGTGGTTTTAATAGCTGTTGTTTAATATTGATGATGGGTTCTTACCAGAGAAGTCAGAAGCTGTTAGAAGCTGTCTATGTTGTTTGCTACTGTAGATGGTTTTCCAAATAGTTTTTGCACAAGGTTTTGTTTGTCTTGGCACTGCTTACAGTTTTCATATTGCCTAGTTCAATAATATGGGACAACCTGAGAATCTGGGGATCTTATGGGGATCTTATTTACTGTTTCCCATATCTATGGGGAGAGAAGAGTACTTGAAATCAGAAGAAGTGTTTAACAGGAACTTACTCAAATATTGCCCATCAGATTTCTTATGATAAGTACTCTTGAGGGCATGCTGAGTGCACAGCTCAGGTCTCCAGCAAATTGAGTCATGTCTGAACAGTGCTCACCAGCAGAAAAATGCACTGCTGCTCTACCTGTGCTGTAGTAAACATTCTGGGGATTACTCTGACTAAAACATAGTTCTAGGAGCTGTAATTAGGAAGTTCTAAGAAAGGAGGGGCTATAAACTGCCTGGAAGCTCTGTGGATGGTAAATCCCCGGTGTTATGCTGTTCTGAATTCCCCTTTAAATTCGAGGTGAAATGCATGTGAAAAATACATGTTTTAGTTGGTGGTTAATACTGCATGTCATTGAAATGGGTAGGTTTTTCATTCCACCGGTTGCCATAAAAATGTTGACCTAAGAATGCAAATAATTGTCTCATGTCATGAGTTGTTACATGAAAAATAGATAGATTAAATAAATACAGACAATATAGCTGTTGGGTATTAAGGCGGTAATGATTATCATAGAGTGCAGTTTTCTTAGTTCATTTAAAAAAGTTCAAAAACCTTGACAGTAATTCCCACAAAGTGTATTTTCCCTGATTTCCTGTTCCATCTCAACACTTTCTCACAGCTTTAATCAAACAATGGTTAAATTTGCAAATAATTCCAAATACAATGTACCAGGACTGTGCTAGAGAATACAGCACTTGAACACCTAATGCCTGGATGGTAATGAACACCAGGGCATTTCTTGCAAGCCAGGCAAGATAACAAAGCCACAGAGTTCATTACACATATTAGACAGTACAGTTGTGACTGTACAAAATCTTTAGGGGTGGGAGAGGGAGCTGAATTTTCTGTCATATGATCCACCAGTATATGAAATTATGACAGGATCTTTGCTCCATCAGATACTCTGTGCTTAGCTCCTTTTCATGGAGCTGGAAAGGATGTATTTTTGCACAGAACTTTGCCCTCAATTGATATTATAATGATTCTTGTAATTTTGGTCTTTCTCTCTATCTGATCTGATATGTTAGATGTTGACAGTAACTTTTAACATATGTTTCTTCTGTAGATTTTGACAGAGTGCTGTTATTTCCTGTATAATAACAGTTTCAATTTCCTGTTCACCATTTTAGTTTTTCATATGGTGGTCACAGAATAAAATCTTTAGGGAAGACTGAATATAGTTTGATCTATAAAGATGGCTGATTAATGAAATGATTAAACTCATTTTTCGTAGCTAACAGATAAAGTTGAAATGAGAGCACATTCCTCTTCCTTTTATAGAGCTGGTTTCATGACTATAAAGAACAAGGCACTGCATCTAAGAAGATTCTGAGTTTTTAAAAAATCACAAATATGAACTTAATAGGGGACTAAAATTAAACAGCACAATAAAAAGTCAACAAATTTTTGCCCTTTCTCTGACTTCAGAAATGATAGAAAGTTAATTTTCTTGACTGAATTATTCTGTAAACTTTTAGAATATTGTTAATATATTTACCTTGAAAAGGACCCTTCTGCTATCTCTTTAGACTATAGAAAAAGAATAGTTCAGATTTCCATCTCTCATGACCTGGAATAGATCTACTGCTTAGTGTTGAAGCACTTCAGACATGCTGAACTGTATCTAAATTAAGAAATAATGCTGTGCACTAAGACTAGGTCTCTCAGATGCAAGATGGGGAACTCCTAAAGACTGGGTCTAATGTGGTCCTGTGAACTGAACACACATCGGCAGCTAAAGCACAGTCAGATTCTTGTATGAAGCCTTCCTTCTTGTTGAGTTTCATCTGAAAATAATAAATACGATTTGTTCTTTTGGGCACTCTTCAGTGTGAACAAAAGCACCATAAAATATATATTTAGAAAGAATCCATTCAAAATACACACCTGATCCAAACTGCACAAGCAGTGTAGATGAATCTTGTACAATTTTAGACAATGTCTCTCTTATGATTCTGAAAAATAATTCTGTTTAGCTTTGGAGGTTAGAATACCTGTTAAATCATCCTTGAGTCCCCTCTTTTAAATTCCCTACTAGTTTACATCCATAGCTCGACAGTAATTTTAACACGGTTCTTTGGAGAGCCGCCATTAGAGTCACTTGTGCATCTTCTGCCTTACATTTTGAGGTAACTCGTGGCAATCTCAAGGCAGACCTTGAAGTCTTAGTGAAGACCTGTTTGCCCCAGCTGTGGGATGTGACATGTGATGATTCCAGTGTCCTCCGAAATGCACAGGCAGAAACACAGTTTAGAGATAGGGCAATGAATGCTAATTATGTGCAATTAAGAAAAAAAGAAATAATTACATGGAGTGAAACATAACACATCTTCCATAGAAATGAAAGGCAAAATTTCCTTGTGGTGTATTTAGAAGACTTTTGTGTCCAATACAAAATACCTAAGAGGATTGTGACTTTTAAAATATGTGTAATCCCTTGGGTTTAGTCAGGCCAGTCACATTCTTCAAGTTAATCACGTGCCTGAGAGTTTGGCTTGATTGTGACAGATGTGTTGCTTTGAAGAATTTAATAAATAACTCTGACTTAACTTGTGGTGTGTTTTACTGTTTGCAGAACATCATTATTTCTCTGAATTTATTATTTATTTACACTGATTTGCTGGACATTCTTTAACTTAGTGAACTGACCATGAGCAGCTGCCTTTATGGGTATTAATACTTTGACATTTTAAAATAAGCTGCATCTCTCAGTATCGATTTGTTTCTTGTATGATTGCAAGTGGGTGTGAATACAGCAAATTAGATTTATATGAAAACTTACAAGTTTACAGGAGCACCTATTTATCTGTCCTTGTTTTCATAGCTCTCCTGCTGTTATTACCAGGAGAAACTGGATGATAATCTGTTGCAAAACCCCCATGACAGTGTGAGATAATCTGCTGCAGTTATGGAAAAATGCTCTTATATGTACAGATAAAATGTAAAACTGCTCTAGGTAAGGACCAAACTTCTTACTGGTGAAACTCCACTAAAACCAAGGGTGTTACAACAAAGAGGAATTTGATCCTCACCTCTTAATGAACAATGCCAGGGATCATAGATAAATCAGTGACTACATTCAATGTTCCTTCCTTATTATATTTTAAAATACATAGGGCAAATATGAGATAATATGCTTTTGATTTCCTTTGATTTTAATTCCTATGTACTTGAACAGATTTGTGTTCTTTTCCATCTCCTGACTGCCCATTTGCTTTGCCTTGAGGTCTTTTTCATGGAGTACCCCACTTTAAGATAATTTATGCTTACAGTTGGATAGTTACAAGGAACCATTACCCAATAACAGTAGGTGCTGTCTATGCCTTTGTAAAGGCCAGAACTGTCATGGTTCTAGCCAAAAGCAGGAACCCATTTCCTTTAGGCTGGCCCAATAACAATACATAAAATTCTTCTAAAATTGGGATGATAAAGCAAGTTTTCTTCAAATCTTTTTACATTCTCTAAGGAAAGCATACATTTTCTGTCAGAACTTGTGGTTTAAATTCTTGCCAGTCAGAGCTTCCCATGGAGCAGATGTTTTTGTGATATTGCTAAGCATTTATAGAGAATGTCTGTGCTTTAGAGTGTGGCTTTACATACTTCATTGCACAATCCGGATAAGAAAAGGCAGATAGACCTTGGAAAACACACACAAATATATTTGTTTTGCTGAGTACAGGAATTAACCAGCTATTTTCCTCCAGGACCAAGATACAGCCATAACAGGAAATGGTGAAGGAAGAATAGAGCTGAACGTCATCACAATTTGTGATGAGACTGAGGCCCCTTATTGTATGAGGTCATCTTTAAGCTTCTAAGTGCTGTCATTGCAAAGCTACCCTTTGATATGAACCCATGTTTATTTCTTATTCATCATGGTAGTGTTGCAAAGAGCTACTGATATTTTAACTCAGTCTTGTCTTCTCTCTAGGCTAGGAAAATTAAAGTTTCTAGCTCAATCTGATTTCAGGATTAGTGTACATACTAGCCATTAATTATTATTTATTTTCAGAAGTTTGCAGACAACAACATAAACATTTCCTTGGTGTATCAGGTAATGCTGAGCAGTAATAAGACCTATCTAATTTCTCCTGTATGAATACAAAGACTGAGGGTCTGTATGTTTTATGACAAAAATCATCATCCTCTGGGCTGTACTGAGCTCACCCATCCCAAGCTACAAATTCTGGGTGGTTTTTATTTGTTTGTTTTAGTTTGTTTTTAAATTAAGTACTTGCCAGGATTAAAATTAAACCTTTCAGGACTTCTGTAAGCTGGAAAGTTGGCTGTACATCATTGTGACTGAATATTGAACTAATCACTTCAGTTAACTGTTGGCTATCACTGACAAGAGGGGAACTCAATAAACCATGAATTAATTCCGAGCTCTATTCAGCTCAATTTGTTGCTGTAAGTTACCTTTTGTGAGTTACAATATCCACTTCCCAACTGAAAAGCTCTTACTAAATCACAGCAGCAGCCAATTTCAGTCATGACCCATGCAGGGCTGCCCTTTTCTTTGTGGTATTCAGCTGTCATTCAAATCAACCCTTTTCATTAAATACACTGTACCCCATCTTATGAAAGCTAGTTCAAGACAAAACATTGAAACTGCATACTACTATTAAAAAAGGTGTGTATACACCTTAATATTTTGTATATTTACTCTCACTGATAGGCAACCCAGGTGTTTATCCCTAAGAAAGATGAAAAACTGGGAAATATACTTTTTTCTATAGCATATACAAACACCAAATACAATGACTTTACTTACTAAAGTATTCTGAGGTCTCATAAATGGGGTTTTTTATTGAGAATATTTATGATTTTTTAAAATAAATTGTTATCTGGAAATGTTCCATAAACCATGTTTTCAAAATAGCATATGTATGACATGATTCACTAAGTTTGCCTGTCTATGAATGATCTTGCATCATGATTAAGGAATTCTTTCAAATTTTGCTGATAAAGTTATGTGCCCTCTACTCAAAGAGTGTAAATCACATAAGCAAAGTAGTCTTTATGACAAAAAAACTATGAATTCGGGGAAGTCTTGAAAGAGATCAGAGTTCTCTCAACCATCCAGAACAGACACACACCATGTATTTTTCAGTGAAGAAAGTTTTACAACAGCAAAAAAAGATGAAGACACTATAAGTAAAAGTTAAGTAACACAACCAAGCAAGCTGAGATACAAGAAATCTATTTCAATTAATTTAGAATGGATTTTTAATTTTTCTTTTATTTTAACATAAAATCTTTATTTGGTTTCCTATTTATTTTATGCATATTTCCATTTTTATATTCCAAGAATGAAAATGATAGTATGGAGCATTCTTAAACATCCACGTTCTGTAATTTCTAGTGAAGTTTGTTATTAAGAATGTATCTAAAACTCCTGTCAAAGGAAATGCTGTACAGAAGGTTCTTTTCCCAGGACAAATTAATATTCTCTTCAGAAAATTAGTATCTTAAATACATACCTGTATTTTTTATGTTTATAAAAGCCATCATATTCAGACTACTAAATGAACAGAAGTTTTTACTAATGCTCTGTGAAATTTCCAGTCTCAGTCTGCCCACCACTGTGAAAAGCACAACAGCAAACAGCTTAGTTAACAGTACCTAAAGAGGAGAAAAGGTGGGGTATATATATACATCAACTGTTTTTCATCACGGAGCTGTTTTGAAGGAGAAAATGTCTCCATTTGTGAGGTGTTTTCATCTGATGCACTTTTATTTTCCACAGATGCGATTTTCCACCTTCCAGATTCAGGTAGACAGTGAACAATTGCCCCGATAATTATTGTTTTGAATGAAGAGAATGACCAGGAAAAGGAAATACTGTTTCCCAAAACATCCTCCTGCGACATGCTGCAGGCACTGTTACTCAGTACAAATTGCCATCTCTCTCTTTTGAGCACTTAGATCCAGGAAAGGCAAGCACAACTCTTTCCTTCAGAGTGACCAAAGGAAGAAAGGCTCAAAGCACAGCTGCTGGTGCAGCCAGTTCTCCCTTAGAACGCTGCTGTGAGTGGTGCTCCAGGCCAGCAGAGCAGGCTGGAAACCCACTGAGCTTGGCTCGCCTTGACTGGAGCTGTCAACCTTAGCACCAAGGGACTTTAAATCCCATGACACTGGTGGATTGCAACCTCACTGATTTCATGCTCAAAGAGCTTTACTGAAAATCTGGCTGTATGACATTCTTTCTCAGTTTAATTCAATTGGTTCAGTGCTACCTAACTTTCTGTAAAGAATTCTTCTGCTATCCTTTCTTACTTTTTTTTCCTTAAGTTTAGCTTAGGTGCTAGCAGCAAGGGTTTGACTGCTGGTATACAAGCACTCCCCTTACAATGTAATATGTACCTGACCTTTTCTGAAAAGATCATTAATCTGAATAAAATATGACTACATTTATTTCTAAATAATCTTTCTTTTACAAAGTAAATGCTCCTTCTATGTGACAATCTAGGAATATAAAGTCAAAGTTGTGTTTATCTGGACAAGCAGAGTCCACCACATCTGGAGTCCACCATGAAACCTCAACCCAGCCTCTGCACTGTGTTCATTCTCTGATCTTTTCATGATTCTGGAAGTGGAGAGAGTCTTGCAAGTTAAAAGAGTCCATTTAAAACTTTGCTTCTAAAATGTTGTGTGCTTGGTCTTGCAAAAGTTTTGCACAAAACCCATGAAGAGGTCCTCTAGCAGAACCTAGAGGTCAGCTATTTTCTCCCCTTTTCATGCTTTCCCAGCTGAAAGTACAAGCCACAAGGCTAAAGAATTTCTTTCATCCCTAGCCTCATTCCAGCCAATGTGGTTTTAAGTGTATTATATACAACAGCAATTTCAGTATGAGAAAAAATATGCTCTTTTTTCCTGTCTAGCAGTGCTTAAAGAGTGATTTTGGAGAAGACAGACATGATTTTAAACTGCTTCCATCTGAGAACTACAGCTAGCTGTACCATTTTCTCTAGCCACTGACTAATTACATACATTTTAATGCTTTATAGGAACTTCTACTTTTGCTACAATTTGGAAGGGATCCTTTGTGCAAAGGATGACTGTTTACATGGGAATGTCACTACTTTATGTTCTTCATGAGATAGGCAGCAAGATCAATGCTGATTTACTCCTTCCAAACAGGATTTCATGGCAAGAAGGAAGGTGCAGGGCATGCCACAGACTGAGGAGCAGAAGTGCAAGCCCAGAAAAGGTCAATAGAGAAGGAGATTAAGTGTCATCTCTGCTTTACCCAAGGAGCAAATAGGTGGGAAGGGTTTCTTTGGATAAGCCACAAGGACTCTATCCCAGACATGGTAAACAGAGAATAATAATTCTGTGGTTTGTTTGTTTGTTCTATTGCTCCTGTGGAAGACTATAAAAAAACCCCAATAAAACAGCCAACAACTCACTTCATGGTTATGAGCTCTCACAGAAGGTTTCTGGGCCTTATGACTTGTTTATTTCTCTTTCCATTTTTCCATTTATTCAAACAAAGAAAACAGCCCTGTGTAATGGTAAGATTTTGTAGGAGTCATATATAAATTGTAATAGCAAGAAAGATTTTCAACAGCATGTATTGCTTTTCAGGACTGCACCTGCCATCTCTTTAGAGAAACAAGTGGAGGTTCTGCAGTTTACACAGACTTTTTACCAGGCTTCATCAGCTTGTTTCCCAGCTGTACTTGTAGCCTTCCTCCTTTGCATTTTCTCAGGGAAAGTAAGTTTGTCAGATTTTCAGCTTTTTGGCTCTGCATGTATGGCCTGTGTAGACTCTTTTCAGCTTGTACTACATCAGATAGGGCTTAAAGGAGCCAGAGATGTCCACTGTGTCACACAAAATGTGTTCTCTCAGTATTTACCTGGCTTTGCTTCACTGCAGATTTTCTCTCAGTAACACAGTTCTTCTGTATATGCACCTGACAAATTAGTGGGAAATCTATGCCTACCATGATAAAATTAATAAGAAATATTGATCCCAACATTTCTGGAGAAATAGAAAACAAAGAAAATTAACAAAACCTCAGAACAGAAATTTACTTGAATTTTTTTTTGTTTTTTTTTTTTTTTTTTTTTTTTTGTTTACATGCACTTGGAAAACTCAAGGTTTTCATTGAAACTGGAGATAAGTCAAAGCAGGATTTTGAAAAAGAAAATTATTCTGAGTACTGGGGCCGAAGGGAGATTTCTTCAGTCTTTGGTCTCCTTATTCAGATCCATTTTTTTAATGTGTAAGACTGATGAGAGCAAAGGGCAGTTGTTCTTTTCTTTGGAATGCATGTATCATTTCAAATAAATAAAGATGCTTAACAAATGGAAAGATTAGTATTTCTGCACATTTTAAATGAGTCATGCGTGACAGTAGCCTAATTCTTTTTATACAATCCAAGTTCACACAAAGAATGCATTAAACATGAGAAATGCATGGATATTTTTACATATTCAAGACTTTTTAATAGAACATCAAAACCAGAAAATGTTCACAAGGATGAAGCCTTCTGGGAATATGCTATTATGTTTTACGTCAGAATAAATAATTCAAATTTTTATCATCATAAGTTTTTCTTTCATGGTGCCCTATCTAAAGTATTATTTTGGCCTAGTTACAATGACAATTACAGCATGTTGGACAGTTGTAATTGAAGAATTGAAGGAACTTACCTCTTTAGTCTTAGACCACGTATTCCCTTATTCCTTTATTGAGTGCATGCTCTTAAGAAATTTAATCCCAAATAGTTTTATCAATCAAAAAGCTGTGGGAGCTTTAATGACTTGAACTAAACCCATTTTTGTTATATGTTCAAACTGTAATGACAAGTGGTAAATTTTGCTTTCCCTGTATCAGAGTAAAAGCAGTTATTTCAATATAGCAATCATTACTGGTGATAATTATATGGACATTTCCAAAATGCAATCTGAGACCTCCTCTTGGTTTCTTCTGAGATTTGGTCTCCCAGAATTGTCTTATCAATATATTCAACTGGTCCCTTAAACCAAGACTTTCAATGCTTCTGCTGTCTGTACATCATAAAGAGTTTCACAGTAAAGCCTTATCTGTGCTTCATTTTAATATTTTCCAGAAAGGGGTTGGAGAGACTGCGACAGCTGTAGGGCACAGATGTTGATGCTTGAAGTGATTTATCTCCCCCTTAGTACCTCTAGCTAAGAAGTTGACTTTGCTGTTTTCACTGTGAGTCTTGGTGAGTATTTGGTTAATCTGGGGTCAACCTTCTTGCAGATGGCACTTTATGACTGCTGAAAATGTGCTTTCCAGAATTACTTTTGTGGTTAATATTGTTTAAGTTTTTCTCTCTCTGAGTGGAATTTATGTTTAAATTAATTTAAAAATCTAGTAGTAAGGATGAAGAATTTTTTTGTCAAGTTTTGCTTGAAGTGGACACGGAAGAGCCTGTTTCTGGGATCTGGCTTCCTACATGATAGTGTTTCTCAGATTCATGAGGAAACTTACTCTCCCAATTGTACCAACAGTCAAACTTATAAAAAGACGTTCATCAGTTCTCTGTGCATATGTCCCATTATGTTCCTATAACTAATGGCACGTTGTGTCTTGAGCTTTGTTAAATCTTTTAATTAAAACATGTTAACAAAGCCTAAGAAAAATAAATGAAACTACTCACAAGAAAATTAAATTGAGAAGCTAAGCTCATTTATAATTATTGTATTTCAATTAGGCTTTACTAGGGCTGGCTGAAGGTAGAGATAAAAAGAAACTACTTTGATGTCTGAGTTTCATAAATATTTCTGGTGTCCTATTTGTGAAGTCCACAATACTAATGATAACAGTTTAGTGCATGCAAGCTTTTTCATGCCAATTACTATACTTAAAAATTCAGTCATAATATTGCATCAAAACATGTCAAGGCTCAGCCCCTAGGTTTGTAAAACAGGTTTTCTTTATTGCACTTAGGGGAATAAAGACTGCTCACACCTCTGATTCACAAACCCAATACACTTTTATAGTTACCCTGACAGAAGTCCTGATTCATTCAGTTTATAGAATTTTACTGGGTGACTCTTAGATCAGGTTCAAATCCATTAGCTGGATTAGAGCATATTTGTTAAACAGAAAAAGTGTACCTTATTTCTCATATTCATCAAATTTTAGCTTCTAGTTTTTCCAACTTATCATCTTCTGCTTCTAAATTAAAGAGTCATAAAATAAAAGAAACCTTCTAGTAATGTAGATACATACTTTAAGTCACTCTTCTCTTCACATTTCTTACCACAATAAAATGTTTTTCTTTCCTAAACTTTAAAGTATAATAGTTCTAAAACTTCAGAAGTCAGCCTTAATCTTTCACATCTTTGATAAGTTCATGAATTAAAATGTATTAATTTTGGAAGACCTAATGATGCTAGCCAGCTCATTAGACATTATCTTCTCTTTCCAAGAGCTATGCTTTCCTAAATTACAATAATTCTGAAAATAATTAGCAACAAATTACCATACAAAGGAAGTAGTGCTATTCATTTTGAAACTACATTTCTTTTTCTATTCAAAGTTTATGGCTCAAAAGATCAAATAACTTCCAACAATTGTTGCTGATTTTACTCCTGAATTTCTTAACTCTTCTAAAGTAGTGCTTGTTATAAGTGTGATTCTTTCTTGAAGCATATGAAAACACCCATTAATTTTCATAAGGATGACCCTAGATGAGCTAAGTTAATGATGCACATATGTACTTACAAATTAGAAGACTGATAGATAGTCCTGCATATTTTTCATCATACCATTATGATCATTAAAAACACTCCATTACTTTGTTTAAAAAAAAAATCTTTAATTTTATCATCAAGCCACTGATTTCTTTCCCCAGTGAGAGAAGGACATTGAGTGATTCACTCAAGTTGTTTGGGTGAATTAGTTCTAATGGATTTCTGTATATTTGTTTTTTTAGCTCCTGTCACCACCAGGAAATGAGCTCATTACTTAATCTGAAAACCCAAAAGCAACCTTCAGGCATGCCTAATGTAGATAAGTGATTAGACAATTCATCTGATCACAATAATCTGGGAAAGAAAACAATGGCATAAAAGTATATTTTAAAGCTTATGTCATGGTTAAATTTTGTCTTCAGAAAGCCACCCAGCACTAAGTTAAAGTGTGAATCCATCACTCACATACTTCTTCCCATTTCTCTCCATTCCACAAAAATAGAATCTAATCTCAGCATAAAGTTTTTCCAGAATAAATTTTTAGACAGATTTAACACTTTCTAAAAATACTCCTTGACTGTTTGCCAGTGGTTTCACGGCCTTGATGGCAGCCATGACACTATTGTAGTCTGCCTTGCCCTCCATCTGTACAAAATATTTGGTTATATTCAGATATGCTCTCTGTGTCCCTGTGAGTCAAATATTCACACCAAGTCAACATCACTCAAGGTCTCTTGTCTCCTAGTGTGCTCTGATATTTTAAAGATAAAACATGGCTCTAGAAGACTACTAAAAAACTAAGAGCTTTTCTGTGAAATGACTGAAAGCTTTAACTGTTGTTGGCATATTGTAAATGCCACATGTTCTGTTGAGGTGACTTCCTCATACTACTTGCATTAATGAGATTACACAATTGTGAAGCCAAAGGATTTGGGGTTGTTGTGGGTTTGTTTTGGTTTGGTTTTGTTACAGCTGCTTTACAACAATCCAAACTAGAATCACAAAGTAGAATTATCAGGTTGGAAGAGACCTCCAGGGGTCTCCAGCTTTATCTTCGAAGATAGATTTTCATAGATTTTATCTATGAAATCAGACCAGGTTGCCCAAGATTTTGTTCAGTCTCATAAAGCTCCAAGGAAGGAGACTGAACATCCTCTCAGGGTAACCTATAGGCAACCTCTTCCAGGGCTTGAATGTCCTGTAGATGAAAATATTTTGCCTTAAGTCAGAAGTCCTCTGTTTTAATTTATGATCATTGTCATTTTTTTTCCCTCCACACAAATCAGTCAAAAACCTGGCTCCCACTTCTTAATGACCTCATTTTTGGCCTGATCCCTGAGTATTTTCACACGGGTCAAGTGTTGCAGAGCCTTAGGCGTCCTAGTGACCTCTGCTGAACTTTCTCCAGTTTATCAATAAGTTTCTTAAATAAAGAAGGCAGATGGAGTTTAATAGGTGCCATGCTAAAAGAAATAATTTTTTTCCTGGATTCACTGGTTACTAAATCAGAAATACTTCTTGGTGGGTGGAGCAGCATTGACTTGGAGAATTTGTGATCACAACTGTGCTTGTGGAGCACTTTCATTGCATAAACCTGGTGTGATCAATGCTATGCAAATATGTGATACAAATGACTGTAAGCTACCATATGATTGTAGTGTGTGACTCATTGCTGGGGGAAGTTCTGGCTGTTGGAAATAGCTTTTCAGTACAAAATAAGGATGCCAGAAATATTTAGGGAACCAATTACCTGTAAACCTGCCCCCTCTTGCAGCTGCTAGTGGAACGCTGAGCTTTGGGACACAGAAATGTTTGTGGTATTCTTTGGAATACCCCATTATTTGGAGGACTGTATTTGGATAGTTTAGTAATGATTGTCTGTAGCTGACTGTTAAACCAGTAAATTTCCAGAGACATTTTAACTTCCTCAACTTTGCATTGAAACAAGTGATGGCAAATCATATCAGTGATTTCTGCTTCTCAACTGAGAAGCAGAAACTCCTTAAACTTGCCAAAATTTATCAGCATTGGCCATCAGACTGCTCACTCCAGTTCATTTTATGAATTGCAACATCTTCTTTATCGAAAATTGAAATCTCCCCATCCAGAGGAGAAAAAGGGCGTGAGACACTAAATCTGGATCTGGTGAGGTTTTTGCATGCATCTGGTGAGGTTCCATGCATTCCCAGAAACTATGTCAAAATTTCTTTCTCATTATATTTATCTTTCCAGTATTCACTTTATATTAGCACTCAATATTTTTATTTGCCTATTTGGTAATCTGGCATAGGGATCAGTGGCACAAGCAATAATTATACACAATGATAGAAAGCTGAGAAAAGAATCTGGGCTGTTCACTAATGAATGTATTCATTGGTGGCTAAAAAATATAAACTTATATGAAAATAATAGCATGACCACACTAGTGTCATCGACAATGTTGGTAAGCATGTATTTTAGAATGTATTTTTTTCAAGTTGTGTTAACTATAACTATAATCAATGCTGCATCATAATTTACTTCTTCAAAGTGTCCCATATATTAGAGACTGTCAAACTGTAGCATTGTTCTACCGGATTAAATATATCTGGTTTCCCCACACAATTTATTACTTATTTCTTTGGTAAGTGGGATGAACACTGATCCCTCAAGTGTTTAAATGCCATTGAAGCCGCTGCCTCAGCACACAATAGTTTCTGTTACAGACACACTTATTACAAAAGAAGGGCTGAGGAAATCTGGGCTCGGACCACATGCAGCTGACGGCACTGCTGTCCACTGGAGAAAAGAGATACACACAAGTGTTGGTTTAACATCCCAGCCAACAAGCTAGGCCCAGTTTAAATTCCCCCTCCCCCAGCTCGCCTTCCTTGTGTGTGTGTGTGTCTCTCTCTCCCTTTGTTAGATTCACACACTCTGCTTTTCCAATTGCTTTAGCCCGAAGCAGTTGACATTTACCCCAGCTAGATAATCGAGGAATAACATTTGCGTTACAGTTTAACATGACCTCTGCCTCTACAGCTCTTTTTAGATTACCTTCCCCCCAAAAAAATGGTTGCTGACACCATAGTGAGGCAGGAGGTGGGAAAAAAAGAAAAGAGAAGCTTATTATTGCAGTGGCACAGTCAATGTCATGAGAAGCTGCTCTGCCCTTTTCAGTTGTGGGTGAGCAACTATTAAGGAAAAGGTATTAAAAGGAGGAACAACTGTGATGCGAGGGACACACAGGTTAAGCTCAAAGCAAAGGTTAATGGATTGACTGTTACCTGTGTATGAGGCTTAATGTTGGTCTATACACAAGAGAATTGCTTCGAGGTTGTATTTTTTTCATGAAAGTAAATTAAAGGGCTAATTTATTCCAGCATAAAAGAGTGAGATGCTGCTGTTGTTGTTGTTGTTTTAATACACAAGGACACATTTTTAATTCAAAATGTTTGCTTTTTATTTCCAGTACAGCATGTTATTTCCAGTACACTGTGATTGTAAAAAGAAGAGCAAAAATTGGCATTTTTGGCTGAAGACACTCACTTAAATTTAAATGGAAGGATTGTTCAAGGAAACTAGATAAATCTTAGAGTAATAGTTTAATAATTATGTCATATCTCAAATGCAAAAGGTTTTGTTTAAAAAGACTGTATCTCAAATAGAAACAAAACCAGTAATGTTTTCTGAAGAGCAGAAGACGAGAAAATATTTTCTTCAGATCTCTGTTTTTCAAATTTAAGATGTGTTTCTATATTAAAATAGATGTTAGAGATCAGTGGCTGAAAATTCTTAGAAAAGCTCCAAGTGAGGAAATCAGCATGGTCTATAAAGAGTTAACAAAAAGTAGGAAAGTAGTTCCTTGTTTGTAAATTACTCAGTCAAGTTAATGTCTTTACAGTAAAAGCAGATTATGTCTACTTATTTCAGGATAAAACCAAAACAGGCTGATATTCAAAATTTTGATTTGCTTTCTTTTTCATTTACATCATGGTGATAATGAAAAAATAATTGGTATATACAATGTTCACATTACTTTTATCAATATAGAAAAATTATTATTATATAGAACTTATCATATTGCCTCCTCCCTGTGAGCGAATTTAAGTAAAATCTTCTTGTCCATAGAAGAAGCAGTGACAGAAGACAAATGCATTTATAATGAAAGGAAACCAACCAAAATCAGGTTTAGGCCATCTGTAGATTTTGAACTTTGTAGAGGCTGTTTCATCATGATCAGTTTCTTTATCTAGAGTCTTTCTTAAACACCACCTTCCACTTGATTAAATCATGTTTTCAGAGAAAAGCTGAGCACATAATATCAGCATGAATCCTAGAAGCAGACAAAAGAGGCAAATCAGTCAAATATTCACAAACTGTCACTAAAACTTACTTCCTTTTCCTGCTTGCTTGTAATTTTGGGAGGGAGGATTACCAAAAGAAATGCATAACATAAATCCAAATCAAGAATAATTAGCAATATGTTAGTTTAATGCAATATCAGCTTTCAAAAACCTGACATTTTAGAACTGGCTTATTATCTCCTCAAAATATGACCTGAGTATGATTCTCCTTCCTTGCCAACGTTGAATCACTTCCCAATATTAATTTTAGGGTATTTTGCCCAATTTTATATTAAATTTCTCAGATAAATTAAAGTATTTTTCATGGCAGATACTCTTAAGCTTAATGTATCCTGCCACCCAGAACTTATTTTCTAATACTCATCCTTTTACCCTGTTTATTATTTCAAATGATTTTTCAGCACAAAGACTGAGTTATATCCTCACACATTCTCACAAGCTGTAGCTGGTGAGATTGTGTTATGAGCAATTGCTTACACCAGAAGACTTTAATCCTTATTTATATCCAACATGAGTCTTAATTAGCACTTCTTCACACTAATTTTTATTATGTATATATGTATTTATTTCTTAAATATTTGGTTATTAAGGACAGAAAATTACTATATATTCTCAGCTATTACAGTGAAATTAATGACTGTGCTCTCCTTTTTTTTAATTTAAGTCAGAGGCATTTGGCCCAGACACAGTTTATTAGATGAGACACAAATAATGCAATATAAAAATCTGCATAAGTATTTTCCTACTGTAAGAGGAAAATGTGATATAGTTCATAAAAAATAAATGCTTCTATGTGAAATTTATTTTTGTATTTAAGGAAGATATTTTTGCAATTTGTGACTCTTCCTGTGGTCTTCAGTACTCTAGCGAAGGGAGTATTTCCCAAGAGTTTGTTGGTCACAGAGTAGTACAGTTTTTGGTGCTGCAAATGTCAAATGTAATGTTGAAGATAACACAGGATTTCTGAAAAAGCAGCATTTCACATGGCCACACAACCTGTCTGATGATGCTAATGTGAGGAACAGGCACAATGGAGGCATTCCCACAGAATAGTACAGTTGCCAGATCATTCCCAATACAGTAGATACAATTCCTTCTGGCTATCAAAGGAACAGAGCAGGAGGAAAAAGGGGGATTTATTCATTACTGTATTTAGGACCAGTAGTTTTCTTTCACTGTGAGCAGATGCACTAAGGACCATTTTTGAAAGGGGTTACTACATGATTTTTTATTTGAGTCTTTTCTGAAGTGTGACACCAACCAGAACAAAGTTAAAAGTTAAACAGGGAAAAGTCTTGACTGGTGCGCCAGAAGGGCTGCTGCCTGAATAGGATTTAAGTTTGCTTACATTAGCTGTGAGGAAGCCTGCAACTGCTGAGGACTGTTACATGCATTTCCCCGCTGCTCCAAGGTACAGAAGAATGGCTGTAATCAAGCCACAACTTTGAGCAGTAATATCCCACCAAACTGCGTAGTGCTCAGAGGAGATCAGTCCCATGTTACCAGAGAAACTGCTGAAAAGTTTGTGTTAAAAGTGCAGGATCTGGCCTTCCTACATTTATATGAGTTACCCTGTGAGATGAAGCCTGTGCATGGGAAAATCATTAGGATGAAGGGCAGGTTTAATGCTCTGCCCTCAGC
This sequence comes from Passer domesticus, assembly GCF_036417665.1. Lineage (NCBI taxonomy): Eukaryota > Metazoa > Chordata > Aves > Passeriformes > Passeridae > Passer > Passer domesticus. Next base: position 97,821,351 of record NC_087474.1, read on the forward strand.
TCACACATGACAAATGTGGATGCTCACCTGCAAAGAATGGTCTCCTCTAAATCTCCATAGGCAACCTTCCTGCACAGGAAGGCCTTCCACTGCCAAACTCTGAGCAGATGCCTGAATTTTAAGAACAATAAAGTTAAAAGTACTAAAAGAATACAAAAATTGCCTAAACTATAAAACATTTTAAATTACATTTGGTTACAAGCTGCTTCATTCAATGTCCCTCTTTTTCCATCTCCAAGCTTTGTTTATTTATTTATGATCACATTTACTTAAAAGCTATAAATCGGGAAATGAGGTTGAGCTAGTGTCTTAGAAAGCATAGGGAAAATATATTGGGAAATTTGCTGTTTAGTTGACCACTATTTATATATAAATTACTGCCACACAGAATAAGGATGAAAATAATTTTTTCTTTTTTTTTTCAGGTGAGTATTGTAATGGTTGGTTTAGTTTTTTAGTTTAACAGCACATGGAGTCTGTATCTTTCAGCTGGATACATTTATTTCAAGGTACTTAGAAGCTGACTTTTATGAGATTATTTAGTCAGTGATTATTTTTGTTGAGAAATGTGTCCTTTATCCTTCTCATTCATCCACTGCTAAGATATTTCTGTTTGTCAGAATGCCTCCATTTCTGATAAATGACTGAAGACTGACTGCTACACTTTATTAAAAAGTAATAACAATTTTTGTACGCACCCTTCACATTGTAAGGGGGGGACCATGAATCAAAGGACACTGCCTGTCTGGGCCTGATAAATGCATCGTTTACCAGCTGAGGAGTTATTTAGGACTGGCTATTAATTTAAATCACATTTATCTTCCCTGAATGGGGGGAGGTTGCTGTGATAGGACTGCGAATGACCAATAGTGCAGCTAAGTGCACATTATTTATTACTACCGCCTGCAAAGCACTGCACAATATGTTAAAAAACCCCAGTGCCAATTACCATGGTTAATCTAGTCAGGGCAGTAACAGATTTCCTCCTAACACAAGCCAATTTCTACACTTGTACTTTTGAATCTCTAGAAAGTCCGTGTTTGCTCAAAATTCCTGATGATTGAAACAGTTTATTTATCCTCTCCTAAACCATTATAAGCAATACCAGCACTCTTCCAGTTTTTTCTTCATTTCGGGAAAAAAACCCAACCAAACAAACACCACTTTCTTTAGACATTTTAAAATTTAAATTTCTGGAGTGCAAGAAAGTCATGTAAACCATATTTTCCTGAAGATTTCTGAGTTTTGTTCCAAGGCCTCTGAACAAGAAGAGGTTTTGCTAAGGCTTAAGGAGCATTCAAGCAGAACTGCTCTGGGCCACTGGAATCTAACCTGCTCAGAGAATGTTGCACATAGAATTAAAGTAATTCTGAAGGAAACCATCATACACAGGGATTTGTAAAGCCCAGGGTATGAATTCAGCATACCACGTATGCCTGTGGGACATAGTAATCTCTGCCTTGCTGCTGTGGGCTAAGTTAGTGGCTGTCAAGGCAGGGGTTTCTGAAATTTTTAAGTGTAGCTGAAATAAATGGCTATTGAAGAACAGCTACTAAGATGCCCTAAGTGCATCTTCAGAAGGAAGATCACCTTCTAAGAATTCGCTGAGGACAAGATGCTCTTGAGGTGGACAAGGTGGTCTCCATTGTGGCTCACATCCCAAGTAACCAACAGAGAACAGAAGCATAGTAAGGCAGACATAGACACATGGGGAAATGAAGGAACAGCAGACATTGAAACCATAGCTCTCCTCCTTACTTGCAAGAAAATATCAGTGAGAAAGATAACAACAAAGCATTGCTTTAGTTATCTGCAATCATTTACATTCACACTCGCTCTTGTTCCACAGTTATGATAACGCCAGAGTCCCTTCTGGCATCCAGCGGGAATGTTGTTTTTCCTTAATGCTAGCTGGTCATCCATTTCCAAAAAAAACCCCTATTGTTTCCCACTGGTTACAAAAGCCTTACTATCAAATAGGTTTCCATGGAGCTGCATTCAAAAACCAACATTGTGTTAGCAGTGGTAACTGGCATATCTATAGAGCTGTCCCCCATACTCTGATAAGTTTATTGCCACTGCTGCCTTGTATGTCAACCATCCCATAACTGGAAGAACAGTAACAATTACCAATGTCCAATACTACCCAGTGTTATGTATGAGCAATTCTAGTTTTGCATGCTTGTTGCATCAGCTCCCAGCAGTAATCAAGCCTTTACCATTAAAAACAAAGTACAAGTACTGAACACCATGTTTGGACAAAGTGTTGGGTTTCCCATCCCATTAGTCTGAGAAATAAAGAGGATATATCTATGCAATGAGCCCTAAAATAAATAAGCAGAAATCTGAATAGAAATATACTGACACATTATAAGAGAGGATTAATTCTAACAGAGTTGTACATACAGGTCCCTGGAAGTCTGAAGCATTTAAAGTAGATATAAGACCTTTGCAATTTTTTAAATAGTGACAACAGTTAACCAAACAACTAACAAGATGTTATCCTGACTTTTCTATCAAGAAAATTTTTTTAAGACAAGATGATGTTTATTTTTTCCCCCTTAGGCTAAATCTGATTGCTCTTATTCAGCCACATAACAGGAACTAATCCAGGACATTTCATCACAAAGATATTCATATTTGTCTCCTTGCTTCTAAAAGTCTTTACAATTCTGGGAATCTGTTTTCCTTACTGGTATAAATCTCCTGATTTACCTCAGAGGATTTGCATAGCTTTGGAATCTAGGGCTGGAAGGGAATGTGGAGTCTAAATCCAATTCCATGCTCTTGCAAGAAAGCATATCATATAATCTTTTTACACTTATCAAACTCCACCTTAAAAGCAATTAGTTTTTTGTTCCTCAGCCCCTACACCCTTACCATACTTGGGAAACTCTTCCAGGGAATGATTGCTCTGCTAGATAAGATCCTTTTTTCCAATTTCCAGCATAAATTTACCTCCTATTTTTTTCCATGCCAAACCTGGCACTGAGCTTAAATATTTCGCTTCTATCGCTCATGTTTATTTTTATATGTATACATAAGCAACAGTTAAATCTCCTTTGGGGTCTGGTTTGTCAGTCTGAGCATGCCAAATTACTTTGGTGTCTTTTTGATATTTATGTACCAACTGTATTGTTTCCACTAATAGTTCATCTTTCTTTTAACAGGTAAGTGATCCTCTAGATTAGGTTTTATTAGTGTGTTGGATGGTGATACTAATGCTTTCTTATCCTCTCTAGAAATACCTCTATACTCTACTTTAGAAACACATTTTCCTTTTTTTCACAGTGACAGCATACAGTCATACTGTGATCAGCTAGAGAGTTTAGGTCACTCTCTTCTTGGTGATTTCTGACAGATGAGCTCAGAGTTTATAGCAGAGTATTTGTGTTATTAGTCCCTGAGTGACTGACCTTGTACTTTGTGCTATTGAATTTCATCTTACTTCTATTCCTGTCGATCTCAAGGCTATCTGATTCTTCCACTGCGATATCCCAATCCTCCTCCCTACAGAAGATGTGTCCTGGTGCTGGTGTTATCGATACTTCTGTGCACAAGTCAGATCCCTAACGAAAATACAACCACTGTCTTACTGAAATGTCTCAAACTGGACCACACTCCAGACTAATAGCTTCCTTTTTACACACCCTAGTCACCACTCTGTACAATGAAACCTTTACCCACATTATTTCTATCTCCTCTGAAAATCTTTAGCTGCTCCAGCTTTTCCAGTTTTTCTGGTCTTCTTATTTGCACCACTGTTTTGATGTTTGGTATCTGAATATCTCCCATTTGTATGATGCTAGGGATGCAAGGGTGGATTCTTGTGTTCTTTTGTAGCTGTTCCTTGACACTGGGTTTTTGAATCACTGTTTTACAGTAGTGCCTCAGATAGCTCTTCCTATGAATATGAATATGGACCTTTATGAAGCTGTGAGAGAAGGAATGGAACAGACTGCCTGATTGGGACTCCAGCTTTGTATCATCTGAGAAAGAGTTGTGAAAAAAGCCCAGGCATTGAAGTGAAGTTCAACGAAATTCCATCACTTAAATATGTGGCAAAAAAAAAAAAAAAAAAAAAAAAAAAAGCATTGCTTTCAAATTTTAAGCTATCAGGCATACCAATATGCCAAGTCCCTGTCAAAAGCATACAATAGAATGAATACTTTTAAATCAAAAGCTGCTATCATTTTATATAGTTTTTCATAACCTGGAGTTGTACAGACTGAATATTCAGGGCAGAAGATTTGCCCTGAAGACTTTGCATGTCAATCATTTGTAGTGCAAAGAATGGGTCATATCCACATTGGGTCACATTTTGCTTCACTTACTACATATTCCCCAACCTAATATTTAAGCTGTGTTATACTAAAAAATATTTTTGATCATGTTTCTGCCATGTTATGACTCTAATCGTTATGTTTTCCACATAGACTGTAGAATAAAGTCCTTGACCCGGTTAATCCTCGGGCTCTGGTCTGTCTGTGAGTTAAAGATACGCAGACACCTCCGGAGCTAAACACAGGAGATCACACTACTTGTTCTATTGCTTCAATTCTTTCCTTTTTACCAAGAACCATTTGTAGGAGCTCAGTCTGTGCTACTTCCTCTGCTTACACTGCAGGTATTCAAAAGACAGTCAGTCTTAATTATCCCATCCCCCTTCACACATCCCCACACCCAATTAATAATGTTCAGTGATGTATGAAGCTGAGTTTACATTAATGTAATTTTTTAATACATTAAAGTGGTGCACATCTCAGGCATTTTATAAATAAATGTCACTAATTTATAAATACTTGTGCCACCCTGGGGATCACAGACTGTGAAGGGGAAAGGGCAACAGGGGTGCAATCCTCTCTCTTCCCACTCCTATTTGTAGCTCCTGGGGATGCTCAAAGAGATTAAAACTTGCTCTTGCCAAATCCCAGGACATGCAGCTATTACTTACTGTGCACAGTGCAATATAGTTTAGGCTCAGAAAAGAGCAGCCTAGGAACTTACTCTTCACTGCCACTCTAGGAAAAATTGAGGTTTTCTCTAAATAAGGAAAGGAAAAAGGTTCAGGTACATGAGAATCAAAGTTTCTCTGTCAAATCATATTCTCTATACCTTTTCAAGCCTGGAGCTCTATAATACTGACAATAAATAAATATATGTTTCTGCATGTGGGGACTTGCAAGATGAAAGAGTTTAAAATTCAGATTCACAGTTACCAGATCAATGAAATGAAGATTACCTGTTACTTCAGCCACAGCTTATTGGAGTTAATACATGAATTTAATTCCACATTTCAACTTGGTTGAGAGAGCAAAATGGCACAGAAATGCCTAAGAAGAAAAAGTATAATCAGATGAAATTTTGAAAGTAGCTGCTGATGCTGTCTGGCTTAGTTTTAACTGACTTGTGTATGTTTGGGGAAAGTCAACAAGATGCATCACTATACAAGTGCTCTTCAGGGCTTCATCTCTTTTGCTGTCATTGCTACTAAATTTCTAAGAATTCTGATTTATTTTTATCTCATTTATTACTGTAAGACAGTACATTTCTGCAGCAGAAAATTATCACACTTTAGTACAGAGTCTAGCACATTTATATAACAGCCATAAATTTTTCTCCAAACCAGGAACTAGGTGTATGATATAAGGGGCAAAACAAAATGGTGTTTTGAATATAATACACTAAACTACAAGGCAAAAAAAAAAAAAAAACAAACAAACAAACAAACAAACAAACAAACAAACAAACAAAAAAAAAACCCCAAACCTGTTCCTACATATAGGGTATGTGTATAGAATGAATATTAATTTGTGGTAAAGAAAAGAGATATTTTGGACTTTGTACAAAATGGAACAAATTATTAAATTTTTCCCCCCTTGTCTATAGCTGACCTCTACCACCTTTGTTTTTATAACAAGCAGAAGAAAGCCTTTTGTTTTCAATTCAAGCTCAAGGTGAAGATTGATATATGGGTAATTGTATGAAAATTTTAGGAGTTTTGGTTTTAGTCATTGCCTACAGTCCTCTTCTCCTGCTTTGCTTTCTCTGAGATGGGCTGTGGATATGCAGCTTCATTGTTCTTTTTGGGCTATGTTTGCAGACTATTTCTAACCTGCATCAATGCAATCCAAATAATCCTCAGAAGTTGCTTCATTATTTATTAGAAAAAGCAATCTGGCATGCGGTGTGTTATTGACAGCTGAAATCCAATACTCAAAGGTCACCAAAACAAATACCAGAAAGAAAAGGTGTTAAGGCAAATAAAAATACACCTTTTTAATTTTGACTGAATTGATTAAATAACAATTGAGTGGTGTCACAGGTCATAAGGCTTTGAGACATAAGGTCAGCTTAATAGAAAAGAGCCTGGGGCCATGTCACAGGGTATGCTCTGAGGCCTAGGACTCTGAGGCCACATCATTGTGCTCGCTCCTGCCCTTACCCCATGTAGTCTGAAATGAAGAAACGCCTAAACAGAATAGAGAGCAGTCTAAATAGACTAGTGCTTATCGCTGAGGGCTACCCCCTGAGTCAATGCTGTTTAGAACTGATTGCTTTATTTGAACTGAGTGTACTGGGCATCTCTCAGTAAACATTTTATAAAATTCAGTAGGCTGAGAAAAAAAAAACAAAACAAACAACTAAGAAACAAACCAAGAAAAAACATTTCTACACAAGCAGTACTCTATAACATGTATAAATTCATGTACATCTTTTTTGCAATCCCACAGTTCAGCCCAGTCATTTCAGGACTGACATAAAATGAGTGAAGTAGAAAATGAAACACTTTAGTACTAAAATCAAAAGAACTTTCTATGTGATTTTGAGAAGAATGAACCTTACAGTGGTTTATACACACTAATTAAACTTACATAATTTAGTTAGTTCTGGCTTTTTGTATGCTAAATTATTTTGTTGGTAAATATGGTTAGGCTGGGGAATCTATTGCTATAGAAATTCATACCTTCAGATGCTGTGACTGATCTTTTTAAAAGGGCTTAATAATTTTACATTTAATAACAAAAATGAAAAATCTTGGTCTGTCTGTAGTTCAAGGAGTGACTTAAACCTATGTCCCATCAAAGCACAATTAACTTCATTAACTTCAGCAGGTTAAGTAGAAAACAGCATGCAGGAAATTCAGACAAGGTAAGTTATCTAGATTATTGTACACTTTCATGACTACCTGCTGGCTCCAGCAGAGACTAAGGCATATCTCCCAGTACTGAGGTTGGATTTTCTAGCACTCTTCTCTCCAGCTTTTCCTGTATCATTCCCACCTTGGATTGGTGAGGTAAACAGCTGTTACTGAAGTGAATGACAACATTTCTCCATGGAAGAGATCTGGTCTGGAAAGATTGTCTTTTTTTGAACGGATGTGTATAGTCTATTTTGGTCACTGCTACTCCAGCATCCTTTTGAAAAGGATCTCCTGTAATATCCTGTCATTCCCAGACTTCCCATGGCAATGGAGTTGCTAAATTTTGTCCTAGCTTTAGGCCCGATCATGCTTCCATTTAATGAATGCTAAACTTCTGTTAATTCTCAGGACAATGATTCTGATTTTCATTTTTTTATTTGTTACTTAAATTCTAATTTTGCACAGTAGCACATCGACTCACCACATAACTCAAGTACAGGAAATTTCTAGAGCTACATATTTTCTCAGTTTTTAAAATTGGTCATAATCTATGAAACATGTAAGAAGATTCACAAAAAAGGAAGAAATTTTAGTCTAGTTATACAACAATTAATAAGTTATGATTTTCACATGTAAACAAATATTTAAGGAAATAAGGTATGAGATCAATTATATTACAAGAGTCAGTGTCTCCTATGACTTCATGGTGGAAAGAATGCTTTTTACCACTGAGACTCTGATACCACTTTTAATGTATTTTCTACTTAATGACAATTTTAATTGCCTGGAGTTAGAAAAAATGGCTTTTGTTTTAAGATTTCTGGTTTACCTATTTTCTATGCTTATTGTCCTGGAAGAGTTTGTTTCCTTTGCAATCAGTTTATTTTAAGGAATAACCAATGGCTCCAAAAGATAGTGCTTTAAAATATAATTATACAAACAGTGAAGTTCATGACCTACTCTGTCTACAAACATAAAAAGCTAAGACTTTAATTCACAAACATCTTTATCAGCAGTGATAAAGCCCATAAATCACTCAATGACATGGACTATGTGTAGTACTCTTAGGAAAGGAGTTTGGACAGAATCAACTATAGAAACTGTAAAAATAAAAATATGTATTTTATTTTAAAAGCCTCTTTTTTCTCTTGTTATGTGCACAGAAGAATCTGTGCCTGCAGTTTTCAAGTACCTGGACATAGACAAAATGAAATCTAGCATATATACTTGAAAGAAACAAAATGTTATTTATGAAACATAAACATATTTATTTATGTTATTGTGAAGTAATTTCTGTGGAAATTAGTTCTCCATTCTGTATGCTCCTATAGTTAGTGCTGTGATTTGTGCTCATAGAAGAAAGTCAGATTGCAGCGCTTCAAAAAATCTTTCAGACTGATGATGTATTATCTACTATGGTGGGTGGAAAATGGCAATGAAGGAAATGTATGTCAGTGTGCAGAAACAATGCACAGGTGCTTGATGGCTGGAGTGTCCCATCCCATGTGTCTTGGACAAGGTCCTCTTGGGCAGCTCCTGTGCTCTCCACCAAACTGCAAGGCCAGGGAAGAATCAAGGAGGAACCATGAAGTGCGAGCTCAAGAGCAGCCTGAAGACCTTGGAACATTCACTTAATAGGGAACATTCACTTAATGTAAATACCTTTTCAATGCCCTGGTGCTCTGCATGTTTGTATTATGACCTTCATTTATTCATAACTCACAATGGGATTTTGTTAGGAATTTAGACAAAGAACAGACAATCTAATGTCCAGTCTAATATTTGTACTTTCAAATCTTTCTCTTTTGAGGATGAACAGAAACATATGAACACGAAGGCTATGTACCCACTGCCCCACCTTTACCTTCCAGGCTGAAAAGCACTGCTCTTGGGAATTGCAGTTTTTCTGGATTCAGGCAGGACATTTCTACCTAATTTCTCCCCTGCTTGGGAGTCCATTGTGAAGGATGGGAAGATATAAGTGTTGTAGATCATTTGTTACAATCCTGCAACACCTCTTGTGTGCTTGCAGCCTTTGATTAGATTCTTGTATTTAACACCTGAGCTTTAACAAATTGGAACACCAAATAGCTTGGGTTTTCTGTATGGGTGGGCAAGAGGTTCTTGCACTTCTGGCATTGCCCAGTTTTTTTGGGTGTCAGATATTAAGACTTTTAAGCGGTTTTAATAAATGATCAGCTTCAAAAAACTGGCCATCACTACAGCATGTCCACATTAGACATCTTCAAAAGTCTTTGCTTACATCAGGATTCATGAACTGAACTTCAGTCTCCTTGGTTTGCTTATTTACTTTTATTAAATGCATTGTTTAACCTCTTGACTCTTTCTTAGCAATGTATTTCAAATTACACCTTTTATCTGATTTTGCATTAGGCTAGAAAGTCTGTGTAATAGTAAGCATTTGTGCTTAAGTACTGGCATAAATATTCTTAATTTGCCCCTTCTGGGTCATAGTCTCCATTCCTGTTTTAAAATCTATATTAGTTCATGTACTTGTATCTTATCTGGAATTCTTCAATTCTACTTCATAGATTAAATAAAATTGGGTAAATTCTCTGAGGTTTCATTCAGTCTTTCTTCTCAGCAAATTGATCCAGGACATAACGTCCTGCGACTGGATAGAGGGTTAATCAGTGTTTGTGTAACCTTTCCCTGAACTTTCATAAGTTTTCCAATTAACTGGGGTAACTGCAAAAACCCACACATTTTGTGGTGTACAGTGTTTCCTTTCCCTTTTCACAAAGTTGCTTTAAGCAGCCATCCATATTTCTAAAGGCTAACTAAAAATGTGGAAGTTTAAATTGTTGTTCAGTGTATACGGAGGCACCAGCTAAGATGGATTTCAGTGGCTACTTTTACCTGGCTTCTTACAAATTAACTTCCTATAAATTATGAAAAGTGAAAAGAAACAAACTTTTTTCTACATAGAGGAAAAGGTCTTGTAATGCAGGGAATTTTATAAAGACTTTCTTTCCAAAATCTGTGCATTGAGACATGGTGCCCTACAGCCTGAGCAGGTGGCATTTAAAGGAGATGTAGGGGAGGTGTGCAGCATTCTGTTGAGCTGTACCAATGAACAGCCCTCACAGCCCATGTCTGTAGTTGGCACTGCAGCTGTAGGTTAGGCAGAAAAAAAGTGTAAAGTGTGGTGGAGTAGTCCAGACGCACAGTCCATCCTAGCTGGTAGACTGACATAAATATCTTTGTTAGGGAATGGTATAAATGCCCTGAACTGAACTTAACCCATCTACTGAAAGGTGAAAATAGACTGATATCTGCAAGGTAGAGAAGAAGCTGATACGAAGAACTGACAGATTACTTCAAAATCTGTGGGGAAAAGAAGCATACTTGTCCGAAAATATCATACTTAAGATCAAGCCAATTTATGCAAAATTCCATAATTCCAAACCTTTGCCATTAAGAATTTCAAGTCTGACTAGTGGGGAAACGAAGCAGGCCACCAGGAAAGAGGGTTGAATATCATATTTATCACAGAGAAATATGTGAAAGGTACAATATTTGCAACATAAATTTCAATACTTTGGATTCTGATTACCATATGAGTAAAATAATGATACCATAAAAATTTGAGTAAATATTAAAAAAATGCTAGCTATATTGTTTTGGCAGTGACAGAGATTCTCTTTTTTGTGTCTAGTATCATTTCTCATCAGCTGCCATGATGATGTGTAATTTCTCATCTGTATTCTTTGATATATTTCTTTGACTTTCTTGTATTTAAAAATAATAAACTAAAACCTAAAAGGACCAAACACACGCCACATAGTTCAAGGGTTGGATAATTTTAGTTACACCTGACAATATGCTCTGGTTTCTTCTCACCTTCAAGTTTTTTCTTATTTATAAGGAAACTTCTGGCTTCACTGTCATGAACTCAACAGTTTTTCATTGTGTTCATTATGTTGCAAAAGCGCCAAATTGTGCTGAGTAACTGAGATGTCCATCTAGGTATATTTGTAATTTGAATACTTAGAGACATTCCAATCCTCATAAACATTCACAAAATTTTAAAAAAATAAAAAGATGCACTCTCTAACAGGTCCAGTGGAAAGCTAGAATATGATTGAATGAAATATTCTTTATGACTCCTTTATTTGACAAAAATTCCCAGACCATGACTTCCTTTCATAGTTCAAATGTCAAGCATCCCTTCCACTGTCGTCGGGGTGGCATGCAGGAACAGAGGGAGACCCTAAACAGAAGTCTTTAATGATGACAAGCCTGGTTGACTCAATGACCCACAACATCTTTTGTCTCCCTTTCTCCCCATGTTGGCTCCTGCTGATTCAGATGGGGGAAGCCAACTAGCAGAGCAGTTGCTCATGCATAGTCTAGGGAAAATACTTCCTTCAACCCTGTGCACAGAGTGCAAAAGGCCCTTCAATTTCCTCTGTAGTGTTTTTTGTGGGGTTTTTGTCTTTTTCTCTGATTGACTAGCTTTATATTGATTGAAAAGTCATTTCCTTTGCCCAGTCTTCTGAGAAACAAAATAAATGTTTTCTGTGACCCTAACTCTTAGATTTTTCTTTCCACGGAGCTAAAGAAAAATTTTCCTGTCAATTATATTGAAGGAAAAATTATATTGTTGTTTTGTAGCACTTTTTTCTCCCTATGTGTCAAAAGGGAGCAAACGATGCATTAAAAGCCTAAAAGCTGAAATAAAGATTAGGTGTAAAGTGCTATTGATCCCTTTACCAAAAGAAGCAAAGACAGATTCCACTCTGCTGTCAGGTTACATTTTCAGTAAGTTACCCAGATGCAAGATTTGAAACTTCTACAAAAGAGTCCTTAAAGTGTTGTTGAAAGTATCAAATAAGATTACAACAGACAGGAGAAACAATCATTAAAAAATGTCAGGATACGTTATCCCAGTGTTTCATGTAGACCAATGCCTGAATGTTTAAGACACCAAAATGAAGACAAAAAACTTTAAAAACATCACTTAGTGCATTATTGTGTGTACCCCCACCTCCCCACTCCCCCCACCACAAATCTATGTTTCTTATGTACAGAATCTACATTGTCTTAAACACATAATTTAGTTTCCACAGGATGGTGCAGAAGAGAGCTCTAATTTTCCATTCCCTAACTGCTTATTCATCCAAAGAATAGTCTGAACATTTTTGAGATTATTACAAGCTATGCCACTTCTAATGAGAGAACAAACTATTGCTATAAGTCAGCATAGTAGATTTTCTTCCAAATACGTTACCTTCTTGTTACTGAGAAACCTTTTTGATGCTTGTTTGCTCCAAACAGGAAGATGAACAGCAGATGAAGAAATATGTGACCTGTTAGCAGAGTGTATATGGTCAAATACCATCATTCTTTGTACTGTTTTGACTTTAAAAGTTTATGAGAAACTAGCTGCTTGGGGTTTTTATACTACTTTCTTCATCCAGTGATGATTTGGTTTAGCACCTTACTGTACAATACAGACAACTTGACTATGAAACTTTTGATTGCTACTTACATGAACTGGAAACATCAAGGATTGGTAAATCTAAGGAAGAATTGGACAGCTGATTGAGTTCTGTAAATTAAAAATAATTCTACCATGCTAAGGCAATGAATTTCTTGATTCTCAGTAGGGTAACTTTAGAATAAGTCCAGGGATAATTTTTCTTGACAAACAAAAATAAGAGGACAAATATAAACAAATACCAAATAAAGACAGCTGATGAACTTTCCTTGTAAATTATCACATCTGGAAATACACTGATTATGGAGAAGGTAGACTCCCCTAGTTAAGAAACACTGTCAGGAAGCAATTTTTGTAGATCAAGGGGGTGAAGCTCCCATGGTAGGTGTGTAAGTTCAACAGAAGTCTAAAGATGACAGGTTATTTGGGATAAACTGCTTTAAACTAACACCAGAAGAGGAATAAAACCTCAGAGATGAGTTTTAAATTCAGTTACTGGAATGTAAAAGGAGTTTCTATGTGGCCTGTGCAGGTGTATCAGAAACCCAAGGAAGAGAAAATACTAATTTCTATTGAAAAAGCTATTCTGTGAGTTTGTGAAGCTAGTGAACAGGTTGCTGTAAATAAATGTATGATTGTCATGGACTGTCCCACATCTCCTAACAACTTCTTGCCTTCTGACTAACCAAAAGGCAGAGCTGTGTCCTTAGGTAGCTCTTGGATTAGCTCTCTCTAGTCCAGAGCACTTCTGCATTTTTAACACATCTGAATGACAGACTGGGGATTCAACAACAGCTGTAACAGAAGCAGAGGTGAGGAGTTTGAACAAAATTTTCATAGGGCTGGCTGAACAATGCTCTTTCCAAGTCTACTGTTGGTTTAAATGGCAAACAGAACCAATGCTGTGCCAATGTTCTAATGGGGTACAAATAGCCCAAATAGATCAGAAGCCCTTAGATAATATCTTGGAAGACATATTGGAACAGCTGATATGCATTTTTAGACATAAAATTTTCAAGGGTAGAAATGTATTCTGTTCCAATGTATTCTAATTACATTCTAATTGAACCTGAAATGGCTCCATTGAGCAGTCCTGTGTTGCAAAAGGAGTAAATCTTCCAAGCAAACAGCTGGAGTCAGGACCAAAAAATCCAGACTTTATGCATTATAAGCTTTTATTTTGTTCTAATGCTAGCTAAATTTAAGATAAAAATCTCTTTTATCATCTGGAAAATGCTTGGTGATCTTCTTCAGCTTCCTAGCTTTATTTCAGTGAAAATAACCTAGTTCATGTACTTTTAGATGGTTTCATAATGTAAAGCAGAGGATTCCACTTTAGAATTATTATGATATTTACTCTCTATGAATTAACAAATCATAGACAAATCAATTCAGCTTGATCATATCTGCAATGATGTAACATTTAGTGGTTGCTTACAGCAAAGCCTTTAGCCAGTGCTTTATTGTACTGTAAAATCAGTAGAGGACATAGAGCAAGAGAATAGGCTGGAGCTTGGTTTTTGCATTGGGATGAGTTGGCAACTTGCCTCCCTTGCATGTAGAAATCAGACTATTTTGCTTGGTTGCTGATAATCTTCCCAAGCCTCCCATAATAAATTCCTGCACTGTATTTTCCTGTCTGAGATTTTCCTTCTTCTAAATTGATTTACACCATGTGACAACAATGGATATAAGGCCATGAAGTGAGACCAGCCAGACATACATTCTGGCAAAGCAGCATCTTTATGGATAATCAAGTGATTGAAAAAAAAATTAAAAATGCATTTTTAGAAACCCTCTAATAATTTTCAGATATAAAATTGCTCTTTCTATCAGATGCTGCTTTCATTCATCCTTAAAAAAATCTGGATTATTAGCAATTGTTCCAGTTAGATGTTACATTTTAGAAATATCTTCCTCATACCTCTGTCACTGAGAACAGCTTCTGTGTGAGACCAAGGAGGGAAACCTGTGAATCTGTTCATTTTAACACACTGAAAGGACCTACCCAGAGCCTGGTGAAGGACAGCTGTGGATGAAGTGACTTGACTGACCACAAGAATTACTCTCCACTTCCCACAGGCTGGTTATGATCAACTGTGTGATGATATAGCACAGCTGATGTAAAACATGCCAGCAGCTGACGTGGAAATCAACACTGGTGAAACAGCAGCACAAACTTCAGAATGTACTAAGTTGCACTAAGATTTATGTTTTAAATGCCATGGGTTAATGCAAGACTCTGCAGAAGATTCAGTGTGCTGCTTTTGGCTGGGTTAATTTTCTTCACAGTGGCTTGAATGGGACTGTGCTTTGGGTTTATGCTGGGCCCAGGGTTGATAAGTCATCATTTCTTCCATGTACCTCCCTAAAAGAGGAAACAACTGTCTCCCTTCCAACTCAGCATATTTTATGAGTCTATGATCCTGTGAAGGATGGCATTTGATGCCAGGGATTGATTCTGATTATTCTTTGAGCAACTTACTCTCCAAGAAGAGAGGCTGAGAGCCATGAAAAGCTTATTAGATTATGCAACACATACAAAGACAAAGATGATTCTGAAATGAAAAGGGACCAAACAGCTTCCTAAGAGTGTCTTCCTAAAAGAAGTATTCTAGGGACAGAAGAAGTTATACAGACTTTCTCTCAGCTCAGAAAGCCCTTGAGTTGAGTGGAAGTAGACCTGGAAGCAAGAACATGTCTGAAAAGGCCACAGCAGGCAGAGCAATATTTATTTGGAAACCTTTGGTTTCTGATGAGTATTTTCAATTTTTAAAATGTGTAATTCTTTTTTATTAAAAGATTGCTTTTGGATTTTGAATGTCTTTTTGGGTTTTTTTTTAGGGCAAGAGTTCTCTTTTTCCACTGAAATCTCTGTAAGAGAGCAACTTGTTACAGCATCATCAGAAATGGAGGGTGTTGATGGACCATTACTACTGCTCTGCAGTCAGCTGACTGAACATAAAGGAAAGGCATTCTGCTCTTGGCTGAGTGAAATGAAATAGAGGTAGAAAAAGGTACAAGCAAAAAAATGAAAATGAAAGAAGAATCAACTTTGTGAAATGTGTTGATAGTATAATGGAAAAAGAAAAATAGTGAAAGCATTTGCTCTGAGACTTCACAATTATGAAGAAAGGAAAGGAGAACACAAGAAGAAACAGAGACTGCAGGACAGTGTAAAAGGAAACCACTCCTCACAGGAGACCTCTATTTTTAGATTTAAAAGCACACTGTCAATGTCTTCTTTGGAGAACAAAAAAAAACCCCAAAACTATTAAATGTGGTTTTAAAACTGGAGAAGAGAAAGTGTATACAAAAACAAGGACCTGAAGACATTTGCAGATTTTCTCATATTATTTCCCACATTCTTCTTCAGAGAAATGTGTCACAGGGTTCAACCTCTGTAACAACCAGCATTTTTCTGTTCACACTGACCTAATTTTCAGGAGGCTTTAAGATTTCATGTGTATAAGCAATTTATCATGAATACATACACTGGAGTTTGTCATGCATGTACAGAACACAGTTGCCAAGGAACAAAAGTTTGTAATGGAAAAGGTGTATCATTAAATCATTAAACCCGTCTTGCACACAATTCCCTGTAAATAAGACCCAAACAATTTAAATACTAATCTGTACTAATGCTTTTAGGTGTAAAATAATTAAGCATGTTTTTTATTGCATTTTAGGCAGCCAACCCTTCTTTCTTGTCCATATTTGCATTAAGAGCATATAGTTTCACACATTTAGATAGTGATTCTTCAATTGAGGAATCAAATGCTACATCAAAGCAGAATAGAGTATTTTCATCAAGTATGCAATGACAATATTTTGCAAGTGTATTAGAAGTAATAATTGCTCATCAAACTAAATAAAATGAAACTTAGAAAAAAAATGTAGAGCAGTTTTAATAAAGTAGTTGAGCTGCAAGGAAAAATATTTAAATTTGTAATCAACACATACAAACAAATCACTCATCAAATTTCCTAATATTGTGGTGCTAAGTAAGCTAATTATCCATTCTAAATGTTATTAAAATAGCTTTTTTTGCTTTGAAGTTAACACATTAGTTTTAATAGAACTATCAGACATGAGAAATAAAAAAACACAGACAACAAAACATATGCAGAATACAAAGTACTTGTTCTTTCAGATGTTTGCCTTTGTGCTGAAGACTGTCGGGGCATAAGAGGATAGCACTGTTTATAACAAAACACTAGAAATACAGAGGACATCTGACTTCCTATGAAACATGCTGAATGAAGTTAAAAGATTGAAATTCTATGGTCAAAATATTAAGAAAAGGTTTTTTTCACTTCTTTAGAGCAAAAATATCTCTCTCCTAGGTTCACTGTGTCTATACTGATGTAAAAATGAGGAAAGACATGGAGAGTTTTTTTTAAAGCAAACACTGGTACAGTACACACAGATGTGAAAAATGAAACTATCAAGCTAAAATTGCATCAAGACTTAAAAGGATAGATTTTTACAATTATTCATGTCATAAGTTACAGAGAAAATTCATTTCAACAAACAAAATATTTAGTAAAAGTAATAAAACTACCTTAAATTCACTAAGTCACCAGAAGCATAAAAATATGACTCAACTGGATTTGTCTTAGGAAAAAATATCTGCTCAGAGAAACATAACCATTGTGATGACTAATCATAATTCCATAAAGTATGTCACTAAAAGTTGACTTTGAATAATTACTTTAATTAATCTTGTTTCTTCAAATGTAAAACACAGCATAAATTTCATATATATTATGTATATTTCATGGGAAATGTGAAATGCTAGCATTCTCCTGTCTCCTTATTTGGGACAAAGAGGAACAGGAGAGAAGTGTGGCCTCTGAAGAAGTTAACAGGACATTGTACCTTAAAAACAATCAGAGAGTGTTTAAGGTTTGGTTTTGGTTTTTTTTTTTTTTAATTTTTTTAGCATTATTTCCTGAGAATTCCTCCATATAACCAGTATAGATGCTCACCTATCCAACTGTAGCCTTATGTAAGTTAGAAATGGCCTTCATTGTTATTTCAACTAAAAAGCATTCAAAAGTACAAGTTTTAGAAACCCCACATAGGTTTGGTATGATTTTACCTCTGGAGATACATGTCTCTTCATCCCTTGTACAGACAGATTCTAGAAAACCTGATTAGATCAAATATTTAAATTTTTCTGGTTAAACAGGATGGATTGAACCAATACAGTGACCAAACTGAGGGCTGTTGTCAGTACAGGAGGCAAAATAATTCTCTGTGGAAAATACATGAGATTTTAATCAATAAGTTCAAGAAGTCTGCTAAACTGCATTGTCTACAAGCTCCCATTTACACCATATTTGGTAATCCCAACACCAGCTTTGGTGAACCTTATATACTCTTTGTCTAAATTACACTAAACTGTCTTGAAGAAGGGACAACAAAAAAATTAGATGAACCTGTCTGTCTTTTTCTCTTATGATCCTTTCACATGAGCCAGTCACTTGTGACCAGCTAGCTTTTGTCATTATAATGACAATTCTGACCTTCTTTACATCTTCACCTCTTCTTAAAAGAGTTGAAAAAAAATATTAGATGAAATGGAATACTTCTTTCCTCAAGTTCCCAGTGAAGAAGTACAATATGTAAAAGCTTCAGACATAAAATGTGCATAAAAGGAAATGAATGGGCAAAGAAGTAATAAAGTCCTTAATACTTAAGACCCAAGCTTAAGTTTGCAAACGGTGTTTAATTAGGAATTAAATAGTCTTAGTTTAAAAAACAAAAAAGAATTTTAAAAAGAGAGAGCAAAAACCCTACATGAGTGCTAAAGTCTCTTTAAGATTTTGTAAAAGAAATTGTCCTTTGGACCTCCTCCAGTTTACTCATATTCCCACCCAAATTTGAACAGTTGCCCTTGACCACATATACTTGTTCCTGAGGATATTACGTCTGTTTTTTGAAAGTGTTTCAACTGAAGCATGAAGAAAAATGCTGTGTAAATAAAAAATATTGCAAACAAATATCTCAGCATTTCTGATTTGAATTTTCTCACAGTCTTTTAATCTGTCAAAAGGCTTGATTTTCTTTTTCTCAGCTCTGTATTTTATTTTGTGAGAAACATTACTAAAAGTGTTGTTACTGGAATTTCCAATAGAGACTAAAGCTGTCTTTCAAGCTGTCTCTTAATGACAAGATGGAATACATCCTGCTAAAGTTAAAATAGGTGTCTGGTCTTTTAACATGTTAGTTCACAGCATCAGTTTTTTAAACCTGGATATCTCTGCTAAGGTCAGTATAGCAGTAAAGATTCATACCAAATAAGAATAATCTCTGCTGTTTGATAAAATAAAAGCATCTTTGCCCACTCAATTAATTTCAGATTTCATAATATTAAACTTCCTAGTCCTTTGCTTCCATATAAATCTGTGATTGATTTACGCAAATGTGATCAGTAAGTATAAGGGTTTTTTATAGCTGTGTCATCACGAAACTTCCTGTAGGAACTTAAATTGGTGAATGGGAAACAATCTTATTTTGTATCTGCTTTGCAACTTTTAATATTCAAGTGCTTTGTTGGCAAGGACTTAAACACAATTGTGCTGAAACTGAAGCATATAAATTAAATGAAAAATAGATTTGCATTGAAAGTTCATTTTGGTTTCTTTACTGTCTAGCTGACACTGTTTATACTCCACAGATACAGCATATAGAGAATACTGTCATAGTATCATTCAAGGATTTGTCATGATCTGAGCTGGGGATTCAAAACTTACATCTTCAGCTGGACTGATGTGAGGAACTCAGACTCTTGGAGGAGTTCAGTATGTCTGTGGATTTTGAGGCATATAACAAGCATATAAGAACTTTCAAACCACTATATTTAGAGAATGCATCACATACAGCTTCCGCAGTGCAAATTGTAAGCATCTGTAGGCAATACATTGCCTTTTAATAGCCAGCGAAGTAATAAAAAAATATTGCCACAAAAAATTGTATTTATATGTTTCTATAACCTCTACATCATAGTTAAGATACAGTTACAGCTGAGGGCTAACTCCACCACTGACCTTTTATGACATTCTGC
Source organism: Passer domesticus (assembly GCF_036417665.1). Taxonomy (NCBI): domain Eukaryota; kingdom Metazoa; phylum Chordata; class Aves; order Passeriformes; family Passeridae; genus Passer; species Passer domesticus. The sequence goes on from NC_087474.1 coordinate 97,841,031, forward strand.
AAAGCTCACTGTCAGCACTACAAGCTGCAAAGTAATGGAAACAAAACCCAAAACAATTCCCAAACCGAGATCGGTTTCTAACCACATGTAAGCTCAGCCATGTTACGTAATAAAGTGTTCCAGCATGTATTTTGCATCTGTAATTATTTCCCATCATTCCCTACACAGCCTTTCTAGTGTGTAGTCATACCCATATTTAAGAGGATGTTTATTCTTTTTCATATTAGAATTGATACCTTGTGTACATAAAAAGGCAGAGGCAATTTAATTGTTCCTCAAAACAATTTTGTCACTCAAATTATATGAGTACTCAATAAAACAGAATTCTCTTACTTCCACACGAATCACCAATGCTCTGGGAGGGTATGGCACAAATGCAGATTTGTGCCATCCATTTAAGTCCCACTTTACCTAGTTCAATCAAACATAGTAAATTAATATTTTCACTTGGAGTAAGCATGGTTGAAACATTTTTAAGTGTGTCTACACTCAAGTTTTTACTTTCTAAATGCTATAAAAACAGCTATGTTGACTTTACATTCATTTGAATATAGTTGTATGAAAACTTTAAAAATATTTTCAGAATTGATATATTTTTAAAAGCACATTTTTAATCCTTGAAAGATAAGTGGATTGCAAAAAGCCAAATAGGTACACATTCAGTGCAAAATATTTTAAAAGTAATTTTTTAATTTCAAGGTGATCAGTTACACAGGGTTGAACCTTTCTCCACAGAAGACAAGGAGGTATCTTGAAGGAGCTGTCACACGAGAAACACTGGAGAGTAGCCAGGCTGTACCAGCTTGATCCAATGCGCTGTACCTGGTATGAATCAGCCTTTAAATGAGCTGATGGAGTCTGGTGGGCTGGGGCTAAATTTCAGGGGAAGTTCATGGAGAGCAAGGTTGAATTTATTAATATACTGATTTTCCTGCAACTACACTTTGATCACTCACTTAAACTGATGTTCTTGGAGTGAAGAAACATATGCTAAAGAAGAACTTGTCATGCAGGACATCTATAATTAAAGAAGATCTTCAATGAAAGCATTTCACAACACCGCCATTAGGCTTTGTCATACTGCAAAAAGAACATGAGCCTCTGTGTAAAGAAAAGTTAAACAATTGTCAGCTGAAAGCAGATGAGGATTTTATTGAATACCTGTATTACTAATGCATGAAGAGCTACCCATGCAGAGCACAGCAGATACAATCATTGCTTTTAATCGTTGTGCAATTTTTATTACCAGTGGAGCTACCAAATAAAAAGAGGAGGATAGATTTCCATTACTGGTAGCCACAGTTTTATTTCAGGAGAAATCAGTGGCCTTGTTCACCGAGTGGTCACTGATTCTAGTGCCAGGATCACCTCCACATGGTGAGACAGGTAGCTTTACGTTTTTGAAGACAGTACAGATCAGGAACTGAAACCTCACTAGCTAGGGGCACATAAAAGGTAAAGACTGGATAACCACTTCCAAATCTTCCCACTGTGAAGGAATAAAATTATTTGACCAGGCATTAAAAAGAAAAAAATTAGCATGCACTTAGATAATCCTTAAAGGAAAGTATAACAAGAAAGAAAGAAATATACATTAATTACCAACTATCAAAAAGCATTATTGTAATTTCATAGTCATATGAAGTTTGCACTATGGCCACAGTGTTTGTATTTTGAGCCATGGTTCAAATATCTAGAATACTGGAAAGCAGTTTTTGAAGTTTTTGTTCAGCGTAAGCTACGGAAGAGACACTGCTGGGCAGCTGTCCTGGCACAAACTACTACTACAAATCATGCTTCAGCTGTAAAGTTGTAGTTTAATTTTTTTAAATGTTGGTAATAAAATATTGAGAGGTGGATGACAGATAGAAACTGATGTAAATATAAAATTTATTTAATGCCCAGTGCAAAATTTGTTTAATATTTTAATTTTATTAATTCTCAGTGCAAATTTTTTTCATTTTATTTTTAGGTGAGAATCCACACTGTTGCAAGTACTTCTGAAGCCCTTACCTGCAAGGGGAGCCGCAACAAAGAAGGAAAATACTGACTCTAGATAGTAGAGATTCCCACTTTGAGAACTCTGCTTTTCAGTTCTGGTTTGTTTCTTTCACTATTCTACTAAGCTTACAAAAGAAATTTTTAAACATTAGATTCAAGTGTAATTCAGAACCTCTGAATTCTGCATGTGCTGTCTGGTCAGAGGCTCTTTCAGAAAAAGATAAAGAGTTCATAGGTCTTTGTTGAAGGTAGTGCTAAAACAGTACCTTACACCCTTGGGTGTAAGAAGGGAGAACTTCAAAATATTGAGTGTTTTGTCTCCTTTATCCTTGAACCTGGAAAACTGAGGTCAGAAAACAGAAAACAGACTAATATCAAGATACAACTGCTTTTTCCTTCATTCATCCTTCTGGGCCAACAGCAGTGCAAAAGACAGGAAATATACTTTCATTTATTCCTGGTTTTAATATCTTCTATATTTTTCTTATTAGCTTTTTTCCCCTATCTACTGCTGTTTCATTTACAGGTTTTCCTGTACCTGTAAATGAATACCTGTTTTTCAAGTACCCTCATTCTCAAAGGGAAATCCGCCTGGTTTTCTTTTGATATTCTCAAGTCCTGTGGTGTCAATAAAACTGACCTACTCCCACCCATACTACTTTGGATTTATATATTAAGCGTGGCAAAACTCAGGCATATGCCATTTTTCAGGAACTAAATGGAAAAAAAAATCTGTTGTAAAAGGTGATATCACACATTTGAGTTTAATATTGTGAAAAGCCAACATGAAGCAAAATCACAGAGATATTAAGTGTTTCAGCTTTCTCAGGGAACAAAAATATGAGCATTAAATATGTACATCTCTCTTTTGTTTTCAAGTACCATCAAAAATAAGTCAATCAAATGGCCAATAATCAAGCATGAAGAGAGGCAAAGAAATAGGTAAAACAAAAAATCCATTGAAAACACATAGACAGTGAAAACATTAAGGCTTTTTCTTCACATATAGGGATTTATAAAACCAGGAATAAGTGTTACAAGACCTAAAAGGTGTCCCGAATCAATTCAGAAGTTTGTTAGTTGGAGCTTCAGCCAAATGACTACCCAATGAAGAGTAACAGATGCACCTGACATAGCATTCCAGTTCAAGGACACTGCAGAAATTTCACTCTAGTCCTCCCCAGTGACAGAAAAAACTATTGATTGCACATTTACAGCTCAAATGCTTTTTTCCCCCTCCTTTCTAAAGTAACAAAAGAATTTGAAGTGTATGAAGAGCTTGTGGGTTTGGCTTCAATTCAAGGCCAAACAAAGGGCTCAGACTTTCACCACAGACTACAGAAGAATTTACAAGTTCTGTGTTCAGATATGTGAAAACTTGTTGATCTTCAAGCTAACAAGCTTTTTCAACAGCAGGAGTGCACAATAGCACAAAATTCCTTTTGTTTTCTGATGGAAAGGCTTACAGGTACCAAAATCCATCTGAGAAAAGGTTAGCTATAACTTGAATTCAGGATGTCTTGTGCATTATATACTGAGAACCTGAATCACTGATAATTGATCTACTGAACCAAGCCACTGAAGAGTGCCAAGTATCTTTGATAGCCTGGAGGCATATATTGTTTCTCTAGGCAGGAAGTAGAAAGACAGAAAAAAGGGGAAAAGAGTCCAAACAGTTAATATTCTTTTAACTTCATTTCATACACTGAAATGAATAAATAATTTGTTGAGCATGTGAAGAAATAATTTTTTTATGTTTAGTATGAAAATATAAATAAATGTATAGATCGCATAGTGCCATTTAAAATGGCACTTAAAAAAATTCCAATTAATCCTCCTATTGTTTCTCACATAATAATGCCTCTCTTTCTACACCTGACTGGTTACCTCCAAAACCTTAGGATTCCTCTAAGGTGAGGAACTGCTGGCCCACAAGTGTAGAAACACCTACTGCTAGGGATGTTTTGAATACCTCAAATATGCTACAAAAAACACTAGCAGAGATAAAGTCTTTAATTTTTTTTTCTTTTGAAAAGTATAAATTCAGAGCTAAATAATAAAATTACAATACATGCCTCAAAAACATCTACACTCTCCAACATACTGCAAAATGAAAAGATTACATCAAGTAGTTCTAAGGAAGAAAATAAGGAGCTCATCTAAAAAATGTAGATGCCTGTTTTCTTTTACTGAAACTTGATCACAATAGGCATGAGTGACTGGTCTTAACTATTTTGTGATGCTCAGTTCACTTCCTGGATGAGTATATTTCTGAGCTCAAAATATTGGAGCAACAGGATTTTTTTCCTCTTCCTTTATGGAGGAACAAAAAACTGGTTTCAAAGCATCCAAAACTGAAGTCACCAAGAATCTTTATTGCCTTCTGAAGCAGCACATTAACAATAAGTTCTTATTTCTCCTTCAGTATAAGCACACATGTACATTGATACATTTTATTTACTGTTTCAGATCTGCTCAGATTACAACTAAAATTAAAAGGCAATGATGATATACATGTCATCATGTCAATCTGATATCTCTGCATTCCATGAAGAATCCTAAGATGAAACACAAAGTCAAGATATCTCTAACGCGTAGTTATAGATTATATGGCCTGCCTTTGTCTTTTCTTGAAGTCCTAAAAAGGTCACAGAATACTCTGCATGAAGTTGGAACAGAGAATTTCTACAGGAATATTGAGTTTTATGACAAAATCAAGAATATTCTTTGAGGAATAAGAACATGTGTTCCCAAGATTGCATGAAGACTGCAGCTGCAACTAAGAAGTCTTTCTAATTCTAATCTGAAGAACCATTTCAACTCTGCTGAGATAATTTGATGTTTCATTTGACTTGTCATTATAGTGAGGCTCAATATATCCTGGTACCAACCTAATTTTGAATGAAAAAAATTGTATTATGTTATGAAAGCAATCTGCCATATGAGTTTTCTCTTCAACTACTTTCCAAAATAAGAATTGGTTTGACTTGCTGAACTTCCCTGCCTTCCCCCCCCATACATTCTTCCTGTCAGGCACTTTACATGTTTTTTTTTCTGCTTTCAAGTAAATAAACAAAAAATCCTATATTATTGTGTTATATTCACAAACATCCACAATGCCTGACACTGTACACATCTCTGCTCACTCTGAGTTCCTTTTGTCAGTCTCTGGACCCAGCATTTGGGACAATGGCTCAGTTTCACAACAGAATTTATTGTTGTCAGTACCCCTGTAGATGTTTTTCTCTGAGGTCTACATGTAAATGTGGAGCATGCATCCTCAAAAAATATTTTTTTAGGAAGTTTCTTAATTGTTTAATGCCAGAGGTCTGCTGGATTCCATGGTTTCTCCTTAGGGAGGATTGGCACTCTTTGTGCTTGTGCATATATGAGATTCTCCTTTTAGTACTATTGTTTCTGATACTTATCATGTATCCCTGTGCTACTGACAGTTCATATTATTTTTCTAAAACTAAAAAGTGCTCTGCCAATACACTTTAAGGACAACTGCATAAGCAATGAGTATATCAACTGAGATTTTTCTTTAGAAATGTGCAAAGAACGAGTGGTGTGAGTTAAACCCACTAGCAATTCATAGTGCTGGCCAAACTTATTTTACATTGAAATGCGACTTCCTGTCTATGGTTACAACTAAATGGACACAGATAAATAGTGAAGTCTCCAAAATCTCACCAGTTTCTCTATCTAGATATATCCATTTTTGGCTCCTTTCTTGGAACCAATATAGGTATAGCTGATGACGGAGAAAAGTCAGAAGCTGCAGCAAAGTTCGTCAGTTTTGATTAAGATTGATGGACTTTAATAACAGCCTCATTCATGAAAACTACTGATAATGTTCACAACAACTACAGATTCCAGATAGACTTCTACATGGCCATAAACCAAAATATATCAAACAGTTTTATACCTTCATGAGAAACTTTATATCTGATGTGAGTTTAGTGTTGAATATTTGCTGTTGCCATAGAGCTCACCATGACCTCCAGCTATTCTTATTCCCTGAATGCAGCACCAAAATCAGAATTTTCAAAATGGAAGAAACAGTGAATGGATACTGTAATATAAGAAAATACAATATACCTGTAACGGTAACTTTGAAAATTATTCTTATTTTTCATTGACCATAGTGTTGGAATTTTTTATTTCTTGAAGGTTTTAAGCAAATGTCCTTTTATTAGTTGTTGGCTGTCGGTGCTTGGGGGAGAGGGGTGTTGTTTTCCTAAAAAAATGTTTATTTATTCATTGGCTGAATACAGGAATATGGAATAAATCTGTGACCACAGTAGGTAATTTTCTCTTTTTTGGGAAGATGTGGAATTAGAAGTGAACAAAGCATGTAGCTGCTTGTTCAAAGTATTCACAACTGAATGTGAAATAACATGAGAGGAGATATCTTTTGGCATCTCAGTGAACAGCTCAGACTGCACTAGTATGACAATATGATATATTGTCTTTGTACAATTTAAGTCTCTTAATGTGCAACTTCTTGTAATTAGAGTATCAACATGTAGAAACAAGAATGGATTGCATCCAGCCTAGTAGATCTAAAAACAAAACAAGTTTTCTAGAATTAATAGCAAAATTATCAACATAAAATTAAATTTTCATTCCATTATGATGTTATTATGATGTATACAATGGCAGTGTGCCTATCGATAAGCAACATAAATTTATCTGTCTCTGAATTGGACCATGAATTTCATATGCACTGATTTCTTGGGAAAAACACATTTATAGTTTGTAAGCTCTTATGCTTTATATGTAAAAAAGAAATGTTATTATGTCCTCCCATTCACTTCACAGGGCAAAGATGGACCTCTGCTTAGCTGTGACCACATTTCCCAGGGACATCCCCTATTCACAGTATAAAGGATTATTTGCAGCTGGTCACAGGATGAATCATAACTGAGCTATGGTGGGACCACCTAAGATTGTGCCACTTAAGATACCTGCCTGATTGTCCAAATATATAAACTCAACTAACCCAAACGCAAGTCAAAGTATTGCTGTTAATACACCACTGAAACTTAGATATATCTGCTAAGATTTTGGGAGGTGATTTACCTCTCTTGCTTAACTTGATCATTGTTCATATGTGTATACTCTAAATTGTGCAGCCTCTACCACAACAAAAGCAGTTTCTATCTTCTGTCTCCTTTTCTGTCAAAATATCTTTTTTATCAAACTACCTACTAAATCTTTTAAGGACATACTGCAGTTGTTTCTATTCTCTATAAAATGGATGCTAATATTTCTTAATATCAATGCTGATTTTAACTACATTTTTCCATAATTCCAACTTTTGCTATCTGAAATATATCAAGAAAGATTTTTTATGATGGCACGTAGACTATGCCTCCTTTGCAATAGTCTGTTTTCAAAACTGCAGTTGCCCTTGACAGGAATAAGACCTTTTAGCAGCATGTTAAAAACAGAGATAAAACATAGTCATACAAGTTTCATAGCCATGTACACCACCTATTTTCTCTAGAAATCTAATACCAAGTACTGGTAAATTAATGTCTTTCAAGGGTTCCAGGGGAGAGAGGTTACTACTCTTTTACTCTTCAGTGAGATCACTTAAGAGAGATGTTGAAAACTCAGTACAGATAATGGATTCTAATGTCACACAAGCTGAGAGGAAAGAAGTGTGCAATTTACACATTTTGCTCTAGTGCTCCAGTATTGATTCTGTCCTATAAACCAAGTTGTTCCCACATAAGACAAACTTAAAGCTGTCTGAACTGAAATGGACCAATCTGTCTAAAGCATCTGTTTCTGGAGGAAGAGAGACAGAGGAAAAAAAACAACCTGGAAAAGCAAGGAAGGACATAGCTTTCTTTTTGATCTGTTAATGGTCCCATCTGTGAAAATAAAGGGTGTGAAAACCATCAAAAGCACCCAGGAACTTTTGCAAGGTGCATAAAGAAATATGCTTTAATTCTGACAACCTTGAACTATCAGAAAGGCTAGATAGAGAAGAAACTAGATGATGGGAAATATGGAAATAGCAAAGAGGGCATTGGATGGTGGTGTGGTTTAACTCCATGTGGCAACTAACACCCACACAGCTGCTTGCTCATTTCCCCCAGTGGGATGGAGCAGAGAATCAAAAGAGTAAAAGTGAGAGAACTTGTGGGCTGAGATAAAGGTAGTTTAATAGATAAAATAAAGCCAGGCACACAACCAAAGCAAAACAAGGCATTCATTCACTGCATCTCATGGGCAGGCAGATGTTCAGCCATCTCCAGGACAGCAGGGTTCTATCGTGTGTCATGGTGACTCAGGAAGACAAATGTCATCCCTCTAAATATGTCCCCCTTCCTTTCTTCTCTCCCTCTATTTATGTGCTGAGCATGACAACCATGGTCTGGGATGACCCTTTCATTACCTGGGGTCAGCTATCCCAGCTGTGTCCCCTCCCAACTCCTTGTGCACCCCCAGCCTCCTCACTTGTGGGGTGGGGTGAGAAGTAGAAAAGATCTCGAGTCTGTAAATACGGCTCAGCAATAGAGAAGACCTCCCTGTGTTCTCAACTCTGCTTTCAACACAACTCCAAAACTTAGTCCTCTACTAGCCACTACAAAGGAAACGAACTGTATCCCAGCCAAAACCAGCACAGATAGATTACAAGTACAGACACATATGCATGAGAAGTCTCTTCTGGATAAAGGCCTTCTATTTAGGGTAGCACCACAAAATGTGAGCCTTATTCTCAGGTATATAAACATAAACTTTGTCAGCAACCTTGTCAAAATAAGTAAACAAAGGTAAAAATTCTGATTTCTGGAAAACAGCAAGAAAAAATACAAAACACTTCTAAGTGCCTTAAAAACAAGAAAAAGGTGGAAAGCAGCCCACACAGATTCATTAAGAACAAAACATGTCAAATCAATCTAATTTCTTTTTATGAAAGTTAACAGGACTTGTGGAAGAGGGAAAGTATGTGACACATGCTGACTTTAGTAAGGCTTTTTGCATTGTTGCATATGACATTTTCACAACTAAGCCACAGAAATATAAACTAGATGATACTGCTGTTTGGTGAGCCTAACTAGTTGGAAAACCACACAGAGAATAATTATCAGTGGCTCACTGTCAAACTGGAGAGATTTATCAAATTGGGCTCTTCAGGAGCCTGTCTTTAATTTAATATGATTCAATATTTTCATTACAATGGTGGATGATAGCACAGAGAGTAAGCCTATTAAATCTATAGATGACACCAAACTGTGACAGATGTGAAGACATTGGAACACAGGATTAGAATTTGAAATGGTCTTGTCAAGTTGGAAAAAAAAGCCACATGTAAACCACTAATGGCAAATGCAAAACTCTATACTCAGAACAATAATTCAACAAATCCAGAAAGGGGAATATTCATGTGAACAACAGTGTTGTCTCTGCCAGACCTATTTCTGTTTAAACAGGAAAGCTGGTTATGTCTGAGCACTACTGCTATTCCCAAATTCAGCACCTATTCAATGAGACCAATTTGACTTGCCCAAACATCCATTGTTCATTTCCTTCTCTGACACAAAGTGCTTTGGAACAAGTTCTTTGATCCAGAGATTTTCTCATTTCTTCTTCTGTCTCATGTCCTGTACTCATTCCCAAAAATGGCTGCCCCTAAATTGTCATAGGGTATTCCCTTGCTCCTAGAGTCTTTGACTCTTCTCTCCTTTCAGAACACTGGTATTCTCATCTTCCACCTCCTAGTTCTCACCAGCTTCTAAGAGATATAAACAATAACCCTCCTGCTATTTCTTAAAGCGTTTGCCCTTTCTTCTCATTTTATCTTTCCCAGTTTTCTCCTGCTTGCCTCTGGTTTCTCCATTAGTTGTGCATCCTGTAGATTTTTCGTGCTACTAAACTTGCAATATATTAGCATTACTCAAAGACCTATGCACTAGCTTTGTAAAAAAAAAAAAAAAAAAAAAAAAAATTATATATATATATATATATATATATATATATATAGAGAGAGAGAGAGAGAGAGAGAGAGAGAGAGAGAGAGAGAATCTCAAGACTCCCACCTAGAAATTTTTACTTGAAAAACTGGGATTTGGTCTAAATTACTGATAAGATTCATGTGGTGTTAAATACCTTAGAGCAAGCCCTCTGTTCTTCAGTTGTTTGTTGAAGACATAACCAGAGCAGCTGTGTGTGTTTATAGCAAGATCCAGAGAAGGTGGAAAGTGGTTTTATAGATGCATATTTCCTAAATTCCAGATAACCCACAGGCTCAATCTGGATTTTCCACCAGCCACTCATCTTCAACCTATCTCTTCCACAACATGGAACACTTATATTCAGTTATATAGACCAGATTATGTAGTGTTTTAAGTCTCAGGTTTGGCAAGAAAAAAATTCCTCCATTCATCCCTTTTCCTTTGAGTAAAAACCATAACTTCACTGACAATTCTGCTCCCACTTAATCATGTCCACAGAAACTTTCGAGTTGGTCTTTAGTTTTAATGCTGCTGAGTGTGGATAGGGGTCTGCATCAGCAAACAAAATGAATTAAAGTAACACAGAGAAAGGTTGACTGCCAAAGCTGTAGTTAAGAATCTAAGATTGAAAGGCTGAAAATGACCCACGAGTTTCATTCTGCAACAACAAAAAAATTAAATAGCTTTAGTGAGATGCAAAAATAAGAGGTTTTCTTGATAAATATGCACAAAACCTTAAAGAAGTTGTGGATGAAGAGGAGGAAATCCAAAGGGAAGCAAGAGGAAAGATCAGAGTGTTAGAAAATGTGTAGGATGATAAAACAGTGAAATTATTCTTCCTAAAGTGAAGATTTGGCAATACTTTTCTCTTAGTTTTGTGACTTTCTGTTAATACCAGCATCTGCTCATGAATTAACCCCCGAACTTTCACAACCAACACATAACAAGACAAATCCCCTCTAAAAGGGAAGTCTGTGCATTTGTAAGCCTTACTGCATTGCAATATTACTGTAGAACTACTGGGTCCTATAGATCAGTCTTCCTATCTTTTTCTACATCATTTTATACAATCGTTATTTCGATTTCTGGGGGAAAATTACTTGGATTTGACTGAGAAATATATAAATGACATCTCTTCTTCCCCACCACAAGACTCATCTGACAGTTTTCAAGCCCTGTGCAAGAACTGAACAATGAGTTGGAGCTGCACAGTCCTATTTAAAACAATCTCTAATTGATTATATGTTTGTAAATGAGAAGTTTAGATACCTCTGTGACTCCTTTTAGGATAGTTTTTAAGAGAACCTGAGACCAAACATGATTACAAAACAGGACTTTTAACTTTACAAGTAGTTTTTAAACATATTTCTTCACAACCAAAAAATAAAGAAATTATGCACTTTCTCTTTTCATTGTATATATTTCATTTTTTTTCAAAATAAAAAAAAAAGGAGAAAGAAAAAAGACTATATATCCTGCATTATTAAGCATAAAGATGAGAATAAGTCTCACTTGACAATGTTGTAAGGGGGTGAGTATGCAACCCCTTTGATTAAAAGGAAACATCAAATTGAGAAATCTGGAAAAATATGCTCACATAGTTAAGATAAGATATGACAATCCCTGAGTCTGATCTTATTCCCTACCTTTAACTTTATGCTGAAGATAAAAGTCATTCAGAAGTCAAATCACAAGGACTTAGCTAAGAAAGTTTTTTAAAATTGAAAATTCAATACAAAAATATAAAAAATGCAAAAACTACACAAGATTAGTTCAAGCAAAGACTACAACATTAGTGGTTTAATGACATTTGGAAATACTGGAAATTCACAGGTCATAAATACGAAGAAGTGAATAAATAGCACATTTCTTAAATAAATATTTTTGTTCCATTGCAACTCAACAAAAAAAATAGATATTTTGCCTGTCAGTAATTTCAGCTGGATAGTACAGATTCATGCTCAACAGTAATTGCCCAAGATTTTTAGATCCAAAATCATTTATGAGGCTATTTCTTGATATATATTTTTTTTTTTCAGACACACATGTATCTAATTTGTATGTAAAATTGCTAAAGGGAATACCTCCCACATCCACATCTTTACAAAAAGTATTCTCACTCAGGTAACTCAGCTGGAGAGACTGAAATCTAACTGAATACCTCAGCTAGCATGAACATGTTCATTTAAATCAGATATGAGTTAGTATCTGTGTGTTCCTTCTATAAAATCAAAAGTCAAGTAGGATTATTACATTGCATAGGTGGAAACAAATTTGTTAAACATGAGGAGTTTTTAATGTTGATGATAAAAAAATGTACAGGACTAGAGAGCAAGGTTGTGCCAATTCTTAGTTAAATAAGATTCATTTCAACTAGAATCTTCAAGTCACTCTTTTGGATATATATCTCTTTGTATTCTGTGAAACTTGTGGACATCAGCTACTAATCATGTAATCATGTATTGAAATTTGTTCTTTGATATGTTTACTTGATGCATTTTGAAACTCTGTGGTGTGCTTCCAGATCACTTCAGAAATTACATTAAATTTACTGTACAAGTCATTTCTCTGAGAAGTTGTAGTACACTTGTTAAAAAATTAAAAGCATTGATGAAACAGGTGAAAACATGTTTTGAGAAACACATTTTGAAATCTGCTAAATGGTAGAAGGTCTTGCCAAATATTGAAGGTTTTCAGGGCAGCTTTTTAAAACATAAAAGCCAAATCAGCCAACCATGCACTTTTTATACAGACCTGGCTCCTGGCATAAAAACTTTCAGAGTTTAAGATGTTTGCCATTAAAGGACTGTTCTCATAATAGACGATAGATTCCTGAAGAAAATAATGCATTTGCATATTGTTGGCTTCTCAGGCTCAAAATTAACAAAAATAAAGCCAGAAGAGAGCTCCGATGTTATTAATCAGAAGAAATAACATTTCTTTGCTGACACCTACCTTGAATTCTCAAGATTATTACGAATAATTATAATTGAGAAAGTTATGCATGCTTTTTTTTTTTAATATATATATTTCAGACAGCAAAGTGTAGGTATCATGAAGGCATTCTAGAATTTTGTTAGGAAAACAATTGCAATGAAAAAGTGTACGTTGACATTAGGCATTTTTTCTCTTTTTCTACTACAATCAAAAATGTGCTTGAGCCACAGTCTTTACCCTCTGCAGCACAGAGCAGGCTCAGACCACACAGACTACACATTTCGAATTCAACTAATTTGGAATATTTGCTCCAAGAAAACGCCTAATATCCTCCAGCTTCCAAGAGACTTCCAGTACAGGAGACAGACTAGACCCAGTCTGAATAACTCTCCCCAAGACATCTATCTAACTTGGGTTCTCGGCACCAATGGTTACATATCACAGATCCATTCCTATTGTGTGTGCTTGGTAAAGTCGTGCTAGGGTCTTGTATCATTGGCAAAACTGCTTCAGGCTATGAGAGTTTGAAATTCAAGTACAAAGTGCAAGACACCCTTTACTAGTGCAGCTGCTCTGTGCAACCAAGGCCTTAGAGACTCATCTTTCTGGTGACTTTCTTCCCATGGGGAAACCTACACAAACCCACCAAGTCCTGATGTCATGTGTTCATTATGTTCGTGCTAAAATAGCTTCAGCAGAGCAGAATTTAACCTCCAGCATCCACTTTCTTGCTGAGTAGTATATACTGCACTCAGGGAGGAAAAGCTCTGGTTGGGTTTCTATTTCAAACCCGAGAGACTTATGGTTAAAAAGTAGGTCTTTCAGTACCTGAATTTATCTTCTAGGACACACAACATGCTTCATGTTCAAGTTATGTTTGCTCTAGTCTTTTCAAAGTGGGAGGCCAAAACTGTAAATGAGCAAAATTATGTTCTCTGCTTTGAGAAGCCAAAAGATATTGACTGAGATTACTTCAACAAAATATCTTATTTTGAATATATAATAATTATAACCATTTGATTCATATGATTGTTTCAATATTCAATTTTTTGCAGTATATGTTTCTAACTGCATTTTTGTCGCTATTCTCGATTAGCTTTAATTAGACAGAAAAAGTCACATTTTAAAAAGCAAACACTCTTCAGTAAAAAATGCAGAAAAGTAGCTGTGATCATGCCTGCCTTGCTCAATGGCACAGAAAATCCATTGTGCGAGTGAGAATAGAAACCATATTTTCTGAGCCATAGGCCTGTAAATTTAATCGAAAAGTTATTTTTATTCTCTATTTAAGTGTAATTATCTTTGGCTATGAAAAAGCACTCTACCAAAATAGCTTTTGGAGTAATAGGTAAGGAAAAAAAGAAACTTGTCTTAGTTTTCGAATTAATAAAATGAAAAGTTTAATATATATGCTTGGAAAATATCTAGCACAGTTAAACAAGATCCATGTGAAATATATCCAACCATCTAAAAATGAAGGCAATTAGCAGCAATTATAGAGCTTCTTTCCCAAAACTATGTATTGTAAATCCTTTTAATCAGTGAAAGCACCAATAACATCAAGCCATTGTGTGTCTGAACAGGAAGCCTAGTATGTAAGAACACTTTGCTTTTAATTAACTTTTGGATACCACTTTCTACAGATTATTATCGGGAGAGGTGCTGCATAGAGGAAACTATGTATTTTAGGTTCCTATTAAAGGATTAATTGTATTTTTAAGTGCAATATGTTAATGAGAAGTAATAGTTGTTTGCTGGAGGTATACTGTACTTAATAGGTTGGTGGATTAAACAGTCCGTGCATTAAAAGGAATTATTGTATTTGTCATAAATACCTTTGAGGATAAATTTGCTTTCAACTGCTGGAGGAATTCTTTGATACAAAACATGAAGGATTACATGAAGGTGACAGGAGAGGTAGTCTGCATCTGTCAGGTGTGCTCCTGATCACAGGCCAAGAAACTTACTAAGTAACCTGAGGCATATTACATTTAGAAACCGAGCCCTGTTATCAAAAATCAAAGAATCCGATGTAGTTGAATGTTTTGTATTTGGAAAGGGGAAGGGAAGAAGTAATGCATTTGGAATTTACTGTTTCTGTACTAGCTGCACTTTTTCTGCTGGGCTCAGTAACCCCTCAGAGGGCAACTGTGTTTATAACAGTATCTGCTACTGTAATGTAAAAATGAAGCTGCAAAAGCTAAGTTCTCAGTTTTTTAACACAGGCCCCAAGCCATGACCACAAAGGGCAATTTAAGGAGGGGAAAAAACCAAACCACCCAACAAATGAACAAAAAACAAACAAACAAACAAAACCCCCCCAAACTTGAGGGAAAAACCCCTGAAGGACCTAGCCAGAGTGAATACTTTTCATCTGCTGCTTCAAGACTGGGTAGTTTTGAATGAATTATTTTTCATGGGAATTTTGCAAGAATGCCTTCTAACCCCACCCACCCTTTCATGTTGGATATGGTTGTTAATTGTGCAAGGGCATGGGTGGGGGGAAAATTACTACTGTGATTTTGGAGTAATTTAGTTTCTATAGACAAGGGCTTCTTTTTTAGCAAGTGTATAATCTAGACTAAGTCTTTTCCTGTAAAAAGTGTAGACTTGATTTTCTTTCTGTCAAGTTCACCACAGGTAAAGTTTGTCGACAATGCTATAGACTCAAAGAGTCAGACAGTAGGGTGAAAAGGGGACTTAGATTTGACTTGGTTGTGTTGGGAGGACTGCACAAGTGGACAACAATATTTTGAGTGTACATATACCAGTATAATGCCAAGGAGACAGACAAAGGGATAAACAAACTTTAACAGGTCCCATAAAGAGAAATAAAAACAGCTTTATGTTATAAATTGCAACAAAGGTTGGAATCACAGAGAAGGAAATATAAAAGAGCATAATGCAAGAGAAAAGATGTCTGGATACCAGTAGAAGAATAAAAAACTGTATTTATGGTTATACAAAACATATGCAAACAGATTTGTGGAAGAAATTGTTTAAGTTTAAATATCAGTATAGCAGTGCATGTAGTTTTTAAAATAAATTTTTAATGGTAATCTAAATGTTGAAAGTAGATGAGACCCCCAGCCTCTTCAAGTGTTACAGGATGAAATTAAGGCATACTACTGGGGAGATGATGGATTTAGAGCAAAAGCACTGATCCCATAACCTTCTCCCTGAAAGAAATCACTCCTCTGCAAACCTGCAACAGTTCCTTTCCTGTTTCCTTCAGCCCTCACGCTTCATGACAGATGCCTTTTTCAGAATAAAAGCTTAAACTTCCTTTAAGTATGTTTAGACTTCAAAAACGTAAGAAAGCTACAGTTGCCTTTGTTTATTTATTTGACGAGGCCTTTTCATGCTGAAAGTGGCTTGTCAAAGGAAACAGTCTGTGAGGCCCGAACAAAAAGTTTAGTAGCTCTTGATTAATGATATTCTATTCTTTTTTCTAAAAAGTTCTAGATCTCTGTCATAAGGAAGGAGACAAGATCATGCAAGTACTTTTGACTTGACAGCTTCTCCTATGATTTGTCCTGTGAAGTTGGAAAAAATAATGTGCAAAAATTCTATTTTGTTACAATACTAAGTTAAAAGATCTACAGCTGTTTCTCTTTAAAATATACAAATAAAATGCTACCATTCTTCAAGATGTAATTTATGTGTTATTGTTTCTTGCATGGAAATTACTAGAATTGTGGTTTCATGAGGTATGATATTAATTAAAGCTTAGTGCTAAGTATATGAAGGCCACGAGAACCAAATTCTTAAAAATTCTAATAGAAAAGAAGATAAATTGATCGTAATCAAGTCTAATATGCACTAAGTATGAGTAAGATGTTCCTGTCCACGGCACGAGATTGGGAGCTAGATGATCTTTGAGGTCCCTTCCAACCCAAATCATCGATTCTATGATTATGACTGCATGCTTTAAAAAATGTATGAATCAATAGAATGCTTATTTAAAGAGCTCAGAAATAGAACTTGTTTCCAACCAGTTTCATAAGAAATGTGCCAGGGTAAGTGTAAAATCTGTTCCTCAGTCTCATTAGTATTTGTCATCTGAAAGTGTTACCAAGGGAAAGTCTAAGGTAGTCTAAAACAAGGCCAACACCATTTATATTGGCAGTCAAAGTCAGCCTGCCAGTGCAAGTCAGTTTTTCCGACTCTTAGTGAGTCAAATAAAGAGAAGTGAGTCTGCTAAGATGGTTATTCCTGAAACCAATTAAAGGCAATTCTGAGGTTCTTTCAACTCATCCCATTATAACCTTCAGTAAACTACCACCTAATTTTTTTATTATAATTATTTGTGTAAATGCTAGCTCATAGACAATTAGTGTTCTGTGTAGGAACTCACATACTGGATTGACTTTGTAGAAAAGCATTGCATTAAAATTACTTTAGGGATAAAGGAACTTTATACAGGATGGTTTTCTGAATCTATTCAGCAAGCCATAAAGTTCCAACTAGCTAGTTTTGAAAACAGTATGTCTGCCTTTTGAATTTAGTGGCTTGAGAGCTAGTGGTAAACCTGAAACACCGAAAATTTAGTTTCAGTCTGTGAAATTAAATAATTGCACTGGTCTGCAAAGTTTGAGATGCCTTGTAAGAGTTTCAGCATTAAAATATTTTTATCTGTTTCAGATTCTTGTGTTCTTTCTTTTAATCACAATTCCTCTGAGCTGGATAGATTTACAAGTCTAAATTTTAGGACATTTATTTTCTCCTTTGCAGTCACATGATCTGTGTGAGGTTTCTCAGGATTTTTCACAGGTTTGGCACTATCAGCAGAGAAAAATTTCCCTTAGTCCATTGTTTTGGTTTAATTCCAGCTGATAACCAAACCTTCTATAGTCACACTCTCGTTTCTTCCTGGTGGCATGAGGAAGAGAGTCAGAAGGGTAAAAGTTAGAAAATTTGTATGTTGAGATAAAGACAATAGAATAGAGAAAGCAAAAGCCATTCACACAAACAGAGCAAGACAAGGCATTCATTCATCACTTCCCATGGGCAGGCAGGTGTTCAGCCATCTCATGGAGAGCAGGGCTCCAGCACACCATAGCTCCAAGGCTTGAGAAGACAAATGCCATCATCCTGAATGTTACCCCTGCCTTCTTCCTCCAGATTTATATGCTGCACATGATGCCATATGGTATGAAATGTCCCATGGGTTACCTGGGATCAGCTGTCCCTGCTGTTTCCCCTTCCACCTTCCTGTGCACCCCCAGCCTCCTCCCTGGTGGGCTGGGTGAGACAAAGAAAAGGCTTTACTCTGGGTTAGCACTGCTCAACAGCAACAAAAACATCCCTGGTTTATATCAACACAATTTCCAGCACAAAACCAGCACACCCATTTATATGTTCACACCTCTTCTTCATTAAACATCACATTGATGATTGTTCATCTACATTAGGATGTCTGACTGGTTTGGAGAGAATCCCCAGAACAAATCACAAGTTAGTCTAAAAACATATTTACCTTTTAATTTGCTTATTTTAAAGCTTTATAGAATATAGAGAATAATCAGTTCTGGTACCAGATGTAGCAGACTGGAATGACCTCCCAACAAAGACACAGACCTTTTACTTACCTTTACCTGTATGAGGTCTCTGAAATTATAAACCAGGCAACAGAGATATTTGTCCTCATTCCCCCATCCAGTATCTTCTAATGTGTGGTTTATGGATATTTTTCTGCTTACCAATTTGCCTCTATGAAAATCAGAAGTCCATATTTTTCTTTCTGGAAACTGATCAAACGATCCTTGAATTCTCTTTTGGAGTTACTTTTAAGGACTGGTCTCAACCTTGACACCTTCTTTTCTGTAATTTCTGTTCTATCTCACAAATTGATAGCTCATATCAATAGCTTTTGTGTTGAAAATATAAGTTTTTCTGTTGAAAATGTAAGTTCCTTTTGAACTATTTAATTAATTCCACTTTATTCATATAAACAGTTTGCTCTAAAACCTTTCTCAGCAGCTCTTCATTCCAAGATTTTTCCAGTTTATCTTTTTTTTTTGGTGGCGGGGGTAGTGGTGGGGTGGTGGGAAGACATGGATATAGTAAAATCTCTGAACTCCATCTCAGTAAAATCTCTGAACTCCATCATAGTGAATGTCAATGCAGGTAACTGACAACTTTTGTGATGTTGTTTTATTATCCTAAAGTAGTTCTTTGCCTCTTCAGTTCAACAGGCCTGAAGGACAGTAAAGTCAACTAGATATTGATATAAGCATAATCCTTCAAATTCTTCTCTGGATTCCAGACCAGTGGAAAACTATTTTCCCATTAATTCTTCCATGTCCTTACATAGAGAATCATCTGTTCTCTTGAATATCTTAGAACTGTAGGGAATAGCATGAATCAGGTTCAGACTCCAACATGCAGCCTGCATTCAGTTTCAAATGTAAATATTTAGAATTGTGAAATTAATTTCTCCTCAAGTGAGCTGTCTGTGGACAAGCACTTGCAATGAAAATAACAGGATTTACAGTTAAACTGTGGATCTTCAATCTGTGAAGACCACACAGATTACACAACGCACCAGTGCTAACTAGGAGTCTGTCTCTGACACTGGATAGGGAGGAGGCTGTGTAGCCATGATTATGAGGACAACAGATTATACAGATTCTGTACAGATTCTGCCACCCAAAGTAAATGTGGTTTCTTGTTTTAAGGACTCTTGTGTACCAAGAATGCCAAGGTGGAGGTGCTCAACAGCATTTTTCACAGCTCTTCATCTTTACTTGATGAGTTAAACCTAATCAACATTTATAAATGCCGTAGTTCTGATTGATCAATGAGGCAGAAAACACTACCCAGAGGACTTCTCAAGAAAAAATGCATATATGGAAGAATTATTTAAATCTTCTGTCCTCTTTGCAAGTAGTGCTAAAGGATAAAATCCAAACAGCTACTAATTTGTCTGTTGCAAAACACTGCTATGAATGGTGAGACTACTGACAAAAAAGTGAACACATACATGCAACTGTATAACAACCTTATGTGTGATATTGGTAAACACTAGTAGCAGTGCAATAAGATTATTAAAGAAGACTTTAAAATATGTTCCCTTCCTCAATGGAGAACTTCATACTGAGGCCACTATTTTTCCAATTATTAGAACAAAAATTCTCTTGTCCCAAAAAGCAGAATAACAAAGTTTGTGATGCTGGTACATAATTTGAAAAGGAGCTAGCAAGACTCCAAAAAGTTCTAATAACCAGCCACAGAAAAAAACCACAGTAGGACATAGAGATATTTTTTTCTGGGTTCTGGAACCCTGCTATGTTACTTCTGCTGCTTCATTACATCTCCCTAATGTGTATTCTGGTAGTATATCTTACATAGTCATCAGCAATGTTTTAAAATAGAGCTCATTTAACATCAGCTATCTAGTGTTTTGGTTTACCCACTCATTGTTTAAAGAATACTTTTCATCACATTTACAGTATTTAATTGAAACTACAGTCTTTTACCAGGGAGAGAGTGTAATGTCAGCCTCAGGCTTAACTTTTCCAGACTGAAGACGCCCCAAGTTCTTCTGGTTGTCCACACTGCTAATCGGGTGGGATATAGAAGACACACAGATGCATGATTTAGAAATGGGTGGCAGACCAAATTCTCCCTAATAGAGCCAATTTGTTGACCAATAACCTCACAGGTTAGTGTATAAGACTGTTCACATGGTTGTGTAGGGCAATTGCTGTGTGCCATCAAATAAGTAGGTGCTATTTTATAATGCATGAAGCCACTTTACTGTCATGGCACTGGGAACTCCTCACAGGGCTGGCACCCACTAATGCACACTGAACTATTTACACTGCAGTGCTGGCTGCACTGATCAGACGTGGTTAGGAAGAAGAATGGGCAACTACTTACACAATGCTTAGATGTTGAAATACACTGTGAAAATGTGAAGCAGAAATATTCAAAATGATGAAGAATAAAGGAGAAGATGCTGAAATATGGTCGTGTTTTGTCTATAAAAAGGTAAATTTTTGTGCTTAAGCCAATACAGCCATTAGCATGCTCACCATACATGGTTCATCACAGCTATTACTAGACCCCATTTTATCCACAGTTTTTTCACCCACAACTGCATTTCACCAATGGAAGAGGGATAGGGGCTAAACAAACAAGCAAGAAAACAAACAAACAGACCTAAAACTTGCTAACTTATTTTCAAAGTAAACTCTCAATAATTAGTCTGGAAGGGATGATTTCCCTCAAATACCCACCTGCAATTTAGTAAAAAGATATGAATAATTAGGATTACAATGAAATTTTTTACTTCCAGACAAATTATATTTTGTTTGAGATAAAACTTTTGTATTACTTCCTATCTTTATGTTCCCGTGAGAAAAATGAGAGAAAATCATTTCAGGTTGGTCCAAAATTGATTTTTTCCACAATTTTTCAGGTCAGCTAATGAAGTGAAAAATCAATTCTTCACACAGCTTTACCTCAAGCCCTTCTTGAATATAGAATTATTACTTTCCTCATGAGCATTTTCCATGGCATTCCTCACCACATAAATTAATTTATCTTAATTCGGCATAGATTAATTAATTTATCTTCACAATACTTTCGCAAAGAACTGGGACTGCTATTTTGATTTCACACAGAGAAGTTGAGGTATAGTTATATTAGAGAGCAAAAATTGCGCTTTTGGATGCTCCCCACAACTACAATCTAATTTAGCAGAGTAGTTAGCTGTTGCATAAAATCCAGAGCTCAGAGCACAGACTATCTAAATGGTCAAAGCACATTTCTCACAGACTTCAGCTTCCTCTATGCTTCCATAGATCTTTTGTGAACTGGATTACAGGGTTTGATACTGGACATCAGAGACTGGAATCCAGTTAGCAGTTAGCTATGAGAAATTTACTTTAAAGGACCATCACACAGGAACCAGTTCAGAAGCACAACAGAGTTAGAAATACTTAAAAAGGAGAATAATAAACTAAAAGAATATATGTCCCCTGTGACAGTAAAATACTCACAGTGCTGGATTCTGCTGTGCCCCAATAGAAGCAGGGATACAATATTTGACTACAACACTCTGCTACAAGGCATCAAGAGCTGCTGCCAGAAAGGTAAAAACAACACAGTGAGGGATATAGGATAAGACCATGCATCTTTAAATCATACAGTGATGATGATGATGATGCATGTTTGAAGATTAATCTGCGCCCAGATACAACCAGGACATTCCACTGACAGGGACTGCAGGTTCAATGACACACCAAAATTCACCGATATTGTTCATCACCATTCACATTTTTTAAATAGTGCCTTGACATTTTGCTTGAGATCCAAGGCAACAACTCACTTAAAATAATGTGGGAAAAAACCCTCGTGTTTTAGTATGACACCATTGAAGTGAAACCAAACTTTGTGATTTGTTTGTCTCAACAGCTTCCTTCAGTCTCATTACTGCAGAAGAAAACTGATTTTAATTCAGAGATGTGATTGAATTCACATTCATGTGATGATTGAGGTGTAGAATCTTTTATTGGAAAAAAATATAGTCATCAGAGTTGGCAGTGAAATGCTACAGTACTACACTCTGTGAGACCATTAAATTTAATCCTTCCTTCAGACTCACTCCAAGGGTGATTTCAATTAAATTTGTTCAAAATTTATCAGTTTCCTGCATGTATGCATAAATGATTCAAAGGCACTTATACTTTCACTGAACAAAATGTACTGTAGGGTACATATTATTTTTATAACTTTTCACTGTTCTTTTTTTCACAAAATTTACCTAAAAGGAGTTTCTATTACACAAAACTCTTGTCCTCTGCATCAAATGTTCTTACTGTTCATTTGAAAATCAAGTTTTTTTTTCAATGCAAATCTCAAGTATTCCTTAGCCAACAAAACTGCCCTTTTCTTTGGCGTGATGGTACAGCTAGTACCTTGAGGAAAAATTATGAAATTTATTTTACTAATGACTTGGAAATTTATTTCCAAGTACCATCTTTGGCGTGATGGTACAGCTAGTACCTTGAGGAAAAATTATGAAATTTATTTTACTAATGACTGTTTTCTGTCCATTGTTATGAAATATGATGTTGATTCTGACATAGTTTTCAGAAGACATGATGGAATTTGTACATGTAATTCAACATAGTTTCTTTATTTTCCCAATTGACATTATGGGAGGTGCACTTTTGCACTTAAAAAACCCATAAGTGGTGAGAAGACAATTAAGGCTGCACAGGCATCTCAGATATAATGTTAGTTAAGAGGGCAAGCACTTAGTTCACAATAAATGCGTTTGCTCTTATCTATCTACAAGGCCCTAGACATCTTTGTACCCTGAAGATTTGATCTGCAGGAACCCATTGGATAGGGCCTTTGTTTCTAAACGTGGTATCTGTACCTGAAAGTAATGCTTGTGTACTTACCTATATGCTTGCTTGAGGATTAAATATGAAATTCATGCATTTCATATTTACAAAATTTTAAAGCCCATGCTAGATTTACTTGTGGCTTTCTAGCTTCTCACATCTGCCCAATGGAAACAGGAGAAAGGAAACTAAGTATTCGTTGTGTGTCTGAGTAAAAGACCTCTGCAGACTACATAAATCAATTGTTTTAGCAGGAAGGGGAAAAAGACCAGCAAGTTGATAGAAAATACATATTTCTTCCAAAATATATTTGAACACATTTGTAGTACTACTAGACAAAGGCCTGTAGCCAAAGGCTTAATTGTTAGCAAGCTATAAGGATTAAGTATTTACTTTTTTACATTTTACATTTTACTCATCACCTGCTGGATTCTGCTGCTTCCTCCTATAGAATAGCCCTGACTCAATGGCTAACCAACCTATTTCAATAATACTGCTTATTAAATAAACTATCATTCTGAGTAGGAGTGGTAGACAGGACTAGCACAGCCTTTTGTTTTAATTACCTGCTATAATTCAATCTTTTCATGCTTTTGTTCTGATTTCTTTTCATGATTATAAACTCTGGGAGAATAGAGAGCCTTTCTTAAGTTATGCTTTATAGTTTCTTTCAAATGAACTTAAGCTGCATTTTAAAGTTGACATCAGATGTCACCCTCTGCTTCATCAGAAATGTATGAGCCATAAACCACTATGCATAATCTGACTAGCTAAGGCTGACTTCTTGGCTACACCTTCTCTACTCCCTCCACCAGGGAGCAGGGCAGGATAGTGGCTTCAGAGATTTAAGTGGTTCCTCTCTAATGCTGCCAGGAAATTCACAGAAAATTAGCATGCATTCATCTATCAAGCTACCCTGAAAGTCACAGTCACTCAAAAAAACCTGAAAAAGCAGCATTAGTAGAAGCCATAAAATTCAAGGTAGCATATACCAAAGTTAAGCTATAAAAATTGCCACTGTGCTCTGTTGTCTAGAAACTAGATCTTCTACACTACTCAATTCAATGTATAATTTTACTTATTTAATTCTGTAATTCCTGCAGAAGACTAATGATGTCACTACTCCGGCTTTTAGTCTGCAGCAGATACAGCTACAGTTGTTTATTTTCATTAATTTGGTCTTGGATGGCATTATAGAAAAAAAAACCACAGCTATACATAATTTGTTTGTATAGCAACTAGCACCAGGGAGTATTGGCCCATGACTTGAGCTTCTAAGAATTACAGTGATGAAGATGATTCCCAAAGGAAGGTATGCTTGGCAACTTTCAGATATAAGACAATAAATTTTTCTACCTTCTTTGGAGATAGAAACCATAGGGAAAATGGGTGGAGCAACTGTTGCACATTTTTTATATATAACTGAGAAGTTTCCTGGAGTAAGTCCAGAGAAATTTTTCATGGTCCAATCATTACTTATATAAAATAAGCTAGTGCATTGAATAATTGCATGCTTTTTGGTCTTTAAATAAATCATATTGTAAACTATCTGAAAACTGAACCTCATGATTCTTCTTACCTTTGTACTTTGAATAGTTTGGATTAAAAGGGCCTTTAAAATTTTTAACATGTATTTTTTTCAACTAGACACTAAAAATCAGGTATCTGAGACAGATATTCACTTGTTCATTTAGGCTCCTAATTTCATTCATTATGGTCCTCTTTTCACAATTTAGGAAAAAATCATTTAATAAAGCTCTAGAACAAAAGTATTTAACTTAAAATTATGAGGAAACTTTGTCTGTATAAATTGTGAAATTCCTTGCATCTTAACTAAATTAATGAGTGAACATTAACATTAGCAAGTAGTTTATATTTTACAGGTAAAACAAATGTTTTCTAAAGTCTGTTGGGCAAGTGCTTGTCATTAATATTTGAAACAAGATTCTAGTTATTTTTAACTTACAAATTTGAAAGAAATTGAGTATTTAAACTTATAAGAAGCTGAATTTTGTTTTCAGGTCATATTTGCAAAATGCATGAGGTTTAAAGCCCCACGGCATATTAACATCTCAGAGGTGCTTTGTGTTGTTGTCACAAGTTGTAAAACTTATATGAGAGCCGTGTGTTAACTCTCTTGTGCTTCTGTGCACTGAAGCTAAACAAATTAGGTATTTCACAAGGTAGATTAGTAGAGCCCTTAATATCTTTGTATATAAATGCTAATACTGGAACTCTTAAATAAGGTAAGCCAACGGAAAATTAAATCTTAAGGGGAAAATCAGTTGTGTCTGCCATCCCACAGACAACGCCCTCCTGCAATCTCAAGACGTTAATTTGCCTTTTTTTTTTTTTTCCCCTGGTAAGCAAGGAAAGTAATTTGAATGCTTTAGCAAGAAAGTAGTTTAAGCTAATCAATCTAAGATAAAAAGTGAAGGGAAAAGATCCCCAACCTAACCCATTTCATCCTGATACATTTCTACGGTTCCATAAATGTTCTTGGGTTTTCATAGAGCATCAAGAACAAGTCCTGGCTTCAAAAAGTTTACAGCTAATGATTAGAATTTACATATCCCTTTATTATTGGACATGCTGAAACACATCCTGCCATGACTTAACATTACTCCATCTGTATCACTCCTCCTTCATCACAGCCCACTTTAAAGAACCATATTTTAAGGCTGGTTTAATATATTGTTTTAGGGGAACTTGCACAATTTGCTATAGGGTGGTTACACCAATCGTATTTAATATCCAGCATGAAATGAACATAATGTGCTGAAGTATTGGAATCACATCAATGATAATTCTCAGATATATCTCATACATATTTTTTCTTTCTGTATTATGTAGTTTGGTTAAAATTTTTTAAAGTGAACTTGAGAAAAAGAGAGCTTATTATAGTCAGTGCTGTACCTTTTACCAATGTCTGTACTGTAACACCTGTCATAAGTGGCACTGAAAAACTCTTTTCAAATGTAAACAATTATGCTACTTTCTTTAACTGGCTTTTCTTTCTCCCCCATGGGGGAAAAAAAGAATTTTGATTCAATGAAACTTACTGAAATTCCCTTAAATTTAATTTACTTACCTCATTTACTTATTTTCAAATACCTAAATGTCACCATTTTTTTTCAAGAGAAGAAAACCATGTAACCCTCACTTTTAAGTTGCCTCCATCTTAAATCTTCTGAAGGGCTCTTGACACATAACAGACGTTCTTACTGCCACATTCTCTTGAAAATCATGGGATGCTGAAGAGAACCTTTATTTCATGCAGCCTCAAAATAATTGCAGCAAAGATAAAACAGTGCTTGATCAGACACCAGAACACAGATCTTAAGAGTCCAGTCTAAGAAAAGTGTGTGACAAGCAAATGAAATAACTTATCTCAGTTGTTATATTAATTTTCCTCTTGTAAAGAAAAAAAATTCCTCAGTCAACAAAATAACTTTAAACCACTTCACTTTAAACCAGGGCTTCATAATATAATTTAAATAACAACTTAGTTAAATGGGGAATTTTCTGTTATATCAGAAATTATTAGGTATGTAGAGAAGCTGGGAGATAGCAAAAAACAGGATAAAAGCTGTAAGGCAGGCAAGCAGTAAAATTTCCTGACAGGGAAATTATTGGATCAAATTGTAACAAACCTAAGGTTAGCCTTCTGATTGAGCTGTTTGGATGCTCTATAAAATATTTTGGTAAAATATTTTGTTTGTTCCTGAAACAGCTGAAGATAACAAATTGAAAAAACATGGTCTACACAGAGGATGACCCATTTGTAACCAGGACACTTGCATTGCTTTGTTCCTCTACCTAGTAAATGCAGAAGATTGAAGAGTAAGGGGAAAAGGATGAAATTCAAATATTCATAGAACATGAACCTAATCCTTAGGGCCTAAGAGGTATATGTGCTACAGAAAAAGGACCTATCAAGCTTTAATCAAATGAGAAAGAAGGCCAGTGCTTGTTTACCCATCACAACACGATCCTTATCTACTGTAGGGGTAAATAAAAGGGAAAAAAGTAGATGTATTCTTGGATGGGTAGACATTAATGTCTTTGTACAAAGCACTATGGAGTACTCATCTGAATTGTTGGCATCTATTCATGCCATGCACATTCAGGAGAGCTGAATTCAAGCCAGAACTCAGAATGCACAGCAATGTGAAGAATCAAGCCTATATTGTAGCAAGAAACCAAGAGAGCTGGGATCACTGTCCTAGGAAAAGAAAGGATGAACACACCAGGAAGTAGCTCACAGGGCTGCTATCAGTGAGGATAAATTTAGGGAGGGAAGAACGGACTGAAGAAAAAATAAAAGGCATCAAAAATAATACTCATTAAAAGGTACGGGCTGAAATTATTAGATGGCTCTTTGCAGCCAGAGAATTGAAGTTCTGAAAAAGTCTTCCTGCGGTAGAGGAGACATAAACAAATCCTGGCCAGCTATAAAACCTGCAGACTGTAACTGCTGACACTGCCATTTTCATCATGTTAGAAGGAAGCTTTCTCCTTTCTGCTGGATGTTAATGATTGAAAGGCAATTTTTTCCCCCTCTCAATATTTTAATTTATATGAGAAAAGCTATGAAAACTACCTGTATGAAAAATTAATGTTCTGCTTTTGTAAAACAGCTCCTAATACAGATGTTTCCCATGGGAATGTCCAGCTCCATGACAGTACATGGCATGGAGAACTTCCAGCCAAAGTTCTGGATGCATGTCATACTCAAATGTGATACAACAAGAAATTCAATCCCCATTGTAAAGAAATTAGATGTGTTTTTTTCCTTGTCTCATCTAAAACTCCTTTAACAGAAAGTCTTAGAAATTTTATCTACCTTCATATTGGAAGGGCTGGGAATTTCATGACACTGATGAATTTCAAATGTAGAGATTTCAAGCATCCAAATTTCAGTTCTGCAGAAGCACAGAGTTTTATAAAGAACAATATAATTTTCCATTGCCTTTCGCACACAAAATGCAACAACAACAACTCTTAAGAAAAAAGAAAAAGGGAAAGGTTACTGAAATCCATATGAAGCATCAACAGTTTCATTACAAGAGCAATTTTAGAACATGGGAGGCCAAAAATCAGACATATGTTAACTTCAGAATTTTTTTCAGTCTTGCAGGTGATCAGTGAGAGTTGATCAGTGAGAGCTGAGAAGTCTTCATACTCCATTGAAGACGGATCTGACATTACTGAGTTACTGGTGATGTCAAACCAATTGATAGGCCAATCTGGTTTGTTTGCCCTGTCAGTCCATGCACAGGAGCCAGGCAATTTAACTACTCAGGGGACAAACTTGGCAGATGAAGAACCCAGATGCCAGTTTATAGATTTTGCTTTTCCAGCAGTGGCATCTGAATCTGGTCGGCCTTTGACTGATTTTTATTGTAGGGTTTTTCAAGCTGCTATGTAGCTAGTTTGTAAGAGGATTAGCTTTCCCTTTGGAACAAACTGTTGCAAAAACATTTCTAAGTATGAAGATTTTATATGGTTTTTAAATATGATTATTGTTATGCAACTTGTGTAGCTACTGCTTGCTTCATAAGATGAGAATCATTGCATACAAACTAGATATGATAAAATATAATCATTAAAATAATAGAAAATAACTGTTCAAGTGGAAATAAGATGTTTGATGCCTATCCAATGCCTATCCAATATAACCTATTGGTTCTGGGGTTTACATAAAAGATTTGAGGTTTAAAAACCCCCAAATCCAAATGTATTCTTGAATTTGTGAGCTTTTCTTCCACAAATCCATCCTTGGCCTCCTCTCTGTCTTGTGTAAGTCAACAAGTTTTGTACTTCTATTGTTGTTCCACTCACACAGCCACCATCTTGATGTAGTATTTCTGCAAGATAAAAACAAAATTTTCCAGCTCTCCACTTCATGAATAAAGCTTTTATTACTATTTGACTCAACAGGAGTAAAAAAGATATTTGAAGACAAGGCCAGAAGAACACAGACTGCACGAAATTCCCAAAGGCTAAACATATCTTGGACTCAGTTTCTTGGACAGCCCGTTGTTCCCTGTGAGGATGAAGGTTGCAAGTGAACCCAAAGGGGAGCCTGAATCACTTCTGGCATGGCCTGAGTTATAAAGAGTGATTGGAACAGGTAACTGTGTGCCTGGTACTATATTTGTGCTTCCTGAAATGTGCTGGGAGAGGAGTATACAAAATGTCCAGCCTTTAATCAATGGTGTGGCTACGCCCAACTGTGCTTTATTAAACAGGGCCTGGAATGCTTTCACCAGCTTGTGTTACAAGCACAGTGCTGGTTTTGTGGTTTGGTTTGGTTTTTATACAAGGTAAATGCTCTGAGATATCTGAAGCCAGGGTAAATATACATATGTTTGTCTATCATACCAAGGTGAGGTTCTGTTCTAGAGCTTTGTTTTTGTTTAACTGAGGAGTATTTCTTTGAATCATTGCCTAAAAATGTATTACTATCTCCACTTGTACTTTTAGAACTCAAACATTTTTTTTTACTTTCTACATTAAGATATTTGGAGGTATCTTAATGTATACAATTAATAGAAAAAGGAATTCTCTACCTCTTCAGACACATAAAACAGACCTCAGCATTTGACATCGCTCAGTTACAGCAGCAAGACTGAGACTGCACCTCTTTTTTCCTATAGATATGGCAATCATGTCATATAGTCTTTAAGAAATTCTTCTCCAGTGCATTTGGATATAAATATACATTAATAATCCTTTCTTCCTTTCTGAATTATGTGTATCTTTAAAAATATTTGTTTTTATTAAAAGGTAATCTTCTAAATCACATGATATTTACTTAGGCTCATGCTTTCATCATAACCTAATCTGTCATATTTCAGCTGGATTTGCTTTTCATTCAGACTTCTCAATTGTCCTAGCAACGTTTAGAACAAAAATCATGCATAATTTGCAATATTTTTCATGCTAAAGTGTACATTTAAAATATTTGTGGCATTATCACTTATTCATTCTATATATAATTGTCACATTATGAAATTATAAAACCATATAAAATTGCTTCAGCAAACCAAAGATTATGTGTTCTTTATTGACTGCTATGTCCAAGAGTCAGATGAACAATTCTTTTATAAAATGAAGGAGAATGTAATTGTTTTCTTATTAATTTTCTTGCTTTAAAACTTACCACTGTGTCTTCAAATACAGTGAGAAGTAACACAGTGAATAACTCTACCAGCCCAACAGCTCCAGGTCACTCTATCCCAGTTGAGAATATTGTTTTAACTCTCCATAATCTTCATAGCATAATTTTTTCAAGCATTAATAAATAAAACTTTATAATACATCAAGGATGTCATTAAATTAGAAAAAGAGAAAAGCAAAACATAGTTAAGTTTAAAAAATTATTCGAATCCAAGTAACTTTCTGTAATACAGCTAATGTGCTTTTTCCTAGAAGACATTTTCCCTCACAATGATGAAAGAAAGTGAAGAGTGAAGTAGATGGATAACAAATGTTTGCTTCATAGTTAATATTATGTTTCTGAACAGATATATTCGACTCATGCATCACCTCACTTGCATACCCTAAGAGCTGGTTTTGGGTGTCAAGCATCCAACCCTATCCAGGTAGCATAATACCCCACCCACCTTACAGCCTGACACCGAGCCACATCAGATGAATGGGATCAAACAATTTCAAGTTACGTTTTATTATCTACCCAAACGGCCACAGACAGATAAACACATTCTAAATTATAACATCCAAAGTGACAAATACTCAAATTCAACAAATGTATTTGTTGGTGGTTTGCCACAGGAGCAGATACATGCTCCTTCTAATGGTAGATGATTGGTAAGAGATAAAATTGAAAGTGATGGAAGATACTGGTCTCATTCATACTAGTGAATTTCACACTTGAGCAAACCTTGTTCTTCTGGCTGGAAAGAGACCTAAGGCCACAACAGAGTGTAATGGCTGCAAATGTAAGGCCATGGATGAATAAAAAATGTCATCTGTTTGTGCTAAAAGTGGTTCTCATGCCATGTGTTGTCTAAGATTTCCCAAAACCGGTGCTTTCATCACCAAGTGCAGCCCTTCAATAGCATTCTGAGGCACTGCCACTTCACACTGACATGTGCAATCCTCCACCTCCAACAGTATCTCAAAGAAATACAGAATTAAACTTGGTGTCTTCATGGTGGAGACAGGTTCCTGGACCCAAACTTTTGACATGGACATATTTTCTCCTTCCATCTTTCTCTTTTCTTCTTTCTCCTTCCTCTATGTTTGCTTCTGATGGACAAAAGAAAAAACATATTTCCAGGCAACTTGCTATATTTACAATCAAGTGACATGGCAGCCAGACCATTACTTATCAACTCTCCATTAAACTTTAATAGATTAATCATCAATTATTGAGGGATTAATGTTCAGATCCAGCTGTGCTGTCCCAGTTCAGTTCACAAGTGCCAACAAAGATACTTTATGGCCTATGCTGTTGAGCATTCAGATTCCCAATCACCTCTTACTCTCACATCTCAGCTTTTTGAAGCAGAAAAAAGAGGACTTTTTAAACTGAGTATGCAAACACAAAAAGACAGAAGAAATTTGAGCTAAAGGATAATTTTACAATGCATGGGATTGTTCTGAGTTTTGTAAATAAACATCTGCTTTTAAACAGTAAAAAAAAAAAAAAAAATCCAAAACTCAAAACCCCACCACTTGAAGAGCAACTTTTTAAACTAGGTAAAAAATGCTAATCTGAAACATATTATGCACAGATTATATAACATGAACAAATGCATATCTGCCACATAGTGGCAACAGAACAGGAGAGTGACTTATTATTATACAATAAAAGTAAAATTACCATTCTACATATAGCTGAATTTTTGATCTAAAAACAAACCCATTTTTATAATAACTGTCCACATTTTTTAAAGCTTCTAAGGCACAGAGGATACTAATGAAAGTAGCAAATAATTTGAAGTGGCCTGATACATTCCCCATTAAGAACGGAAATTGAAATTCTGCATCATATATATATTTTGTCAGTTATAAGTACTAAAGCACAGGGCAAGAGTCAATAGGACTTAAATGAAAGGAACTGGCACTTATGCAAACCTTACTTTGGAGATCCCTGTGCACACGCCATAAAGACAGGCTCTGTCAAGCAATCTTCCCCTTCCCCTACCCCTGCCAATATCAGTCTACCTGTCAATCCACCTGCTTATTAGTATGCTATTCAAGGTTGAAAAGAAATACCAAAGCACTGTCTCTCAGTCAGTTTTCATTGCCACAAGGAATAAACAATGAACAGAGAAACTTCAACACTAGTTCATTATAGTCACTTGTAAACAATTAAGAATCATAAGCAGACTTTGGGAGTAGGCAGGTAATTATTGAGAAAAAATTATATAAATCAGGGTACTGAAGCTGTCATCTGCAAATCCTACAGTGGAAAGTGAAAATGTATATTAATATGAAAGGATGGGGACTATTGTGACATGATAAGTATATTACCAATCATTTTGTTAGCTGATTGTTTTCTTTGATGAGCCTGGGAAATACCAGATGGAAATAATTTTGTCTTTGACTTTTGCAGAAGATTCAAGTACCTGGAAGATTGGAAAATAAAAATTCAGTGCTGTAAATACAGGCCCTAGGTATGTTAGCTGGGACTGAGGCATGAGGTTGACTACATGAGAATTTATTTTGGAAAAATTTACTGTACCTCTGAATAGACAGGCTACTGGTGCTTTCCAGACTCCATGGTGGGTGTGCATTGCTCTCTCAGACACACTTGCACAAGAGTATATGCTCCAATATATTCTCCTTAGCAGAGACAGATATGTCATAACTGCACACTGTAGAGGTCTACCTCTTTGGGGACAGGGGAAAATTTTATCAAAGTGACTAAATAATTGGTACCCAATTACTTATTTGTGGGTGGAATTGTTATCATGTCCTCAACCACACCTACAAACTAAAAAAAACCTTCTGATAGAGCACTGGTGGATTTTGCTTACAGCCCAGCCCTATGATGGATATTATGAGAGAAATTGAGTAATGTTTCCTTCTGTTCATTTGGCAGTGTATTGGAAGACTAATAAAATCTGAATTAATTCCAGAAGAAACAAATGTATAAAAGGACATACATTTAGACTACCAAGCTGGTTTGCATTTCTGACTGTTTTGATGCTTTGAACAGTTATTTTGAAGTGAGTTGAAAAACAGACTTGTCAAAAGAAAATTCACAGGTACATTAAGATAATTTTACAAACATTTAATAGAAATTGTCACTCTTTCCTCAATTATGATAGGAAGAATAGACCTGAAGAGCCTTTTAGGGTGAAGAAGAAAAAGACAGGTTTAGTGACCCTTTCAAACATATATATATATACACATGTATATATAATTGTTTTTTTAGTTTTTGAATTATTTTTTTCCTCCTTCTTTCATACAT
Organism: Passer domesticus; assembly: GCF_036417665.1. Lineage (NCBI taxonomy): Eukaryota > Metazoa > Chordata > Aves > Passeriformes > Passeridae > Passer > Passer domesticus. The sequence goes on from NC_087474.1 coordinate 97,874,753, forward strand.
TCATTTACATGACAACAATGCATCTGACTAGAAATCATTTGATACATGTATTTGACGTAAATTTGCTAGCAAGCCAAATACTCAAGACAGTATAAGTCTGTAGCTATACCACCTTGGGCTTTGATCTTGTCAGATCTCATAAACTAAGCAAGATTGGGCCTGCTGTGTAATTGGGATGGAAGACCTCCAAGGAAAACCCAGCTGTTGTAGGAAGTGGTGTTGGTCACTCAGTAGGTGGTATTCTTCACTCTGGCTCCACACTGAATCAATGCCGTACTAGGATGCTGCTGGTGGTATTATCTGTGCACCATACATAAATCTGAGATGCTGACCAAGTGGGCTAATTAGATATCCCTTGGCACATTTCACGAGAGCTAAAATTGTTAACTGCAGCATCCTGGACAAAGTCCAAACTGAGTAAATACATTATGCCAACTTAAATATTCTCTACAGTTGCAACTAAATAAAGTATTTAAATACTTTTAATTCACTGTATACTGTTTTGTATCATTTATGTACATTGTTAAACAACTGCCACATTTTACTCTAGAGGTGATGACATTTCACTGTTGGTTGAACTAATTCCTGCATGGCCTATAAAACACAGCCACAGTGAAAAACATCATGCACAAGTATATATTTATACAGAGCATTTTTACTGCTACGCAATTTGTTTCTCAATATGCCTTAATCAGGCCAAGTTCTTTCTTGTGAACAAAAAATAAATTTAAAAAAATTTTCTTATATTTTAACTACTTACTAATTCATAATCTAGGTAAAATGTATCATCACTATGCAAATTTTGACAGATGGACAATACTTTTCTTTACAATGACCTAAATTAAAAACAAAGCAAAGCTTTTCAGATTTTCAGAGCTTTTAATATCTGAAGATTGGACAGAACTGTATTAAAGTTTGTATTGTGTATGCAACTCTACTCCACACTCGTACAGAATTCACTGAACCATTAAATAAAGTTCATTATTAAAATCTCAATGTTATGTGACATAATTATGATGAAGTTTGGAGTAACATCTTGAATTTTTATTGCTCTAAAATGTACAAAGTTAAAATTACAGCTCCTTACTCAGCTTTGGATTTTAGACCTCTGATAACACTGTAGGTAAAACATCAGCAAGAAATGAGATTAATGGCAATGTAATTTTCTCAGGAGAAAGAACCTCTGCTGTTAACATTCCAATTTAATTATTTAACTGTCATTTTAAAAAATTAACACATGATATAAAAAGCTATACATTGGATTATATTTGTATAATTTTGCCAAGACTGAAACTGTGTAATTCAACACAATTTTATTTGGCAGTACTCATGTGAAAGGAAGAATGTATTTAAATGTTCATTTTAATGACATCTTGTTTGAACAAGTCATAATAATTAAAGATATAATAACTTTATCAGCAAAATTAGCTGTCAGATCACTATTTTATTGTTGATCCTAGAATGTGTTGAAATTACACTGTAGAATATTTTTGAGGGAGGGAGGGAGGGAGGGAGAGAGGAGTGCTGAAAAAAAAAATCAATGATTCTTAATCATGTTGAAATCACAGATATTAAGGAGAAATGTGGGCCATCAAAACAAAAGTAGAAATTCCTGTATTACTCTACTGATATATTATGGATGTTCTTGAAGGAAATTCTGTTGGACATCCTCAAGACTCACACATAAAAAGAAGGAGTTCTTTTACAAATCAAATGGGGTGTTTGTTCCTAAGCAATCAAAAAACTGTATTTTCTTAAAGCAAATTTCATTTACTAAAATTCTGGAATTTCTTACCTGCTAAAAGCGCACTTCATCTCACTGCAGACTGCAGGGAGATGTCAAAACTCATTTGTTAGTCAAATCCTAGAATCTTTTCTTTCACCTAAGCAGCTAATTTCATCTTTTTCAACCTGTATTTCATTGTTTTCTGGCATATTTTACATTGGAAAGTGTACAAAACAGAAAATGTACCAGGACAAATAACTGGAAGTGGAATTTCCCAACCCACAGTGAATGATCTGGACATTAAAGTGCAGAGTTTCATGTTGATGGATTTATTCTTTTTCTGTCATGCAATTTCAGGAGGAAAAAACCAAAACAAACACACTTTCTCTCTTTGTTGTGGAAAGCCTTAAATAGGTTGGAACCAGACTGCAACACCTATATACACATACATACACAAAAACTAACCTGCACATTGGTTTCTCTTCCAACTCTCACCCTCCTTGGCTCCTATCCAGAACAGCTGAAATAAGGGTTCAACGTGTTTTAAAGTATAAGACTCCAAAGTTTTTATTACAGAAGTTTAACAAAAGAGGAAGTGAATACCCCTTTCCAGCTATTTCTTAAAATAAATGAACAGGTAAGGAGTATCCATGTTTTTTTCATTATAGACTCTTTTTTTTTTATCCTTAAATTCAGAGGAAACAATATTTAGTCACAGAAACAGAATTTAGATAAAAGTGGATATTAACATTAATTTGCCTATTATTTGCTAATTCATATACTATTTAAAAATGGGCACAGGTAGGTGGATTGAAAAATTAAACAATGCTGTGGGAGATGGGGAAGAAAAGGGGAAATCCAAAGCTCAGAAATTTAAATTCAGACCTCAAATAAGCATGAATTGCTCCTCCTGATGTTAGCGAATGTTTTAAAATAGATGTGGCCACAGAATTCATATGCCTAAAGGTAGAGTTCTAAATCCAGATTTAGGCACTTAAGTAGCACTGGCTTGATTTCAAAATATATGTAGAACTGTAACTTCCACTGCTTTTGAAATAACACTTGTGTCAGGTTATATTTATGAAGATATTTCAGTGAAGATTTGGAAGCTTAGATATGTAAGTCTTAAAGTTATTAATTATTTTTTCCAGAAATACAGTGATGCATTTTAATGTGTAGCCAAATATTGTATTTAAGGTCCTTTTCTAATTATCACAAATATGTGATAAAAACAGATATAACAAAGTGACTTCCCTTTCCAGTGGCAAAACCAAAGATAGGGCTTGGAAGAAGGCAAATGTTGCTGATGTCTCTGGGACACAGGTGCTTCACTCTTCTGAGAGAGAAATAATTTAGGTGCTTAATTAAGAGTTCTAGACAGCAATTGTGGGTACTTAAAAAGTAAGTTTTTTCTTGGTTAGTCAGTAAGGGCACATCTTACAACGTTTTTATTGACCTAAGTGAAACATTCATTGAGACAGTTAAAAACCAAAAGATACAACCATGCTTGTACTAATTTTCCCCACACTGAGTTTGTAGTAATATTCAGAAAACTTTTAATAGGAGAAAACAATTGCACGTCAGGAAATTATGTGCTCCACCCCTTTGAGAGTTTGATAATAAAATTATATCGAATAGATTAAAAAGAGGAATGGATTAAAATATCCTATTATCTCTGCATATATTGTAGCAAACTACTTAAATACACAAACTTGTCTTTTCCACATTCGATATAATTTTACTTCAGGAAGAAATGTTAAAAGTTTACACTTAAGCATGCTAATGAAATATGTTTTATTAATTTTATTTCTTTTGGTTCCAGTTATATAATTATTTCAGTAACTCTCTTGCTATTATGAATTCCTGCTATTGCACTTTCATTAGGAATTTGTGCTTTAGTCATGGTGACAGGTACTGGAAAAAGTTGGACCAATATTTAAATGCTACAATTTTGCATTGTTTGGCAAATCCATGGTGAAAAGGGAGTTACAGCAATTTACATGCCTTTAAAATCTGATCTTTTGCCTGATTTTCCATCCATCCATCCATCCATCCATCCATCCATCCATCCATCCATCCATCCATCCATCCATCCATCCATTCCATCCATCCATCCGTTTAAGACAGAATGTTCATTTATCAACAAATTTACATTCAATAATCCGAAAAAAGGGAAAGGAGGAGAGAGATGAGTCATTTCAGCACAGTTTAGATAACGATGTTAAAATTTCAGGACTCTGAATAAAAAAAACCTATAAATGAAAATCAAAATTTCCTTTAAAGGCAATTCACACACCCTCAAGTCCACATAATCTAACGGTGGATTAGGGATGAACAGTCTCATGTGTCTCCAATTAATATAAGGATGAAGTCAAGAGTTTAAGAGTTAACTCTAAAAAACATGTGTCCCACATTATACAGAGAAGAGGAACAAGAGGAACAGGAAATTGACAGCACAGAGGACAACAAAGCCTTAAATTTGATGATGGGTTTAGAAGAAAAATAATACTAGGACAGAATAACAGCAGGAAAGAAGCGCTTATACAACTTAAACAGAAGGTTTTAAAGGACCTGATGTCTGCAGGAGGTTCTTGCACAAAATTATACCTGCATAGATTAGTTTCAGGATTATGATGTTTTAAACATTATTATATGTTGAAGACAAATGTAGACATCCTTTGCAAATGTAGCAATTTTCAACTTTTATGTCTATAGGAAAAAAATAGTTGTCCACACTACTAGTATTTACAATACTCTGACAATCAACTAAATGGGTGATCTCCTAAGAATACATACACTTTCCATGCTTACTTTTGTAATAATTTTATCCTCAGCATTTTATATCAACACCCAACAAAGCTTGGGTCCAAAATATTTTAACGCAAACCAGAAATACTCACATAAAATGATTCTTACAAGTAATGAATTCAACATATGCATGTTTGTTTTAATTGACCACAGACTGATGTCACAGATTACTTGAGATGGAAATGTACCTCTGTGGGCTTATTCTTGTTTCCTCATGCACAACACCCAAAATATTGCACACAGTCTGATGCTAGTATTTCTCTGAGTTACTACTGTTGAAGACTTAACCTCAAATCACTTGCAGTAAGTTGTCAGTAGACAGAACAAAAATGTTTTGATGTTTATGAAAAGCTATCCTGAACTCTCTGAAGTTATGGGGTTTTTTTCCAGATTGGTTTGGAAGTGCTTCAAATAGAGCTTTCTTGTGGGATTTTACTCTTCAAATTCCATCTCCAGACACAAACCAGAGGTGGCAAGGATGTTTTAGAGCTTTAAAAGTCATATAACTCAGAAGCAGCTCCAGAAATCAATGCTTGCAGAGAGAAAGGAGTTGTTTCCCAAACCGACATTTTTTCCACTCTAGTTTCATTCAGTCTTAGAGCCTTAATGCCAACACAGAGGCACTTATTCTTCTCCTTTAAAACAGAGCTCTCAAAGAAGATTATTTCAGCATTTTAGCATTGACCCAAGTATGGTAACTGGCAGAGTTCTTCTCAGCTGGAAGATTGATAGCTATATACAGTTAAACACTGGTTTATTTTCCTATTTCTTTGGGCTTGTGTGTGTTGTGGGCACCCTACTAAATTATAAACTGCCTGTTTGTTCTCTATTGATTTTTGTTTGTTAAAGTTCTCAAGAGGTTGCATGACTTCATTCATATAGAGAAATACTTCATGAAATCTTAATCAAAGCAGCAGGTACATTGTCAAAAAAAAGAACTCACATTTCAATTCTCACTATTCCAGTTCAAATTAGATTTTTACTTAGTTTTCCAAATTTTATAATGTTAACTTTTCCTTTTAATTCCTACAGTTGAAAATTTATCATTAAAGAGCAAGTTCAATAAGAAATCATTCAGCATTTTAATATAGGTTATTGACTTCTTGAAAATGCTCTGCTCTTGGAAGGGGTTAATTCTTGAACTGGATAAAGAATTTCACTGAAGTTGTTCACTCATTCAATACAGATTTCCATTCCTCATGCAACATTAAAGTCTGTCTACTAGCAACAATTAATTAAGTCTTCCCACTCACTATTTTGACACTCACATTTCAACATTTATTTTGTATTTAAATACCAGACAGTGCTTAAAACCCAGCTGCATGGAGCAGAATATTGCTCTTTCCTAGTCTTCTACAAGGATGAAAACCATTCTGTGTGCAAGTCAGCAAGGTAGCCCCCAATAGTGGATGTACTGCTGGAAAGTGTAAATATACATTTTTTTCCTCTTCAAATCCATTAAGAAATGAGTATAAAGGCCTTGAGCAAGGGGATGTCCTACAAATAGTAGGACATCAGAGCAAGGCACAGAGCCATGACATGCCTTTCCTTCCTCCAATCCCCAAGACATCTCTCAGGTACACTCTGCAGAGGGGTCTCTAGCTGGCAGTCAGGCTTTTCTAGCTCTTCAGTCCCCGTTTACCTCTTCAAAGGTAAGAATGACTGACCTACTATGACAGCATAAAGAAAAAACCCAAAAATTTGAATTTGAAATTTGTGGAATTGTGATTGAATTCAAAATGAAAACAAAGTTCCAGGTGTCAGGAACTCTCAAAGAACAAAATAGTGGTTTTCCAACCCGGTTCAGTGAATTATTAGGTTCCTATATTTTTATTGAGTATATAAAGAAAGCACATCAAAAGTATGGCAGGTTTTTTTTGCTTCAAAAGCAATTTCAATTCCACCTCACATTCGTGTCAAACTCCATCTAAAAATTCAGAAATGTTCAAACAAAATCACATGCAGTTCAAATGTGAAGGAGCAGACCTGCACCAGACTCTCCCATTTTTGCTTTCTATTTTAAAACAAAATGAAAATCAGATTTTTACACTTTTCAGTCTTTGATTGTATACATGTATTTAATTTCTGAATACAACATAAAAATTTCATTTCCTGGGGAAAACAGTTAATGTTTCTTGATATGCAATGTACTGCTGGATTCTGATTGCCAGAATTGTTAAATATATGTACAGGCAGTGTTCTTCAGTTTTTACCACACTGTTGGACGCATGGAGTTAGAGCTTGCCCTTTGGAATTATGCTTAATATTGAAGCTAGAAGAAAAAAAAACAACAAAACAAACAAAGCAGAATAACATTAGATTCAGGTTAAATAGAAATTTTAAAATTTATAAATTAATAGGCAAGAAAATGAAATAGAGTAATTTTAGAAGAATATGCTCATCAGTCTGCTAATACTAAGGAGGGAAAAGGAAATCTGTACAGATATAATGGAATAAGAGGTTATATTACTGGAAAGGAAAGAAAGAGAAATAAAATATTATCATCTCATAAAATTTCAATACATATAAGAAAATATTAAACTGCTAGTAACACTTTAAATGGAGGGCTTAAATACTGATTCATATACATGTAATTACTGAGCTTCCATAAGATCTTTTTAACCTTAATTGAATTTCCATTGATTATTAAAAGCCTGTTTATGTACGGTGAACAACTACATAGATGTTCTATTACACAGCTGGTAAAACTCAGTAAATACCTTTTTAAGAATGATTTGGTGTTTAATTAGCATACAATAACTCTCCTCTTAAAACTAAATTAAACCTCTATTTGAGAAACTTAATTTAAATTGTTAGCCAAACGTCATACCTGCAAGGTGGTAATTTCAGGTTTGTGGTAGCAGTCAAGGTCTAGTAATTCTGCAATGCTGAAGGTTAGAAAATCTGAACTCAATTCTCTATTAGGCGATTTTTAACCTGATTTGCCATGTACCAACACACAAATGAAAGACAAAAAGTGATCATGTTGCTGCTATTTTTCAATCTTTAATTAACTTTGAAATATGATCGCTGAACAAATCATTAAAATAACACAAAAATATTTAAACATTATTTTTGCTATTACAATTGTAATGGGTTTGTGAATATTTAGAGAAAACCAGTGTTAAGTGCGGCTTCATTTTCTGTTTGGACAATTTTTCATCACATTAAAATGAACCCAATGGGATTTACCTCACATAATAAGCTTCTTTGTTTACCTTCCAACACGCATGAGGAGTGCATCAGGTCTGTTGCTGTTTTGCAGACTATCAAATCTTACAAGTAAAAGTAAGAGGTGGATCAGGATACAGCTATGCACTTGAACTCTGAGCACATTAATCTCTTTCCAGCTTTGTCATTAAACTTACTGTGTAAGCTTTGACTAAGACAGGCTTGGAGGTGCAGAACCAAAGCCAAAAAAGAAAAAAAAACCAACAAAAATGCTGAAGCCTCCAGGGGTTAGGGCTGAGAAAAAACCAAGGCCACCCCACAGTGCCATTGAGATTGTTGGGTTTCTGTGCATGATGTCCTATGCAGTTAACAAAAATGCCTGCCTGAAGGGACAGAACCTGCCAGAACAACATGCCTAGACCCAGGAAACCACTGTCAGCAGGGAAAATTCCCCACCCAGGCTTGTAAGAGGCAATCTAGGGGTCCTGTTGAATAGTCAAAGGACTAGAGGGGAGTGGCATTGTTACAGCAGCTCTTCCTATGGCTCTACAAAGTCAGCTTCATGGACAGCTATAGCATTTTGAAACATCTTTCCAATGCAAAAGAGTGAGAAAACATTGAGATTTTTAGAAGACAGAACTGTCATTATCCAGCAAATTCTATGCACATATGACAAAATATGTCCTATTTTGTTGAACAAACACATTAGATACATAGTCAAACAGCAAACAAACTCAAACCAGACTATCTCTTGTGAGAAACCACTCGATCTTCTTAACCTGGTCATCCACTTCCTTTGCCACTCCTGCTCCTGTAGAGGACTTACAGAAGCAGCCCTCAGGGCTGCAGAACATGTGGTGGGAGAGTGGCAGAGTGTGCCAGAGTACTACTAAGTAGTGAGCATTCCCAAGCTCACTGGTAGCTCATCAGCAGACACCAAAGGCGCTGGGCACTTCCTGCTACTGCAGAGTTTCAAGGGAACCCTTTGGTCAGGAACCTAAATGCAGTTATTCCCTTTCTAGTAAAAAGCATAATTAGGGGAATTTGCAGCTTGAGTTGCTTGGCAGCCTAAAGCCCAAGTGATACTTTCCCTTCCCCTGGCAATCCACCTGCTCAGCACTTGGAGCACAGGCCAAACCACTCAGTCCTGATGGTCTTCTGAAGACTGAATATACATGAGCAATGCTTTCTGCCATCTGTAATTAAAGGAGAAGGATTTTTGCTATTACTTTTTAAATCACATGAAAGTAATGTCGTGTCCTTGACTGATGATCTACTGATGAGCTGTGTGTGGGCAAGGAAATTTCATAAGTGGGACTGAGTTTTTTGTTAAACTAAAACAGGGTAAAGGCTGTGCCTGACCTTGGTGTTACCTAGGGTAGGGCACCACTCACAATATTGTGGGGAGGAGATTTGGCAGAGGCCAAGAGAAAGGGAATCCTGCATTTTTCAAGATTAAAATATATATTGTACATATTCTTTTGAAATATTCCCTGTAATTTTTTATTAATAATGTATCCATTTTATTCTGATTTGAGACATGGTGCCAGGCAAGAATGTGTTATTGGAGAAAAAAAAAGTGAATTTTCAAAAGCCCAACATTTCAAGAATATGAATAAGCTAATAAAAAGCCATTCATTTATGAATTTTATTTCAAGAGGCAGTAAAGTAGCATTATCTTTTCTAAAGCATCAATAGAAATATGTTTATTTCTTGAAGCCCACAATTAGCATAATTTCTTAGGTGCTTGAAATCCCAAAACATAACCTGATTTTGAAAAGCTCACAAGATACCTTATACATATAACAAATCTTTCTGAATGATGGTATTCAGAGTTGACAAACCTTAATCAGGGATTTGTTTATAAAATAGTTCTGAAGTCTGGCTTCTCCAAATTAATTTTCTTGGCTACTTTACTAGGTTAATAGTTAAAATAATAAAATAAATAAATAATTAAAGTTACCCAAGCATTTTAGTACATTTGGCTAGCAAAAAGATTTGAAACTGTCCAAACTGTCTGCTATATCTTTGTCTCACTGCAATTTGTCGTTTTCTTTGAGGCAGCTACATGAAAATATTAAGGATAAATTGGTTATTTCCTCATTATTTGTGTGTATTTTTTTTAATCACTGGCATTTTTCTGGATTGGAAAAAAATTCCTGTAACTGTAGAGACTAAGCAAAAATTTGCATTTCAAATGGAAATTGACAGCAGCTCTTCAATCATCATGTATTTTCATAACGATTGTATCTGATGCTGAGACTGGAGTACCAGCAGTACACACCTTCTCCTCCCCATTTGAGATATAACAGAGAACACAGTGAAGAAGGCTAAGGTTACTGTGGAGAATGGAAGACAAGGATAAAGATGCATCTATAGGATTTTTTTGTATGCTCTGTTAGACCTTTCATGTATATCTCACTCTTTACATATGTCAGTTGTCTAAACATGCAAGCGTTACTAGAAAAATAAACTGTTTGCAATTAGCATCTACACCTGTGTAGAATAGAACTGAAACAGAAACTTAAAAACACTGACAGGTTTTACATTCAACCATTTCTGAAGCTATCCTACAGTTTCCACTTAAAAAAAAAAAAAAGAAAAAGAAGTTTCTGTAGTGAGAAGAAATATTAGGAATAAGATTATAATTCTTTCCTTTTTTTAACTTATTTTCTCTTTAAATCCTGGCCAGTGTTAAATCTCCTGCAAAAAATTTCTTTTATTGCGACAGATTACTTAGAACTGGATCCTGCAAAGACTGGAACAAATCAACATTGTTAGTTCACAGGGAAAACCAGGTTTTTCCTGGCCAATAGTTCAATTCTTACGAGTTGTGAAAACTTCCACTCCTTACTTCCATATGTGTTTATAGTAGTAATAAAAGATCATAGTTTTAATGAGAAGCTGTAGTGAAGTTTTCAAGGCATGCAGAACCAGTTCTTATGGAATTATCTGTGCTAGGAAGAGTAGTTAGCTGCCTCATTGATAGAAGGATGGATGGTTCTGTTTAGCTCCATGCAGCAGTGGAGCCAAAGCTGCACAGGCTGAGAGCGTAGGCAGAAGAGATCTGGCGGAAAGGACCAGGTTCATGGCACAGGCATGAGAAACACTGAGGCCATCAAACATTGCAGCATGATGGTGGGGCTTACAGGAGCAAACAGCACAGCAGAGCATGGAAACAGGGTGAGGAGACAGCCAGCAGAAGACAATCCAAACAAAATCTATCCTTGATATTAGCTAACTATGATGCTCACAAGTTATCCTAGGGAATAAAAGTGCAGGTCAGCTCCTTGTGTACAAGGGTTCAGCAAAGTTGGCAAGAGCGTCCATCCTTCCCAAACTAAGGGTCTACAGCATAATTTGAACACGGCAAAGTAGGGAGGATGTGCTATAGAATCCTCAAAATATGGTGAGCAGAACAGAGTAGGAGAGAGAGACTTAGCAAACAATATGAACTGATCTAACTAGATATCAAAATTTTCCTAAACAAAACAGATGTTACTGTCCTTCCTTCAGTCCTGATTTTTTGTGTTTCTTGGATTGCTTCTGTGTGGCCTTTTTTTTTCCCAGAAGGTTTTCTTCTCTTTGTCTCAAGAAAATAAATTTAGTTAAGTGGTTTTAGTTGTTGTTGTTGGGGATTAGTTTTAGTTTTTTCTGTGAGAAAAATGAAAATGAAGTTGGCGAAGAGTCTGGAGCACAAGACTTATAAGAGGAGGCTGAAGGAGCCGGGGTTGTTTAGCCTGGAGAAAAGGAGGCTCAAGGTTGACCTTATTACTCTCTCCAACACCCTGAAAGGAGTCTGTAGCCAGGTGGGGGTCAGCCTCTTTCCCCAGGTGACAAGTGTGAGGACCACAGGAAATGGACTCAAGTTGTGCCAGGAGAGGTTTGGATTGGATATTTGGAAAAAATTATTCACGAAAAGGTTTGTCAAACACTGGAACAGGCTGCCTATGGAAGTGTTTGAGTCATCACCACTGGAGCTTCTTCAGGCATTTGGGGACATGATTTAGTGGTGGACTTGGCAGTGTTGGGTTTATGGACAGATATTTGAGATATTTTTCAACCTAAGTGATTCTATGATTTTCTTCAGGCATAAAAGGTGTGAGAAAGCACCAGAGCCATAATTGAAAATATTTGTCATTGTTTTCACTCACCTTGGAGTAAATTTTCTTAATTGGTTTGAATGAAAATCAAAAACTTCTAAGCCATCTTAGCTAATAACTTCCTCTTGCTTCTTTTCTCCAAAATGTACCATCTTTTAATGCAATCTAAAAAGTATCTTATAATTAAGAAGTGTCTTTATAAAGGCTCTGAAGTTTACAGCAACTCAAATAAAGACTGTAAAATAAAAGTAATTTTAGTTTGTTATCACTAAATAATCTACTTTTTTTTCCCTTTGGTAGGTGTAGTAAAAGGCCCAAGAAAATTCAAGACTCAGTGTTTGCAATGAAAATGAGCTAAGTTAGTTCTAGAACTTTGAAGCCCTTGTGAATCATGTAAACATTTAGTATAATGAATCCATGTTAACGCCTTTTGCCTTCTGAGCCAATTTGTTCTACCAGAATTAACAAACTTACCGATTAAAGGTAAAAAACAAATAGCTGTATGCAACAGGAACCAGGAAGGGGTGTGTGTTTCAGTTTCTAACGGCAGCTCACTGCTTGCCAAGAGGATTCACTGTAAGAAGACCTGGGTAAAAATCGCACCAGATTTTAACCTTGGAGACATTTGATAGAAGGCTTATATACCCAGGATATTGACAGATATAAAATGACTGCTATATGTATTAATAAAGACATGGCTGAATAAGCAAACTACAGCATATAAGTAGGTTTTAAAAATAAGGTAATCTCTTTTCTTTTTCTTTTTTTTTTTTAACTGATTGAAATAGCTATCATTCCAATTTGCAGAGTTTATTCTGAGTTAAATAAAACCATATTTTATTAGTACTAGTAAATTGATTACAAAAGTAATCTCCTGTTATTAATCACTCTGGAACAGATAGAGAACAAGATAAGCCCTAATGATGGTCTCATTTTACAACTAACACTTAAAAGGAAAGAAGTCTATTCTTTGTCTGTAAATAAAAGTAATCTGCACTACTGCCAAAATGCCATTATTAATGAAAGATACTTAAGTTCATCTGCTATTTCCTCTGTGACCTATCTGACACTACATATGTTTAATGCTATTTACTAATTTGTCTCTGAAATGCAGCTTGGCATATTATTAGCAGCCTTTTTTTGGTCTAATACAATGAAAAACACAGTTGAGGTCCCATGCTACTGAGTCAAATGGAAAAAAAAACTTCCTACAGCATGTTTCATTTGGTCTCAGTCACCCAAACTGAATATTCCATGGTACAGGTAAATGCATTTCTTTCCTTCAAAAATTGCCATTAATTTAAGATTTAATCAGAAACTTGGAAGCCAAGTTTATGTGACATATTATCAAAATTCCAAATATCATATTGCCTCTCTGAAGAAAAACGAAGTCCTTTATGTTAAAGGTTTTATAAATTAATCAGGTCACTGCAGACCTAATTAATCTATAATATTGCTAATAACGGTGGCAGAAAAATTAATCATTCAACTTTCATAACTCAAATTCAAAACAACTAGCAATAAAGTGGTAAAGCCCACTCCAATTCAAAAACTAGGCAAAGTACGCCTTAGCTTGTGTAACCTCACCTCTAAGAAATACTTTAAGGATAGAAGTGCACACTTTACAGATCAGTGTGTATTCTCATGCCAAGTACTCTCAAAAATAATAGGTTCAACAAAATACCTTTGTATTGTCAGATTCTTTGATAATCCCTTCCCTTTCTTTTTTTATTCAGATAACTAAGAATCCACTGCACAAAACTCCCCAGACAGCTTTAACTGAGGAGATATGGTTATATTATTGTATTCTAAATCAGATAAAAACCCTTCTAGTGCTTTTTGTTCTGTTTTCCCACTTTTCTCATAGCTTCCCTTTGAGCATAGAGAACTTGCAAATTTCTGAAATGCCAGTAAGTACTTCATATTTACTCCATCACAGAAGTAATTTGATGCTTAAATTATTCACCTTCCCTGGTTTTTGTTTTACTTCCTTTCGCCTGATACTGTGAAAGCTGAATCCACACATGTTCAAATTTTTTGCAGACACTTGTGGAAAATAAGGCTGTGCATATTTTTTACAATAGAATCTATAGTTAGGTGACCTATAACTGGAATCACATTGCATTTTTATCTTGAAATATTCAGGATATTTTTCTGTCAGTTATTCTTCTGGTAGTTTAAAGCAGCCTACCTTTTTTCACTATAAAGGTTTTGTCTATTGCTTTTAGGATGCCAAACTTCAGCTGTTTGGATTGCATTTTCTATGGTAGGCATCTGACCTTAGACATTTTAGAAAAACTCAACTCTTACAACAAAAATGCTTAACAGCATTGGAGTGCTGATATAAGAAAATGAAAAAATCCCTTTCATTGAGAGACTTTCTGTATATTACAGCTTCATTTCAGAACTGCACCCATTAGATAAACCATCAAGGTGGTCCTAAGATGCCCACTTCAGTACAGGCAAATTAAAAGCAGGCAAACAAATGGATATAACTTCTATACTTTCTACAAACCAGTGCAGGCCATGAGCATCCCCAGTGTAAGGTCTAAAGCATTTCTGGGCTTTTTCTGCATAATAAAGTGGGTAAGTTGGGGAATTAAGCAACAGGACAAATGAAGTTTAGCAGTAAGGCAGCAACGAGCTTGCTACTTGAGTAACCAGGGTAAGAGTAGAGAGATTTGTAGTGATTACAAAAGCAGTAGCTTTTAAGAAGGGATTTAAATGAGGAGAAAATTGTGGGTGTTAGTGCACAGCGCTGATGTGCTTGAAGGAAAATGGATAAGCTGGTGATCAAGGCACTTGGTCACAGGAAAATTAGCACTGATGAGTACCTGAGTAAGTGCTCACAGTCATGAACAAAGGATTGCAAAATTTAGTTTGAAGTTTGTAAACACACACCGAAGAACAATTACCAGCCTAATTCCTGACAAAAGAAACATGAGGAAGATAAAAATATTAATGTAAATGATGAATTAAAATTAATTAATTATTATATTAAAAGATAAATGTTAAAATATAAGACAATCTAATATTTTTAATTACATACTGTGTAGTCATTACTCAATTTAAAAAGGCTGTAATACAAGATGGTCTATTACAAGGTCTATTGTAAAGTTATTATTACTCAACTTCATTAAGTGAGGAAGAATTAAGTCCTAGATAAATTGTGTATTTAAAGAAATTAAATGTAAGCTTAAACATAGCATTATTGACAAAAAATATATCACAGTTCCATGGAAAATTATATATTAAGGAAAAAGATCCAATCAAAATTTTTGAAAGTACAACATTAGATTTGCTATAATTAAATATTTTACTGAGCTTATAATATTTTTCAAAGTTAAATGTTATCATTCAGTTAGCTTTTAAGAAGTCTGTACTTTGCCATCACACATATGGGCACAGACTCTGTTGTTAATTGTTGGCAGTAAAGTGTAGAAAAGTTTTCAGTCTTCTTTGGTACAAGGACAGAAATATTTTTATCTAAACACTTCAGTTTATATAGATTAATGAGGTGTTTTGGCATGTATAATTTTCAAATTTATGTGGAAATACACCTTGCCAAGATTCTCCATGCTGGAGGATAAAAACCTATAGTATGGAAGCATATTTCTCTGGTGGTCTATTACATTATCCAATAATTTTCTCATATAGAAACCATAGCTCTCAATATATCTTAATCACAAAGAGAATTTTGATGTTGATATGAGGTCTGTGAATGAACAGTTCTGGTTTATCACCAGAATCTGGTTGATTACCAGTCACCCAAAAAGAGCCTTTAAAAGAAATTTAAACTGATAATATGTGTCTTTATTTAATTAAAAGTCAAAATTTTCATATAATATCTTTCAAAATTGCAAAATATCCAATATCTCATCTGAGAGAAAGATAAAATATTGAAATTGTAGAATCACTGTTAAGGTATGACTTTAATACATCAGCATTGACTGATATCTATATTTAATTGATAATTTATTAGTTAAAATTAGTTCTTAGCTATAGAAAGTTTCTGAAGAAACAAATTAGTTCGAATCTGGTTTCAATATTTTCATCGCTGTACTTACTTTAGTTATTGATTTTTCTTCATTGTAAAGATGTTGAAGAATTGATCATGCTAAGATTATTCCAAAGAGAGTTCCACTTATTTTGGCTAAACTGTATATTGTTTGGAATACCAACATGTTTGGAAGGAAAGGCACTTAATCATGATGCACTTTCTTGACATTCTCCCCAATTATTTGATTTTCCAAGAATCAGGGCTTCAACAAACAATTCCTTATACTAAACATTCAGTCTCAATTTGAATATGAGCTGGAGGTTACTTATGTGTATGTCAAGCCTGGGAAATGTGTGACTGCTAAGAGAACACATGAAGGTATTCAGAGATATTTTCAGATTCAAAGTCGTATATGTTGTGGAGATTATGAAATGCAGAATTCACTACTAGTTAGCAAGGGTTTGAAGCATAAAACCCAATTTTCCTCATAATAATTGTTTGAAGTTGTGCTTGTGGCCTTACATTGCTGTGTAGGCTGAATTAAGATTTTATAGTGGTATGTAGTCACCTTTCTTTTAACATTGTAAACAATTTAAAGTACTTAATTTCTTTTCCATACAAACTTTTCTTTAATCATGTGGGTGGGTTTTTCATTATTTTCAAGGGTCTCTAATACTTCTTCCTCCTATAGAAATGCAGATTCTATATTCCGGTGATTCACTTTTAAATATTGTGAGCTCCCTATCCAGAGCAGTCATTATTTCCTATTGCTACTATTCTGCCAAGGTATTTAAATATCATCTTTTGATACAGTGACACACTGATAGTGTTCACAATAACCTTATTTTTCTGTTAGAAAATGTAAATTTTTTCAACCTGTTCTGGAGGAAAACCTTTGTTGAGGTAGAAAATTCTTTTTAAAGCAGCATAGATGTCTGACTGTGTTAAAACACATTTTTGCACAATGGATCAATGAGCTGAATATGTCCATTCATCATCAAATAAGTTGAATCTCTGAATCCCTGCCTATGGTCTACTGTCTACTAGTGCGTGCTGTATACAAGGTTTATCCACATTTTTAATTTCTATTTAATTGCAGATGTTAAAAAAATATTTGTGACAAATAATCCCTTAGAATCCCAGTTGAAACATCTTACTTTTACTTCTGTGCTGAGAGGTAGTTTTTGGAATCCTTTGTTCCATCATGTTGCACCATTTCATGCTTCATTGAAGCTATATTATGCTAATTTTTTTCATACTGTCATGTGGTACTAATTCAAAACTGATCCTAATTCCATGGACATTCCACCTAATGGTCAATTTTATCGACCAAAATTCTTACTCTTCTTAAAATTACGCCAAACCTACCTGAAATCATATAAGAACAATTGATAGGCTACAGAAGGTCACTCCAGTTCTCACAATATCATCCTTAGCCAAATCATTACTACAATAAAAAAACTTTGTAAATTCAATTATATTTTTACAGGGGTACAGTAGAGTAGTATTGTAACAGTATGAAGCATTTGACAGCACCAGTAAAAGGTAGAAATATGAACAGGAGTGGGTGACATAAGTACTTTGCAGCACCTATACAAAGTGCAGTAGTTTTAAGGAACCTGTTCCTCTGCATTTGAAGTTTGTACTTGGCAGGTTTTCTTGTTTTTTGATATCTTTTCTTTCCTACACTTCTGCAATAAATTTCCAGTTGTTTTTGTATGTGGTTGTGATTCAATAGAATATAATATATAGTATATAATATATAATATAATGTAATATATCTATGGAAGTTCTTTTTATTTGTCCACTCTCAATAGTAATGTATGAACTAACATTGATGTATGTTCTAGGTGATATTAAATCAACTCATTCTTATTACAAAGCCAGATTTTTCTTAAATTTATCAATGTGGTAATGCTGCCAAGGCATACCCTAAAGAGTTTGACAGTATAAATCAAGTCCCTTTATCTTCCAATCCATCAGTACATTTCTTTGTTTAAAATTTATTGCTCTAGCAGTTGCAAATATGTGGGACAAGCCAGCTACTGTAAAGATTTACATCCCTAACATTTTTTCAGGATAAACAATGCAGAAAGAAATGCTCTCATAGAGAGAAATGCAGCAAAACAGTTACTTTTTTAGATTGGTTTACTTATAATTTTATTATTTAATTTTAATTTTACGTATTACTTTGAGGTTTTTTTGTTTTAACATTAATATTGAATATCAACTTGAACCAGCCTTTACTTCATTTTTAAAAGGACTATTCCAAACATAACTGCCCTTATAATCTTCAGATGAAATTCAGTAAGATAATAGCCGGGTGATCTAAGAAAGAATGGGAAAACAGGATTAGGGATTGAAGAAAGATGCATTTGAATAGCCTATGGCTATTGTCTAAGTCTCTTTTTAGCAATTAATGAAAATAAATATAGAAGTTCTCAATACTGGACGAGACAAGTTTTGTATCTGAAACCTAATGGGGACCTCAGTCTTCATATCTTACTTGTAAAATAAATTATTTCTCTCTTTTGATGGCTAAAGCTTATTGTTGGAGCTGAGTATTGGCTTTCATGAAAATAAAAATACATTAATATAAAAATGAACCCTCGGTCTCTTTAATTAGTTAAACTGAATTGTTTGACTGTAGAAGAAAATACAGGCTTATGATTGTGCAATGTATGGTTGGTGTCTACAGAGGTACTATACAGGCACTGATTTTTCAGACTAATTAGGTGTTGCCACACCCATAATTTCAAGGCCAAGGCAATTTAGGACTTAAAGTTGGGCAAGAAAGCTATTATGTGCCACTGAAGTTTTCAGGACTGCAAAGTAATTCAGTTCAAGAGATTGAGCATGACATTTGTATTTTGTGCAAAACAACCCAAAGAAGAAACCCAATCTCCATCCCACCATATAGCCAACATATCCATATCCAAGCCATCAAGCGCTGCTTTCCCTGAATTAGTCCGGAGCTGTGAAATTAATTTTCTTTTGTCCTAAGTATGTACCCTAAATATCAGAGAGTTCATCCTCTTGGGGCCAGGTTTCCTCTGTATTTGTAACTCCTTTGTTGTGTCCATCTACTTCACTCTCATCTATGGATTCCCACCACATGAGTTATCTGTGAGAACACTCACACCCACCTCACAAAGCACCACAGACTCGGGGTTGTTTAAGCAGTGATGGAACTTGCTCTACAATTTTAAACATGCATACAATCCCCATCCCCAAAATTCACCCCAGCACGAGGAAACAACTTTTGACAGAACAGGTCTGTTTCCACTGAGAAATCCCTCTATTTTGCAAGAGATTATCAACTATATCTACTTGGTAGGCAGTGTCTGGATGAAATTTTCGGCAAGCAACAGGATAGTTTCAGAAGGGAATGAGCCAGAAGCTGACTTGACACTAGTATAGGCAGGGCAGTGGTCCCACCTGTGGGGCGCAGTCCCCCAAGATCTGAGCACACTGTGTAAAGCAGATTTTTGGTAAAAGGCTACATAAACTGATAACATTGAGTTTGTTTTGACAGTGGAAATAGTAATGATTCTAATTTTTTAATTAAAAAAATTAGTCGTTATAGCTGTGAGCAAATAATGAAAAATATGGGTTTTGTATATTTGGAATGACATTTACTACTCATATTTTAACCATCTGCACAAAACTCATTTAATTTTAGAGGTCTTTCACACTGTATGAACAAGTGTGTTTCATCCATTTGTGTTTTGTTGCAGCTAGCAGTTGTCCAGTGATCTTCTACTTATCGTGCAATTTAATTTTGACTAGAACCTTAGTTTGCAACTATTATTTCTCTTTCTCTCTGGAGAAAGAGCAAATCTACTGGGCCACTAACTTAGACAACTCTGGATGAACTGCTGACAGTTTGGATATTGTTACACAGATAACGTACCATGGTTATTTGTTGAGGGAACCATACCACATGTCTTTCATTATTATGATTTCTACCATTGGGGTGCTGCCTACAGAGATATATTTCAAGCAAATATTTTTTTAAAATCATGAAAGATGGACTCTATGTCCTCCAGCATATAGAAGGAGAATAGTTTGTGTGAAGACAATGCAAATGAAGACAGCTTCTGAATCTAATTCCAGCTCAGAAGCATCTAAGTTTAACAGATAAATCTTCCCCCTCACTACTGGTTTTAAAAGTCGCCTTCATTTTCCTCTCAGAAGTATTCTATAATTAATAAGATTGTTCTTACAATTATTCTGGTTTACGTATATTATCCTTTGTGTATATTTTATTTCTCTGGTTTTGATTTAAAGTGTTTCCTTAACAGTAGAAAAATACTATTTTTCTTTAAGGGGTGTTGATCTGGTTTACCATGATAATTTAATTTTCTTCATTGTATTTTACTTCCTCATCATGCTAGAAATTCATTTTTCAAACCTCTTTGGTGACCATTGCCTTGCCTAGAAAGTTTCATTTCTCATTAAAATTATCCTCATATTTATATGTCTCTGAATACTTTCACATGCAGTTTTTTGTCCTTTCTAGAGTAAAATCTGGTGACATTCCAAGTATTTTTTTTAAATATGCAAAAGAATTTTTTGAAAAGAAAACTGATTGCATAATGGTTTTTAATACTTCATTAGAGAACTTTGGCTGCTTCTGAGTTAAAGCTTAAAGTGGAACTGGTTTTAACTTGAACATGCTTTGCAGTTAAGCAGACCACATCTTAAGACAGCTTTTAATCCCTCTGATAATTGCTTTTTACTAGAAAGAATCACCATTTAACTAACTTCTGTTCCTATGCATTTCACACTGCAGGAATGGCGGCATAACTTTCATATAAAACACACTGAGAACCTCTAAAACATAGGATTTCATAGATGTGCTTCACTGCTTCACTGACATATAACAAAGTACATATTAACAATTACACTATAGTCAGTAGCAAACACTTTGAATGGGGTTCTTGTGATCTCCGGCACAGAAATGAGAGTAATAACATTAATCACATGTCAGTATTCATCCCAGAATCTGCTTTTTACTAACCACAGTATTGTCTCTGCGACAATATCCAGGTTATCTTTTGCAATTTTGCACCTCAGAGTGTTGAATGTTTAAAAGGATCATAAGTCTCTGCACATATCTGTGTGTACTCCCTGAAAAGCTTTGATTAATTAACAAAAACTGCAATGCAAATATATATATCAAGGCTTTACCAAAAATCATAGAATCTTTGCAATGGTACCCCATATTTGCCTAGATTTCTCTGGGGATATTTCATCAAGGTTGTAATCAAATTTAAGCTATAACTTGCTCAGAAAAAAAAAAAAAGAATAGACAGTGGATACATCTCAAAAGGCTAAAATTGCAGAAACCTCAAAGAGACAAGCTTATAATAAAAATTGGTGTTCAAGACCCACCCAGTGTAGTCACCCAGCAGTCAGGTGCAGTTTCATGAGCAAAGGAATAGGAGGACAGTGACAAATACAGCCAGGTGGTCGTTTTGTGGCACAGCTGTGTTTGGAGCTGTGCTGTGCTGAACTGAGCACCCAGTGCTCAAGGCTGTGCAAAACCATTGGTGAGTTTGGGAAAACTTAACCAGCTGTGGGCTCATAGCCTTCTTGCGCTGGAAGAGACAGAGAGCTTCCAAAAGAGCTGATTTGTCCTTAGCTGTTCTTATAGCTATTCTACAGCTATGTTAGCTGTATTTTGAAACATATTCACTTGAAACACATCAACCTCAATTGCTGTTGTTTGACTACATAATTCTGAAAAAAACTGTCTTATGAGTACAGCCACAGTTTAGCATTTGATATCTGGACCCTGTAGGATGCAGAAAGCTAAGAGAGAGGTCTCCAAACTTGGCAAGAAATACAGGTAATCACTTCTCTTGGGTTGCTGCAGTTGAGAAATTTTTTTTCTTGTTTCCCTCAGTACTTATCCATGTTGTTCAATGCAAACTGGTGCCAAGTATTTCTTGTATCTCAGTTTATGGGTTTTAAATCAGTTTTCAAACAATTGAATTGCTGAAAATACCAGTCACTCAAGTACTGTGCTGTCCCAGGATGTTCGGCTACAAGGATCAAAATTTGAACATGCCCATCTTGTCTCAAAAAATTATCATGACAACACATCAAAATTTTATCAGCATAATGTGCAATGTATTCATCCTCACATGCTGTGAAAAATATTATCCCTCCCACATTATGTGCTATATTTACCTAAGATGAGAGGGGAAACTAGAAATTCCAGTTATTTGCCTCAATCCTTGATTCCTTTTAGTATTGCCTTGTTTCACTTTTTCATCCCTACTATAGATCACATAGAGGAAACAAGTGGCAAGATGGCAAACTGATCTTCAGGCTTCCAAATGCTCTGTGGTTTTCTAGCAGAACATCATAATTTCAAAGCTATTTTGAGGGCTCCCTGTTGCAGGAACATTCCTAAGGAACATTGCACAAATGACATATTTTTCCAGTTGCATGCAGGTTTTCAGAGTGGGAGGAAGAGCAAATGGCCTGAGCATGGTCATCTCTGCATGACAGAGGTCTCTGAATAGCAGATAGTTTAAAAGAGCAATACAAAGCAATAATACACCATGTCTGTACAAAACAGGCTACAAGAGCAATACAAGAGCAATACAAAGCAATAATACACCATGTCTGTACAAAACAGGTTCTTTTAAATTAAATACACACTGCAATAGTAAAAACTAAATTACTACCAGGTTAATAATTTAGAAAAGGGTAACACTATAGAGATGTTATAAAAATTGATAAAATTAATATTTTGACAAATTTTCTGATTTAACTTCTCAAGTCTGAGAACAGATCTTTTGATTCATAAGAATTGGTTAATATATTTTTCATCATATTTATTGGGTTTGTTCACATGCTCTTTGCAAAAGAAAAAGTAGGAGTTACGGCAATATACTGTCCATACCAAATCCAGAAAACTCAGCTAAGGAATCTACAGCTCCTCCCCTCACACACAGCCCGTAGTATAGGAGGCCATATCATCCTCTATCACAGGAGATATTCCCACATCTGAGGCTTCCCACAGTGAGCTTTCTTGTCCTTGTATACTTGACACAGAGCAATATCTTTCTTAATTCTTGCTAGGGTCCCAGTGAGGGTTCTAATTCACAGACTGTTGTACTGGAACAGTCTGGGAGAGACCTGCAGCTGGGTATCTTCCAGATGGGGGCTAGAGCAGTTTCCTGGAATACTCAAAGCAGATAAGGGAGCCTAAAAGTGGCTGTTCTCCATGTCAAAGGGCTTGGTGGCTGCTTTTGCAACTAGGTTTACAGACAGGTATACAATTCTGAGATTAAACCAGTCACTCTGAAATTCACTTTACACGTAATTCTGTTGCATCTAATACATAATTATTCTGGGAAAAGATTGGTTTGGTGCTTACCTCAAAATTATGCTTGTATGTATGTTTCTTTCATTTTTCTGATTTTACTGACTAAACTATCAGCTGGAAAGTCAGACTAAAGCCCACGTGATGGGTTTTTGTTTTGTTTTTTTTTTTTTTTAATTCTGAGTCCATGCATCTTAGCACCATTCTGTTTAAGTATTTTTCTTACAAAGTTATAAATTATTTTAAATTACAACATTGTATGTGGAAATATTCTATAAAATGTGAGTGTCAAGCTTGTTTGTTGTTTAGACTGCAGCACACCATCTTATGCTTTCACCAGTACAGTTCTCAAAGTTTACCTCCACTGGGTTGCTTGTACTAGAGATAATTGCAGGAGAAGATATTCTTGATCTGTTGGATTAACTATTCTTGCAGATTATCTTTGCAAAATATGTGAAATATGCCACAATAAGCCAACTATAAAAAAGGAATAAAGTAATATGACAAGATTTTATTAAAAACAAAACAAAAATGTTTAATATGTTTTCCCTTAGAGTTCAAATTTTAAAGGTAACAAATAAATAGTTTCATATTTAGGTTCTGATTAAGAGAGAGAATCGAGAACTACATTATTATGTTTCAGAAAGCATGGAACAACAAAAGTGCTGGCACATTTTTCCCTATTCTGTGCCTTCTCACTTCCCCAACCTTTCTGATGTCTTTCCAGTTTGGAGCTCCTGCTTAGATAAAACAGATGACTTTCTGGGCCTGCTTCTGCTAACAGCAGGCAGGAGCAACGGTGACTGATTGGTTGAAACATGAGGATTAATGGGTATTTATATTTCATTAAATTTTATGCTCACTGGAGAATAATGTATCACTCGCAGATATTGAAACATATGTCAACCCTATCCACTTACATATAATTCAATTTGACTTAAATGCATTGATCAAATTTTATTAAAGTCCAATATATCTTCCAAAAAGGCCTGCTAACACAATATTGCTGCTTCACATTCATCAGATAAAAGGAGGCAATTGTGTTGTAATTCCATTTATACCATTTTTCGGGAAAAGGGAGATTATTGTGAAGCGAATACTCATTACAAGGTGACTGGTGTTGGCTGAAGGACTTGAGACTGAGATTATTAAGTGAATTCTCAAGTGGTGCCCTTTAGTTAAAATTACCCCAGGGTGGGTCATGCCTGTTTTCATCCCCGGTGGAAAAGAGAGATCAGCATTGTTAACGATATTATCCAGGAAAGTTTGCCATGTGAGATTTTGAAAAACACTAACAATTTTGTTTTGTTTTGTTTTGTTTTTTCCCTTTGAAGTTCAGTTTATGAAACATGCATAACTGTGATTGAAATACTACTTTTCTGGTTTTAGTCCCCTTTTTCCTTCTCTACATCCCTCCTTTTCATTTAACTTTTGTTATTATTCATACTGAGATGACTAAGAAAAATATAAAATGCTTACTTCTTCACTTCTCACAGAAAAGGACAGTATTTTATATAGCCCCCATCTCATAACAACCACAGAAATAATGGGATGCATCTCAAGTGTTTGAGTTTAGACTCTTTCTTGCAGTTTGTACTGTGCAGAATATGAGGGTTTAGCCCTTTTAATGAAAGGAAGTAAAGATTTCAGCAAGGTAATTTAGTTTTCACTCTCAAACTTCCAGGGTTTGGGACACTGGGGTTGATGTAATGTGTTTTAGCAAATTCTTAGTCTGTTTCTGATTCATGTTTATTATGGGCTAAACTGCCTGCTTTTCAATATAAAAGTGAGCATCTCAACACAGGCTTTCAAAGAAAAGGTTCATTTCTAGGCTGGAAAACAAAGGAATAGCCAGGAAGGATGTGAAAGAGTCAAAATAAAGGAGCCTGAAATTCTAGGTACTCAGGAGACATTAAAAAACCCTGCATTTACATCATATGGGATTTGAGCACATCACCTGGATTAGTATCCTATCTCACATGGTTGAAATAAGTTTAAAGTCACTGTGACTCTCAATTCAATAAAAATATAATTTTTCTAATTTGAGGTACCCTGGAAAGCTTCCCCCAGATAAGAAAATATTATTGTAAAAAAAAAGTTTCTCCTTTTAGTCATATTTTTTTCTTCAAGAGGTGTTATTTTGTTCTACACTGACTAAGAGACTTACAATCACAGTAAAGATTCCCGTGCAGGTTTATTACAGTGTTTGTCCAAAATAATAAACAATTTCAAAATCAGTACTTCCACTCAGCTTTTGTGATCCAAATTTATTGCTATAAATAAAGAAGCAACATATCAAATGAAGTAAATCTTTCAGGAATACTTCCCCAATAGATATTTTTCTCATCAGCTGTCAAAAAGTTACTGTCCCGATTTCTAGTCATCAAGCAGAATTAAATACAATTTTTCTTCATTCTTGGGGAAAAAAAATACATTAGTACAAACACAGAACTTCATATTAATATACAGAGATGAATAAATATATTCTTGAATAGAAATTTTAAGTAACATACAATGCAGATGATATCCTCCTTTTATCAAAACCCTTGCCAACCCATTAAAAATGCTTTATGTCCTTTACACAAATCACCAGATTCTGTCAAGATGCTTAGTCCTATTCTAAATACATGATTTAGCTTCTCCCTAAAGAAACTGAAAGTCCTTTGTTGATTTGTGAAGAAAAGTGATTGCTCTTTTTTTTTTTCAGTGTGTGCTGGTCAGGCCAACCCAAACTGAAAACATTACAGCAGTTTGCATACATGAAAATAATTTTCTGCCTTTTGGATGGTGAGAGAATTTCTTGACAGTTAGACAGTTCCTTCATCTGTAGGTTATCATGCATTCTAAGCACCAGGACTTTCACAAGCACATTGGCTATGTTTCAGAGATTAACTCTTTTTGCCCTGCCTAAATTACTGCAATTCCTTTTGAAAACATCTCCTAGGACTTTGCAAAAAATAAAATAAAATAAAATAAAATAAAATAAAATAAAATAAAATAAAATAAAATAAAATAAAATAAAATAAAATAAAATAAAATAAAATAAAAATAAAAATAAAAATAAAAATTAAAAAAAGAAAGGACAAGTAAAATACTTCCATTCTTTCATTTCAAGAGATTCTGTTCTGAAAGTAGGAAAGTAGGTACCAAGAACTTTGTGGGTGACCACACACTGGAATCTGTTGCCCAGAGAGGCTGTGGAATCTCTTTCATTGGAGTTATTAAAGAATTACCTGGATGCAATTCTGTGCAATGTGCTCTAGGATGACCCTGTCTGAGCTGAGAGGTTGCACCAGATGGTCCACTGTGGTCCCTTCCTGCATTACCCTTTTGGTGAGTCTGTCATTCTGTGATATTTCTGACACTTAGTCTTCTCTGCTTCACACAAAAACTTCTCTGACAGACCTGCTCCTCTGACAGTGTCAGTATCACATCTTATTGTGATGCACCTAAAAGATATGCAGAAAATATATATAAATGTGAGATGGTCTTGCCTCTATTGCTACCAACTTTGTAGCAATAATTAATGTAAAATATTTAAATAAAAAGCAGTTTCAGGCATCTATTACATAGACATTACTTTAAGCAAGGTCACCTCTTCTGAGATTCCTTTGTACCATGGGGCTTGTGCTGTTATTGCATTTAGGATGAGGTACCCTTCTGGCAGAAAAAAAAAAATTGCTTTTGCCTCTCATTTTCTTCCTGCACCTTCATGACTTTTTTCCACTCCCGATCACCAGAGCAAACCAAGCAAGTCATTAAGTCTGCCACAATTTCTGGAGAAAGGAATTCTGTCTTCCAGTTCCTACTTTCCTCTCCATTTGGTTTCTGGTCAGTACACATTCACATAACTACTTTTTGCAAGGAGAGAACTCCACAGTTATACATACTCATAGTCGTAATACTTAAAGTTCAAACTCACTCATGGTGGCATTTCTGTTAGACATACCTTTCACTCAGTGAATCAGGAAACAGTAGCATGTAGCTCATTTATGACACTCCATCATGTGACATGCAAAAATAACATTCAACCAGCCTTAGACTCTCATCATTTCCAGAGAACGAATAAGAGATGTTACATAGGCATACAGAATTACCTGTGTTCATTCCAAAAATTAGAAGTCTTGCTGATGCTTTTGAATAGCATATAAACATTCAAGGAATCTGATCTTCTTATTGATACTTCTCAAAAAATAGGGGGAAAGAAAAATTTTAAAAATATCTTTCTTGTCAGTTATTAATTCAAATCTAATTGCATTACAATAAGATGACATTTTAATTGAGTTTCACCTTTCTAATAGTTGTGGAAAGATATTGTTCTTAAATTTACTTATTATCAATTATTTCTTCTTAATTCACTTACTGTCATAAGACCCATGAAAAAAATCACTCCACTGACTCACCAAAATTACTGTAAATTTCTGTTTCACTGTAACACTTTCTTTGGTGTCTAGCACAATGTAAAACAACCACTGTAATTATTTAGGACATTTTTCCCCACATTTTTAGGACTTTGAATGAAAACCAGAAGAGGAACCATTGTTGCAGACTTGACAAAGGGAGAAGATGGTCATAAACACGTAAAACAGAGTAGAGACCTAAGAGGGGCAGGAGGCAGGTGGTGCTCTTTGAAAATACAGGTTGGTGGGCAGAATGTAATCATTCAAGAGCAGAGGCAGAAGGATTTTCATACAGCTCTAGGTATCCAGTTTTTATCAGAAATAATTATAAGTCATTTCATACTATCCCTATAATACTTCATTTTTTTATACTCAGTTTCCTATGGGAAAATATAAAAAACCAAATCAGTCCGACTCTTCAAAGACATCTGTTTTTCTCTTGCTTCTGTCTTAATGCTGGAAACTTCTGCTCTTTTGCTTGCCTACTTGTTGGTCAAATAATTTTTCTGAGGTTTTTTAGGGTTTTTTCTCTTTTTTTGCTATTTGTTTTCCCATCTAAAATGATTATTTTTTTTTTCTTTCTTTTTTTTTTTTTTTTTTTTAGCAAAGCTGTGGCATAATTTTTGGGGTCATGCTGACTTACAGTAGGAGTAGAAAAGAGAATACAATTGTTCACACCTGCCACTTCCTGTTGTGAAGCACCAGAGGACTGCAAGCAGGCCATGAGTGTTCGAAGTGGTTTAGTAGCAGCATAATTCCAAACATATACTCTGTCAGTTACCAACAAAAAGCCCCAGAACCCTCCCTGGTGTCCCCAAATCACTTGGTGCAGTCACAGATTTCTTTCAGCTCTTCATGGATGAAGAAGTTTACTTCTGTTGTTACACACAAGATTGCTTACTCAGGTGCAGAAATCATCACGCAGTTGTGAGCTGGAGACTGGATGACTCCCCTCCCTCACTTACTCCTCTTTCACCAACTCATAAAATTATGGGTGGAAGCTGCTTTTTTATTGACAGGATGGGTCTGTTTCTGAGGTAGTGCTCTCAAGAGCTGATCTGTAAGGAAGAATTACAGCAGGCCAAGAAGAGCTGGCAGACCACAGCAAAGGATGGAAAACAGAGCTGACTTCTAGGCTGGTGCCAGGCACACCTCATCTCCTTTCCATTCCCAACTTTTTACCTTTGCTGACAGACTAAGCAAATGTTCCACAATATTGCTTCTCAAGCTGTTACAGGTACAAACTATCCAGATATTTAGATACTAGGGTATCTAATAGGATGCTATCAATCTTTTATAGTAAGGGAATACATAAATTATAAACAAATATGTCCTTTGGTCTAGTGGAACAGCATAATGATCAAAGACACACAATAGAAATGTATTTGCTTCTACAGTAAGCTTTATTCCCTCAGCACTCAGTCCGTAGTGATGGACAGGCAGTGAGCTGTCAGTTTTTGTTCTGTCTGTCACACTACACTTACCTCCTGTTGTTTTAAGTAATCAATATGGGGGCTGAAATCACCTACCGCTACCTCTGCTACCTACTATTTTGTCCACTCATAAATTATGAATCCCTGCACAACGTCAAGTCTACAATTTCGATTGCATTTGCTAATCATTGATCAATAATTCAGAAGCCTCTTCTTCTTCTTCAAGGGTCCCTAGTTTCCTGGAACATATGGCAAAAGGCTGACAGTGCTCACAAAACTATTCCCTTACTATAAAAAGGAGACAGTGAAAACAAGTTGTTGAAAGTCTTTCTTTCTTTCTTTTTCTTTTTCTTTCTTTCTTTCTTTCTTTCTTTCTTTCTTTCTTTCTTTCTTTCTTTCTTTCTTTCTTTCTTTCTTTCTTTCTTTCTTTCTTTCTTTCTTTCTTTCTTTCTTTCTTTCTTTCCTCTCTCCACCTTCTTTCTCTTTCTCTTTTCTTTTTCTTTTTCATCTTTTTCATCTTTTTCATCTTTTTCTTTTTCTTTTTCGTTTTTTTTCTTTTTTTCTTTTTTTCTTTTTCTTTTTCTTTTTCTTTTTCTTTTTCTTTTTCTTTTTCTTTTTCTTTTTCTTTTTCTTTTTCTTTTTCTTTTCTGTTTTTTCCTTTTTTTCCAGGGGAAAGACTTTTTTGTTATTATTACCTCATCTTTCTACAGTTACTGACTGCACAAGTACTTGAATGCAGTATCTTACAGAAGTATTTTCAGCTTCATACCCTGATAAGATGTACCACTTATCAGACAAACTGGCTAGTTTGGCTTTACAGTGATATTGATTGCTATGATTATTTTATTGGACTGGACTATATTTCCTTTTTCTAGAAGGGAAATATTACATGTTTATGTTATAGTGTTTATTTGCTATAAAAGATCATGAAAATAAGATAAAAAATAATCTTTATTGTGTGCTCCTGTAAATGCATAAACATGAACACAGTGAGAAATGGAGTCTTTCACAAGTGAATCTGAAGTCTTTATCCATTACAAGAGAGTCACAATGGCTGCTCCAGTATTTCTTTCTCTCAGGTTGTTTTATTAGCTATTTTACTGCTAGAGTAGGACCATGAATAATAAATATCATCATACAGAACAATTCTGATTACTTCTCCATGGAAACCTTTTAAATGGCCAGATTCTGAAAACACATACAAAAATTCACTTCATGAATTATCTCTGTGGTTCAAAGTAGAGAAGCTCAGGCATGATAGTGTATTTGATTATTTTCATGATTACTGTAAAAAAAGCCTCAAACTTTCTCAGTCCTTTGTCCTATCAGCTTAATTTTAGAAGATATATAAAAAGGATTATTTAGATTGTGTTTTATAAAAGCCTCCTTTAATAAAATAACATTTTTATTATAATTTATTGGTCAAGGATTTAAATTAAAATAAATATATGAAACCAGTATGATAGGTCATATTATTTTTTTGAGTTTTATTGTATCCTCTAAAATAAAGTATTTATCTATACCTCTATTTCCTATAACTGCACATAATGATTAAAAAAGTTTTAGAAAAAGCAACCCAGGACTTGGGCATTTAAATACTTGTTTAAAAACCTCTTAATAAATTCACTAACATAGTTACTATGTTTTTCTAGGAGAGAAGACACTATATGCTTATCTGGAGATAACTGATGTAGCATCCACAAGTCTAGTTTATATCAGACAAACCACCAGTTTTATTCTGGTTGTGTCAGATGCTTGTTGAACACTTAAAGGTGGTACCTTGCAAGGTGCTTCACGAGGGTCATGAATCACCAAAAAACTGCACCTTTGCTGCATAGTAAAGCTCTTATTAAAACAGAACAGGAGCCTTTCTGTTAAAAGAAAACAAAAACACTACTTTCTTTAAAGTTTAATCCTAATTTCAAGCACTGAAACCAGTTTATAAATGTGATATCCCTGATATCCTGGGTTTGGGGGCTTATTTTCCTTTTTTTTCAAATTTGGTTTAAATTTCCAAATTGTAGTTCTTTACTGATTTGTCATGTACAAGCAGGAGCAGAAGAGGAATCATTAATATAATATAATTAATATAATATAATATATCATTTAACTATTATGCATCATTCTCAGGATGACCAGAATTCATGTTGGTTGTCTTACTTGATTCATATCACTGAGCAAAGAAGTTAAAATCAAGGTGGCTTTTAGATGAGAGCATGTTTTTGTTTCTGTGCTGGGTGTCTTTTTGCCTGTCTGGGTAATTATAAGAAAAAATTTCTACCCTACATTATATGTACAAGCTTTTTTATCATGTATGGGGACAGGAACTTAGCAGTTGTAAGAACAGAGTGGAAGAGATCAAGAAGAATGGCAATGAGGTGATGCAGGTGCATAGAACAAGACTTTTCCTACATAAATAGTGTGGAAAGTTTCTTGACTAGTTAAAATTATTGTAGTGGAAAAGAAGGTGTAAGAGACATCATTACAATCACTCCGGATTTTTATGTATTTTTTCCTTTTCTACATCAGAAGGTTTTTTTCTAATCATAATTCATTTTTGCATGGTTTTCTTATTAGAATTTTGGCCAAAAAACCCAAAAACCTCTCCAAAGAGAGATCACATGATGATATGCTTTGTGTAGAATCAATAAATGGAACTACTAGTCTATATTTCTATTATATCTCTTTTCTTAGCAACACTAAGACTTGCAGAATGTCAAAATTTACTATACATAATTGAGATTTTGAAAGAATACTGTTTTTGAGAATTATTCTCATAATCAACAGAGATCTAGTAACACGAGGAGTCTTACATCTTAAGATTTGGATATTTTAGAAGAAATAAATTATTAGCATTTGTTTTAAGAGTGAAACTAAATTGCATTGAAATCAAAATATTCCACAGAACCTCAAATAAAAGGTGTCAACATTTGGCAAAAGTGTCTCAAGCAGACTAAAATTATTTTCTGCAAACTGATGATCAATGACACTGAAAGGATGAATCAAACCTCACATTTACAAAATTTGAAATCTCTTATATAGTTTTACTTTCAAGTGCAAACTTTAATATTTGCCTTATTTTACTTTCTACTTCCTCTTTTTAGCAGTTATTCCTTTGCCAATTTGGATCAATCATGCTGAAACAAGTTTTGTGCAATGCACTTCTTGTGTTTCTGGCAGCAGCCTCCATCCTTTTCTAACATATTTCAGAGTCTGTGGTAATGGTGGTGGAAGGAGTCTGCCACAGAGCACAGCTGGACATCTGGCCAGCATGTTAAAAATATCCAGCTGCTTGACAAAAATAAGTATCAAAATCTGTTCTTGTTCTGCCTTACTTGTTCCTTAACATGAGGGAAAAGTTTTTTATGCTGAGGGTGACTGAGCACCAGCTCAGGTTGCTCACAGAGGTTGTGGAGTCATAGAGGTTGTGGAGTCTCCATCCTTAGAGATGCTCAAAATCTTCCTGGACACTGTCCTGGGCAACTGGCTGTAGGTGAGCCTGCTTGTCCAGAGGTCCCTTCCCACCCCAGCCATTCCATGATTCAAAACTTGTGCTCTTTCTCTCTCCTCAAAGATAACAAAATGATATTGTTAGCACTATCCATTACAGCTGTTTCAGAACCAAATTTCTGACACTTTTTTGACAACAGCAAATATTTTTATGGACTCCAAATTTGTTTGGGTCCATGATAATAAATTCCAAAAGCAGCAAGTGAATTTGTGACAGTAAGGGTATCATTTAGTAAAGTCGTATGTTTTTAAATTATGAGATGTCATTTCCCAGCACAATTACAAGACATGTTGCAGGTGAATAACATTTCTGATACAACTGGTGTCAGAGATCTTACTGATCATAGCAAGTGGTGCAGCTTCCTGAGGTGAAATGAGCAGGAGCTCACCTGGCAATCATTCTGATTTTTTAAGGCTCTTTCTCTTCTTTTTCTCTCATGGAGAAAAATGTTGTAACAGCCATCATATGAAAGTACAGACAGGAAAACTAAGCATGAAATGCAAGTAGAAATTACATTACAGAAAAGAAGAGCTTCATGTACTAATTTAAGCCAGTGTTCAATTGATGGGAGCTAATGAACTACAAAAGCTCTGACATCTTTTGCAGCCGACAACTCAGTGTAAACTAATCAACATTAAGTCAATATAATCTAACCCTTCGTTGTTCATTGATCTTTTTTACAAACTACACACTGCCTGGCCATGTGAATGGTTCAGAAATATATGTCAGGAAGAGGACAAAGTTGTTACCACAAAGGAGGACTAAATTAAAATTGGCCAGCCTGAAAAGAAAATGAAAATTATCTCCTGCCTATCTTCATTCTGCTCGCATAAAATGCCCATATTTTTCATGAATGCCTGGTAAGAAGAACCTGAGAAGTTCATCCATCCCTGTCTGACTTTCATGCAACCCAGATGATGCAATGAAATCACTAAAAACCACTAAAAACTTGGTATGACCAAAGGCTGTTTTCTCTTAGAAGGAGATTCACCAAGATTAACTAAGACTACAGGCTCACTACTTTTCTCATTACATTACAAAAGGGTTTACGAAAATTTGATTTTAATCTGCGAATCTCTCTACTGTTCTGAAGCATGATTGGAGAGCCTTTCCCACAGAAGCATGGCCTTTTCTTGTATATGTGGATATGCATGGAGGGATGCCACTAGACAGATAAAGATGTTGCATCACTTTTGAAACCATTAATGTTTTTGCAAAAGAGAATAAAAGCCATGTTTTCTCCTAAGTGTGTCTTGGACAGGAAACAGAGGAGTTTTCATTGTGGACATGGGAACTAGATATTTGATCTGGTAGTACGTATTTCTTTTACTTATAGAGAAATTCCTTGGGCAATGAAATAATACCATGTCACTCAGAGCATAGATCAAATGTCTCTTTATGCTTGTAGAAAGAAAAATAAAATATTTGAAATACAAAACAGCATATAGAACCATTAGTAAAGAGGTTTACTAAAACCCACATTTGAAATGGTTACTTTTCTGCCCGTATCTGAAAACAGAAAGAAAATTTAAAGGTAATAATTTACTTGCAAATATTTTCTGTAGTTTTCTATGCTACTATACCTTTCTCCTATCCCATTTGTTTTTTCTGTTTGGAAATTTCAAAGAAACCTAAAGGTGCTAGAGACCTGACCTAAGTGGAATTTGATAAAATATATCCTTATTACTATTCCCAGCTCTCGGTAAGGAGATTCTTGAACCCAAAACTTTCCAAGATATATGCTGGTCACTTTGTTCACACTTTTCCTCAGTGCAGGTAATAGGACAGTTTGTGAGAATGCCAAGAAAGTCTTCACCAGCAGAGAAGAAATATTTCATATTTTTTGTGCTAGAAAACAAATAAAAATAATTTTTATTTCTCTTTGAAGAGATAATGTACTAGCCTTATTACATAAACAACAGATTTCTGTGTATTCCAGCTTTTGCCTGTCTTTTTTTACTGGGATATTCACAATATTTTTTAAGTCTTCAGGATCAAAATATGTTAGAATTTAGGTTTAAAACTAATTTTTTTATTGCAGAATCTGACATAGTATCTCAGCTTCCTATGACAAAACTGGGAGGGGATCGCTGAGGAGGAGTGGAATCACATTAAGGACATCTCCTAAATGTCTACATCAGAGAATGTTATTGAGTCATGAAACTACTAGAGCACAAGGAGAAAAAGACATGGTGTAACTCCAATCCCAGCTTTTTAGTTTATTCAAATGAAGGACCCTCAAAAGGTTTAGTTAGGAATTAAGTTAATTGGGTTTGGTGTAAGGTTGGTCTACTTCCTGCTGGAAAGTTTCCCATATTTCCTCAGTATAAGTAGCGGCTGGACTCCCATGTCACCCTGTTAGCCCAGACTTTAATTAGTTCTGGCATTCGCCTCATAATGATAAATGCTGAGATGATGAATGGAAATGCAAATGAGTGTGAAGTGGCTCAGCCATCAGTGCTGAATATCATTAATACCTTCCTACTGTTAAATCGATCAATGTCATCCCAGGATCCCTCTGTTCAGCGGGTGCAGATGGCTGTCCGCCAGAATGCCTTCCATTATATTGGCAGTGAAAACTTTGTGGGTTTTTCCTCCCCATATGCTTTTATTCATCTTTTGCTGAATATTTGTTTGGCAACTAGAACTCTAATATATTTCCAGCTGAGATGATAACTATTTAAGGTCAATAAGCGAGTAGCTAATTTAGAGCAAAATAAATATGAATATGGATCTCTTCTCACATCAGGAGAGAAATATGAAGTGCATATTCAATAAATTGGAGAGCAGTATAATTTTTAGGGGTGCAAAATTTCATGTTGTAGCAAGAAAAGATAACATAAAAAGATGAAAAAAAGGTGTTTAGTCATGTCTCAGATGTATTGCATCTTTGTATTTTACAAGTTTCTGGGTTTGTCAGCATGTCCACAGAACTAAATTTCATAAGAATCAAAGGGCTGGATGATCAACATGAAATTTCAATATCTAAAACATGTTTTGTGAATATGAAGAATAAAGTTTAAAAACATTGGGAGTAATTGTTTTATCTGTTGGACTTTATTTTTGTGCAGTGTTTGGGGGTCATCCACAAGAATGCACATTAGCCTTGTGGGGTCTTTCTTCATCACGGAAACTTTCCAGTTGAAGTAGATACAGATGTTTTTCAAGGAAGTGGTTTTGCACATCTAAGTTAGGACTTAACTCTGATGGTTCCTTCAGGGATTCTTCTTTGCTTACACTAAGGGACTATGGGTATTAGCCTTTGTGAAAAACCTCTTCTTCATATAATTCACAACATTCTAAAAATCTCAGAGAGTAATGAGTCAAGAGTGCTTTATTATGTTAGATCAGGAGGCCATGTATTTCATCCATAAAGAGTCCAAAGAATCACCTTCTATCAAGGCATCAAGAGGCTACTGAGATTCTAAATATGCCACTGTGTATCAGCTTATTCTCTTATAGCACATGCTTAGCCATACATGATAACAGCCAAAACATATCATTTTCACACTGTGATCAGTGTAATAAAGTCTCCAATTGTCAATGAATCTGCTCATCTGTGGCTTTGGAAAGACTGAGGAAAAACATGCATGGTGTGTACACCCTGTACACTAAAATTCCTATGTGAAAGGTGTACTGGTCCTACCATCCCCTTTTCTTCTCACAAATAACACAGTATATCTTTCCTTTCCCTTCATAAACCTTCTCATTTCATCCTCTCAGTAGGCTGAAAACTCTCCCATGGATTGAGAAGTTACTGGAATGAGTCCAAATATAAATCAGCCATTATCAGGTTCAATTCGTTACATAAATGAAACTGTCTCTTTTTTTTTTTCCAAATGTCTATATTCCAAATATTGATTTTTATAAATCACCCTAGCATTTACTCACTGAATTTATTTTATAATGGGATTATTCTCTGATCTCAGGTTACTTTTTATTTTCTATTAGCATAATGATAATTGAAAATAAAATCAGACAAACTATTTTGCTTCTTTGGAGTCTGTTAGAGCTTTGGCATGTAGAGCAGCAGTGGCCAATTTGAACAACATTGGGATCACAAGGAAATAAGTTAGACATTTTAACTATGAGATTATATTGCTTTATAGGATGGCTAGGGAAATATGAAGAAAATTTTATTAACAAAACAGTGATTTAAACAGAATAGATCACACTTACTTCTGCATTATTTTTCCTAGGTTTTGAGGCTTAAAAATTTATTATAATAATACCACATGCAAGGAAGCTGCTATACTGACCTAGGAAGTGAATATGGAATTTAATGATCCTTTTGCTTATGGTCAACATTATCACAAAGCCTGAGATAGAAAGTTAAAAATACTGCTCACTTTGATTTGAAGAATAAAACTATTCTATGGATGAAAAAAATGCTAGTGATTTGTATCCATACAATATACAGCTGCAAGCAGATAACAGGAATTATGCCAATCAAAACCTAGAGAGCTGTTTCTTTTATTAGTGCAAAAACACATTTTTATGCCATTCAATTTTTGCTTATCCTGTTAACAAAATAACTTTGTAATAGTGATTCCCTTCTCTTTTTAAAATAGTTCTCATTCTTGTTGAATACTAGCTTTTTATAATACCAGATGTTTATTTAGTACTTTAAAGAACAATGGGCAAAATAAAAAAGGACAGGTGGAGGATTGTGTGCAAAACAGACTCAATTTGAAGTGACATTAAATGAGGTCTGAACCCAGACATGAAGTGGGAAGTTTGTGACACAGATTTCGTCAGAAGGCTGTCTGCAGATGCTGTGTCAGTAATGTGACTTCATAAGGGTTTCAGATTCCATGGCCCTCCACGCTTCTGGTTTTAGCAATACAAAAATACCTAAAGCAGCTCTGATATGGTTTGAGATGAAGGTGATCCAAACACAGCACAACTGTGTCTGCTCTGCGTATTTTGCTCCCCTTTATCCCACTGAATTCCTCATAAGCCCTGATGGTCATGGCACATCTCATGTAATGAGAATATTCAGAGCTTGCTTTCTCAATTTCTTGGATTCTCCTTTTCTGACACTCATCTTGAAACACATCTTTCAGACTCAGTTAGATATTTTCAATTATCTATACCTGTGCTATTGCACAACTACTAATGGATTCCCATTATCATATTATGCTTTTAATACATATGTCTTTCATTATCTATCTTTATATGTGGTAAGTAATTTTTACAGAGCATTTCCCCACCCAGCCAAATCAGGTGGTGATTTTGCCATTAGTTTCACTGGAAACAAAATTAGTTTCTGCAATTTTCTTTTTAATTGCCATCCAAACTGCAAGGCCACTATGCTGATTGTACCCATTGCACTGCCTTTTTTACTCACTGGAGGCATGTGCAAAGGCAGATATTATGCAGAATGCATACAACTAGAATCTTATGTCCCTGAGAAAATATGAGTCTATCAAACATCAAGCTGATAGAATTATCCTACTTTTCATTATTAAAGGCCATATTCAGTTACTTGTGGCTGTAAGAATTCTGAACCATTGAGTGCATGTCTACATCTGCACACGTGCTTGTGTGGTTTTGCCCACACACACATGGGTAAAGCTTCACATAGAACTTCACTTAAATAATATTTTCTATTAATAGCTGAAAAGAGCAATCAGGGTGACTAGCAGTAGAGACAGACACTGATAAAACAGAAAGAAGGAGATGAAGGGAAGCTAGGTACTAAAAGCAGGATTAGGACTTCAGTGAAGGACACTGAAGTAAAGGGTAAGTTTTGCTAAAGTCTGACAAAGTTGGAGACAGAAGACCTCTGGCTGGTTAGGTCAGGAAAGTAAGAAGATTGCTATCAGATGCTGGGAAAGAATCAGGGCTCCCAGGGCCTCAGGTACATATTGAAGGTCAAAAACAGTTCTGTGAAAGCCCTTGGCAAAGTGGGGCCTCATTTAGCTCTGAGAACGTCTCTATGCAAAGGACAATACTCACTACTGCTGGTTGTAGTCAGACATGATAGAGGCTTGTGCAGTGGTCTAAAAGGTATAAGTTCACCTAATGACAGACATAAGATCTAAGTCTTAATTCATTACAACAATCTAGGAACTATGAGTGAAATATGTGAACCCAAAAAAGCCAGGCAAAAGCTTTTTTCCTCCATGCATGAGGAACCTTACCTAACCCCCATTTGTGTGATACAGCCCAATTACTGGATCAGAGAAGATTACAGGAAGTTTTGCGGTTAAAGCAGCCTTAGAGAACTGGATTAAACCTTGCCTCTTGTCATACTGGTTGTTAATGAGGCTGGTCTACTAATTTCAACCAAACCTTTTGCAGGTGGTTACTCATTATGTATGCTTCATTTTATGGATCACTGATTTGCAAATTTGCTGGGTGCTCACATTTACATTGGTAAGAGCTGTGCTCTGTTAGTAGGAAGCTGGAGAACAGTGAGCCCATACAGACAAACCAGGCCATATGCATGCAAAGAGACAAGCAAAAATCAAAGCATGAGCATAGCCCAGGGGGACTGCCAAGCTGCTGAAGCTGCCATCAACATCACAAATCTTTTTCACAGATCCCTGCTGTGAAAAAGGCTGGTCAGCCTTTTGCTGACCAGTTGGAACATCCACTCAGAAGTTCCACTAACTGGGAAAGAGCTACAAGCCTCAGTCTGCAGAGTCCAGAGGAAAGCTCCAATTCATGGCCCTACATCAATGTTTGAGTGGTATTACAACATGTCTCTGAGAAGCCTACACCTATAAAATTAATGGTTTTGCATATCAGCTTTTTCTGTAAAAAAAAAAAACCTCTCAAAAAACAAAATTAAAACCAAACCAAACAAGCAACCACAACAGAAATAACTGCACTATTCTGCATTGCTTTTTTTCTTTTGATACTGTTTGCTGTGTACATTTGTTCTACAATGATGACCAGGATACATAATCACAAAATTACCATTTCTCTCATGTGGGCAAAGTTTGGGTAACACCCAGTAAACTCAGCAAAGGCTCATGAGCTTTCAAGTAACAAGGGTGAAAAAAACCCTCAGGATTTGATGTTTTTCCTTCCTTCCTTCCTTCCTTCCTTCCTTCCTTCCTTCCTTCCTTCCTTCCTTCCTTCCTTCCTTCCTTCCTTCCTTCCTTCCTTCCTTCCTTCCTTCCTTCCTTCCTTCCTTCCTTCCTTCCTTCCTTCCTTCCTTCCTTCCTTCCTTCCTTCCTTCCTTCCTTCCTTCCTTCCTTCCTTCCTTCCTTCCTTCCTTCCTTCCTTCCTTCCTTCCTTCCTTCCTTCCTTCCTTCCTTCCTTCCTTCCTTCCATTGAATAACAGAAAAACACAACGTGGTCATGTAATTAAAGAATACATTCACACCCTGCGAAAGAGACAACCACATCTCCAGATTTTTAATATCTGAAAGCCTGACAACAAACTTAAATGTTATTCTAATTAGGGCTTTCTCTACTTTATGAAGGCTGGAAGGAAGAGACAGTAAGCAACATTCTGTTTACAAGCACTATTGATAATATGGAAGAAGATTAAACATTCATATAACAAAAACTACTCTACAGGGATCAATTTGTTAATGACAGATTTACAGACTTATACTAGTATAAATCCAGCATGGCTGCACTGAGATCAAAATACTGTTCATTTACATAGGTGTCATTTGTAGTTCGGTTTTATCCTTAATCTTGTGTTACTCTTTAGTCATTGTAATTTTAGAGAAGCATGTCATAACTCA
Source organism: Passer domesticus (assembly GCF_036417665.1). NCBI lineage: Eukaryota > Metazoa > Chordata > Aves > Passeriformes > Passeridae > Passer > Passer domesticus. The sequence continues at coordinate 97,914,956 of NC_087474.1, forward strand.
GAGGGAGATTTTCAGGACTAGAGTATCACTGGAATAATTTCTGCATATATACACTGGGAGATTTTAAATACATATGAAGAATTAATTAATTTGAAGCTGACTGAGAAGTCTGGCAGTGTAATTAAAATAAAAGACAATTGTAAGGTGAGTCTGGAGGAAAGCAGGACAAGAAGAAGGTTGGGTTACTGCAATATTTTGCACACACAGAGAAGTGGAGGCAGTGGAATTAACAACAAAACAACGAGAAAACAATCATAAACAAAATGAGGAATACCTATGGCATTCTCATGGTTACAGACAGATGTCTAAGCTGACTTTTTTCCTGAATCAACTTTACTCAACACCTGTGAGCATGTGATTAATTTAACCACAGGGTACACAGTGTACTTTTCTTTCAGTAAAAAAGAAAAAAATAGTTGACCTCTGGTATTGCAAAAGAAAGACAATCAGCTAACCTAATAGGCCCTTTATTTGCTAATCAAACCTCTCATTAACAATTAATTGGATCAAAAGTTCGCTGGCCATTATTGCTGTGTCAGTTCAACTCTGAGGGCCCCAGAGGATGAAACTAAATGAGCTGGTCAGGTTATAAATAATTTCCAGTGGCTACTCCTCTTACCTCAGGCTATTCAGGTAGAGGTCAATGTCCTGCCTACTGCAGGCAGAAAAGACAGTTGCTGTGACAAGCAAGAGGCATTCTTCCTTTTCTAAGAAGCTCATTTAGGCTTAGTAATTTAAACCTTTGTAAAAAGCCACAGTATAAAAAGCAGCTCTGTACTGCAGCGCTTCTGCTTGTACTTGCTTATCATGAGTTAATCAAAGCAACATTTCAGATTGCTTAAAGCCTTTAAAAATAAAAGAAGCCAGGAGTTGCTTTAATCAGGAAATCTGCTTCTTAAAGAAACCCTGCAGAGACACCTTTATGGCAATATAATTATTTGTTTCTATTCTTAACCTAATAATCCAGGTAGTGACTGACAGGGTTCAAACACTGCTCATCAAACAACATGAAAGGACCTGTCAGAAGTAAATGAAGATACAAATGAGAATAAAGTGAACAGGGTTTGGTCCAAAATATGTGCAATGCCATATTTAAGTGTTGTTTTCTCAATTTTCATTTAAAAAAATATGGGAGGAGGGGAAGAAAAATTCATCCTTCTATTTTCCCTTTGGACAAAAAGTGACAAGCAGCTACTTGACAAGCATCAACTCTCAACATATGCATATTACAAGTCAAAATTAGGAAGGAGGGAAATGTGGTATGGACAGGCCAAGTCTCAAAGACCCTGTGTGCTGAACATCAATATGATGACAGCATTATTTGTTCATTATAATTGAATTAAAATAAAAAATAAAGAAGGAGGGGACATACATCCAAGGCCATTCCACAAATCAGGCAAGGAAAAAGTGGGGCATAAATTTTATGGACATGGTGGTGGGAGGGAGGAAGGACTCTAGAAAAATAACAATGTTGAAATATAGTGCCATGCGAGAATTTATGGGTTTCAAGATAGGATGTGAAAGTTGCAGAACTCTGGGGATTCTTGTATTGGTTACAGAAGTGTTATTTTATTTTATTAAACATAAGTGTTATTTTATTAAAAAGAAAAAGTAAAAAAGTTTGAGCTACTTAAGGGAAGAATCTTAAGTGTTAGGTTCATAAGGGATTTTAATAGGATTTTATGCATACAGTAGCGTTATCTGGGCCAAACAATGGAGCTGAGTATATAGAAATGCTGAACAGTTCCTTGCAAAGCCACTACCTAACAGCTCAAGCTGTCACCTAAAACAGAGGGAAAATCTGAAAAGAGAGTGGGGTAGAAGAGTTCTGCTCATTCACCAGTTATACATAACAGTAACTCCAGATGCTGTGCAAAGCTGTGTCTACACGGTTTCTTCCTGGCAAATGAAATGGTCTCCCAACTGGCCAGAAGGCATGGAGATGTGGTTAGGTCAGCACGAAATTAACATATTTATACAGCTTTGGCAAAGCTTGGGAACAAAACCAAATTCTCATCTGCTTAGAGCGTGATCAGAGGGAGGTCATAAAAAAATTGATAGCTCAGAGTAGCTGAGGTTTGGAAACTTCTAGTAAATAATAATGTTGTTAGGAGCCTCTAGAAATTAGGGATTATAGTTCTGGATACAACTACTGCTATGCACACTCCCGCTGCTGCAACAGGTTGTGTCTACAGCATACCTTGAATTCACAACCCGTGTGTTGGGGGAAAAGAGCAGCAAACAAACATCTTGCCTTCAGACACAGAATGTTCAGTTGCTGGCTGAGCTACATAGCACCACTTGCAACTGATTTTCACAAAAATTAAAATGCATAGGGAGAAGAGGGTGACTCACTACCTCAAGAATGGTATCCCAGGTCTGGAGAAGAGCCAGGAGAAGGAAACATTGACCCTGGAGTCACCCCTCCTTATGAATTTTGCAGTTTAGTGAAAGATGCACTGGTCAGGCAGGATTTGGCTAACTCTGACAGGATTAAATATACATGATTCCATTTCAATGACAGGCTGCTTTGCTGTCAGGCACACATATCAAATATGACGTAGCTGTATTTGGAGATATTTTATCCATTTAGTAATGTATATTATTATATCTATACGTACTTCCCTCCCAATTACTTATTTTCAATACATTAGCAAAGATGTTCCCCAAAGGGCTACAAAAGGGGCCTGGGAACCGGATAAGACCATTCTCCAAGCTTAAATTTTTAATATTAAAATGCATTGAGATTTGCTATACACTTGCTCAAGATGTATTGCCCCAAGCAAAACAGTGTTTTATAGATGGACATGCAATTTTGTTGCTTTCAGCCGAGGGTCACATTTGTTTTAGTGGCTTTAGGATGTGCAAAATAATGAATGAAGTATAAATAAGCATTCTATGTTTAAAACAAAATCGGAATTTTAACTATTTTATGTGCATATACACTCATACACACTTCCCTTTACGTTGAAATAGATCTTGAAGAAACACAAGCCACATAAAAACTATTATATTTTCATTTTTATTTTTATTATATGAGACTTCATAGTGAAGTCACTTCATGGGTGAATCCAGCCTCTTTTTCCACTGACAAAGCACAATATTTTCAGTTTAAATCATGCCAAGAGTAAGCCCTAACCTTCTTACTCTCCTACAAAGAAGAGACATCTGTTTCAGTTGGAGCAGAGCTGAAATGAGTGTATAAGGAAGTTACATTAGATCACTTCTGTCTTCCTAATTTTAAATGACACCAGTATTTGAACCATACTTCATTAAATATTCCTGAGCGTGTTCTATCTCTACAGCCCACTTTCATCAAGACATTAAAAAAATGGGAAACTTGTGTGAAAATCTTTCTCTTTGAATACATCATGTAAGATTGCTAATCATGCAGTTATCTCATGTATTGATTTTGCATTATTCCTAAGGGGGAAAGAAAAGTAATTCTAACAGTTTCATTGGTTTGATAAAGAATTTAGCTAAGTTATGCTCTGACTACTGTAAAAGCAATTTAATTCACACTAAACCCCAATTTTATCCCATTCAACTCTGTTTAAAATATGCTTCAATGATGTATCAGTGCACTTATTTCAGTAGGAAAATTCCTTTTTTTTGAGGTTTGTAAGAAACTAGGGAACCACTTTTCCAAACTTGAACTTTTTTTTTTTTTTAGTTATGTGTGGGAAAACAATGTTCAGAGGAAGTGGTGGTAAAACAATGAAAACTTAGCTGAGGCAGGCTAAATTCTAACTGTAGGTAAAGATTTTGTCATATTATCCTTAAATTAATACTTTCTGTTTTAATAGTGGAAGCAGAGGAAATAAAACTTCATGCTGATAAGAAATGTAACTATTTATTTAATGTGGAGCTTTACCTTTAAAAGTGTTGGGGAAAACTACAATAAGGAAGAATAAGGGACAGTAGATAGAAATTGAAAAAATGTTTTTCTTTCAAAAGCTGAAAAACATCAAGCATTTCTCTATGCCATGAAATGAAATTAAAATTTTAATTAATGGTTCAAAACTGTGGGTTACCTTTACTGATGTATTTACTAAAAAATAAAAAGGAAATTAAAGTTTACACATTTATAAGTCACTATGTAGAAAAAGAAATAATTTCTTTGTGATAGAGAGCTCTCCTATTGTATATATTAACATCTTAAAGCAAATTCTCCTATTCATGAGCTGCTGCTTTGAGCTGGGTTTAGGTAGATAGTGTGATTTCTGGGAAGGTATAAATGAAAGCCTGCATCTGTAGCTGAGTCAGACTCAGACTCAGAACTAATTTGGAGTAAGAGTTAAGGCAAGTGCAGCTGCACTGTTTGACCTTTATCAAAGGTCTCTTCTCGTGAAGAAAGGACTTTGAAATTTTCTCACTTTTCCTCTTCTCCTTAGTCATACTCTGGCAATCAGATGGGATGACACAGATTTTGCTACAGTAGCCTTAGATTGCCTGAGGACATTCTCAACTTAAGTTATCCAGCTTTAAAAGAGCACTGCATGAATGGCATGAAAAATACCCCAGCAATGTCATAGGGCTAGAATTCCATCCTTGTGGTTTGTTGTCACTTTTGCACTACGTGGCATTGTACATCAGAAGATGCTTCCTCAAATTATGTAAATCAGTGAAGCCTTAGCAAGGACAATTATCCATATTCATTTACAACCTCTAAAGATCTAGATGAAAATTTGCAAAGTTAATGTCAGGTTTCTCTTTTCATAAACTATATACAAGCAAATATTTTGCAATGAATTTAGATGAAAATTTTGAGCACTTAAACAATAAAAATTGGGTGTCTTAAATGTCTCTAAAAACAGAAGTTATAACTCTACTATTTTTTCCAGATTTTCCGTGGTAAATAGATTTCTAACAAGCTGAAACACTTGTTGCAGCCTTTTTGATAGCGTTAATATTGACATAAACAATATACAATGCATTATTCCCAAACCAAAAATTACAATTAAAACTTAAAAGAAACAGTGGTTTTGTAAGTTTATGTGGTTTTGTTTTAATTTATATTTTTACTTCAGTCTTGCCAAGAATAGACACCTAACAGGAAAATACTGGTGTTTATATACAAGAACATTGTCATTGCCTCTGGAACACAGGGATTTCACAAGATAGCCTTCCATTTCAGTGCTCACTGGTTATGTAGGTATATGTATTCAACAGCAGAGTCCTCCCTCAGCCATCATAAATGTATTTCAACATATTTGTATGTCTTTCTACCTGTTCTGTTAACAATAAAGTGTCAGTGCCTTTCTCTAAGGAAATACTTGCATTATAGAAGCAGTGTACTAATTTGCAATGTGTATGTTAAAACCAAATGTATCCTACCAAATCACTCAGGAAATGGAACAAACTTTTCAGTCCTATTTGGCCTCATCAGTCTAGAAAGCTGGAACATCTTCTGATTAGTTATTCGCTAGCCATAGAATGAAGAGGTAAGGGAGATCTGTAATATAAGAGTGCTTTGTAGTTAATTGACATTTATTTTTTATCATGCTCTGGTTTTTTTTTCCTCCTTCAAGAAACAACGGAGTGGTGTTGGGAGTATAAGTCTGAGGAAAAGGGATATTGCTTTTATTTGAGTTGAGGGTCACTTTAAGTTATCTTTTCATCTGTCTTCTGCTTTATAACTTATCTTTTCAATAATGTCTTTTCTTGCGCAAGAGTTAGAGAAGGAGAAGAGAGAGCAGGATTTCTAAGCATTTTTTTATGCACATCAAGTAAAATTTCCTTGATATCATCAAGCTTAAGCATTAAAAAACCCTGTTCAAAAGGAAAAAAAATGAGCACATTTATGAAATTCGGGATCACATCAATGTTAAATGTTTTGGAACTCATTTCTAAGCAAAAACATTTGGGGTTCTTGTGCCTGGAGGCTTCCTTAAGTCAAGACACATACAACGAGAAGTCTTGGATACCTGCCCAGGCAGACTGTGCCAAAGTCATCTCTGGCAGTCCTTACAGTGGAGATTATAGTTAAATGTGAACTGATTCACATTACTTTCTATTTTCCAGTTCTGACAGATGGAAACAGATACCAAAGAGGAGTCCAAATCTCTCCACATGTTGATCCATCTCACTCATCATGCTCTATATACTGAGTTCAAAGCAGAGAGCTATTTCACAGACAACATTTTGAGAAACCTTTCATGCTAGGAAGGAAATAAAATCAAGTACACACAAGAAGATACTGGCAGGGATATGTGCTCTGTTCCTAAACTAGTGAAAAAGACAAGATGTAGATCTACAGCACCTGTCTTTAGTAAAACTTATTCAGACCAAGTTGAAGGAGAGTTAGGTTAATGCCATGGTTCCTTAGGTCAAAGACGGCCTTTGGTGTAGCCATATCTACCAGGGACCTTAAAATTATGTGTTATTGTGAAGAAAGCTCAGTTGCCTGAATGTTGCTTCTGCATTTTTTACACAGGGACCATGTGGAAACAGATGCAGCCAGAGCTCCACTGCTGCTAGGCACTACAAGACAAAGTAGGATGAATGGGATCTGAAATTCAGAGCACTTTCCAGTATGTTACTTGTACACATGACCCTGCTTTTTGGTTTTTATATTTCATTCTGACCCTAAATGAAACATCACTAAGCTCGTCAGGGTCTAAGAAGATAAAGCTGGAAAAGCAGCAGCAGCATGACAAAGCTTTTTTCTGGAGCAGTTCTGCTAATAAGCAGCAGAAAAACACCAGGTCTCTGAAAATCAAGAAGCCAAAAATAACTCATGTATAGAAAAAAAAGGGTGTGAAGACTAGAAATATATTTTTTAATGTTCATTTCTTAAGAAGATAAAACATGTTTATTATAAGCCATCTGACTTCCCCCATTATTCTTTTTACCCACTGAGAAAGAGATAAACATCTCAGAGATTCTGGGTTTGGACAAGTATCGTAAAAATCTGTCACTAAGCACGGAGAAAAGATTCAAGAGAAGGTCTTGTTGAAGAAAAGGCTGAGTCCTGAGCTCAACCTTATTTGTTCTTTGGCCACCGGCAGCCCAGGTGCAGATACAGCCTGGCAAACACTGCACTTGCAGTCTGGCACCAGCAAGGCATGTGCTGCCCATTTGCAGCTGGTGGCTTTCATCAGGGAGAGACTCCTGGGGTCAAAGTGCAGGGTTTGGTGGGAACGTATTAGAGACATCTCAAGTAATCATGATAGGTAACAGGGAATAAAAATCTGTGAAGGAGGTTTCACCGCCACTGTTGTTGGAGAATAACTTACTAAACTTCAATGCAAAAGCATACACTACTAAAAAACCTGCTATGGTGGGGCAAAGGCTCTTTCCACTCTGAAAGAGTGAAATTTCTCTCAATAACTGGATGCAAAGATTAGAAGGGCTAGTTTGAACTACTTAAAAGTAGTGTACACTCTTTAAAAACATGCTGCATAAATGTTATAGTTTTTACTTTGGAATACAAAAAGAAAGGTAGAAATATATTTGAATATGAGGATGGTGCTATTTGAATGATCTGAATTTTAATGACACTCCCTTGAAACTCTAATGAACTGTATATCCATCAGGGATGAGAAATTCAGAAATAAGGGAGTGTCTGACAAATATTTTGTTCACAAACAATGCTGTCTAATAGTGGCAATAGTAATCACGTTAAGTGTTTCAAATCCAGATACTCAAGAGAACTGTGTAACACAAGAGAGCTTTTCATCCTGTGAATCAGGCAGAGGATGATGTGACCAAGAAAGATTACAATCAGTATATTAAAGAAGCAAAACCTGGCTGGAAAGATCTGGGTTGTTTAATCAACTGGCATCAAATTTCCAAAACCAACCTAAGTGATAGGAATGGAGATAAGAGAGGATTTGCAGCTCGTGGTTGCTCTCTTCTAATTTGACTGAGTACAACCTGTGTGAATATAAACAGTTTACAGTAATATAGTCATGCACAAGACTTCCTTGTTGCATAGAGTTTTCTCAGAAAGAACAACTGACATTCAATTCAATTCATTCAATTTAATTAAAAAATTAAATCTGAAACTGAGGACCTGAACTGAATAATTGTGGATTTTTTTTTTTGCTTGTTTTCATACAGTTTGGTTGGAGACTTGAAAAAGAAATAGTTTCCCATCAGGATGAAATTATACTTGAAGAGGTTTAAAAGTCAGCTAGGATCTCACAGATAAACCAGAAAACTATTTTAGAATCTTTTTACATGTTCCTTATTTTTCAGTTGAAAATTTTAAATAGCTAAGATGTCTTGAAGTGTAAAAAAAACCACAACATTCTATTAAAAAGAGTAAAAAAAAGTATCTCAGATATTCTGACTTCATTCTTATTTTCTTAACCATAAATACTCAGTGTTTTGACTGTAAATCATGATCATTCCAATTTCTGCCAAACTGCATTTTTTAGCAGTTAATCCACTTAGGGGAATCCATACACTTGGGTGTATCATAACACAGAGTTGCCCTGTCAGATTAACCCATTACTCTTGGGTTATGATGATGTTACTAAAATTTTGTCTATCCATAACCAGATGTCTTATGATTTATGTCTTCCACAAGACTATTTGCAGTGGGAGACAAATAAAACACTAGTTTTCCATATGTGGCTAATACAAAAGTAAATAATGCAGCTAAGGGAACATAAAGTTATGCAAATTCCATGCAATTACTGAATAATACACTGTTCAATAATTTAAAAAAGTTTAACATTTTAGTTATGGGAAACTCATACAGAAGAGTTGTAATCAGAGGGAGATAAAGATTTTTAAAATCATGCATAAAATACAAGGCCAGATATTTGATGCCACTGTTAGTATTTGATGCCACTGTTAGTTATAACAGAAGGAAATGATCCTTTACTAATCAACATACATTGATTTAACAAGGCAGTTCTGAAGAAGAAGCACAGTATACCCTCTCATGGAGCCATTGGCTGTACTAAAATATATCAAGTATAACTTTGCCATATCAACATGATTAAGTGTAATTTTAAAAAAAATTCACAAAACAGCATGGAAAAATAAAAAAAAAAAAGTTTAAGGAAAGTTTTTTGTGCACTAAAATCTTTTAGAAGAATTCATTAAGAACACTGTAATTTCTCCAGCAGACAAAGCCATGCACTGCACCAGTTGTGAGAGTGATGATAACCGACAGATGTAAAGCCACTGATCGTAGAGTTTGAAACAGATAATTACTCAAATATGTAAATGCCATACCTCTGCCTTAAATCTGTAGGCGTGGTAAAAATTTTGAAAATTGCCTTCTTATAATGAAACAGTATTTAAAACAGAGTGCGAAGTGTTTTTTATGGCAAGGGCATAATACACGCAACTGAGTCTGAAAGACAACAAAAGCAAGGTAGATAGTGACCTTTCTGGACTCTAAGGAAGCACAGGACAGGTCATACTTTTTAAAATATGTTAGACAGCTGCTGTTCAGTATTTACTCTTAAATTTTTATTTTGAGACTCTAAGAAACATGATTTTGAAAAAAATGAAGTAATACAGAGTTGGTAGTAAAAAGGGACAGAATACTAATTTTCATAGACTGACTATATAATTGATCAAGTAAAGGCTTAAAGAGATCAAATTTAAACTGAATTCTGAAAAACCTAAACAATTTTTTTTCTTTTTGCCTCATTGTAAGTGATGATGGTTGCTTCTAACACTGATTTTTTAATATTGTTTTTGCTCAAGACTTTAAAAATTGTTTCAAAATGATGAGGTAAAAATGAGCAAGCAGCAGAGATGAGGGTCAAACAGCCTCAACTGACCTCCAACTATCTTTAGAGGAACAATAAAGAGCAGCTGTTAAACAGGTAAAGGTAAACACTGACAAACCTTGATCCTCAAGTCTCTCCCCAGTTGTTTCCCTGTCTGCTAAACTTTGTCTTGATATTGCTTCATTTATCCTGATAAAGCTTATTATGGTTTTGGCTGGGGCAGAGTTAATTTTTCTTCAGGGTCTAGTATGGGGCTAAGTTTTGGATTTGTGGTGAACACAGGGTTGATAATCTGAAGATGGTTTTGTTATTGCTGAGGAGATCTTACATAGGGCCAGGGCCTTTTCTGCTTTTCATACAGCAACACAGGCAAGGAAGTTGGGGGTGCACGAAAGGCTGGGAGGAGACACAGCCAGGACAGGTGACCTCAACTGGCCAAAGTGATAGTGCAGACCATATGGCCCCATGCTCACGTTATAAAATGCAGGAGAAAAGAAGGAAGGTGGGGACATTTGGAGGAATGCCATTTGTCTTCCTCAGCCACTATTAGAGGTGGTGGGGCTGTGCTCTCCTGGAGACGGCTGGGCTGAACACCTGCCTGCCCATGGGAAGCAGTGAACCAATTCCTTTTGCTTTCCCTATTGAACTGCCTTTATCTCAACCCAAGTTTTCTAGTTTTTGCCCTTCCCATTCTGTCCTTGATCCTGTTGGTGGGAGTGAGGGGGCAAATGCCTGGGGCTTGGTGTCTGGCTGGGGTTAAACCACAATGGTCTCTGTCAGTTATTGCATGCCATGTGCCATGTGTTGGGATATCGGATTCAATCATGTGGAGCAACTGCAATCGTGTTCTGGTTTCACAGAGCTGATAAGCCCCTCTCTGTTGTTCATAGAACTGCATTATAATTTATCATTATCAAGTTTTGGCAATATTTATGGGTATCTTTTTGCTGGTACTTTGAAATTAAATAATTAAAACTTATCTAGTACAAGGAGAGGCGCTGGACTAACTTCTGGATTCTGAGAATTTGTTCAATGAATTGCCTTACATAAATCTGGCAAGTGGCTGAAAGGCTGTCCTTGACCTCTTCTGCTATAGTTACATCCTTACATAAATCTGGCAAGTGGCTGAAAGGCTGCCCTTGACCTCTTCTGCTATAGTTACATCCTAATATGTCTAAATGCAATACCTGCCCTAAATACACTTTCTGAAGAAGATCTAACTATTTTGTCCTGTATCAGGAAGCAGTCTAGCTCAAGGAATTCCATGACCAAAAAGCTGAGATGATCCAAAAAACAATCAAAACGCCTAACACTCTTTGTTATCAAGTGTGTGTTTTTTCAATAGCCAGTCCACAGCAGAAGCCCAAAAAGAAAACCTCCACTGTTTCTCGCAAGTAGATTTCAGTTTCTCCATTGTACTGCAGGATGTCGATTTCTAGGCATTTATGCAGCAGCTTACTAAAGGGGAAGAAACACCCTGTTGATGAAGGATGCAGTGACAAACAGGCCTAATCAGAGGTTCATGCACGTCTGAGACCAGATGTACACTTCACCTTCACAGCTATTTCCCAGTGTCTTGGTCACTACAACAAACAGCTCTGGCACTGACTTTTGGCAAAGAGGAGCTAAATCAGCATCTTTCACCTTGGAACAGCCACAAGCTCCTTGACTCTCATGTGGTTTTTTCTCTGGAATTAAGGGAGCAGATCCCCTAGCAGCAAGACACAGACTGTGGTCAATAACAGTATGGCATTCTTTCTCTGTGCCCTCAGCTGAAATACAATTGATGCCATGAGCAGGGTGACCTTGCAAACTGTCTATTTGTTCATCATCCCACACTGCAGTCATGACAGAGTGTTGTGATAGTTGTCCCACACAGGCTTCTTCAAATGTAGTATTTCCAAGGTTCCTGCTTAATTTGATTTAACTACTCACTGCTGCTGAAGGGAGTAATTAATATTCCTCCTTCTCACCCTTGCTTCCAAATACAAGCTTTTGCATCATAGCTTGTGCAGGGGCATTTATTTGTTAACCAATTTAATGTGTTAAATTCCAGAAAAAAAAAATCGACAAAACATTCTAGTGGACAAAGTCAGCACACCAATATGTAGGGGGAGCACAATGTGAAATTTAGGTCCACACAGGCAGCATGAGAATAGTAAAGAGAGAAAAGGATGAGGAGAAAGTACAAAGAGAAGGAACGGACAGGAAAGGAAGAATGGTGAAGAAATGTTTTGCCCACTGAAATGGCAGGAGTTAATTAGAAACACTCAGCTGCCCCTTACCTAGGTGTGCAGGTCATAACTCCAATATTCCCACTAGTCCTTTCAGGTGGGCATCAGATCCAGAGACACTGGTTTAGCGCTGTTGAACTAGACCAGTAATGAGGCAGCTAGAACTTGGACAGAATCTCAATTTCCTGTGAAATTCACTGTGTTGGGGTGTTCTCATCCTGGCCCAGGATGAAAAATAAAACAATTATTTTCATGTACCTGGCAGAGACAAGGCCCTTCTCCTGCATATCCTCACATAGGTCATTTTAATTACTAGGACAGCTGACTGTCATCTCCCACCCACATGGAGTAAGAGAACAGAGGTGGGATATGGATAGAACATCATTTCAAACCAGTGAAGTATAGGGAAAACTATGCTAGAAATAATGTCAGGAAGCAAGGAAGAAGGCAGTGTGAGGCAGGTGAACCTGAAATACCTCTGTATGAATGCTGGGAAAAGGCACAGTCTGCTATCCATCACTCTCTAACATGGAGGTGCACTGGCATTTCAAAGGAGTTTGGAAGCACAGTGTGGAGTGTAAAGTCACAGCAGGGATTCAACAGTGTGGAACAGATCCAGATCCATCTGCAGATCCAGACCCATGGACAGCCTCTTGAGCTACAACAGCCTGGAATCTATTGGCAAGACTGGATACTCCTGCAAAACAATGCATGGGAGGGTCTTCATAGTGTTCCTACAGAAAATAGGTAGCTATTGCACCTGGCACCACTGGGTGTGACGGAGAAATACTGTGGCTGGTCCTATATCCTCAGGGGATACAGTGAAATGAGCAACAGAGATCTTGCCTTTTCTTACCATAAATGTTTGTAATTTTCCTGCTGTGCTGCATTAAACAGTCAGTTTCATTGTACAGAAATATTTAAAGGGTTCAACAACAACTGCACAAACACTATGTGGTATTAGAACAGAGAAAGTGTCATGAAATTGAGAAATCAGGGGAAAAGGGGGAAGTACATGGAGAATCCAAAGACTCTTGAGAAAGCCCGTGTCTCCAGAAACATGTGTAAACGAAGGATACAAGAATGTAATCTCTTTAAGGAAACAAGTGAAATAATAAGAAAAAAACCCCAATATGTGTGATCATTTGTAAAATGACCTGATCCTGCTGAGTTTTTGTTTCAGGTAAGATGAAACCAGAATATTTACCAGACCATGCCACACTAAATCCCACCAATAGCTGTTTTACAGGAAACAATAACAGGAAAATAAACTTTTGAAGACTATATACGGCTACTGAATTCAGTATGCAACTGTAAAGAGATTATTTCCATCAAATTCCTAATTTTTCCTAACCAAACTTCGAAGACTTCAGAGAGTCAAAAACAAGAAGCTGACCACAAGGGGAATTGAATTTGCAGTTGGAAAAACTGGAAGAGCAGAATAAACCAGTTAAGTATAAAGATAAGGTGGCAATTTTTGATGAAAGACAAAGAAAACATGGGGTCAGCCTTCAAGCTGCATACAGAGACAAAGTACAGTGAACTTTCAAAGAGCATCAGAATGAAAGCAAGATCACTAAAATACTCCCAGCAGATAAACACAAGTTTTGCAAATGGCCACCATTAAGGGACACAATAAATAATTTTTTTCAAAAGCATTCCAACACTTAGAAAATGTATTTATTGAGAAATAAAACTACTATTGAGAAATGAGACCACAACATTTCCCACAGAAATTAGATTGTTCAGAATTAAGAGTATTTTGGGAAAGAATATTTCATGTACTCCAAAAATATAAGCAACAACATTAAGGAAGAAGACTTGTTTATGGGAACTATTCAAGAGAAACCATGTCCATCGACTGGAATACTATATTAAACAGAAATTAAACATATTAAAAATTGGACATCAGTGCACAAATGAATTTGAGATCTGCAAATGGTTTGGAGAGAAAAATGTAGTCTTAATAGAAATATATATGAACTATATAGAGAGGTAAAACAAAAGTCCTGACAGATTAATTATTGGATTTATGTCAGAAGCAGGATATCTATATTAAAGTGAACACCTGAGAGACTGCAAGTTCCTACAAAAGAATTGATATTGTAGAAGAAAAATGAAAAGATAATAAATGTGTAGAAGTGGCAATGGAACATCCAAATCATAATAAGTATTCAAATGCCATAAAGAAAATTATAAATTAAATAATACAGATACTGCTAATAATGTGGAAATTTTAGGTTAAATAAATACAAGAAATAAATATATTATGACACATAAAATGAAAAAATCGTCTGGTCACATCCATATAAATATAGATATTATTTTCTCAGGCAGGGAAATTTATATACTATATGTTGAAATTATCCAGGAAAGAGCACTATTAGAAATTATGTCTGCAAATTCTGTAAAAAAAATGAACAAAACATTTACTAGACACTGTGCCATGTCAGGAGCAGGCAGTGAACCACAATTTAATTACCTCAAGTTAAAAATGTTTTTATGGAAAACAATACTACAACTGTGGGGGGAAAAATCTTCAACCGAATTAAAAGAAAATACCCACAAGAATAATAAAATATTAATTTTGATGTAGTGAAAATTTCAGGAATAATTCAACCCTAATCTAAAGCTGTACAAAAACCCAAAGGCCTCCCATTACTCTGCCAGAACTATACTAATTCACACTCAGTGCTGGGAGCTAACCAACTCCTGGAGAACCCAGCACCAGATTCTGTGAAGAGTCACCCCGAGACAACATTCTTTACAGATATTGAATGCATTTAAGGTGTCCTCTCAGATAATACAGATCTCTTTCACCAGTCAATTAATAACGTACTGATATTTCCAAAGTTCTCCTCCAGTGATATCTGTAAATGAATTTAGACTGTTAAGCCAATTTTGCCCTCTCTGGCTCATGAAACATAGTCCTGCACAAGCACAGACATTTGTGTCCATAACAGCCAGCACTTAATTCAGAAAAAAAAAGGTTTCTCCTTCACACATGTTGCAAGAAATACATGGGAGATGTACCCACTGTTTATCATCCACCCTTCCATTCTGGACTAAACTGACAGAGGATTTAGGAATAAATGTCTGCAAGGTCCCTCACATGATGCAGAGGCCATAAATTCGAGACTACACAGACTTAGGTCCTCTCGCTGAGCAGAGGCAGCTCTCGTGTTTTGTTAGAGGATCGCTGCTTGTCAGTGCATAAGAGCAAGACATCCATTCTCCTCATCAGGAGTGGTCAGCTTCACCAGCAGGAGAGACTGGGGGCTTTCCTCACAGAGGTGCTGGAGGAAAGCTGAATGAATTAAAAGGATTTACATCCCTCCTGGCAGGATATACTCGAAATAGTTATAGGAAAACACTCTTCCATGTCTCAGTCCCTCATTTATCAATCCAATCTTTTTTCTTCATATCTTTTTGGTATCTGTTTGCAGCAGCAAGAAATATTCAGATACCACAGGTCCCAAAGATAGTATTTTCATTATGCAAACTTTACCTTCTCCTTCAATGCCGGGATGGCCTGGTGTTTGAAAAAAGTCAGTTCACTAATAAAATAAATGAAATACAGAAAATGTCATCAGTAAGGGAAAAATCACTTTGAGAATTATCGAATCCATTGAATGGTTTGGGTAGTGAGGTACATTTAAAGGTCATCTCACACAGTTTCCTTTGGCTGGGTATACATCACACACTTTTCCTCAATTCAGTCTGCAACTTTTTCCATGCAAAGTTTCCTCATAGCTCTACCAGTAGTTTTTAAAATAACATTATGTACCAGTACATAACATTTTTTTTAGTCAATCAAATGACTTCGATAAGAAGTACAGACCACCATAAGTGCCACCATCATTCTTCCCTGATGCATTTCCTTTAAATTATATTGGAAATGACAAGTACCAAGGCACAGATATCTTTCCAAAGCAAATTGACACAAATAAAAATCCAGCCAAAAGAAAATGTTACACACCATGTGTCACAGAAGGAGCAAACCAGACATGATATGTGTTCTTTATATGCTAGAAAGTTCTCTGTATGAAAGCAGCAGTTGGAAAGAATCACACACTTGAAAGCCACAGCAAACTGCAAAATACTTTTGATTTCATGTAAATAAAATACCTTCTGCCTGCCTCCAATCTACTATTTCTATAGAAGGAATAATGGAAATCATTAATTGTATTACAATATAGTGAGAGCCAGGCTGTCCTAAAGCAGTAGGTATTTGTTTTTTTCTGTACTTCTCTCAAGATAACGAAAATATATAAGATTACTTTATTTCTTTCTCTTTGTATATAAAAATTGATCTTATTTTTATATGAAAGTACATTTGTGTAGTAAAAAGTTTATGTGCCTTTTCATTACTTAATGTTTTAGTTTCCTGATTATTTGGTTGGTGGTTGATTAGCGTAATATACAAATCCTAAATAGATAGTCTACTCAGTATTAAAACTTTTGCCTAAATAAAAAGGTACAATGACTTCCAACATTTAAGCAACAAGTAGGGTAGACAAGAAAGGTAGCACATATCATTGTTAGGTGAACAGTATGGAAAAGAAAAAGTAGCAAGTAAGCATTTTGCATTCAGGAGCAAACAGCTAATAGTGGTAAATTAAATTATCTGTACTGGAAGAAAATTAACAACCAGCATAGAAAATTGTATTAAGAACTCCCTGATGTAGATAATTGTGTAATATTCCCCTTCTTTTTCTCTGACACAGAGAAGTAGCTAACCATATCTTAGCCTTGGCATATATTATTTCTATTAATGTAATAAAAATGGCTATAATGTTTTGCTCTGTCTTTTTCATGTATTCCCTAGAATGAGCCACTGGTGGGCAGCAGCCAAGTGCAGAGTGGGTGAGAAGAATTGCAAGATATAAATGAAACTTTACCACTCAGTGCAAAAAGTTACATGAACTAGAGACTCACCTTGGAGAGTAGGGGTGTTTTTATTATCAGATGTTCTGCTTCAAAAATTCATCACACTTGCTGCTTTCTAAAATTTGGGGTGGCCACTGGCCACTGAAGTAATTCAGAAATCACTATCACAAACATCAGGGAAAGACACCAAAACAGTAGAATTCAGAGTAAAATAGGAGTGATTTTAGTTACTTCAGGCAGCACAGTTCTTCCACTTTTTAAAGTTATTTTCACAAAAAATGTAGGTGTCATACACCAGCAACAAATAATTGCAACTTTCAGTCGTCTGTGCTTTTTGTCACATCATAAAAATTTAGAAGCACAGAAGAAATCAGATAAGAAAAAAATAGCAAAAGTTGTATGAATTCAAGGAAAAATAGTAAGACACAAAACGCAGTAGCATGCCAGGCATTGCTCTCAAATAAAGGTGGGGGAAATTGATGATGAATGACATCAGGGAACTATTTGTCTTGCATATTGAAATTTACATCTCCTGGAAACCTGAGAGCTTTTACTTACTCAGTTAAAAGGTGTCCTGTATTTGAAAGGGATGGCTTGGAACCACAGCAATGTCCAAAGTCAATAGTAGAAATTACATTTTCTAACTCGTACTATAAATTGCTATTGCCAATTCCTTTTAGTGTGGAGTTACTGTTATTATTGTTGATACTGATTTGAATAAAATTTCACATGGAGGGAAAGAAGTTGTCCTCCTTTCATGACCTTTTATCTTGCTTTCTTGCCCTTCAGTTTAGTCACTGATGCTGATGTTCAAATGCTATATTTTGTAACTTCTCCTACAGCAGCCTATTTTAGGGAAAATCAAAGACTTTCCTGAGCCACATGAAGCAGAGTGTAAGAGACATGGCATGTACCATAGGAATACCTGTTAAACCTAAGATGCTCTTGATGTTAATATGCTGATTCTGACTGGGTTTTCTTTAAAAGCATAAATCTCTTCTACAATATATCAATATCACTAGCACAGGTCAATGCCTCTAATTTAAGCAAAAAAACTTCTATAACTGTGTGATAATGGAATGAGTGGACCTTGTTTCTGAAGTGTTTATGATCACTATCTTCACTATTTATGATCATCCGAGATGTTTATTTCCGCTCCTTAACTGAAATCCCTCACAAACTTAGTAAAAGATGCAGGGATCTATTGGATAAATTCTTCTTAAAAATATTATATCAATTAATTTGACCTATTATCTTCCAGTATTAGGAATCATTACTCCATATAAAAAATAACACATAAAATTGTATTTCTACTAAATAAAACAATGGCATATAGAAGATATCCTGTGAGGAAGGTTTCAGTAGGTTCCCTTACTTATTTTAATTTTAATATACTTTAGAAAACATTAAAATTAAAACTGTGGTATTATTAACTGGCCAACATTCTCCAAAAGTGAAACAAATAGGCATTATCACATTATCAAGTTCTGTCTCCTGACATAAAAATATTTTTTGTAGACTGACCAAGATTTATGTTAAAATGCATTCATCTATAACCTTATATATATATATGTATAAATACATATGAACTTATATGTAAAGGTAAGTTTAGCTGCCCAGTTCTGCTAAATAGGGACTGTTTCCAACCTCTTTGGCACAAAATTTTTCTCTCATTTGTAGACATATTAGTTCATTGACAGTTTATATGCTCATTGCTCCTTTGTGGACAACATCCTTTATTCTACCTCACTCTTCTCCTTTCCCAGTGTTTATCTCCATCCCTTGCATGTTTATGCATAACAGTTATAATTCTTCATTTTTCTAGACTACACATATCTAGCTTATCTTGGCTTTTGTTATGCTACAGGTCCAACATTTCCTTGATTGTCACTCCATATGTTTTAATGTCAATATTTTATTTATTTTTTATGTTGAATGTGGCCATCCAGAAGAAGGCACAGAGTTTAAGAGGACTCTCTGAAATATTTTTTTTTTGCTTGTTAGTGAAGAAATGGACTGAAGGAAACCTCTCAATATACACTGTAGGGAACCTTTTGCAAGTGTACCTCATGCTTGAAAGTTAATAATGTGAACAAATTTTGAACTCATATTTTTCATTTTCTCTGTTATTTCCTGTTGCAGAATTAAAAGTTTTTAGAAATTCTTTATATTATTACTCTTAAAGCATTAGGTTACTTTCTGTAATATTATTTCTTTCTATTTCCATTGCTTCCAGTCTGAAGGTATTTGAGTTCTCCCTGTAGGCCAGTTTAATCCTTCATCATGTTGACAGCACAATATACCATCAGCATATTTTCTCCTTTTAACATATTTTGCTTCATAATAAAAACATTCAACAAATCTGTGGTTAAATGAACTCCCTTCAGCTTCAAAGGTTCTTCTTTTTTATTCTATGTATCTACTGCGGTGAATCAATAAATCTCAAGTTTTCTCAAAGACTTCTTCTCAGTGTCGTTATGAAGCTCTGATGCCTTTTCCTTCATTTTGCCATTTTTTTGTTCTTTAAATAATTAATTTTGTCTTACCAGTCCTTTAAGAATTCTTTAATTTTAAAGCTCAAAATTGTCCCACCCATATTAGGTCTGTGACCTGATAATATATCTAAGGGTTTCTATCCAAATTTTCCATTTACATCTGGTGAAATAGTCTGTCTCTGGCCCTGATGGTTATGAAGAAAAGACATTAACTGAATGTAGAGGCATCTGAGCCTGAAATCTTAAAGAAAATCTTTAAGACCTTGAGTTACTGTCTCCTTTGTGTTTAGTAGATTCTAAAAAAGTATCTTTTTAAAAAAGCTACATCATAAATGTATATCTACTGATTGTACATAGAAGGAAGAGAACAGATTGTGTTATGAAGGACTCATATGATATGCAGTGCTCAGCCTGGGCCACTTGTGGATGATGTTCTGAAGAACGTCAGCACTTCCTTCATCTCCCAATCCCTTGGAAAAGCCTATAGGAAGAGAAAACCACAGGAATTACTTTGCAGAGCTCACTGGTGTATATAAGCTAACACAAATGTCCCCCAGATCAGCATTTTATAAGTGACATTCAGACCTATAGAATAGTCATTGCTGAATCATTGTTTATATTTTTTTCTTTATAGAGAGATTGGAAATGGTCGGAGCCCATATGTGTATGTGTCTCATATCCTGAACCATACCTGCTGAGCAGGAGCAAGTCTCAGGAGCATAGAAAAGAGCATAGCATCATATTTCTAACAGTAACTGGTGACATCTCAAACAGCCAGAATTTAGTTGGCGGACAAAACTTGGGATAGTACCACTGCTTTCATCCTCTCATCTCAGACTCCAGCCCTTGTGAGCATGTCCTATAGAAAATCCATGCCTTTATCTCCCAGAATAAGGCTATGATTCAGAACTGCCTTTCATATAGGAGAGAAAAGTATATCATCTTTTTCTTGAGCAGAAAAACAAGCTATTATTTTTTCCTCTTCCTTATTTTGCTGGACTTTTTGTTTGTTCTGTTGGTTGGTTTTGGGTTTTTGTTTGATTGTTTGTGTTTTTGTAGTTGATGTTTTGTTTTTTTAAAAAAATATGCAAAACTCACTGAGTTGTGTTTTGCATCAGCATCTCACTGTGAGTGAAAAATCAAAATTAAAAAATGTGCATGTCGTTTAAATTTGGCACCAACTAATCAAATTCCACTTAGTTGTGAATGTATGCTTTTTCCATCCTATTCTGTCAATGAATGCAAGCTGTATAGAGCACAGTGCACTAGACTGAGATTATGAAAACATGAGTACAAAACACAGAATTGCTAATTTCTGGACCTCATGTAACATCAATTAGACAAACTGCATTTTATAGCAACTGAACTTTGATTCATAAAATTTTCTTTAGGTAAAATAAATTGAAATTTTCTTATATATAATGAAACTATTCCATCACAATGAAAAATTTTGTTGCGAGCCACTTCCAGATCAATAATTCTTTTCTCTCTAAATATGCCTTTTTTGAACTAAGTTACACTTAATTAAATAATATTACCTAGCTTGTTAAAAGACTAATACCTGGAATATTTTTCAAGAGATTTGTTAGGGTAATGAGATTTGAAAGTGATTAATTTAGAGACATATAAACACCTCCAGTCTGTCGTGGACTATCACATTACTGTGTAGAGATTAAGGGAATTATATTCAATTTACGTTGAAAGTGCAATCACGTATGTCATAGCTGTTACCTGTTGTTTTCTAGGGTGGGAAAGAAGAGCTACTAAAACTTTCTTCTTGCCAATATCTGGCTAGACATTTTTTCTGTGCTCCTACTATCACCTTTGTTACACTATCTTAAACCAAGTCAGTGAACCATCTGAACTGGAATAATTCCCCTGTCTCTTCAGGTGTGGTTTCCACATTAATGCAGAAAGAAAATATCTGCGCCCTTTTTCACATATTGTATTTAATTGCATATTATGAGACTACTTCATACATGGATAGCAATGATGCATAAAACCTTGTACAGTCTAATGAATCATAAGAAATACTGTTAGAACACAGGAGGCTGTGTAATTTTTGCAAGCTACATACAAAGGAAGGATCTCAGCTTGGGAAAAAAGTTATTCTCTACTTTTGTCTCTGTTAGAGTTTTATATGTCCTAATGATCTAAGGCTCACCTACACTAGGAAAGAGTCCAGCACTATAGATGTAAACCTGTTGAACAAAAAAATCTTTGCTGAAGAATGACCTACATGATATTCTTACACAGATACAGATAAATCTATGACTATTGAGTAGTTGTGCCTGCAGTTATCCAACATCTGATTTATCCAACATCTAGCCCATGTGTTTTGACATATGTGCCAAAGCGAAGAAGATGTTGAAGATTCATTTCAGATCTACAGTAAAACCTTAGTTTGACATAAATTACAAAAAGCCTCAAGGAAAACCAAAGATGAGTGTAAAACACATATTCATTAAAAGATGTATATACTTTTCTCATTACAACACAAATAAGAATTTTTTTTCAGGAAATCAAGAATAAAATATCTAAGTTGTTAAAAATGGATACACATTAACAAAATTATTTAAATACTTGTTATAATCACTTGATCTACTATTTATTGCATTGCATTAAGTATGCTAAACTTAAATATATATACATATTTACTTCTGAGAAAACCCAGATGTTAGGAAGATTCAACCAGCTGAATCCTTACTTTTTTCCTGCTCAGTGCTGCTAAGAGTCTACACTAAGGAAAAAAATATACTGTTAAGAGTTGTTTATTGAATATTTAAATCTGACAGTGATGTACAGTTAAACTGTAGCTTTAAAACACGCATTAAGCAAAGTAAATCTTACAGTTCATCTGTGATCTCTGCTGAAGACTTAATATATGATGTCACAAATTCTCACGGCTAAGCTAATATGTGTGTATGTGTGTTTCATCTCTGTGAGGAGCACAATGTCTGAAATTAGACTTCCATAAGCTTCCTTGCACCCTGTGCTAACAGGGGAACAGTTAGCAATGTGACAAGGAAAACATTGCTAAAAGCACCTAACAACCTTGTACATGACGAATACAGTTCGGAAGATTTTTAAATCTCACAATGTTTTCAGAATCCCAATTATCCCCCTGTTTCTGCTGAGGCAGTTTGGATCACAGAATAACAGAGCTACATACACCTCAGTGGGGAGAGGTCTCTCTGAGTCCCCAAAACTGTTTCCTTCTTGAAACATGGCTAACAACCAATAATGGAGCAGATCAGCCACAGCATTGTGCATCTAAGTCTTGCAAGTTCCTTAGCAGGGAGCCTCTGCTCTTGCTCAGAATTCCCTATCCCAGTTTCTAGGCTCCCCTTCACTCCAACCCAACAGTATTCTATAGGTGGGGTGATGTCACCTTTGCCAGTGCCCTGCAGGAGTTGATCTGACTTCTCTTGCCTATCTGTGCAGTATCTTCAGTTCTATAGATTACACCTTAGTCCTTCACCTGCCCCTCTATCATTCCTAATATTGCATTGCCTGCTTCCAAAAGCTAGAGTTCAGACTCTAACCTGAATGGTGGTGAGGGAAGCCCATTTAATTTTCCCACCTAATATTAGATTATGAGATTTTATGCAGTTTGATCTACCACTGTAATTACTGAACTGTGGCCAGGGTTCCAGGAGCATCCTTTAGAAGCTTTGTGTAACTGAGCAACTGAACAAATATGTATTGAGGAGGGCTTCTCAAGCAATTAATTACCTTTCCTATTTAAAAAAAAATAGACTTCCAACTTAAATTTAGGTTCATCTTCTAATGACTGTCACTTGTTACATATTTTTCAGAGAGGTTAAAGAACTGAAAACCATTGCTTCATGCATCTGCCAAGGTTACCTCCCACCTGCATCTTTGAAAAAACACAATAGGTTGATATTTTATTGCTCCATTTAAAGAATTGTCTGCTAAATCAGGTCTTGAATGTTTTTTCCTTCAGGTATATGGTCTATGTCTTTCAAACCAACTATATTTTCTAACATTCCTCTCTCTATCCTCTTGTCAAAAGTAGATAGTTCATGGTTGCCAACTCTGGTTAGTTTCAGCAACTAAAAGATGTAAGATTGAAAAAAAATCTTTTTACAAAGATATTAAAGAAAGATTTACAAAATACATTCCTGTTAGCACAACAAAGGTAACGTCTCCTTACTCCAACAGTACAGTCATATTTTCTCTAAGGTATTGGGCAGAGGGATTTAAGCAGAGCTATCCATTGCTTTCTGGCCTGAAGAGTGTACTAGTAGATTTTGGAAGAGTTTTGAGAGAAGTTTGACTGCAGAACATTTAGGAATCACAGGGGTCTTTTGGCTTTACATCTAAAAAATACAGAAGTACATACATTCAATTGTGAAAGACATTCCATTTCTGTGATATAAATGAAATAGCAAGAAAGAATGCAATACAATTTCTTCCTTTCCCACAAAAACTATAAGGCTTGATGCCAAGAGTCTATAAGGATTTTATTGCTTAAATACTAAGAGGCTGCAGGCATCTGGAATCTGCAACATGTTTATTCTGATGCAAAGTCAGCAATGTTTTTTTTTAATCTAGGAGAAAGTCATCCTTCTCTTAATGAAAGAGTTAAATTCCCTCTGCCTAGAATAGTCATAAAATGCTAATTTACACAAGGTCATGAGAAAGCAGAAGAGCAGAACCCTGTGGGCTTCCAAGTCATTCCAATAAGGACTATCCAGTCTTTTCCCTAAAGCAAGCAGCCTCCTCCTTAAGTGCCACTGAGCTTGATTTGTTCTAACAGAAGCATGAAGTTTGAGGGTTTCTTCCTGACTGCAGCCTTGCTGACATGTTTGCAGTGTTGAGAAAATGTTTGCATTTCCATCTTTAACATCAAAATATGAGGTCTAAAAGCAATGTCTTAAATGAAAACTTAAACATAATCCAAGGTCCAAGAGGTAGTGTCTTCGGTGTAGGTTTTTGCCTTAACCCAGCCACACTCCAGAGTAAAACCAAATACTTCTATAAAGAATTATGCAAATTAAGTATTTGGCACTGGCATGGTCCACTCATCATTTGAGGGATGATGATATTATAAACAGCACAGAAAACCCTTTCTGTATGTCAAGTCACTTCAGTTTCACAACAAGGTGAACATCAACTTGTGGATAAAACTTGTACCTGTTTTCTTTCAATACAAATCCCATGAGGAGAAAAATTTGATCCAGGACAAAATGGGTGTGGAGAGATATTATAACTGATTCACTTTTTTTGACGAGAATTCCACATTAACCAGGCTGTCATTAGTCAAAGTTCAGCACACACCTTTTCAGGTCAAGTTATGTTTTACTGATTTAGCCTTTAGACGTTAGTCACAAACAATTGTTTGTGCAGGGAATGTCTTTTAGCACAAGGTAGTCATCAAAGAGTATGACTTGGAGATCTTTACAGACTGAAATGATTTTACTGACTGGAAATTAAAGCCGCTGCAAGTGGTACAGTCATACCGTTGTTTCTGAAACAGCTAAGCAGTATTTGCCCTGCCCCAAAGCGTTCATGCCATAAAGGAAGAAGTCTTTGAATTCGTAGCTCAAACACTTCCACTATTCTGAGCTGTTATCTATACATCTATCCATCTGCATCCTGGGTTGCAGCAACAGGACGACAGCCAGTAGGCCTAGGTAAGTTATTTTTTCTCTTCACTTCTCTTCAGGTACAGCATGGGAACCACCAAGATGATCAGAAGTTGGAGCATTCACCCTTTAAGGAGAGGCTGGGGTAATAGGATTTTTGAGTGAGGGAGGACACAGCTCTAAGGGGACTCAATAATAATTGTATCTCCACCATTTAAGAGCAGCTTTTGGAGGTGATCAAGCCAGACTTTCCTCAGTGATGCACAATGGATAGATGAGAGTCAAAGGCATAGGTTGAAACATGAGAGATTCAGTCAAGCAAAGATTGTGCAAGACAAATCATTGAGCATTTCAAGATTTGTAAGACCACTAAAGCACTGAGCCAACCAGCTGACTTTGCTTTGACCAGGAGGTGAGACTAGAGCCCCCCTGAGATACCTTTCTACTGGCCGTATCCTGTGAACCTACTATCCTGTGTTGAGATTTATATTTATTTTTTCTCAGTTTCATCATAATAGCTTTTATCTGTACAAAAATTGAATAATTACATGTGAAACTGTAGTCTGATCAAATGGTTATAGCTAACTTTTTTGCAGAGGGTTTCTTCATCAGACTAAATTTGGTTCCTGAAAGAAAGATATTAGTTCTTAAAGATGTAAAATGCTATATTCTGTTCATTATTCTGATTTAATTTCAGGTTTAGCCAACTTTTCTACTACAAAGCACAACTAAATTCCTGGTTTATATATCAGGAGTTGTATGTAAAACTCAAGCATCATCACAGATGGTGAGTATGTTTTTGTGACCATTTGTGATGTGATAGTTTGTGGGTCACTCCACAATAAATGGGCATCTGGAATGGCCATTAAGGTTTGTCAAAATTATTACACATCTTCAAATGATGGTGAGAATGGGTGGGTTAAAACTTAACCTCAGTAATAAGATCCATCCATAATTGGCAGAGACTGTAACAATGCCCCAGCTGTGCCAAACCAAGAGTAAGAAACATCCACAGTGCCAAAAGAAAAGCTTGCTGAGGATCTTCTCTCAGAGGAGGAAGTCCTGCATTAGGCAGGATGTGAAGGAAACTGAGTAGCCTTAGCGAAATAAATTTTCCATAAATAAAAACTGATTAAGAAACATGACAGAGAAACTAAGAATGTATAGTCACTTTTCAATGTGGAGAAAAGTAGTTTGTGGAGTTCAAAAGGGTCGGTAAGGGGACTATGTTGTGTTCAGATTTGGCACAGGGGAGAGGGAAAGCCCTGAAGTGACTTGTAGTTTGCTGATGCATACTGTCTCATGGGTGGCAGTATCCCTGCTCCCCCTCCTAGCCACTGACAGAAGACAGAATTTTGGCACTGGTTCTCTGGTCTTATCCAGTAAGACTCTAAGGATATATCATGGAATATAAATTGAAGGAGACAAAAACAACCATAAGCTATTGCAGACCAAGACCAGAAGAGAAATAAAATGGAAAAGATGCTCAGGTACATATGCTTCTTCACATTAATATTTTAATGTATGCTCTTTTTTGCAGTATAATATTTTAATGTATGGTTTTTTTGCAGTGTTGAAAACTGTTCTGCTGCAGCTACGCAAAGTGGCTCCTGCCATTTTGGAAGTAAAGATGTTGGAATCCAAGAACACAGAAACGTTTATAAACAACTCATTAAAAAAAAAAAAAGAAAAAAAGAAAAGAAGAAGCCCTCAAAGAAGCAGAACTGAAAGCCAAACACCATCAAGCTAATAGACAGAGGTTGCAGAAGACAGCTGCTTTCTGTGAAGGCTAGAAAGACGTGTTGCCATTGTCTGTAATACTTGGAACAGAAAGGAGAGAAAAAAAAGATGGTAACATGCTAACAGTGGCAAATGGGGCAGCAAGTAACATGTTAAGGAAGAGCAGTACATCAAACTGCGAGACACAAGACAAGAATGTTTGTCAGCATTCTTACACCATTTATTTGAATGTCTTAAGTGAAGCCATTCAAACCTCCCTTAGAGGAATATTGTGTTCTCATAGTACTGGGGTTTACTGTTTTCTAACACAGTGAGATCAGCAATAAGGTGCAAATATTTTCAGAATCTGAACACAGCTATGCCAGGGGAACCCTTAATTCAAACTTTATCCCAAACATATCATCAGCGATTAATGAGGGGTGGGGTTTTTGGGTTTGGTTTTGTTGGGGGGTTTTTTGTTGTTTTTTTTGTCTCAGCAGCCACTGTAGATTGGTTATTCATTTTTTTTTTTACAAATGTGGGGAAAAAAGTGTCACCAGCTTATTATATGCTATTAATGTTAAACAACGACAATGAAAAAGGCCACACCTCATTTGTTAATATGATACCTTTTGTACACCTGTCACAATACTGGGAAACTGAAGGGCTTAATCTTTGATATTACATATTTACAAGCCTCACAGATCAAACTCAACTGTGTTTCAACTGTACTTTACCTAGAGCAAGAAATGTCTAGGCAGATAGCCCAGAGCATATTTTGAGCTGCCCTGCAGTCCGTGAGACACATGAAGTGAGTATACAATGTCAAAGTACTGTAAAAATAAGTCAGCTAGTATATAATTGGCTTGGATCATAGGTCTAAGACACCAGAGCCATTGCTAAATTACACAGACACTTTTACTTGATTTCCTGTTTTTTCAGCTCTGAAGTGATAATTCTGGTGAAGATGACAAAGACTGTTGAAGAGATTTTATTTAATACAGATGGACATGTTAATGCAGAGTGATCTACCCATCCCTCCAATTAGCCTACTAGGTGCAGCTTGATATAAAGCAGAGACTGGAGCCCTGAGGACATGAAGCAAGACAGGGAGAGCAACATAGCTCAGCATGTTTTCAGGAAATCCAATTATTTGTCTGAAGCTTTGAATTCAAAAGTGGATTCAGAAAGTCCTAAAGCAATTATGATTTGCACTGAAAGAGACTGGCTAAAGCCAGCAGCTAAACGTTTGTATTGTTTTTGGCTTGTGTGCTCCATTTATACAGTAAGGCCCTTTAGCACAGTCATTTCAGCATGTAACTGAAATGAGTTTAGTTTCCAATAGGATTCTTCTTTCAAATAAGTTGATAAGAAACACACCACTGTTCTTATTTTTAGTGCAGACAGAAGGGCTCAGAAAAAAAAAAATCTAGATTTCAAAAACTATTTGAAAACTTATGAGCTTTGAAGACAGTGTTGTGTTATGTATGTTGCACAAGAAGGTAATGCTGAAACATTTGCCTGGATGAGTACCCTTCAGTTAGTCTACTGACTCTTCCTGTGTTAGCATGATGTGCTATGCCAGCATGATCTGAGGCAGGAAACATTCCAAGAAGATACACAAATCCTTTATACTGATATGTGTGCCAGTCACTTTGGTGCAGAAAAAAACAAATGTAATTTTATTCTAGGAATATTTCAATGCTTTTACCACCACCAAGTGCTCTGTATTTCTGAAAATGTACCTACTAATTTGGATACTCCAATTTCCATACTTACGTATGTTATATACATAGTCCATATATATTACAACCTTAAACTACTTTATTAGTGGTATCAAGAGATACCTGAAACCATTCTAATGAAACCAAGGTATGGAAAAATTATCTTCTAAGATTTTATGCATTTATCTCCTGAATAGAAAATTACCCTGAACATATTTATGTAAAATCTCTGCACTCATACTTTACGTGTGCAAGAATTTATGTTTTCCCTTTACATTTTTATCATGAGCACTAAGTATGTAATTCTTTTTTCAAAATTCACCAAATATAGCACATGAAATGCTGTGAGGCAGGAATCTGTAACACTAGGAAATTTATTTTTACATATATGTATTTAATGCACACATTCTTTAAACGTCAGTTGTAGGCTAATTTGTTTTATTTTCAGAGACTCTTTTGAGATTATAGGAGAAGAACAACATGCATTTCAGTCATATTCTTCTAATTTTAAATATTTTATGTGTCTCTCCTTGAAGATTAAAATCTATTCTATAAAATTCTCTCCTGAGCTGTAGCTGCTAGGTATCTTTTTAAATAGCAGTAAAAATACCTCATAAACAAAGTTGGCCCAAAACTGGGATTCCAAATTCACTGGAAGTTTTTTTTTTAATTTAGTTTTGATCTGACCTGTGGTGGCTGTTTCCAATGTCCGTAGCCCAGGCAGACTCTGCAGGGATCCAGGCAGGGTTCTCTTTGAACTCTGTCTTGAGTTTGCTAAAACCTCATTGAACCCAAGATGTTTTAAATGAAAGACTTCAGACTGCATGAAGTAGCATTTTTTGACAAAACTTTGTTTCCTTTGATAATTTCTGAACACTTCTATTTACAACATGCTTTGATTGAAGACAGACTGCTATGATGAAATGACAGACGTTTCATAATTATTCCCTTCCAAAGCCTTTTGGATGCAAGCCTCATCATAATTCACAAATGGGTTAGTCTACTTTTCTTTGACTCTGTCACTTAATAAGAACCAATGTCTACTTGAGCAATTAGCTGAACATATTTTTCTAGACTTCTAAAACAACATCACAATGATAACCTAGTGAATATTTTCTAAGATTAGTTATTAGAAAAACTGAATTCTGCTTAGTCTTGCTGCAAAATACTGTGCCATGGCTTTTGGCCTGCCACAAAAAACCTCCAAGAATGTCTATAGAAGCTTTTGTGATGCGTCCTAAGGCTGCTTTCTGCATTAGATCTGCAGTTCCAAACCATAATCATCCCTTTCTACCCTTCCAACAATTTCCTTGTGTTTTCTGATTATTAGGCCTGTTGTTCGTTGATATGAAGTTTGTTTTTTGTCAACATTGAATATCTGACACAAACCACCCCAATGTGCCAGGATAGTTACCCATCCCTGTCCCAAGTTGTTTTGATTGTTACTGTGGAAAAAACAATGCTGTTAATCCTCTCCCTTGTATGTGAGTAGCTAACAACCAATGCAACAGAGACTGTGTTGGAAAGTGCTCCAGGCACACCACCCCTCTGATTTAGCATCTCTGGGCAGCTGACCAGACTGGCTGAAGGATGGGATGATCCTGCTGTTAGTTAATTGTGCATATGTAAAAGTTAGAATCAGACTGTCATGCTGCATAACTGCAATTAAGAAGCCAGTCTCCATATTCAGCAGTTCTCATGTGGAGTTTTTGAACTAGTAAACACTCCTGCTAGTTGATTTACTTTCTGAAGTGTTTGCAGGAAGCAAAAAAATGTGTCAGTTACTATACTTCCATTCATGTGCACACAGACATAAGAGTAAACACTTGTGCACAAAGGACACGTAAAAGCTTTTGTGATGTTTTAAAAGTGCATAGTGAAACAGTAATTTCAATAGATGCAGGGTGCTTTGCACATTAATCCTTCTCTGATTATTTAAATGTTTGAGAAATTCTTTACCTGCTCTTCATTCTTGCTATGAGCTGTGTCAGTCAATTCTTAGGGTAAATCTCTTTGTCTTTTCTGCTGGGAATCTACAGAAAAAAAAAATCTGAAATTCCCTTGTTAGGAAGTTTAATTCAAGCAAGAAATATTTAAATTTTTTTTGTACACAAGAAAATTTAAATATTAAGATATTTATGGATATCCTAATGATAAACCTGGAATCACAAGAATGACCAATGTTTTTCTGTATCATCCTCATTTAAAAAACCAATATTTTCATTTTTTAAGGAAAGAGTAAGGAAAAAGTCACAGATTGCAAAAATAATAATAAATAAATGGATAATAACTGCATAGTATACACAATAGAAATGCATTTTGTTGGCTTAGTTTGCACCAGAATTTGGATTTTATTCATAGAATACAATACATCTTACTATGCTTCTGATAGTTAAAATTTAAAATACATTCATACGCACACACATACATGTATACAAACAAGACTTATTTTTGAAAACAATTTCAAAAAGTCAATATATTACAAAATGTCACTACAGATACCTATACAGCATAAAAATTAAATGTTTCTGCCATCTTGAAGAATAAATTATTGATTGCCGCATTGTAGCATCAGAGAAGCAGAAGAGCCAGTGGTATAAAAATTTCTCTTCTAGTTGGGGCCATAAGTGAAGCTTGTTTTGGAGAAACCTGTAAACTATGTCCCTATTTTGATTGCATTTCTTAGTGAACCTTATGCACCTTAATAATATTTAAAGGATAAAATACCTGGTCTCTCTTTCTGAAAAGTAAATACAAACTGCAAATATAATGCCGAAATCTGCACCTTTTGCCTCCCTGGTGGAACTTAAGACAGAACTGACCCATGAAGTCCTGAGTGGTTTGGTATGGGCTAAGTGCCTCTCTTCTAAATATATTGCATTAGATTAAATCTATTATTTGAAGGCGTTTAAAGTTGATATCTCTTTGGAAGAGAAAACAAAGAAGCACTACTGGGGTGTTCTCCATTAAAAGTCTTACTGGGTTGCAAGTTTGCTTGCTTGGGGATTTTTTGTTTGTTTGGTCTAGGTTTTTTTCATATACCTTCCCATATTCTTTGTCATAATAAAGTTTTTTGGGTTTATGGCACAATGACAACACCAGTCTGTGGTGGAAAGCCATTTTTGACTTTGATTATTAAGCATAAGGCAGATTTCAGAAATCAAGCAGTTCTTTGGAATTCTAAGAATTAGAATAAAGTTTATCTTGAATAGATTTTATTGCTCCTTTTATTGTTCTGAATATTAAGTGCATACTTTGAATAATAGGAATGTAAAATTATTTATGAATTGTGAATAAACTCATTGTGAAAAATTTATACAGTGAGGATGGTGTTCGATCAACTCCTTTGTGAGCACATGGAAAAAACAGAGCAGGTGTATATTCACAGGCATGCAAAACTCCATTATTTACATTAAAACAAAGCTAAGCCTTTACAAGCTATGGCTTAATGTTTTCTTCAAGTCAGGTTTAAAATACTGACAAACCCTATATTTAATGCCCTTACAACATCTGCATCTATAGAAATGGCATTATGATGGTGGATTTAGCTCTGATGACTTGATATTGCTGAGGAGGGTAGCTGAGGAGGGAGCAGGACAACACCCATTCTGTGCAGCCTTATGGAGAAGCTTGTGTGGAAGTCTTGTGATTCCTTTCAGCTTCCCTTCTCTAATCACTATCACAGCTCACTGCTCCACTTCCCTCAATTCCAACCCCCAGCACCTTGATGCTCACTTTGAGTTTTAATTTCCCTATGCCACAGAACCACAGAATAAGCTGAATTGGAAGGAACCCAGAAGTATCACTGAGTTCAGCTCCTGGTCTTGCACAGGACATCCCCAAGAGTCCCATCACATCCCTGAGGGTATTTTCCAAACTTTTCTCAACTCTGTCAGGCTTGGTGCTGCAACCATTTCTCCAGGGAGCCTGTTTCACTGATATCACCTGATATCATAAAATTTTAATAGTTGTTTGTTTTTTCTTTTTTCTTGAAATATCCTTCTGTCAGTGTGTTACTGTTGAATTAGATTCCACTGCAGGAAAATAAACCAAGAAAGTAGTCTGTACATTAAAAAAATTCAATTTCATTAAATGTTTATTACATTTCTCTCATCTGCCTGCTTTTGAAGTCAGTTATGTCTACTGGATGTGGCTTTGTTGGGAGCTATTTCAAGCTTCATCACCTTAGGAATTGCTCTGACACATTTGGCTGCAATGATAAGTATTCTATGTCTTCTGACAACAGGAATGCCAAAGATTTTTAAAATTCAGCTTCCTGAATTTTGATGTGGTTAAAAATGAATAAATAGGTGCTAAAGAAATAGACCCTAGGCACTAATATTTTATTTGAACAGCTGATAAAACTACTTACAGATACCAAAGCAAGAGAGGAGTTTGTAGCACCTGGCCAAATTATAGCTGAACAGATTTGGAAAGAATAACTCAGGATGTGCTTTGGGGACAAGATCAGTCTCAGGGCCTGAGTAAATTTATATATGTTTTTTATAAGCTTTTCTCCACTTTACTTGTGGGTTTAGGAAACTATTTCTCTCCTTTTACTTGTGGGTTTAGGAAACTATTTCTCTCCTCAACAGAATTTGTTTTCTGAGGAGGGGTGTTATTTATGAACATTTCTGTCCACCTTCCCCTGCATCACATGTTGGTTATACTAGATACTGAACAAGGAACCTATAATGCAGCAGGATCAAACTATGAATAACTGTGGGATCCTCCTCTGGGTTTTGGTAGATCAGAAGTCACTGCCCTGAATCTTCTTATACCCTTAAGCTAATTAGATAATTCATTCACACAAGGTTTTACAGATATAGAAGTACCAGTCACTTCCTCCTATGCAACAGGACACAAAAGTCAGCTTATTGCTGCTTTGGCTGCCAGTCTCTGCCCAAGCACTTTTCATCTCACAATACAGATTTCTCAAAGCGAAAACTGTAATTACTCACTTACAGGATTTGCTGGGGTAAGTATTCTGTCATTGTGTTGGAAGCTATGTTTTCATTATTGGAACTGGAGGGGGAAAAATGAATGACTGTAACCTACTGGACAACAGACTTCTAGAAAAAGAAGTAGTTTGAGTTTTATTCCTGATTCGACTCTTCTTGAATTAC
This sequence comes from Passer domesticus, assembly GCF_036417665.1. Taxonomy (NCBI): domain Eukaryota; kingdom Metazoa; phylum Chordata; class Aves; order Passeriformes; family Passeridae; genus Passer; species Passer domesticus. The sequence goes on from NC_087474.1 coordinate 97,948,454, forward strand.
ACTGTACCCTGGAGCTTGAAGTTACCCAGCTCCAGGGGCAGCTAAATTGAACTCAAATTCCAAAGTCCTGCATTGTCCTCTGGACAAGGAGCAATATACCCACTATTCTTTGGGGTTGTTTTAATTTCAATTTTTTGTCCCTTTTTCATCACTTTTTTAAAAATTTTCAGAGTTTTTTTAAAATATTCCAATTTATTTTTGTTCATGTGGCTATATAGCTTAAAATGCATTCTGATTCTTAATTTTTGCATTAGTGCACTAGGCATGGCCCATTTTATAGGGTTTTTGTTTCTTCTTCTCTTTCCCCCCAGGATTCATACTAAGCAACTCTGAGATGAAAGGCATGATTGAATTAAAAGCGTGCAAATTCAGAATTACTGCATTATTTTCATAGCTAAACTGTGATCTATTGTAAAAAAAAAAAAAAAAAAAAAAAAGAAAAAAGGCAAATAATACTTTTATTAAAATGTTGATGTATTTTTTTAATGGAATTATTTAGTGCAGTTTGCAAATGGTTTCTTTACATATGGTTTCCACGGATAAAATTCCAAGAAACAATGAAGAGCCTTATGGGAATCTCAGAAGCAGCTGTCTTCCTTTCTTTCATGGCATGGGTGGTCAACCTCTTTAAGTACTTCTGAAATCCTGCCTCATTCTTCACCCTCCGAAAATGCAAACAAACTATGGTAGTTACAGCAGAGGGAGGTAAAGTGGTGATGATCTCTTCTAACACAGCTGCAGTGGCAACCTGCCCCAGGAATTCTGGCTTTGATTGTGTTTCTCTGAGCACTATCCCTGAAGAACCTTGGTCAGGTGTTCATTGTCCTTGGCTACTCCAAAGTGATGTCAGACAACAAACCTTGTTTGCCAGACAACAAACCTTGCTGTCAGAGCAATGGTGCACCCAAATCCTACATCTTCTAACATTTCTGTATGTTCTCAAGAGGACGAGAGGATTGGTGTGAAAATGTGCTTTTTTGTATCTTGATGTGCTGCATGAACACAGATTAACATTTAACTCTGAATCCTTAGAGTAGCACAAATAAGAAGGGAACTCCCAGCAGAGATTTGCCTGTCCTGCATCCCTTTTTTGTTTGATTGTTTCAGAGTGTTAGTAAGGAGGGAAAAGGATTTTTTTTTTTTAATTATTCATCAAGAGAGCAAATTCCAAACCACAAGTCCCAGGAGTCCAAAGCAAGGTGGTCAAATCAATTGCTCTGTTGCTGCTAGGTCATAACTTGATTCTCCCATCAGCAGGTTGAAGCACTCTATATATTCCACACATTCTTGCATTCCTGATTTGTTGAACTCATCAGAGATGCTTAACTTCTCTTTCACATAGCAAAGATAAACTTTTTATGATTTAAGAAACTCAAGCAGCTTTCCATGTTGCAGTTTTGCAACTTCAGTGGGAAAACACCCTCCAGACCATGCCCTTCTATGTATGCCCTCCTATGTATACTACGTATACATATATATGGTATGTAGACCATACCTTCTGTGTAAAAGGATTATTGATGTGGCATCCATCTACACCTGGCAGGCCCACACAGATATTCTCCAGAGCAATAAATATGCACAGAAAGTTAATAAGAAGAGTTCTCACTCCCAAAAAATATCTGGGTTTAATCATTTTAATAGCTGATTGTATAAAATCTTTCTTGAGGTTTTGGCTTTTATTTGCTTAAAATTTTACTTAAAAGTTCACCAAAATGAATGTAAGTTGCATTAAAAATACCTTTTCCAACATGTGACTCCATCACCTTTTGCCTTGTTATCCCATGTATTTATTTGCCCGTATCACATCTGACACAGATACTTGGTAACAGATATGATACCTGGTTTTACTTCATGGTTTGCACAAATTTATAACAGAGAGTTAGTCAGCCCTACAATGTCTGAATCAATACATTAACAGATATAAACAATGCAATTTGATCTCGTAAATGTGCAGCATGTCTTGTGTTTATGATCAGCAGTTTGCATCATAGAAAATCTGTTTGGCCTTTGTGGTCCAATAGATCTTTCCTATGGCTACATCTTGAGATTCTAAGCTCCCCTTAATTCTGGTAGAAAACAAGCTGCTGAAAATTTATTTCTATTCTGGTATAAAAGGCATGAGACAATTTATTTAAAGAGAGACCTCTTATTTAAAACAGGAAGTGCCTTATCCTTGGTGAGCTAGTACCCATTACAAATAAAGAATTTTTTCAGTTCAGTCCCACATAGAGAGTATACAATTTGCAATGTACAGTTGTTATTGGATGGCTTTAGAAGGTCAGGTGCTTACTCATTAAAGGGCATTTCTAGCTTACAGGTTATTTGTAAGGAGTATCAAACTAAATTGTGGTTTCTGGTAGAAATGCTGGCAATGGCAAAAAAAATGCTCTGATATTTTGACCTCACAATGTTACACGCTAAAAGACCATCAAGACTGAACGATACACAGCCAAGAGTGCATTAAACTAAGCAGATATTTTCATCTACTTCCAATTTAGTCTTATTTAATTTAGTTTTTAATAAAATGCATTTCTGTTAGCCATCATTTCACCTTATTTTCCGTACAGCTTCAAATGACTGCTTTTTAGAGCTATGAATAGCCAAAGCAAAAATCTATAGTTACATTAGTTGCAGGTTATTGGTCTATAAGTGCTCATTAAACACAACACTTATTCTTTTCAATTTACAGTGTTATTTGTTTTCTTATTTCATTGGCTTTGATAGGTCTTTTAAGACTTACTTTTGTGAAAGTATCCACGCCTCTGACAACAGAGCATAGCCAAGCTCTGCTACCTGAAGCTGTAATTCTCAACTGCTACCCACTCTCTTGAAACCTATGGTGATCAATGATCAAAATATATGCAGATAAAAATTAATTTGAAGCTGAGAAGATTTTTGGTACCTGATTTATTTTAATTAGGATTATTTAGGTTGGGTTTTTTCCTATTTAAAAGGGTCATGGAAAAGAAGAATGAAAGCATGTAAGTATTTATGGTTGGGAAAAATATATTGAACAAAATTGTTAAGCTTAAATGTAGTATTTTGATCTTTTAATTTTTTAAAAAACCTTGGTAATCTAATTTGGTATCTAACTGAATTCATGGCAGTTGATTTAGATTTTATATTAATTTATTTTGTGACAAATATGGAGGTCTAGTCTTAGTAAACACCTTCCAAGATGGTTCCCAAAGACAGTGACTTTAACAAAATTGCATTCATTATAATTTCAGCTGTTGTTAAAAGAAATGGAGAAAGCGTGAAACAAAGAAAAACAAAAATCCACACTGAAATTTACACTTGAGGCGATGTTAAGTTGCGAGGAACAAATTTGTCTTCAAAATAAAAGTTTTCAATCTGATGCTAGATAATGGGGGAGGAGCGATTTAGAGCTAAACATATCTAATTCATATTCCGGTTGTGTGAGGAAACTTGATTATTTTCTGAAACTTAATTTTGTAATTATATACATTTTCTTCTTTTGCTGAAAATAAATGCATCTTGGTGTATTTAAACACTGACAACAGCAAGAACAAAATAAAGATTTGTGATTCTCTGTTGGGGAAATGAGATTTTCATCCTACAAAAAGTAAAAGGAAAAAAAGGAAAATAAAAATGGGGAAAAAAAAAAGAGAAAAAAAAAGAAAAAAGAAAAACTAAAAATAAAAGGAAAAAAGAGAAAAAGTGAAAAAATAAAAAGAAAAATAAAAAAAATAAAAAATAAAAGGAAAAAGAGAAAGAAAAATAAAAGGAAAAAGAGAAAAAATAAAAAGAAAGAATAAAAGAAAAAGAAAGAAAAAGAAAAAGAAAAGAAAAAAGAAAAAGAGGTACCAGGTAGTTAATGAAATGACAGGCAAAAAAAACTAATCCAATTTTCTTGAAATTACAAATTGATCATCAGGATCATATAATGAAAATCTTTCAAGGACTATTAGGGTGGCTGTCTTGACCTGTTCCAGCAACGTGTTCATCAGTCTAAGATATTTATTTATTAAACCAGTTCTGCATTAATGGCTGGAAAGAACTGTTATATTCTGTCTATAATGTGTATGGATTTTACAGCTTCTGAAACAAAATTTTTACTGCATTGTGCCTTTTGAAGTGTAGTCCTGGTTCATGGACTGGTATTGTTTGAGAAAAATAGGGAAGAAATTTGGAAAGCGGTCTTGTAGTAGTCATCAGGTGTCATCCTTAACCTGAAAATCGTACAGAAAGGGAGTAAGAAGATTGGGAAACTCTGTGCAGTAGATATGCTTTGAGCAACTAGGTATGTCAGCTGATTGTATAAACTTTACTTCAATTAATAGATTTTTACATCACTCTTTGCATGCCTTGATTTTATTTTCATGCAATTATTTCTTACAGATTCCATATTAATACAGGAATAGAAAGAAGTGTGGAAGGTTTAATAATGCAGTTCATGAATATATGCAAAATAGCCTTTTTTTTGTAAACTCCATGCAGGATCACTTCTATACCAAACATTTTTTTGGTTGTTGTTTTTTTTTTCAGAACAGCATAAGAATAGTCCTTTATAATAGTAATAATATTTTTCACATTTTGCTCATCCTACTCATTCCTTCCCAACAGAATGTGTGATCTGTCCTTGTGGATTTAATTGAAGTTCTTCCCAAGTCAGACTGAGCTGTGTCTTTTCTACCCTTTCTTCACTGTCACTTCTTCCAGTATCAGCTGCAACAAAACAATTAACAATGGGATAAATTTCTTAAGGGATAAGTAGTTGTATTCAGTGACTGAGGAAAACTTTTTCCAACCCACTAAATGTTATATTTGAAGAGGATGTTGTCATGAATGAGGGTTTTGGCTGCTTAAACAATCACCATAAAATGTCTTGGTAAAATGCAAGATTTGCAAAGGAACAGTTTTACCAGGTTCAATGTAAAGGTTCACTCTTTTACTTACTACATGGATGAAACATGCAAAGAAAAACTGGACTAGAATCAATTTGGGATTATTCACATGGACACCAGGGATGCAAAAAGATAAGGAAGCAAAAGGCTATGGTGGCACTTAACGTTTATAAAGTGATTCAATAGCATTAACTACAACTACAACAATTACTTAATTACAGATCCAAGACAACAATATTTATGCTATAATCTATTTACGCACACATAAGCCTGTATTCACATGTGTGCCTAGCAAAAATTCTCAGCTTCAGAAAAATATGTCAAAGTCCCTTGTGTTTCTCAACAGGCACCTTGATAAATGTGTGTGGACAGGGAGTATCAGATTAGGTCTTATCATCAACAATGGCCTTTTGAACATTGCAAACTTGGAAGGCAGGAGGATGTACCAGAACAGATATTTAATGGCAAATCCATCAATTGATAAAGCTATCTGATAAATTTTTGAGGTTTTGCCACGTCCACATGGCTTTGTTATAGGATCATAGCCTGGGAAAGGTTATGAGAGAGTTTGTTCTTCCAGGAGCTGTCCATAGTCCATGGCTGAACCTACTGCCACAAAAATGTGATTTAACAATGGTTATTTGTAATTAATGTGAGCTCTCCCTAGATCATTATCATAAACTATGAACTATTCGATTATCATGAGTATTTCCTTGTGGAAGAATCATGATATTCTGGGAAGATAAAATGTTCCAGTGTGAAACCAATTAAAAATCTTTATTTTAATGTATTTCGTAACTGCTACAGTGAATCATCGAGGCCAATCTATGAAATAAGTGTGTAAGAGACGTCTTACACTGTTCTCAGTCATGTTAAGAAAGTTTCATACTGTTTTAAGTGCCATGTATTTTCACTTGGTGAAACATAATTTTTATAATATTCTTGATTATGGTTTCAACAGTATTGATAATTGTTTAATTCTTTCAATGGTGGAATTTAATCTGTTACTAAAATTATTTTTATCAAATATTTCCAAGCTAGGAAATACATGATATTTGATATACCTAGCACAAACTAGGTCCTGGTGCCTATGCCAACGAACAGATGATTGTTCAACTGCTACTGAAGACGGTTAGTTCTGATGAACACTTCAGTCATGAAATATACAAAAATTGTTAATAGATTACCCAAGCACAAAACTGAATGCTCTCAAAAAGGGCCAAAAATAAGATGCAAATTCTTAATTTAAATGTAATTTAAATCTTTCTACATGGAAAAGTGTCTGACCTACAATATTACTAACTAATAAAATTAGTCAGAAAGGTATTCTTAGCATTATTAATTTCTTCTAGTGGGAAAGTAGAACATGTGATATATTAAAAAAAGTATAATTTACATTAAAAAGTAAATAAATGTAAAGGACAGGAAAAGAAAATACTTATTAGTAAATTATATAAACATTTATTTTGCTATGACAGAATGAAAATGGAAGAGAAAACAGTATTTAAAGGCACATTATCCATCCCTTTGTGATGGCTGGATTATGATTTCATCTCTTCCCTTGCCCTTCCCATCCCCTTCCCCTTATCTTACAGTTAAACTAAGAGATTATTTTATATTCTTTTCTCAAATTCATGCATATTATTTTTTTTCTAGTTCAGCCTATCCTTTACAAAGGCTGCCAGTGTTGAACTATGGTAGATCTTGAATTGTTTCCTTTTTTTTTCCTCAAGAGCAGTTTTTCTACCATGTGAGGCTTCAAACCAAAAAAAAAAAAGAAGAAAGTAATTTTAAAATATGTGTGTAAAAATGGCTTGTAGCCTTTCCAGAAAGCCAGATTTTTAAAAGCCAGAATAGGACCAAAATATTTGCTGTAAATTTCCCTTTAGCATCCAGGCAATTAGCTCATTTTTCTTTTATCTTCCATAAGCTCAGTACTCTTTGATGTTTTCAAAACTGTCAGGGAAGTGGCCTTTGATGTCTTCAAATCAAAACTAGATATCCATCTGGAAGATACGCTTCAGTCAAGTACACATTATTCAGCTCAGTGCAAGGATAACCAGGTGAAATTCTACAGCCCATGTTTCAAAGGTAGTCAACCAGATTAGCTAATGGGTTTTTTGCCATTACATTTTATGAAGCTATAAAAAATGAAGCACTATGCATCTTTATACAGAGCCTCAAAAGGGGATCGTAAAAAGAGGTATGAGAGAAAGCAGACATTGGTACAGAATGATGAATTTTAGATCATGATAGGACATAGAACAGTGGGGAAAATCAGAAAGATCAGAGCAGGACAAGTTTTTATGCAAAAAATGTCCATTGCAGATAGAGCTGTAGAGCTTCCATTCTGTGGTTACTCTAACTCAGAGTAGCAACATAAAGTAGAACATAAGATGCCTAGAAGAACCATAACCAGGCAACAACAAATATCTAATCATGGCAGAGTTAAGTCTACCTTTTCTGTTGCCTACATTCTTGTCTGGGCAAGTTACTAAGTTCCATCTCATTCTTATGAGATCTCTTCAGCAGTGAACTATCTCTTTGACTGGATAATGATTTTGAAAGTTGCTGTCAGAGCTCCTCCTTCTACAAGCTGTGCAATACCAGTAGTCCCATTCTCAGAGGCAAAAGGCCTTCAACTTCTAAAGACTCACAACAGATGCATCATTTATTTACCCAAGAGTCAACATAAGCCTGCTCTGTCAAATTGTCACAAATGTTGACACTAAATACTTTTCCATTTCTGCTCCTAAATATTTTGACATTTTCTCATCTATACATTTTTTAAACATGTCTTTTTCCGAATGGTGTTTTGTATTTTAAAAATTGTTTTATTTAAATAAGTCCCTGTAATCTTGTAATTTACATTGCTTAGTGAGACTTCTACCATTCCTTGACAAAGGTGCAAGTTCTTGGAACACGATGTTTCATCTTATCTTTCACTGTTTTCCTTTCCTTTTCTCATTGTCATCAAATTAATCTATCAGAATTACTGGCTTTGTAGCTCTATTTCATTCTGAGGTTTTGCCCTACACTAGAGCATGTTCTGCGTAAAGGTGCAAATTAAAGTTTCTGCACACTACTTTTCTGAGAAAAAGAGGCTGCTTCCAGTGGTTTATCTAAACTAGAGGAAGTTTTCTAAAGCCTGAGTTAATGAAACATAGTTCATTACCAAAAGATGTAGCGACTGTACTAACTCAATTCCTCTTTGTGCTTGCCTATTGTTCTCATTGTTCTTTTGAGATAATAAAAGGACTGAAGTTATACTAAAGATCTTCATTTTCTCTCTTGGTTCTTCCCAGCCAGAATGCTATCTAAGGATGAGTTCTACATACTTGGTGGAAAGTTTAATATGCAAACTGACCCTCTCTTCCCATTATACAATTTATTCCCCAATCAGGGAAACACTCAGACCTTCAGACATTTTGGGCATGTTTCCGGGGGTCTTGCAGTCCATCTGGCAACCCTAATAAGTCTTACAGAACAGAGAGAAAAGAAACTTCTAAATGTGTCTGCATTGTCACATACATGCCAATATACATATCCCACCACCTAGATCATATGTAAAATCAAACCAAATGGTCATTATAAAACCTGCCTCTCCACAGGATTAAATTAATTTCTTACACGTATATTGATTTACCTGCCATTACTCTGGAATTAAATTACTGTAACTAAGCAGAATTTAGTTGTCTTTGCATTAGGAATAAACTGGATACTGCATCAACATTTCAGGGAAAAGTTAGCCAGGATATTAGCCTAAGTGCAAATATTTAAAAGTTTACACATATAAACATATGCAAAATGCTTGGTGAGTGCACACAAGCTGCAACTGCATACGAATGGAAAAATGTGCTTTTTGAATAATGTTTTTAATCCACAATACACAGAATTTCTCATGTTAAACCTATAAATCTTAAGAATCCTTTTTAAGGAGTTTTAAATTACTAAAATTCTTCTATATTAATAAAAAAGAGCTTCACTCAGTTTTTCTACTGGCATTTTGTTCCCTTCTAGCACACCTATACCTGCAATTGTTATGCCCTTTATAGAGCCCTGTAGTCTCTACATAACTTCATTCTAATTCTGAATTTTAGTCATGTAATCAGAGAAGAAACTTAATTTTAGAGGGTTTCTTATCTAATTCATTAAACCAAAACAACCAACCAACCACACAACCAACTCCAGCAAAGTAGCTTTTATTAATGCTGAGATATGAAAAGCCCCTTTGTGAGAAACATTCTGGCACTCACAAGCCTCTCTAAAAGAGGCTGCTGTGTACATCCCTTTTGAAACTTTTCTCTTAATTTTTCCCCACTTCCCCTGAATTAAGCCACCATATCTCAGGTCATAGCAAAGGCAGCAGCAGGCCAGAGTGAAGGCTGCTCATGCTGTTGCACATTGAAGAGAGAGTGTTGACCGCTGTGAGAATCATAAACCTCTCAGTTTGATGATCAACTGAGCAGTAAATTAATTAATCATCATTTTATGCCTCATCAAGCACTTTGCTGAGGCTCTCAACAGGGGCCAGCTCAATTAGCCAATGGGAAGCAGACTGTTTTGTTTAGCTGGGTGAGTCTTCCATAAACAGAGGAAGCTTTGACAAGCTAATAAATATGTCATCTGTCTGTGTCACTAGCTGCAATGTGGCTCCACCTGTAAAGTAGTGGGATTATGCTTGGTATGTTGGATAGCAACTTGAAAGAATGAGATCTAGTTATCCTAACTCCTTCTCAAACAAAGCACTTCTCATAGCTTACCAGGATCTTTAGCCAGTGAATTTAGGCTTGATTTTTAGGAATCAGATACTTATTTTTGATTACTTAAACATATTATTTATATCCTTTTATAAGAGATTCTTGTCTTTGGCACAATAAAACCAGTCAGATGTGTTTATAATTTTAAAAGGCTTATTTCCATTTATTTCCTCCCTAGATAAAAAGAAAATGCCCACTCTCCACAATAAATGCTGGTGATAACAAGCTTCTCAAGGTAAAAGCTTTTGATTAAGTGGCAATAATGCTTCTGTCAAAACAGACAGGTTTGAAAAGTCCTTGTATCAAATCCTGCGGTTCCACTGAAGTCACCAGAATTGCATCAATCTAACTGCAGCCAGAATTCAGTTCCTGTCTCATTAAGCATTTCATCATTCAGAATGGAAAACAGAAATATCTGCATTTAGAAGTTTCAGCCTTGAACCAAATCACTGACTGTTGCAAATTTGTGCCACTGACTTTCATGTACCTTTATGGTCATAAGGGCCCATTATGAGTTTCTAATCTGATTTTCTGCATAACCTTGCCTATAACCTCTGCCTGAACAAGAGATAATCACTAGCACATCCAGTATTTGCCGAAAGATTTCAGATGGTGGAAAATCCAGCACATCTTTTGATAAGCAACTCCTATAATTAATTAATTATTGTCAGAGGTAAAAATGTGCACCTTATTTCAGATTTTATAACATCAAATTCAAAATATTTATTTATATTTTTCCTAAATCTTGTTCCAGGGAAAGAGGCCCTAGGTTTATTTTAACAGATTATTTTAAAAGAAGCAGTTCTCCCAATTTTTTTGCACTCTCCTCTCTTAGAAAAATTAGAAGTATTCTTGGGAGACTGAATAACATTATCATTCACTCAGCATCCCGTAGTGTTGTGCATAATACTGACGTATTGCCAGAGCTGGACAGAAACACCTTCTCCCTCCTTGTTCCTGGCCATACACACTCAAATTTTATTGAGATACATGTTACCTTTCTACAGTTTTATGAACTTTATTCCACTCCCTGGTTTTGGACCGCACAGGCTGACCAGAGTGGCGAGTTGATTGCACTTTGGTACAATGGTGTTAGAAAGACAAAAGTGATTAATGGATGATTTGTTAGGAAAAGTATCTACAGAGCCCTTGTCTCACTAGTGTCAAGGTACAGCCAAAGTAGAAAGTGCTTTGGTTTCTCAAAAAAATAGGTGTAGAAACAGCAGCAACGTTTATAAGTAGTGACTCCAGGATCTCCTCAAGTGTTCATATAGGCTAGAAGACAATTCCCTACACCTGTCACTCCAGTGGCTAGCAATGGTAGCAGCTCAACTGGAAATAACAGCTTAAACATTGGAAACTAATTTATAAATAACAGCCAGACTTAAAACTTTCTCCTGGAGTAAGATCATTGTCTGAAGGAGTGCAGGTAATACCCAGTGTGACTCAGTTTACTCACTAAGAGGATCCTGCTAGTCTTTGTCCTCCCATCATAAAGTGACTTGTTTCATCTGACACATATTTAACCAAAACATTTAGGCTGCTAAATAGCTCCACCTGTTTCTGAACAATGTACAAACATTCATAGAAAAGTTATTCTATAATCCTTCCAAGCCTACACAAAGGCTAGAGTGTAAAAAAAATCTCTGAATTCCCTTGTAAATGACTGCACACAGTGACGATTCCTTTTAGCTGTTCTATTTTAAACTCAAGTCTGTCTGGTTTTAATCCATTTACTTTTCTTCAGTGATTTCACACAGAACTAATTTTTGGCTATGTGAAGTGACATGTGTTAGAGCCTTTCTGTAACAGAAAAAAAAAACAAAGAAAAAAAACATACAGGAAAAAAATTAAAAAAAAAAAACCAAACAAAAATTATGAGCCAAAATGAGCTCATCAGTATAGGCTGCTATATAGATATCATGAATCATGCCTTTTCTCAGACAAAAGGAAAAGAAACATCAATGGAAATTAGGCACTGGTGGAAAAAATGAAAATATAAAGCTACCACTTAGGCAGTTTTGGATGGTATGGGCTCTCTGAAATAATGGAAGTAACAATAGGATAAATGGGAGTGTCTGAGGAACGGTGAGGGGGGAAAGAGGCATATAGTGACTTCTAACAGCTGGCCTAGAGAAGCAAGAATTGATCCTACCTTTTATCAGGTTGAAGAGCCCTACACAAATCTGTACATAAACACCTCTCTCTCTGCAAAATTCTAGTTCATCTGGAAGGTACCATCGATTTTATTTGACCAGTTTACTTCCAATAGATAGGACTGATCACTGATCATCACCAAGTTTCCAGTATCTGGAGATGTGGTTTCATGGTTAGTTTTGGAGTATTTTTCTCACAGAATTCATGCATGGAAATTAAGAATTGTGTTACCACATATGTCTATAGGAAAGAATATTTGAATTCCATCATATTTTTTTATATACTCCTGTAAGAAAATGTAAGCACACATGCACTCTTTAAAATTTTGGTCCTGTTGCCTAGGTAAATAGGCATCACTATATATTTATTTCTCACAAAACATTTTATTATACATAATTATTTCAAAGGATGAGAGGGTGCCAAATGATACAGCAATAAATTTCATAAATTAAAAACGAGTTTGTTTTGCTAACATTTATGAAACTATTTCTCTTCCCTGACTATTCAGATAAATGGCTGATGTTTCTTCTAAACTTAGCAGTTTTGCCTTACAAGGGTTAGTGTGAACACTGAATTCTGCTTCAGGTCATGTGGGTTCAAAACTCTAGAGTTTCACTTTGAGTTTGATGATTGCTTACTGAGAACCATTTGTCTTCACTCATATAAATCAACATTCAGCAAGAATAGGCCATGATTTCATCAATACTTCAAAACGTGAGCAGACATTTAGCATGTTTTTTAATGGTTACAGATTTCATTATAGTGAAAACTTTGCAGAGTGGTACTCAATAAAATTCTCTGGAAAATATCTGTGTTTCTGTTTGCGTATCTTTCACACTTACTTTTCAATGTCTCTTGAAAACTGCAGAGATTTTTTTCAAGCCTGTGACTTAAACCCAATCTGAAATGGGCTTCCAGTGCACTCACATGGACAGACATTAGAGCCTGATCAGAGGCTTTCACCAACCTCAGGGAACACTGGACTTTGGGCCATTGCTTTTAGTATGTTAATACAAATCCAAGTAAAAATAAATTACATAAAGGAAGAACTTTTACCTTTGCTTTCCTCTTCTAGAAATCTCTGTATGCCACTAGTCTTAGACCAGGAGCAAAACTGAATGACTTCAGCTCATTGTTCCACTCTGCTTTTTTGGATAATTTTCAGTGATAATTTTTCTTTGTTCACAAGATGAAATTTGCTCTGCCTTGTTCTATTTTACAATAATCATTCTTAAAGATACTTTGAAGTGAACAACTCAGAATAATCATAAATCTCACTGTCATACAGACATATGTGAGCTTTCTTTTGAAAGCTTCATTGTTACTCATCTATTCTGTCTGGGATTACCCCAACCCCACACTTTCCATCGTTTATCCCTTTTATGAAGGGCAGAAACTTTAAATATTTTACAAACTCAATTACATTTTGACTAATTATATCACATGAATTTTTTTTATCCCTTTTGTTTTTGTCCAAGACTAATACTGGAATGTGTCAGATGAGTTTATAGACGGTCCCTTTATTCATCCAAAGTGCAATGCTGAAATGAAGAAATGCATAGCACAAAGAAACTTCACTTAAGAGCGTCGGGAATATGACTATGCTAGTGATTAAAGAACAAGATCTAATCTGGTTTCAGGCCTACAGCTGAAAATCATCTTTCGTAGAAGTGTGCCTGCCAAGGTTATTGTAAAATTATCCCAGGCACCAAAGTGATGAATAGTCCCAGCGTTTGCTGTGATATGGATGCCATCCCTGTGGGGCTTCACCAAGCGGGATTTTTCATGTGGACAGACTCACATGGAGGACAGATGGGAAAGAAAACAAAATTAGTTGATCTGAGCTAGAGCAAAAATCCATCTTTTCTTTGCTACCCAGATTGTGTATTTGCCTTTTTTTTTCTTTTTTTTTTTTTCTTTTTTTTGAGGCACAGAAATGTGTTCTTAAATTATACAACTCTTCCTCTTTTTCCTTTATGGAATTATCTGAACCTTTTGAACTGACCTTGGATTTAGTGTTGATTTGCACTCTTGAATTTTCATGCCAGCCTAATTTTAGACATGCTAAGCAGCAAGCCTAATGTCTATCTAAGTTAGCACAAAAATATTGTGTCTGCAATTGCATTAACAACAGCCTTAACCCAAAGCTGAAGACAGGAGGTTCTAACAGCAAAAAAAGTTTCAAATGGAAATGATCACTCAAACTTAGCTTTGTGAAAGTCCAACTAACGAGCCAGTCAAAGAGCAACAGAGACATTTAACAGGCAGGCAAGCTTCCCAGGAGCTAGACCAGGGATGATACCAACAATCCCACTGAAAAAGCACTGTAGCCAGTACCATGCAGAATCAGAGACAAACATGGTTTCGTCAGCACATCTGAGAAAAATCGGCTCTTAGGCATTTTTAAAGCTTGACAACAAAAAGAAGTCTCTTTGATACTTGCACCATTATGTGCTGGTGACAAAGAAGGAAGGAAGGAGTTAAATTATGCTTCCGTTGCATCTGCAAGTGTTGCAGTTTGATCCTGAGATAACCAAAAGGTTGCAAATCTCATACAATCTATTTGCCTAAAAAGCAAGTTCTGGATAAGTCACTATTAGACTGTTTTAAATTTGCACATAATTTTAAATTTTTTGTTAAATTCACATCATTGTGGTTTTGATGTAGGAAGTATTATGCCAATAATGTTTCACAGGGGATAGAAATGCAACAAATACTTGTTGTATTTCTCCATCTCCATTTCTCTCTTAATCAGATTTCCCGGGGTGAGAGGTTAAACTCAGACAGTCAGCAGGGATGTTAGGATTATTTAACTGCAATATAAGTAACACTTTAAGAACTGATTTGTCAGAATGAATTGCAGTCCAGAATGCTTTGAGTTTTCAACTAAATTTGCTCTTGAGATAAAAGGCACTTTTTTAAAGAATCCCAGTTCCTGTTCAAACCATTCCCCCACCCTCGCCTCCAAGGCATTTCTTATAACTCTGATAAAATCACAGACCAGGTGCTCCTTTCAAAATAATAAATTCCAATCTGTCACTAAAAAAAAAAAGGTTAAACAAGTTTATAGAGGTAGTCTGTTCCAGGTGTTATTTTGAAAGTGTATGCCTAATTTATCATTTTTCAGTAATAGTTACAAGTGATAAAGATCATGTAAATACTCTGTATTAGAAATAAGCTTTCATTTTGTCATGCAGATAGTACTAATGACTAAATAGACTTTAATCAGAAGATCTCCACCTACTAACATTAAGACTGAAGAGTAATGCTATAATCAGATTTTCTCTAAAATAAAATACTTGTGTTATAAAAGCAAAAACAAACTGAAAGTCATACACTGATTATATAGCAGTTTTTATAAGAACCAGAAGCATGAAAACTTTTCACAAATCACCTACTTTGGAACAGACTCTGTGTAGGTTCAGTGGGTATGTCTATCAAGTGGAACGACGCAATGGAAACTGCTAACATCTTCCATATGTGGCAGCTTTTAAATTATAGTACTATTTTGGATACAGTGAACAAACTGTTCTGAAACAGAGTACATCAGATGGGTGGCTGGGTTTACCTGTAGTTCCTCTTCCACTGTTTTCAGTCGGTCTTACACAGTTCTAATTTTGCTATCTTCTCCATTATTTATTAAAGTATATAACTAAAAAATACCCTCCGTTTTGCTTAGGAGCTCTGAAATGTGTGCTTTGGCCTATCATAAATCAAAGAAAAGGCTATCATTCTCAGCCATTTTGAAGTTAGGAGGAAAATCCAGGCACCAGTTAAACAAAGTGCATGGGTGTGTTCTTGAGTGCCATTCAATTCAGTGTTTTTCCTTACCTGCAAAATACATCGCTCCATCTCTGTCCGAGTCTGCAGTCTTTAAATCAAGTGTGGCAGCATTTGGGGTAGCATTATGCTGCAAGAAGGTACTAAAGCTTATGGATAGGCTTCCATATGGCTATATATATATATTTCAGGGGTTCCATAAATGACGAGAGGCTGCCTCACCCAAAAGTGAAAAAAATCCTCTCCTATTATTTCCCTCTATGACACTCTTAAGTTCTCTCTCATTTTACCCTGGCTTTCTAAATTATTTTTTAATTAACCGTTCTTTCTTTTTAGCCCAGTCCGTCTCTGTCCCCATACAAATACAGAAGCAGAAGTTAACTGCCCTGGAACCTTCCTGTTGAACTAATTTTCAGGAAAGTCATAAACAAATCTCACTGTAAACTCAGTTTATAGAGATTACAGGTGATTTAACAAACTCTTAAGGTACAATTAACTATCAACTTAGGACAATTTCCTGTATAAGACTTGAACAGGATGAAACTGCAAATTGAACAGAACTGGAAACTGAGTTTCCTCATACATGTTTAAAGCCTGTTCTTTCAAAGGAAAAGACGCTCTTCCGCACAAAATATTCTGTTATCATTTGAAACTCTGGGGAATGTTTAAAATAACTTCCCTCAAGAAGAAAAAGAGAAACTGAATGACTATGGCTATACAATGTAGATGTATTGAGGTTTCTAAGCGTGGCAGTAAACTTGTACTACTAACACACAACTAAGCTGAAGTCTCCATTGCTTACTTCAAGTTTCATAACACAGAAAACAGTGAAGCTTCGCAGCATTGTGGAGGATTCTGCATGTTTAACTCTCTTGTAGCAATTACCCTTAAGTGTGGAGTCTTTTAGCAAGGTAAGCAGGTTACTCTAAATGGTTTTAATTTTTTTAGGAACAGTAAAAGAATTGGAGAGAAATCTCCAAGTTGTGGTACTTCTTATTAAAGAGTAAATATGTTATTTTATGTTAATTGAAGGGAGATAAATGATCTAATAATCTCTTGAAGCTAAAAACAAGTCATTAATTTATTATGTGAAAACAACACTTAGAAAAGTAACTATGAATTAACATTTTTAGTTGACACTTAGATGTCATATCTAGCTGTGGTTTATTATGTACCATATGAGCGTGTAAGATGCTTTGCATTGCTGCAAAATGTCTTTTACCCCTTCAGGGTAGATTAGATTTCAGTGTTCTGTATTTGTGCATTTTTTTTTCTTTTACTCACATCTTAAAACAATTTTTTTTAAGATGAGAAATATTTGGGTACACTCAATTTTGCTTTTTTCACAATACATTAATCCTGATAGGTAACGAAAAGAATCAATAACTAAGAATTTCCCAAAATGTTTCTTTTACAGCTAGAAACAGAAGGAGGAAATGGTGGTACTGAGCTTCAGCACCAGAGAGCAGCACCATCTAAGAATTGTGATTCAAAATTCCTTCCTTGAACCCCAATCCTGTTCTGGACAAAATAGAGGTACCCCAAATAGAATTTGGGGGCATAGAGTACGTAATTTTCCTTTTGGTTAACTTTTCCAGCTGATACATGTAAAGAAGGATGTCTAGCAGTGCTTAACTTTTTTTTATGACTTTGATACACACCTAACACATCCATTGGTGGAATAGCACCAGCAAGTAGACCACATTTTCACACTAGAGCACATGACCAGTCTAGGTATAACATGAACAGGAAAAGAGTTGTCAACCATAAGATCAGCTTCATACCCCAAACACATGGATTTGGGTTAGCAACATCTAGCCCTTTATTTTCTTTTGTTTGGAATTTATAAATAACAATAATGTCAGAGTGACTAGTAGACATAACTGTTCTCCTTGGGAACGGTTCAGCAATGCCCTCTGGCACTTTTTCAGCTGAGCATGGGAGCGCAAAAGAAAGTCTAAAAAAGCATGCAATTACCCCCAGGAAATAATTACAATGCAAAAAGTACTGGATTGTATAAGTGACATTCCAGTAAACTAGGTGAACTTGTATCATCACCCTGCCTTGCCGCAGGGATATTCCTGCCAAAGGAATATCAACCAGTTCCAAGAACATCCAAGGACAGAGGTGGGCCTGCACATCAGCCTTTCCGGGTCCAAGTCTCAAGGAGTCAGAAGTGGTGGGCAAAGGAAACTCCTGCTAAGCCAAGCATTGATACAGCAAATCCCAAAGGCCAAGGCAGCAAATCTTGCTGGAGGTGATTTTTGACCACCAGGTTGGAAACTAAACCACACCTAAAGCAGCCTTGCTTATGTATGATTTACCTATTCCAAACTTGATGATTAAGAGAAAAACAGGATACAAAGCATTTTATATCTACTTTTCACTCTCATGAGAGCAGGATCACTCTGTTCCCTCTTCTTGAACTATGTTTTAACTTCAAAGTTTAGCAAAATGCTGGATTTCTTTCAATTCTAACCTTTTTTTGGCCCTGCTGAAGGAGCTTCTCTTTGTCTGCAACAGGTAGGAGCCATACCAAAACCACCTTGCAGAAGTAATTTTTAGAAGAGCAGACAACTAAGTTGGATGTGGCCAGGTTTCATTCAGCAATTTTCCCACTCACTACAACCTTCTAATCCAACTCAGCTAGCCCCACATGTGTACGCACAAAATCTGTATTTAACCAGGTCCATTTTCTTACCTTGCCACTGTTCCAGAGGCTCACAGAACAGCAGCAGCTGGTACATGATACTGGTCTCTCTCTTTGCTTTCAAAACACCTTATTGCAAATGCATATTGACCACTTTGGATTTGGGATCAGCTCCTCCATGTTTTGTAGCTGCCTTCTGGGATTATACAAGATAATGATGATAGGACAAGAAATTAATGCACTTACATGCTTCGTTTCTGTCTCTGAATTACCACTATCATAAAAATGGAATTTAACTTGAAAAACTGTGGTGTCTGAATACACTTTTGGCACCCTCAGGTGATCTGTGCTGTGTACCCTTGTAATAAAGTGCTGGGTGCCAGACACTTGGTCAAAGCAAACTCCCCATCTGAGCCTTCCAAGATATACCATCAGTAATGCTCAGAGATGGAACTGCTAAAACAGTCAGATTATCTGCTTTCCAAACAAAATAAGTAAATATCCAAAAATGCTAAAGTTGAAGCTGCTTCCAAGCACTTTTACCTCACACAACCAGCACTTTTGGAAAAAGCCCATTGACCTTGGCAGCATATTCAAACATGGCTGAACAGTTCTTGAGCAATTTTTCCAATGAATTAGGCACAAACAGGCATGTCATTGGGCACACATGCAGTTTTTTCTATCTCCTCTTTCTCCTTAAAAATTAATAATTTCTAAAAACTGCCGTGCAAAGAATATCACAAGAAGAAGAATGTCCTAATGTATTACTGGCTCATGTCTGGTATGTAAAATTACTTAGCTAGATGCTTTGCAAACTCTGCAGAATTGGGTTCTGACCAGAGACCTGTTAGTCAGATGCATTTATCTTTTCTGACATTCATCTTAATCACCGAATTATCATAAAATGCATGTGTGAACTGACTGCGCGTACTTTCATTACCAAAGAAGGAAAACTTGCAAATTTGGAAACATTGACAGAGTGTATTAAACTCAGTCAATGACTTTTAACAAATCTAAAGGCTACACGAGTAAAGCAGAAAATAGTGATAAATTTATTACTTTCTGTGCATGAAATCTGTCTATTCACTAGTTTAAAAACACTTTAAGAAAGTGCACTAAAACCATCCCACTTCTAGAAATGTAATCTCACAGAAATCTTCACCTCTTACTTTATTGCCAGGAGATTTCAAGGGTTTTCTCTCTTGCCTGACAATTGGTTGTCAGACATTATTAATTCAGTGCTATCCTTTCCTTGGCTTGTGCAGGGAATCAGCATTATATTGATGCTGCTGCACTGACAAGTACCCCCTACTTGGCTGCCTTTCTCCATTTCCTCACCTGTCCCATCAAGTGCCATTTTTCATTCACCTCCATTCAGTTCACCAATCATTCTTTTCTGCACACACTCCTTAACTCACAAGATAGCCTTCCTTATTTCATTACTTCACCTTTCTCTCCTCTTCTCATACTTCTATTTCTTCCTTTTCCCCATGGGTCATAAGAAAAAAAATCTAAACGTTTGAGAAGACGGAGAAGGAGAGAATAAAGCACACAGTGTTATAAGGCAGCGTCTCAACTACAAAAAATTATTACACATCCTTACTTTTCAGCACACATTATTTTTGTACAATGCTGTGACTGCCATGAAAATCTCCACTTACCTTGTTCCTTCCCACTTTCCCATATAGCTAACATATTCCAAGAGCTCTCTTGCTTTAGCATCATGCATTGATGCTGGAAACAGCTTTGGGCCACTATGAAACAGTCCACAACTCAACCAAAATGTGACACAATCATCTCTATACTTTTATCTTATAAAAGGCCGTGAGAAACTGGGGTAACCCAACAAACCAGCAGCAGAGCCACATATGTTGGCCAGATCTTTTGAGGTTTTCAGCTGTCCCTTGGTCAGTGCCACACAAGGAAAGTGGGAAAGCCACCTATAGCCTGAATGGAAGTCCAGTCATCTTGATGTTACACCTTCACCTGGAACTTCAGCAACACAAATAATGTGGCACTGGCTTCCATGGGGGCAATAATAATGAGTATTTAATAATGTTTTATTACTTCCATATAATACCTAAAAATTGTATAGAAGCCTGCTTTCTTGTTGTTTAGAAAATATCCAACAAAACTTGGGGCTGAGTATAGACCAATATAATTTCTAAAGACTAGCTAGACACAAAGTAGTTTTTATTAAATAGTTTAAACAGAATTATGCTATTTTTCCCAGTGGAATGCTAAATTAATAGGTTTATATGGTTTTATTTCAAACATCCCTTTGCAGCATTCATTTGGTTTGTTTTTAATGGGGCAGTAAGTTAGTAAGCTATTCCACACTCTATTATTCATTAGCAGAAGTGCAGACAATTAATTATTTTGGAACTTTTATTTAGAATTAAGAGAGGAGGGAAACGTGAGAGCAGTTGAAAGCAAGATTTCTCAGGAAAAGAAACCAAACCTCTTTAATGCTCTTTAATGTTTATTTCTATTTGGTTTGATGTTTATTTGGTTTTTTTTCCAGTTTACAGTAAGTGCCTTGTTATGGTCACATGAGAAGTCATTAGAGAAAAGAAGAAAGCTTTGTAGGGTTTATTTGTTCCAACAAAAGCCAGGGGAATTAAATAAAAACAAACAGAACATAAAATATGTAAAGATAGTACAGGTTGAAAATTAATAGCTTATTTTTAAAAAGGAAATTTAATAAAGCAATGCCTTTAGCTATTTCAAAACTAGAAAAATGATACTTAAACATGTAGGGAATGTTGGCAAGTTTTCTTACCTGAGCTGGAGTGTGAATAACTGGTTATTATACGTCTCATATTTTCTTTATTTTCATTTATTCCTCAGAATGAACTAGATGACAATGTTATTTTACTATGCAACTGGAAATATAATTTTCTTTCCAAAATATCACATCAATAATATAGATTTTTGTTGTAGGATTTCCAAATCAAGGTGTTATCTCATGTTCATGGTATCTGTAGATCCAGCACATAAACCTAAACAGCCACAGTTCAATGTGAGTGAACTCTTGATACAACTTGGCACTCCGAAAACTCATTTTTGTTGCTGTAATATGCTGAAGGAAATAAAATTAAAATAAAAATGATGCACCAAAGAAAATGCTCATCTCCACAATAGGTAATTTTGATTAAACAGAACATAAGATAAACCTATTGCTTCAGGCTCAGTATAAGTAGTACAAGAATAGCACAAATGCTTGATTTTTGATTGTTTTCACTGAGAAGACACATTTGGTGTGACAGCCGTTGTGGCAACAAATACTCAGTTTCAGTACGTACTTGAGTATATAGTTATGTAAAAATTGTTGATGCATGAGAGCTCACTGTGACACCCTTACAATGTCTATTTCATATGATTGTTTTATTTCATTCTTAAATGGAAAGAAATTTCAAGTGAGTAATACTTATCTGTCTTAAAACTTATGTTAGTTTATGAGTGGTGCTAAGATGTTTTAATAGCACTGTGCATAGAACAATCACACACAGAACTAATGCTGAAGGAGTAAAAGGTTTCATTTAATTGCATTTTCATGCTTGGCATTCTTTTAGTTTCTGGGCTGCTTAAGCAAATTTGAGGGTTGAAAATTATTTTTAATTTCTTTCCAATTATCACTGGGATTTTTTTTCAAACAAAGTTTTACTTTGGACTTTCCCATTTGAGTTTATCTATAGCTTAAAAATTTCTAGAAGAAAAAATTTTTAAATATAAAAAATACTGGTCATTAGATTTGTCTTATCTGTATACCATACAAGTCTTTGATAATTTTGCCTCCAGGAAGAGAGTTGTGCTCTTCAGGGGAATTGATAAACAAAGCAAGATTAATGAAAAAGCAAAAGTGACCAAGGAATCTCAGAAAATACTCAAAAATTTATAGAAGTTTAGCATGAAGACCTTCTAGAAGTTCCATCATTGGCAACATAAATAATGTATTAATCTGAAGCATTACTTAATTTTGCAAAATAAAGCCTTTTTTTTTTTTTTTTTTAATTGAACGATCCAGAATGAATTTGGTTCAAGCTATAATAGTTCTGGGAAGTGCCAGCTGAAGTGCACAAATACTCTTCCTAAGCACCAAAGTGAAAAATTTCAAAAATTCCCAAAACCTTGTTTCCTGTTATGTATTAAAACTCATAAGGGGGGCATTGATTCTACACCAGAGAGGACACATTCAAATTTTCTTGTCTTGTGCCAAAATAGTATTCAGTATGTCAGCCTAGAAGTTGCTGTCAGCTCACTAGTCAGCATCCATGTCATGGGGTGCCAAGTGGCTTACAGAACGTGGTAGAGCCAACAACACGGTCCTGACCCTTGAGTTTTCATTACAGAGGTGGGTGATGGAGGCTCTCCAAGAGGGAGGAGAGAGTAAGAGCCTTCCCTAACCGTGTAAAGAGCTCCCCCCATAGCTACATTGAACTGTGGCACCCACCCAGAAGGAATACAACTTTTTCCTGGCTGACACACTTCTGTCTGTCGCCTAACACAGTTTAATTTTATGAGTGCAGGGAGGGGCAGAAAGGATGGTGCAGAAGCAATGGGAAAACTCAACCCTATCTGCTCTTACACAGCTATTTCCTGGGAACAGCCTGAGGGCAGCCCTTAGGAGAAATTCTTGGGAGTGGCAGTGGAAGAGAAACTCAGCATGACCCTCAACACACACTATCAATCCAGAAAGACAACAGGATCCTGGGCTACACCAAAAGAAGTGTGGCCAGCAGGTGCAGACAGATGATTTTCCTCCTCTTCCTTGCTCTTGTTAGAGCCTTCTTTAAGTACTGAGTCCAGCTCTGAGGTCCACAGTACAGGAAAGCCATGGGCCTGTTGTACCAGATCCAGAGTAGGATCACACAGATGAGGAGAGGCCTGCAGCACTTCTTCCATGGCAAAAGGCTGAGAGTGTTGGGGCTGTTCAGTCCATAGAAGAGAAGGCTCCAGAGAGAGATCTTAAAGCAGTCTTCCAGTACCTAAAGGGGTGCTTACAGAGTTAAAAAGGAACTTTTTATGAGGGCATGTAGTCATAGGACAGGCAGGAATAGCTTTAAACAGAAGGAGAGGAAATTTAGATTAGTTATAAGGATGAAACTTTTCACTTTGAGGGCGGTGAGTCATTGGAACAAGTTGCCCAGAAAGGATGTTAACACCCTGTTCTTGGAAGTGTTCAAGGCCAGGTTGGACGGGGTCCTGAGCAACCTAGTTTAGGAAGGTGTCCCTGCCCATGGCTGGGGGGTTGGAAGTAGGTGATCTTTAAAGGTCCCTTCCAACCCAAACCATTCTATAATTCTACAAACATATCCACATCAGACAGCTCTAAATTAGTCTAGGCATAGCCAGCCATTCAGGTCACATTCCCTCCAGCTCTCCTACCCTGCTGCCTGAAGCCAGCTCCCTTCATGGTTATGTGGTCTACCTCAGGTTTAGCTCATCCCAGTTGTGTGTGTGTGTACCGGCTGCACAGTGCCAGATCTGTGGAAAGATGGAAGTACTGGTGGAGGTCTGGAAAGCTGGGACACAGCCTGAGGCTATATTCTGGAGGAACTAGCAGGCTCAGGTGCCACCCCAAGGCAAAGATGCCTGTCTACTGCCTCCAGTGCCTCTCCCAGGGGCATATTGTGGAGCAAGGACAGTTTAACAAGTTCCAAAATGTGTAGTGATGAGGGGAAGGCAGAGAACATAATGTAAGTCTGCAAGAAAAAATTGCATATCTTCTTTTAGTTCATATTGCTTCCCCTCCTGTAATCTCTCAAGATCATAAACTTTCCAGAAGGCTATGCCATGTTTGAATGCTTTGACATATTAGATACGGTTATGTGGGTTCAGCTCCTAGAGCTTCAAATGTTTATGATCTTCTAAAGCTAAGGTTAGAGTAATTTATTTTCACAGAAGCCTGAATCTTTTCGTGTTGTACATAATAGTTCTTAATAATTTCCTCATTCATCTATGTTTAAAAAAAGAAATAAAATCTGAAATTCTGTGCAAGACATAGGTTCTTGTGTAAACAGGGCTCTGTCATTTACTCTACTGACAATCATGGCACCATTTTTTTAGTAAGATGTGAGACATCCTTCATGATGGCTTCAGATAGATCTCTGTTGCCCCATCTTCCTGGATGGTGAAGGCAAAGGGGAACCAAGCAGAAAGCAGACCTGAATTTCAATAGTCTTGACAGAAAGCAGAGAAGATATTTATATTCCCAGCAGGTGGACTTCCATGAGATCTAAAGCCAGCCCCTCAGATGCTGATCTTTTCCACTGTGCTACATCACTACTTCTCAGTAAACTCAAGGTAGAAGGGTGACAAAGGTTACCCATGCACACAGACTGAAAAGCCCTCCTTCTTGAAGAATAGCAGGTATAATCACTTCCTTGCTATAAATTTAGGTGGAAAATTTCTCAAACCTCAGACACTATAATCTGCAGCTGCTTGGCTGTGCTTCAGCCACTTGGCAAAATCTCACATATACGGCACCAAAATTGCATGGACACAATAATGGTTTTCCTAATACATGAGCTGTACTCCCATGCCCAGAGTACAAAAAGGCAAGAGAAGAGTTACCAGACAAGTCCTACAGCTAACACAGAATTGATAACATCATTGAATCATTTTGGTTGGAAAATACCTCCAAGGTCATCAAGTTCAGTTGTTAACCTAGCACTGTCAAGTCCACTGCTGCGCTGCTAAGTTCTCTACTCCCCAGACCAGGGAGGAGATTGTACCGGCCGAGCTGTGGCACAGCAGCTGACAGCAGAGGGGCACTTCCCAGATGTGCCGGGGGCGTCCAGGGAGCGTCTTAGCAAGAGGCAGCGGTGGGCAGCAGGAAGGCAAAGCACACAAGGAAAAGAGGGACTTTTCCCAGGGACAAAGTCTGAACATTTACTGTCTGCAGGGGAGCCATAGAGAAAAGATGAGGAGCAAGGGGATACAATAGCATATAAAGGGGGGTGGAACAATAGGGTGGGGACAATACAATAACCAATGAGGGGGAACTTAAGAGGGAACACACTTGTGAGGGACACACCAGCTAACGAATGGGGAAGATAGTAAGGAGGGACTCTTGTCCCTGATCCAATCACCCACTGCCGAGGGGAGAACTTTCTGGAAAAAGGGGAGGGGTCAGTGGGTGACGGACAGGAACTCAGGGAGGGGTTAACAGAAGGTATCCAGGGAAACAGGAGAGGAGACAACAAACTGGCAACTCTCACATATGGGGAGGGATTACCAGGGGAGGAAGGGGAATCCCAGGACCGAACCATTTAACAGGTAGAGGTAACAGAACAAATGAACTCTGACGGAATGGAACAACACACCTCAACAGTCCACCACTAAATCATGTCTCTAAGTGCCACATATGCATGTCTCACCAGTGCCAAGAACAGGGTGATGACCACTGTCCCAGTCCTGCTGTCCGCACTATTTCTGAGGCAGGCCAGGATGCCATTGGCCTTCTCGGCCACCTGGCGCATGACTGGCTCACTTTCATCTGGCTGTCAACCAGATTTCCGAGGTCCTTTTCTGCTGGGCTGCTTTCCAACCACTCTGTCCTCAGCTTGTAGCGCTATACAGGATTGATGTGATCCAAGGGCAGGACCTGGCACTTTGTCTTGTTGAGCCTCAAACCGCTGGCCTTTTCTCATGGATCCAGCCTGTCCAGATCCCTCTGCAGTGCCTTGCTGCCCTCCAACAGATCAACACTCCCATCCAAGCTGGTGTCATCTGCAAATTTACCAAGGGTGCACTCAATCCCCTCATCCAGATCACTGATGAAGATAATTATCAGTCCTGGCCCCATTACTGAGCCTTGGGGAAAAACACTTGTGACCCATGGCCAACTGGGAAACCCACCAGCCATCGTAAGTGGTATCAAAGTCTTTACTAAAGTCTAGATAAAGAATATTCACAGCCTTTCCTTCACCCCCAGAGGGGTCACCCTGTCATAGAAGGAGATTAGGTTATAAAGCATGACCCACTTCTAAGTCCATGCTGGCTGGGCCTGATGCCCTGGTTGCCTTGTATGTGCCAGGTGCTTCTGCTCAAGGTGATCTGCTCCATGACCTCCCCCAGCACTGATGTTAGACTGACAGGCCAACAGCTCCTGGATCGTTCTTCTGGCCCTACTTGTAGGGTCTCCTTTCCTTCTGCAGGGTTTCTCTGCAGGATGATGTGACACAGCTTCTCTCTCTCCTTTTCTTCAGAATGTGTCTTCCAGATTGACTTCTCAGGAGATATATTCACCTTGTATTGTCTTTCTTTAGTGATTATCAATGTCTTTTACTGTTAAAGATTCTCCACAGTTATAATGTCCAATATGTTTCCTTGTGAATAACCACCAACAAATCACTAGGACTACCATGTTTTCTACATGGGTATATGACCCATGACCAAGAAGCTGTGAAGGGAAAACTAACTCGCAAAAATCTTCACTCTTGTGACTAGTGACAGGACTTGAGAAAGCAGCATGAAGCTGAGTCAGGGAAAGTTTAGGTTAGATATCAGGAAACTGTTTTTCACCCAGAGAGTGGTTGAGCACTGGAATCAAAAGGTGTTTAGCTCCAGAGATACTCCCACCAGCACCCAAGAGGCACAATATTTAACCCTTCTGGAACAAAAGAGTTTGGCCCTGATACATAACACTCAAGCCTGAGACTTTCCATACTTGAAAAGAGTGTCTGCCAGAAGAACCATGTCGGACTTTCTACCACCTTTGCAGTGATCTCCCATTTTGACCAATCCAGCAAGGTCCCCAGAAGGCTTTGTGGACAATTGTTACTGCTGTGGGATTGATAGCCTGCTTTAGTTTTCTGATTTTCTTAACTTATGCCATTCTAAAGATAAAATATTATTTCAACTATCTGTCAGTCCTCAACTGGATAAAGCTATGATTTACACTAGTCTACAGAGCATGAAGGTAAAGGCCTAATGGACACACAATTTTACTGAAGAGTGGTGCTATAATTAAGAAAACATTCTTCACAGAACTTAATTTAACTTTTAACATTTCAGCCTTTTTTTTTTTGATTGAATAATATTTGAAAATATTTAGCGGTTATATTGCTCATCTCTATTGCTAGACCTATAAGTAAAAATTGTGTATTCTTTTGAACAAGAAATTGCTACGATGGCTACTGAGAAATCCAACTGAGAAACCACTTCAGTTTGAGAAGCTTACATGTCTTTTCTGATCTTCCTGAGAGCAAAGAAATCTGACAATGAAACAACATAATGAAAGGCTTAATCGTTACTATCCAATACACCCACACCTGGGGCCCTAGGCTGGAAACTGCAAAAAAAGGGTGTAACAGGCAGGTACACCAGTCATTGCTAAGACTGTTACATGCAAGCATGCTGCAGAACAGGCCTACTTGGGTGGTCATATGAATAAATCAAATCCCTGGAACTTTTAATTTTGCTGCTCTTGAGTTTGACTACAACTGCATTGGGGTGCAGAAGAAATTGGGACGTTTTTGTGACTGTGGCATTTGCTTTATCATGCCCCTACATCAATGAACTGCCATTTTAAATGGCAGCACAGGTTTTACACATGCTATCATAGGCACAGCTATGTGAATGACTATCCTTTACTGACATTCACATGTAGAACTAACTTAGTGTATGGAAGCAATTGCTTTATCCAGCATGAACCATGGCGGGTTACTGTAAAATTCCTTCAAGATGTCAGGTTGGGAAGTTCAAGAGAAAACATAAAACACTTTAAAGATTTAAAAGTCTTCCAGTCTAGTACTCCACAAAGTTATTGTATTGGCATTTTAATGAATAATAATAAGACAAAACAGATTAGTGGTTTATCTCAAGTGCAGAACTGTGATCACTGGCAAATCTTATTGGTGTTTTTTTCTCATGGACAAAGGGTTGTGAAGAGCTGACCGGATCAGCAGAAGTGTGTAGCTGGATATATTCATGTGGCAGCCAGCCCAAGGAAACAGTGAAGCTGTTCTTGCAAGCAGTGAAGATACTACCAATAGAACTACTCATTTCAGGATAAATGTCCTGCTGTTAGCATAAGTGTCATCATGTGGGCATCCTCCTCTCCTCTCCTCTCCTCTCCTCTCCTCTCCTCTCCTCTCCTCTCCTCTCCTCTCCTCTCCTCTCCTCTCCTCTCCTCTCCTCTCCTCTCCTCTCCTCTCCTCTCCTCTCCTCTCCTCTCCTCTCCTCTCCTCTCCTCTCCTCTCCTCTCCTCTCCTCTCCTCTCCTCTCCTCTCCTCTCCTCATTTAATATTAAATTAGTTTAATATTGCAACTAAGACTTAGCCAGAACTGAACTGGTATGTTTGTACTAGGCTATGGTTGGGCATACAGCACAAGAAAATCTTCAAACTTGACTATGCAGCCTGCAAAATACCTCATCTCCTAGACCACTTCTTCCCGCCACCATCTACAGTACTAGAGGCTTGGAAATCAACCTCCTCTTGCTCCAAACAGTAGAATACAAAGTACTAAATAGGAAGAAAATTAGATACTTGCTTTCTAAACATTCGTATTTGCTGCTGTATTACAGTATAGCTGCTGTATTGCCTCCCTGCTGCAAGAGAGTATATACATCCCAGATGATATTTTATTGCTGATCTGTATGGATAGGAAAATGTTTAACATCCTTTTATGCAGCTGGGTCTGCATGAAGGCCAAAAGTAACTCAATTGTTAGCATTCTGAAGTAGAGTACAGAAAATTCACATTCTAATAGCAACCTCACTGTGATACTTATGGCTGCCTACAATAGCATTAATTGGTGGTTTTTTCCCTCCTTTAAAGGCTTGTGATATTCACATGACACAAAAGTCTCTTAAAAACTTTATAATGGAAGGACCCTTTACAATCTCTCAGCTATGGGCCATCACAAAAGAAAGTGCAGTTATATATTCTAAGAACTTAAAGTACACAGTGATTTTGACATATTTTGGCAAAACTGAAATTTCAAATACATAATTGCAGATTTTAAGAATTGTGTTTCCCTGCAGTAGCTTGTAACTTGAATGTCATTGAAAAAGGGAAGTCAATGGCCAGTCAAGCCATCGCTGATGCTGTAACTCTCTGAACATAAGTATTTCCATTCTGCTGATTGGCTGAAATACCCTTGTGAATTATTGAAAAGAATGGCCAAATAGGTAAAATGTTATTGACATAATATTGGAAAAATGAGCAAAAGACAGTAAATTTTATGGCCACAATTTCTTTTACTGTAATATATATTTTAAATTTAGTGAGACAGTAATGATCCAATTTTTGGAGCAGTTAAAATGTTTTAAAGGAGCCACTTATGAGTAGAATGGTTCAAAAAGTTCAAGAGATTTTAAAATGAGATCTTCAGGAATTTTGTCTTCAAATTTGAACTCATGATTTGAAAATGTGCATGAAGTTATTCACATAAAACAGAAGCCAGAAAGATAATTAAATGGGAAATTAAATCAAACCTTATGTCAGAAGCATCACAGTAATGAGATCATATTTATCCCTTTATTTCCTCCTGCTTCAATTCCTTCCTGAAGTTCTCAAAGGAAGTAATAAAAAACATGTTCTAGCAAACTTCTGTGGTTTTAGATACAGGGACATTCTGTGGTTTTATATACAGGGCTGAGCTCTTCCATGCATTCATGCCACAGATGTGCTGTGTTATTCTTCTTTTCTGTTAGTCCAAAAACACTTTTGTAAACCACCAGTACATAGAATATTATGACACCATCACACTGGAATAGCGAAAGGCCATGGTCTGAGCCAGTGTCAAGACTGAACTACCTTAATTCTTTGTTCTTTCAAGTCAGGAATATAGCAAAGTAGAGAGAGTTCATCAGTCTTTGTGTCCTCTCTGCGCTGAAAAGAGACTTTTCTTCTCCAGGATCTCATGCGTAGCCAGGAATAATAGTGGTGTCTATTACAAATCTGAAAGATATACAAACTGTCTCTGCAAGTGACATTCACACATGTGGTTCTTCCTAACACAAGCAGGATTTTTTTCTGCTTTACTCACAGTATTTGCTGAGGATGAGTCAACAAGAATTAGAAAAGCAAGTAAATTCTGATATACTTTTTATAATGAGAGCAACTTTTACTTTAAACTGACATTCAAGTGTCTTCAGACATTAGGACAGATTTTTGTTGGTTTTTTTTTCATTTTAATAGAAGAATAAATTAAGTAATACAACAAAGTCTACTACAGGAAGGGGACCCTTATTAAATCAAAATGGAACTTCATGTGTTTTTGACTGTTTGAGCCTGAGGCTTCTCCCAGGTGCTAGTAATATATTGGCAGCCAAAGTCAGGCAAAAGTTCAAGAAAACACTTCTCTCCTTTTAAAAATCTGACAAGCAAAACTTCCAGTTACTGTTTTGAATAAATGATTTATAGCCAGCTTTCTTAGGAACAGTTATCTGTCAACGATATTTTTCTGTGGGTCCACCTATTGAAAAATCTGTTCATTAGCTGCTTTACCCAGTAGTGAACCATATAGTGAAATACAATTCTTTCTTTCATTCACATCATATAACTTTTTTTGCATGTTCATAATCACAAAAAAAAAAAAAAAAAAAAAAAAAATAAAGCAGTTACTCAACCCTAGCAGAAAAACTAACTTCTGCACTTCAATGCATCCATGGTCCAATTTTTCTTTCTTTTGACTTTTACTGTTGTGATTTCTGTTTTGCTGAAGTACACGAGAAGTCTGGCTGAGCTACCATTTTCCAGCCTCCACCAGAAGCCACAGCTTTGTGAGACTTTTTTAATATACTCTTTATGGTTGTTCAGTTCTCTCTTTAAGATCAAAAAGGATGTTGCTTTGTTGGTTTTGTTTTCTTGTTTA
Source organism: Passer domesticus (assembly GCF_036417665.1). Lineage (NCBI taxonomy): Eukaryota > Metazoa > Chordata > Aves > Passeriformes > Passeridae > Passer > Passer domesticus. The sequence continues at coordinate 97,979,497 of NC_087474.1, forward strand.
ATAAACAAATGTAGAATGTATGGTTTCAAATTGCAAATCCTTTCTTTTAAGCTTAACTCATTTTAAGGCTACTCTACACATCTAAAGTAATATGCAGAGGTCTCAATTTTACTGAGAATATGCATACTCATATTATTTAAGGATGAGATTGTTTTAATAACACTGTGCCCAATCAAGTATGCTATAAATCATCACAGGAGGCACAGTTAATAGAACAAAAATGACACGTTAAATAACAAATGCTTGGAAATGCATTTAGGTCGCTTATAGATGTAACCTCTACTTTCAAGACTTATTTATTTCACTGTTAAATCTATATGACCCACAATTAGATTTTCACAAGAACACCTATTATTAAAAAATAATTAAAATAATCAAATAATCTGTGACGTTTGCTTCTTGTACAGAGGTAAAGTCAAGATCTAAATGTTAGCTATCTAAGAAACTCCAAAGGCTCCCAAATTCCCAAAAATGTCTTTTTGCTTTGATCACTCCTCAAAATGGAGAAAGAGACAGTACACCAATTCACTGTATTGAATGGCATTTTGAGCATGAAGAATGTGGGTATCTTACAGAAAGAGACAGAGTCCTGGAAATCTAAACAGTGGGCATATCTAGGGTATATTTTCAGGAAAAAGTCAATACAGCTGTTGGTTTTGTAGTCGTTCTTCCTTTATTTGGCTACTGGTCATTCACATTTATGCTTGCTTGTTGATTTTGTAGTCGTTCTTCCTTTATTTGGCTACTGGTCATTCACATTTATGCTTGCTTGCAATTTAAAATCTTTAATGGGTTCCCTATTTTGCACTTAGAAAGCCAAGAATAGTCTTAGATACGTGATAGTTCACGCTGACATGTACATCTAGGCCATAGCATTTGCAATATAAAAGCCTCTCACTATTTTAATATTTGACACATGTAGTAATTCTTTATTGTCTTGATTGGGTTAGATTTTAGGGCAAAAAAGATCCTATGTACCTCCTTTAAAGTGATAGAGATTTATTGGAAAATTTAATTTTTGTTTGAGTTTTTGTTTTTATTTTAAAGGGTGGCACTATTTCACAATCAGAATCTTACAGTCTCATTTAAAAGATCTGTGATGTGGTACAAATTTCTGAGAGGCAATTTCTTAAATGCCGCTGTAACTAAACTGCATTACATAAATTTCTGGCTTCCCTAAAATAGGAGACATATAACTACAAAAGTAGATAGGAGTAGGCAATATGTGGGGAAAAAAAGGGAGAAAATCTAAACTTAGGTGTAAAAGTATTACAGAATATTTAACATGCTGCTTAAATGGAGACCAGACAATGATCTGATTTCCAACTATTCTTCTTTTTTCTTTTCTTCTATTTTTTTCAAAAAGGAAGTGTCTGAAAACTCGGTTGGGAATGACATACAATAATACATACAAGAGTGTAAAACCAACTTAATCTTTGACATTTGTAGATTACTGGGTTAATGTGCTCAGTATATGTGTTTTCACCCATTCTTCAATCCACCATAAGACATTTTCCTAGTAGAAATTACACATGTAAAATATATGCCAGAAGGGCTGGATTACACTATGATAAAGTTCTAAGGAGACATTGCTCCGTATTACCATATGCATCACTGGGAACTGCTTAATGAGACTTCACAAAAGCAATCAAGTAAATGAAGGAAATAACTTCTTTTCAAATAGTAGATCTTTCCATAGACAAAATAAATTATTCAATTGAAACCTGTTTCTGAATTCTTGGGTTTATTCCCATTTTAAATATCAATCACTCTTTCTTGCTGGGGATAATTTCCTTGGTCTCAATAAATTACCAAAAGTCATTTTCATTTGATACTGATATTGAATTTTCTTAGTCCCACAGATTTAGCATATATTTACCAATTTACAAGACACTTTTTTAACAAGTGCCCAATTCATGTTTATGTATGGTTAATGAGCAGTACAGCATCAGTTTACATACAGTATGTTTAAAATTAGCTTAGTCTGATAAATTGAATTTTTCATAGTAATTGCTGCTTTTTCTAAATAAATTTATCATATTCTGACCACAAGAATGAAAAATGGTCTGACATAGTCAGTTAATTCTGGGTGTAACTTTGTTGCTTCATCTTTTTTTTCTGCAAAATTTGTTACAAGATATAGTTTTCCTGCATAGCAACATTAACTACATTAAACTACACTCTGGCCACTGTGTCAGATGAGAAAAACACACAAAGGGATTCTAGTGCTCAAAACTCCTTCAGTGCAGGAATCAAGAGATTCTTGGCTGAGACAGCTTTCCTTGACTTGATTCCACTGAAAACCCAGTCATTAGATAGGGGAACCCTTCTATCCCAGAAAAAATCCTGGAATCATCCTCTTGTACAGAGCAACTTAATTCCAGTGCTAATTCAGTTGTACACCCCATTGATCAGATTCATTTGATTAGGTGCACAAAAAGCAGATAAATAAAAAAAAACTCCAATATTTGGTTTTTTTGAGCTAGCCCTACTACTACTTACTAAAACCTACCATAAACATTGTGTTTTCCTGATGTGTGTTAACTGTCTTGTACAGATAAGAAAAACCTCTGCCTTGGAGAAGGAGGAACAAGTAAGAGTGGATGATGTTTCTTCATGTGGAATCATAGCTAACACCTCTGAAAGGTATTGGGAAAGATCAATTCAGACAAGTAGAACTGAAGGATGCTCTAGAACTTTCCCTACTAATAAACTTGGATTTAACCATCCCCTAATGAGCATCCTCAAAAATTAAAAAAAAAAAAGAAATATTTTAAAACATGAGATAAACATGTTTATAGAAATATTTTTTAGTTGTCTGAGAATTTTTGAACTTTTTACACAAATTTTAATTTGTTTGTCGGTTTCTGTTATAATCAAATATTCAAACTGCTGGACCTCTGCACTGTGCACATTCCAGCCAAAACAAAGGAAGAATCGTGGTAGTGAAATATAAAAATTTCCAAAAGAAACTAGAAATAGAAAAAGGGGAAGAAAAACCCCATAACACTTTTCTCTGGTTTTGTTTTCTTTTTTCTGCTGGGAAAAGTGAAGACTAAGATAATTTTTTTTTTTTTTATTAAATCATTTGAAACAATCATTTCCTCTCTCTTCTCTCAGGGGAAAGAAGATAAGATTTTAATTTTTTTTTTAATTAAAATAAGTTTCATTTTAAACCTGTCAGTTCTGACCAAATAATGATGAAAGTACAAATGAAAAATAATGTATTTTTTTTTAATGGTAAATGTATTTTTTTAAATGGTGAAAATATGTCTTTGCAGTATAACAAGAAAAGAGAAGATATTTCTTTTCTACACAGTGGTTCACCCCTAAGTGCAGTAGCATGTGGGGCTGGGGGCTGAGAAGGACCATAAGTCTGATTTTTGCTATTTTGCCATATACGCTGAATCTTCAGAGAAGCTGAAGCTAAGCATCCAGGGAATAGACCCCCTTGTGATTTAGCTCCCACATCCCAAATCTTGAGGGAGCTTGTGATCTCCATAGTCTCATCAAATACACACAGCTGAGTATTGCTTTTGGGGCAACTGGTGAAACTGGTAATAGGGGAAAAAAACACAGCAAACAGGAAATCTGCAGCAAGGGTGCAAAGAAAGAGGCATGATGTGAAGAGCACAGAGATAAGTAGCAGGAGTGACTGAAGAAAATGTTTCAGCACAACCAAGGGAATATGTGGAGCCTTTCCAATCAAAGAAGTCAGAGGTTGTTAACGGGTGGGACCTGCAACTCAGGGACATGGTAGGAAGGAACTGCTTTTCCACCTGCATTTGTACCTTCAGGAACTTAACTTCTAGGTAATTCTCTTCTGTACTTGTAAAACTTCATATGAGACACTAGATGCCTTCTGAACAAAGCACTGCAGTATTGAAGCATTTTTCAACAGCAGCCATGTCACACCTGGAAAGTACAAAACTCACAACGGTGTAAAGAAAACTTTTATGATTACAGATTTTCCTTATTTTTGTTTTACTGAAGATCATGCCTTGATATTTACATATTCCTAGATATTCATAGGCAGCTACTCTTAAAAGCAAATGATGATTCATACCAACATTAACCCAGTGTTTACTATATATAATTATATCTATAGTACAAGTGGTTATTTATGCATATATAAAATTATGCGTGTATATTTTTATATAGCTTTATATATTGAAATTAATATTCAGCAATAAAACATAGATTCACTAGTGCCAATATTTGTTCAGTGCATAGTGCCTTTTGGTACTGAGAATTTGTCTGTTTGATACATGAGGATTGAAAACATTACTGGAACAGAATCCTGTATGATAAGTTTAAGAGGCTTCTCAGGCTGTGGTTTGGAAACCACTGAAATGAATGCCATGAAGCAAGGCCAATTTGAAATGAAATGAAGAGCCTTGTCTATTTTATTTGCATTAGATATCTTTGTTGGTTTCAGTTATAAAGAGTGCCCTGGAACTATTATATGTTTATGTTATAAAGAGTCCCCTGGAAGAATTGAGTTCTAACAAGGATCAGTGTTCACTATTCATTTTTATCAGGATTTAAACTTTGAAAGTATCCTTGTGGTTAAAGAAGAAAGTCAGAACCTCACATACTTCATACTTCAAGCAGAACGCTCAAGATAGGATTTAGGCCTTTGGCACTAAGGTTTGTTCTGGTTAGTAAACTATATAAGTAGCTCGACTTACCGCTTATTTCAAACATAGAAGAGGTTCTTTAGTTAAGCAGAACTATTACAGCTTCTTTTTTGTTGTGCAAATATTTTAACCATCTCTACAATTCTGACAGTAGCTTATGTATGATCTCATAGAAATATGTTTGAAATCTTTTTTTCCCCTTTTTGATTCCTAAAGCTCTGAATTCAAGGACTGTCAAATAGATTCTCTTTTTTTTCTTTTTTTTTCTTTTTTTTTTAAAGGGGAATTCAGAGTTTTTTGTAATCATCCAGGCCCTTTTGACCTATGATGACCTATGCAGTGGATATTTTTTCACTGGTTACTTGCATATTGTTTTATACTGGTTACCCATCACAGACTTAAGCAGATAGTATAAATTTGAAACAGGCAGTCTAGCAATTGGTCCATTCACAATTCCAAAGAGAAAGAGTATCTGTGTACTTTTCAGAATATTTGGCCTTCACATTTACTTCTGGGCAAGAACAAAGCCCAAGATGAAGTAATTTTTTTTTTTTTTTTCTGAAATGTTAATGCAAAGTTGCACAAACAATTGTTTCATCCATAGAGCGCTGAGACTTAATAATGTTCTCAGGTGTTACTTAGGGTTTTTTCCCAGGATATCACGAAGTCATTCAAGATGAGGAGCTTTAAAAAATATTTCCCCTGTTATTTTTTAATCTTAGAGAATTATTTTCTTCTGTAATAGTTTATTATTTCTACTGCTCCAGTCTTAGGATGTAGGTGCAGATTTTTTGATCTGATTGCTTGTTTCTTTGAAGTCTCCTTGAAGGAACTGAAGTTAGACTGGCAGATCTGCTTCTTTTTGTGATGCACAAAGAGCTGGGAGGTTGGCTTACACTTTGGATTACACTCCCAGGCACATGGTATGACCCTTGGGGAGTCCTGTGCAGGACCAGGAGCTGGACTTCAGGCTCCTTGTGGATACCTTCCAACTCAGCATATTCTATGATTCTGCAAGATGCTGCTCACAACTAAAACAAAATTAAATTTTAAAAAATAATGTGTTCAGGAACTACAGCATCTACAAGGAATCATCTGAATTCAAAAGACACAGAAACAGAGACACAAGGTCACTTCAAACAGGGGATTCTAGACTGTATTTTCAGATACAGAGTATAAAATTCAGTTTCATTAATGTGTGCTTTAGGATTAATGTCTCCATTTTTGTTTATACACTTTAAAGAGCTCAGTAACCTAATTAGTCTCAATAGTCCTAATTAGCAGCTTCTCTCACTGCCATCCAGAATGGAAATAAATAGAAATGCTTAACTTAAGCACCTCTGGTTTTCCTTTTTCTACTACTGAAAAGCGTTTTGAGCTTAATCTTTTTAGGTACATCTTTATCTTCGGCAATATATAATTATGCACAATGTTGCAGTGTTTGAGCATAGACACAAATATTTTTCTATGGTGGAGCTAGTTTGGGGGAGAAACAATGAACTAAATATTTGCTGTGTGTAACTCAGTGTTAGGAAACTCCATTGGGAACTCAGAGATTTGGATTCCTTTGAAGAGTGGTATGAAGCCTCATTTCCACACTATAGGCGACCATTCTGTGATGGTAGATAGAGTGGATCTGAACTCTGAAGATCTGAACTGTACACTGTCCACCATGACAAAAAGGAGCCAGACATATATGGACAGGATGTTGATTAGAGTTTACACTGGTGCATGTAATTTCTGTGGATCAGACCATCCCACTTGTGGAGTTGGCAGAGGATGTCCAAGTGGCAACAAATGCGTACAGACTTGGCAGCCGTCCTCAGGCTCAAACTGTCAGACATTTAGATTAATCCTGCCTTCACTATGTTGGAGTATAACCAGCAGACAAGAAATCTATAATGAAGACAGCTACAATCTGCACCAGTAACTGACCAGTGTGTACTCTGCTCTTCAGCAGATCCTAAGAGCAGGGCTAATGACAGTGTATGATTGATAATTACATCTGTTCTTTCTCTTCTGTCTGCCTGTTCAGCAGAAAGTGTCTTGGCTCTCTCCGAAGACAGGGAGAGCTTACTTTTTACATGCAGCCACACATGTTTTCAAAGGTATCATTTCTCCTACTGGAAGGGTATAACATTCTGATGAAGTCATTGACATACAACTTGAAATATGACACCATATGGAATCTGTTCTTTAGATTTCACGCACTTGTCACAAGAATGACTTGTGACTTTCTGTTAACTTCTGTTTTCAGACTTGTCAGTCTGAAAATAAAGTACCAACACAGTGGTTTCACTGCTTGCAACTGATTTAAAATGTCTCTATATTGCATCATTTGAATTATCTATTAGAAACAAAACACAGTGCTGTTTGGTCAAGTATGTTCAGATCCTTCTGTTCTACAGTGTAAGACTGCAGGCTGATAGGCATTTATCACTTCAAAAGAATCTCTTGTAAATCAGACTGAACACTGAGATCAGCCACCTAATTTATCATCAAGTACAATCAAAGATTACAGTTCATCAAATAGCAAGAGCAAAGCTGGTTTCTATAGGTTTTTTCATAGCTCTCTTAAATTAAAGGAGGCTTCCTTCACTTTGATAATATGTAAATAATAAATAAAACTGTCTGCTTATACTTTTCTTACTAGCTTTTGTAACAACCCTGTGGTGATGAAAACAACTATCATCTGCTTACTTGTATAACTGGCATGGTTTTAAGAACTCTCAAACCCTCCTTCAAGGCATAACTAAATGTCAACAGAAAGACATATTTCCCACCTACACAAGTAAGCTCATAAATTTTGATTGGAGAAATACTTGGAGTATATTTGTTCTCATTGACAAGAAATTCACAGCCTTCCTATGAATAGATCAAAAAAGAAAGAAGAAAGTTTGAAAAATTGAGATACATAAAGCAGGACTTAGGCAAGAAGCTGTTATGTCTTCATCTGTGGATAAATTTGCCACCACCTGAAGACTTCTTCTCAGATGTCATTAAGACCACTTTGATTGTAGTGGATGACCTCAAAGTCTGTAAGTTACACAATTACATAGTTACCTAGTCATTCAATCCATCTACAGAAGTGTGATCCCTCTAATATGAGGTTGGTCACTGTTGAGGTTCCTTGAGTAATCTCAGCTGCCCTTGATGTGCCTGATCCTGTTGGTTATTTGAAGCATCTGTTCTTGAACCATCATACATACTCCCAAAAACACACAGCAACCATTGCTACTGCCTCTGCAAACAGAAAGACATGAACCATTTATTATGAAAAACATGGTACTGCTACTTTGTTTTGCCACTCCTTTTCAGAGGACTCCAAACCTGTGTCTTTCAGAAGCCAAAGAAGCATTCTGCTTCTTACCTACTTAACCTTACTGACAGTCAGGCTGGAAGGGAAAAATATAACATGTTCTTTTTCCTTGGCCTCATGGAAGATACAGGATTGAAGAGAAAAAAACCCATCATCTACATAAAGAAAGCATAAGGATTATAAACCAGCAACTAAAAAAGTAGGCAATAGACAGGTTTAATATTTTATTGATGACTATGTATTTTTACCTACTAAACCCACTTTTTTTGGAAGAGATGTCTAAGCTCAAAAATCTAAAGGACAAAGGCTCTTTCCTCCATGATGCTGTGGGAATTTCAAACAGGGTGCCTGTACACTCAATGCAACCTTTTCTTGTTGCCAAGCCTAGAAATCCAAGTGGTCCCTTTGACATGTGCTTTTTTCTGTTCCTGAACCGTCCAAAAACTCCCCTTCCCCGACAAAAACACCCAAAAAAAACCAAAAACCAAAACCCAAAAAAAGAACCCACCAAAAGAAAAAGACAAAACATAAAAAGCAGAAAAAACACACAAGAGCTAAAAAACTCTTTACAATTATGCACCAAAATGTTGCTAATAGCTTAAAATGTAGTCATCTAATACTTTACAGTTTAATGAATCAGATCATAAATTACTTGTTCAAGATCACACAGGAAATCTGTGCCAGTAACTGAAACCCTCTCTTCTCATAGCCTAGTGGTTTATCTGACCCTGAATTTACTTACTAAAAGCAACAGCAGACAGTTCACTTACATCACTACATCTATGCAAAACTGTGGTATATCACATTAGATTTACATGCACAAGAAAGACTGCAGCCATCTCTGTACTGTATCACTAATATATGTGTATATGAAGGAAAACTGCTTGAAGGGAAAAGAATATCCACTACATTCCCCATGAACCCTGCTGAGAATCACAGTTATTGTGGAGTATGTGAAGAAGAGTCTTGACTACAAGAACTGGGAAGAAATCATAAAACTAGTTTCATGACACAACTGATATTCTCTTCCTGCTCTCCACACCTGCTAGATTGCTCTATTCTGATCCTCAAATTTACTACTGTTAGCCAGCAAAGGTCATTTTTTTTTCTGAAGCTTGAGTTCTTGAATAATGATGTAAGAATAAATGGCTGGCAAGAACGACACAGTGACAATATTGTGGTAGCCAGAATAAACACAGATGAATGAAAGAGCCTGCACCTGAAATATTTAATATTGCACTGTGAGAAAATTCTGGTTTTCAACTAATTTCAACTAATTCCAAAAACTCATGGCTTCCTCAGATGATTCAACCAAAAAGGTACTAAAGAAGGCAAGGAGGATTATGACATAAATGGTAGTGAATCATGCCTTAAATTCCATCCTTTTCAACACATGGCACAGGCATATTTGAGGAACTACATTAAGGGATTTTGCCTGTACTACTCTAAAAGCACAAGTGCCCTTGTCTCTATCTTCTCAGTTCATGGAAAACTAGGTTTGAGTTATGAGTTTACATGCAGAATTTCCTGAGATGTTTCAAGGAAGAAGTGGCTAGGTGCAATGCACATTTTTTACACTACTGTTTGAATTTTTTCACTTTTTTTTTTGCTTTTTATGTCACAATTAAATAGTGACTGAAGCAGGAAAAGGCTCCCCTGTTCAGGATTTGAACAGTGAGTTACATCTGCTTCTCCATCAAGTACATAAAGCTGTAGTATCTCTTTCTTTGCAGGAAAGCCTAATCTGCTGTGTCTTTTATTCCCCTCGTTCCCAAAACACAGTTCCTTACACATTCACTCTTGCATTTACACAAGACAGAAAAATTACAAGGGAAATGCCGTGGTGCCAATGAATTTTCAGTGATCTGACTTTAGGGTACTGCCTGGCCACATTGATTTTAGTCCCCTTTGGGGAAATTCCTCAAAATGCCAACTATCATTTAGCCTAATCAGAAACTCCTGGCTCATGCACAGCACTTCAAGTCCAGGCCTCCCTTGAAAGTCCTAATGCTCAGTTGCTGCAAAACTCCTTCTTAAGGTGCCTTGATGAATCTAGCTCTGGCATTACTAACTGAAATTTAGAAAGATTTTTTGTCACCAAGTAAGTGATGGGCATTTTGACAAGCAAATGCCAACTATTTTACATTTTACTATAACATTTCTTTGTCCTTTGGAGTATGAAAGCAGCTGCTCTTCTTTCACTATCCAGATGGGCATATCTCTTACTAAAGAATTTGGAGTTATTGCACAGCATTTCAGAGCAGAAAAAAAAAAGGAAAATTAGTAGCTAATTGCTCCAGTTTTCCTTCCCACTTGCCTGACTCGAGTCTCTCCTACAAAAAAAAAAAAAAAAAAAAGAAAATTTTGATCAATCTTCAGACTGTGTATGGCACAGAAAGGTTGTACTAGAAGTGTTTGATTTTAGAAACCTTCACTTTAGTCTTATGTGGGAGTTGCTTTGTGTTATTACTCACATATACATGCCCAAGAATAGCATTTAATTTTAGCATGTAATGAGAAAATAAACCTCCTGTTTACTTTTGTTCACCACTAATTAGATATAATACATTCCTCAACATTTGGCCAATCATAATTGCATAAAATTAAGGAAATTGAGAGAATGTTCATAAGGAGGCAAACACACAATTCAGTGAGAGTCTCTCCTCTGTCAGGTAAGTAAATTCCATCCATCTACACACCCAAACTAACTTCTCTCAAAATCAGTGGAAGGGCCTCCCTTTGGCCTCAGTGGCTTTTGGATCAGATCCAGCCTATTCACATTAAAGTCAGCTCAGGACTTGAGCTAGATCATGATGTAACTGAATTAATTAGCATTAAGTTATGAGAAACTACTCTCCATTACTACAAATTGCTTGTAAAATAGCCAAGCTTTACTAGCATTAACGATTTCAGCAGTGTTAGATGAAAGTTTCTTTTCATGAATATTACTAATTGCAACTTTAGGGCCAAGTTTGGGCTTTCAGATTCCCATTCCCATTTTACATTAAGAAGTATACAAAAGCATGTATACTACCTCGTTGCTACCAGCAGCTTGAGATGGACAGTATCAAACCCATTACCATCCCTTGGACTGCATGATTTAGTGTGTTGGACCAGCATGAAGTTCCTATTCCTCAGGAATTTTGCACAGCCAGAAAGTCCTTTGCTGTGAACTTCTAGTCTGTTTGGATTTGGTGCTCTGATTTCATATATATAAGAGAGTTTCAAGCTGGGAATTTGGTGCTAGGTCTCTACTTCTGGCTCAAGCCCAGCTGTCTACATTTGGAAATGTATTTGATTTTGGAACACAATTTTCTGGAATGGAATGTCAAGAAAATGCATAATCAAGAGGGCATCATAGATAACGAGCTACAAAAACCTGTTTGTCACCCTCCTCCCACAATGGAGAAGAGCCTTCTACAGCTGCTAATTAGAAAATTAGAACACCACAAATAGATTATATTTTACTGGCAGCATAGCATCTTCCCCCCAGTGTTTTGAAGTACTTTTTGAATTGTTTGCTGTCAGCAAAACAAGTGCGCTACCTGCGATCCTATAGACAACAAAGCCCGGCAGCAGGATTTCAGTCAGGTGATGTCACCCAGGTAAAATTGTACTGACAAGCTTTTAATTAAAGTTTTCCCACACATCTTTCTGCTGGTCCCCAGGAGCTATTATTCATTATGTGCCGACTGTCAGCCAATTGTGAGTCGGGAGGGAAGTGTTTTATTTTCAAAGCCCTTGCTGACAGCTAGAGAACACTTTGTTATACAATCTGTTTACTTTTTTCACACACACAATCTTGCTAAAGGGGAAATGGTCATGCAGTAGTGTTTACAGTTTATGGCAATAATTAAATGCATCTGGCAGAGCAGTAGCTGAAAGGAGGTCGGTGTGGGTGTGGATGAAAAGCCATAAAATTCCTCCTATAAACAGTTACCTTCACCTTGCAGAGCCCCTAGCATTTTAAGACAAAGTTTCTTTGGGACAGGGCAGGTCTAAACAGGTGCTCATATTCTGAAATGGGAATACATGGATCTAGCCATGTTGCACTTGATGCTAAGAAACACTGTCCAGGATTCACAGTAACACTGGTCTTGTCAATTATTAGCACAGTTTGAACTTGTTACAAAACAGCTGTTTGTCCTTCATGATGCTAAATCCCAAAGTACTTACCTTCGTAAGAACAAATGTACAAGGAGAAAGAACTTGCCACTAGATAAAGGCAGAGGGTAGTGTGGTGTCCCTGTTTCACCAAAGGGACAATACTTTATGCTTAATACCTACAGAGAAACAGCAGCTCTTCCAAAAATTTTAATAGCTTAGATAAAATTCCTTTTATCTTTTATGACTGGTGATGATAAATATTTATTTGGAATTATGAAAAACTTTTAAATCATGGTAAAATCTTGTAAGCAATAATCACTGCATCATCTGAAGTACTTAATACTTCTGTTTATTAAGAGCAATAGAAAGTCAACAACTATGCTTAAAATGTTAATAGATTAATTAAACCTGGTGTAATATTCACATAGAGAGGTAAAAAAAGAAATTGTAGGCTACTCACTGCCAAACTGTTGTGAATCCTGTGGAAATCCCTTCCATTGCAAAGCAAAAAGACTGGAAAATAAATTAATTAGTCACAAATTAAATACCATCTTTTACTGATATTATCATAAATAGCTATGTAAATTATTGAATGGATACACAGTTCCATTGTTAACAAATTAAAATTTTTAATTGCTGCTAAATGTTTTTAAATAACTATATACTTAGAAAAAAAATCTGAGATGCAAAAAAAAAAAAGGAAATTAACAATCTGGTCCTTTGGCATTAACACATCAGCATATGAATACATCAGTACAGATTTCATTAATGAAAAGGAACATACCAAAAATTCTGATTGCAAATTTCACTCATGGGTTTCACTTTGCAGGTTGTGCTTTCTCACTATTCCTGTATTTTTTTTTTTCTCTAAAAAAAAATATTTCATTATTTTGGAATTTTACTGGATGGTAGCAGCAAGATTGCACTTTTTTCTGTCAGAGACAGCAAATAAATTCTGAGATACTGCACACTTACATTCAAATTAACATATTTGTGATCATAGTGTTTTCATCTTCCCAAGCTTTACAAAATCAACAAAGTAAGCAGTCATTAAGAAGTTTATATTAATCTTTAAGATCAATGTTATAAGGGAGTATTATCATTTTAAGTTCAGCATTATAAGCACTAACAGCAAGATTTATTAGAGATTTCAGAAATCAAAGCATAAAGATTAGGTGATTTTGCCTGAGATTTATGGGGTAGAAAAATTGAGGAAGATTTTGCTTCAAGGTTCAAAGCTTTCCATCCACTCAGTGACTATGGCAACCAAAGTTCTTGGGGTACAATGCTAGTCTTCTAACTGAGAAGGGGAAAAGTTCTTTTCAGCCAGTATGACCATTTCATTCTCCTCTCCCGTAGGCCTTGTACCTCAGAGATGTTGGGGAACTACAAGACAAAAGGAGCCAAACATCTTCAGACAGAGCAGGTACTTCAATCCAGCAGGGATCATTCCTTCAGGCACAGAGCTGTGCTAATATGATTGCACGTCTTCCTGCTGGAGCTAGTCCACACCTAGGTGATCTGGAGTGATAGCAAGCAACTGTCTGCAACTGCCTTCCCAGCTCCCTCCCTTCCTCTGTGATCCTGTGCTCAGGGCTCTCATCTGACAAATGAAAGGTACAAGGAATACCACTGGCTCATCAACTTTTACATGTAAAAGGAAACTGTCAGACAAAAACACTCTAAAAGATAAGTTGGGGAGATTCTTACAAACTGATATCTTATGAGGCTACCAGGAAGTTGGAGAGAATTTATCTTAGGAAAACTGGGTTTTCAAATAAATCTAATACGGATTCTTCAGAAATACAAAATCAGATCTGTCTGCCAAGGTGTGGTCTTACTATGTGGACACACATGGGCAGACTTCTATAGTGACTGAACACCAACTAATCTAGTTTTTAACAGTTTGCTGAAAGGATCTATTTTGTTTTTTCTGTCAACAAACTGATATTATCATCAAAGTTCTGAAAGGAAGTTAATATTAGGGTAATGCAAAAAGAGATGGACTTATATACATTCTAAAGACTTGTCAGTTATGCAATACCATTGTATTTCAAGTTTAAAAATGCAGTAGTCATTTTTCCTTACAACAAAATTATTGGATTTAATCATAAGCATGAACTGCCCTCCTTCTTCCAGAGCACACCATCATTTAAATATTCTTCAAGTTACTTGACATCACCCACATTTTTTGATTCTTTCAACTCCTGGCCCTTATTTTCTAAACCATGTTTAAATTGGGGGAAGAAATTTAAAAAAAAAAAAAAAAAAATAGGCATATTTTACTGAATATTTTTTATATATCACAATATCACAAACACTTACAAAGATACCTCCTAGACTCCTGCCTGAAATGGTCTGTTTGGAGTGCAAAACAGATCTGCATCTAAAAAAACACCGTAACCCACAAGGCAGCTGAATAGCTTTGACAGTTTTGCCTACCTTCTCCAGTCTCACCTACCTCTCACCTTTCATTTTCAGATAAGATCTGAATAGCCACCAGAAAAACCAATCATGCTTCTTTTTCCAATGGCATATCCCCTCTGGCTATGTAACTTATGTCTGGCCTAATAAAGGGAGAACTACTTATGTCTTGATTATACTCAATTTGGACTTGGAATGTTTTAATCTTTAGCTGCTCAAAAATAGGGTTTTGTCATAGTTAATATATCAAGTGATTACTGCTGTATCAAATAAATTTACTTAGCATGACAGAGATCATAGCTAGACAATGATCTACAACTTGGCTTTCTGCCATCTTTTGGACCCCTATTTATTAGCTAAGAAAGTAAATAATAACTCTTATCTTTTCCTATTGCTGTCTTCCTTGACAAATAAAAAAAATCATTTCAATAGACTTCCCATTCATTTCTTACTTTTCTTATGGACTGGCACATCCTCTTCCTTCTGTAACATGTTTTAGCTGATTTGGAGTTACCAAGAAGCTTTTTTAACTTTTGAACTGAGATTTCCAAAAGCTCCTTTTAGAAATTGACAGTGCCCTGGAGGGCTCTTGCTCCAGGCAACTGAGAAAGCTCATGAAAATATTGTAAAATCTTTCATTTGAAGAATTCTTCCTTCCTCACCTTCAGCCAGGTTATTTCCCCAGTAAACTGTACATTACACTGGCAGCTATCCTGCCTGTCTTTCTCTCCCTTTGGTTTTTTTGCCTCTGTTTACATTTTCCATTAATTGATGCATCTCCAAACACGCCTGTTATATTTTATTTCTCATTAGTCAGTACAGGAAATTGCTCTAGCTGTGGTCTCTCGCTCACATTTCTCTCTTCAGATGCTGCAATAGGAATTTGTCTTCATTTCCAATTTGTTACTGTTTTAAGCTGTTGTGTATGTGTTCAGGTTTTTCATAGCAAAGAAGAAAGAAAAATACAGCAGGTATCTTTCAGTAGCACGCACCACTCTCGTCCCTCTTCCTTTACTGCTTTTACAACACTATGAGTGAAATAAGGGATATGGGGCAAGCTGCATGAGGAAACTCACAAAGAATTATGCTGACAGCCTGAAGAGGTGCACTGTAACTCACTCTTTATGACTGCCTACGTGCTGGAGCTGTGAGTTCGCTCCTGGTTTGTGTCTCAGCAATGCAATGCGAAGGGGAGTCAGCTCTGGATGTAGCATTTCTTTTCTCGCACTCATCAGTGTGGGTCTCCCTATCATCAACTCCCCATAAAGCAGGCTTTGTGCTGAGTCCTCAGTCTTCCTGTACCTCCTCCTCTTCATGTTAACAGTGTGAATGGAAAGTAAAATCAGCAGAAATATCAGGTTCACTCAACAAGCAGCTGACGCATGGAATCTTATGGCAAGCAAGACTTCACATGGCTCAACTATTTCCCTTGAACACAGAATAAATACAAATTTCATACCTCAGCTCTTACACCAATTTTTCTGGTGTCTGTGAGAGATAGTGTTCTTTGAGCCACGGGCTTCTGAGCAGCCTGAGTCTAGAAGGAAAGAAACAGGTGGAAAAACTGGGAAAGAAACACCTTGTCAGACCAAAGATCCCTGTAATAATGTCTCTAACAATAACAGTTGGAACACATGCCTGGAACAGGTAGGAAACAGGAAAATCTCATGCTGATGTATCTGCTGGAAGAGCTGCATGTCTCAGTGAAAATTCAAATTTCTAAGCCAGAAAGAGTATCTTCATACTTATAAATTTTCTTTCATTATTTTTTCCAATCACTTTTTACCTCAGATAAATTTTTAATGTTAAAAACTTCCTTTTGGCAGGGAACTCCACAAAAACCACACATTATACAAATAAATGCCTTCCTTATTTGGAACTTACCAATGACTTGCTTCATTTGATGACTTTAATATTATTGCAGCAGAAAATATGGTGGCAAGTATTCTTCTCATCTTCCCATCATGAATGTACAGATCTGTGTCACATCTCTCCTATGACATCTCCTTTACAAAAAGTCCCAGATATACTTGCATGGAAATCATTCCATACCCCTGATTGTCCCTGTTGACTTTTACAGATCCTGTGCTCCTTTTCAAAGTGATACCAATTCTACATTCAATATTCATGAAGTAGATGGAGGATTTAAGCAGAACATGAACATCTTCTATTTTGAGCAGCACTTGCAATCATACTTCATAATATTTTATTTTGGTTTTTAGCTAGCATTGAGCATATTTTTCATTGAACTGCAAAATGAGGAGTGTTCCCTAATACACATCACCTCAAACACATCTAACTAAAATTTTATTTGCTATTTGTTGTGTGGCTCTTACCTCATCATGATGTCTCTCTGTAGTACTTTGCAGATCTCTTTCATTTTAGAACCTTTATTAACTTGTCAAAACCTATGTTTTTTTTACCTTATTACTCACTTCTTAAATCATTCATTGGGATGATAAACAGCAGATATATATCATAGAATCATAGAATATCCTGGGTTGGAAGGGATCTAAAGATAGTTCCAAGCCCCCTGCAAAGTGCAGGGACACCTTCCTCTAGTCGCATGTAAGTCTTCATTAGTGATCTGCTTCCACTGTGAAAGTTTATTTCTACATGATTTTTCTATACAAATTTTTGCTCCATGTGAGAAGATTTTCTCTTATCTCACAAGTCAGTTAAAGAATTTTGGAGAAGAAACTCCAAACAGAAATGCTTTTGGAAAACCAGATGGCTACATCAAATGGCTTTTCTTACTTATGTACATGATTACCTCTTCAAAGAAGTCACTGATCATGAATTGATTGGAATTCTTATTATAACAACTCAATGATTCTTTCCTGAGATGTTTTGTTGATTCACTCTTCATATTTTATAGTCCTTATTCTATTTATCCCTAATATATTTTTTCATGTTTTATCTAATCCTTTATTGTAATTTTTACAGATTTTCTGTAACAATAACTTAGAGATTTAAAATAGTTCCTGAATTATCTAAAAAACCTGCTTCTTCAGTTTGTGTCACAAGGGAAATTATATGCTACAGTTAATATTTCATCCAAGTAAACATAAAAAATCTGAGAGGAAGATTTTTTAAAATTTTAATGTTCAATTTACTGATTTTTTCCTTAATTCTGCCTATTTATATCTGAATTTTGAGATAGATATCACAAGTTTCACCCATAAATATGAATAATTCTGTTTCAAATTTTCAAAAATCTTATTAAAAATTCTTTTGTCACTATAAAATTATGTTTTTTGAAGCCCCTTCAGATCTCCTGGCAAGCTTCCTACTCCAGAAAAATTATTAGTAACTTTAATAACTTCTGTAAATTGTTTCTTAGAGTCTTTCTTGACTTTTGTTACATGTTCAAGTCAATAATTATCATAAAGTTTTCTTTTGATTTCTCCCTTTGTTTAAGAATTAAGCTTTGGCTCTGTTCTACTGAGGAGGCACAGCAGCCTGTGCAAACACAGAGAGATGTAAATTCTTGGATACTCATTGGGAATGCAAACTGAAACATGAGAACTATGGATTTCTTGATGTCTTTTGAGAGTGGTGGCTTAAACGTGAAAGACACCAGTGAAGAAGTTTGGCATGAAATCTGTACTTCCTAAGTCTGGAAAGTGGAAGCATATATAAATATGCTCCAGTATATAAGAAATAATATGGCTTGCTCAGGGAGGAGTATTATCAAAACCTCAAAATTTAGGCCAGCTTACGTTTGTTTCGATGTACACAGTCTGTGTTTCAATCATTTAAGTTAAACTGTGCTGACATGCATACAAGTGTGGCATTCACATTTCCTGAAAAATCCCTTTCACCCAGGATTTTTCTCCTGGGAAGCTGAGAAGCCTCAGAGAAAAAGGAAAACAATATTATCTCATTTGGTTCTCCTGTTTTGCTGCTTTGGAATGTGGTTGGAGATTGTTTATCCAACAGGTGATTGTTTCATTGATTTCTGATGTGAATTGTTTTGACTCATTGGCCAATCAGGGTCAAGCTGTTTCTGGCCTCTGGAGAGAGTCATAAGTTTCTTTTTTTATCTTTCTGTAAGTATCCTTTCTGTATTCTTTAGTATAGTATAGTTTAGTACTCTTTAATATAATATAGTATCATAAAATAATAAATTAACCTTCTGAGAACTTGGAGTCAGATTCATCATTCCTTCCTGCCACGAGGGCACCCCACAAATACAATATACAACCACATATATCAACAGATTTCAGCCACTGACAGAAAATCAGTGCTGCACACTCTGTTCATAGGGTTTTTGCTTTTTAGATGAGATGAATGCTTTAAACAAGTAGAGGCTCCACAGTTTGGCCATAATACCCCGAAAAGCTGTTCCAGAGTGTAAAAAGTTAAATACTTTCTTCTAAAATACCAGGTTCCTGGGATTGTTCATGATGCTGGGAAGGAACCATGAAACTCTGTGGATGCATGAGTGTCTTCTTTTTAAAGACCATTCTAAGAAAATCCTAAAACTCAGTGTAGAAGTTGTTCATTTTGGAGAAGGTTGGGAACTCCTTAGCTAAAGTACCCTGGGTCTTAGCCTAGAAAAGTAATTTTACAGAACAAACTCATAAAGTATTTTTACTTTGCTAAAAAACAAAAAAAAAAAAAACCAAACAAACAAAACAAAAAAATCCCCAACAAAACAAAAATAAATCAAAACACCTGAAAATAAAACACATAAACTGAGATTAGTTGAGATACTTAAGACATAAATAAATATTTTTGTAGTTGCGAGATAGACACACCAACAAACAAGTGAACACAGAATCTCTTCCATCACAATTGGTGAATTATTTTCCTATCCCATACAGAGTGGTTTGCTTCTGCCATCTCTCCAGATAAGCTATTAAAAAAACCTGAAGCGAATTGAGAGTGTTTCACATGAAAACACTCTTGACCTTCTTGAGACTTATCACTGTACAAGGAGCACATTTTAACCTCCCAGGAAAATTATTTCTTCCAATTAATGTTTAGATTTACTTCACATAATTAAGTCAATCTTAAAAGTATAACAATAATCAAAATTAATGCTCATATGGTGTTTAATTATTTAAAAGTCAGTTTGGTTGAGCATTCTGCTCCATACAGAATAATTCACTGAAACAGTAAATGCAGCAGTTAGTGAAATGCTTCATGGAGAACAAAATACAAGTACTTTGTTTTGGAGAATTGCCATAACATTGTGATAGTCATACATACAATTATGGGTGCAGAGACAAGAGAGAGAATTAGGTTAATACTTTGCCTTTTTAATGTATTAATATGATATTATGGGGACATGATTTTAATTCCACTGCACAGCAAAGTGACTGAAAATCATTCCATCCTGACAACTTTAAAAGAACACTAGTGAAACGTGGTAAGAGAGTCTCAACCCAGATGATACTGAGCAGAAGTAGTCATCTCAGAAGACATCCAGCATTGGTTCTCTTTCAGCATTCTCACCAAAGCAGATACCGTCATTACACAGAGGAGTATTTCATACTAGGCTGGTGGTAGTATGATTGAAGTACATACTACAGCAGCCCAGGATGAGTGCACTACAGGGTCACTGTCAAATTATATTTAATATCTGACAGTCATGTAAAAGAAGCTATGAAAGCATTTTACTTACTGATGCTTGTATGAAGAGTGCAGAAAGACAAGGTGTAAAAGCAATGCCTTTTGTTGTTTCTTAAGTTTTTAGGATGAATAACAGAATGACAAAATCATCTAAAATGAGAAGGAAGCTAAATAAACTCTTTTATGTCACTATTACAGTATTTTAAATCATACCGTATAAGGATACTTTTCTAAATCCTACTTCAGTTAGAAACACTGTGGTACCTTTGTTTTAAAGTATTTTTGTTTCAAATATGAAAAAATATTCTAGGTACTTCTGTGGTTTCTTTTCTCTTGCTAATAAGTGTGAGAAAAGACAAATAACAGCTTTAGTGCTTTTCCCGCTGGTGAATTCCTAATTAAATAGTTCATTAGTAGATTATCTAACTTTCATTTAATGAGGCCCTCCAGATGTTGTGTCTTAAGTGAAGCAAAAAGAAAAACAGCTGAATGCTGAAAGCACAACATAATTGGATATGGTCAAGTTGGAAGAAGTGAATTCTCATGTTACTGTTACTATGATAAAGTATGATTTTCTTCTAGAAATTGTCAATGAGTGATGACCTAGAGAAAATCCTTTAACTATCTCCAGTTATAATTTTAAATATACTTGGCTGTTTTTACTTCTATTTAACATTAGTCTTCTCCCCACTACTTATATGCAGCTGTCTCTAACACTTAGAGATTCCAGCTTGCACTTTTCTGGTTTTTTTATGACACATCCATTTTTAAGATGAAGTTTCTTCTATTTATTCCTGCTAGAGAACCCTGTCCAGTAGAGATTCATAATTCCTTTCCTTAATTGTTACACAGAAAAAAATTATATCAAATTATTCTGTACAGGGTTTCTCAAGGGATAATAACTGACCAGAAATAAAGTAATTAATATTTAAGTAGAACAAACAGAATTTTCATAAAGGATAGGAAACAACCTGATAGTATAACTGATGTTCAAAAGTCTAAATTTGAGGCAGTACCTGCATAAGCATGATGAGAAGCTTTTAAAACAAAATATAACCATTTTTTTCAGTAAACACATTGAACCTTGTTGAAGAAATATCACGTTTTCCTCCACACAACCATGGTGACAACTCTTTTACCTTTTCAGTTATTATTAGAATTATTTAGTTCTTATTAGAACTGTAAAATTAGTCATGTGACACTTCAGAGTTCAACAATAGAATTTAGATATAGGAAAATAAATATATTTTCTATGAACATCCAAATATTTTCAAGACAGTTATGTAGTCATGGGATAAAAGGGGTTATGCATGGATAAATACTGTATTGCTGTGCTGGAAACAGAGGGCAGAAAGAGATGGTCAATTCTTATGATGGAAGGAGGTTTTTTGATGGAATTGTGAATAGTCAGCCTAGGATTCATTCTTTTCATATCCCTGGAAGTAGGATAATTAGGCAATAAATTTTCTGATGACACTACTAGGGATGGTAAAATCATGTCCAATTCTTAAGAACATCCAAAAAATCTCACCCTGATTCAGGACCTTGGTGGTAATAATAATAATGATAATGATGATGATGATGATGATGATGATGATGATGATGATGATGAGATGATTATTATTATTATTATTATTATTATTATTATTATTATTATTATTATTATTATTTTGTTTTTTATAAATCTGGACTGATGCTTATGGCAAAATAAATCCTACCTCTCCATTTAAAGATATGGTCCCTGAGCTGACCACTGTCACTAAAGTATGGGATCTTGAGGTTGCGATGGAAAAATCTATGAAAACATCCACTTGACACTCTCTAGTAATCAAAAAAAAGGCAAATCAACCATTATTAATTAGAAGGAAAATATATATATTACTGTGTCACTCAATGAACACATCTGATTCACATCTTGAACAGTAAAAGGTCCCTCATTCTTGTCCTTCTTTCTCATGGAGATCATTGAATTGGGAAGGGTTCAGAGCAGGGTGAGAACTGCCAAGAATATGGATCACTAAGGAACTAATTCAGTTTCCATAATTTAGAAAATTTAAAAAATCTATGGCAGGTATGATAAAATCATGTTTGGGATGGGAAGAGTTGACAGAAATGGCCAATTTGCTGTCACTTGCAGAGCAACAACTGGGAGCTAAAAAGAGGAAGGTTCAAAGAGAAGACAATCTTTTCAAAAGCAATGAAAAAAAAAAGTGGGATGCCTTGTAGCAAAATGATATAAATACAAGGAAGCTACTAAATATTCAGGAATCACAAATGAGTGAGGAACTCCCAGATGACTGGATGAAGGTGAAGCACCCTTTCCTTTTCTTTGGAAAAGATTTTTTCCTGTTACAAGAACAAAAAATAATAAAGTTTATAAAACTCTTTTGAGAGTTATATCCCTGTTTCCTTTCTATAATTCTGTATATTTTTTCTTTTTCTCTTTTCCTTTCAAATTTCATGAACATACAAATAATATTGTATATTTTTATTATTCCTTTGTCTATCAGGAACTGTTCAAATCTTAAGAAAGTTCCATAGTGGAAAACACAAAAACCAATATAGATATTTGAAAACAAATAATTCCATGCTTTTCCCTTTTTCTGGCAGTACAGTCTTCCAAAGAAACATGATAAGGTTGGAAGCTCTAAATAAAGAACATGTTAATTTCTAACATCCTATAAAAATGTTTAAATGCAATAAAAGAAATATTTTCTCACATAAGTTTTTTCTAAATTGACATTGGCTTATTAGCAGGATATGTTTGTATTTGATGCGTTAGTAGTTGAATCAAAACCTCAGAAAACTGAGCATTTTTCTATCAAGTGTTTACTGTATATATACATACACATATACATATACATATATATACATATAAAATTTTATACATTTTTACCTATTTTACCTGATTTTTAAACACTGAGCTAATTGGATCTACTATTATTTTTAAAGTTTTTATAACCTTTATACACACATTCTATGAATAAACGTATTTTGAAAGTGTCATAAAAATCAACAATGAAATTTAAGATAGTTCTATTTTTTCTGTATAATCTGTACAAAAATAAAATTAACAAGGCAAAAATGCAATCCTGCAGCCATTTAAAACTGACCTCATTCACAAATACCTGTGAGGGTCTGCTGGACCATGGGGACATGAGGAGGGGATAGTGAGGGAAATAGTTTCATATCTGCATTGCTTTCCAGGAACTATGTTCAAAATGTAAGCAACCAGATTACAAAGACAAAACTTTAACTCGTTCCTATCTTCTGCATTATGTAGTTGCACTTGTTCCTTTGATCATCAGCTCTGCTGATCTCAGGCTAAACTAAAACTGCCTGGCTTTCATCCAGGTATTTATTTCTCCTAAGAGAGTAATAGTGTGAGTAGACACTAGTCAACAGTGTTTTACTCTAAAAGAGGATGATAGGATGATATGTTTAAAGTATTCTAAAACCTTGTGTGAGCCCTTCAGACCTGACTGTCTCACATAATCATCAGTTTAATGTGCTGCTACGTAATCTGACAAACTACTCAGAACTGTTCTCCATGGTGGAGGGTACCTGTACCTTGCCAATTTCAGAGCACTCTCAAAGAGTGAACCATCTGCAAGGAGGTAACCATGACTGACTGGTTTTCTGTCTGTCACTTCTAGATGGGCATTTGTATCGATGTGTGTGACCTATGAGTTGTGTTGAGACTGAATATTTGATAGAATACTCACAACAACCACTTTTCTGTTAGTAAGGGTTAGTGAGAAGTCACCCACACCCCAAGATCTTGTTTCTGTACCCAAATTGGATCATCTAATCTTGCTAGATTCTTTCTATCTCCATTAAAATAAAACTAAGCTTTCTTTCCTTAATTAATTTCTTCTCTAATTGTAGTGAACATTTAAAGGAATAAGTCTTAGTTCAAAGTAGTAGTCACATAGAACAAATATATGAGATACAAGTGCATCAAATTCAAACTGCCATTTGATTTTTTTAATAATTGTGAATATTTTTTCTTACAATGTCAGATGTAGGGATGATTTCCATAAATAAAGAACAGAATAGTCTGTCTGAACAATGAGGATGGAAGAGGCATTTTGGAATTAGTACACAGGAAATACTTAACCATGCTTTTACAAGCCTGGTTTTGCAATGACTGTACTTAAGATCCAGGACTCCTAGGAAACAGATCAATCAGATGAAGTGGGACTCTGCTTAAAGGAAATGTATGAACTGAGGTGAAATTATTTATGATTCAGACTAACTATGGTCAAAGTCTGAATCCACAACAATCCAGTGTGTGTTTGGAAACTGCATTGTAAAATCCAATGGATATCAGAATGTTTACTGGGTCTAGGCCAACGGCTTAAAAATGTGTTCTACAGGTAAGTACAAGTATTCCCAGGACAAGATCCTTTACAAAACCAGAACTCAGCTTGAGGCCAGTTGTATTTTTCTCCAAGGATAATCACTGAGAGGTGTTAGGAGGTTCTCATACAGCTGACTGGGCATCTTTGAAATCAAACATTATTTGAGCAATTTTCCCCCTGTGTCAGAGTTTGCAAAAATACATCATATTTTCTTCATTTGACATTGCCATGAGTTATTTGAGATAACAACATGGTGAAATGTGAAAAAATGACAGAAAATTCCTATGCTAGGTGTCAGTAATATAAATTAGACTTATTCGTACTCCCACAACTTACTTAAGTCTATTTAAATGTCACACTTCTATTCTAAAGATATGTGTGCTTAAATACTAATGAACTGCTCCAAGGAATATGCATAATAGAAATGCTTTTTTTGCACAGAAATGCTGTAATGACCAACACTGAACTGTAGTCAAATTCCACACCATCCTGCAAAAACCCCACGGGAAAAAGCCAAGCTTTTCAGCAAACACTAATACCTGCAGGTAGGCCAAGTTAAAAAATAAGTCCAATGTACAAAGCCATGGAGAGAAAGAAATTAGTGTTCTACCCTGCATTTTTTAGGTCAAACCCAGAGCCTTACACTGCACTTTGCATCAGAGGCAAAGATGAGCTGATGGTGAAACACTGGTCTCTCAAGCCACATTAAATACAAGATTCAAAACCATCTCACAAAATCCTATGACCATTGCATCTTGGTGTGACAAAGGGATGGATTACCGTATCAGGGTCTGTATGTAAGAAAGAGAGTGACAATCTTCTGAGAAAGCACAAAGACTCAAAAGAAACATTTGGAAATCAAATCAGTCCACTTATTTGACCTGTGAAGGAATGGGCCTTTTTTACATGACAAAACATACTCAAATTTAGTAGGAAATGTGTTTATTTAATTATATTATATGCAATTTTTCTGCAGCACATACTATGAAAGTAGTAAGGTTATTACAAGTTACCTATCATAGCTCTCTGCTATTAAATAATTTTTATTATTTTTGTGTAAATAACAAACCAGCAAGTAGTAAAACAAAGTGTTGCAGTTCTCCCAAAGAGTAAATACTGTGCAATGGGTACAGTTCCTTTATTCCAGCAGCCTGATTATAAACAAGTGTGATGTGCAACATAATCACCAGCACAAAGGAATACCTGGAACAGAACAAACTACTATTTTGTCAGTAATTTCTTTTAAAAACACTGAGTGGTGTACTAGAATCACATTTTATGTATGTGAGTACTGAGTAAATTCCTCTTCAAAATATTGTGGTTTAGTTTGACCATAGTATCTGTATTTAGAAATAACTGAAATATAAGTATTTCAGTTACTTATAAAAACAAAATACCAGAAAATAGCACAAGAGTAAAATCTCTTTCAAACTCAGACTCATACAACTATTTTATTTAGTACCTATGAAGGAAGTCAGCTGACTTACTCTTTAATGCATTTTCAAGAAAAACACCAAGAGCAAATATTAAGAAAAGCAAGAAGCTTAAGTTGAAAGTCATACCTTAACTGCAAAAGAATATGAGCCTAATCGTGAATATTAAAAATTTCTCTCATCAATCAAATATTTTGTGTGTGAGAACAAAAAAAGGCAAAGGTCAGGAAATGGGATATTTCTCTGGTTTGCAAACAACAGGTTGCCTATAAAAACTTGGCAAGCACACGAGGCTCTTCATACCAAAACTTAATGCTGAAAGTAATGGCAGCAAATGCTGAGCACATTTCTCTTTGAAAGTATACATTTGGATTTTTGTTACAATTTAGTGCCATAACCTCTAATCCTCCATCAGCTGCAAGCTTCTAGCAGGACTTAAAAATTATTTTGAACAACTAGAAGTTTTAGAAGTTTGTGGTAAAACTGCAAGCACCTATGTAAGAGCAAAAGTTCTCATAAAATTAGGATCTGTATTTACACATATTTTTTATTTGTTGACATTAAACATAGGGAATGGTTCCATCAGGACAGATGAAAACCACCATTCTAGAACAGGTAAAATTCAAACTGCCAAAGACAAGATAGAATTGAACATTCATACAAACCCCCTGCATATATGCACATCAGCGATGTCCTCTAGACTCAGCTCCAGCATGTTGCCTTTGGAAAACTGCAGAAGTAGTGCTCTGACTCTCTTAGCAGGTTTTTCTTGTACCTCCTGCAAGGCCTTGCTCTCTGTGTGCTTCCTGCTCTTCCCAGTTGTGGGAAAACTTCTTGATGTCTTCCAAATGCCCAGCTGGCAAGGTTGTCCTGCTCCAGGAAAAAGACAGCTTCCAGCCCCAGGCAGTTCTTCTTGAAGGAAAGGTGCCACAGTAAATCCATGAGTAAACAAGATACTATCCATACTAGCCATAGTGAACCATAAAAAAAAACCAAACAAACAAACAAACAAAAAAAACCACCAACAAAACAAACAAAAAACACAATAAAACAAAACAAAATAAAATAGAAACGACAAAAAAAAGCAACCAAATCCCACACTTTTCTGGTAGAATCCTCTTGCAGTAAAATTGCCCACTGCATGAAATTTCCCGAATGGTAAAAAACCCTATGTTACCTAATTTAGCTTCCAATGTTTTGTCTGAACTTGATATCATCCTGTTGCTTTGCCAAAAAACAAAGCTGCCCATCTGAAGTAAAGCAAACCAGTTCTCAGCTAAAACAAAACACCAAGTAACTGTGATAAATGTATACATGTATACATTTCCAAAAAAGAAGTGTGAGTGAGATATCATGCTTGTTCTGAAAAGAAAGGTATAAACACCAATGCTTTTCTGCTTTTTAATTTTAAAACATATGGTTCCTCTTAATCAGACAGAATAACAACATCAGACTTTCATGTATAAGCCATTAAAGATGAAATATTAACCTAGAATTTCAATGCAGTCTTAGAATTCAGAACAAATATTTTTAAGACTAAGTAGATTTTTAAAAGCCTCAGAATTGGTATTAGCTTACACTAAAAACAGTCAAACTGAAATAACTAGAGGTGACAGTAACCTAAATTATTCTGGTGGCCTTCCATGATGGAGGGACTGCAACAGTCAAGACCACCTACAGCTCTGTTAGACCTTCAACATGGTCCCATATGACATCCTTCTCTCCAAATTGGAAATATGTGGATTTGAAGCATAGACTATCCAGTGTATAAGAAATTGGCTGGATAGACACACTCAGAAAGCCATGGTCATTGGGCTCTGTTTCCAGGTGGAAGCCGGTGACAAGTGGTGTCCCTCACTCATCAGAGTGAGATGAAAGTTCTTGGGACTGGTGCATTTTAATACCTTTATCGAAGACACAGAGAGTGAGATCAAGAGCACCCTCAGCAAGTGTAAATATGACACAAAGCTGAGTGGAGGAGTAGACAACAAAATCAAGGGATGCCATCCAGAAGGACCTCGCTGCACCTGGGTTGAGGCAACACCAGACATAAGCACAGGGAGAACTCATGAAACACAGTCCTGCAGAGGAGAACTGGGGGTTGTAGTGGGTGAAAAGCTGGCCATGAAGCAGCACTGTGTGCCCACAGCCCAGACCTGGGCAGCACCAAAATGAAGTGACCAGGAGGTCAAGGGAGATTCTTCCCCTCTACCCTCATGAGAACCCACCTGGAGTGCTGCACCCAGGTCTGGGTGCACACAAAAGAAGTGGACTTGTTAGAGCCAATCCAGAGAAGGACCATGAAGATCATGAGAGGGATGGAGCTGAAAGATTTGGGACCATTCATCCTGGAGAAGAGAAGGCTTCAGGGAGACCTTATAGCAGCTTTTCAGTAACTAAAGGGGACCTACAAGAAAACAGGAGAGGAACTTTTTACAAAGGCATGTAATGATAGGAAAAAGGGGAACGACTTTAAGCTGAAGGAGGGATTGTAGATTTAGATGAGATTATAGAAAAAAAAAAATTCTTCTGTCAGAGAGTAGTGAAGCACTGGAATGAACAGGTTGCTACACCCCTGGAAGTATTTGGGACCAAGTTGAGGCCAGGTTGGAAGGTGCTTTGAGTAACATGTTCTAGTGGAAGTTATCCCTGCCCATGACAAGGTGGCTGAAACTAGACAAGCTTTAAGGTCCCTTCCAAGTCAATTATAAGACTGATGCTATGATTCTATAATTATAGAACTATTCCTTGCATTGAGCACAGGTGTCCTTAAATTTGTATTAAATTCCATTTAAATGCCATTGAACCAAGAGGAATGAAGCAGTATACAACTAATACATTTGCCTAAATTGTAACAGTAAGTTTTATTTCCCTACTGTGAGATAAGGCAACATGGATTTTTTTTCGGATATTGCATAGAAATTTTGCATCCTGTGCAATTTTCATGGAAAGGTTTTACTTTAGGTACAGTTCACTTTATATGTTCAGTGATATTAAGGAGGAATTCTCAGAAATTGATTTGTATATATCTCAAGTTATTTCTCTGCTATTCATACCTTGCTGCTGTACTACTCAATTGTATAATTATGAATTAGCTCTTTGTTGTTTAACACATAGAAAATCAGAATTTAAAAATTAATAAGAAGTAATTCATTAGCTCCTCTAAAAAAAAAAAAAAAAAAAGCTACAGCTGGAACCTCAAGATTCTAAAGATTCTAATTCCAAAATAATCAAACTCTCACCTGTTGAAAATTTACTCAAACTAGCTACTAACTACTCTACTCTTTTCCCAAAGTTAAAATGAATGTAGCAACTGGTCTTATATCTCCATGCCTAATGTAGACTTTATGGCATTCAGACTGAGAATATTTTGACATGGTTATTATGTTCTCCACTAATGAAAACAAGAATGCCTTCCCTTCAGACATATCTCCTCACAGATATCTCTATAAGCTTGTATGACAGCCTCCTATCACAAGGTACTACTTGTAAATGTAGATGCTTAAAGTTAGGCTCCTAAATCCATAGTAAGGAACCTACTTCTTTGTGGCTGCATCTGAACTCAAACTGCAATCAATGCAATCTCACCTTCTTACAAATATTTTTATTTTATCCATGTGCTTGTATATGGACTTAGAATTATTTTTTTTAGGAGACATGGTTCGGTCACTTTGGATTATTATTTTGTTTGATCTTTCTTAATCATAAGAACATGATTTCTGCAATATGGAACAGTTTGGTCAACATACTTTAAACTTCCTCCGGTAGATTCAGATTACAGATTCAAATTATTCTTTGAACGCTTGAACATCTGCAAGAAATACTTACAAATTTCAAGAGAAAATGGATTTGTTTTTTTCCTTTCTTTGGTTATAAAAGGCAAGCTTATTGTGGAATTGAACCGTTCTAAAATCAGAATTATGTAGAAAGCAGTCATCTGTTTCCTTAAAGTGGTTGTGATATGGTGTTGCATGCTCAAATATTGTACTTGTGTTTCTTAGTTTCTACATCTCCTGTGCAAATATTTCCCATGGGAAAAAATTCTGATAACACTGTTTCATGTCTTTTTAATGGCCAAGTTGGCATTTTTTGATTAAAGAAAGATGCACAAGAAATGTCTCTGATTTGTAATTATCATTCTTAATTTCGGGTTTCCTTTCTTCATGTGGCTTACAGAACTGAGACCTCTATCAGTGTTTTGTAATCCAAGAACAACTTTGCTTCAAAAAGACCCTGGAACTCCTGTTGGGTTATTATAATTACTTATCCCAAATCTTCAATTAGATTCTTCATAACATGACGTTGTCTTGTTTATTATTTAAAACAAATGAGACCAAGCCAAATGCTTTGAGTTTATTTGTCATTAAGACATTCTTGAATATTTTGTTGGTAAGGCAATGCATGTAAAGGGTTATTCTATCAGCTGTTCTTTAGCATAGATGTAGTCCAAACTCCACAGAACTTCAAGTAGTTCTTGAAAGTTGTGCCAGTGTGGAAATAGAAAACCTCAAATAGTTAAGAATACAAACACAGCTAACTGATCCATTTCTTCCTCCAGATTCATTGATCAAATTCTGTTAGATACACAGATATGAAGCTGAATTAATTCAGTGATGAATCTGGCATTCTGCTAATAAATGTATTATGAAAAGTTGGCAACACAGAGGTTAACAAAACAGAGGCTTAGCACTACAGAGTCTTTGGTCTTAAGGTATACATATGTAATTGAGCTCCTAATTTTAGAAAAAAAGCCAAACTATATGTCACGCTGCTGTTATACCACGTCATGATTTAATCTACCTTTTGTAAATCTTTTAGGCTCAGTACTTAAACATTTTCTTTGGGAAAATATTTCTGAAAAGCTGTTACCACCAGTCCCTCCAAAACTGAAGCTCCCTTTAATTTTATTTAAGTGTGTTTTAAGTGCAACTTCTTGCTTAAGCAGTGCTTTGACTGTTGTGGTGTAATTTCATTTACCTCTTTCCTAAGGGCCATGTTGAGAGGCTTTTTTCTTTATTTTTTAACCTCAACTTCCTCCCCCTTGTGTTCATTGTCCATTTATACCACCCACATCCATCTCTTTGAACTAATTCTCCCCTTCTTTCCTTCCTCTTCCTTCTGCCTTTATTTTTCTATTTAGACCATATGCCATTCAGACTCTCCCTGAAAGTCTCTTACTTTGTTTTTGTAAATCTGGGTATGAAATGGAATGTTGTTCTCTGTTTTCCTTGATGCATGTAATTGAGAAAATGTTATTTTATTCTGAGAAGTCAGGTAAAACAAATGCAACCTCAGCCTAAATATCAGGACTCACTATTTGAGCAGCAGGAATACTGCACACCAAAGAGAAGCCACCAAGCAGAGCACACAAGAATGCTGGTATGCACATCATTGAGTGGTATGCACATCGAGTGGTGGCTCACATCAACCAAATACTTCAGATCTTCTTAACAAACAAATGAGCTACTTCCAAGACAAACAAAAAAAAAATCAGACTAATCATAAATTTGAGAAAAACTTAAATAATTTGTCAATAAACGTGGAGGAGAATACACTGCCTCCTCCACTCAACACAGTGAGATGTTTGCTGCTTGTGGGTTCACCTATATTCAAATTGTGTTGTATGACTATGTCAATGTTCATGGAGAGGTAGTTTCCTGCATTCATAGAAATAGGGGAATTTTCTGCTGGGTTTACTAAGTGAATATGGAATCAGTGTCAGATCAGACCACAAATAAAGACTAGACTTGTAAAAATCTGGTGTGCTAAACAGAAGGCGGGGTTTTGATATAGTATAGAAAGCACATCTGCCAGCTGGAGAAGTTCCACCAGAGGCACCTATGTGTCTTACTCTGAGTCAGATTCTACACTAAACTGACCAGTGATAAATTCCTGCAGCACAGCCACATGGAAAGCCCAGGTGTAATGGGCTGGACATATGGCTTGAATCAATGATGTACATATGTTCAAGCACCTCCTATGAAGGGAACTGGAGTGTGGAAAGAGGAAGCAATGGTGATCCAAGAAAGTGCTTCTAGGACACCCTAAAGGCAGGATTGATTGAGTGCAACCTTCTGGCAAAATCTTTTGAGTTCTTTGCCAGAAAGGTACAGCAACGGATCATCAAGGTGAGGGAAAGCATAGGCCTCTTTGAACAAAAGCAGATGCTGTTGGGCAGGATAAGCATGTGAGGAGAGAAAAAAAAAAGCAGATTTTGTCAGCAACAGCAGCAGCAATAGATCATTGCATGCAGATAATGAGTGGCATGGTGACAAGCATGGTAAAAAGTAGTTATCCTTCACAGGCCTCTACAAGCTTTAGTTGCACCCACTGAGTTTGACTCACCCATCAACTGAACAGGACCGCCTTCCTTCACTTGGAGGTATAAACTGTGAGTGATTCAAGTTTCACACACATAAAAAATATCTGGGGTGAGATATTTTGGTGTGTTTTTTTCCTTCCACTTTGATATTGAAGCCATATTCAAAGGAATATTACAACAAAGTGAACTCAGAAAAGCAAAACTTTATTCTAATAAATTATTAATGAAAATGCAACATTTTATCTTTACAACTCCTCTTCTTTTTCTTTAATTTTGCTAACCTTTTCAAGGTTTCTGATATCTCTCTCTTATTCTGATAGTCTTCTAATTGTTAAATCTGACACCTGTCAAGTTTTATGCAGCCTAGGTATATCAACTAGTTGCTGATTTTTAACGACATTTGTATCTTGTTCCTGGAAACTTTATTCCAGGTGGAAATCTTCCCAGAAACCATGGAACAAATGAGAAGGGAAGTTGACCTACCTCAGAGACCCCTGCAGCTCAGGACAGAAGTAGCCTGGAGAGGTTACATAACTTGGTCTGTGCTTGTATCTTTTGAGGGTGTGACTATAACCCAGCTCTGTAAAACAATATACGTGCCTTCAGTGCTTCCCTGCACATCTAGGAAACTGCACTTAAGTCCTCTGGCTTTTAGCTGAGGCACTAGAGACACAGTTTTTCCCATTAGTGACTGTAGAAGGAGCTCAGGGTGATTATCTCAGATTTTAATGTCTGCCGGTCAGATATCAAATGTAGAACAAAAATCTGTGGGGCCCTGAACTTTCTGAAATGGAGCTTCCTGGACTTCCACAGTCCCGCTGTGCACACCAAAAGCTGTCTCCTCCTTGGCAACACAAAATGCTTAGTCAGAGATCATAAATTTAGCAAACTGGAAGTTTCACAGGAGCCACTTACCTTCTCAATAAGCATTTTGTAAAATAAGGACTGGCATCTCTCTCCATCTGTTTTTGGAAGGAATGGCTCAGCTGATAATGATAACTTGTGCTCTGGTTTGCAGTTCCTTATTTGCTGTTGACTGTCACAGACCTGACAGAGTGCTCAGCACAGCACGTACCAGCACAAGATAAAGGACTCTTTTCTCTTTTACATGTTCCAGGACAGGTTTTTTGATCTGCTCAGTGACTGTGGTTAGAGTCAGGCTAAGGAGACTAACTATCCCACTTACATCGTACAGAAAATTCAGCACCTGACTAAAGGCTGTTAAACCTCCTTCAATTCTTTCAGGGATCCAGCAGTAAAACTAGATTTTTTTTTTCTTTCTATCAATACCATTCATATTGCTTGAGAAGTTCTCTTCAGAAAAGCAGAAAGATGCAAAAAGGAAAGATATATTCAAAATTTCTGCATTTTTATCTGTCCTGTTGGAAAAGTAAGGCAGTGTTCTGTTCTGGTAACATCTATGCTTTAGCAAACTGCAGGTGACAGTTTTGCAGTGTTCTGGCTCATCCATGCAGTCAGCAAGTCTCCTAGCTTTATATCCTTACAGCATCTGATCCTTGTAAGCCCTCATATCTCTTCAGGGCATGGAAGCCCATTGAGATAAAACTACTGATTAAATGAACAGCAGCAACAGGAAAAACTACAGCGTAACAATGAGATTTGAAGAAAAAAGAGAAACCTTGAGTAAATACTATTGCACTTCCCTGTGATGCTCATCTTTGCTGCAAGTAGGTAAGTAGAAGCTCAGTAACTGCAACAGAGAAACAAAAATCTATCCAGTAGTTTCAGACTAATGTTAGTGCCACCTACCTACTTTTCCTCTTAGCTAGTCTCATTAACAAATTTCTACAAAAGCACTGGGTTACAATTTCTGTCTCCACCAGGTAACAGTGAAAAACAAAATAAATTTGAATATTATTTGAAAAATAGTAAACCTTTCTCAAACCCCTGTAGTCAAGAGAAAAGTAACCCCAAGAATTATATACAGAAAGCTAAAGAGCAGATGAGACCATAAAACTTATGAAGTGCATCAGGAGGAAATCAGTACATTACCCTTGAAGATCCTTACCTAAAGCTCTAGCTGGCCAGCTCATGAAGTTGAGTAAAGTATCCTTTTTCAAAGGCAACATTTAGGCTTTATGCCTAATTTATGAGTACATGCTGAAGACCTCTTGAGGTAAAGTGTTTAAAGAAGCAAGCCCATTAGGAACACAACACCTGAGTGAATTTTAGGCTTAATTTGAGTCCAAAATCAGTACCCAAAATTTTCCTTGCCTGGTGCCTGGCCCTGAAGGCAACGTGAACTTGACAGTGTTCGGATTAGTTCTAGCTCAAGCAAGGATGAGGACCTGGGCACCTTGCTTACTAACCTGGCAGGAATCCCAAATTAGTCCTGACTCCCCTGAGGAATTCTGTAGTAAGTGCTTAGCATTTCTTGCCCCTTGAATGAGTCCCTACTGGCTGAGCTGCCTGACTCAGATCACAACCCACAGAATATGCCCAGGAAGCGCTAATAAAATCAAGCTGCCAGCAGCATCATGAAAAGCTGTGCTTCAATTCTAAAACCCCAGGGCAAGGCAAAATAAATGCATTTTTCCCCATTAATTAGCCTATGTAGTAGGAATACAGTCTACAGCTCAGTACATCCCACTGCCCTGATTCAAGGGCTTGAGGACACTGAACTGGGACAGGAGCCACGGCACAGAGAAGGAAATTTGCAAAAATTTGCTGGCTCTGCAGCTGTTACTCTGTAAGCAGATGATTTCTTTTATTGAAAAGACTGTATCCTGCTTATTCTTCCAAAGAAAATCAGCAGCAGCCTTATACTGGAGAGAGAACACAAATATGCACTGCCCAAGTGGCCAAAAATGCCTGGGCTGGGCTGCTTGCACCCCTGGGACGGGCAGGATTTCATACAGCCCTGCTCAAAGTTTCCTGGGCCAGTGGATAGGTTTTGATCTTGTCCTGACATACCTAATCTTCTCCGTGTGCTGTACAAAATGCTAAATTCTGTTTCCAGGGAGAGTTCTCTTGAATTATGATCAAAATGGATAACTTTGTCAATTTTGCAGCACC
Organism: Passer domesticus; assembly: GCF_036417665.1. Lineage (NCBI taxonomy): Eukaryota > Metazoa > Chordata > Aves > Passeriformes > Passeridae > Passer > Passer domesticus. Next base: position 98,014,722 of record NC_087474.1, read on the forward strand.
CTATAGCAGGACCCAGCTGTATAAATAAGCAGAGTTTAGCAGAAGTCCATATAACTTCATTGATCTATGTCAGTTTAGATTTTAGCCTTAGAATATTGATTTATTATTTGTTATCTTAGCACTTATTTTCATGGGCAACAGGTCTGATTGTTCATACAATCAAATGGATATTTTTAAAGTCACTCTTCAGTTGCAATCAGTATTTCTTTTTACATTCAATAAAATTTGCTAGCAGCTTTAAAACCACCATAAGGCACTCATCTTGATCTTTGACAAAGAGTTCTTACTGCTCCAGAATTTTGTGTATGAACCAGAACAGAAAACAGTTTTCCAGGAACAGTACAAATAACTAATCCATCGTTTGTATATACAAATAGTATGTTAATTATACCTCCCTCTCCAATCTATTTGACTACTTTAATTTAAAGTTATTTAAAAAAAAAAAAAAAAGAGAAAGCACAGTTGACAAAACAAGGCATTTGTCTAAGTTGATTACTAAAATCTGTGGAAGTTTTTGTGTGTACAACATGAATTTAAACATGTCAGAATTTAAGCCCATAAGTCATAAAACCCCCTTTGGATTCAGATTCTAGTCAAGGAATAAAATTATGAAAGTATAATTATGTGGCAGAATTATGCTGAACACAACTGAGAGTTACTGAGGATTGAATTGCTTGTCTTTCTCCACCTTGTCCTCAGCCAAGTGGCAGGAAACAGCTGGCCAGAATTTTTTAGTGTCTTTAATGAAGTGAATACTTAGTTGTTAGGATTTGGTGATTAAATGAACTACGACTAATATCCCTGTGTGGATTTACTGAAATATGATTGTCCTGAAAAGAAGACAACTCTCTGTGAGATTTAGCTAGGGAGCAAACTTACACAAAAGTTTAAATGATGGAAAAAATTCTTGGGCAGTTCTATTTCTTAGTGCCATTAACAATATCACAAGACTCCTTAAAAACACTGAACGAAGGCACAAATTAACAGATTTATTTTCATGTCTCACTTCAACCAAGTACATACAAATACCTAAAATAAATAAATAAGCTAAGTGGTTTTTTTCTGCTGTCAGGACCCTTTTAATGTTCTATTGTAATATAAAGCTCAGAGGGTTGTTGCAGAGTGGTGGTACATTAATTAAAGTTCTTCAGAACAAAATTGTGAAGCTGCACAGTATAGAATTCTCAAAATACAGGAAACTCATCCAAATGTTGGTAGTTTAGGTATAACAATGGGCATCAAAAAGTAACCAAAAATATTATGTTGGACATTTTGCATCTGTTTATGTTTTACTAGAGCAGGCGTAAGATATTCCAGATTTACTTTCATCATTTGGTACTTACAGTTGATCTATATTCCAGATTTGCCTAACAAGAAATATTCACTTTGTGTGAATTCACCCTCCCCCACAGCTACAGTTACAATCATTTCATAATGTAAGCCATGAACTAAGTATTTTTTGTCAAATGATCAAACCAGATTTGCCATTCTTTTGCAGGAAAGAAAAGAAAAAAAAAAGAGAGAAGAAAAATAAAGCAAACAAGCCAAAAAACAAGCAACCAAAAAAACCCAGGGTAAACTGAGTTCAACTAAAACACAAAATGCTGTCAAGTCACTTTGATGTCCAGTCACATGGTTCTGACTGGAATTTTAATCTATAAAACAATATATTGAATAGTCACATTTGTTCGGATTATTGTTTAAAGGCACTAGCAGAGCTATTTAACAAGAAATCTCAACAAATAATAGCATGCATAAGCACCTTTATTTGTCGTTGACAAGTAAAAAGGGTTAATTTGATTGACTATATTATCCTTCTGAACAGTTGAAATGCTCACAGCATTTTCCACTTCCCATTCTAGAGCCAAGAAAGGGTTTGAAAAGTCACAACTCAAATTCTTTTAATCAGGCTTTTTAAATATGAAAAAATACCTCCACTTACAATTTCATCCACATCTCAATTAAATAAAAGAGAGATTTTCTGACAATTCCAGTGAATTTTTAGTAAGGTCTGTGAACTGGCACAACCCACTTGACTTTAATCAGTTGACAGAAGTCTAAAGGGTCACATTTAGCTACTGCATGTTATGCTTTGGGTTTGGTAGGGGTTTACTACTAAACCTGAAATAGTGAAGAACTCAATTGTATCAGTAACAAAGCAGATGGTAATAAAGTAATTAAAAAATAATAATGTCAAAAAATTCCAGGGGAAAAGCACAAAATAGTGTATCTGATTGGTCTTATTTTTTCCCTTTTGCATTTCTCAAAGCTTCCAATAATCTGATGATATATAAGAAACTTTCTAACAGTATTTGAATTTTTGTACACATTGCCCAGCTCCTGTTTTTTCATTTTTTGCCTATAAGTGGATATCATTACAGCATAACCTAAACATCCACAATATGTGCTAGGACCTCTGAAAATCTGATGTTTAAAACACTAATAATGTCTATAAAGCGAAAGCTCTAAAATCTAGAGGCGTTTAAGCAAAATGTTATAGTGGATGCTTATGAGACATTATCCATTATTTAATCATTTTCGATCTTTTTTTCTTTTTTTTATAAGGTTGACAAGGGCAAAATAAACAGCTGCCTGAGACAGGGGATTGTTAAAAGAATACACTTGGGATTGTGAAAGTGAAACCGAGAACAGCACTGCTGCAAGTGATGCAGTCCTAACTGCCCCATCCCTCTGGACGGAGCAGGTTTTGGATGTTTGCCTTCCCAGAGCTGGGCCCCAGTTCCCCTTGTCAGGCACAACCTCCTTAGACTTGGGAAGGCAAAACTGTATTTCCCCCTGAAACTTAGTCAGACCAAATGATCATCCTTGAGCATCTTAAAGAAATCCTCCAAATTTCTGCTGTGAATTCCTGCATATTTTAGATCTCTGTGCCTTTTTGCATTTGTTATTAATGCTGCCAAATGCAATACTGACCACTTAGAGTCCAACCTTCTTTCAGGAGCAGGGGTTTTGCTGAGCCTTAGACTTCTGTTTTCCTAAGAGTTCAGTAGAAAGAAAAACATCTCCAAGCAGGAGTAGCCAGAGGTCCTTGTCCCATGTGGCACAGTCATGCACTCAACAGGTCAGATAAACTATCCTTAAATTTGTCTTATTATCTCAATGTTTCCTGTACCCAGGCAACCCTTTTTAAAAACATATGAAACCTTATTATAAAGTGTCAAAAAAATCCAACATATGACTATTGGCAAGACAGGAGCACATTACAGTAATAGGTTTTTAACTGTAAATTCACAGCCTGCCAGGCTCGGACCTGTTCAAGCACATTTCAACTGCCTTCCTAAAACTGGCATAATTTTTAGACAGTGGTGCTCTACTGATCCAATACATAAATTATTGAGATTGATGGCATTCGTATGGTATAATAGACTTCTTTAGTCCTGTTCGTCGACTATTGAAAAAAATACTTTGATATAATTATTTTGGTATTAGAAATACTAATCAAAAATTAGCAAACATTCTAAAACACAGCATCTGAGGTAAAAACGTGCTGGTAATTTGAATAAGAATCAACCTCCATTATGCTAGAGAAGTGTCTGTGCACATGTGTGTCAACATTTGTGTAAAACACCAGGAGAAACAGGGATATATGTATACATATATGAAAAACAGAGACCTGAATTCTTGCTGACTGCTGATCAGCATAGTTGTGAACTGCAAGTTCCATAAAATTTTACTTCATATGATTCCCTATTTACACATTCCCTTCTTGGATCTCATCAAGTGTTAGATGTTTGTTAGTTCATATACATTATGTCAAGTCTTACTTCTCTGGAGCAGCTGAAAAGAAGCAAGAGAAAAATAAATTCTCCTTTAACACATATCCTTTCTACTGCTAAGTTCTTAGGCTTGTTTTCCTTTCTAGTAGTAATTTTTTGGTGGAAAGAATCACTGACTGACTGACCAGCTGACTCAAGAAAAGCATTAGATACACTATGAATGCTTTGGCAGGACTAACACATTTGTCAGTTTAGCCCTGACTTGTCCATATCCCTTTCCCATTTAAGAAGACGACAAATTAACCAAGGCGCAAATCCTACAAATATTAACGTAAATCAGTAACTTTAAACTTACAAATGACTCGGTGCCTGCAATGACACTAGCTATGTGCATACATTCTTGGACAGATATGGAACTCTGTATGTGTAAATTTAGCATGGAGCCTTGCTGCAATCAGTTAGTTACAGCGTATTGCAGCACTAACAGTTGGAAGAAACAGAAAGTCTCCAAATAACTACAGCCTGTAGTTGCAGTCCTAGAAGTTCTCACATCTGAATAACATCAACATCACAAATTCTCATGCTGGATTTGGCAGTCCTCACTCAAATCAGGTAAATTACTTCACCAACACAACTGCTTGTAGGATTATGTAATTCCCTGTTACACTTTTTTCATCTTCAACCCACAAAAAAGACATATGAAAAGAGAGAACACATACCTCTGTCTGTGTGTGTGTGTGTGTGTGTATATATATGTACATACATATAAAGCACATATATGTGTACATTCACACACACACAGACTTACATGCATTTAAACCGTCATAGTATGGATGAGTGACAGAAAGCCACTGGTGTCATTTTGTTCTAGTGTTTGCTGTTTGATTCAAGAATCAAATTTAAACAAAACATTGGGGTTACAAGGCCAAGCATTAAAAAGTTAGGAAATACACTAGTGAAGGCTAGTTTTTGAAACAATGCCACATTCTGAGAGATCTGTCTATTCAGCAGACAATCAAGTGGGATGATGCAAGGCCTAGGGAAGAAAAAAGATAATCACTTCTTTGTTTCTCAGTCTGACAAAAATGTTAATCATATGAAATGTTTCCAATTCTCACATTGTGGACTGCAACACTGGAATCTGAGTTCCAGCAAAGTTTTTCACCTGAAACAAGGGAATAATCAACAGTGATTTTGATCCCACTGAGATAGGGAATAAGATACGTACACTGACAGTGACACTCCAATTATTTAGTAAGTAGAAGAGGAAGTCTGAAAAACAGAAATCCAGGGTCCTAGCCCAGGTCCTGAAAGATGATGTGTTTTGGTGGCCATGGACATTTCACAGTCTTTTTTAACCTGTCATTTTCCACTTTTATCTTTTCCTCAGGACAAGCTGTTCTCACCTCTCTTCCTATTTTTTTTATAGTTGCTGCTGCTTGACCTTGTCTATGACCTCTTCTAGAGCCAGTTGCCTCCTCCTTCAGATCCCAAGTCCTGCAGACATCTGGCCCTGTCCCAGCTCTGCTCCCCACTCAGACTTTGATTCAAGCCTGATTAATCTGTCCTTCTTCAGACTGCCCTGAACTGATATGGATGGCAAGGAAGGAAGAATGAGAGCAGAAAAAGAGACAATGTTTTTGCCCTCACTTCTAGAGTTACCAAGGTACAGAAGAGAAACAATTATAAGGAATGACATGCTTAGCTCTTCTCCAAGATTGCCAGCCTTGAACATACACACCACAGATAAAATCTACAAATAATTAAACTCTAAGCTATTATATCAAGTATACTCAATGATAACTCTGCCAAATAGGTGTGTATTTTTACGGGGAAAGAAAAAATGCACCTCCTTTTGGCCTCAAGATACCTCCTTCTTAAACTTAGATCATTTATTGTAAAGCAGTTTATTCAGTAAGGTCACACAGATTTTTGACATTAGCAAACCAAACAATTTCTCTCTATCATTCCTGGAAACAGTTAAACTGTTTTGTTGAAGCTTTCTTGTTATATAAAAGCAAGACATGCATTGCGAGGCTGACATCAGTCATAAAAAATTCTTTTCTGAAGGATTACAACAATAAGAACCACATCAGAATCTTATATAAGAAAATGTTATCCATCTTTAAATAAGGATCTTACTTTTAGCTCCATCTGCAGCATATATATAAATATAAGCATTCATTGAATGCTATCTATTTTTAACAATCTGCTAGCATTTTTATTCTGCATGCATTTTAAAGTTTTTTCTGTTTACCTGCATTTGCATGTAATCATGTCAAGTCTATGATCTGTTTCTCTTGTTAAATTCACATAAAATTCATCAGGCCAAAATATCTGAATAAATTCACCAGCTTCTTTTGAGTAACAAGTGATTATTTTCGACCAAGGTATGCTGTATTCTCACGTAAAAATGTAAATGCATTTAAGAGTTCTGAGATGGAAATTACTTGAATATCTTACCGTGCTCCAAGTTCCTCTTCAAAGTCATATATTGAATGGACTTCTTGAAATCCTGCTGTATGTAGTTACTTACCAATGCAAAGCCTGACTTATTGACAGTTTATAAACAAAGAAAAAAACCTGCCTTATTTAGAAGAACTTTTTCTCAAATTACTATAAAATCTATCCCATTCTCTTTATACATTGCAATAATGTCTGAGTAGCTGGATAAAGAATATTTTAATTTTTTATATTAATATTTTTTCTTTCCTTACACAGGATTTATGTAGGAGAACCTTACAGAGTGTAACAAAAATTGTAAGCATAAATCTTAAATTAATTGATGGAAAGCCTAATCTCATTATGGTTTATCTATTATACCTCTAAATGTGTTTACATTCCTAGATAAAGGCAACTGTATTCTCTTAAAGTCAACTTGTAGATCCTTCTGTATTGATTTATTAATTATTAGCATATTTGAAGAGATTAATATGTTTAACATGTAAGCACGTAGAGCTACAATAATGTGATATCACATTTTCAGTGTAAAAAAAAATTACAAATATACTTTTCCTTTAACTTGGGCATTGCCAATGTTATGTTACAAGTTGATAGTTCTATCTCAGCAAATAGACAAGTCCTGGTTGAACATTATAAAACTCCAATTTTGGTAAAACTGTGGTTTCCCCCTGCACTCTCCTGCATAAAAACAAACCACATTTCTCTTGAGGGTGTAGAGAGCACTCAGAGAGAAAGTAAAGGAAGGCCACAAAAACTGCCATTCTTTACTCCTCACATCAAATAATGGCTGTGATGAATAAGACTGTTTAACAAGGAACAAGTCTATCTCTGCCACTGGTAGATGCTATTCCAGAAATATCTGATGGCTTTGACAGATGAGGTGAAAAGAAAGTAGTCAGGATAAGCTCCCAACAGTCAGCAGTCCCAGATCCTCACATCTGACACTACCCAATGTTTCAGTCATTCAGTGCAGCTGATGGTGTGTATACACAAAACACTGGATCCTTACTGAGGATGATAGGTGGTAAGAGTTATCTACAGCACAAGTTATTTTTATCTCATTTTAAAAGTGTGGAGATGGCATACGTAAGGAAATATCAGACCTGACATATTTCACACTATTTGATTCCCAACATATTGCCCTTTAACAGTGCTCGGGCCTCGCACATTTGCAAGCAGTGATTTCTTTCTCTCTCTCTTTCTTTCTCTCCCCACGCATCTCCTTCTCTCATACATATGGGTCTTACATAAGACCCCCACACATCAAATGCAATTGTCTGACCTGATCTGTGATGTACTAAGCAGCTGCGTCTGCTATAACAGAGTGAGAAAGAAGCTATTAACAGCAAGCGATGGAGATGGAAGAGTGCACCACAGCAGATTTCTTCCAGAAAAACCCAGAACACTCCCAGATCAGGATAATAGCCTTCCTTGTCACATGCCCATGGAGGCCTGATCATCACAGTCTGGGGTTCCAGAGGTAGCTGGAGTTTGGCCACTGCATGACCCAATTCAGGGAACCCTATGTATTGTAGTACCAAAAAATAGACAACTAAAAAAACTTCACTTAACTTTTTTATTCTCTCAGTTCAAACAGTTGGCAGTGTGAATTCTGCATAAATAGTGGCTGTGGGATCGTACTTTTATTCTCTTATCCATATGTTTCAGAATAAAGTAATTATTTATATGACCACGCAGGTTTTATTTCACTGGACTTCTCTTCATTCTGTACAAAGGCAGATATCCATGGTAACAACTTTCCACCAGAAAGGTGGTATTTTCTCTTTAATTTTTAGGCTTGTATTCAATCATGCATTTTAGATTTTGAATCTTAGAACTGGCATACTCTTCTATTATCCGTAAATGTAAAAATAGCTAATTAATAATTAAACAATATTATTAAACTCTTTTCCCATATTGATTGATGAGTGATTTCACATATTTTAAAAGAGGCTGCTTCACACATATGATTTTTTTTTACAGCCTATCCAGTATATACTTATAATATTCTAAAAACACTGAGATAATGGAAGAAGAAGAAGGAGAAGAAGAAAAGTTGTATTATCCACTGAGTCACACAAGCACCTAATGCATTCATATTTAATACTTCTAGGCATTATGGAAGGGATTAGCAGGAAAGAAAGAAAAAGAAAGAAAGAAAGAGAGAAAGAAAGAGAGAAAGAGAAAGAAGAAAGAAAGAAAGAAAGAAAGAAAGAAAGAAAGAAAGAAAGAAAGAAAGAAAGAAAGAAAGAAAGAAAGAAAGAAAGAAAGAAAGAAAGAAAGAAAGAAAGAAAGAAAGAAAGAAAGAAAGAAAGAAAGAAAGAAAGAAAGAAGTGAGAGACAAAATGTAGATTTATCTGTTGTCCAATCCTTACATTAGCTTGAAAACAAGTTTACTATGGCTTTACACTACAACAACTTATCTTCAGAATCACAAACTTAATCTTAATCCACTAATAAAAATAATATTATATGCATGCTACATTAAAATAACTTAAGGATGAATTGTTCAACTTTACCAGGTTTTTTAGGACTGGATACAATAATAGAAATTGGACTCAGCTGCATGGATTTTTCAAGGATATTATGGACCACATTTCCATGGACACTTTTATTGTTTCTTGTCCTCTAAAACATCCCCAAAAAATGTGCTTTTATCTGAGTAGTTTCTTCTGTTTATTTGCTGTAAACATTTTTTTTTCCTATTATGTCAATTGTAGGACTATAATTTCATTCTTTCTATTACAGATAACAAAAATTTCCTTTTAATGCTACTTCTTGAGTATTTAACTCCTGCTGAAGTTAGCTGAAGTAGAATTATGTGCGTTTGCAATTCAGAAGGGGCTTTGCACAATGGTGGTTAGGACGATTCTACTATACGTTCTTTGTAACTGTTGTAAAAAACAATTAAAACAATTTGTTTGATATGGCAAACATTTCGTGTTCAGATAGGAAAGATAAATTATGTGTTCCTACATGTTCACCAATAATATTCTGCAATTCAAATTATTTACTATGAAAACAATTCAAATAAGTTAGATTTTTATTCCTCTACAAGCATATTTTTCAGCTCTAACAAGAATTTTTTAAAAATGTGTGGGCTGATGAAGAGGGAAGATCTAGCTTACAGACATTAATATCAAGTAAAGAGAGAAATATAAATGTAATTATGCAGTTGCTTTGCTGACAATAATAATATTTTAATGTCAAGTGAGATTTTAGTGTTTTATGGCAAATCTCATATTCATTTTGTTGAGGAGTTTTTTCACTTCTAAGCCCCACATTGTGGAACTGAGTAATGAGGTAAGTATTCCACACGTCATGATTTTATAAATTAATACCTCTCTTCCAAGGAGTGTAAAATTTAGTGTGAAAGAAGTTTAAAAATCAGAAGACAAATGAAACACCCTCCCCCCCCCAAAAAAAAAAAAAATCTCATCATCTGTAGAAAGAAAAAGATCTAAGCACAGCACTGGAAGTTTTGGGTTTGGAGTGGGTTGTTTTTTCCCAGGAGAAACATGTGCAGAGAATGAGATTATTCTCATGCAGCAGAAGATCAAGAAGGAAGAGAAAGACAGGCATTAAATCCCGCAGCTTTCCCCTCGCACTCCCTCTTACGACCCCATCAGTGGGACTGGGCCTCACCTGCATTTCAGCAGCTGCCCAGGAGCAGCCCGCTCCCTGAACACGAAGCCACCTCGCCTGTGTGCAGATATCCCATACCAAAGACAAAAAGCGGCAAAATGTGGCTTAAATCTGCTCCCGTCACAGGCACATACAACTCCAAGCTCAGGAAAGATAATGTCCATATGCTGGAGCCCGCCTCTCCAGGGAAATCTCTGTGCCCCCTCTCTCCGAGAGGTAAAGCAGGGGGAAGGGGTGGGAGGGGGCTTGCTCGCTCTCCCTCTGCTAATGGGGCTATGCAGAGCAAGGCACAGCTCCGTAGAGGGAGAGGCAGCGCCGAGACACGGCTGCATGGCCGCCAGCTTAAGTCACATTTTCTATCCCTACTTCAGAGGTTTTGTGTTGGGTTTGTGCTGTGCTCTCACCAGCAGGAGCAAGCCCATTCCACGCTGGAAAAGGCAAGAGTGACCACCTCCAGCAAGGGGCTAGGGTTTGAGGCCTGCTTGGAGGGATACACCAGCCCTACAAGGACAAGGGGTCACCTTGCTGGGGTCAGGATCCCAAATTTGGTTAGGCATAATCACCTTGGTAAGGCTGAACCCTTCCTAAACATAAAGGAAGACAGCACCTGTTTTCTTGGGTGAGTTTAACGTCAAAAAAAAATACAGTCCCGAAGCCAAGTGCTCTCAAAGATAAGAAGCCAAGACCTTTCTATCCCCTTTACACCTTGTCTCCTTCTTGAACGTGGCCTTAAGCCCCTTTACAAGAAGAAAAGGGAGGTCCTGATGTCTGGAAGCCTGTCCTTTATGGTGATAGTTTTTGGGGGTTTGTTTTCCCAAAAAGCAACAAAAAATAAGGTACCACACAAACCCACATGCTTTACAGTGTGAATCCAGAACATATGGAAAAAAAACCACTCAGGGACCAGGTCCTAAAGTTCGTCCGGATCTATGGTAAACACCCACGATCCAGAGGCTTGATAAAAGCTTTGCATGTCTCTTGATATCCACATTAAAGCTCCGTTTCTTTAAGAGACACTGCAAATGCACTAAATACCAGGTACATCCCTACAGGCAGCGGGAAACGCCATACCTGAAGTAGGAAAATGGCTCATATTAAGAGGTATGAAAATGCCTTCCACTTCCTTAAAATGTGTGAGAGAAATGCTGCAAGACATTGTTCCCCCTTCTCTTGCAAAACCATGCCTGACTGATTTCCGCCAGCACAGCACCAAGTGAACGGCTTGTCGGGAGGAGGGCAAAGCATTCGTGGCCAAAAGCAGTGGGTAGGTCTGTGCCAGATCAATACCCTGATGTGGCCGGCAGCCGGCAGGAACCATCTCCGTGTGAGTCACCTACAAGACTGCAGGTGCTGGAGGCCTATGGAAAGTTGAATCCTAGCCACTAACAGCAATGTAATCGTGTTGCTTGCTCAGATCTCCCGCTGATAAATGCACCCAGTTACTCCTAACTGTCTCCCGTACAAAATAACACCTTCCAGAACACCTACCTCTTCAATAGATTTTAACCACGCTGCAGCTGCACAAGAAAATCCATTCATCAATTATAAATCAATTGAGGAAGAGAAATCTGCAGCTCGCCTGATTGCCCTTGCTGTCCCTGCTACTCACTGATCCAGCCTGCCAGGTATTATTATTATTACTGCTATTACTAGTACTGTTATTTCAGAGGCAGGATGAATTGAACAGATAATTCCTTCCTTCACTGATAATAACTGCAGGAGTAATTCCTTAGCAGAGCGATCTTCCCTCTGGTGGGAAAGGGAGAGAGACGAAGACTGAAAGGGAGAGAAGGAGTCTATTTGTGTTCCACAAGAGGCCATGGAAGTAGTGTGGGCCAGATGCAACCGCAGCCCCTGGGTGCAGCGCTCCCGCTCTGACTGCAGGAGACTTCTTTAAATAGGTAACAATTCCATGAGAAGGAGCTCTGCTCCTCCTCTCCTGTTTACGCTGTCAGTTCCCAGCCCTCTCATTCCAGGAAAAGATTTGCATTATGCAAGGCTGCTTTTTACAAGTAAAGCGTTTGCAAAAGTTTACTTCAGAGGAAAGGATTAGGGGAGCTTGTTGCTCGACACTAAAAAAATGTAACTGTCCGGATAAGGGGAAGCAAAGGCAGGCTGGAAATGTTAAAAAGGCTGGAAAGGAGTTCAGGAAGTTTTACCCACTCTCTGATAAACATAGCTGCATTAACAATCATTGGAAATGAAGAGGGGGGAACGTTATATAAAAGTCTGAAAAAAATATTAAAATAATAAATAATATAAAACAAAATAAAAATTAATAATCATAATGTGGGGGCAGTGGGATTTTTTTTTACCCTTTCCTGCTGAAGCAGCCTTGCAGATATTTTTCTATTGTATTAAATTAATCACTCCAAATGCAACAGTATGTTAGTATTTCTGGAACTAAATGAGTAGCAGGACAACTGGATATTTTACTTTTTTTTTTGGTGTTGAGTGTTCCGAGGTGACTAAATTTGCCTTGTTGAGCCTTGTAAAATCCTGACTTAATCATGTAAACTTCTGTGTAAGCAAAATAGACGAAACTTCAAAGGGTCAAAAACCCTTTAGGGATTTGTGAGGAGACGCCAGCAATAGATCCTAATCTGCCTCCAGAATCCTGGCTGTATTTGTCCAAGAAACTGGTACCAGCAAACTCTCGAAGGTAGAGATAGTGGGTTGATTCAGCCTTTATCCCCTTAGAGAGTATTGGCTTTGTGAGGCTCTAGGCAGCGCTTCAACGCCAGGGGATCTTGCCCAAACCCTCTAAAAATGAAGTACAGGAGTAATTTGAGATAATGACTTTGTAACAGGCTTGGGCAGACCTTGGACAGAAGAAGTGAGAGATGTTATCACCCCAGCATTCCTCTTAAAATGCAGTTTTTCCCCCTGCTTATTCCCAGTTAGTCAAAGCTACATTAACATTCCATCCAGGGCTGCTAAACAGAATCTTAATTAGTCCTGATACTCTTGTGCAAGGGGTTTATTCATTGCACTCTTAACTAATGGTTGCTGTCAGAGTATTTTTTTTCTTCTTTGGGTTCTTTGGGGATATCGTGTTCTTCTGCAAAGCATGACAGAAATGTAATGTGCATGGAAAAAAAAAAAAAGGAGAAAAAAAAAGAAAAGAAAAAAACCCTTGCAGATCTGAAATCTTGCGACCGAGGCTAACTCCAGCCTTGTCTAATGGCGAGACATTGTTAGGACTAATGAGAATAACTTCACCAACAGAAATATTCCTGCTTTTTTTTTTTTCTTAAATTTCAATGGTACACGCTCTTTCACTCTTTTTTTTTCCCCCGTGACAGAAAACAGTACATACTTGTTAGTGTTTTGGAGCAGTTCAAGCAGCTCCCACTCAATTTCCAGCCCTCTATATTTTGCATTAGCCACCCTCGGCTCACTATTTAGCAAGAGATTGTCAGTGGAGAATGAACAAGTTACCAAGCGGCCCGTTGCTCCGGCAGGACCCTTCTCTCTGCATTAAATCGTGTTTTTAACCCCGCTTTGCAGTCATTCCGCCCCTCGCCTTAGCACCCGTGTCTGTTTCACACGCACACGCGTGTCTGTCCCCGCAGCGCTGCGCTCGGACGGGCTCCGCTGCCACCAAGGGAAGCTCGGGCGCCCGTAAGAGTTCTGCACACACCTATCATGCGAGGTGAGCGTCCCTCAAGGTTATCTGTGGCTCGGGGCTCTATCGTGACAGTGAACAGCCACGACTTGCGCCACTAAAGGCAAGGAGAGGCGAAGCGGGGGTGCCTGGCCATCCGCGCTGGGCTTTTTCGTTGATCAGCCGCGGCAGAAGCTGCTTTTCGCCTGTAAATCTGCGTTCAGCTACACCGATCTCGGAAACAGATTTATAAGTCTATAAATTACCGTTTCTTTCTTGGGGCTTGGAGGAAAGAAATAAAGAGGAGAGGGAGAGAGCGAGAAGCAGAGAGGCAGAGGAAGAAAGGTGTTTCTTTAAAATAGGAGGTCCGTGTTATTTAGCTGCGGCTCACCCCTATTAAAGCCTCCTTCCCATAAGCTTGCGTAACATTGATTACTCACAAAGAGTTCACAATAACTATCATGTAGCTAAACTAATTGAGACAATCATGCTAAGTTATAGTCAGCCTAAAAGGTACCATTGATGTGGTAATGCCTATAGAAAGTCAGACATGCGACTCACTACCATTTAATTGCTCCTTTAAACCTGTTATTACAATGTTAACTGGCTTAAGTATATATCGCTCCCTTTTATTGCCTTGATGTGACAAATTAAAACATACACTCTGGAAGCGGCATTCATTTGCGGACGTAGTTGCAGGAAAAAGCGAGCCGGGCGATGTCAAACCTGTCAGGATGAATTAATTTTAAAACTTGCATTTTGCACTGCAATTCCCAGTGCAGTTTTGTTGCACCGGGAAAACATTTTTTTTAAAGATATAAACGTATAACTGTTACATATACTATCATATACACTTATTCCGTCTCGCCCAGAGCTGCCGTAAAACGAGCCCCATCGCGCTAAAAAAAAAAAAAAAAAAAAATAAAAAAAAATTAAAAAAACACCAGCCCACCCCTTTTGGCTCCGAGACCTCGCCTGACACTAAATTAAGTAGAGGTCTAGGAAAGAGGGGAGGGAGGCAACAATGCAGCTTCTACCTCGGCTCAGCGCCACACGCCTCTGGGGAGAGAGGAGGAAGGGGAGTTTTCCGTAGTTACCTCCCCCGGGCTGCCGAGTCCCAGGCCCGGCGAGGAGGGGGTTACCCACGCCCCAAGACACGGGGGCAAGGCGGCAGCCACGGTTCCTGCGGGCTGCTCTTTTGCTGCCTTTCTTCACCATGAAGCTCTGCCGAGCTCCCCTCAAGGAGGAAAAAAATAAAAATTATTTCTTGCTTCCCCATCCTGAGGGCTGAGCCGGGCTGGGGATCATTTGCACGCACCAGGCTGCGCCTCCGCCGCTGCGAGGAGCTAAGGCAGCCGCGCTCTGCGCCTCTCCCCCTGTGTCCCCCGTGCATCCTCCGGGGGCTGGGCGGGAGCTTCCCGGGCTCCAGGTGAAACCCCTTCCCTAGAGCAATGGTGAAGGCATTAATTCCCCCAAACAAGAAATATGCAGTTTCCTTCTTCCCTTTCCCTCTTCCCCCTCCTCCGCTCGCGGGAAGATGTCAGAGGGTTAAAATGTCCTGCTCGCCCTCTCCCTTGATCTCGGGGAGAGAGGTAAGAGTTGCTGGCACCTTTATGGGACTCAGACCTGCGGCGGCTGAGAGGAGCGTCGGCCCCCGCTAACTTTGATCGGCCTTATTCATCCCAGCTGCGCTCTATTTGTTTGTCATTTCGCCTTTTTACTCCCAGAATCGTTATTTATGGTCTGAAAAGTGAAACGCGCAGTGATTTGCCTTTACATGGACTCTTTGCAAACGGGGGGAGAGACCTCCTCCTCCTCCCCTCCCCCTCCGTGCGAGGGGGGCTGCCAAAAGAGAGGGGAAAGAACCCTGTCTCAATCATTATCAAATCAGCTTTGAATTCATTACTCCAGAGCATTAACTAATTACCAGATCAGAGAGAAGAAAAAATAAATATCCCTTTAAATAACTGAAGGTAATTATAACCCTGTTGTTGACACTAAAGATTAATAATTGATCAGAAGTTATACACAATAAATTGTCAATTTATCTCCCTATAAAAATGCACATACTTATTTTTATTTTACTTCCTAGGCATTCTTTAAGAGCCCGAGCAACAACAGTACCCACACAGCCGCCATGCGAGGAGCAATCGGAGGGGGTTTTTTGTCCCCTGCACAAATATTCGGAAGTATTTTGAAATCCCTCGTCACGGATGACACAAGACGAAGCGGAGAAGTGACTTTTTCTGCCTGTGTGCGTTCCGAGAGCGGCTGGGCCGGGGTGACACCCCCGCCCTTTCCTTTCAGTCCTTAAATCCCAAAAGGATCCAGGTTAACGGAGGCCACTCCCGAGGCCGAGTGGCCACGTCCCTCTGTCCCTTACTTTTCGCTCAGGGAAAAACGCAGCCGGCTCGGTCGGGATTGGACGTGAAGCGGTGACATTATTGCATGAGTCACCGCTCGGGAGGGGGGCTCGGGTCCAGGCTGCGGGAGCGGGGCTGTCACCTCGGGCAGGGCGCTCACAGGTAGAACACTCCGCCAGAGCCCGCCTGCCTCCAGGTCGCTGCCTGCAGCTCCAAGCTACCTGTGTGCCAGCGTGTCCCGCGGACCGCCCTTTCCCTCCGTACTTTCAATAAATACCCTGCTTCAGACACGCCGAGTAATAATCAGGGATTAGATGCATGGGTGCTTTGACTATGCACTATGGATCCCTTTGTTTTTAACTTTTTTTTTTCTCTCCCCCTCGCTTTTATTTCTTTAGAAGCTGGAAACATACCTAAGTTATTAGTTACTGGATTAAAAACAAAGGGAGGAACATCACATTACTTAATGTGGAGTATTACTCTAATAACAGTATTTTTTTTTACCATCATTATTCAGTTCCTACAATGGAAAGGCTCTTTTCTACTACCTGGATCGTGGGAAACTTGCCTAAGTACCCGAGATATGTCTGAATGCAGAAGGCAAAAATCGACATCTATATAAATTCTGTCTGGGGTGGTGTTTGGTTTTTGGGGATTTTGTTTGTTTGCTTTGTGGGGGTGGGTTTGGGGAGAGGGTTGTTTGTGTGTTTCAAAAGTTAATAAGCAATAAAACCCTCCCGGTATTGATTACACCCCTGCTACAGTCTCTCAGACGAGCACTGAGTCTGAACTGCCTTCAAGTGAGATGTAACGTGACAGAGTCAGAAACTTTCAGTGGCCACAGGGTTGTGTGTTTTGGGTTTGGTTTTGGTTTTTTGGTTCCCCCCCCCCTCCCCCCGTGAGGATGGACACGGAGAGGCCACCACAGAGCGGAGCGGAGCGGCTCGGGCCGGGCAGCATCGCTCCGCTCCGGGCTGGCCGCTCCCGGGCCACTCCCGCTGCTCGCCTCGGGGCTGGGGGCCCCGCCGAGTCGGGAGCTGATGGAAGACCCATTAGGGAGGTGGCTGCCCTCAGGTAGGGCTGAATCAGGTAGCCAACTTTACATCTTTCTTCACCTGGAAGATCACCCTTCCATCCCTCCCCAAAACCTGAAGGTCATCTCCGCGGGTAAAAATCCATGGGGGCAGTCCTTTTCGTTCTTGTGTTGGTAGGTTTTGTTACTTTTTAAATATTTTGTCCCCCTGCAGTCTGCCCCTCTGTTATGGGGCTGAGCAAGTCGGGGGCAAGTACGTCAATGGAGCGGGGACAGAAAAGCAGATGCCCACGGCGTTTTCCATTAACTGTCCCCTTAGCCGGGCCCGTTTCCATCCAGCCACGAGCTGGTGCGCAGCAGCAGCAATTCCCATGTCTGTCTGTCTGTCCGCTGCTGGCCTGAGCTGCGTGTTACCTCTGTCCCCATCCCTTCCCCCAGCTTCCAGCCAAACAAAGGTGGGCGACGCTTTTTTTCTGCTCCTAAAGGCAGTTGGTGAGCAGCTTTCCTGAAACAATAACTCTCTTATTGAGAACAAATGTTGACATTTGCAGAGAGCGAGGAAAAAAGCAGCCCAGGAAGTGTAAAGTGGAAAGCGACCCTCTTCCCATTTGACGACAGCGCCAATTCCTCCGGGATCCCACCTGAGATTAAAGCCCGAATTTCAATAAATCAGCTCTAATGAAACCTCTGGCCCCGAAGAGGGAAGGGTTTGCCTTTCCCGCTCCGAAAGGAGCACAGAAACGAGGGGCGGGGGTGGGGAGAAGAGGGAGTAAATATAGAAAGGGGTGTGAGATTTTAATCCCAGCGGGCTCATTAGCATCATTATGAAATAAACCATACACAGAGTGATGTATTTTATCGTTTGTCCCTCTTTCTTGCTACACTGAAATAATCACATTGTTTGTGCCAACAATCTAGCAAGGCTACACTTTCCTCCTGCTTTCAATTTTGATTACTAAATCTCGAATGATGTTGAATATGCAGTTCTCGCCCATTAGTTTCTTGTTTAAAAAAATAAATTCATATGCCAAATCATTTCAGTGGCGCCCATCTGCATCCATGAACCGTTTGTGAATTTCTCAGAGGATGAGAGAAGTCCATTGGGTTTTACATACATAGTGAATACTTGAAAGCGAGTTTTCCGAGTCTTTCTACTTTTCTTTCCAGAAAGAAATCCAGGTCTAAATACTAGCAAGGGTGGGTAAATTATGGAAATCTTTTATAAGTCTTTGGGCGTATAAACATCAAAGGAATGTCGTCAGCCTTTTTTAATCTCTGCCACAGCTTTTGGTTTTTACCGATTGAAATGTACACTTTGTGTCCAACAGAGACCTGGGACATATAACATGGGTGGTGGGGGCTCATGGAGTAGGAGCAAGAGTGGGGGAAAGAAAGTTCAGGTATTTCCCCTGACATAAAAATCCCTCCATAAAACCTTCCTGGACTGCACAGTAAAGACGGTCGAGAATGATTATAGTAAATATTTGCAATCTACATCATATGCTAAACTGGAGGGGAAAAAATTAATTACTCCGTAGCTGTTTGCCTAATTGTACTACACACTACATGCAGATACAATTTCATTCTACCTCAATGAAAAAGAGGATGTTACAGGAGGAAAGAAGCATCATTCCACAAACAGCGTAAGAGTATGACTAGGCCTCCAGCTGCAAAGATCTTCATTGCTTTAGATTTAGCTAGACAGATCCCAGAGTATTTCAGGATAATGTTATTAATTTCTGCCCTTTCAGCTGAGAAAAACCCATGCATTTTCCCAGTCAGTTAGATGTCTTTATAGGGGTAAATTACAAAGAGGGGTGAGGGGGGGTGTGCAAGGGAAGATGGATCATGGGAATTGCATATATGCATTCAAGAAAAACAGCTTTCTTTCCCCCTATTTAATATAATCACAACATATTTCCGGACTCCAGACTAGCAGGGCTCTTTATCCAGTTAACCTTCCCAAGGCTGATGCCTGAAGTATCTAAGATCACTTTCAAATGCCCTTTCTAACAAGACCTGAGCAAGAGGCCACTAATTTTCACTGAACAAAAAGCCACTGGAGAGAGATCCGTTTGTCAATATCAACTGGTCCAGCAATTTCCCATCTTCAGACACATCAGCCTATCTGAGCTGGCAGATGTTTAGACAAGATTTTATAAATTGTTCAATATCAGACCATAATGAACCCCAACTGACCATTCCAAAGCAGCTAAAAGCATTCAGGATCTCCCCTGCTGGGATCTAATAATGCTCTCACGCTGGAACATTATTAATCATGGAATAAAATAGATGAGCCTCTTGAAAAATAAGTGTATGATTGATTAAAGGGCAATCTAAGAAGCTATTATTCTTGTTTTATAACCGTAAGTTATATTCACTCAATTTATCTTTTGGGGAAAATAAATGATTGTTCGTTTCTTTTCTGAAATTATATTATATAAGGATTCCCATTATTTTGCTAAAAATTAAAATGATTAGATAATTTTATGATTCAAATCAAAGTGGATTTCCAATGTAACTGTAAAGGTATGGTTTACCAATATAAAGAGGGAAAACCATTAAAAAAAAACCCAAACAGGTATTGTACTTTTAATTTTTTTCCCCTTGCATATTTTAGCCAGAAGCCGAAAATAAATATTTAGAAGTAAGCCATGGATGATATCTTTTACCCTAGAAATAGTGAATTTAAAGAATGATTAATAAAGAGCTACTTCACACCCAGTATAAATAGTTAATAAGAAACATGCATATATTCCCATCACCCTTTCTACGCATATTCATGTATATTATATATACAAATACGTATTTGTACATATGAGTGTATTTAAAGCTTAAGTATAACGGGACAAGACAGAAGGAATTAATTTATGCAAAGTATATATTTGCAACATGTTTAAATTGCTTACTCATTTTATGATCTTAGCTCTGCTAGTGAAATTACAAATTTTCTCCTTTTCTAAATAATAAATTGGTATTTTGAGGGAAATGAACGAAAAACACAATGTTGTTGCAGACTAGTCTGTTTTTATTTACAATTAGAGATATAAATTAGTAAAGAATTCTTGTTAAACAACCAAAGATTGTATAACCATCAACGTTTCAAATAAAAACCAGGCAAAATTTATTTACAAAAAGTTCAGATTTCATTGCAATACAACTTGCATAAATTACTAGAAGCTTTATATCGTTACAAAAATAAATATCAAATTTGTTTCCACTTTGTAAGGACTCAAGTTCTCCAATCACGTCTTTATTATCTCTACTGTATACATCTTTTACAAATAAATTTTACAATAAATCCTATCACACCTATCGAATAGATACCGTGGCAATGAAGTGATCAATTCAAGATATCCTGAGAAAAACAGATCTGTTTTCAAAAGTCACACATACATTGGGGAAACTATACTATACCAGCAAACTCACATATGTCCAACAAAATTCTGGTTTAATAATTAGATTCTGAAGATTTAATAGTGCTCTGTGGTCTTCTTTTATACAGTGGCACCAGATGTGATCCGGATTTAGAGATTTGTTATATATATTAGCTCGGGGAGAGATGATGGCTTGCTGACTTTTTTCAAAGCAATTGTGACACCTACCTGTGGACCAAGGAAAAAACCAGATCATCCAGAAATCCTTCAATTAAACTCTAGCACCATAAAACGGGGTGGGCGGGAAAGGAAGTAAAGCAAAATTCTTACTCGTCTAATTTCTTCTAACAAAAATAAAAGTTAGTTGAAAAATATTGGCGAGGTGATTTTTTTTTTTTTTTTGTTGCTGTTGTCTATTTAGCTCTAAATGTGGAATTATTCAGAGTGCTAGCTAGGCAAGAGCCAAATCACAGATAACATACTTTGCTTAAGACTCACGTCTGTTTCTTACAGTTGTCCCTTTTTATTTTAAATACGCGGTCACTGCGTGAAGCCCCACTCAATTTTAGCACTACCACGTGAGCACAAGCACTCTGTTTTTAAATAACAATACCTTCAAAGGTTTTGGTTTTTTTTCTCTCTTGAAGATTTCTTTCTGTAGCTTTTAAGTAGTTCCTATGTCTTTGCCTTACACAAGCGAAGAGTATGCAAAGTGAGGGAACTGCCTAACCTGGCTTGAAAATTAAGGCAAACCCAAGAAATAAAAGTAGTCATAAGAGGTTTCCGGAAACAACAGAAAAATAATGCTTTCCTTTGTGACCAAACTCTCAAGTAATGAAGCAAGAAATTAACGTTAAGCGAGTCTAGAACTGTGCAGCACGTCTCAGACCCGATGCCAAATGATCAGTGTAATAGAAAATGTTCTCACTTACTTGCATTGCTGTGTGATTGCACTTCTATAGGTATGGTTGTACTCCTACTGTGCAGACTTCAGTGGGATCTGTCAAAATATAACCGCCAGTTAGTCACAGGACACAGCCAGCTAACTAGATTATACAGTCTGTGTAGGTCCCAACCCTCACTGGTGCACAATTCGTACCTGGGTCGTTTAAAAGACTAGCCAATATTTTATATTTGCCTGTATCTCGAGTAATTTTGTAGAATAAGATGCCAACCATATCAGTGCAAAACTTTTTCGGAAAAAACAAATAAGCCCCAAAACCCAAACAAACCAAGAAGCAACCAGTTACAAAAAATGTCACGCTCCACGTAATTTCACGTCCAAGGTCAGCAATTATCTGAACCCAAAGCCGAAAAAAAAACCCCGTGAGAATACTGGAAACAAAGAGTCAAACCAGTTTGTCAGGAAAAAAAAATTACAGGCAATGACACCAATGCTCTCTGGATAGCTTTGTGTGCAGTTTTCCTTTTTTAAAAAAACTACTTTCCAAAGCTGCATCTGCAGCCTGTGAGACTGATCTAAAAGTCGTCTTTCACATTTCCTTTCGCGGTTCTTAGGGGCAGGTACCGATACGGCGGCGACACGCCGGTTTTAATCCCCAGGTTATATGAGTGCCCATCTTCGCTCTGGCAGCGGTGGCACCGAGCTCGCTGTATTTTCCAGAGAAGGTTTCAGTGTTTACAGCGCGTAGGGGACGCCTAAGGGTCGGGGAAGGAGGACGAGGGAGAAGAGGGAAGAAAGCGGCAGAAACAAGTCACCTACCTTTCTTAGAGTCATAGCTAGAGGGCCTGTAATGTTGTTCTAGCTGGTTAGTGATCGTTTTCAAAGAGTCACTGCTCTGTTTGTGGACAGAGCTGGCATTTAGGACAGTCTGACTTAGTCCCTCGTTTGAAGCCACTGCTGCGGAGTTGTATCTCAGGATTCCCTGGCTCTGCAGAGCGTTAAAGTTCCCATAGTTTGTATAATTGCTATAAAAAGGTGAGGTGTAATAAATATGCCTCCCCAGGAGGGAGGAGGGCGAGTAGGCAGCGCTGTGCGGGGCGGAGGCGGGGGTGGCCGAGGACAGCGGCGCAGGCTGGCAGCCTTGGCCCAGGGTCTGACTCTTGAGGTCCGAGGTGGCGATTTCGGCCAGAGACCAGAGCTTGGGCTTGCTGGCCGGCGTCGGGGGGCCGGGGGAGGCGCGGGGCCCCAGCGCTGCCTTGCTAGCGCTGCGGGCGGCGTCGGCGTGCGGGTGGCCGAGGAGCGGGGCCTCCACGGCCGCCAGCGGCGAGGAGGTGGCGGGCTTGGCCGGCGGGTCGCGCTCCCCGCCGCCGCCGTCATCCTCCTCGATGTCCTCCTCGTCGTCCTCGTCCTCGTCCTCTTCCTCCTCCTCGATGTCCTCGTACTTGTCTTTGCACTCCGAGCCCGACTCGCACAGGGGGTCTCCCGCTCGGCAGGGCAGCTTCTCGCCGTCCGATTCGGCGGAGCAGGAGTGGTCCGTCAGCGAGTCGACTTGCAAGCTGATCCCTGCGGAGGCCCGCCGGGCACAGACAGGCAGTGAGGAGGGGCGGCAAAACAGAGCGGGAGAGAGGCGAGCCCAGCCGCCACCGCGCCACCGCAGCGGCCAGGCAGGCTCAAGCCATCCCGGCCTTTTCCCGCTCCGAGGAGCATCCATCCCCACGGGCCGGCTCCCCCGCTGCGCCCCCGCACCTCCCCGCCGAGCCCCTCGCGGCGTCCCCAGCCGCCCCCCGCCCGCCTCGGCCACAGGCGCTGATCGGCGACAAGTGACCGGAGCAGCGGGAGGCGACGGGACGGGACAGGTTTGGGGGTCGCTTTTGTTAAATGCCGCCCTCCCGCTCCTTCCCCGCTGCCCCGGTCCCGGGGGACTCGACGGGGCGGGATGGAGCCACCCCGCCGGGGCCGCAGGCACCCCACGCCTACCTTCGTCCTCCGCGGAGGTTTCGTTGCTCTCGGGCATCTTCTCGGGACTCTCCTCCTTACTCCTCGCTCCATCGCCTTCGTCGTCGTCCTCGTCCTCGCTCTTGTTCCGCGGGGCCCAGGTCATCTTGTTCTCCTTCTTGAGCCGCCGGCGGGCGTTGGCGAACCAGGTGGAGACCTGGGTGAGGGTCATCTTGGTGATGATGGCCAGCATGATCTTCTCGCCCTTGGTGGGGTAGGGGTTCTTGCGGTGCTCCTGCAGCCAGGCCTTCAGCGTGGCCGTGGCGTCGCGGGTGGCGTTTTTCCTGTACGCGGGGTCGTTGAGCTGGTAGGGGTAGGCAGGGCTGCCGTACGGGTGGTAGCTGATGGCTCCGGTCATCCCCGTCGTATGGGCGTCGTAAGGGGAGCCCTGGACAGAACAAAACGGTGGGGTTGGCAATTTGTTATTGCTGATAGCCATTAGTGAGTTGTCAAGGCGAGATCGGCGGTTATATTTGTATTTCCCCGGGATGGTGTCTTGTATCCATATTCTATGAGGGGGAGTAGCAGCACCCAAAGGCCATTAAGTTACAATTCCCCCCCTCCTTCCTCCGCCCAGCACACAGACACGGGCACACGCGCTTAAAATCGGCGATGTTTTAATCTTTCTGGCTAATTTCAGCTCCTTGTAATTGAATATTTCCCAATATAATTTTTGAACCGCCTAGACGTTTTAAAGGCCCTACAGGTAGTGTCTTGATATCAACATTTCTCTCAAAGGTTCAAAAGATGTTTCCTTTTTTGCTATAGAAAATACAACAAAGCCGCCACTTAGCAATTCACTGCACTAATGCATTGCAAATCCAATTTGCAAATCAGAAGATATGCACCGTTTCGAATTGTTCAAATGCGATGTAATTAGCATTTTAATTCGCTCTTTAACGTTTAAATTGCGCTTATTTAAGTCTGCATAATGCAAGAAAAGTTAAAGATATCCCCAAGAAACTCGCTAACTTTCAGCACGTCTGTGTACCCCGCAGATCGGAGAGTCACAGGCTCAACATCGCCCAATATCCCGCACAGTTCACAACCTCGCTGCAACTTCCAGCCACTCGCCTACTGCTTCTCAACAGGAAAAACAAGAGAGACCCTCAGATCTTTTATACCACCCCGAATAAAGACTGCACGACAATTTATGCACTGTTATTATGAACAGACGGAAAGCAAGTAGTTTCTCTGTCACTTTGCAGGGAGAGAGAACTACCCCGCTGCCATCCTCTCCTAGGATATCGACAGCGGCTCTAGTCTCAAATTCCGAGCACAGGTCTTTGTGTGTGTACGGACTAGATATGTGTCTGACTCTCCGAGTGCATGCGTGTTTATAAAACTATATAACCATCTAGACGTGCAGTTTATTTATATAGTTTATGGTTTTGTTTATATACTTTATGCACAGAACACACACAACACGCAATTGCAACTGCTCCTTAAACTAATAAGAAGAAAGTGAAATCCGAAACTGCGGCCACTACGACCATTTTGGGCTTAAGCGAAGCTCACAGATCGCAAACAGATGCTCCTTTTCATTCCCAAAATCCAGTTAAACCATTAGCACAAAACACACTGAAAGTAAATAAAACCACACGGGGATAAAGCCCCCAGCGCCTCTAAACACCGACTTAAAAGAGAGAGAGAAGAAAAATTAGGGGGGAAAAAAAGAAGAAAAAGGAAACCCTCCCTTGTGCTATCACTGCGAAAAGAAAAATACGTATTAAAAGGGGAAAAAATAAAAAGAAAAGCCTGAGACATACAGACACGGGAACCGGGGGAGAATGAAAGCATCCAACCCAACCCAACTGGCTGAGAAGATCCATGTTTCCTTAACCAAAGCGCCCTCCCGGCTCCTCAAACCGCGCGGAGAGCCCGGGACCCAGGCCGGCACCGCGCTTGGCTGGGACGCGAAGGAGCTCCCGGGCCCCGGCCCCGGCCCCGGCCCCGGCCCCGCCGCTCCGCTCGCCTCCGCTGCGCTCCGCCCGTCCCCGGCCGGGCTGCGGGGCGGCGCGGAGCGATGCGCGGCCGGCGCCGGCAGCGGCGGCGGGGCGGGGAGCGCGGTGTGCGGCGTGGTGTCGGGGGCTGATGGTGAGTGTGTGAGGAGAAAGGCTGAGGATGATGAGGATGAGAATGCGGATGCTAATGAAGAAGGAGAGGGTTTCTCTTCGGTAGTTACCATATAGGAGGGGAATCCCGTGGCGGGGTCTGTGGAGTACTGGAGCGGGCTGGTGAAGCCTGTGGCCGCCGCCTGGGCGGTGAAAGCTGCCGATCCCGGGTAAGGGCTGAACGCCGATCCCGACGAAGACCTGGCCAGCTCCTCGCTCCTGGGGGCCGCCAGCGCCGACGCCCCGTACGCCGGGCAGGAGTACAGAGCCAGCGAGCCGGGGGGCTGGTAGAGGTAACCCTGAGGATAGGACATGGCTTGCACTGGCGTGCACAGGAGCAGGGAGGGGGCGAGGGTGACCGGCCCTGCTGCTGCCGCTGCTCCTGGCGCTGCTTTCGTGCTCTCCCTCTCTCCCGCCCGCCCTCCCGCTCCCTCCCTCCCGCCCTCTTTCTCCCTCCCTCCTTCTCTCTCTCTCTCCCCCCCGCCCCCCCCCCCCCCCGGTTGGCTCTGTGCAGTTATGTAGAGAATCAGAATTGTTATAGGCTCCCCCCCATGCGCACCCGATCAGAATAAAAACAAACAGGAGGGGAAAAAAAAACCCAAAAAGAACCCTCCAAATGGAAAATTAGTAGGAAAGGTCAGAAATCTATCCGGGAGGGGAAGGGCATCTGGAAGAGATGGAAGCACAGAGGGTTAATTAAAAAAAAAAAAAAAAAAAAAAAGAGAAGGAGAGGGGAGGACGAGGGGGGAGGGGGGGGGGAGAGAGAGAAGCGAGACCCCGAAATCAGAAAAGTGGCTGCTGCATATGGAGTTCTCTCAGTCAGCCAGCCAGCTCCCCCAGCGCCTGCGAGCCTGTATTTTGGGGGAAGTATAGAGTCTGGAGTGAAGAGTTGAGGGAAGCAGCACTCGAGTTTCTGAGGGACATTGGAAAACAGAGCTGTCCATCACCGCTGCTCATCTGCATAGCCCGGCGGGCCCGCCCCCTCCCGCTCCGGCCCCGGCCCCGGCTCCGTCTCCTCCCGCGGCCGGCAGGCAGGCGGGGAAGGCAGACAGCGGAGGCAGGCAGGGAAGGCAGGCTTTGTAATGCAAGGCAGGCTCTCCGACTGTGAGCACGCTGCTGAAGCCAAACGATGATACTGTTCATCAGCTCCTCTCCGGACTCGCGGAGCCATGAATACTCTTCCGCACGCTCTCCATTACACACCCTCTCTCCCTCTTTCTACATCCACGGGGGCAAGAGAGAAGAATGCGTACAACAGATATGTGCATCCCCTCCCGCACGCACTCTCCGAAGCGCTGCAGGCGCGCACACACGCGTGAGATGTGCGCGTTCTCACGCGTGTGAGCGCGCAGGGCCGGGCAGCGCGCACGGGAGAGCGAGCGAGCACTTGGTAAAAGTGCTGCCCTATATGGCAGGGAGAGGAGCAACTGCTCAAATCAGCAGATCCAGGATCGCGCTGTCCCTGGCAGCGTCAACTTTACAGTGTTATAAGTTGCCTCGAACAGTAACGATGCAGCGCGTTTGCACACGAAGGAAAAAAAAAATCCCCCATCTTTCTTTCAGTTCTATTCTTCCTTCGCTGATGTGTGAGCAAGAGGCCTGGGTGACTCCTTCCGGGGGGCTAGCTGCATTCTCCCCCCAACCCTTCCTCCTTTTGGCAGATCAGATAAACCTCCTAGAATATAGTATCTATGTAATTGATTTATTCTGCCCTCTCCCTCCGGCCTTGGACACTTTCAGCTTCCAGGCAGTGCCCGCGCTGCTCCGGCCCGGGCGCAGGGAGGACGCGGCGGCGGCACCGCTCGTCTCCTCAGTGCAAGCTTAAATACACACGTATTTATGTGTGCACGTACATTTCTTTAATGGTTAGTCCAGAAGGTCCCACATTCAAGCTCTGCCCTTTGCCTCCCGGGACGAGTCGCGGTGCCCGCGGTCCCCTGTGTCCGTGTCCCCATACCCATACCCCATCCTGTCGGAATCCCCTCCCCCGGCACTCCTTCAGTCCGACAGCCCCGGGGCACGGCTCTGGGCCCTGCCCGTCCCACCACGCCGCTGCAGGGGGCCGAGGCGGGCTAGGCCTCTCCGCGCATCCTGGTCCGCACCTGCGCCCCGCATCCCCGCCGCCGTCCGTGCGGAGCAGCATCAGGGTCGGTCCGGCAGGTGGGGATGGGGCCGCAGCTCTGGAAGCCACCGCGCTTCCCACAAGCCCTTCACGTGCAACCTTCAGCAAGTTGCCAGCCCGGAACGGCCTCATTATTGTTGTTTAGGTGCTCGGGGAAAAAAAAAAAAAAGAAAAAGAAAAAAGAAAAAAGTTAATGAAAGTGTATTTTATTTTCAACGTATATGAGTGCGCACTTAAACAAATGAAGTTGCTTGACATTTATGGCCGAGTTCTTCATGAAGTACCTCAAGTAGTTTCAGTCAGGTAGGATGGAGACGACGCCGGGGAATCGGTTAGCCACCGGCAGGAGGGGAGATGGCAGTAGCTGAAAAATTGCGGGTGTGCAGAGCAGCCTATTGTTAATCAATTAAACATGCAGCTGATAAAAAAAAAAAAAAAGTACACTTGGAGAAGCTGTTTCAATAGCTTGGCGCACACAGTGGGGAAAATGCCGTGCTGGAACTACGGTCAAACCTCGGGATGTGTAAAGTGTCTGAAGCAATCCCAGCTTTCCGATTTCTTTTTCTGTCTCAGTTTTTATTTCTCTCCTTTACTCTCCTCCTTTTCTGTGAAACCCACATACCAGTTTACCCCTGCCGCTACAAGCAGCAGCAGAGATCTGGCCACCAGACATACCGGATTAATTCCTATCCAGATCTATCAGCTGGCCTGTAGAAAAGGCAATCCTTAAAAAAGCAGGTGAGGGGGAGGAGGTTAACACCAACAGGTATTTCTTGTCATTAACTCCCGACTTCCTGATAAGAGAGTGATAAACAACTGGTAAACTCAGTGCAACAGATCACAGAAAAGACATTTGCTTCCCTGCTTGGTGATTAATGCGCATATATTAAATAAAAATAGATACTCTAAAAACAAGGGCTTTATATAAAACATATTCATATTTCAGTATTTCTATGGAATAATCGATATCTTGCGACTACATCTGAATAGTCAATTGCTGTGTTCCGCAGACCGATTTCTAAGTATATGAGCTCTGCTTCTGAAAGGAGCAGCAGCTGGAGAGCCGAGAATGCAAAATTAATTATAACATTATAAAGTCATACATGAATCTCTCTAAGCCAACCTGCATGCCTTGCAAAATGTGCTATACTCTCTGCATTTTTATTTAGGAAGCTGTGCTTTTTCCAGGAGAAGTGGTGTTTATCTTCGCGAATTGATTGCTTTTAGTTCTTCCTCTTTAATAATTAGTGGAACAATACAGATTGGGAATACAATGGCCGTTGTGTTTACATTATAACAGGGGATTAATGCTATTAAGTGAGTGTTACAGTTATGACCTGGGAAGAGTACTTAAATAAATACCGTGATCCCAAGAGAACTGATGTAATTCAGTGCGGAGTGTGTGTAGATACGCGCAGACACACACACGCACACACGAGAGATACAAATCTCCATACGTATCTACACGCACAGACATATGCTACACACGTTAGGTGTACGTGGCCATCCGTGTAAAATGTAGGTGCTGGTTTTGACTCCATCTGCATGCCTTTCGTCTACGAGAATAAATTTTTGTGATTTTGGTGTGAGGAATTTTTAAATCAGGAACATTACTCCCCTTTCTCCAGACATATAGAGCAACAGATTATATTTCTGATGTTTTAATTTGTGCAGTCCAAAAATATTGTTTCATATACAGAAACAGGGTTAATTTCGCAATCAGAGATTAATGGAGTAAAATATTATCATTTCAAAGACAAGTTCTTGCGTTGATTTGATTTGCATAATTTTTGTATGGCTTCAGAAAGGAATGGATTTAGCCACTGCAAGGAGCCGGTATGCATTTTATTACAAGTACACCACTAATTTGACTCTGCACAATGTGGAGGACTACAGCTAGTGGGGTCATTTAAATGTAGCTGGCGAAGGCTTTGCAGTACACAAACCAGAAAACTGTTTCAATAACGTTTCTAAACAGCGATCAGTGTCTGTATTTAACTTCTCGGAGTTATCTCTGTTTGATTTGAATGCCTTTCGCAGGGAAGAGGTTTTTCATTTGCTTAGCTCCACCGCCGAAATCTAATTTTCCCACACTACTACCCGTTACTAATACAAAGCCGTCTAACTTGCGCTGTTAAACACCAGAATAGTATTACATGCACTTTTTATTGGCAATAACTGTGGCAAATTAACATGCCTACACAGAGACATTAAGACTTTACACACTGTGTTTTTTATTTTAATAATCTATTCATTAGGTCAGCGTTTACCTTTCCAGATTTTAAACTGCGACCTCGCCTTGTCTTCTTTAATTCGGTTTCTTCCAGCAGAGCTGAGAAGGTAGACGAGGGCTCCCCCACCACCCCCTGCTATCGCTCACTGCTGTCCTGGGAGACAGGTTTTGCGTTTTGTCATTTATTAGCTACATCTCCCTGCACCAGTGACAGAGGCTGAAGTTTTCGGGCGGGTGAAGTTGAAAGCCCCGTCGGTGGGGATGAGGCTCCCGCTGCCTCTGCCCGGCATTCGGGCGTCTGCCCGGGGGCCATTCACTCCGGACCCCGCTCCCCCCGGCTTTACACAAGTGAAAGAAGAAGAAAAAGCATAAAAACACAAGCCTCGTTGGGGTGAAGGAGAGGTTTCCTTCCCCGGGAGGGCTCCCTGCGGCCCGGACAGGCGCACACGCCTGTCACCCGCACAATGCCAATTGCCCAATTGTCGTGACACCGGTCACAGCAACTTTTCAAGCAAAGAGAAGTGGAACTTGGTGGGGTTTGAAGATGTAACACAATGCGCAGCTGAAACAGTTTCCTGTGACATAACCACACAATGGTCTGGGAATGCTTTCTCCTTTCTCTCATGAAATGGGGGACCGCCACCATCTCCCGGAGACAACGACGTTAAATAATAGACTATTGTATTTAAAAATAACAAATGACACACGCATACTGTGCAAGCGGAGTTGTCCGGTTTTCTAGTAAAAGGAGCCCAGTTTACAGGGCTCTTTCTGAGCGAGGTGCTTTGCGGGAGCGACCTGTGCGAACGCGGGGAGAGGGGGCGAGCTGGGCGAGCCCTTCGCGGAGCTGTTCACGGGGTTAAAGCGAAGAGCGGTGAAAACGGCGAGCGAAAAAAGGAAAAGAAAGAACTTTTCTTTGGCCGTCTTTGGGATAAAATCGCTAGTTCAAGCCGCGTGTGGGAGGGGGCGCTGTGGCAATGGATTCTCCAGCGCTCCCGAGCACTTGCAACGGAATTGTTCATGGGAGATCCTTCCCTGAAATTTCTTTCAATATTTCGGTCATTACTTTTATTAACACTGTTATCTAACTTCCTCCCGTAATACCTGCACTAAAAGGTGGACTGTTGGAGTGAGTTATGGCCGCTTCCCCTTAGCCAATTTTTTATTTTATTTTATCTTATTTTTTTTTTAAGTTTCAGTTCAGAAAAAGTGCAATAGTGCATTTCATTTTTAAAATACAATGCAAGAAGGGTCTGCCCAGGACAGCGCCGAGAATTTAGGCGACTCTTTATAACACGAAAAGCATACGAATAGACCCATATGAAACACACCCCTTGTTTGCTGCGTCTTATTAAAAAAAAAAAAAAAATAATTCCCCAGGGCGTCTGTGGCTTCGACAATTTGCACTAATAACGGGCCATGTCTTTTCCAGGATTTACCTTCCTTCTTTTGAGACGTTATTGGGGGAATGCTTAAAATAAATAAATAAATATATAAATAAACCCAAACCACGAACTAAAGCAGATTTCTGAAAGACAGATCTGAAAGTTGCTTCCCTTATGTCACACTGTTATTAAGATTGTTAGTAATTTTGCGCCTAGGGAAATATAAGCAAATATGTATCCGTAGGTATAAAGATATAAGATAAAAGACCTCAAAAGCTTTCCTGGAGCCTGCTATTTTCACCTGAAAGGCAGACAGCGTTTCTCAGGGAGAAAACAAGTGTACGATCCACAGGTGGGATAGTTCATAATTCTTAAGCGAGAAAGAGACAAAAAAAAGAAGTAAAAAAAAAATAAAAAGGAAAGGAAAGGAAAGGAAAGGAAAGGAAAGGAAAGGAAAGGAAAGGAAAGGAAAGGAAAGGAAAGGAAAGGAAAGGAAAGGAAAGGAAAGGAAAGGAAAGGAAAGGAAAGGAAAGGAAAGGAAAGGAAAGGAAAGGAAAGGAAAAAGAAAATAAAAAGAAAAGAAAAGAAAAGAGAAAAGAAAAGAGAAAAGAAAATAAAAGAAAAGAGAAAATAAAAGTCACACTATGTAGTTTGTTGAAGGAGCAGTGCAGGCAGTGAGGGCAGGGCGGGAGGTCCCGCCGTTGCCCAGCGGAGCTGCCCGGGCCGGCGGCCGCTGCCCCTTGCAGCACCTCGGTCCGTGTCCGCTCCGGCTGAGCCGGACAGCCTCCCTCCACCGGCGGGAGAGAGGGAGGGAATGAGGGCGGGTGCCCTCCGGAGCTGCGGGAAGGGCCGGCGGGGCGGTGAAGAGCTGGCTGGGGCGCACAGAGGAGGGCGAGGAGCCCCCCCTTGGGCCGCCTGCTGCCGGGGAAGAAGGAGCGACCCCATCCCCCATTCTCCATGCCGGCCCCGCGGGAAGCAGGCAGGCAGTGCCACGTCCGTGCCTCTGCTTTTCCTGCTGGGCCAGCGCGGCTCGGGAAGGCTGCTCCAGCGCTAGCGGGAGGCTCAGCGCCTTCAGGCTTGAGAAGTGGGTGGTGGAGAGAGGACAGGAAAAGTGGGACGGTTAAACCGGACAGTCGTTTTATTTTAAGGGCTCATGTTGAAATGGGTTATTTGGCACAGGGATAGTCAACAAGTAGGTTTGGGCACTCTGGTAAGCGTGCTCCTGGCAGTGCTTCACCCGAAGTAGTTGTGTATAAATGGAGTTCTTCTGCTGGCTCCCCCTCATACTTGTGCCAGGGCTAAAGGTGTTTTCAGCAGTTTTGAAGTCAGTCCGCCTTTCCCAGTCTTGTTGCCATCATCTGTTTGATCACCGCTTTTAACACTAGAGAGCACCTGCTCACCTGCTTTGTGCTTTTCTCTCGTTCATTCACAAGTATTTTCACCTCCATGTGTGTACGCATCTACCTGCATTCTTCCTTAGTGGACCAACAAACACATTTCTAGATCAAGCTTACCCACACTCCCAAATCACACAGTCTTACTCTTTTCTTTAAATAGCCCTTCTGAACAATGAGACCCATTTGTATCCTTTTGAAACTAGGTAGCTTCCTTTCTCAGAACAATCAATTATCCCCATTGTATGTTAAAGCATTTTGAGGTTGATGGAGCATTTCCAAAAGTAGAGAGAAAAAAAGGACAGAAAACCTGTCATCACAGTCGGGAAAACTATTACATCTTCATGTACTTAGCAATACCATGATGTATTAAACCAAAATCTATTTTAAACTAATGCATAATTCACAAACATACAGGTAGATTTATGGTAATTTTGATTTTTTTCCATTAATGAGCAGAGTCAAGGGCAATTGAAGTTTTTATTTTCATAAAATTTAAATTGATATTTCCTTTAAGTCAATATTGAGCTCCCAGTGTTCCTTGTATTTAGTTAAGGAATAACTTAAAAAAATATTTTTCTTTATTCTTTGCTTTCAAACTTTACTCTGAGTTAGAATCTTTGAATCTGGGGCGGGGGGGGAATAGTCTTCATAGCATTAGTCCCTATATATAAACATTAAACAAGAACCCTCCCCAAACATTGCTTTGAATATTGAAACAAGCAAAAATCCCCATATTGCAATTTCTAATTTGTTAAAAAATGCTATTTACACTTCTTCATGTGGTCTCGCTGTTTTTCTTGGCTTTGTAGCAATACTGGAGTAGACTGCCAGTTGAACCAAGTTTACAGCCTTCCCTTACATCACGTAAAGGAAAGGCAGACAGACCATCTGGCCCCTAGCTTTTCAACCTAGAACTGTGCAGATTTTTGTTACTTTTGTCTCAGAAAGGCTGGTCACGATTTTATCAGTGAGAAGTCTAACCATGAACGCATTTCCTTTCATATATCTAACCCATTTCCATCATAAGGGGCAGAGAATGAAAATTCACAAAAAAAGTTGTGCTTTCATTCCTTCTGATATCAAAATGACTTTAAGAATGACATGAGCTGTTGACTTTGTTGTGTGTTTTACTGAGCTCAGCACAAGAGTGGGATCTTGTAGCTAAAATTCTGTGTATAGGCTGAATCTTCACTCTAGGGAAGATTCGGGGAGATTGTATTGTTTTGCTTGTAGCAAGACAGTTGTGGAAAAAGAAATCTTGACTGAGGACTTCTAAAATATCTGTGTTAAACTAATCAAGAAATTTTCTTCAGCTTGCAAAAAGACATTTTATTTTTAAAATGCAGGTTCCAGAAATTTAAAAGAACAAATCTCTTCATGCTTATCAAGAGGCAATGAATTCTGCTTTATGCAGCGCAGCCTTATAACACATGACCTTTTAATGTATCACTAAAAGGGAAACAGTGAAATAATCCTTTTTTCTTTGCTTGGATGTTCCCCAATTATGAATTAGCAAAGTCTTTGAAGGTTGCACCTCCTCTGCACTTTTGAACATGGACTTTTGAATTTTGTTGTGAATAATAGGATGTCATTACTTTAAACACCAGAGGTACACAAAGTTTAAATTCTATTTTGCATGCAAATATACCACCCGATTTTTTCATCTGGGGTCAATTTGGTATAGTCCATGAACAAGAAAGATAGGAAGTGATATGCATGGGAAGAAAAAAATCCCAAATAATTAACCAGCAGTTTCCATTATGACGCATTTTTTAAAATAATTCTGTCCTGGGATCCTCATGATTATAGTGTTCTGGTCTTTGAGTTCTTTAAAGCTGTTGGAGCTCAAAACAAAAGTAACTCAAAAGTTTCTCCCTTTCTCTCATGCTTTCCTTCCTCTGCATGGACTCCTTTACTATCACTTAGTTGAGATTTTCTAGAAAGTAATGTTGTGCCAGATGCGTCATGACTTGGCAATGGTGGACTTGCCTTTGTGACCTTCAAAGGGAATAATCTCACAGGAAGAGCTTTATGAGCTGTTTCTTGTTGTTTGAACTCCAGTCAATAGTCAGACATGTCAAATATCCTTCACTATTTGTTGGCGAGACTTCCTTATAAACTAACGAGTCTTAATTCTGCAAATATGCTGTTTCAAGAAATTGTTCAGTACTGTTCTTTTAAGAATGTATGATATGTCTTTGGATTTTCCCAAACACACTTAATACAATATATGCATTTGTAAATCAGTTAATTTCTTTTTAATTTTTTTTCATTTTGTTTCTAACACCTTTTGTGCTCTAGTTGAATTTTTGAACCTTATGAGATTTATGAGTTCTATCCACTAAAAATATTTCCATGAACTTGATTAAAATTATGTATAAGGGGAAGAAACATTAATTCTAATTCTTGTCAAAAGAACAGGATATAAAGGATTTTTTTCCTGTAAATATGCTGGTTTAAAGTATGCAACTGAAAGAAGAAACAGTACACGCAATATGCTATGCTCTTTTTATTATTTACTTGTTCTGGTTTTACCTGATTAATGGACTGGTCTCTTTCGGCTCTCTTAAAATAAGAGATGTTGCTTAAAGGTCGCTTAAAGCAATTGTTAGCCCACTAACACTTGAAACTGAGATCTGTGATCTCAGAAGTAGTCTTTTACTAGTCTTTTGATTCCTCCCTTTTCCACTTTAGTTGGCCCTGTACCAAATTTACGGTTTACCAGATTTACTTTTTTTTAAATCACTGTTTAGTGTTTTGGTCAAAGCCATGGTTGCTGTTTAGTTTTCAGACTCACAATAACATTCATAGGAAAACTCAGTGAAGTTTGCTTTTTTTTTAAAAGAAGTAAATAATGTTTTTATTGATATTCAAGATCAGTTTTTTGTATTATGTACAAGATCAAGAGACTCCATACTTCCAGGTGCAGCACAAATGCGCAGCTAAAAGAACAGCTCCCAACCTTCACAGTAAATAGGACACACATATATAAAATACCAGTGAGGAGGTATTATTTCTAACAGACTTTTACAGATCTGTTGTAAGTTCAGAAATATAAACTATGTTTTCCAACAGAAGACTTTCCATTAGGTCATAAAAACGATGACAGGCATGGAAGAATCAAAGGAAATGTTAAGAGGTGAAAGGCTGTGGAAGCAATTGACTTTTCCAGCCAAGAGGCAGAACCAAGTGCACAGCAGGACTAATACAGGTGACCACTGAGCATACCCACAATGTGAAACTTTACACGGCATGAGTCATGAGATGCAGCAAATTAAAAACTTCTCCCAAACCCACTGTGCCTGCATCTGGTGTTATTACTCTTGCTGGCAGTTTGCTGGTCCATCTCAAAGAGGCAAAAAGACTTCTCATTTGCATGGGTATAATTTCACTCTTTCTACCAAAGGACCTTAGTGATCACCTAAT
The DNA here is from genome assembly GCF_036417665.1 of Passer domesticus. Lineage (NCBI taxonomy): Eukaryota > Metazoa > Chordata > Aves > Passeriformes > Passeridae > Passer > Passer domesticus. Next base: position 98,050,523 of record NC_087474.1, read on the forward strand.
TCCGAGCCCTCCGCCATAGTGTGGGACACCTTCCACTAAACCAGTCTGCTCAAAGCCCCTTCTAACCTGGCCTTGAACACTTACAGTGTTCCACAACTTTAAAAAGGTAGATTGTTGCTTTGTCTCATACACTTGAAAATTCTATACTTTAAAATATTATGTTTTTATTTAGTTCCACAATTAAACATTCCTTTTCTATTGTTCAAGTCATTCCATGTGATATGGAAGTTTTAGATTTTGCCAGACCAACATATAAAAAGTTTCTATCAAATAAGATATATATAATAATAAATAGTTTCAAGCATTAGAGCATCCCCTGTATATTGGAACTGTATATAAAATGTTAAATTCATATCCAATTTTGAGATAAAACTCAAAACCAATATACAAACAGAGTACACTTTACAAATCAGGAAGGTGTACTCTCCGGAGCAGCAAGAGGGATTCCAGGTAAGCTTATCAGGACAAAATCTATCTCAGCTCACACCCCCTTCATTTGCATTTGACTAAATTAATTTTCTTGTGGGAGTATGAGTGTAACTGTGATGATCACCATCCAGTCAGGATGACCAAGAGTTCAAGCCTGTGGACTGCACTGTGGAGGGCACTTCCTCCACTGTGTAGACCCAAATATTAGGAAGGGAGTGGGGCCATGGACACTGGTCTGATGGGCCTACTGCCCATGGGCACATACAGGGGACCACAGGACTGCTGGCTGAATCAGCTGGCATGATGGCAGGTCAGAAACAAAATACTACCAGGGGTAAATTCCTGTGGTTAAGATCTGTCTGAAGAAGCTGCACCAGCAGCTTGGCCTTGATTTTAGGGAGTATTTTGGCATTGCTTCAAGAGGACTTCTGGGCCTCAAAGACATTTTCAAAGTTGTTTCAAATAGTTGCTCTCTTAGAAAACAGCTATGTTGCAAATGGTATTTTACTGTAAAGGTTATTCTGGGAAATCCAGGGCTGAGAATTATTACTTTAGCACCAAGAAAATTGGTCGAAATGCTAATTAAAAACAGAATTATAAAAGACCTAGCTGAAAATAATATGATGGAGACAGATCACCATGGCTTCTGTAAAAGAAATCTGTGCCTCTGTGAGATATTCGCATTCTTTGTTCACATTAATTATTGGGTGTGATAACAAGAGAGTGAATACAAGAAGATTGGAAGACATGATTTATTTGGACTTTCACAAAAGATTACAAAGTTCATCCTGTAAATCTCATGAAATAGCTAGGCTCAGTAAATATACATGGACTTTCTTATCAACAGGTCTATCCACTCATGAATTCTTGCTGTTCTCAGTGTGACAACTGCTGAGAAACTTAAGATAATTTTCAAAACCCACTTCACTTTTGTGATGGTACCTTAGCCAACAGAGCAAAGTATTCCTTATAAAGGTGCAACACTGATTTCCACAGTGACATATTAATTGTGCTACTATTATTTGTACCTAATTTTTATTGCTTTAATACGTCTCATTGTTCTTCTGGACAAAAAATTTTTCCTAAACAGTTTCTATCTCTTCAATCTGTCATCGTACAAACTTTTCAGTGTCTAGAATAATTTTGTTCATCTGCCTCTGCTTTTGTTAGCAACTTCAGCAACCAATTTCAATTTTGGGCAAAGAAAGTCTTTGTTCAAGATCCTCATTCTTTCTACAGCAGCGCCAGAACACCCAGAACACAAAACTTCCCAGAGCTCCTCCAGGAAAAAACTAAAATTACAAAGACCAAACTTGGTATTCCTATGATGTTAAAAAGCCTTCAAAAAGTCAAAATGAGAAAGAGAAGGAGAGGAAGAGAAGGAGGGAAAAGAAAAAAAAAAAAGAAGAAGAGTGAGAGAACTTTCCAGTGAATTCTGTTTTTCAGATTAAAAAAAAATAAAAGAGGAAGATAACATTGATTTTAAAAAAAGGAAGATTTGTCCTCCAGAGACACACAAGAAAATCAGAAGTCCCCCATATGAATTCATCAGCACCAGAGGACTCAATCAATAAGAAGCAGAGCAGATAGTTTTAATCTCAGGGACATCAAACTGATTTAACCTGCTTTCTTTTCCAGCATCTGGTACCTAGTGTGATCCATATTTATCCAGCATTACTAAATAGGGACAGCATAAACCTAACCCATGTTGACACACTCACACAGGATTTTTCCCTGTGACCTGGAATTGTGCTTACCTGGTACTTTGGGAGCCTGTGTAGATTCAAAAGCAAAGTAGCTTTCCTCCTGAGTTGAGATACCAAAACTAATAAATACAACTGACAGTTGAATACGGGGCATCTGCATGGCATGGCAGCAGGACATACGGCTCAGCATTTCGGGTCAGCATTAGCTCAAGGCACTCTTCCTCCAGAATGGTTTGATGGGCTTGTACATTTCTGGGACGTCTGTGAATGTGTGAAAATACCCTGTAGGCTCGGGTTTTTTTGAGGCCACAAGTTCTCCTCTTCTGCCTAACCTCTCAGATCTTCCTCCTGCTCAGGACAGTCCTTAGTCTGCAAAGGGAGTGTTGCATTGTTGCACGTTCTTCACCTCGCCCTCAAAATAATTATATTTCTTTAATAATTGAAATCCACTAGTGATAATGACTCTGGCTTTGTTTCCTCTCTAAATTCCAAAGAGGAAACCTTCATCAAGCCAAGGAAAATCTACGGATTAAAAACTGCTGAAATATGTTGAGACTCTCTGTAAAACAAACCTTTAAAATCATTGTTCCTGAAGTGATCAGGTGAGATCCCCAGCTAACACAATCCAATTTACAAGTAGGGAGACAATTTCTGCCAGCACAGATTTTGACCCATAAATACTCTGGGGAGGTATTTGTGTGGAGATCACAGGGTGTTTTGTCCTGGAGTGTCTGGTACACAGGCATCTAAGAAAGACTGGGCAAAAGAAGAAGAGAAGGAATGCAAAAGAAAATGCGAAATAATAAAAGGCAACAAAAACCATTCATGACATATCTGTTTCCAATTTTATTCTTAACAGATCTGGGTTTCTGGTAGGCTTTTCTGGTTATGACTAAACAAACTCTTTGGGAGCACTTCTGATCTGTAGGGCCAGAAAATGTTTAGTGCTTACATGTCTTTTGGCTCTAAATGTTTGCTTGTTTGTGAAAAATTTCAACTGTTTTTTTTTTTTAGTTTTTTTTTTTTCCCAGTAGAAGCAGAGATATACCAAAATATTTTTGCAAAATTGTGTTAATTTTGTTGAGTGCTTCACTTTGAAAAGAACCTCATAATTTTTTTAAAGAATCAAGTATTTCCTTTTTCATTATTTTAAGTCAAGCATTTCAACTATTTAATTTGAAATAACATTCCATTTTGAAATTTCCTTTCAATTTTTTTTGAGAAAAACATTTTTAAAAGGTTTTTGAAGCCACATAAAATATTTTGGGTTGCATCACTTTTATAATGTTTCAAGAAACTATAAAACAAAAAAATAGTTTTCAATTTGATCATAAAGCAACACTTTCCTTCTTTGCTTATTTTTTTTCCTGAACTACCAATGAACCAATATCCATTTTTCTCCCTATTTGACCTCTTGAAACTAAATGAAGAATTAATAAGATTCTGACTAATATATTTTTCCCAATATTTAATATACATTTCAAAAGCTGTTTAATGTCACAGATGAAATTCAATAACAGTTTCACAGTGTTCCTATCATTCATGTATCTCTAGTGCTGAGGAGCAAGACTGGGGTGGGTCACTTTGGGCTCCACATCTTGTGAGAAGACAAACAAAGCTTTGATGGTGATCTAGACCTTTTTTCTTTCCTGCAAGCAACCTGAAGAGACCAAAAGGTCTTTTAAATGCACAAAGACAATTTGTATAGAATAGAAATGAGAACATTTAACTTATAAATAAAGAAACAGTTTCTCTCTCTGTGAGGACTAAATATACATCTATAAATATATAAAAGAAGAAAAGTTTATAAACAGCTTAATTCTTCTCCCGCTGTGTAGTGTTGGGTGGGTACTTGTTTCCAGGTTTGGTTTCAGTCAATTTATTAAATTTTTGGGTTGCAGCAAGCTCTGCGCAGTCTTCTCTGTTCCCTAGGAAGTTTTTTTTCTGTCACCAAGGGAGCCTGGCTGTGCATATGTTCCCCGCTCCTTTCATGAACTTCTCCTGAACAGCAGGCTTCCATCTCCTCACTAGGGCTCTCATTCTCTTCTCCACTCCCCAGTGGTCCTTGAAGAAGCCTGGGAGCTCCTCCTATCCTCCTCCTCCCACTCAGTCCTCAAGCATGCTCATCTGCACTCCAGGGAAAGGAGGAATCTCTGCTCCTTCCAGGGGGTCCATCTGACCTAGTCACTCCCTTTTTAAAGGAATGGAGAATAAAAAGTAAAACAGATGCTGTCCAAAATAAACCTTTTCACATGCCAGAAGAGAAAATCAGCACATCTCCCAGGCTTGGTTCTCTCAAACCCTCATCATGCGAATGCTTAGGCCCTCCAGCTGTTTGTTTCCTGTGTATGGAGCAATGAGACCCTGTTATGGTAACTTCTGCACAAACTGGCCAAGATCCATCGGAATTTTTTGATCCAAAGCTTTTTACCCATTTCCAGATTGCAATTTGCTCATTGCATTTTACGCAACACATGAAAGCAGAGAGAGTTAATCCGAGACTGTTTGTTTCTCTTTCAGGCTAATGAAAATAGTAAGGGCTGCACGGCCATCGCTGTCTAACATGGTGTGCCTATGCCGAAAAATCCTTGTGCTACCATGTAGGGACTTTGATAACCATGCTGGACCTTTTTTTGTACCACCATCTCTTTCTTATTCTCCCCCCAAAATGTGCTAATTGCGTCAACCTTGTGCAAGTGCAGGTTGAGGTCCTCTGAAGCAGCCTGAGAGTATCTCAGTGTCTGTGTGGATGCCGGCCAGTAATTTATGGCAGAATTAGAGAGAGAGAGCAGGGTGAAGTTGAGAAACATTTTCAACATTTTTACTGCTGTATCTCACTGTCTTGCTATGTTCAGGTGTCTTATTTTCCTTCATGGAAGATTAATGGAAGTGACTGATGATGGTTTCATGGGGTTTAGGGCCAGAAAGGATTATTAGATCATCTTAGCCTGACATCCCATGCATTACAGCCCGTAAAAGGTATATGCACATGACACAGTGCAGTGCCGTGCAGAGATACACATGCTACCTCTGAACAAATTAGCTCAGCTAGAGGAAGCAATAAAGCTGCATTAGACTGGGAGCAGTGCTGAAAGCGCTACAGCTAACGGAGTCCAGGCGCGGCAGCTCCCGGCTGTGCTCTCTCCAGGACCCAAACTGTCAGTGCCAGACATGGCTCAGATGCCTCTAATAAATTTCCTCTACCAAGCAAGCCATTTAGATTTAAACTTTGCAGTTTTAGGGATGCTAAGCTGCATTTCACAGGAAAGGTGAAGACCATAGCACCACTGACTGGAGGGGATTTCTCCACCAGTGATCCTCCCACTATCACTACGAGGAAAGCAAAACCTCATTAAATCTCTGCCTGGTCAGAGGCTGGTGTGAGATGACCCACAGCAGTGCAGCTCAGCTTTGTGTGTTGGGTGGCCCCTGTCACAGGCTATCTTTACCCACAGTCTGTGTGGAGGAACCTGGCAGCTGGGCTTTTTGGCTTAGAGTCCTGTTTAACTAGTCTCACAGCCAGTGCTTGACAGCTAAGGCAGTATGTGGAGACAAGACCACCTCTCTGCTTACACTCAATTATTCTTGTTTTATAAGACTGTGGATCATGTCAAGCCTGTTTTTTTTTTTTTTTCATACACTTGCACTGGTAGTGGAAATGGTTAACGCATAGTATCTTTAAATTGATCCTTTTGCCATAGTTTTATAAAGCAGAACTGCTCAGCATATAGGCACAATTTTCAATCTTTATTCCTGAGTATATTACTTGGTAACATATTAATATTAACAAATAAATTAAGGGTGGGAGAATGGCATTTGAAGCAGATTATTTGGATCATTCTTGATGATCCTCTCAGTTATCTATCTCACTAATCTTTGAGTTATCTGTAAAATTTATTTACAAAGATTTTTATACCATCTTTTAGATGACTTCACATGTATAAAATAATATGACTAAAACAAATTCCCTAAAGAACAGGACTCTCTAGTCTGAGATCTTTCAGTGAGCTAATTTGAACCTGATTTGTGTCGTCCTGTCAATTTTAAAGTGTCCTGCATTTTGGAGAAATCCAGATTTATTGTGCTAGCACACATTGATTAGACTTGTAGTCTTAACAAAAATGGTTGTTTGGTCACATTTTTTTACCCAAGCTAATCTGTAAATAGAATCCTAAATTCAAAATCTTTTAGTTAAATGAAGTTGAGTGATCTTCTGTCAGAATTGTATTAATACAATTGGAAATGTTTTAATAACTTGAAAATTCCCTATTTTTCATGTATTTACAGCATAATGGTGGTTGATAAAAAGTATGTTTAGTTTCTATACAGCTTTTGCCTGTAAAATATTTTCATACACTGTGTTAGCTTAAAGTGATACTATCTTAGCACATATTTCCTCGTGCCATCTTCTGAAGGTGATAAACTCAGTCCTTGGCACTTCATTGAATGTGATTGGTGTAGTGTTTTGTTAAAATGACACCCTCCAAAATTTCTATGGAAAATACACACCTAGCTACAGTTTGCAATCTAGAATAAACACACATAACCTAGAGATTTTCTTTGTCCTCTATATTTAAATTATTTTTGTTAATTTGTATTGCTATAGTCATGGTTATCTGAAGGTACATTCAGTGCAAATTTTACAAGAAAATGAATTTAGTGTTTTTACTAAATTCATAGATGCAACTGGCAAAAAACCAAACATGTTTGTTGGACATGCAGTCCTTTCTTCAGGTTGAGTATATTTTAACTTGTGGCTTATAATGCTTTGTTATTTATTCAGGTTTTATATTAATATTTTATATTCTAGTTTGTTTTCAATCTTCTTTTAACTAGGATATCTTCTTGCTCTGTAAAATCTGTTTTACTTGTGAGCCAGGCTTGTGTGTATCTAGGATTTTATTTTTTGACAGGTCTCATATTTTGAAAGTACTTGTGACTTTAAATATGTGGTTGCAATGATGGTTTCATTGCAAAATATACAAAAACTAGCCAACAAAAACTATATATATGTATTTATGTATGAACATATATATGTATGTAATATAAGCAAATAATTTGGTCATATGCTCAGTCTGCACAAGGTAAATACAATCAGATCATGACATCTATACCTAGAAACAGTTTGTTTTATATTAGCATTTAACCTAACTCCTAGTTAACTTAAATAAGATCCAAAACAGTTATCTTTTTTGATCTCAGGAGTTTCTGCAAAAAGATATTAACATTTATTATTTTTAGAAATGCTGGAAAATTTTTTGATGCATGAGATGATGAGTAAGCTTCTTCCAGGATGAAGTCATCCCTATTAAAATTTTTAACTTTGTTACACATTAAGGACAGATGTTAAAGAACAGTACAAGCTGTTATCTGCTGTGAATAGGTTTTGTGTTGTGGATTCTACAGACTGGCCCATAGATTTTTCTTTCAGTTCTTTTTTCTTCTATGTAGATGCTTCATGCATAACATTTGCCTCCCATTCTGGCCTTTCAGAAACAACTAATAACGTCTTTGATGTGAAGACACTGTCTGTGCCTTTCCCTCCCTACTTTATGCTTATGGGAGAAGCTGGAAGTTTGAAAAGATGTTTTAGTCATAACAACTACCTTACCTTATTTCCAGTACTAAATGCAGAATATTTCTTCTCAGGCAAGATCATCTCTAGCTGCTGTTTTTATTATCTAGGCTACACTGACCAATACATAAATAGTTAAAAAGTGTTACTTATCTGACCCCTTTTGCTTACATTATTGTGCGGAGGATACCATAAAACTGGTTTCAACACTTGAGGATATCTACCAGGATTATCCTGTTACCACCCTCTGCCTTCATGGTTACATTTACAGCAACCTAATACCTTAACTAGAGATTATCCCATCCCCATCATCTATGAGATGGTATCCATTAGAATCATGCAATCTGTCTCCGTCCATAGTATTTGTCTATTCCACTGAGTCCATGCTCTACCTGTTTAGACTACTGGTAAGATTACATACAAAGAAAAGAAGATATATTGTTATAAGAGACCCCAGCTTTAGAAAACATCGTTTTCATGTTCCTGGGAAAAGGAGGCATTTCTTACAGAACTGCCACAAGAAATGGAGGAAAGTGAGAAACTTAATGATATAGACCAATAAATAATTGCTATCACATTTTCCCATCAAAATGTATTTCACTGAGTTAATAGAACTACAAGGGAATAATTAAGAGGAAAAAAAATTTCCAGGTTCATAATGGCATAAAAGCTTTATAATAATGAAATAAAATGGTCTTATCATTACAGAAGCACATATAAAAGCACACATTGAAGCAGTTTCACTTTCATTAAAGTGTACCTAAATCCAGAAACAGTAAATACAAAATTTTAGAAAATAGCTAAAAATGAGGGTATTTTATTTATCTCTTTCCATACAGGATAAAAATAAATAATACCACTGAAAAAAAAATAGCAGATATATGTTTGTTCTCTCAGCTATGTAATGGCACAGACATGCCTTAGAAGCCCATAGGAAAAATGTCCGAGGGAGGTAGCTGAAGTAGAAGCCTTGCAACAAATACACAGATCAAAAATTTAGACATTATGGATAATTAGGTGGTGCTAAAACAATGAAATTTTAGCCAAATCTATCTGTCTTTGATATCTTAAAGGGGGTGTGAAACACCCCTCTGTCTGTTGAGTACCAGGTTTGGAATGGTGATGGTTCTGAAAAAGAAAAAGAATCCATCTTGGTCCTTACCTTCCTCCTCCATCTTTGAAGTCTGCATTTCTACTCAGTGCCTGTTGCAACCATCTTCAGTTTCACCATAATGTGCTCTAATTTTCTCTCCCATGTCTGTGCCATGCACACAGGGAACAGTTTTAGTCAGGATGTCACACTTGGGGAGTGCAGCAGCTGTGCAGATCTACCATTTCTTTCAGCATCTGCAAGAGGCAGAGCACAGGGCATGGGGTGGCCTGCCTGTGCTGGCAAACACATCTAAGGACACAGCAGCTGCCTCAGCTCTGAGCTCGCTGTGAATCATGATGCCACTCTAAATTCCTGCATGGGTAGGGCAGTTTTTCTTCATCCCCTAACACTGAGTTGCAGTTGTAGGCCATGGTTTCATTCTAAATAAGTAACCTTTATATTCCTTTTCTTCTGCAAACAATCAACAGAAATCTAAACATGTGCATAACAGAATATAGTAAGAACAGAGTTCTAAATTTAGAAGTCATACATTTGGGATTTCAAAGCTGCTTCAAGTGCTGTTAGTACTTTTGGCAGCTCAGATTTATGTTAATTACATGAGGGTTGCTGGAGATGTCTCTTAGTGTCTGGACATTTTTGGTTGTACTCTGTCTGTTTTGGTTTCCTGCATGCCACAGTCTTCAACCGAATGTCAAATTTTTCTTGCAGCACTGAAATCACAATTCCACACAAATTCTCAGGGGCTGGAGAGAGCCGTACTGCATAGCTTGGGTTTCTGCAGCAGTATGGACTCAGTATTAAAAACCATTTAACATGTGACTCTGCTGAAGGAAGGAGGCACAGCTGGCAGCTGCGTGGATGAGCAAGCACATTGAATGAGGACATTTTTCAAGCACTGGTTGGGGACAGAGAAAAAAATGCAAATAACTTTTTTGGCAGTGTTTATTTATTTATTTTGGAGCTTACCCTATTGTTTATCATCATGATAGTTTTTGACAGATCATGTGTTGTGGTTACTTTGTATTTCAGAGGCGGATGTTCTGATATAAGGGATTTTTCCCACCCCACTTATTAATAGCAAGGGATAATAAAATTTTATAACTGCACAGTTTATCATATCATATAATACACTTGTCTAGGGTGAATATTTTCATCCCTGAAAAGATAGACAATAACTCACCATAATTCGTGACAGCCAGAATGTTTTTGCCAGGAAATGTGATGACCAAGCTGGACTGTGCTATCCAAAGACCACTTGGACTGTGCTATCCAAAGCCACCTGATTACTGAACATGTTTGAATAAGAATTTGTGAATGCCCAATCAGTGCAGTCATTCTCCCCCTACAATAAATTGTGGCAAATGAAAAGTCCATTGCATTTCTATGCAAACCTTCTCCTTCTTGTCCCAGGTGTTTTATTTCACACAGTCACATATGGCATCAAGGACAACTGATCAAAGAGATGTAGCAAAAAATCTGCTTCAGTCACAACATCAGCCTTGTAATGTCCAAGCCTTGCATCAAATCTTGCATATATTTATGGAAGCTTGTGTTTCCAGGAGAACTTAACAGGAGGAGGTGATGGTCTGTGGATCTGTGGATCCTGGCCTTTTTCACGCCACCATTCCCTTAAGGTCTGTGGTGACAGCAGTCAACTGCTGGCTACACAGAAAAGCAGTCTCTGGGCAGGATTAAGGATTGCAAAATAGCATTGCCATATTATGAGTCCAAACAGGGAGGGCATTAGTGTCCAGCTAATAGAGCTTGGTTAAAAGAAGCCATGAAGGCAAAATAGAAAAGTTTCATATGGCTAGAAGCTAGCTCAGATATTCTCAGTGGCTGCAGAGAGAGCTGAATTTTTTGGGATGCAAAGGCCAGGAGAAGGGTGGGAATGCTTGCAGTGAAAGTGAGATGGAGAGGGAGAAAGAGCAGCATTAAATGAAGAGCCAAGAGGAAAACCCTGGAGAGTTTAGGTAGTTGCAGTTGTGGCTTTCTTTTTTTTTATTTTTAATTTTGGTGGTGCTGTTGTTGTGTTGTGTTTTGCTCCTGTCCAAGTGGGTTGTCTTCTTTGGGCAAACTGCTTCTATTGCAGGGAATGCCTTGCTTGCATATGAAATACCATCCCTCCACAATACAGGCTCCCCAGGAAAGGGAAAAGTAGACAGAATGCCCAGAACTACTTGCTGCCTCCAGGAACTGCCTACTTCACCATGTTTACAGCCAGCCCTGTTACGCTGTGGGGAGTTTATACCATATCATACCTCTACAAAGCACTGCTTTCTACTGATGACATGCCTTCTTTAATTTAACCTGGCAGAACTAACTGTCTTAAAATTCTTCTGGCTGCAAAAAATACTGTCTGTGGCTGTCTGTGGCAGCTGATTGGAATATTCTCTTTACTCTTTAAGTACTACCCGGGGTATTGGAAGCAGATCTGAAAGAGCTAGTGCTAGTAACCCCAGCAGATGCCTGAAGCACAGCGTATTCATAAGCTGAAGTTGCCCTTCCGCTAGTTGATGTGCACACCTGGAAAGGGGCATATTTTCCAGCAGGGGAACTCCCATCTGCTCTGCCCTTCAGGTCCCTTTTCTCTAAGGCAGCTAAGGAAATCACTTCCGAGGAATAATACATTAGCATGTGTTTTTAACCTGGAACAGATCTAGATCTGCTAGTAGGCATATTATGAAACTCATGTGTGTGTGTACGCAGTTCTCTGGATGTAATTTGTACAAGCAAAGCCATGGCTTGATTCTTCAGTTATGAGCTTTTGGTTCTTGGACTACAGCTGGCCAGGATGAATTTATAGAGATGGCTGAGGGTACTGAGCCCACTCTCTTTTATTCACACTGCACCTTGCAGTGAGTATTCTTGCCCTCATGGTGCCAGAGCTGGGCTGGACCCTGCCCTTCATCTCTCTCCCCTTATAATCAGGCTTCTGTTTGCTCCATGCTTATTTGTATGAGACTTCATTGTTCAGTGATTTCCAAAATAAGGTCTTGAAGCTTGTAATAATAGCAGGTACATTTATTTATACACAAAACCCTCTACAAAACCGAGGATTAAGAACCATGTGATTAGCTCCCATTAAGAGTGTAATCCAGCTAACATCTAAATAATTATTTTTTTCTTTTTAAAGCCCATTTCTCTACTTTTACAAAAATTTAGGATGTTTGAAAATTAGCAGTTAAGTCTACTTCCTCTCTGAATGTATCTCTTTATAACTCAGTCTCCCTACACCTGTCTCAGACTTGCCTCTTCCCATCTTCAGTCTGCAAAAATATGTGCAAAGGTCAAACCAAAAAATTGCTAGGAGATTGCTGGAAATAGAATGTTTAAATAGGAAATGGGGTTTTCTAATCTGTGTTTCCCCTAGTCCCTGTAAGGGCAGAAAGGTTTATGATGGTGAAAGCAGAAGTCAGTAGAACCTTGCCATGTGGCCTATCTCTAAACTGGAGACAAGAGGGGTGGAAATAAAGTAGCTGCATAGAAATTTCAGTACATTAATTATGTGTGAATTGCATTGCTGCTAAGTAAATTGGACAGCATCGCCCAGTGTGTTTGCAGTGTTTAATCTCTCAGTCTGTGTTGCAGACCAGGGTACCTGTGTAGCTGACTTCTCTTGTCCGGCTGTGGGCAGAGCTCACCCAGCTCATACAACAAATGGCAAAAAACAAGTCTGGGCACTAGCTGCTAGAGGGGATGAATGAAATTATCGCTGGCCAAGACTTTTTCCTGAACAAACAGGTGAAGAAAGTCAGGGGATCTTTAATTGATCCTTTTTGTTCTTTTTCAGAATGAATCAATTGTTCTGGGACAGCTACAGACGATGTCTTCAGGCACTGTGCTGTGGCAGACAACCAAAAGAGTTAGTGGGAAGGGATGTTTTTTTGAAAATATGCATGGAAGTGAAAAGACTAAACAATATTTTTTCAGGTGAGGAAAGCTCACTTGAAAAAGTCTTGGAATCTTGGAAAAGTTTAGGAAACTACATGTCTTGTCTTAAAAGCTTCTGGAGTTGGTATATTAGGGGAGGTGAGTAGAATAATCTCTGTAGGGACATTACAGACAAAAAGAATGATGAAGTTTAATTCTGCCAGTCTTTTGCACCTTTAGTCTGGCACTGACTTCTTCCACTAGTTTGTTATGTACCTCATCCACCATTCTGTACCATGACAAAGACTGTCACATCTTTTTAGGCAGCAGTTGCAACAAAGGATACTGAGCTTGATAAAGACTAATGGTGTCCAATTAGTGCCTCAGCCTGTTTGAACAGCTTACTGAACTATTGTCCCTGCAAACCCCAGCATTTATAATTTGTCAAGTGTGCTCCTATGCAACTATATTCAACATGAACAAGGGACATCTCTAACACCCTCCTGAAGAAAAAAACAACTACTAAATATGCTTACCCTCAAAAAGAATTTTTGTATAATTATTATAAAATAAAGAATATCCTCAAGTAAAGCCTTTAAATGGTATGTTTCTTTATTAACTGGTTTATAATACAGTAATTATACTGCTCACATTAAATTAATTTTGTAAACATTCTTTCAATGCTTACACAAAAGTAAGACTATAAATGATCACTGGGTAATTTATGAGTATGGAATACTTTAGAATTAGTAATAGTTTAGCTTCTTAAGACCTTGTGCTCACGGAATCTAATGTTACATAATTCGGGAGGTTTCATCCTTCTCTGGTGTCAATGGATGATGAGTAAGCCAAATGAAATCTACACCCTCTAACCTTGTTGAATAAACTCTACTTTTAGTCTTCTCATAAAATAATAGATTCTTTTCTTTCTACAGATATGGAAAGAGAAAGAGGAAAGTAAAAGAGAGAGAAATAAGGGTAAGTTGTACAGAAACAAAAATGGATGTTTCATATGTCATTCAGATACCACTAACTTCAAAACATATATTGAGCATATTTTGCAGCTCTAGATGGTAGTGATATCTCATTTTGATCTGTTGTCCATCAGTTATGTTTCAACCACAGAAAAATATTTTTTCTCATTATATGACGTTTATATTATATTTACATTACGTTAGTAGCACTGATGTTGCCATTATAATGTATTTTTTCCTTACATTTCTGTTAAATGATATCTAATTTCAGCCTTGAGGAATTCCATAGTTTGACCCACTGAGAGACTTTGTCATCATGGACTAACATTTAGATGTCACAGGTCTCCAAAATTCCATCTTAACTGTTGCCTGAGCAGATTTAATTGAAAAAACTGTAGATTCTCACCTTTCAGCTGAACTGGTGGGAAAATCCTGAAAACTGACAGTATGTGGCAGAAGTGTCATAAAGTAATTTTATGTGGGTGCCACTGTGCTTTGGAGTTATTTATGCATTCATTTCTAGTAGATATTTCTTGCTAATGGCATCAATCCCAAACATGATTTTTCACAAGATCATTTAAAGTTTGAGGAAAACTCTTAAGAACCTTCCATTAAAAAGTCTTAAAAAATTAGTTTTTCTGAACTTCTTTTGGATATTTAAGAAAAAGAAATCAACTAAATTTTTGTTTGTGTAAGCTTTAATTCCTTCAAAAAAGTTCTATAGGTTTGTCAAGCATCATTATCCATCAGAAAAAATCTCTCCAATATTTCATGTTAATCCACATGGCAAATAATCTCAGGCCCATCTTCTGTTCAGACTAATTTCCTATCCTATATCAATCACTGATTTTATCAATAGATACAGATTATTGATGAAAAGACTAAGTAGGAAAGAATAAGAACTGATCAATAATATTTCCCATTTTATATTTTTACTGGACAGTGAGAAAGATTTTTCTTTGTTTAATGAAGGTTGCTTAGGCTTCATTATTAATTTGACTTCTTCATTAGGATATGTAGCATTTGGTCAACAGAAAAACAATTCTTCACTATACTGCTTGAAGTTCTCCCACCACATTGTTGTTCTTTTTGTATGGTGTGTGTGTTTCTGGTTGGGTTTTTTTGGGTTTTCTTTTGGGTTGGTTGGTTGCTTGCTTTTTTTTTTTTTTTTTTTTTTTTTCCTTTTAATTTCTTTTATTTTACTCTTTTTTAAAGATGTCTTGTGGAAAAATGTACAAAGCAAGTTTCTGTACATCCATATTCAGCAGTTGGATCAGTTATATTACTCTTCCTAATTATTTATAAATAATATCATGCTTGATTGTCCAGTGTCAGGTTAGAGGGCCTGTAATCACTATGGTCTTCCTGTTTATTTTTCTAAAATATGGACACAATAACAGGTCCATTTGGGGAACATTTCCAAATTCCTAGAAAAAGAGCTATAATAATCTAAGGTGTTGTTTCATAAGGTCTTTTAAAAATGCATATTTTCTAGAGTTAATGGGTTGAAAATATCTAGCTTTAACAGAGGCTGTATAACATCCAGGTAATAAATCTTCCATCAGCAATTGTTTCATCTTCATAACACTGTCTACCTATATAATCTGATTTTCTTCCAAAGAGAGTTTTGCCTTCTTGCTTTAATTCTTGGCAATTCTACAGTTTCTATTTTTCAGGATTTATTTTCTTTTTCATAGTATTCCAAGTGTTCCACCTAATTGGTAATTGAGTAATAGCCCAATGGGACTGTGCTTTAGTTTAAAGAATCCTTCAGATAAAATTACTCCCATCACATTTAAGCCTAGTGCCAAAATACAAAAAAGGGAAGCTAACATTTCCGTGCCCTGAAAGACTCATGCAAACATGATTTTTATATTTAGGGAAAAAATTATATTCAGAGATCAAAAATATAATTGCTGAGGAGGGGATGTGATGAGGAATCCTGCTTCTGGATTCAAACAAGGCAGCATAACAAAGAAACATCTTGTCTGTCAGGAAATAACCTCAAATGCTGAAAATGGTGCTTTGACCAGAGCTGGTGATTGCAAGCAGACGAAGGGCAGCTTAGTGCTGTCCTGGAATATTCTCTGTGTCTTTGTCCTAGGGTTTCTGGAAGTGACTCAGGTGCCTAAACAGAGTCCATATATATATGGAAGTCTTATGCAGAGATGTCAGATATGACATGAGACCCATAGAAGATCCATACACTTCTGGAGCAACAACTGAGGACCAAGTAGGATGATGGGACACATTCAAAATGATCCATGTTTAGACACATTTGCCTTGCTGTCCTTTTGCCAGGCTGAAAAAGATGACTTAAATTGAGGTGTCAGTGGTATACATTAATTGTGTTTTTCTTGTCTTTTAGATTTGTACTTAACATCTTGAGTTCTCTTAACTCAAAAGAGCACACAAAAATTAGAAGTAAAGATACAAAGCAGTGCATTTTACTAAGTACCTACAGAAGTCATGTCCTAAGCATCTTAAATATGTAAAATGTTTGAAAACTTTTCATCCTAAATGCTATTTATAAAATAAGTCACTAAAATGTTAAAACACATGCTGATCAAAGACTCCCAGAAAAGAATAGTAGACTCTCATTCTTCTACTGACTCACATTTAATCTGTAATGTGGAGTAAATAATTTCATATGTTTGCAGACCCATTGACCTGCTTGCAAACTCAGATTAGTTATATTTGCCACTTCTGTAGAAGCCTTTTTGCTGCCTATGGATGAAAGGGTCTATCCATAACAAATAGTATTTTAGCTTATGGAAAGGAATTTGAGGTAGAGAAACACTGAGTAACTTTCTAAAATTTGTAGTTAATTCTTCTAGAGGCAGAGAATTTGCTTTGAACACACCAAAACTCTGAATCTGTAATTTTTTTAGCAAAAATGTGCATTGCAAATAAACTAAAGTGAAATTAAAAATTCAGCAATGTTTAACCTCACAACAGTCAAAAAAGTGACATATTACTTTATTTTAAAGTTGTATGTCGAAGATACATGCTAATTAAAGTAAGATAATACAATGGGGATGTTAGTGCATCTTGAAAACTAATTTTTTTCTATTTGAACTTTTTTGCTATGGTTATGACACACCTTCGGATGGATCTGTGACCATTAGCAAGTGCACAATGCCATATGTCCTCATGCACATGGCTCTGATTCAAAAAAGGAAATAAGAAAAGTCTGAAGGACACATATTCTGAAATGAAACAGGCAATCCTCACAAGATGTCCGTCCATATTTTTCACATCCAAAACATTTGTACAGTTCAGAAGCCTTCACGCTTATATCCAGAGCTGTAAACTGAAACTTCAATGTTTTTGAAATTTGGCCATCTTTCCTTAGTAAGCTTCAATCATTAATGTTTTAGTACTGACTTCCTGTTTCATTTGAATAGCAAAGACATATGTTATTCTTCTCACATGGCTGTTTAAGCCACCTGTTCACAACAAAAGGACAGGTAGAATCTTCATAAACCTGTGAGTGAAATATTTTGCCTCAGCATTCAGGATGTACTTGAAAAAAGTTGTGGTCTATTCTGCAAAAAACCCAGATTCCTCCACTCTGTGATACTTCTGCATGAGGACTGACCTCGATCCTGAAGGTGTGCCTCAAGCAATATCTTCACTCTGTCAGGATTTTTATGCCTTGTAGTTTTTAAGGAATATTATTGAAATAGTTCCCTTTTATTATATATTTCATGCATTGAGAAAATATTAGGATACAGATACTACCTTGTCTCTTTGGAAAGCACTCAGAACTGCCAACTTCTAAAACATGCTGGCTTTCCTAGTTACCATAGTGTTTATCTAATTCGAATAACAAAGCTTGCAAACCTTTAATAACACTGAAAAAAGAAAGAAGGGAAAAAAAAAGAAGCTCTGATAAAAGGATTTTGAGTCTGCTATAATAGTACAATTCAAACCAAATTGTTTTAATTCAAGTATTTAGAATGCAGTAACACATTTCAAAACCATAATGTGTTTGTAGATAACCCAATTTCTTTATGCATAGAAATCTCAAAAGAGAGATGTGAGTTTGTTCCTTAGTTTTGATCATTTATTTTGTATAAGTAATGACTATAACCTAAAATACAGTGTGTTTCCTTTTTTTGAAATTTCAGTAAAATATCTTCTATTCCATGTTTTGCACATGAAAAGACAGACTTTTTTTGAAACAAATGCAGACGGGCTTACAGTAAGTGGATTTAATTTAAGTACAGTACAATAGAGCCTGGATCTAGAGCAGACTGGGTACTCCCCCCTAACATCCCTTGATGAAGCTTAAATAGGGCAATGGGATGCCTCTGGAATAGTAGATCTGAGGATGATCCATTCCAACAGGGGAGAGTCCTGTCTCTGCTCTGTATTCCACCATGCAGAAACCTTCATATGGTTCTCCCATGGCAGAAATCTGCAGGGAATACCTTTCCTACCAGCCTTTTGACTTTTAAAGTGGAAAACAACAATCCTTCCCATTTTCTCTCCCATTAAAGTACCACAGGTTTGGATGGAATATTTTGAAAGGCTTAATTTTGTCCCAAAGTCAAACAGGCAAAAAAGGGAACAGTGGGTGTTTTCCTTATCTTTTCTTGGGGTAGAGATTTTTCTTCCCCACCAAAATTTTCAGACATGCTCAATAGCAGTGAAGGTGAGTCTGGAAGAGGCCAGGAAGCACACCAGCTGGATGGCCTGTTAAAAATGAAAAGATTGGGATATGGGGTAAATCCTTGGCCAGAGTATAATTAGCAGCAGACGACAGAAGAAACTACACGTCTCCCTGTTGGATCATGTATCTGGAGGTGAACTTTTCCCAGGGGTTTACACACCCTAGCACAAGGCTGTGTCCATCAGAGTGTCTGCCTCTCAGGCTTTGTCATGCAGCTGGGAGCTGAGAGGAGAAGAGAGGGGAAACTGCCTGTCACACATTCAAAGGTAGCACAAAATAAAAGACCAAAGATGGCATCCTACCCTACTGAAATGTACTCTAAGGTTTTCCTAGGCCTAGAGACACCTTGGAGGGTGAATCTTCCAAGCACAAGTCCATAAGCACTGTGGTAATGGATGAGTGGAATATCATTCCAGCTCTCCTGTATCCCACTAAGTCTGACTGAATGGACTTAGCAAAGGAGAAAAACAATGACAATTTGAAGGTGGGGTGGGGGTGGAGGGAGGGGGAATTGTTTCTCTGAAGCCCAAAGCTCTGATGCGTGGAAGTTATGCTGCTGTAACCAACCACTACAGAGCTCTCTGCTGCAGTGCCTCTATGGGATGCAGAGACATAATAACAGTCTAGCTCCCAATGTGCTTCTCACAGCTTCCTCTCTGCACCCTTAGGAATGACAAAAATTGTGCAATAAAATTCAAGGCTTCATCTGCAATTCACCTCATGGCACCCTTTTAGCCCCTGGATCCTTATGCCATGAGATTTAGTATTTGGCATAAAAAGATTTAAGGTTTGGGGGGAGTTTACTTGGGCTTGTTTAACAGACATTTTTAAAGCTTCAGGCAGTAAATACAGACTCATTTGGAATGTTTATATACCTGGAGTTTGAGAAAGAACTGTATCAACTGGAAAAATACATTTAAAACATTATTAAAATGTGCATTTACATAAAGAGCAAGTTTGTTCCTGTCTGGGTACTTGGTTGCCTGCACATGGAAAAGACCACTTTAAAGTAAACAAATGAGTATTTTAGTTAAATGATCACATTCAGAAATGTAGAAGAATAACTTGACAGCTAAGATACCCCCTGCAAACTTGCTCATAGCATCGCTTCTGGCTGCTTACTCTGACTTCTCCCACACTCTGACTGTAGTAGAAGGAAGAGTAGACTCCAGACATGGCTATCGTAGAGCTTTTCTTCTTCATTTTTTCCTAGTGACTGCAATAGGCTGAACCACAGCTTGCACATGGCATTGTTGCTCCAAGTGTAAAATATCGGAGGATAAAGAGAAAACTTCTATACAGTTAAGCTTCTAAATGCAAACTGAAACAACATTCCGTGTACTTTCTGCAGAGAAATAAATGCCTAAGAACAAATCACTTGTGCTTTTCCACCTATTGCTTTCTGAGGCTGACTTAGAGCTCTGAACAGTGCCAAGAGGGACTTGAGTCACAAGTACATGGAAGAAAGGTTGGATGTTCTCTGTGAAGATGGCTTAATTTAGGACTTTCCTCTTCTTCAACCTTCCTTCTTCTTCATCAATTTCTACTTCTGTTTGCCTTCTTGACACATTACAGGGTTGCATAATGTTCAGCTGGTGCACCTGTATGTACAACAGAGATGATTACATAGGTCCAAGTCCTACAGTTGAGCCTATCTGGATGGTTTGCAAGGTGTAGCTATGTCATTTTGTAATGCCTGGTCAATGATTATTGGAGTGTTCCAACTTTTTGTACTGAATAAGATATCTTTAATTAATGTTAAACATGAAAGAATCATCTTTACAGTCTAAGATTTGTCCTTGGCATTCACATATAGTAAATAGCTTTATAGCTATATTTGCTATTCTACCAGCCTTAACAGAATTATTCCTCACAATTCTTTGATTGCAATTACTTTGATTGTGAGACTTGCACAACTAGGATCTAGGGAAAATTATTAAAATAAATAAGTTATCATTCAGCTCTACTGTTCAGTCACATAAGAATATTTTCCAACAAAAAAGATTATTTTTCGACAAGAGGGAATTAACAAAGGATAATCACCATCACTCGAAGAAGTTTTTCCAACTGAAAGTAATGTTCTCCAATCTGAGAGGAGAGTACCCATCATCAAGACTGTCATTTTTACCCATGATGGGGGTCATTGTGGAGCATGAGGGGAATTCAAGAACAGGACACAGTGGAAAACTACAGCAAAATGACACTGTGTGTGAGTACCTTGCACTGGAGCACACTCCAGTGTGGCACGGCAAGCTTTTAGGCATCTTCATCCTTGTGGATAGGCTAAAACAAAGCAGATCACTGTGAACATCCTGTTCACAGTCCAGATATATTGGTGAACAGATAAATGCACTGCTAATCTATTCTCTCTGCTGGAGTTACCCCTTTGGTGTTTGGTCATCAGAATGGATCACCTTCAATCAGAGTAGATGGGAGAGGGATTTCTGAGACATTTCTTGGCTACTTCAAGGAGATTGACAGTGGCTATGGCACAAAATCATATTAATTGTTTAAATAATATATCTGATTTTCCTTGAGATTAATTGGGAAAGATTGATGAGATTTGCTCCAGCATTTCACCGTCAATGTTGGTAACTTCCTGGTGGAACACACACTTTGGCATCATAACGGTTTCAATTCTTACAGCTGGATGGGGAAGGCAGAGAGTGAAATCAAAGAGTAATTTTGTAGACATTGGTAGAAACTAGTGTCAAAAGCATGCATCTCCATACTGTGTGACGGAGAGTGGCAGAGAGGATCTCAGTCTAACCCTAACACAGCTGGCACATGCACACAACACAGTGAGTTGTGAGCAATAACTCAGATTTGAGGCTTAGTACTTGCACATGAACAACCTCAAAACTGACAATGGAGCCACAGAATGTGTTGTGACATCACAGAGCCCTACCTTTGAGAACTACTTAAAAATCCTAATAAAGTTTTGCTAAGAAAGTACATTTGCTCTTTCAAGGGTACTACATTTTATATGCACACTTACTATATTTTCAAATATATCATCTGTTTTTTAGGGAGATGCAGAATGTGATAAAAGATTTACAGTAAAAAGACAGAGCAAAAACCTGGGGATTCTGCTTTCATCTCTTTCATTCTGCTTTCAGCACTACAGGTATATTGCTTTTTTGGTGGGTGTACTTTTAAATTTTTAAAATTTGCATGAAATGTATAGTGAAACTTTCATTTACTAACCAGAAGCATATTTTAATTAAGTGATATTAATAGAAGCAGAAAAACTCCACAAGTAAAATGTATATTTTTTAATATTAAATGAATGCATTGTATTTTCTGCTTTTCTGCTACAGTCCAAGTAGAAAACTGTTTGATCACTAATAAAATACAATAACCATTCTACTCATGAGATTAGCCTGAGAAATCACTTGCTGTTATGGGCCAAGTTACTCTGTTAATCCATACTCATGGGATTAACAGCAATTATATCCTTTGGGAAATCATGCAGCTTTCTAAATATATTTCTAGTTTTCTTCAGAAGTACTAGTAGGAAAACAAGAAGTGAATGGAATATAGAGAGTGATTTCCCATGGTCTTTGAAAATCAATTCATCTAATTGTATTACATTTACATAACTCCTAGGACTTTTGCTTAAAAAGTGGGCTTCTTTAAATCCATCTGTCATACTTTATTCTAGTACAGGATAGAAATCACAACGTGCTTCAGAGAGTTAATCATTAAAGACTATGAATTGCAGTTTTATGAACAAAAGGGCACAGGCACTGGCACAACACACATTATATCATCTTATCACACTATCTGCTACACACTTAACCGCCTTTGATCTTATCTAATAATAGATATATTGCTGAAATAATCACCATTTAAATATATTAGGTTGTTTGACATAGGTACTACACACAAGGAAAATCAATAATGATTATACAATCACCAGATACAATGTAAACTGCATACCGCAAATGTCTTTACAGGGTTAGATAACATCACAGAAATCCTAATGAACGTCAATAGCCATTAGTTTTTAGAAGCAGCACTTGAACTTTTGGGATTTTTTTTTACAGTAACTAGTCCAACCTTAGGTTCAAGACTTTGAAACAAATGAAGATCAAAGAAAGAATGACAAGTAGACTAAACAAATACATCTGTGGAACTGGTCAATATTTGCTGCTCTTTTGAAAAATTAGTAAATATATATTCACCTCCTGTAGTAAGTGGAATCTATGCTAGCAGCATTACCCAGAACTTTCAGGTGAAAGCATTATTTTCACTTTTTTTTGTGATGATAACTGAGCTAAGAAACACCACCTGTTAACTCTCACAATTTGAAGGCAGGTCATAACAGGTAAGGTCAGTATATGGAATTATTTAGCAAGACTCTATTCCACAAGATAAAGTTCAACCAAACAAAATTACAACCAAGTGTACAACAACTGTTAAATATGGGTTCAAAATCAGAACGCATTTCTTTAGCTCAACCCCTCTGAAATTGACAGTCTAATATTCTAGTTTTACACATTCCTGTATAATTTCAGTATGTGTCTACTTGGCAGGATTTAATATTAAACTGCAATATGATATCTGGATTTGAAAGACTCAAAAATCAATCCTTTTGTATGAAAACTGCAGTGGTCATTAGAGAAATAGACAAGTTTTTGTCAGAAGTTGAAAATTAAAAGCGTTTTGCTTATTTTGGAACAGTAAGAACACAAGGACTTTCAGCAAAAGGTGCAGAATCCACCTTTAATCAAAGATGAGAGCAGTTTTATCTCTACACAAAATCAATCAGTAGTTCTTGGTACTTTCCAGATGTAAAAGAATGCCCAATATAATTACACTGACATAAAGGTCCTGCTGCTATCCTCACCAATAAGATACAGAAAAGATTTTGTAGATAAGCAGGCTTTGAAAACATTTGCTGAGCTGTAAAGCATTTTTTTCTCAATTAACTGCTATTTTAAGCAATATTCAGAAGGCAAGATAATGTTTATTTTGTATCTCCAAAGCTTTGAGTCAAACAATTTTCAAATCTCAATTTATAAATAAACACCAAAAGACAATTTAAAAAGTTTCTCAGAAATGTAACCCACTCATTCATGTCTTCTTATAAAATTAAAATATTTTGGAGGCATAGAACCAACAGTTTATAACCCTTATCGTCTCTCTGCTCTAACATGGCTGTCAAATTTACTGTTTAAGCTTTTCTTTGTAATCACACTATTACGCACTTCATCACCTTCCCCACCCCCATCATTCGATCTAATGGTTTTAAAGGGAAAGGAAATTACTTGTCTTCACTGCCAGCACTTGACACTTTTATGGGTCATTTGTAATGAAGCTATTCTTTGGTTTTAATGGAGACCTTGATTTGGACCAGTGTGAATAATTGTCAAAAGGTGATTAATTAAATAATCACCACCACCCTGTAAAATGGATCAACATATTACATTACACTGATCCAAAAGTTATTTTATTCCTGCATTAGACTTCAAATTCTATGCATTTAAACAAGCCTTAAACTGGGCAATATAATTTACTACACATTAATTATACATATCATGTGGCTAAACTATGGAAAAGTGTTTTACACCTTTTTTAACTCTGCAAAATATGCTGCCAAGGCTTATTACAATGAAAGATCCTTTGGGGGAATAATCTTGAATGACAATACACACATATACACACACATGCACGTATATAAAGTAATGCTCTCTACATAAACTCAACATTGAAAAGATCCTTGTGTTGTAGAAACATACAGTTTTAGGTGAAACATGCATTTAAAAAAAACCCACACAACTTCACATTTAGTTACGTCTGAACAAGAGACAAGCACATGGTTAATAGCCTGTACAGGAGATGGATAGATATTTGCTGTTAAATTGTGAAATATTGTTCTTCAGTTTAGACAGTCCTGTGCAGGTTCATGTAGTGCTAACTCTTCCAAGTAATAAACTTTTAGAGCTAAGGCTTTTTTAATATATATTATTGCCTTCAGTTCCTTCTAGACAGCTGAAATAGTATTAGCAACATTTATAATTTACTAGTGGTCTATATAAATGAAATGCCAGGATTCTGAATCCCAGTTTTTGAGACTAAATAAGACAGGACAGTGTATTTGTTGCTGAAACTTACCAGAAGAAATTAAGCTTAAAAGTACTGCTGTTTAAAGTGTAAAGAAGCACCAAGCAAAGTGTGCATATAAATAGTCATTGTGGGAAACTGGAGAGGGAGAGAATTTTTTTTTGAGCACATTTTTGCACTTGTTCCAGTGTCTACAAAATACTTCAACAGACTGACAAGAGAGTCACATTTCAGGCAAACATTAAATAGCACCAACACATTAAATGATGATAGAAAAGGCAATAGTTCACAGAAATATGTATGTGTCTGCTGTACACAAAAGGCAAATAGCTGTTTTGAACTGAAGACTATTTAAAGGTTTAGTGTACACCTTGGATTCCTGCTGCCTACATAAGTACAGAGACCTAAATCCACTGCATACTGGGACTAACTGATCAAAGCAGTAGTTAAATCTATCCATGGAAAATCTAAGTAGTCTTTGGAGGCAACTCTTTGAATGCAGATTAGTGATTTCATTGAAGTAGTCAATCAACTGTTTTTTTTCTGGTTGTTAAAATGTCACTGAGTGAACAGAGTAGATAAAAAAAAAATGATGAGCAAAAAATAGTATTTCAACTTGAACAAACTTGCTATTTGTAGACTGGATCACATGAATCTGCTTCAGTCAAGATCATTTCAGAGGTAGCTACAGGAATGAATCCCACAAAGGGACTAAGTTTAATCATCCAATCCCAGACTGTATTGATTTTGGAACTACTTGCAATGACTATATAAATAAGCCATTTCTTTGCAACTGTATCTGGAGTCGGTCATGAACCCAAAACCTTCACAACCTGGTCCAAAGTGAATTATGCCCTGCAGAAATAAATTAATAAAACTAACACAGCTAGGCTTCTCTACCAACTTATTTTCACGTTTCAAGAGCTTAAAAATATAAAATCAATAATCATTTAGTCATAAGGGTAAATGAAGCGACATAACATCAAAGTATACCCTTTAGCCATTCAAGTCATTCTAGGTAATTTATCTCATCAAAAGGCACTGGTAATAATCCTTTCCACTCTGAGACAAGCCGCCACACAGCTGCTGTATTATCCTAGAGTAAACAAGTTTGGAGAAAATATTAAAAATCAATATCTGTTTCCTTCTATCAGGCCAGATGGCATCCATCATAAATCTGCCTTTGTAAAGAGTTCTTTAGATTTAGCAGCTAGAGTGTGAAAGACAACTGAATTAACAATATAAAGCTAAGGCCAGTTTAATAGGAATCGACAGCTAGATTTCCTTATACTTACAATATTGGGGCAACTGAACAATTTGCTAAAATTCAGCAGACATGGAAAACAATAGAGTACATTAATGTGCTATTTAAAGGAAGCTTTGACTAATGTTAGACACTCTGAACAGTTAACATTAACTTCACAGAATCCATAATGGCACAAACATGAAAGACTCTGAATTGTCATTTTTTGCATTCCTGTGGTTCTCATGCCACAAAACACAGCAATCACCTCTCCTTTGAGGGTCTGCCACACAGTCCTATTGCTGTCAGGCTGTACTTACAAAAAGTTTTGAAAAAAGGAATCCCATTACAACATCCTGAACACAATAGTTGCAATCCTCAATCAGATTTTTTTACTAGCTGTTTAAAGCACTGCTGCATTGAAAAACAAATCTGAGAATTCATCTCAGTCCTTTACATACAGCTTTAATACTGATTGCTCCACGAAGAAGGCAACACCTCCCTTCAAATTTCAGCACAAAGTAGGGCCTCAAAGTGAAAAAGACTATTGTAAAGATGGTCATATTTCATGTTTTATATCCTGCCAAGGGATTTTTCCAAAGAATTGTAGAAATAGGTTATGAGGTGCCCTTTTGTAAACCTGCAGAATAGGGTGCGTCATGCTGGAGAGGGCTCTTAAACATTTCTAGTTCAGACTGTACCAGCTCTCTATTGCTGACATGTGGACTCCTCTGCTCAGTCAGCCCCTTTCATCCTCCCCTCCTGTTTTTACTTAAACAATCTTCTATTCCTTGGGTGCATCCAGAATGTGGGACTTCTAACCCTAGACTTCAAATGTGAAAGACCCAAGAAAAACCCACCCTGTCAGTGTTCAAGGTGACATCACTGCGTGTGGCTTTTGGAGGGATTTGAGAATCTGTCTTCAAACAGAAACATTGCTGCAAGCTTACTCGCAGTGTGGCTAATCACCACACCATGATACAGTTTGATGCCAACTCAATTTCAAGGTTTGAAGCCAAAGGAATCTAGGTCTCTTCTGGTTCACACATGACATAGATATTTATTTGCTGAAGGGGCTTCAATTAGTCACTGACTGTAGTATAACTTGTGACACTGTTTTTCAAATTTCATCAGAAACATATGCTTTTTAATCAATCCATCATTTATTCTCAGTCATCTGTATTTTCCCAAAGTAGATGCACATTCATTTCTCTGTGCTGAAGAATGACTCAGATTTCACAACAGTACGCTTCCTTATGCCTATATAGCCCCGGAGTGCAATAATTTACAGTCTTGCCAAATCTGTGGCCAGGAGCAGATGAATTATTTGTTGAGCTTTTTGTAATTCTGTATTTGGCATTAGCTAATTGATAATTTCCATACTTCCAGCTCATTTACACAAAATCGTAAACATCAGGTTATAGGACAACATACCTTCTCCCAAGAATACCTGAGAGAAGGCATAGCCTATACAAATCTTTCCAATCTTAGGGAGAGTAAATAGGTGAATACTTGGGGTACCAAGAGAAGGATTTGCAAATTGAAAGCTGACCAGAGCCTGGGGTTAAGTGCAGCTCTGTTTCATAAGGAATGGGGAAAGCTGCTGGGATATATACTGGCTTGCTAAGTCTCTGGCAGTGCTCCCCAGCTTCTGTTTCTTTTCTTAGGTACAGCAGATATGATGGGCAGAATGATAATTTTTCTGGTTGCCCACTGGCTCTCCCAGAGCAGCTTTGATAGAACTGCAGTAAATTCTTCTTTTTAAACAAGCTAAAAGCGTGAACTCTTCCCAAATGAAACACAGGCATCTTGTGTCACACAAAGTACCATACAATACAAACGCCA
Source organism: Passer domesticus (assembly GCF_036417665.1). Classification (NCBI taxonomy): domain Eukaryota; kingdom Metazoa; phylum Chordata; class Aves; order Passeriformes; family Passeridae; genus Passer; species Passer domesticus. The sequence continues at coordinate 98,078,029 of NC_087474.1, forward strand.
GTGGTCCTGTCTGCCAAAATTGCCTGGCTGGCAGAATGAGCAACTATCACCCATCCTTTAGTCTCAGCTGTGTATGACACTGCTTAACTTATTTGCAGGAGCCCACGTCTTGCTATCAAGTAAGCAGTCATCTAGTGATATGAGACTTGGAGGGCTTCCAGCTTTCAGGATTCTTTTCTTGCTCCCATGCTAGCTTCTTTCCTTCTCACAAAGATTCCCCCTTCCCTCTGCTCACTGATCACTGGGTTCAGAGCACCAGTGACTTTGTAGTGAAATTTGCTAGCATAATAAGTTTCAGTTAGTAGCTGAGCTGGAGGGCAAAAGAGTGTCTTGTGATATGATAACATTTTCCTATGAAATTGCACCTACAAAGAGAGCTGGGACAGAAGTGCAAAGCTGTGGGAGGAGGGAATAAGTTTGAAGATGCACCCAAAGAAAGCAAAAGAAAAAAACCAACAAACAAACTGGTCCTCTGAAAAAGCGTGAGTAGAGATTAGCAAGATGAGTTAGATGTTTAGCACAGATATAGATATGTTTCTGGGAATAGGATCTGGGTATCAGATGACTGGAAAGGTCTACTTACTCCATGGCATTCAGGTGATTTGAGGCAGTGTTTCTTATGCATTTCAAGGCTCCCCCTTTCAAATTTGTATCAGTTCTCATTCACATAAAAGGATAGAGAATGAAGGACTGATTGTGCCAGAAAAGTCATTAGATTTAAGTTATTTTCCCTTCCCGCAGATCTTCCATAAGATAAGATGGTTACATTGAAGGTAATTATATAATATATGATCATTTAAATAACAAAGATAGTGAGACAAATATGTCAGTTATTTTCCCTTGAAAACTATAATCATTATATGAAGCTATACTGTCAATGCTAAAGGCAAAGAAGTTAAGTTTTTATTAAGCAGAGTTTTATAATTATTCTGTATATTTTATTTTCTCCAAGTAAAGTTATTATTGATGTTATCATTCGTATGAACTTAATGTTAGACAAATAAAGGTAATTATTTCTGTAAGTATTGTCAGTACTAAACAATTTATTAAGTTAAGTAGAAAGATTAGGCAAAGTTTCTTCTAAAATACAATGGTTGAAATAATATTCTTTAGCATTTTTATATATTTTGACTTGGTTAATAGCACTACTGACTCATATGGTCACAGTAGACATCATGAGTTAAAAAAGTTTCCAGTGGCTCAGTCTAGAGGGCCTAAAGTCTTGCCTAAATATAGCAGCTTACAAATGACTAGTCAGTCTTCAAATGACTCCTTTAAAAAAGTCAACATAATGCTCGCTTTTGGAGCTAAGCTCAAGAGGTAGGAACAGAGGCTGCAATATTTGGCAGAAATTAAAAATCTTTCTAGAAAAGAATAAGTAATCTACTGTAAAGGGATTGCAATTATCCCACCTCATATTTACAGTTGGAACCTTTGACATTTTGCTTAATTTTGTTTGATATGGACTGAACTACGAGTCCTGACTTCACATGGACTTCAGAAGGTGAAGGCATAGTCATCCAAGTTTGACAGGAGAAAGATGCACACACTGCAGCCTCTTATATATGAGAGAGGCGGCAGATGATTTAACCAGAATTTCTCATAATCCTGCACAGAACTGCTATGGACACATGACCAAATTCTCAGAAAGGAAAAACACTTCTACTTAATGAGGAACTGGAGATGAGTTAACAACATTCTGTGGCCAGTGGCCACAGAACAAAAAGGCTGCTAATCGGCTGAAAACTCAGTATCACACAAGTTTACTTTCATTACTGAGGATGGATACCTCTGCTACAATTTGTCATTCACAGGCATGATGTCTAGTCCTGATGCAGTCACACTGTGTGCTCTCTGTGGTCAGTGGAAGAAGACAGGCATCTCCAGAGTCATTAAGACAAGCATAGGACAGCTGGACTTCCTTTGAGGAGCCCTTCTCTCCATTGATTGTAACAGAAGTCTAAAGGAAAGAGCTCAAATGTAGACATAAAATTTGAATTGTCAAAAACTCCATCAGAATCTCATCATGGGCAACTGATATTCAGCTTGGAGATCAGCTATATGTCTTTGCCACATCTAAGCCTAATCACATCCAAGCTTAATCAAGCTTACTTTTATAGCCATAGACTAAAATTCAGCTAGTACTAAAATTCATAAGGAAGATATTTTCTGAGTTGTCTTCTTATATAGAAGCCTACGAGAAAAGATCATTATATAGAAAATAACAATCTTTATAATCACAAATACTTATTTATACAAGCTGACACTATTAAGCAGGAGACTTGCTTGGATACTAGAGACCAGCATTTTACCAGAAGCCTTTATTTCTCTATTTTCAGTAGACAAAACTGACCAAAACTGTAGTCAAGAGGATGTTGTCTTGTCAGCCTGAGACTTGAATGTCTCCCACTGCATGTTCAAGTGACACCATTGGTACATTGAGGAAAGCATAGTCTGGAGTAGTTAGATAACAAATTGTACAGAAAGGATCTTTGCCATGGCAGAAAGATTTCAGAATTTAGCCCTTCCAGAATGACTGCATTTAAATCCATGTTAAACTATTGTGCTTCTCTGGGGAAAAAAACCCCAAAACCAATACAAAACAAAACCAAAAGAAAAAAAAACCAAAAGAAAACAAAACCAAAACAACAAATCCAACCCAAAATTCTGAACTCCAGCCCTTGACTTGACATTATTGCTCTTAAAGAGAGTTCACAGTCATTTGTTTACTGTGTTTTCACTTTGTTGGGAAGTTAGTAATTTATCACATGCTTACCTCTAATTTGTTGAAATACAAATCTACAGTGGGTTTGTATAAACTGCACATGTTCAGTTTCTAGAGATCAAAAGTAATCCTCTCTGCTCCTTTAGCATTTGGGAAAAAAATATTTCCAAACTTTAAGGACAGACTGATATTTAGATGCATAAGTAATATAACCTTAAAGCACCTCCTGTTTATTGTGCAACACCCTCAGTTTCAATTAAACTCAATTTTTTGAAAAAAAAAAAATCTACTGTAATCTACCAGAATTAATCAGTCAGTGAACCAATCAAAAGTGAAAAGTATCTAGCGATAAAATCAGGCACACATTTCTTGTTGCAAGGAAATATTAAGTACCTATTCCTGGATAACACCTGGCAATTTTAACACCAGTTCCCTTGATACAAGCCTTTTTTACAGCTCCTACAATCCAAGATTTCTTAATTTGCTCACCTTAGAGCATACTAAAACCATGGTTAATAATTTAATAGAAAAGTTTAAATTCAATACATGCATGCACAAAAAAAGCATGTCTATGGCACAATCCTAATTTTAAAATGGAAAATAAAAAATTCATATGAACCCATAGGAGGAACTGAACTTTGCTATTTTTAGAACTTTTTTTTAATGAGCATGAACTTTTTGTTCTTTTGATAAGTATCATGAAAAATTGAACATTCTTGATTTTTACTTGTAGTGATTCTTTCATATTAGACATTTATTTACACAAATTACTGGTCTTAAATTGAATTATATTCCTGCAACACCTCTGATCATTGAATACTTTTAATCTTTAATAGAACAGCTTTCTATTTACACAGCATACCTAGCTTATGAAATCGGGACAGTAAAACAATCTTGTTTTCAGATGGAAGAAAAAATTAAATGACAGCTGTTTAATAAAAAAATATAATTGATAACTATACTATATGTGAACAGATTAATATTCTTTATTGAAGCATATCTTTTAAATATTCACTTTTTATTTTGTCAGATACATAGGCTACACCCTCTCAAAAAGATATGAAATTCCATTTTAGCATAGATATTTAGAAAAATTTTACATTTGTTTATCCTATTGTTTTAGTTGGGATTTCTGCCTTGTATGTGAGAGCTGCCTCCTTTGCTATTTCCAGCATGTCCAGTTGTGTTGGAACTGGACTGAGGGAACCTCTGCATCTGAAGAGCATTCAGCAATCTGAAATAGTCTGAAAGTTTATGTATGCCATTGCAGGACTAGATAAACAGTGTATGTCCTCTCTTTGAAACACAGGATGCAAAAACTCTGCCAATAAATAACCCCATAACAAGACAAATCTTTAGAGAGAAATCAATAAATAACTAAACACAGTAAAGCTAAAAATGCTCTGGTTGAAGCCTGACAGCTTTAACATACAAAAAGATAGTCGGTCTTAAATGTTCTAATCTTTTTCCACTTTTCATGACACCTAGCCAGGCTCAGCAAGGGCCTCCCAGACACAGGTGTGTAGTGGATACAGTGTTTGGGCTGTGACTCCAAGTTAGGCAACCAATGTATCCTAGGATTTAAAGCTATTCCTGTGTTGCTGAGGAGAGGAGTTTCATTTGACAGTCCCAGCTCAGAGATCAGCAGGGATGTATGTGTAACAGGATTTTTTTTTTTTTTTTTTTTTTTGCTGATAGCCCATTCTTTCCAGGTTTTGGAAATTTGCTGTTATAATCCATGCTTTCACCCTCTGCTACAGTGACTATCTCTTGTCTTTTCTCCTGCTTTTACATCTGTAGCTCATTTTGGTTTATCTGCAACATCTGAAGTAAGTGCCAAGATAATTAGAGTAAATTAATTTCTTGCTGAAGCTACTTTACCTTGATTTGACCTGCATCTAGCAATATGGGTTTCTTTTACAGAAAATCACAGGCACCTGTATTCTAAAAGAAATATTTCCTGTTGTGGTATATTTTTAGTTAGCTAATGTTTTGCTAGTGGACATTTGAGCTTCAGTGTTAAAAAATATGATGGCATCTTAACAAACTTTTTTAACATCTTTCAGAGCTCTGCCACAGGGCTTATGGTAATTGAAACATGCAGTACTTTCATAGTTTTGGTTCAAGAAAATTTTTGAACTTGTCAGGTTTAGGAATTTAGCAGTTCTGGAGTTTGTGAAATTAGGTAGCAATTTTTTTTGTCAAGAGATCTGTCTTAAAAAAATTAGTATTGTTTTGAAGCTCTATACACCAAACAAGCTGGTTCAAGGAGTGACACACACATTGTTTGCATAGTTCACAAAGCCCTTAAAATAAATAGCTCTGATTCTAGGAATCTAAAACTTAGTAACTGTAAACTTAACTTAAATATTTAACTTAAATGTTATCACTTAAATATTTATAAGCTTGGTTGAATGTGTCATAAAATTAGTCAAAATCTTTTGGAAGGGTATTCTTAAAGTGCAAAAATACTGCTCATTCAGTTGAATGTATAAATGATTATTTTAAAACAAGACTGTTCATATTGCTTATTAATTAATCTTGTGTTTTACAAGTGACAAACATAGATTAAGAAAAGAACTATAAATTTTGCCACAGTTATGTTCTGAAGAGTCCTTGTTCATATTATTTTAGGTAAAAAAACCATTAATATATGTGTTATAGCAGACCTGATAAGATATCCACTAATGCCAGAACTGAGCTACTTTCACCTCAAAGGATTCAGAAGGACGCAATAGTAATAATTCTTAATCTAGAGAACAGCATTAAGGGACAGCCTAGAGAAGTGAATCTGGTTTTTTATCTGATAAAAAGTTGAGTGACTATGCTTCTGTATTTTGTATGTAGATGAAAATATTCCACATGGAAGGGTCCTTCATCTACCTTGAGAAAGTAGGATGGTCTTTCAGTTGGAGGTTAAAGAGAAAAAATTCAGATAAAGTACATATTTTTAATGGTGAGGACTGTTTTATCAACATAACTTGTTGATTCTAGTGATGGCTTTTGCATTACTTGAAGTTTGAAAAGATTGGTGACAGTATAAAAGACATGTTCTGATTATAATATGTGGAATTCATGTAGGAAACCTTTAGTAGAAATCTCAGTCTTCTGTTATTTAGGCAAGCCAAAAGAGACTGCTATAATGGCACACTCTGATCTTTAAATCCCCTTCCTCTTTTTTGGCTGAGATTCAGGTTTGATTTGGTACAAAGGATGATGAGGTCTGCAGGTCTAGAGGGGTGTACAGGATACTAGATGATTGTGAATAAACTCAACAAATTAGAAGAACAAGAACACATTGTTTTCTAGCTTGGATTCTAGCAAAAAAGTGAAGAATAGCATACCTATTATTAAGACAGTTTGTAAGGAAATTTTGTTGAGGAGTGTGTTGCCAATCTTTGAGTAGGAGTTCTTCCACACAAAAGAGACGAAAACCAATAATTTTTTAATCTTATATGTAGTCTAGAAATTTCTTCTTGCTTTGCTGTATTTGGACAATGCCATATTTCACTGCAGCAGTTTCACCACAAGCCCAATCCACTTTTCCAGTGTCTTAGGCCTGGCAACACCTAGTATGAACATTCCTTACCACGACTGCTGAGATACAGCTGATCAGTCTGCACTATCCGCTATCTTTTCTGGCAAACTCAGGATCAGGGTTGCTTATCTTTTTTAGGATAATGTCCTGAAAGCTGTTGTTTAGAAATCTGAGACTGATTGTTTGTTAGTGCTAGAGAAAATACTGTTCACAGGGACAAAGGACACCAAAACTACTTCAACTTAAAGGAAGAAAATGCAGGAAATGATATGTAGCATTAGTTAGAATAATAAATGGATCACAGGACTCAGACACTGAGGCACTTTCCCATTGGCCCCAGGAATGACAGCAGAATGTGCAGCCGGGATTCCTACCTCCCACAGCTCTAGGATACTCCTGCAAGTGTTTAAATGAATTTTACCCAGGGGGAAGATGAGACTTATATCTTGAGCTAAATTGCAGTGCAGACTGACTGACAAAAACACGCAGTACCCCAGGTTCTGGGTACCTGGAGTGAACTCAAAGCTCTTGGGGACAACTTTGGGACCACAGGCACTGAGTAATGATAGCACATGTGGCCCTTCTCTTGACTTCTTGGTGAGTAGAACAACTGGTGTCCTACCACTGGCTTATTCAATGTACCTGAAGGACTGCACCTTGTGGAAGAGTGACCCACGCTGCAGCAGTTCATGGAAAATGTTGTCCATGGGATGGACTCATACTGGAAATATTCATGGAGGACTGTCTTCTGTGTCAGGGACCCCACACAGGAGCAGAGGAAGGACTCCCCTCCCTGAGCAGCAGCAGAAACCACATGTGAGGAACTCACCATAACCCCCATTCCCTGTATTCCTGCACTGCAGGGAGGGAAGAGATAGAGCTTGGGAAGGAGGGAGGGGTGGGAGGAAGGTGCTTTTAAAATTTATTTAGTTTCTCATTAGGATGATTTTTTGTGGTAATAGATTCAATTAATATCCCCAATTCAAGTTTGTTTTGCCCACAACGGTATTTGGTGAATGATCTCTCCCAAACCTTATCTCAATTCATGAACCCTTTGTTACATTTTCTCTCTCCTGTCCAGTTACGGTGCTGAGTGATGGAATGACTTTGGTGGGTGTCTGGCACCCAGCCAGGGTCAGCTCACTACGTTTTCCTTCTAAGATGCACTGATACCATAAGTGGGAGTTTTTCTGGGATATCAGGCTTTGCTTTGCTGCCATTTGCTGCCACTTGCTCCAAGTTCCCTGGATTTGCATGTGACATCCCAGCATGGGACACTGATGGAATCTGAAAATCCTATGGGTGATGACTGAAAACTGTCTTTGGTTTTGCCCCAGAGAGATACAGCTAAATTAAAAGGCACTCTGTTGGGGATGAACGTAACAAATACTTTCTTGGTACACTGAGCAGTCAGTGAAGGAAGGATTGAGTTGAGTCTTCCCAAGAACCAGACACAGGTAGGTATCTTACTTTCTCTTCCATGTGTCTTTGTAACCTTGTGAAATTTTTTGAAATCTGATGTTTTGACTTGTATAAGCAGCATTGTGATGATTATACATTTCGACATTTTGCAGAGCACTTTTACCCAGCCATACAAGCAATACTAAATAGACTGTAATAGATTGTCTATCTTTGCTAAAACATGTTATTTGCTGTTTGTTAACAGCAAGCTGTCAGGCAATTGTTTGAAAGCTTATAAAGAGTGAAGTAAAAAAATAACAGATAGTTGCTTTAAATTTTTCATTTGTCCTTAGTTCTGTTGTCATGATCAAAGAAAATTGGTACATATTTTAAATGACCTTTGCAAAAGTTACTATTTTTGGTTGCCATTATGTTCAGGCAGTTAGAAAAGCGGGGTAGATGTTTGGACAACAGCTTAGATACACCAGTATTAAATTTCTCTAGAACTATAAGATAAAAATGCTAGAAATCATCATAATGATATTCAATTTACTTCCCTTCTTGTTGCTTTTGTGTCTGTGTTGCCCTGTATCCACTTCACAAAAATAGATCTGGCATACATAACTCCTACCAATTAAAAAAAAATCCACTTGAATATGTTGATGTCTAAACAATATCCATATTCCCTTTATAAGCCAGCAGTGATAAACTAGGAGGTGCACTAGGAAAATGAAAACAATTCTGGTATGCTTAAAATGTTTCATATTCAGCTGTCATTTGTCTAAGTTATTGTTTTAAATTTAAGAATTTATGTTTTACCAGTTTTCATTGATATTTTAAAAACCAACTAGATAGTATTTGAGCTTGATAGAATAGTATTAGTTGATAGTATTGGTTGATCTGAGCTTTTGTGTGTGTGAAATAATCTGGCCTTCTTTTCTCTTGAATACTCCACTGTTGATAACTCTTGTACAGCTGTAAAGTACTCACTGGAGAACAGAAAATTTTCACATGATGCTAAAATGTTTTCAGTAGCTGCATTTGATAACTGTATTTTCTAGTTTACTTTTATCATGTGAAGATGAATTGGAAAGGGAGAACTAAGGAGGCACTAGCGAAGCAGACTAGTGTGGCTGAAATTAGGGTCACTCACAATTTATGAGTGATATGGATGAAACTTGGCAGTGCATGTTGGATGCTGTCATGGTCAGTCAGGCCTTGTTATGTATTCAGAGTTATGTATTCATATTGATGCTTATATCAGAGCAAACCAGAAGCTTTCACTGAACTCAGTGGTTGTTGTTTAATCCTGACTGTGTTGTTGGCAGGCAAATTTAAACTGGAGGTCACTGGCAAATGTGGCAAAACATTCAGTAAGTTTTTTGTACTTTCTCAGTATTTCTCAAAATTACTCAAAATATTTTTCCCAGACCTTCCTCATTTAAAATAAACTTCTCTGCCCAGAAATTCTAGTTTGTGGCAACAAAATATTGCTCAACTCAACTTCTGCTGATCAGTATTTGAAGAAGCCTTTCTATTACTTCTTGTGAATGGCTGAAGTTTTGAATGCTATCTGGAGAGTTACTGTATCTCAGCTGAGATACAGTAACTCTCCAGATTCTGACATCTGTGACCAGAAGTTTAATATTTGCAGTAGTAGTCAAATAGCATAAGCTATCAGTCCAAGAGCACAGAGCAAAATGGAGCACCACAAGTGTCACGGTATTATGAGCAGAAAAAACACATTTGAATAAGGGGACCACGTCATAATTAAAAAACCTAACCACTTTCCTGTTGCAGCATGTCTTGGTGGTGCTTGAATTCCCTCTCTGAGTTACTCTAAGCAAATAGTTCATAACTTTTGTTTTAATGGCAGCTTAGGCTATCCAAAGCTGTAATTTTCTTCTTCCTGTTCTTGACTAGAGTTTCTGTTCTCATGCTGTACTTCTCTGCCAACACAAGGTTTTTTTGAGCCCACGGTGAAATGGACTGAGAGACTCCTCTGTCTCCTGGTTTTGTTTTGTTTTGTTTTCCTTTAATTTTCTAGCTGTATTTAGAAATTAACCTCTCTTAGTATCCTCTGGGCAATCTTAACACATTGAATCATAGAACCATATAATGGTTTGGTTTGGAAGGGATCTTAAAGAACATCTAGTTCCAGCTCCCTGCCATGGGCAAGAGCTCCTTCCTCTAAACCACACTGCTCAGAGTTCCATCCATACTGGCTTTGAAAACTTACAGGAATGGGATATCCACGGCTTCTCTTGGCAACCTGTTCCAGTACCTCACCGCTCTCGCAGTAAAGAATTTTTTTCTAATATCTAATCTAAATATACCCTCTTCAGCTTCTAAGCCATTCCACCTTATCCCTCTGCTGCATGCCCTTCTGAAAAGTCCCTCTCCCACCTTCCTGTAGGCCCCCTTTAGGTACTGGAAGGGTCCCTATGGTCTGCCCAGAGTATTCTCTTTTCAAGGGTGAACAGCCCCAGTGCTCTCAGTCTGTCTTCACAGGAGAGGTATTTCTCTCAGGCCCTGTGATCAATTTACTTCCCCTCCTCTGGGCTCCTTACCACAGGTTCACGTCTTATGTTGGGTGCCCCAGAGCTGGATGCAGTACTCAAGGTGGGTTTCACAAGGACAGAGTAGAGGGGCAGAATCACCTCCCTCACCCTTCTGTCTACATTTCTTCTGATGCAGCCCAGGATACACTTGGTTTTCTGGGATACAGGTGAACAATGCTGAGACATATTGAGTTTCTTGTTGATCTACACTCCCAAGTATTTTTTCCCTGGGCTTCTCTCAATCCATTCTCCACCCAGCCTGTACTTGTGCTTGGGGGTCCTTCAGCAGACATTGGGACAGGCTTACCTTGGGACAGGCATGCCCAGGAACACTATCTACTGCTGTGCAGACCAGGCCACCAACACTTTCTCAATTCTGTGGCTGTCTGATATTGCAGTACACTGCATGATAGCAGTACAAAACCCTGACAGCAGCTCTGATGAACACTCCTAAGTTCCACCTTTCCAAGTACATTTCTCTCTCCTTTCCACTCTTTGGCTGGATGGTGTTGCTGGGGTCAGAGATATCTCTGCGGTGCCACTGCAGAACACTGGTATCACACAGGGAAAATTCCTTAGAGAGAAAGCCTGTTCACTCAGAGTGTTTTTTAAGAGTTATTACGTTTGTGTAAAATCTCCTAAGCACGTTTTGCTAAGTCAGCTGTAGGAACTATGTGGACACTATGTCAACCCAGCTAGGAAATAGTAAATCTATTGATTCAAAGGGGTCTTAGCCTGAACCACTTACAAGACTAAGTGCTCTTTAATGTCAATAACAGTTGGAAAATTGAGTTCTAAATTTAAAAATATGCAACAGCTGTCTTAATGAGAAAATTTCTTGGATCTTTTCAGCTCCAGTTGAGAGTTCTAGGAAGTAAACAACAGCTAGAGCTTGTAGGTAATAATCTGCTGAAATGTTTTACCAATGGAAAACCTATTTTCTTCCTCCTTGAACTGATTTTTTTTATACTCTAGGATATACCAGCCTGATACCAAAAGTACAGATACTTGATCTTCTCAATAAAATACTAGTCACTGTTCTAGTTGGTAAACTGGAGTACAGGAAGATGACAGAAGGTCCCAGTCACCTGCTCCTGGCATCTTTTTCTTCCTCCAAATCTGGATGCAGGACAAACAAGATGTTAATGGAATCCTATTTTCTTTTTGGTGTCCTGATTCAAAACTTTTTTTTTTTCTCTAGACAATGTAACATTTTGCATGTGCTGGATTTTCCATATTATATCCAGCTTTGATGTCAGAATGTCTGTCATATCTTACACAGTAGCAAAAAAAGAACATTTCTGTTGTAGCATCTGTCACTACAATGATCATTTAGGTTGGAACCAATATGAAGGAGTCACATGCTTTATGTAATATTGTAGAAATTCATGAACTGGTGATCCTAATTGCAACCTTAGCTTTAGCTACCCATGTTCAACTTGAAAATCTTAGCACAGGCCAGAAAATTGAAACAGTAAAAGAGCACTAGAGCTTAATAAGCACAAATTAGCAATACAGAATCACTGACTTACTAGTTTCAGTCCACTTTATATATCCTTCCATACTCTTGACTTAAAAATACATTCAGCATGGTTAGAAATATTTTTGTGTCTATCGGAATCAGGTAGAAAAAATACTTACTGAAAATTCAGCCTACTGCTGCAGTGAAAAAATCTGAGAGAAGGAAAATAAAACTGAAATAAGAAGAAAAGAAAAAAAAAGAAAATTAAGAAAAAGCCGTCTGAAGAGTTCAGAATAAAAAAATACTTCTTTAGGCTTCTCTTAACATATAGGAACTGTTATAGGAAATTAAATGGTATTTTATTGATTTTAGCCTCTCATTTCAAACAGAATAATTGATATTTTATTGATATCCTCATATGTAACTACTGTTTAATGCCACGATTCTATTTATAAAATGTAGTTTTCACTAAAAGGCATTTTAAAGAGAAAAAAAAAAGACCATTTATTTAAGTAAGGAAAAGTAAGCCAAAACTTGTGCAATTATATTATTCACCTTTTGATCTTTAAGAACTTTATTTTCTGAAGAGAAAGTGTGGGTGCTGTTTAGCTGTCCTTGAGCTATGATCAAACCATGGAAAGCGATGCAAACAAACAATGGAATGGGTGGTTTACACAGCAGTGGAATTTGTCAATGAACTGAAGCTCAGTGTTATTAAAAAATAATTAAGCACTTGAAGCATAGTCTTTTACACTTGCTAATTCTGGTGACTGTTTACATGCTACTGTTTGTTAAATGGCAAAGTTTATTGATTTGGCAAATTCAGTACCACATTGTATTTTTTTTATTCAGTCTGTGTTCCTACATGCAGTTCAGCATTTTTAAATGTCAACTGCAAAGTATTATTGATCTGTAATTAAAAGTGCAGAGAAAAATTAACATAGTAGAAGTTTATGGTCATTAGTACAAGTACTGTTAGGCAATTATTTAGCTTGCTTTAACCACTTTTTTTCCCAGTTATTGACATACAGTACAATGCTCACCTGCACATTTCTATTTTGTTAAAAAGACAAGTTGAATAGCTGCTGAGCAGTGGCCCTTTACAGGATTTTTGAAACCAGAACTTTGTGACATTATCTAAAAATAATTTCTCCTAAAGGTTTTCTTAAATGGAAGAATATTAAAGGAAAAATTACAAGCATTACAATACACTCACTATCCAGAAACATTTGTTGTGTGAAATCAGAATTGCTTTTTCCCATATGAATAGAAATAAAAAGGGGATTGTACTTTTTCTAGCTTGAGACACAAATACATTGATGAAGTACATTATATGTAGCATATATATTAGTTTTCTCTAATAATACTTTTTTTTTCCTTAGATACAGTACATGTTCTTTGAAAATAATCTAAAACAGATTATTTTGGTTCTAGTTCACCTCAAGATCAGGTGAATAATACCTGGAAGTGACTGGCAACTCTTCAAGTGACCTGAGCAAAAGGCCTTCCATGTCCAAGTCCATTTATCAGAAATTATCACAAATTGGTGATCTTGCTGTCCCCTCAACAGAGGCGCTGAGTGACTTGAAGAGAGGACTTGCTAGGCTGAAGGGAGGAAGAGTTTCCAGCAGCTGTTGCTATCCTGCTGTCTGCTATGTGAGCAGATGAGAGATGGGCTCCCAAGCCCATGCCCTGGGTCCTTCTATAAATATTCATTTAGTAGTATCCCCACTTGCTGTACAGTGCCAGCTCATTGATGTTTAAGAATAATTTGGAATGTATATGGACACTTGAATTGCTGTCTGCTGGTTTTTGTTGTTTTTAGGGTTTTTTACAGGTATACATCTTATAATTTTGAGATATTGGTACAACCCGTTTTATATGCATTTTAATTAGAGAAAGGACAATTACTGGCCTCCAAACCAATTCATCAAACTGCATTTCCTGGAAATGCCTGCTGGCTCCATGTCCCTCCCATGCAGCAGTTTCCCTGGTGAGACTGTGTGGTCCACCCTGTTTCTGAGTATCTTTCCACTGCCAACACATTGTTGTAGGACCCAACAGAAAGGTTATACGCCTCAGAAAGTCACCTTCAAGGGTACAGTCTGGCTGCTGAATCCATAGAAGAGGCTGCAGGTTTCCTGAATGTAAGTTTCTCTTTACATGAGGTAGCAGGCCAGCATAGGAAACAGTGGAAAACATAGGAAACAGTTTAGAACCACTCAACTGTATTATGCATCTGCTAAGAAAATAAATAAATAAGATTTTCCATTTTTGCTGACACTGTATTATACCCCGTCTGCTTTGGCTTCTTTGTTTTCTAATGGTGTCTGGTTTACAGGAGATACCAGGTAAAATATTCCAGCAGTAAAATATAAAGCCCATCAATTTTGCAAGGCCTGCATGAGGACTCTTATGAAAGTCTTGATACAGGAGTCAGACTTGACTTTGGTAAACAGTCTTTTTCTCCATTGTTGACAATATGTAATACTTCTGTTGAAACCTTACCTGAACATAAGTTTTTATATAAATACTGGGTTCTCACTTCTAGAAAAAAAGAAATGTTTCACATTCACATTAGTTACAAATTGTCAAGGAAATTGTAAAGAATTACAAGGAAAGTTTTCAAAACTGGAATTAAAAATTTACCAGAAAATAAGCAAACAAAGAACCATGTTTTAAGTATCTACTGTGTTAGAGATATGACTGCTATAGCATGTCATCACACGTGTTAGTGGTGAGGAGAGAGACATGTACAATGTGTTTCCATTCATAAATTCAAAGCTGGCTCAACCTGACTTTTTTGATCTGCAATATGACAACAGGGGAATACTTTTAGGGGTAAACAGATGTTAGCAAGATAATACTATCTTTGCAAAATTCCCTAAGACTCTTTTCTTCTTCCCCATTATTTCAAACTATGGATGATACTTTTAGAAGGAATGAAAATAGTTTTTCTTTTTGTTTTTGACATCATTTCACTGAGAACAGAAGAGTCCCTTCAGGTTTAAGTTTGAAGAGTTCAAAGATCAGCTAATAGTAAGGCCATGTAATCATTCATGGGCCATGTGTATTTCTTGCTTTGTTCTACTATTTTCATGCAAGGGTTTTCTCTAGTGGATTATTTTACAGAAATTGAGTAGTACTGTTTATTGCATGGCACTTTTTGTTCTTCTTAATCTATTACAATTGTGGCCGTAAGCTATATGTTCATGGTATTTGCACTCAGTTAAGATAAATAAAAATACAGACCTTCATTTTGACAACTAAAGGTGCTAAAACCGACAGCCAAACAAACTCCCACACTTATTGATATGATCAAGACACAATTACACAGTGAATTAGAAACAGTTGAAACTTTTTAGGTTCCAAATATACTGATGGTACATTTAGGTCCCCATGTACTAAATACGTTTGGCTGAAAAATGAAATCAACACAACTGGATGTAATGACGACATGAACTTTTGTTTTCTTTTCTGGTAGCTGTAGAAAAACATTAGAAAAATATTTTGAAAATACTTATTTCAAAAGTTTATTCATGAAACAAAACATTATTGTTTTTTTACGAAGTGTGAAATTATTCTATGGAATTGTAAGAACTTATTCATCCAGAAATCAGAGCCCTTTTTTTGGGTGCTAGTGTAGAATCAGCTAAAATGAAAAAAATATTGTCTTGCCTTGTCAAGTGAACATCTTATTTTTTAAATATAGATTTCAGTCAATTAGAGACTTTATCTTCCTTAAAAGCACAAAGAACAAATGGTCAGTTTCATTAAAGTGGAGGTAGTGGTTGTTTGTCTTTCACTGTTGACAACATTGAAAGCAGCAGTGCAATTTCTGTAACAGCATAACACCAATCTTTTTTTTTTTTGATGACAGGAAATTTAACTGGTAGTTGAATCAGTTGGTTTTGTGTGAAAGTCAGAGAAATCAGGGCTGTGAAATTTTCACACAACTTCTGTTTTTGTGCAGAACAAACATTTCGTCTGGTACACATAGTAAATATACTACATGTGTACCAAGGATGAATATGGACCAGAGAGATGAGGAGAGATTCCTGACCCACAAAATGAAATACTGCAGATCTTTCATGCTTAGCCTGAATAAACACAATTTCCGGAAATATCACCTTCTCCCTGAACCATTCCATGGCACTACTGTATGGGACAAGACTGAAAAATAAACTTGGAGTAGAAACCCTGGCCCAAAACAGGTTCATCAACGTAACCCATTTGCTGAGCAGAGAGATCCCTTTTGGACAGCAGGACTACTACATATAGGAAGTGCCTTACCCTACACACTTTTTAAGTTTTGCACTGAAAGAGTACTCTTTTCCTTTAATTAGTGTAGTTTTGCTGTCTTTTTTTTTTTTTTCCCTTCTCTTTGCTGTTTTGTCATTTCAGCTGTAAAAGTGTGGTGGTATTGTGCTTTGTTCTCTTCCCAACTCATCGGTGCGTAACACACAGCTTTTTATCAATATATAAATATTTGAAATACTGTAAAATAATACTAAAATATGACATGGTAATATTTTTAGGGCTTCATATTCAGAGGCATTTTTCTAGCATCTATAGCATGCAAAAAGTAACATTAGGTGGTACAGCATGCACAATAAATTCTTCTCCAAAACCCGAAAGTGTTTAAATATTTTTCTACATTCACAATACATTAACTGTACAACATGACTATATAGTGGATTATTTCAAATCACATTATATTCTGTTTTCTTTCTTTGAATGGCATTAAATAAAAAAAAAAATCTCAACAGTGCAATGTTAGAGGCTTTTGTAGAGCCTTTTGAACAGTAGTCTGTTACTTTCACAAAATACACATGCACATACACTTGCACAGAAAAAATATCATCATAAGCATTTCCACTGTAATAGTAACCTTTCCATAGACTTTCCAACTTGTCTGGTCTTCCTTGAAGGTCGATTGAGTTTTCAACTCTGTTATCTGCTAGGTGTTTGATGGAGTGGTCCAGATAACAGAGGAGAGAGCAAAGGAAAAAGAATTTTTTGAAGATCAAAAGTGTCTGTTCATTTTGTTATCTGACCCTATCTGTTGTCATAGTAACAGGTTTCTTTTAAACTCTGCCATCAGATGATTTGTCTCTATCTGCTATGAATTCTGCTTTGACTGAGTAGCTGCTGGTAAGGTATAAAGTGGGTACAGTGTTTTTCAGTTTCCTATTGCAATATTAAGAAGTGAAAGATAGAGGATGAATTCTATTTTCCTATTGGATTGTTCAAGATTTCCTTTTTCAGAAGTATTGAACTGTCATCCTAATTTCACCAAATAGATAATACTTCCAAAATCTTCACACAGTGTTGCAGTTCTAAGGCTGATAGGATAGAAATGAAAATCCAGGCCCAAATCCTGAGAAGAAGAGTGCAGTTCCCGTTTAAGGCTGCAGAGCCTGAAGTTACTCATTAAATGCTCATTGACTCCTCACAAAAGCAGGAGCAGGTTGTGAATGGTTTAGTCACAAAGGGATCCAGAAGAACCGTATTCTGTGCTGGATGTGCATAATGGCAGGTCACTGCAGTAGTTCCTATTTGCATGGACTATTAATTCTCTCTTCCCTTGGGTGACTTAATCATCAATCAGCATATGGAAGGAGAACACAAGATTATAGAACTTGAACTGAGCTACCATACCTGTTTCCGCCACTGCAGAAATCACAACATATTGCTCCTTTCAAAAATAGGACAAACTGATCAGATCCACCTAAAAACTACATGCCTTCCCCCCCCCCCCAAAATTTCCTCTGCTAAAAGCCACTTCCACAATCTCATGACAATCATCAATGCACAACCCTTCACTACCTTATTTTTGTCAGGTTCTCTGCCAAGTTATTTCAGTCTCCTCTAATAAGATGGGCTCTGAAGCCAAAGCAGAGATCTGTGCAATTAGAAATTACACCTATTAATTAATAATTAATAATGGTTAGTTAAATCTAAGCATACTAAAATATTTTAAATAACAGCAGGATACAAATATTTTAGAAAATTCTGATGGCATAGCCAGGCACAATGTATAAAGACTTTATATATACATATGTGAACAATGGGACCATCAAAGGGAAAAAGATGTGAGAAGTTGCAGGTAAGAAATACCCACATAAAAAGCAGCTGAAAGTCAAACAACAAGCAGATGGACTAGCTGAGGACAACCCCTTATGCAAGGGCAGTAAGTAGCATTAGAAATAGAAAAAAGCAAGGAAATTTGTAGAAGAAAGGAAAATAGTCCATTTCTCCTGCTAAGCATAATTGTGAGATTATTCAAAAGTGAGACTTTTTTTTTTGGTTATGCAATATATACATGATAAGTGAAAGAAGATTTTTAGAGCTGCAGATTGATTACTATAAACTGCAATTTCTTGAGCTAGATATGTCTTTGAGTTGGGCTTTCTGACAGAAATGTATCAAGCTAAGCTAAAGGACAACCTGTGACTAGGTTTCCAGGCAGCATAAGCATTCCCAAATACAGAACAGACCATTAATGATGAGAATTACAAAAAACACCAGCTGATTGGGATAGCCAGTGACTTTTTTCAATCACTAGATGTGATCTAGATGACTAACAATGTTATTATTTTTAACTAACAGGAAATTTGTAATGAGAAATGAGTGCTTTAAGAGGGTTTACAATAGTTATAGAGAATCTACATGGGAAACTTTCCAGAGAAGCTGTTCTTCATTTGCTAAGAATAGATTCTACGCAGTTAAGTGATAGGCTTTCCTAAGATGTATGCACCCATGTATTTTGAGTGTCAGAAGTTAAGGGGAGGATTTGAACTTGACTTATGTTAATGTTAGAAAGGATTTCACATCTGTATTTATGTGATGGCTGTTCACTCAATATTAATCTGGGTGCCTGATTGTACTTTGATAATTGATTAAAATTATCAGTTTGATAGTCTTATTCCTAGAATTATGGTGTTGCATTGAATATTTGCTCTTTAGAAGTACAGTCTAGCAGTACCAATATTTTCTTCTGTAAGAGAGATACTTGTAGCTTTGCTGTAGGTATTTGTTTTGTTTGAAGAGAAAACACATTTTAGGCTACCTGAAGATCCCACCTGGTCTTGTCATACATGTCACAAGCTTTCTGGAATGACCTTGAGCTACATTATTTGCCTGACATCACCCGCATGGCCAGGTGACCTGGGCAGCTGCAATGTGCAATGACAGCTGGAACGTGTGTCCTGTCACTAGCTGCTATAGGTAGGCATGCAGCTACGAGTGTCCTGTGTGGCAGTGGAAACCTAAATTTTCCTGTGATTTATCTAAGGCTTAGTTGTCACCATGGGAAGGTGACATCAAGTTCTAATATCTGTGGAGATGCTGAAGGTATAGTGCTGAAACACTCACTCATGCCTCCAATTTTCTACTTCATCAGCATAATTACTGCTGGCAGATAAATTTTCAGTTTAGGACTACGGATCTCAATTCTGCAAATACTTATACATATGTTTAACTTTAGGAATGCAGATAGTTCCATTGTGGTTTATGAAACTAGCCATGTGCTTGGAGTTATGCATGCGCATAAATGTCAGGATTGCTGCCCAAGGACATAATTTACCAATAATCTGTAGGAAAAGAAATGTCTTCTATGGAGGGCAGCTATTTCTTTCAGAAATGCCTACATGGGATATTGTTTTTACAATCACTTTTAGATGAGTTACTTTCTAAAAATCCTGGTTCATGGGATTTTCTTTTGAATGCTTTATGGATATATCTTCCTTTTTATTGAGGTATTTTCTGGCGAGAATTTTAAAGTAGTTTTCAAAAGCTAGTCAGGCCCAGCTTCTTCTCTTTAGAGCAGGCACGGGTGGGCCTGGTTCCTTTAGATCTGCAAACTGGGGAATCTACAGGCAGGTCAGATCTCAGGAGAGGAGTTTGTCATATGGAAATGTTTAACGGTCCAGCTTACATTCTGTATAGTCTCTCTTTTATCTTTTCAGGGTTTGAACATGATCCTTTCAAAGCCAGATAACCCAGAAAAATCCTCACGACTGCTTTGCTCGCTCCCTGATTCCTATAATCACAGTCCAGGAGGAATAGGTTACTATGACAATATCATTGCAATAGTTTTGTAAAGTGCTTTTAAATTTTTTTCAAGTCTCTCTCAGTGCTTAAGTCCTTTTCTGTTCTGAAAAAATGATATTTTCTGCTATTCTACTTATGTTACAACCAAGAAACAAAGGAACTAGGAAAGTATTTTGCTACATGAACGAGTATTGCCTTTCAGTATTTATATAAGTGAAGGAGCACAGTCAGAGAAACCCACTTAAAAAACTTCTTCAGGTGGATGAAGCAGCTATACACTGCTGAAATACCTTTAGACAACTTTTGTTTGCTCCCATATGTCTAATATCACATAAGGATCATATTCTTGTGTTCCTTTGTTATACTGATATTGCCATCACCAGTGAGTACAGGTGCTGATCATGCCTTCCAGTTGATTTGTGTTTTTGAAAACATTATGCTTATTAGCAATAATAATAAGGTAGATGTCAGAGAACCATCAGGCAAAAAATACCATCAGTTGGGACCCAAATGTATTAGGTCCATCTTATACATGGTTCCTTTTCATACATTTTTTAAAATTATGGTAATATTATTGTATGTGAGAATTAAAACTACTGGTAAATTAATGCAATTTAATATTTTAATTTTTGATTTTTTTTATTCTTATGTTCATAAGGCCATAGGGATAATTTGTTGTGAGGTTGCAAATGTCTTATTAAGGTCTACTGTACAACCCCTTGAGCAAAGCATGGTATACTGCAAGGTTAGACCAGGTTTCTTAGGGTTTTATCCACTCTGGTGTTGAAATCCTCCACAGATGGAAACGGATCGGCCTCTCTTGACAACCTGTTGCAATGTTTGACTATCCTCATGTCCCAAAAGCCTCATAAAATTTGTGCAAAACTCTGAGATCAAGATTTCTCTCCCTCAGTTTCACTGTAAGATTTTTGTCCTGGGTCTGCATTAGTTATTTATGTGAGGGTACAAGTCCCAGTATGAAAAGAGGCATCAGTACATTGAAGTAAGTGGACCTCTGCCATGCTTGAAATTATGAATCTTCTTGATGCCTTACTATCTCAGAATCTAATCCTGAATGGTAGAGTTACATGGTGCTGGAAACATTTTTCAGATATTTGCTATAGTAATAAATTTTAAGAATCATTTCGCTCATGAAGGTGGCTGCTTTAGTAGGTTGCTACAACTTTCTCAGTTCAAGGCAAAATTCCAGGCTGAAAAGTGTGGTCATGCATTAACATAAGATTCATATAAAGAGAGACTATGCCTATCTGCAAGTAAAAAAGACTTCAAAATAACTTGCAATGTCATGTATTTTTGAAAGTATTTTGCAAATAGCTGTTCTCCATTAAGAAATGCTACTGAAAAGCCAATGGAGTGTTACCCTAGCCAAACATTATTGTTTCTACCTCTCAAGATGAGCTGTTCAGAGCTCAGAAGGGAACTAGGTAGTATGAGCCTTGTTTCTACCTTAAGTGTAATCAACTCAAAGTGATGTTCTAAATTTGGCTCATAGTGAAGATGTATATACTTATGATTAATTACAGGATGCATAAAGTGCAATTTTTAAAATAAAGTACAAGAAGTGTTTGGAAACAGTACAACATAGTTTATATTACTAGATAAATCTTAAATGATCATAAAGCCTTTGAAAAAGGATGGTAGAATAAAGAAGTGTGTCTAAAGTCAAACAGAACCAGACAACATTATATTAAATTATATATTATAATATGAAGTTTATAATGAAGGCTGGATTCCAACAGCAGAAAGTGGTTGTAACACCTACATAGACTTCAACATTACTGAAGAAGAAAATAAAGAGAGAAAGAGATAAAGAACTGACTGTCTGGTGACCAACCTTCCTCTGTCAGCAGACTATTTTTGGAAAGAGTCACTGGCCCTCAAAGACCATATCTTCCCCGATCTCTTTCCAGCAATAAGTATATTATCAGGATGATCAAAAATCCTCTATCCTCTGATTTTTTTCATCTTTTACATTTTTGATTTATTTTATCAAACAACACAGGAACTTTCCAGAAATGCTACTTCTGCTGTAACATCACAGAAAACTGGTGCCAAGCTTGGCCAGCTACCTGCTAAGGATAAAATGGAGGTGGAAACCACCATTTGTATATGCCCATATAACTTGTAAGGTAAGCAAGGATACTGAAATCTGGTTATTTGGTAGATAGATACAGGGAGATCAAGGCATGTGGGAAAAAGGGCCGGAAACATATGGGGTGCAGAGACCACATGGGGAGTGGGAGAGCTGGCAGGACAGCTGGTCCCCAGATGATACTGAGATCAAATGACTGAGTACTTCAGCATGGCTTAAATAGTTAAGAAGTGTGGAGATGGAACTCTCCCTCATACACAAGAATGTGCATGTATTGCTGCTCTAATTAAGTCTCTCCCTGAGCATCAGAAGAAACCAAAGTCACTGAGATGGTTTCTCTGTAAAGTTCAGGACTTCCTCAACTGACCTTTAAAAGTCCCTGAAATGTTCTAATCCTTGGAGAAACCATGAAGTTTACAGGCTATGAACTTGTAGCTCATTCTGGATTTATTCAGCCCAGCAAAAAGTTTATCTACTCTACCTGTATCACTGAAGGCATGAAAAGGTGTGGATCTTATTGCACCTTAGTAGGCCAGAGACTTTCCAAAAGCTGTGCACTAATAACTAATACGGCTGCTACTTCATTTCTCTTCTTCTGGTTTGTGTCCTTTGTGATGTTCACTGTGAGTATGATTGTTTTCATATGCTTACATATACTATAATCACATCTTTCTTATAATACAGAGGCAATAGAGGAGGTACAGTTGTGAGCTAGTACATTTCAGTCCATGGTGTCTCACAGAGATTGTTCCTTTTAATAAAAACTGCTGCAGCATATTTAGGCTGAAATATTGCCTAAGTCTGGTTGTACTTTTCAAAGACAAACTTATTCAGAAGTTCTGAAGATAAAATCACAGTACAAGACATAGAAATCTCACTTTCCTCCTCTTCCTATTACAGTGTTTTAAAATCTGTTGTTAATATTTGTGGTAATGAGATAAATTCCTGTATCAAGTATATTCAGTGAAATAGAAAAAGCAAAGAGATGTTGCTGATAAGGGAAAACAAGAGGTCCTCAAGCTGGAGATTTGCCTCCCAAACATGTAATAGGTGACCCTTTGTTTAATAGGTGACCCTTTGTTCCTTCTTAAACTTGTTATTATTATTAGTGAGTTGGATTTGTGGGCATTGTAGTTGCTGGAAATGGGCATTTTGGAAACATTTGAAATCACATTGTAGGTTAGCAGCCCCTCTAAACATCTTCAGATTGTGAAATTAAGACCCACAGGGAAAGCAGTTTTCACATGGCAACGTAGAGAAAACTGGAGATAGATCACAAGACATCTGGACAGCTTTGTCAGGAGCCTGTCCACTGGCTCATGCTGTTTCCTCCAGGAAGCCATTCTCATGCAAATCTTATGCTCCATATCCAGGCCTGTGCTGGGTAAATGTATCTGAGCAGGCATCATGTTTGTACATACCCAAGCCTACCCCTTTCTCCCCATCAGCTTTTCTCTCTGTCCAAGAAGAAAAGCTCAATGCAAGGCCGTAATTCACATACCTCCAAGTGTCAGGAAAATACTCCCAGTAACTTAGCTATAGATAGACTATGTGCAGAAAATTTCATGTGAAAAATAGATCAGAAAATTACATATCACCAGAGAAGGACCAGAAAAGAAAACAGTTGGATAAATACAAGTGTGAGAGTCTCTGTCTTACCATTACTCTAACTGCTATAAAAATATTGCCGATGGGGTGATGAGATCAGTCTGGCTGCAGCTGTCATTGTCTTTAAAAGCCAGACAATAAAGCATGTTTGTTTTTACCTTTCTGTGATTGTTATTAAAAAAAAACAAAAAAAAAAACCACTTTAAATTGTACCCTTGAAATGAGAGAAATGGATGTACATTCTTACCTAAAGAGAAAACAGAATCTGTAATAAGAAGATTATGAATAAACCATTTTTATTACATTATTTTTAGCCTCATCAAAGAAGATGATTTCATACTCTTACCAACACTCACTCTAGTATCTTCACATCACAGTTCATAACACCCAGGTGACTAGTCTTTGCAGGAAGATTTCACATGCTATCCTCTTACAGCCTATTTATTTGCCCTCTGGAAACCATGTTCTCAGTTGGCGGGATTCAACTCCCCCAGGAGAAGATGTGCCTGGCCAGCTGACACAGACAGGGCTTAGTCTGCAGGGAGGGTTGAATTTCCTTAGCATGACAATGGGCAGGGTTTTATTGGCACAGACGGTTTGTGTCAAGCATGTGAACATATGTTCCTGAGGTCTGCAGGAGGAGCAGTTACAGATCTCTTAATACCCATCCTGGATTTTACATAGGCCTGCTCCTCCGGCTCAGGAATGAGTCACTAATGGGCTGAGTTTACCAGGGTTACCTACTCCAGAGACCACATGGGCAACCTGGCTGATCACGCACTGAAATGTGTGCCAGTAGCTTCATACCTCACAGTTTAATATTTCTGATGATTTGCGTTGAGTTTAAAATTTAAAATAAAGTGCCCTGAAACCCTCTAAGATCAGAAAAGAAAGACGTATACACATTCTCAGTAAAATATGCAGGTCCAATTACTTCTTCTCATTTCAGTAGAAGTATGTCTGGCCAAATTCAACAAAATATCTGAATATCTGAAACCAAAAAATCTAACATTAGGCACCAGTTTTCTGGGTTAAAATTAAATCAAGACTCATAAATAACTAAACAGACTTCTCAGACTGGATGGAAGTTGAAAATATAAAGAAGCCATATGCCTGAAATCCTGTCCAGTTCAGCTCTAAAGGTCACAGAGAGAATCATCCACTCAGGATTGGCAGCCTGAAATGGTCTGAATGACCAAAACTGGGATTTGTTTCACTGAACTTGTTTATCTAGAAGTAGAAGAGACACCTAAGTCTAAGCCAGTAAATCCGGGCTACCCTACTGTGGTTAACAGAAAGGAACAGACACTATCAGAGGACTTTCTCCTGCTCAGACAGATATTTGAAAACAGACCAGATGAATCACACTCAATAGGTGTTTCTTACTGTTTTGTTATTCCCTTTCTAGGAGCAAAAATCAATTGCCGCAGCTAAACCAGTGGATTCAGGAAGACTTGGGTCACACATGCTTCAGTGTACTTGTTACTGCAGGAAGGTATTCAAAGAACAAGGGGTTTTTGTCTAATAAATTAAACCCTAGGAAATGGAAGAATGATAATTTATTTCCCTTTAGGCTTAGAGATAAGGTAAAATATTGCTCATTATTTGATCGGTAATTTGTGCAAAAAAAATAACAGCAGTCAGTGAAGGATGAAAGACCAAGGCTGTCATCCTTCAGAAAATGGTTACTCTGATTTTTGAATATTCAGATGAGGTGGACAAGCAGAAAAGAGGTGCCAAATCTATGACTATCCTGCACTATGTGTGACATGTCAAAAGTCTCATTTTATCTCTATTTTCCTTTTTCACATCTTACCGTCAGGAACCTTTAGTCACAGAAATAACTTTGGGCTTGTGAGACATCCTGACTCAAAGAACCTGTTCTCACATAAAATTTCTGATCACAGGCATAATGTTTCCAGGGCTGAGAATTTGGGAAATTTAATTCAAAGAATAATAAAAGAAAATCTTAAATTACCCCAAAACTTTGGAAAAATTCAATGACATTGTGATTAAAGTTGAATAACTCTTCCAAAAGACATGCAGCAGAGATATATGATTGGAGGTTTGTTGCAATGATTTTGTGTAATTCAAAGGGAATATTTACTTCTGTTGAAGAATATAAAAATTTTGCAATAGGCTTTTTGAGAAGCTTATCAGAAGTTACAGTAGACACAATAAGGCCATTAACAAATATAAGCTATTACAGTCATATTTCCTGTTAGAGTTTCTTATTGACTTCCACTGCCCTTTTTTGCAATTTTATTTTTGAAATATTACCTTATTGAAATAAGGCCCCTGATTTTGAGTGTAATTTCTTTAGAACAGCTTTTGTCTTGCACTCCAAATACCTTCAAAAAGTATATTTAGGGCTGTCATGAGAGAGTTAATAAAAGCTTGAAATTTAAAGATGTGGGAGAGAGATGGGATTTAGGTGGCATTTGATTACTGTAGCATTTTCCTACAGATGAATGGACTTTTTTGAGATGAGGATAAATATTCTTGAATTTTTCTGAAAGGTGTTTGAATTATTTATATTTTTCCATGAAAATGCAGGGTTGTGAAATGAGGGCAAAATAGTTTTATCAGCCTTGAAATAATGCAAGCTAACACAGCTTATTTCTAGCTAATTGGAAGCAACAAACCTGTTCAAAATATTTCCTTGTATACAGCATGGCAGTTAAGAGAATAGTTCTTTTTTCAGACCTTCATTGCTAATAATCTGTACTGGTGATTTGACAATATCATTAAGAGAGAATGTTTGTTTATGACACCTGAATGTCTAGAAACTCTGGTAACTGCACACTTGCTGGGACTAGGCGAGTTTTCTCATTAAATCCACTGGATATGTTAAACATATACCCAGAAGAAAATGTTTGTGATTTAATGTGCAGATATAACAATAAGACCTTTTTTGTTTTTATTGTTAGCTTATTAAATAATAACTATATTATGAAAATAAAATAGATTTTTTTTTTAAAGACAAAACCAAAAAATATTGTTGCTGGGCAACTATCAATGTAATTTTGTAGCATTTGAAAAATTCTCCAGGTACTTTCTCGTTTGTCCCTGTTTCATGGCATCCTAATACCATTTTGGCAAGTTTGATATTTCATTTGAAGGGAAAATAATAAAGTGTTTTCTTTGTATTGATTGAAGAAATATAGTGCTTATTTTTTGCTTGGTTTTCTAGTACTTATTCAATAGGTTAAAGGGCAATACCATCTGTTTCCTAACAGGACATTTTGTGTAAGATTTGCAAGTCCTACAGGTACCTTTAAGCATGGATAAATATGCACTCATGGTTTCAGCTGGATAGTTTTTCACCACCAAAGGATGATTATGTTGTGTGCCTTGAGACATAGGCTATAATATATTTCCTGTCCCTTTATTGCATTTTGGAATCATAAACAATGACTGTTTGGCTCAAAGCCATTTATTCAGCCCAAAAAGACATTATTTGCACAACAAAAATCAATAAAAATGTTACTAGGTCTGGCTGGATACTTTGCTTAACTGTGATATTTGTCTGTCACTGATGGCATGCCATCTCTCGTAGGAGACTGGGGCCAAAACAGAGCTATTGATCCAGTCATCAGTGATGGATACTGGCATTTGGAACGGGCTGCTGCAGAGAATCTCGATTAAAAAAAATATTTCTATGTTTTGCCTGCAGCAGAGGCAAGATAACCTGAATGAGGAGATTTTCTCTTTTATATTGGGTTTCTCCTCTTGTGGTTGTTAAATGCTCTGGACCAAAGTTCATTATTGAAAGAATTAAGTCAATCTATGTTTAGCCAAAGGCTTTGACATCATATCAAGCTCTCCTGATTTAGACACAAGGTAGTTGTCCTTTTCATCACCTTAAAAGCATAGGGGAAGCGTTTTATACACACCAGTGATAGAAGTGATATGCTGGGGTGTGCTTACACTTTCTTCTATTGTAAAACATCAAATTATGTCTAAGAAAAACAAGACAAAAACTGATTCTCACACAATGTTATATAAGCACTCGCCTATCCTTTGAGGCACTCTCTGCTCTTGCTTTATCAAAAGTTAAAGATACTTAACACTTAGAAACTCCCAGTGTTTAGCTCTAAGTTATCTAATTAGGAAACATGCCTGCAGCTACTTAAGAAAATAAATAGTAGATTAAATAAAACAATGTTTTAGGCTACTATAATTGAATGGCACTTTAAAAGACTGCTGACATTTTAAAATACATTTTTATATTTTAAAATCAGTCCTCTTTCACCAAATTAACTGATTTTAAGAAATATAACATTTTATAGTAGAAAGAAGAGCACAAAGCAGCCTTTTAATTTGGTCTCTGAGAAATATCTTCACAGTAAAGAAGTTCAGATTCATCTCAATAAGTTAGATAAGGTTTAAGGAATTTACATGGGGTGGGTGGTGAAATACTGACACAGGTTGACCAGAGAGGTGCTCCAGACCCGGAAACATTCAAGGTCAGGCTGGACAGGGCTTCAAACAACCTGGTCAATGGAAGGTGTCCCTGCTCACTTCAGGGAAGCTGGACTGGATGACATTTAAAGGTCAATTCCAACCCAAACCACTCTACAATTCTTCAACTTTTTTTTTTCTCAGAGGTCAGAATTTTCACACAAAGTCTGGTCATGAAAATATTCCAAGCATAATTCACAACAGTGATGGAGACTTAAGAGTCATTGACCATTTATTCAAGCTGATTTGCATGCTATGATGTTAGTTCTGAATAACGCAGGCAATAACAAAACAACTCTCATTTTGACAGGTCTATCTGAACTGCACAAAATCAAGCACACATGATAGCTGATTGTGATCATCAGAACAGTGGCCAAAGACATGTAGGAAGGTTAATATTTGGTCTGTCTTTTTATGTTGTTAGAAATTCTGAGAAAAATTAATCATCACATCTATGCAGGGGAAAATGGAAATAGAATAATAAAAGAGGAGTCCCTTGGCTGGGTTTTACTGTGGCCATTCAGTGCCTGTTGACTTGCATTGCCTATTTTTTACTCAGACATGGGAGCAGAGGGCAAATTTTATGAAATGTAGGTTGCATTAAGCCTTTCTATACACCTTTTTCTTCCAGGCCTGCTCAAAAGAAGCAGCACCAAAGAAAGCTGGTACTTGACTGGCACTCTATGACACCATCCATCTCCTTTACCACCTAAATCCACTTGCTGTTATCCTGCCACAAATAATAAAAATAAAAATCTGATTCTCAATTAGCATAATTTTATTCTTTTCCATGTCAGCAAACGTTCTGTATATTCACAGAGCTTTTACCACACTGAATTGTTTATAATTGAATGAAGAACAACTGAAAATTTCTTCTTGCTGTTTTCTCTTTGAAGAAGCGGTTTGGAGGTAATTTGTTCAGCTTTTCTCTTTCAGAAACTTAATTATTAATAATATTATAAATTTCAGCAATAATATGCTACAGTTGGTACTTCTTGGTCTCCTGATATTTTTTCATACTCCTACAGTGCAGTTAAGGTTAAAGAGTCTGTACCATCTGATCTGCTTCAGAGAGACTATTTGGCTGAAATTAAAACTGCAGGCTTAAACATGAAGTGTATTGGGAATGTGCTTCCAGGCCTGCCATCCTTCTAGAATTTCTAAAATATACTTCATTTTGAAAATTAAATTGCATGAGTTCTACAAGCCACTTCTTAGACAGGCTTTCCAAGTATGCAATCTCAGATGAAATTATAATTGTTGGAAATCACATTATTAGACTTTTTTTATTCTTTCTTAGATAAAAAGTAAAAATGACTAGCATTAAGGTTTTATATTTTAACCAAAGTGAATTGTATGTAAGCTCAGAATTAAATGTTTTCCATATTCATTTATATCAATAATAAAAAATGACATAAATATGAATATGGCAGTATACATGTTTACACATATGTTTTTACATTAGTTGTCTGTGGAAATATTTTATTATTTAGGGTTTTTTTTCTTTTGTTATGCTGTGCTGTGTTGATTAATATAAGAATCATGTACATTAGCTGAATTCAGCTCTTCAAATGGAAATCTATTCTAGCATAATAAGGTAGCTGAATTAGCCTTATCTGTACTAAAATGTTCAGTGAACTGAAATTACTCTTGTAAAGGAATGAGACTGTTGATGTAATCTCATTTTTCTAAAGTACAGATGTGCTTTCAGTGGCAAGACAATTATTTTTGCATAAAACCCAATATTTATGACTAACATAATAAATAGAGTCAAATCTCTAACAAATTACAGAAATGCATTAAATATTTTAAATTTTATTTTCATCAAATAGTTGAAGTACTTTAAGCAGGTGTTACATACAGATTATGCTTAAGGAATCTAAATAGGGATTGTAGCACATGGTAAAGATTTAGTAAATACTTTTCTAGTCCAAAATCAATGCCATTGATTGTCATTAAAGCAGCAAGCTAAAAACAATGAAGTGGTTTCTAATTTTCAGTCTCCTGCTGGAGTCTGCTCTATCTCTTCCTTTTTCCAGTTAAGAGCATCATTAAATGGTAAGAGCAAACAGCATATTGAGAGGCCAAGTGTTTTATTAATTCATCATCAGAATTATCTCAGCACATTAATATTAATAGCCTCAAATTGGATTTCATTTAGGAGGTGAAATAAATATGCTGATAGTAAAAGCCTACATAGCCAATGAATCTTTTGAAATGGCACTTAAATATAGCAATACTCACACCAGATTTGATAAGTCATGCTGACTTCTTTTAGTGTACTGGCACCTTCCAGGTAAATTTCATTCTCATCAAGAACTCACTGAAATTTCAACATCTGAAAAAATTTCAGTTTGTTTTAGGACACTGTTGCTTAAATGACTGAAACGCATGTGGAGGTTTATTCCTCCCTTTATGTGACACCTTTTTTGTTCCCTTTGATGACTGCTGTAGTCATCTCTAAAATACCTAAGTTTTGATTTCAAAACACTGTGTGATTATATATTTAAGAGTATTACTTTGTGTTTGCATTTGTGTTGACTCACTGCTAACCAATTTTTTGTCCTTTTCATTATTAAATTTTCTAGAGGCAAAGAGCCATAGACTTTATGGTTGTTTGTAGGGAGAAGTCTTATTCCTGAGTAAGTGCAAAAGAACACAAAATGTCCCCCATTTGCAGGGGTACCACATGATCCAAGGAGGAGATGATGGGAAGAGTAGAAATGAAGCTGGAGGTGCACATGAACTTTAGACCATAAACCCTTCCTTTATCTGGTGAGTCAGTGGTGATAACAACTCGGGTCTTCCTTCACCCCTTCCTTTCTTCAGTTAACCAGGCTGGTTTTATATCTTAATTTTACCAGTGCTAATCTGTTGACTAATGCCAAACCAGAAATAAATGTCTACCTAGAAAGAAAAAAAGAAAATGTTCTTTTTTTTTTTTTTTTTTTTTTTTTTTTTTTTTTTTTTAATAAGGTGCCACAGCTTCATTCTGGCAGCCTATATAACAAAGCCATTTTGCTGGAATACCAGATACAACCAGATTTAGATGATGCAGGCAACTCTACAGCCACATCCACATTCACCACTCAGTTATTTCCTGTACTTTGTGGCTTTAAGGGCACAATTACATTTTTTAGGATCTTTATTACACAAAGATGATCCAGTCACAGAGCCATTCAGTCATTCAAGGAGTCTGCCCTTGGAGCCCAAAGCAACCAGAAGGTTTCCTGTCTTCGGGGTGCTTCTTATTGTTAGCAGGGAGACACAGATTAGTCATCCACAGCACAGCATATGCTTAAGGGTGTAGTTAATGGAGACACTGGATAATGAAATACGAGTTTAAATGTTCTATTCTACACTGCTTCTCAAGAAAACTTTTAAAACAAAATTGCACCACCGAAAATGTAATGCTGCACAAAACACTGAAGCCATGTTCTGAGCCACAGCAGAGAAATCATTCACTGCAGGGAGTCCTCCACTTCGTCACCAGCATTTGAGGAATGTAGACTATCCCTGCAGAAATGTGGGAGATCTTGAGCAGGAGTTGGAACTTGCTAATATATTAATTCACTGGTGTTTATCTCTGTCCGTATGGAGGAGAGGGACAGGGAAAGCCTTCTCACTTTTTCACCCTGTAGCTTATGGGAGAAGAGGTGGAGAACACTGCCAGGGCAGTAAGCTGGTATGGCTCCTTCTTTTAACCATGGTGTGACAGCAGGATAGTGACACTGAGTGAGTGGTGGGACTTGGGCTTGCATCTGCCTTGGCAACTGAAGCAACTGAAGCAACTGAAGCAAACTGGAAGCTCAACTCATGTGGCTCAACTCATGTTTCTCTGTGGAGTCTTTTAGACCTCTGTGGTAGTTGGACTTCATAAAAGTATAAACACAAAGAAAATATCCTCTTTGATGTTTTCATATTTTTCAAATATATTTAATTAAAATACTTCAGAGCAGAAAAGCAACAGTGATCTTAAGCTATCTTAAGAGTGCAAAACTAGCCATGTACTTGGACTTCTCCCAGAAAAACTATGGCAAACCTGCCCTGAACAGGAATATTGTGGTCAGGAGAAATGCAATTGAGTATTCTACCTTCATCTTGGAAGCTCCTTTACTACAGCAGCCATGCATGAAGACTGAGATGTAACTGATGGATTTTGGCACCATTGAGCCCTGAAGAGGCAGCTCTGGCAGCTATGAAGTGCCCATAACACCATGTGTCTGCTTAGCCACCTTTCAACTAGGCTGACAGAAAGAATAGCTTTAGGAAGGGTTTGCCTTCTCGTCAGGCTCAAATTTAGTTTTATGGCCACGGATCAGCCTCCAGCAGCTGAAGGTACTGGCTGTCCCTGCAAGCAAATGAGATGCAGGAAAATTTGTTAATGCTTGAGACACATCTGCTACTAAGGAACAGTCCGCATTTTGAATCAGCCTGAAGTCTGGATCTCCAATTTCAAGCAGCCCAGATTTACGTGTGGTATTAGTGTTTTCTTGCAAGCTCAGTTCAACAGTCTTCCACAATCTACATTAGAAAATGGAAGTACATGTTAAGCAGGAAAGTTCTCTGTGAGCGACTTTGTGCCCAATTCCCCTTCCCGTTTTGCTACCAGAAACGTAGAAGGAGATTACTCTTGTGGTTGTGGCTGTGGACTGAGAATTACAACATGATTTCCTGGCACTGCTACAGATTTGTTGTCTGTTCACTTAATTTGTCCATGTTTTGGAACCCAACTGACCTCACAGAAGGATTTTTTCTTTTATGCAACCACAATGAAGATGTTTTCTTTCATGTTCTTGAGGGGCCTAGAGTGAACAGAGCCATGTGGGGCTTTTGATGCACCAAGATTATATAAACTTTATGTAAGTTATCCTTGTTACCTCAGAAAATCTGGGCTTTTCCCCACTAGCAAACAAGCCTCGCAGGCTATGGATTTTCAGAAGCGATAATGAAATTGTGTATTCAAAGTATTTATCTGCCAGTCTGTGTTGGCATAAGCCTCAAACATTGTTCTCAAGCTAGCGCTCCTGAAATTTATTATGAACTAAAAGACGTTCCCAAAAGCTTGCCACTATTACTGGAGAAAGAATGTACAACAGGGACTGCCATTTAGGCCACCATTTGGAACGGCATTTAGGAGCTGCTGCCTGGAATTGACATCCAGAATAATGAGGCTGACATTCAGAGGACCCACCCAGTAAAGAGAGGCAGAAGTGATCTAATTGTTGCTGCTTTTCTTTCAGAATTCTACCCCCACTCTATCTTTTCCTGGCAGTTCCCCAAAATAAATTACTCTAATTGTAACAGAAGTCTGGAATGGAGAAGAGTTATTCTTTTTAGTTTGTGAACTGGTATTTTCAAGTTTCCTTAATGACTAATATAATGGAGAGGTTATTATCAAAATATGCTGGATTCAGAATATATTAAAGCTCTCTTAGGACCCAGTTTTGTATCTGTTACCGTTCAGTCAGCCCAAACACAGCATGATCAAGTCGCTTCTTACTTTTTTGGTGGCCATTTCCCATAGCTCAACAGGGAACCATATACTCAGTAAGACAGTATTGGCAGCCTGCCTCACTGCTGGTCAGAGCAACAGCAAAACATTCATATATCACATTAGGCAAATCAAAAGGCTTCTTTTTGTCTATTCACCACTCCTCTCCTGAGACAGAGAGCAAGGAACTAGTTATCTATGAAGTTGTACATATCACTGGCTACATCTTGTCCTCTCTTTAATCGCATGAGCTCTTCTGTTGTATGGAAGTTTTCTTCTTCCTTTTGTTCCTCATTTCTTCACCGTGGTGAGAAACCCTTCAATGTTACAAGGCAAGTCCATGATAATCCATTCCATGAAGTTCATTCATGCCCAAATTGATACTGCTGCGAAGTTTCTCTGGTCTGCTACATTTCATCTTTATGCAACAGCTCTACTTGTATGCTTAATGTAAAACAATAAGTTTTTATCTCTCGTCATTCTTCATTAATAGCTGTGTATCTTTTCCAAATGTTTTAAAATTGAAAACTCTGTGCCTGTTACCAGAGGAGATTTTCTGAACAACGAGACATTAACAGCATTAAAGTTTCATAAATACTAAGGAAAATAAACCTGATTGATGGGAAATTATTCTCATTCAGATGACTTAGAAGATCTTGGAACTGTATTAGCATCTATTTAAGATGAAGAGTAACGTTTCTCTCTGAAACACACAAAATTTAACACTCAAATGCATCTGAGATGGATGTTTGTAGCAGGCACAAGGCCTGCAAGGCCCTGGAGAACAGAAGCCTGAGCTAGGAAATACCAAAGTCAGCATGACTAAGGATTTAGAAGACCCTCTCTTCCGCCTTTCGGACCCTGTTATTTCTCTGTAGATCCATAGGCCACTTTTTCCCCTGACCCTTACTATTGGACAGTTTTCAATCCCCCTGTAAGGTATAAAAACCCCTAGCTCTGCCCGGTTCGGGAGAGGAGAGCTGTCCCTGGAACCTTCGCGGAGACCCCAATAAAGAACCCTGCGGAACCCACACAGCGCTGCTCTCTCTCTCTCTGCGTCTGCTGCGGCGATACCCAGGGTGACGGCCC
The DNA here is from genome assembly GCF_036417665.1 of Passer domesticus. NCBI lineage: Eukaryota > Metazoa > Chordata > Aves > Passeriformes > Passeridae > Passer > Passer domesticus. Next base: position 98,112,539 of record NC_087474.1, read on the forward strand.
CAGGCATGCTAAAAGAGCTGAAATCACTAAAGAGCTGAGCTGCAAATCACTATAGCTGCCTGGGCTGCCTGAACCCCCCGCTGGGCGATCCTGGACCCTCGTTGAGCCATCCTGGACAACCGGCCTCCCCGCTGGGCTTCTGCCCCGGGGGGCCATAGCCGGCGCCCGAACAGGGACGGACGCCCGAACAGCGGGGGGCCCCTGGGCCAACATCTGAACCGCCGCGATAGCCTGGCCGCGGAACTGAATGCCGGACCTGGCATTTCAGAGGAGCAGCATTTCCTCGTGAAATTGTCACTGCCTCCGCTCGCCAGAGATCCTGGAAGGAGAAGCTCTCCGTTTTAGAAGGACTCTTCTGAACAGGAGGTCAGCCGACCCGCACCCCGACACCTGGGCACGCGAGTGTCCGCGGAGGCTGACGAGCAGACGACCCCCAGCAGAACTTTGACCCACAACAGGCTGAAAAGTGTAAGTTTAACACAGCCTTTCTTGCGCGCAAAAATATTTTTTCCTTGGGTCCTTTTTTTTTGGGGTTTTTCTTTTTTTTTCTCTTTTTTCTGCTGGCGGGAACTGAAAAATGGGATCAAAGCTTAGTAAACGATCCCAGAACGAGAGAGATTTATATTCCCTAATCCTAGAAATCCTATCTTCTAACAACTTTTCTTTTTCTAAAGGTAACCTTTCAAAAACTAACCTGAAACGTTTTATAAAATGGATTCTCTGCCACTTCCCAGATACTAATACACAGACTATTACCTTAGACTCCTTTTGGGATACAATTGGGACCACGATATATAAGTTTCAAACTAACCAAGACTTTTCTGTAACTCGGTTTTTACCTATGTTTCACGCTATCACTAAAGCTGTAGAAAAAACTAACAAAAAGATAGTAACTACAGGGCTAACTTCTGTCGAACAAAACGAAAAGTTCTTATCTCACTTAACAGAAGCGCCTATTTCAAATGCTAATGGAGGAGATAACACCCCCTCCACCCTGGATTCCAGCACTCCGCTGGGTCCTAGGGTCCCGCCATCTGCGCCGCAACCACCCGACCCCAGGGCGCCCACGGCCCCTGCCCACCCCCTCTTCCCCCCCGCCTTCCCCTCGGGAGCCACATCCTGCGCGCCTCTTTGCTCTGCGTTATCTCCGAGAGCATCTGCGCCAGTTCCCGCAGGGACTGACCCAAACCCCACCCCTCCCCCTGTTCCCCCCGACCCTGCTGGGGCCCCCCCCACCCGCTTTGCCGTCCCTCCTGTCCCTGCCGCGTCCGCCCCCACTCCCTCCCCCGCCCTCGCCCCCCCCGCTACCATCGCGTCTTTCCCTGCCCCCGGCATCATCCCTGCTGCAGCAGGGGATCAGCCCGCCTGCGCACCCGTGCCCCCCCCCACCACCGCGCTTTTGCCTGCCGCCGGAATCGTGCCCGCCGCACCCTCCCTCAGTCCCGCCGCCTCCTACATCCCGCACCCCCCCTGCCCCCATACCCTCGCTGTGCAACCCCATACCCACGCTCCGCAGCCCCCGGTCGGGACCCCCCAGACTTCCCTCAGTTCTGCCCCCCCTTCCCACGCCCCCCAGTCCTGTGCATGCTGTATCACGCATTGCACGGCCACCCCGCCATGTGCCGCGTGTAGCCACGTCCTGCCATGTGCTGCCTTATACCCTGCCCAGCCACAGGCACCTCTGCCAAATGCAGCTCCAGCCAGCCATAAGAAACATAAGGCAAGGCCTGCTAGCTCTCACTTCTCGTCATCTGATGACAGCAGTGACAGCGATTCTGACTTGGAAATAGAATATGTAGATCCTTGGGCAAAAATAAAAATGGAAGCCACACAGGCAGGGGACTGGCAATTAGCTCAGAGAATTACTGCCTTTCCAGTAGAATATAAGAAGGGAAAAAAAGGAGGTGCCACTAATAGAAAGACATGGGAACCTATTACAAATAAAGAACTTGTGCAATTAAGAAATACAGCCACAGAACATGGTAGAAGTTCACATATTTTTAGAAATTTCCTAGAAGCTACGTTCTCAGCACATGTTCTGGTACCCCACGATATTAAAAATATTGCCCAGTGCCTCCTTTCTCCCGCCGAGTACATGCTCTGGGACAGGCATTGGAAAAAGCAGTTAAAAACATTATCAGATAACTATGCTGCAGATGCTGATAAGTCAAATTTTACACTCGAACAGCTGGCTGGTGAAGGGGATTTGCAGAAACCCTCTGACCAAGCTGATACTTTACCTAAGGCAACATTACAAGACGTGGCTATAGCAGCAAAAACCTCCTTACTTCTCACCCCAGATGATTCTACCCCCACCCAATATTTTTCTACTATCAAACAAGGAATAGATGAAAGCTTTATCAAATTTGTGGATAGAATTAAGGATGCTCTGGAAAAACAGATAGAGAGCACAGAGGCAAGAAAAGAACTGTTGTGTAAACTTGCCATGAGTAATGCGAATGAAAAATGTAAAACAATTCTGAGAGCCTTACCCATAGACACAGAACCTACCATAGAGCAAATGCTGGAAAGCTGCACACGCCACCTGTCCACTGAAGACACAGTGGCACAAGCAGTTACTAAGGGTATTGCAGAAGGAGTTTCTAGTGCATATGCAGTAATATCTTCTAAAGATCAGGTCCGCTGCTACCACTGCGGAGATTTTGGACATTTTATAAAGGACTGTCCAGAGAGGTCACCTCCCAGGTACCCTCGCAATTTCTACCAAAGGCCCCAGAATCAGCAGTACTATCAGCCACGTCCGGGAAACTTCCATCGGAGCGTGGTGGGGCCCCACGCAAGGACACCAAATCAAAGGCCACCCAGACCCAGTCACGCACCATCCCAGGAGATTCCAGACCACATGAGGAGGATCCAACACACGGAGCAATACCAAAGGGAACGCGCCGTCAGCTGGTAACTGCACTGTCCATTGACTTTAAAAATGACAATGTTTATCGTGTTCCCACAGGCAAACGTGGGCCAAAAGGAGGTCCTTCTAACATCCTAGTTATAGGTGATTCTCTCCATACCCCAAAGGAAATATTTGTTGTTCCAGAAGTACAAACAGTGCACCCGGGACAAGAAATCTTTGTCCAGGTGTACTGCACAGACTTACCATATTTTCTTCCAAAGGGTACCCCATTTGCACAGGCCTTTCTACTCCCTAAGAATCACAGGGAACAGCTTCCTCTCAACCCCACAGCAATGTGGATACAGGTTGTGGGACCGAGTAAGCCTGTCATCGAGTGCGGTCTTACCTGCAGAGGAGAGAAGTTCCACCTACCAGGGATGCTGGACACCGGTGCAGACGTGACCATCATCGCCCGCTCAGAATGGCCAGCACACTGGGAGCTACAACCTGTGGCAGGCATGATTACAGGGATCGGTGGAGCTACAGTTTCCATGCGGAGCAAGAACAATATCCTCGTCGAAGGGCCTGAAGGCAAGTTGGCAACCATCCGCCCATTTGTGGTAAGGGCCCCCATCACCTTGTATGGACGGGACATTTTATGTCAGTGGGGAGCCTCCCTACGTATTCCCAGTCCGGATTTCTAATTGGGGCCACTGAGGAGCGCGCACTGCCAGACACTCCTCGTCTCACCTGGAAATGCCACGACCCGATCTGGATCGAGCAGTGGCCCCTCTCTAAAGTCAAACTGCGCGCACTACACGCCCTTGTGGATGAACAGCTCGCCAAAGGCCACATCGTAGAGACCACCAGCCCTTGGAATTCTCCAGTCTTCGTACTACAAAAGCCTGGAACGGACAGGTGGAGGCTCCTCCACGATCTTCGAAAAATCAACGAGGTCATCGAGGACATGGGTCCCCTTCAGCCTGGCCTGCCCTCACCATCGATGCTGCCTAGAGACTGGACACTTGCTATCATTGATATTAAAGACTGTTTCTTCAGCATCCCGCTGCATCCCCAGGACGCTCCACGGTTTGCCTTCTCCGTCCCCTCTCTTAACAGAGAGGCTCCACTCAAGAGATATCATTGGTGTTTTCTTCCACAAGGACTAAAGTGCAGTCCAAGTATATGCCAGTGGTATGTTGCTCACATCCTGTCTCCTGTTCGGAACCTATTCCCAAATGCGATCATCCATCACTATATGGACGATATCCTGGTCTGTGCACCAGAAAAAACATACTTGGACAAAGCAGTTAAAAGGACTATTGAAACCATAGAAAAGGCAGGATTTGAGATCCGTGAGGACAAAATACAGTACACCAACCCATGGACTTACCTTGGACTCCAGATCCGGGAACGGACCATCGTACCCCAGCAGCTCACCATCCGAGACAACCCAAAAACCCTGAGAGACTTACACAGTCTGTGCGGATCCATCAACTGGGTACGTCCACTGCTAGGAATTACAACAGAGGACCTCGCTCCACTGTTCAGCCTTCTTCGGGGCAAGGAGAATCTGGACTCTCCATGCACTCTAACACCAGAGGCCCGAGATGCCATCACCAAGGTCCAGGAAGCCCTGTCTTCACGCAAAGCCCATCGCTTCGAGCCCAGCCTGCCTTTCCAGTTCGTCATTCTGGGAAAAGCACCTAGGTTCTATGGACTGATTTTTCAATGGGACACTCAACTTCGAGACCCTCTACTAATCCTGGAGTGGATCTTTACAAATAACCAACCCACAAAAACAATTACCACCTTCCAAGAAATTATGGCACATTTAATAAAAAAGGCTAGAACTCGCCTCCGTTCCCTTGCAGGGTGTGAGTTCACATGCATATATTTGCCAATGACCACTGGGGACCTGGAGCATTTGCTCCAGACCAATGAGAGTCTCCAGTATGCCTTAGATAGCTATACAGGCCAAATTTCAGTGCATATCCCAAAACATAAGCTTTTTAATCGTGACGTGACATTTCATCTGACTCCAAAATTAGTCCAAAGTAGGACACCTCTCAAAGCTCTAACTGTCTTTACAGATGGCTCAGGGTCATCCCACAAGTCGGTGATGACATGGAGGGACCCTAAGACCCAAAATTGGGAATCTGACATAAAAATAGTGGAGGGATCTCCACAGATTGCGGAGTTAGCAGCTGTTGTCAGAGCCTTTGAGAAATTCAAAGACGAACCTTTTAATCTGGTCACAGATTCAGCTTATGTTGCTGGCATAGCTATGAGAGCAGAACATGCTCTTCTCAAAGAGGTTTCCAATCCAAAGTTATACCAATTGATTTCCACATTAACACGCTTAATTTCCCACAGAAAACAACCTTACTATATAATGCATGTGAGGTCACACACTGACCTCCCAGGTCTCATTGCAGAAGGGAACAGGAAAGCAGACACCTTAGCCATGGCAATAGAGACTGCTAATGTCCCTAACATCTTTGCCCAGGCAAAGTTGTCACACTCATTTTTTCATCAAAATGTGCCTGCCCTTATCAGAATGTTCAAGCTTTCAAAAGATCAGGCAAAAGCTATTGTTGCCACATGCCCGAACTGTCAAAACTACCAGATACCATCTATGGGGACGGGAGTCAATCCCCGAGGTTTGAACAGCTGCCAGCTGTGGCAGACAGATGTAACCCACTTTGCACCTTTTGGAAGGTCAAAGTACGTGCATGTATCGGTTGATACATTCTCAGGAGCAGTATTTGCATCAACACATACAGGAGAAACTGCACAGCACACCATAAAACATTTTCTCCTCGCATTTGCCACCCTGGGAGTACCAAAGGAGATCAAAACAGACAATGGACCTGCCTATACCTCTCGTAAGTTAAAAGAGTTCTTCAGTGAGTGGGGAATACAACACAAGACAGGTATACCTGCAAACCCCACAGGACAATCCATCGTGGAAAGGACACATCAAACTCTCAAAAGAGTCCTCAATCAGCAGCAGAGAGGAACAACAATCACCTCTCCAGTTGAAAGACTTTGCAAGGCTATCTATGTCATCAACTTCCTGAACTGTACAACCTCAGAGCCTGATCCACCCATACTTCGCCACTTTGCAAATACCACCCAAGCAAAGCTCACAGAGAAACCACCTGTGCTGGTGAAGGACCCAGAAACACATAAAGTCTCTGGACCTTTCGAACTCATCACGTGGGGAAGAGGATACGCGTGTGTTCTGCTACCATCTGGTCCAAGATGGTACCCAGGGAAAAACATAAAACCATACCTAGGCACTGCAAATACCACTTCCACAAGCAGTGACAAGAATCCTCCTGAGTCAAACACAAGACCTCCTCAAAACCAGACCAGCTCGGCCTGGAGACGAAGACGTCGCCAAACATCCACAGGTGGAGGAGACGACTGTCCCATCACACAGCAGCAGACAAACCAGAAAGCTGAACAACATTCTGAGGCATCAAGCCCTAGGCCAGGCACAGCCTGAAAACAAACTGTTCTCTGAATTAGATGTTATTACCCTTTTTACCCTAAAAACCCTATTATCCCTTTTATCAACCCTTACCAAAAGCCTCTAACTTTTACCCACTCCCCCACCCTTAGCACCATAGAAAAAAACAAAAACAAAAAACAGTAAAAAACTAAAAATAAAGGGGGGAGGTGGAAGGAACAGAGGAAAGGAACAAGAAAGGAACCCTAACCCTCCCCTCCTACCATAAAAATAACAAGTTTTGCTTATATTCCCTATCAGAAGCCCCATTCCTGCCCAAAGATGAAAAACATCTCCGTTGGCGCTGTCCTCACTGCTGCCTGGATGTTCCTCACCGTGCCATGTGCCGTCGGTTGGATCGGCCCACAGCCGAGCCATAATGTCTGGGTAACCTTAGCAAGAACATTAAAACAGGATAACATGTGCTTATCCATGGGGAGCGTTGATAACCCACTTTCCACATGTCTAGTAGGAATTCCTTTCGTAGCCGATGATTGGCCCGCCTATAATTCAGAGCTTCTCCGCACCACAGGTAAGAGACCCCACCAGGTAGAAACTTGGGACGAGTGGACAAAAATACTGCCCAATGCTCTTGAGGAACCTCAAGAATTGGATCTATTGGGGTCCTCTAAGGCCACATTCTGTGTCAAATTTTACTTTAGACGTCCAAAGAATAATTTGCCTGAAATTGATCTGAACAAAAACACATACCGAAAAGACATATCACCAATTAACAAAGCCTACAACCCTCACGATTGGTGTAATTACACTGCTCGTGTGATCTCTGTGTCCTCTCTCCATCCCAAAGTTCTACCCAAGGGAACGTTTCTCATCTGTGGTGACAGAGTATGGGCTGGGATCCCCTCACGACTCCAGGGAGGTCCCTGTACCCTAGGAAAACTTTCCACCCTTACTCCAAATATCACCTTGTTGCACAATTGGAAAAAAGAGAGCGAGTTAAAACGCCACAAAAGGTCCTACACAGCATTTGATGAAAATTGCGATCCCAAATTATACGATTGGAACAAACCTAAAAAGATAGCGGTCTCTATATTCCTACCATGGGTAGCTGCAGCTAAGGCCCTGGGTGACATAAATCACCTTGGGTGCTGGCTCAGTAAGCAAGCTAACGCTACTTCTGCTGCCCTGAGCGATCTCTTAAAGGAAGAAGAAACCACAAGACACGCCTCACTCCAAAATCGAGCAGCAATTGACTTCCTGCTGCTTGCCCACGGACATGGCTGCGAGGACTTCGAAGGGATGTGCTGCTTCAATCTCTCTTCACGCTCAGAATCCATCCACGCCAACATCCAGAAACTGAAGGGACTTGTGAAGGACTTAAAAGTAGAACAGACCCCAGACTGGGTCAATGATCTCTTTGGTCAATGGGGATTAACGGGATGGGTTGCATCTTTGGTTAAGGGAATGTTGTGGATTTTTCTTGTAATTGTCATCGTGTTACTTATGTTCTCATGCCTTGTCCACTGTTTTAAAAGAACCATAGGGAACGCCTTTTTTCTAAATACAGAAAGTGGAGTTGTAGCAGGCACAAGGCCTGCAAGGCCCTGGAGAACAGAAGCCTGAGCTAGGAAATACCAAAGTCAGCATGACTAAGGATTTAGAAGACCCTCTCTTCCGCCTTTCGGACCCTGTTATTTCTCTGTAGATCCATAGGCCACTTTTTCCCCTGACCCTTACTATTGGACAGTTTTCAATCCCCCTGTAAGGTATAAAAACCCCTAGCTCTGCCCGGTTCGGGAGAGGAGAGCTGTCCCTGGAACCTTCGCGGAGACCCCAATAAAGAACCCTGCGGAACCCACACAGCGCTGCTCTCTCTCTCTCTGCGTCTGCTGCGGCGATACCCAGGGTGACGGCCCCAGGCATGCTAAAAGAGCTGAAATCACTAAAGAGCTGAGCTGCAAATCACTATAGCTGCCTGGGCTGCCTGAACCCCCCGCTGGGCGATCCTGGACCCTCGTTGAGCCATCCTGGACAACCGGCCTCCCCGCTGGGCTTCTGCCCCGGGGGGCCATAGATGTTGTGGTTTCTCCTCAAAATAACAGTCCTTGCCCAGCATACTGACACTGGTGCAGACAGGGCTAAACTTCTCTGCAGGCACCTTTTGCTTTGGGGGACAAGACCTTGAAGCTCACACTTCAAACACTTTATTCTGATTCTCATTGGCATATTGACAGTTTGATATATTTTGGCCATTGAGCAGACATTTATGGCCTAAACATTGGACAGGCTGGCTGTTTCAGTTTCATGCTATGGCATGTTGGTTGATGTTCCCAGATTTCCATGTGCACTTGTATAGTCTGCTGAGAAATTTCTTTTGTTTCAGTCATACGCTCGTGGTGGCAGAACTTAGCTGAATGGGTGTGAATGCTTCTGCTGTAATCAAACTCTTTCAGGCTGTGTAGTTTGACATTAAAAGTACATAGAAAAAACAGACCTGTTCTTAATTATATTTGGAATTACTGAAAAATGTAAAAACATCCATTGGTGTAAGGGAACTAAAACTAGCATTTTCTGTCAAATAGCTGTAAAATAGCTCTGATTAAACAAATAAGCAATCAAACACACAAAAAATACAAGGATCTATTGTCCTGGCTTGTATGTACTTAAAATTTCATTCACCAAGACTTGGACAAGGAAGGACATTGACTGAGAGAAAATAGTGAAAAAGAAGGGGAAAAAAAAGATCATATTCTAATACAGAAGGAAGCTGATAAGCTATCTGAAAGGGTTTATCAGTGCTTAAATATTTCCATGGATGAACTATGTGAAGAGCTGGAACAGCTCTGCTATGTTGCTCAGATTGACCATGTGCTAGGATAAGTCAATAGGAATGTAACAAGTCTGAGAAATTTTGAACAGGGAAATTTACCCTGATCTTTGAGTTGATCCCATTCTTTAAGGATTTTTTTTATTTGAGTGCTTGACAGTTCAAGAGAAATTTCTAGATCTTTGCAGCTCGGTGAATATGTCTCTCTACTACAGTGTCACAGACAAACAAAACAAGCACAAGCAATATATTTAATTATTGTAAATAGAGGATATATAACAATTCAAATATTGGGCTTGTAAATATATATATATACATGCATACACATAAAGATATATATATTTATCTCTATTACACATGTGTGCAGTTCAAATTACAAGTGTACATGTAATTTTGAAATATATCAATATAACCATTGCTTGCTTTTCTTTTGGCGACCCCATGGATTCTAGCAGATATTTTCAAATATCATCTTTAATTTATGTGTGTTCCAGGCCTCCACTTCACCTTTCAAAAAGCCACACAAGAACTTAATTTCTAATGGTTAGAAATGTTCTTTTCATTAGCTGAGAAGATATATCCATAACTAATTTTTGCATTCTTTTGATCTTGTACAAGCATATTTAGTTTTGACAGTCCTTTCTTTTCATTGTGTTTATCAAATAAGTATATTTATAGAAAATAATCATATCCTGCCCCAACTTTTGTTTCACTAGTCTCTTCTTTAAAGATTTGTTCTCTAAAACCCCTTATCATCTGAGTAGGCTGATTTTGCATTGAAATTACTATTCTAAACATAGCTAATCAGAAGTGAGACTGATATTCTAATGAAGTCTCAGTAAAGAATTATACAATAGAATTAATTTTTTCTTCTCTTTACTTAAAATACCCCACCTGCTGCTTCCTCAAATTAAATTGCTTGGGGATAAATAACATTTAGATTGCTTTATCATCAACAGTTATATACTTCTCCCTTTTCCTTTTGTTAGTGAGACCCCCAATCTGTAGCAGAGTTTCTTCTAATTTGTTCATAAAAGCTGTGATCTTGGATTTTGTCTTAATAAGATAGCTAGTAATATTCTCCAATTCTTGGTGCAGATGTCTTGGTCTTTCCAAATATGAGCAATGAACTGCAACTTGGATATCTGAAAGTTCATAAGAATATACTCTACTTGTTCTTTGGAGTGATTTGTCATCATATTAGCCCTCACTGTTAGATATTAGTTTTCAGCATCGCTATTGGGATCTGCTTTCACAATTTTTACACACCTCAGAAATGTGTGCTCAAATTGCCAAGAATTACTGAGGAAGAAGAAATAGACACTGTATGTCGATACAGTGATTGGCAGAGCAAAACTAAAACATTGCAAAATGCTTGTGCTAAAACTTTTATTCTAATACAGTCACAAAACTCAATGAGAAGAACCTAAGGCCAAAGGAAAACCAAAGATATTTTGATAATTTTTGCTATTCTATCATGTAAAGTACAGAAAGAGATCTCTTGAATTGAGACACAGATATAAACAAAATGTGAGAAAGAATCCATATTTTGAAAAAAGAACACAATTTGAATCTCATAGGCAGAAGATGCCTATTTAGAGAGTTTGACAATTCATCTGACCATTAAAGGAGATGGGGCAAATGATGATTCTGGTAGAGTTGCTGTATCATCATGTATTCATCTCAACATAGGCGCTACAAGCACAAATACTTTGTACTAGAAACAATTTAGAAGAAATGTGTCAAGATTTACCAACAGCAAGATGATATGATAGAATCTTCTTGTAAATTTACTTAGGAAGGCAATCTCTGCCACAAATAGATTAAAAACTTTTAGCAACAGTAGCAACAATCTGATGTACCCATATTTCTCTAAGTGTTTTTACTGAAGACTCCTGTGTGATGGATTAGAAGATGAAAGCTGAAAACCCCATTATAGGTAGGAGGCAAAGATACCACATAGTTTCTGTTGTTTGTTTCTTTTCTTTTTGTATTGAAGGGGGCAAGGAGGGGTGTCTGGAGGTGGAAGCCTTTGAAGAGGGATGCAGGAGACATTTCTTGATTGTTTCCTACTGGTTTAATATTTCATGTGTTTCTTCCCTACTATACTAAAAAATACAAATGTTACCTTTGTCTTCCTCAGGAAGCTTCACACTCATTACATGTCTCAATAACACTGCAGAATGATCACTCATTTGCCGTAATCTGCAGTCCTGGAGCTGTTTTACAAAGTGGACAGAGAGGAGTCATGATAAGTGGTTCCACTGGACATGTGGTGAAACTGTGCAATGTAATATACTATTTTAGATTTTTTTTTTCTATCTGAAACTGATTCATTTTAAGGTGGAATCCAGGGCCTAGTTAACATTACATATGAGATGGGGCACTATGACAAAATATTCACAGTTGGGGCTCTAATGAACAAACACTGGTCTCCTGAAAGGCAAGATAAATTCCTCCTAAAGGAAGTTACCCGCAAGTTCTTAAACTGATGAAGAACAGGTATTTTTCTTTTTGTTCCAGCTCTTGCTTTGCTCCTTTTTCTTAAAGCAGTCAATCTGATGAACAATTTATAATGTAATGAAGTGGGAAGATATTAGTCAGTTTAGAGCATTCAGGTGGTCCTAACTATTGATCTAAACCCATAATTATTCATTTTCTGTCCATATACAGCAGTAATTCTAGATAAAACCCTGAAAAAATTCAGACCATTTGAATCTAAAGGAAGATCTGTTAACTTTGTACACTGATGAGTACATTTAATTTTTGCCATGTTTCCCGCTGCACTCAAGCTAGAATCAGCATCCTCAAAAGCTAGCAAACACTCAAAAACTGTCTGAAGTTAAAAAAAAAAGTGAGTAACTGACAGGTCTGATGAAGCAGAATATTCAAAGAAGATAAGATTAATCAGTTAGTATTTTCAATGACTCAATTATTGTGCCAAATATGACCAGTGATAACAAAGAAGACTTTTAGCCAAAAGGGAAATAAATATCAGTGGTCTTCACATGAGTCATTTATTGATTGAACTTTATTTGTCAAATGTTTTTAGTATCTAGAATTAGAGTCAAGCTGTGAGTAGTACCAGGCTTGGAGATATAGCGGGATTATGCTACAATACTGGATTTATTCTTCTTCACTGTTTGATGAAACTTGTCTTTTAGAAGCTTCATTTCACTCACTCTTAATAACATTTTGTATTCGGAGATCTTTGTAGAAGAGAACATGTGTACAATATACAGCCAGTTGTAATAAGCTATTCCACATGGATCTTCAGTACATTAGTTCTTATTTAATTCTACAAGGTAAACATTCAAGGTTAAATAAATTTCACAGAATCGCAGTATGGATGAGGTTAGGAGGGACCATAGTGGGTCATCTAGTCCAAACTCACTGCTCAAGGAGGGTCATCCTAGGGCACATTGCAAAGAATTGCATTCAGATGCAACATCTCGAGTGAGAGAGACCCTACAATGTCTCTGGGCAACCTGTTCCAGTGCATGGTCACCCACAAAGTAAAGGAGTTGTTCCTCCTATTCAGGTGCAATATGAAATTGAATGCAATTTCTGCCCATTGCCTCTTGTTCTATCTGAAACATAAAAGTATGCTTCAGATTTTTGTAATGAGTATAAAGAATATTAGAAACAAAAGGATGTGATCAATCAATACACCCTCTAAGAGCAGTAGTTGGCAATCATTTGGAATGGGAAATCTTTTAGATTATAAATTATATGCTATTTCTATTATCAAATTACAAGGAAACTAGGGATGGGGAGGTAATTCTATTTGCTTGCTATGCTACTCTGAAAAAAAAGATTGTAGAATGGAAGAACTCAAATGAAGATTTTATAAGCAAGGAATTGTTTTCAGAGTGAATTTAATAAAATTTAAGGTGTTGAAAATAGGAAATCCAACTCTGAAACAGTGAAAAGGGAAATAATTTGATCTATAAGTCATTAAAAATTCTTATATGCAAAAGAAAAAAGACCAGATATGATTCTGGATGGACTTATTCCTAGAGGGTTAAAAGTGTATACTAAGGTAGCCAGAATCACTCCTGAATTTAAATAAGCCATAAATGAAAATTTTATTAAAATTCACTGCTACCATTAAGATAAAAGGAAAATACTTCAAATGTCAAAACCTTTTAGGGGAATAAATAGAACCAACAAATCTAAATAAAACAGTCTTGTTTGTTTTAAAGCATAAGAAGAGTTCCAAGAAATTTGATTAATAGTTTCAGAAACTATAGCATTATATTGAAATTGAGCAGAAAATGTGCAATGAGTAATTTATTCAAGGTTAAAACTTCATCACAGGAAAAGGTCCAAAAACGACCCCTTAAAATTCAAGGAAAAGGAAACTCCCAGTTTTGGAATTCTGAAAATCCAAATTTCAACCAAACCCCTATGTTGCCAAGTAAGAGGAGAATACAATCACAGAATCACAGACTCTGGACTGTGATTGGTGCTGGAAGGGAATCTCTGTAGATTATCTAATCCAACTCTTCTGCTAAATCTGGTTCACCTGGAGCAGGCTGCCCAGGATCACATCCCAGTGGGTTTTGACTGTCTCCAGAGGAGACTCCACAACCTCTCTGAGCAGCCTGCGCCAGTGCTCAGCTTCACAGTAAGGAAATTTGTTTTCTCACATTCATATGGAAGGTTCTGTGTCTCGGTTTGTGTCTTTTGCCCCTTATCCTGTTGCTAGCCAGCACTGAAAAGAACACTGCCTTATCCAACAAGATGTCAGTGTCTAGAATACTTAGTGATAACAGTTCATATAAGAAGGTGATTTGGTTTTGTTGCAGTGTATGAAGCACAAGAAAAATCAACAAAAATATTTTCTTCCATAATTCCTATTAGATGCAACTACCATCCATTTTCTCACATTCCCTTCTGTCATAGGGATCTACCATATAGCAATTAATCCATCAGGGACTTCTTACAAAGCAAGTAGGATTTTTCAGAATAGTGAAGCACAGAGATTTTTTGAGTAGTGACAGATTTTTTTGCCAGATACAGAGTATGATAAATCTTATGTCTGCCCATTGTTTCTTATTAATTAAACCATTATTTTAGACTGCCTAATGGTATTCTAGAAATGTGGAAGAACATGCTAATACAGCAGTATAAATTGTCTAAACTGTTTTGCGTTTTCTGAATATGAGCACCACACACTTAATGTTTTCTTTTAGTAACAGCCTGATAAAGTCTTTTCCTGGTAGAAAAATCTGGCCAGATTTAAAATGGGTAAACTTCAAAGATAGACCTGAATTTTTCAAGCATTAACTCAACACTATATTGTTTAATAAGTGGAAGACATTTCTTTTGTAATTGCATCTTCCTACCTTTTACTCACTGGAAGATATTTGACACTTTACCATGGCAGCATTTTCAATATGAAGTTTTGACTTGTACATATTCTAATTTTAGAAAGACGAACTATTCCTGTTATAGTGTCTAACATGGAGAATTTTCACAGTGTTCTTAATGAATAAAGATATCATTAAAATCTGAACCACTAGGCACTAAACCTGTACTCAAGTGATGCATGAGCTTCAGGACTTTTGTATAGTCATACCTCTATCTCCATGCAGCTGCAGCAGAGCTGCAGGAACTGTGGATTTTTTTGCTTTGGTGAGAGTGGAAATCAGAGACTAGAAGTCTAGGCAGTGAGAAACAAAGGGCTTGAAGAAGATATTAGAAAAATTCTTGATATCTATTGCTGGAAGTGGAAATCTGTATTACATGGGAGCTATGGAGTTGTGGTGTGTAAGAAGAGATCCCAGGGGACTGCTTCCTCCTCCAAGCAAAATTAATTGACATAGCACTTTGCATAAAGAGAAAGTTTTGTGGTCACCCTTTTTTTGCGTAGAGCATGCTCAGTTTTCTAATCCAGATGTTTGCATATGCTGTGTCATTGGGAAAAAAAAATCAAATTGATGCTGTTCTGGGGTTTACAAGGTGGGCGGTCTTATCATAATGATGCATTTACAAAAAAAGCCTAAAAGTCTTTAGGACATCAAGACACAATTATAATTTGAGTGTATGGAGTGGTTTTCTGAATAAACAAAAATTGTTAATCATCTGAAGTGAAATTACATAAAGGTTCCCTTCACCCCAAAGTTCTGCCATCTCAAAATCCTTTCTCTTTCTAGGTAGAGAAGACGAGGAAAAAGCCACTACTTTCCTCATGAAGTAGCAAAACACAAAAAAAAAAAAAAAAAGGAGAAAAAAAAAAGGAAAAAAGAGAAAAAAAAGCCAAAGAGATGCAGATAACATATAATAACAGCTATAGAGTCCCAGTGAGGATATCAAGCAGCTCTGCCACAGAGGACAGGGCATGAAAGTTGTTGATGTTCTGTTCCTTTTACTAAAGGTTCTGAGATTGAAATAATGGAGCTCTGAAGTCTTGCACGTTTGCCTGATCCACTGGGTATTAACCTCATAAATCAGAGCATAATATCTTTTCCTAGAAACTTCCTCATGAATGATAGGTAGCTTCTTCATAAATGCCTCATGAGAGGATTCTCACATTCTCTCTATGCCACTGTTTTCACCTGGAAAGGATTAGGGTGCTGACATTCACCAGGTAGGAGGTATTCTGCATGTTAGCACATGAAAAAGGCTTTATGACTGCCTATGTGTGAAGATAAGGTATTTGTTCTAGATGACCCAGAAACACATAGTGTAACACATGAAGGACTGACATAATCATCAAGGCTGGAAGAGTCCTTTAAGATCGTGAAGTACAGACGCCCATCCATCATTATCACTGTACCCCTAAACCCTTAAATCATATAGTCCAGTGCCAGATTCAGACCTTCTTAAACACCTCTGAGCATTGAGACACCACCATCTTCCTGGGCAACCTATTCCAATCCTAACAATGGAAATATTTGTTCCTATCATCTAATCTGATTTTCCTGTCTCACCTCAGGCCCACTGCCTGTTGTCCTCTCACTGCAGTGACAGTATAAGGCACAGGTCCCCACCTCACTGCAACCTCTGTTTGGTAAATTTTAGAGAGCAATGAGGTTCTCCTGATCATCCTCTTCTCAAGACTAGGTAGAGAAGGAATGAGAAGACTAAACACACCTAAAGAAGAAAAAGTAAAAACAATCACAAACAAAAACCAGGAAGACCTGGTCATCTTTATGATTATTTCACAAAATCACTGAATTGCAGAATTACTGAATATTTCAGATTTGAAGGCACCTCCAAGGCTTTATATTCCAACTCCAGATGAGTTTTAGTTTTTCTATACTCATTCCAGCATGTATTGTCACTACATTTGTTCTCAGCATTTACCTCACTCTCTTTCAACATTCTGTATATTTCCTTTTGGTATTTCAGTTTATTCAAGAGACCCATGTACATCCATGTGCATCCATGTTGGTCTCCTGCCACCTTTGCTTGATATTCTGGTCATGGGGAAAAGCCATTCTTGAGCTTGGATATGATGAACTTGATTCCAGAAAAAACAGCAAGCTTTCCTAGATCTGTCTCCTCCTCACAGTTTCTCCCTGTGGGACTCTTACAAGCAGATCCCTGAATAGGGCAAAATCTGCTCTACTAAAACCCAAAGCTGTGATCCTACTTGTTCCTTTTTCTCTGGATCCTGAACTCCATAATCTCCTTATCAGTGGAGCCAAGGCCTCCCCTGACCTTCCCATGTCCCACAGAGACTTTACTCTTTGTAGGTATCGTGTTCAGAAGAGAATCTACCCTTTTCCAAACACTGATGACCTGTCTCAGGAAGCTGTCATCAACTCTCTCTACAAATTCCCTGGGCTGCATGTGGCTTGCTGTACTGCCTACCAGGTGACACCAGGGTAGTTAAAAGTGTCACATGAAGAAAAAAGCACATGAATATGTACTTCCTCCTGTTGTAAGAAAGGCTTATCTGCTTATTTTTCTTGTTGAAGCAGCCCATAGCAGATAACCATGACAACATCACCCATGTTTGTCTACCCTCTAACCCATAAGCTCCTGACTGGGTTGCCATCCATCCAAAGGCAGGGCTCCATGCATGCCTGCTAATTTTTCACATAAAGGACAACTCTCTCTCCTTTCCTTCCCAGCCTGCGCTTCCTAAGGGGCCTGTACCCACCCACGGTAGTACTTTAGTCATGGGAGCCTTCCTGTCCCATTCCTGTGACCCCACTGTGCTTCGAGGCCTCAGCTGCACAAAGATCTCCGGTTCCTCCTGCTTGTTCCCCTCATTGTGTGCATTTGAGTACCAGCTCCTCAGCTAGTACTTGCTGATTTCCCTCCTTCCAAAAGTGTGACAGCTTTTCACATAATGCTGCTGTCTTGGTACTTGTAAGTGTAGGTATTTATGTGCATAGGCTTGAGGTGGACCCCCTTTGCATAATTTGACTACTGTCAAAAACTGGTTTTACTCTACTAATTTTTCCTCAAAGAATTCAGTCAGCCATCTGACAGACATTTGATAGATATTAATTAAATGTATAAAATAACATATTTGACAAGTGTTTCTAGTTGTTTGTCTCTCCTAGAAGGATCTGGTTCAGAAACTGTCTAAAATACAAGGCAGTTTTGCTGAATATTCATTTAAAGATATCTTAAAATACATGATGCATAGCATTTTTGTTAGCAGTCAGCATAGACTTCAGGATAAAGAGAACAAGAGGATAAAGAAATGTTACACCTAAGGTAGTAGACTCTTAGATCTAACTTAGTGAGTGCACGCAATTCTGAAGGGGAAGTTTGAGCCCACAAACAGTTTTAAATAGGAAAAAAACAAATCAAAAAAGCAAACCCATACCTGTCTCCTAGCCTGGAGCCTGAACACAGTTTCTTCCCACAAAGATGTCTGAAAAAGTAGCCAGCTATGGAATCAATAAGTGTTGACAGAACTTTGAAAAATCTAACCTGTTGTAGCAGCCTTTCATGGGTCTATTTCACATTATGGAGGAGTTACAGAAACATAAGTTTACATAACCTAGAAATACTCAGATTCAAATACAGTTTTCCACTGTTCAATATGCAGCTCTTGCAGTTCATGGTTCTATAATATAAACTACTCAATTTACAGACTGAACAAAACTCAGCAAATTGGCTCCTTAGGTTCAGTTCTCCTTCAGTTGTCTCACCCAAGACACTATAAAGAACTGCCTTGTAGGCTTTAACTGTGAATAGCATGCTCTGATCTGCTCCTGCAACTTCGCAATATTTGAACTTTCTGTTTCCCAGGGCACTGCAAAAACCTTTTGCTCCTGTTACTCTTGAAATAAAAAGCAGTGTTCTTTATGAATTTTTAACACAGCACACTTTTCCTGCCAGTGCTTTCAGGCAAGTCACGTCAGTATCTGGACACTTGAATTTGAAGCTCAAAGCCTGACTGCCTCTATTTGTAAACAAGTGTGAACAGCATGAGCACAGTAGTGTCACTTCCCAGTAAATTCAGTGTTAAGAAATTACAAATGTATGTACTATAGAACAGTTTGACAAAGCTATATTGAAATACATTATTCATAGTAATCTTTTTCAAAACCTGACATTTTTGAAAGTTTTCCATTTTGTGCATCATAAAATTGTAATGTTGGTTTTGAAAATGGGAAAAACATCAACAAAAAGCCCCCGCTGAATGTGTTTAGCCTTTTGCTTTCAAAAAATCTTTTCCAAAGCAACAAATTCTGTTGCTTTTTCCTCACCTTAAGCATGGCTCATTTTTTCTATAATTATTGCAAATGAATTACTGCTGATCTTTATCCACTGTGGCATTCCCAGCCTGCATCCTGTGTATGTGTGCATGTGTGTGGTCAGGGGAAACAATATGTGTCAAGACTGCCTTATAAAATCAGTTCTAAGTCTTTAACCTTCAGCAGAACACTGAATAATTGAGGGGTCTATGGGCACTGACGTTTATGGCAAAGCAGGAAAATAGATGTCTGTTGATGGGGCTCTATCTCTGATCGTAGTTCACAGCCCCTTTCAGCGGTGGAGTTAACATTGCCTCCTTGACGTCAGGCACTGCAGTGTTGGCTGCCAGATGGTACCAGGCTGACAGTCCCAGGTCTCCTGTGCCACTGGTAGCTGTTTTAAAACATAATTCAATCACTATCAGTACTTATGTTGCCCCTTATTTCTCCTCTCTTCCTCCATGCTAGTCACTTACTGACTTTTCCCTTCACACTCTTCACTTTTGAAATGTGTTAGCACAAGGGAAAATAAAAAAGAGCATTTACCAACTTCAATCTTCATAAATTTCAGGTTTTGTTTCACTCCCCCTTCATTAGTCTAGCAGTATTTATGAATGTAGTTTGATTTGTAAGAGCTGTCCCCTGAATGCAAGGAAAGTTTATGTGCTTGAAAATATCATTGTGACCTAAATGGATTAGTCAGTTTGTTGAGTTTTGCTAACTCATTGAATTATGTTTTTTTTCTGTCAGAAGACTTTATCACACTTGTGAAATCCTAAGTGGCTGTTACAAATCTTATCTGAAACAACTGTTACAGATTTTATAGGCTTATGTTTATGTATCTTAAATATTCATCCATGAGTCTTTAATTTTCAAAATATATTTTTCCTCTACTGGGAAAATGTCCCACCCTGCACAAATAACTTTTCCACTCTTTCTTTAAAACATTGCAGTAAATGATTATTGATTTCCTTTTTTCTTCATTCTAATAAATAAATTTAAAAAAAAACCTGTTGTGAAGAGTTTGTGGATTTGTTCTGAACATGAGGGCAGCTGAAGAAGGATGCACTCCCAGTGTCCCAACCTCTGATTTGCATGGTAGCCTCCATTAGAATTGCATTTTTCCAAGAGACAGAGCCTAGGTTGGTAGAAAAATCAGATCAGCTCTGAATCAGGTGTACTAATGTGGGGGAGAAAAGCTGTCTTTTTTCCCCAATAAAACACTGATCACCCCCACAGGAATAAATGTCTGTACTACAATACCTTGCTTTGGGATTACTATAGTGAAGACTTTCAATGGTACTGTTCACCCTTTTATGACAGCTACTTCAATTTGATTTTCACTGGAGGCTGACAAATTTACTCTTAAATTTAAAATAACATAATTTAAAAAATATTATGTAGAAGACTAATGATCTTTTCAATGTCAGCTGCTGAGAGATCCCACAAATGATAACTGTTAATTAATACTTTCCATCGCCTAATGATCTTTCTGTCCAAGAGGCAACCTACTTTATGTGTCCTGAAACCATCTGCTCAGCTTTGCAATTCCTGCTTGTTCAATTTAATAATGAAAAAAAGTTTTGAGCAAAAAAATTCAAGTCCATGAGCAAAGTAAGATCTATTTCACAGCACACAGCAAACAAAGGCATGTGCTAAGGAACTGAGGTGTCCTTTCCCTCCTCCTCTGTTTTGTTTTTGTTTTTTTAATGCAGAACACACTGATGTATGTGTAGCTATACAGCCTTCTCTTCACCAATGATAATTTAGAGCTTCTGGCTGCCACTCTCCAGTTTTGTCATTTGAGCTTCTGTCCCTGCTGGCCTGGCTATTCTGAGAGGAGTTGAAATAGCAGCAAAGTCCATCACATTTATTTTGCACTTCCTTTCTGAGCTGTATGTGTGTTGCTGATGTCGTCTTCACTACAACACAGATATATCCAAAACCTTACAGAACTGAAGATAGCTACTTGGATGCAAATCTAAAATCTTAGATATACCTTATAAATATAAATTTACAGCTGCACATGTAACTATAAGATTAAGGTCTTTATTCCATCTGTGTAGCTCTATGTGTAATGTCCCACACCTGTAGTATATAGCATGTCTATAGAGAATATCTAAATATCTAGAATATAAATCCCTAAATATAGATATATAAATAAATATTTCTCTGTGTGAATACAGAAGTGAAAAGACCAGATGCATAAAACCTGTGGATTAAGCCCCAGGACATGCAGTAGAATAGGCAGTCATACTCCAGCAAGCAAGCCATAAAATCCACTGTAGGAGTCATCATCTTCAAAAAGAGATTCCCAAATGCAGAGTGGGGAGCTGAATAGCTGACAAGCTATGTGGTAGGTACTGGAGACTGTGTGCACTGTCTTCTGCATGTTTCTTGAAGAATTTGACATGGGGAAGTGCCAAGGCCTGCATGAGAAGAGAAAAAAACCCCAGGCACAGTACAAGCCAGGGTCTGACTGGCTGTAAAGTGGCTTTGCATAAAAGGAAGTGGGGGATCCTACTGAGTACCAAGTTGAACATGACCTGACTATGTGCCCTTGGGGCAAAAAAGGCAGATGGTGTCCTGTATTAACAGCAGTATTGCCAGCAGGCTAAGGGAGGTGATCCTTCTTTTTTATTCAACACTAGTGAGGCAACACCTGGAGGGATGGGTTCAGTTCCGGGCAACAAGAAAGACATGGACACTCTGGAGACAGTCCAACAAAGGACCACTGGGATGATGAGGAGACCGGAGCATCTTATGAACAAGGTCATGATGAGAGAGCTGGAACTATTTAGCCTGGAGAAGAGAAGGTTCACTGGGGAATTTCATTAGTGCATGTACATGCCTGAAGAGAGGGTGCAAAGAGGATGGAGCCACGCTCTTTTCAGTGGTGCACACTGACAGGACAAGAGGCAATGGGCAAAAATTGTAACACAGTATGGCCCATGTGGACATGAGGAAATACTGGCAATGGTTGCATGGAGAGATTGTGGAATGTCCCACCTTGGACATATTCAGCAGCCATCAGCACCTGCTCTAGAAGCCCTGCCTGACCAGGGACATCAGACCAGAAGATCTCCAGAGGTCTCTTTCAACCCCCAGCCACGTGACAGGTTTGATGTCAATTTACTGATAATACAAAGCAGAAAAAAGCCCACAAAAAATGCTGAAAGATGTAGGTGTGTACAGTAACTGTATAAAACTTCAAACTGTAATCAGTATTTTAGAATATAAAACCCACATAGCACATCCCCACTGAAAACAATTCAAAGTAATAATTTTGGCATTAATTGTTCACTGTCATCTCATCTATTCTAAATAATTTGTTTTTTTTTTTTTTTTTTTTTTTTTTTTTTTTGTTTTTTTTTTGTTTTTTTTTTGTTTGTTTTTTTAAATAAGTCCATTATAGGCCTGATGTTGGATTGTTTACCATATTCTTATCACCATAGCCCTGCCATTTACAATTTTTCTTTTCTTTAATTTTATGTCTGGTACTTGTTGAAATAAACATGAAGATTAAGAAATGAGAACATTATTAAAGGATTAAAAAAAGGTTTTTATCACTTTTTTCAGATCTCCTCATATCATTTATTTATTCATCCTGTTGCACATTCAGTTATCCATATAGATGTCAATAAAGGATGATGTTACCTGCTCTTTGCAGGATAAATCTAATTTATTTGGTTGACAGATCTTGTAACCTAAAGGTAGGCATTGTATTCTTTCATATTAAATATGACTGGGATTAATCTTTGAATATGTTGGGGTCCTCACAGCCTCTCAACTTTGCAGAACAAGAGTGTATTCCCATATCTGGAGAATTTAAATATTTTTCTCTGGACTTTCAAAACTTCTGCTTGACTTTAAGCAGCAGTTCAAATCCCAGGTCTCAGTTTTCATCATCTTCAGTGTTGTGGCAAGTTTATCAGAGATTGCATATTAATTCATGAGCAACATTTCAGAGCAGTACAGGGGAAAATGCCTGGGTTGAAGACACTGAGAGGGTGAAGTAAACCTAATACTCAATGGGCATAATGAGTAAATTACATTCTTTCTAACACTGGTCACTTCAGGTCACATTGTCAGATTAACAGTGAATTGCTAGGGATGGGTGGAAGTGTCACCATGGCTGCAATCCACGCTTTATCTTTTCCAGACATTAATGGAACACAGTGGAACACAGTGGATGTAAGATCTTCATTGCAAAAGGCTGGATTAAGGAAGATAAAATAAGTGCAAAATCCCAATTCATAACAGTTTGCCATCCCATTGATGTAACATATCCTTTAAATAGAGAACTCATCTATGAGAGACACTAGTTCCTCTACTTCCAGAACTGTATCCTATGAGGATTAATTAAGGATTATTTGAAGACTTCTGAAGGGATAGCACAGATTCCCATGTGTGTTGTCCATTTTTATATGAGAAAGAGACTGGCAAGAGGCTGATGCAGAAGTGTTTGCTGTCATTTAGCATTGAGCTCTTCTTTGTACTTTCATCTGTTGGGCCATAAGACTGCTAGAGCCTTTCCATAATTTGTTAAGCAGACACAGCAGCATCTGAAATAAACGTAATGCATTTGTGTCAAATCTGAATACATAGTCATGCTCCTTTTACATCTTATATTTCATTTTGAATAGCATATAATTTCATTTTTATTGCAGAAAAAGCTGTAACTCCAATTTACAGCCTATATAGATACAAAGACAGTTGCACTTTTCCGATCCTAAAATTGTGGATGAAACTTCTGTTATCAAAAGATCCATTTGAATCCATATTTTACACTGCCAATGAAAGACACAGATCTACAGCTGATAGAGTGTCTCCTAACATTGGTGGAAGTTCAAAGTCCTCTACACTACAAAGCCCAAAAGCCTGTATAATTTTTAATATCTTGTCATTTGCAAATTATACTTGTATTCTAATTTGTGTAAATTCTTATTGAGTAACCAGTTTTCATTTTAGAAATTACCACATAGAGGTATGTATATCCACAAATCATTTTATGCGTCAGCAGCACTATTCAGAAAATTATGTAAACAGTGCCCAGGAGTTTGAAGTACATTGCAGCAGTCAAAATATGAGTAACACTGCTTGTAATCCTTGTGTTCAAGGTATGTAGGATTTGGAAATTGTTTTAATCTATGACACTCACAGTCTGACTTCATTCTAGTACAGAAAATGCCAAATGTGCAGAAGTCACTGCATCAGTACTGAAATGGCACAGAATCATAAAATCCTAACTTCCTTCCTTATTGATGAAAAAAAATTTAAACATCATAATAAGACTTTTTGAGGTGGGTGTTAGATACACTGTGAATAGTTGGGAGCAAAACATAAGTTATCATCCTGTGACTAGGAAAAGCAGAGGCATCCTGAAAGCTTTGCACATGCTGAAAGGAGAAACAACCAGGAAAATAAGTCTAAAAATACAGATTTTCACTTTGCAAAACAGCTTACCATTTGCAGAATTGCATTAGATATCTGTCCCCATGCACTTTCAGTGTTCTGTGTATCTTTTAATCATTATTTTGTATAATCTGACAACTAGTAATTGCAGTTACAAATGGGAGACTTGATTATTTAAGTAAGACCAGTAATAGGAGGGGTTTGAAGAAAAATGAGCAATACCTTGTTCAAATTATTGAATGCATTCTTTTTCTTTTTCTTTTTTCACTGGGAAAGATACCTTTGGTGATAAAGATTTTATGCATAATTCAAAGGAAAAATTAGCTGCACAACACATTTTTTTGCTCAGGACATAATTTTTGTACGCTATGGACTGCAATTTGTAGCACTTTAAGGCTTCTATAGTAGAACTACGCTATCCTCACTCTTTCCCCACTTTAGTCTTGTTATCAAAATGAGAAGTATTTTTGTTTAAAGAAGTCTTTCAGAAAAAGTCACTTCTAAGCAGCTAAGGTTCATTGTCATAGTGACATTTTAAAATGTTATTCATAGTTTGCTTTTTTTCATTGCAAGTTACAATGGAGTCATTTATTCTGAGTGAAATATCTGAGAATGTTAATACATTTATAAATTAAAAACATCATATCATCCACGTCTGCTGATAATAAGATCTGCATCAAGTTCTCAGCTTCATTGGACAAGGAGATTTAAAGGATTACGTGAGTTAGTGTCAAACATCAGCTGATGAATGAAAGCTCCTAAACTCCATATGCTCCACTAGCACAGTTTGAGCTTCACTAATTGTTGGACTCACAAGTGGCAGAAGAAATACTTTGTTTTCTGGCTCTGAGCTACTGATTTGCCATATCTTTGAATACAGAAAACAATGGAAGTGGAAAGTGTTGACTTGCAAAACATTTCATATATTCCTTTTAGTAAACTGATTCTGTATTTTGAACCCAAAATCTGCAATTTTTGGAGTCAATCCTATTTAAAAGAACAAACCAGATCATACAGATAAGCGAAGTTCTAACTCATCCTCCTGTCTCCCAGAAAAGTAAAGGGTGAGAAAAGAGACAAGAGTTAAAAATCCCATAGAAATTTCTTGGCAGAATGAGTCTATAACCATGGCTTTTTCATTCAAAACAGCATTTCTGATTCTAGCCTTCTAGAGAACCAGTGCTGGATCGACGCTTTTTGGAGGTTGAGGTTTTCTGGACCACCAGGTTAGGGAAGGAATAAATAGTTCCTTTTATAACTTGGAGGAAAAATAAAACATCAAAGTAACAATGTGACCTTTGTAATCTAACTGTATTTGACTTTCCTTCATGCCATCCGACCAGAGTTGTTTTGTGCCCTGAAGAAAGGAACAAGATCATAGTATTTGCATATAGACTGGTGGAGATACAAGTCAAACACTGCTCTCACATTCAAAATCAGATGAAACAGATAAATCTACAGCTTCTCTCTTGTTGTACTACTGAGATTATACATGAATAGATAATAACAGAACCTGAACATAATCCCTTTTGAAGTCTGTGGTTTAACTATTTTATATCAAATAAAGAAGATGTAATTGTCTGTTTGAAACAACTCACAATCACTGCTGCTGAATACGGTACCCTCCTTGTTCCTGATTACTGATATTCAACCAGACCCCAGCAAACTTAAAGACAAAAACCACTTCCGTATGTCTAGGTGGTGTTTCAGAAGTGTCAGATTTTTCAAAGAAGAAACAATAAGAAGAACATGGGAAGAAAAAGGCCAGAGCATTAGCATTCTTAGCAAATTATTCCAATATGTAAGTTTTGCTCATGTAAGATTCAAGTAGTTCTAGATCATTCTATGGAAATTATAGTTATTTAAAAATCTTCAAAATAACTCAGTAGTATCTGAAAGACATGACGACAGATTGAGTGGTGATGTTGGTATATAATTTTTCATAATTGCATTTGCATAAAAATGTTACTTGTATTAATCATCTTTGAATGTAAACACCAAAGATTGCATTGTAAAATACTTTCTAAAGAGAGTATCAGTATTCATAATATTAAATGCCATTACTACTTACATGAGGAGCACTGCTCTATTATATCTTAGCAGTTACTAAGACAAAATTAGAATTTGTAGTCTTGTTGCTTCCAAAGCAGATACGCTCTCCTCATTGCTGTGCATCTTTCAGTTCTCTCAAGCTCATTTTAATCCACCTTGAATGAGTTTTTTAAATAATATGAAGAGCAACAGCTACAATTTAAGTGTTTCCTCCGACATGGATCTTAAACAGATTTTCAGGCATTAGATTCTATGGGATATTTAATAATTTTCCCCAGCTAATGTAAATATTTTCTTGTATTTTCAAACAGTTCAGTATATCTTAGTAGGTTTTGTAAATGGAATATTTCTTTCCCTCCTTAGGTTAAGTCAGCTGACTGTTTTCTGCTTAGTTTTAAACACAATAGTACTAACTCATAAAATTAATTCCCATTTTGTGGGATTGTCAGAAATGAGGATTGCTCTGACCCCTGTTTGAACTCATCAGCTGAAATGAAGTTGTTCAGTGAGCTGGAGAAGACAAAGCTGAGTTCCAAGAAATTAATCAACTCCATCAGCCTCCACGATAGGCCTGAAAATGGCACACATCAGACTGACCCTGAGCAGCTCTGGATTCCCTCCGTAAATGAAAGTCATCATTCCTGGCAAGGAAGATACTAAATTATAGGCTTTTAAATTTAATTTTCAGTTTACTTGTGTTTTCGATTAGTGTGCCATGTTTCATAAAGATGGTAGTACCTTTAAGTAGTAAATGCCCTTCATCTACCAGCTCAATCCCTGTTGTAATAAAAAGGTAAATTTGAACTAAAAACTGTTAGCAAATGAAACATGTGGTGGGTTTTTTTTCCCTTTTCTCTTTCTTTTCTCAGTGACACCTTAAGCAACAACACCAAATTATTTTCTTCATACCAAAATCAATAACAGGCTTGGAAATAAAAAGTAGCCCCACAGCCTGAGGCCACAGATTTTCATGACAGGCTACTAAAACTATCTTTCAGTAGCCTGAAGGTCTGCCAGCTAATCATTCACTTTCCTTTCACTATTTAGTTGTCGGATATCTCTCCGGGCTAGTAAAACTTAAAGGCTATGTGACAAATTGTCTGCTAAAGAAACGTTGTCCATTTTTATCTTTGTGGAACTTCAATCTTTAGCACATAGGCTGGAAAGTTCACATTGCTTTGGAAAGAAGACAGAAATTCAAATGCCAACTAATCTTAAATCCTTAAATGCCATCTTATTTTATTACATGCAAAGTATAAAAGCTATAGTCGTATAACTTTACAAATCAGTAGTAGTAAAAATACAATTTTTTTCTGGAGAGGCAAGATGGATAAAAAAGGGAAAGCAAGTTTAAGGTTCTTTAGTTCAAGTCTCAAAGGTGAGGGACAATAGCAATTAAAACTGAATATCTTGATTAGGTTTTCCCCTCCCTTGTACCTTTGCATGACAATATAATCTATACATAACTATAAACATGAAAAAGTATATATAAATGATATATAATACATATTATATATGAAATTATATAAATAAATAATATAATTATAGGTAACATTAGGAATTCCCAGCATCCATTGTAAGTGATATCTATCCACAGCAAAGCTGACAGGATATTGGAATGTGACGAATGCTGTTAAGTCTCCTCAAAGTTCTCTTTTGCACAGGTTTTTATTTAAATATATAAATGTATACATTTACCCTAGGTAGTAAAATTTCATTCCTACCTTTTCAAAGGGTCAAACAACTTGAATGGTTACCAAATAACAAATCTAGTGACTGCCTAATAATCTCAACAGTAATTTCCCCATTAACACATCTGGGAGATATTTAATAAACTAGATTGACGGGCAACTTTCTAGTATTCCAGACTAACCATGTGTTCCTAGATTTGTGCTTATATAATCTTTCAAGTGCATGGCTTGAGGCAAAATATGAACCTTTGCTTCTTTACTCTTCTTCAACATTTCCAGTGTTTCCCTTTTCCCTTTACACCTCTATTCCCTCCAAACTGTGCCCTGGAAGGGCTTTTGCAGATAAACCAACCTAAAGCTTTCAGATACATAAGTATAATCTATGCTAAACCTTTACATCATCTTAAACAGATTACATCAATATAAGTCTTTAGATCATCTTAAATACCTCAGACCTATTAATTTGTTCTCTAATAGGCATTTAGCAACAGAGGTGCACAGATAAGGGGTGACTAGGGTGGGGGCAAGACAGTTAAATCTAGTATGAAATAGTGAAATGCTTTGCCACGGTGGCTATGTGCTAAATTTTAGTGATTAACCTTCATGGCCTGAAATACCCTGACATAGTGGATAGTGTATGTCAGTTTAGCTTAGTTAAAAAGCAACAAGACTTCTCAACCTTAATTACTGCTTACTGGCTTTTACATCTGAGAAGCAAGTTTTGAGGTGTTTCAATTCTCTGTCACTAAAATGGAGAAGTAGGTTGAGGAGTCAATTATTTCAAAAGTTTTTCATTGTGAACAGGAAAGTTCAGTCACTTCCATTGTATGTGTGTATTGTACACAGAAACACACATAAAGGAAAAAGGTGATTTGTACTCTTTTTCCACTGTTCTTTTAAAACAAGCACAGTCAGAAGCAGCAAACTCCCTGTCACAGTTTCTTTCCATTTCCACACTACCATTCTCCTTAAAAAAATACCTTGTTGCTGGTGAAAATTATCAGACTAAAGGTGTGATGATTGGTTTATTATAAAACCAGGAAAAAAGACTATAGATGATCTGAACATCTAAGGGTAGATAATGTGACCAGACTTAAAATATCTGGTAGAGGGATTTTTTGGAGCCTTGAACCCCTTATAATCTGAAGAGAAAGTAGAACAGACAAGTGATGAAGATTTAAACAGAATGGCAGTAGCAGACATGAACTTCTTGGAAAAGCTGTTGAAACTCCTAAGTTTTCTTGTTAAGGCAGGAACCAGGCAGCCTCATGACTTTACTCACTAGAGTGTGACTATCCAAATTTGCATCAGGCTTGCATACTTCACCTTAGGTGGATGTAAGGGACAATATTCATATAAATATTTCACCTTCACATGGTATTTTCCATGCTTATTTTCTAAAGCAAAATAGTCTTATGAGTTAGGTAACTCTTTCCTCTGGAGGGGCATAATGGTTCACCAGGATCACTACAACACTGATGACCCTCAGTGCTCAACTGAGTGAGTGTGCACCCTCTCTGCAAAATAGAAAGGTTAAAATTCCCAAAGTAATTTCAAATAAAGGTGGCCAGTTTGGGTTGAGTAAATGGGTACTATATAATCAAAAGCATTTTGCATGTATAGGGGAAGGAGCCCTGTAAGAGCACTTAAATAGAAACCTAATAAACTTCTTGTTTCAGAGTCTTTGAGAAATAATTACTGAGACATGAGGGAGAACGTTATTGTTGCTTGATTTTACCATGTGTCTGGTATAGAAGTATACTTGGCAATATACAAAGCTGGGATAAGCAAAAAATTATTTTCAGTTAGCTGTCTGTTGTGTATAAGATCACCACTCACTCTGCTAAGATCGCCACTGGAGAGAGAACGAATTAATGGTATAAACAGGTGAGCTGTATTAAGTTTTATAAAAGCAGAGTATTTATGCTAATAGCTGACCATTTCAGTTTATATTAATAACCACTAATTCTTGCATGTTAGCTCTTGCAAACGTACTCAGAGATATATTCAAAATTCAAATGCAGGCAGTAAGATGTTTTACATGAATTGTGGATTAATCACAAATGTCTTGATATTTCATATTCCCATCTGCAGTTCAACAAAGAGGCCACAATTCAAATGTTCTGAAAAACATTTTTATTATTTTCCGCAAAGCATACTTTGCAACACCTTGGAAATTAAGGTCTATCTACACATGTATTCAGATATTCAGCTCCAGTCTCTCCTTTGTTTTGATAAATTACATTTCTGTCTTGTGCCCATCTCTCCCTATGAAGGCATCATTTGTTTTCTTCCCCTTGCTGGTGCTGGGCCTCAGTACAGGCATCCACAATGACACATGCTGGTGGAAACAAGGTAAGAGCACTGGTGCAGACCTCTTCTGCTCTGTGTCAGTTATGCCATTATTGGCACTTGATCTAGTGGCATGCATTTGTTTAATGAAGCATGGTTGCTTTAACCTTCGAGACTGTCCCTCTTGGAGAAGCATCAGCTCTCTCCTAGAAATTGAGCCATGACTCGGTAACGTGCCAGTTATTACTGCAATAAAAACTGTCTCCCCACAGCAAAGGCCACAGCAAAGAGTACTTTGATAATCTTCTACAGCTATTTGTATGTGTTACTCTTCACATGAAGAGTTAACTCATATTCACTAGAATATACTAAATTTGTTTTATTGGAAAATTCCAGTCCTTAACTTCTGAATTTTTCTTACATTTATCCCTTACATGGCTTGATTCAATACAGAAATGAGGCCTCAAAGTCTAATAATTATATTATTTTCTTTTGAAACTAAAATATCAGTAGGAACAAGATTTCTGTCTTAATATTACCTTGAAAATATTAGCCTTAAAAAAGACATGATTTGCATTAGTTAGCCTGAAAAATCACATGTATAACTAGAAGTTGGGACCTCAGTCTCTTGTCATTTAGTAAGTACAGAGGAACACCCTATATGGTTAACAGATACTATAAAAGTTGTTTTATGTCTATGTTAACATCAGAGACTTACTGCAAACATCAAAATCAATAAGGGATTTAATTCAACTGAACAAAGATGTGTTTGAGGCAAATCATCGTTGTATTTCAGGAGCTCTTTTCCTGCTTTTTCATGAAATTTTGCTAACCAGAATGTGACTACTATTACTCTTATTGTTAAATTTTATTCTTAGTGCTTGATTCCAAAACAGCTGCCTGTGACCCTGAAAGAGGAATTCAGCTAAGCTTTATTTAATACTTCATTTTGTATACTCCGCCAAGTCACAGATCTTCTACCTTGACTATTAACATAAATCAAAAGATCTTGTGAAAACAACAGTGTGTCTAGGAAATGGTAGTGCTACAGAGAACATGGGCTTGGGAGCAATACAAATGTTCAGATATTTACCTACCTTTCTTTGTAAACAAGATATTACAAACAGAAAGATTACAAATCGTAAAATGCAAATAAATGGTTGACTACTTCGTTATGCACTTTTCTGAGTTGGATACACTTTATAATGGGGTTTTGAAACAAAGGCTTTGTGACACATTAATACTACTGCTTGTGGTTGTGATGAAAGCTTGGTGTTACTAAAACATCAAAGGCAATGATTCAGTGTGAATTTCTCTGATTTGAGCATTGATGATAACCTTTGTCTAAAACACTAGGCTGGGACATTTGTATTGTTAAACACTTGTGCTGCATTGACCTTTCTCAGGATTGTTTGCAGTTGGATATTTCAACACGCTGTACCTGCAATTGTATTGACTAGAGTATTTTGCCTGTCAGGATTAAGTTAATGTTGTTATCTTTGGCTGTAATGAGTTTTGAGCCTGCTGATGCCTGCCTGCAAGTGCAACTGTAAATTACTTTACAGTAAGACGTGATGATTTGCTAAGTCTCTTGATAGGTTCTTTAGTCAGATTTAGTGTAAAATATAAGGTGAAAAAGTTTTTGTGCTCTGACATTCTGCATTGCAGTTGATGTTTTCAGAACCTTAGCTCTTATATACATATAAGAAATTTCACTAATGTCCTGGAAATTTTAATACTTTTCCCTACCAAAGTAGGGGGCAAAAAAGAGTAAAGAATAAATAGATTTTTTCCATCTTATTTTTAAAATTAATGGGAACTTCTAGGTTTCGTGTAAAAATATTTATAACCTTGTAACTGGGCCCAGTTGCACAGATAATTGGCATATTATCCTCAAGTGCTTTCAGCAAGATCTGCCAATGATCTCATGCTTCCTTATGTTTCCTCTTTCAAATCATACAGGTGAGACAAGAAAGCAGGCCAGGACAGAGAAGTTGAGTGTGCACATTGTCTGTCCCATGGCTGATGTGCCGGGTGTGTCTCCTGCCCAGCCACAAATGTAAAACTCCTGTACAAATTCCTATAATTTGCATCTCACTTAGTGTGATATCTTTTTCTATTTTTGACAAATACAGTATTACCTTGTTTATATTTGTTCAGGACAAGTCTGTAAAAACTGGACAGGAGCTAACTCAGAGTTCTGGTGCTGAAAAGAGTTGCTCTTTGCCTATCACACCCAGCATCAAGCTCCTAGTTTCCAATATATATGCTATAGCATTGGACAAAAAGCAGGCATTGTATTTATCTCTAGCAATAGTCATCCTCCCAAAGTTTGCACTCTATTTGAAAAAAAAAAATAGATAAAAAACAAAGAGGGGAGGAAAGAACTGAACATCTACATTTAGAAATAAATAAAGTAACAGAAAAAATTTGTCACTTAGCTGGGTGAACATCAGCTGACTTATTACACTCTCTTTTACCAGTGTTTCATAAGGCTCATGGATGGGATGAGGTGAGGTAATTCACATATTACCAGAAAGGTAGTGGCACATCCTTCATCCTTGAGTTTCAGGGTCACCTGTTGAACCCCAAATACTCATAATTAAGTGGTTCAGGAAAGGCTCTTTAATTCTATCCTGTCACCTATGAATATTGGAGTCCCTGAGCTGGAATACCATGGAATAGAGTTTGTATATAACATAAGTTGCAGCTGCTATTACTTTAATTCCATCTGGATACTTAAAGGAGGTTCCATCAGGTTTCAGACAAGAAAGGCCTTACAGTGGCTTTGCTAGGGGGAAGAGGGCAAGATGTGCTAAGATAGACTTACATGTTGTGACCTAAATTCTTCTTTCTTAAAACACCTTTTCCTGGCTATAATACATGATAAAATAATTATGCAGCATGAATTAAGAAAATTTTCCAAAAATTTGCTAAAGGATTTTGAAGAGATTTAGCAGTGTTCAGTGCACGTGCAGTGTGCTGTACGTCACTGAAAGAAAAAAACAATGAAGCAAATGGATACTTTGGACAGACAGAATATACAAATCTACTTGTCATTATGAATTTTCACTCCAGCTGGCTGCACATCTTGCAACAAGAGTTGATTATATCATAGTATTTTTAGAAGCAATAAAACCACAGTTCTTCCTCCCTACCTGTAGAGCCAGCTCTTAGTCTCCATCTACTGCTGAACTTGTTTCACTGTTACTCACACCATTGTTAAAGTGCATGCTAAAAATTGTAGATTATTTCTGTTCACTGCACACTACATTGTTTTACCATGGATAATATTTTATTTATAAGGAAAATAAATTGTCAGAGTTAAAAAACACAGTGCATTTTGTTCTAGGCAACACATTGCTTTTATCACACAAATAATTTATTGGTTCTGCTCCCAGACGAGTTCTGTGCTGACCTTTCCAGGTATACTGAATATTACTGCATAATTCGTCTTGTTGGGAAAATGTATTTATTTTAGCCATTAATACATGCTGTGATAACCTTTGTGTTGAGGAGCAAGTTTGCTGTTTTAATTCTGATACATATTTTTACAGAGGGGTTTACGGAAAACAAAGCTTCCTATCTTAAAGCCTTTTATTCTGAAGAAGAGAGAGATTTTGAATCCGAACCTACCATATAAGCTTTGGTAATGGATTGAAGCAAAACTAGAACAGCCCCATATCCAGGTTACAGGGCAGACACAGCCCCAGTCTAGTTCAAAACCAGCCTCTGCAAGCCATCAGCCCAAAATGGCAGGCACATCTTCAGAACAGCTCACTGCATTCTAGTAACACCTAACGTGAGCTTGAATAACTTCAAACATGGTTTCAAAGCATCCCTGTCTTAAGCAACCAAAATCAGCCACCACATCAGCCCATTACTACATGAATATTTGCTTTCAGGTTCTATGGACGAAGGGTCTGAAGGCTGAAGAAATGCCAAAACCACATTTTTCAGTTTATAATGAGCAGAACACTTGGCAAATTTAAGTCACAGTAATAATGTACAAAGACCAAAACCAAACTAGAGTAGTGAAATCGATTAGAGTAATGAAATGTATTTTGAGCAAAATATAATTTTTCATGTGGTAGTCAGGTTTTTAGATTGTTAAATTTATGTCTAATAACTTATTTTGAAATAACCAGTTCAAATTTTCTCTTCTGAGTATCCTGAAATTTACATGAGAAAAAGTGGTTTGTTATAATAAATGCAGAAAACCAATATGCAAATCTTTGGCTTACACTTCAGGAAGAAATGAATCTCTGAAAATAAAGTTACATCTGTTTTGGTTTGTTTTTGTTTTTTTTTTTCCTGAACATCAAGCACTTAATATCGGGTCCTCATTTTTTGTAGTTTTCAAGTCCTTCTACAAGCTGCTCAAGATCTGGTCTCATGCTTGGTATTTCCCCACTCAGACAGTGTTGGTGAACATATTATTTATTATTTTGTTGGGATTTTTAAGGAGAGGGAGAAAAAATATTCTCAAAGCAGAAGAATGCTCAGGATTGGAAGATGAGCAATGACTTGCAAATATTTTCCACTTCAACAGCTGCTCCAGGAGTTTAACATCACTTCGTGTTTTTTTTTTTTTAATTTCAATACAACTTCTGTTTAGACAGCTGCCTGAATACATGTTTATAGCACACAGAAGAGAAAACCCTCCCAGTAAAATGTGACACTAGTAATAAAGGCATACCATAAATTGGAATAGGCCTACCTCTACAATTCTCCTATCTACTGTAATTAATTTGGACACTTTCTGGCATTTGCCACCTGAGATTTGAAATATAAACAATGTTTACACCCATATATACTCATGTTCAGTTTAGTCAACTTATGATGCAAATGGTAGGAAAAAAAATGGTTAAATCAAATTTTTTCATAATTATAATTTTTGGAAATAAAAACAAAAAATGAAGAATTCCCCCCCAAAAATTCCAACAAAATATGTGAAAATGTCATGAGAAAGATCTTAGAGCCAAGATTTCTCCTGCTCTCTCTCTGGCCCATTTATTTAATATTTATTATTTAACAGTAATATTTAATTATTTATGTGAAGTGGAATAGCATCAACAAGAGAGGCTGGGAGGAAAAAAAAAAAAAAGAACAAACCATACTTTGTAGAGCAGTGGTTATTATACTTGCCCATGATGTGGAAGAGGGAAGCTGGAGGAGTTTATATCCCAAAGCAGGGAAAGCAAAACTTGAGGCTATTTTTTTCCTGTAAGATTTGTATCAGGACATTAAGCTATTTCATGATAAAAGCTGGTTTGTATTTTTTTTTTATTTTCTAAATGTCAATGGGATCTTAGTACAACTCACTGCTGCAATTTCTTAAAATAAAATGGCATGCCAATGTTGAGAATGGAAATGATCCCCTTTAACTTGAAACATCAGCTTAGGAGTCTCAACAGGCAGCTGCAGGCATCTTGGCAAGGAGATACAGAGCACTTACTTTAAATATATACATTTTCTATCCAATCAGTGCACAATTTCAGCTATTTCAAAGGATGTTAGAGAAGGCCAGTGGACTACAGGACATGACTTGAGCTTATGTGCAAAAGACAGAGACATCTTTGAATATCTGCATGTTCCTAAAGCAGGTACCTCAGACCTGCAAGAATCAGACAGTATATTTCTGTTATTTCCAGTTTGCCAGTGCATGGACTTCTAGAAAGAAAGATTCTAAAGGGGAGACCTCCATTCTCTCCAGGTTCTTCCCTGGCCTATAGGGATATAGAATTCATACCACGAACTTTCTGATAGAATAGTCTGGCTTGGGAAATTGGGCAACGGAGAAAGAACAAGAAGCTCCCACTCCCAACTGCTGTCAAGACACCCAGGAAAAGGAACTCTGCAATTTGAAATGTTTATGCTTAGTATACTGTTACTTTGATTAAGATCACCCAGCCTTAGCAGCTGCAGTATATGGAACACTTTCCCAGTCCCTTCCCATCCCAATCCCCACCACAGATTCTCTTCCAAAGAAACAAGAATTTGACATTCACACTGCCAGCATCAGTTGTCACCAAGAAATGTATTCCCTTATGCACCTGTTGACATGAGTGACTGCTATGGGGAAGAGAAGAGAGTAACAGAAGATCAGGTGGATAGCTGCATTTGCTCCATGCATTCCAGCTGCTGGTGTAGTTGTAGGGGGTAAGGAAAGAAACAGTACTAGGAGAAACCCAGTTCTGACATGCCAGGATGCTGAGTTCAGTCCAGGTCCTTCTTTCCTCTGGAGTGGTTGTGGAAGGGTTAGTATAAGGAAGCCCAGCTTGCTGAAAACCTACCAGGCTAAAGAAACTGTGCAGTCCTTCTGCTTGCCTGCGGGAACAGCTACCCCTGTTTCCATAAAGATGTATTAGAGAGGATAGGAGGTTCTTGTAGGCTGGACTGGGCCTCCAGGGTTGTGATGTGTTAGGTGAGCAGGGACTGGAGCCCAAGCCCTACTTTCTAACAGAGGTATAAGCTACCAGCCAGGCTCTGCAAACTTCACCATCTCCATTCATGTCTAGAAATCAGGGCATTCAGTACTCTAATGATCTCCCATCAGCTTCCTAGTGCTTCATGCTCATGACATACCCTGATCTGACTTGATTCATGCTTGAAGTATGGATGTACATGAATGTTTGCAGTAAGATTTTTCAGCAGTAAGTCCTCTGTTTCCACATGATACTCAGTTAGAAGGCCCACTATCTTTCAGTTGCATCCAGCATTCCCTAAATTTGTTTGAAAAATAGATTTACATCTTTTCTTTCTTTAGTTCCAGGATTGCTGTTCATGATTCTTTCTATTTCCCCTTCTTCTTCCTGAAAAATCTTATGTGTAATTATTTGTCTCTGAAGATTTTAAAAACAAACCTATAAACTTAAATGTAGCCTCTTCTCTAATATTTTTGAAATTTTTCTCTTTTTTTCATTTTGTGTGGTTAATTCAATTTTTTCCAAATCAAATTTCACTATTTTCTAGCTTTTCTTAGTAACTTAATTTTAAATCTTCACTATGAATCAATATAATTCTCAGAGATAGTTGCCCCTTCCCACCTTCTCAAACTGTTTTCCTGAATCTTTGTCTTGCTTGAGGTTAGATAGCCTTGCCAAGATGTATCAAATCTGACCAGTTTAACATAACATTGCATTTAACATGTCCAGATCTGCTGCTTTGAATCACCCCTAGAAAACAATTACCTCTGTCCATTAACTACAGGTCACTTAGGTCTGTTCATTAACTACAGGTCACTTAGCATGAATCTGATTGTAACATTAGTGAGGTGTCCAAAGTGAGCCAAAGCTGCGAGTGTGTGTCTTGCCGTACTTGACAAATGATTTGAAGTTGGCGCACTCACCTGCAGGAACAGGCCCAGTCAAGAGGAGGATATATCTTTGTTTGAATTTGACTACAGAATGAGGACATGCCCTAATTATAATGTTCACACAGCTGCTGTGCTTCAAAACAATTCCAGGCCCCAGTCCTGGAAAAAGATTTGTTGTGAGGTACTCTTTGGCCTTGAAGAGTTTATTGACTTCAATGGGCCTAAGAGTAGGCATTGGTGCCAAACACTGCAGCTGTAATAATTAATTAAGATTAAGCTGTCTAAGAGTGGGAAAAGGTACAATATTTCTAATTCTTTTGATCCAGGGCTGCTTTGTTCCATGTGAAGACCTAAAACTTTATAGCATGTGAACATCATGATGCCCATGACCACCATTTTAATGGTCAGCACACTGCATACGCAATGGTAAGTGTGCCTCAATATCATGAAAAGGTTAATCCATCACCTAATCAGCTTACAATTTCATTCCTCATTCCCTTTTTAAGTATGTATAGAGTGATGGCTTGGACTTGAATACTTGTAATTTATACGAAATACTTGATTATTTACATAGTAAAAGAGGGATTATTTTGGATTTCTTGGACTGTAGGAAAGTTTTAGGACCTAAAATACTGCTAAAGAAAACTATCTCTGAACCTGTCTCTAGCATCCTACTCACTCACTATTTTTTTTTCATTTTTTATATTATATATTTTTTTATTTTATATATTTTTAAATTTTCCTGCAGCTGTCTTCTCATATGCCATTTATCTCAAGTACTTCCATAGTCACTTGTCAGCCTCCTTATCTACTATTGTCCTACTCTTGGACCAGAAGTGCTGGAAACACCATCTATGTAATAAAATTTCACTCCCTCTTGTGGGAAAAATGAGATAGGAAGCAGCAGCATGGAGAGTCAGGTAGGCAGAAAATATTACCACTATTATTATAATTTACAAAATAATGTTCTTCTTGTTAACAAAATTGAAAACACCACAGATTTGAAATTGGTTTTCTAGACCATGGGGGCTAGGAACATACTATTTCCAACTTAAAATTTGGCACTCCATATGTTAGTAACAAGAGCTAAATTCCATGGCCAAGGAATCACTCAGTCTTGCTGATACATCTGCCTTGTTAGTAATAAATCTACAGGAGTCATTAGCAAAATCTACTCCCAGCTACATACCCTGTGGTTAAAGTTCCTTTACTTCTCAGAGGCTTGTCCAGAACATGTCTGATCAGGACATGGGCAAGAAAATGTCAAGAGAAATTCAGGATACTTTAAGCCATGTCTCTGTAAAACAATGCTGAAACCATGTCAGCTGGAGTGGTAGAAATCATATCCTCCTGCTAAGAACAAACAATAACAGACTGATATAGAAAAACATACAAGTAAGAGCTATGATAGGGTGATAAAAACAATGGCAATTTCAGAATTATTTCAGCTATTCAGAGCTCCATCTCTTTGACCTCCTTTTTTTTTTTTTCTCTGTTCTTGGCTTTGTTTGACTATGAGGCACTCTACAAATGGTATTCAAACAGATTTTTCTGTGTAACATCTAAATCTTTTTGGCATTCAATCAGAATGAACAATATTACTGAAGAACAATATTATTACGATGAATTTTTCAGCTTACTGCATACGTTATTCCTATTACAGCATCTGGAAAGAATAGATCTGCCAGGTATTTTAGAAAGTGTAAATTATAGTTGACAAGGATAATTGATACTCCTGGGCTGACTTTTCTCTGTAGTCAGCTGGGAGTTTTGGAGCAACACAAGTTTTTATAGATCCTTCAGCTAAATTGAAAATCCAAATGTAGAATGCTACACTAAAAACCGTATGTGGATTTGAGGAAGTTCCTGAAAAAAAAATTAAACCCAGAGTCAGTGAATAGGTTCTACCGTCCTATGGCTATATTATACTAATATGTCTACTGTCCTATGGCTGTATTATACTGATAATAATCTGTATTATACTGGTACTTCTTTTAAGTAGGATACAATGATCACTGTGGCTGACAGTTATGGAATGATATTGCATATATAAAGCACAACAATGTTTCACATCCCAACTTCACCTGGTTGGGCACTGGAAGGAGGCCCCCAGGGAAGCGGTCATAGGAGGCAACCAGGCAAGGTTCAAGAAGTTTTTGGACAATGCTCTCAGGCACATGGTGTGATTCTTGGGATAGCTTGTGCATGACCTGAATTTTTATGATCTTTATGGGTCCCTTCAGGGTATTCTATGGTTCTATGACTTCTAGAGAAGTGGAAAGCAAGGATTGAAATAGCATTTGTGTAGTCTAAATCTTACCTCACTGAAAGCATTTTTCTGGAGTGCTTGTGAATGCATGAAGATGTCATAGATAGGAACTCAAGTGCTCTATCTATAAAAATGGTCTTGCAGACTGGTGCCTAGGGCTATCCTTGCATGTTTTAATAGATGGTCATTGTATATATGACCTGAGGGCAGGATTCAGGCCTTTAGTCATAAATGAAGAAACTAGCTTGAAACCCACAACCAGCTGCTCAACCTCTGCAAAATCATTGGGGTTAAGTGAGGCAACTGTTTTGTTTTGGTTTTGGCTGAGTTTTAAAGATTGATTTTCACAGGTATCTAACTTCCATCCACTGAATGGGAAGCTTAAGTACTGTACTCTTACAGTCTTATCTCAGGAACACATTTATAAATCCTCAGGTCTTTTATGTTCTATTTCCCTGTGTTGATCATAATCCTTCCTTTCACCATGTGAAAAATAATGAAATTTTAAATTTCTAATTGTGTCTTTTATTTTTTCTTTTATATTTTCTTCTGTTTGGAAAAAGAATATTGTAAAATAATTTCCATTGTAGCTAGTGGGCCAGTATACCAGCTGAAGAGTTCAAAGGTCTCCTAAAAAGAATCAATTACATTTGCAAGCGGGGAAAAGAATGGGGATGATTGTTTGAGTCCTGGGTTTGTGCAACATTTTTAATACTCATTGAAAACCCTCCTAGCTGTCTTTAAAACATGGTTCATTTTAAAGACTCTTTGCACCTTGTCTTAATGATTTGGGATAGAAATATTTTAGCACTTATTTTAAGTGCTTGCTTGGTCATTCATGAAGCAGTGATAACATTTCTTTGACAAACAAGCCCACTGCATATAAAGAAAGTTGCAAAATTAAAAGGACATATTCTGCTCCTCTCTCTCTTGGGAGAAATCTGCAGAGACTTTGATCTTAGCCATGTTGCCCTATTACTTGACATAACATGAGTATTTTGCAATGCATTTCTAAGAATTTATAGAAGGGCATAAATAATGATTTTTAAGAGCTATTGTCAGTTTTAATATACATGGAATCATTTAAAAATCTAATCCAATTAGCTGATCCAAACATTGCTTCTCTGATATCCAGAACTGTTTCTCTGGATAGTTAAATCAATCAAAAGTCATCTTCAGTGCTGTCTTTCACTTAGTTTATTTTCATCCTATCCCAACCTTCATCTAGCATTTAGGAAATTTATGAAGTTATATTAAAGTTATCAATGGTAAGACATAAAATAGAAGATAGATCTGCTACTTCAGATGTGTTTTTACATTGTTAAATATGGCAGTGCAAATAAAATTAACCATCATGAAAAACCACTGAACATTTTATAGGTATGCTGTATTAGCAAGACATTTCCCAGAAAAATTGCATTCTTCAGCTGTGTGGGTAAAATATTTTCAGTTTGTTTGGAAGAACCTTTAGGTCTTAAGAAGATTGTTCTTCCAGAACCATATAAAAACATTGTGAGGACACACCACAAACACCTTGTTGACATTACAGGTTACCCAGAGCGGGATTGTCAAAAGAGCTCATCACTGGCACAATTTTCCTCTCAGCAGCCTCAGAGGTAGCAGGACAAATAGGAAAAAAAGCAACAAACTTTCAATGGTGGCTGGAAATCCAGAGGCATCAAGGCACTTGGATTACAGCAAAACGAAATTTTTCACCAAGGAGATTGCAGTGAACTGAAGCCACCTCTAACTTCCAAAAGGTGCTAGGGAATAAAGTGGCATTACATGGGAGGACAGCAATCCAGTATCACTGCAGTTCACAGACAGAAAGCACAGCAGCAAGGTTTCTATTTAGAGGAAACCACCACAGTGTTAGGTTTAGGCATATGGAGGGGAAAAGTCAACACACCCTGTCAATATTTTCCTGGACACCATTTCATGACTCTTTAGACCATGTGTCTGCTGCACCTGAGATGCAAAAATACATTAATTGACTTCTTCACACCTCTGTTACACAAAACACAGTCTCCATGACCTTTACTGAATATACCAAATTGCAAGTTAGAACTCTTGGGCCCCTTCTCAGACAGCCTTTGGAATACCAGAAACATAGCCACCTTGAAAACTGTTGACTAAACAAGTTTCTCCTCATTTAAATTACTGACTAAACAAAATCTCTGCTTTTCAAACCGAACACATAGACCCCTGCTTTGAACAATTTCAAATTCCATGTTTTGATAAAAGTACGGAAGCTCTTGGAATATTTTATTTCCAATATTTTTATTTTATTTTGAAAACAAAACATCTGCTTTTTCATTGTGGAGGAGCTGGGAAAAATGGTGTCTTCTTCTTCTCTAGTTATTTCCAAGACCCAGCTTTGTCTTCTGTGACAGCTTGAAAAAGGATTTGCTATCCAGCTGGAAGATCTTGGTCGCAGGGCTTGGTCGCAGTTGTAGAAGATGTCCAGGTTTCTTAGGTTTATTAATACTTGGTAATTATCCCTTATATCAGCCCACCACTACACACAAAGATGCAACAGAAACATGTTAGAAATCTATTGCAGAATTATTTCCATTATTAATTTCTTAAGACTTTTCCCTCAGGGGTAGAAATACTTGAATAAATGGTAATAATGGCAATGTCATCACTGTGACATCCTAAGCAAAGACCCACCTCAAAACCCACCACGCTTTTCGAGAGAAAATTGACATCAACAGAAAGGGGCAAATTGTTGTCCTGTAGAGTGAAGAGGATTTTGTTTGTTTGTTTGATTTCTTTCTCACTTCTTTTAAAGAAAGGCTAGAGCTACAGGAGTCCAGCCAGATGGTCAGAAAGCCTCATGAAAACAGCACACCAAACATGTACCTCCCCTCTTCAACTGTAGCACTGCTCCTCCAAATTAGTGTGAGCACCAATTAATTGGGTTCTGGGCTGTGGTGCTTGGTTCATTTCTTTCCTCTGTCATGTCATAAATAGCGCCTGTTCCCTCAGAAAGGAGAACCTGTATGGGACATGAGCAGTGACTTCAAGCTTTTGTAGAAAGTAAATACAGGAACTGACTAAAGGGTTGTAAAGAATATATGCACTTGTTAAGTTTAATTTGAGAATAGTTGCCATATCAGGCATAGAAATCTCTTTCTACACTCTGCTTTTCAAACAAATGAAAATTACAATATTGAATTTTTTCAATGAAGAGTAAAAGGAGCAGTCTCCCTGCATATAATGCATTTAAATGCCAATTGTCTGCCGCTTCTCAGCAACCTAACATTGTTAAATTGCCTTTTAATCACTCTGTTTGATATTTGATATGTAGCAGTAAAATGTTTATACTGCGAATTGTACAGTAAACCTTCAGTTTAGGAGCAAATTAATAGTCTGGAACCGTGAGAATCTGACTGTATCTGAATATTGATGATCTCACTTTCTGAGTCTCTCTGGGATTGGGGGTGCGAGGTGTTGATCATTGCTTCTCACTGATAAGCAAAATATTTCCAGAGCGTGAAGAATTCTGTGGTGTGTGAGAAGGATAAACCATAATCTGCATCAACACACTAACTTCTCCTCTGCCATTTGCATTGAAAATCAGGTAGAAGTTATGCTAAGCTCTCTATTATAGCCTCATGTATGTGAAAGGTCTTCCCCTTCATTTGAATAAGGCCTCTTATGCATGTGAAAAAAAGCACATTTAAAAGGAAGGTTCCTTTAATTAGGGTGGTATTTAGAATTCTTAAATGTTCACTTTTTGTGATGCTAAATTGTGGAGTATTTTCAAATATGTTGTAGTAGTCATTTTCATTAGCCACCTTTATTTTTATTTATTTTAAAAAAGAAATGACATGCTGTACAATATGGAGTGAAGGAGTAGATTAATATGAGTAGCTAGATTAAGGAAAATTTAAATCAGAGTGTTTGATGAAATGTAGGAAAATGTTTAAATATAGGATTAGACTTACGATATAGAAAGCAGTCAAGGAGATCAAAAGAACTCTGTTCAGAAAGTCCTATTAAAAAGAGGAAAAAAATTCTATTGAGTGAATTCTTATAACTAAATGATTAAAGTGTTTTTAATATATTAAATTCAATCTGACTTAAAAATAAAAATAAACAGTAAAGAATGTGCACAAAGTAGAGATTGTATTAATTTTTGTGCAAAGACCGAGTGACTGGGCCTATGTGAAGCTGTCATAAAACACATATATGAGACTATGGAATTTAACTTAAAAGGAGTTCCCTGGAGAATAATTTTAAATCTTCCATGCAGATTTATGGAGACAGAAGTTAACTGATTGGCATCTGTATGAATATGGATTTCTTTAAATCCATATTTGATTTTCTACACCTTAAAAAAATCAAATGTAACTTATTAAATAGATCTTAAGCAAACCTTTGGAAGAACATGCTTAATCCTCTAGGGAGTCAAAAGAAATGCCTCTAACTTTGGTATTGTACAACTAC
The DNA here is from genome assembly GCF_036417665.1 of Passer domesticus. Lineage (NCBI taxonomy): Eukaryota > Metazoa > Chordata > Aves > Passeriformes > Passeridae > Passer > Passer domesticus. The sequence continues at coordinate 98,156,861 of NC_087474.1, forward strand.
CCAAGATCATAGGAGACATGTCCATAGCTGTCAATGTCCTCTGTATCTCATCAATCTAGGTTTGTTTTGTCTTGTTTTGTTTTCAGTTAATGTTAGACTAAGTTCTTGAGTGATTGTTAACACTCAGTGCTGACAGGATCCTGCATGCTTCTTTTATTCCCCACTGGAAATATTTACAAGAAATGCACAGGGAAAAATGTGGATTGAAATTTACTTTTCATATTATACAAAAGTTTTTTCTTATTTTGATAATCTAAGACTTTCGCAGGGTTTCATTATATAGAATAAGCAACTGATGGATGAATTAAAATTGTACAGCTGTATGTGCAGTGCACATCACCTGTAAAATGCATTTCCCACCCTATTGATCTATTTTTGTTTTAGTGCTTTAAAAAAACAAAAATAAAAAAGAATATTTAATGTAGTGTACAACCCCTCAATGCTCACATGAACCACAGAATTCCTTCTGGCTTGATTCCCTAGTCCTTCATTTACTCAAATAAAAATCTCTACAGAAGTTATGAGCATCAATCAAAATGCAAAAAATTTGTATTTCAAAGTACTATTTTAATTTGGCATGATTATTCACTAGTCGATGTGGACATCTTCTCCTAGTTTACTTTAAATCCAGGTGTGTTTGGTGTAAATACCAAAACAAAAGAGGTCATTTCATTAAGGCTCCCCCTTCCCATCAGCCCTTCCCAATGACATTTACAGCCATGCTTTCCGGATAAGATCTACAGCACAAATGCTTTGGTGTGTGGAGTGGACTCTTCTCAACTTTCATATTAGAAGTAGCTTTGCTATCAGACCAAACAGATGATTATTTATTAATTAGTAAACAGTACAAGAGATACATTCACACCTTAGTTCAATAACTACAAAATACAAGAGGAAGTACTTTCCCAAATACACATATATTTTAAAATATTCTTGATGTAAATGGGTAGTTTCAGTTTTCCATTTTTATCAAATGAATTTCAAGCATGATTAACTAATTGTTTCTTCTTGCTATAGCATCCCAAAGGCATGGTCAGTTGATTAGTTTTTTAATGCACAGTGACAATGTTTGAGGGCTGCATTCAGTCTGGCATGCGCTGCAATCAAACACATGGACCCTTATGCCAGTAAAATGTGCAGTTGTTCCTACAGCAGCTTTAATTCCACAGATTGGAGTGAATTGTGAGAATACCTTGATATAGAGATACCAATACAGTACTACACTACACTGTACTACATTCCTCAGTACTGTGCCTGCTGGGGAGGCCACACCTTGCTTTCTGGGCCTCTCAGTTCAGGAAGGATATTGAGGTGCTGGAGTGAGTCTAGAGGAGGGCAATGAAGCTGGTGAAGCCTAATGACGAGCAGCTAAAGGAGCTGAGGTTGTGTAGAGGAGGGTCAACAGGGGCACATTATCACTTCCTACAAGGACCTGAAAGGAGGGTGTAGCCAGGTGAGGGTTGGTCTCTTCTCCCAGGTAACAAGACTGGATGAGAGGAAAAAGTCTTAAGCTGTGCCATGGGAGATTTAGGTTGGACATCACAAAGAATTTCTTCAAAGGAAAAGTGATTAGAAATGGGAATGGACTACCCAGGTAGGTGTTGGAGTCACCGTCCTGGAAGTGTTTGAGGATAGGCTGGGCATGACAATTATTGCCATGGTTTAGTTGATATGATGATCTCTGGTCATTGGTTAGACTCAGTGATCTCAGAGATCTTTCCCAACCCATTTCATTGATTCAGTGATCTGGCAATTTTTGTGCCCTTTGGTACCACTGTGAGCACAGCTTGATATTGCAGCTAGAATTCTTCAGCTGGCAGTTGCTACTCTGCAGCAGAATGGGATACGTGCTGCAAGATAAACTAAAACAGCAGTGTAAGAGGTGGAAAGAAGGGGAAAAATTTGGGGGCCAAGAATACTCAGGAGCTCAAGAGTAGAAGAAATTAAGGTGAAAAAAATCTGAAAATAGCTTATCAAAAACACAGTTTGAAATAATGGAAGATACCTTAAATCAAAATAGTTAGGGGGCAAAAAATGCCAGCAGTGAAGACTGTGCATCTGGCAAGCCTGAAAGAACAGGTGACTGCACAAATCTTTGAAGAAGCTGCTAGGTTCATGGTTTGCAGTAAGTAAACATGATCCACTTCTGTCTCACCAGCTGTCTCTTTCTGGTGGAAGCCCAAAGGCTAGCTTGCTCCTTACTTCTCTTTCTGATGCTTCTCTACTGACTTCCTCAGTTTCTATTGCACATTTACAGAACTACCTCTTTATGTTTTCCATCCTGGCAGTTGGGAAGACTTGTGATTCAGGTTTTTATTAATTTGTTTCTGCAGTAAGACAAAGTATAAAAATGAGAATTGATATTGAATATCTTTTACATCTCTACAGTGAGACACATCTGAGCTGAATGTGACACACTATCACTCCTAAATTTGCATATTGACAAACATTCTTGAAAAACATGTTTAATCAATCCTGCACAGGAGAGACGTCTTGTTATTCTGATGTGCAGTAAGTACTTTAATGAAAGAAGAGATAGTAATTTGTAGAAACTGGAAAGAAGCTGCTAGATGTTCAGGAATCAGGCCTAGGACAGAATATCTTCATACTGACATTAATGCTTTAACACAAAAGAGAAAATGAAATGATTAAAAAAGCCATATGGAATATAATCTAAAAAGAATCAGATTATCTCAGAGACAGACAAAGAAGAAATGGGATAGCAATTGAAATTTGAACTATTGATTTTTTTTCTGTACAAATATAATCTTTTGATGTATCAGACAAGCTATAGCTGGATACAATATATTATACCAATTCTCCATTTTGAAGATTAATTACACCAATAAAATACAGAAGACTGCTACAGTAATTGGGAGAATGGAAATCATTCTGATGGAAAGCAACCTGATGAAGAGTTAAAGAAATGGGGCTTCTTGCCTTGACAAAATAAGGGGAGAGAGTATATAAAATGGACTGCTGCTATCCATAGGTGCAGCAGAAGAATGGATGAGCAGAAGACAGACTACCAAACAGACAAAGAGTGATGAATTACATAAACCTAAATGAAGTTGTAGTCAAAGAACTTTAGGGCCATGAACATGATTTGGAAATAGAAGGAAGCATTTTAATTACCATAAAGTAACCAGTGGAGAGAAATGAGCTTGATGTCCTAAAAATCATCTCCTCTCTCCTTCCTTTACTGAGAAGAATAATTTTTCAGTGAAAACGAGGATTTAGTGCAGCTATTTTCCTAGATTAATTTACACATTCTGGCCTTTATCACAAAACTCTGGGATTCTGTGTGTACATAAACTTAACAGCAGAGGCCACAAAAAAATACTTGCTGTTAGTGTATGAAACCTGTGTGTTATGAAAGCTCATTTGTATACAGTAAAAGGCATCTGAATCACACAGTAGATGACCTCCACATGGATCTCACAGTCTGCAAGGATCTCTTTGATTACTTTCATCTCACAGTGTGTTAATATTGCTGACATGGTAAATGACTCCTGACTAGAAAGGATGCATTGAATTCACACCTGTAGCACATTACAAAAGAAGTTTTCCATGTAAATGTATCCTAAAATTATGAGGAATCTAACTGTAGGCTGTGCACGTGAAGGTAACTACCCCCTGGGAAAGACCAATCAAAGCAAAAGGATACCACTGAGGAAATTGCTGGTGTACCTGGCATGTTAAGATCTTACATGATGAACTTTGCCTTTTCTTTACAGATAAGTCTTAGGTATGAAAGTTCAGTCCTGCTGTTCAACAAGTAAAACTTAAAAATTTATAGCCTGGTTCACTTTTCTATCAGAGCAGTATGAAACATGTCACAAAATGGTATAGCCCTTTTAATTCAAACAGTAGATATGGTATGCAGCTAATGAGCTTTCAGAAGAATTGGATAAAAACTTACACTGAATCTTAAATCTATGAAGATGATTCATAGAAGTTTGTCAAAACCTTTTACACTGTCCCATTGTAAAAGTCCAAGGGTCATTCTACAAAGTTAGTGGTTGACAGATGTAAAATGAATGAAAAATTGAATTTAGCACAGCTCATAGCAACTTCAGGAGCCTTACTTTGAATGATACCTCTGAGGTGTAATAATAAGGTACGGAAAACTTTCTTCCCTATCTGCCACACTTAGCCCAGCAGGGTGGAGCATGCAGGTAAGAAAGAAATTCTTCAAAGGAAACATTGACTCTCAGGAGGTGTATATGTTAGCTGAGTTCATGTACAAAATCTGAACTCTACCTGCCTATAAAGTAAACAAAAACATATTAATTTTAAACAAAACTACATTTATCCATATCCCCCCAAGTGCAAATATGTGTGAAAACACGTCTAAAAATAGAGTTCAAAGACAAATGCCTTTCCTATGGGGATCAATGCGAGAGAATTTCTTTTCATCTCAGTAAAACCTCAATTCAAAAGGAAGGCTGAGGCCTTTGGGGAAATACCTAAAAACAATGTTAAGATATTTCAAAAACTGTTTTCCACAGTTTTAAGACAAGCTCACCTGAGTTTAAATTTCTGAGGTATGACAGACCTTGTTAAGTAATTTAAAAAACAAAAGCAAAAGCAGCAATACAAACCCAGTAAAATTCTCAGATGTCTGTTTCCTTTGTATGTCTAAAAGCAAATATATTCCTTCAGCATTGTTTCACTCAAAAAAAAAAGTTCTAATAGGGAATAAACCCCACTGTTCAAGGTACTGCCTGAAGCTGCTATGAACACCTTTTCCATACCTTCTTCACTCTTGGAAAAGTCTCCCTGTGAAGTTAAATTTCCTCCTCTGCCTCTAGATAAAGAACTACAAGTAATGAAATGAACATAGTCATTGTACCCTGAAATCACAGATATCCTCACTGCTGGGAGCACTTTAAATCACATGCTTGATTGGTACTAGACCTTAACTTTAACGAGCCAGACCTACACTCAGTCTAGTACCAGGCACGTGTCTGGTATACAGACCATTTATTCAATATTCTAGGAAACACATATTAATTGAGGCAGACTTGTCATTGTTAAGTATGAGCTATGGCAAATGTTGCCTATGGACCCACCTTCAAGAACTCCCAAAACCATAATTTCGTGAGAGAAATTTTTGTCAAAACTAAGTTGGTTCCCTTCTATATATGAGTATTTTGTAAACACTCCCAAAAGATTTTGCCTTGTAAATACCTATAGGTCACCATTACAATGTCCTTAACATTTTGCTGAAACCAAAGATCAGTTTCTTTAACCCATTATATCACTCATTTGTAACGCAAATTGGATGTTTTGTATTTCTACAGTAGACTTTGTGACCTGTCATCACTGTCTGAACTTCTGTTACACCAGGCACTGAGTAAACAGGAAAAAATGTGTGATCCCTCTTTCAAGCAGATTCCAAGCTAAGTAACTGTAAGAACCAATGAGATTTTTTTGACTTACGCAAGATCTGTCTCATTATTTTCCAGCTTATTTCTGTTTATTTGTTCACCTCTAACAATACTTCTTTATCATCCTCTCTCACGTACTAGTTTTCTGACTAACAGACTAATAAATACTTAGGTTAATACACCAGAAGAGTTTATAATGTGTAGCACTGGGCTTCATGTGAGATACATCAGACTTGAGAAATATTGAATTGCAATTAAGACCCAAAATCTAGCTCCCTCTGCTTGATATTCTCCAGAAGAAGGAGATGAAAGGCTTGTCCATATGTGTGTGGGTTTGTGGAAGAAAGTCGGGTTTCCAGGTACTTACTTCTCTACCAAAGTAAATGTAATCCATGCAGAAAAGCCTGAATGCATTTTTCTCCTACAGAAATTTAATGTTTTCAGCTCTTGCCGATTAGATGGTGCACTTGCTCACATTCTCTCTTCTAAAATCCATGAATAAATGTCACAAAATTCATATAAGCTTTTACTAAATTACTTTTAAAAGTGAGATGTAGAGGGGTAAAAACCAAGATTTCACACTAAAATTATCTAAGGTGGAAAAGAAGGAAATCTGTATTCTCCTAAAATGTCTGTGATTAAAATGTAGACTTATTTTCTTTTGAAGAAAAGAGGAATTTGATTTTGATTTTAAGCCTCCTGAAGTGTCCATGTGTGCATCTCAACTGTAAGATATGAAAATGAAATGCAGAACAGAAGATCTAAAACAGAAAAGAATTTTAGAGCAAGATGATAATATATGAAGAAGATATATATGCCATCAATTTTAAAGTGAATACTTCATTTTCTATAAAAATAATTCATTGTACTTTTGCAAAACCTCAATCCGTAAAATGGCTGAAGTTTATATAATGATTTAAACTATTCAGTGTTTGATATAAGCACAGACAATTTTTTCCTCTACAGGTATTATGATGGAAGTGTAAAGGAGAAAATTGCCAGGAATTGCCATAAAGTGCATGGTTGATTTTAAGTATATCGGAGGAATTAAATATATGTGTATATGGAAAGGAAGTGAAAAAGAAAATAAATGGTCCTGTAAAGGGGATAACAGATGGTTCCATTTGATCAGAAAGAAGGGCATGATTTCCTTGCCTTCACTTTTTGATAATTTCTAAGAATTATTTTCTTAGTTCATTTAGCTTGTGGATGTTAATTGTCTGATTTATACATCACTTTCAGAAAGTGTGACATAAATAAAAGGTAAGACAAGACATCTGCTCACTATCTTTGATATTTATAAATAACTAGACACAATATAGAATGAAGTTACTAAATTAGAAGAAAAGAAAATATGTGATAAGAAGGCAGTGCCACTTGTTAAATTTACTCTTTTCCGTTTTCCTGGGTGATATATCACAGAAAGGTTGTCTGAGCTGTCATTGTGGCATCACTAAGAGGATGTACACAACATCTTCCATTCAAATTACCTTTCAAATCAATCACCCTCATCAGGCTGCTATCTTCATCTGATGGCTGTAGGACAAATGTTTTGGCTTATAGGTAGGAAAGGTTAGCATTTGAAAGAACTCTGAGAAAGAAGGTTCCATGGTAAACTTTGATAAATTGTGTTAGGAAAGGGCAGCAAATAATATGATTGTTGAAATCCTTCATCTAACTGGCTTGCAATTTTTGAAAAAAAGTCTGTTCTTACTTTCTTTTCTTTTTTTTCTCCAAACTGGGGAAAAAATGTGTCCTTTAAAAACCTAGAACTGGATTTTTACAGGGATGTGTTATTCAAAAATGCACTAATGTGGCATACCCTTGTACTGCATGTAGAACTGTCTTCTGAGTCCTAAATTACTTGGTTTATCTGTAAGACTGAATTTTCCCACTGGTGTGTGTGTGTTTGTGTAAGTGTAGAAAAGCGAGAGGTAAATAGCTGGGGCGGCATGAAGGTTTGTGTTATGTTCCAGTCAGATTAAACTATAAATCAGAAGCCTGGGTATTTTAATAACACATTAAATAGTCCTATGCCCTTAGTACTGCATAATTGTGTGTTAAACAGCAGCTTCAAGTATTTTCTGTGGTATTCTCATTTTTTATACAGTAGCTTTTTAAATGTGATAAATGATACTCAGCTTCAAATGCATTGTAAATACTGCATGTATATTACCAATATACATTTTAGAATTTTCTAATCTTGCTTTAACACATATGGTATTATCAATTACTTACAGTATTTTAATATAATGTAACATTACTTTAAAATGACATACAATTTATACTGGATGTCACTAGCCCCTAAACTACCTTGGCACATATTTATATATTTCAGCTACAATTTATCACTTTGTCAAATATACTTTGCATAATTGAAAATAATGACACAAAAAATCATCTACTCCTATACACTGGTAGTATGATATACAATCCTGATAGCTTAGTGTACTATATGAAGTCAGTCTGCACAGCCATGCCTTTGAAATATGATTTAAAACAGAATTTATAATGTCGCAGAATTACATAAAACTGTGTGAAATTGTGCAGATAATCATTTAAATCTCCCTACATGAAAAGATAATTGCTCCAGAAATTAGCTGTACCTGGGGTTCATTCATTTGGTCATGGCTAGTTTCTTATATAGTGATGATTTGATATTACAGCTAATTAAGATCAGGTCAGAGTTGCTGAAGGTCAGACATTAATGCACAGGATCATTGAAATGATAATTATAAACAGATTAGGAAGCTACGGTCTTTTATAAGGGGTTATTAGATAATTACTGTGAGAGTGTACGGCTTACTGTAATAATGGATTATCGACTACTTACAGCGTTTTAAGGGTGAGAGTATATTACTTCCTCAAGGACTAAGAGGAATAATGTTGTTGGAACTCTGTAAATAAAATAGCACCAATTGCTTTTCAATTTTCTTCTACAGAATTCGTTCCCTCATTGGAATAAACTGTATCATTTTATCTCAATGAGACTTTAAATAGGAAAGGTCTTTAATTCTTTTTTTCCTTTTCAGAGATGAAAGAAGAAAATGAATTTTAAAAATAAATATTTTATTCTATTTTAAGTACACAGCTAGGGCTGCCAGAAGCTTTACAGAGAGCAATAGAATGGGAACAGTAAACATTTTACAATGATACAGGGAATAGGAAAATATTAACCCGAAACTTACTGACATAACAATTGCACACTTATTGCTATGGCTTTTATTCTAACACAAATCAAAAAAGAGCAAAAATAAATAACTAAATAATAAAATGTTTATTGTCTAGCTGTAGCACACCTTGATCTACTACTGGTTGAACTCCATTTCATTTGGAGCTTTGCGCATCAAAGCATGACCTATAAATCAGTAAGGGGGAACAGGGCTTGAAAAGAGCTTCTGGAAAGACAGCATCATTTAAATACTGCAGAAGACACTCACAGACAGATTCCAAAAGCAGCCAGTGTAAAGGAAAAGAGAAATCATTTGTGTCACCTATGGTGACAGTGACTATGTGACCAAAAAAGTAAAACAAGCATGAGGGACACCTGTGTGGTCTCCTTTGAAAAGAAGACTGTTTTTATTGTGTCGTCCCTTTACGCAGAACAAAAGAGATAACCTTTGGAGACACAGTACTCTATTCTCTTGGATGAAAATTGTCATATATAATAGCAGTATAGAGTTGTAGATGGGAAAGGTTATATTTAGCTCAATCTTTTCCACAGAGGGAGGAACAAGAAAAATTAATATGTGTCTTCCTAGATGGGTCCCACACCTGGTTGTAGAGAAGACTGGAAAGGCTACAAGGGAGCTGAGTGGCACTAGCAACGGAGAAAGCAGACCAGCTACACCTGCAGAACCCTAAAAATATTTTGGCACCTACAATTCAATAAAAACAGCTAAAATCAAGAACAGAAAGGGGGCTTTCCTTGCCCACAATTATGAGACAAGATCTCCACCATCTGCTTCTTCTCAGATCTTTCGCCATCCATGGCAATAGGAGGTTTGTTATGCCCTACTGTGCCTTAGGATATGCTGCAATATTAGGCTAGTATTTCAGCATTGGAGACAGGAAAGTCCCCTCTCTGTTTCTTGGAAAGAAGCGAACTAGGAGGAGCTTTGAGTCATTGTTTTTTCACCTAGGAGACAAGGGCATTCTACACCGTTCTTATGGAGGCCAGAATCCAATACTTCTGCCTTAAAAAAGCCTTTGTTGGATTTGAACCGATCCCTGATCTCTACTCCTCTTACTCCCTCAAGTTCAGGCATCAAACTGAAAACAAAGGCAATTATCTTCCCAGTTTCACTTGTAAAATATGTAAATATCATTCATTCACAGCAACACTGAACCATAGACTCATTTGAAACATCAAGGTTGGAAGGGACTTCCAAGATCCTATAGTCCAACTGTCAATCTAGCATCTCCCCAGTCATCCCTAAACCATATTCCCAAGTGCCATGAATTATTTAAATAAATAAAAGGCAATTAAAAAAAGGGAAACATTAGTATCCACTTAACATTAGCTTCATTTTGTTATACAGGCCCAAACTTCCCCCCTATCACATATGTATATCAAAAATACACCAGATGATTAAATTTTTATTTGCATATATTTGAGGTCAGTCTGTTCTCTATCTTTTCAGTCCATGGGTATAAATCTTGCAACACTGCCACATAAACACAAGAGCTACACAAATCTATTGGGCCATATCCTCAGTCTTCCTGAGACTCTTGGGGCTCATTGCAGCAATGGATGAAGAAAAGTTTACAGAATATGGTGCAGGTATAAAAGCACTTCTGTGTTATGGAGAGCACACATCACTTTGCTCCCTCATCTCTTCATGTGAGGGAAAATCTGACTCATCTACTCAATTTTAACAGAACAGCTCTTAAAACTGGAGAAGTTCTGTACTGCCTCTGTGAAGATGATTTGCATGCCAATATGTGAAAGAATGTGGTACATTAAGGCCTCAAGGATAACATCCCACACTATGTTTTTTTATGCAGCAGGTTAGTGTTTCTGTCACAGAATAGCTATATTTATTATATTTAATAGTGAACAATGAATACTGATGACCTACTGCCTTTGAATGTTGCTGCACAATGAATATTTTACACATTTTCTTACTATAAAATATCTACTTCTCATCTGAAAGTTATTTTAGGCTTCCACTAAATTTGTGAAATTGCTGTAAGTAGAAACATACTGACTTTTTCCCCCTAGCTACTACTGTTGAAATATTTTTAACTTACGGACTGTCATTTACCTACTGTATACAAATTGATTATAGGTGCTGGCTTGTGATGGATATTCATGTGATACCAGAAAAAATCCATGCTATTTTTAGTTAGATTTTTTTTCTTTGTATAATTCTACAGCTACATTTAAACCACTCCAGTGTAAAATTCTGACTTTTCTTTAAAGGAATGAATCAGAACAAAACAGATATCTGATCTTTATCATGTTGTTTTTTTCAGGCATTATTACGAACATGTTTTAAAACAAAAGCACTTTACCTTAAAGGAGGAATCTAATTATAGTAGATATGTTAGATGAAGCCTTCTGTGTGTGAGTCACAGAAGTTTAATTGAAGAGAGACTTTTGTTTGTTGCTATTCAATCACTGAGTCTACACTTTGTACAATGGTGGTGTTGAAAGAAGATTTACACAATCATAATGTTATACCCTCTCTTTGTTCAGCTTTTGTGGAAGAAAATTACATACATCTCAACAGTTCTCGGAAGATTAAATCTGCAGTTTAAATTTGCAATTTGAACCCTGTATTCAAAACAGCATTCCACAATTAGTAAGCCATGCTGTGTGGCCTGGGGTTAAACTAAGCAGGAGACAAGGGCAATGGGGGAGCCTAGGACCAGTGTTTTCTGATAGGATGTGTAAATAATGCTGCTTTGATATTGCAATTCTCAGCCTATACAGGGCTCATTCATATGTGTCCATTTTTGACAGTTATGCAGGTTGGAAAAGATTCCTTTCCGTGGGTGAATAGTGGCAGCACTTAGGAACAGCATTACTGCCAGTCAAAGAAGAGAAGAAAATCCTGGATGTTAGGATCTTCCCTGTCTTTCTTGCTTTGCATGAGTGATACTAAGATGGCCATGGAGAGATAGAAAAACAACTCTTTTAGAAGCTAAAAGAAAAAAAAAAGCAGCTGAATATTCACCACAACTTGCAGGCCCAAAATACTGTTGACCACATATCAGTTTTATCTGTTTATGGTCAGTGAAGGCTGAAGCCCACTTTTCCTGAGACATAAGCAAAGTGGGGTGGAGGAAGAGGAAGAGAGAAGCAAGCACAGAGGGGCACTTGCAGACAGTGAAATCTTAAAACATGTTCAGGAACTGCATTGACTGTTTCTTCAAGGTCTCGCAAGATCCAACCAAAATCTCAGAAAAACATTACATTTAATGTACAGACAACACTATTTTTGCTCTGATATTTATGTCTATCAGTAAGGTCATTATAAGATACTATGTCTTTAATAAATACTGGACACATGTTTTAGATTTTTATAGCTAGGAACTAATGATATATGTATTTAAACAGGGTTTTTGTTATAATGCTAAAATATTTTTTCCATCTCAGCAATAGTAAAACACTTACAAAGAATCCTAAATACACAGTCTATGCATGAGTTTGTGATTAAGTATGTCTGTGTTAATATATGCATCATAAATAAAAAATAAACAAATAAATGTATAAACTGCATATATGAAGAATATTTTTTCTGAGTACTAGAAGGTAGTTCTAGGGTTTAAGATATCACGCTCTAAGAACAAGTAATAATAGGCAATTTCTCTCTGCCCACAGCTTCACCAGGAAGCATTTCTAAAGCAATGACATCACAAACTTTTTTTTTTTCTGTAGGATAATGTAAGTCACAGGTGGGTTTAAGGCTTAGGTTGAAAAGCTTAATCTTTTCTCCTTGGCACCCAACAGGATACTTGCACCCACTAGCTATGGTACTACAACAAATAATGTTGAAACTTCAAAGCCTTCAATACACGAGTAAAACCCTCAAGAAATAAAATTTCAAATGAAACTCCTTTTGGAATTTTTCTTTGATTTTCTTTTTTTTTTTTTGGTTTTTTTTTTTTTGTTTTGGAAAGACCTTTGTAGTGTTTGCACAAACATTTCCACTGGGTGGATGCTGAGATTTTTTTTCTATTGTTAAAAATGAAATTCATAAAATACTGTATTGGAAATTGGAGTACGGATGAATAAACGGAGACTGAGCTAGGACAATAACTAGAATAGGTGGACAGAAGTGAAAGGGAACAAGACAGAAGATATAGGGAGAGAAATAAAAGGCTGCAAATGCAAAATAAAAGAGAAAAAACATCTTGGGAAGTGCAGAACAATGTAGTGAAGTTAGGCAACAACATGAACTTGTAAATATTTTTTGGCCATCTACAGCTTTACACTGTATCTTGGGAGCAGTGTAACCTATCAAACCAAATGTTATCTGTCTTCACACCACCTCTCATTCTTCTAACCTTTCTCTGACAACTGAAGCCCCATCACACCACCATGCTGGCATATTGTACCTTTGCTCAAAAGATCATTTGTGTTTCTCCTATTTTTTAAAAAATATTTTCCTCCATTTTAGAAATGTTATCCTGTCAAAAGAGTCACCATATTTTTGTTAGTGCAAACGTTAATTGAATCCATTTTAGAATCTATCAAAACTATTCATATTATAAAAAAAGAAAAAACTTATTTTTCAAAAATTATTATTATTGAGAAATTTGCATTAATTCACTATTAAAATGATTAAGCATTTACAGGTTGATGTAAAAATGAAATAACAATTGTTTTAATTCATGCCATCTCAATTGTTTTTTGGAAGTTGGAGGTTTCAGTTTTCAAGATACATGTAGGATGGGAAACTTTTAAACTAAGAAACTCTCAGAGAATGATTTTTTTTTCTGGTTACCCCTAAGTCAGCAAGTCCAGAGAAAACAAAATATGTAGTCATAATCCAAAAGGACAGATAATAATTTCCTGATAAAGTCATGATTGTGCCAAGGCATTGTGAGCTGAAGATCCTATCAGGAGCTCTGTTGAAAAATAAAGGATGTAGAAGGATCTCTATTCAAAGGGAAAGAACACCTATGTTTTCCTTCTCTTATCCAATCTCTCTTTTCTGTTGAAAGAAGAAAATTAATTAGGTCCCCTACTTTGATTTTAAGTAGATGATCAAATAAAAGAAACAAGTAACAGCCTTCAGGTTTTTTAGTTTAAGATTTTTTCCTCCTTAGTCTTCTGGCCTATTCTTCAGCAATACTGGGAAATTAAAAACAGTAAAATTTTGTATTATTAAGTCTGTGGCGAACAGGTATACCTGCACACTCCAGAGAGTGGTGAAAGGATCTTCAGAGTCCAGTCCATGCTTTGGCATCTCTCTGCTCTGAAAACTGAAGCACAAGATCTTTAAAATATTCAAGCCTTGATGTTGTTTGAAGTTTACATTTAAGCAGGACTTGTACTTCCCTTAATGACATTATAAAAAGTGAGAGTAAGGTACAAAAGGACAATTCTGCCCTCATAAAGAAGTTCCACTCACTCAAATTTAATAGTTTTGCAAGCTGAGACCTTGAGTGGGGAAGACAGAGAGGTACCTCCTCATGACATGGTGGTAGAGATTGGAAGAGATCTCAAGTACAATGAGACCAGGGAGAAATTCTCTGATGTAAGGATGATCCAGAGGAGAGGTGTCTTCAGAGAGTTTATGGATTACTAGACTCCTCAAGTGCAAATTTTTTATCTGGAGGTGACAGATGTACTCTCCACTTGCCTCCCTAGCCAACTCCCAATTATTTTTTCGGTGCAGACCTGCCTATACCAGCTGCTGTTGCTGCCGCCATTTGTTTGATGATTATGGCATGTCCACCAAGAAGATGGAAGAATTGATTGGAGCTCTGCTCTGAGTTGGGAGTTTCTAAGCTAGGATCTTAACCTAAGGGCCTAACCACTACAGACTTGCACTGGCAGAATTTTTTAATAATTCCTTGTGACTCCATTAAAACTCCTGGAGAAGAAAGGCTTGGTAAAACAGAGACATAAGGAATTGTAGTGATGATTTTGAATTTTATTAAAATGCTAAAACTTTGTCATATATATAGAAATGAAGTTTAATATTTCTAAAGATGATCAGAACTTTTACATTTCTTCCAATTCCATTGGCTTTGTTGCAGATTTCCTTTATAAATTGAACGAACTGGTTGAAGCAAAAATGAGGTGAATGAAAATAAGTACAGAGAAGCCCAATTTGTGTTTTGTTTTTGTTTTAATTATTAGATGTAGAATGACTTTCAGAATATTGTTTAACTTACTTCTTACCCAGATACATGATTTTTTTTAAAATAAGATTTTTTTTAAAAAATACTATGCTGGTTGTCATTTAATGTAGATGTTTCTTGTTTGTCTGTTTCCAACTAACATCATGCCTCAGTAGAAAACATAACAGCATATAAAGACTATAAATTATTGTGATAAGTTTCACCTTTTTCTCTTCCAAAGGCCATAAAGCTATATTTTTGGGTAACCATCACACAAAAACAGCCAGTTTCCTTGAAACACAATTCATTATTGTCAAGTCATTCACTAGTGCATGAGATTTTTTTTTTCCTTTATTTAAACCCTTAGAAGAATATGTTATAGTCTCATATCTTGATTTTCAGTAATGACAAAACTGAGGTCCAAATATGTCTTTAAGTAAATTCTATGCCTATCTAGAAATGTATTGGTATTTTGATGAAAATAAGAGATTGATTCACCTTCCCTGGCTTGACTAAGTCAGTGCTCACTGCTCAGTGTAACAAATCTTAAGGTTAACCTCTACAGAAGTCAATCAATACATCTTTATTATTCTGTGTATGTGTGTAAAACATCAAAGACTAACTGACAAGAGACAGCTAACATTTCATTTCTAGGACAAGAACCTGTGAAACCTCACTGTATGGTTAATGGCTGAATCTTAAATAATTTTAATCTCTTCTTGTATTTCAGTGTCTGAAGAGCTCAAAAAGTTGAAGTAGGTACATGAAGTGAAACATAAAAGAATGTGCATGCAGGAAAAATGAAATACAAAAAAAAGGGTAAATTTAGGGAACTTATAACCATCTTTAACTATGAGGATCTTCATTATATTAGCTGCTTTTTGTAAACATGTGCTTCTAGGCAATATTTATATTATTCAGTTTGGTTTATTTTCTTATTTGATGAAATGTACACTTCAGAAACATGTCTAATTGGTTCAGAGGAAGAAGTCAGTCTTAAAAGCATGCATTCTCATAGTATATTGTACATATAGTTGAAACAACAGCTTTCCAAATGCATAAAATTATGCTGAAAAATTTTTCCATTTCCAATGGGAAATAAATGAAAAGTCTAGCGTAAAAAAATGTACCCCGTCTATGTTAATTTGGTATGTCTTTAGTATGATTTCATAAGACAGTTACCCTACAAATAAGTTGATTTAATAGGAATGTTATCACATTATGAAAATGAAAGTGTTTTCTAAAAACTATATTTAACTATTTACAGAGCAGTTAACTAGTATTTTCCCTAATTCCCTTTTCAAATGTTGTGCAAACATTTAAAATAAGATTGTTCAACTATTTTTATTATATGAAACTAAACTGAAAATAATTTATAAAAACCCCTCCATATCCTTAAAGGTTGAGAATATTGTAAACACAGTATCAGTTCTTTTGTTGTCACGTGTTCCTACAAAGACATCTGACATCACTCTTTAATGTTTGCTTTATATAACATCTAAAGTCAAATCACTTTGAGACTTTAGCAGGATGAAGCACCTGGCCTAGTCCTATATCCAGTGTTTACACACATCTCTAATTAGGCGCCATGAAAATATGTTGTGCTTGTATCCAAAAAGGTGTGGGAGATTCTCATGCCAATTAATATATTCCAGAAAGTCTCAAACACATGACCAGCATCAATTTTAGACAAGGAAGGCTCCCTACTTACACAGACCTAAGTGTGATCTAAACTACTCATGATCTTCCATATCTGTCAGTCGTGCTTGAGGGGAAAGGGGGGCAAGAAGAGCAAAAATCACCAACGATGAGGAAAACAGGATTGCTTAAATAAACTTAAAGTAATTTTGAAGCAATAGCTGCCCATTAAGTAAAGAAGCATTTTACTAAAGTGGTTTCTGTCTAACCCAGGTCAAACATAAGTTTTAGAGAAATTGTAGTGGGCTAACCTTGGTTAACAGCAGAACTTCCATCCATTTGTTCTCTCTCACTTTCACTTCAGCGGGGTGGGACAGGGGGAAAAAAAAGAGTATGAATGAGAAAGAAACCTCAAATATCAAGGTAAAGAAGGGCTATTGTTTCTCAGTTACTCTCAGGCCAAACAGACTTGACTTAGAGAAAGTGCATGTATTGACAATTAAAATTAATATTTTTGGTAGCAAAATACAAACAAAATCAAAGACATAAACATTAAAATATCCTCTTTTCTGTTTCCTTTCTCAGAGTCAACTTCACACCTTCATCCACATTCTCTTACCTTCCACAGACCTGCTCCAAGCTGCATAAAGGGAATAGAGGTTGTAGTTAGCAGCTGACCATTTTTTTCTTCTGCTCTTTTTTCTTCATGGTGTTCCTTGACTCCAGAATGTGCTGTCCACAGGCCATGGTTACTGGCAAGAATATCCAGGGCAGGCTCTTTACAATCTGCAGTCATCTGCCTATCCAGGATCTTTTGTCCTCTCTTAAATATACTTTCCCAGTCTGGCTGTGGAGCTCAGCTGAGCCCTGTATTGGTTCTGTTGGAGCCAACTAGAACTGGCTGGAAGCATCTGTGTCCAGCACAGGGCAGTGCCTGACCGCTTGTCATAGAGAGTGCCCTTACAACAGACACCCAGATACCCATTCAACCTTGTTTTGTGGTAAATATCACAAACCAGATTAGATTATTGCAGTTGAAAAAATAGGCCCAACAAGGTATGCCCTGATTCCAAGAGAAGCATCACTGGCCATGAAGAATTTTTTTCAGAGTGCCTGTCAGCAGAAGATGAATACAGCATTCATTTTTGAGCAACTGGATCCCTAAAACCTGATCATTAGATGAAAAGAGGCTCACACAAAATCTACCAGCCCTAGTTAAATTCAGAGGAATGGAAATTGACAAAAAATTTTTGAAAGGGACTCAAAGCATGATCTAGGCAACTATAGGTCTAGAAAAAGGAGTAACAAAGGTGACAAAGTTGTACAAGGCATTGTGATACTGAATGACAGTGGTAAAATTATAAGAGAAATACTGATAAATGATCAACAAATTATACAAGGAAACCTAAGCCTAGCTGTATACACTGAGTGAGTGACCTGAAATTATTAACATCAAAGAAGAGTCTCAGAATTATTGCTTTAAAGGGTTAGTACTTTGAAACCATCAGTTTAATGTTCAGTTCATCTGACAAATAAATGCCAAAAATGTGAGGGATTATTAGAAACAGAAGAAACACATGAAACCACAGTGTAAATCTAATGATCTCACTTTTAAAAATATTACATCCAGATCTAGTTCTAGTTCTAGACACCATATCACACAGTTTAAGGAAACCGTCAATGCTTTATAACAGGAAGGATGAATCTGTGGGTGCTGGATGCCACAGGTTTTGGGAGGACATACAGGAGGAATGGTAGATGAGATATGTTTAGCCATCTACAAAAGAGCCATGTATGATACCAGCTGGGATTTTTGTGTGTGTTTTATTTATTTATGTTGTTCCCCTCAACTTCCTTACTTCCCTTTTTAAAAATGGGAAGAAAAATGTTTCCCTTTCTTTAGTCAGTGACATCCTCACCAGACTGACACAATTTTTCAAGTATGATGGATGGCGACTTAAACACTATCTACCATCTCCCTCAGGACCCAGCAATATAGCTCATCAGATCCCATGGACTTGTGCACCTTCAGGTTCCTAAAATGATCTTGAACCACTTTTTCCTAAAGTATCTCTCATTATTACAGAAGAAGTTTCTGAGGCCCAGTCTTGAGATTTTGGTTCTGCAAGAATGATTTCACAAACCTTATTATTTTGATTTAAAAATCTCTAAAGGCATAATAGGCTTCATTTTTCAAATATCTTAATTATTTTTTTCCCACAAGAATGAATTTAAAAAGGAGAAAAGACATGCATTAAACAAGACTTATGATTAGAATTTTAAATGCTAATTTGCTAACAAAAAGTAAATAAATAAAACACACAAAAATCCCAGCTTGTATTGTACATGGCTCTTTTGTTGATGGCCAAACATAGCTTGTCTACCATTCCTCCTCTATGTCCACCCTTCAAAAACCGAGGCATCCAACACTCACAGAATCATCCTTCCTGTCATAAAACATTGATGGCTTCCTTTTACTGTATGATATGATGTCTAGAACTCCCACTAGATCTGGACGTAATATTTTAAAAAGTCAGTCTTACCAATGTGCTCACAAAGATCACAGAGCACATTGTCCTGAAAATTATGCCAAAGCACATGTTAAATAAGAAGATGAGTGGTGGCACCCAACATGGCTTTTCTAAGGGCATTGTGACTGACAAGTCTGGTGACCTTTTGTGATGGAGCATAGAACATCGGCAGAAGAGCAACCAACATGATCTACGTGGACTTGTGCAAAGCACTTGATGCTGTCTTGGATGAAATTCTTGTTTCTAAACTGGACAGGCATGGATTTGATGGATAGGCCACCCAGTGAATAAAGAATTGCCTGGATAATTGTAGTCAAAGGGTTGCAGTCAATGGCTCAATGTCCAAGGGGAGCCCAGTGACAAGTGGTGTCCTTAGGGATTGGTATTGAGACCAGGGCTGTTTCACATTTTTGTTGGTGACAAGGACAGTGGGATTGAAGGCACTCTTAGCAAGTTTCTGACAACACCTGGCTGTGTGGTGCAATCGACATGCTGAAGGGAAGGGATGCCACCCAGAGGGACCTCAACAGGCTTGAGAGGGGGGTCTGGTGAACATCATGAAGTTCAAGAAGGCCAAGTGAAAGGTCCTGCACCTGGGTTGGGGTAATCCCAAGCACAAACAGAAACTGTGGAGAGAATGGATTGACAGCAGGCGTTAGGAGATGGACCGGGGGAGCTGCTGGTAGATGAGCAGCTCAATATGAAACCTGGTTTGGCTAGACCAAAACCATCATCATCACCTGATGGGCTTCATCAAAAGAAGCATGGCCAGCAATGCCAAACTTGGCAAAAGAATATATTTGCTGATGCACAAGGAAATCTGGCTACCTGGAGAAGAGAAACAGAAGTAGGACAAACAGGGCCGAAAGGAAGGCGGGGCCCGTGGCTCAGGCCCGAGCCGCGGCCGCGGTGCCGCTGCAGTCTGGGCGCCGGGCAGTAGAGGGCGCCGCTCGGTTGTGCTGCCGGCCCGGAGCGGGGCGGCGCGGGCCCGGGGCCTGGCGCCATGCTGGGGCTGCTCCCCGCCCTCCGCGGCCCTCGGGCCGCCGCTCCCTGCCGTGGGACAGGCACAACTGGTAATAAAGTTGCCTCTGCCTCCCACATCAATATTGCTTGCGAACCTCCAACCTGTGCCTACAACGTGTTATAGCGCTTGGGTCAGCGTTGGAAAACAGCAAGCTGGTACTTTCCAACAGAGCTTTTTGAGGAATAGTGTTGCTGCTTTTATTGTCTTCAAGCAGAAACCAGGATGTACTCTGGGCTCACTCTTTGCAGGTGTTCAGTATTTTTTCATTGATGTTCATTTTTTACCCTCTTCCCATGTCTGGAGGACTCACCCTAGCTGAATGCTTTAAGCTTTGTGAACACAGACCTGGTCTAGAAACTGCTGCAAGAAAGGTGGTTCTCCCACGCAAGCTTGAAAGCTAAAATGGTCATAGAACATGGCATATGACATGGTTACAGGAAGACCAGGCATTAGGGAGTACTTATTGCTTGAATCAGACCTATTGTCACAGTTGCAACTTGACTGGATTTTTAAAAAGTTTGGTGTTTCGAGCAGAGGCTGAGGAAATTGGCAGTGATTTGGCATTTGTAAAGCTATACGGTTAAGAAACTATTAAAATACAAGGAAAACTATGCTGTTGATGAAAATCTATACAAAACCTGAAAACCATTATGATCTTACAAAAGAAATGCAACATTTGGGGAAAGAATCAACATTATCTTCTGCCATTATCATGGATCCCAATCTAAAATATGTGATGTGGTCAGGAGAATGTGTTCTGTTTTGAACATGAATAGTTATAGTCATGCATAGTTAATGATTTTGTTACACTGGTGAAAAATGTCCCAAAGCAATCTCCCAAAATCCCGCATGTGCCCACCAAATCAGGCTATTGAAGCATTATGTGATAGTCTCTTTCTTTGTTATATCTGTCCTGTAAAGACAACATGCCTGAATTTATTTCTCTCTAAAGATCATGGATTTCTGAAGGGTTTTGTGTGAAAACAAAGACCTTATAGAATAAGTGATCCAATAAATGTAAAAAATGTATGTATGTATTTTGCAAACAGTACTTTTGATTCTCAAGGCTGGACTCCAGAATTGCCTAGATGACATTACTACACTTGAAAGTTTGCTAGAGGTCATGAGAAGCATATACAAGCATCAGTTAGACTAGGCTGAAATGTCTTTACCAAGAAACAGGCATACCTTGCTTGAAGGCTAAGAGGAGCAGAGAATGCTGCTTCAAACAAATGAAGAACCAGTTCTCAATAATTTATTTGCAATTAAATTCATTTTCTGAATACCCTTGAGGATTCAGTGTGATCTAATTGTGGCCCTCCAATCCCTGAAGGGAGCCTACAAGAAACATGGGAAGAGACTATTTAAACAGGACAAGGGGGAATGATTTCAAACTGAAAGAGATTTTTATTAGATATAAGAAAGCAATTCTTTAATGTGAGGATGGTAAGGCACTGGAACAGGTTGCCGAAAGATGTTGTGGATGTCTCATCCCTGGAGGTGTTCAAGGCCAGGCTGGATGGGGCTCTGATCAACCTGGTCTAGTTTAAGGTGTCGCTTCCCATGGAAGGAGGGTTGGAACTAAGTGATCATTAGGGTCCCTTCCAACCTAAGACATGCTATGATTCTATGTATTTCATACAATTCCTTTATATTTAATGTCCTGGCTAGAAACTATGCCCAAATTACACTGATTTGGAGTTGCTATAAGCAGGACCCACATACCCATCCTAGACTGCTGTCAGCCAATTCCTGAAAAAAGAAAAAAATCTTTGAATGTAATCATGCAAAATGGTACATTCTTTAATTCTGTGTTAGCTACAACTGTGATGACTGACATAAAGAAGATGTCTGTCTGGTCCAGAACACTCCATGGACTCAAGATTCCCCCCCTTAAATTCATCCTGAGAAATGAATGTTTACTGTGAGCAGTTTTACTGGGGACTAAAGGTAGCAGTGCTAATTTAAGTATGGTACACTATGTTTCTGAAAGTTCTGTCAGCTCAGAGATGATCATGTTCTTTGAAGGAAAACTAACAAATGACAAAAAAAGTCTCCTATTGTTAATGAACTTTTTACCAGTAACCATAACCATTCTATGAGGATCATTATGTTTATTTTTCAGTGAAACACTTTTGGGGAAAAAAAAAGAAGAAAAAAGAAGTATTGCGAGAAGAATAAACACAAGAAAGTGCTTATTTGCATATTGGCTACACAGAAATGAAGATCCTGCTGTGGAAGACACAGATTCAAAAGAATCATAGATTACTTGGTGATGGTACGAGAAAACAGGAACTCAAAGGGTGGGGATCTGAATTATCACAGAGATGCTGAGATTTCTTTTTTGTTCTCTTATGACAAGAATTATACAAAAGACCACTTTGAGTGCTTGTTCTTCATTAGACACTTCTCCAGAAGATTGAAAAACAAGGACAATTATTGCATTAACTGAATTTTAAATTTAAAGCCTAACATGTAAAATTATCATAAAACAGGTGAAGTCCTTGCAGTGATATACTTAAAAATACTGAAAAACTTGATATAAAGGTCACTCTTCCATATAAGATTTGTCAGAAAAGCTATGAACTAGCTATGTGGTGTGATGTACTCATCTGCTGTGCTAGAGAGAATAGATGAGAAAATATCATGCAGCCTAATGAAATATTAGAGCAAAAATCTGACCTAAAGGTAGGCATTGGTTATCACCATAGGATATTTAGATTTAAGGCACTCTAAACTCCTGTGTTGCTTCCTTGTGACCCTTTGACATGCACCATGCCATGAAGTGGTATAATGACCCACTCTCTTCTAGTCTTCAAACCCCACAACATTTGTCAATCCATTTGACAGTGTAGTACTTGATTGCCTTGATTTGACCGCTATGATAACAATTTCAGAACAGGCCAGAAGTAACTTCATATCTGTGTGCTGATTTAGGTTTTGCAGAGAGAGGGTGCACACCATTTTATCTGTGTACTAGCAAGCTAGCTGAAAAGTGGAATATGTCAGTATTTGAAACTGAGTTTACACACAAATAACCTGAAAGAAAAAACTTTAGCAGACTTTCCTTTATTTGGCATCTTCTGAGTTGCTGTTTTGAGCAAAGGTATAACAGAACTCTACTAGATTGTTGGTTCTACTAGACCTTTGCTTGAAACAGCAATTCAGAAGATGCCAAATGAATTCTATATGGAAAGAGATGTGTTAAATATTGCTAGGTTATGGATGCCTAAGGCTAGAACATGAGTCCAGATGGCTGAAGTTCAACAGATGCCACAGAACTACAGAACTTGCATAAATATGTGATGTCAAGTGTGGGAAACCAGAGTGACGTTTTTCTGTGCAAGTATGAAAGCCTGAGTATTTTGTATTTTAAAAAAATAAGTTCCCAGTCTTACATTTTCATTAAAAAATGAAAAAAGAAGACCATGTTCTATGTGTCTATCCTATCTATCAGATATTCATGGAATTTTTCTTGCAGGTTCTTGCTGAAAATTCAGAATATCTATTGTAAAATATCAAAGATATAGGCTTTATCTCTGATCTAATGAGTTTATAAAGATTGATGTCATAATTAGAAACATACCAAAAAGGCTACATAGTCATATTCAACTCTCAAAATACAAAGCAACACTGCTGAGACATAAAGTTTCACAGTAATATTCTCTTCAGTAGAGAATGAATGAAAATCAGCTTGTTTATACTGTGAGAAAATTTATGCCAAAGACTGGAGCCTCCAGATGTATCAGGTGTCACAGTGTGAAATAAAAAGCTAAATTTCACTTGCATTTAGTGCCACCACTTCCCAGAAATAGATGTTGGGCATTTGTAATGAGAGACAGCGGTCACATGCAATGCTGGTACCCTGAGAGATTGGTGCAGCGGTCATATCAAATCCTCAATGCACACAAACACAATGGGCAGGGAAGCAGCCAGTGCTTCATCCAAATTCCATGAGGGAAAAATTGCAAGAAGTTGTGAGAGCTTTGGGCAGAGAGCCAGGGCAGGTGAAACCAGCTGGGCCGAAGGATGCATCTCGTCACACCAAGAGCTGCTGGACCCTTTGCAGCAGCAGTGTTGATGTCTGAAGGTTCCTCTGAGTGATTGAATATTGTTGTGTGTAACAGTTTGCACAATTTTAGCCAAACAAAGCACAGTTTCTGACTCTTTTAAAGAAACAATCACCTCTTTTAATGTAGTAGAAACGTTATTTGGAGAGCTTATGTTTGAGAGGTTCAGCTGGGATGCCTTGCAAGGAGGAGCCAGATGCTCGTTCACTTCAGCATTTCTCACTGTGAGAATATTCCTAGGCTCTGATTATTGCGTGACACACATTGCCCAATGGAACTCTCTTTTAGTTCTTTCACAGAGTATTTTTCAGTGTACTAAGTCTATACCTAGATGGAATTGAGATCACTACCACCTTTCTATCTTTGTGATGTTTTACATTTTATTCCTTAAGAATATTTTATTCCTTATGAATATCCTTTACTTGTGTCTCAAAAATCCATTCATTTCCTTTGCTGACAATCTTCTTCAGGAACATCCCCAGCTTCTCTAAAACTTCCTCCATCCATTTGAGACCCTGCTTCTTTCATCTTTTTTTTTTTGGTCAGACACAAAACCAAAATTTTTTGCCTTTAGTGTCTAGTTCTAATTCCAAACAAAATATTCTAAATATTAAGTGGTGAGAGATGATTAAAAAAAACTTACTTTCAAAGGTAATCTGATCAAAAATAGTTTGTTATACAGGCAGGATATCTGACAAACAGTTTTCAATGTCTTCATAAAAAAGAATGAAAATGCAGCTACAGTGATGTAATATCTCACCTGCCTTTTATAAAGCAGATTTCATCGGTGGTGCTGGATTTGTTCTTTAGGCAGTAGCCACTACATTTGGAATCAATGATTACATATCTTGACTTTTGCCATTAGTTATAATAAAACAAATATGTATGAATTTTTTATTTTTTTTTACCGTGAGCACTTTACAGGACATGAGTTAAGCACATGTGCAGCTCCAGACTGCATGAGCATAATCCAAGCGTAAAACAGCACATTATCTCTGAAGTCTTGCATGTCCTTTCTTTAAACTTTCCAGTTGGGTCTGAAAAACCTTGCTGAAAAAGAACTTTTGTATACAAATAATTGGAAGAAAGATGAGGATTCTTTCTGCTGACCTTGACATTATTTAAAAATATTTTTTAAAATACAGGAAATTATGAGGGCAGAACATAACACTGTAGATCATGTGTTTTGGTAAAAATGAAGACCCTTTGATGTTAGTAAAAAAAAAAGAATCACAGTTGTGGAGAAGTAGGCCCTCTAGCTGACAAAAAATAATGTCTGACTAGAACTTTTCCAAATTCAGTGATTTTAATGAAAGAAAAAATATTTAAAAATTGAAGCTATTGATTGAAAGTTAGAAAAGATGATTGCTTTTCTTTCTCTTCTTTGTGTGTCTGTCCTCCTGCCCATGAAAGCTGTTTTTTCAGTGCTTGGTTTCTCTTTTGTAGAACTATAATTGGATATATATTTGTAAGTCATGAAGGTTTATGTTGCACACATTTGTTCTATGGCTAATTGTTTTTCTTAGATTCAGTTTTACTAATTGATACTAATTTCAGTTAGTAACAATTTTTTTTTCAAGGCTGAATCCTCCTCCTTACTTTTCTACTGTATTTTAATATTAACTGAAGAATACTATATCTAAATATGTATGGAAGTCAAGTAGCTGCTATGAGTGGGGCAGCCAAGAAACCTGTATAGAGAAGAGCCAGCATGTTTGGTTTTTTTTTCCTTGATGGAATCTTGTGATTCTGTGATGCTTCCAGTATCTATGAATATCTCCAGAATTTAGAATTTTGTGATGTCAAGGTTTCTGACTTCATAGAAGTGAAACAGACAACTGCTTTAAAAATGTCATAATTGGCTAATTATCTGTAATAAAATGAAAATGTATTAATTTCTCCATAAATGTGTCAGTTTAAATGACTTCCATAAAGCTGTTCTATCCAAAATGGCAGTTATTAGAAAGACAAAGACAGACTCATGCCTGCAGAGCAAAAACAAGGCAACAGTTACCAAGCTGAACCAAGACATAATATGAGGAATCAAAAATTCACAATGAAGGTAATAAGCAGTGGAAAGAGATTGATCTAAATCTGATTTGAAAAGACTATGAGCAACATGATCTGTCTCTGAGGTTAACCTTCCTAGATGATCTTCAGAGGCCTCTTCTAACCTTTTCTATGACATATATATCTATAAGCATAGATATATAAATGTGTGTGTGTGTATATGTAACTATTCTATATAATATCTAGTAAAATATAATTTTTGCTGAAAATCCCAATAAGGAAAAGAAAAAATAACATCTTCTATCCAGAGTCTTTCAAACTGCTAACTTGAAGAAAACCCTAAGGGAAATAGATATCCATCCAAGAGATCAAGGCCATGAGGAAGCTATTGGGACATTTCAGAACCATATCTACGTGAATGAAGGAAAACATCTTTTCAGTTGTTTTCTCTCAGTAATTGCTATTTGTTAAGGAATCATATTTTTAAAAAATTGTATTTATAGAAAAGGAAAACCAGATTTAGAATAAGGTAGGACCTAGAAAGACAGTCCGTCCTACCTCATAGCCAAAGCTAAGTGATCTATCCTTCCCTTTTCTAATACTAAACTGTATTTACTGAATTATTCTGGAGTGTAAATGCATTTTGTCAATTCAAAATATTTCTAATCTGCAGTCTAATACTCAAAAATAAGTTCCCTTTCCTGTTTAATTAATCTTTCCTAAAAAACAAAAAAAAAAAAGAAAAACCCAAACAAAAACTTAGAAATGTTTTTGGATTTAATCAAGTTGTAAGCTTGAACTTTAGTCTCAAAACCATGCTTTAGAGTTAAGATCAAAGTTCTGCAATTCATGCCATGAAATGTTTTCTTCACTAGTTTTTAATTGAGGAGAAAGTTTTACATCAGTTTGTTGGGAAGTGCTCTGGCTGAATGTCAGGTTTCTGCTACTGGGAGTGCAGCATTACTGCGAGATGGTTTTAGAGCAGGCTTTCTGTCTGGATGAACGGATGATTGCCTGTTCTGCAGTTGCCTTATTGAAACCTGCTACTCACACAATCTTACTCCTAGAAGGAATAAAAATACCATAACTCAAAAATATAGAAAAGATTAATTTACAAGCACTTAAGACTGACTCTTGAACAAAAGGTCCTGTGTAGTCTTACACACATGCCAGTAGTATATAATTCTGCACCTCTTAGAAGAGTAATGCCTCATTACCTGAGTCATACCCTGGGTGAAGACCACCTGAATGATGTTAGATTCAGGCAACACAGAGGTGGAAAGAGGAAAATATTTAGTAATATAAATCACAACTAAGGCCATCTGTCCTGCAATTGTCAAGGCAGTAGACCGCCTCAGGCTCCTCCTGGGCTCTTCATCACTACCAGCTACCTGAATAGTAACAGCTGCTGCACTTTCTTTCATCTGTGGATAGTGAGGAGGCAGTATTCCAGCTTGTCAGCTGCTAGTGTGCCCACAGTGAGCCATATATTTTTTATCTTTTGAATCAGGCTATTACTGTAACACACTTCACATGGGAATACGTTCCTATATATAGAAAAATTTCCAATGTCTTAACATTTAAATACAGTGGATGCACTTCAACAAGCAACTTTTTTTTCTTTGATTAAACACTGACTGTTCCTCGGTTATCAAATCAAATTTGAGATCTTAGTTCTTGGTCTTCAAAGCTCTTGAGAGAGTGGATAAATTTAGAAATATAAACATTATAATCATAATAGACTGGAAGGTTGCATGAAGAGAACATCTAATCCATCTTTCCTGCCAGAAGGCATAATCAACAAGGCAAATATCACCTCAGGTATATATTGGTCCAAGCTATTTTTATATATCTCCAAAGGGAGAAGTTTCACAGACTCCCCAGACAATCTGTTCTTGTGCTTTGCTAACTTTGATCACTATAAAAAAAAATCATATTAATAACCTAAATCTTCTCTGTTGCAATTGAAACCCATTATTTCCTGCCCTATCCAACTTGAACGTGGAAAACAGATTTTTCCTACCTGCAGCAGCCTTTTGCTTACTTGAAGATTCTTGTGCCTATCTTCAGTCTCCTCTTTAGGTTAAACAACCCTAACTCATCAAGATTTTCACAAAGCTTCTCATCCATCTCAGTGCTGACTTTCAGACTCTTTTCATTTGGTTCAAAACTGAACAGAGTGCTGCAAATAAAGCTTTATATTACCTTCTGAATAGATGAAATAAAAAGGCTGAAATACTAAAAAATACAGACAAAGGTAATTGTCTTTACAGCTTAATTCTCATTGAATATTAGTAAGGTAATACTTTCAAAAGGCAGATGAAAATGTGTTTTGAAAGTTGAGATACTAGGTAATAAGAACATGAAAAAACATGGAAGGACATTTTAGATGAAATATACTGAAAAACATTACAAAAAAATTCCATCTGGTTCTGAAGTGCTTAATGAAAGGGCAAAATAAGAGGTGGTGTAAATAGGTGTCAACCTAAGAAAGGTCATAACTACACGGAAAGGGGAGCAAGAATAAAGCCTAATAACAAGAATAATGCCTAATACGCATGTGCTTTAGTCACACTGAGTTTCAGGTGATGTGTAAGTATCCGTAGAAAATATTAGAATTGTGACAGGACCTGTGAACTGAGTCAAGAGATCTAAGTCTCATTTCTGAAATCTACAAATGTGCCCATCAAATCCATTCACCAGATACTTATGCACATTCTACTAACATAGCTAGAATGAAGGGGAATTTAATTATATTTGTAAACACAACATGGCCTAATTCCGATGGAGAATTATAAAATGTATGTTAAGACCATGTCTGTCTTGTCCAGAACACTCCATGGACTCAAAGGTCCCTCTCTCCCTTAAATGTCACCCTGAAAAATTAATGTTTATAATGAGCATTTTACTGGGGACCAAAGGTAATGGTGATAGTTTAATTATGGTAGATTATTTTTCTGAAAGTTTTGTCAGCTCAGAGATAGTTATTAGTTCTTTGGAGGAACAAATGATGAAAAAAAATATCCTCCCCTTTAATATGCTCTCTTTTTAATACAAAAAAGCTGAATATATCAGAGCTGTGTTAAACATAGCATCCATTGGCTTTGGATCATGCATTTGGATCATCTACTACAGAAGATTTTCTATAAGCAAGTAATAATCCCAAATATATACTCTTAATTCTGAATGCTGTGGAAGTCTTCCAGATGTGAATGGAGCTGTAGCTGAAACAGCAGTGTCTATTCAAATCTTAAACCTACTCTGAACAGTGACTCAAGGCTATGAACTTTCTTATCCCCTGTTAATAATGACACTTCATTGCCACTGTAATCTATTTAATAAATTCACACGAAAGCAAAGGCAGTGGAGAAAAGGTGGAGGGGTGAGAGAAAAAACATGGAGAAGCAGGCATTAATAGCTGTTTCAGAAACGAAGGGGAAGGGAGGAAATAGAGCAAAAGGAAGGTAATAAACTAGAAAAGGAAGCAAGTGGTAGAAGTAGCAGTCTTTTAACAGTCAAATTGAATTGTACTGAGTATACCAAACACCTCTTTGTTTAGACTTCAGAAGTTAGGGACCTTAGTCCAAAGGAGATCTGTGTGTATTACAATAAATTAAAAAGTAGTCACTGACATGTAGAAGAAATATTTTTCAACAATGCAGTATTGCATTGCAGTGACAGGCTATCTCTGTTATGTAATATTAACGACAGATTTAATTTTTCTAGAATAAACACTCATATGGTGGATTTAAGAGTTTTGCAGTGCTATTGAAAATGCTTGGGAGTGATAACTTAGGTCTCTTAACAATTTCTCCACTTTTGGAGATTTTTATCTGAAGAAGTAAGATCAGGCCAAGAGTTCTGCCTAGATAGTCGTGAATCTTACAGGATGTCCTTCATTTAGGGATCTTTTGACCTGAAGGTGGATGTACTTAGGGGTAACAGATCTTGAGGAATTTGTGCCTGCATTTGGTAATCTCACTTGACGTCTCCTCACTTGTTTGAACAGCACTTCCTAATCGATCATCCTTGTTTCACACATAATTATAAAGTCACGATCCTATGCTTCATCATCTACCTCTCTGTGGATTCCTTACTTGTAATTGTAAAAAATACAAATCTTTTAACTCAGTCTTCATAAACAGTTTTCTGTACACATTCATTACCCTTCCTTGTACCTTTACAATCTTACTGTATAATTCTGAGGTGAATAGCCTAAAAATATAAACTGTGTACAAGTTCTTGAGTAGTCCACATAACTTGGACAAAATGTTTTCTTTTCCATTCTATTAATTTTAACTCCTAAAATTTCCTTTCTTTTCTAAACACCTTAGTGTATTGGCCTGAGGTTCCAGGATTTTATGCAAGGTAACATTTAGTTTAAAGCTCATTGCTGCATATGAACAGTGAGGATTATTTTCCCATTACATTACTTTGAACTTGCCAACATTGGTATGGTCTACTATTTCATTTCCCAGTCATTCAGCAATATGACAATGTCCTGCAGTGTTGTCACCAGAGTATTCTTTCTATTAGATCCTTAATGCACGTTGCAAAATGGGAATCCTAGCACCCTAGTATTACCCTATTCTAGTGTTAAAATTATCAACTTTGTATTTAATTGCTTTCTATCTTTCTGTACATCTATTATTTGTCCATGGAAACTTGATTTCATTATAAATCTTTATTGGAAAAGTTGTTAAAAACTTCCTGAAAAGCCAGTGTCAAGTAAGTATTTTCTATTTGGTCACTGATTCTTTGAAAAAAACCTCCAGAAATAAATTTACAGGAGGCAGTATTCCTTCCTCTTTTTGTTCACACCTCTCCAAGCACTTAGTCTATTTTTTATTATATTTTCTATCATTTTGTCCAGCATGGAAATCAGGCTTTCTAATCTGAACTTCAGTTCAGTCTGAGAACCTTTCTATGAACTAAAACTTTATTTCCCACTATCCGTGCTACCAAGGACATTTTATATTTTAACTGAATCATTTATTGCAGTGCATCTTTTTCATATTTTAGTCCCTTTGAAACTCCTAGGTGAGTACCATCTGGTCCTTGCAATTTGCTACAACTCATGTTATTGATTTGTTCTTCATAAAAATGTAAGAATGACTGCACTATGTCAGACCAAAGGTCTAGCTACATCAGTATCATTCTCGGACAACGCCAGATGTCGAGGGAAGATTATAGGAAAGAAAGAAAGGTGTTTGGGTAGTTCCTTTAAATTCTCCCCTGGCCTTGAACCATTTGTAGTTCAGAGATGGCTGAACTTCAAATTGTCAGTTTATTTTAACATTCTTAATGAATTTTTCTTCTACAAACCTTATAGCAGTGGAAGAAAAGACTGGACTTACTTCTCACATCTGCCAGATCCCATAGCAGAGGTACTGTGCACAGAGAAACAGATCCTTTGTTTTGTTTCATGGTTTTAACTTCTGGCAAGGAAATCTACATCCCTTTCTGCATCTTCATTAGGTTTACAGATATTCATTAAGTTCACAGACTTCCATCTCATCTGTCCTTGATTATCACTTTTCCAAGCTGAAGCATTGTAGCTTTTCAGTTGTTCCTTGCATGGAGTTCTTTCCATATACTTTCACAACATTACTGCCACTGTCTCAGCCTTGTGGTGGGATGTTTTTGTGGTCAACAAGCAATCTCCAAGCTACCTCCAAGTATACCTTTTCAAACGCACTTTCTATTTTATTTTTAATATACTGTCACATGAGATTATTTCCCTGCTTGAAACTAAATCCCACTTCCCCTTACACCTGATCCCACCAGCAGATGAATGTGTGGTTACAATCTGTCAAGAGTATGCATTTGATAGCAAAATTTTGAATAGTATCCCAGTCAGTACTGGAAGTAAGGTAAACACTAGATGTCTTCTCTTGGATTTGCTAACTAACAGCTCCAAGAGGGATTTTCAGTATCTTTGGATGAGATACCAGAGTGTCATCCCTGTCATGTCCTAACCCGATATATAGACAGGCTATATATGATTGAAATCTGCTTTCATTATTGAGTTTTCTGATGCTGTATCCTTTCTCATTTTCTGTGTCCCCAGTCACTTTGACTGTCATGATTTGGAGAGGAATGCAGAAATTGTTAATGTAACCCTAGTATTACCCACTTTCTATTCAATCATAGGTGCTGAACACTCCTGATTGATAGTCACCTCATGCCCTTTCTCATTTGACCCTGTTTATACTACAATGTCCCAGTATGGTCAAATGATGGAATAACTGGTACTTTGTAATTATTTTCTTCTTACTTATTTTCCATACATCACGTTTGTAATATGGCTCTTAAGTCAATATCTTAATTTAAAAACAGGCATTCTAGTTGAATGGTCTTGCTTTTGGGAATCATCTCTTCCTTTGGACCCAGTGAAGTGATTTTGCAGGGCTCTGTTGAACTAGATTGAAAATTAGATTCATTGAAGTCGGGGTAAATGTCATATCATGTAGATATTATGCTTCTGGGAATACATTTTTCATCTGTCCTTCTCTACCTTTTTAGATGCATTTTCTTGCTCTCTTTGATTTGCCAACTATGAGGGTAGAAAATAGCACTGATAAGGAAATGATTCCTCAAGAAACAGAATGTGCTGAGAACAGTTACTTGTTCAGCCAGTGGCTCTCATTCTATTTACTGCAGTTTTTGGGAAAGCACAAATCAAAAAATAAAGAAAGTCTTCACGCATCTCTGAAAGGCACTAATTCCTTTCAATCACTCTTACAGCCAACCTCTATCCTGCCTCACTTCAGCAGAGGTCAAGATTTTGTTGTCCATTCATTTTATCATGCCAAGAAAGAAGGGAAGGAGAAAATTTAGTCATCAGTACTCACAAAGGTTGGGGATAGTCCATAATGGTCTGCAAGAGCTGTCATGAAAAAAGATGCAAAGCCTATGCCTGCAAACATAGATAAAAAAAGGCCTGTTTAGTTTTGAATTAGTAAAGTTCTGACTCAGCAACCACCTGAAAACAAGGTATTCATCTTATATGACCTTCCTTTTGAAAGAATCAAAGGATGAATGGGAAAAAATATTGAGAACAGAAATTAGCAGGGCAAGCAGTACATGTAAACTGGAGTGGAAAAGCTAACTTAAGTAATTTAGAAAAGAAAGAATGAACAGATATACTGACTAGTGAATTGTATAATGAAGATAGATGGTTTGGTGCTCTTAATTTAGTCTCATAATGTGAGAACAAGAAGACACTCAATTACTCTGAGTGCTAGCAAATTTAAAAGTGATGAAAGGAAACAATTCTTTATGCTGTGAATAGTAAATCTTTGGAACTCAAATAGTCTAACATTCAGTAACCTGAGAAGTTTAGATTATTTAGAATTGGGCCTTACTGAATGAGAACAAGCACAGCTTTGGTTGCTGTTTTGAAACAGTAAAGCGCAGTGAAATAACTTCACTATATCTAGAATGCCTTTTAGAATGTTGGAGAACATTGCAATTTGATTTCAAGAGCATGATCTGCGTTGGACATTCACAAAAATTTGTGACAGCTTTTGGTGTTTTATGATCTCTCAAGGAGCGGCTATGGTGTACTGCTTATGTCCTCACCTACAGTGGCAGATTCATTCTCATGTCCTAGTCAGAGAATTTTAGCCAGTATGCCATGTTTCCTGTGAGGACTGCAATAAAATGCCTTGGGCGATTGATCTGGCTACTGCAGCCAAGTCTTAGATAAACACTATTACTTTTTTAAGACCTGTGAATGAATCTTTCTTCTCTTATTGGCATTATGCTTGATGACATCTCTCCTCTTACTGAGGCATTATAGCTGAATTCCTGTTACTGGACAGTTTGGCTATCTGGAGGATATAAGTATCTGTGAGAAGTGTGCTTGGTAGAACAAGCTGATTAAAGTTAAGAAGACCAGGTGAATGTTTACACCTACCAAGGACGAACATCAGACATTAAGACTTTCAAGCAGCATTTACACTGTTGGAGTGATGATCAGCTATTCTCAGGATTAGGTTGAACAGTCAATCATTGGCATGGTGCAAGAGACATTTTGACATTTCAGTGTTAAGATTTCGCTGTAAATGAGAAATGTCCTTCTTAGGGCAGGTTACTGCTATGTCATGGGCAGGTCAAAGGATGCCCTTTTAGCAGAGTGCATAAGTCTGGCCAACTTGCAAGCCATAACTCATGTGCTCCACCAACTTCTACAGCTACTGTATTAGAATATTGCACATGAGTTCTTAACCCATGGTTTTAGTATCCATTTGTGACCCTGTTGTTTATGTTTATGTTATATTTTTTATGAGTTTTTCTGTACCTTTTCTTCTTCAGATCTCCCTGCTTCTACTTCCTCCCTGAGCATCAAGTTCCAGATATTCTCCAACCACTGGCTGAACAGGTATTTTGTTTTAAATCCATGTTGTACTAGCTTGGAGCCACCTTACTTAGTGTCGCAGAATTCGTCTATTGCTGAGTTTAGTGAACAACAGCTCTGTGCTTCTGTGATCTCCCCCTTTAAGTTCATAATGCTTGGTGAGGCCCTTTTCTTAGCGTTCTCTACAGGAAGGATGCTAACCTGTCCTTGTGACGTAGCTACTCTGTCTCCTTGATCCTTTCAGGTTTCTTCCCTTGTATGCACATTCTTTATATCCACTACACCCTTCTGGGCTCCAGAGATAAAGGACACACAAGCTGCAAGGATGTAGCCATGCTAGATGCAGCCTTTGCCACAGAAATGGCCTTAACAATCCTATATGACTTCTGCATATGTAATTGCCAGTTCAGAGCATATCCTAATTCACCCCTCACAAGAAGTCAGCAGCCTAGGAACACAAGCCCATCTATTATCCTCCTACTCGGACTCTAAGATGTCTTACACAGGGCTTGACATTTCTGCCAGTCAAACTTCCACTTTAGAGACCCCATGTGACTATTTTAGTTTCCACTGCTGACAGTTTGGTTCTGTTACAATGAAGGTTCAGCCAAGTCTTTCTAATGGAGGTCTTTCATTGTCATACATGGAGATTATGAGTCCCTGCCTGCCCCTCACAACCTGCATGATTTCAAAGAATATTACTATGCAGGTCAGGGACTTTAGTCCTTTACCTAGCAGAGTGAATTTAGCTTTCAGACTTTCCCTCTTGCATTTGCCCCCTGTGACTAGACCAGCAAGAACCAAGTTTCTCTCCTGCATTCTTAGCAGGTTTAGTATTTTAACCCACTTGATTGAAAATAAAATAGTCTCACATTTGGACATTTTCCTTTGGTTTTGGGAAAGACAGAAAGTGTTACAGTCATGCACTTGTACTTGATTCTGTGATGGGTGGTAAAAGATTTTTGATGTTAAAGAACTTGTGTCTGAGATTGCCAGAAGAATGGTTAGCTGAAGGGAAACTGTAAGGACCTTAACATTTTGTAGGTACTACATACCTCCTATTGTCTAAGGAAATAATGTTCAAATGTCCTGCAATCTTAATGACAGTACGGGTGGAAACAGACCTTCAACACATCTGTGGAGTTAGGCACAAAGGCCTAATGTTCATCCTTGGAGTTCCTCTTCTCAGCATTTATCCAACTCTGATTCCATGGTCCTCGTGACATGGCAATTCTCTAAGGAATTTTTTTAGCACCTCTTTTTACTTGCAGAGTCACAGATATCTTAATTTAGCATCACTGGCTAATTTTTTTTCTCTGCTTGCCCTTTCTGCTACCTACCCCTTTGCACTGCTGGGGCCAGCATTCAGGTTGTTACTACAAATTAATTTTTTTTTTTCCTTGAGCTGCACACTTTTACTTGCATTGACATAATTAACATACACAAATCATAATTACCATGCTGGAGTGACCTCTTGGATGGATCTTTTTTCAGCTTTGAACAAGCAGGAAATATGAAGATATTTGCAGATCTGTTTTTACAGCTCCTGCCATGCATCGGATGCTGACACTCCTGCATGCGCCCTGAGGTGCCCGGCACTGTCACTGCCCTGTGCTCAGGGTATTAATTGGCCAGCCAACAGCAAAACAGCCAATCAAACAGCTTAAGTAACAAAGGCTGCATTGTATATTTACTCTGATTATCTTACTTTTGCCTAATGAAGCTGCTTTAAGGTTTCTCTCCTGGCAAGGATCCAAAATGCTTTTATCTGCCTGCATGCAGTGGGCTGTCAAGCTGAGAGAAAAAGCCTCCTTTGTGTGCACGGTCTGTCTTGTTTTCAGAGGAGTTGCTACAGAGGAAAGGGTGGATATCTTTCTGGGTGCCTTGACTTTCATTTGTTGAAGGAGGACTGTAAGGGTGTCTTTTTCATAAATGTTCTGATTTTTTTTTAAACTTTGATCCCAGTGAATGGAGTGTGTGTTGAGAGTGCATCAGGCACACAGTTTCATGACCATGTGGCTCCTCCATTTTGATTAATTTTTGTGTCACTAGTGATATTACTGGGCTCACTGCTTATTTGCTAATGCCCTCTACAACTGGGTATATACTCTCTTTACTGACGGGTATATACCCCTGTCCCCATCCTTCTCAAAAATAATGGAGGGATCTTAATGCAAGTCTTACAAAGAAATTTCTGAAGGACTAAATCAAGAAATGAACCTGATAAGGACTTCAAATTTACATGGCCTTAGTTTCCAGTACAATGTCCAACTCAGTGATGCAATTCTTTAAGGCAAGAAGTGCGAAGAGGATGTAAGCAGCATAAGAGCAATCAGGTTTGTGCTCTCGGGAAAAAAAATTCACCAGTTTTTGTACTTCTTTCTCAACTTTTATTCCCGGTTAAGACCTTCTCTGAATTTAAAACAAAATTTTTCTTCAATTCTAGAGTTAAGACACTTTAAACAAAATTGTCTTATCAAATTTTGCAAAAGGTATCGTGTATTACAAAAGAGAAGATTTTATGTATTGTGGAATATTTTTCCCAATTATTTTATAACTGAAAAAATGTTGCACTCTTGTTTATATATAATTTTATTTTTCATTTAAGAAGTTCCTTTCATAGTCAAGTGATACCCTGCAGTAACTATAGGCCATGCAAAGAAACTTGTGCTGGAATGAGTTCATATTTGCTTCAACCTACTAATTTTCACTGCTGTATGTCAGAGGGCTTTGGTATACTTCAGACTGAATTTGCAAAATACTGTTTTTCCCACTGTTATTTTGTTGTTTTGGGGTTTTTTTCCTTATGTTTATGCAAACATTTATAAAATAGGACTTCCTGGCTTCATAGTTCCTATAGAAATACAGCCACCAAACTGAAACTCATGGAATTTGTTTAGGATTATTTCCTGAATATTATTATGTCAGGGTGCTGCCTGTGCGCCTTTACTCATTGTCAGAAAGGATGGTGACCAGATCTGTGCAGGGACTGAGGTGTCTCTGAGTCCTGACAGCCAGAGATCCTGGGAAGGATGTATTAAGGTCCCTGTCACTAAGTCCTTAAAAGAAATGCACTGTAGAAAATGCAGGGTATTAGGAAAACAGAGATCAAATTGGTGGAAGATGGTAGTGACTTGATCTCTTCGCTTTTGTAGTCAGAATGGTTCTCTGTTTTATATGGCCACAATACCAGAATTTACAGATTTTTGCGAGTGATTTGGTAAGAGCCCAAGGAATGCGTGTCGTGTTCCAGGGAAACTTGCATGGGGAGCTGAATGATGATACAGCAGGTCTCTGTCAGACACCTTCTGAAAGTAACTGCTTGTTTTTCCAGTGACAGAGGAGAGTGAGGTGCATCTGGAAGCTTGAAGGAAAATGCGATCACAGTGATTAGAGATGTTCTTATGTTGAAGTCACCATTTGTCTCCATTAATCCATTGGTCATCGATTGATGAGGGTGACTGAGTTAAAGAGAAGGG
This sequence comes from Passer domesticus, assembly GCF_036417665.1. Classification (NCBI taxonomy): domain Eukaryota; kingdom Metazoa; phylum Chordata; class Aves; order Passeriformes; family Passeridae; genus Passer; species Passer domesticus. Next base: position 98,194,668 of record NC_087474.1, read on the forward strand.
AAGCACACTGTTAGTGGGGGCTCTGGAAACCTCATTCTGTCCAACAAACTCTCCGTTTGGAGAGTCCTAATCAATGCAAAATCATACCTGTATAAAAACTTTTAACATATGCAATCTTCTTAATTCTTTTTCCCTTCTATACAGTCCTTTTGATCTCATTTCCCTTCTGCTGCTGTCTATTTCTATTCCAAGTTATCAACTAAGAATTTTTTTGTGTCTGTCCTGGTAGTGCTTACTGCAACTGCTCTAATAATAATTAATCAAATGTTTTTATTATTTTATTATTATCCTACAGGTAATGTTTTATCTCATTATATAATTTGACACCATTCAAAACCAGGTGAATGAAAAGTCTATTTTATCTAACAATAAAAGGTAATTTTTCATTAATATGCAGAACTGTTTGCACTTTTTCTACAATTATTACTTATTTAACCTTTCAAAACTTAGATTTTTTTATGAACAACATTATCAGACATTGTTAGATCATTTTGCTGGCTTTTATAAAAGATAATGAGTACTCTTCCTTTGCATGTTCAGTGTAAAGTAATTGTAGCTATCTTGTGGTTTTAAGAAATGTTCAGCCACCATAAACAACGTATTTCAGTGTATGAAAGACGTACCATATATGTCACTTTCTGTTTAGTGTGTGCCTATTCCAAGATACCAAAGGAGCTGAAGTAGGTTCATAATGGATGTCGTTGTTTGCTTTAGGTAAAACAAATACGTTTTTTTGATCCTGTGTGTATGAACAGAAAATGCTGTGTGACAAATCCATAGATAAAAGACACATGCAGCTGCTTCTCAGTATCTCAAGCATGGTGCAGAGCAAATAACTAATCAATTTTCTTTTAGATCAGTAACAAGTCATGTATTAATGAGTAAAACCTGTTTCACAGTTACGTGCCATATGAAAATTCATCCTCTGGAAACATAACTTGGTTGCTGGACAACATGCATCCTTTCTGTAACAGCCAGGGTTCTGTTTCCAGTGTCATGTTAAGCTATTGATAACCAGCCCAAACACTCAAATATCTTACGTCACTGAATCAACAAAAGCTTTTGCAGAAAGTCTGTTACTTCATTGATTATAGTCGAGAATTCAGATTTCCCTGTATATCTTATGCGATGTGAAAAAAAAGAGAAGAACAACAGAAAAGCAAACCAATTTCACTCAAATTATGATAAGAATGTAATTTAATTCTTATTTCTCCATACCTGTTACTGACAGGTACCTATTAGGTGCTGCATCAGAATGGAACATCCCGCATAGTGAAAATGAAATAGATTTCTGCTCGATATATCAAAAATCTGATTTCTTTTTTTTTTTGTATGTGTTCTGACTAGTTTTCAGTATTACAGTATCTTTACCCATGTATGTGATGGCTATGAATTTTCATTTTAAGCGGGTTTATTTCACTATGAAATTATTTTTGGACTTTGTACCTTCCCTGCATGAATCTTTTAAAAGCAAGAAAGCTCTTACATTACTGTCTACATAAAAATATTAGGACATTTTTCTTCCTGTGCAGAGTCAATATAAATACCCAGAATCACAGAATATGCTGAATTGAAAGGGACCTACAAGGATCATTGAGTTCAGCTCCTGGCCCTACACAGGACATTCCAAGAGTGACATCATGTCTGAAAGTGTCCAAACATTCCTTGAACTCTGTCAGTCTTCATGCTGTGATCATCTCCCTGGGGAGCCTGTTCCAGTGCCCAAACACCCTCTGGGTGAAAAACCTTTTCCTGATATCCAACCTAAACTTCCCTGACTCAGTTCCATGCCGTTTCCTTGAGTCCTGTCACTGTTAATCACAATAAAACATAATCTCTCTATAAATGTGATATGTGGGTGTGAGTTTAGGTCTTAGATAAGCTAAAGAAGAATGTGAAAGGTAGTTGGGATTGTCTTTGTCTCTGGCATGTCTGCAGTAGCAAGTAAACCAGCAGAAGCAAGATCTGTACTGTGAAACACTTGGTGTTCATGTCCACACAAGTCACATTTTAACAGGGGGGAAGGAGGGGGATGAACTCTAGGCTATCCTATAGTCTCCAGTCCATTTGCAGCTGGTGTGCATTGAAACTGCTCCTTCTTCCTTAGTTTCACCTGAAAGGATTTCAGTTCAAGTGCTCCATAGCAGCTCCATGGTGCATTTCAAAATAGAGTAAATGGGGACAATTGGCAGTTCAAAACTGCTCTCCTGATACAAATTAAGACACAAATGTAGGCACATATACTATGTCTCAAAAGCCATAATCAGGCCATAATAAAAAAGATAGGAAATGGCTCTTAAAAGGCAACAATAAGACCTAAGAAATGGCAGATCTAAAGGAAAAGTACACTTACTATGGATATCAATGCACAAAACCAATGAAATGAAATGAATGCTGTAACCTGATCAGAAGGTATGAGATGTAGTAAAAAAAGACACCTCTTAATACTATAGCTAAGGGACATTAGTATTTTCTTCATAATATCAAGGAACAAATGTAATTAAAAAGAAACATTCACAACATTATACAAAGAAAGTCTGTTAAAAAAAATACTGAAAAACCACAAATATTCAGCAAAAAAGTCTGTGTAGGGACAAAAGGCAACACAGATGTAGTATGTTTCATTCCAAAAAAAAATAAGCCTTTATACAAGCTTGTACAAGTAGAGGGACTGAAGGATTTAAGAAAAGATACAGTGTGCAGAACCATCTGCTGCTGAAACAGTGGATTTACAAATTGAAATTTTCTTGAGTTGCATTGGACAAGAGAGCCCTTTTTCTTCTCACACACTTTTCATTGCAGTTACATGTGTAGCAGCACGATATATGAGGGAAAGAATAATAAAAGAAGCAGAGAGCAAAGAAACTGCACAGATGTCCTCTCCCTGCCCCTCACCCTGATTATTCTTACAGGTTCTGCTGATACATTAGAATAACTATGAATTCATTGGCAAGGATCTGTACCATCTAATGAAGAAAAGTTACTCACAAAAGCAAGACCTTATTTCTTGCTATTTGAATGGGAAATTCCCTCAGAGCAGAACACTTGTTGCCATCTAAACATAATGCAATAAATAGATGGCATCCACTTTGTATTTATTGAGCAATGTGTTTACTGTAATTCACTTGAATACATATAAATCTGTACTAATAGTTTTTTACTAGGTGCTATGCTTGACTCAGTAGGTGTTAACTTTGATTTAGTAGATTAAATATCTGATTCAGCAGATAATTCACATGTTTCGACAGGTTGTATAGTTGATTCAACATATGAAGTATCTGGCAGTGTTTATTTTTTCTGAAGGTTGTTTTATCCACATTAGAATGAACTTTGTTTAGTTCTCCATATGGCGCATTACTTTAAGTGCAAGTTAAACATTTTATCAGGAATGTACATTGTAAAGTGTTCATTTAAATATATTTGAATAGCCTTTCTGAATTTTTAAGCAGAAGATTATTCCCTTATGACAAGTTTTGTGTTTAAACATTATTCTTCTATTAATACTAGTTTTTGTTCAGTTTTGACACTGAAATTTTAGAATCAAAAAAAGATGTTTTTCAAGGTACTTTTTTTAACTATCTCATGCCCAAAGGATAAAAAAAACCACCCCAAACATAAAAGCAGAATAGGGAAAAGATGCAGGTTTCAAAATATGATGGTTCATTTTTGAGAAATGGTTGTTTATTTTTTGCCTTTATCCTCAGTTCTTTTACATCTTACAGGTTGTGCAGCAGAAACTAATTTAAAAGAAACCTTGACAATAAAGCAGACAGAGGAGAATTAGCCTGGAAAAATACGAAGAAGAGTAAGGAGAAATAAAAGAGTAATATGGTGGTGTTGGTTGAATATCTAAGGACAGACTGTGGAAGAACATGTTACAACATACTCCTAAGTAAATGTTTTGGCAATAGGCAACATTTAAGTTCACAGGAACTTTATCAAAAATTAATGCAGAGAAGAACCATAGCATTTCATAGTAACGTGTGTGAGAGCTAACAAAGAGCAGGTCTTTCAGAAGGCACCACAAACATCCAAGGAAGTTCTTGCCCTGACCGTCACATCCCCATCTAGTGGTGCTTTCTAAGAGTCTCACTATACAAAAGTAAATGTAATCTTGGCTAGCAGAATGGACTGGTTCTGAATTTTTCCTGGAGTCTTAGCAGTAGATTTAGCTGGATCTTAATTGTTAAAATCATGAAATCAGGTAAGCAGGAGTTGACAAGTAGGATCCTAAGTACTCAGGTCAAAGTCTGGCATAGCTAGACACTCATCAAGTGCTCAGTATTTTGTTCCTGTTTTTCCTTTCACACATTAGACTACTGATGGTGAGACATAAACCTGTAGTGAAAATCATAGGACTTTATTCTGTTTGACTTCTTAGAGATTTCATTGAAAACTACTACTCTATGCAACTTGACCATCCTGTGGTGGCAAATATTCTTTTGTTTAATTATTTTTTCTTGTTCTAAATTATAATTGCAGTTTTTTATTGCAGGTGGTTAATCTTGTTTTATTTTGCAATGGTTGTTTTATTTGTATTTTAATTACATATTTAATGTTTTTAGGACTAAGAGAAAGTTGGATAGTTCTGGAAAATACCAGGCACACCAAACAGTATTAGGAAGATACAAAATGTTAAGTAGGTAAGACAAGAGAAGAATAACTGCCGAACTGTTCTAAATAGATTATAAGATTTTAGCCTTTTAATCTTATATTAGGTTATCCTAACTTTACATTTTATAGTCATTTTACTGAGTGTTGGCTATACTGACTGCTTTTATTTACATCTGAACGGATTAATAAATTAAGATGCAATTTTTGCATCTTTAACCCTAATCTTTGTAAAATGCAGAAATTAGAATTTCCTAGACAAAGTGATTTCATTTATTGAAATTGATTTTGGATGTTACTTGCCATTGACTTTTTAAACAACTGTGCTAAAGAACTCTAAATATGAAGTTAATGTACTATGCTCTTGATCTACATTGGAATGGGCGAAGTTCTACCTTTGTAATGCATGACTAAAGATATTAGAGGTAAAGAAAGCATGAATATCAATCTGTTTCTGTACTCAAAATGACCCCTGGTTTTATTAGTAATGGAATCTAAGTGACATCATCTTTTGACAGTCATGATCTTTAACCCAGTTTGATCTAAACCAGACTCCTTTGGAATGATATCATTAAGGTAAATCCCTGAAAGAAGAGCAAACCATTTTATTATAAACCATTTAAGGATATTAAGTTACTGGGAATGATTTCACTGATTTTTTTCCTTGTAAAGGACAAACAATTTCAAGATTGCGTGTTAATATAAAGAAAAAACTGAACTTCAATTTTTTTTTCAGTTGTATTAGGTTTAATCTTCTTAAATAAATTATAAATCCTCACATCTTTTAAAACATGATTCAGAAGTCACTGAAATATTTCTTACATGAATGCTGCCATGCAAACTATATTATTATACCTAATTCTATTAAACAATATTGAACTGCAATAAAAATGCAAAAAAACCACAAAAAACCAAAAAACCAAAAAAACTATTTTATGCAAGGAATCTTATTCTCTCCACCCTGTCCACTCTAAACCCATTCCATCTGTCCCGTGAATTTATGGTTCCTTTCAGTAACTGGCCATTCTGGGATTGTTCTCCTTTATTGCCACATATTGACTAACCATTTAATGAATTAACCAAGGTCTTTTGTTTATGATGTATCACAAAAGATTATTTTAAATATTGAACACTGATACTAAATGAAGACTGGTAAGCTTCAATTTGATACCAGAGAGAAAAATATTGTTCAAAATACCCACTTAGGCGTGGAAAGTTGCAAGCAAAAGATGTGTGATTTGATTGTGGTATAAATTTTTGCTCTTGATTTTTTCTTAAAAGTTTTAGAAACTTTTTCTTAAAAGTTTTTTAAAGCTTTTTCTTAAAAATTTCAGAAACTTCTAGGTCATTGAATGGAAATGAAAATAGCAGCTGAACACTCTCAATAGCAAAAATGCACAAATACACTTTCAAGAGCATTGCTGCTACCAGGAGAAACATGAACTTTGAATCAACTTACTTGTTTTGTCAATGTTTTTCCCTGAAAACAGATTGCATACAGACAATCTTACAGTGGCATTATCTTGAGCTTAATCCTGATATTTTTGGTAGCCTTACTTTTGTTTTTATCTTCCAGCCAGGTGTTTCCAATAGTTTTGACTGTAAGATAACCCAATAGCTGGTGATTAATGTAGCCATCGTAGAGAACATAAACAATCCCGGAAACAGAACTCAAAGTTCAAATATGGATGCTAACAGTAATTGCTTTTAACAAGTGCAAGGAAGAAGTGAGAGGAAACCTGGTATTGAATTTTGTGTTGCCAAAGAGCAACTGACCAGCGATAACAGAAGCATCAGAAACACAGAGTGCAGAGAGGTAGCACTTTGCACAGGAAGTATCATGAAACAGCCCATGTCAGCCCAGTAGTAATTGGGCCTTTGAAGTTTCAAATGTGAGAAGAGATGAACATTCATCTTTAAAGTGTGCTGAGTCTCAGGGATTACTTTTGGTTAAAGTAGGAATGTGCAGTTATTTGAAACCTGACCCTGAGGTCTCTAAAAAGTTTGGCTTAGGTTGTGCTAGAGCTGACCTTGTAAATTTAGACAGCTGCTAGACTACTGCTAGGAGCAAATTATTACAGCAATTGTGATTTTCATGACTAGCATAAAAGCAAAGGGCACCTATTTAAGACCTGTGAGGTCAACTTTCACATTTACTACATTGCAGAGAAGGAGAAGCGGTGCAGTCTCGCGAGAATAAGGTACGGTGAAGAACTTTGAGATTCTGCATAAAGCTGGAGGAAAAAGAAGAAAAACACATATAAATATAGCAGTCTAGTTCTTTCAAGACATGAGTTATTCTGGCAAAAAAGATATTATTTCAGAATATTTTATTTTTGAAAAAAATCTCATTTACAAGCAAGTATTTAGAGACAATGTGCCAAATATTAAAAACATATAGCAAACCTTGAAGTCATAACAGGTTTTAAAATTTGATTGTTTTGCCTCTATTTTTAAATTAATAAATACTTAGGCAAAATGGGTTTATCAAAATTCAGTTGATTTTCTTTTTGTGTTTGCTGCAATTGAAGACTGGATATTAGCCTAAAAATACCATTTTGTGGTCACTTTATTCAATGCTGTGTCAATCAGAGATGAAAATCATCAAATTTTTATTTGAACTTTGGAATGGTTTCTATTTGATCTGTGTTTTTAAGTCACAGATGGCTCTTCTGGTGATTGGAATTCTGCAGTTTTATTAATGAATTAAAAAAGCTGAGCATTATTTCTTTATGTGAGGTTTTAGAATTTAATGTGGAAGCAAGTTGGGGTTTTTTTGCTTCACTTTTTATTAAAAGAACAAAATTACTGCTATGGTTTTTAGCCTGTTCGCACATCTGCATAGCATTTGATTATGTGCTCTTCTAAGAACACTTAATATTTGATGGACCCAGAATTCAAACACTCATGTACACTAATCTTGCCTTATTCAGCTTACTGACACATGAGAACTAACTGATTTATTTAGTTTATTTTCACCTTTGTGACTCAGGTGTTTATCAGCAAACCACCTGAATTCTAAAGAAAAAAATTAAAAATTGATTTTGCATCTCTGTACTGAGATGTGATGGTTTCACAGAGATATGTAGAATCCAAAAAGGTATCGTCACCCAAAATGTTGAAATCTGATTTTAATATAGTTAATATTACTTAATTAGTTTAATTAATTTAATTAATTAGTTAATTAATTTGGAGCTCAAACTCATGAGCTTTGTTGTGCTGAAAAATATACTCATCAAAAGCAGAACCTACAAAAGCCAGGTACAAAAAGAAGCAGCAAATCAGATTTTACAATGAGTGATATTGGTTATGTTGTTCAAGTGTTGGGAGTTATGTTGTTCAGGTTATGGGAGTTCAGGTGTTGTTTAAAAGATATTTTGAGGAAGAGCTCACTGACAGAGAAATTGGAAAGAATAGGAAAAAACCTAAAAAAAGTAATGGCAGATAGTCATAAGAGGATAGGCATTTTAAAAAAAAAGAGTTGATGAGTAACTGAGAGAACAAGGAGAAGAGTGAATGCTAGTTGTCTAGGAAGATGCCATTAGGCATTTGAATGAGAGTGGTTTTGACTGATTGCAAAGGATCTTATTTGAGAGGATCTAGGATGGAGTGCATTTGAATTTGTGTATAATATAGAACTTCATTTAGCTCAGAGGTGCAAGAGAGATGGACCACCTGGACAAGCCGATCAGTAAGCTACATGTATATTCAAGGAGAAAGAGCCACAGGAGTTTTAGAAGTGTGGAAAAACAAGAAAATGCATAAGAATGAACTCAGGAAGGATCAACAAATGGGCTGGATTCACTAGTGAGCATGTAGGAAGGTCGTGGGTTTTGTCAGTCATTGTTTAAAATGAATCAGTGAGACCCTGTGTGCTGAAACAGAGATTTGAGAATAAGCAAAATGCCACAAATGATGATGTGGACAGGGCACATGAGTTCTAGGAAGGAAAGCAGACCTGTTTAGCCTGAACATAGACCTGCATTCACTAATGGTAAGAGTACCATCAGAATAACAGACTGCAGGAATTGATGACTTGCAGTTGTAGAGTAGACCTTGCAATACGAGAAATGGAAGGTGAATGAAGGACAGGAAAAAGTGAGAAACAGTAAAGATCATGTTTTAATAACTATAGGCTGTTCTTTGCCTTTGTACATGCTCAGCAGTCGTCTCTTCACCTTTTAGATCCATTAATACAGACAGGAATGTGGTTTTTTTTAATTTATATTGTGACTTTTAACCCCCTGGAGATAAATAGAGCTAAATAAATCCTTTGGTGTCCTTTACGTTTTCTAGAACTGGAAGGCTTCCTGTATGTCTGTTCTTAATGCTCTTCAGGTTTCAAGAGTTTTTTTGAAGTGTGTGAACAGAGGTTAAATTTTCCAGAAGGTATTTCTTTAGTCTATATTCAGTTTAAGATCACATCACTACATATTATCATGTTCTTGATGCATCAATAAAGCCTGTATATTCTAGTAGCTTCTAAAGTTTTAAAAATTTATTTTGCTTTCTTTCCTGTCAGTAAGGTTTACATTTTTGTGGAATTCACATATTTTGGAAAATATACTAAAGAAAGTTTATGGTATTCAGTAAACTTTGGATGAATTAGTTCACTGACTGTGCTACCAAAAAATTTTAGATGGTGGTAAATACGCATCTAGAAGCCTTACTTGTCAAGGGGAGAAGTTGGTCAGTACAAGAAGCATGTATTTCTTCTGCCATGGTGTAATTTTGCTATTAATTCCAAAAGCAGAAATCAATGCTGTTCATTAGGATTACCCTCATGGACCCCTACCCTGGGCTGTTTGCTGAGTTGTTTCTTTTTAAAAAATATTAAAGCTCTTTGTTGAGCTTACTCCCTCTCTTCTACTAATAAATTTATACTTTTGGTATTTCCTAAATGTTTTATATTTGTAAGCGACATTAAGTATTGTATACTCTGCTGTTTCTGACTGACACTTCACACATAGCCCTTTCACTCTCGTCTCAGTAGTGTAACAAATATTGTTCACTATATTTTAGTTGTCAGCGGAGATGAAAGTTATTCCCAGCAAAATCTGCCATGTAGTTGGCAGTCATAGAACAAGTGACATCAAGCACAAGTCCCTTTCTGTCAGGGTTATGGCCTGATACTGATTGGAATAATGTTATGGTTTTGCATGCCATGCACCTCTGGTGAATACACAATAGATATGCTGGTTGGACATTGTCTTAACACCTAACACTAGGGCTGGTAATTGTAGTGGATTGTTCTTGAAAGTCAATGCCTTTTCTTTGTGGTCAATTGTTTGCTCTTCTGCTTATAGAAGAGAACATGGACTGTATATATTTCTTTATAAAACCTGGTAAAATGTTGTGACACCTACTAGCAAAATACTAAGATGCAAAGACTTCAGAAATATTTATGTAATCTCACCTTTACTGGCATCAAGCTCTTCTAATGACTTTGTAAGAGATGGAGATGGAATTTCGTAGAAGGGAGTCTGGTCTGTCTTTGGATATTCTGCAGTTTAGGACTCACAGATGGTTTCATTCAAGTGGATCTAGTTTCATTTGCTTTGTTAAATGCAGTAATCCTGATGAGCAGGCACCAAATGCAAAGATAGCTTGGACAGGCATTTTCAATAATCCTTTATGGTAATGAATATCACTTTAAATTGTGTTCACTGTTTAAGCAATGTGTTGTGTAGAGTGAAAGTTTTTAAAGATGGAGGAGAGTATTTGGGATTAGGGAAAACATTTCTGCAGTTTGGGTGAAAAGACACAGAGGTATTTGTCAGCCAGGATCTTCTAATAATTTCTGAGAAGTATTTTCTTTTGGAATTTTTCTTTCTTGTTCAGTTTTATGTCTGAAGTTCTAGTGGTATATTGAGAGGGTTTTCTATGTTTCCTCACCTCTGAAAACTGGCTCCAAAATAACCAAAACAAGTTTTCAAGCTCATTTGAGCTGTCCCAGCTTGACTGATACTACTTTTCCATTGGAGTAGCCACTGTGCTGTCAAATAACACTCACGTTACTCCTTTAATCTGAATTTTAGTGATATCAGGCTCCAGTTGCAATTTGTGCATCTTCTCAACATTAAAAAATTGAGAGGATGGGTGTGTTTGCGAGCATACTGACTAAAGTGCTTTCAGTAGACTGTAGTTAGTGTGTCCAACAGAGAATACAGAAATTAAAATGTATTTACTAAATTGTATCTGTACAGCAGTACCACAGTGTCACTAGTCTAGTCATTGTTTCTGTCATCACTCACTGCTTCCTAATGGATTTTTCCAACTTTTACCCTTGATTGGCTGATCTGATCTTGATTCAACTCTAGGGAAAGGATGGAAATTGCAACTGCTTAGGAACAGGCAACAAGAACCCCTGAAATACTTACAGAGAGTGCATGAAGCACCTGAGGTCTCTCAGTGGTTGACTATAATGCTATAAGGTGGTTACTGTAATAATAATAATATGTCAGTTGGGATAAAAAATCACTTCAAGACTATCACTGAAACATTTTGATAGCCTTTTTCAGATATCCAGGGGCAGTTCTAAATGATCTTGATTATTCTATCATGTACTTTGGACTTTTGTGCCTTGTGTTCTGCATTTTCCTACACTTTGAGAAACAGTGTTGTTTTGCCAAGTAACCTATATATGACTCCCTCCCCCATCAGTTATTAACACTGTGCTAATTTAAAGAAATATTATGCGTTACAGTTTTGCTATTTATACAACACCTGAAAGCATGTTTACATTGCTCCATTTCAAAAGAAACTCACTGCTCTATGAAATACTTGAGGTTGTCTCAAGTCCGGTCAGGGCTCACATCATTAAATAAATATCAAAGCAAACAACTGAGTTTTGTCTTTGATTGGAGAACTTCAAGGAATAAATATGCCGGTATACTTCAGTCCTGCCATAATTTTACCATGATTGCTTATATGCTTATGAAATGAAACAGTCTATTAGTACAAAGTAAATGTTGAAAATGCAAACTAATATTTATCTCAATCATAAGCCAAGCTGTTTCGTTTCCAAATGAAACGTGTTTACAATTGCATTTGCCTGCTGTGACTGATAAAGCTTGATAGTACTTTTGCTAAGTGTGTCTCTAAAGTTTTCCATGGATGTTGAGTTTACAACCTCCTGCAGACAGAACAGCCATAACATAAGCTACCAGTAAAAAGGAATGAAGTTATTTGTCAGTAATTGTATGCTAGCAATCTGAATACTACAGACCCTTTTAAAAGCATGTATTAAAGCATGTGTTAAAAGGTTTGCATGTATTTATTGCAAGAAGAAATTCTATTGGATTTCCATCACAAATAGTAAATGGTAAAACAATGGCCTAATTTTTAAGGTGTAAATGGGTTTCTGTTAATTAAACTGATTTGATTTTTCTTCCATGTAGACTTCTGTGGAGGTCTGGGTGAATGAAACTGGAACTGCTGTACTAATAACCCACGAATGTGCACAGAAACATGGACAAGCCTGCTATACTATGTTCAATGGTTAAGGACATCTCATGAAATTTGGAATGGTAAGTTTCTTCCAAAATAGCTTCCACCTTTTTTTTTTTTTTTCTGAATAATGTTGCCACTTTTTAATGGCTCATTTTGCTTTTCTAATTAAGAAAACTCCCAATTGCATCCTTTCTGGTGGCATGCAATGCTCATTTGAAGCTGAGGGAAATATTTTTATTTTACATTAAAAGAAGAATTAAGAATATGAAACTTACCATAAAAAGAATGGAAAATGTGCTGTTTCATAAAGCAAAGAGATTGCACCTTAGGAAAACCAAGTAAATTTGTTAGGAAAACTATGTAACAGGAGAGAACTGGGGGCCTTGAGAGTGTCAGGGTTTTTCCTAGCTTTGCTGGAAGTTTCTTTTACAGGTTCATATGTTGATTATGACCTTGGTCAGAACTGTCAAGCCACCTTTTTTTAGGACTTTGAGTTAAGTACATGTTTATAAAGTAAAAAAAATAAGGTGTTTTGGATAGTCTGAATAAAAATTACTTTCCTTCTAGAAGTTGTGTTTACATATTTTTCCTGTTACTATAAACTTCCCAGCACAGTTTATTGCTACAAATATTATCTTTAGCAGTCTTGTAGAATGGCTGAATATATTAGTTAAACTGTTCTAAATCTGATTTTTGACTAACAAAAAAGCACTCCACAAGCGTAAGAAATAGGGAAAACGACTGTGTTTCAGACAGCATTATAAGTCAATTGCAACTATTCTAACAGCAGCTGCTGGGAAACTTCTTTGAATTCTTTCAATACCATATCCTGACATTACAGAATCTGTCATTGTGATATATCTTGAAGTGTAGAGTAAAATATAGTACAGGCTTTTGCATGGTATGAAAAGTTTCAGTTTTATGACTATACTGTTATTCAGCCTTTCATCTGCAGTGCAGATCAACATTTCTGAATTTATTACATACATCTGTCTGAACTCTTGCTGCTCAGTGGGGAAAAACAACAGTTGAACATAGGAAACTGGAACTCCAGTTCTGGCAGGTTTTGTTCTGAATAATCAGAATATATCACAATCTTGTTTGAGGCAGATAAGCTAAAGCAAAATGAAACAAAATGAAAAAAAAACAATCAAACAAAATTACCATGTTTTAATTTCGATAAAATTAACAGAACAGGTATTTATTTTCCCTAGAAATAGTTTAGCTTTACATGATTTTGATTCTCAGCCTAACTAATCTTTAATTGCTTTCCCATGAATGTCTGAAAATTGTCTGAAAATCATCTGTAAACTGGCATTGCCATCTTCTATTTTTCAGCTGTTCTTGTAAAGGGACCAGGATTGAAGAAAACATAAATTAGGTAATTAAAATTAAAAGTAGAATTTTCTTTGGCTTATTCTTCAAACTCCTATATGTTTCTGGGAGGTAGACTAAAACTTTCCAGATAGCTTAGCATTTACATGAAAACCCAGGTGGCTGTGTAAATAATAAGGAGGGTGCATAAAAATAGAAGGGAAAAAATATTCATTCATCAACTTAATAAGAATATTGGGTGGAAATAAGAAGGCAGAGATGCAGATGGAGGAAAGATGCAGAGTTGAGATAGAATCAACAACTGAACTACAAGGAGTGAAAACAAACAGCTTCTAAATCAGAATCTGCTGAACTATTTGCATCAAGAAATGCTTTTGCACCTACATCTCTTCCTTCTGTTGTTGTACTGGCTTTAACTCTTAATGGAAAGCAGAGCGTTTGCATTCTTGATAAAATATCACTGAGAAATTGTCTTTCTTCCACAGCCTGCATAGATGGGGAAGAGCACAAGAGTCAGAGAAAAATCTCTAAGAAAGCAGGCAGTTTGGATGGCAGCAACATTTGCTTCAGCTTGCCTCTGTTTAGTCCATCTGAACAGTATTTCTCAATGCTGGATTTTTTTCTATTAAAGAATTTTTTTTGTCCCTCCCTCCCTCCCTCCCTCCCTCCCTCCCTCCCTCCCTCCCTCCCTCCCTCCCTCCCTCCCTCCCTCCCTCCCTCCCTCCCTCCCTCCCTCCCTCCCTCCCTCCCTCCCTCCCTCCCTCCCTCCCTCCCTCCCTCCACAATGATGATGCCAATCATGTGGTAAGAGAGGCTTGATATAACACCTTTCTTCACAGGCCCCTGTGTAGTCCACTTTTGAGGGATTTTCATTCCATACATCTGGTCTCTAACAATCTGCTCCTATATTAATTTTATCAATTGCTGTGTATTCTGTCCCATAACTGACATGATTCCTTTTATTCCTCCTTTCTCTCACTGAACATTCTGGGTTTGACAACAACATAGCAAATTGATGTCTTCTCCTTTCTTCCAGATCACCCTGATCTCCTTTTTCCATCACCACAGATCAATGTCTTCCTTCTAGGTCCAGATTTCTCATCCCTGTCCTTGTGATATCACTCTTCTTTGCATACAACATACAGATCATATCCAGGTAATGAATTATATTTATTTTTGAACAATAACACTGCTGCTGCAGTGGTTTCCTGTCAAATTACTGATCTGTTTTCCTCAGGTGGAAACACATGGTCATTCCTGTTTGAAATATTCCTTCCATACTTATCTGTCTCTCTTCTGTTACTCAGAAGTACTCAGACTGGAATTCAGTCTACCTGCCATATCTGTCCACATCAAATTCACATCACCAATAGTCATTACTCTAATTTAATTCTTTCTTCTCTTTCTGGTGTTCATCAAAGCACTATCATAAGGTCAATCTTTCTTCCATAGCCATTTCAAATGCTGAAACACCATTTCCAATTTTAAATTTCCCATTTAACTCCACCTCTTTCACATCCTGTAGCAACATACAACGTAATAATTATAAACTTGACATTTATTTTATTAGGTAAGGATTTCTACAAAGTAAAATATGGCATATATTCATTACATGCAGAAATACTGTGACTTAAATATGTGTAAAAATAATTCTGTATGTGAAATCCTATTGAAGGAATGTTTAAGTGCCTTTTATCTTTTTGTCTATGAATCCTAGCAGACTATTTTATAAATGTTTCAATTTGCCTCGGCAATAAAACAAATTCAAAATATATTTTCTTTCTTCTGAAATACAGCACTACTCTAAAAATTTTATAAATTGCTACCTTCATGTTTCTTCATTTTTGCATGCATCATCTTTTCAATGGCTTTCTCAGGGACTAGCTAATAATCTAATGCAGAAGATGTCCGGCTTTGTTTAATTCACATTTTTGCAGTCAGTTTACAAGACACAGTGCCCTCAGCCTGTGAGCAGGATTCAAGAATACTAAGTGTTGAACACATATGAAATATAATCCCAGGGGCCCATATATGTCCTCACCAGGGAAAGCTGACCCTCCTTTGCAGTTTAAATAGTTATTCCTGAATTTGTGTTCTGCATATTTTCCTGTACTTATTTTTAAAAGAACAGATAAAATATACCCTTGTTTTACTGCACTTTTCTATTTGCTGATGGCAGGAGATTCAGATGAATTTATATGGACATCATCAGACTTGAACAGGGTTAATCTGCTTAGGCTCAGGTGAGTTCATTTTAGTCTTGATTCACTTCATTGCACATCTATAATGGTTATTAACAAGCTTAAGGACCTTTGGGAGCTTATGGATAACAATGCAGCACCATGGAAGGTGGGAAATCATTATCCTCATAAGGCTGGTGTAATAATTTGCAGTCACACACAGTTTCTGTAGTAATCCTTGGGGCTGAGATAGGTCACTAGGTCTGTAAACCTTTCATCAACTTTATACATTTTTTGCACTTGCTCTTTAATTAATGAATATATAGTAACATAAAAGTAGATGTAAAGTGTTTAACATATAAGTTTGTTCAAGCATCACTGGCAAATTTTACTGCCTGTATGTGCATATTCATTTTAAATATAAAGCTTACGGGTTTTTTTTTCTCACTATCATATATATCCACTGTCTGTCTCATGATAATTGATATACAACATTTAAGAATTGGAAGAAGCTCCACTGAAAATTTTTTTAATTAATGATAATTTCAGATAATATTTCTTAGAGTATTCATTTAGTTCAAACTTTGTATTTAGATAATAACAGGTGTGAAAATAGTTCTATATGTAAAAGAGATGCTTATTCTGTAATGTTTTAATATAAGTCCAAAAACTGGCAATAAATGCATATATTAATATTATAATAAGTTGTGGATATATAATATTCAAAACACATATGTTTTCAATACCATGTTTTCCACAGTTTTTCAAATAATTAGTTATAGTAAGAGGATATTGTACACTTTCTAAGAGAGCAGAGGTTGATATGAGGTTGAATGAGGTTCTGTAACGTTGAAATTTAGTCATCTTTAATCTCTGTGTTTTTTCATGCAAACAGCAAGACCAGCTTCTTTAATATGTTAAATTTGGTAATGAAACACCATTTTCTCCCCCCACATTTATGATATTCTTTTCTTTTACATAAGCATAAGTCATTAATTTTAGTCTGAGCAAGAGTAGCATTAAATTTGAATTAATAGAATAATAAGTTCTAGGGTTTTATAATTACCAAGTTTATTTTTTTTAGAGTTACTTCTGCAAGACAGGGAAGTTATAAGAGCTATAAATTTCTACTAGTTTTGCTCTTCTGGAAAATTTTGACACATTGGACCCATTGGTCAATCTGAAAAAATACACTGTAGAGCAGGTGGTGTCTGAGACTGTATCCAAAGCAGAGAAGGTAATTATTGAGAGTTATCCAGGTGAAATTGCAGCTTGAGCAAGTCCACAAAGGGTCTCAGGACCACAGCCCACTCCATTTCAGAAATGTCGTCCCCTCATTTCTTACTCAGAGGATGGAAGAAGTCAGAGTAGTTGCACTTCCTATCTCATTTGGTGTTGTCTGAAATTTTTTTTTGTAATTGAAGACCAGAATCAATGTCCTTCTCTCCCTAAGTAAAACCAACTGTTTCATATTGTACTACTCTGAAAAGTGTCTTTTAGCTCCTTCTAGGAAGCACATTATTGGCAAAGATGGAGGCAGATGTGTTATTCTCCTTTTGATGCTGCATCCTAAAGTAACAATGAAGTCAGGGGTTAGAAAGAGAATATGCAAAAGAGGAGAACAACCCAGTAGTAATTAGGAGATGCAGGAAAGAGAGGAAATGAAACAGCAAACTTCTTAAATTTCAGTGCTGGCTCTGAAAAATGAATTTTTTGTTGGATAAAATCTGACATATCAAAGAGAATACAGACATTTCTCAGAAGGTTTCCAGAACCTTATAAACTGCTGCTAGTTGGCAACACAAGTTTTGGCTTGGAAAAGCCACACAGCTTGTCACGGATATAACAAGTGATTGTAGTCTCTCATATGATTGGACCTATGCCAGGACACTGTCCAAAATGAAGATATACCCTATCATTGTAATGGATGCATGTTTGATTAGTCAAAGGGTCATGGTAGCACCTTCCACTGGTATTGCTTGGTGTGTAAGCAAGCTGCTATTACCTCATCAGACATCATTTTGTCTTATGAAGGGAGATACCTGAATTTTGAATGAACAGACATGCAGTTTGCTGAGAAGGTACAGGATTGAAGGCCGTCATTGAGCAAGAGTGTTTGGGTATAATTTTCAAGTCAGTCTTTCATTGAGCCCTTTATAATTATTTGTATGTTAATACATTTTTTAAAACTGTTTGGCAGCTACTAGACAATCTGAATAAAGGCAGTTTTGCATCTTGTTTTCAATAAGGAAGCCAAAAATTTCTGGTGAAGAAACAGTAACAGCCTGCCTTTGGGGGCTGGTGTGTGTAGCATAATCTATTGATTCACTGGAAATTAGAAAGCATGGGTATCTCTCCTGGCTACACTCCAGTGGAATGTGTTAGTTTGGACAAATCACTTAGCTTCCGTGTGCTTCACTTGCTCCATCTGTAAAATGGAGATAATTATGGTATATGCCTCTCAAGGATGTTACAGTACTTAATTAGTGAATTTGTAATTCCTTGGAAGTCTTCAGAGGAAATATATTATATGTTAAATATGTCTAAAGTATATTAAAATAATTTTAAAATTATTATAATCACTCCCTATTTAAAACATATCTTTTTTTCTTTGAAGTTATGGAGCTTTGGGACAAAGAATGAAATATTCTTGAGAACAAATGAAAAAATAATTTTACCTGCTTCTCAAGTGCTTGTTGGTCAGCTGGTGACTTTAAAGGCTATGCTTATCCATTGTAGCAAAAAGAAGGTTATAATCACTTATGTCTTCCAATATGTTGTGTAAAAATGTTAGAGATGGTGGGAAAGCAACTAATTTCAAGGAATGATCATAGAATCACAAGTCATAGAATGTCCTATGTTGGAAGAGACCTCAATGATCATTTAGTTACAACTTCCCTGCCATGGGCAGGGGAACCTTTCACAGCACCAGGCTGCTCAGGGCCCCTCCAGCTACAGCCAAGGGCCAGCCATGAATTAATGTAGACCAGAAATTGCAAGCAGGTTTCTTGGGTAATCAAGTTCTAGAACCACTGAAATATGAACAAGTGTTCACAAAAAAACTTTGAAAATATTTAGGTTATGATCAGGCAGGAAGTGCAAAGTGTTACACATTTCAGCAGTCAAAGTAACAGAGGGCTGTACCCAAACCTTTAGGAACTGCAGTTTACTACAACTAAGCTTTGCAACACATAGCAAGTATAAATGTGGCATCATGTCATGGTCACAGAGGCAGAGCAGGCTCTATCTCTGCTATGTGCAGTTGTATCTCTGTTGTGTGCACAGAACCCTTGTCAAGCCATTTTGTCAGATCTGATGTACAACAAGGAAATAGTGCCACATGAAGGAAGTTGTTCTTACTGCTCTGTGATATTCAGAAAAGGATGATCATATGTCTTATCAGTTATAAGTTCCTCATGACATTTGCTTTTTGCTCAAGACATATGTAACATTGCAGTTTTTAGTTTTAGTACTGAGCAAGAGTCAGCTGCCTTTTTCAGCTACTGAGTGATAATCAATCTGTGCTGTATAGAGTGTAGTTAGAATAACTACATAGAGCCATACATTGATCTACATGCTTGACATGGATAGAATTAAACCTTACTCAGCACCTTCTTCTCAGTAGCTAGTTTTGGCATCTGGCTTAGTTTCAACCTGGTTTCAGATTAAGTAAATGCAACAAATATCTAAAAATATCTGTTAAACTGTAAGGAACTAAACTCCTATTTTTCTTCAATTAATCAGTAATATAGGTATATAAACAGTAGGTATAATTCTCATCTGTGATGCAACATCATATACTTCATTAGTGTAAAAAAACCTGATTCTAAAATATCAATTGAAAAAAAAAACCTAACTGAAATATTCTTTGATGAGTTCTTTCATTATGGAAAAATATTGTTAACGATTGTGTGTACATTTGCATTTTGGTTGAGAACAGCACTGCTGCTTGAAAACAAATTCCCTAGCCAAAGCATTCGCTGCAGTTTGATCTGGATTTGTAGAGCAGTTTTACTGCATGCAGCTGGATTCCTATCAAGTAAAAATGTTTTGATCTTGTTGCACACCAAATGCAACTCCAAATCTGGAGTAAAGGTGAAAAAAATCCACATCTATGACTTGTCCTCCAGATGGCTAAGAATGATCATGTCCTTACATGGTAAGGACAGTCAGCCCAGGGGACCAAAGCAAACTGAGTACAGTGTAAGACCCTGACTGAAAAACCACTGAGATGTAGGAGCTGCAGCAGCAGCTGTTTTGATCTTCTGACTCCTCCTATCACAGTAAACCACTTCTTAGTACCCACATGGCCAGTATTATCCTGCCCACAAATAATTTTTCATGTAATTCTATTATTTTATTTTGGTATGTGAATTTGTAAATCTGTAATTACACACAAATACACAATCATGTATATAGGAAAACACATGCTGCATACTTTAAGGCAGAACCATCTGTAACTTTTTTGATAAAAATTCACAGGAAAAAGGTTTTAATGCTTTCTTTTCTCACTTCAGTGATGACATTGTTAAAGTTCTTATTCAGAAACTGTAACATAGGCAAAAGAGCACAAAGTTGTCCAAGATTTTAATTGGCTGGAAACTCCTGTAAAATGGATTATAGAAGTGAATTACTGGTGAGTGGTATAACCAGAATGCATTCAACTGATGTGTACCACGATGTTGATTTGCAGTAGCCCTATGAACACTAAGGACATTCCAGAGGACTGGAAGAAAGATAACACCATGCCAGTACTTAAAAGACTAAATGAGCCAACCCACATAATTATAGGGCTGTCAGCATGACATCGATCCCAGGCAAAATAATAGAGTTACTGAAATGGGACTCTGTTTCTAAAAGAATGAAAGGAGGAAAATTGAATGAATACCAATCAACATAAGCATATGGAAAATAGGCCCTGTCAAAATAACTTTCTTTTGTGCAAGATTACTTCTTTGGTTGCAAAATGGAATTGTGTTGATACAAGCTACCCAGGCTTCAGTAAGACATTACATGTCTTGCAAACCATATATATGACATATATGGATAGTTATATAGATTATTTTAGTTTAAAATCAGTGATTTAAAATTAACACAGTACACAGGAAAGATCTTATGGGTTCTGATATATAAACACAGACTTAGCACCAAATATGTGAGATTTGAACTCAGTATTGGAGGTTTTGAGATTTTTTTTTTATTGTTAGAATCTATTCAATATTTTGTATCAGTGATGAGATATTAAATAATTGTGAATTGATGCATTTCCACCATTTCTGGCAGTGGAAAAATTTGAAGAGATAGTTAATGAACAGGATCAGTTATTGCAACAGAAGATTATGTTTATCTCATGTGACTTCTAGAAACCATGGGATGCAGTGTGGTCACTTAAAGAGTAGAACACCAAGGACCTGCTACATGTCAGGGTTCAGATTTGATTGCTCTCATTGCAGAGATATCACACAAAACAATGGAGTTGGTTTTTATTTTCCAGACATTCCTTACGAAGAATGGGATGAGGAGAGGCAGGGGAAGCAATGAAGCTATGCTCACTGACTACTGGAAGCAAACGCAGGAGATGTTTCCATCTACTTTCCACGGAGAGAAGGTTGCTGGCAGCCTCTTCCGTTCTCATCCTCTATGACAGGACACTTCAAATGATATTTTATCATTCACAGTTTTCCCTGTGGCCTCCCTGATTTGTTTCCCTAGGACTCTTGTGTTCCCTCCCCCTTTAGAGTGTCTCACAACTGACATTTTGCTGCTTCCAGTGACACCAAGGAGCAGAACTCAGTTGCTCACGAGCTACCTGTGTACTGTATGCTCTTAATATTAAAGAGGTTAACTATGTTCAACATATTGGAGGTGAATTCTGTAGGGCTCTGCAGACAAAACACAGTAGAAAGCATGATGCTTAAGTATGTAGCCCGGGTCTTGGAATATGACTCTGAATTAGTCAAATAAGTTCCTGACACAGTGTCCAGGAAGAATTAGTTCCCTTGTAGGGGGATCCAGAAGAAACAGGATACTAAATTATCAGCATGTGAAACAACAGAAATGACTTAAAAGCAGTACTACACAAATAACTGACTGTGGACAGCATCCTCCTTTACTTTCCTTTTTAACCACTATTTGAACATTTTCATTTTCTGTGGTTGCAGGCAACAGAATCAAGTTTCACAGGCTGCATGCAGCCACTGAGTTAGAGGAAAAGCAACTTTTTTCTTTTTTTTTTTATTCCTAAGTAAGATATTATTAGAGGTAAATTGACCCGTACCTCAAAATTTCTTGGCTTAGTCTGCAAAGACACACAAGACTCTTGGCTTCTTCAATAGACATTGGATAAAGGAAAGATAAAGTTAGATTCTGGAGAAAGCCAGTGCTGCTGCTGTTTTCAATTAGTGAAATAAAATAGAAAATTTAGAAATTATCAAACTTAGGTTGAGGTTTGCTTGGGCAAGACTCTCAGCTGATGTAAAGCAACGTAATTTTCCATATTTACAGTTGGATTCCTTTCTTTCATATCAGCTGAGAATCTGGCAGCTATTATTTATTTAGGCTTTCAGCATGACACGAAACTGCTCTGAGATACTTCTCTTTTTTTCTCATTCAACCATAAGCCAGAGTACAAATGTTTGGTAATAAATTTTTCTTACCACTGGAATTTAGACTAGATACAAATGTAATTTAGCTGGTACTTTATTTTACAGCTCAGGGGATTTGTTGGATACTTACTTAGGGCAAAAGCATTTAGCTTTAGATATTGACACCAGCCGTGCTGTCATCTGGCAAACACTGGAGCACATATAGTACTTAGGAGAATTATATTTGGTAAATAAAAAAGATGTGTAAGTAAAAAATATGTTGATTGTAGTACAGGCTGATATTTTAAGCAGTCACAGATGGCAATGTACTAACTGGTTATTGACAGCAATATCAGCTCTAGAAAGGATTTTGACAGGTCTCATCATACAATGATTAATTACTGCAAGGCACTCCAATTTCCTCTCTTGTTCAGCTCATGGCTCAGAGTAAAATCTGTTGCTCTTATTACACTCTACAACACAGGAAATATCTTCTCACTGCTGTATCCAAGGACCAATCAAGAGCCCAAAAGTCACTCAAAGAGGACTCAGAGTCAATGCTGGAAAAAGGCCTTTCCTCAAGGGATTGAGAAAGGAAGGAAGTTAATATGGCTTTGCTCTCTGTGTTTTAATTTGTTTTAAATGGTAGTAGAGACTAATAGGTTTTCTGAGGAGAGCAGGTGGGTATTAGTCAAGTCAGTTCTCAGGATATGTGTAAAATAATAAATAAATATAAAATAATATAGGTGAAAAATTAACAGCTGAGAGGAAACAAAGGATAGTAGACCTCATGCCTAAAATGTATACACTAAAAGAACAAGAACAGTAATTGAAATAAGAGCTACATATTTTCCTGAGACTGTTCCTAAAACAGAGATATTAGCCATTTGAAGGATTGCTTCTATGCTCCTGGTATTGCATACACGGTGACATTGGATGTAAACTGCTTGTTGCGATTTCCTGGAAATGAACCAAGCCATGTCCTGTCTGATCAGTTTCAGAGAAAATATGCAGCAAGTAGCTCTGTCAAGAAGGCTTTTCACAGTGCAAATGTTTTTAGTAAGTCAGAGGAGATACTATAATGTGAGAATACTGAAATGCGTTTAAAGTCTTGAAGTTCTCCCTTGCGTGACCTGAAACAATAGGAAGTGTGTATGTGGGGTGAACTGCTTTACAGTGTGGAATTCTGTTTAAGATTTTCAGGCTAGCTCCAGATGAGGTAGTAGATCTACACATCTGCACAACTCTGAACAGAAATTATAGTCTGGGTCCTGGAAGCAGTGCAGATGCATGATTGCTGCACTGAATTATGCTTTGGCTAGTGCAGTTATGCTGACGTGGCTATGCTCCTTCCAGTGTTAGCCTTATTTTGAGCTAGCTTAGATCTCTGTGCCCTATAGTGCAAACTTATCCACAGTCTTCACCCTTACCAGAATCTAGAAATGTTGACACTTTAAATATACCACCTGTTGTATCTGCAAAAGAAAGTGGAAAGGCTCAGGGGTATATCCAGCTATAATTAGCAAGCTGTACTCTGAGGTGGGCATTGCTCTTTATTTCTCCGGTCTTTCCTCATAAAACTAGACACAGGACAATAGATTGCTCAGAATTGTGCCTAAAGTTAGCAAAGACAAAGTCTTTCTTTGGTTCTTTGTGGCTGTGTTTTGCATCAAGGTTGAGGATTGGGCTGACTGTCTCATTAAGGTCATATCTGACTTAGATTGACAGTGGTTTAGATGGTAGTGTGTGTGTATATCTGTGCTGAGTGTAAAGGTGTTTTCAACTTCCTCTGCAACATAGGATGTGGTTCAGCTTTTGAGAATCATCAGGGCAGCTCTCACTTCGTCAGTTTTCTAACATCAAAGGATCTTTTGGAATTACTAATGCCTTGATCTCCACTTCTCAGTCTGTAGCACAGAGCTTATTCTGAAACACTTTGGTCTAATTAAAACCTTAGGGTTTACATGAAACTGAGTGATATATAAGGTTTGTGATATAAAAGAAGGAGAAGACCACATGACCATCAGGGTCGGTCACTTGGTGATCCTTTTCCAGAATTATGTTCTACAGGTCTTTGTCTTCTCCCTGTGGAACAGAAGGAGGTAAGGATATGATATATATTCAAGAGCTCTAAAGCTGTAAGGAAACCTGCCTTGATTTCCACTGAATCACATAATCATGGAATGGGTCAGTTTGGAAGGGACCACAGTGGGTGGTCCAACCTCCCTGCTCAAGCTGGGTCATCTCAGACCACATGGCACAGGATTGTGTTCGGACTCTTCTGGAATAGCTCCAGGGAGGGAGACTCCACAACCTCTCTGGCCAATCAGTTCCAGTGCATGGTCACTCACAGTAAAGTTCTTCATGTTTAGGTGGAACTTCCTGCGCATGAATTTCTGCCCATTGCCTCTTGTTCTACTGGCTGGCACTATCGAGAAGAGCCTGGATCCATCTTCTTGGCATCCCTGCTTTAGATATTTATAGACAGTGGGGTCACTTTTCAGTACTCTCTTCTTGAGGCTAAGCAGGCCCAGATCTTTTGGCATTTCCTAAGGAGAGACTTGCTCTTGTTCCTTGATCAACTTTGTAGCTCTTGCCTGTACCCCCTCCAGGAGCTGCATGTCTCTCCTGTACTGAGAAGTCTGGAACTGCACACAGCACTCCAAGTGTGGCCTCACTAGGACTTATGATGGGCAGGATCGTCTCCCTTGATCTGCTGGCTGTGCTCTTCCTATTGCACTCCTTCATGGCTACAACAACAACAACAACAACAACAACAAAAAAAAAAAAAAAAAAAAAAAAAAAAAAAAAAAAAAAAAAAAGTCCCCACAACCCTGTCCTTGGCTGAAACCAGGACAGAGGCCTGAATCTTCTCTCCCTTAGATGCTATTCAGTGATCAAAGGTGAAACATATTTAGTTTAGTGTTGCCTTTTTGACCTGATTACCATTGATGAATCACGAGTTACATCACATCAGTAAAACAGGCAGATAGCAGTTTAATGTGTCTTAATTGTTGAGAGCAAGGGAGCACCCTATAAAATTGCTTCATCCAAAGACGCAGTCGATATAGTTGTGGTGGGTGGTGTGCAGAAACTGAAAAGCAGGGAGGCAAGTGCTGTCACCCATACAGTATTGTTTGACATGATTTATTTCAAACCCATAAGAAAAAATACACAGTCAGGAGCCACTAAAAAGAAAAAAAAACAACCTTAGAAATACATGGATAATTTCCCATATTTGAACAGAAATTAAAAGATAGAGGAAAAAACTGTGCCCTGATGTGCCTGACCCTGTAGCCTATCTGATCACAAAGGCCCAGTATCACTAAAGCCAGGCTAACAGGATGTCACCTCACTTGATGATAACTGATATTTGTAGGTTCAGACTCCACCTGTATAGTGCAGTCATGGGAAGCCTGAATCCCAGGTGAAACACTCATGGCATTGGGGTCTCACAGAGTTCTGCTCAGCAAAGTCACAATAAAAAACCAAGAGTAAAAAAATTCTATGGTATAACTAATTTCTGAAAATTACAAAGGAAGTAAAATTAAAGCTACTGACTTGAGATGAATGCTATGAATGTTGAAGGATCATAAATTATTCCTAGGGAACATCAGGAACCCGACAGGCAGTCAAGTGATTTAAGACAGGTAGAAAAAATTAAAGATGTTTTTAATGCTAAAAATATGGTCTTCAATATGTCCTTCAAGGTCAAACATATGCCATAGGTTTATAGCCAAAATATGGGTTTTCTCTATTAGGGTACTTATTTTAGGTTACTGATGCTGAAAGCTGATGCATGAAATTGCCTAATGGCTGCTTGAGTTCAGGCAGTAGGACTGTTAATGTGGCATCCTTGCTTAGTGTAAATAAAACTCTGTACTATGAGAATAGTTCTTCAAGTTTGGCAATTCAGTGAGTTTACAAATTCTTGCAAACCAGTATTAAATCTGCAAAATCAGTTTGCAAATTCAATCTAGTATCGGCTCCCCACCCAAACTTCACCTAATAATACTTTCCACGTTCCTTACTTTTATTGAGCACTTAAGATGTTGGGGTTTTTTTTATTAATATTACTTTTAACAATCCAGTTTAAATAGATCCTGTAGATCTGTTTAGTCCATTGATCTAAAACCTAGACATAAATATAACAATAACTTATCAAGTAGTTTTTATGTGCAAGGTCTTGAGAGTTACAGGATCTTCAAGAGTTACAGCAAATTTTACTTACTTGGAATTTTCTATGGGATCTTATTCTCTTGTCCCTAAGCATTCAGGTAGCAATGTTTTTTATAGGGCCTTATTGATTGTCTATAATTACTCTTAAATAGCAAAAATAATTGATACAAGTAATATTGAAATTATACAATTATAACTACTGTATTTATAAAGTATTGAATATAGGTATGTAATAGCCAAATACCATAATTACCAGATACATAGCTAGGTATCTATTATATGAAATTTATATCTGAATTTTAGAGTTTTTTGTGGACTTTAAATGCTGTTGCTTTACAATTCTACTAGTAATAATACCTTTGTTCTCCAAATGAAATCTTTTTATATTAACATTTTTTCCTGAAGCTGAGGGGATACAAACTCTGACCTATAGCATGTGAAATAATGAAATAAATATATAAATAAAATATTTATATAAATATACTTATTTTCAGAAATAAACTGGGCCATGCAGAAACAAACAGGACCATGCATCTCTCTCTCAAAAGAGAGATAAAAGTTGTTAGCTGACATATTTTATTGCTTGAAAGCTGTTTTAGTGTAAGAAGAGTAAGAAGAGATGACAATGTCCTTGAGTAGAACAGCATATTGCAAAGAACAAGCCAAAATGAGAGTTTTATTAATAGTAGAGTGAATCTGGTAAAGCTTCCCTATGTAAGTTTACGCCTGGCATATATTATTTTTTCCTTTTTCTTTTTTTCCCCCAATCTCCAAGTTACACATGAGAAAGTTTCTGGTTAGCGTAACTGTCATGGGGAGACCTAGTGAGGAGATGATGTTGTACACAGGGTTTATCAGTCAGAATCAAGAAGAGTGGGAATAGTGTTCAAGGGGAGCAGGAGTGTTGAGTAAAAGGTATCAGCTGGGGCTCAGTTCTGTGGAGGGCTGGATGGTATTTGGGTGAGAGAATTTAGGTCTTCTGTAGGAGTGCAGCAATGCTTTGAAATGAGTGTTTTAAAGATAGAGCTCTAGAAGAAATATATCTTTGGCTGGGAGAGATTGGGAAATTTGTGTTTGGAGATTCTTGAAGTATGAATGGACTTTTGGTGTGAAATTTTGAGGTGTCCCCCACTAGGCATTCTTAATGTCCCTTTACAGGGATGGTGACCCATACTCAGGCCCTTATAAATTTTGTAGACTTAACTGTGCCCTCCAAATTCTTAAATTTGAGGAGATTAACATAACCTTCCAAGTCATCCAAAGGAAAAATGAATGCCTGTAATATATGTGTGGGAAGGGTATGTGCTACTTCTGTATCTGTATCATACTAGAGAGTAAGGGATTATAGAGCATTTGCTTTGTTAGTCAAAAGAGGTTAGAACAATAATGTGCAGCCCTGTGTAACTAAACCTGTGTGTTGAGAGAATGCACTATGGTGTGTAAGCACTGAAAGACTCCAATAATTTTCAGCCATAAAAAGATTGCAAACCCCCAGCTTCTTTCTCCAAATGACAGGCTTCTTTTCTGTCTGTTCAAAGGTAAATGGCAAAGCCATAGTCAGACCTTAAGTAATATGGTGTCTACACATTCTTCCATAAACAATTAAAGACTTTCTGCTACTGAAAATATATAACCTCTTATGGCCAAGGAGATTTCAATCCATGATATGAATACAATCTGACTATCTTGTCCAACTCACCATTCCTGAGCATTCCTGCCAAAAAAAGTATTTAGGGAAATTCTGTGTGGTGCCATGAGTGGCATCTTTTCATTAAACCAAAATAAGTGAAAGCACATCAGTGTTTTAGGCACTGCTTAAAGAAACAGATAGACCCTCTCTCAGTAAAATGGTGGGGAGCAGGCTGATTGCCATCTAGGATGTAACTAATTGGTGTGTTCTCTGAGGTGTGATAGGATATCAGACTATCAGGCGTAATATTGCTGTCTTATAAAGCTACTGCATAGTGCAACCAGTAGAGTGTGCCATAAAGGTTGTATTAAAGAACAGCATGATTTTAAAGTCGGTCTGGTGTTCTGTGATGAACCAAGGATGTTTCTGCATGAATAGGTTAATGCAAAATCTGGTTCTAGCATGCATGCTTACTGTAACATGCATTCAATACATGTACAGATCTACATGTGTTCCTGTATAAAGACATGAGAAAGATATGAAGAGATAACTGGAGACATTCTGAAGTGGTAAAGACAGACATTTTATGCCTGCTATGACCAGGAAGCAGTGCAGGTGTTGTACTGGCAAAAATATTCAAGTGACAATAAGGAAGCTGGAGGAAACGAATGTTGTCATTAAGACAAAGCTTTAAATAAAAGACGAAAAACATAGGCACATACTGTGATAACTGAAAGGAATTTTCATTTTGCAACAATAGACAAGAGAAAATCAATAATACTTGGCTAGTAATTTGTTTCTATTACTTATTTTTATTAATGTTTTAATGGCAGATCATAAAATAGATAATAAAATAATAATAAATAATAATTTTTACAGATAATTTGCACTGGATTGAAGGTGAAAAATATACAAATTATACACTCTCCTGTGCATATGTCACTTACATTGTATGTAGATCAAACCCCACTTACACTAGTTTAGGTTCATATCATATTGAGTTATTACAGTTTGGTCCCCTCTCCACTTCCAAGTTTAGGCCAAGTGAAAACCTTTGTAAAACAGACATGAATCTAATTCAAGACAGAGACACCATCACAACACTGCCCCCAACCCCCCCGCCCCCAAAACCACAGACTGCAATCTGACAATACCTGACTGCAATTCTGCATTCATGCAATTTGCTGGGAGATGTTTCTGAAGCTGAATGGTCAACACTTCTTTATTGACCTTTGGCAGGTAAGGTGTTGGGATATGAGGGGGAAAAATAATGAGGCTTTTATTAAAGATGCTAGAGTTCTTATGGGTTAAATGGACTGTCACTTATTTAGATAAACTAGGACAATACACTGATCAGAAATACTGGTGATAATAGAGCTACAGCATCCAGTCTTTAAGGAAGCAGAATTTTTCTGGCAAAATGTCAAGTGAAAACGTGGTACTTAGTACCTCAAGGATGACATCCTCAATCTGTGCAATAGTTAATAAAAAGCCAGGTGTCTTTGGTAAAAGAGTAATAGGAAGGAAGGAGGGATGGAAGGAAGGGTGACTAATGGAACATAATTGCGTATGGATATTGGATATGGATTTTGTTCACTCTACACAGCAACTAGGAATATTTTCATACATGTTTGAAAAATTGTCCTAGGGGACAAATGTCGGTTCCTTAGGATTTAAAAGAAAATACGGCTGTACAAAAACAAATTTGCACAACTGGTGAAACCAATGAAAATCCTATTTCTGTGGAGAAGCGAAATCCTGCATCACCTAGTTTCTTATCTCACCCACTTTGCTGTAAGAGAAAGATACATAATTATGTGGCTGCTTGTCCATATAGTTGTGGTAAATTATATTCCTTTACTTTTAGCCTATATAAGACAGTGCTACTTGTCAATTATTATAGGCAGGATGGTAGCATCACATCATTACCAATATTAGAATTATCAATAATTTTCATTATCAGTCCCCATTTTAAGTTCCTATTATTCAGTTGCTTATAGCTTGGCACAACTTCAGTCCTTAGGGTGGAAATTTCTCCATGTTTTGTCTCAACCTCAGGTTAAGATTTCTTATTTTTGCATTTTATTTTAATTTCAAACAAAGTGATTTAGTGGTCCATTATTTCTTTGAGCAGCAATCCCCTCCTTTCCAACAGAGACTTGAAATAGTGTCAGGGATGTGTTGGGGTTTTTTTTTGTTGGCCCCTTCAAAATCTGTTGAAATTTGGCCAAATAATAAACATTTGAAAGATACACTCAGCCAGCTTCCTTCATATTAAAAAGCTAAACTCTTCCTCCACAAGCATGTGTTTATTGCTAGTTGAACCATATGTGGCCTCTTTCACAGCAGGCAAGGGAGTATCCTGGATCCCATCTCTGGTCAGAGACTTCCACTTGCTGCCTTGTGCAGTGCAAGGGAAAGGCAGGAACCAATGTCAGAATGAAGGTCAAGTTGTCCTGTGTGTTTTGTTTTGCATGTGGCCTCCAGCTACCACTCAAGAAATCTGGAGAAAGGAGGGGTTCAAAAAAACAGATCTGGAGAAGGATAAGGAGCAGAACTAGGTCAGTAAGTCTTGTGAGATGTAATCTGAAGTGTGAATCAGAGCTTCTGCCAAGGTGTTATAACAAGAAGAGGCTTGTAATGAGAAGAAAGGATTGGGATAAGGGTAGACAGGTTATATTTGGTTGGGAGGTGATTGGTTATTGCTAAAAGTAAAACTAGGTTTAGGACAAGTTAGGAAAAGATTGGGTTAAAAATATTACTGAACAGAATCTGGGTTGCACAGACAATCACGGTTAAACAAAGAGTAAGATGAAAGCAGGATGGAATGGGTAACAGATTGGAGCAAGTGCATTAGACTATTCTCCTAAGAAAAAAGAAAATGTAACTTTATCTTTGCATCCATTCCTTCTTTTGCCTTTTGGCAGAAATTCATACATTGAATGCAATATAACTCGGCTTGGACAAAAATGTTGATTGCTAATACGTCAAAATTTTTCCTTGCTTTTGAAGATAAAAAGCTATATTACTGTGTATAACTGAAAAACAAATGTTAAATATGAATTTAAGAGAGTGTTGATAAAAAATTCATGTGATAGAAAATAATAGATAACTTTTTAAGTATGATGTTAGCCCGAGTGATTGAGGCAATTTCAAGTTACTGAAATTATAATTCCGATGTAAGTAGATTCCATTGAACCTAATTCTGGTGCACGTGGTTTCAGGTGGAGGTAGCGACTTTGCAAAAGGTTGCTTAGATTGATTGTATTTCTATATTAGGCTTTAGGGAGCAGCAGGTGGAAGTTCTGGGATACTGTGAAGATACCTCTAAGCTGAAAACTCACTTTTCTTTTTTCATGTACAAGTTCTTTTTGAGGTTTTTTTTGGTTTTTTTTTTTTAGCCAGCAGCTCCACCACAAACTTAGTTGTTTGATATATGGTTAAAATGCATTTATCATATGAGCTATGTACTCGATTGAGGAATACTGATTTAGTAATATGGGCTTTGAAACCTGTTCTGCACAGGTTACCATCCCATTGCAAAAACAGGACAAATTCTAAATCCTATGAAGACTATTCCTTGTCTGCTGTAATTTCTGAACTCTTACACAATCAAGTATTATTAATTGTTATGGGGTATGTCATGGGGTTTTATGATGAATTTTTTATAATTTATTAATAAAACACTGTGAATTTTCTGAAAGTCTATTACAACATTTGCCATTATTAATTATATTCATCATTGGCATTTTACATGAGCTGTTTCAGGTGAAATTATGGAGAGATACAATCCTCTCCTAATTCCCAGATAACCAGGATAACTAGCTTTTACTTATTCATCCTTTTGCCCTTTTGAAAGGTTGCCACACAAGATTTTTCCCACTCTTATGAAATTTCCCCAGGACTAACTTGGGGTCAGCATTAAAGATTCACAAGAGTCTCTTCACTGCTGTAACTGAAGGCCTAGCTCCTAAATGGTAAAGGCTGGCTTAGAGTCTGTAAGAATATATCTGAAATAAGGATTGTCACTTTTCTGTATCCATCTTTTTACCTATATACTTACCTTCAATGAATTTCATCTAGTATTTCATTGCCCCATGCGTGAAGGTGCAATATAGTGCCAGGTTAAGAGTAAGAAGTGACTGCAGTATCTGAATTCCAGTAGCACTATCTGCACTACTTCACAGTGAACTCTTTTTTGTGCTGCCTTAAATAGCTTAATATCATAAGGAACTGTTGACACTTTTTATTCACCCTCTCTTCCTTCCAGTTCTTTAGAAATACACTGAGCAGTACAGACCCAAAAACATGACTGCAGAGCTCCACAGGGATCTTCCTTCTACACTGAGGAAGGACTCTTAATCTCTGTTTCCAATCTTAACCAATTATTTATACATGCAAGAATCTTCTTTTTAATCTTCTGACTTCTCAGTTCCTTTAAGGACCCTTGGTAAGGGATCTTGTCAAACGCTTTCTGGAAATCCAAATAATCTGCATCATCAGGATGAATCTTATTAATTCTCTTGTGTATTATTTAAAGAACTTGTATTGATTTGTTAGGCATTATTTCTTTTTATAGAAGTAGTTCTAGCTCCTTCCTATTACATGTAATTTATTAATATGTCCACTGGTTATATTATTACAATAGTTCCTGCTGAATTGCACAATATAGATGTTGGAGTTCCTGGTCTGTAGTTCCTTCATTATGCATAAACACCCTTCAAAAAAAGAAAATCTGTTTTCAACACCACTTAGTTAAATTATTTCAAACAAAAATTGTCCAAAACAATTCAGATAGTTCATTCTTTCATCAGCTTAGGGTTCTTGGGTAGGTATTATCTCTTGTTGGTGACTTAGCACTGTTCATTTTGTATTTTTGTCTGATAAATGAGTTCAGAAACATTTAATGATAAAGTGGAATTTCAGAAGACCCTTTATTTAGAAGAATAGTGGTTTAGGAATTTATCCACTTTCTTCATGTCAGTTGCTAATACTCTTTTCTTTTCTTTTCTTTTCTTTTCTTTTCTTTTCTTTTCTTTTCTTTTCTTTTCTTTTCTTTTCTTTTCTTTTCTTTTCTTTTCTTTTCTTTTCTTTTCTTTTCTTTTCTTTTCTTTTCTTTTCTTTTCTTTTCTTTTTTCTTTTCCTTGGAGCATTTCTCAGTTGTGATGTGCATGAAAAAGGTTTACTTAAGGCTTTTTGTACTTACTGAAAGTTAGTACTCAAACTTTTGTTTGGTCCATCATGTTGTTTTTTACATTTGCCCTGCTTAACTTTATGTTCTGCTCCCTTTTGCTTGTTTACAACCCATTATGTCTCTGATGAGAAAGGAAAATGGAAGGAATCTTTCTCTTAACTGTGGTTTTTTTAATGTCTTCTTTGGTCATTTTAGCCCTATGAGAGGAAAGAAAAAGATTAACTTCCTTTCACTACAAAGTTCTAGAGCTAAGTTGTAGCTGATCTGTTGTTACTCTGTGAAAGATCAAGTTCTCCAAAACCAAAGATTATATTGCCAAAACCAAGCAATCCTTTCACATCAGAGGGTAACAGTGAAATGTTTCAAAACTGCTCCTTCAATAAAGAGCTCTTGGTTGGTTCAGCCTTTCTGCCTCTTTCAGAGTGACATTCATTTGGTGACAAGCAGTGTTTGCCTGCCACAGAATATGTAGGGTGTTTGAGCTCTGAACACCATTTGATACTCAGAAATTTTGCTAAATGATTGATAATTCTGCAGTAGTTTTCCTATCATTAAAAAAAACCCCACCAGCAGGACAGAGAGATGGAGAAATATTAACCAAATTTTAGAAATATCTCTGTGTCTGTATGCATATATCTGACAGCATCTGTGCATTTTATTGAAGTAGAACTTTGTAAGTCATACAACTCATCTTTTTATCTTTTAAATTTGGAGGTCTACTGTTATGATAGTAAAATACAAGCATAAGCAGCTTTAGGCTAAAGTTATACTACTGTGCTGTTGTCAAAAGCTGTTCATGTTGCTTTCAACAAAATTAACAATAGTAATTGCTCATGGTTGGAACCTGAGAATTCCTGAACTGAAATGGATGAGGATTGACAAAGCTCTGCTTCCCAGAGGCTTTGCAACACTTCTGTGTGTTCAAAGTAAAACACCGTAAATAAATGACTTCATGGTCTTATGTTTATTGAAGGGATAAGTCTGAGAGATCTATATGTATTCAGTCTTATGAAGAAACATATTTTGTTTTAACAAAATTAACATCTTAATTTGCTGGGTAGTGCCAGCTATCCATTATTTTTTACCCACTTGTGATGCATTAAGTCATAAATATCATATCTTTATAGGCTACTCAGAAGGACTTAGAAATACTTCTAATTATCTTTAAATCAAAATTTATCAAGAAATGTTTATTGTATATCTTTTAACAATTTCAGTTAGGAAGAACATATTTGACAGTGTGTTACCTTTTGTTTCAGCATCTATATCCCATGGTACTGGTTGTTAGTATGAGAAATAGTAAAGGTGAAAAGATTTCTAGAAAGCTGAAAAAATATGAAAATATATTTTATCCATTGTTATCCATTGTTTTCTAGATGCTTCTTTTAATTTCTGCTGCTGCTGTTCTGTTTATCCCCTCCAATTCTTGATGTTGCTGTGCTGCTATTCTTCTAGCCTTCCTTTTTCTACACTTGTGGTGCTCTAAATCTGTCAACCAGATGCAGCTTCCAGGAGTCCTGATTACAAGCAGATTTGCAAGCTCTTGTATGTTACTTTCTATTTTAAAAAGTTGACTTGGGATTTGGAAAAAGCTCCCCATTTAGTTCTTTAAATAGAAAGAAAATACTGTAACTCAATGTTGGCTGCTGGTTAGCACTACTGAAACCAACTCATGGCTGGAAACAGATTTGTGGCATTGTTGGGCTTTATAGATGATGATTTATTTTAATGCTATTAGAAAGTGCATGTAGGAGAGAGTTTGCCTTCATTTTAAGTATTTCTAAAGGTGTAAGGCCTTGTGGTGCCAGGGAAGGAGACAAGGGAAGACTGTCTGGACTCCTGAGAAAAATATACCAGTCAGCTTCCATGACCTGTATAAGAGCTATATTTCAACTGTGGGGCTGTTCTCTTAGATTACCCCAGGAAATGTAGTTTGCTATTCCCTCTGTGACATTCACAAAAGCTGTGTGGCAAAAATGCTGCCTCTTCCCAGGCGCTTGTCTCAATGACATGTCTGCAGAGGCAATGGAGGCCTCTTCAGCTGGGCAGGCTCCTGATGCATTCTGTCATGCCAATGCAACCTGTTCTGATAAGCAGCATGTGAAATTCCTCTTTCCACCTTCCTTGTATTGGCACAAATGTGCCAATGTGTGGGCAGCAGAGAGGCTGAGTGTATTTCAACTGTACAGCTAGACGTTCCCATCTGGGTATCCCCAAAGGCAAGAGAAAACATGGGATCTAGCCATGAGAAAAGACAACGAGACAAAGTAAAGCGTGTGTCTCAACAGCGGCCACAATGCGACAACATTTCTTTAGAGACCATCAAATGATGACCCTTCTTGAACTGTAGCTTGTCAACAGAGATCAACAACAGTGTATGGTCCAGGGGTCTTTTGAGACATGCTGTATGCTGGAAGTGTGAGCACTGTGGTCAGTACTGCTGAGGCATCCCAGGAGTATGTGGTCCTCTCCTTCTCTTTGACTTCACAGAAGTGCCACAAGCGTCCACATCTCACTGGACCTGATGGAGTCAGTTAGTCGCTAACCAGGTTAGTTACAGCCCTGGAATGAAGCCTAGAGTTTGCTCTAGGAGACAACGGGTACCAGTCAGCTCTGCTCAATGTAATCCAGTTGATTAAACAAAGTTGTTCCTAAAAGGGAATATTTCTTTGCCTCCAAAAGAAATTATGGGACAATTTTACATTTAATGAAAAATGTGATTTTTTCCATTTGTGATAAAGACAGAGAAAACAGCACTGAAAAGGGATTAAAATTACTTTTAAATGGAGAGCTGTAATCTTACCCTCCCCATCATCAAGTTTGCTATGAACTGTGAAACTGATAATTTTCATGTATGACACAGGAATCTTTGAATGTATTGTGATTGTATTTGAAAAAAAAGAAAAGTTATAAAATTGGTTAAAAGCAGTCTTCAGTATTTCCTGTGATTATATATTTTGGAAAAATGTGCCCATATGAGTTGTTTAAGAGAATGTATCCGTCTGCCAAAGTGATGAAAATTCACCTCAAGGTGTAGTAAAATGACTGAGCATGGCCTTAGCTCTGCACTCTTAATGCTGCCTCAGGAAAAATGAGTAATCTTAGTGGCAAAACAGATCCAGAATTATCTTGAGATCAAAGACTGAAGTTGTAGGGGCTCTTGCTCTGATTGCTCAAGTTTGGGAGGATGCTTATTACAATATCCTGCATATCAAGCCAAAGCTATTTGCAATTCATATTACCTTAGTTTATGTTTTACAAAGTGTAATCATTGTACGGACTCTGCAGCCTTTCCCACACTCTGAGTGTAACACAATAATCTACTGCTTCTCAGTAAATTATTCTGTCTGTGGAAATATATGTGACTCTAAAGTGATAGCATTCTCATTTGTATTTATTTGTATATTAGTCCTATTTATATTTATTCACAGAATGGGCTAATCCTTCACATATTTGACAAATAGACGCATCATGTTTGTTATGGTGTTGCCATGAAGTGGAAACCTGCAATAAAATTATTATAATAGTCATCAAAGGCTTGCAGTACTGAGGTTATAATCAGATGCAATATAAAAAGGTATGTATTTGTATATAAAAATTACCAGTTTTGAAACCAAAATACACTGAAGGTATTTCCACTGTCAACATGGAAGAGAATAAGCACTTTTCATTGACAAGGCATCTATATATTTGTGCTGCATGTGAGAATGCCTGTTCAGTGTTTGCAGCAGCAAGTATTAAGCAAGGTTATTCTAGATGTTAAAGGAAAGCCTATATTTTCTCTTCAAGTGATTTTATTTTACTGCTTTTTTTTTCCTGTCATATCACTGTATCTTGCAGTCTTTTGATTAATTGCTCTTGGATGTCAATGCATGTTAGCCAATATTTGGTTATTCATTCTCAGGGATTTAAAGGCATTACAAAGATTTGTACTCAGTACAGAAAACATCACCATCATGAAGTTGAAGTATGTACAATTGAGCACAAATAATTATGTGGACCAGTCTTATATTTTTAATTAACATAAAGTCCAAGATAAATAGGTTATATGAATTTCATTTAGTACCTAGTCTAAAGTGGTTGGGATTTTCTCCTGCATTCTCCAAACTAGGTAACCTCAGTGATATTTTATGTATGAAGCTGTTTATATTTTCCCAGCCTGCAACAGTATTATTTCCATCTTGAAAATAATTCTGGCTGCATCCTAACCAGGTTTAGTCCTAGAAGGACATTGTTTTTCCACATGAAAAAAGAACTGCTGAACTGATAAGCATATTTTGAAGTCTATTTAAGATCAAAGTTTTTATGGCCAGTAACTTCACATTTATGACTGGCACATTAACTTAACTCATTAATATCTGGTGCTTAAGGAAATCTGAATTTTAAAATGTAGCAAAAGAAGGTAGAACTAATCATTTTATAATCCATTTTGTCATATTCAAATGGTTCCAGACTGGCCTCATGTGACTGGTTCATTATCAGAGTATTTTAAAAGATAATGTAACATTGATTTTTTCTATTTTCTTTTTGGTTTCACTAAAGACTTATTTTCAAGATTTTCTCTGCCAGGAGGGTTAAAATATACTTTCAAAAAATATTACAACAGAGGCTCATGGCTCCACAAAATATCACTCCTACAAAACAATCAGTTTCACTTCTTTATGTCACAGGAATATTTGGTGTTCCAACCTATAATTGCTGTAGAGTTAAAGGAGATTGTGCTTTACACAAAAGGCAAAGTTGCAAAAATACAAGCCCTATAATAAAAAATAATAAATAATCACTTTTTATTGCATGTGGGATCCCTAAGTGTTAGGAAAGGAAATAGAACTGTAGATAGAGGACAAAAAACATATGCAGAAGAGGGGAAGTCTAGAAATACAGCAGGCAAGAGAGAAACTAAAGCAGCATTTTACAGTTTTGAAGGCAGCTTGCCTTTTTTAGAATTTATTTTCACGTGTCTGCAATGGGATATTGCCTGTCATTTTATTGGAAACATGAGCATTCCCAGCTCTTTGCTTCTTTTCCCTCTTTTAGTCTGTTCTGATTGCCTTTACCATTCCCACCCTTTATCTTCTCACATCCCTTTTTTCTCTTCCAGTACATATTTCTTGCAAAAGGATGAGTCCCAATATTTCTAGTGAAGGTTCTGCAATATTATTGACTCTCCTCTTTGTCTTGCTCATTGCACCTTGGAAGTTTGGCTATTTTGGGAAGGTTTGTTCTGTGGCCTTCTCCTCCATCTACAGTGGACTGGTGGCTATCACTGGTGTCTCATGAGGGGGACAGATAGACATTGGGCTAACTTAAGGATCTCTCCAGTCAAATAGGAAGAGCAAATGGGTGCTTGGAGGGGATACAGTTCTTGCAGATCACCTTTCTGTTGGCAAAGCAATGTAATTGCTACATAGTTAGTTTTTATGTGTTTATTTTTGAAATGAAATTCCAATGAATTTATTAGAGAAGTGACAGCAAAAAAAAAACCCAAAACCATAAATTTCCCAAAGGAAACATGTAATCTCAAAATCCAACAAAATTATTTTTGTATTTAAAAAATTTGCTTGGAAATGCTGACTTTAAAGGAAAAAAATAAACAAGAAGCTTCAAGACTTTTATAGAAAAGAACAAGGAAGCAAGGAACTGAGCATTACAAAAAGCTCAAAATAGGGTGTATGTGGGGCATTTTTATTTTGTGACAACAATTTGCATAATAAAGGATAAAGTGACAAAAGAAGTGATTTAAAACAAAAAGGGTTAGTTGAATAATTAAAAAGCACATTAAAACAACCAAACTTAAATGTAGCAAGATGAATAGTTCTTACATGCTACAGTGAGGCAGTACATAAAATCCTCAGATAGAAGCAAAGTGAATATGAAAATAAATTGCTAAAAAAACCCCATGTTTTCAAGGAGGTTTTTTTCAGGAAGACAGAATTACCTGCATGTATACTTTTTTTGTTCTTTACAAAGTAATTTATATTTCTATCTAATATGTCTGGCCTAGGAGTCTAACAAATACAAGTGGGAAAATATAATTAAGAGAGAATTATAAAACCAACTGCAAAATATATTTTCTTTATTTCCTCATGATAACTGGAAGGAAAGAAAAGCAACGGGTACGACTGACATTCCTTGTTTAATGCAGCTTACTTAGTGACTGGCATAATGATAAGTGATGGTAATTTACCTTAAAAACCTTAATGAGTGGATCATTACTATAGAGAAATGGGAAGAAAACTTTAATCCCACAGAGGCAGAGCTCCATGGTTGGCTGTGCAATAACCAGACAGAACTCTGAATGAGATTCCCAAGCTTCTGTTCCCTAGATAAAATTTTCTCTCACTCCACTTTTGCAAAGGTAATGAGGAGGTAATGAGGCTTGACTTGAATTTTTTCAGCACTTGATTCTCTTCATTCCCCAGCAGGTTCCCATAGGATAGAGTAAGATGTTGGATTTATATAAAAGCTGTGCTGATAGATAGGTGGAGGAGGTGAGCCATGCTATTTGGTTTTGGATTCTGTCTGTATGAGAAGGGGTTCAGATAAATTTCAAGTTCTTTCAGCACTGTCAATTCACTCTGATAGTTTCCACAGAAAAGACAATTTGACGACATGCAGACCTTGTCAGCGTTGTTGACTGTTTATTTTGTCACTTTACTGATACTAAACACTGACCTTTCTGTGCCACCTTTTCTTCCTCTTTTCCTCCCATTTTTCACTAACTTAATGTACACATCTGAGTAAATAATAGAACCCAAAAAGGTAGGCAGAAATGTTGTATTAGATCATTAGCTTAATTTGAGCTGAAAGGTCTTTGTTGTAAGTTGGGGGTGGGAAGGGACCTGGGGACCTTTGCAAAGTATTTTGCTGGCAAGCTTGTTGAGATTTGATTGCCTTTGTTGTGATAATCTGAAATTAATTTGCACTTGAACCCATCTTTCTTCTGGGCTCAATTTAAACACGGTTATAATTATGCGCCCTGCATGAAATTGAGAACAGACACTGATATGACAAGTCTGAATTTTTTAATTCCCCAGGTACTAAAGGCTTTTTTCCCCACTTATCTCACAAGGTAATAAAACAAAATGTTCCAGTGAAGCACATGCTTAAGAGAGAGGTATTTGCCTGAGGGGAAACAGTAATAATCAGTGTATTGCTACACATTTACTCATGTACTTTCTCAGTAGGTCAATCTCTTTCTTTTAAAGTGATGTTAAACTTCTGCTAATATTGGTTGATTTGTACCTGGTACAATATTAATAAAAAAAAGAGAAATGATATGTTTTATTCTATTTTAGCAGATCCTCATTTAAAAGGCCTTTTCTCCAACATCCATTTTGATAGATATTTTTTTAAAAACCCACTATTGAAGACTACCTCCTAACATCCACAATTGATCTTAGCAGTGCACCTTTCTTGTTCTCAGTATGAGCTGTAATATCCTTATCAGCATTCTTTTAGTTTTAACCCAGATTAGTGTTTTTGGTGAGGAATCTCATTAACTACAGTAAGCCCATCTTCTTTTGTGATTTCCTTTGGAATTGTAATGTATGAAAAGGCCACCAAGGTCAATGCCCTGGGCACAAATTCCTCTTTAAATCATCATTCAGCTCAGAGTAACAACGTTCTCCTTAGAAATAGACATTTTTAAAGATCTGGAACAAACTGCTCAGTTCCTTGGAAGTGAAAATCATAAGGAAGAGAAGCAGAAATTAAGAGCATAGGAAATTAAGTGTAGGGATCTGCAGAGTAACTATATGTTAGATACATTAATTTCCTTTTTACCAGTAGAATTTTTCTTCTCTCTGCCCTCTGAATTTGTATACTGTGTAAGCTTGAATGAAGAGGATGTTTTTTAGTAAAATTACCCTACATTTTAGCACTGGTTTTTGAAGGTATTAATGATGCTACTGTGTTACATTTTTTAAGCTTTAGTAACAGCAATTTTTGTCTCTCCAACTCTGTGATGGCATTCAGTTGAGTTTCTTGAGAAAATTAAATAATTAAGAATATCCTGTGTTTATGCCAAGGAAAACAATGGTGTTATTACTGCCATATTATTTTACTAGTAGCAACTTAAGAAACAAGCACAGAACACATGCTGAATATTTTGCCGTTCTCATTCTCCACTGCCATTGCAAAAAAACCAAAGTAGGTGAAATAACTGACTAGCACCTCATTGTGGTTAAAAAGAAGAGCTTGGCCCCTGCTCTTTTAAGGGAGTCAATATTAATTTGAATACTTTTTGGAAATTTACTTAATTTTATCTAATGATGGTTTCCTTACTGACTATAATTGAAATAAAAATGAAAATCGGTCGTGAAAAGTGACTATTTATCCTACTCTGCCTTATAAACGGAAATGTTGTGATCAGGCTGGCACATTTGAAGATAAAGACAAAAGCTAGAAAAAATAATATGCAGAATCATTACTTTTCTACACTGAAGTTCATATTGTTTGCAGTCAGGTTTGTCAGAAAATTACTTTTTATTTTAAAACTTGTGTATTTTTTATTTTCTTTTTCAAATACTAGTTTGCTGAGAGGAAGGAAGAGTGGAAGTGATGTTAGCTAATTTCAGTGAGGGTGGGCCCCTACAAAGTATAGTTTGACAGTGGGCACTGACCCTACATCTTTTATTTTTTTTACTGTAATATCAACATCACAAGTTCATGATGCAGATTTCCTAGATTGGACCCTATCCACAAAACCTTGTTAAAAAAAATTAAATGCATCTTCTACTGTGTTCCTGGCCTCTCTATCACTTTTTTTCAGAACAAAAACCCCAAACTTTAGAAATCATGGGAAAGAAAGCCAACCATACAATAAACTTCTTAGTCCACAACATACCTATTAAACAATATAGTAGGTCAAAGCAGCAAAAAGTCACTACTGTGGAGAAGTGTATATTCCTCCACATCTTGAAACCTAGGAATCCCATAGTATCTTCTGATCCTAAGGTAAAAATGTGTTTAGCACATGACCAGCGACAAGACATCTAAAATGCACCAATACTAATACAGGATGACATGCTAGGAGAGTACATATGATAAGAACTGTGTGGCCACACATGGTGTGGTACGTTTTCACCCCTTAGTTTATGTGTTTTGCTTTCCACTTCCACATTTTCTGGTGACTTTATCTAGTCTCGTTCAATCATGCTGTGCACATCACAGTCACTTACTGACAAGCAGCCCTGGCTGAAGCATTCAAAGAAACAACCTTCCACAAACAAAGCAGGCAAGTCCTGTTTCTCTTAAGATAAAATCTGCTGATCTCATTATTGATTGTCTGCTTTCAGGGGTTTTGTTTCCTGAAAGTTTGATATGGGGCAACAGAGGTGACAAAAGATTGGCACTGCGACCTGGAAATTAAATGGTCGACTATTAGATCAACGTCAAATAGGGTGAGGCTGAAGTGTTTGGCAAAAGCATTAGATGCTGTCTTGACATAATCTCTCTCTCCCTCTTTCTCTCTCTCTCTGCTTTATCTTGAATCTGTTTTGAACCCTCCCAGGCAATTTACTATACTTGTCATTGATCTTTATCACCTAGTGTGCCCCTGTGAAGAATTACTTTTTGAATGATAAATCAGCTTCCCCATTTAAACAATTGTATGCCCCACCTTAATGTGAAAATAGGCTCTGAAAGGAAAAAAATATATAGTGTTAATATTAATCACTGACTAGTGGAACCCTTGTGATTTTGAAGGGAGACCCAGATTTTCTTTTATTGTGGAGGGGATAATTGTACTAGATGAACCCTCTTTCTATTAAACTTTAACTGCTGCTAAGAAATAAATTACAGTGGCAAATTACAGTCAGTGAGCTAGGAGAAATAAAGAGGAAGAACACAATTTTTCAGTAAAGTTCAGGAACTTGTAATTGCTGTC
Source organism: Passer domesticus (assembly GCF_036417665.1). Classification (NCBI taxonomy): domain Eukaryota; kingdom Metazoa; phylum Chordata; class Aves; order Passeriformes; family Passeridae; genus Passer; species Passer domesticus. Next base: position 98,237,722 of record NC_087474.1, read on the forward strand.
CAGTGTTTTCTGCAAATAGGTAGCCTATAACACGCACAGATGTACTCCTCCTTCCACCGGTGCTATGGTCTGGGAATGTAAGAGATGTTTGGAAGAAGATCACAGTCGATTACTTATTATTACATAAGCAAGACCAACCTTTTCTAGTAACCCTTCCTCACACCAACTTTCTGGTCATTCAACTGGCCTTTGTCTCATGTATGTTATAAAATAACAGCTCTATCATGTTGATTTTATAAAAATTGATAGGTATTCCCCACAACATTCAAAAAAAATCTGGTTTATGATGCAGACTCACTGTTTTGATACCTGAATGTATGATCTCTAATCCACGCAGGGACAGTCATACATAGAGTTAATCTTTCATCAAATCCATGGCTAATGCATTTTTAGGAGTCCATTTCTCCAAGAGAAAACTTTAAGAAAAACACTAATCTAATTCTCCTTTTTCTCCTGTCTGAAGGATAGAATAGGGAAGGAAATGGTTGAAGTCCTTACAAACTGTAATCAGAGGAATAAAAAATTGAACTGGACAAATTATAAGAGAAATTTTGCAGTTCGTAACAATTGCATAAGAGTAGATGGCTTTATTTTATCACTGGAAAGGAAAACATTTCTGAAGGTTTTCCTACCAACTTATCTCTGGAGTGTACATTAGTTCTTAAAATACATTGTCACTGAACTTTATTTTGAAAGTCTTATTATTCAAAATTTAATTTAGAATAGCTCTTTCAGACACCTTGGTTGTGTTCCATGTAGAATATCTATGTATGTCAGTCCTAAGATGTCATCACTACCAATAGAAATAGTTGTTTGGGATGTTGAAATGATGGTATGGTAACAGTGACAACTTCAGAGCTCTCTGATGTGAAACTGTCCTTTAACTGCTAATCTCTTGAATCAATATGTGTTGCATTGATTCACTCTATTCTAGAGTAACTCAAGAGTGTGCACATACATACCAATTTCTCCAAGCCACCTCTGCTCCCACCTTATGTTCTACAGGGAATGAAGCACATTTAAAAATGTTCCATTCCTACTCTATAGAACATTTTGTCACTACATTCTCTCAACAGCTCTGGTTCTCTTATTCTGAGGCACTGAATTCTTCATTTTTCGTTTCCTTGACTAGAAAAGTAATACAATGCTTTTTCAAAATGAACAATTAGAACCACACTTCAGTCCTTTGAACCAGTATATAAAGGTCTGTGGTCAAGTTGCCTGTATAGTTCTCTAGCTTGCAAGTACTTACAGGGCTTCTTGGTATTATGAAGTTTGAAGCTTTGAATTATATTGCATGTGTCATCCTGCGGTAAAGGCATTGAGTCATGTAGGCTTTTTATGCATCCAAATCCATGGTCATGCAGAATTGCTCTTCCTTTTCTTCTAGTAAGTGCAATTGTGCATCAAGAACTACATGAAAAACTTATCATAATCCCATTTAAAATTATCCCATAAACAATTGAAAGCTGTTCCTTTGCAATAAAATGTTAAAAACTAAACCAAAAACTGCACACTAAATCTCCAAATCTTTACTTATGGTTATGTAGTTTAAACTTCCCTGCCTCTGCATTCTCTTGTAGAGGGCAAAAAATAAATTCACTTGCTAAGCAAACAAAAAATATGTCAGTCTGAGTAAGTCAGAGCACCTTGGTTTCTTAGTCAAATATGATGCCATTTCTTCACAGTATCCTAAATCTGAAAGAACTCAGATTTGGGATTTAAGAATGTGTGGAAAAGTTGTCTGTCCTATCTTTAACAGATTTAAAAAAAAAAAAAAGGCACAATTTGAGTTGTCCATAGCATCAAATACACAGAATGACTAGCGATAATACATGTGATAATGCACTTTCAGAGCCTGACCCCTCTATGGATGGGCAAAGGTGAAATTTCTTTCACCTTCAAATCCTATGCTTCATTTTTAGCTAAGCTGTACCAGAATTTTACAGCTTTTTTTTTTGGGTCTGTTTTCTAATAAATCTTTCTGTCAAGCCCATGTAATGACACTGGACAGCTAAAAGAGAATATTTAAAGTGTGATCGGGAAGACTAAATATAATCATCCAGATAACAAGTTAGGGAGTAACTATTAGTGATTTTATGCCTCCAAATGTGAGAGGGCACTACCCCTAAGGAGGGGAGGAATGGAGAGCAGCTGAGGACAGGCTGAGGACAGAAACTTCTTAACTCCACGTAGCTAGAGCTAGAACACAATGTTTGCTGTTGAATGCCACCTGCTCTGAAATATCTTTTGTCTATTGGGTTCTTCAGCAGAATTGCTGTGGTGGCTGTGCTGCCCCCAGGAATGGCTTCTGGGACAACAAAATGTCTCTGTGGGAGGAGGAGGGCCTGTCAAACCTTTAAATTGACATACTGTAAATTTCCTGTTAAAGATACATTTTTTTAGTCTATATTGTTTAGGAACCTTACTGAAATCAATAAATATGAGTAATTTCCTTACTTGCAGCTATAATTTATGAGGTTTAAATTTTGCCTTTTACCCACTGTCCATGCCAAGGCTTACAGGAATCCCAAGAGCACACAATTAGGGCAATTTTTAAAATATAATAGCATAGCTGTAAAAATGTAGGAAATAATTCCTTCTTTTTGACTTGAATATATGCTCATACATTTGTTATGTGCTTTAGTGGAATCTTGAAGCTTCTGTATATTTTTTGTGGCTGAGACTTGAATTACAAAGATTGCCAGATCTCATCTTAAACTGAGATGTGATTGAGATTGCATCTCAAACCGCCTACTTATAAAGTTTGTGGGGGATTAGGATTTACCTATGTCAGCTGAATTCTCCTTCAGGCAGAGAAAGTTATGGGGTGATTTTCATAGTCTTGATCCTGATGTTTTCTAGTGAACTCAATAGTAATGACCGAGCATCCCTGGTAAGCCATTCTGATGCTGAGAAACTCAAAAAATGTGATATGCAGAACCTATCTTCAGGACATTGTTTTCAAGCATATGGGCTCTAGTATACATTCTTTTGAGAATTTTAAAATATAAATTTGAAAAGGCTATAGTCCACCTGTGTAAAATGGGTTTCTGTTTATATGTAGTTCATGTGTTATAAAACATATAGGTAGATATATAGCCTTAATCACTTTAGGGAACTTTGGACTTCAAGCAGCCCAAATTATTTCCTTGGGAGTTTTTAGACTGTGATGTACTGTTCAGCATTTATTGCTATATCTTGTTTTAATTTTAAATTTTCCACAACAGCACTGCTATCAGTGTATGCAAGGAGTTGGTACAAAGTTGGATATTCTGTTTAAGTAGAAAGGGTTGTACTTTTTGCTAGTTTGTTTGTTTTAAATAAATTATGATGTGTTCTTGTGGGAATGTTTCTGATCACAGACACTTCCACTAGTTGAGAAAGTAAAGTTGAATGTTTTGCTTGGCATTAATAAGGGTTTTTCTAGGTGAATCCATCAACTCTGCTCACTAATATTAACCTCTTCAGAAAGATTTATTGGCTATACCATTCTTGTCTCCATGGGAGTATATAATCCCTAGGGCAGTGACTGCCCTGGCTGCCCCTGACTCCCTGGCCTGTGCTGCATCCTGACACAGGGAACAAAGGATTGACTCCTGCACAAAAAGAGCTGAATTAAGTAGTAATTTGTAATTTATGGAATTCCTTTGTACAGCAAGCCACACCTGTTTCACACAAACTCACCTGTTGGACCAATGCATACTCTTTGTAGATCCATTGTGCCCCATTGTGGATGGCAATACCGTAATAATAAGGAAAATACATCAAGGATGTTTTCTTCTGAGGATGATATGCCTGCCTAGAGTGACTTGCACCAGATGACAGAAAAAGTATTTTTTGAAAGAGTAGTACATTCACATGTTTTTACTGGGAATAAAGAAACAAAAATGCTACTTTTGGCCAGCAAGGGAGAGATCAATGGATGACAGACTGAGAGATTTATTTCAAATTTTTCCTACATAATAGGAAAGGAAATTTCCTACATAAGTTCAGAAGGAAAATTCTATACTTTTTTTACAATGATGTTGCTTAAATTTGATCTATCTGGGTTTTCAATAGCAGAAAATAACATGTAAACATGTTGAAAGTTGTGAAAACTCAATTTCAGCAATAAACATATTTTTTAAAGGCTATTTTTTTCCTACCAAGGACATTGCTGATTTGAATGGAACTTTTAGACTTTGCTCAAGACTCATATGTTTTTATAAACAGTGATTTAATATACTGTCATGTTGTTATGAACAGTGTAGGAGGATTTCTTTTAATTTCTGATCTTATTTTGCTCTTGGACTAATTAATTTCAGATCATGTGTACAATACATTGCTGTAGAATGGGAAAAAAATATTGGAGAAGGAAGGCAGGGCAGAACCAGCTGCTGCTTCCTGTGGGCATAAAAGTCAAGAGCTTTTTTACCCCTCAGCCAAAGGTAAGCACACCTTTAACTTTATGCCCACTGAAATCTGTCAACTGATTTTGGTAGATGTGGAGTATCCTGCCATCAGGTCTTCACTGTTCTCAAGACCTAGCAAAATAAGAAGATAAAGGAATGGTTGTCTGAGGAAGAAAGTCATCAAACAACAACAACAAAAAAAGAGTGTGATTTGATCCATTCAGGAAAGAAGAGCAAATATAGACAAACTTTGGCTTTGAAGGTTGTGACTGACCCCAACAGAACCAAGTAGAGTAAACCATGTGCACAATAAGCAGATGAGTTGAAAAGCACTAACAGTGTGGAAATTCCACAGTATTGGGCATAGCAATTGTTTAGATGTGCACACTGACTCTGCCACTGTGCATATTTGTTTTGCACTGGCTCCTGTTGTGCTGCTTCATGCATACATTGTATGGGGCCAGAAGGGAAATGAGAAGACAAACTACTCCTGATGTCTGTTGTCCTTCTCTTAGCAACTTGGAATTACTGAGAGATGCTGAGTGGTTCTTCATCTTACATTCCACTCCCCCTCTGCCTTGTGTATGTTTGTACTGTGCTTTCCCCAGTGACAAAATGCTGAATAGCTCCAAACACACATTTCCTTGTATTTTCTGACTATGAATTTTTGGCTTCCAACAGTACGTGGTAATTTCAGCCAAGAAGTAAAATAATATCCTTTAGTTGTGATGTTCCACTAGTAAAGAGTCAATTTCCTTTATCCAGCTGCAAATTGTTTTGGACTGTGAATTATGCAGATTGTGCAATAAAGGCTTATAACACTCATGTCACATGTCCCTAGAAAATAGATCTGTTTTATAGGGATATAACTCAGTTTGAATGTGGTCCTTGGTATTCTTCACTAGTCTCTACCTATTCATTAGTATTTAAATTTATGTTAATTTCATCAAGGTGTGAAAAGATCTTTTTTTGCATATACATGAACAAACGATGTTACTATTCAACCAGTTATTTTCCCTTTTTTTTAACCCAGGAGAAGCTTGTTGTATTAACAAAAAGAGAAAAGGGGAGATAATAAAAGCCCAGTTTTGAAGACTTATGATTCAATGTAGCCATTGAATCTGTTTTTAAAAGAGATATTCAGTATTCTCTTTCCTGATCTGAGTGAAAATTTTGGATGGTATATTTATGGCACATTACACTTCCACTATATATATATATATATATATATATATATATATATATATATATATATAAATATATTTGTTTTTATATACGTGTGTGTGTGTGTATATGTATGTGTGTGTGTGTGTGTGTGTGTGTGTATGCAGATATATAGAGAACTATGGGTTAGCACATTTGTATTAATCTATGACATTACCATCTTGGGACATTTCAGTGTTATACCTTAACTATGAAGATTCTATAGAACAGCAAATGTGGTGGCAGAAATATTTGTTACATTTCAGAGTTGAATAAACAATGGGTGCCAAAGTTTTTAAGGGACATACTTTTTTCAGAAGTGACCATACAAATTAAAAATTTGAAGGAAGTGGGTCACACCTTTGACTAGAAAACAGCTATGAGTTTCTGTTAAAACTATTGTCAACTAAAAAAAAATCTTAGAAAATATTTTTAAGAAGATTTAACTTTTGTTACTGTCTTTTAATATTGTCTATTATTAAAGTCAATTTCTGGAATAAGGTGCTATTTCTGCCCAGCCAAAATAATTAATCATCCTTCTATATGGAATTAGTATTTATGAACTATATCCTTTTGTTAACTGAATGAAGACAAAAGGTATATTCACTGCATTTCCAAAGACCTTTTAAGTAGCTCAACAAAGCACATAATGCAGGCCTTGTCTTACAAGTCTGTGATGATACAGTTTAATAGTGTTATAAGGCTATGGTGGTGTGTAGTTGTCACGATGGTAGATTGTGCTGGTCTGTATAGATTTACTGTCATTCTTTAGGCTTTTCATACATGACAGAGGTTGTCTGAAGCACAGCAGGGACATGAAGCTTGCAGGGGTTAAGTGTTACTTGCCTCCTGGCTTGCTACATAGTCCTCCCTGCACACATACAGAGATGAGGTGCAGGGTACATCCGTCACCGGGCTGATGACATGATGGATTACTCATGTCATTGTCAGTACAGTCAAAATCACTCTGTTGCTGATAAGGTGGCCCCTTTTCTTTACTCTGGTTGAGTGATGCTATTTTCCCCTCTGGTTTTAAAACTGTAGCTCACACAAACATCCCTTAAATCAAAGATGGAGAAGACTATTTTTAATTGTACATAGTAGCTTTGGAACACTGGAGACAAATTCCTTTGAAAATCACTTTCAGAATAGACAGATGTGTATCAAATGTTTTGCACCACTTGATTTTTTTCTGATCCTGAAAATAAAATATTTTAAGAGGGATGATGAATGTTTCTCTGAACTCATTCTTCCTTGTGATTTATCAAAGAGTTTGAATTGCTAGCATCACTTCCTGATTCTTCTCTGTGTGAGAAGAGAGACAGCTATCCTTGCAGTAGCACTGGAAGAAGATAAAGCACTGGAAAATAGCAGGATTTTGGAAATGCTTGTAGGGGAGCTTTGCAAGAGCTATGCAGTGCAAATAAAAAATTCAACAGGGGCCCTAATGCTGCTTGGCTCTGAGCTAGTCACAAACTCTTCTGCATGTAGTGGCTGATGCTGCTGTCTTTCCCACAGCTCCTTCTGTGAAACCTGAAGAGGGTGACCTGAAGTACAGAGAATAAGTACAGCTTGGACAGGAGTCCTGAAATACCAGCTGCAGGAGTGTTGAGCACAGCATTTATTTTCCTGGAAAATTACTGTCAGAGAATTCCATGTGAGTTCATAATTATTGTCACAGCTTTTCCTGATGCAAAGTTTTGCTCCATAATGCCTGTTCCACCCTGTCTCCACAAGCCTGAAGGTAGTACTAATAATTGAGCTCACTCTTTGCTTAAGTTTTGTAAGAAATATAGATGATCCACAAACAGGCAAGTGTGCTTGGCAGAAAAATGTGCAAGTTTTGCTGGACTTTCGGTAGCACAGGAAGACCACTTCCATCCCATATGGAATATTATAAGGCTTTCATGGCACACAAAGGTCCTGTTCCATTCACAGTGCCATGGTGATAATTCAGCCTAATTTTTTCTTATATTCTGTCCCTGAAGTCAAAAGTTCTACTGGAGAAATTGTGCTTGGAGAAGGAAATCATAGTCACTGTCTGGTTACTCGGAATAGAAGAGATTTGGAAAAAGCACATGCAGGTATATTTTAACTACAAGAATATTTTTTGATTTTCAAGCCTTTTTGCAATCTGCACACTTGGTCTGAAATATATAACATGATTTCCAACCCATTGTACTTTCCATGTTATTTATCTTTTCATTCCACTGTGTGTACATGTACATGCCATAGAGAGCACAGTCTGTTGTCCTTATAGATTGTCTTTGCAAATAATCATAGACAGCAAAAAAATTACTAATTTTTTCTCTCTGAAACCAAGAAATTCTTTCAAAAATACATGATCACATTAACCTCCTGACAAAAAAAATCTTTTTACACAATCTAGATGACAGCTGACTTAAAGAACAACAGAACAACTGAAAGTTTGTGCATGCATATCAAGAGCCCAAAAGATATATACTCTCCCACAGTACACACCCATGTATGCTGATACATCTAAATAGCTTTGTTTTGAAGTTTGAAACAGATTTAAATGGAAAGTTATTGAAGAGAACTGTGTGGTCTGAATTTTAATCCCTGAACCCACCGGCTTCTTTTTTATTGCATGTGGTGTGGCCTTGAATTGCAGAATGTTTTAAACATACATAATGAGCTCAATGTCAAACTGTTGAGCCTTTTGTCTTTAACAATAAGCACTTAGCTCAACTAAATGAATAGAAATTGCTTTAGTGAATTACAAAAGCCAAGGTTTTATACTGCAGTAATACTGACAATAATTAATGTAGACATTGTCATATTTTACAAATATATGGGATTAAAATCCATGGTTAAAAAATGCAAGACATCAGTAACAACACAAATTTCAACAGTCAAAGATGATGCATAATAGTATTTCTTCCACCACGAGTAACACTTTTTTTCTGATTCATTTGCATTTATATAGGCTACATTTAGAACATATATGGTACTGTTTGAATGGCAAGAATCAGAAAGAAATAATGTAAACAGTATGTGTAATTTCTGTAATTTGGAAAGAGATTAGGTCTCTAATTCATAGCAGACACTTTCTCCTACCGTATTTCGTAAAGGGCACTTGCAACTGGATAACTTTTTTAATGTTGGAAAAGAAGAGATCTTATTTTCTTTCTTCAAAATCAGGAGGAGTATTCAGAAATTTACAGTAAATGGCAATTCATCCTTTAGAAATTCCTTCAACCTACTATTAGAGTTGCTGCCAGAGATCTGAATGCTTTTTGCCTAAATCTCTGTAATCCAATAAGCTTTTGTGTTTAGCAGCTTGTTTTGAAACTTGTATAGCACCCCAGCCTGTGTCTCTGTATGTTCGTTTGCAGGCAGGTGAGTGCCCCAGGGCCTGATTATTATTCAAGCCAGGAGGCCTTCACAGCCCCAACCAGAATGTAATTTGTAATTAACTGTCATTTACTTCTGTCTGCACTGACTTGTTGTTCAAAAGACAGTGTATTTGAGCTGGTCACTAGCTTCTCTTTGTTGTGGATATGATGTCTTTCAGATCTAGTTTTATTCATAATGTTTAGAAAACCAAGTACTTGCACTCTTGAAACCAAAGCAGAAAGGGGATTTCACTGATTTTTCCTAAATAAATTAGGTATATGCAATTATGAATAATTAGGTATGTAAAAAGGAGTATTTGATGCTCTGGGATGAGTTTCTGAGCAGAATAGTTAAGTTCATGTGAAATATATTTAATTGAAGTCTGTTAGAGATAGAGAATTCCTGCTTTAAAGTTATTGTAGTTGAGATCTGTAAAATGAAAGTGCATATTTAAGTTGTGGGAATTCTTCTTAACACATTTTAAACATCACAACTGTATTTTCTCACTGAAGCGGGACCACTAATGTATTCTGTGAATGTACCCATATCATGAATTTGTAATTGTCCCCATGGTAATCTTTTGTTAGCTGAAATAAACAAAAGCATAACATAATATTCACATTTATTACTTTAAGGATTGTGCTTCGAATTATTATTGACATAATTTTAATTCACAAACAGTAAAAAAAAAAAAAAAAAGGGCTTTTTCTGTTTAAACTCTGTTTCATGCACTTCTCTGTGAGAAAGCAAGCATGACACTGGGCAAGAGTAAAGATCCACAAACAAAGCCACTTTAGAAACAGGTTAAATTTATCTGATTCTGACCTTTAGCTCAGCCTTACAGAGTGCTATACTGCTATTTTGCCAGAGCAGTTGGCCCGTTTCATCTCATTTCTCGCTGCTGCTACTGCGGCCGCTTCTCTCGCTGTTGGTGTTGCCTCTTCCACCTTCACAGGTGCCATTGCTGCGCATCCTCTGCGGCAGCCGGGCTGGGAGATTCCCGGGGCAGAAGGAGCATGACAGCCCCCCCGGCTGCTCCCCAGCCCCTGTGCAGGAAAGGAGCACCTCCCTCTGGTCCCAGCGGCTCCCGGCCTGCCCGGCGTTTCCCAGCGCTGTCCTGGCGGATTGCGCATTCTGGGCAGTATATACCGGTCAAGGGGATGCATAAAGAGGCTCAATGGCATTCTTTTGTCATACTTAAAAGGCGGGGTGGCTGGGGGGGTGGCTGGAGAGAGAAGAAAGAGAAGAAAGAGCAATGTCTATAGGAACAGCTTTCCCCCCGTGGTGATTTGCATAAAGTTGGATTAGGCAGCGCTTCAAGCCCCCAAAGGCTGATTACTTACACTGGGCCTTATTAATTATTTCCTTCTTTATTTGAAACAATTAAGGGGAGAAAAATAAACACTGTGACACTATCTCTTTAAGATCGGGAGCAATAAAAGCGTAAGACCCCAAAGAAAGCCTGCTTTTTGTGGAGTGTTTTCTGTTCTCGCCAGCCACGTCGGGGCTAGCAATTCCCATGTGTTATCAAAAGAGACAAGAAGCAGCAGGCTTTAGCACCTAGCTGAGCGGGATTGCTACATGCCACTCTAAGTGCGATTAAGCTTCCTTTAGTGCACCAGTGACATCACTGATGGCTCAAAGCTGCAGCTACTCAAGAGTATTAGAATGCATTTCATGCTTGGCTTACTCAAAACTGCAGAGCTAAAATTTACACCTTATTTGATGTTCTTCTCCCTGCTGTTAATTGGTAAAGGGATCTCTGACCCTTTTGATCTCTGCTACAATCCTCTAAATGCCCAGGTCTGCTAAACTGTTCAGCAGGAGATGCTCAGCAGTTGCCCAGTAATGTGAAGTCTTTTTTTGGCTTTCGTGCCTTTGGTTTACATCCAAGTTGCACAGAAATAAGAGATGACAGTTGTTATAGATATGCTGGTTTAATTACTTGTCAGCTTAGAGCTGATATCTCGGCTAGCCAACGTGGAAGCTTAACTTTCTTCTAGTAGCTTAAAGCATGACCAACTGCTAGTGCTTTTGTATTTAGCTATAAAACTCTGGATACATTTAAGATAAAAATAAAATAGAGGAAGAGCCTTTTTGATTTCTTGCAAAAGTGATCAGCTTTTGGTGCACTTGATTTCATGTAGATCTTAGGCAACGTAAAATTATTTGGTCGTATTGATATCTAAGTGGATATTGGATTTGTTTTAATTCTGATTTATAATTGCATAGGGAATACCAAATACACTTTTCCCCTGCTCCCTTTGAAATTGGAGATTTAAAATCTTTAAGGGAATTAAGGAGAGGTGTATTGTGTTGACTCGACTACAAATATTACTATACAAAGTTGTAACAGCTTTCCTTGAGGAGGCATCCCTTCAAAAGGAGCCTGGTGCAGATAATCTTAATGTATATGTGACTAAAAGCGATTAGCATGCACACACCTCTGCATATGGCTGAATTAATTGCACAGAATACTGTGAATTTTAATGGAGTTGAGGTAACCATTAAGCACCTTTGAAGAATTTGCTTAGTGAAGAACAAATGAGGAATACCCTAATAATTGTTGCCTATAGGTGAAGGCTGGCTAAAACGTGACCTGACAGTCGAGACACCATACTCTCCCCCTCCAAACCCTGTCAGAGGTTTTTAGTGTTTATCCCAGGCTTTGTTATCCACCAAGATACATAGTTTCCATTGAAGTGAAACAGATTATTGGTTACTATAGTTTCCCTATTGCTCAATTCAGTGCTGTGAAAAGCCAGGGACAATAGGTTTAAAAGTCCAGTTAGGACAAATAAATCCATGTTGAGAAGAATGGGAGAGAAGATACCTGTTCTTCTGTCTTTGATGTATTCTTTATTTTGTAGGATAGAAGGGGAATTAGTGGAGGGTTAATTGTTCGGTGCTTAGAGCTCTGTCTTTCCAGTTTACTGCAGAGTGAAATATAGTGCTATAAAGACAAAGTGAATATTGTTTGATTCCTTGCCTTCCCCCCCTCCTTTCCAGTTTTCAAACTGTTCAAGATACTGTAGCTATGCCGAGGAGACAGGAATAGAGATTTCTGGGTTTAATCTCTGGCATTATATTTTCCCTTCACCCAGTCTCATCCAAATACTGTTTCCATGCCAAAATGGTAAAAGACATTTTCTTAGATTCTGAGAAAATTACTCCACCCGGAATTTTGAGGTTAAGCTACAGAAAATTTACATTAAGGGAAGTGAAAATGTCAGCTTTCACCAGGATACATCAAGAACCAACCATCTGAGCACGCTGGCAAAATTAATGTATTCTAGAAGGCCAACACACAAATGTTAAGAGGGACTTGATGATACTGTGCAGATTAAAGCAGTGGCTTTTGTGCCTTTGGAAGCTATGTTTGCATTCAGCCCAGTATGACTAGGAAAAAAGTTAATTTGATTTGATAACTGAAAAGGTCACACATTTTGTTCAGCGCCTTGCATGCTTTTTTCCCTTAACTAGATTCTCTGTTTCAGTCAGAGCTCACTTCTAAGGATTTCTCCTTTGCTTTAGCCCTTGTTGAATCCTGCCAAGAAACAGGTTGTGGACGGCATTCTACATGCCTAATACAATAGCAAAATGGAAAGCCACTGAAGTCAAACTGTGTCCCAAGCTTATTTGGCTTCATTTATCCTATATTTGTCATTCTTCTGTGCAAGTTCACAGGGAAAATGGTGGAGGGGAAAAGAGTTAATCAAGCTCAGTCTGCAAAATACAGTGCAGGTAAACTACAGAAAAAGCTTAAATATTGGCAATCTCTACCTTAAGTGCAGCCTTCTTCTCTGAAGGTATTTGACATTGCTGAAGGTTTCATCTTGATTACTTTCAATAAAATCCAAAGTAAGGATGACTGTCTTGGCTCAGTAAGCAACAAGGTTTTATCACTAATTACAATCCTTTATTACCAGTAGTTTAATAGGTTTATGATAGGTCATAAAACAATTCAGCATGGGAGTACATAAAAGGAATACGTTATACAGCTGTGACATCTTAATATCTATTCATTGTAATCATTTTATGATCTTTAATGGTAGCATTTTCAAAATAAGTTTGTGTGCTTTTACATGAAATAGATGGCCACCAAAAATGGGAGGTGAAGGAAAACCACATAAATATAGAGTAAAATACTTAATGAGGCATTTTGAAAACTTCTAATGTCAAAAGCATGTAGACTGTATCACGCATGTGGAGTCTCATTATGGGTAATTATAATAAAATTATAAGTGCTATAATAATTCTAACCTTGAAGGCACAATAAAGGATAGTTATATTTGCCTTCCTAGCCCACACATCTGAGACATTTTCCTCATTAATTATATTTCATGTAAGTATAATTATGTAGTGTAAGACTAAAATTCAAAAGCATTTGCTAAATCACTGTTAATGGCAGCCTTATTCTTCAGAGCTTTAATATAACTAATTATATCTAAAGTTATAGGCTGAAATAAGAAATGGAAACAAAGTAAAATTTACACTGGATGGGATTTTTTTCCCTACTGATTGTTTTAATCTGTCATGTAATTAATGAATGGGAAGTGAGTTAGTAGAGAAAATGGATTATTGTTTGAAACTATAGTAAAAGTCAAACCTAATTCCTCCATTATAAGTTATTTTGACTTTGGCTTCACTGGAATCATCCTGGCCTAAAACTCTACATTTGCTGTGACACGGGACGTTATATTACAGGTTTCCAGACATTTTTGGAGAGGGTATACTACACAAAGTATTCTGATAGTTTCTGTAGTGCCTAAAATATTTGACTATGATTAAAATACCAAGTCATTGTGCATGATAGCAGAAAAATAGTGTTTTGAAATGTTGTAATACTTAATTTACTAAGATTTGTCTCATCACATTTGTTCACAAGTCTGTACCTTTCTCCATCCACTAATTGCTACATTAGAAGCTTTGTTGGTGATACAGTTATTTTGACTTTACCTTGAAAGTAAATGTATGCTCAATACCTCAGTATGCAATAATTCAAGACAAAGACACATCTTTTCTTCACTAGGAGTACTACTTAAGCAGCTATGAACAACACTGTATATTTCAGGATAAAGAAGCAAATATATTTTCACAGAAGTAGAGGAGAAGCAAAATTACTCAGAATTTAATGGAAGTTTTAGAAAATTTTAAGGTAGATATTGACTTTAAAATAATGCTCAATATTCAAAGGGGTTTTTTCCCCTAAAGTTCAACCACACAATAACTGAAGGGGGGAAAGCTGAAGTTCTTTCCAATGATGAAAAGATGATTTACAAATTATTGTGAGCTGGCTTTGAAGAGGGAAAAATGCACAGTGATTCAACAGACCTCCCCAAAAATTAAAGCTATACTTTTCTTTCCTTTACTCAACATAGTTTATTATGTATTTGTACAATAATGTACATAGCTGCAGAGCATATGTGAGAATTTAACACACCTAACATAATAAAATATAATGTGTTTATTTTGCCTGTGCACACATAATCATATATTTTTAATATATTCCCATATTAACTATATCATGATTTCAGACTTTATCAGGATCAATGATGCTGAGGTTGAGACATTCCAAAAGAATACAGTAAATCATCTTCTAATTATTACTTGCTGCGGGGTGTTTCATATACCTGCAGATCTATTCCAAAGAAGATATTTATACGTACTTCACAGGTTTATAAACATTGGATGTTCCAGACAATAGGACTTATTCAAAAAACAGTATTTTGAAACACCTTGTAATGGAAGACAAATACCTCAGACCTGGTAAATTTCTTTTTTCCATGGGGAAGAGGATGGATGTAAAAAAAAATAATAAAATGAGCAAAATCCATAGAATAGACTACATTTGCTCCATAATCCATGTAGATGCAACAACCATCTGTATCTTTGTCACATTAGAGCCCCAAGTTTGAGTTAAAGCTATGACCTAAAATCAGTGGAATCAAGACAAACAGGGAGCAGGTAGTCAGCTTCTTAAGTATAGCTTTTTCTTAAGTACCATAAATGTTTGTCCCCTTGTTTGTTCCTTAATATTTTTTTTAATGAAAATTATACCTGATTCTTTAAATGGACCAGGAAAAGGATTATTTTGTGCCCCAAATCACTTTCTTTGGATGCTGTCTTGAGCAAATTTCAATTCATAGAGCAGTTAAAAACCTGGTGTCCTCTGGATTTAAACTAGAATACAGAGAGAAACCTGCCATTTCAGAAAATTCTCCTTGTTGTGGTCCTTATCCCCCCTGTCCTTCCAGAAACACACTGCTGCACGACTAGCCTATTTAGGTGGGATTTGCAAGAGAGGATTTGAGGAATTGTACTGCGGTCCAGAGCTGGTGTGGTAGTATTTCGATTTATGTTGAGGCTTTCTCATGGGATTACTTATTAGTTGCAGCTGACACAGTGTTGGTAATTTAACTACCCAGTATTTGAAAAAACAGGCACCTATTTTTTATATGTGTTTTATATACTAAGAGAATAATGTTGCCAGTTATGTTCCCAAGCCCCTGTTACACAGTTAAATAGGGAGATCTTATTGTGCTATCAGTCGCTCTTTGCACAGAATGCAATTATTAAATTGTGGTTATTCTGTTCCTGATAAAATGAATAATTTCCCTAAGCAAATAGTCAGTAATAAGTGAAACAGCTTTAATTACTTTGGTGCTGTAGTAACAATTTATTTTCTTTTCTTATGTTCTCATTACTGAGGGTCTATCTATGAAGACAAGTTAGAGCAGTTGCTAATAGGGCATGTTGCTTAAAAAATATTTTTCATTCTTTTATTTCACAGTCTGCTTTGCATTGTTTTCACACAAATTTTGTGGGAACAGACTATTACAATATGGTACCATATTTTGCTTTTTGGGTCCTATTTTTATTTGCTTTTGGCCACTTCGCACATTCTATAGGATACTAGATAAAGCCATGGGAGTCTCAAGTGTGATAAATGTTAAGTGTTGCATAAATTAAATCCAGTTAATGATGTTAAACAACTACAAATAAATCAAAGCAGCACCTAACTTTTCAATGTCTGGCCCTCAGACAACAATTAAAACCCAATGTTCCTAATATCTATCTAAAGGGCATGAGCTGATCAGCAAGTAATCCTGAACACCCACAGGTGAAGTGAGGAGCCAGCTGAAGCAGCTGATAAGAAACATAATGTGATGCTCAAGTCTGATATCTCAAGCTGTTCTTCCCTAGAGGTTATCTGAGGGAAGAAGGCAGAATGGCACTGTCCTTAAGATATCTGTGTTTTGGAAGCCCCTCTTGAGCATTGTTGAACTTATGGCCTTCCTCTGAGTTGAACAAGGCTACCTCTTTTCAAAATGCCATTGTCAAGATGATAGGACTGTTCTTAATATATTTATTACATTCAAAACTAGTGTGCTGAGCCTAATTTTCCTTGGAGGAAATCACCTTCTTTCATGTAACTGGAATGAATTTTCACCTGTGAGGTATAAACTGTCAGAGCTCTTTCATCTTACAAACTCCTTGTGTTTTGAGAGAAATGAAGAAATCTTCCTTCACCTAAAGAACTAATTCAGCAAGAATATTCAAGTCCAGTCACATAATAGTCTCATTTAACAGTTATTTCAGTGTTTTGCCTCTGTTTGCTTATGAGTCCTCTTTTTGTGGAGCTCCTTTGGATTCCCTCAGGCCTTTCTTCCACATGCATTCGTGTAAATAGATTTCTTGGTGTTCAACAGAACAATTTTTGTTATTAGGTCTGCTGCTAAGTTGGATTTTTTTCTTAGCCAAAGTGGCTAGTCTTTCTTGTCCCTTAATATTGTATTACCACCTTCGTAAAGGCTACAGGCTTAGAAATCAGCTAGATTCAGCTGAGTGTAGAGTATCCATCAAATGCTTCCTGCAAATATAGGTCCTTTATCATGCACTAAGAGAACTGGAATTAGATCTGAGGTCCATGCCTTTCAAAGAAATGATGCTCATTTAAGTCAATGCTAATGGAGTGAAATTACAAAAGTACAAGTCTTAGCATAAAAAAGTGGAGTAGGACACAACTTGTATCTTCCAGTATTAGGATTAATACAATGAAAGCGTTTTACCTACCTTGAAGTCTTTCT
Source organism: Passer domesticus (assembly GCF_036417665.1). Classification (NCBI taxonomy): domain Eukaryota; kingdom Metazoa; phylum Chordata; class Aves; order Passeriformes; family Passeridae; genus Passer; species Passer domesticus. The sequence continues at coordinate 98,254,766 of NC_087474.1, forward strand.
TCATTATGCTATTCATTATCTAGAGCAAATATGCTCATTTATGTCAGTGTTCTTGCCTTTGATTAACTAGTTAAATGCATGTTGTTTTACTTCTTTTTTTCTGTTTTGATGCCTAACTTATTTTCAACATAAGTACTTACTCTTAACTAGAGACAGCATCCAGTATTTTAGCAGTTAGACCAAATTACTTAATATGGTCAAATTTTTGTCTTACCTAATTTCTTCTTAGGTATTCAAAATGCCTGCCCAAATGCCTGCCCCTACCTTTTTGTCCTCACCATGCATAACAAAATTTCCTCATTTTAAATACCATCAAAATAATTGCTGGAAGATAAAAACTTTCTCTACTTCCTAGATGTAATTCACTTAAAATTTACAGTAAAACTTTCCTGAAATACAGTGTCAGTAAAACTGCTGAACAAATAAAGTTTGTATTCTAGTTAAGATTTGGCTTGGTGTCCTGTTACTTCCTGTTAAGTCTGACTTGGTATTCAGAGTTGAAAGGAATTTTGTATTTCAAAGAGAACTTGCAATCGTCAACCTGCTTGAATATGACTCTACAAAATGAAATGTTTATATCAAAATGAAGATATCAAATAGGGGCACATAGTGCTGTTTTGTTAATATTATTACATTTTAAAATCTCTTTTTCATAGATTTTTGAAAATTACCTGAATCAGGCTTTAGATACATGTCAGCTGTTTGTACTTAATTAAAATTTCCCCATGAAACAATCTTTAAAACTCTATCCTCTCAGTTTGGATTATGAGTAAACACAAAATAATTAAAGTGTAGTTTGACACATTAGTTTTTACTGTACATTGGAATGTTGTCTGCTACTTACTTTAAATAATAGTCTTGCCTCAAATGTAATATATGCTTTGATTACAGAAATTTCTCCTATATGACTGAAATGCTGATTTCCATGCAAAACTGAGAGTAAAGGAAAGCATGCAAAATGTGTATTCACCACATCAGTTTGGATGATCATTATTCTGTTCCTTGGGGTGATTCTGATTTCTCCAGACATATTATATATTTCACAGTTAGAAATGTTCATAATTTAAATAAAGTTTTGAACAATTTGGGTAGTTTAAATTATTCTATAAGAAAGGTGGTTAAACAATTTGGGAAGGCCCACAGTATGTGAATATAAGTGCTGCTGTCTCAGAGAAAGAAGAGGAAAAAGCAATTAAGAGTAGAACTCCTCGAACCTTGGCAAAGCATTCCAGTTATCTGAAATTCTGAAAACTCTGAATTAAACATTGAACATAAAGGACATTTGGGAAGTTTTACTTGTTTCCTTGTCTTCCACACTGTTCCCATTGGTGACATCTTGATTTCATTTGCCAAGTGCTTTGTACCAGCTGGCAGTCACCTCTCTTGTCTACTGGGTTTACAGACTCGGTCACTGGTGCAGTCAGCTTCCATCATTCAAGCCACAGGCTAATTCCCACGGACCATGAGGGTTAAATGTCTCAGGAGAGAAGAACTTGAACCCAAGAGCTCCAGTTTAATCTGGTCCTCTGTGTAAACCAATATGCTGGAAACCCATCACTTGTGCTCATAAGTAATTTCCCTTGTTAGAAGTCCTAACAACCACTTTGAGCAAAGGACATTTCAATCTGTCTTATAACTATTTACTATGCCTCTCAAATCCTCTGTGTTTCTTTTGCTACATTACCAAAAAACTTCCTTAGGAGACCAAGGAGAGGAGAAATTTGGGATACTGCTTGAGGTTCGTGGGACAGGAGCACTGAGGGAAGGGTGGAATGTTTGGCAACCTTGTAATCATATATACTGTCAGAGCTTCAGACCTGTTAGGCATTAAATAGCACTACTCTGTCCATCTTAATGCATTCTCACAAGTTGGACAACATTCTTCATTAGAGCTGAGAGACTTTAAATTTGACATCAGCAGTAAGTAGCACAACTGCACCAGTTCCCAGCCTCATTTGATTCATACCCAAATTAATACCTCTTGGGCAGGATCCGAGCCAAAAGCCTCAGCATGCCATTCAAGTGGGTCTCAAGGGTTTCATACATGCTCAGATTATGCATGCCTTTAATCCTATTGCACATTAAACAGCATGAATAGGACAACATCTTGGTCAGCTGAAATCCTAAAACAATATTTAGATCAGACTAACTGGTACTAAGCATCTTGTACTTAGCTGCTCCCCAAAACACAGTGTTTTTCCTGACATGTCTTTCCTTGCCCACTGGGTCAGGGATCAAAAAGACTAAAACTTACAAATGATCCCCTGCTGGCTTCCAAATCCCAACCACAGAATCTGTGCTCAAAATCCTTTGGAAGAGTAGAAGTAGTCACTGAGGTGTACATGTCAATCAAAATTTTCTCACTATTGTTTTTTATTCACCTCATCTGTTTGGATTTACACTGTCACTCAAACTTGTATTTGAATCAAGGCTGAAACAGCATTTTGTCAAAGTTGCACACTCATGCCTGAGTGCTGTGTATTCAGTGCTCTATAAAATACAGTAGAAAATACCAATTGCATGCTGAAAGAAGCACATATCTTTCCTACTCACAGAGAACTATTGTGATATTTTATAACAATATAAGTTATTGCTATTACTTAGGGTGAAAAGCACCTCAAAGGAATTTGGTGGTTTAACTGTTCAGAGTGACAGGAGAAGAATGGAAATTATCGTCATGGAACACATTGGGATGTGCTTGACTCCAGACAACAAATTTGGGGATTCTGGCCTTATCAGTTGGAAAATAATGAAAAGGAGGAAAACTTGTGTGTATGAAAGGATGCAACTAATGTGACGGGGTTGTGAAAAAGAATGACGAGTTTCAGAACATTTTAGACCAGGTGATTTTATCAGAGACCAGGTTTACTAGAACCATGAGGGAAGACAATCAAAAGACTTCTTTAGGAACATGATATGCAGGTCTATCTATCTGTATTCAGGAAATATAGAACTAAATGTAGGAAAGCTTTATTAGGAACGTGCAGTAGCTATTGTGTAAAGATAGATTAAAAATACCTAACGTCTTTAGAGACAATATGAGAGGGTTTGGAGGAAATTTAATAACTCAGAAACACAAATGTTCAAAAGGAAGAAGTGTTTTTTACAGAAAACAATTAAATGAACATAAGAAAAGTCATAATAAATTGGTTGCAAATGCATTTAGTTTGCTAACTAGATTATATCTAACCATCTAATAAGTTAGTTTGTAGTTCCCAAATAGGACAGTGCAGTAGGAACTCAATGTAAGATGGTGATAAGAAGGAAAGATTTTAAAACTTGCAAAAGAATTCTGGAGGAAAAAAATAATTAGGCTTGTGATAGGAATGATTAGTGTGTACAGGGAGTTGAAATGAGTGCTGCCTGTTTACACTGCATATAGACTGAATTAATCTTGTGCCCTGCACTTCTCATGCACCTTCCTGGAAGCAAGGAATATTTTCATATCTTGGTAAACAAGTTTCTTACAGGATGGAAAGTTTTTTTTTTTTTTTTTGTGAAATGTTGGAAATTGACCATAACTAGAGAAAAGTTATAGGAAGGATATTCAGATACCTCTAGTCTTATTCTACTGCACTTAATGTTCAGTACCATATTATTTTATCTCTCTCATTTACCCAGGGTAAAACGGCCTCTTGGTTTGGCTCTGCAAGGAAAGATTTCCTTTATTTGAAATTTGATGCACTTTTGTACTGTGGAGCATAGTGCTTGCTTTCTAGACTCACTTGAGAGTTTTATTTAATTGCTTCTCTGATAATGCAGGGACATAGCTATTGGAAGTGACTGTAGCCCCTTCTGTGTCCTTTCTGTGACATCCTGTTGTTGCAACTTTTACTGAAGATCTTAATTTTCCTTTGGTCCTGGGAAATGTGATAGGTGGAAGAAAGCAGAATAGACATTATGTGGATAAATCTAAAACAAACATCTATCACACAGTTAGCTGAGATTGTGAATGAATGGCTCAATGAGCAAGCGATGCCTCCCAATCCAATCTTTTAGAATCTTTTAGGTCCCCATCCCATGACTGTGTGCATTTAATTCTTCCCCTGTGCCACCAATTCCCCATTAATTTCACAGATTGAACACTTGCTCAAATCCCACATATTTCTCACGAATTCACTGAAGTATTTAACATTCTCCATCATCATCCTTCTCTGAACTAAAGACGTGCCTTGTAACTCTCAGGAAATTAATCACTTTTCCATCAAAACAGCATTAGACCCAAAAAATGCAGCATATTTTCATACAAAATTTCCCATGTTACTAATCTTCCTTTCAGACCCATAAATTTTCTCTCACCCTTTACTAGAATTATCACCCACCCAAACCAAACCCTTTCTAAAAGTGAGCAAAACATATCCCATTACCATCAGACAGAAAGACCTTCTGTGTCTGGTCCAAGTACTCTTCTAAATAAATCACTCCAACAGAGTTCTGTCTTAAGATTCTTTTTCCATGTAAAATATTTTGCATTTCTTTTACCATATTGCCAGTACTTCTTGGGGATATATTTTTCCCGTCTCAGTCCTGGGAGACAAGTCCCTTTATGATCACATGGGGAAGGTTCATTCAAAACACAGAAATACTGAATATTGAATGATGAATACTGAAATAATACTTGACTTGAGCTGCATGAAGAAAGGCAGTGAACCCAATCTGAAACGCTAAAAAAATACCTTTCCAAACTGTATTGCCATTGTTACTGGCAAACAGATAGTGGGAAAATACTGTGGCTAGTTTGAGTATGTTCTTAGTTACCTGAACAGACTAACACTGAGAATTTGTGCTAAAGGAGCATTTTTAAACTATATGTTTATAGAGAATTTATCCCAACCCTTACCAAGAGCAATCTCTCACTTATGATGGACTGATGATACACTCTCAGTTATTAAAGAAGGAGTGTTTTTAATGAACACTGTGAAAAAAACCTGGGCTTAAATCCCACCTTTGCCATTCCCTGTGTTACCTAGGCAACACTTATATTCTCTTTATATCTGTTTCTTCCTGTGAATATTTGCTATAATAATTCTTGACCAATTCACAGGGGTGTTGTGATGTGAACCCTAATTAATTCACACCTTCATAGCTAAAAGGTGCCATGCAAGTATTAACACCATTATTTTTAATAATATTTACTTAGGCTATGTTAAAACCTTTCAGACAGATACCCCTGATTTTACATTTTCTTCAAATTTTTCAGACTGACTTATCTAAACAGTAAGGAAGAAAATGATTATGCAGAAAGGCCAAGTATAAGGGTAGCTACTTTTTAAAACAGACGTTTTAAAAATAACGTGCAATATTCAGCAAAGCTAGGGAATAGATAGGGATTTCTGTCAGGTTGGAATGATAAATGGAAGGGCTCTAGTGGCCCTTCTGTTTGTTTAGACCTCTTGTTCCTGCTACAACTCTGCACAAAACTAGCATTGAAGTGCCTACTGTTAAAACATAACATAACCTGACAGTGATCAGCCCAGAGGGCTTTTCCAAGAGAAGGCCATATTGTTCTGCATGGGGAAGTGCTCTACCACGAGATGTCCTGAGACGTGAAGGGAAGCAGCGAGTGCGGAAGACTTTCCAGTACATTAGTAGTATATGAAAGGAGCTGACCACTCATACATTAATATGGCCTCCTCCCAGAGACTGACATATGGGAAAGCACTGCATCAGATTCTCTGCAGACTGCTTGTTTTCTCCTTGTTGTATAACAGCAGATACAAAGTGCAAAACACACCAGATTTACCATTACAGGGCCTGAACGCATTCCGTGTATGGTTAAGATACTTAACTTTTATATTGTGCAGATGACTGAACAATTACAGATCCCATTATTTTTTTACTATGCACTATTTGTAAAGCCACTACAGAATGTTTACCTTGGGAACAGCTTTAACATTAAGCATATTATATACCAACCAGGCCATTTGTAGTTAAGCAGTTTTCTGCTAATGGCTCTAAAGTATTCTGTTTTCGACTCCAGAGGATTTTTAAATGTCATGAAAGAGACTGTGTTTATGATGCATTTAAGTTCTTTATTCAGGCAAAATAAAGCAGCCTGATACTGTCTTGAAAACAAAATAAGAATGAAGAAAAATTCTCATGAAAATTAATGTTAAAAGAATAATAACAGGTATTTTCAAAAACTCTACATAGAAATTTAAAAAATGGTGCTCTAAATTTCTTTCTTTCCTGTTGTTTGTTTTTTTGTAGAATATTAATATTAACATGTCAAGATATCTTCTTATGCATATTTATTTGTGCAGTGTAAAGAAACAGTAAACATTGTATTACTTGAAAACTTTGTGGAAATGCATCTCCAGTTTGCACAGGTAGATTTCAAGTATGCCTGAATTTCACCAAACTTTGCACATCTTGGAGAAGATTATGCTGGGGCCAGCAGGTTTTCCACAGCTTGATTGTTGGGCTTATTCACTTATTCACTGCAGCTTTTTTTTTTTTTTCCTGTCAGCTCTACTAGCATGAAAGAGCTGGAAAGGGTCCACAGACACAATGCCTGCCAGAGAGTTGGTATAGCCCTGGTATTTCCCCACACAAAAGAAGAGTCTCTTCTGCTTTTGAGATGAACAAACCTACATCAAGCTTTCTCTCTAAATTACTTATAATAACTCAGGGCTGTTTTGGTTGAGAAAAAATGAACTTATGAGTGATGAATAAAAACTGAGGTGTGATGAGAGACAATTCAGTGTGATGCTTGTCCCACCCAGCATTTTAGGGTAAATTTTCTATTGACTTACAGTAACACAAGCTAAGAATCACTGTTGGCAATATGACATGGTGAGTCTGAATACTTTTTCAGATTCATATACAATGTGAATGTGATCAGTTCCCCAGAAATATATATTTCTCTCTAAGACCAAGCTAGGAGGAAAAAAAACCCAAAAACCTACCTATCTGTAACTATGAAGACATCTCTTATGCTGACAATCCTCAAAAATAATTTCATTTTTGAAGGAATCCTCCCAAGCAACATAGTTTTCTCACATATAATGAATATTCCCTTTGCTATTCACTAGATCAATTCATGCAGTCAGACATACAGTGAAAGGATCCAAGATGCAGAGAAATTAGCAACAGAAAGAAATCAGCAAATCAACCTTTATGCATTTAATAGACTGCTGCACATTCCCTCCAGTTTCAAGCTCTGCATGAGCATATGTTTCCCCCTTTTTTTTTTTTTGTTTTCTAGAAAGCACTCAAGAGGCCTCTGTGAAAGTAGCAGGGGATGACAAGCTGAGTTTGCCAGCACTTCCCTGTGCAGGTGCTTTGCTTAGTTTGTGGACACTAAGCTACATGAGTGATTCCTTCTGTTTACAACTATGGTACAACAGCACACATTCAAGGAAAGTCTCTGTGCCACTGCTGGTTTTCCCCAATGTCTTAGAAATGATTAAATGTTCCCATTGAAGCAGATAATGAGGAACTCTTTGGGAAAAGTGGATTTTTTTTTCTTGTTCTGCATTTACATGCAGACTGTTTGAGATGCCAAGAATATGATTATTAGCGTGCATGTAAATATTCTTGCTTCACACAACATTTTTCAGGAATAAGCCCTAGCTTAGATGTTGAAATCATGACCAGTTATCAGCAGGTGATGACTCAGTGATTATCTGCTAATTATAGTTCTAATTGTAATTTTATTAATTGTAGATTGATACAAGCTAGAAGGTATTTAGCAAATGTCTTAGTGTTGGAAATTATAATTGAGGGACATATCTAATTTCTCGTTCTTGGGGTCTAGAGTTTAAGGGTTGACCTAATGGGGAGTCAAAGGTGTGAAAGCCACACCTAAGAATCCCTCTTGTCTTTGTGGTACATACTCAACTTGCTGTCTAGAAATTCTGTGCAGTTTCTTTTTCTTCTGCTTTGCAAAAATCACATTAAGAGTGTACAGTAAAAAAAATTCTGTGTCAATGACCTGGTCATTAGCCTTTTGGAAATGCTGCATACCGCCTAGGATGATTAGCACAGCTCTTAGTCTTTAGTCTTATTTTCCTCTATTTCAATTAAATGTCAGGATCTAACAAGTAATCAGGAGAACTGGAAAAAGTGTTTTCTTGATTTTATATAAGTAATTGAATATGTATTGTAACATGGGTAAAAACACGAGTCATTGCTTCTCGGGCTCCTAAACCATTGGGTTTTGAGTTGCTGCACCAGTGGATGTTTAATGGTGTTGAGCACAGTGGAACAGAGGCAGTGGGAGGATATGACAAACAGACAGACTTCCTGGAATACGCGATTTGGTGTTGATGAGGCACTTCACAGAGACATGCCTGCTGAACCAAAGTAGGAATTTGAGCTCTGGCCTCCCACATTGTGGGTCTGTATTTTAACAACTGGGGTACTGTAAATAAAGGGAATGCTTCCCTCCGAGGTCCCTTGTGAGACAGAGCTCGTCAGACCCTTGCACAGAAGCACAGGAAAAGATGACTGAGTATTCCAGATGGTCATAATATTCTGAATCGGATGAAAAAGGGTGGTTTGAACCTCAGGCATGCTGGGTGTTATTTTGCTTCATTTAAAAGTAGTTTGCCTTAAAAGTTCTAGGATTTTGCTTCAGGACAGTAGAATTTCAACAGCTTCCTTTTCTGCAAGATCAGGGTCAATTCTGGAAGCAGTCTTTTGTTTGAATTGCTTTGCAAAAGTACATTTATTCCTGAAGATAGTTTCCTTCTGAATTTTCTTGTTTAGGAACAAATCCTGCTGATTTTCTCACCACAAGTGCACTTTTCTGCTTGTGCATGTTCTTCTGTGACATTTTCCTCTTGTAGAAATATGTAAGGAAGACTGAAAAGGTAATGTTCAAACACCTTTCTACAGGAGTCATTGATCTAACATTGTCTGGAGAATAATCCATCAGTTCCAGACACAAAATGCAAATTTGGTCCAGCCCTAACTTGGCCTTGAAGACCTGTTAAAACTGAAAGTGATGTAGAGGAGATTGTAGTGCATCATGAACATAATTTTAAAGCAAGTAAACAAACACTTCAGGAAGTTATGACAGGCTGTAGACACAGAGCCATGCTGAAAGGAAAACAACTTGAATCTTTATTGCTAAGGGCAGAATTAGAGTGGAGAGCAGTTACATAGATATGCCAGAAAACCTAGTTTGGCCTGCATTTATAATAGGATTGAAGAAATCTTATCCAGTTGTCAGAAACTGTTGTGTGTTTTTGTAAAATGGATAAATTTGGAAAACAGGATAGCTCAGATACAAGAAACACCATACATCACTGTTCTGAAATGCTGCAGAGAAGTTACATGTAGTGAAGGTGTGTTTTATTATGATTCAGTAATGCTCAATGAGTAACATTCAAATGCAAGAAGGTGATTTGTGTGCTGAAGGCTTTAAACTTATTGTAGACATTATTTTTATAATGAAATAGGAAGGAAGCAAGATTATAAAATAGGTATTGTGGTATTAAACTTTTCACTTTAAAGTTCAGGCCATAACAGGAAAAGAATGCTTATAGTAAAACATTACTTGAGTATGACATGTACTCTCCAGTAAAGGAATGGTGTTTGGAAATCATGTGGGAACTGAAGTATTGGAATAACAATGTTGTTTCAATACAAGTTGCCCTAAGAAAATGTGAAACAAAAGTTTTACCTTCCACTTCTGACCCCAATATTTCTTCATCTTCATTGAATGTGTTTAACAACAATGCTGAGAATCAGATTGTTGAGCAAAGCTATTCAGTGGTCAAATGTATGTTGTCAGAGAGTTCATGAAAAAGTCATTAGCTCTCCTCCCCTCCTCTTTCACTGTCAGGCAGAATCATGTCATAAATACAGCCACTTGTCTAGCAGGATATCAATCTATCCAGGTATCACCCACTTCCTGTCTCTGGCCATATGTTTCTGTTATTTATGTCAAGAAAATAGCATTTACACAACCGCTGCTAGTTGTTTACAGAAGTTTAACTCCTGTGATATGGTCCCGCTTGTGTTGCATGCTTTTAGCCCATAGATAATACATGAGATTGTACATTTTAAAATATGCTACCACATGCATGATAGAATAAACACAGACCTGAACTGACAGCACCATCTGCCAAACACAGTTGATGTCAGGGGAATGGTCTCTGCACAATATTCCACTGCTCCCCCATGAGATAAGGTTATTTTTTTCTCATAGTATAACTACACTAAATTCTACTTGTTCATTTAGTACTCAAATTGTTAAAATTCTCAGAAGCAGAAGGGACTCAGGCCTCCTAAGAAGCACTGCAGAGGAATAGTGCAAATTGAACAATTCTCACATAGGTTTTTCTTGTTCTTAACACTAGTCACATTCTTGTTTACATCCTTACACCAGAAATAAACCTGCAAGCAATGTATACACGACACCTAGATTCTCAGTGCTCTGAAGTCATGGAAAATTCATAACATTAATCTTTAAATGGCCCATCTGAAAATTATATAGGGCAATCTGCTTGCAGATGCAGTCTAACTGCTTGCAGTGAGACATTAACAATAGTTGCATTTTTTTCCTGCTAGAGATCCACATTATTCACAGTCACAAAAAAATATCAAAAAAGTAAAGGTGATACTTAACCTTTTTTTCCTTTTAATGTTTTAAAATTTATAAATATTAGCCTGTTCATTTGAACTCCTCTGTTCATTCTCAGGAGCTGGTTTTATTACCAGATTATGGAGATAATTGCTAGGATTAGGAGGGTAAAAATACTTCTGCATGTCCTACAACAGCAGAAAACTCAAAGCTGGGAGGTCCCTACTTATATGACAAACATCATTTACAAGGAAATGAAATAGAGCCTGCACCAAATTTCTGAAGGAGTGTATTTCCACCTTCTAAACACCAAACCTTTCAGTGCCTTACAAGACACAAATGCTAGTCGTCCACATCCCACACTGTGGTAGTCTTAAAACCTTATGTAGTTAGAGCAGCTATTGGTTGGATATATCATAGACCTGGATTTTTCTCTGCATCCTCCTCATGCCACCTGTGTATGAGCCCAAGCAGCCAGAACATACAAAAGTCCTGGAGAAACTGCCAATCTCCTGGTGAATGCATCTATCCATGTGCAGAATGCCCAGCACATTCTGGCCACATCCAGCTCATTTTGCTTCCATGAGTTAGGGGTGCCAGGCATGTTTGGCACTCTTCAGGAATGCCTGGGCAAAAATGTAAACTTAACTGGCAGACAGAGGTCTGGGCTGTCCACAGAGGAGCTTGGAGCTATGTTTTCAAATCCTAGGTTTGCCTGGTGGGAGCTGCCTCTCTTACACTGGAGGTGCTGGATACTGTGTTGTCATGGAAATGTAAGCTTAGTTTCTGGCAAGTTGTCTCATCCTGGACCTGAAGAAACACATTGTGATAAAGTGTTTTCAGAAATGCTCCAGAGAAAAATTTTAGTTTGGATGAATCAGCTTTTTATCACAATAAACTTTTATTGAAGAATTCCTGACCATCTCTACTTGCTGGTATCCAAATTTCCATTTTGCACAGTGAAATCAGCATTGGTTCTGCTGTTGTCAGGGACTTCTGCCACTGCAGATGGCTGTGGAACAAGGTTTGTGCTGTTCTTTATTATTATTTGATGTAACAAAAATCAATGTGTAATATTTTACACATTGAGTGTAAATCATCAAGTATGATATTTTATTTAATGTTAGGCATTCCTTGCTAGGTAATGTAAGTATTTTATTACATCAATATTAAATAAGTTTATAAGGAAGTAGAAATCAAAGACATGAGCAGCTTTATTGTGATTGATTATAATTTTGCTGTACTATTTGTAAAACAAGATATCTTTGTAACATCCTCGTCTAAGAAAGCCCCAAAGTAACTAGGATTTTATTGTTTCCTCACAAACATGATTTGTTTGAAAAGTTAAATAAATTTAAATCATCATATTGTTACATTAAAAAGTTGCAAAACTGGTGTATATTCAATTTATTGCATTTTGAATGTTACTATATTTAAGAACTTTTCAACTGAAAATTAATTTTGCCGTAATTTTGTACCACATTTTCTTTATTTCAATATTCTTCCTTTTGTACTGTATATATAGAGGCTACTCTGAATGAGAATTAAATAGAATTCAGTTTAAATTGTGAGTTGCCTCTGTGAAAAATTAGTCTGGTTGCAGGGAAATATTTATTCTGAGTTTTTATATCATGTAGTTTCCTGACCTATTAAATAACATCAGTAAAGAACTGCTGCAGTAGACATTCACTTGGAAATACTTGTGAAGTCATCATGTTTTTAGATTAACTGATAACACTTTCCTTAATGTTGACCCATCCTGATGAAGGATATTTGTGATTTTCTTCACTTGAATGTATCTATTATTAAGAAGATGAAAAGTTGTATTTTATATCAATTGAAATGTTTGTATTTGTTGAATTTATTCCTATCAATAGAAGTTTTAAAATCTGTAACTTTCATAACAGTGGTTTTACTTCATATTAACATTCAAACTAGGAAGACTTATATTCACATTTGCTGCTTATTTGTGAGACCCATAATTCTATAATTTCCAGATTTCAGTATTTTCCTGCCTTTGCTGGGGCAAATAAAATTCTGCTTGCTTTTTTTTTTTTTTTTTCCTTGATGGTCCCTATATCACAGCAAGGATTTCACAGGTCTGATAGCAAAACCAAAATTATTTGGATCTGCCACAGTACAGGAAAACAGGAGAATCTTGCAAAAAGGAAGACTTCTATTCTTGACACATCTCTTTGACTTTTGGGTACAGTACCAATCTTGTTCATATACACACAGATCAAATTTTCAACTTACATAATTGTGTGCTTGTGTGTGTGTGTACACTTGCAAATCCACTACATGATTTCCCATAGCATTACTGTGTTGGCTGTAGAACCACATTGTTTGGGTTTATACTTCTGAGGTGATTATGGTTAAAATAGGTCTTTTTATACGAAGCTTAATCTGAAAAAGTGTCCGAGTGGTGCACTAAGAGAAGGGCAATTGTGCATAGTCTGAATTTAGTGAGTATCACCACATTCCAAAAACACATTATAGGTATATTCAGTGATATCTGATGTTCCTTAAGCAGATGACATTACACATTTAAACATCAAAGTGATGTTAAATAGCTGTTATTAAGAAAGCAATCTGCCTCCCAATCCTGTCATTCCTATAGATTTAAATCATCTGTTAAATCTAACTGGAGTTCTGCATAAGCAAGGAATAAAAGATATGAGCTGTTATAAAACAAACACATTCCTCTTCACAGATTTCTCAAATATATTGGTGTTCATGAATTTGGTACTCAACAGGTGAATCAATAAGAATGCACTTCAGTAGATCACAGATTCAAATACATATTTAAAATATAGTTGAAAACTCAAATTACAACCTACCTGAACTCAGCTGTAAACATTATGGAATTCAAACTGCAGTCTTACTGTTGGAAGGATAAAAACATTATACTAGGGAAAAAAATCAGTGCAAAAGCTGACATCTTCTCATAAATTAGGAATTTGAGGAATTCCATTTTTGGAAAATATTATATACCCTATAATATCTGGTAAAGCTTTTTTCTTTTGTATTTTCTGTGAAAACATTTCTTTTTCTCAGGGTGTGTCAGGAGGCAAAGGAGTGGAAGACTGGGATAACAGAGATCTGATAGTACAGGAGGTTTTTTGAAGAGTCACTTTTGTGAAACTGTAGCATTTCTTCAGAGCAGAGATTTCTGGTGTTTCATTGGTTTAGCATGCAGTCACAGAAAATATAGAATTTCAGAAAATTACATGTTGAATTAACTTCTCTTCCAGCCTTGTTTTCAAGAAGGGCAAGTTTCAAATTTTGGTAGGTTTAACTCAGGATCTTGCATGAGTCCTGGATGAAAAGGATGTGAAGCTCAGCAGCTTCTTCTGGTAGTAAACTACTATCACTGTGAGCTCTGTTCTACTTTCACATAATTGGGATTTTGTATGTTGAACACTCCAAGTGTTGTCTTTTGTCATTTGGCTGCGCATCTCACAGAAGTGTCTGTCTCTGTCATCCCCATAAGTTTTGCACTTCCTGTTTAAGAAAGTGGAAGATCTCACCTCATTAACATTTTGTTTTGTAGGCTAAACAAATGCACTGCCTTGTCTTTCTCCCTGTATGCTGTGTGCTCCAGTTCAAGGCAGCCAAATAAAGAGTTTCAAAAACTTTACACGCGCACACACACACACACACACACACACACATGCTCCCACTTCTTCGTCCTATATTTTCTTAGGAAAAATAAAGAAACAGTTGTGAAGAAGCTGAGGTTATTTCTGCTGTACTATACTGCCAGTTTTCCAAAACTAAAGAAGGTGCGGGTCACAGAAAAAAAGCAAGAAGACAGAGAGAATGCAAGATAAAGAAAGGGGGTCTTCACCTCTCTCATTTGGAAGGTCCAAACCTATAATGGGGGAAAAGAAATTGGTGGGGAGAGAAACAATAAATTCCACCTGAATATGAATTTCCCATTCAAGAAAGTGTAATTTAGGTCAAATTTGTAATAACACTGAATTCTGTTGACATGGGATTTCTATGCTTATTATGATTTTGTATATTTCATATAATTTCTCTGGCACATTTTTTCTCAGAAAATGGGCTTCCCATGTTGGCTGACTTCCCTTTACCCTTAAGGCTACTCCATTTTACAGAAATGGAATTCTACAAGAAGCAGTCATAATTATGGTTATCGGAAGGGATTGCCACATATGAAAGCTGCTGTTCCACCAGAATTGTCCAACTCCCAAATCCAAACTGAGTTTGGCCATACAGAGCTGACCAAGAGGGAAGTCACCATGGCAGAGCACAGACAGAAACTGAAATGGATAAGTACTCCTATTTTTAGAGGATATAAAAGTCTTTAAATTTTGCATTTTGGTTTGGTTTTGGTAAAACTCTGGTTTTCCCCATCTTTTGTAGTGAAACAGCACAGAAACCTAATGCTGTATGTAGAAAAAATGCTTATACTGACCTTATTTAGAGTCATAGCACTAAAGGAACTTCTGTAAGTGAACTATTTGAACTGCGACACACCTCTGTTAAAATGCTGGGTGCTGTTGGAACCTTGCAAAGAGACCAGTAGGTGGGATCTGATCTTGAAGTGTTTCACCATTTTGTTGGTTGACTTTGCTTAGACAAAACTTTACCAGCACATCTGAATCCATTATTCAATTTCATTATCCATCTACATTCTTCCAGAGGATAGGAATGTATGTGCAAATGGCTCTGAGTAGGCTTCTTTATTATTTTAAATTAAATATATTTTAATAATATAATGGTATATCACACCATGTTGGTGCTGCAGAGAAAATACAGATCATTAGCCCAGGTCCTCAGCCCTTGTTTGTCCTTTTGTCTTGTGTAAGAAAGGGTAGAATATTGTGCTTCATACTCTCACTTTATATACAAGATTTTCATAAGTAGAATCCAAACTCTCCTTCAACTTCTATGTTAGCACAATGATGCCTTGAACCACACATTTGAAGAAAAAACTGCCTCATACATCCTGTTGAGACATTACTGTACAAACCTAGCAGCAGCAATGTTTTATTCATCTTTAAAGCATATAAAACTTGACAGTTACAGGTCTGTGCAATGTCTATATGTGTTCTGTGGACCAAGACCAGGCTCCTGGGACTCAGGCGAGAGTCACAGGCCGGTGCCATGCCTGTGTGTTCTGTGGAGAAAGACCAGACTCCTGGGATTCAGGGAGAAAACCAAAATTTCCCTTCTACATTTTCCTTGAAGATTTATGCACATTTTTTTCTCTCTATTTTGCTGTGCGATATTAAGACAGCTATAAATAAAACTCAGAGTATAATTTACTATCTAAATGCCACGTTCCACAGATGAACACTACTGAAAGTTGCATAAATGTCTTGATTTCCTCTAGAAACTTGAACAGTAATACATGGCAGGAGCTTAGTGAATACTGGCTAAATAAAACTGCTACATGTTTTGTTCTGATTCAATCTCAGAAGTTTTTGGAAAAAATCTCAACAAAAATGAAAACTCAAGAATTATCCCAATATTGGTTTGGTTTGTTGTTGTTTGTTTTTTTTTTTTCCCTTGTGGTAAACAGGTATTTTTGATTTTTTTAGATTTTATTAACTAGTCTATTTGCAATACTGTTACTAAGATTAACATATTTATGGCTCAGGGTAATTTCTGGCACTCCTGCATTATAAGGTTTCACTGAGATTATGCTGAGTTTCAAGATTCTCCTCAAATTCCAAAATGTCACTAATAATTTCTATTATTAGTCCCAATCTAGCAATTAACTCCAAACCAGTATCCCACTGGCCTCTGTCTGCTCCTCTTGCAGTTGTTCAACACTCCCGTTCCCTTCTCAGCCTTAGGGAACACCACACATTTCACAGCAGGACCACACTGAAATGGGCGAGAAAGTAAGGTAGGCAGCCAGAAAAGGCTGAGATTTAGCAGCACTGAATATGTAGCCCTGGGCCTTATTTACTTAACTCCATTTAC
Source organism: Passer domesticus (assembly GCF_036417665.1). Lineage (NCBI taxonomy): Eukaryota > Metazoa > Chordata > Aves > Passeriformes > Passeridae > Passer > Passer domesticus. The sequence continues at coordinate 98,271,258 of NC_087474.1, forward strand.
CCTTTTCTGAATATTCAATTATTAATTTCCTTCTGGACTTTCCTTTTATGATTTTGGTCCCTCAATGTCATGGTGAATAATTACAGTGGAAGCTGCTCACAGCCTCAGCCTTTTCATGATGCAACATGAGTAGAACAGATAACCTGAGAAACTAGAACACTACAAAGTTGCAAAGAGATGTTCAGAATCATGTTTACTAGCTAAAGTATATTTTCACAGAGATCACAAAAGTATATTTTTGTGGTTAGACTATCAACTCTGGAAAATTTCAGCTGAAAATATTCCTAGATTAAAAATCATCTGAAAAAAAAAAAATAAAAATCAGTGTCTTGCAGAATAATGGCACAGAAAATTTTCATCCCATTAATTAAAAGGAAAAAAAATATCCTAAGTAAATCAAGATTTTAAGAGTAGAAGTGTTCAGTGACCTGAATAAATTGTTCCTTGTTGATGACATCTGGAGAGATTATTGTATTTCTTCCCCTTCCCCATAAGCTGACAAGAAAATAACCTACCTTGATCATAAATATTTTTTCTGTGGGGAAGGAGGTGTTAGGGGTTTTTTTTTAAAGGATGCAGAATTTTTAAACTCTACCTAAATTTAAAAATTTTCATCACAAAATTTTTGCCTTTAGGACAGTTTGTGATGACTTCCAAGATCCCTGGGCACCTGGGGACTCCTATTCAAGCTTCCTGTGGGATCAGCATGATCCACTTACATCAGTGGCCTTATGTGGAAAGGACTTTCCCTTTGAACATCCAGAACAGCACTGGCAGTCGGGGTGCCAGAAAAATCCATGCTTCAGTGCCAATCCATTTTGAGGCATCTTGAACCAGTTCAGAAGATGCCAGTGTCTTTTTTTCATCTGGGTGGTAGCCGGCCTTGGATCCTTTGTACCTCCTACTCCAGAACCTCATGGGTTGTCCTCAGTCTCCACATGTACTTTTTGCCAAAGACTTCAGGAATAACCATTCTCCCCAGATGCAGTGTCTGCCCTGACTGGGCCTAGCCCAGGGATCTCCAGGCTCCACCTCCTCATGGCTACTGCAAATGATTAACTCCATCCTTGGCCGAAACCAGGACACTCATTTTCTAAAGTTTTCCTTGTCCCTCCCCATGTCCAGGAGAACAAGAAAATGTGATAGCAGGCACACGTGGATGAATAAGGAACTCCTGAAAAAAAACTCAGACTGAAAAGGGAGCATATGAAGAGGCAAGCAGGATCAGGTCATTCAAAGTATGGAGAGGCGTCCAGGCATGTAGGGATGGGGTTAAAAAAGTCCAAGTTTGACTGCAATTAAATTTGGAGAGATTGTGAAATGAAAACAAGAAGGGCTTCTACAGGTCCTTCAGTAAAAAAGAAGACTGAGAAAAATGAAGCCCTGATGCCAGATGGGGCAAGGAACCTTATGGCAAGGGTAGTGTTAAACGCTGAGGCGCACTGTGGCTTCAGGAATGTCAGGTCCCTGAGATCAGTGGAGAAATTTGGAGGAATGTGGATTTAACCCTCAGTAAAGGAAGGTATAGTTAGGCAATATTTAAACTAGGGGACATACACAAATCTATGTACTCATATGTGCTGAGAAGCTAACCAATGCCATTGGAAGTCCAGTTCAATTATGTTTGGAATGTCATGGCACTTGGAGAAGGACAGAAAGAAGAAGCATGAATGAATAGGAAACTGCAGACCTGGTAATATGATGGAAAAAATCCTTCTTGGAACCATTTCCAAAGATATTAAAAGATGATTTGGAATAGTCAGCTGTGAATGGGGAAATCATGCCTAGCAAACCTGATAGACTTCTATAAATTAATTATTTGCTCAGTGCATGAAAGGTGATCGGTGGCTATCTTGGCTTTAGAAGGCTTCCAGCATTGCCTCCCATAACATCCTTGTTGACAAATAGGTGAAACAGGGTCTAGATAAGTGGATGATGAAGTGATTGAAAAGACCAGTCACTGGTGTGAACTCAAGGGATCAATACTGTAGTACTATTTAGCATTTGCTTTAACAGCCTTGGTGGTGGAACAGAATGACACTTTGCAGATGACAAAAAGTTGGAAGTAATGAATGATACACCAGATGGTTGTACTACCATTCAGAAGAAATTTGAGAGGCTGGAGAGCTGGTCTGACAGGAACCTGATGAAGTTTGGCAAACAGAAATGCCAAGTCCCATCCCTTGAGGAAGAAACCCCAAGCACTGACACATACAGGCTGAAGACCAGTGAATAGTTTTGCAGAAGACATCCTGGCGCTATAGTGGACACCTAGTGAAACATAAGTCACCAGGGTGGCCTTGTGGCAAAGGTGGCCAGAAGCAATTGGGACTGCACTAGGAGGGGACAATAGGTCAAAGGCCATGATCCCACCCCTCTATTCAACACTGAAGAGAGCTCATCTGTTTCCAGAATCTTAGTAAAGACAAAGACCTTGTTGGGATTCACAGTAGTCATCTGACTGTGTGAAATAGTCCTTCTTGAAATGAAAGTGACATAATTTTTCTCTAAAGTAGCTTTTTCTATCATAGTTTGATAAGACAAAATATATCTCACTGAAAAAATTATTCTCAACCATCTTCAGCTAGCTAAATGTTCTGGATGAGGGTGTTATTCTAATCAGCTGAGAGAGAGAGATGTCAGAAATTGAGTCATTCCACCACTTTCAGGCAGCTGTCTCAGAATGGGATAAATTAACTTCTCTTTGAAATTTTCTCCTCATGCTTGAGACGCGAGTTTAGAGAAATGTATAAATGTTTAAAAAATGTTTAAAAATGTTTAAAACTATATGTATGCACTGCTTTTACATGACTAGAAATACGTGAAATTTATTCCAAACTGGCTTTTTTATACTAATTGAAACTGATTAATTTTGGAGGGTTTTTTTTTTTGTTTTTTTTTTGTTTTCAAAACCATGAAGCAAATTCCAGTAATATCTGAGAAAGCAACTTCTGCTTGTAACATTTATCTAGTTATTGATCCATCCAAGTTATTGATTTATGGTTCAGATACTACAAATAGAAGATGTAAATTAATAATTTAAAAAAAATCTGATGGTTTATCCTTACTCAAATTTATCCTTACTAAGTTCTTTCTAAAGTAATGCTTGTTTAAAAGTGTTGTGTCCCCACCTATATTTAAGGCTTCCTTCATAAGAAATAGATGAGTGTAAAAATGTGATTAATTTTGCTTTCTGGAAACAACATTATAAAATGAGCTCAAATTGCAATAGAACACATTTAATATTTAGGAAACTGTACAGTTTTCACTATTGTGTTTTGTTGAAAAAATAATATGAAGCAGGCCAAGCAAAAAGCACTTTTGAAAAATTAAGTCACAAACTCCGATAAATAACAAAAAATAATGTATCTTTCTGGGGAAGGGTTTGAGAACAGAAATGGAACAGAAATATGTGTAAACTGAACTTATTTAATATCTTCAATAATGATCTATAATTGAAGATCTATGGTCCTTCTCCTGAAAGAGGCAGGAGATAAAACATTTATGAAATGCATTGACACAACTAAATCCTGAGGACTGCCAGAAGCCAGGCAAGAATGTGAAGAGAAGTTGGAGGATATGAAACCAAAATGTTATCTATACAGTGATCTCTAAGCATTTGCAAAGTGCATATAGACAGCAAAATGCACTTTAGAACAAATTCAGCAAATGATTTTGTATCTAAAGAAATAGGTGGATGAATCCACAGTACAACCAGCAACATAACACAGCAAGACAGCAAAATAATTTTCTTTATGCTTGTTGAACAGTTACCTAGGACTGCATTTGAACTCTACAGAAATATGTGATCCGTTCTAGGCTAATGCTAAGTTCTGGTCCTCAAGGATATTTTTTGGCAGTAGGTTTCACAGGCTATCTATGAACTCAGTGCAGAATTAATTTGCTTTGAAATAAATGACTTATAATTTAATTTAAAACTTAATTTTGACTTTGAGAAAATATAAACAGATCTTTGCGATCAGCTTTCAAATTACCTTTTTTGGACTGAGATGATGATAGTCACTAATTGGTGGCTTGGACAATTTTTTGAAAATATATTGATGATAACACACATGGGGCTTGCCTGGGAGGACGAACTTAGACAAGAAGCCCTAAATGTTGGACAGTGGCCTTTCTTTCTCCCATTTTTGCAGCTTACATCATCCTGGTAGCCACAAACCTTTCTCTTCTTCCTCCTTTCTCCACCACACCACAAAATCTCTTCCTGCCTGCCTTCAGAGCAGGTCCCACTTGCTGTCTTGTGTCTGGTGGGTCTCTGGAAAAAGAAGAAATGGAGAGAAATGAAAAATTATGGTCTATGTCCTGGGACAGATAGCTTGGATGTCTTGTGCTATACCGGTATAGAGGTTGCAATGATAACATAACAAATATGGATGGGAGTTAAACTGGAGTTTTCACTAATAAATGCTACTGACCCTTCATGGTTCACTTGCTGTCCCGAGCCCCTGCCAGTAAGCGAACACACAGCCTGACCTCTCCCCCTTCCACAGAGCTTGCAGATGGACTGTGTGCTCTGCTGCAGCCTAGTTTAATAACAGGATACATTGTCTAATATCTTTCAATGTCCATGAAAATATGAAGAGCAAACTGAACCACTACTCAACCAAAGAGCAGAGGTGCTGAATAGCCACTGGGATTCATATTGCATGGGATGACTTTACTCACGCTTCCCAGGATTTGCCTACTTTTTTTCATCATATATTTATATTCACTCATTTAAGGGATAACTTTTCTCTACTATATAGTAGGACATTGCACAACCCACAACACTATTGCTTCAAAACTGTCTTTCACAGAATTTATGATAATTTGGGCTAATGTTACCCAGAGATTATCAGACCCCATTCTTTCTAGAAAATTTACACCTACTTTTACACCTGACTTAAAAAGAAGAATAGAACTACACTCCTGATATTTCCTCATTTGAAATCTCAGAGAATTTATGTAAAACTGAACATTCGAATCAGGTGGTGATATTAAAAAAAAATATTCTCTAGAGCTAAACAAGGCAGAGCTGGTAAAGAAGATAGCCCTTTTCCGAATTAGGCTTATGGTCCAAATCATTCTCGGCAGTCTAGATCTTCACAGAACTTGAAGGTTTACTTTGTCCAATTCCTTCTTTCTATCCCAAGGACTGAGAACAGCCTTTGCAGAGCCTATGTCCCTGAAATAATGTTTTAAAATATCTATTATCATCCTTCCCTTACTTTAAAAAGTTGTAATGACATACAAATTGCATGGTGGGCACAAAAAAAATGTTTAGCATTAAGGAGAATTTACATGCTGAACAGCCCATGTAGTCTTTTATTTTTTTCCAAAACTCAGGAGCTTTTTGGCAAAAAAATGTTTAGTGATCATGTTATTTTGCATTGAATAAATCATGACAATATTATGTATTTGTAAGAAATTTCTTGTATGAACAATATATTAAGAATTATCAGAAACTACTAAGTGCATTTTCTGCTTATAACCCCACAAACTAAACAATCCAAACAAGTGAGCTGTGATTTTTTACACAAAACTAATGCCTTATGTACTACTGAGCCACAAATGTACTAGAATTCATGATTTTGAGATTTGTGAGCTACTCATCTTTAGATGGATCGGTCAACATTTCTCTGATCATATGCACATATACGTGCATTTGCAACCTGATCTATTGTTTGAACATATATAGCATTTTACTATTGATGATATCATATGTTATTTGTTCTGCAAATTGCATTTAGCATCACGATCCCTATTGGAAATTTGTGATGTCAGAATGGTGCTCTCTTCATACTGAAATATCCATTTTCTTAGATGTAGAGCTTGTATTTACAGTTATATGTCTGCAGAGCTTGTATTTACAGTTATATGTCCAAGGTAGTACTTTTTCCTGTTTCCTTGCATGTTTCTTTAATTGTTATATAGCAATGAAATGGATGAGTTGTTAATATACTGATTCAATTAAAAGCTCTGATTAGGCTGTATGTGTGTGTTTATGTACCCCTCCCACTCAAATAGCAAAACTGACTGATTTTCATATATGGCTCTGAAGACTTTAAATACATTTACTAGCAAGCTACTATAGTAGACACACGGTGGGGGGTGTCAGCTTTTAATTGTAACTGTCTTGCAGAGTGGTGTTGTTTTAATATCCTGTATAGATTTTTATGTAATACACTTACTTGCAGGCAGCCTGAAGCAAGAATCAATTCTGTGAAGGATTCTTCTTTTGTTAAAAGCCAATCTTGTTTTAATGATGCATGAAGAAATATTCGAGCATTGACATTTTTCTGTCAGGTTTCTTTTGAAAAATCAATTAAGATAATACTGCTTTGACCTAGTTATCTAGTTAATGCTTATTAGGAATGTAATATGATTTACTGTCAGCATAATAATTTTTGTATCTTATCCCATTAGCTTGTGCATATTTCAAAGTGTATTACACAATGGTCACTTCTTAAAATGTAATGTAGCAGAATACATTAATTAGATTGACTGGGATCATTAGACAGAAACTATCCCATTGGCTCTTTGTATCAAATTTGTATATCATCCCTATCAAGTTCATTTATTGTTTACTTGTCTGAAAGGTGTCTCTGAGTAACTCTGATATACAAAAAGTTTTTTAATTGGCCAAAACCTCTTAATTTCATGTCTGCCTTTTTTTTTTTCCTTAATTTGCAGCTACTCCTGGCTGCACATTCTTTATACACCATTTAAGCACACTATTTAAGTACACGATTACCAAATAAATATATAAATCTAAAGTAAGTTTTTTGAAATAAGATAGAATGTAAAATAATGCAGGTAGATACATGAGAGGACTGGCAGAAGAGCACCAAAACACCAGTGAAGCACTTGATTTGGTAGGTGTTAAAAAATTAAAATGATTAGTCTATTTTTTTCCCTACATTTCAGCTGCTTAGTGTTAATGGAAAGGTCAATAAAGGAGTTGGCTTACTGTGGCATTAGTGAAGAACTATTGATTCCTACTCATTTAGTGGTCAATGTTAACCAAGAACCGAACTCTTCTAACCTTGTTAAGCAAAGCAGAAATTAAATCTTCCCATCACTTTCAGAGCAGTGGTCTATCTCAGAACATTACTGCAGTTAGACATTTTTGCAAAGTTTATCCAATTCCATCATTCTAATGGTCTGTGTGAAGTTAGGAGAGAGAGAAAGAAGGATGACTGAGTGTTTTGTAGATCCTAGTGAAAGAAATGCCTTCCTGTGGCAAGAGGAAGTAATGAAAGGGTCTTTCTTTTAGTCAAAAGTAAGCACTTATATGTCAGGTAACTTTAAGTGAAGAACAGTAATGATCTTGCATTATAATCATTATGTGTTTTTCTTCAGGAAGATTCAGATTTAATTTCAGGTGATTGGCTGAGTTATAATATGATTTTCCTCCTAGAAACACACACTGTAGTAATGAAAACAATATCTATGTTAAGAAAGATGGAAAGCAATAGATATTCACATAATTTCTGCAGATAGTACATACATTCAAAGAAAAAAAGCCCCAACTTTTTTATAAATATATGTTTTAATGCCAGAGAGCTATTTCAAACAGTCAACCAAAAGGATAATTGACTGGCCATGCATTATTCACACTGGAAAGTAAACGGCATCATCATAAGTTCTTTATTTCTTCTTTTCCTAAAATGAATGCTAAAAAAACAAGTATACAAAAAAAAAACCAAAAAAAAAAACACCCACAAAAAACCCAACAAAAATAACCACCCAAAAACCCCAAACAAACCAACAATCAAAAACCAAACCCAAAACTCACCAACATGTTTGGCCTCTTATGGGTTTTCCAAATTTAGTATTATTTCTCTGCATTCTCTTTCCACTGAGTCAGAGTAGCCAAGGCCACTGTACTGCTGTCATACATAATTTGAAATGCACAACTGTAAGATTTGCACTCTAATAAAAACCACAATGTTGCATAGATTAATATGATGAATATGCGCTGAAAGTTTCTAGAAGAATTTGTTCTCCTTTATTTGAGCATTTACATAAAATGGGAGGATGCAAATGAAGAAATTCTTTCTCCATATAAGGAACTCCTTGATTTAACTTAGACTTGTATGCATGTAAGGTAGTTGTAGATATCAACAAATCTTTTTTCTACATGTCATTAGAAATTTCAACAGTCTGGAAGATTTTAGACAGCTTAATATATATAATTTATCTTAAGACTCTGAATATTTTTCTGTGAACAAGATGGCATCTTGAAATCTGTAAGTAATGGTGATAATGTTAAGATGGGTCCTGACTTTCCTTGGATAAATAGAATGCATGCAAGAAATAAATAAAAAAAATAAGAAATTAGTCAGGATACAGGATTTTAAGATTGGCATTGTTTACAATCCATAAAGGAAGCAGGGAGAAAAGAACATCCTGATGCTATCAGTTATTCTTATTTGCATGTAAACTCTGATATTAGAATTCATTTTTGAGCATGTCACATTTTAGCTCCTAATTAATTGCAATGACAGCGCGGTGTGCGTCTGTTTATAGGAAAGATGCTGTTGTGGCTGAGGTTTTAATTATATTAAATATTAATCATGGATTGAAATTGGAAACCTTAAATTATTGTTTAATGATCAATGATCAAACGCATAATCAAGATAAAGAAAATTAGGATGGCAGACAGCAACATCACAATTTGAATTTTACATTATTAGTCTTCTGCCTAACTAGGCACTTTTCTTGAGTATCTGAACTGTTTTGCCTTTTAACTGTGCTTGCAGTTGCTATAGTGATGGCATAATTTCGTAATGGTCTAAAAATGACACTGGCATAGATACTGACAGATAGGAATTAATTCACTAACAAGTAATTATGTAGCGAAATGTTGACTGCCATACAGAAGGTGCACTGTGACACATTTACTGTTTTTCAGGGATGGCAGTAACATTAGCGTTGGTCATTAGTGGTAGACATCTCCGTACAGTGTTGGATACAGACTTATATGCAGACCTATTTAGTTACCTGTGTGACAGCCTTGTTCAGGACACCAGAAACAGCTGTCCTAGCCTGTATGAGCCAAAATAATTAGGCCTGTCATCTTCTCGCTCTGATTTCCCCTTCAACCTGCTCCACAAAATGCAAATATTTTGCTTTCATTGTCACATTCACCTTGACATGGATATTGCTTTGGCGCATAACTGGATGAGATGACTCAGAATTTGCATTGTTCATTCTAATAAATTTGCTTCCCCTCTACCGCATGGCAGGACCCATCAGATAAAGTCTCCCAGAGTGTCATCAATCAACATCGCTGACAGACGGCTTTTGCCTTCATTTGTTACATAGGAGAACATGCTTAATTATTTGTCCTGTAATTAGTTGGGAAAATGTCAGGAAATGTCAACTCTCTGTTCACTCTGGAAGGGCTCTGCTTGAAAGCCACAATGACTGAAGTGTCATTAATGCTGCCTAACAAGACGAGGATCAGCTGGGGAAAAGTGAAAGCTTCTAAAAAAGTAATCATGGCGAGTTAAGGAAAACTGCAAATCAGCACCAATAATAAGATGTGAATCCTATTAGCAAACACTTGTATTTTTCATCTGTTACTCCTCACAATAAAAATATGGGAGAAAAAACCTCAAGGAATGAATACAGTGGGCTCGTATAATTTCTGTCATATATTCATCAGCATTTCTTTTGCCGATCATGCTTAATACATTCTTGTGGGTAGTAGCTAATTTTTAATTTTCAGATTTGAGACCCATTTTTTCATTCGTGCAGCAGTATAATATTCATTGGATATGTGAAGGTAAATATTTTTGCATTAATCAAGGAATGTAAGATTAATCAAATGTGAATTTTAAGCTGATAAGAAGAGAAAGAATTAGCTTTAATTTTTAGGGAAAGAAGTTAAAAAAAATGAGCACAATCTGTTTATCAAGTATTTACAGTTGCATACAATACTCAGCTAAACAGATTTATTGAAATTACCTGGATTTCGAGGAAAGATCTTTCTGCAGGAAATACAAGGACAACCTGCTGTATTTCATATTACAAAATAAAAATAAAAAGGAAGGAACTATCAGGGAGACTAAATAACTACAGTGCTTTCTCCTTATCTGTATTTTGTAAATGGGGAAGCATTTGGCTTAAATTTGCAGTTAAGGTTATGGAGCTAGAGAATTGAAAGAGACTAAGATTAGAGGAATTATGTAGCTAAAAATTGTTTTTATGTTTACTAGGACCCTTTGATATTTTAGTAATTATTTGTAATCATAACTTGTTTTCTGTTTTCATATTTCCTCTATGAAATCTTATGGTATACATTTTTAATGCCTCATCTTTTCCCTTTTTTTTTTCCTTACATTATTACGAAAGGATATAATCATGTGGGAATACTTTCTTACTTAATTACTAACATTATTTCATCCCTCGTTGCGATTAAGCAAATTATTGCTTGGTCTCTTTAGAAAGGATAATTAAGATACTGTTCTGGTGTTTTACAATTTACTCGTTGTCACAGGTATGGCTAAGCTAATTATCAAATGGTTAAAAATTTATTCTAGGAAGAATATTACAAGTGTACCATGTGGGCAAATTGCTTCCAAGGCTAATTCAATTATAGATGCACTCTACCTATCGTTTCAGTATGATATTTGTCTTGAAAAGCAGAGAGCATGGGAAGATAAACTCAAGTTTATTAACATAGTGCCTGTATTTCCATACTAGATTTTGGAAAGAGTCAACACTAAGAGAAAAGGAAGCGAAGGAAGAATAACTCTAATTAATTATTTTCTTAAAAAATAATCATAACAAATTATGCATCAGAGCAAGTGGAGGCTGCAGTATGAACCATATAAAATCTTGATGCTGCTCATTCCTGATATTTTGATTCCAGTCAGAATAAAAATGCCAATAAAATTATTCTGACAAGCTGCTCTCTCAGCCCTGAGTGGACTTCCATCTTCATCTTCTAAACCAACTCACAATTCAAAATAATAAGGCACTATTACCAGTTTTCCTGGGGAAAACCCCTCAGGATTGACAGGTTATGAAGACTTAGTAACCCTTTTATCCTATAAGAAAGATGGTCTGTTCAAACAAGGGTGCTACTGTGCTTTCAAAAGTAGAGGGGGTCGCCACAATTGTAAAGATTTTGAAAATGCTCCATGATCAACCAAATAGAATAAAAAGCTGCTATTATTTCACGTATCAACACACTATTTCTGAAAGAACTGGTTGCATTTAATGCAGGGCACAGAGAGGATTTTTAAATATCTTAATGTAGTCGTCTTTTTGCATTCCTCGTGTTAAGTCCTGGATGCATAAGAAAGGGCTAGGGCAACCCCAGCTATGATTATACCTGCTGTGCATATGTGCTATTAACAGATGCCTTCTTGTAGTAATTTACTTTGAGGTCAGTCTTGACACTTTCCTCTCTAAAATGAAAAGTAGCCTGCTACTCTTATAGCGAACTTTTAATAATTGCTTGGGAGGGTTTGGGTTTGTTTTCTAAAGAAACTTTGTAGC